>NC_143583.1:56249550-58749550 GCF_048544385.1 Mastigoproctus giganteus | reverse complement strand
TGAAAATTTCTGACAGAATAGCCAGACAGGATCTTGTATAGAGGTAAAAGCTAAAGCCTTATGTGGAGTATGCTGCCTTTGCTATGCACAGCAAAAGCAACTTCCCTGCATACCTTGCATTTAGGAACCAAATTAAAGGCTTTCACATTTTTTTAAAGGCCTTTAATAATTGGTTAACTTTTATTCTTACACATTATGATGGATATTCTTTGGGCAAAATACACCATGCACTATGCCAGGGGCATCTAATCAGTGGCCCATGCCACATGCTACCCAGGATTTTCGTATTTAATTATTAAATGTAAAAAAAAAGTAAATAGAAACATAGATAACAAAAATGAAGTTATATTTAAAAATAAATGGATAATATAGTGGTAAGGAAATCATCTTGTGACTGCAGCTTTGCTTGCTACCCATGCAGCCTGCAAATTTCAGCATTTTATCTGTTTTACCCTTAGCCAAAAAGAGTAGGTTGGACAACCCCCTGTATTATGCTATGGGGCTCACCACATGAACCCAATATAATGCATATCTAATTTATAGAATAAGCATGCTACAGAATAAAATTACACAAAAAACCTAACTGACTGAGTGTTCAGCTATAACGTGATAGATAGATCAGGTTAGGAATGAAAACTACCCAGTTCAGTGAATGCAGAAGGAAATTAAGTTGCTGAAGAGTTAGCTACTGTACCATGCATTTTGATTTTACCAGTGTCTTTAGTTGACTCTTGTCAACCAAGCAAACAGAGGCAAAACTACAAATTCTGGCTCCCATTTCCATGTCATTAAACTTAAATATCCCTCACAATGTTAAACTATTGCTGCACTCCTCACCACTGCAAGCATACTATGCAAATAACACCTATAGCCTTTAAACAGGCAATGAAAGGACACAGAAATTACATCTCCTGTAGATGAAAATAATGATGAAACGGATTTAAAAGTTATTTTTCCTATTAATTCATGTGAACAATGTTTCATTTCACCATAATACTGGTATACACACTGAGAGGCCACTTTATTAGGTACACCTACCCATTTCTTGAAATGGAGTGCTCCTTCAGTAACGGCATCATGTTTATACAATGTGATATAAATATTTGCAGAAGAATAAGAGAAATTTACCACAATATGATACATAGAACACTTCCGTATGATACTCTCCAGAAATTAAAACGAATAAAAGCTTAATGCAAAATTTTATTCGTTTTAATATCTGGAAAGTATGATACGGAAGTGTTCTATGTATCATATAGAGGTAAATTTCTTTTATTCTTCTACAAATATTGATATCAACATAGAATGTATTGACCATCATAGCTCTGTTATATACTATCAAATGTGATATAAAGAAGTTAAGCAGATATGTGGGGATACTATGGTTATCCAATATCAATCCTCTGGTCAGAAACAGCTCATTGATGTAAGAAACCAATGATGGCTGGCATGACTTATGCAGAGTAACAGAAAGGCTACAGTCACTCAAATAACAACCCGATTCAAGAATGGTAAACAAAAAGGCAACCCAGAACACACAATGCATACCTTTCCACAGATGGGGCACTGCAGTCAACAACCAAACCAGATTCCACCTTTATCAATAAAAAACAAGAAGGTACAGTCACAGTGGGTTCAGAAACACCAATATTTTTTCGATCCTCCAAAGGATAATGAAAGATTGGAAAAATGTTGCCTGGTCTAATAAATCCCAGTTCCTATTGTTTCATGCTGCCTGGTGAGTTAAGCCTACTGCAATGGCTTCTCCAGTCACCAGATCTGAAACACTGAAGCAATGGTTAGACTATACCTTGAGTACTGTATACAGGTCCTGAGTCCTCATTTTTGGATGGATATGAATCTGCTGGAACAGGTTCAGAGAAGGGCAATGTGATTGGTGAGGGAAACAAAAGGATGCAAGAACTAAAAAAGGCTTCAGTTCTGCAATTGCAGCACATCTAGAGACTAGGCACCTGTGAGGTGATTTGATTGAGGTGTTTAAGGCTTTGAATGGATTGAGCAAGCTCAGTTATGGCATTATTTTTCTTGCTCACACTACACATGGGGGACATAAATTCAAATTAAGGAAGGAAGGTTGCAGGGCAGATGTATGGAAGCTTGCCTTCAGCCAAACAGGTAGTTGATTACTGGAACAAACTTCTACCTGTTGCTGTGGAAGTGGGAAATTCTTAAATAAATTCAAGGAAGAACTAGTCAAACTATAGGAGGGGATTGACTGGGGAAGTGGGATTTTTTTATTTTTATTTTGGCTGATGCTGTGTAAGCTTGCTTCCTTGCATCATTTGCCACTACTAATACTAATACAAATTGGGTATCTGCAGGAAGCAATGCCAACACAGGCTAGCATTTCTGTAGCATGTCTGACATCTCACTGAGTCCATACTACAACCAATCCAGGCTGTTCTAGGGACCAAATTGCAATTAGGTAGGTACCCCACACCCCCAAGGGTCTCCATAGCTGGGTGGTCAGGAGCAGGAGTGCAGTAGCACACACTCTTTGAGTAGACCGTGGTTCAAGCCCCTGACTGCTAAATACGGTCAATCTGCCAACCTTCACTGGACCAGCGTGGCAGATTATGGTCCATTTCCCTCAGCATGAATTGTTGAAGAGGCTTCTATCCTGCAGTGGGTTGATAATGGCTGCAGTTTAAATTTTTTATCCCCCCCCCCAAAATCACCACTCAGCATGAATCCCAGCAAACAATGGATTGTGTTTAGTTATAAACACAAAATATTCAAGGCAAAGAAGGCCAGCTAATAATAATAATATTCAGTACAAAATATTACAATGAATCCCATTACTGTAAAATGTAGAGGATGCCTAATCTATTGTGCATATCCTTCTACCTGTTTCTCTCCATTCTCCCCCCCACTCTAACTAAACCGACAAGTACGGCCCCTAACAATGCTGCCAAATTCTAATCGTCTAAAAATTCAACGCTTTCTCGTAAACCTCTTTCGGCCTTTCTTTCTTTTTTTTATATATATATATATATAGGTCTTGCCACTGAAATCCAAGGAAAATAGGTGGTGGGGTCTGCCAGAGTACTTGAATAATCTACTGGATGCCTGACCTGCCTCCTCGTGGCAAAGTGTGGGCAACGGTGGGTCCCAATAGCTAAATGGTCAGAGAAACAACAGAACATAACACTATACAACACACCACTCCCCACACACACGTTTTAAATCTCTAGCCTCCACAGAGTTCTGTGTCAAAAAGAATACAATGCGGAGATGTGGGAAACCCCTGGTGCCGTCAGGCAACTAACACACTTTACTGTATAGTTCAAATCAAAACTATATTCAGTCCTTTTGGTCAGTATTTGAGTGAGGTTCTTTAAATACAGCAGAAATTTAGATTTTCTGGAGTTGCACAAAATATCCACATTATATCCTTCTGGAAGATTGCATATTAAAGGGGGGAGGCAAATAGTGATGTAAGGATAATGACTTTATTATATACAGGGTGATTCACTACCAGTGCGACAAACCTGCAGGAGGTGTAGGGGGCACAAAGACGAATCGGAACCACATAGCATTGCAGGGTCTGAAATGCCTTCTTCATGCAGTAGAGGACGTTGAACAGGAGGTCGCGTGAACAGCGATCCTGCTGGAAGTCAGCATTTGCGAACCGTTTCTGTTGAAGAAACCAAGTAGCAAAAGTCCTCCGGAGTGGATAATCCACAGGCTCCAATGATTGGACGCGTTGCAGATGGTATGAACTCATTTGGTTTGTTGACAGTATCCTCCATACAGTGAATTGGGAAATACCCAATCGTTGGCCTATCGCTTGAGTACTCATACTCGGATTGCCTTCTGCAAGACGTAGGACATTCTCCTCATTGTCTGGCGTCCTCGTCGTTCCCTCTCGATTCGTGGTACATCTCGTGAAACAACCAGTCTCACGTAACCTTCTGTGCACACGTGCGAAAATCGTATGATGATGAGCACGCCTGTGTGGGAAACGTGCCTGGTAAAAGCGCAGAGCGACACACCCGTTACGGTCCACAGCTCCATATGCGAGGTGCACGTCGGCCAGTTCAACGTTTGAATACTCGTCCATCCTACTGCCTCGGGAACCGGTTCGCAAATGCTGACTTCCAGCGGGATCGCTGTTCACACGACCTCCCATTCAAAGTCCTCTACCGCATGACAAAGGCATTTCGGACCCTGCAATGCTATGTGATTTCGATTCGTCTTTGTGCCCCCTACACCTCCTGCAAGTTTGTCGCACTGGTAGTGAATCACCCTGCATATACATATACAGGTAGTTTTCAACTTTACGAATTAATTCATTCCTAGCAAGCACTTGTACAGCGGGAATTTATTTCTCATACACATAAGGTTAAAAATAGGGGTTACATTCTCAACAATGAAATTAGTTTATGTTTAAACAATGATTGATTTATCGAAAGAAATGAAAACATAGCCTGTAAAATCAAGCAAATTATAATAATAGAGAAATTATTTACGACTTACAAATGTTAAAGAATGTTTATTCTTCATCATCATCAACTAATTGCACACTCTTTGATCACTCATTATTGGCTTGGCACTCAGTTTGTTGCACAAGAGATGTTTGTTTCCAAGATAAGTGCAAATTGTTTTTATTGTTTTATGGTCATGACCTCCAGAAATGTGCTTTCGAAAATATCGCGAAGACATTTAAATTTGATTCTTATAACGGAACATAATGATAACGATGAAAGGTAGTGCATTTTAATGATTTGAATTGGTAACTAATACAATTTACAAACCATGCTCACAACCTTTTATAAGGCCTTAAGGTCACGCTCGTGACCTTAAAAATGACATTTTAGAGAGACAAATAGCTTAGTTTATAGCTTAAATAGCTTAGTTTAATCCTAAATAAAATAGTGCTAATTCCAAAATTCTTGCAGCTCATTATTTGTAAGTCTGGCCATGACTTAACTGAACATGCCTTATAAATTTTGTTTACTCAGTTATAATTCAGTGAGATACAATTATTAAACATATGGTATTAAATAATTAACTATCTAAAGCCACAATGCAAGTTTTTCTTCACCTTTTATTGAAATGTGTAACAGTAACATATAATATTGGCTATTACTATTTGCAGGTTGTTCTCTCTCAGCCACATCTTTTCAGAAAAAATTGAAAAGATGGAAAATATATATTTATATTTTTTGGTATTTACAATCCCTTTTACTTTTCTATGAAAAAAAAAAATATATATATATATATATTATAATTTATTATTTATATGTACAGGGTGATTTGCAACTTTCTCTTAACTACAGGTACAATTCTGCATTTTTATATCACATTTTTTTGGATGTCCAGTGTCATTAACACTGAATTTATATGAATTTATTCTTTCCTGATGTAATGTATCAGACTATTAGCTGACAGCTTAAATAAATTCAAGGCAAAACTAGGCAAACTTTTGGAGTTAATGAATGGGTGAAACAGGAAGTTTTTTTGGCTGATGCTGCGTAAGCTTGCTTTCTTGCATCATATGCCTCTACTAATGCTAATGCCATTGCTATTTGTCTGGTGTATGCTTAAAGAGGAAAGATATCTTTAGATTAGCATTATAAAAAGCAGTAGTAGAGACCTGAGTAAATAAAACTTGGTTTTTTCGAAGTTCAAGCACTTAGCAATATGAGATATGTTGTTTCATCCTGCAGCTAAAATTTCTTATGCTCTGATCAATACTGATTTTAAAGGTGAATCAGCTTGTTTTTCCTGTAAATAAAAGTTTGCTCTCATAGCTTACAAAATGAGATGCATCATATGCAATACTTGAATACTATAGGTGGTGCTTCATTTTATACTTATGAATAGTGACATAAAAACTACATCCTAAGAAAAGGGAAATTATATATTACGATAAAACTAAAGGAAATTCTAAGAAAGTGAATAATATATTTTTATTTAGTATTTATTCCCATTTAAAAGAGGCATTAATATTCTTAAGTATCTAAAATGTATATTATATATAATAAATAGGTAAAAGCAATAAAATAAATGTAAAAAAAAATGCCCTTAATTTTTTTCTGTCCCCAATTCTTAAAAAAAATTATCTGTTGACACAAGCATTAGAAAACATTATCTAAATGTTTTCTCCTAACAAAAAAGTTGTACTGCAGAGATATCTTAAAAAAAAAAATCTCTTATTTAATCCACATTGCTACTTTCTTAGATATAACTATTAACTTTTATCCTGAACACAGGCTTACATTATATGTACAAATCTGAGTCATGAACATGAAGAACAAATTACAGTACATCAAAGCTTAATCTATATAAAACACAGGATGACAATAATTGTACTGATTTATTTCCTTCAAAAGGAAATGCAGTAATTCCTTTAAATTCCCCTAATTAATGTTGAATGAGTAAAGTACTGAAAAAAAGAAAACAGCAATACTGTTTTCCTATATATGCTTCAAGATAAGCTAGGCTCTTCACTCTGATCCATTTCTTCTAATTCTTGGGCAAACTTAGAGAAATCATTATCACAGTCTTTCAGATCTTCCAATGTTGTCTGCAAATCATCTTCAAGAGGCTGATCGAGGAAATCTGTTATATTACGCCTAGTTGGAAGTGTTGCAAGATTATCCACATTTTCCAAACTAGTCCATACTGCATTTTGACCAGTAAGGAGAGCTTCATTTTGAGATCCATTCTGCTGAGGAATGCCTTCTTCTGGGATGTCAAGAGATGTAAGGGATGACAAAGCTGCACTGCTTGCATTTTCAGCAAAAGAGGTAGGATGTACAGATTGAAAACTGAATGCACTATTTGCAATTGGAGTTGGTGGATGAGACTTTGAATAGTCATCATCGACAGTCACAGGGGTGCAGTTGTTTATCAAATTCCTTAACATTTGATGAAGGGGTACAGACTGACTACGGGATGTAGTGCTATTGCTTGAAGAGTATGAACCATTTTTTAGTAACGACTGAATTTCATGTGAGAGTGCATCATTAACTGGAGTAAAATTAGCTGCTTTGTGATGAATAACAGAGCTTGAAGCATGCCGTTGACGACGCTGTGGCCAGTGATTTACAATTCCTTCAGATAAATGCCAGGAACGCTGATGACCAGCAGCTGAAGACACCAGCACACCTGACGAAATACACTGTGGCTGTAAACCTTGTTCCTTAAACTTTGCCACCTCACCAGAGATTCTTGGTGCTGATATTTCTACCTCTTGGTTGGCAGTTTGTGATAAGATGTGATTATCATCAGTAACAACTGAAGAAGCTATATGATGGCTTGTGCTAGATTCTATATGAGTTTTATTTCCAGGTAATACTTGTTCAGAAACTGGAGATAATGGAGTTGAGTTTGATGCAGAACTATGTTGAGAACGCACATCGGTAGCTGTGGTAAATGAAAAATTAGTCTGGGTACAAGAATCTCCAACTAATGGTGAAAGTGGTGCACTCCTTGGTGATAGAAGTGAGCTAAGCAAGGGTCCACCAGGACCAGAACTATGCCGGGAACGAGATCCAAGTCCAGTTAAAGATGACTGGCCATGAATAGTATGAGATGTACTCGTCGTACTGAAAGTTACTGTTTTTCCAGTACCATGGCTAGAATTGTGACGCAATCTGCTAACAGGAACAGGGGTTGGCTGTGGAGAAATAAATGGAGAGGTGGAAATAGAAGAAACACCGGAATCTAAGTTCTGAAAAGGAGTTTGCCGAGAAGCACTATAGCTACTCTGTCCTGAGCTGTGCCTCGAACGAGATAAAGGAATAGGTGTACCCCTAGGTGAAACAAAAGGACTGCTAGCTGCACTTGGAGGTTGTGAAGGTCCAACTGCAACAGAAATCATGCTGTTATTAAGCTGAGAAGGAAGAGGTGAGCACGGCATAGTGACTCCAGAGTTTGCAAGGACATCTGGGACAGGTGTTTGTCGTGGTGAAATAGGCATAAAATTAAAAGCTCGCCGCCTAGTGTTTGGACTCTGTGGAACTGAAGGGACTTGGGTCTGTGCACTGCTACGTTTTACTTCACATAAATGTAAATGCTGTAGCTGCGCATTCATTGAAGGATTTGTATGAGAGAGAACTTCCAAGGAAGAATGATTACCTGAATCTTGTATTTCATCTGCAGGTTCTAAAAAAATTATTCCCGAGTCTTCACCTGTGCCAATACTCACTTTTCTTGAATTAATAATAGCTGACAAGTTCTCCTCAGAAAGCTCTTTAGAAATTAAATCATCAGTAGAATTCAACAAATTTTCTGATAAAGGTGCATGGACTTTCTGAATATTTGTTTCATTTATATTATTCCAATGCATGGTAGAAATGGGAGCAGAGAGCTTAGCTTCTACAAAAATAGTCTTTCCTCCTTGAAGTAAGGATTTTTCAATTTCACTATCAGAATTTTTGGAAGCATTATTTAACGTTTCATTTGTCTTTGGCAATAATATAGATGTGCTCAATGCAGAAATTTTCTCATTTGTATTCGTGCTATTTAAGGCCTGTTTACTAGACGTCAAACCTTTAGTTACAGAAACAGGAAGGTTTCTCTCAAGCAGCATCCTCAGTTGTAATAACTGTGCAACTTTATTGGCAGTATGATGTCTATCATTAAGTTTATTCTGATTGTCTAAAGATGTCTGCTGAAGGATATCAAGTACTGATGCTTGATTTGACTGGAGATTACTCTGGTGATTATCAGTATCTGAACTGGCAGATTCACCACTAGCACCATGCAGGTACTCAATGAGAGCATCTGTTTCTAACTGGTGAATACTAACTTCGTGACAATTTGTTGATGGTATATCTTTTAGATTTAATGAACATGAAACTTCCTGTACAAGAGTATTCTGAGATTCAGTATCTAAAGATGATGTAACATCTTGACATTCTTTTTTCCCCCAAGGTGAAAGACTCCCACTTGAAAACTGATCTGAAACCCAATAACTTTCTAAATGTGGTTTCTTTGATATTACTATATGAGCATCCACCTCATCTGACTGACGCTTTGTGGCAACAGCACTGCACACTTCTACCACCTCTAGCATCTCACTACTCTCTTCTTTTACTTCAACATCAAATTCTGAACCAGAGAAATCAGCATTTAGATTATGAGGTATTTCTGAATCCTTGTGAATGGTAAAACTTGTATTAGAGGCTTCCTGAAATTGTTCACACTGCTGATGACATTGAGATGGTTCTAAAGCACTAGAGCCAATATTAATAAAGGAATGTACACCTGGGAGCAATTCTGTTGATGATGGTTTTATGTCTACAGGGATGTCACTTTGATTTGAATTAATTTCATTTTGCCCATTCACTGTGTCTTGTCCCTTAATATTTTCAGCAGATTGTGGCAGCATGTGGGAAGCTTGCTTTCCATACAATGGAAATCCTGACTTGCTCTCACTGATTACAGCAGAAGCTGGATGACAGGCTCTAATACTTAGAGTAGTGGTCTGAGCAGATGTAAAGGCAGTGAGAGGTTTCGGTTGAATTCTTTTGTATTTAGCAATGGCAGTAGTGGCTGTACTGGTGGTTGTAGTGGTAGTTGCAGTAGAGGGAGTTTTTGCTCGCACCTCAGTGATTTGAACACGAGGTAAAGAAGGAACGATAATCAAAGTACTAGGAACTCCCTGTGTGATACACACTGCAGAGGTGGTAGTAGAGGTGGTGGTTGTGGTGCCACTACTATTAGCATGAGGAATGGGAATTTTGGCTGATTTCTTTTTCTTTTTTTGTTTTACCTCTATAGAAAGCCCAGAATGCTTTGGTTCTTTGATATTTTTGCCAACTGACCAAGATTGGTTCTTTGTTTCATTCTGTTCTTTCAAGGTAGAGGAGGAACTATGTTCACTTAGCAGTTTAGTTTCAGCAGTTACTACAGTTTGATTATCAAAGCTGTCTTCACTACCACTTAAACTTTTATCTCCTGAATCAGAAACTTTGTTAAGATCTAAAGGACAAAATGGACCATTGCAATCCTGATCTGAGTTTGTTGCTGAAACTCCCAGGAAAGCATCTTTTTTTATATAACCAGCCTTTTTGTTAGGCTGCAATTTTATGTTGTTTAATCTAGCTAATACTGAACGTTGTTCCTGAAGTTTTTTCCTTTGTTCTTTGATCAGTTCTTTTTCTTGGAGCTTTCTTTGTAGATGAAACTGTGTTTCTCTTCTCTTGCTTCCTCCAGGGGGTTTTAACAAGTTTCCAGTCCGGTTACCTGTGAAAAACATGAAAAACCAACAGAATTTATTTCACAAATCTACTGTATATAAAATGATACAAGGTAGAACTAAAAAGTATTATCTATTAAATGTATATAATTACCCACTAAAATATGTAGATGTTTATTTTCATTTTACAAAAGTGGTCATACTCCCGATGATTTAACTAGTTAATACCATGCGTTAAGATTAGCAAAGTCAGATCATAAAGCTATCTCTGATAAGCATATCTTACATTTCCAGTTGTTGTGATTAGACTACCCACATCCCCAAAATGGAAAGCTTTCATCCCATAAAGGTTCCTTTGCCACCACCACCTCCCACACTCCCCATCCATCTCATAATCTGTAATCTTTTAGTTTGCTACTGACAGATAATCTCAGATGATGATGACTGCTGCAAGGTATACAAATTGCAAATTAGTTTCTTAAAATGTGAGTGAGTCTGATACTAGATATATGCAATGTCAATTTTAAAAGAAAAAGTTTTAAAAATTTGCTCATAACAGTCTAAATCCACTGCTCTTCACACAGGTATTTTTTGTTCTGCATAAATAAATGTTAATGGCTTTTTTTTGTTCTGTAATATGAACATCACATCTTGAATCAGTCATTTACCAAAACAGCTTTCAATTTTAGGGAACTGGCACATTATACATGCACTGCTCTACTGAACTATTAGACAATATACCTAACAGTATAGGTCCACCTCTAGTAGTAGTGATTAGACTGGAAATCCTGCATAACATGGATTCAACTAGGTGTGCATAAGCATTCCTTATGGTGCTGTTCCATTTTGGTTTGTGAAAGTGTCACTTCTTGTCTTTCTCAAACAGGAAATGGAATGGTGGATGCTTGAAGCATATCTTTGGTGCCCTTCTAGAAGATTCTACATATTCTGGATGGGATTCCTATTTGGTAGCGGTAAATATCATGAATGCCAAGTTGGCAATCAGAGAGGGAGTAGATACTGTTTGCTGCTCACACATTGTACCACTTTTGGATTAAACCCCAGCCTACAATAATCTCTGTAATATTGTACATTTAATTTTTGCAAGTTTATAAAATTAATTTCCAAAATTTTGTAAAATTATTTTCCATATTTGATAATATACTGAAAGTTATTTTCTTTTTGTATTTTGAAAGTTTAAATTGATAAGTTTCAAAAGCAGCTTAATTTTTGTTATCTGATTAACTTTGGTAATTTTTTTTTTTAATTTGGCTACTGAAATGGTTTGTATAGTTGATTCTGTAATATGTTATAAGTTAAATTCTTACCTTAATAATGGTTGCTACAAGGTCCACTTCAAATATTTTATGTGAGGATATCAAGATTCAGACTGGAATGTACCTAACAGCATAGGTCCACAATGGGAGATTTCCTGTTTGTTGAGTTCATTGCTTGTATAGCCTGTGCCATGCATTCGAAGGTCAGTTAAGCAGAGAATACAACCGATGATTACCTTGTGTGTACCAATCAAAAACTTTGTGCACTGCTAGATGCAATTAAATCAGTGAAGAAGCAATTTGATATCCTAGAGACAAATAAAACTGGGAATTCATCAGGGGTTTAAATATCCAGTGACTTACTAGCTGATGCACTTGTGATTCAGGTCACAGGGATGAATGTTCAAGTGCAACTGCTCGATGACATAGTTCTTACTGGGTAGGGATTCTAGTGTCAGGAAACTGGTAACTTTTTTTTTTAAATAGGGATAGGTGGATTACATTTTAGCTCTTGGCAGGATATGTCTGCCAAGAGCTAAAATGATGTGTAAAATGTAAAACTGAAGTTACTAACAGGCTGTCAGTATTGGGGGAAGGGAGGGGAACTGTAGGCCTGATGTAACCCCAGGGGCTCACATCTGGTGAGTATGGGCTTGGCACACCCAGGGTCCTGAGCTGGATATCATCATTCTTCTCTTTCTTGGTGATTCCCTCCCTCTCTCTCTCTCTCTCTCTCTCTCTCTCTCTCTCTCTCTCTCTCTCTCTCTCTCTCTCTCTCTCTCGGGGTGGTTCAGAAATTTTTTTTTTTGGCTGGTGTAGCATAAGCCTCAGGCTTCCTTGTACCATATGGCTAATAATAATAATAATAATAAAAAACTGAGTTTTTGGGAAGTGAGTACAGCACATTCTCTCAGCACATGAGAGAACTGTGTTTCACGCCTTCATGACTGCTAAATATGATTACCGATTGTATTCATGATTTATTGTAAACTCATCTGACCTGATGGTTGTGCTGTAGCATTAAACAAGAACTGTTTTTATTATTTTTTTCCATGTGGGAATTAACAAAATTAGCTGCATGTGAACTAACGATTTGTTGAATCAAAATAGGATCATGATGAAAACGTCTGCAAATTAGGTCAGAGTGTACGTGTCTGTAATTATTCTGCCTATAGGAAGTGAAATTCCAGGAGAAAGTATCACTTTAAGCAACTGCAAGGGATGTGTAAGAGTTGCAACAAACAGAAAAGGCAGACCCTCAGGTGTTTGCACACTAATGGTAGAATTTCAGTTAATAAAGTTGATGAATTTGAGATACTGGCTGATAAGAATAGGAGTGTGTTATTGACCAGATGTCTGCAATGAGTATAATGAACATCTTTACAAATAGAATGGGAACAAATCAGAATGACTGCTTATTATGGTATACTTTAATTTTACAGGGATTAACTGGAACTTGTGGACTGGTCACTCAATTAGTAGCTTGGCATTTCTGGAATTAATGGATGACTGCTTCTTACCACGGAGAGAAAAAATATTCTCTAACTTGATTATCAGCACGGATCCATCAGACATTATAAGAACTTTCAAATGAAGAAAAGTAATTGCACTACTGTGATCACAGCACTGCAATACTCTGGTACTATAGGCATGAAGTTTTCTGACATGTAAACAGGCGGCCAGGAAAGTTCATGGTGTCCTATCGATGATTTATCGAACGCTATCCTGTAGAGACAGGGAGGTCATAATTCCACTGTATAAGACAATTGTAAGACTACATTTGGAATACTCTGTTCAAGTATTTCATATATGGAGACCATATAAGAAAAAAGACAGCTTCTTGAAAGGGTCCAAAGATGGACAACTCGAATGACGAGATTGGCAGAAGGACAACCATGAAGAAAGACTCCAATTATGTAGGCTACAGAGCTTGGCAACTAGGCACCTCAGACGTGACCCGATTAAAGTTTATAAGGCACCAAGGGGCTTAGAGGGGAACAGGTATCCTGTGTGTTATCAAACACTCAGCCTAAAACACTGATGGATCCAACATCTCTCTATTACAGAAGATTTAGGAGAAGTCCGGTTGGCCTGCCTCCCTAAAATCCACTCATGCACACCTTCTCGATGGTAAGCCCTGTTACGTCACTTGGGTGGCAACGAACGTGTAGAGTGGTTCTCTTCAAGACGCCTGGTCAGCATGAAGAGGAAAAGACCAAACCCTCCAGCATATGACAGCACAACAATACAAATGGCCCTCAGTCCCCAGCAGCTTTCACTCTCCCTCTTACGGCAGCGAGAGGATCAGAGTGGAAGCAGAGGGTGCTAAGAATCTCTGGGTACGACCAGGCTGCCATGCACGGAAACTGAACTTGGCCTGTTATAACGTAAGATCACTCATCAGTGAAGACAGGATATTAGAGCTGGAAAAGGAATTAGAAAATGTGAATTGGAATATCATCGGTTTGGCTGAAACAAGAAGAAGAAATGAATCACTTATAAGTTTATCAAGTGGAAATCTGCTGTACACCAATGGAAACAGTGAAAGGAGTGAAGGTGGAGTTGGATTTCTGGTCCATAAAGATTTTAAAAACAACATTTTGGAATTCAAAAGTACATCACCAAGGGTGTCAAGACTAATATTCAAGATTTCTAAGAGGTACAAGCTAAAGATTATAATGATTTATGCACCAACATCGAGCCATGATGATGAAGAGGTTGAAGAAATGTACACCGAAATTGAGAGTCTTCTAGATGAGCAGAAAACCCACTACACTATTATTATAGGGGACTTCAATGCTAAGGTTGGAAAAAGGCAAAATAGCGCAGAAAGAGGAACTATAGGAAATTTTGGAATTGGTGAAAGAAATAAAAGAGGAGAAAGACTTGTGGAATTTGCAGAATCTCAAGGACTGTCAGTAATGAACACTTTTTTCAAGAAAAGGGTGAACAGAAAGTGGACATGGAAGAGTCCAAATGGTTTAACAACTAATGAAATCGACTTCATCCTCACTAACAGAAGATATATTGTGAATGATGTTAACGTCCTGAATAAGGTAAATGTTGGAAGTGATCACAGAATGGTAAGATGTACACTTGATATAGATGTAGGAAAGGAAAGGAAAAAACTGACTCGAGTAAATAATACAAAGGTTTTTGAGATAACAGAGGAGGAGAAAAAGCAGTATGTACTGGAACTTAAGAACAAGTTTGAGCTTCTGCAGACTGCTCAGGACCAAGATATCGACGAGGAAAATTACAACTTTCTGAAAGTGATAAAGCCCAAGTATTATAGGGAAAAAGAAATCCAAAGAAGAAAAAATTAGTCAAGAAATACTTGTCATGATGAACCGAACACGACAAATGAAGAGCAAGAAAAACACCGACAGGGAGAGGACATAAGAAGATTTAACACAAGAAAAGTAGAACAAGCATTAAGGGAAAACAAAGAATTTAAATCAGTAGCCATGAGCAGTAATACAGAAAGACAAATGATACCGAAACTGAAGAATAGCGATGGGGTACTTATAAACAGCAGAGAAGGCATAATTCAAATAGCAGAAGACTACTATAGAGAATTATACAAGGAGCGAGGCAATGATGCCAGCAGTGGGGAAGATGGATTGCAAAGTAGCAACACATACGACATACCCGATATTCTTCCTGATGAGGTAGAACATGCATTGAAGAAAATGAAGAATCGGAAAGCCCCGGGGGAAGATGAAGTTACTGTAGAGTTGTTAAAATTGGGAGGAAGAGACATAACACAAAAACTGGCAAGGCTCTTCACAAAGTGCATTAGAAAAGGTGTGACACCTAAGCAGTGGAATAATGCAATCATAGTTTTGCTGCCTAAAAAAGGAGATAAATCAGAAATTGGAAATTATAGACCAATTAGCTTGTTATCCCACATCTACAAGTTGTTCACAAGGGTCATTACTAACAGATTAGAAAGAATACTTGATGAGAATCAACCGAAAGAGCAAGCTGGCTTTAGGACAGGATTCTCAACTATGGATCACCTTCACGTAATATCACGGCTAATGGAGAAAGCAAATGAATATAAAACACCATTATGCCTGGCATTTGTGGATTATGAAAAGGCATTTGACTCCATACAGCATAAGGCAATGTTTCGGGCACTGGAAAGACAAGGCATAGATACCCCATATATTATGATTTTGAAGAAAATATATGAGAGTGCTACCTCCTTTATTAGACTAGACAAAGACAGTAGCAAATTTAAAATCAAGAAAGGAGTTCGAAAAGGAGACACAATATCTCCGAAGTTGTTTACTGCTGCCCTTGAGGAAGCTTTCAGAAGATTAGACTGGTTGCAGAAAGGAGTCAATGTAAACGGAGAGTACCTAAACCATTTACGATTTGCAGATGACATTGTGGTCATAAGCCACGATCCCAAAGAATTAGAGGAAAATCTTAATCAGTTATGCACAGTTAGTAAGGATTTTGGACTGAAGATGAATATGGCTAAAACAAAAGTAATGATGAACAAGTATGCCACGGAATGGGAAATAATGATTGAAGGAGCAGTAATTGAAAAGGTGGAGTGATACTTATCTGGGACAAGTTATTAGCTGTAATAATGATAAATGGCTGGAAGTCAAGAGAAGAATAAATTTTGGATGGATAGCATTCAGGAAATATAGTCACATACTGAAGAGCAATATCCCAGTTTGTCTGAAACGTAAAATAATGAATCAATGTATACTCCCCACCATGACTTATGGAAGCGAAACCTTGGGCACTCACCAAAAGAATGGAAGAGAAACTGAGAACTACACAGCGAAGAATGAAATGAATTATATTGGGAATCGACTGTTAGATAAGAAGAGAAACACATGGATTAGGCAGCAAACTCAAGTAAAGGACATTTTTATCAAAACTAAAGAACTAAAATGGTCTTGGGCAGGACACATAGCTTGAAGACATGATGACAGATGGACTAAGAAAATAACAGAATGGTACCCAAGAGGAGCTAGAAGAAAACCTGGAAGACAAAGGTGGAGATGGATAGATGAAATTCATGAGTTTTTGGGTAGTAAATGGATGGCCGGTGCTCAAAACAGAAGGAACTGGAAAGTTGCTGGAGAGGCCTTCATCCTGCAGTGGATTGAAAATGGCTGATGATGATGATGATGAAGGCACCAAGGAACTGGAAAGTTGCTGGAGAGACCTTCATCCTGCAGTAGATTGAAAATGGCTGATGATGATGATGATGAGAGGATTAGTAAAATGAATGAAGGTGGAATTCTCACTGTTCTAAAGAATTCCAGATCTAGGGATCATAAATTCAAATTACAAGGTTTGAGCTTTAGATTAGATTGTAAAAAAGTTTTCTTTTAGGTAGCAAGTCATTGATAGCTGTTGCCCTCACAGGTAGTTGCCGCTGACAGTTTGAACAAATTCAAGGTCAACTGGATACTTACCTGTGTAAGGAGAGATGCATATAATTTGTGTTTTCTTATCTACTTGGTTGGTTTTTTTTTTTTTTTGACAGTGCAGAAGAAGCCTGTGGCTTCCTTGCACTGCGAATACAATCCTTAATCGTATTTAATGGTCACAGGCTTGAACCATGGACCACTCAAAGAGCATTATGTGGTTAGGAGCGAGAGTGCAGTAGCACTCTCGCTCCTAACCATATGGCTGAAATGACAGCATGGCATTAAGCAGGATGATCATGTCTGATTAATCTAATCAGCTAATATGTAGTCATCAGTAAAACTATAAATTGAATAAACTAGAGCAATGTGGCATTCGGGATAAGTTAACAAGAATTTCAGTTTTGTTGAAAAGCTGATTACTGTAATTAATTACCTGGCTCACCAATGTATCATCAGCAAAAAACTTGGATATTAAACTTTAAATACATCAATATCATTAATATTAGAAACAGTAAAGGAGATAAAGAACTCTAGCTCATGGACTAATAATATGAGCAGGGTCTTGCAGAGGTAATTAGCCTCATATTCTTTCTAATATTCATTAATGATATTGATGTAGGTGTTTGAAGGTTTTAATGTTGCTTGCTGATGATAAAAAGATGGGCAGAATAGTTTAGTATTAGTAAAGGCCGAGGCAAAGGTGCAAGGAAGCTTATGGCTTATGCTGCACCGGCCAAAAAAAAAAAAAAATAATAAAAAAAAATAATAATAATTAATATGAGAAAAGGAAATAGACAACCTATGCATTTCCCTCCTCCCATAGGTAATTATCCAGCTGACCTTTGAATTCCCCCAAACTGTCAGCCTCTAGGTAACCTATTCCAGTAATTTATAACTCACTAGCTAAAATAAAACTTCCTGCAATCTAGTCTAAACATCTCACCCTGTAACTTGAAATTATGGCCCGTAGTTCTAGAATCAATTATAACCATGAAAATTTCATCCTCATTCATTTTACTTATTCCTCTCAGAGCCTTAAATACCCCAATAAAGTCTTCTCTAAGGTGCCTAGTTTCCACTCTCTGCAACTGACATAGTCAAAGTCTTTCTCCATATGGGTACCCTTTTGCCAAGTTACCTGTCTTTTGGACCCTTTCAAGGACAATGTCTTTCTTTAGGTGTGGTCTCCATACTTGAACACAGTATTCCAGGTGTGGTCTAACAATAAATAGTCTTATATAATGGGATTATGATGTCCTTATCTCTACTAGCAATTGTTCAATAAATCATCGATAGGACACCATGGGCCTTCCTTGCAACCCATCTACAATGCTTGGAGAACTTCATGTCTGACCGTATCGTAACACTCAAGTCCCTTTCTTCCACTACCGGCTTTAGTTCAACTCCACCAAGTGTATAAGTTACTTTGGGGTTACTACTCCCCAGGTGTAATATCTTACACTTTGCTGGATTAAAGCATAGCTGCCATTTTTCTGACCATCCCTGAAGTCTGTTCTTGGTCACTCTGAAGAATGCTTAGCAGTGATTATTAACTACTCCATCAATCTTTACATCATCTGCAAATTTAGACATCATGCCATCTATCCCTTCATCGATGTCATTTACGAAAATCAAAAACAACAGTGGTCCTAATACTGATCCTTGGGAAACCCTCTTCTTACATCAACCCAATCTGAGGAATAACCATTTATCACAACCCTCTGCCCCCTGCCATTCACCTAAGGATTTTTCCTATGATTCCAACCTGTTCCAACTTATAAAGTAACCGCTCATGTGGGACTGAGCCAAATGCTTTGCTGAAATCCAAATAAACAATGTCGAAATTATTCCCAAAGTCCAACTCTTGAGTGACTCTGTAAAAATAACTAACCAGATTAGTTAAACCTGATTTTCCCATTACAAAACCATGCTGAGTATTGTTCTGAATTCCATTTCTATCTAAACGATCCTGAACCCCCCCCCCCCCATCATTGTCTCCACGATTTCCCCTACTCTTGAAGTTAGACTGACCGGCTGGTAATTTCCCATTCACTCTTAGAGCCACCCTTATGTATTGGAGATACATTGGAACTTTTCCAATCCAACTCCTGAGTCCAGTGATGCTCTCATAATTAGTCTCAGTGGTTCAATGCACTCACTTGCCACCTTCCTTACGATTATAGGGTATATGCCATCAAACTCAGGAGCCTTACTGGCCTGTAGGCTTGAAAGTTTTTTCATTAATTAAACATCAAATATTTTTTTAATGTCACTCCCATAACATCTCATTGACACAAAGGATTTTTCTTCTGTAAATATTGATGCAAAGTAACTGTAAAGTAAAGATACCCCAGCTGAAGTTGTTCATCTGCAACTTCAGCTGGGATATCTAATACTATACCACGTCCATTACATAAGGGTCCAATCTAGTTTTGTCCTTCTCTTCTTTGCATTTATATATGTGAAGAATTCCTTATCCCCACTCTTTGCCAGTGATTTCTCATAATCTGTCTTTGCCAGCTTAACCTTTTCTGTGGCACTTTTACAGATCAATTTGTAGCTGTTATAGGCTTCAGTACTTTTTATTGCTCTGTAACTATTCCACGCCACCTTTTTCTGCTCAAATATTGGTGGAGTTAATCTAAAGCTGGTAGTGGAGGAAAGGGACTTGGGTGTTATGATACAGTCAGACATGAAGTTCTCCGAGCAACGTCCTTATTCATCCAACTTGGAATCTTCCTTGTGGAGTATTTTTTTTTAATGGTATATACACATTCAAGGCTTCTGTGATTAATGTTTTAAACGTATATCATAATTCAATTGTATTCGCTCTCTGTGAGATATCTACCCAGTTAATCGAGGCCATGTAGCACCTTAAGCCATCGTAATTTCCTTTCCTGAAATTACAACCCATTTCTTTGCCTTTAACTACTGCTACCTCTCTCTCTCTCTCTCTCTCTCTCTCTCTCTCTCTCTCTCTCTCTCTCTCTCTCTCTCTCTCTCTCTACATCGTCCACCATAGAACTACTCTGTTGTCACTTCCTACTATTGGTTCCTGTACTGTCAGCCCTATTATGGCATCTGGTTCATGGGTGATGAGGTCTAGAATATTCTTTTCCCTAGTACTTTCCCCTGACATGTCCCTGATGGTTAGTTAATGACAACAATCAGGGCATAATAGTTCAACAAGACATATAAATTATTTAGATGGGCTGAGAAATGGCAACAGAGATTTAATATTGTAAGTGCATTTGGTACCAATGATAATAGAGTAATGTATTTCATTTGAATTCCAACAAACTCAAGAATTGCAATTTATTTCAATCAAATGAAAGGGAGTAACTATAAAATCTGATATGAAGTTTTCCAAACAGTGCAGAAAGACTGTTAGGACAGCATATGCGGTTCTGTCAACGATATATAAGAACTTTGGCAACAGAGATAAAAAGGTGGATATTTGAATATATAAAGCAAATGCATTTCAGAAAGATATTAGGCCACATCTTGAATACTGTATACACATTTGGAGACATCATTTTAGCAATGATGTGGACATGTTGGAAAGGGTACAGAGAAGAAATCGGCAAGGCAGAAATCTAGACAGGAATGCAGTTACACCACAGTCACAGCATGGATTTGTTAAGGAGTAGTCTTGTCTGACCATTTTGATTGGATACAATGAAACAGTAACAAAGGAATCGGATGTAAAAAATAATTTTGACATCATATACTTAGATTAAAGAAACTTAGATATACTTAGATTAGAAAAAAGATTTTGATATTGTTGTGCATAAAAGACTGCAATACAAACTAGAGCACTGCGGCATTAACGGTAAATTACTGGTATGGATAAAGCAATGGTTGAATGGGAAAAGACAGAGTGGCTACCAATGCACACTCCCTTTCGGGACTGTTTGTTTTCAATATTTGTTAATGATATTAAAGGAGGCATACCAGGCTTAATGACTAAGTTTGTCACATGAGGAGTTATTCAGCGAGGGGAATGCCAGATGTGTATTCAACTCTAGCAGTAAGCTACAGAATCTTGAAATAACTGGGAGTAAAGTGGAGGAGAAACTGTTGAAGATAAACACAAGAAAGGCACCCGGGGTGGATGGGATCTATCCAGTTATATTAAAGGAGGCAGCAAAGGAAGTAAGCAAACCCTTAGCCATAATTATGAGAGCTTCCTTGGACTCAGGGGAGGTACCCATAGACTGGAAATGTGCAAATGTGACCCCAATTCACAAAGGAGGATCAAAGACTGACACAAGTAATTATAGACCTGTGAGCTTAACTTCTGTTCCAGGAAAATTAATGGAGGCACTGGTTAAAGAAGCACTGCAGGATCATTTAGACAAGACTTCAGTTATAGCTCGGACACAGCATGGTTTTGTTAAGGGGAAGTCTTGCCTGACCAATTTGATTGGATATTATGATGCAGTCACAAAAGAACTGGATGCAGGGAATAGCTTTGATATTATATACTTGGATCTTAGAAAGGCTTTTGATACTGTTGCACATGGAAGACTGCTACACAAACTGGAGCAGTGTGACATTGGAGGCAAATTGCTGCTATGGATAAAGGGGTGGTTGAGGGGGAGAAGACAGAGAGTGGTAATCAATGGACACTGCTCATCATGGACTAATGTTATTAGTGGAGTCCCTCAGGGCTCAGTGTTGGGTCCATTATTGTTTTCTGTATTTATAAATGATATTGATGATGGTATATCAAGCTTAATGTCCAAGTTTGCAGACGATACAAAGGTTGGCAGGGTTGTCAAGGACACTACTGATACCATGCTGCTGCAACAGGATCTGGAAAGGTTCAGCAAATGGGCTGAGAGGTGGCAAATGAAGTTTAACATTGACAAATGTAAAGTACTACACATGGGAAACAGCAACCCCAGAGCAACGTATCAACTCTGTGGTACTACACTGACAGTGGTAGAGAATGAAAGGGACTTGGGGGTGGTTGTGCAGGCAGATATGAAGTTCTCTGAGCAGTGCAGACGGGCTGCAAGAGTAGCTCATGGAGTATTGTCAATGATATACAGGAATTTTTCCAGCAGGGATAAGGAGGTGATTATTCCCTTGTATAAGGCAATGGTCAGGCCACACCTAGAGTACTGTATACAGGTCTGGAGGCCTCATTTCAAGAAGGATGTAGAGCTGCTGGAACGAGTACAGAGAAGGGCAACAAGATTAGTGAATGGAACAAAGGGGTGCTCTTACGAAGAAAGGCTTAAGTTTTGCAAATTACAGTGTCTGGAGACTAGGCACCAGCGAGGTGATCTGATAGAGGTGTATAAAGCCTTGAATGGTTTGAGCATGCTCAATGCTGATGGGATTCTTCCTCTAGCTCAGAATAATCACCTGAGAGGGCATAAATTCAAATTGAGGAAAAACAGATGTAGGACAGACGTGCGGAAATTTGCCTTTAGCCAGCGGGTGGTTGGTTGGTGGAACAGACTTCCATCCCTTGTAGTGGAGGTTGATAGCCTAAATAAGTTTAAGGCTCAGCTGGACAGGTATTTTGAACGAACAGAGGGGTGAAGTGGCAGTGGTTTTTTTTTTTTTTTTGGCTGATGCTGCATAAGCTTGCTTTCTTGCATCAAATGCCTCTACTAATTGCATATGATATAAAGGTTGGCAGGATGACAATAAACTGGGTATACATATTGGGATTAATCTCAGTTTACAGATGATGCAAAGGTTCGCAGGGTGGTTAATGACAGTAATTAGGGAATGCTACTGCATCAAATGAAGTCGAACACTGAGAAATGTAAGGTACTATATGAGGGTAGCCGTAATCCCAGTTTAACATACCAAATCTGTGGTACCACACTCAGGGATATGATGAATGAAAAAAAGACCTGGGAGTAATTATGAAGTTCTCTGATCAGTGCAGGCTGGTAGCCAGGGCAACTCATGGGTTCTGTCAATGATATACATGAATTTTTCCAGCAGGGATAAGGAGGCAATTATCCCACTGTATAAGGCAATGGTCAGGCCACATCATGAGTACTGCTTACAGATCTTGAGGCTTCATTTTAGGAGGGACATGGATCTGTTAGAATAGATGCAGAGATTAGAGGAGGAATAAAAGGATACTTTTACCAAGAAAGGCTTCAGTTCTGCAAACTGTGGCATCTGAAGATTAGGCACCTATGAAGAGGTCTGTTTGAGGCGTTTAAAGCTTTGAATGGATTGAGTAAGCTAAATGCTGATGAAATCCTTCCTTTTGCCCAGACTACTCATGTGAGAAGTCATAAATTCGAAATAAGGAAAGATGATTGCAGGATAGATATGCAGAAGTTTCCCTTCAGCCTGCAGGTGAAGGCTGAAGGGAAACTTCTGCATATCTATAACCTCTGCATATTCTTTACATTTATCATTGGAACAAACTTCCATCTATAGTTGTGAATGTGGGTAGTTTGTATAAATTCAAGGAAGAACTAGACAAACTACAGATGGGATGATTTGGGAAGTGTTTTCTTTTCTTTTTTTTGGCTGATGCAGTATACAAGCTTGCTTTGTTGCATTGTTGCCACACTAATGCAATTTGAAAAGTTAAAATGCCCAATAAATAAGAAAAATGGCCCCGTAAATAATAAATTCTTATTCACTGGGTCATTTTTCTGTATATAGTTGTTCAGTTATAACTATCACACTCATTTAGCCTATAACATATACCTGCTGCTGTTTTTGTTTTTCCAGTGCTTATATCAACACTAAACACATTCAACATTATACTGGTCACTCACCTCAACCAGGACCTTTGGGTCTGTGCACTTCTTAGCCACGTGCAACTTCTCCCTAACTCTGCTTTCTCTGCACACAATACTCACATACTCAAATTCCATATTCCTCATGTGCAAGTGGCACCACGTTTCTGATATTCCTAAAATGTTCCCAAACTGTGTTCCGCGAAAATTCATAATTAATAATTAAAAAAATAAATAAATAAAATAAATTTTGCATATTTGTAGCTTACAACACTTTTATATCATTATAATTTTTAACATTTTTTTTTTTTCGATTATTAATATACTGGCATCGACTAATAATCAAATAGACTGCGGAACACTTTATTTTGGTGGGCTTTGCATAGAGGTAATGACATCTATGAAAAAGTAGCAATGTGGTGATCTAGTATGCCATCCGTGTGCGATTTAGCCTGGAGTACAGGGGATGCAAATCAATATCATAACTAAACTCCCTTCCTTTTAGGGATGGCTTGTCCAATAGGCACTGCTGCACTCCCAGCTATTTAAATCTACAGGGTGTCTCAAAAATATTGGTACAAACATTTAGGGGAGGTAGGTAACATCTAAAGGAATGTGAATCGCATAGGAACCCATAACCGGAAACATCACGGTTATGGGTTAATTAAGAGGCACAAGAAGCAGAAATGACACAAGACAGTAATTAGTGGCAAACATTTATTTGACATAATATTAACAATGGAGTACGAGATGGATGCATTTCATGATGTTACAACAGATGCTCAAAGGTTCCACCATGAGACGCGATGCATGCGTGACACCGATGCAGCATGGATTGGCGGACGCGGTCGAACACACCTGGAGTTTCTTTGACAGTAGCAGCAGCGCAGACGAGTCTCGCCACGAGATCCATTTCCATCTCCACAGGCGATTCATATACAATAGATTTGAGGGGCCCCACAGAAAGAAATCAAGGCTCAATAAATCAGGTGAGTGTGGGGGCCAGGCAACGGGTAAATCCATCGATACCCAAAACACCTGTTCAAATGGTCACGAACACACCTTCCATAATGGGCAAGCACCCCGTCATGTTGAAACCAAATGTTGCGTCTCACATTTGCTGGAACATCGTCAAGTAACCCTGGTAGAACTTGTTCAAGAAAGATCCGATATTTAGCAGAGTTCATGCAGGATGGTAACAGGTATGGGCTGACTAAGCAGTGAATGACCATACCTGCCCACACATTTATTGCGAAGCGATGTTGTGCCGCATGGGGACGCACACCGTGTGAGCCCTCTGGTAATCCATACACTAGGTGCACGTCTGCCAGCTCACAGTTTGTATATCGATGCATTCTCTTCGTGCGGTGACTACTGCTTGAATGAGTAAACCAGAAATTTTCCCTCTCCCGAACTGATGAACAGCGCCGTGTACCGACTTACGGTGACGTTTCCGGTTATGGGTTCCTATGTGATTCACATTCCTTTAGATGTTACCTACCTCCCCTAAACGTTTGTACCAATATTTTGAAACACCCTGTAGATATACAGTGAACTGAGTTATATGAAATTTTGTGAAGAACAATGCAACCAATGAATATTTTTATTAACAGGACCCGCATATAGTATGCACATCTATTTCCAGTAATTGTTTCAATGATAAACGAATAAAAACACGAAATCGTTTCCAACTTTGAAGTTTAATTAGTCATAGGCCTCACATTGTGCGCCAGGCAGTGTGACACATTTTACGTTCTAGTGAATATCTGGTAGTTGGTTGCCATTGGCAACTTGCCAATATACATTTTTTATAGGTGGAACGAATTAAAGTCACTGTAAAGCACGCAGTGCAGATTTCATCATTGACCATGATGGGTGTGTAGCCACAATGTCGGTGTATTTTTGTTATTCACCCGAGTTCCCATTAAATAACTAAATAATATCAGTGTTAAGTCAATACTCAACATTCAACAGTGTAATTACATGATTACAGCTTAATTGCCAACTGAGCTTGAACTTGGTTAAGTTGAAGTTATATTATGAGGTGATATGCAAGTAAAACATTATTTCTATGACATATGATTTTGTGAAATTTGATTCGATCATGGCCTCCATGCTTCCCTATGAAGTAAATCGCATGACAGTGAATAAACTTCAGCAACTTAGGTTTTCACAATTATCTCTCCAAGAAAAAAATCGATTAAAAAGGAAGGCAGCCCCACACCAAAGATTCAAATTTCTTAGTAGGGAATAAGTAATAATAAGAAATATATTCGCAGTTTTAAAACTGAATGGTACCAAAGGAAAAGTTGGCTTTGTGGTTGTGAAATTAAAAATGCATTGTTTTCTTTTCCACGTTTACTGTTTGGAGGTGACTTAACGTGGACAAAAAGTGGCTTTACAAACATAAACAGAATGAAAGAAAAAAACTCTAAAACATGAGTTCGAATAAACATATTGATAATATGATTTCACTATCGCTTTTAGGGAGCGTAAATATTAGCGAGGCCTACAGACTTTCAATCTGCAAACATAACAGAAAAGTTACCAAGAATTGTTAGGTATTATCTAAAATAATAGACTGCATTAAATTTTGTGGACAGTTTGAAATTCCTTTATGTGGACATGATGAAAAAGACGATTCTAAAAATCCAGGAGTATTCAGAGGATTAATAAATTTCGCCTGTACATTAGATTCCAATTTAAAGAATTATTTAGAAAATAATGCAGCATTTAAAGGCATTTCAAAAACTATTCAGAATGATATCTTGACTGTTTGCTGCAAATATGCAGGGATGAAATAAAAAGAGAAATTAAAGAAGCTTCATTCATAGCTGATGACACAACAGATGTTTCAGAACATATACAAATGGTAATTGTTCTGAGATATGAATTGAATGGAGACATTTTTGAGCATTTTTCAGATTTTTTAACTCCGGAAAACCAAACGGCAGACGGAATATCGAAGTGCATTTAGATCAGTTAGACATAATCCTCAAAGGAAATACCCAAAAACTGGTTGCTCAGACATTTGATGGCACAAGTGTGATGAAAGGCAAGAAAGGGGAGTTCAGGCTAAAATAAAAGAAGTGTACAAAGATGTACATTTTATTCACTGCTATGCACACCAACTGAATCTGATGATGAAAAATGCAGTAAGTAGTACCCGAGATTCAAGAATATTCTTTTCGAACCTCATGTCGATACCAACATTTTTCTCAAGATCACCACAGCATCTCTCTGTTCTCAGAAAGCATATGAACAGCATTGTTGGCCGACCTTCCCTTACAAGATGGAACTTCAACATATGCACCGTGAACAGCGTTTATGAAAATTTTGAATCCTTAAAAAAGTGCATGAAAGAACTACAAGCAACAGCAAATGCAGATAAGACGATTTCAGAAGCAACTGGAATTTTGCACATCTCGAGTAATGAAAAATTCGAGTTATAGTTAGAACTTTTCCATCAGATAATGCCTCACGTGGAAGTTATTTATAATCAAATGCAATCTCGAGAAATTGGGGCAGTTAAAATACATGAATATAGAGAAAACTTTTAAGAATTCAATTCTAAAAATCAGGAATTCAATGTACTGTGAAAATCCTTCAAAAACACTCATGATTGAAGCGAAGGAAGTATGTGACTATATAAGTGTTGACATTGATGAGAGATATTCTTTTACAAAGCAATTAACTGCTGCTAAATTGTTAAACAAGGAGAACTTCATTTTTCGTACGAAAATGCCCATGGAAGCAGTACGGGAGACTACTGAGGCATATCCCATGATTGAAGGAGAAAAACTTCTTAAGGAATTACAAGTTTTCTATAGCAGACATGATCTACACAATTATTGAAAATTAACTGACTTGCTGAAATTTATCTCAGAAAATAATCTAGCTGAAGTTCTTGGTGAACTTACAAAACTCGTAAAAGTTCTTTTGAGCATTCTGATGACTACTTCAGAGCCCGAATGCTGCCATTCAACATTAAAAAGAATAAGAACATTTTTAAGGAGCACTATGAATCAGGAAAGGCTAAATGCTCAAGCAATGCTTTCAACAGAGAACAACTTGGTCAACAGTGCACCAAACTTGAATGAAAAAGTTATTAATCTATTTTCAACAAATAAAAACTGAAGAATGGATTTTGTTTTTAAATAAAAGTTCAAGTCTGTTAATGGTAAATGTCTAGTTAATGTTTTGTAGTATTTTTAACTTGCTTATTATTATTACTGTGTAAGGCAATTTAAGGTAACTTTAAGACGCAGCACCCCCAAACATCAGAGTCACGAGCTATCACTGGTGACCATGGATTTGTGGTTGAAAAAAGGAACTGTAAAACGAGAAGCAAAGTACTTCTAGTAACTGTAAACATAGTCTATGAAAATGAACACAACATTGTTACACTTCAAAGTGAGGATGAATAATTGCAGCCTTTTGTTTCCCAAAAATCTGAAGTGAAAAAACAGGAACCAACTAACAAAAGACCAAAACGAAAGTATGATGCCAGTTATCTGAATTTCGACTTTACATGTGTTGGAAATAAAGATGCTCCTGATGCACAGTGTGCCATATGTAATAAAATACAGTCGATTCCGGTTATTTGGGACACATCGGGACTAGTGCATTTTGGCCTGATTAAGCGGCTGCCCCAATTATCCGAAGTTTCACGTAAATAGTTAAAAATACAATGTACCCCCCACTTTACAATTAGTTCACTGTACAATCAAATCACGTTACGATGAACTCACCATAGTAAAGTACCGTTCACTATACGATGTGTAGTAAGTGCCGGTCATTGTGATCACGTTTGTGAATTGAATTTTAATTCTATTAAACAGCGATTATAATTAGTGAAAACAGGAGGAATATTATCCAGGCTATAAAAGTAAAGATATATTAAGCACAAATTTACCCTTTATTACCTTACCAATTAAAAAATTAAATGATACGTGAAATTCGGAAGAATATACGTGATAATTAGAATAATTAATACGTACTGTAATATGTACATACTAACTAAACTAGTTGACATTTCTGTTCACTGACATTTATGGGCGGGGGTTAAAATTTAAAACAGTAAAAAGATAAGCAATCGATAACAAAGAACATGGCACACACAAATGGAAAGTAACAGGATACGCGCAAGTGAGACAAGTGAGAACGGAGTAACGAGTTACAAAGCTTTAAAAATAGGAATGAAGAGAAGATCTGAAAATTAATTTTTTTTTATATGGAAGATTCCATGGAAGTGTAAACACATTTTACCATAATAACCCACAGAATTCCAGCTGTCGGTATTATCGCAAATTCAATAAGATCGAGTTTACTGTCCGTTTATGATAGATTGCACTAACAGAAAAGCCCAATAAACAGGTGCCTGCTAATTGTTTTTATTGTTTTATGGCTGTGACCTCTACAAATCCGACCGGACTACGTGGTATGGTTGGAGACAATCGTAGGGTAATCTCCAGTGCTGCGGTCTCCTGCCCCGATTAAACGGCATTTTGTCCCAATTAAGCGAAGTAAACCCTGGCTATTTTCTCAACTGGGTTCTGTTTTTTAAGATTTGTCCCAAATAAACGGCTGCCCCGATTAACCGGTGGCCCAAATAACCGGAATCCACTGTATTAGCAACACTTCTTTGGCTCCCACTAAACTTGTGTTTCGTAAGTGTTCCATGAATATGTTGTGAGATGAGAAGTGTTCTGTGACTAAAAAAGTTTGGGAAATGCTGGCTTAACCAATACTTCAAATTCATCAAACTGATTTACTATACCCCAGGATTAGTGTTCAAGCATGTATAGGTATGCCTGTTTTAGTTCTCTGTAACTGCTCATCTCATGAGGAATCCTTAGTAGGTCTAAGATACTTGCTTTCCATGCTGTTAATTGTTCCAATAGAAGAAACAGAAGAATTACTATCATTTTTGCTTACGGCTGCCTATAATCTATTAGTCTTTACATTTTTTTTTTTTTTTTTTATGAAACCCCCAAGCATGAAAGCAAGAAAGTAAGATTTTCCGATGAGGGTTCCTTTAAGTATTGTCAAGATAGATATTCCATCTGTGCATCAAATCTTGTAATCTAATGCCAGTGAGCCAATTTTCAGAGTTTACTACAAACCAGGGCTGTAGTGGAGGGTATATGCCGTATGTCCTCTGGAATATTTTAGATGAACAGCGTATACCTTCTGGTTTTTGAAAGACTTGAGAAAACAAATATTATTAAAATATTTCCTGAAAATTAAAAAATAAATTTATTAGAATTTGACTCTTAGGCAATACTTATAGTTTTATTATTTTTAATATATATGATGTGTGTATATATATATATATATATATATATATATATATATATATATATATATAGGCACTCCGCGACTTATGTAAGGGTTGTGTTCCACAGAACTCTACCTATGTCAGAATTTCCCTAAATGCTTATGCAGCAGTCGTAAATTTGATTGAAGCAAAAAAGAAATGTTCGATGAACATGTAAATAGAATTATTTATTCAATTTTTTTATCTTATGCACAGGAAAAATTACAACAGTGTACAAAATTATAAAATTAAAAAAAAGGAGAGAGGAGACAGGCATAACGTCAGCAAGTTTTACCTTTCAAGCATCGTTGTCAGAATTAACTCTCCAGCTGATAAGCACACCGCTGCGGAAGTTGAGGTCTGTGGAGATTTAGAATGGGGTTTTTTTCCAACACATCACAAAATTTCTCTGCAGCTGCAGGATCAGCTCTGGCGACTTCACCGCATACTTTAATGTTTTGGACACCAGCTTCAACCTATTAAACCACCCGTTGCTTGCCACAACTTGACTTGGGGTTCGCCATACTTATCCTTAATATCTTCATAAATACTTCTTGCTTTTGCTTAAATGGCCATTGAACTCAAGGCCACTTGTTTCTGAATCTGATTTTCCATTCATATTATTAATAGCTTTTCCATTTTTGATATAGCACCTGAAAGCTGTTTTGTGATCATTGTTGATCTTAAATGCATTGATCCTTTAATATGTTCTTTTATACGTGCACAGTCCCTTAAAATAGTATTTATTGTTGAAGCAGCAAGGCCTAATTCCATGTGATAGATGGCAAACTTTGTCCTGCTTCATACTTCTTAATTAATCATCTTCATTTCTAAATCAATTTTGTTTCGTTTCCTAGCACTGCCAGCACTTGCACTTTCCCTTCACCATTGTAATAAGTAAATAGGAATGAAGAGAAAATTCTAAAAATTTATTTATGTTTTTTATATGATTGAAGATTTCAGTGAAGGGGAACTCATTTCACCATAATACAGTAATGTAAAAACCCAAAGAATTCCAGTTATTGCAAATGCAATAAGATCGAGTTTACTACCCATTTATAATAGATTGCACTAACAGAAAAGCCCAATAAACCAGAAAGTGCAAATTGTTTTTATTGTTTTATGGCCATGACCTCCAGAAATATCCTATATAAAAATATCAACAAAGCTGTTAAAAACAAATTCTTATATTGGTTTTTATGATTCTTATGATACCGATGAAAAGGTAGAGCTCCATTATAAAAATGACCTTTTAGATATAAATAACTTAGTTATATAGTGAAAATTTCAATTTCCAAAGTATTGGAACAAATTAAAAAAGAAAAAACAATGTGTTACTGGGTTCACATTATGATATTTTCACGATACCTCCATTTATTCCTATGGGATGCAAAATACGTTTCCACGATTTTTTTTAAAGTTTGCACTGGCCTGCAAAAATTTACGCAAAGTCGAGTATTACGTAAGCCAGGAAGTGGCAGTATATATATATATAAATATATACAAATTTGTATACACAGCCACTCTGACTATGTGTGTGTGTGTTATATATACAGTCGAACTTCGTTAACAAGCACGGTTGCTTTTTTTGCTTTGGTTTTTTTTTTTTTTTTTTTTTAAGGAGCATTAGCAACTAAGACCATATTGCTCTGGGGATATGCGGTGGTCATTCCCTGACCTTTCCGCATCCTCCATATTTGGTGGTCACGGGCTCGAACCCTGGTCTAATTAAGAAGTGTGTGCTACGCACTGCTACTCCTGCCCACGGAGGCGCCTAACAAGCACGGAGATAATGAGATCACAGCTGTAACGAGCAAAAAAATCCTAATGATTTTAATTTACGTGTATTCCCATACAATCACTCACTGTTATAACGAGCGTACGAAACGGATATACCAAACAAATTTTGAGACAAATTTTGCTTGGAAAGTTGAAAAATCCCCAATTCTTGGAATAGACGAAAATGAAAAAGGTGACTTAGCTTTATAACCACCTGCTTTGGATTAGCTGCTGGTTTATGACCTTGTCCTTCCGGAGATGGGGGTTATATAAGAGTGCATTGGCATTCCGCTTGTCGCATTAACCTATTTGCAGATTGTCTTGTGTTCACTGAACCATAAATTTATTTTGGGACTTCTAAAAATGTTGTATGCATTTCGGGACTTCTAAGAACTTTGTATGCAGATAACTTTACTATCATTTTAAAGTAAAACCAGTTAGAAACGAACCCTTCCTTCGGAAACATGTCTACTAACAAAAGAAAGTGACTCTCGATTCGCGAAAAAGTCGAAATTATTCGTGAGTTAGAACGTGGTACAAAAAAGTTTTCTTTGTCCTCTTCAAGTGTATCGACATTGGGGAAGAATAAAGATGTTTACATATCAGCTCGGCACTGGAAAAGAACATAACCAAAAAAATATATATAATTAGAAAGCGCGAGATTACAAATGTTGTGAAGCATTGCTTCAAGGTTCACCACATAAAGAAGTGCTAGATTTTCCACAGATGGTCTGATCTTGAAGACACAAATGGAAAAATTTGCTAAACAATTTGGATGTGATGATTTTGTATGTAACAACGGTTGGCTGGATCGATTTAAAAACTGACATAACATCATTTATGGAAAAATTAGTGGAGAATCTCGATCTGTAGATCCAATAATGGCAAATGAATGGATTGACTGTGTTTGGGCAGAAATCAGGAAAGATTTCAATGATGAAGACATCTACAATGCCTATTAAACAGGACTTTTTTATAATTTGACACCTGGCAATACATTTAAATTCAAAGGGGAAAAATGTGTTGGTGGAAAAAATCAAAGGCTCGCTCGACAGTGCTCGTATGTCAGGAACTTATATAAAAAAAAAACCTTGTTTGTTATCGGAAAATCGTTAAAACATCGGTGTTTCAAAAAATGTAAGGGAAACTTCCTGTGGATATTTTTCTGCAATACGTAAATGACTGGAATAAGGAGCTATTCAAAATGACCCCAGATTCAAAATTTGTCCAACATTAAGCTAGTTACTGCCTCCTAATACGACATAAATTTTACAACCAATGGACATAGGTGTAATCAAGAGTTTGAAAGGATTTCATAAAAGATTTCTAGTTCTACATCTGATCAAAGAGAACAGAAACTTTCCGAATCTATATTGATATTGGATGCTATAAATTTATTGAATGATGCGTGGTACAATATTACTTCAACAACCACATAAGGCCAAGGTGTGCTTGTGAAAACAGGACTTTAATCTCACTGCCTTTACTCTGTCAGATAGTGACTGAAGGGAGTCCGAGTAGTGTGTATGGGGGCATGTTAAGTCAAGGAGCTGGAGTATATTCTTATCGTGTGTATATGTCATACCGAAAAAATTTCATTACCCGATGTGTCCTTCCCACCTCTTCTTACTACTGAATACATCATGATTATTCAAATTAATAGAATAAACTTATCTGAAAAAGATATTAACCTCCCAAACACTTTCTCATTCATTTCACAAATATACATGGTCTCAGTTTCAATCTCAATGATGTCCATTTCCACAAAATCCCAATTATTGGTTTAGCATTAGCATTAGTAGAGGCATTTGATGCAAGAAAGCAAGCTTATGCAGCATCAGCCAAAAAAAATAAAAAAATAAAAAAATAAAAAAAATAAATAAAAAATAACCACTTCCACTTCACCCCTCTGTTCGTTCGAAATACCTGTCCAGCTGAGCCTTAAACTTATTTAGGCTATCAACTTCCATGACAAGGGGTGGAAGTTTATTCCACCAACCAACCACCCACTGGCTAAAGGCAAATTTCCTCACGTCTATCCTACATCTGTCTTTTCTCAATTTGAATTTATGCCCTCTCAGGTGATTATTCTGAGCAAGAGGAAGAATCCCATCAGCATTGAGCATGCTCAAACCATTCAAGGCTTTATACACCTCTATCAGATCACCTCGCTGGTGCCTAGTCTCCAGACACTGTAATTTGCAAAACTTAAGCCTTTCTTCGTAAGAGCACCCCTTTGTTCCATTCACTAATCTTGTTGCCCTTCTCTGTACTCGTTCCAGCATCTCTACATCCTTCTTGAAATGAGGCCTCCAGACCTGTATACAGTACTCTAGGTGTGGTCTGACCATTGCCTTATACAAGGGAATAATCACCTCCTTATCCCTGCTGGAAAAATTCCTGTATATCATTGACAATTCTCCATCAGCTACTCTTGCAGCCCGTCTGCACTGTCAGAAAACTTCATATCTGCCTGCACAACCACCCCCAGGTCCCTTTCATTCTCTACCACAGTCAGTGTAGTACCACGGAGTTGATACGTTGCTCTGGGGTTGCTGTTTCCCATATGTAGTACTTTACATTTGTCAATGTTAAACTTCATTTGCCACCTCTCAGCCCATCTGCTCAACCTTTCCAGATCCTGTTGCAGCAGCCATAGTGTCAGTAGTGTCCTTGACAACACTGCCAACCTTTGTATCGTCTGCAAACTTGGACATTAAGCTTGATATACCATCATCAATATCATTTATAAATACAGAAAACAATAATGGACCCAACACTGAGCCCTGAGGGACTCCACTAATAACATTAGTCCACGATGAGCAGTGTCCATTGATTACCACTCTCTGTCTTCTCTCCCTCAACCACCCCTTTATCCACAGCAGCAATTTGCCTTCAATGCCACACTGCTCCAATTTGTGCAGCAGTCTTCCATGTGCAACAGTATCAAAAGCCTTTCTAAGATCCAAGTATATAATATCAAAGTTATTCCCTGCATCCAGTTCTTTTGTGACTGCAGCATAGTATCCAATCAAATTGGTCAGGCAAGACTTCCCCTTAACAAAACCATGCTGTGTCCGAGCTATGACTGAAGTCTTGTCTAGATGATCCTGCAGTGCTTCTTTAATCAGTGCCTCCATTAATTTTCCAGGAACAGAAGTTAAACTAACAAGTTTATAATTATTTGTGTCGCCCTTTGATCCTCCTTTGTGAATTGGGGTTACATTTGCACATCTCCAGTCCATGGGTACTTCCCCTGAGTCCAAGGAAGCTCTCATAATTATGGCTAAGGGCTTGCTTACTTCCTTTGCTGCTTCCTTTAATATAACTGGATAGATCCCATCCACCCCAGGTGCCTTTCTTGTATTTATCTTCAACAATTTCTCCTCCACTTTACTCTCAGTTATTACAAGATTCTCTAGCTTACTGCCAGATTTGAATATACCTCTGGCATTCCCCTCGCTGAATAACTCCTCATGTGTGAATGTCGTTGCAAAATATTCATTCAGTTTGTTAGCTACCTGAGCAGGATCATCAACAGTTGACCCATCGATATCAAGTGGACCAATCTGATTCATCCCCTTCCTTCTAGAGTTTACATAAGTAAAGAACTCTTTGCTGTTTTTCTTTGCATTCCTTGCCAAAGATTTCTCGTAATCTGCCTTCGCCTGCCTAACCTCCTTTGTAACTTGGTTACAGATCAACTTGTATCTATCATAGGCTTTTGTGTCACTTGTTAATTTGTATGTATCCCATGCATTTTTCTTCTCTGCCATATGTCTCATTAGTTCATCTGACATCCACTTAGGCCTAAACCTTCAACAATATTTCTTAGTTGGTATGTAAAGCCTAGTAGCTTCCAAGATAAGTTCTTTGAATGCTTCCCATTTTGAATTTGCTGTTGGTAACATCACCAGTTGGTCCCACTGTATAGAATTTAAATACTGTCTCAGTCCATCGTAGTCGCCTTTACGAAAGCAATAACCCTTCCCTTTACCCCTAATGGTAGTTACCTCTTTGAGTAAATCCCACTTCAGCACACTGTGATCACTGCCACCTAGTGGTTCATTTACCTGCAGATTCTTAATGCATAAAGAATCACCACTGATAATCAAATCAAGAGTATTACTCCCTCTACTTGCCTCCCGAACATGCTGATGTAGAAAACAATCATCCAATAAATCCACAAAAGCCTTGCTAGTGTGTGAGTGACCAGCCCCCAAATTCCAGTCAATATCTGGGAAATTAAAATCCCCCATTATAAGACTCTCTGATTTACTGGCCCACTCTATTTCCCCATACAGTTTCTTATTATACTCATCAGAGTCATTAGGCCTATAGCACACTCCTACTCTCAATTTTGATCTCCCAATGCTTATGTCACACCAAACTGACTCGACACTGCACTGTCCAGCAATGTCGACTGGCTTCACTTCCTTGGATTTTATGTATTTCTTAACTAATAGCAAAACCCCTCCTCCCTTCCTACCCTGTCTATCCTTTCTGTAGACATTGTACTCTCCAAATTCCAGTTCTGCATTCCTTATATCTGTGTGACACCACGTCTCTGAAATCCCCACAATATCTGCCTTTGATGTTTTGAGCAATACCTCAAATTCATCAAATTTATTTACTAAACTCCTAGCATTGGTGTACACGCAAGTATACATGCACTTGTTCTTTTTCTTAGCTACCCTAACACAACCTATGTTTTTATTTGTACCCCAATGATTCCCAGCAGTCTCTGAACTATCCTGCATCTTATTTTCCAGGCTGCGGCTCATTCCAATAGAAGCAGTGCAACATTCACCTCTGCCAGTGGCTACTGTTAATCTATTAGTCCTTGTATCCCCCCAATCTAGCAGTTTTTCGACCCACCTAACACTGCCTCGATAGCATCAGCAAACATTCTTGCACCCTTTCTATTTAAGTGTATCCCATCCCTGTAGAAGCAGTCTCTCCTGTTAACAAGTGATTGATTCAAACAACAAGTGGTTGATTCAATTACGGCTCATCTCAGTTGTCCTAATTATTTGTTGTACAATTCCTTACGCTTCAAAGGTGGTACTTGTGCATATGTCCTCTCTGATATTCCCTGTCAGAGAGTTAGTAATTTGAAATCTCTTTTTGATCTTCTCTGGCTTAAACTCTCTCTACCCTATTCTGCCAAATTCATCTGTTGTCTATATCATTCTTCCAACTCCACTAATCACTTGGAATGCTTTGACTTCCGCTCTTTGAAACTTGACTTCTCCAGTCCAAACTTTAATAAGAGTGAGGTAATTTTCCTTGGTGATTTTAATGTTCACAACTCCAGCTGGCTTCTGTTTTCTAGTCATACAGACCCATCAAGTCAAGAAGCTGAGGCTTTTGTAATTATAATGATCTCGACAGATTGTTCATTACTTACCAAAATACCAGACAATCCTAAACATGCAGCCAACATGCCTGATCTTTTTCTCACAAACAACCCTCCCAAGTACACTGTTGAGGTTAGTGGTCCTCTAGGCACCTCAGATCACAACTTGGTAATGGTCTCTTCTCCAGTGGATCCTTTTTCTTGTGGCCATTCTCAACCTCGTGTTGTTTGGCATTACAAAAATGCAAAATGGGATGATCTGCAAGATTTATTTTCTTCATTGTCTGGCTGGATTACTATTTCAAATTTTCTGATCTCAATATTTGCTCAGATCTTGGAGAAGCTGTCCAGATGTTATGATAATGTGCACAGTCAACAAGAATGTATTGACTATAAGCTGTTCAAGCTATACACGGGAGGCTGGGGGAACAATCATCTCCTGTTAACAGATGGGTCAGATGTGTATAACCAACACATGCCCTAGATAAAACTACTACCACTTGTTGGTTCTGTCTGAGATTCGATTTCCGAAGTTGCATTTTCTGCTTAATTTGGAGAAGTTTCTTACCGGTTTGTGTTTGTCAAATTTGGAGCCATTTATCTTTTCAAGTTCTTTCTATTAAACTGTATATGGTACTAGAAATTGTACCCTTGTTGAGGATCACAGTTTTTTTCATGATGTAATGTGAGGAGAGTCATTTCCAGGGCAGATTCAACACTCAAGGATTCTGTATATATTAGAGTCTGTGGAATAACATGTCCCAGTGCTAGTTATATTGCAACTAATGCTGCAGTATAAATATGACATTATCTACATATTCACTACATACCCTCCATATTACAATCTACATAAATACAAATTTCTACATTCAAAAAGAGATACTGCAGCGTATACAGTAAACCCCCGCTATTCACGGTATCTGTATTCGCGGTCGCTGATTTAATATAAAATGAAACCTAAAAAAATTGAATTTTAAATTGCCGTGAACATTTTCCGCCAAAAAAAAACATGGGTGTGGCTAAAATTATCTTTCCCAGTCAAAAACAGCGCTCAGCGGGTGGGGGGGAGAGGGGTGACAAAATCGCGAGCGTGGATATTTCTCGCTAATCCTTGTTCAGTATGTGCTATGCGCTTGTCATGGAAGAATTCATGGTTTGCTTTTAATTTATATGCTTATAAATTAAATAAATTTATCAATTTATATATCAATTTATAAATTGATATGCTTACAAAAGCGAAAAATATACCGTTTTGCAGTGTGTTAGTGAAAACAGACTTTTTCAAGTGTGTTAACGGAAGAAAGTGATGTTATTGTGGACAAATTCTTTTCTAACTCCTACAAAAATATCGCTACGAATAACAAGGGAATTGTGAAAAGATCTAAGAAGGTGATGACATTAGCGAATAAAATTCAGTTATTAGACAAAATTTCTGATGGTGAAAGTGTCTCCTCAGTGGCAAAACATTATAAAATCAATGAGTGAACGGTACGATCAATCAAGAAATCGGAAGAAAAAATCCGCCGTAGTGTCCGTGAAAACGCGCTAATTGCTTCAAAAATTTGCTCTGTAACTCGTGATGTTAAATTAGAAAAAATGGAAAAAGATTTAAATCTGTGGATAGAAGACCGAACTCAAAATAAAATTCCGTTAAGTTCACTCATCATTCGTGAACAGGCAAAACTCCTTTATCAACACTTTGGCAAAACTGGTGATAGCACTGGCGGGATAAGTTTTTTAGCTAGCAAAGGCGCTGGTTTGAAATTTCTAATAAATATTACATTTAATATTAAATTGTTTCTTATTTTCATTTCGATGCCTTATGCTTGCATTTCACTATGTACTGTCTATGTACATAGTCATATTTTGAAGGTACATATAATACACACATAGACAAAATTTTAGACTAGTTTTTCTTATATATTTCATACTTTGGAACAGAACCCCTTTATTACTATGGGAGCCATAACTCAGTATTTGAGGCATTTCTCAGGAACGTAACCCCCGCGAATAGCAGGGGTTTACTGTATTTGGTAATTCTGAGAATGTTGAGAAAAAAAAGCCACATGCAATTGCTAGATGTTGTGAGGATCTAGTGAGGTTTGCCCAAATTTCAAAAGCTATCATCACAGGAGAGTTTTTGTTCAAGATGGAACATAGATTAGTGTACGTTTTGAAGGTATAAGTCTTAGGGTTTTCATCAGATCTTGCAGTGGGATTCCAGAAGGTGTATGTTCACTGGGTTTGCTGTTGTACAGCTGCGTTAGCTGCAGATAAAAGAGGTATATTTAAATGGGATATGAGAAGAGAAACTGAATTTTTGCCATGTAGTTTAATAATAGTTTTGTCTTCTAAGATGAAGCAGATGTTATGGTATTCAGCTTCATAAGAATGCATTTCTTGGCAGAGGCATAAATTGGGGAATCATAATCTATATGTGATCTGAGTAATACATGCCATAAATGCAAGAGGATATATAAATCAGCATATCGATCAGAATGTTTAAATAAACAGTTCTTAAATATGTAATAAAGGTAGCAAAATTAAATTTACTGTCTGGGAGTAAGCCTAAAAAGCAGACTGTACTGGTGAATGGAATTGCATGGTCTTCCAATCTGAGTTCAGGTTTGGGGATAGACTGTTTCTTACAAAAATAGATAACAGTTGAGATCTTTTCTAATAGGGGATAACCACTTAAGTGCTATTTTGTGTATCAAAGTCTAAAGTTGTCTTTTGGTGAACAGATATTCTGCGAGAAACAAGAGATGGTGAGGTCATCTGCATACAGATATGTTTCTATAGTCTTTGGTATATCTTGCATAATATTATTTATCCAAACTGCGAACAATGAAAAATTAACCTTCACTGGATGCCGCCTGCATTACAGTTAAGACAAAGCATTTCAATTGTGTACCTGGAAGGTTCTCTAGTAGAAAACTTTGTATAAAGTAAAGTAACTGTCCAAGGCGTGGAGGTTTCAGAGAATACCATATCTCAAGTAGTGTCAAATGCTTTTTCAATCAAGGCTTACCATGGCCAAATGTTCATTTCTGATGAAAGTGCTGTGGATATTTGAATTGCTTCAATCATCATGTCTAGCATAGACCAATTCTGTCTCAAATAAAATGGGGTTTCATTCATTAAATTTTAAGTATTGAGAAACCAAATCATGTGAGACACTTATGTATAAATTTTTCTAAAATTTTGCAAAGGCAACTGAAGAGAGATATTAGACTGTAATTTTGTATGACCGATTGTTCCTTTTGTGGTTTCAGTAAGGTTAAAACAAACGAATGTTAATTACTATATTTAATAACCACTTGCACCATGAAATTTAATAATATAGTTTATGAAGCTTACAGCCCAAACCACTATACATTTTTAAGGTGATGTTTCAGGCATCTTGCCGATACCCATCATCAGACCATGCTGCTGATAGACTTCTGCTTGCCGATGCTACCAGTATACATATCAAGTTCTGGTAGAATTGGCTAGTAGGAGTCTGTCAGCAGCATGGTCTGATGATGGGTATCGGTAAGATGCCTGAAATTGTCACCTTACATGTATAGCAGTTTGGGGTATAAGCTTAATAAACTATATTATTAATTTCATGTAGTATAAGAGTGGTTATTAAATATAGTAATTAATCTTCATGGAAAACAACCACGTAACGTCCTTCCCTAACTATATTAAATGAACATTGTCATGACTGTGGGTATGAGTTTTCCAATAAGATTCGATTATAGTAAATTAAAAGGGAATTCAAAGTTAATTCATTCAACTGTTTTAACATGATGGAACAAGAGTGCTATTAGATATTCTAGATATAGTCTCTTTGAACTCATGAAATGTGAAACGCTGGTTATAAGGAAGCTAAACCTTCTGGTATTAAAGATTACTTTATGTTTTTCTGCTAAGGCTTTTGTGTTTTGGAAAGATGGTTCATGTGACATTACTGTTGATACCTTATAAGATTTTAGCAAGGGCATTTGCTATGTCTACTAGGTCAATATGTTCTTCCCATTCCAACTGAAAATTGGAGAGAATATTGAAAGATATTTACTATTTAACTGCCGAATTTTTTTTTCTGTATAAACCTGGTATTTGGGTCCTTAATGACACCGGATGCAAAGTATATACAGCAGTTTTTTTGCACTGCCCATCTTATTTATCTTGCCTTTGCTAAATTCTTTTGTAATTAATGAGTATTTTGAGTTGTGGGATGGTTACAGGATAAGTTCCAAATCTTATTCCTTTTTTTTTGTTTTGCTTTATTATGTGAATCATTCCGCCATAACTGAAAATGTGTGTGTGTGTGTGTACGCATTTTTAATTGTGATGGAATAACAGAAAATTGTGGTATTGTGCTAGTAGCTGCTGCTGATATTTGCATGGTTACATGCTCAGTGACATTATCTCAATTAAAGCTGGATAACGTAGCCATTCAAGGCAATACTAGAAAATTGTCCTCTCTGCCTTGAATTTCCATTTTATTCTTTGTTCTGTAGATACTGATACTGTTGTTTGCAACGTGGGTTTCACCACTTCAAGCCTCCAATAAGCAAAGTGGTGGTATGCAATGGTTGATTGGGTTGATTGGTATTGCCTGATGACACAAAGGATTGGTACCTACCTCTCTGTGGTATGGACACCACACCTCAACCCCTGCATATGTTGGTTCACACTGGGGCAGTCACCTCCAGTATTCAAGTGTAGTACTTCAGGGCTTGCACACAGGGGTTACTAACAGTCCCGCGATCATGAAGATGTAAGGAGACAATGTGTTTGTCTCAGAATGATTGGACTTCACTGAAATTCAGTCCACTGACTGGCTTATCTAGAAAAACCTGTAAACCAGTCAGTAGGCTGAATTTAATTATCAGTGGACTGAACTAGCTTACAAGTTTCTAGAAAAATCTGTAAGCCAGTCAATGGACCAAATTTCACAGGCTATACAGCAAAGTTAGGTTCATGATCAAGTGCCACTTTAATTCACATGCGCACACACACACACACAGTTCTGGAAGAAGATGATTTTGTCTGTTTTTTATGACTGGCTTGTTTGTGAAAATCATGTTAATCTTTTCTTTCCTAAGGAAAGTGAGGCTTCCAGAATCGTTGCTATATACTGTATCCATACTGAGGTTAACAGTACATCCAGTCTCCACATCATCTTCAGCATGAAAATCAAGTACTCTTTCATCTTCATTGGTTATGCTGTCGGTATCCTATACTACGATGTTGTTTTATTCCATCAATATCTACCATGCAGTTTCATTTTTGCTTCATTGCCTGTAGTGATTTCATTAGGAATTGTGATTGGAGCCCATTCTTCAATAGATGTGTCTGATGGGATTGACACAAATTGGATACTACTAGGATGTTGTTTTATTCCATCAATATCTGACCACATGGTTTCATTTTTGCTTCATTGCCTGTGGTGATTTCATAAGGAATTGTAATTGGAGTATTGTTTGTTTTATCTGCCAGATGTGACTTAGATGGGTGCTAGTTCAAGAATACTGATCGAGCTCATTCTTCAATAGATGTCTGATGGGATTGACACAAATTGTTTCAGTTGCTACACCCTGGCATAGTTACCTTGTTTTTCACATCTTGGTATAATACCTTATTTTCAATCTTACATTTTTGTATTTTTTTCCCCTTACTGTCTATAATTTGTATAATTTAGAATAGTATGGATGCAGTTAGGACATTTTGGAGATGTCGCAGTACATTCTGTTTGTGAATGGTTTTTGGATCTGCAGTTTGGACATATATCATCACCTCAAGCAAACTGTTGGAATGGTCAAATTTTTGGCATTTTTAACATCTTATGGGATTTGGGATGTATGGACAAAGAGGACAGTGTAAGAATGTGAAGTGGCAGCTATCTTTTAATCAAGCAACTACATGCAACAATAATGTAAGAAATTTAAATGATCTACAAACAAGCATCAAAATATTTCGTGAACATTAACCCTAAAATAACTTATATACTTGGTGCAGTTGAATTAAAGACAACAGAGGAAGGATTTGAGGGGGAGTGCCATTTTGTGCCTTGTTTATGCACAAACAAGGCACACAGCTCAAGTGTCTGAATTACTCTGAAGTAAACATTATGCACAACAAAACTGTGTGATGCCTCAAACTAGAATGGCGATCACATCAGCATCAGTGTTGCCAACCATAGTCATTTGAAAATAGCTGAGCCACAATGCAAAAATTGATAAAATCTTATGTTAACAATGAAAAAAAAAAAATTTTTTTTTTTTGTAGCTAAAAGGAATTTAAATGATTGCTGAATATTCTCCAAAGCATGACAGGGGAGGACACGTTCCCCTATCCTGAATCAGCCAATGGAGGTGGATATGAATTTTTCCATCCATTGTATAAGGCAATTGTAAGATTTGACTACTGTTTCCAATTATAGAGACCACACCTGGAGATGGGGGGGGGGGGGTTCTTCAAAGGCTCCAAAGATGGAAAACCATTTGGTGATGGAAAACCTTTTGGTGATATCAGCAAAAGGGTACCCATATGGAGGGGGGAAAAAAACGTTTTAAATATCTGAGACACAGAGCTTGGCAACTAGAGACCTCGGAGGGGATCTGATTGAGGTCTGTAAGGAGAGAAAGTATTGTAAAATGAATTAAGGTAAAATTTTCATGTTCATAACTGGTTGCAGAACTAGGGGCCAAATATTCAAATTATTTTTAGCCAGTGAGTGATTAAAATACATCACTGGGCAGAAACTGAAAGCCCAACTGGATAGGTACCAACGTGTGAAGGAAAAAAGAGGTGATTTATGTTTATTTTATTTTACTGCTTTCAATTTTTTTGGCTGGTGCAGCAAAAGCCTGGGATATCCTTGCTTCTATGGTTAATACTAATATTAAGGTTATGGTTAATACTAATATTAAGAAATATTACTTTTCTTGAAAAATATTATTATCAGGTCAGTTTTGTTATAATGACTTCAGAATTTATTATCAACAAGTGACACAAAAATAATGGCAATAAGGCTTAATTTATACTTAATATTTATACTTATACTTTAAAAACAGTTTGTTAAGGGGGAAATATTGTCTGACCAGTCTGATTAGATACTATGTAGTCACAAAAGAACTGGATTCAAAAAAATAATTTTGATATCACATAGTTGGATTTCAGAAAATCTTTTGATCATGTTGCACATAAAAGACTGCTGTACAAATTAGAGCAGTGTGGCATTAAGGGAAAGGGACTTCTATGGATAAAGAGATGGTTGAGTGGGAGAAGACAGTGGTAATAAATGGACACTGCTCTTTGTGGACTAATGCTATTAGTAGATTCTTCTCCTGGGGGGGGGGCTGTGCGTGGGTGCATAGACACATGCATGCACATGTACATTAAGCATGTATTCAAAGATACAAAATTTGGATGATATCTGAACATATCAGATATTGACAAGAAGTCAATACCTTGAATTTTGACAAGACATAACCACACAGGTAAGAGCTAACTTAAAAAACATTCAGCTAATCACATGAAGCTATTGTGGCAGCCAGTTTATTTTTTTTAATTTATTTATTTTTATTAGATGCATCAATTATATACAAAATCTACAATTCTAAAAATGTTTTGCATGCAAACTTTTTGAGTGCATATGGTATAGTTTGTGCAGTTATAAAAATTTCTTAAAGTCCTTAAAGCTTGTGTTAAAATCAACATTTAAAATGAACATTTGAAGTATATGTCATATACTTCAAATGTTCCTAAAAATAACTCAAATACATGTAAAAATGCATATTGGAACTTTCGTGACCCAAGGGGATACTGCACTACTACATAATCAAGTGTATCTATAATTGTCTAAGAAAGTTAAAAATTTTAACAAGCAAATGGTTAAATGGAAAATTAAAAGTCACTAAAACATTAAAGAGAGTTAAACTTGCAATTCTTGATAAAACTATAATTGATATTAAAAATCAAGTTCAAGACTTGGAATGTTAAAATAAATGAAATACTTCAAATGTATAGTACCTTTTTCCAGATTCTGCCCTGAAACTGCTGAAAGGACGGTAAAAGCAGCTACAGACCTACTATCTACATACATGTTTTCGACAAGGTAATATGCCAACTCACTAAGAGAAAGGAACTTTTTGCCAAGCAGTTTTTCAGTCCATTCAAAGAGAAGGTGTGAACTTGCGGTATCAAGTTCATTCTTGTCTTCAACGATCTTTTCCTATTGACAAATAAATAAATTTGATAAACTCATGATCATATCACTAGTATATTGGGGGGGGGACCAACCCATAAGCTTCTTAAAATACCATTGTTAAAAACAAGCTGACTTAACCTGACATACTGCCAGGTAAGATTTAAAGTACTGTCTTGCATATGGACTTTTTTTTTTTTTAAAAAAAAGAAGAATACTAAACTTATAACTAACACAATGTTTACTGGAACACATTACATTATCAATATCTTTCAATCAAGTCAAATTTTCAAAAATATTTTATCATCAAATTAAAGAATAATATGAAGATCAAAAATAAGGTTCTTGGTTAATGTTTAATGGTTATTTTATTTAACCAGTAACTAGGAAGGAAATCAGTAATTTCCTTCCTAGTAACATGCTATTTTTTTTTATTTATTTATATTTCTCATTTATATCACATTGTTCAATTTTTCAGTCAAAAGAATCAAGGAATAGTTAGGAGGGAAAATAAGCAACAAATAAAAAACGCCTACATCAATATAAGCATTTTTTATTTGTTGTTATTTAGGCATTATTTGAATATATATGATCTGCATTTGATTATGTATACCCATAGTCATACATAAAAACATACATGATTTTTACATGGTACACTCCTTTACTCATCACCCTATTGGTTCAACTATTATTGTTCCACTTACATCCTGATTATTTAAATTCATATTTAAAAATTGAATTCTGGTTAACACATTCATTGACGCTTATATATGCAAGGGTCCTTTATGTGTGCCTCCAGGCAATTCTCTTGGGATGCTGGAACAAATAAGCACTACTTTTTAATAAAATTCCATCTGTTGTTTGTAGCATTCTAACATCAACAAATGCTTTGAATGAGATTCAGAATCCATATCATTTGAATAGAATTCTATTTCAGTATCAGATGACAAAGAGCTGTTATCAGCTTCAATGTACTGTTTAATCATCATGCCTCAACTGTGCATGATGATTAAAGTAAACAATGACAATAATGAAGTTCTCTGAGAAATGCAGATGGGCTGCTAGGGCAGCTCACATGGTTTTGTCAATGATATACACAAATTTTACCAGTAATGATAATTATTCCACTGTTAAGACATATATCTTGAGTATTGTACACAGGTCTGAAAACCTCATTTTAGGAAGGTTGAGGATCTGTTGGATTGGATGCAGAGAAGAATGAGATTAACGAGAGAACACTTACTAAGAAAAATTTTGGTTCTACAATTTGCAGTGTTTGGAAATTAGTCATCTGCAAGGAGACCTGATTGAGAGTCCTCTGTGATAGTATAGTGGTTTTGCCACTTGACTTATTTGGAGATATGAGTTCAATTCCTGTCTGTGACTGGAAGAATTTCTAAAGTCCTTTTCAATCGAGGCTGTAGCTAGCTGATCTCAGGTGAAGGGAGTAGGGTTCTCCCCATAAGTTTTTCTGGATTTTTCAGCCCACATAACATGCTAATCCGCATGTGAACATATACACCTACAGGCATAATATACAATGCTGAAATAATAGTCTAAAACCATACAACATCTAATTGAGGTGCTTATGGCTTTGAATGGTCAAGTAAGCTAAATGTTGATACTTATTTACTCTTATTCAGACAACACACACATAAGGGGGCATAAATTTAAACAGAGGAAGAATGGTTGCAGGATAGATGTGCATAAATTTACTTTCTGCCAGAGAGTTGTTTGTTGAACAAACTTTAGTAATAGCATTCGCCACATAGTGCAAGGAAGCCACACGCTTTTGCTGCACTCGCAAAAAAAAAAAAAATCATGTGGAAGTGGGTAGTTTGAATAAATTTAAAGAATAATCAGATAAATTACTGGAGGGGATGGACAGGTAACGTAGGAAATGTTTGCATTTTCAGCTGATGCTATATAAACTTGCTTCCTTGCATTATTTCTACTACTAACACTAATATACATATCCATATTTGTAAATTTCATACTGTGAGAATATAGATAAGGTCTTTCAAATGGATCAGACATAAGCACCTGCAGCAGTCACTAATGAAACCTTAAACTGTGTTAAGTTTATAAATATTTTATTCACCTTACAAACCTCATTCTTAACATCAGTATCAGGAAGACACGGAGAATGGACTTGCAAGTTCTTTCTCAAGCCACTGTAACAGTACCTATTAAAGAAAATGAACTTTTATTAACACTTCATTATTTAGTATTTATTGCCTATATACTTTATAAGTTTAACACTAGAAATAAGATCTTAAATGGAACATTTCAGTATTGGCACATCGAGATCAGATGTATACAAAGGGTACTAGGAAAGTTTTGCAATATGACGCAACAATGAATCACAGGAAGCTGCTTGTTGCTGCATGTTGAGACATGTTCATACGTGCATAGTAGCCGCCGTGCCAAGTCGATGGGCTCAGTTATTCATTAGTAGTGAGAGTGTAAAGTGCTTGCGATGGCACCGTGGTCACGAAATGAGATAAGGACAGTTTTGCGGTATAATTTCGTGAGTGGTTTAACCATAGAGCAGTGCTTAGAAGAAATGACTCTTGCACTAGATGATGATTGTCCACATCATACAACGATATTCAGGTGGTATAGAGAATTCCAAAGGGGAAATTTCACTCTGGAGGATTCTGAGAGGCCGGGAAGGCCACGAACGTCAGTTACGGAGGAAAACGTTACTGCTGTGAGGAAAATGCTTGACGCAAACAGGCGAGTGACCTACCAACAGATAGAGGATACTTTGGGCCTAAATGCACCAGCAATTCGTTCGATTCTGCAAGATCATTTGCACGTGAAGAAACTTTGTTCTCTCTGGGTGCCGCATCAACTGACTGAAGAGCAGATGACACGACGTGTGACTTGGTGCCGGGAGATGTTAAAAAAGTTTGATAAGGGACAATCTCGGTATGTGAACAACATCGTGACAGGTGACGAGACTTGGCTGTACTATTACGATCTGCCGACCAAGGCTCAAAAAAAAGTTTGGGTCTTTGATGATGACGACACACCCGTAATTGTCAGAAAATCCCGATCTGTAAAGAAGAAAATGATAGCTGTATTTTTCAAATCGAGTGGAATTGTGGAACGTGTCGTTTTGGACACGCAGAAGACAGTCACAGCTAAGTGGTATACTGAACAATGCCTGCCTAAAGTCATTGGATCTATGAAGAACCTGCGGCCAAAGTCAAGAATGGACACCTGGTACCTCCATCACGAAAATGCTGCAGCTCACCGCGCCAAAGCCTGCACCGAATATTTGACCACGACAGGACTGAAACTTCTCGAGCACCCTCCCTACAGTACAGACCTTGCTCCCTGCGACTTTGCAGTGTTCCCGCATGTGAAAATGAAGCTAAAAGGGAGGCGGTTTTCCAGTGATGAGAACCTTCTACGGACTTGGGACAACGAGTGTGCTTTACTCCCTAGTGAAACTTGGCAGAACTGGTTTAAAGATTGGTTTCGGAGGATGGAGAGGTGTATTGAATGTAGAGGAAATTACTTTGAAAAAATTAAATAAACAAAGCTGTATTGCAAAACTTTCCTAGTACCCTTTGTACATACAGCACAAATGTCTGCAGTGCTGAAAAAAGAAAACAACAAATCACATGATTACTGTATTTTTTTTTTTTTTTTTTTTTTTTTATGAGAACCCCAAACACGAGAGGTATTATAACCTATAGTACTTAGTACCGTGCTTGGGTTGGAGGTTGAGAACACGAAAGAAGATATTTGTTGACATTGGACTTACGTATGAAGGAAGGTTGTTCCAGAAAATGGCAGTTGAATGAATAAATGAGGAAGATGAAAAGTTAGTTCTGTGGGTTTGAAGTTGGACAGTAAATGGATGTTGGCTGGTGGCGGCACATGTTCGGACTGTTTTGAAAGAGAGAGAGGGAATTATAGAAGCCAATTCAGAAGAACAGTGCCCATGGAAGTATCTGTAGAAGAGGCATGCAGCAGAAACAGTGCGTCTATGAGAAAGCGAGTGGAGAGACTCTGTTAGAGATGAATCATTAATTAACCTAACTGCCCTCTTCTGAATGGAATCAAGAAGCCTGAGAGAGGTTTTGGGGGCACCACCCCAGATGTGGGAACAATATTCCATGGCAGGGCAGATTTGCGATTTATACAGAGTGAGCAGCTGTTTGGGAGAAAAGTAACGCCGAGAGCAAAAGAGAAAACCAAGTTTTTTAGATGCAGAGGAAGCAATATTTGTAATGTGCTTGTGCCAAGAGAGATTAGAAGTCAGGGTAATCCCCAAAAGAGATATATCATTTTGCCTAGAAATCGGAGTGTCACTAAAGATAAGCATAGGAGCAGAAGAATCCTTTTTGCGAGATATAAGACAAGATTGAGTTTTAGAAGGGTTGCAATCAACTAAGTTGTCTTTGCCCCACTGGAGAATTACCTGAAGATCGGCATTTAAGGAATTGGCAGCAGATTTTCGATAACTTGAAGCTGATTGAGCTGGACAAGGTTTCTCAAAATGGAAAGTTGAATGCAATGTGCTATCATTGGCAAAACTATGGATAGGATTTCCAGTCAATGGAAGAAGGTCATTGATATACAAGAGGAAAAGAGTGGGGGAAAGAACTGAACCTTGGGGCACACCGGCATTAATGGAGAAGTTAGAAGACAGAGAGCCATCTACCATCACCCTCAGTGAGCGATCAGAGAGAAAACTGGATAACCAATTACTAAAAACAGTTGGCAAACCATAAAATGGAAGCTTGTTTAGAAGACCTTTATGCCAAACATGATCAAAAGCCTTTGAGATGTCAAGAGCAACTACTTGTGTTTCACCGAACCTTTCCTTTGAATTAGTCCATAAATGGGTAACATAAGCCAGAATATCACCAGTGGATCGACACTGACGGAATCCATACTGGCGATCGTTGATCAGACGGAAGGTTTTTAAGTAGTTTAAGAGTTGGCGGTTAATTGATTTCTCCATTACTTTAGAAAGAGTAGAAGTAATTGCAATGGGACGATAATTGGATGGGAGGGATTTGTCACCCTTTTTAGGAACTGGCTGGATATGAGCAAATTTCCAAGCAAAGGAAAAACACCTTTGGAATACGAAAGTGAAAAAAGGCGGCAAAGAATAGGAGTAAGTTCAGGAGCACAGGTTTTGAGATCAAGTGGAGAAATACCATCAGGACCTGCAGCTTTCTTAGCATCAAGATTCATCAAAATCCTTCTGATATCCTTTTGACGGAAGACCACAGGAGGCATTGAATGGAGCGTGTTAGGAATGGTGGGAGGTGTTTTACCAAGATCATTAATACATGAGCTCAAAGAAAAATGGGATGCTAGCAGGTCAGCTTTATCCTTGGCTGAAGTGACAACAGAACCATCTGGTTTGGACAGAGGTGGGAGCAGAGATGGGCAAAAGTTGCGGCCAATAGCTTTGGCAAGAGACCAGAATGCTCGGCTACCATTAGGGCAAGGAGCAAGTTTTCTACTCTTAGCCTGTTCAAACTCTAGTTTGGACTGATTAATAACTGCTTTACAATTGTTGCGAGCTTTGGTGTAGGCAGAAAACTGAAGAATTAGAAACAAGCCAATTACGATATGCAACGTTCTTCTCTTGGACAGCCTTAGCCCATTTATTGGAAACCCAAGGTTTAGATAAAGGACGAGATTTTAAAGTGGAGTGTGGGATAAAGGATTCCATTCCTGCAAGAATAATTTCACTGACACGATCTGAGCAAACGCTGACATCAGAAGTTTTGAAACAGTAATCAGACCAAGGAAAAGAAGAAAAGAGGTCTCGCAGGTCATCCCATTTTGCATTCTTGTAATGCCAAACAATACGAGGTTGGGAATAGCCATGAGATAAAGGTTCCATTGGAGAAGAGGCAATCACCAAGCTGTGATCTGAAGTGCCTAAAGGACCTCTCACTTCAACCTTGTACTTAGAAGGGTTGTTTGTGAGAAAAAGATCAAGCGTATTGGCTGTATGATTAGGATTGTCCGGTATTCTTGTAGGTAAATGAACAATCTGTGCTAGGTCATTTGTTTATGTTTGCCATTTTGAAAGCGAATTCTGTACTGATATCATGGATTACACTGCTGTTTTACATTTATTTTAAATTAAAAACCCCTCACTATGGCTTTTAAAGTTAATAAACCTTATACAGAGAAGAAAAGAAGAACAACATTAAAGCTTAGTAATAAACTTGATATAATAAAGAAAATAGAATGGGCATAAGTAGGAGTGCATTAATGGCAGAATATAACATTGAATTGTCAACATTGTATGATATTAAACATTCAAAGCACAAACTTTTAGAATTCACTGCATGTTCGGAACCTAACAATAAGATAAAGTTTACACAAGCTAAAGTTAGAAAACTTAGATAAAGTGCTCTATGAGTGGTTTTAATTAAAACAATCGTAAGGTATGGCTATATCAGGGTCAATGATTATTGCCAAAGCAAAAGATTTTAAAGAAAAAATGGGCATTGATGCTTTTACTGATGGATGGCAACTAAATTTAAGATAAGACACAGAATTAGAAAATTAGACATTGTGGGAGAAAAACAGTCTGCTGATACAGAGGCAGCTAAAGAATACAGTGTGACATTTGAGAAGCTAGTTAATGACAATTATCTTACAGCTAACCAAATATACAAGGCTGATGAAATCGGTCTCTACTGGAAATGTTTGCCACAAAAAACATTGGCAGGTCGCAAAGAAAAAAGTGCAAGTGGTTTTAAGAAAAATAAAGAAAAAGTGAAGTTCTTATGTGTGCAAATGCATCAGGCCAACACAGAATTAAGCCTTTAGTAATTGGTAAATACCATAGTCCATGAGCTTTGAAAGGAATTATGCATTTGCTGGTGACTTATAAGGCCCAAAAAAATGCTTGGATGGACAGGGAAATTTTTCAAGATTGATTCACTCATGAATTCGTTCCAGCAGTTTGAAAGAATTTACATGATATGGGGAAGAGTCCAAATTCTAAATGTGTCATACTTCTTGATAACTGTAGGGCACAATTATGCGCCCTATAGTTATCAAGAAGTTATCATACATCCTCATGAATCCAAACTACGGAAATATTTTTTCCGGTTATTTACCATCCAATGTCACTTCTCTCATTCAGCCCATGGATCAAAAAGTTATCCAAAATTTTAAATGCCATTACAGAAGTGATTTTATGAAACAAATGATTAGCAAGGATATTTCCATTCTCAACTTTCAACAGGGTTTCACAATTAAAGATACAACATATTCCATAGCAATTGCTTGGAATACTGTGAAACCCATCACTCTTGTGAGAGCATGGAGGAAATTATGGCCAAGTGTCTCGTCTGCCAACTTACCATCTGATGAAGATGATATTGATGGTTTCAATGTAAGGTCAAGGCAAAGCAGAATTGAAGAAAAATGTAAACAGTTCAATCCACCACAACAGAAAATCCTTTGCACAGCCTCGAATTGGAGATATTGATGCATGGCTCGCTGTTGATAATGAGGTTGAATTATCACAGTCATTCTTAGATCAAGAAATCATTGACAGTGTTGTCACTCCTGAGAAACTAGATGATGCACTTTGTTCAGATGTAGATGCAGAAGAAGAAGAACACTGACACAACTGAAAAGATAACTTAGGCTGTTGCAGAATCAAGCATGGAAAACATTCTTTGTTTTTTTTTTAACAAAATCCAAGCTTTACTATGGAAGAAGTAATACAAATGTGATAACAAAAACAAGCATTAGTGAAACAAAGTAATATAAGAAAATGTTTGAAAAAAGCAGTTACTATTTCTAAAGAAAATCATCAAGAAATGTATCCTCTACTACAGATGAAGTATTAGGAGAAATTGCACCCTCTACATCTAAAGCAGACATTCGAAAGGGATCAACTAAAATAGAATCCCCCCCCCCATTTTATGTTGGATGACTGTTTTCTATAGCAACATGTTCAAGAGGCAACCAGAGGGAGTAATACTTTTGATCTGATTATCAGTAGTGATTCTTCATGCATTAAGAAACTGCAGATAAAGGAACCACTGGGCGACAGTGATCCCACTGTATTGATGTGGAATTATTTAAAGACGTAACTACCATCAAGGCTAAAGGGAAGGGCTTTTGCTTTCGTAAAGGTGCCTAAAGAGGGATCAACTTATGATGTTACTAACAGTGAATTCTAAAATTTTTTTTTTTTTTTTTTTTGTGAACCCCAAACACAAGAGGTATTAGAACCTATAGTACTTAGTACCGTGCTTGGGTTGGAGGTTGAGAACACGAAAGAAGATATTTGTTGACATTGGACTTGAACTTCTGTAGATTGTAATTTTCAGGAAATACGTATGAAGGAAGGTTGTTCCAGAAAACGGCAGTTGAATAAATAAATGAGGAAGATGAAAAGTTGGTTCTGTGAGTTTGAAGTTGGACAGTAAATGGATGTTGGCTGGTGGCGGCACATGTTCGGACTGTTTTGAAATAGAGAGCGGGAATTATAGAAACCAATTCAGAAGAACAGTGTCCATGGAAGTATCTGTAGAAGAGGCATGCAGCAGAAACAGTATGTCTATGAGAAAGCAAGTGGAGAGACTCTGTTAGAGATGAATCATTAATTAACCTAACTGCCCTCTTCTGAATGGAATCAAGAAGCCTGAGTGAGGTTTTGGGGGCACCACCCCAAATGTGGGAACTTTCCATGGCAGGGCGGGATTTGCGATTTATACACAGTGAGCAGCTGATGGAAGAAAAGTAATGCAGAGAGCGAAAGAGAAAAACAAGTTTTTTAGATGCAGAGGAAGCAATATTTGTAATGTGCTTGTGCCAAGAGAGAGATTAGAAGTCAGGGTAATCCCCAAAAGAGATATATCATTTTGCCTAGAAATCGGAGTGTCACTAAAGATAAGCATAGGAGCAGAAGAATCCTTTTTGCGAGATATAAGACAAGACTGAGTTTTAGAAGGGTTGAAATCAACTAAGTTGTCTTTGTCCCACTGGAGAATTACCTGAAGATCGGCATTTAAGGAATTGGTAGCAGATTTTCGAGAAGTTGAAGCTGATTGAACAGGACAAGGTTTCTCAAAATGGAAAGTGGAATGCAATGTGCTATCATCAGCAAAACTATGGATAGGATTTCCAGTCAATGGAAGAAGGTCATTAATATACAAGAGGAAAAGAGTGGGGGAAAGAACTGAACCTTGGGGGACACCGGCATTAGTGGAGAAGTTAGAAGACAGAAGAAGTTAGAAATGGAAAACCTTCAGGGAATTAATTTTGGAGGCTACTAGGCTTTTCACTCCAACTAAGAAATACTGTTCAAGATTTAGGCCTAAATGGATGTCAGATGAATTAATGGGGCTAGTGGAAGAGAAGAAGAAGAAGAATTTATGGGATGCATATAAAGTATCAGGCGAAACAGTAGCCTATGGCAGGTATAAACTAGTCTGTAATCAAGTCACAAAGGAGGTTAGGCAGGCGAAGGCGGTTTTTTGAAAAATATTTGGAAAAGGATGCTAAGAAAAACAGCAAGGAGTTCTTTACTTATGTAAACTCTAGAAGGAAAGGGATGATTCAGATTGGACCACTTAACATAGATGGGATGACTATTGATGATCATGCTCAGGTAGCTAATATACTGAATGAGTATTTTGCATCTACATTCACACATGTGGAATTATTCAATGAGGGGAGTGCCAAAGTTTATCAAACGCTAACAGGGAGCCAAGTGATTTTGTAATAACTGAGAGCAAAGTGGAGGAGAGATTGTTGAAGTTAAACATAAGGATGGCACCTGGGGTGGACAGGATCTATCCATTTATATTAAAGGAGGCGGCAAAGGAAGTAAGCAAACCCTTAGCCATAATTATGAGGGCTTCCTTCGACTCAGGGGAGGTGTGCAAATGTATCACCAATTCACAAAGGAGGTTCAAAAGATGACACAAGTAACTAACAGACTTGTAAGTTTAACTTGTGTTCCGGGGAATGGAATTACTGATTAAAGAAGCATTGCAGGATAATGTAGACAAGACTGCAGTAATAGTTAAGACACAACATGGGTTTGTCAAAGGGAGGTCTTGTCTGACCAATTTGATTGGTTACTATGATGTGGTCACAAAGGAACTGAATGCCAAAAATAATTTTGATATCATATACTTGGATTTCAGGAAAGCTTTTGATACTGTTGCACATGGAAGACTGCTGTACAAATTTGAGAGGTATGGCATCAAGGGTAAGGCTGCTACAATGGATAAAGGGATGGTTGAGTGGGAGACAACAGAGAGTGGTAATCAATGGACACTGCTCTTTGTGGACAAATGTTATTAGTGGAGTTCCCCAGGGCTGGGCCCATTGTTATTTTGTATATTTATCAACGATATTGATGAAGGTATATCAGGTTAAATGTCCAAGTTTGCAGATGATACAAAGTTTGGCAGGGTTGTTAACGACAGTATGCTACTCCAACTGGATCTAGATAAGTTGGGAAAATGGGCTGAGAAGCGGCAACTGGAGTTTAACATTGACAAATGCAAAGTACTGCACATGGGTAGCAATAACCGAAGAGAAACATACCAACTGGGTGGTACTACAATCAGAGAAGTGGAAAGTGAAAAACACTTGTGCAGCCAAATATGAAGTTCACTGAACAGTGCAGATGGGCTGCCAGGGCAGGTCATGGAGTCTTGTCAATGATATATATGAGTTTTGCTAGCAGGATTATCATCTCGTTATACAAGGCAATGTGCATAGGTCTGGAAGCCTCATTTTAGGAAGGATGTAGAGTTGCTAGAACAAGAACAAAGAAGGGCAACAAGATTGGTGAGGGGAACAAAGGGATTCTCTTACCAAGAAAGGCTTAAGTTCTGCAAATTGCAGTGCCTGGAGAGTAGGCATCTGAGAGGTGATCTGATTGAGGTGTATAAGGCCTTGAATGGGTTGAGCAAGCTGAATGCTGATGGGATTCTTCATCTTGCTCAGACTAAGAACCTGAGGGGGCACAGTTTCAAATTGAGGAAAGATAGTTGTAGAATAGAAGTGCAGAAATTTGCCTTTAGCCAGCGGGTAGTTGACTGGTGGAACAGACTTCCATCTTTTGTTGTGGAAGCTAATAGCTTAAATAAATTTAAGGCTGAGCTGGACAGAATGGAGGGATGAAATGGGAGATTTTTTTTTGGCTGATGCTGCATAAGCTTGCTTTCTTGCATCATATGCCTCTGCTAATGCTAATATACTAAAGTACATTGATGTTTTTTATGTTTATGTACTAAAGGCATGTTCATAGTTTTTTATGTTTACATATTACAGGATGTTTGTTTTTTTTTTTGTGCAGTAATAAAATTGCATTCTTAATCTCTCTATTTCTTATTTAGCCTCATTATTTCTGCATTAAATATATAAAAAATAAAACTTTTAGATAAAAAATAAAAGTTTTCTGCTAACATGTGAGCACGCACACATGTTAGCAGACATAATGAGGGCAGAATGTCTTATTATGAAGGACTAGTGTTTTTTTTTTGTAAAAAAAAATACGTGCCGGTACTCATTCTTTGCTATCAGGAAAAATTGAAAATTAAAAGGACATGAAAAGTACAGTACTCTAAAAAAGTATTTCCTGATATTATTACTTTAGTAGTAATGTTTTTGGAATAAGAACAACAAATGAAGTATATTAACACAGTTTATTAAGCATAAATTTATTATTCGAGCATATAAAAAAATAAGTAAAATTTGTAAAAAATAATAAGTAAAATTTGTAAAAAATAATAAGTAAAATTTGTAAAAAATAAGTAAAAATTATTTCATAATAAAGTTTTTATAGAATATTCCAAATTATTATTGAGTTCTTATCCAACACACTATGCCGACCTCTTTTCATCTGTTTGTGTCTGTTGCGGAATGACGTTTCCGAAGCAGCCACGAATCGACATGTTTGCTGGATCGAAGTGTGTCACTGGTGTGCCTACAATTTTAAGAAATCATAGTGAAGAAATTGTTTTTGTCATCAATGACGCTCTGGTTGGGGCTGATGATCAGATTCATTTGTAAAAATCCTCGTTCACATTCACTTGATGAAATTGGTATCATACTCAGAGTGTTCATCAAATGCCCTTCAATTTTTCCAAAAACGTCTTTTCGATTAGGTATTCTCAAAATCCACGAATTGAATCTCTTTCATTTAACTGAAGCCTAATTGACAGTTTTCTAACTTCATTTTCAACAAATGCCAACATTTTCATGTTTAGAAGGTTTAATACCTTCATTGTCCTCATTTACCTTCTCTAGTCATCGATATTGTCACTACTTAAATTTGAATTTTTTCTTTAACTGTCCAAAATGTCGTTGTCATTCAGATATGCAGTTACTGCAACCATTGTAAACAGAGAGAGGGAAAATTTATGGAAAAATGTGGATAACGCACTTTTGCAAAACAAGAGATGATTTGTCGAAGTAAAATTAAATCACTCACTCACTCTCTCTCTCTCTCTCTCTCTCTCTCTCCCTCCCCCCTAATTCTCAAATGGGGCACTTACAGTTGATTCACAGCAGTGTCCAACCTACACCCCCCCCCCCGCAGAAAGTGAATACAGCATTTTAAATTTTGCTAATTATCAAAAAAAATTCTCATTAAATGTTTTGTTTAGTAAATGTAATCTTGTATTGTACTTAATAAAATTTTCAAATATTTTCAATTTTAGGTTCATCATTATTTTTATTTATTCATCTTAAGCAGTGATCCTTTTGGGTTGTAAATTTTCTAAAGTGAGCATTTAAAGGCAAAAGTAAGGTATTTTTTTTGAAAAATCATATTTTTATGATTTTAATAAAATCTAAAATATAAATTAGTGACATAGATTTGTTACATATAAAAGTATTGGGAATTTACATTTTTATATATAGCCTGAAAATAAAAAATGGTAACATGAAAACAGAAACTTCCTTTTACATGTAACAAGATGTGGAAAAGGTAACGCACTAATTTTTCTTGAATCACTCACTGCGGCTCCCAAAAAAATCTAACTTTGAATATGGCCCCTGTGCAGGAAAAGGTTGGACACCACTGCAGTAGAAACTGAACCAGAGCCCATTGGGCATAACCCTAGATCTGCTCACTGTTGACTAGCACTATTTCTACATATGTGGGACAGGTGGTTGAATAGGTTTTACAAGGTATCCCTAGGTTGTAGAATGGTAATCCCTTTAGCTCTCTCAATTCTTGCTTGGCAGCAGCACTAATATCCTAAGTTGACTGAAGGCCAGAAGTGCAAACAGTGCATACCCAGTTAAGTCTCTCCTAAGCCGTTCGTTATATGAAAATTTTCTTCGCTTAACAGAAAATATTTTAAATGTAATTTCCAAGGGGAATTCAAAAAAAATTTGCTATAAAAGGAGTTTGTTAAACAGAAGTTCGACTGAGTAATTTAGAATTCTAAAAATGGTTAGAAAGTTTTATATAGAAAATATCTTAACAGTGAAAAATGCAAATTTAGTTGAATATCTAAGCTTATTTGAAAAGTAGGTAAATGTGTGAAAAAATTTACAGAATATTACAAATTTCAAAGTGTCCAGCATCCAAATGTCACACGTCACTGTTAATAAATGTGCCGGTCCGCCATACCATTGCGTACCGTCCCAAAAAAAAGCACTGTGAAGGACTATCTGGATGTTGTTGTGTTAGAGGTTTACTGGTGCAAGTACCTCTTGGGCCAAATTTTGCCAGTTCATAATTTATTTGTGACAAGTTATTCCAATATTATGATGATTACAGACAGACAGACAGACAGACAGACAGAGAGAGAGAGAGAGAGAGAGAGAGAGAGAGAGAGAGAGAGAGAGAGAGAGAGAGAGACCTAATTTTATTGTTTTGCCTCAGTTCTTTTCTTCTTGATCCATTGCTATCTATCTTCATCCTCTCCCATATTTCCCATCAAAATGGAACAAATATAAGAGGACAATTTTTGCTTAAAATGCAACTGTTCACTTCTTCAGACTAATCTTCTCTGCACTGACTGGATTCCTGTCCTTCCTGTTTTAGAAACATTGTCCTGCATGAACAGCCAAACTTCTTGAATATGCACCACCAATTCCTTAAATACCGGTCTCCAGGTAATTCTCCAATAAGTATTTTTTTTTTTTTTTTTTTTTTTAATGAAAACCCCAATCACAAAAGGTGTCAGAACCTGCAGTACCTAGTACCATGCACTATTTTATCCAGGTATCACCGTAGGTGGGGGGGGGGGGACATGATGACCAGGTATCTAAGTGTTTTTTTTTTTTTTAGATAGACCTAGGAACACTTATACGCATGATTAATGGGACATATGCCCCTGGTACCATGCATGGGTTGAATTTCGAGAAGACAAAAGATATTTGTTGACATTACATGTGATTTTCAACAAATATACGGAAATTAAAGTTGTTCATAAAGCAGAAAGGATGAATGAGGAACTGAAGAAGTTGGTCCTTTGAGGTTGAAGTTGGACACTGAATGGATACTGACTAGTTGTTGCATTTGGACTGGTTTAAAGGAAGTGGAGGAATTATAGATGCCAATTCAGAAGAACAATGTTGATGGAACAAGCTATAAAAAAAAAAGGCATTTCAGCTAAACTGAACATTTGTCAGATAGAGAATGGAGAAGTTGCAAGAGAAGAGTCATTAACTTGAATAGTCAACACTTGATTGGCAAACACTCTTCTGAATGGTCTAGAAGATTTGTATACGATGAGTACACAAATGGCCTGCAGTCCCCAGCGGCTTTCACTCTCCCTCTTACAGCAGTGAGAGAATCAGAGCGGAAGCAGAGGGTGCAAATAATCTCTGGTTATGACCAGGCTGCCATGCACAGAAACTGAATTTGGCCTGTTATAATATACGATCGCTCATCGGTGAAAGTAGGATATTAGAGCTGGAAAACAAATTAGAAAATGTGAACTGGAATAGATCGGCTTGGCTGAAACAAAAAGAACTGAATCACAAATTTTTTTAACATGTGGAAATCCAATACGCCAATGAAAATAGTGAAAACGGTGAGGGTGGAGTTGGCTTTCTGGTCCATAAAGATATATAAAAAAAATTTTAGATTTCAAAAGTATGTCACCAAGGGTCTCAAGACTACTACTCAGGATTAAGATGGGACAAACTAAAAGTTATAATGATATAAGGACCAAAATCGAGCCATGTGATTAAAAGGTTGAAGACATGTAACACCGAAATTGAGAAACTTCAGATGAACAGAATACTCACTAGACCATTATTATGAGGAAATCGATGTTGAAAAAAAGTTGCAAGTTAGGGTTGAATGTGAAAGTATCTGCAATTCTGCCCAGACACAATAGGAGGGAGTATATGATGACAGCCTTGTCGATCAATTCGGCCCTGAAGAGATTGTGCAAGGCTCAAGTGGTAGAATTTTTTTCAGCCTGGTCTGTGCTTGTTGACAGGAGAGACTGCTTCTACAGGGATGGTGTACACTTAAATAGAAAGGTTGCATGAATATTTGCTGATGCTATCGAGGTAGTGTAAGGTGGGTCGGAAAACTGCAAGCTTGAGGGGATACATAGAATAAAAGGTTAACAGTGGCCGCAGGCAGAGGCAAAAATGATTCTTGCACTGCTTCTATTGGAATGAGCAGCAGCCTGGAAAGCAAAGCAATGGAGATTTCCAGGACCCTTGGGAGTCATAGGGGAACAAATAAATACATGGGCTGTGTTAGGGTAGCTGGGATTAGAAACAGGTGCATGTATACTTGCATGTACACCAATGCTAGGAGTATAGTTTAAATTTGATGAGCTTGAAGTGCTAGTCAATACATCAAAGCCAGATATTGTTGGGATATCAGAGACATTGTGTCACACAGATATAAGCAGTGCAGAATTGGAATTTGGGGAGTACAATGTGTACAGAAAGGATAGACAGGAAGGGAAGAGAAGTTATGCTGTTAGTTAAGAAACAAAATCTAAGGAAGTGGATCTAGTTGACATGGGTGGACAATGCAATGTTGAGTCTGTATGGTGTGACATAAACACTGGGAAATGGAAAATGAGAGTAGGTGTGTTATGGGCCTAATGAATATGATGAGTATAATGAGCAATTGTGCGGAGAAATAGAGTGGGCCGGTAAATCAGAATGTATTATAATGAGGAATTTTAACTTTCCAGATATTGACTGGAACTTGTGGGTCACTCGCACACTAGCAAGACTTTTTTGGATTTATTGGATGACTGTTTTCTACAGCAGCATGTTTGAGGGGCAACCAGAGAGAATAATACTCTTGATCCAATTATCAGTAATGATTATTCATGCATTAAGAATTTGCAGATAAAGGAACCACTGGGTGACAGTGTTCAAAATGTACTGATATTGGAATTACTTAAAGATGTAACTACCATCAAGGCTAAAAGGAGGAGCATTTGTTTTCGTAAAGGTGACTTCAGGGATCTCAAACAGTTTTAAATTCTGTACAGTGGGATCAACCGATAATGTTACCAACAATGAATTGTAAATGGGAAGCCTTCAAGGATTTAATCTTGGAGGTTACTAGGCTGTTCATTCCAACTAAGAGATACTGTTCAAGGTTTAGGCCTAAATGGATGTCAGATGAACTAATGAGGCTCGTGGTAGAGAAGAAAAATGTATGGGATGCATATAAAATTATCAGGTGATACAGAAGCCTATGGCAGATATAAGCAAGTCTGTAATCAAGTCACAAAGGTTAGGCAGACAAAGGCAGTTTACGAGAAATATTCGGAAAAGGATGCAAAGAAAAACAGCAAAGAGTTCTTTACTTATGTAAACTCTAGAAGGAAAGGGATGAATCAGATTGGACCACTTCACATAGATGGGTTGGCTATTGATGATCATGATCAAGTAGCTGATAAATTGAATGAGTATTTTGCATCTACATTTACACATGAAGAGTTATTCAATGAGGGGAATGCCAGAAGTTTATCAAACTCTAACAGGAAGCTAAGTGATTTTGTAATTACTAAGAGTAAAATGGAGGAGAAATTGTTAAAGTTAAACATAAGGAAGGCACCTGGAGTGGGCGGGATCTCTCCAGCTATATTAAAGGAGGCAGCAAAGGAAGTAAACAAACCCTTAACCATAAATATGAGAGCTTCTTTGGACTCAAGGGAGGTCCTCGTGGATTGTGGGTGTGTAAATGTATCCCCAATTCACAAAGGGGCTTCATCAAAAGGTGACACAAGCAACTATGGATCTTTTAGTTTAACTTGTTGTTGTTTTGGTTTTCAGGAGCACTAGCAACTAAGGCCATATTGCTCCGGGATATGCAGTGGTCATTCCCTGACCTTTCCGCATCTTCCGTATTTGGTGGTGACAGGCTCGAACACCGGTCTAATCAAGAAGCATGTGATACGCACTACTGCTCCTTCCCACCTGGCTATGGAGGCGCCCAGTTTAACTTGTGGTCCGGGGAAAATAATGGAGTCACTGGTTAAGGAAGCATTGCAGGATCATCTAGACAAGACTGCAGTAATAGTTAAGACAGCATGGGTTTGTTAAAGGGAGGTCTTGTCTGACCAATTTGATTGGATACTATATGATGTGGTCACAAAGGAACTGAATGTCTAAAATAATTTTGATATCAGGAACGCTTTTGATACTGTTGCACATGGAAGATTGCTGTATAAATTGGAGAGGTATGACATTAACGGTAAGTTGCTACAATGGATGGTTGAGTGGGAGACGACAGAGGGTGGTAATCAATGGACACTGCTCTTTATGGACAAATGATATTAGTGGAGTTCCCCAGGGTTCGGTATTGGGCCCATTGTTGTTTTGTGTATTCATCAATGATATTGACGAAGGTATATTGATTAATGTACAAGTTTGCAGATGATACAAAGATTGGCAGGGTTGTTAACGGCAGTAAAGACAGCATGCAGTTGAATGAATAAACAAGGCAGTTGAATGAATAAACAAGGAAGATGAAAAGTTGGTTCTATGAGTTTGAAGTTGGACAGTAAATGGATGTTGGCTGGTGGCGGCACGTGTTCGGACTGTTTTCTAAGAGAGAACAGGAATTATAGAAGCCAATTCAGAAGAATAGTGCCCATGGAAGTATCTGTAGAAAAGGCATGAGCAGAAACAGTACGTCTATGAGACAGCAAGTGGAAAGAGACTGTTAGAGATGAGTCATTAATTAACCTAACTGCTATCTTCTGAATGGAATCTAGAAGCCTGATAGAGGTTTTGGGGGCACCGCCCCAGATGTGGAAACAATATTTATGGTAGGGCAGATTTGAGATTTTTACAGAGTGAACAGCTGTTTGGAAGAAAGGTAATGCCAAGAATGAAAGAGAAAACCAAGTTTTTTAGATGCAGAGGAAGCAATATTTGTAATGTGCTTGTGGCAAGAGAGATTAGAAGGGTAATCCCCAAAAGAGATATATCAACTTGCCTAGAAATCGGAGTGTCACCAAAGATAAGCATAGGAGCAGAAGAATCCTTTTTGCGAGATATAAGACAAGACTGAGTTTTAGAAGGATTGGAATCAACTGAGTTGTCTTTGTCCCACTGGATAATTACCTGGAGATCGACAGTTAAGGAATTGGTAGCGGATATTCGAAAAGTTAAAGCTGATCGAGCAGGGCAAGGTTTCTCAAAATGGAAAGTGGAATGAAATGTGCTATCGTCAGCAAAACTATGGATAGGATTTCCCGTCAATGGAAGAAGGTCATAAATATACAAGAGAGAAAGAGTGAACCTTGGGGGACACGAGCATTAGAGGAGAAGTTAGAAGACAGAGAGCCATCTACCATCACCCTCAGTGATTGATTACAGAGAAAACTGGATAACCAATTACAAAAAGTAGTTGGCAAACCATAAGATGGAAGCTTGTTTTGAAGACCTCTGTGCCAAACACGATCGAAAGCCTATGGGATGTGAAGAGCAACTGCTTGTTTCACAAACTTTTCCATTAAATTTGTCCATAAATGGGTAACATAAGCAAGAATATCATTATCCATACTGGCGATCATTGATTAGATGGAAGGTTTCTAGGTGGTTTAAGAGTTGGCAGTTAATTGATTTCTCCATTACTTTAGAAAGAGTATAAGAAATTGCAATGGGATGATAATTGGCTGGGAGGTATTTGTCACTCTTTTTGGCTTTCTTAGCATCGAGATACGTCAAAATCCTTCTGACATCCTTTTGACAGAAGACCACAGGAGGCATTCAATGGAGCATGTTGGGAATGGTGGGAAGTGTTTTTCCAAGATGATTAATACCTGAGTTGGAAAAGTGGGATGCAAGCAGGTCAGCTTTATGTTTGGCTGAAGTGACAACAGAAACATTTGGTGTTCACACAGGTGGGAGCAGAGGTGAGCAAATTTGCAGCCAATAGCTTTGGCAAGAGACCAGAATGTTTGGCTACCATTAAGGCAAAAAGCAAGTTTTTCTACACTTGGCCTGTTCAAAATCTACTTTGGACTGATTAATAAATGCTTTACAATTGTTGGGAGCTTTGGTGTAGGCAGAAAATAAAACTGAACAATTGAAAAGAAGACAATTAAGATATGCAACATTCTTCTCCTGAACGGACTTAGCACATTTATTGGAAAACCAAAGTTTAGATAAAGGATGAGATTTTAAAGTGGAGTGTGGAATAAAGGATTTTATTCCTACAAGAATAATTTCACCGACACGATCTGAGCAAATTTTGAAATCAGAAGTTTTGAAACAGTAGTTCGACCGAGGAAAAGAAGAAAAGAAATATCGCAGGTCATCCCATTTTGCATTCTTGTAAGGCCAAACAACACGAGGTTGGGAATAACCATGAGATAAAAGCTCCATTGGAGAAGAGACAATCACTAAGTTGTGATCTGAGGTGTCTAAAGAACCAATCACTTTGACCGTATACTTAGAATGGTTGTTTGTGAGAAAAAGATCAATCATGTTGGCTGTATGATTAGGATTGTCCAGTATTTTTGTAGGTAAATGAACAATCTGTGCAAAGTCATTAGTAATTGCAACAGCCTCAGCATCTCGACCAGCTATGTTGGTGTGACTAGAAAATGGAAGCCAGCTGGAGTTGTGATCATTAAAATCACCAAGGAAAATTACAATGAGGTAGAGAGATTTAGCATTAGTAGAGACATTTGATGCAAGAAAGCAAGCTTGTGCAGCATCAGCCAAAAAAAAAAATAAATAAAATAAATAAATAAAAAATAACCACTTCCACTTCACCCCTCTGTTCGTTCGAAATACCTGTCCAGCTGAGCCTTAAACTTATTTAGGCTATCAACTTCCACGACAAGAGATGGAAGTCTGTTCCACCAACCAACCACCCGCTGGCTAAAGGCAAATTTCCACACGTCTATCCTACTTCTGTCTTTCCTCAATTTGAATTTATGCCCTCTCTGGTGATTATTCTGAGCAAGAGGAAGAATCCCATCAGCATTGAGCATGCTCAAACCATTCAAGGCTTTATACACCTCTATTAGATCACCTCGCTGGTGCCTAGTCTCCAGACACTGTAATTTGCAAAACTTAAGCCTTTCTTCGTAAGAGCGCCCCTTTGTTCCGTTCACTAATCTTGTTGCCCTTCTCTGTACTCGTTCCAGCAGCTCTACATCCTTCTTGAAATGAGGCCTATAGGCCTGTATACAGTACTCTAGGTGTGGCCTGACCTTTGTCTTATACAAGGGAATAATCACCTCCTTATCCCTACTAGAAAAATTCCTATATATCATTGACAATACACACCATGAGCTACTCTTGCAGCCCATCTGCACTGCTCAGAGAACTTCATATCTGCCTGCACAACAACGCCCAGGTCCCTTTCATTCTCTATCACTGTCAGTGTAGTACCACAGAGTTGATACGTTGCTCTGGGTTGCTGTTTCCCATATGTAGTTCTTTACATTTGTCAATGTTAAACTTCATTTGCCACCTCTCAGGCCATCTGCTCAACCTTTCCAGATCCTGATGCAGCAGCATAGTGTCTCAGTAGTGTCCTTGACAACCCTGTCAACCTTCGTATCGTCTGCAAACTTGAACATTAAGCTTGATATACCATCATCAATATCATTTATAAATACAGAAAACAATAATGGACCCAATACTGAACCCTGAGGGACTCCACTAATAACATTAGTCCAAGATGAGCAGTGTCCATTGATTATCACTCTTTGTCTTCTCCCCCTCAACCACCCCATTATCCATAGCAGCAATTTGCCTCCAATGCCACACTGTTCCAATTTGTGCAGCAGTCTTCCATGTGCAACAGTATCAAAAGCTTTTTCTAAGATCCAAGTCTATAATATCAAAGTTATTCCCTGCATCCAGTTCTTTTGTGACTACATCATAGTATCCAATCAAATTGGTCAGGCAAGACTTCCCCTTAACAAAACCATGCTGTGTCCGAGCTATAACTGAAGTCTTGTCTAGATGATCCTGCAGTGCTTCTTTAACCAGTGCCTCCATTAATTTTCCGGGAACAGAAGTTAAACTCACAGGTCTATAATTACTTGTGTCAGCCTTTGATCCTCCTTTGTGAATTGGGGTCACATTTGCACATCTCCAGTCCATGGGTACCTCCCCTGAGTCCAAGGAAGCTCTCATAATTATGGCTAAGGGTTTGCTTACTTCCTTTGCTGCCCCTTTAATATAACTGGATAGATCCCATCCACCCCAGGTGCCTTTCTTGTGTTTATCTTGAACAATTTCTCCTCCACTTTACTCTCAGTTATTACAAGATTCTCTAGCTTACTGCCAGAGTTGAATACACCTGTGGCATTCTCCTCGCTGAATAACTCCTCATGCGTGAATGTCGATGCAAAATATTCATTTAGTTTGATCATCAGGATCATCAACAGTTGACCCATTGATATCAAGTGAACCAATCTGATTCATCCCCTTCCTTCTAGAGTTTACATAAGTAAAGAACTCTTTGCTGTTTGTCTTTGTATCCCTTGCCAAATCTCGTAATCTGCCTTCGTCTGCCTAACCTCCTTTGTAACTTTGTTACAGATCAACTTGTATCTATCATAGGATTCTGTGTCCCGTGTTAATTTGTATGTATCCCATGCATTTTTCTTCTCTGCCATATGTCTCATTAGTTCATCTGACATCCACTTAGGCCTAAACCTTGAACAATATTTCTTAGTTGGTATGTAAAGCTTATTAGCTTCCAAGATAAGTTCTTTGAATGCTTCCCATTTTGAATTTGCTGTTGGTAACATCATCAGTTGGTCCCACTGTATAGAATTTAAATATTGTCTCAGTCCATCGTAGTCGCCTTTACGAAAGCAATAACCCTTCCCTTTACCCCTAATGGTAGTTACCTCTTTGAGTAAATCCCACTTCAGCACACTGTGATCACTGCCACCTAGTGGTTCATTTATCTGCAGATTCTTAATGCATGAAGAATCACTACTGATAATCAAATCAAGAGTATTACTCCCTCTAGTTGCCTCCCGAACATGTTGATGTAAAAAACAATCATCCAATAAATCCACAAAAGCCTTGCTAGTGTGTGAGTGAACAACACACAAATTCCAGTCAATATCTGGGAAATTAAAATCCCCCATTATAAGACTCTCTGATTTACTGGTCCACTCTATTTCTCTGTACAGTTTCTTATTATACTCATCAGAGTCATTAGGCCTATAGCACATTCCTACTCTCAATTTTGATCTCCCAATGCTTATGTCACACCAAACTGACTCGACACTGCACTGTCCAGCAATGTCGACTGGCTTCACTTCCTTGGATTTTATGTATTTAACTCATAGCATAACCCCTCCTGACTTCCTATCCTGTCTATCCTTTCTGTAGACATTGTACTCCCCAAATTCCAGTTCTGCATTCCTTATATCTGTGTGACACCACGTCTCTGAAATCCCAACAATATCTGCCTTTGATGTTTTGAGCAATACCTCAAATTCATCAAATTTATTTACTAAACTCGTAACATTGGTGTATATGCAAGTATACATGCACCTGCTCTTTTTCTTAGCTACCCTAACACAACCCATGTGTTTACTTGTACCGCAATGATTCCCAGCAGTCTCTGAAATATCCTGCATCTTATTTTCCAGCCTACTGCTCATTCCAATAGAGCAGTGCAAGAATCACTTTCACCTCTGCCAGTGGCTACTGTTAATCTATTAGTCCTTGTATTTCCCCAGTCTAGCAGTTTCCCGACCCACCTAACACTGCCTCGATAGCATCGGCAAACATTCTTGCACCCTTTCTATTTAAGTGTATCCCATCCCTGTAGAAGCAGTTTCTCCTTTTAACAAGTACAGACCAGGCTGAAAAAAATTCTACCCCTTGAGCCTTGCACAATCTTTCCAGGGCCGAATTGATCGACAGGGCTCTCATTATATACTCCCTCCTATTGTGTCTGGGCAGAATTGCAGACACTTTCAAATTCAACCCTAATTCATGGCTTTTTTTCAACAGTGACCTGTACTTGTTAAGTAATTCTGCCGGTCTCCTACTCTTAATATCATTAGTGCCAATGTGTACAACTATATCACCTTTTGTGCCCTTAAAAAATGATATCTGCTCTACAACATCATTAACCTTTGCCCCTGGTAGACATACCCTGGTCCCGTTCCACCTATCCTTTTTACAAAGCATGTTTCCCGTTTCCCTGACAACAGAGTCACCAACAACTACTAGTTCCTTTGGGACCAGCGTATTCTGCCTTGGGGGTTACCGCTGTGTTGCGTGATGCCCAAGTGCAAGCTCTGGCATTGGTGTGGGCAGCTGAGAGCTTGATGGGCCCTTCACTTTTAATCCTTCGAGGGCATCCACCCTGTTCTTCAAGCTCTCATATAGGCCCATAACAATGCTGAGTTGTCGCCTGATTTCCTTACACTCCTTGCATCGCGCACACACACAAAGACATCCTCCATGGCAGTATCATGTACCGTACCCGAATGCTCCACAAACATCAAGCAAGTAGTGCATTTTAAAAGGCTGTGATTCAGAGGGCAACTGCCCCCCCTCAGTTCTCCCCTGAGCCACAGCACTCCCATTAGCTTGAGCCTTTTGCTTTGCTGCCCTGGTCTGAGTCATGATTTCGATTTAATTTCAATAAAATTTCAATTTCAGTACAAAATTAAAACCTAAACTTGTATCCCAACACAGTTATAATGCTATATTTATGTTTCAGTAACGAGTGTTATCTACGAAATCCCTTTATATAACTTCTGTATCAAGTTATGTATTAATTATTTATTTTTACTAATTATTTATGTTACGTAACCTAAGTCGTTATATGTATAGTTAAAAGTACAATCTAATTGACAATGAAGTTCAACAAGATTAATAGATTTTACTGATTAATTGACAATATTATGTACTATACTATACTATAATAAGCTTATGCTCTCTAGTTCGAGATATTTTGTATCGCATAACACGGCGGCAATTTATGAACAGTAAACACGTGGATATGATACCCTTACCGATACTAAGTAATACCTACAAAATCTCTATCTAGGTTACTTTAAACTTAAGTACCGTAAATAGGAATATAAAGCTAATCCAGAAAAAAGTTAATATGTCAATTTAAACTAATAAAACAGAAAATAAATCAGAAAAAACTTCTCTGTTCCAGGAGCGGCAAAAAGCTACATCCGCACAGGCTACTCTCGTTCTGGTTTAATGCATAGAAGATCGAAAAGAGCAGATTCCAAATTACCAAGTCTATGAAAGGGAATATTGGAACGGACATATTAACCCCAGGGGCTCACATCTGGTGAGTATGGGCTTGGCACTCCCAGGGTCCTGAGCTGGATATCATCATTCTTCTCTTTCTTGGTGATTCCCTTCTACTTTTGACTCTCTCTCTCTCTCTCTCTCTCTCTCTCTCTCTCTCTCTCTCTCTCTCTCTCAGGGTAGCTCGAGAGCTTTTTTTTTCCTGGTGCAGCATAAGCCTCAGGCCTCCTTGCACCAATATGGCTATTAATAATAATAATAACAACAACAACAACAACAAGTACCAACCTTCGAGGTGAAAGGAATTATACAGCGAATAATTTGGGCAACTGAGATGAGCAGTAGTTGAATCAACTGAGATTCTGCCAAGAAAAGTACATGGGGTTTCGCAGACTGCAAGTGGAAATTTACATTGTTGAGCTTAGAATTGAGACCACATATATATGTGAAATGAACTAGGAAGTGTTTGGGAGGTTTAGATCTTTTCGCAGATAAGCTTACTCTATTAAAATTTTTGGATATGGCGTACACATGGTACAAATATACCCAGATCCTTTACATAACGTGGCCTCGACAATGCCCCCCTCACATACATTACTCAGACTCCCTCCAGTCACTATCTGGCAGAGTAGAGATAGTAAGGTTATACACTAGCTGATCCAGAAGACTCCTAAAGAGTTACCAATAGGTTCGGTCTGGTGTATTAACTAGCGGCCTACCTGCAAACACCGTTTTAGAGCTGTATCCTCGAAATGTAAGGAAGATTGGATCTCGCCATGATGTCCATCATAACCTCAAAAGTCATCAGTCATACTGCATGATGGAAGAGATGGGAAAGGGCTGACCGGAACTTAGCTCTGGAGAATAAACATGGGTTCCACCACTTTGAGCCTCGAATAAGCAAAGCGGTGGTATTGCACCGGTTGATGAGAGTCATCTACTACCTAGTATTTCCTGGTAACACTGAGGGGCAGCATTCCTCCATGTGATGTGGACACCACACCTCTACCTCTGCTTACGTTGGTTCACACCTGTATGGTCCCCCACAGTGTGCTTGTGCATGGGGGTTATACCAAGGATTACTAACAGTCCCACCATTGTGAAGGTGTAAGACGAAATTGGATCCACTTGACTTAAGTGTCACCCGAATATCAGTTCTATCAGCGTTTTAGACTCCCAGGTAGCAAGTACAGCTTGTCTGGCATATCTGAGAGAATGTCTGTGACAACCTCAAGAATCTAGACAAGTTGGGCAAATGGGCTGAAAAGTGGCAACTGAAGTTTAACATTGACAAATGCAAAGTACTGCATATGTATAGCAATAACCCAAAAGAAACGTACCAATGGTGTATCAGTACACTCAGGGAAGTGGAAAGTGAAAAAGACCTGGAGGTAATTGTGCAGTCAAATATGAAGTTCGATGAGAAGTGCAGATGGGTTGCCAGGGCAGGTCATGGAGTCTTGTCAATGATATATAGGAATTTTGTTAGCAGAGACAGGGAGGTGATAATCCCGTTATACAAGGCAATGGGCAGGCCACACCTAATGTGTATAGGTCTGGAAGCGTTATTTTAGGAAGGATGTAGAGTTGCTAGAACAAGAACAAAGAAGGGCAACAAGATTGATGACGGGAACAAAGGGGTGCTCTTACCAAGAAAGGCTTAAGTTATGCAAATTGCAGCACCTGGAGAGTAGGCACCTGCGAGGTGACCTGGATTGAGGTGTATAAGGCCTTGAATGGGTTGAGCAAGCTGAATGCTAATGGGATTCTTCCTCTTGCTCAGATTAAGAACCTAAGGGGGCATAGATTCAAATTGAAGAAAGACAGTTGTAGAATAGATGAGAGGAAATTTGCCTTTAGCCAGGTGGTTGATTGGTGGAACAGACTTCCATGTTTTGTTGTGGAAGTCGATAGCCTAAATAAATTTAAGGCTGAGCTGGACAGGCATTTGGAATGAATGGAGAGGTGAAATGGGAGGGTTTTTTTTGGCTGATGCTGCATAAGCTTGTTTTCTTACACTGTATGGCTCTACTAGTGCTAATGCTAAAGGGATATTATCAATAAAGGAGTAGAAATTGACAAGGTGGATTCACATACTTATCTTGGACAAGCCATTAGCTATAATAATGATAAATGGCTGGAAATCAAGAAGAGAATAAATTTTGGATGGATAGCATTCAGGAAATAAAGTCACATACTGAGGAGCAATATCCCAATTTGTCTGAAATGTAAAATAATGAACCAATGGAAGCCTATACAGCATCAGCCAAAAAAAAAAAAAAAAAAAAAAACTAATACTTCCTATGTCATCTGTCCATCCTTTCTAACAGTTTCTCTAGTTCTTGAATTTATTCAAACTACTCACCTGTACAACACAAGATGGAAATTTGTTCCAACCAGCAACTACATGCTGGCTGAAGGAAAATTTTTGCATATCTACTCTACAGCCATCCTTGCTTAGTTTGAATTTATACTCACTCATGTGCGTAGTCTGAGAAGGAGGAAAAATGCCATCAGCATTGAGTTGCTTAATCCATTCAAAACCTTAAATACTTTAATCAGATCCCCTAGCATGTGCCTAGTCTCCAGTCACTACAGTTTGCAGAACGAAGCGTTTTGTGGTAAGAGTTCTCTTTTGTTCCTCTCACTAATCTTGTTGATCTTCTCAGCACTCAAATAGATCCATGCCCTTCCTAAAACGAGGCCTCCAGACATATATATATAGTACTCAAGATGTGGCCTGGTCGTTCACTGCCTTGTGCAATGGGATAATCACCTCCTTATCCCTGCTGTAAAATTCATGTGTATCATTGACAAAACCCAAGTGAGTGGCCCTGGCAGCCTGTGTGCATTGCTCAGTGAAGTTCATATCTGGCTACACAGTTATTCCCCGTATCTCTTTTTTTTTTCCATTCTTCACTACCCTGAGTGTGGTACCACACACATGATATGTTATTATGGGATTACTGCTCCCCATATAAAGTACCTTGCACATGACTTATGGAAGTGGAACTTGGGGGCACTCACCAGAAAAATAGAAGAGAAGCCGAAAACTACACAGCGGCAAATGGAATGAAATATATTGGGAATCAGACTGTTAGATAAGAAGAGAAACACATGGATTAGGGAGCAAACACAAATAAAGGATATTCTTATCTTAAATAAAGAATTGAAATGGTCTTGGGCAGGACACAACTCGAAGACATGACAGATGGACTAAGAAAATAACAGAATGATACCCAAGAGGAGCTAAAAGAAAACCAAAACCTGGAAGACAATAATGGAAATAGACAGAAGAAATTCACGAGTTTGTGAATAGTAAATGGATGGCCATTGCACAAAACAGAAGGAAACCGAAAGTTGCTGGAGAGGCCTTCATCCTGCAGTGGATTGAGAATGGCTGATGATGATACAATGAGTAGCTATTTAATAATAAAGTAATGCCAAAACTCCGACCAGGACGGTCCCAAGTCCGGCTGCGAAAGGAGGAGGGTGGTCATCCTGCCGAAATGACCAGAACTGGGAAACCGGGGAAACTAGGCAAGAAACCGCATGGAATTCGGAACAAGCTCTTTTAACAATGTTACCGCATCCGGGGCAGCCAATGCGCCAGCACTGGGGACCCAGGGTGCCGGTGTGAAGTGGGCCACTGGCCACAGCAGTAAGCTAACTACGCTGAAACGGGCAATTAACATTGGCGAATGGAATGTTCGAACGGGGCACCATGTTGGACAAAAGAAAATCATCGCCCAAGAACTACTTAGGTGCAAGATATCAATCGCGGCTTTATCCGAACTAAGGCTCACTGGGTCTGGAACAATGATCATCCAACCACCAGCACCTAGTGAAGCGGTTACGCTATTCTACTCTGGTGGTGAGAAACGAGAAGCAGGAGTGGGCTTTATGGTCGATGTTCAGGCCACCAGTAGTGTGGTTGCTTTCCAACCAATATCGGACCGCCTGGCAGTCCTTACTGTCAAGGGCACCATCAAGACCCATATCATCTCCGCCTATGCACCAACTGAGACTAGCCTGGACCCGACCAAAAATGATTTTTACAACCAGCTCCAACATACGCTGGATTCAATTCCACAGACAGAAGTGATCATCCTCGCAGGTGACTTGAACGCCCACATTGGCGTGGACAGATCTGGTTGGGAAACAACAATGGGCAAGTTTGGTCATGGGAAGATCAACGACAACAGACTACGTCTGTTGTCCTTTGCCGCATCTAACAACCTGATCATCGGAAACAGCCATTTCCAGCACCCTCAAAAACATCAACTTACATGGCGAAATCCATCTGGCAAGGACTCAGCAATCCTGGACTACATTTTGATCAACGCCTGATTTCGCTCATCACTCATGGACGTCCGTGCCATGAAGGGACCTGATTGCGGATCTGATCACTACCTCATCCGGGCGAAGGTGCAGCTCAAACTACGACATGCAAAAAGGTCATCTCGATCAGCCAAGCTGGACTGGAGGCAACTAATGAATGCTGCCAACAAACAGGCATATCAGATCGCCCTATCCAACCGCTTTGAGACACTGGCCGCGTCCGAGGATATAAATGAAGAAGAAAAGCAGATCTCTGATGCCATCCTGGAATGTGCCAAGCCCCTATGCCCACCTGCCCGACGCTGAACACAACCATGGATATCAGACGAGTGCCTCGGCCTCGTGGACAAACGGAAACAGGCAAAATTGGTCAACTTTGAACAGTACCGGCAGTTAAACCGAGAAGTCCGACAGAGGATGAAAGCGGAGAGAGAAGCATACTGGAACCAAGTGGCCGACGATCTTGAAGAGGCGGCATCCAAGCACGAGTACCGCACTCTCTACCGTACCCTCGGATGTCTGAGTGGAAAGACCAAATTGACTAGTGACAACATCAAGAACGCTGATGAGACCTTTGTGCAAACACCGTCCGAACGCCTGCAACGGTGGAGTGAATTCTTTAAAGCATTGTATAATCACGACCCACCTCAGGGACCACCAGCAACCGCACCACCTATCGATCCCCTGAGGTCTCCATGGTCGATGTCGAGCCTACAGTAGAAGAAGTGAAAGCAGCCATACAATCCCTAAAGAATGGCAGGGCACCAGGAGTGGACCAAGTCACCACAGAAGCAATCAAAGCCGGGGGAGATGTACTGCTTCGCCGGCTACACTCACTCTTCAAAACCATCTGGTGCACTGAACAAATTCCGCTAACATGGAGGAAAGCCATTATCGTGCCAATCCACAAGAAAGGTGATAATCGAGATTGTAAGAACTACCGTGGCATTAGTCTCCTTTCCATCATCGGAAAGGTCCTTATGAAGATCATTTAGTCAAGGCTGCAAAAACATCGCGAGCAAACCAGTCGAGAAGAACAGGCAGGATTTAGACCCGGGCAAGGATGCTGTGATCAAATCTTCGCCATCCGTCAACTGATGGAGGAGAGGATCCGGTGTGGACAGCGAACCGTCATTGTTTTTATTGACTTTAAGTCTGCTTTCGACTGTGTCCACCGGCCCGCCTTATGGAAATTGCTAGAGGTTGAACATGTACCTCGAAAAGTCATCACACTCCTTCAAACTGCATACAATGGTTTAACCAGCCAGGTGCGCATCCAGAATGATTTATCTGAGGAATTTACCATCCAAACTGGAGTCCGCCAAGGAGACGTGCCCCCCCCCCCCGTTGCTTTTTAACATCGTGGTCGACGCCATTATGAGGCAAGCATTCAGGAACAGATGGGGTATACAATATGGCAAGGATCACTATGTGACTGACTTGATGTTTGCCGACGCTAGTGCTATCTTTGCCGGAAACGACGCTGAAGCCACCAACATCCTCTACGACATTGCCCGCATTGCCCGGCCATACGGGCTCAAGATCAATGCTGATATGACAAAGGCCCTGACAACAGATGGGTCGCAAGCCACCATCTATCTCGAAGGTGTCCAGATCGAGCAAGTGCAGGACTTTAAATACCTTGGATCGCTGGTCCAGGAGAAGAAAGTTGCATCCACCGTGGAGATCCACAGCAGAATTGGCCAGGCGGCCACTGCGTTCACCTCGCTCAAATGGTGTCTGTGGAAGAGGATCAACATTTCCTCAAAGACTAAAATCGGACTCTTCTGGACTTTGATCCTGCCCATTCTCCTTTACGGATCGGAAACATGGATTTGTCTCAAGCTAGATTTAAACAAGCTTGAGGTATTTCAAATGCGATGCCTGCGGCAGATCCTGGGCATCTCACTTCGCGACCACATCACTAATGATACCATCCGCGCCAGATGCCAACAGCAACCAACCATCGCTGACCAAATCCAGAAGCAAAGGCTTAGACAGTTTGGCCACGTATGTAGAATGGGCGCGAATAGAATACCATCCACACTCCTTTGGAGACAACGACCCACCCAATGGAGCATTCAACGGACCGCGCCTAGGAAAACGTGGGCCGAGCAAGTGGAAAATGACCTGAAGAGCCGACGTCTCGACCTTAATCAGGCCAGGACTGATGTCATGGATCGTAACGCATGGAAGAACATCACAGAGCAAGTCCGAAACCCTGCGGCACCTACAGCAGCGTACTGGTTGCGTGGCCAACAGCCTCCTCCAGCCGCCAGCTAAGGACCGAAGAAGAAAAAAGAATGCCAAGAATGAAAAATAAATCCCAATTTTTTGATACAGAAGAAGCAATATTTGTCATAAGCTTATGTCAAGAGAGATAAGAAATCAGGGTAATCAATAATAAAGTTATTTGATCGTGTCTAGAAATGAGTTATCGAAAATGAGCGTAGGAGTAATAGACTTTTTTTTTTTGTGAGAAATAAGGCAGGACAGTTTTAGAAAGATTGAAGTTAAAAGGTAACTAAGTTTCTTGTCCCACTGGAGAATTACCCAAAGACCAGCATTTAAGGAATTAGTGGTGCATATTCGAGAAGTTGGGCTGTTTGTGCAGAACAAGATTTCTAAAACAGGAAGGTGAAACAGTGTGCCATTATTAGCAAAACTATAGACATGAATTACAGCCAGTGGAAGAAGGTCATTAATATAGAAGAGGAAAAGGGTGGAGAAAGAACTGACTGTGCAGAATACCAGCACAGTGGAGAAGTTAGAAGACAGAGCACCATGTCAGCTGCAATTGCTTCACTTTCACTAAATAAGCAAACATAGCACAAGTGAATCAACACTGGTGGAATGCACATAGGCATTCATTGATGAGATAAAAGGTTGAGACAGTTTAATAGTTAGCAGTTCGTGGACTTTCCATCATATGGAAAGAATAGAGGTAAGTGCAATGGAACAATAAAAAAGTAAAGTGCAGCCATTATCAACCCACTGCAGGGTGGAAGCCTCCTCAACAATTCATGTTGAGGGAAATGGACCATAATCTGCCATGCTGGTCCAGTGCGGGTTGGCAGATCGACCGTATTCAGCAGTCAGGGGCTTGAACCCCGGTCTACTCAAAGAGCGTGTGCTACTGCACTCCCGCTCCTGCCCACTCGGCTACGGAGGCCGTTTGGCCTCTGTAGAATGGAACAATAACACTGGTCAACACGTAAAATCTTGACTAACTTTATGCTGCTGAACACAAAATCACATTAAAATTTGTAGACTGGTCATTATTTTCGAATTACAGTTGGGGTCTCACATTAGCAAGTTACTCTACATCAGTTTCCCAAAAACTGGGGTCCATAGTCCAGTTCCAGAGGGTCTGCGAAACATTCAGAAGGAGTATCAAGTAATACATGTTTATTTTCCTAAAAATATACATATAGAATCACAAAGGGTTTTATATAACAGTACTTATTTTTGATACAATTAGTATGTATACAAGTTGCTTCCCTAACAGAGCACATTCAATCCCCACTATTAGTGTGTGTTTACACTTATGCGTGTATAAATCATTGACGTGGTAGGTAATAGAATAGAAAATATGGTAGGCATATGTCTGTGCTGGAGGGGGGGGGGGTCTGTAAACTTTTTTTGATTTTTGAAGGAGTCCGTAGATCTCAATAGTATGGGAACTGTTGCTCTACATTATCAACTCGGCAAAATGCATGGCTACACCACAGTTTTAGTACTATCATGCCCTTATCACATGATATTGGCAACTCTTGCATAGATAGCTATGCGTCATGTGATAAGTTGTCACCTCATGCTTCAACTCTGTTGCAGAAATCCTTCAATATGGTTAGGTACTGGGTGATCTGTTCTCAGTAAATGGCTGTTCTCTGTGAGATTCCTACTTTTTGCACAGTATTCATGTTGTGTAAGATTAATATGCCCCATAATTGTGCAAATACATAACAATGTTTCTCCACTTACATAACAGAAGCCTGGATGACTTCTGTTATGTAAGTGGAGAAACATTGTTTGTTTGTTTATAGGCTTTACGGCGCAAGGGCAGCAAAGCTATAATGTGCCTAACTATGGTGATGTTAAATACATAGTTATATCTATATAGACGCTATTCAAGTTTATACTGCATTGTACAGTTTTATCTGTTTGAGGAAACTAAAAATTTTGGTCACATGTGGTGTGTCTGCTAGGAGATCAGAAATGCTGAAAGAAGTATTCATCATGGAAAATGAAGTAAACATAGCTTGTTGATCTGTATAGTATTTGGGGCAATCAATAAGTACATGTTGGACATATAGTGTATTCATGTTTAATGGCACCAGGGGGGGGTTTCCCCCATCTCCACATTGCTTTCATTGTAAATGTAACAGTTCACTGTAAAGGCTAGAGATTTAAAAGTGCATGGATTTTGTAAGTGTAGTGTCCTGTATGTTGTTGTTCTGGCCATTTAGCCGCTAGACCCCTGCTGGGGCCCAACGTTGTCCACACTATGCCTCATGGAGGCAGACCAGGTACACAAGTATTTAGATATTTACTCTGGCAGGTCCTGCCACCTAATTTCCTGAGATTTCAGTGGCAAGGACCTAAAAAAAAAATAAAAATAAAAAATAATAATAAAAAAAAAATAAATAAATAATAATTTAATAGTATTGGGAAGTAGTCGTTGAAAGGTTAGGCTGAAAGGGATTTTTGTAGGTAGTTGGAATTTTGACAATTTTTTTTTTAAAATTTTGACATTGTATGAGGCATTCGCTGGTGTTTAGGCAGAGCAGGGAGGAGACTGAAGACAGGGGGGAAAGTCAGAAATATGGAGCCAATAGGGAAGGTGACCCCAGGTCAAAGTTTTAAATTTAAATTTAGACTGTGTGGAGTTATGCTGTGAAAGTGAACAGAGTAGGGGAGAGACTGAAGGCCGGGGGGAGGAAACAGGAAGTAAGGGATCGATAGAGGAGGTGACCCCCTGTGGTCAGTGGGGCAGGCCCATGTTCCACCAGGAAGGCGAGGAGGAGAAGAGACAGTGAAACTATCTCCTCCCCTCCAATCCCCAGAGAAGTGGAAAGAGAGTACCGTGCAAGAGAGCACAAGTATAGGATCTCCTGTGGTGTTGGCAGCAGAGCTGCAATGAGGTCAAGTCCATGGTAGGTCTTCTACTTAAGTTCTAGTTTTAAAGAGATGTCAACTTCTAGGTTTGTGGGTCATTCCTCGGACAAGTCCCGTACTTGCAGTTCGGATTGTTGAGGTTGCGCTTGCAGTCTGTCATCAAGTTTTCGTTTAAAGAGGAGAAACGCTCCTCTTCTTCTGTTTAAAGAGGAGAAATGCTGGTTGGTGATATGTTTTGTCTTTGGGTTGTCATGGTCGGGTGGCATTTCCTCTTTTCCTTAGTGTATGGCAATTTGCACCCTTCTTCTCGCGAAGAGGTCCTGAGCGAATCGTGACAATGCTTTATAATCTTCCATTTCAAGGAGGAGAAATTCTTGTCCTCTTGGAAGATATCTCACTTTTGTAATCAAATACATCTTAGGTCTTCGTAGATGGGACAGTCAAACATAAGATGGTTCCAGTCTTCTATCTCCCCACAAGTGCAATGTGGGTTTTCTGTGAGTCTGAAGCCAGCGAGCTTTGCATTGAAGGGGCCATGCCCTGTTATTAAGTATGTTTTATGAAGTTCTGGGAAGAACCATGATGGTCAGGTATACTCTATTTGTCTGTGGAAAAAACTTGCGGGTGATTATCTCCTTTGGTGGTACCGGCCCATCTGTTTTGCCACTCCTGCAGCAGGTGGTTCTGTAGGTGTACTTTTTCTGCCTTCCTATTATTAGTGGGATCAGTTGTAAAATTCAGGAAGGTAACTGGGTCTCCTTTGGGTAATAGGTAATAGGTTTTAGGTAATAGGGCATTCCAGTTCTAATGATTTCTAGGTCTAGTGGGAGGCGTTTCTGTTATTACTTGTAAGGCTGGAGTACTCACTGCACTGCACTGCACTGAAGGCACGGGTTATGGCCTGGAGGATGAATTGCTGGGTAGAATCCAGCATTCTTCTATTTACTACTAGCGTGATCTTATCGTACCATATGGCTGAAGAATATGAGATTGCTGGGATGAAAACTGTCTTATAATAGAGTGCCAGCATTCTCTTGCTGAGGCCCCAGTCTCTATGAGATCCTGGCCAGAGCCGAGTAGTTCCTGATATATTTAAAGTGTGGCTGAAAGGATAGTTTGCTGTCTAGGAGAATACCTAAATATTTGAGCTGTGGCGCCAATTTTATTGTGCTCTCATCAATTTTAATTTGGGGTGGTCTATGCAGGTTGAGAGAGCCTTTAAGGAGAATGGATGAGGTTTTCACAGGTGATATCATGAGAAAGTTCTTTGCTGCCCAGGTTTGAAGCAGTCAAAGCGCATGGTTAGCCAGGGTCTCAAGCTGAGCTCTTGAGTATGCTTCCACTGTAAGGATGAGGTTGTTCGCAAAAGCCTGGGATTTGACTTCCCCCAGTCTGCCAAGGACACTCGGCCACCAAAGTGAGTCAAATGCCCCAGCGAAGTCTATGGAGATCAGGAGGTAGTATTTCCTGCTGCATTCCCTTGCTGCAATGACCAGGTTTTTCAATGCATCAATCGTGGAGGAACCTGGTTTGAACCCATATTGGTTCACCGCTGGTAGTCTTGCTGATTTGTAGTGCTGGAAATTCTTTTATGCAGTAATCTTTCGTATAGTTTACACATTACTGATAGAAGTGCAATGGGTCTATACGAGTCTGGATTCTCTGGCTGTTTGGTTGGGTTCTTCAAAATTAACTTAATATTTGCTGTCTTCCATTCAGTTGGGTATTTTTCCTGCTTACATACAGCAGTTAAACAGATCCAGCAGAAGGTTCGGTGCATATTCAGCTACCTTTTTAACAATTTCCGGCTCGATCAGATCTAAGCCTGGACATTTCTTGGTTTTGATCTCTGCGATGGATACTAGGAGCTCCTCCCGTGAGAAAGGGGGGCTCCTGATGTGATGTTTCACAATTCTGGTTTTCTTGGCACAATTGGTGCTGTTCTTGTTGGATCGGTATAGCTGGGTCCTTGAAAATAACATTGAGAATATTTTCCATTGATTGCTCCCAAGTTGTGGTGAGCACACTCTGTGGTGTCCCAGTGGATGTTAAAACTTCGCCTCTGGGGAGTCTGTTGATGGTAACTTTGTAACCCCCCCCCAGGTGTTAGCATTTCCTCTTGTAAAGCCCTCCCATGATCTCTTTTTATTTTTCTTGATAGTTTCTGTATAACGATTCCTGACATCTCTGTGGTGCTGCCTAAGCACTTCAACTTCTGCAGCCAGCCAGGTCCTCCGTGCTCTTTGAAAGTCTTTCCTTCTTTTAATTACTTCTCTCCTTGGTTGCTGAATCTCAGATGTCCACCAGGGAACTGCACCAGGCAGTGGGTTTTTTCTTTTTATAGCTGTTGCACTGGCACTTGTAATAATTTCTGTTACCTTGAATTGTCATGAGTCAGGATCACTCCATTGGTCCAGCATCTGTTGGTTATTTTCTACCATTGCAGTCAAGGAGTTCCTGAAGAGCTCCCAGTCTGCTTTAGTTATGGCAAATCTGTTATGGAGTTGCTTGATTGGAGGTGTTCTTGTTAGAGTTCTGGTAATTTGAAAGGTTATAACATGTTGATCTGATGTTGTCCATGAGTCTTGCACCCTCCAGTTGGTTACGAACGGTGCAATACTTCCTGTAGCAAGAGAGACGTCAATTGTGGACTCCCAAAGGGTGTTTCAAAAGGTCGGGAACTGGAATGGTTGATTAAGTACAGAGATCGGGAACTGGTCAATGAGGAACTCCTCAAGAAGTTGGCCATTCCTGATACCCGATGTGTCAGGTGTTGTGCTAAACCAGGCTGGTGAGCGACAGTTCGTATACGTCTGCACCAATTATTATCTTTTGATTCGGTAGTACATCAAGGAGGTGTTGTAAGTAATTAATTGCAAAAGTGATCTCTTCTTCAGGTCTACAATATAGTGCAACAATGTAAAAGGCACCCAAGGCTGTAATAATGTGGGCACAGGCAGCCCAAGCCGTACAAAGTTGTGTAATTCTGGTAGCAGTAATATGTTGATTAGGATAGCTGCCCAGGGGGTGTCCACATCCGTCTGAATTATCTTGTAGGTCAGGGGATATCCCCTAACACTTTTTGCATTCACACATGGCTCCTGGAGTATGAGTATGACAATATCAGCATTTTCTTCGTCTCATTTGACACGGATTTGGTCGGCCACTGCTCTGGCCCTCTGCGCATTTAGTTGAAAGATCTTAATCATAGTAGTCAAACTTTTTAATAGGTGTCCCCATAATTGATTCGTCCTTGGCGTAAACTTCTGGCTTTTATGTTGGTTGGACACTTGGGATCCCTGATTGAATGGTTGTGGTCTATTCTTAGCAACTTGCAGGTTATGCAAACTGGCTCCTTGGCTTTGTTTGGGCAAGCATTGTAATCATGCCCTTTCTTAGAGCAGTGACCACAGGTGGGGGTGGCTTGCATGCACGTGTGGCCGTATTTGCAGCACCTAAAGCATTTGAGCATGGTGGCTTCTCCATTCTATGTAGATCCTGGCTTGATTCTTTATCACCTGCCATGCTGCTGGAGACAGCTCCACAATCCACTTTGTACTTGTGCCATCCAGGGATTTAGTAGAGTATCTTGGCATTATTAGATTACACGATTCTGCATCAGGGAGTGTGTTTCGCAAATTCCTGTTGTGGTGAGATTTCTTTTCTGATGTCAAAAATGGCTACAGATGGTCTCTTTCTTTTGGGTGGCTCAGCTTTGAGTCCAAAGGTTGCAATCTTGGGATTCTCGATGATGCTTTGCACTTCTTTTTCACTCTGTTTCAATTACCACTCCCACATTTCTTATCTTTCTAATTCCCTTAATTCTTGTTTGCTTTAAGTCCTCACTAGTACAGGTTTCTTCTGTATCCTTTGGTTAGAATATCACTATGTTCGGCGTTAGTAGAAATGGTTTCTTTCCTGCTGTTGTTGATGGTCATGTTGTTGTTATTTTGGTTTTTAGGAGCATTAGCAACTAAGGCCATATTGCTCCGGGGATATGCGGTGGTCAAGGGCTCGAACCCCAGTCTAATCAAGACGCGTGTGCTACACACTGCCGCTCCTGCCTACGAAGGCGCCGTTGTTGTTGATGGTGCTGGAATCCTCAACACGTCAGAATAGGAGAGAGAACGCTGTGGCACTTGTTTATCTCTCTCTCTTCTAGTAAGGCATCAAGTTTTGCCTTAGTTTTTTCCTGTTCCAAATGCTCCATAAGAAGGATTGTTTCTAACTTGCTCCATAAAGCGACAATGTCGCCACGGAGGGAAGTAGTAATCCGGCTGGTTGGCTCTTTTATAAGAGTTTCTAGTTTTGTCCTCAAGACAAGTACCTGTTCCAACACTGTATCCTCTGGTAGGGTAGGATCCAAGGGCACAGATGATTGCTGTTTGTTTGGGCCATCATTACTTGTTTCTGCTTGCTTTTCTCGGTCATTCCCTGGGAGAATTTGTGAATTGTTGTTTCCCCGTGAGTCCTTTAGTTTGGATTGGCTCCGTGCCTAACGATCAGAATTGGGTACAACCGTCTTCTTATACTTTTTCTTTGAGGTTGGGGTCGGCTGGGGGACTTCAGTTTCATCCAACAGTTCGACTTCAGAAGCATCTTGGGATTGATTTTCCCTCTTATCCTGGCACACAAATGTTTTCTACACGATAATTCGGTTTATCAATTATAGTTCGGATAAATGGGATGTCTGTGTGTATCCTTTGAAATGGGAGAAAAAAATTCTTCTGATTGATGCAAACCACAAGTTCATGGGATAATTTGTTTTAAATGCTAAAGTTGATAAACACTGTCAGACGTACCAAGATTAAGAAAGAGTTGAAAGTCAGCCAGCTACTGCCGAACACATTTGGGCAACCCACCACGACATTGACCCACACCGCGATGTCGTGATTGTGGATAAGTCCCGCCACTATCGACGACGTGCCTGGTTGGAGTCGTTGAACATCAAATGCTCCGATACCTCAGTCAACAGGAACAGTGGATGTCAAGTCCACCCTATCATCGAAACAGCAATCCTGACTATTGACAAACGCTGGCAACGTCCGCATGCATCACAGCCACAGGCTTCAACATCCAACAATTAATCATGCACTTCACGTACAAGATTGGCAGTACACGCCCTCATGCTCCATTCTTAACTGTCAGTTTAACTGAGGAAGGTTGACAAAACAACTGAAAGCTTTTTGTTTGTATGTATCTAATCTAACATATGTATATTTCCTATTATTAAACTTGTCACAATCTATTTTTGTATCCGTTTTTGCTCTGTGTTACAGTAATTTTAGTTTTGTAGGATCTTTTCCTGGTTTTGGAAATGCTAAAACATAAATGTGATGCCATTTTTGTCCGGGAAGGTGTTCTCTTGAAAATTCTGTTATAAAAGAGTAACAATGTCTTAATGGCTGGTTCAGAAAGTTGTGCTATGGTGATGTAGTGTATTCCATCTGGTTCTGCTGCACTGAGTTTGGTGGTGGCTAAAGCATGGTGCAATTCTGACATTGTGAAGGGGAGATTGTATGCAGCACTAGATGCTGATTCGAAGTTGATGAAATGTTTCTCAGCCTGTGCTTCATGTACCTGAAAATGAGGTGCATAAGATGTCGTGGCTGAGATTTTCATAAGCAATTCGCCTAATGTATTCGCAATCTCCACTGGTGTTGTAACATCACAACAGTTTACAGTGAGTATGGGAAGGTCGATGCGTGGGTATTTTGAGTACATACGTCGTATTTTGGCCCTTATCACTTGCGCTTTTGTAGTTCTTGTAACTGTGGAGGTGAAACGTCTCCATGCTTCCCTTTTGCTAATCTGCCTAATATGTTTTGCTTTTGCCCGAGCCTGGTTAAAGCAGATGAGATTATTATTATTATTATTATTATTATTATTATTATCATCATTATTAGCTACATGGTGCAAGGAAGCCTGAGGCTTATGCTGCACCAGCCAAAAAAAAAAAAAATTCCCGAATTACCCTGAGAGAGAGAGAGAGAGTCAAAAGTAGAAGGGAATCACCAAGAAAGAGAAGAATGATGATATCCAGCTCAGGACCCTGGGTGTGTGTGCCAAGCCCATACTCACCAAATGTGAGCCCCTTGGGTTATTTGCAGTTGTTTGGAAACTTTCTGAAGATATTCCATGCTCTGTTCTTTTCTTTTCTTTTTAAGCTGTGCTGCATTCATTATTCCACACAATTTTGAGGTTGCTGATATTTTGTTGGATTGCTTGGTCTGCTGCCTGTAGTATTTGGTTAGATATATATTTTGTAGCCAAGTTTACGGATGTTTAGTGGACCTGCTTTTCTTCCAGTATTGCTAGTTGCTTTTGTAGTTCCATTTGTTCTGTTGGAAAAGTGAGGGTTGTTTGTATCAATTCGGCATATCACTGGGTAATGGTCACTAACCAGCGAATTGCTATGAATAGTCCATCTAAATAGAGGATATATGGATGCTGAGCATAGAGAGACATCAATATAGCTGAAGTAGATCCTGCAGGTAAATAAGCGTGTGCACCATTATTGAGAGTAATCGAATTGTGTTGGTCAAGTAACTTTTCTATAATTTGTCTACATTTTGATTTCCCCATAACGGACGACGACTACTGAGGTTCCCTAGGATGAAGTAGCGTTGAGGAAGTTGTACCACTAGTTCTTCTAGGTCAGCATAGCTTATATTTTGATTGGGGGTAAGTATATCAAGACGACAGTCAAGTCAAAATTAACTTTGACTCATACTGCAACTGCCTCAAGGTTTGTTTTTTATGTGAGTGGATTGGAGGGTATTTGAGTGTTGATTATCAACCATACACTCCATGTGCTAGATCGTTCAAGTTATTTACAACACAATCTTGCCAATGAATTATATAGTTCTGGAGAGAAACAGTTATATGTGGTGTAAGATTGGTTTCCTGTAGGCAGAGGGCAATAGGATCATATTGTGTGAGGAGATGTTGGATGTCATTTAAATTGCTGCAATATCCTCTACAGTTCCACAGCAGAAATGTAAGCATTATCTGAGTTTAGTAGAATCCTCTATTTGTTTTCAAGGGGCTGAAGGTTTGTTTCGCTCAAGTTTCCCTTTCCCCTTTCTTTGGAAAGTATGGTTTTCCCATGTCCATATCCTTGTCAATGAATAGTTCTAATACCTGTTCACCATGCTGTACGAAATTACATCACATACTGTATTTCAGGAAGGCTTTTGATACTGTTGCACATAAGAGATTGCTGTAAAAACTGGAGCAATGGGGCATTAAGGGTAAGTTAATGCTATGGATAAAGGGATGGTTAAGTGGAAGAAGATAGAGAGTGGTTATCAACGGGCACTGCTCTTTGTGGACTAATGTTATTAGTAGAGTTAGTTCCCCAGGGTTCAGTGCTGGGTCCATTGTTGCTTTCAATATTTATCAATGATATTGATGAAGGTATATTACAGGCTGAATGTCTGAATTTGCAGATGATACAAAAGTTGGCACTGTGGTTAATAACAGTCATCAGGGTGAGTTATTGCAACAAGATCTAGGAAAATTGGGTCAATGAGCTGAGAAATGGCAGATGAAGTTTAACACAAATGCAAGGTACTGCATATGGGTAGCAGTAATCCCAGAGTAATTTATAAGCTGTGTGGTACTACACTCACAGTAGTGGAGAATGAAAAATATCTGGGGATACTTGTGCAGCCAGACATGAAATTCTCTGAGCAGTGCAGAAATGCTGTCAGGACAGTTCATAGGGTTTTGTCAATGATAAAGAAAATTTGCTAACAGGGATGAGGAGGTGATTATCCCTTTGTATAAGGCCATGGTTAGGCCGCATCTTGAGTACTGTATACAGGTCTGGAGGCCTCACTTTAGGAAGGATGTAGATTTGCTGGAATGGGTGCAGAGAAAAGCAACCAGATTGGTGAAGGGAACAAAAGGGTGCTCTTACCTAGAAAGGCTTCAGTTCTGCAAATTGCAGTGTCTCGAGACTAGGCACCTGCAGGGAGATCTAACTGAGGTGTTTAAAGGCTTGAATAAGCTGAACGTTAATGGCATTCTTCCACTTGCTGAGACTACACAGATGAGGGAGCATAAATTCAAGTTGAGGAATGATGTTTGCAGGATAGATGTGCAGAAGTTTGCTTTCAGCCAGCGGGTGGTTGATTGTTGAAACAGGCTTCGATCTGGGTTTTTTTTTTTTTTTTTCTTTTGGTTGATGCTATATAAACTTGCTTTCTTGCATCATTTACCATTACTACTACTACTGCTGCTATCTTGGCTATTGACACTCCTCTTCCTGTTGGCAAGGGGCCACTTTACTCAATAAATGAAAAAAATGTTATATAATTATAAAACTTCTTCAGTCCTTTGTTTTTAAATAAAAAAAATAATAATAATAAAATGGCAGAAGGTTACATAAATAAGGAAGATACTGTAAGACAGTTTTGAAAAAGCATTCAGCAATTTTAAAATTATGAGCAATAGCAGTGTTGTGGAGCAATTTGCAACTTTTACTTGTCCACAGATCAGATGTGTTTTTATGAATGTGTCTCAAGCACTTAATGATTTTTAAGTCCTATTAATGCTGTGACTTATAATGAATTATGCATTTTAGCCAAAAATAATTCAAGCATAACTATCTTTAAGCCTGCCAAATTTTTATTTTAGCTCCTGGAAGGCTCAAGAGACTTCTATTCAGAAGACTGACATTTTGTCTTTAGTCAAGGATAACAAGATATTCCATCTCTTGCCACTACTGGTTTTAGAAATTCTAGATCAAAAACACAGATTTCAGCTGGTGCTTTTCAAGTTCCACTCTGATCTGCTGTTAAAAACTTGGGAATAAAGAAGATAGCATAATCTTTTTGTTTTTAAAATATCAGATATGATTGGCTGGCAACTACCAATTAATAATCCAACTTGAGAGGGTACATCTTCAATTCTTATTTGGCAATGCCTGAATGATACACTCATTTCTAGTCTCTCTCTCTGATTTTTTGACAATAGGCAAAATTTCATATATTTTTGTTCAAAAAAGTGACACCTAAAAATAAAATGACAATGCAAATTACTTACCATCAAATCAAACCATTGATAAAAATAAATCATTGTGCATATGCAACCAAAATGCCACCTACTGTAAAAAAATTCTATGTTATGAAATATAAAAAGTTTTGGAACTTTTTGATTCTACTTTATAGGAACAGCCCTTTACACCAGAAATCAGGAGATGATTTCTTTTTATACAAATTGACTGAAACTACTGATTGAATACTTTGAAATAATTTACTCTCTCTCTCTCTCTCTCTCTCTCTCTCTCTCTCTCTCTAAATTTATAATTATAAAATTTATAAATTCCATTAAAAAATTAAGTAAAATGCATTTATTGTGAAAATTTCAATAAATATTGTATACAGGATGATTCTAAATTAGGTCCCAATTTGTGGAAAGTCTGAAATGAACAAAGATACAAATTGAATTCCAAACATTTTCTTGAAGCAATCTTGAAATTTTTTTTTTTTTTTTTTTTTTGACAATTTATAATTTACAAATGCTCAATATTGAGTTGCTCTGTGGAGGCCAGTAGAGGGGAAGGGGAAATTCCAGAGAATGAGAATTTCGGCAGGGTTAAGTCTGGAAACCTTGGGGACCATAACATCAAATCTGCACAACTGATCCAATTGTCGGGATATGCCATACTGAGGAAAGCCCTCACCTCTTAATGATAATGGAGTGGCAGCACTCTATCTTATTGGAAGACGAACCTCTCCCGTATTTTAGCCTTCACAAGAAAGAAAAATGGCCCATATATTCTTCTCTCACTGATTACATAAAAGATATGTTTTTGTTGAATTCACCCAAACGTTGTGCTTGAACGTTTGAATGAACAATAAACATACCTCCCCACTTGAGGAAAAATTGTCTTCCAAGTTTCTTCTTGCTCAGATTAAGAAGCAGAGAGGGCATAGATTCAAATTGAAGAAAGACAGTTGTAGAATAGATGTGCAGAAGTTTGCCTTTAGCCAGTGGGTAGTTGACTGCTGGAACAGACTTCCATCTGTTGTTGTGGAAGTTGGTAGCTTAAATAAATTTAAGGCTGAACTAGACAAACATTTGGAGTGACTGGATGGGTGAAATGGGAAGGCTTTTTTTTTTTTTGGCTGATGCTGTATAAGAGCTTGCTTTCTTGCATCATATGCCTCAACTAATGCTAATTTCGTGTGCTTGCACATATCAATGCAGGAGAGTCACACCATTTAGCCTTGTCTTCATTAGTCTGTGTGCTAATTTAGTGAAAACATACAACTCCACAGTAAGTGGAGTTGTATGTTTTCAATAAAATATAAAGTTGTTAATATCCTGAACTCCTAATAGAAGATATACCAAACTGATGTCTGAGGGACTTGCAACTCCCTGTCTACATGCCTAGTGGCCTTTCTTGGACTCCTTTCATAACTTTATCACACACATGGCACATCTGCATTAGAAACAGATGGGCAGCCTTGTCCTGGTTGACAATGCACCACGCACCCACTGCAATAAAATGTGCATACCATCATATGATGGTTTTACACCCAGGTGGCTGTTTTCCATATTCTCGTTGAAAATGTCACTGTATATTGGTTGCAGACTGACTTTCACCAAACTACAAGATACTCACTACTGGTGAAATTGGCCATCTTTAATTTTTAGGGACATCAGTGGCATTGGCAAAATGTCAAACCAAAATAATCAATACAAAAACTTTATGCTTCAAACAAACATAACATGCTTTGTTTCTTATCTTTACCTTTGTTCATTTCATAATATACTTTTTTTAAAATCGGGACTTAATGTAGAATCTGTGCTCTTGGAGAGTCCCTCAGCCTTCCCTCAGAGCGACTCCAACTCTATGCCCACATCTCAGCCATCTCCATCTATCCGATAGGTTTCTGCCATATCAGCTACTTTCGTGTGCCCAGTCTTTGGATTCTGACCTTAATAAGTTTTCTAGTGATAAGGAGTACAGACGCCGCATCCTTAAATTGTACTTCCGTGTCCCTGATTCTTCTCCTCGAAGCTCGCCTTAACACCGCAATCCAGCAATGCAACATGAAGATGGCTTACCAACCAACCTTGCATTTTTCCACCTATATATTCTTTGTACATTGTGATGTTTTTAATCGTATTATACTTTGAGTGTTGAGCTGTATTTACTTTTTATTCGTTCACATATGTATTTTATATTTAATTTATTAATTTTCTTTTTCTTACATATTGTAATATTACTGTTAACCCCTGGCCTTGTGGCTGTGAAGGGCTTATTGCAATGTATCCATTGTATTACTATTATTATCGTTGCAATAAAGATTTCTAAATCATTCTGAGCTATCTACAATTAGAAATATTACCTTGAATGTCCTCGAGTGCCCAGTCTACGTGGTTTTACAGATGGAAAAATGTGCTTCATTACTTTTCCAAAATCAGCAGCACATAAGTGCTCACAGCCATTTGTTTCACAAAAGGTCCTGTTAAAAAGTAAAACTTATTAGTTTTTTTTAGAAAATTAAACGTCAGGACACACAAAGTATTGGAATACCAGAATTTCTGAAGAAATAAATTAAATTCAGCTGACCGCTAATATCAACTGATTCAAGAAATCGGTGTGTGGACTGAAATCCTCCCGGGAGTACTTTCAATTTCTGGGATGTTTTTTTCAGTTGCCCTTCAGGACACACCTATGCAGGGAAAGACAGATGCGATGTCATGTTGTGATTCAGTGTTTTTGCTTGCTCAAAATAAGAACAAGATTTAGGTCAAGAATCTGTGCCAGTGATCATGTAACAGTTCTCCAGAAAGCAGGTGTCCAAATTGTGTTTTACTTTGTTGTTTGGAACATTATTATACCAATCCATTTTCATTCAATTATCACAGTGTAGTAACAGAACAACAATTACATGATAAGCAATTGAATTTTTTGTGACAGATGGACCTGGAGAATAATAAACAATATCACTTAGTACAATTCACTACTGTCAAAACAAACAGTTATGGGTGGTTGCCCGGAGTGGAGGTGCTTCTTGTGCAAATGACCAAAGGTTATATGCACTAAAAACACTAAAAAGAAGCAAATGGTCAGAACAATACACTCTGGAATTAACATTCATCTGGATTTTCTCACACAGTCTGGTTTTTTTTGCCTGTAATTTTCCAATTACAACTTGCTGATATTTTAATGTCAGGTTTTAATTATTATGGATAGCTGTTATCCTGAGGAAACATAAATAGACATTGGTGTTACACAATATAAGATTAAACCCATACCTCTCACAAAAAGTGCACAGCCCTTTATTTACTGCTTAAGTAATGTAGAGATGTCTACATTACTTAACATTTGATATCATTAATAAATATTAAAACAGTAAGAGGCCTGACACACCCCTGTGGAACCCAAATTATCACATTAGTCCATGAAGAGAAGTGGCCATTTATAACCACTCTTTGTCTCCTGTTACTTGGCCATCCCTTTATCCATAGTAGTAGGTTCCCCTAATGTCACATTGTTCCAATTTAAACAACAGCTGTACAGGTGGTACAGTATCAAACGCTTTACTGAAAGCTAAGTATTGATGTCCTATTCTTTCCAACCAGTTCCTTAACAACCTTATATTATCTAATCAAAATTGGTGAGGCATGATCTGCCTTTAACAAATTCAAAACAAACTCTTTAACTATTGATTCCATTATTCTCACTGGTGCAGTGGTTAAACTTACAGATCTGTAGTTATCCACTTCACCCACTGAACCACAATTGTGAACAGAAAAATATATTTGTACTTCTCCAATTCGAAGGTATAGTGCAACCTTGATATAAAATGGAGGTTGGGTGACAACTTTAATACCCACGTTATAAGAATATTATCACCAAAAATACAATTCATTCAGTTTTGCCAATTTTTTTTAAACATGAATAAACAATGACCAAAAAACAACACATAAATCAAGCATTTTCATACAAGCAAATTTCATTTCACACGTGTGTTTTTATTTTAGTTTTACTATTTTGCCATTGGTGGATGAAATGGGTTAAGTTTTAAATGGTAACTACACCATTACTGTAGGTTTTTTACCCATTGATACTCACCCATTAGATCCAGAATCAAATTTAATCAATTCTATCCACACAGCTGAAACTCTCAATACCTTTAAAAAAAGTTTTCTTTGATTTCTCCATTTAAAATTCCATAAACCTCTACTAGTTACTGAGATAATAGGAAAAATGTTGGATCAAGTATGAAATGCTACTAAGCCACTTTAGTTTATTTCTAGCATAAACAAATGGGAGCATACTAAACTGGCTTGGGAAAGAGCTAACTTGCTGGATTTCTGAAACATCAGTGGTCTGCATACTTACTGTAAACAATGAGCAACTAGCTACTGTAAGGAAGATGTAGCTGGATTGCTCAGCTCAGCTGTCTGCATGCTCTCATGTTTAGATCAGAAAAGAGATTATGTGGGAGCTTGGCAACCAGGCACCTTAGAGACGGCCTTACTGAAGTTTATAAGGCTCTGAGAGGGTTTAGTAAAATGAATGAAGGCAGAATTTTTACTGTTTTAAAGAATTCCAGAATGAGGGGCCATAAATTCAAATTACAGGGGAGGACGTTAAGACTGGATTGTAGGAAGTTTTCTTGTAGCCAGCGAGTTGTTGATTGTTGGAACAAGTTGACTTCACAGGATGACCTCAACTGTCCAGTTGACCTCTGAATAAATTCAGAGGTCAACTGGACAGTTGTCTATGTGAGGAGGGAAGTACATAATTTGTATTTTCTTATCTACTTGTTTCTTTTTGGCCAGTACAGCAAAAGCCTGTACAATATGGCAACTATTACTAGAACCTGTATAACTGAATAAAGGATAGTCTCAGTTGTTGTTATGTTATTTGGTTTTTAGGAGCATTGGCAAATAAGGCCATATTGCTCTGGGGATATGCAGAAAGGTTCCTGACCTTTTCGCATTCTCCGTATTTGGTGGTCACAAGTTTGAACCCCAGTCTAATCAAGAAGCGTGTGCTACGAACTGCTGCTCCTGCCCACCTGGTTATGGAGGCACCGATAATCTCAGCAATAGACAGGTAAGAGTAAATACACACTACCAAAGCTCACCCGTACAGTTACTAGAGGAAGCCCCATGGTTCAGTACTGGGTGCCTACTTTTGGAACTTAGTTCTGGAAGAATTCCTGGGAATGATACTGACCACAGAGGAGGTCACTTTTACAGATGACCTTGCTTTGCTTGTAAAGGCCAATGCCAGAGAAAGCCTAGAACAACAGGCAAACTATGCTCTCAATATCCTACAGCACTGGGCTGAAACTTACAATCTGGTAATATCCAATACGAAAAAAAAAAAAAAAATCAGTGCTGCAAAAAGGAAACCTAACCAGATAACCACCAATCAAAATTTCAGATAAAAGAATAGCCCTAGTAAGAGAACTGAAATACATAGGTGTCACGTTTGATAACAAAGCGACATTCTATTCTATCTGCATCTTACCTACACTGCTAAAGAAATAAGAAACTATGCTGGCATGACTACAAGAATCAGCTGTGCCAACTGGGATTAAACAGGAGGAAGCTTGCACTTATTTACAAGGCAATCTTCTTCCCAGTCATAACTAAAGATGCAGGCACATGGTTCTCTAACCTGCTCTAGTTAGAAACAGAAAGAACTAGATTCCACCCAGGATATCATATTACTGATCATAACAAGGGCATGCTGCACACTTAGCAGGTCCTGGCATGTGCAGTGCCACTTTACCTATAACTCATTAGAAGAGGCCTCAACCACAGACTCAAGAGGCAAATCCCAACTGACATCTTAGGGATCACAATAGACCCCGAAAAAGGAAAGAAAAAGAATTCTAACCACACTCTACCAGAAATGGCCGAGTAGATGAGACACCCAAAGTGGAAGTCACTTGGTAGTTCCTGCCTCAGATAATTCTAGTCCCCCTCCCGACTGGTATGCCCCAGAACTCTATGCAACATTTTTGTTTAAAGGGCATGGTTCCCAGGATCCTAAATATACTTGTGGAGCTGATGAGGATTGGACCCATGTCATTATCATTATCCATATGGTGCAAGGAAGCCTGAGGCTTTTGCTGCTGAGTTAGTCTGTTTGTGAGAGAGAGAGAGAGAGAGAGAGAGAGAAGTAGAAGGGAATCACCAAGGAAGAGAAGAATGATGATATCCAGCTCAGAACCCTGGGTGTGCCAAGTCCATACTCACCAGATGTGAGCCCCACTGTCCAAATTACCATTCCTACAGACGTAAACTAATATTCAAGACTGGCCCATAAGCTGCGAAGACTAGTATCTACTCATTTCTGATGAGATGCATTATATGGCCTTCTCCGACTTTGCTCAAAAAAGATTTGAGCCAAGGAGAAGTAACCATGCTAAGACAACCCAGATTGTGACACCCCCACCACTTAAACAAGCACTACTATCCAATTATCACACCTCTGAATTTAGACAAATCTCAATGAAACTGGCCAGTCAGAATGTGTTTCACATCCAGCTAGGATGCCTATAGTAAAAGTCAATAGAAGTTATTTATTTAATGAATGAAATGTATGTTTTTGAATATTAGTATAAATGAATGACACAAGTAAATTGTTGATTTCATGAGTATATGCAGGTATAGTTATGAGAATGTGTGAATGTTTTTGGGTGCATATATGAGTGTAAATTCCTGCTTGGCCAAGTTCCATTGACCATGACTATGAGATGAGCTGTATGAGTGAGTTATGTTTGACAGCAAGGGAGTCTGACAGTCTATGACGAGTACGAGCTCGTACTTGTGTCTATGTTGCCAGATGTGATGGAGAACGGGTACATGCTTGAATGTGTGCTGAGGTATATATGAACAATGATAACCTCCCCCTAATATGTAATTGTATGCATGACAGTCTATGCTTGGCTAGATGTTATTGTTGGAGTGAGATTTATTGGCGCAAGGGCTGCTATGACCAAACTGCACCTGTTACTTTGGAGTGTTGGTCAATATATGAAAGGAGATTGGTCTAGAAATGACTGTATGCCTTAATCATTTTTAGATAAGTGAATAGTTCTGATAAAGTGGCATCATTTCCAAGTATATGGCTTAGTTGCAGAGGTTTTTGTGAAGTAAGTAGAGAGCTGAAACATGCGATTCTAGCTGAATGGTAATGTACGCACTCAATTAGAATATGCTTCACAGTAAGTGCAACTACAATGCGGGCAAAGTGGAGGATCTTCTACTAGCAGTAAAAGTAGGTGTGTTAGATGTGTATGGCCAATTCGTGCTCTTGCAAGCACGATGCTTGGCTAGAACTCACTCATGTTTGCATTGCCAAACCTGATAGAGAACTTGTGGCAGTGAGAATGTATGAGGGATAATGATTGCTTTGGCCTGAATGTGATTCTCCATTCCAGAGTGTGAATGAATGTCCAAACATGTGTAAATGAATGCTTAATGTCCAAGTTTGCAGATGATACAAAGAGTGGCAGGGTGGTAAATGACAGTATCAAAGGTATGATCTTGCAACAGGATCTAGAAAAGATAAGCAGATAGGCTCAGAAATGGCAAATAAAGTTTAACCTTTACAAATGCAAAGAACTCAATATGGGTAGCAGTAATCCCAGAGTAATGTACCACCTGTATGACACTACACTCAGGGTAGTGGAAAATAAAAAAGACCTGGGGGTAATTGTGCAATCAGATATGAAATTCTCTGAGCAGTGCAAACAGGCTGCCAGGAAAGCTCATGGGGTTTTGTTAATGATACACAGGAATTTTGCTAGCAGGGATAAGGTTATTATCTAATACTTTGTATAAGGCAATGTTCAGGCCACACCTTGAGTACTGCAACACAGGTCTGGAGGTCTCATATTAGGAAGAATGTAGATGTGCTGGAATGAGTAACGAGATTGTTGAGGGGAACAAAGGAGTTCTTTACCAGAAAGGCTTTGGTTCTGTAAATTACAGCATCTGGAGACTACGCACCTGCAAGGTGATCTGACTGAGATATTTAAGGATTTGAATGGATTGAGCAAGCTAAATGCTGATGGGATTCTTCCTCTTGCTCAGATTACACACATCAGGGTGTATAAATTCAAATTTAGGATTTGATTTTGGTTTTTATGGTGCAAGGGCAACTAAGGCCACGATGGACCAAGTTCAGTATTTAAAAAGAATAGGACACAAGTAAGTTAAAAATAATATATCAGTATATACAAATGACTAAAAGACAAGTAAATTTAGATAATAAATTCAGATAAAAAAGAGCTATATATGGTACATACTAAAGCCATTTATATGCGAGTATAAAGGGTTGTGATTTTTAAAAATTTAAAAATTGAGGACATAGTCTTTGTCAGCTAAAATCTGGCTGAATGTATAAGGTTCAGTCAGATGATTAAAAGCGCTAAAACATAAATGGCATTCATTTAAAAATCTAAGACACTCGGTAAAAACATGTTTTACAGTGCCTGCACAAAAAGCATGTACCAGATGACTGTGTCATATGCAGAGCTGAACTAGAACAACTTCCTCCTTATGGTTCCTGCAAAGACTAGATGGCAAATGTTCGATTACAGGCTTAATCTCATATAGCTTATTTTCAGCCTGCCCATGCCAAGAGTGTTGCCATTGGGAAACCAGTTTCTTTCTAACTACTTGCCTGTAGTCTGTATAGGAAACTAACAAACAAGAGTTATAACGGGTCACTTATTTGGCTGCAGAGTCCAGCAAATCATTTTACAAGATCCCAGTGTGGCTGGGGATTCAGCAGAAGCAAATATCAAATTTCAATTCAGAAAGGGAGTGTATTCCCTGCTGTATCCGGGACAAGACTGGATGAGGATTGTGCCTCATTGAAGACAAAGCCTGTAATGAACTAAGAGAATCAGTATGTATCACACATTTTTGGTGGTGGTGTATTTGTATATGATCCAAGGCAAGTTTAATCGCATGCAGCTCTGTAGTGAATATGCTGCATTCGGCAGGGATCTGCTCAGATATGGTAGCATCTGGGAAGACAGCTGCAGATCCAACAGATTTAGAACCATCTGTGAAGACTGGCAAGAAGTCAGAATGTTCAAATCGATGGGCTGCAAAGAGCTGCAGGTAGACATCAGATGGAGTATTATCCTTCCCCCAGTGGTAAGATAGAAGTTGCAGGCAGGAACACAAGCATGCCAGGGTGGAAGGGATTGCCTAGGTGATGGGGCAATGTTGTCTAACACGATATCCAAATTTCTGAATAGACCTTGGATAAGAATACCGTATGGATGATTGGCCGTCTTACGAGTGTTGTACAGATTTTCCGAGTGTGCCTCAAAAACAGATGTTCATGTGGGATGGTCTGGCAGGGATTTAAGCTTGACAACATACAGCAGAGACAACTGTTTTCGGCAAAGGGACAAAGACGGTTCATTAGCTTCAACATAAAGACTTTGGACAGAAGATGTTCTAAATGCACCAGAAGCAATGCAGATAGCCTGGTGGTGGATGGGATCAAGCCACCGAAGGAAGCTATTCCTGGCAGACGCATACACTTGACACCCATAATCTAATTTTGACCGCACAAGTGCATGATACAAATGGAGTAACATGCACCGGTTTGCACTCCAATAGGTAAAAGAGAGAGCATGGAGAAAGTTCAGCCCTCTCATGCATTTGGTTGTGGCTGATGGATTTCATGGAGAAATGTCAGCTTTTTGTCAAATATGAGTCCCAAGAATTTTGTTGTTTCTGCTACTACTGGAATGGTGCTTTGTCCAAGTCTCAATTCAGATTTGGGATGAAGATTATGCCTGTGGCAAAAATGGGCGCAAACGGTCTTCTCCGATGAGAACCTGAAACCGTTGGCCTTTGCCCAGGAGTTAAGATGATCGACGGTTTGTTGTAGTTGTCTCTCTATAACTCTCATGTTGCATGACTGGGTAAAAATGCTGAAATCATCAACACTGAGTGCACTGTTTACGGTAGGTGGAAGTTGTTTGGTAATAGAGTTAATTTTAATGGCAAAAAGCATAACACTTAAGACAGATCCTTGCAGTACCCCTTCCTCTTGGCAAAAGGGCCGGGAAAGGGTGGATCCTACTCGAACTTGGAAGAGACAAGAAGATAAAAAGCTTTTAATAAAAACAGAAAGGTGGTCTCTAAGACCAAAGTTGTAAATATCTTTTAATATATCAAATCTCCAAGTTGTGTCATACGCTTTTTCCGTATCAAAGAAGATTGACACCAGGTGCTATCTTTTAAGGAAAGCATCTCGAATAGATGTTTCCATTCTAATTAAGTGGTCCAAAGTGGACCTATTTTTTTGGAAGCCGCGTTGATTTTGAGAGAGAAGGTCATTTGATTCTAAGTACCATAAAAGGCGAGCATTGACCATTCGCTCCAATAATTTACACAGCTAGTCAGAGCGATAGGGCAGTAATTTCTTGGAAGTTTAGGATCCTTGCCCAGTTTAGCAAAAGCAAGAATAATTGCTTTGTGCCAGGAACTGCACTTCAAGGAAAATTCTGTTGTATAGGAAGAGCAGATGGTCTATGGATTTTGGTGAAAGGTGTTTGATCGTTTTACAATGGATGTCATCTGGTCCAACAGCAGTAGCTTTTGTGAAGGCAAGTGCTGTTTTTAACTCACAGATGGTAAAAGGATCATTGTATGGGTGGCAGCCCTTTGATGTAAAATTAAGGGCATTTTTCAGTTGTGTTTACGGACCAGAAACTCAGGGGAGTAAGATGACGTTGCTGATATATTAGCAAATGTTTCCAAGAGCATTAGCTATTGCAGTAGAGTTTGCAATAGTACATCCATTATGTTCCAGGACCAATGAAGGGACCACTGTACTTTCCCTTCATTTTCTGCACTTTTCCCAGACTACCTTAGAGCTGGTAGCCTGGTTAATAGACGATGCAAAATGAATTCAGGATTCTTTTTTTGCTCTGACGTCAGATAAAATGTGCTTTAGCACGTGCATGTTTAAAAGATAAATTGACTGCGGTGGGATATCGGCAGAATATCCTCCATGCTTTGTTTTGCGGCTTTTTTGCTGCTGCTGTACATTGTGGATTCCACCATGGTTTAGGAAATGGTGGAAACCGGTAGATGTTTTTGCAATTGCAGCTGCTTGAGCGATACATTCTGTGGTGTACATAACTGCATCATTGATAGGCTCCTCACAAAATTTGCTAGATCTTGAAAGGCATTCCAGTCAGCCCGATTAATCTTCCACCTTTAACCTAAAAGGAAGGCATGGTTTCCCACTGTGTAAGCAGGTTATCATGGAGAAGTGATCACTTCTATACAGGTTTTCCTCCACCTCCCAGGTAAGAGAAGGGAGGAGCGAAGGGGAGCAGATAGAAAGATCAATGGCAGAAAATGTATGGGTAGGCATGTGGAAAAAGGTATTTGTTCTCACATTTAGAAGGGAGAGACCGTTGTCTGTGAGCATATGCTCAATGACTCGTCCCCTTCCATTAATGCTAGCACTGCCTTTAGCCTTTGAATTTCCTTTTCTTCCTTCCACCTCTGGCATGCTCTAGAGTAGTCAGGGAGCTTGCCTTGGCAATTTGTACAGGTGGTTTTTGAAGTCTCACATGATGTCATTTTGTTGTCTTTTGAACCACGAGTGCAAGCAAGAGCACCAAGGCAGGCCATTTGTGAATGTCCATATTTCTGGCACTTGAAGCACCTTAACGTGTTTGGAACATATGAACGTATTGTGCAGTTCAGATAACCAGCTTTTATCTCATTAGGCGACGTAAGTGTATTAAATATAAGGATGACATTTCTAATCGGGACTAGATTCCCATCCCTACGTACAAATATTCGCTTCACAGCTGCCACTCCTTGCGATTTTAGTTCTGAACAGATCTCTTCAGACACTTCAATAAGATCCCATTCAGAGATCACCCCTCAGGATGAGTTCAGTGTCTTGTGGGATGTTACCGTAATTGGCATTCCTCCAATGGTTGTTGCTCTGAAGAGTTGTTCAGTGTGTTTTTCACACTTCGTTTCAACGAGGATATCCCCAGAACGTAGCTGTTTTGCCAATTTAGGGAAGACTGCCAATCCTTCCAAACCCTTCTGGATAAAGAAGGGTGACATTTTCCATATCAGTTTTTCTCCAGTAGAGTGGATTATCATGTATCTTGGTGTAGGACCTGATATTGTTTCAGTTCCTCTTTGCTGAAGTGATGGTGCTTGCATCTATGTCATTGACTTCAGGTAGGGCCAGTGTTGGGGTCCCAGAAGAAAAATTTAGAGTATTAGGATCCATGAAGTTTTTAGTTTTGTTCAGTGCCCGGGCTCCCCACCCACCACGGAGCCCAAAGGGACGCCCACTACTCGGCAAGCAATAAATGTACTCAGGAGTGGGATGCCAGGGCTACCCAGATACTACACCCGCACCGCCGCCAGCCTGAATACTGTCTCTCAGACCATGAGGGTAGGGGCATGACATTGACGTGGTTGACCCTTGCAGGCAAGCCTACTAGCCGACTAAGCCATCCAGGACTACCCGTCTTGTCAAAGCAGGAGGGGCCAGAGTGGTGTGTTGAAGCTGGGCCCCCCTCAACCATCAGGATCTCCCTTTCCGAGTTTCTACGGATCGCAGCGCATGGAAAAAAAGCCAGATTCCTATGGTGTTAGCCGGAACCTAGGCTGTAGGCATTAGATCCTAGTGATGCTAATCTGGAGGATCAGCAGCGTAACTGTGAGGTACCCTAACCATGTACAGATGCCCACGTCGAGGGGTCAAACTGAGGAAGGATTATAGCAGAAGTTTGCTTTTAGCTAGTGGGTAATTGATTACTTGAACAAACTTCCATCTTTTGTGAAAGTAGATAACTTAAATATTTTCAAGGAAGAACTGGACAAGCTATAGGAGGGAATGGATAGGTGAAATGGGAAGGGAGTTTATTTATTTTTTTTAGCTGATTCTGTATAAGCTTAGTTAGTGGTAATTGATGCTTTCTTGCATCATTTGCCACTAACTAATTCTAAAAGAATGTACATCGATGAGCGAAAACGTTATGACCACCTACCTAATATGATGTTGGTCCTCCACATGCAGCCAAAACAGCTCGTACATAGCGAGGTGTGGACACTACAAGATTTGTAAATGTGCCTTGTGGTATCTGGTACCAAAACATAACCATCAGATCCTTTAACTCCTGCAAGGTCCGTGGTTCAGATGCTGCAGATCAGAGTTGCTGTTCCAACGCAAACCACAGATGCTTGATGAGATTGATGTCTGGGGAATTTGGAGGCCAGGGCAATACCTGGAAGTTTCCCTCATGTTCCGCGAACCAGTCTCGAGCAATCCGAGCAGTGTGGCATGGCGCATTATCCTGCTGAAAAACGGCACTGCCAGAGGGGAAGACCATTCCCATGAAAGGGTGTACCTGGTCAGCAATGATGTTCAGGTAGGCGGTAGACGTCAGAGTGCCTGGCACATGGATGATTGAACCCAGGATATTCCAGCAGAACATCGCCCAAAGCATGACACCGCCGCCGCCGGCTTGTTTTCATCCCACGGTGCATCCAGGTGCCATCACTTCCCCAGGTAAACGAGACCCATGCACCTGGCCGTCCATGTGATGCAACAGGAAATGTGATTTGTCAGACCAGCTGACCTTCTTCCAATCACTCAAGGTCCAGTTTTGATGCTCGCATGCCCATTGTAGGCGCTGTTGCCAGTGAACTGTGGTTAGCATGGGCACTCGGAGCAGCCTGAGGCTATGCAGCCCTATTTTCAGCAGGGTTTAACGTACTGTGCGTTGTGATACATTACTCCTGTCACCAGCATTTCAATTACCGGCGAGTTGCGCAATAGTCGGCTTCTGTTGCCACGTACCATCCGGAAGAGCCTTCACTCACCTCGAGCATCAATGAGCTGTGGTCGTCCAACACCTCGCTGGTGGATTGTGGGTTTTCCCTCCTCAGACCACTTTTGGTAGGTACTAACCATGGCTGACCCTGAGCACCCCACCAGCCGTGCCATTTTGGATATGCTCTGATCCAGTCATCTGGCCATTACAATTTGGCCATTGTCAAACTTGCTTAACTTTGCTGCTTTTCCCATCTGAAGAACAAGAGAAATACCGATTAACGGAGCTCAGTATCAGGTGTTTTTTACACCGTGTCCCGACCTGTGCTGTAGTTTACCTGCAGTTGCTTCGATTTGCATAATGACTCACTGGTCATAATGTTTTGGCTCATCAGTGAATAAACATTATTGCTCCTCCATTTATGTATATGTGAATAAACGAAGAAGTAACAAATATGACTGCATATGGGTATGTGCATGTATGAATGCGCATATGTATTCGAGTATAGGTATACATGTGTGTGTATATATTAGTGTGTGTTTGCCTGTTCATGCTGGGTGAGAAATGTGTCCACTTAACCTGCAGCAGCAGCAACAACAGGAAAAAAAAAAATAAAATAAAATAAAATAAAACATGATTGCGCAGTCTTCCCTTAATAGTGGTGCATAAGAAAGTTGCATCACCTCATTTTTTAGGTTTTTTGTATACTGGCAAGTAATACTTTAGAAATAGCTGAAATAACATAAATAAGTAATAACAATATGCATATTAATCGAACAAAAAATTTCTTTTTATGCCTTATGGGTAAATATTCAAAGAAATAAGTATTTTTCTGCAACATAACAGCATGTGTTACTTATGGTTTATATAATAAAAAAATTTCTATGGAAGCAGTGATATTTTTCATTACTTTGCAAATACTAGGATGAAAGGCAGCTATATAGCAAAAAAAACCCAACAAAATGAACAATAATATTTTGTTGGCCACCCCTTGCTTCGATTGCTTTATGTGGTTATGGCATTGACTGGATAACATTCTGAATGTATTCCTGAGAAATCTCATGATATCAAACACAGATTACCATCCCCTGCAGACTCAAAATGTTTTTGGTTTCTTTTGCATTACTGAAACATCCATTTTGTTCCAACAATATTCAATTGGACTGAGGTCTGGGCTATTCCCAGGCCATGTTATTGTGCAGACTGATTTATCCTGCAATTTATCTATCAGCCATTTTGGCACCTGTGGACAGTAAAGACAGTGAAATAAATTACATTTATTTAAGAAGGCATGTGACGTTTTGTAAATTTAAAACCTTTTCTAATTTTATGAAGTATACTTATAGTTTTGGCTCTATGACATGGAGTAGAGTTGTACTGAAAAATGCAACTGGCAGCACCCCCATAGTGATCTCTAATTGTGGAAGTAATTTCATCTCAAGAATGTCCTTGTACACCATAGCATTTACCATGCCTTTCACAAATTCAAGACAACAAACTCCTATATGTGAAATATAGCCCCATATCATTTAAGATGCAGAATGTTTCACTGTGGAGACTACAATCAGGATGAAATTCTTCTCTTCATCTAACAGTCTGCTGGCCATCCAAACCATGCAAGTTGAATTTTGATTCATCAGAGAAATAACACATTTCTACTGATTTGCAGACCAAATTGGCATGCTCTTTTGCCCACTTTAGAAGCTGGGCATTCATTTCTTGCATTAAGAGTGGCTTTTTTCATAGGCAGCATGCTACTAATTCCGATGAGAAAGGGCATCTACATACTGTAGCAGTACTTGCACTTTACTCCTGTATCCTCCTCCCATGCCTTTTTGCGATCTGTCAATGAGGACCTTTTATTTTGGACGTGCAAACAGATGAGAAATCTGTCCTGCACTGCAGAAGATATTCGTGGATGTCCACTTCCTTTCTGTTTAGACTGCCAGTTTATGACAATTTTTGTAATAAATGTGTCGCTGTTGAGTGATTACAGAGAATTCTTTTAGCTATTTCATGCACAGAATGTCTCTCTGCATTCAATGCAGCACAACACTTTTCCCACATGGTGTTAATTGTGAAAATTTAGCCATTGAAATAGCACAGAATACTGGGCTCATAACATATGCACTATATTTATATTGCAACTAGGGTGATGCAATCATGTACGGCAAGTGACATCTGTAAGAGAGCTTGTTAGAAATGGATGATGCAATAGGGTAATGCTATTAAAAACAATGATATACTGCCAAATTTCACAGAAATTTGGTGAATGTTTGCAAGTGATGCAACTTTTTTTTGAGCACCATTGTATATGTCAAAAAAAGTGTCCCTGTGTATATGTATAACAGGTGTGCAGGTGGGGCTGAATACATGTTGTGTGTGTGTGTGCGTGTTGTTCTGACAGACCTCCAATTAGACTGCAGTGGGGCATCTTACCAGAGAATCCCCCCCCCTTCCTTGCTGATGTCATGCCCCACTCTTCTGAAGTATAGCATGTGATCTGCAAATACCAGCTTCAGCTGGCCTGGCCAGTGTGGATTTGAAACAGAGAAGTATTGTATGTCTACAGTGTGATTGGGCACCCTATGACTTTACCCCCCTTAAATACTTATTTCCCTATCCTACCTCCAATTCAAATCTTTTTACCTGATGAACTCTATCACCACAAAATTTTCGCTTTTCTTAACAGCCCCCTCCCACGTGGAGGATGGGTTCCTTCCACAAGGTGCCCCTCTGTCCACTTTAACTTAAATTTTCCAGATGGAAGCCAGATTACACTCTATCTTTTTTCATCTCTGCTTCCCTACTCAAATTGTCTCTCACATGCTCTTTTCTAATAAAAGTTACAACCTTCTGTGAAGCCAGAGTACCTTTCACATTCTATAACCCAGCCCACCTCATTGTACTGATGGATGGAGAAAGAGGAACCCCATTCAAGGGAGCCTGTGGTGAAGTGGCCAAAGGAACAACATACCAACACTACACCACACGGACTACACTAAAACTCACACTATCTCTGGCCTTTACAGAGTTTGTACTGTGACATATAGAGTATACAATGCAGAGTTAGGGGAACCCTAGTGCCACTTGACAATAAACACTTTATGTCCTTTCCATATTGTACCCCCACCATATTCAAATTCTGCATTGACACCATGTCTCTGATATCCTCACAATTTCTACATCTAATGACTTAACCAGCACTTCAATTTTATCAAATTTACTTACTATGCTCCTAGCATCGATGTACATACAAGTACATAGTCCATATTTCCTTGTTCCATGATGACCCACAGTAAGCCTTGAAATCCCCAGCACTTTGCTTTCCAGGCTGCTGCACATTCCAATAGAAGCAGTGTAAGAATCACTTTTACTTCTGACTGCAGCTATTGTTAATCTATTAGTCTGTGTGTCTTACCTAAACACTGCCTTAATAGCATCAGCAAATATTCTTGCACCCTTTCTATTTAAGTGTATCCTATCTCTGTAGACTCAGTCTCTCCTGTTAATAAGGCACAGACTGTGCTAAGAAAAATTCTACCCCACAAGTCATGCACTCTCTCCAGTGCCGAACTGATTGACAAGACTCTCATCATGTTCTTTCTCCTATTTTGTCTGGGTAATTCTGGGTTTCTTGAGTAATTCTGCCATTCTCCTACTCTTAATATCATTATTGCCAATGTGTATAACAATATCACCTTTTGCACCCTTAAAAGGTGATATTTGCTATAATGTCATCAACTTGTGCTCCTGGCACACAAACCCTCATCCAATTCAACCTGTTTCCCTGGAATAGAGCCACTGACAGTGCTAGAGAATGAAAAGGACCTGAGGGTAATTGTGCAGGCAGATATGAAGTTTTCTGAGCAGTGCAGACGGTCTGCAAGAGTAGCTCATGGTGTCTTGTCAATGATATACAGGAATTTTTCTAGCAGGGATAAGGAGGTGATTATCCCTTTGTATAAGGCAATGGTCAGGCCACACCTTGAGTACTGTATATAGGTCTGGAGGCCTCATTTTAAGAAGGATGTAGAGCTGTTGGAACGAGTACAGAGATGGGCAACAAGATTAGTGAACAGAACAAAGAGTTGCTCTTACAAAGAAAGGCTTAAGTTTTGCAAATTACAGTGTCTGGAGACTATGTACCTGCGAGGAAAGCCTTGAATGGTTTGAGCATGCTCAATGCTGATGGGATTCTTCCTCTTGCTCAGAATAATCGCCTGAGAGGGCATAAATTCAAATGAGGAAAGACGGTTGTGGGATAGATGTGCAGAAGTTTGGCTTTAGCCAGCGGGTGGTTGATTGCTGGAACAAACTTCCATCTATCATAGAAGTTGATAGCTTAAATAAAATTCAAGGCAGAACTTGACAAACATTTGGAGCGAGGGGATGGGTGAAATAAGTTTCTTTTTTTTTTTTTTTTTTTTTGGCCGATGCTATATAAGCTTGCTTTCTTGCATCATGTGCCCTTGCTAATACTAAGGCAATAGCTACCTTCTCTGGGCCAAGCACATTCTGCCTCAGGGGTTGCTTGATGCACAAGTGTAAACTCTGGCATTCAAGTGGACAGCTGAGAGCTTGATGAGCCCAACTTAATTCCATTGTATGTATCCAACCTACTCTACAAATTCTCATAAACGCCCACCAGAATGCAGAGTTTACCTAATATCCTCACACTCTTTACATCAAACCCACACAAACACATCCCCCCCCCTTTCGGTGTATTATGTCCTGTTCCAGATAGCTCCGAAAACGTCAAACAAAAAGTACATTTTGTAAAGCCAGGATTCGGAGGACAACTGTCCCACTCAGTTCTCCTCTGAGCTACAGCACTCTCACTGCTTTAAGCCCTTTGCTTTGCTGATCTGAGGTATTATTGCCACTCAAATCCAATTCAATTGAGAATAATACACTTATATGCAGTAATAACACTATGCACCAGTTAACCGGCAATAATACGTATTATGCTATCAAGCTTATGTTATTAAATATATATACCACAACATAAAGTTTACGTTATACTGTTATGCGTGTAAAGTTAGTTAATTATAACAGCTAATAAAGTTATCCATTAATGCCAACCTATGTGACTTGAACTTTTGAGATACCTATTTATTTGACATCTAAATATTTGATGGTTGTAACATCACTTTGGAGCACCAGTGTACCTGAAACTGCTTGTTAATTTTATGAAGCTTCTGTTGTTCTCTAGAAATTATAAAACAATAATTCTTTATAAAAAGCATATATCGTTACAATAAAATATACTTTAAGATCTGACTCGGAATAAAGTTTAAAATCTTACTTGTATTCATCATAAACCTCTTGCTTTGGAAGTGATACATTTGGATCTTCTTCCAAATGGCTCTGAATCCAAGTATAAGCTTGTGTAACTTCCAGATCTGCCTTCTTCCCCAAAGGATTGCCATGGCATTTTCTAAAAAAATTGTATTAGATTTCAGAAAAAAAAACTAAAAAGATATGTCAGAGAAAATTTATTTATATACTAACCACATTAATGTATACATTGTCACCACAATACCACCTGGATAAAATTTTTATAGGTGCCTTTAGCAACATATGCATATTTACCAAAGGAAGCAAAAGCATGTACGTAGGATTCTTTAACCATTCTATTGTGTCCCTAAATGAAATCTATACATGTGCAAGGCATCTCAAATTTTTTTATATACTGTATATAAAAAATAATTTTTAGCTTTCATGTTGAATTGAAAACATCACTTTATTAAGTTTTATAATTTATCCCATTTTTGTTGTTTGAATTACTTGAGCTGCATGTGATCAGATGTATTACCAGTAATTCATACTCCATTCAGCAGAAAGGCCAGGAGTAGACAAATTAAAGGTTGGTGGATGAGTAGTGTTTATACACTTCTAATTCCAAACAAATAGTAAAGTTCTCATAACATGCATAAATTGAAACAAAATCAAAATATACTGTATCATTTGGAGAATGTTTAGAAATTATTTGCAAAATTATTTTTAAAAAAAATAAAAAATCAGCATCTGTAAGATGCATCCTAGGGATAAAGCAATTCTTAAAGGATAATATCTTAAATCTCTCAATGAATATTAAGACATTGCTTGTTTGAAGCACTTCACTGAAAACAGCAGTTCTCCAAGTAGTAGCAGCAAATGATGCAAGAAAACAAGCTTATATTGCATTAGCAAAAAAAAAACTACACACTTCTCCCATCCACACCCTCCAAGAATCTGTCTAGTTCTTCCTTGAATTTATTCAAACCATCCACTTCTACAACACACAGAAGCCTGTTCCAACAATCAACCACCTGCTAGCTGAAGGCAAACTTCTACACATATTTCCTGTAATCATCTTTCCTCGACTTACATATACCCCCTCATGTGTGTAGTTCCAGCAAAAGGAAGAATGCCATTAAAATTCAGCTTATTCAATCCATTCAAGGCCTTATTTGCAGCACTGAAACCTTTCTAGGTACAAACACCATTTTGAACCCTTCACCAATCTGGGTGTCTTTCTCTGCACCCATTCCAGCTGATCTACATCCTTCCTAAAGTGAGGCCTCCAGAACTGTATACAATACTCGAGATGCAGCCTAACCATGACTTTGTACAAAGGGATAATCACCTCCTTATCCCTGCTAACAAAGTTTCTGTATATCATTTACAAAAACCTATTAGCTGGCAGCATGTCTGCACTACTCAGAGAATTTCATATCTGACTGCACAGTTTACTCTCAGGTCTTTTTCATTTTCCACTACCCTGAGTGTAGAACCACACAATTGATAAGATATTCTGGGATTACTGATACCCATATACAGTACCTTGCATTTGTCAATGTTAAACTTCAACTGCCATTTCTCAGCCCACTGACCCAATTTTCCTAGATCTTGCTGCACTAGCTTACGCTGATTACTTGGCAGGGTGGTTAACGAGGGTAAGTTAACCACAGGGTGGTTAACTTACCCTCGTTAACCACCCTGCCAACCTTTGTATCATCTGCAAACTTTGACATTAATACTGATATAGGCACCTCCGTAGCCAGGTGGGAAGGAGCAGCAGTGCGTAGCACATGCTTCTTGATTAGACCGGGGTTCGAGCCCGTCACCACCAAATATGGAGGATGCGGAAAGGTCAGGGAATGACCACTGCATATCCCGGAGCAATATGGCCTTAGTTGCTAATGCTCCTAAAAACCAAATAACTAACAAACAAACAAACAAACTGATATACCTTCATCAATATCATTAATAATTATTGAAAACAACAATGAACCCAGCACTGAACCCTGGGGGACTCCACTGATAACATTAGTCCAAGGAGAGCAGTGCCCATTGATAAGCACTGTCTTCTTGCACTTAACCATTCCTTTATCCACAGCAGTACTTGCCCTTAATACTCCATTGCTCCAGTTTGCACAGCAATCTCTTGTGATTGCTGGACGATTGCTGTACAAACAGTATCAAAAGCCTTCCTGAAATCAAAGTATATATGATATCAAAATTATTTTTTTGCATCCAGTTCCTGCATTATAGTAACCTATCACATTAGTTAGACAAGATCACCTCTTAACAAACCCATGCTGTAACTGCAGTATAATGCATTTCTGTCTAGATGTCCTGCATTACCTCTTTAATCAATGACTACATTATGTTCCCTGGAACAGATGTTAAGCTAACAGGTCTGAAATTACTCATGTTACCTTTTGATCTCCTTTAGGATACATTAGCATATCTCCCGTCCACATGTATCTCCTCTGAATGCAAGGAAGCTTTCATCATTATGGTTAAAGGCTTGCTTACCTCCTTTGCTACCTCTCTTAATATGATTGCATAGATCCCGCCAACCGCAGGTGCTTTTTTTATGTTCAGCTTCAACAATTCCTCTTTCGCTTTCCTTTCAGTTATCACAAAGTCATTTAGCTCCCCACTGGAGTTTGATAAACATTTGGCATCCCCCCACTAGATGTGAATGTAGATGCAAAAACCTATTCAATTTGTCAGCAACCTGAGCAGGGTCATCAACAGTTAACTCACTGACATCAAGTGGTGTAATGTGATTCTATCCCTTCCTTCCTTCTACTGCTAATATAAGCATAGAAGTCTTTGCTGCTTTTCTCTGGCAAAGAAAAGCAGCAAAGAATGAATTTGAATCACCTCATAATTTATAATATGCATCTCAGTAGTCCATCTGACAGTCATTTAGGTCTAAGTCTTGAACAGTATTTCTTTGTTGGTATGAAAAGCCTAGTAGCTTCTATGATTACTTCCCTGAATACCCATTTACTTCCCATTTAGAATTTGCTGTTGGTAACTCCATCAGTTGTCCCATTGCAAAGAATTTAAACACCGTCTTAGACCAGTCACCTTATGAAAGCAAAAGCTTTTCACTTTACCCCTGACAACAGTTGTCTTTAATTAGATTCCACAATAGTACATCATGATTGCTGCTACCCAGTAGGTCTTTTACCTGCAGATCCTTAATGCACCAAAAATCACTGCTGATAACCAGATCAAGAATATTGCTTCCTCTTGTTCTCGAACATGCTGCTGTAGAAAACAGTCATCCACAAAATCTACAAAGTGTGTGAGTGACCAACTCACAAATCCCACTCAGAACCTTTTTTTTTTTGTAGTTGTTGGCACATCGGCTTCTGTGGCCATATTGCACCTCCCAAGGTTTTTGCATTTTCTACTATGATCCAAGCCCGAGGCGAGATTCAAACTCACAACCTTTGGGTTGCCGGGCAGGCACTTTACCCACCCGGCTCCACTCAAAATCTGGAAAGTTAAAATTCCCCATTATAAGACTTTCTGATTTACGGGACACTATTTCTGCTGCTTGGTATACTCATCACAGTCATTAGGCCTAGAACATACCCCTACTCTCAACATTGTTTTCATATATATATATATATATATATATATATATAGTTTGATTGCTTAGATAAATTAAACAAACTAAAATATATCAAGCACGTATGATTGTCGAATTGCCAAAGGCAATGGCATTAACGTAGCAAGGGATAAAATATTAAAACAATCAATAAAACAATCAAATTTAATTCATCTAAGCAATCAAACTATATATATATATATATATATATATATACACATATATATTTTTTTTTTATGAAAACCCCAAACACGAAAGGTATCAAAACCTATAGTACTTAGTACCGTGCATGGGTTAAATTGAAGTATGGGGGGAGGGGGGATGCCGGAAACTTTGCTCTAGAGACTAAACATGGGTTTCGCCACTTCAAGCCTCCAATAAGCAAAGTGGTGGTATTTCACCGGTTGATGAAAGTCATCTACCACCTAAAAGCTACTATTAATGAAAGTAAAATAAGCTTACTAACGAAGTTTGCAATTTCTGGTGAAAGATGCAATGCTAGATGTTATCTTAACTTCATATTGAACATAGCATGCAAAGGTGGTAATTTGTAAGATTTAAGAAATATAGATATTATTTATTGTTTTTAACAAGATACGGTTTTCTTACTTGTGGATATTGAGATAAAATATGATTTCTTACCGTGTCTAATTCGCTAAGGAGCCCTAAATATCAACATTACTTCTCGGAGGACCCATCTCTCCCTGAACATTCAACCAAGAAAAGCAATTGAATGAATGCTGTTAAGTTTAAGACACACAAAGAAACAAGTAAACACACAGGGGGAGAAAACACGTTCTGCTCTGACCCACTTTCTCTAGTTGTGGCGGTTTCAAACAGCAGCAGGATTTAGTCCTATATACAGGGTATCTCAAAAATATTGGTACAAACGTTTAGGAGAGGTAGGTAAAGGAATGTTAATCGCATAGGAACCCATAACCGGAAACGTCACCATAAATCAGTAGACAGCGCTGTTCATCAGTTCGTGAGAGAGAAATTTTCAGCTTTACTCTTTCAAGCAGTAGTCGGTGCATGAAGAGCATGCATCGATATACGGACTGTGAGCTGGCAGACATGCACCTAGTATATGGATTAGCAGAGGGCAATGGACGAGCTGCTTAATGAATTTATGGAGAATGCTTCCCAGACCACCGTTTGTTTGTGCGTGTGCATAAGAATTTGCGCGATTATGGGTCATTTAGAGGTAACAGGAGTAGTGCGGGCAGATCACGTTCGACGCAAACTCCCACCATGGAAGAAGAAAGTGTGTTGAATGCCGTCCAGAATAATCCTACTACCAGCACATGTGCTGTTGCCTCTGCCTCAGGAGTGTCTTGTTGCAGTGTACAGCGTGTCTGGCACAACGATTCCTCACACTCCTTTCATCTCCAAAGGGTTCAGTTACTGCTCCCCCAAGATCATCCTGCACGTGTGGCTTTTGTGCAGTGGTTTCTCCAAGAAAGTGTTCAAGACTTGAATTTTCCAGCCTATGTTTTGTTAACGGATGAGGCTTATTTCACTCAGGAAGGCTTATTCAATCAGCACAATGCTCATGTGTGGGCACACGACAACCCACACGGTGTGCGCCCCCATGCGGTACAACATCGCTTCGCAATAAATATGTGGGCAGGTATGGTCGGTGACTGCTTAGTCAGCCCATACCTGCTACCATCCCGCATGAACTTCGCTAAATATTGGATCTTTCTTGAACAAGTTCTACCATTGTTACTTGACGACGTTCCAGCGAATGTGAGATGCAACATTTGGTTTCAACATGATGGGGTGCACCTGCCCATTATGGAAGGCGTGTTTGTGACCATTTGAACAGATGTTTTGACAGTCGATGGATTGGCCGGGGTGGATCCGTTGCCTGGCCCCCACGCTCAACTGATTTATCGAGCCTTGATTTCTTTCTGTGGGGGCCCTCCTCAAATCTATCATGTATGAATCGCCTGTGGAGTCGGAAATGGATCTCGTGGCGAGACTCGTCTGCGCTGCTACTACTGTTAAAGAAACTCTAGGTGTGTTCGACCGTGTCCACCAATTCATGCTGCATCGGTGCCACACATGCATCACATCTCATGGTGGAACCTTCGAGCATATGTTGTAATATAATGAAATGCATCCATCTCATACTCCATTGTTAATATTATGTCAAATAAATGTTTGCCATTAATTATTGTCTTGTGTCATTTCTGCTTCTTGTGCCCCTGCTACTACTTTCCCATGACATTTCCGGTTATGAGTTCCTATGCGATTCGCATTCCTTTAGATCCTAAACGTTTGTACCAATATTTTTGAGATACCCTGAATACAGGTAACCCTTGTATAACACGTTTATTAGGTTCCTGTAAAATGTCGTATTGTGTGAAGCAGTGTTATACGGGACTAAGAAATGTAGAAAAAGGGGGTTATGTTCCAAAAGCTAACAAAAATACACTATTTTAACAAAACTAACGAAAATACACCATTCTAGATTTCGTGTATCTTCTGCTCTATAAATCTTTGTGAATTTCATCTTATTGAACTAAGCATTTTTGAAGCTCCTGTTTTGAACTTTGGGCTCCTTTCATTCAAGAATCTGCATTCAATAAATAATATTCTAATTGCTTGGCTAACTTTATGCATTCCCCTATGCTTTTTAGTGTAAAATTTGGTAGTTTAAAATTTTCATCTGCGATATCATCTGAATTGATTTTATCTCTGATGCCATTTGCACCAAAATCCACTACGCCGGCTTCTTTTTCTACCAATAATTCTTGAACATTTTCAGTAATAATATCTTTTTTTAGGGGCATTAGCGACTAAGGCCATGTTACTCTCTGTATATTGTCTATAAATTGCATGTGTGGTGTGTCCAGAGGTTGATTTTCTGTTTTGGTGGACGAAAAACCCAAGTTTAAAGGAGAAAAAACCATGCTACCCTCACCCGAGCAACTCAGCTCGGGTGAGGATAGCATATCAGCCACATTGTGAAAAAGACCCATAAAAACTCCCCCCCCCCATTCATCGATGAGATTCGAACGCAGGTCTTTTCCATCCTGTGTGGGGAGGAGGGCTAATATACGCGATTCTATCAACTGTGCTACCCACAAGGGCTACAGTAGTCATATCATCAAAACCTTTCCCCTCCTACTGAAACAGCAAATTCTGTTATGAACCGATTCCGTTTTCTGCATGTTCAATCATATTTCCTGAATTATTATTATTAACCATATTGTAAGGAAGCTTGAAGCTTATGCTGCACTGGCCAAAAAAAAAAAAATTTTTTTCCTATTACCCTGAGAGAGAAGTAGAAAGGGATCACCAAGAAAGAGAAGAATGATGATATCCAAGCTCAGGACCCTGGGTGTGCCAAGCCCATACTCACCAGATGTGAGCCCCTGGGGATAATGAACTGACTCTGGCCATACATTTTTCCACACGCATTTAACGTTGACGGTTTTACTTTTTTCAGCAATAAAGCTACTTCAATAGATTCAGAATCAATTTTTTCCATTGTAATGATTTTCTGATGGAATGAGTTATGAGTGGATATAATGCCCTGATCTAATGGGCGAATGAAAGAAGTTGTATTAACCCAGTACAACTGTGGCGATAGTTGTTGTTGTTTGGTTTTTAGGAGCATTAGCAACTAAGGCCATATTGCTCCGGGGATATGCGGTGGTCATTCCCTGACCTTTCCGCATCCTCCGTATTTGGTGGTCATGGGCTCGAACCCCCAGTCTAATCAAGAAGCGTGTGCTACGCACTGCCGCTCCTGCCCACCTGGCTACGGAGGCACCTGTGGCGATAGGAACAAACTTCAATGTTTGAATGGCCTGGTGTGCTATCCAATAGTAGTAAAACTTTTGAACTCTAGATTTTTCTGCAAGTTCAACAAGTACAAGTTCAATAACACAGAACGTAACATGGGAATTTCCCAACAAAATAAAATACAGTAAACCCCCGCTATTCACGGTATCTGTATTCGCGGTTTCGCGTTCGCCGATTTAATATAAAATGAAACCTAAAAAAATGTGAATTTTAAAGTGAAAATTTTCCGCCATAAAAAAACATTGACGTGGCTAAAATTATCTTTCCCGGTCAAAACAGCGCTTAGTGGGTGGGGGAGAGGGGTGACAAAATCGCGAGCGTGGATGTTTCTCGCTAATCCTTGTTCAGTATGTGTTATGCGCTTGTCGTGGAAGGTTTCGTCGTTTGCTTTTAATTTATATGCTTATAAATTTATCAATTTATAAATTGATATGCTTACAAAAATTATAAATCTACCGTTTTGCAGTGTAAAACAGACTTGGAAGAAAGTGACTTTATTGTGGACAAGTTCTTTCTAACCCCTACAAAAATATGGCTACGAATAACAAGAGAAATGTGAAAATATCAAAGAAGGTGATGACATTAGCGAATAAAATTGAGTTATTAGATAAACTTTCTAATGGTGAAAGTGTCTCCTCAGTGGCAAAACATAAAATCAATGAGTCAACGGTACGATCAATCAAAAAATCGGAAGGAAAAATCCACCGTAGTGTCCGTGAAAATGTGCTAATTGCTTCAAAAATTTGCTCTGTAACTCGTGATGTTACACTTTTACACTGATGTGTAACTCGTGATGTTACACATCAACACTTTAGCGAAACTGGTAATAGCACTGGCGGGATACATTCTTTTGCTAGCAAATACGCTGGTTTGAAATTTCTAATAAATATTACATTTAATATTAAATTGTTTCTTATTTTCATTTCGATGCCATATGCTTGCATTTCACTATGTACTGTCTATGTACATAGTCATATTATGAAGGTACATATAATACATACATAGACAAAATTTTAGACTAGTTTTTCTTATATATTTCATACTTTGGAACGGAACCCCTTTATTACTATGGGAGCCATAACTCAGTATTCGCGTTTTCGGTATTCGCGACATTTCTCAAAAACGGAACCCCCGCAAATAGCGGGGGTTTACTGTACTGGGATTTCTCTTTTTTCAGTAGTGAGTCAACAGCAAGGATTCAAAAAGAGTGGAAACGTTGAAAAATGACATCCAACATAATAGCATGGCTTCAATTAAAATAATTGGCTATCCCCGCAAAAAATCTCAAAAATATCCTGTTATGCGAGATTTACCGAAATTCTCTAACCGTGTTAGAGTGAAACCGTGATATATAAGTACAGTGTTGGGCGTGGATTGCCGCAATTTATCAATCGTGTTAGAGCGAAACAGTGTTGTAGAAGTACCATATTATATGGGGGTTGCCTGTATAAACAAAATGTTGAGTCAGTTTGGTGTGATATAAATCACACCAAACTGGCTCAACATTGCACTAGTCACCCATGTTGACTGGATGTTCTGCCTTAGATTTAATATGCTTCTTAACTAAGAGCATAATCCCTTCTGTCTTGTCTGTGCTTCCTGTATACATTGTACTCCCCATAATCAAATTCAGTATCACTTATATCTGAGTGACAACATGGCTATGCTATCCCTACAATTATTAAGTCATTTAATGACTTAATCAGCACATCAAGATATCTACTATAGTAGGTGATATGCGGAAGAAAGGGTGTTAAATGTGTTATTTCGATACTGGTAAGAAATATTTCCGCTAATAAACTGCTCAGATTTAACCCCATGGGTAGACCGTAAAACTGTTTGAAAACTTTACCTTGGAAGGTAATATAATTGGTTTCAATTAAAAGTTTTATCGAAACAAAAACAGTTGTTGTTGTGTTTTTAGGAGCATTAGCAACTAAGGCCATATTGCTCCGGGGATATGCGGTGGTCATTTCCCGACCTTTCCGCATCCTCCGTATTTGGTGGTCACGGGCTCGAACCCTGGTCTGATCAAGAAGCGAGTGCTATGCACTGCTGCTCCTGCCCACATGACTATGGAGGTGCCGAAAACAGTTGCAATCAGGTGGTTTGTTTATGGTTAATAGGTAAGGAGTTATTGTTTAACATGTCACACGCAATGTCAAAGGTGTATTCCATATTCACGTTAGCATATTAAAAGGTAACATCTAATGAAAATAGATTGCCATTATCATTAAGTGTGAGTATATTGTACGTCCTGACTTTTAATTGTTTTTCAGGTATGTTGTTAATGTCTTATTATATTGGTTGACTAAATTGGAAAATAGATCCGGATTGACCTCTTGGTAAGTCGAAGTATCTGATACTACAGAATTTAATTTGTTGATATAATCTTGCCTATAAAAGCTAGGACGTACAATATACCTACACTTTTTGGCCAGATTAAACTACTTAAGACTGGTTCCCCCATTTATCCCATACAAGCTGCATTCTCAGCAATATATATAATATAATCAAACCCTTCAGACAAACTATAAAGTTTGGGATAAAAAACGACTCGCTTTTTAATAACCTGAAAGATAAAGTACTTAAAGATAACGACAATCTATTTTCACTAGTTGTCACCTCTTTACACATTAACATGAATGTCAAATACACCTTGGACATGTTAAACAATACGTCCTTACCTATTAACCATACAAAACTCCCGATTACAGATATTTTTGATTTGATAAAACTTTTAATTGAAGCCAATTATATTACCTTCCAAGGTAAAGTTTTCAAACAGTTTTTCGGTCTACCCATGGGGTTAAATCTGAGCAGTTTATTAGTGGAAATAAACCTTACCAGTATCGAAATAATGCATTTAACACCCTTTCTTCCATGTATCACCTACTATGGTAGATATCTTGATGATATACTTTGCATCACAGATTCCAGAACCATAAAGGACATTCTACAGAACTTTAATAATATTCATACAAGATTAAACTTTACACTAGAAGCCAAAAATACTGAAACAAAATTGTTACATTTTTTAAATTTCACCCTCACTGAGGTTATGAACAAAATTCAATTCAGCATATACAGAAAGTCCACCAACACAAGTATGTTCCTACATTACAAGAGTTGTCATCCTTTAACCTATAAAAGGTTCATTATCCTAAATCAATTTCTTAATGCTTACAAATACTCAAAGAAGCAGCCCTAAACAAAGAAATACAAGCATTAAGAAACAGATTTCAAAATAGAGGCTACCCCTGCCTATTATAAACCAAATAAGGTTACAAGCAAAAAATAGATTACATAATACCACACCAGCCATCAATAAAAATATTTTATTTCTTTAGCATATATTGAACAATGGTACAAACAACTAAATAGTATTTTCAAAGACACACAATTCAAAATCATAGCCAAACCCACAAAGAAACTATATGCAGCCCTTATTAATCATGCAGTCCAATCCTCTACCACGTTCCAAATAAATGATTTAGTCTACAATGTATTTTGCAATGATTGCAACTCTTCATACCAGGGATTTATTAATTGTACACTCAATATGAGAATGAAGCAACATTCAATGTCCGTCCGTCCTTGTGTCCCACTCCTCTGCTTCAGAACTTGCATTCCATGCGATCAGTGAAGACCACACCTTTATATTTAACAAAGCAAAAATACTTAGCATTCAACATGATTACACAATTATTAATTGCTGAGACTAGAAATTAAATTACATCAAAATTCAGTCTATGCACACTGCCCCTACGCCATCTGATTTATGGTCCTTGATGCACCAAGATAGCAACTAATCTTCATGTTATAAATTCCAACACACAACTCGTGGTTTCACTTTCCTGCGATCATGACTTTAGTTGCAAAGCCCCATCCACTTAGGGGAAGTAACAAAATTCTTTTAATTCCTTAATGTTTCAGTGGCTTCTTAATGCTTTTTTATTATTGTTTTTAAAGTGTTTAAAGGATGAACTCATTGTTTAAATTGGTTTCGAAGCATTTAAATTGTTTTTAAAGTATGGACTTACTGAATTCTCACATTCAAAGATTTGGGTTGGTGATTCAATGTAATTTTGGGGTCTGGTTTGGGGGCCACCGATTCCATGGTGCATTGGATCATTGATTCTGTCCAAGAATGTTATGAAGTCATGCAAGTTATTTGCATACAACTTACATGAATTCGTCAATGTTAATTGAACAACGAACAGCATCAGCACAGAAATATTCTACAAGACATCATAGAGGTAATTCCTACTTTTTTTAACTGCCAGATATGCCAGACAAGCTGTACTTGCTACCTGGGAGTCTAAAACGATGATGGATTTTTTTTTTTTTTTTTTTTTTTGGTAGTTGTTGGCGCATCGGCTTCTGTGGCCATAGTGCACCTCCCAAGGTTTTTACAGCACTTTGATCCAAGCCCTAGGCGGGAATCGAACCCACGACCTTTGGGTTGCCAGGCAGGCAATTTACCCACCCGGCTAGCCCGGCCGGCAACGTTGATGGAACTGATATTCGGATGATACTTAAGTCAAGTGGACCCAATTTCAGCGAAGTCTGGGTCTGTGATAGCCAAATCCTCTGCTTGCACCTTCACGATGGTGGGACTGTTAGTAATCCTGGGTATAACCTCCATGCACAAGTACATGTTGGGTGACCACCCAGGTGTGAACCAACGTAAGCAGGGGTCAAGGTGTGGCACCCACACCACATGGAGGAATGCCGCCCCTCTATGTTACCAGGCAATACTAGGTGGTAGATGACTCTCATCAACTGGTGAAATACCACCACTTTGCTTATTGGAGGCTTGAAGTGGTGGAACCCATGTTTAGTCTCTAGAGCTAAGTTCTGGTCAACATTTCCCTATCTCTTCCATCATGCAGTATGATTGATGACTTTTGAGGTTATGATGAACGTCGTGGCGAGATCCAATATTCCTTACATTTCGAGGGTACAGCTCTAAAACGGTGTTCGCAGGCTGGCCGCTAGTTAGTACACCGGACCAAACCTATTGGTAACTCTCTAGGAGGACTCCAGATCAGCTAGTGTATAATCTTGCTACCTCTACTTTGCCAGATAGTGACTGGAGGGAGTCCGAGTAGTGTGTATGCGGGGAGCATTGCCGAGGCCATGTTATGTCAAGGATCTGGGTATATTCTTACCACGTGTACGCCATATCCAAAAATTTCATTACTTCATACAGCAGGTCCCACCCAATTTTTCTTACTATTGAATACACCATGAATTGTCAAACTAATAGAGCAAGCTTATCTGCAAAAAGATCTAAACCTCGCAAGGACTTCCTAATTCATTTCACAAATATACGTGGTCTTAATTCTAATCTCAACAATGTCCATTTCCACTTGCAGTCTGCCAAACCCCATGTACTTTTTCTGACAGAATCTCAGTTATCGGTTGATTCAACTACTGCTCATCTCAGATGCCCAAATTATTCGCTGTATGATTCCTTTCGCCTCAAAGGTGGTACTCGTGCATATGTCCGTTCTGATATTCCCTGTCAGAGACTTGGCAATTTGGAATCTCCTCTCTCTTTGATCTTCTCTGGCTTAAAATCTCTCTACCTCATTGTGTCAAATTCATCTGTTGTCTCTACCGTTCTCCCAACTCCACTAATCACTTGGAGCTCTTTGACTTCCTCTCTTTGCAACTTGACTTTCTCCAGTCCAACTTTCTAACAGTGAGGTAATTTTCCTTGGTGATTTTAATGTTCACAACTCCAGCTGGCTTCCATATTCTAGTCACACCGACCCAGCAGGTCGAGATGCTGAGGCTTTTGCAATTACTAATGACCTAGCACAGATTGTTCATTTACCTACAAGAATACCGGACAATCCTAATCATACAGCCAATACGCTTGATCTTTTTCTCACAAACAACCCTTCTAAGTACACGGTTGAAGTGAGAGGTCCTCTAGGCACTTCAGATCACAACTTGGTGATTGTCTCTTCTCCAATGGAACCTTTATCTCATGGCTATTCCCAACCTCGTGTTGTTTGGCATTACAAGAATGCAAAATGGGATGACCTGCGAGACTTCTTTTCTTCTTTTCCTTGGTCGGATTACTGTTTCAAAACTTCTGATGTCAACGTTGGCTCAGATCGTGTGAGTGAAATTATTCTTGCAGGAATGGAATCCTTTATCCCACACTCCACTTTAAAATCTCGTCATTTGTCTAAACCTTGGTTTTCCAATAAATGTGCTAAGGCTGTTCAAGAGAAGAATGCTGCATATCGTAATTGGCTTTTTTCTAATTCTTCAGTTTCATTTTCTGCCTACACCAAAGCTCGCAACAATTGTAAAGCAGTTATTAATCAGTCCAAACTAGAGTTTGAACAGGCTAAGAGTAGAAAACTTGCTTCTTGCCCTAATGGTAGCCGAGCATTCTGGTCTCTTGCCAAAGCTATTGGCCACAACTTTTGCCCATCTCTGCTCCCACCTGTCCAAACCAGATGGTTCTGTTGTCACTTCAGCCAAGGATAAAGCTGACCTGCTAGCATCCCATTTTTCTTCCAGCTCATGTATTAATGATCTTGGTAAAACACCTCCCACCATTCCCAACACGCTCCATTCAATGCCTCCTGTGATCTTCCGTCAAAAGGATATCAGAAGGATTTTGATGAATCTCGATGCTAAGAAAGCTCCAGGTCCTGATGGTATTTCTCCACTTGTTCTCAAAACCTGTGCTCCTGAACCTACTCCTATTCTTTGCCGCCTTTTTTCCCTTTCTTATTCCAAAGGTGTTTTTCCTTCTGCTTGGAAATTTGCTCATATCCAGCCAGTTCCCAAAAAAGGGTGACAAATCCCTCCCATCCAATTATCGTCCCATTGCAATTACTTCTACTCTCGCTAAAGTAATGGAAAAATCAATTAACCGCCAACTCTTAAACTACCTAGAAACCTTCCATCTGATCAACGATCGCCAGTATGGATTCCGTCAGTGTCGATCCACTGGTGATATTCTGGCTTATGTTACCCATTTATGGACTAATTCAATGGAAAGGTTTTGTGAAACACAAGTAGTTACTCTTGACATCTCAAAGGCTTTTGATCGTGTTTGGCATAAAGGTCTTCTAAACAAGCTTCCATCTTATGGTTTGCCAACTGTTTTTAGTAATTGGTTATCCAGTTTTTTCTCTGATTGCTCACTGAGGGTGATGGTAGATGGCTCTCTGTCTTCTAACTTCTCCACTAATGCCGGTGTCCCCCAAGGTTTAGTTCTTTCCCCCACTCTATTCCTTTTGTATATCAATGACCTTCTTCCATTGACTGGAAATCCTATCCATAGTTTTGCCGATGATAGCACATTGCATTCAACTTTCCATTTTGAGAAACCTTGTCGTGCTCAATCAGCTTCAACTTCTCGAAAATCTGCTACCAATTCCTTAAATGCCTCGCTGAGAATAAGTAACAGTAGTTTTTTCTATTAGTGAAGTGTTACTTATTCGAGGTAGTGCAATACCATGGCAACTCTTTGTGAAGGAAGAGCACAATATGAGATACAGAGCAAATGATGCCTTCTTCAACAATTACCATCATAGTTTCTTAAGTGTTATCTATGGTGTATCTACATCGATATTATATAGATATTAAACTCTTAACTCATTATGCCTTGTGCATTTAGTTATATTTAAACATTCTTCGTGTATATATCAAGTTGATGTTTATCAGTGTAGAGAAAAACAGTCTGATGGTTCAGGAATAGGTAGTACTTCACCGTGAGGCACGGGATGAATTGCAGATGGTACATTTGGATACTTCACCACCGTACACTTTTTCTTCATTGTCATCCCTTTTCTAATAGGAGGCACCATACAGAAGTAACACTCAGTGACGTGATTTGTTGGTTCCCTCCATATCACGAGCACTGTGAAAGGCATAAAACATCCCTTTCGATTCACCCATACGATGAGTTTTGATGAACAGGTAGTGCAGCATATGTGTGGAGCCCAGTTCTTGTCCTGGTTGCCTACTTTACACCCAAAGTACAAAAGTAGGCTTTTTTTTATGGCTCAAGTTAAGGAACGCTTTCTTGAACTAACGTGGCTTCTCCACATATGTAACAGAAGTCATCCAGACTGTTCACACAATTATAGGGCATATTACTCCTATATGATACAAATAATGTGCAAAAAGTAGGAATCTCAAAGAGAACAACTGTAAACTGAGAACAAATCACCCAGTACCTACCCATATTTGAGGATTACTGCAAGAGATTTGAAGATGCATTTGTGGTGACAACTTATGTGATGCAGAGTGAGGCAACAGTTTCCGATCATGTGATAAAAGTGTGGTGGTACTGAAACTGTGGTGTTGCTATGTGTTTTGCTGAGAGCCATAGTTGACAATGTAGAGTAACTCATTAATATGAGACTCCAATGGTAATTCGAAAATAAGAGCAAATCAACAAATTTTAACGTGATTTATGTTCAGCAGCATAAAATTAGACAAGATTGGGTATTTTCGTTTTCATAGCATTTTATTGTTGGCAGAGTAAAATTTTCTCAGTATGACTTGCACTTAAATAGAAGAGCATAATATTTAATAATGCCTCCAAGACAGCGTTAGGTTTCATAAAACTTAGTTAAATTAAGTTTCAGCATTAGATTTCAATAAAATTTAGTTTGTGGGATTATATTAATGTTAATTGAAAAAAGAAGCAGATTATATTTGGGCACTGCTTCAAACAGTACTCTCAGTGCATACATTGACATCAGTAGGGAAGCACAGAGCCTACAAGGAAATTTTATAAAACTGATGCAGCATGAACTGGCTATAAAGCCATGGGTCTGTAAGAAAATAATGGAGAATTAAACAGGTGTGCTAAAACTAATTTAATATCCAATTGGAAAATTCCTAGAGAAAGTACTGCTGTAAGCAACTAGATGGCATGTAGTAGAGTCATAATGAACATAAGACACACCCCTCATATGCTAAAAGTGTAGTCAATAAATCTGATGATGTAAAGGTATTTATTAAATTAACAAATGTATACAGTATAGAAAGATAATAAAGCAGGAAATACTTTGTGCAATAAGGATAGGTATGCCTTCCAGGGACAAAAGTTTTTGATACTGCAAAGTATCACAAACATTTTATCACACAAATTAGCATTAATAGAGGCATATGATGCAAGAAAGCAAGCTTATGCAGCATCAGCCAAAAAAAAACAAAAAAAACCACTTCACCCCTCCATTCGTTCGAAATACCTGTCCAGCTGAGCCTTAAATTTATTTAGGCTATCAACTTCCACAAGGGATGGAAGTCTGTTCCACCAACCAACTACCCGCTGGCTAAAGGCAAATTTCCTCACATCTATCCTACATCTGTCTTTCCTCAATTTGAATTTATGCACTCGCAGGTGATTATTCTGGGCCAGAGGAAGAATCCCATCAGCACTGCGCATGCTCAAACCATTCAAGGCTTTATACATCTCTATCAGATCACCTCGCCGGTGCCTAGTCTCCAGACACTGCAATTTGCAAAACTTAACCCTTTCTTTGTAAGAGCAACCCTTTGTTCCATTCACTAATCTTGTTGCCCTTCTCTGTACTCGAGCAGCTCTATATCCTGTTCTCTGTTCCAGCAGCTCTACATCCTTCTTGAAATGAGGCCTCCAGACATGTATACAGTACTCAAGATGTGGCCTGACCATTGCCTTATGCAAGGAAATAATCACCTCCTTATCATTGCTAGCAAAATTGCTGTATATCATTGACAAGACACCATGAGCTACTCTTGCAGCCTGTCTGCACCATTACCCCCAGGTCCTTTTCATTCTCTACCACTGTCAGTGTAGTACCACAGAGTTGATATATTGCTCTGGGGTTGCTGTTTCCCCATATGTAGTACTTTACATTTGTCAATATTAAACTTCATTTGTCACCTCTCAGCCCATCTGCTCAACCTTTCCAGATCCTGTTGCAGCAGCATAGTGTCAGTATTGTCCTAGACAACCCTGCCAACCTTTGTATCGTCTGTAAACTTGGACATTAAGCTTGATATACCATCATCAATATCATTTATAAATACAGAAAACAATAATGGACCCACCACTGAACCCTGAGGGACTCCACTAATAACATTAGTCCTCAATGAGCAGTGTCCATTGATTACCACGCTCTGTCTTCTCCCCCTCAACCACCCCTATATCCATAGCAGCAATTTGCCTCCAAAATGCCACACTGCTCCAATTTGTGTAGCAGTCTTCCATGTGCAACAGTATCAAAAGACTTTCTAAGATCCAAGTATATAATATCAAAGTTATTCCCTGCATCCAGTTCTTTTGTGACTGCATCATAGTATCCAATCAAATTGGTCAGGCAAGACTTTACCTTAACAAAACCATGCTGTGTCCAAGCTATAACTGAAGTCTTGTCTAGATGATTCTGCAGTGCTTCTTTAACCAGTGCCTCCATTAATTTTCCTGGAACAGAAGTTAAACTCACAAGTCTATAATTACTTGTGTCGGCCTTTGATCCTCCTTTGTGAATTGGGGTCACATTTGCACATCTCCAGTCTGTGGGTCCCTCCCCTGAGTCCAAGGAAGCTCTCATAATTATGGCTAAGGGTTTGCTTACTTCCTGTAATATAACTGGATAGATCCCATCCACCCCAGGTGCCTTTCTTGTGTTTATCTTCAACAATTTCTCCTCCACTTTACTCTCAGTTATTACAAGATTCTCTAGCTTACTGCCAGAGTTGAATACACCTCTGGCATTTCCCACACTGAATAACTCCTCGTGTGTGAATATCGCTGCAAAATATTCATTTAGTTTGTTAGCTACCTGAGCAGGATCATCAACAGTTGACCCATCGATTTAAGAGCACAAACGTAAGATTATTGTAGATGTTGAGACCAATGATATTAAGCAGCTAAATGGACACAAGATAATGTTGACAAAAGCCACAAGTTAAAACTCAATTTGAGAGTCCATAGAATTTTGCCATGGAATGACAGGTGAGAGTTTGTCAATCAATTTGGCTCTGGAGATATTGCACATGGATCATGGATTAATTCATTATTATTATTTTTTTAAAATCAGCACGATTTGCACTTGTTAATAAAAGAGGGTGGGGATGCACTTGAATAAAAAAGGGGCATATGAATATTTGCTAATTTTGGTGAGGAGAGGGTGTACATTAATAATTTAATGGAAATAATTAGTAGAGGAGGAGCTGATTCCAGCATTGCTTCTGCTGGAACATTTGGTAATCTGAAAATTAGAGATTAGTATTAGCAATGGCCACATGGGTGTATGGAAGCCTATGGCTTAGCTTATGCTGCACCAGCCAAAAAAATAATAATAAATAAATAGCCACAGTTAAAACCATAGGTTCTAGAATGTACCTTCTTTAAAAATAAAAAATATATATATCTACACCTATTTTCGATTTATTATTAGTATTACTAATGGCCACATGATGCAAGAGAGCCTATGGCTTATGCTGCACCAACAAAAAAAATAATAAGAAGAAATTTAAAAACAACAATAAATAATTAATAAAATAAAAGAAAACAGACAACCTATGCTTTTCCCTCCTACTATAGGAAACTATCCAGCTGACCTTTGAATTTCCCCAAACGTCAGCCTATACAACCTATGTTGGTAACTTATTCCAGTAATTTATAACTTGCTGGTTAAAATAAAACTTCCTGCAATCCAGTCTAAACATCTCCCCACCATAACTTGAATTTATGGCCTCTAGTTCTAGAATCATTTGAAAATTTTGTACTCATTCATCTTACTTATGCCTCTCAAAATCTTAAACACCTCGATCAAGTCTGCTCTAAGGTGATCGAGTTACCAAACTCTGCAACCCAAATATTTGAAGTCTTTCCTCATATGGACATATGAGGAAAGACTGATCACTCTCCAGGCAAGTTACCCCTCTTTGAACCCTTTCAAGAAGCTCAATGTCTTTCTTTAGGTGCAGTCTCCATACTTGAACATAGTATGTTAATAATGGGATTATGACATCCTTATCACTACTAGCAAATGTTTGATAAATCATTGATAGGAAACCATGGGCCTTCATTGCAACCTGTCTACAATGCTCAGAGAACTTCATGTCTGACTGTACTGTAACACCCAAGTCCCTTTCTTCCAATACTGGCTTTAGTTTAACTCCACCAAGTGTATAAGTTATTTTGGGGTTACTGTTCCCCAGGTGTAATTCCTTACACTTTGCTGGATTAAAGCATAGCTGCCATTTTTCTGACCATCCTTGAAGTCTGTCTAGGTCACTCTGAAGAGGCTCTGCTTGGCCGTGATCATTAACAACTCTACCAATCTTTACATCATCTGCAAATTTAGATGACATGACCTCTATCCCTTCATCGATGTCATTTACGAAAATCAAAAACAACAGTGGTCCTAATACTGATCCTTGGAGAAACCCCACTTCTTACATCAATCCAATCTGAGGAAAAACCATTTATCACAACCCTCTACCTCCTGCCCTGAAGCCATCCATCTAAGGATTTTCCCTGTGATTCTAACCTGTTCCAGCTTATAAAGAACCGCTCATGTGGGACTGAGTCAAATGCTTTGCTGAATTCTAAATAAACTATGTCAAAATTATTCTCTAAGTCCAGTCTTGAGTGACCCTGTGAAGATAGCTAACCAGATTAGTTAAACATGATTTTCCCTTTACAAAACCATGCTGAGTATCCTTCAGAATTCCATTTCTATCTAAATGATCCTGAATTTCACCCTTGATCATTGTGAAGTTAGACTGACTACTGAAATTAGACTGACAGGCCAGTAATTTCCCACTTTACTCTTAGAATCACCCTTATGTATTGGAGATATGTTGGCACCTTTCCAATCGAACGGAATTACTCCGAGTCCAGTGATGCACTCATATTTAGTATCTAGATGGGTGGGTCTACATGTGACTAGCACTTACATCAATTGTGTTTGAGTTACTAAGCACAAACAGGCACACACACAGTTCCTTATATATTAATGCTAGGTGCTTAATAATAAATCTGAAGTACTGATTAAGTCACCAAAATCTGAATCAAGCCAAAGGAAAAAGAGATTCATATGAAGGGATGGGAAAGTCAGTTTGGATCTAAATGAACAGTGTTTTGTTATTGTTTGTGCATAGGAAGGTTTATTTCGTATGCTCAGTTGAGCCATTTTTCTTGTTGTGCAATGCTATGTTCAGTTTTATATTTTTGAATAAATTTATTTCATTTCCAGTTTATACATGTAGCTGTTTCAGGGTGTCCATATGTCCCTGAAGCTGCTTCAGAGTTCCCACATCTTTGTAATTTAAACACCACAGGGGATTGATTTGAAATGCACGGCCTCACTGAATGTTCATGTAACTTAGAAGTTAAGGCATGCAAAAAGTGAGAAACAGATTTCTGGTAGGGATGAGACTAGCAATGGTCATAATTAAATGATTTCCATCGAATGGTCAATAATCAATTAATTTAATAATTGAAATAAACTGCATGAAATTATTCAATTATGAAAATGCCAAAATTGATTATATAAAATTAGTTGATTATGAAATCGACATAGCTGAAAACTGAAGAATTAAAAAAAGGGGGGGGGGGAGGTATTCGATCTGATATTACGAAACTAAAGATTACGTGCTGCTCCCACATGGGCTGGGCAACGGCGCTCTCTCCCTCTCTCTATCTATATATAATAAAAAGGTATTCAGTTGATGAAATGGTTTCAGTAAATGAAAGATTAATAAGTTAGGTATGACAGATGCACCTAAATGTGCAAAGCAGCATTAAAGGATGCAAGAGTATAATATAAGTTTGTTATTAATATATTATATAAAGTATGCATAAATAGATGTGAAATTTACACAAATTGGCGGTAACTAGAAGGGTGAGGATAGCTGAAAAAGAAATGCAGTAGATAAGTGAAAGAACGTAAAAATCCTGAAAGTTATGATGAATTAAGAAAATTATGGGCTAAATTACTAAGCCAATAGAAGGTTGGAGAAGATTGTAAAAGAAAAATTAGTACGAAAAAATGCCAATAAAACAAAAATAGGTGGAACCTATTTTTGTTTTACCTATCCACCGAAATATCCTTGTCCCGTTCCACCTATCGGTGGAACAGTATCAGGGTATGTCTGCCATGCACAAAATTTGATGATGTTGTTGAGCAGATATCATCTTTTAAGGGCACAAAAGGTGATATTGTTCTACACATTGGAACTAATGACATTAAGAGTAAGAGGTCTGCAGATTTACTCAACAAGTACAGGTCAATGTTGAAAAAAAGTTACAAGTTAGGGTTGAATGTGAAAGTGTCTGCAATTCTACCCAGACACGACAGGAGGGAGTATATGATGAGATCCTTCTCGATCAATTTGGCCCTGGAGAAATTGAAATTTGGCCCTGAGAAATTGTTGATAGGAGAGACTGCTTCTACAGGGATGGGGTACACTTAAATAGAAAGGGTGCAAGAATATTTCCTGATGCTATCGAGGTGGTGTCAGGTTGCTAGCTTGGGGGGGATAGGCAGAATAAAAGGTTAACAGTGGCCACAGGCAGAGGCAAAAGTGATTCTTGCACTGTTTCTATTAGAATGAGCAGAAGCCTGGAAAGCAAGGCAATGGAGATTTCCAGAACTGCTGGGAGTCATAGTGGAACAAGTAAACACATGGGCTGTGTTAGGGTACAAACAGGTGCATGTATACTTGCATGTACACCAATGCTAGGAGTATAGTTAATAAATTTGATAAGCTTGAAGTGCTAGTCAAGACATCAAAGACAGATATTGTTGGGATATCAAAGATATGTGGTGTCACACAGACATAAGCAGTGCAGAATTGGAATTTGGGGAGTACAATGTGTACAGAAAGGATAGACAGGACAGGAAGGGAGGAAGGATTATGCCATTAGTTAAGAAACACAAAATCTAAAGAAGAGCATCCAATTGATGTTGGTGGACACTGCAATGTTGAGTCTGTTAGGGGCAACATAAGCAGTGGGAAAGGAAAAATGAGAGTTGGTGTGTGTTATAGGCCTAATGAATCTGATGAGTATAATGAGCAATTGTGCAGAGAAACAAAGTGGGCCAGTAAATCAGAATGTCTTATAATAGGGGATTTTAACTCTACAGATACTGACTGGAACTTATGGGTTTGTCACTCGCACATTAGCAAGACTTTTGTGGATTTGTTGGATGATTGTTTTCTGCAGCAACATGTTCGAGAGGCAACCAGAGGGAGTAATACATTCGATCTGATTATCAGCAATGATTATTCATGCATTAAGAATTTGCAGAAGCAGATGCGCAAAAAAAAAAAAAAAAAAAAAAACATTTTTTTTTTTTTTTTTGTTAGTTGTTGGTGCATCGGCTTCTGTGGCCATAATGCATCTCACAAATTTTTTGCATTTTCTACTCTGATCCAAGTCCAAGGTGGGATTCAAACCCACAATCTTTGGGTGGCCAGGCAGACACTTTATCCACCCGGCTAACCACATCAGTACATTGTGATCACTGGGTGACAGTGATCAAAATTTACTGATGTGGGAATTACTTAAAGATGTAACTACCATCAAGGCTAAAGGGAAGGGCTTTTGCTTTTGTAAAGGTGACTACAGGGGTCTCAGACAGTTTTTAAATTCTGTACAGTGGGATCAATTGATGTTGCCAACGTTGAATTCTAAATGGGACGCCTTCAGGAACTTAATTTTGGAGGTTACTAGGCTTTTCATTCCAACTAAGAAATACTGTTCAAGGTTTAGGCCTAATTGGATGTCAAATGAATTAATGAGGCTCGTGGCAGAGAAGAAAAATGACTGGCATGTATATAAAGTATCATGTGATATAGAAGCCTATGGCAGATATAAACTAGTCTGTAATCAAGTCAATGGAGGTTAGGCAGGTGAAGGCAGATTACGAGAAATCCTTGGCAAAGGATGCAAAGAAAAACAGCCAAGAGTTCTTTGCTTATGTAAACTCTAGAAGATAAGTGATGAATCAGATTGGATCACTTAATATAGATGGGTTGACTACTGATGATCATGCTGAGATAGCTGATAAACTGAATGAGTATTTTGCATCTACATTCACACATGAGAAGTTATTCAATGAGGGGAGTGCCAGAATTTTATCAAACTAACAGGGAGCTAAGTGATTTTGTAATAACAGAGAACAAAGTGGAGGAGAAATTGTTCAAGTTAATCATAAAAAAGGCACCTGGGGTGGATGGGATCTATCCAGTTATATTAAAGGAGGCAGCAAAGGAAGTTAGCAACCCTGTAGCCATAATTATGAGAGCTTCCTTGCACTCATGGGAGGTCCCCAAGGACTGGAGGTGCACCATGTATCACAAATTCTCACGGGGTTCAAAGGTGATGCAAGTAACTATAGACCTGTTAATTTAACTTGTGTTCCGGGGAAAATAATGGAATCACTGGTTAAAGAAGCATTGCAGGATCATCTAGACAAGACTGCAGTAATAGTTAAGACACAGCATGGGTCTGATAAAGGGATGTCTTGACTGACCAATTTGATAGAAGACTGTGGTTACAAAGGAACTGAATACCAAAAATAATTTTGATATCATATACTTGGATTTCAGGAAAGCTGTTGATACTGTTGCACATGGAAGACTGCTGTACAAATTGGAGACGTATGGCATTAAGGGTAAGTTGCTACAATGGATAAAGGGTGGTTGAGTAGGAGACGACAGAGAGTGGTAATCAATGGACACTGCTCTTCGTGGACAAATGTTATTAGTGGAGTTCCCCAGGGTTGGGCCCATTGTTATTTTGTATATTTATCAATGATATTAATGAAGGTATATCAGGCTTAATGTCCAAGTTTGCAGATGATATAAAGATTGGCAGTGGGATTTACTCAAAGAGGTAATTGCCATCAGGGATAAAGAAAGGATTTTTGCTTGCGTAAAGGCAGCTACGGAGGTCTGAGACAGTATTTAAATTCTATACAGTGGGACCATCTGATGATGTTACCAACAGCAAATTCTAAATGGGAAGCATTCAAAGAATTAATCTTGTAAGCTACTAGGCGTGTCATACCAACTAAGAAATATTGTACAAAGTTTAGGTCTAAATGGATGTCAAATGAACTAATGAGACATGTGGAAGAGAAAAAAAATACATGGGATACATATAAATTAATGGGTGACATGGAAGCCTATGACAGATATATGCTGGTCTATAACCAAGTCACAACAGAGGTTAGGCAGGCAAAGGCAGATTACGAGAAATCGTTGGCAAAGTTTGCAAAGAAAAACAGTAAAGAGTTCTTTACTTATGTAAACTCTAGAAGGAAGTGGATGAATTAGATTGGTTTATTGGATATTGATGGTTCAACTGTTAAATTAAACTCTTACAGTGATCTGGATGATTTTGTAATAACTGAGAGCAAAGTGGAGGAGAAATTATTGAAGATAACATAAGAAAGGCACCTGGGGTGGATGGGATCTATCCAGTTATATTAAAGGAGGCAGCAAAGGAAGTAAGCAAATAGCCATAATTATGAGAGCTTTCTCGCACAGTTTTTAAATTCTGTACAGTGGGATCAACTGATGTTGCCGACGTTGAATTCTAAATGGGAAGCCTTCAGGAACTTAATTTTGGAGGTTACTAGGCTTTTCATTCCAACTAAGAAACACTGTTCATAAAGGAGGATCAAAGGGCAACAAGTAATTATAGCCCTGTTAGTTTAACTTCTGTTCCAGGAAAATTAATGGAGGCACTGATTAAACAAACACTGCAGGATCACCTAGACAAGACTTAAGTTATTGCTCGGGCGCAGCATGGGTTTGTTAAGGGGAAGTCTTGTCTGACCAATTTGATTGGATACTATGATGTGGTCACAAAGGAACTGGATACAGGGAATAACTTTGATATCATATATTTGGATCTTAGAAAGGCTTTTGATACTGTTGCTCATGGAAGACTGCTGCACAAATTGGAGCAGCATGGCATTGGAGGCAAATTTCTGCTATGGATTAAGGGATGGTTGAGTGGGAGAAGACAGAGTGGTAATCAATGGACACAGCTCTTCGTGGACTAATGTTATTAGAGGAATCCCTTTAGGGTTCAGTGTTGGGTCCATGTTGTTTTCTGTATTTATTAATGATATTGATGATGGTATATCAGGCTTAATGTCCAAGTTTGCAGACAATACGAACTTTGGTAGGGTTGTTAATGACACTAATGACAGTACGTTGCTGCAACAGGATCTAGAAAAGTTGAGCAGATGGGCCGAGAGGCAGCAACTGAAGTTTAAAATTGACAAATGTAAATACTACATATGGGAAGCAGTAACCCCAGGGTAATGTATCAACTGTGTGGTACTACACTGACAGTGGTAGAGAATGAAAAGGACCTTGGAGTAATTGTGCAGGCAGAGATGAAGTTTTCTGAGCAGTGCAGACAATCTGCAAGAGTAGCTCATAGTGTCTTGTCAATGATATAGAGGAATTTTTCTAGCAAGGATAAGGAAGTGATTATCTCCTTGTATAAGGCAATGGTCAGGCCACACCTTGAATACTGTATAAAAGTCTGGAGGCCTTATTTTAGGAAAGATGTAGAGCTGCTGAAGCGAGTGCAGAGAAGGGCAACAAGATCAGTGAATGGAACAAAGGGTTGCTCTTATGAAGTAAGGCTTAAGTTTTGCAAATTAGTGTCTGGAGGCTAGGCACCAGAGAGGTGATCTGATTGAGGTGTATAAAGCGTTGAATGGTTTGAGCATACTTAGTGCTGATGGGATTCTTCCTCTTGCTCAAAATAATCACCTGAGGGCATAAATTGAAATTGAGGAAAGACGGTTGTAGGATAGATGTGCGGAAGTTTACCTTCAGCCGGGTGTGGTTGATTGCTGGAACAAACTTCCATCTTTTGTTGTAGAAGTTGATAGCTTAAATTATTCAAGGCAGAACTAGACAAACATTTGGAGTGAGTGGATGGGTGAAATTAGATTTGTTTTATTTATTTTTTTTCTGTAGATTGGAATTCACTAGTTTAATAAATAAATTTGGAACAAGCACATGGTATAGGGTGAGGTATTAAATTGAGGATGGGGAATGGAAAAAGGAGTATTTTAGATAAATAAAGACTAAAAATAACAATAGAAGTAGGATAGTGGGAACGTTTGTATCACCCTTGTATACATTAATAGTTTTACGAACGGGAAGAACAGTAGAAATAGACAGTAGAAAGATAAAAAGCAAAGAAAAGGTTATTAAATAACACTGAGCTTGCTGTGGTTGTGAAGCCCAACCTTATAGTAAGGGCTCTGGCTTATGTAAGCATTAGTATAAAAGGGAGCTAATACCAAATGCTTGTATTGTAAGGAAAAAATTGTAGTCGAAACATGCCAAGAAACAAATCTAAAATGAAACCGAAAGTATAAGAGGTGAACGATACCTGGAGTTTCCAAGAAATGCACAGCAGAAATAAGTTGGAGGGAAAAATATATGTAGTAGCAGGAAAAATGCGGGGAAATGAAGCACACATTCAGTAGAGTAGATGTTTGCAAGTAAACTTCAACCATATTAGCAATATATCTACATAATGAAGCAATTTATAGCAGCATAACAGACTTAATAGTAAGCTGCGAAGAAATGCAAAACAGTGGGAAAATAGTAAGCTCTACTGTCGTATTTAGAACACAACTGTATGGAGATAATTTAAAATTAGCATTGGAAAAAGAAATGCAGTTGGAATAGTAAGACCTTACCGTGATAAAGTCATACAAAATTATAAAAATAAACACACTATCTTTCATAGATAAATAAGTGTTGAACAAGGCGGTGGCAAAAAGAATGAAGATCAAATTTATATACAGTAGACCAAATGAGGCTACGTTGTACTAAGCTGAATAGTCTTATATAAGGGAATGATCATAAGCATATCAGAGTATAGAAAGCAAGAATCACCAAAAGTTTTGAGATAGAGAAAGATCAATAATTATAGTCTGTAGTCCTAAAAGGTATAGTAAGAATCAACTTTGAAAGAATCTAATTTAGCAAGAAAATACATCCAAGGATAAAGAACTAATTTAAATCCATTGATGAAAGAATGTGATAATTCCATGGATATAAGTAACATGGTGACTTTAGATCCAATGGTGATGTAGTTAAGAATCCAAATATAAAAGAACATGATATAACATAACTTTTAGGATATTAATATTCTTTCACCTATCTACTACTTCTTTTTCAACTATCCTCACACTTTGTGTAACTTTCACATCCATTTATGCACACTTTATTCAATATATTAATATAAACACATACACATACAGTAGACTCGATTTTCCGGAATAGATGGTTAAAAACAAATCCCAGATAACTGATTTCCCGGTTAATCCAAAAATACAAAAGTCCCCCACATACGTAAGAGATATGTATGTTTTTAAGCTTTCGTTATCCTTTACTAGTAAGAGATACGTTCCAGGACTTCTTACTTTGTCGAGTTTTACGTAACTCAGGAATGACTAATAACATATTGCTACTATATTATTATTGACAAATCTGAATTCTGTGTGATACTTGTTAATGTTTGGCCATTTTCATACATTCTTATTAGTTTAATTTTCTGATCCAAATCGATGGCTTTCTTTTTGTTGGTAGATTTACTAGTAGCGTTGTCACTTATTCTTTTAGTCGCCAAAATGATAATGGTCAAAATGAAATTTTCTGAAAAGAACTTTACAGGGTTAAGGGGGAAACACTTATCACCTCACGCAAACTCACATTTTACTAAAGCACATTTCTGGAGGTCACTGCCATTGAACAATTTGCACCTTCCAGATTACTGGGCTTTTCTGTTCGTGCATCTAATTATAAACGGGTAGTAAACTCTCTTATTGCATTTGCGATAATACCGATAGCTGGAATTGTGTGGGTTTTTACGTTATTAGGGTGAAATGTGTCCCCTTCACTGAAATCTTCAGTCATATATATATAAAAAAAAATAAATAAATAAAAAATAAATTGTAAGAATCTTTTCTCTTCTTTCCTATTTTTTTGCTTGTTACTCCGTACAGTGGTGCCTCGCAATTCGACTATAATCCGTCGCCGAATTAGAGTCGAATTGCGGGTCAATATTTTCCATATAAGTTTATGGAAAATTGATTAACTCGTTGTTGGAGAGAAATACACAGTATTATTGACTTTACTATATTCTACCATATAACAAACGAAATTACAAAATACATAATGAGTACATACATTTCATTGAGCCTTAGATGTTGGAAGGATGTTTTATTTATCTTGTTCTACCCTTTCTCTTCTCCTCTTGGCTTGAATAGGGATGAGGAATTGATCAAGGGTGGACTGTCTCTCCCTCTTTTTCAAGATAGCCTTGAAGTGATGCATAGTAGTGTTGTTAAACAAGTCTGTCATTCTAGTTACAACAGCAGTGTTGGGGTGCCATTTTAAACAAGCAGACTGTACCTTCTCCCAATGGAATAAAATTTCTTTAATGGCAGCTGTTGGCATCAGCCCTTTTTCCCTGTCTTCTTCTTCTTCTTCAAGTGAAATTTCCTTTTCTCTCTCTTTTGCTTCCTGTTAGCTGAGTGTTTTGAGTTCTTCCACGGTTGGTTTATCATTGTGATCCTCCACAAGCTCTTCCACATCAGCCTCATCAACTTCTCCTATGTGGAGGTTCTCCGCCGTCGAAATGATTTCTCGCATGGCCGCAGTTGCTTCTGATTCTTCAGCGGCTTGGACTGCATTGTTGTCATCCCAAAAAAAGGAAGGAACGAGTTTCTTCCACGATGGGTCCTCTGTGTCACTCCCTCCCAGGCAGTTTTAATAAATGAAATGGCGTGAAGAATATTGAACTCAGTCTTCCAGAACTCCTTCAGTGTCTTATCAGAAGAATGAGTCACGTCAAAAAGCTGTGAAAACAAAGCCTTGGTGTAAAGTTTTTTAAAACAGGCAATTACTTCTTGATCCATGGGTTGGATCAGTGATGTGGTGTTTGGAGGCAAAAACTGGACTTTGATTAAATCAAAGTCAATTTCAAGAATGTTTGCCAAGTCTTGGGGGTGGGCACTAGCATTGTCAAGAATCAGCAGTGCTTTCAAAGGTAAACTGTTGTCAATGAGGAATTTTTTTACGCTCGGGGCAAACTCCTCAAAAATCCAATCTTTGAAGACTTTCTGGTCTACCCAGGCTTTTGCATTGGATCTACACATCACTGGCAGTTTGGACTTGATGATTTTCTTCCCAAAGCAGCAAGGATTTTTAGAGTGGTAAACGAGAAGTGGCTTTACTTTAAAGTCTCCGCTTGCATTTGCTGCCAATAACAAGATAAGCCTATCTTTCATAGGCTTATGTCCTGGGAGCTTCACTTCTTCTTCTTGCGTGATGTATGTTCGATTTGGTAAGCGCTTCCAAAATAACCCAGTTTTTTTTTTTTTTTTTTTTTATGAGAACCCCAAACACGAGAGGTATTATAACCTATAGTACTTAGTACCATGCTTGGGTTGAAGGTTGAGAAGACGAAAGAATATATTTGTTGATATTGGACTTGAACTTCTGTAGATTGTAATTTTCAGGAAATACGTATGAAGGAAGGTTGTTCCAGAAAACGGCAGTTGAATGAATAAATGAGAAAGATGAAAAGTTGGTTCTGTGGGTTTGAAGTTGGACAGTAAATGGATGTTGGCTGGTAGCGGCACGTGTTCGGACTGTTTTGAAAGAGAGAGCGGGAATTATAGAAGCCAATTCAGAAGAACAGTGCCCATGGAAGTATCTGTAGAAGAGGCATGCAGCAGAAACAGTGCGTCTATGAGAAAGCGAGTGGAAGACTCTGTTAGAGATGAATCATTAATTAACCTAACTGCCCTCTTCTGAATGGAATCAAGAAGCCTGAGAGAGGTTTTGGGGGCACCACCCCAGATGTGGGAACAATATTCCATGGCAGGGCGGATTTGCGATTTATACAGAGTGAGCAGCTGATTGGGAGAAAAGTAACGCCGAGAGCGAAAGAGAAAACCAAGTTTTTTAGATGCAGAGGAAGCAATATTTGTAATATGCTTGTGCCAAGAGAGATTAGAAGTCAGGGTAATCCCCAAAAGAGATATATCATTTTGCCTAGAAATCGGAGTGTCACTAAAGATAAGCATAGGAGCAGAAGAATCCTTTTTGCAAGATATAAGACAAGATTGAGTTTTAGAAGGGTTGAAATCAACTAAGTTGTCTTTGCCCCACTGGAGAATTACCTGAAGATCGGCATTTAAGGGATTGGCAGCAGATTTTCGAAAACTTGAAGCTGATTGAGCTGGATAAGGTTTCTCAAAATTGAAAGTTGAATGCAATGTGCTATCATCGGCAAAACTATGGATAGGATTTCCAGTCAATGGAAGAAGGTCATTGATATACAAGAGAAAAAGAGTGGGGGAAAGAACTGAACCTTGGGCGACACCGGCATTAGTGGAGAAGTTAGAAGACAGAGAGCCATCTACCATCACCCTCAGTGAGCGATCAGAGAGAAAACTGGATAACCAATTACTAAAAACAGTTGGCTAACCATAAGATGGAAGCTTGTTTAGAAGACCTTTATGCCAAACTCGATCAAAAGCCTTTGAGATGTCAAGAGCAACTACTTGTGTTTCACCGAACCTTTCCATTGAATTAGTCCATAAATGGGTACCATAAGCCAGAATATCACCAGTGGATCGACACTGACGGAATCCATACTGGCGATCGTTGATCAGACGGAAGGTTTCTAGGTAGTTTAAGAGTTGGCGGTTAATTGATTTCTCCATTACTTTAGAAAGAGAAGAAGTAATTGCAATGGGACGATAATTGGATGGGAGGGATTTGTCACCCTTTTTAGGAACTGGCAGGATATGAGCAAATTTCCAAGCAGAAGGAAAAACACCTTTGGAATAAGAAAGTGAAAAAAGGCGGCAAAGAATAGGAGTAAGTTCAGGAGCACAGGTTTTGAGAACAAGTGAAGAAATACCATGAGGACCTGGAGTTTTCTTAGCATTAAGATTCATCAAAATCCTTCTGATATCCTTTTGACGGAAGACCACAGGAGGCATTGAATGGAGCGTGTTGGGAATGGTGGGAGGTGTTTTACCAAGATCATTAATACATGAGCTCAAAGAAAAATGGGATGCTAGCAGGTCAGCTTTATCCTTGGCTGAAGTGACAACAGAACCATCTGGTTTGGACAGAGGTGGGAGCAGAGATGGGCAAAAGTTGCGGCCAATAGCTTTGGCAAGAGACCAGAATGCTCGGCTACCATTAGGGCAAGAAGCAAGTTTTCTACTCTTAGCCTGTTCAAACTCTAGTTTGGACTGATTAATAGCTGCTTTACAATTGTTGCGAGCTTTGGTGTAGGCAGAAAATGAAACTGAAGAATTAGAAACAAGCCAATTACGATATGCAACGTTCTTCTCTTGGACAGCCTTAACACATTTATTGGAAAACCAAGGTTTAGATAAAGGACGAGATTTTAAAGTCGAGTGTGGGATAAAGGATTCCATTCCTGCAAGAATAATTTCACTGACACGATCTGAGCAAACGTTGACATCAGAAGTTTTGAAACAGTAATCAGACCAAGGAAAAAGAAGAAAAGAAGTCTCGCAGGTCATCCCATTTTGCATTCTTGTAATGCCAAACAATACGAGGTTGGGAATAGCCATGAGATAAAGGTTCCATTGGAGAAGAGGCAATCACCAAGTTGTGATCTGAAGTGCCTAAAGGACCTCTCACTTCAACCTTGTACTTAGAAGGGTTGTTTGTGAGAAAAAGATCAAGCGTATTGGCTGTATGATTAGGATTGTCCGGTATTCTTGTAGGTAAATGAACAATCTGTGCTAGGTCATTAGTAATTGCAAAAGCCTCAGCATCTCAACCAGCTGGGTCGGTGTGACTAGAAAACGGAAGCCAGCTGGAGTTGTGAACGTTAAAATCACCAAGGAAAATTACCTCACTGTTAGGAAAGTTGGACTGGAGAAAGTCAAGTTGCAAAGAGAGGAAGTCAAAGAGCTCCAAGTGATTAGTGGAGTTGGGAGAACGGTAGAGACAACAGATGAATTTTACACAATGAGGTAGAGAGATTTTAAGCCAGAGAAGATCAAAGAGAGGAGATTCCAAATTGCCAAGTCTCTGACAGGGAATATCAGAACGGACATATGCACAAGTACCACCTTTGAGGCGAAAGGAATCATACAGCAAATAATTTGGACATCTGAGATGAGCAGTAGTTGAATCAACTGATAACTGAGATTCAGTCAGAAAAAGTACATGGGGTTTGGAAGACTGCAAGTGGAAATGGACATCGTTGAGATTAGAATTGAGACCACGTATATTTGTGAAATGAATTAGGAATTCCTTGGGAGGTTTAGATCTTTTCGCAGATAAGCTTGCTCTATTATTTTGACAATTCATGGTGTATTCAATAGTAAGAAAAAGTGGGTGGGACATGCTGTATGAAGTAATGAAATTTTTGGATATGGCGTACATGTGGTAAGAATATACCCAGATCCTTGACATAATGTGGCCTCGACAATGCTGCCCGCATACACACTACTCGGACTCCCTCCAGTCACTATCTGGCAGAGTAGAGGTAGCAAGTTTATACACTAGCTGATCCAGAAGCTTCCTAGAGAGTTACCAATAGGTTCAGTCCGGTGTACTAACTAGCGGCCGGCCTGTGAACACCGTTTTAGAGCTGTACCCTCGAAATGTAAGGAATATTGGATCTTGCCACGACATTCATCATAACCTCAAAAATCATCAATCATACTGCATGATGGAAGAGATAGGGAAGGGTTGGCCGGAACTTAGCTCTAGAGACTAAACATGGGTTCCACCACTTCAAGCCTCCAATAAGCAAAGTGGTGGTATTTCACCGGTTGATGAGAGTCATCTACCACCAGTTTCATCCCCGTTAAAAATTTGTTGCGGCAAGTAGCCTTCCTTCATGATTAAATCTTCAAATTTTTTCACAAACTCTTCTGCAGCCTTTTTATCTGCACTAGCTGCTTCTCCATGTCTGAGAACACTATGGATACCTGTTCTACCTTTGAATCTGTGGAACCACCCAAGACTTGCCTTGAATTCACCAGTTTGATCTGAGATACGTCCTGGAATTTTCTTCTGCAATTCTTCAAAAATTAACCTAGCCTTCTCACAGATCATTGCCTGAGTTACTGGATCTCCTTTCATCTGTCTTTCTCTAATCCAGGTAAGAAGCAGCTTTTCCATTTCTTCATTGATTAAAGATGTTTCTGTCAGAAATTTTCATTGCTCCAGCGAACACCCCAGCACCTATAATCTTGTCTCTTTGTTGCCAAAAAGTTGCCACGGTTGACCTAGGGACGTCATACTCTTGAGCTACATCTGTAATTGTTCTACCCTTTTTAAATCTAATAGCTTTTTCTATAATTTCTTTCTCCTTTTCTATGTTCAACCAAGTGTGTTTCTTTCCTAAATTATTCCGCTGTTCACTTCTCTTTGGACCCATTATCAAATTTCACTCAAAAAATAAATAACTGCCAAAGCACAATATTTATTACTTTATGAGAAATGCAGAATTATAAATTAGCACAAACAACTAGAGCAAACGTGAACACAGACTACGATTATTAATGAGATAATGTTGTCTCATAACTGAGGAAGAACTGATGGCATACCTGTAGCTATCTTTGAGGGCGGCTAACGTAGCCGAACAATTGAGGGATCTATTCCCGCTTTATCTATTATTGGTTAAATGTTACTCTCGCTCTTTAATACCATTGGTTAAAATGTATGAAGCAGCCGTCACTATTTAGTGCTATTTAGTAACATTAAACGCAGTTACGTAGTCCAGCAAAGAATTCTATCGTGCAATATCATGTAGCATTTTCGCTAGCCCGCGAAATCCGACTGTCGAATAGCGGTATGTCGAATTGCGAGGCACCACCTGTATCTCGCTTGTGCAATTTGTGAGTGCATTGATCGTAGTTATTGATTGCTTATTTTATTTATTTATTTATTATTTTTCTTTGTTTTAAATTTTACAATCCTAAAAAAAAAATATGGCGATAGATAAAAAACCAAAAAAAAAAAAAAAAAAACTTACCACGCACTACTCGTGTGTCCAATACGATGCTTCCCTTTATTTTTTGCGATGTCGATTTTAAATCTAATAGCTTCCCTTTATTTTTTTACAATGTTGTGTATGGTTTGGTCACCAACATTATAATGATTCCTTAGAGATTTAATGGATGCACTGTTTTCAAACTTTTCAATAATTTCAAGTTTTTGTTTAACTGAAAACAACTCTTTTGCATTTACCCATCATTTTCACGATTTCTAAACAAAAAAAAAAAAAAATTACTATAAAAGAATTATGATATCCCTGACATAAATAATGAAACAAAATTTGTCCTTTTGCGCTGCAACGAAACACAACAATCGAAGCGACGCACTAAAACAAGATAAACATTTGGTCTCTTTTTTTTTTTGAGCGGCGGATGAGAAGACAGCAGTGATTGCAAGATAATAGGTACACTAATCTCCCAATGATGACTTATAATGCTGCTTGTCACTTATTTATGACTTGCAAAATATCTGTTTATACCTATTCTAGTTATTACTTTAATTTTTTGATTTTTGGTTGATTTTTTTTTTAATTTGGAGTCTTGAAGTGTCCCGGTTAATCGAGAGTCTGCTGTGTGTATGTGTATATATATACATATATATACATAAAATATTATACCAAAGAGTTAAAACCAGATGAAATAGCGGAAAGACAAAAATAAACTGGATATGGCAAATGCACCAAAGTGCGCAAAGCAGCAGCAATGGATGCAAATGTATATACAGGGTGATTCAAAAAGGACTTTACAATTTCGTAAGTGTATAGAAATTTATTCAGGAGACAATTTATTCAACTGTCATATTATAGCAAAAAACATCAAGTTTTACCTAGAACAGACAGTTTGGTTTGATGTGACTACCATTGGTGATACGGCAGACATCCCATCTGAACTCAATTTCCTCCCAAACACGACGTAACATATTCGTCGTAACTTCTGTAACTGTGGTAGTGATTTTAGTTTTTAGCTTGGCAAGATTGGTAGGTAAGGATGGAACAAACATTTGATCTTTAATGAAACCCCATAGAAAAAGTCTAGGTGTCAAACCTGGAGGAACAAGGTGGCCATGCTAACGGCCTGCTTGGCACTTGCTGTGACGGAATTCAGTACTACGGCACTACGTCAGTAAAACTTGATGCTTTTTGCTACAATATGACAGTTAAATAAATTATATAAGTCTCCTGAATAAATTTCTATACACTTATGAAGTTCTAAAGTCCTTTTTGAATCACCCTGTATATGTATATTGTAATAAATATGATAGATAAAAATAAAGATAGCAGTGCCAGTCACATGGAAAGCCAAAGGCCAAAAAGAAAGAAGATAGCTGAATACGAGAAAAATGTAGGAAAAAAAGAACAAAAATTTGAAGCAAGCAAATGGCAAAAAGTGTTACATAAAAGACCTTCTAATGACAGGAAACAGAAATGGCTGTAATTTAAAGAATAGCATTGCGCAAAGCAGCAGATAACTAATTATTACATTTATATAAAATATAATATTATACCAAAGAGTTAAAACCAGATGAAAAAACAGAAAGATAAAAATAAACTTGATATGGCAAATGCACCAAAGCATGCAAAGCAGTAGCAATGGATGCAGATGTATATACAGTGGGACCCCCATATCAGTGGGGGATACGTTCCAAGACCTACCGTGGATGGCTGAAACCACGGATATAAGCGAACACCTGCTGACCCCATATATAACATGATTTTCTTGTACATACATACATATAATAAAGTTTAATTGATAAATTAAACACATAATAAGACATTACCAACATTAAATATGGTAATAATAAAGTACAGCAGACTCTTGATTTACTGGGACACTTCAAGACTCCAAATAAAAAATAAAAAAATTAAAAAAAAAACTACCAGAAATCATAAAATTCAAGTAATAACTAGAATAGGTATAAACAGATATTTTGCAAGTCATAAATAAGCAACAAGAACTGGCATTATAAATCTTCATTGGGAGATTAGTGTACCTATTTATCTTGCAACCCCTGCTGTCTTCAGACCTACCGCTCAAAAAAAAAAAAAAAAAAAAAACCCAAATGTTTAGTTTGATTTAGTGCGTCACGCTGATTGTTGCGTTCTGTCACACCACAAAAGGACAAATTTTGTTTTGTTATTTATGTGAATGATGTTACCGTCCTGAATAAGGTAAACGCTGGAAGTGATCACAGAATGGTAAGATGTACACTTGATATAGATGTAGGAAAGGAAAGGAAAAAACTGACTCGAGTAAATAATACAAAGGTCTTTGAAATAACAGAGGAGGAGAAAAAGCAGTATGTACTGGAACTTAAGAACAAGTTTGAGCTTTTGCAGACTGCTCAGGACCAAGATATCGACGAGGAATATTACAACTTTCTGAAAGTGATAAAGCCCAAGAAACCTATAGGGAAACAGAAATCCAAAGAAGAAAAAATTAGTCAAGAAACACTTGTCATGATGAACCAAAGACGACAAATGAAGAGCAAGAAAAACACTGACAGGGAGAAAATTGAGTATACTGAGTTATGCAAAGCCATTAGAAAGAGACTCAGAGATGTCATAAGAAGATTTAACACAAGAAAAGTAGAACAAGCATTAAGGGAAAACAAAGGATTTAAATCAGCAGCCATGAGCAGTAATACAGGAAGACAAATGATACTGAAACTGAAGAATAGCGATGGTGTACTTATAAACAGCAGAGAAGGCATAATTCAAATAGCAGAAGACTACTATAGAGAATTATACAAGGAGCGAGGGAATGATACCAGCAGTGGGGAAGATGGATTGCAAAGTAGCAACACATACGACATACCCGATATTCTTCCTGATGAGGTAGAACATGCATTGAAGAAAATGAAGAATCGGAAAGCCCCGGGGGAAGATGAAGTTACTGTAGAGTTGTTAAAATTGGGAGGAAGAGACATAACACAAAAACTGGCAAGGCTCTTCACAAAGTGCATTAGAAAAGGTGTGATGCCTAAGCAGTGGAATAACAATCATAGTTTTGCTGCACAAGAAAGGAGATAAATCAGAAATTGGAAATTATAGACCAATTAGCTTGTTATCCCATATCTACAAGTTGTTCACAAGGGTCATTACTAACAGATTAGAAAGAATACTTGATGAGAATCAACCGAAAGAGCAAGCTGGCTTTAGGACAGGATTCTCAACTATGGATCACCTTCACGTAATATCACAGCTAATGGAGAAAGCAAATGAATATAAAACACCATTATACCTGGCATTTGTGGATTATGAAAAGGCATTTGACTCCATACAGCATAAAGCAATGTTTAGGGCACTGGAAAGACAAGGCATAGATACTCCATATATTATGATTTTGAAGAAAATATATGAGAGTGCTACATCCTTTATTAGACTAGACAAAGACAGTAGCAAATTTAAAATCGAGAAAGGAGTTCGACAAGGAGACACAATATCTCCGAAGTTGTTTACTGCTGCCCTTGAGGAAGCTTTCAGAAGATTAGACTGGTCGCAGAAAGGAGTCAATGTGAACGGAGAGTACCTAAACCATTTACGATTTGCAGATGACATTGTGGTCATAAGCCATGATCCCAAAGAATTAGAGGAAAATCTTAATCAGTTATGCACAGTTAGTAAGGATTTTGGACTAAAGATGAATATGGCTAAAACAAAAGTAATGATGAACAAGTATGCCATGGAAAGGGAAATAATGATTGAAGGAGCAGTAATTGAAAAGGTGGAGTCATATACTTATTAGGGACAAGTTATTAGCTGTAATAATGATAAATGGCTGGAAGTCAAGAGAAGAATAAATTTTGGATGGATAGCATTCAGGAAATATAGTCACATACTGAAGAGCAATATCCCAGTTTGTCTGAAACGTAAAATAATGAATCAATGTACACTCCACACCATGACTTATGGAAGTGAAACTTGGGCACTCACCAAAAGAATGGAAGAGAAGCTAAGAACTACACAGCGAAGAATGGAACGAATTATATTGGGAATCAGACTGTTAGATAAGAAGAGAAACACATGGATTAGGCAGCAAACTCAAGTAAAGGACATTCTTATCAAAACTAAAGAACTAAAATGGTCTTGGGCAGGACACATAGCTCGAAGACATGATGACAGATGGACTAAGAAAATAACAGAATGATACCCAAGAGGAGCTAGAAGAAAACCTGGAAGACAAAGGTGGAGATGGATAGATGAAATTCATGAGTTTTTGAGTAGTAAATGGATGGCCAGTGCTCAAAACAGAAGGAACTGGAAAGTTGCTGGAGAGGCCTTCATCCTGCAGTGGATTGAAAATGGCTGATGATGATGATGATATATATACATCTCTGCATCCACTGCTGCTATTTTGTGCGCTTCGGTGCATTTGCCATATCCATTTTATTTTTATTTTTCCGCTATTTCATCTGGTTTTAACTCTTTGGTATAATATTTTATATCAATTTAAGAATTAGTTATCTGCTGCTCTGCACAATGCTATTCTTTAAATTACAGCCATTTCTGTTTCCTGTCATTAGCTGGTCTTGTTTGTATCACTTTTTGCCATTTGCTTGCTTCAAAAATTTTTTATTCTGTCCATTTCCTTTTGGCTTTCTGTGTAACTTGTACTGCCATCTTCATATTTACTGTTATATAAAAAACAATAAATATGGTATTAGCTTCCATTTTACCAGGACCCTTTCTAAAAGGTTTGGACTTTATGCCCCAAGCTTGCCTGAGTACTTTTAATATTCTTTTCTCTGCTTTTTATCTTTTTACTCCTTTTTCTTGTTCATAAAGCTATTAGTGTAATACAAGGGTAATACGAATGTTCTTACTTTCTTCTACCCTTCGCTATGTTCGCCTAATTTTATATGCACTTTCATTCCCTCCCTCACTTCACTTTATTCCCTAGCCTTATACCATTTGCTTGCATATTCTTCTGCACTGTAAATTATTCTTGTTACATTACACTCAAAATTATGACCTTTTCTATATCACAACATCATCTTTCACATGCATGTAGTTACCTATTATGCATCTAGTTTATACTATAAATACTTATTTTACTTTAATTACTTATGCCTTACAATGAACGCTGCATTGGGACTACTTTACCTATCTTTGTGGAAGGTGTACTTTTTTGTCCTCCTTTTAATAATTTTTTTTTCACACTCATTTTTGAATTATTTTTTTTCCACATATACGGGTGAGCATAGAAACAAGGGTAATCAGGGGACTACACCTGATTACCTGATACATAATCAGGTAATCAGGTGTAGTCCCCCTGATGAAATACCTGTATTTCATCAGGGGGACTACATTGTGTATCAATATTTATGTTTTGTGTATTGTGTATCAATATTTATGTTTAGCTTGCATCAGATTTTTTTTTTTTGTAATATTCTTTCTCCCTCTTTAGAGTATTTTACTAAATTTTTCCACCTTTATCTGATGCTTGCTATTCCTTTACATTTTTAACTCATTACTTCTGCTTTACAGTTCAGTCCCTTTTAATTGGCTTACCAATTCAGCCAATAATTTGATTTAATTCATCATATCATTTAGGATATTTTCATCCTTTCTATCTTTATCCCACCTTCATTACTTCCTTTTCTTCTATCCTTTTAGTTTTGGAATTTTGTGCAAGTTACACCTCGTCTACCTGCTTTTCAACAGTTTTATTACTTCTACCACACACACACACACACACACACACACACACACACACACACACACACACACACACACACACACACACACACACACACACACACACACACACGTGTAAATTATGTTACGATTTGGATGGGGGGGGGTAGAATAATGCTAGGTGCTTAATAAATAAATTTGAAGAGCTGGTTACAATTTTCCCATAATCAATATTTCAATTATGATTCTCAATTATGCCCATCACTAGATATTTCCATCTCTTTGGATTGTTATTCTTTTGGCATTTGTTACTCTGTGTTCTTTTAATTCGTTGCTGAGTTCATGTCAATCTGTCTAGCATTTTCTGTATGAAGAATGGGGATATTTTTCCAATTGTCTGCTCTTAAATGAAGTGTATAATGAGAAATAAAGATCTTGTTTTTGGGCATTTCCCTGTTTTCTGCCCCCTTTGCTGAGTTGGTTTCTGGAGCATTGATTATACAGTTAGGTTGGACATCTTTGAAAGTCCAAGAGGAGTAAGTACCCGGATTTGGCCTACTGTCTTTGCTCCTTTTAGACCTGGCTGGAACAAAGAGCTTTTCTGACCAGGTTTTGGCCCAAGCAGGCAGAGCAGGAATGGTGCCACAACCAAGTTATAAGATGAGTGGTAAGCAGGTTATTAAAGTTAGCTGTGCATATACAAATACGAAGGACAATAAAAAATTTCATATTCTAAGCTACTTCTAGCAAATATGATTATGCAGTATTTTTTCAGCAGGTAGTACACCTTATATGTCACTGTACCAAATCAGCTTAATAGAGCTAGTCTAGTCTGTTTTTTTTTTTTTTTGCAGGTGATTTTGCAATCTAAGTAGTATAAAATTTTCAAAATAGAGAAAAAAGAACAATGGGCAGTGATAAAATACGTCTTTGAAAGGAATGCCCCCATGGAAGATTCATGCTTATGGTGCAGACATTGGGTTATTCCACAGTTGTGAAGTAGCACTGGAATTTCATAGTGGCAGGGAATTGTGTGAAGATACAGATTGTTCTGGATAATCCACCACTGAGGAAAACATTAACTGTGTACATGACCTAGTGATGCAAGACAGACGAAGAACAAAGACGAAGGTGTGTAACTGTCTGTAGGCATTTCAATTAGTGGTGTCAATTCAATCCTAATGAAACCTTTGAAGATGAAAAAGGTCAGTGCTCAATAGGCTCCATGGACGTTGAGAGATAAGCAGAAGACAAGCCTCAAATGGTGATGACAAGCCTCATCACCAACTTGAGCATGCTTTATGAAGGTCCAAGAAATGGTCCCATATTGTTACAATGGATGACAAAGTTCTTTTGACAAAGAACTTTGTCTTCTTTGTCATTCTAATCTTGTTGCCCTTCTCTGTACTCATTTCAACAACTCTACATCCTTCCTAAAATGAAGCCTCTAGACCCGTATACAGTACTCAAGATGTAGTCTGACCATTGCCTTATACAAGAGGATAATCACATCCTTGTCCCTGCTAGAAAAATTCCTGAATATCATTGAAAAGACACCATGAGCTACTCTTGCAGACTGTCTGCACTGCTGAGAAAAATTTATCTGACTGCACAAGTCCTTTTCATTCTCTACCACCTTGAGTGTAGTACCACACAGCTGATATGTTACTCTGGGGTTACTGCTACACATATGCATACTACATTTGTCAATGTTAAATTTCAGTTGCCACCTCTCAGCCCATCTGCTCAACATTTCTAGATCCTCTTGCAGTAGTGTACTATCATTAACAACCCTGCCAACCTTCGCATCATCTGCAAACTTAAACATTAATCCTGATATACCTTCATCAATAAATACAGAAAACAACAATGGACCAAACACTGAACCATGGGGGACTCCACTAATAACATTAGTTCATGAAGAGCAGTGCCCATTGATTACCACTCTGTCTTCTCCCACTCAACCATCCCTTTATCCATAGCAGCACTTTGCCCTTAATGCCATACTACTCCAATTTGTACAGTAGTCTTCCATGTGCAACAGTATCAAAAGCTTCCTAAGATCCAAATATATGATATCAAAATTATTCTTTGCATCCAGTTCCTTTGTGATCACATCATAGTATCCAATCAAACTGGTCAGACAAGACTTCCCATTAACAAACCCATGCTGTGTCCGAACTATAAATGAAATGTTGTCTAGACGATTCTGCAGTGCTTCTTTAACCAGTGCCTCCATTAATTTCCCCTGGACAGAAGTTACACTAATAGGTTTGTAATTACTTGTGTCACACTTTGATCCTCTTTTGTGAATTGGGGTCGCAATTGCACTTGTCCAGTCCATGGGTACCTCCCCTGAGTCCAAGGAAGCTGTCATAATTATGGCTAAGGGTTTGTTTACTTCCTTTCCCACCTCCTTTAATATAACTGGATAGATCTCATCTACCCCAGGTGCCTTTTTTGTTTATCTTTAACAATTTCTCCTACACTTTGCTTTCAGTTATTAAAAAATCACTTAACTCACATCCATAGTTTAATACAACTGTAAAATTCACCTCCATGAATAACTTCTCATATGCAAATGTAGATGTAAAATATTCATTCAGTTTGTTAGCTACCTGAACAGGATTATCAACAGTTGAACCATTGATATCAAGTGGACCAATCTGATTCATCCCCTTCCTTCTAGAGTTTACATAAGCAAAGAACTCTTTGCTGTTTTACTTTGCATCCTTTGCCAAATATTTCTCGTAATCTGCCTTTGCCTACCTAACCTCCTTTGTATCATGATTATAGACCAGTTTATATCTTCCATAGGCTTCTGTGTCACCTGTTAATTTATATGAATCCAATGCATTTTTCTTCTCTCACATGACTAATTAGTTCATCTGACATTCATTTAGGCCTAAATCTTGAACAATATTTCTTAGTTGGTATGAAAAGCCTAGTAGCTTCCAAGATTAATTCTTTGAATGCTTCCCATTTGAATTTGCCATTGGTAACAAATCAGCTGATCGCACTGTATAGAATTTAAATACTGTCTCAAACCACAGTAGTCACCTTTACAAAAGCAAAAACCCTTCCCATGACCCCTGATGGTAGTTACCTATTTGAGTAAATCCCACATCAGCACACTGATCACTGCCACCTAGTGGTTCCTTTATCTGCAGATTCTTAATGCATGAAGATCACTACTGATAAACAGATCAAGAGTATTACTCCCTGTAGTTGCCTCCCGGACATGCTGCTGTAGAAAACAATCATCCAATAAATCCATAAAACCTTGACTAGTGGGCGAATGACCAACCCACAAGTTCCAGTCAATATCTAGGAAATTAAAATCCAACATAAGACAATCTGATTTCCTGGCTCATTCTTTTTCTCTGTCCAGCTGTTCATTATACTCATCAGAGTCATTAGGACTATAGCACAATCCTACTCTCAATTTTGCTTTCCCAGTCCTTATGTCACACCAAACTGACTCAACACTGCACTGCCCACCCATGTCAAATGGATGCACTTCCTTAGATTTTGTGTTTCTTAACTAATAGCATAATGCCTCCTCTCTTACTATCCCATCAATCTTTCCGGTACACATTGTACTCCCCAAATTTCAATTCTGCATGTCCTATATTTGTGGGACACCACGCCTCTCATATCCCAACAATATCTGCCTTTGATGATTTGACCAGTACCTCAAATTCATTTACTAAACTCCTAGCATTGGTGTACACACAAGTATACGTGCACCTGTTCTTATTCTTAGCTACCCTAACATATCCCATGTATTTACTTGTTCCATAATGACTTCCGGCAGTCTCTGAAATCCTTGGCACCTTGTGTTCCAGGCTGCTGCTCATTCCAATAGAAGCAGTGGAAGAATCACTTTCACCTCTGCCAGCTGCTACTGTTAATCTATTAATCTGTTTATTCCCCCAAGCTAGCAGTTTTCCGATCCACCTAACTCTGCCTCAATAGCGTCAGCAAATATTCTTGCACCTTTTTGATTTAAAGGTATCCCATCCCTGTTAACAGGAGAGAAGCAGTCTCTCCTGTTAACAAGCACAGACCAGGCTTTAAAAAAATTCTATCCTATGAGCCTTGCACAATCTCTCCAGGGCCGAATTGATTGATAAGACTCATCATATACTCCCTCCTATCGTGTCTGGGCAGAATTGCAGACACCTTCAAATTCAACCCTAACTTGTGGCTTTTTTTCAACATTGACCTGTACTTAAGTAATTCCGCCATTCTCCTACTCTTAATATCATTGGTGTCAACGTGTACAACAATATCACCTTTTATGCCCTTAAAAGATGATATTGTTGCTCTACAACGTCTTCAACTTTAGCCCCTAGCAGACATACACTGGTCCTGTTCCACATATCCTTTTAGCACAATATATTCCCTGACAAGTCTCCGACAACAATTAGTTCCTGTGCGACCAATGCATACTGCCTTGGGGATTGCCGCTGTGTTGCCTGATGTTCAAGTGCAAGCTCTGACATTGATGTGGGCAGCTGAGAGCTTGGTGGGCCTCGTTCAATTAAAGTCCTTCAAGCTCTCAATAAAGGCATATAATAAGGCTGACTTGGTGCCTCATTTCCTCACACTCCTTGCATCAAGCACACACGAAGACATTTCCCTTGGCAATATCATGTCTTGTTCCTGATTGCTCCAAAAACATCAAACAAGCAATACATTTCAAAACGCTGTGATTCAGAGGGCAACCCCCCCTCAGTTCTTCCCTGAGCCACAGCACTCCTACTACCTTGAGCCTTTTGTTTTGCTGCTCTGGTTGGAGGATTGATTTCAATTCAATTTTAATACAATTCCAATAGAAATTTAATACAATTAAAAATATTACACTAAACTTCTATCCCAATGCAGTAATAACACCATATATATATATATTTCGGGATCAAGTTTCATCTCTTTCCAAATTACGTTATATTAATTTCGTGTCTCCTATCCAGTTTAAGTTTTACGTACTAAGTTATAACATTACATTTGTAAAATCTAAGGGGTTATATGTATTAAGTTAAAACGTTACTTTGTAAAATCGAAGTGTTTATAATAGATAATAAATTTAACTATTTATTGCCACCCACGTGATTTGAACTCGTGTGCCAGCTATCTATGCCAAATCACCGACTCTAATAGCTCTACTAATATTATTATTGTCGTACGTCACGTAGACATGACAAGTTAAATTATAAAAACGTAGGCAGTGCTATAATTTAGTTTATAATCCTCTGCTGACAACGATTACACTGCCAAATGTCTGCAGCTGAGAGGAGATCTGAGTGAGGTGTTTAATGTTTTGAATGGATTGAGTAAGCTCTATCATGAAGCATTTTTCCTCATGCCACTCATGATGAGGCATAAATTAAAATTGAGGAAAGACGGTTGTAGGATAGATGTGTGGAAATTTGCCTTCAGCCAGCAGATAGTTGAAACAAACTTTCAAATGAATGATGTTGTGGAAGTGGGTAGTTTTAAATAAATTCAAGGAAGACTAAAACTTTTAGAGGGTTTGGACAAGTGATAAGGGAAATATATATATTTTATTTTGGGTGATGCTGTATAATTTGGGTGATGCTTTCTTGAATCACTTGCCTCTATTAATACTAACACTAATTTATAAAGGTTTACATAGATTTTCAATTTTGTATTAGTGTATTCTTCTTTAAACAATTGCAATATTGGTAAACTTGTCCTTAAATTTTAAACCTTAAACTTTTTATTAATATATTTACATATCATAATTTGTTCTCTTGTTAATGTATATTTTAATTACCAACATACACTGTTATGGAAGTATTTATTTAATTTCATTTTATTAATATCCCTTTCTTAAATTTATATTCCTTGAAATTAAGGTTTATACATATGAGATATACCTAGATATGTAAATGAGTTGCAAACTTAAAATGCATAGGCTTGTAAAGTGTAGAAATAAAAAAAATAATAATAAATAAATAAATACAGCTATTTATCATTAACCTTTAGCTTTAATTAACCTTTAAACCTGTGAAACTCGACAATGCTTGAGAGGTCCACCACTTTGACATACCTGGTCCAAACTATAGTAAATAAATGACCTGCTGTTTATATTCCAGGAAGGCTGTAGAGGGTTACATGAATTTAAAAGTACTTTATCACAACCTATATATGCACACATGAGGCAGATGATCTGCGACCGACCATCACATATATGCTGCTGGTCAAAAATGGCCATTGACTGAAAACTGCATTATTTTCCCTGAAAAATCCAAAGACACACAGCACTGTTTTTGCTTGAAGTGCTATCGCTGACAGTACTCAAGGCCTGCCACCAACATGTTAATTCATGACAGCTACTCAGTCTGAAAATATATGTAAACATTCAGTATTCATTTGTTCTGTCCAAGACAAAAATCTAACAAAATTTGTGTAAATACATCCTTCTACTGCTGTATATTTTTATTTTTGGTGATGCTGTATAATTTGGGTGATGCTTTCTTGAATCACTTGCCTCTATTAATACTAACACTAATTTATAAAGGTTTACATAGATTTTCAATTTTGTATTAGTGTATTCTTCTTTAAACAATTGCAATATTGGTATAACCACAGATTCCATGCTATTTAAATCTCCAACCATTATTAATTCCTTGTCATTAGTTTCTAATGCTCTTTTTAACATATTAAAGAAATTCATCTTTTTCATTTATTGTCTTCATTTTGACTGTGTGCGTGCACATGAGCACACAAATTTTGCCACCCAATTTTCTGTTTTAAATGCAACTCTACCAGACAATGCTCCCAGCCAATTAAACTTTCTCCCAAACTGGTTTCAAAACCTACTGCTACACATTTATTTTACTCTTGTCATTAATTTCTATTGCTTTACTAATATATACTAAAGACTTTTTCTAGTTTAAGTTTTTTGAGCCTCCAGATGGATCCCATGCACAATTTATCACCCAACTTTCCACATTAAATTTTGTCCATAATATTTCAACTAGATAATGCTCCCCAGTCAACTTTCTTCAAAACTGGATCTAAAATCCACTGGTACACCCTTTCCTTTCTCTAACTGCAGAATAAACTAATTTATAATTATTGTTAATATGCAGCTTTCCTGTATTATCCTTTTGGTTTCTGCAATACCTGTTATTCTGGTAAACTATATCAGCCTAGTTCTTCCAATAATTCCACTTCCTTTCCCCAATATGTTATTAAAGTTTATGGTACACTTTATATTATATATGTACACGTCATTGTCTAAGTTTTTTTAATTGCTTATTTATGAATAAAAAATTAGAACTTACTGTTTTAATGGGTCATTTTCAGGTGGTGATCCTGTAGGAAGTTGCAAATAAAGAAGTAGCTTTTCAATGTCAGAAAGTTGCTGAACTTCATTCTGCAATAGAAGCAATGCATAATGTTGCAATTCCTTATAAATGCTATTTCATGTTCACCAGTTAAAAAGCAAAACCTAATATCTAAACATTGTGTTAAAAACTTATTTTCACTGAGGTTAATTAATCATACTATTAAAATTTATATACCTATCCCTCAAGTTATGAAAGGGAAATGTTCCTGAAAATCATTTTATTCTGGAAAAATTTTCAAATAGTAAAAGCATTTCCATTTACTTTAAACTGAAAAATTCATGAATTCTACAGAGAAACTAAAATATCTTGACAGCAGTCATTAATTACAATTACTGCTTGTTTCATGACAATTAAGTTCTAAAAGTAGTGTTGTCACTACTTTTAGAATTGTCATTATAAATAACAAAATAAATAAAATGCCTGGTAATGCATATAATAAGTAATAATACAATAATACTGTGAACAGGGATTGTATACAGCAAATATCATGTTCACAATGAATAACACTACCATGTGTTCATGGTAGTGTTGTATTACTTTTAGAACTGTCATATATAAATAACAAAATAAATAAAATTTGGGGAATACAATTTGGGGAATACAAAATTTGGGGAATACAATGTATATAGAAAGGATAGACAGGACAGGAGGGGAGGAGGGGTTATGATATTAATTAAGAAACACAAAGTCAAAGGAAGTGAAGCCAGTTGACATCGATGGACAGGGCAGTGTCGAGTCAGTTTGGTGTGACATAAGCATAGGGAAATCAAAATTGAGAGTAGGAGTGTGCTATAGGCCTAATGACTCTGATGAGTATAATAATATATTGTACAGGGAAACAGAGTGGGCCAGTAAATCAGAGAGTCTTATAATGGGGGATTTTAATTTCCCAGATATTGACTGGAATTTGTGGGTTGGTCACTCGCACACTAGCAAGGCTTTTGTGGATTTATTGGATGATTGTTTTCTACATCAGCATGTTCGTGAGGCAACAAGAGGGAGCAATACTCTTGATCTGATTATCAGTAGTGATTCTTCATGCATTAAGAACCTGCAGATAAATGAACCACTAGGTGGCAGTGATCACAGTGTGTTGAAGTGGGATTTACTCAAGGAGGTAACTACCATCAGAGGTAAAGGGAAGGGCTTTTGTTTTCGTAAAGGCGACTATGATGGTCTGAGACAGTATTTAAATTCTATACAGTGGGACCAACTGATGATGTTACCAACAGCAAACTCAAAATGGGAAGCATTCAAGGAACTAATCTTGGTGGCTACCAGGCTTTACATACCAACTAAGAAATATTGTTCAAGGTTTAGGCCTAAATGGTTGTCAGATGGACTAATGAGACATGTGGCAGAGAAGAAAAATGCATGGGATACATACAAATTAATGGGTGACATGGAAGCCTATGATAGATATAAGTTGGTCTGTAACCAAGTCACAAAGGAGATTAGGCAGGCAAAGGCAGACTACGAAAAATCCTTGGCAAAGGATGCAAAGAAAAACAGAAAGGAGTTCTTTACATACTTGAACTCGAGAAGGAAAGGGATGAATCAGATTGGTCCACTGGATATTGATGGTTCAACAGTTGAGGATCCTGCTCAGGTGGCTAACAATCTAAACGAGTATTTTGCATCTACATTCACGCATGAGGAGTTATTCAGGAAGGAGAATGATGTAGGTAAAGTAAACATTGGCAGTGAGTTGGATGATTTTGTAATAACCGAGAGGAAAGTGGAGGAGAGATTGTTGAGGATAAACATAAAAAAGGCACCTGGGGTGGATGGGATCTATCCAGTTATATTAAAGGAGGCAGCAAAGGAAGTATGCAAACCCCTAGCCATAATTATGAGAACTTCTTTGGACTCAGGGGAGGTACCCATAGACTGGAGATGTGCAAATGTAACCCCAATTCACAAAGGAGGATCAAAGGCTGACACAAGTAATTATAGACCTGTTAGTTTAACTTCTGTTCCAGGTAAATTAATGGAGGCACTGGTTAAAGAAGCACTGCAGGATCATCTAGACAAGAATTCAGTTATAGCTCAGACGCAGCATGGTTTTGTTAAGGGCAGGTCTTGCCTGACCAATTTGATTGGATACTATGATGTAGTCACAAAAGAACTGGATGCAGGGAATAACTTTGATATTATATATTTGGATCTCAGAAAGGCTTTTGATACTGTTGCACATGGAAGACTGCTGCACAAATTGGAGCAGTGTGGCATTGGAGGCAAATTGCTGCTATGGATAAGGGGATGGTTGAGTGGCAGAAGACAGAGAGTGGTAATCAATGGACACTGCTCAACGTGGACTAATGTTATTAGTGGAGTTCCTCAAGGTTCAGTGTTGGGTCCATTGTTGTTTTCGGTGTTTATGAATGATATTGATGATGGGATATCAAGTTTAATGTCTAAGTTTGCAGATGATACAAAGGTTGGCAGGGTCGTTAAGGACACTACTGACGCTATGCTGCTGCAACAGGATCTGGAAAGGTTGAACAGATGGGCTGAGAGGTGGCAAATGAAGTTTAACATTGACAAATGTAAAGTACTACATATGGGTAACAGTAACCCCAGAGCAATGTATCAACTCTGCGGTACTACACTGACAGTGGTGGAGAATGAAAAGGACCTGGGGGTAATTGTGCAGGCAGATATGAAGTTCTCTGAGCAGTGCAGACGAGCTGCAAGAGTAGCTCATGGTGTCTTGTCAATGATATACAGGAATTTTTCTAGCAGGGATAAGGAGGTGATTATTCCCTTGTATAAGGCAATGGTTAGGCCACATCTTGAGTACTGTATACAGGTCTGGAGGCCTCATTTCAAGAAGGATGTAGAGCTGCTGGAACGGGTACAGAGAAGGGCAACAAGATTAGTAAATGGAACAAAGGGTTGCTCTTACAAAGAAAGGCTTAAGTTTTGCAAATTACAGAGTCTGGAGACTAGGCACCGGCGAGGTGATCTGATAGAGGTGTATAAGGCTTTGAATGGTTTGAGCATGCTCAATGCCAATGGGATTCTTCATCTTTCTCAGAATAATCACCTCAGAGGGCATAAATTCAAATTGAGGAAGGACGGATGTCGGATAGATGTGCGGAAATTTGCCTTTGGCCAGCGGGTGGTTGGTTGGTGGAACCGACTACCATCACTTGTTGTTGAAGTTGATAGCCTAAACAAATTTAAAGCTCAACTGGACAGGTATTTCGACCGAACGGAGGGGTGAAATGGGAGAGGGTTTTTTTTTTTTTTTTTTGGCTGATGCTGAATAAGCTTGCTTTCTTGCATCATATGCCTCTACTAATGCTAATGCTAATGCTAAAATGCCTGGTAATGCATATAATAAGTAATAATACATAATTTCATCACCCTGACTATTGTCACAATTAAAAACAAACTGAATTTTAGAGATAATTAGTAGACTGAGTTACACACTAAGTACAGTGCCATAGCAACAAGTTGGAAGAGTGGTGTTTGAAGACGGCAAGTAGGATATCATTCAGAATCTGACACTGGCATCAGCATTAGTAACTATGGGTTTATTCAGGTCTACATCTGAGGATAATGAAGTTCAGATTTGTGAGGCTTGAATATACAGGGTGATTCACTACCACGCGACAAACTTGCAGGAGGTGTAGGGGTCACAAAGACGAATCGGAATCACATAGCACTGCAGGGTCCAAAATGCCTTCGTCATGTGGTAGAGGACGTTGAATGGGAGGTCGTGTGAACAGCGATCCCGCTGGAAGTCAGCATTTGCGAACTGGTTCCTGAGGCAGTAAGAGGGAAGGTATTCAAACGTTGAACTGGCCGACATGCACCTCTCGTATGGAGCTGCGGACTGTGATGGGTGCACCACTCTGCGCTTGTACCAGGAACGTTTCCCACACAGGCGTGCTCCTCATCATACGATTTTCGCACGTGTGCACAGAAGGTTACGTGAGACTGGTTGTTTCATGAGAGGTACCGTGAATCGAGAGCGAACGACGAGGACGCCAGACAATGAGGAGAATGTCCTACGTCTTGCAGAAGGCGATCCGAGTACGAGTACTCGAGCAATAGGCCAACAATTGGGTATTTCCCAATTACTGTATGGAGGATACTGTCAACAAACCAAATGAGTTCATACCATCTGCAACGCGTCCAATCATTGGAGCCTGCAGATTATCCACTCCGGAGGACTTTTGCTACTTGGTTTCTTCAACAGAAATGGTTCGCAAATGCTGACTTCCAGCAGGATCACTGTTCACGCGACCTCCCATTCAACGTCCTCTACCACATGATGAAGGCATTTCGGACCCTGCAATGCTATGTGATTCTGATTCGTCTTTGTGCCCCCTACACCTCCTGCAAGTTTGTCGCACTGGTAGTGAATCACCCTGTATGTTCATATATATACTCCGATGGGCCAAAACATTATGACCAGCAAGGCATTATGCAAATCGAAGCAACTGAAGGTGAACTATGGCACGTGCACGGGTTGGGACACTGTATAAAAAACACCTGATACCGAGCTCCGTTAATCAGTGTTACACTTGTTCTTCAGATGGGAAAGGCAGCGGGACTTAAGCAAGTTTGACAAAGGACAAATTGTAATGGCCACACAACTGGGTCAGAGCATATCCGAAATCGCACAGCTGGTGGGATGCTCATAGTCAGCCGTGGTTAGTACCTAACGAAAGTGGTCCGAGGAGGAAAAACCCACAAACTGCCGGCGAGGTGTTGGACGACCACGGCTCATCGATGCTCAAGGTGAGCGAAGGCTCTCCCGGATGGTACGTTGCAACAGAAGGGCGGCTGTGGTGCAACTCTCCGGTAACTGGAATGCTGGTGACGGGAGTAATGTGTCACAACACAGTACATCGAACCCTGCTGAAAATGGGGCTGCGTAGCTGCAGGTCAATCCGAGTGCCCATGCTAACCACGGTTCACCGGCGACAGCACCTACAATGGGCACGCGAGCATTGAAACTGGACCTTGAGTGATTGGAAGAAGGTAGTCTGGTCCAATGAATCCCATTTCCTGTTGCACCATGTGGACAGCCGGGTACGTTTACGTGGGGAAGTGATGGCACCTGGATGCACCGTGGGACGAAAGGAAGCCGGTGGCAGCGGTGTCATGCTTTGGAGCTGGGATACCCTGGGTCTAGTCATCCATGTGCCAGGCACTCTGATGTCTACCACCTACCTAAACATCCTTGCTGACCAGGTACACCCTTTCGTGGCAACAGTCTTCCCGTCTGGCGGTGCCATCTTTCATCAGGATAATGGACCATGCCACACCACCCGGATTGTTCGAGACTGGTTCGCAGAACATGAGAAAGACTTTAAGGTATTGCCCTCTCCTCCAAATTCCCCAGACACCAATCTCATTGAGCAGCTGTGTTTTGTGTTGGAACAGCAACTCCGACCTGCGGTGTCTCAACCACGGACCATACAGGAGTTAAAGGGTCTGCTGGTTACGTGTTGGTACCAGATACCACAAGATACATTTAGAAATCTTGTAGTTTCCATGCCTTGCCGGGTACGAGCTGTTTTGGTTGCATGGGGGGACAAACATCATATTAGGCAGGTGGTCATAATATATATATATATATTTGGCAATCCATTATTTGGGCTTCAATATTTTATCAGTGCAAGTCTAAAAAAAATTTGAAAAGAAATTTAGCATTCAATAGTTAATTCTCTTATTCTTAATACTAAAGAGAACACTTCAGTATTAGGTTCAATCAAGTGTTTGTTAGTTAGCTCTTCAAAGAGCAATGCTAATACCCCTTTACATCTTGTTATTAGGCTTTGAAAGCCCACCTCATTTTAAAACTTTCCAGTTCATTCTGAAGTAAGTTCGACAAAAGTGCATGGATTGTAGTTGTAGTTATTCAATGCACATCCGCTCTTTCCTTATTTTTAAGCTTATAGTAGATGCAGTGGTACACAACTTCCTTTGTGTTGGGCCAAAAATGCATAAACAAGAGTAAGAGGGAAGATGTGTGGTACTAAGCACAAGATTAATACAGGCCATCTGAAATCAAGTCTATCAGTTATTCTTAAAATGGAAAAAAACACATCCAGAACTCGCCAGCCACAGAGTATGACGCACATAAAAAATAAATAAATGCAACTTTTTTTTTTTTTTTTCCAAATACAATTAAAATACAATTACTGAGTAAAGTATTACTCATTAATTGTATTCTAATCAATTGGTTACATCAATATACAAAGCCTGATTAAAAAGTTTGGTGAATGTTACAACTCAGTTTTATCCAATGATAAATGTTTATGTTATTAATTCTTCAATATATTCTGCTTCTGCAACTGTATGCTTATTCCACTGTGCCTGCCACTGATCAAACAATTTTTGGACATTTTTGTGAATGCACTTAAGTAGTCTGTCATGCTTGAATGGAATTCTTAAATCAACCCAAATCATTTTTCTTTCATGGCCTGTTTTAATTTTGGAAACAGCAAAAAAGTTGCATAGTGCCAAATCAGGAAAATAAAGTGAGTGTGGCATGATGGAAATATTGTTGTCAGTCAAAAATTGATGGATGGCAAATGGATGTGACACAGTTCACTCTCATGATGGAGCAAATCATTTTGTCATTTTTCAGTTCGTTTATGATAGATTTAATCTCTCAACCATTTTAAAACCTCTTGGAATAGGCTTCATTAACAGTGCCACCTCTCAGAACAAATGCTGATACCTCACTGTCAAAAAGTGCAATCAGCATGACCTTTATATATGATTCTGACTGTCACACCTTTGTTTTTTTACCTTGCTCATGGCACTGTTCTTCAGTGGGAGCTTTGAACTTTGACCTCTGGGTCAAAATAAAGGATCTGACATACACTGTTTAAACAACTCATTTTGCCATTTAACAAATGTATATGTAACAATATATGTAACTGGCTGGTTAGTTGTAACACGATTACAACTAACCAGCCAGTCTATATAAAACTGCTTTGAATGTAATTGTGAGCACTGCAAGCCATGCTTACAATTTTTTAGCTACTGTCATGCATTAAGAAATTAAGATCATTCATTACAATTTTTAGTCAAACCTTGTATGTAGTGAAAGGTAACAAGAATGAAAAAAATAATAATAATAAATAAAATAAAAATGACAAATTTGGCCACATATTTTGGAACTCAATGTAACACTCCAAGATACTCTAACACCCATTTTGGAAAGCTCTGCACTAGCAGCTAGCTCTGTGAAGTGAGTTTCTTTGTACAGTTTTAAAATATGTAAAAATGAAAACTTCATACATAAATGCTTTTAAAATTTTAATTGGCTATTATTTTTAACTTGTGCCCAAATTTAGAGTGAAATTGTCAAAAATGACATTCAAAATTTTTTAAAAATTGTAAAAAACTACTGATGACTTTATTTTTTATACAATACATGTCACTTGATCCAGTTTTATGAACTTTTCTCAATTTCCAGAAAATTTTGGTTTTTGCAAGCTGAAATAGGACAACAATGATCAACATATGACACTCCTGTCTCCTCCAATTTTAAAGGCTCTTTTCATGCTGCCATCTATTATAAGAGAATTTCAGTCAGATATGACTGTTCTCTAAGCAATGCAGACAGCCTGCTAGGACACCTCATGAGCTTTTGTTAATGATACACAAGAATTTTGCCAGCAGGGATAAGGAGGTGATTATCCTGTTGTACAAAGTAATGGTTACACTACACAGTAAGTCTACAGGTCTGGAAGCCTCATTTTAGGAATGATGTGAATCTGTTGGAATGGATGCTGAGAAGAGCAACAAAGTTAGTGAGGGAAACAAAAGGATGCTCCTAAGAGGACTGGCTTCAATTCTGTAAATTGCTGCATCTGGAGACTAGGCACCTGCAAGGAGATCTAACTGGAGTGTTTAAGGCTTTGAATGAATTGAGTAAGCTCAATGTTGATGGCATCCTTCTTGTGCAGATTGAAAATTGACAAAATTGAAATTTATGAAGGAGGGCTGCAGGATAGATGTGTGAAACTTTGATTCAGGCAGCTGGTAGCCGAGTTTGTAACAAAATTCCATCTGTTGTTGTGAAACTAGGTAATCTGAATAAATTCAAGGAAAAGTTACACAAACTGTTAGAGGGAATGAATTGGTGATATGGGAAGTTCTTTTTTTTTTTGTTTTTATGTGACGATGGATAAGCTTGCTTTTTTGCATCATTTGCTACTACTAATATCTGCTATTGAAAAACAGATAAGAAATGGAAACACTTACTGAAACTCAATACATTATTAGAAACATACTTGAGATTATATTTTAAAAAGATATATACGTACATTCTCCAGAAAAGGCCTTGATAAATTTGTTCAATATCTAAGTACCACTACCAAAAGTCAGTCACCAAAAGTTCCGGTAGGTGGGAAAGAGGGAGGGGACACATAGAAAGGGAAAAAAAGTTTTTTTTTTTGGGACAGTATTATGCAGTAAACTTCAGTCAGTGATAAGATAAATACTGGTGTTTACGTTGCTTCTTAGCATTAAATTCACATAGTGCCAACTTCACAAAAGAGCCAAATATCAACCGACCTTGTTAAAATATTGGCCAATCCAGAGTTAATTAAACTCAGTGAAAATTAAATTTCATTAAATTCCTTTATGTAATTAGCATTTATCTATCTGCTAAATAAATTATAAATGACATAATATTAGTAAATAAGCAAGGAAGCGAACTTATAAAGTATCAGCCAAAAAAAAAACCCCACTATCTAACTCATCTGCCCATTCCTTCTAATAATTCGTCCCCCACCTCCATATTCTGGATGTGGTAGCCTTACAAATGTGGTCAAGTGAAGCAACATAGTAGGGTCATCAGATTTTGGTCTGATGTACAAATTTAAGTTCTTTGCAATGCACAGACAGAGATGATCTTGAACTCCGACACAGTTAATCCTACTATCTGTACAAAGGAGGCAGGACTCCACACCTCTATAAGAAATTGTAATAGATGACACTGGAAGGTAGCATATTTAACTTTTAACTAAGTCCTTTAAACTGATGTTGGTATTGTAATACCTGGCTTTATGGTTATGAGATATATCGAGCTCATTTCCATAGCACACAACCTTAACATCTAAGATGACAGCACAATTGCTCCAAATACATACCAAATCAGGTTTTCTGCCTCCATTAATTGTTTGGTAATATGTCCCTTTGAGGACTGTCCACTGTTTCTGAGAAAGGCAATTAGCCACAATGTTAACTATGACATCATGTTGCCTTATTCTGGCTCTGCAGAAATGGTGACATCTAAGTGCAACACGGGTTAGGGTTATAAAGCATGATGCCCAGCGCTACAAGCCCTATCATTTGTCCAACCACAAGAAGTACAAGCTAAGGTGAGCAAAGCATCAACTCTACTTTTTATTAAGTCAATGTATTCACAGCCAGATAAGAGCTGGGTGCCATCTCCAGCCCATCAATATTGAGACTTTACGCAACACCTTAAATGCATTACCATCATATGATCCATGAAGAAAATCCCTCCAATGATGTTCAACCTTCTTGACAGAGTCAACACACCCACTTCCCTCCTTCAACAATTTTTCCTATGCACCAATCTCTTTCGTAATAACAGGTACATCACTCAAATTATTAAATTTAGGAGATAACTAATATTGTAACATCAACAGACTACTTCAATTGTAAACAGGTATCATCCATCTAAGAGGAATACCAATTCCTTCTTCTAACACTTCAGCATAAAAATTAGAAGTAACTGCATCTTTTGGTAACCTAAGCCAAAAACGTATAGCCGATTGAACCTGGAGGTCCAATTTCTTAAAACACAACTGTAGTTCTACCAAGCACCAGCTGATGGTTCAACCAAGGAAGCAGCAATGTTTTTGATATAAAAAGACATTGCTGGGGTTTTAATGGTGCTCTTTAGAGCCTTAATATTGCCTGCAGATCAGCCCCCACCTTCAGGAGAAAATTCTACTCCAAGATACTCCATAAAAACAATCAAGCAAGAAATTATCTCACTCAACTTCAGCAGGAACTTAGTATTTTGGACCTCTATCTCCTTTTCATGGCCAGAGGGAACCAAGGACAATGTATGTCTGAGAGGAGTAAATCATACTCCATGATTTAATAGGATTAATCCTCTAGAAAAAGTAACTTAAGTGATCAAGCAGTTATAAACCAGACTTTGTTGTAGCAACCATGATCAAATTGTGAGCAAAGGCCATGACATTGATCTTATATCCTCACAAGTTATAACCTACATGGCTTTGCAACTCTTGAAGGAGCATATCGATTACCACATTGAATAACAATGGGGAGAGAGCGAGGGTCTCGTTGTCATACTCCTGCTGCTGTGGGGTGGATATGATGTTTATTTCCAACCACACGAAGTTTGGTAAAGGACTTGTTCTGCAAAGAAATAATACAGGTGGAAAAAGTTCAAGGAAAACCCTTCAAGACAAGGGCCTCTGTGACCACTAGAAAGATCACCTGGTCAATTTACAAATCTGGGTAATCTAAATAAATTCAAGGAACAGCTATACAAAAATGTTAAAGGGAGTGGATAGGTGATATGAGAAGTGGTATTTTTTTTTTTTTTCCTTTTTGGAGGTCCATAGTGGCCTAAACTCTTATAGATTTAGAAATCAAAACTGAAATTCTCAGCACAACCATCAGATGGAATAAAGGCAAATTGTCTATGGTCAAACTTCGTCACACTCATTTTTCTTTTACTAAGGATCTTGTGATATAAACGGAATAACACAGAAGCCATCATAACAGGACAAAACTCTCCAGGTGATAATGGATTACACTTCTTCAGACTGGGGACAGTGTAGGCAGTGAAAAGAGAGTCATGCAATTTATAACTCCAAAAGAAAACAGAGTAGGTCAATCCACAATCCGATCAGGATAGTTATTAATTATTGACAGGTAATCCTGTCAAGTCGAACACAGGTAAAGCCAGACCTGATGGGATTATACAAATCTGGGTAATCTCAGTAAATTCAAGGAAGAGCTATACAAACTGTTAGAGAGAATGAATAGTTGATATGGGAAGTTTTTTTTTTCCCGATGATGCTGTATAAGATTGCTTTTGTCTACATCACTTGCCACTACTAATGCTAATAGATGGTATCTGTGATTGAAATACAGATAAGAGATGGAAACACTTACTGAAACTTGAAGCATATTGATTTTGTAATATATTGATTATGGGAGCTGGTAATATGAATAAATTCAAGGAAGAGCTATACAAACTGTTAGAGGGAATGAATAGGTGATATCGGATTTTTTTTTTTTTTTTTTTTTTGTGATGCCGTATACCTTATTTGCATCATTTTCCACTACTAATATCTGCAATTGAAAAACAGATGAAATGGAAACACTTACTGAAACTTTAAGACAATTTGACACATTAGAAATAAACTGATACATTATTAGAAACATAGTTGAAATGCCATTTTAAAAAAATACATATGTACATTCTCCAAAAAAGGTTAATACAGGCCTTGATAAATTTGTTCAACATCTAGGCACCACTACCAAAAGCTAGTCGCCAGCTCTGGGAGGTGGAGGAGATGGAAGAGACATATAGGAAGGAGGGGAAAAAGGATTTTCTGGAATAGCATTATGCAGTAAATTTCAGTCACATGATAGCATAAATACTTGTTTACCTTGCTTCTTAGCATTAAATTCACATAATGCCAACTTTCTAAAGTAATCAAACATCAACCAATCTTGTGTTATGATATTGGGTAATCCATTTTTAATTAAACAGAGAAAATTTAAATTTCATTAAATTTTTTTATCTTTTATAAAATATAGGTGTAAATACACCATAGCAAACCCAAAATGAAAAACTACATAAGTAGTGTAAAGGCATCGATTTAATTGTACCCTGTATTGTTACTACCTTCACAAAGTTACCATGTATTGCACTACCTCGAATAAGGCGCCTCCGTAGCCAGGTGGGGAAGGAGCAGCAGTGCGTAGCACACGCTTCTTGATTAGACCGGGGTTCGAGCCTGTCACCACCAAATACGGAGGATGCGGAAAGGTCAGGGAACGACCACTGCATATTCCCAGAGCAATATGGCCCAAACAAACAAACAAAAAAAAAACCTCAAATAAGTAATGCTTTGCTAATAGTGAAGATTATTGTTACTTATTCGCAGTGGGCACCACCACCCAATTTAAATAAAATATATATGCTCAAAGCATAATAGATTATGAGTTTAAAAAACACTATAAAATATAAGTGTAAATACACCATAGCAAACTCATAATGAAAAAATACATAAGCAGTGTAAAGGCATCGATTTAATTGTATCTCATACTGTGACTACCCTCACAACAACACTTTTCAAAAGAAAAAAATGGAAGACTCACTAATCTATCATTGATAGCCACACTCAATAATCCAGTCTTCCTGACAACTCAAATTGCTTTTCAGCTCAACAAATCTATTTTTAGATTTGGCACCTCCAAACTCTCTTTCATCTCTGCTACAGTAACTAGAGTCTTTTGTAAAATAATTATTTTAAAAAATTATTTATTTTACAAATATTAATATCAACATAGAACGTATTGAGTATTATAGCTCTGATTCATACTATCTAATTCATTTTTTAAACTCTTATTGATTATTTCATTCACTTACTGTCTCTCCAGGTGTAACCCTATCGATACACACAATTATGGGGGATTTTTTGAATGGCTTGGTGCAAAATTACATTAAATCAACACTAAGATACTCGGCCCAAAAGTTACCATATTTCTTTTCTAAAATATTGCCTTCAAAACAACATCGTTCCGAATTTTGCCAGGGTTAATTTAATTAAGCAACATATTTAGTTTTTCTGATAAATTATTTATCCGTTTCAATTTATTCATATTTTTCTCTTTTAATTAACTGTTATTATTAGAGTCCATCTTTCCAGATAAGTGGATTGTTACAGCATTGATATTCTTTCATTCCCCAAAGTTTAATTAAGGTATCCGCAGGTACTCGCAGAAGTCTAGAAAGTTTGGTTGGTTTTAGGCGAGTCAGCAAATCGACCATATTTAGAACTTAGACTTTATATTGCGTCGTATATATTATGTTTGTAAATTGTGTTCTGTGGTCGATTTTCTGTTTGCTGTACGAACAACTCGAATTTCCGGGAGCATTATTAACTAAGTTGTGAAAAAGTAATTTGAATTTCTTTTCCATTCGGTGTGAGGAGGACAGCGATTAGGACAACTGTGCTACCCACGAAGGTTTACAGACAAGTTTGCCCACTTCCTGCCTTTGAGGCTCCTAGCCATAAAAAAAAAAAAAAAAAACACTTAAAGATACACGAAAACAACAAAGGCTACAAAAAAAAAAAAAAAAAAGACATACAGTACTTTGAATGTATTTTTTAGTTTTTCTGGGAAAATTCACTAATTATCACAATAATTGTTTCACCCAAATATAAGATTTATAGCTCAAAATTCCGAACTCTCCTCATACCACTAATATTCAAATATCTTTTAAAATATGTTCATATCGCTGGTGATTCCTGCCATATCAAGAATTGTAAAGATGGGTGCCATTAATTTTTCAATCAAGATTAGTTAGTATTGTGCATTTACCTGGTACTTTGTCTGGAAATTTTTGCATATTTTTGCACTTGATCATGAGCACTCTTTATGGAGTCGACTCTTCCTGATTGCGATGGATGTAAATAACTTTCCAATTATGAAATTTCGATAATCTGTGACTCTATAAAAAATAAACTGATGTTTGTTAATTTATTAATTGATCAGGTGGTTGATTTTGGCTATTACTATTAAATGATGAGCGAAGGGGGTGTTTATAACTTGCATTTTATTTTTGCAACTTCCTAGTTCCAAAAATCATTTCCTATAATTGTTATAATACGTAATGTTTTAAAATTTAAATTACGCCATATTTATAAAGCTGGGTTTATAAATATGCCGTAATTTCTGTGTTTGCCCCGTTTTTGAAAATCCACAACAGAACACAACGTGTCTAACAAAGCTTTTGCTGAGCAACTGAGTGCAATAGTCTATAACTTAATCATGCTACATCATCTCCAACAACGTACGCCTGGATTTCTATATGCGCATGGACATACTATTGAACATAGGTCTCCACATTGAGCTTTAGGCTACCATGCACAAGCCACACCAGCAACGCGAAACTACAAAATTACATTATTAAATCAAAAAATTTCAGGCATAAAACAACTAACACTGGCCACATCCCGTAATATTGTTAAGCTTGCCTTAAAATCTCGATATTCAAATAAACAAAAATACCTTTCCCAGGTTAGGAAGCTTCGCGAAAAATTAAAAAAAATTATTTACATCCGAACGATTGGTCTGTATTGAAAACCTCCATAGATTTGCGACAGGAAGCACAGGCCTCAGAAAAAAAAAACAGACATGTTAATAAATTGCAAACATTATAGGTCAAGACACATTCGTGTGAATTCTAACACATTGTAGCGGGCTTGCAACCAAGTACAACAAGTTATCTGCGAAAAGATCTAAACCTCCCAAGGACTTCCTAATTCATTTCACAAATATACGTGGTCTCAATTCTAATCTCAACGACGTCCATTTCCACTTGCAGTCTGCCAAACCCCATGTACTTTTTCTGACAGAATCTCAGTTATCGGTTGATTCAACTACTGCTCATCTCAGATGCCCAAATTATTCGCTGTATGATTCCTTTCGCCTCAAAGGTGGTACTTGTGCATACGTCCGTTCTGATATTCCCTGTCAGAGACTTGGCAATTTGGAATTTCCTCTCTTTGATCTTCTCTGGCTTAAAATCTCTCTACCTCATTGTGTCAAATTCATCTGTTGTCTCTACAGTTCTCCCAACTCCACTAATCACTTGGAGCTCTTTGACTTCCTCTCTTTGCAACTTGACTTTCTCCAGTCCAACTTTCCTAACAGTGAGGTAATTTTCTTTGGTAATTTAAAGTTCACAACTCCAGCTGGCTTCCGTTTTCTAGTCACACCGACCCAGCAAGTCGAGATGCTGAAGCTTCTGCAATTACTAATGACCTAGCACAGATTGTTCATTTACCTACAAGAATACCGGACAATCCTAATCATACAGCCAATACACTCGATCTTTTTCTCACAAACAACCCTTCTAAGTACACAGTTGAAGTGAGAGGTCCTCTAGGCACTTCAGATCACAACTTGGTGATTGTCTCTTCTCCAATGGAACCTTTATCTCATGGCTATTCCCAACCTAAGGGGACTTAGAGGGGAACAGGTATCCTGTGTGTTATCAGACACTCAGCCTAAAACAATGATGGATCCAATATCTCTCTATTACAGAAGATTTAGGAGAAGTCCGGTTGGCCTGCCTCCCTAAAATCCACTCATGCACACCTTCTCGATGGTAAGCCCTGTTATGTCACTTAGGTGGCAACGAACGTGTAGAGTGGTTCTCTTCAAGACGCCTGGTCAGCATGAAGAGGAAAAGACCAAACCCTCCAGCAATGAGCACAACAATACAAAAGGCCCTCAGTCCCCAGCAGCTTTCACTCTCCTTCTTACGGCAGCGAGAGGATCAGAGTGGAAGCAGAGGGTGCTAAGAATCTCTGGGTACGACCAGGCTGCCATGCACGGAAATTGAACTTGGCCTGTTATAACGTATGATCACTCATCGGTGAAGACAGGATATTAGAGCTGGAAAAGGAATTAGAAAATGTGAATTGGAATATCATCGGTTTGGCTGAAACAACAAGAAGAAATGAATCACTTATAAGTTTATCAAGTGGAAATCTGCTGTACACCAATGGAAACAGTGAAAGGAGTGAAGGTGGAGTTGGGTTTCTGGTCCATAAAGATTTTAAAAACAACATTTTGGAATTCAAAAGTACATCACCAAGGGTGTCAAGACTAATACTCAAGATATCTAAGAGGTACAAGCTAAAGATTATAATAATTTATGCACCAACATCGAGCCATGATGACGAAGAGGTTGAAGAAATGTACACTGAAATTGAGTCTTCTAGATGAGCAGAAAACCCACTACACTATTATTATGGGGGACTTCAATGCTAAGGTTGGAAAAAGGCAAAACAGCGCAGAAAGAGAAACTATAGGAAATTTTGGAATTGGTGAAAGAAATAAAAGAGGTGAAAGACTTGTGGAATTTGCAGAATCTCAAGGAATGTCAGTAATGAACACTTTTTTCAAGAAAAGGGTGTGCAGAAAGTGAACAAGGAAGAGTCCAAATGGATTAACAACTAATGAAATCGACTTCATCCTCACTAACATAAGATATATTGTGAACGATGTTACCGTCCTGAATAAGGTAAATGTTGGAAGTGATCACAGAATGGTAAGATGTACACTTGATATAGATGTAGGAAAGGAAAGGAAAAAACTGACTCGAGTAAATAATACAAAGGTCTTTGAAATAACAGAGGAGGAGAAAAAGCAGTATGTACTGGAACTTAAGAACAAGTTTGAGCTTCTGCAGACTGCTCAGGACCAAGATATCGACGAGGAATATTACAACTTTCTGAAAGTGATAAAGCCCAAGAAACCTATAGGGAAACAGAAATCCAAAGAAGAAAAAATTAGTCAAGAAACACTTGTCATGATGAACCAAAGACGACAAATGAAGAGCAAGAAAAACGCTGACAGGGAGAAAATTGAGTATACTGAGTTATGCAAAGCCATTAGAAAGAGACTCAGAGAGGACATAAGAAGATTTAACACAAGAAAAGTAGAACAAGCATTAAGGGAAAACAAAGAATTTAAATCAGCAGCCATGAGCAGTAATACAGAAAGACAAATGATACTGAAACTGAAGAATAGCGATGGTGTACTTATAAACAGCAGAGAAGGCATAATTCAAATAGCAGAAGACTACTATAGAGAATTATACAAGGAGTGAGGGAATGACACCAGCAGTGGGGAAGATGGATTGCAAAGTAGCAACACATACAACATACCCGATATTCTTCCCAATGAGGTAGAACATGCATTGAAGAAAATGAAGAATCGGAAAGCCCCGGGGGAAGATGAAGTTACTGTAGAGTTGTTAAAATTGGGAGGAAGAGACATAACACAAAAACTGGCAAGGCTCTTCACAAAGTGCATCAGAAAAGGTGTGATGCCTAAGCAGTGGAATAATGCAATCGTAGTTTTGCTGCATAAGAAAGGAGATAAATCAGAAATTGGAAATTATAGACCAATTAGCTTGTTATCCCATATCTACAAGTTGTTCACAAGGGTCATTACTAACAGATTAGAAAGAATACTTGATGAGAATCAACCGAAAGAGCAAGCTGGCTTTAGGACAGGATTCTCAACTATGGATCACCTTCACGTAATATCACAGCTAATGGAGAAAGCAAATGAATATAAAACACCATTATGCCTGGCATTTGTGGATTATGAAAAGGCATTTGACTCCATACAGCATAAGGCAATGTTACGGGCACTGGAAAGACAAGGCATAGATACTCCATATATTATGATTTTGAAGAAAATATATGAGAGTGCTACATCCTTTATTAGACTAGACAAAGACAGTAGCAAATTTAAAATCGAGAAAGGAGTTCGACAAGGAGACACAATATCTCCGAAGCTGTTTACTGCTGCCCTTGAGGAAGCTTTCAGAAGATTAGACTGGTCGCAGAAAGGAGTCAATGTGAACGGAGAGTACCTAAACCATTTACAATTTGCAGATGACATTGTGGTCATAAGCCACGATCCCAAAGAATTAGAGGAAAATCTTAATCAGTTTATGCACAGTTAGTAAGGATTTTGGACTAAAGATGAATATGGCTAAAACAAAAGTAATGATGAACAAGTATGCCATGGAAAGGGAAATAATGATTGAAGGAGCAGTAATTGAAAAGGTGGAGTCATATACTTATCTGGGACAAGTTATTAGCTGTAATAATGATAAATGGCTGGAAGTCAAGAGAAGAATAAATTTTGGATGGATAGCATTCAGGAAATATAGTCACATACTGAAGAGCAATATCCCAGTTTGTCTGAAACGTAAAATAATGAATCAATGTATACTCCCCACCATGACTTATGGAAGTGAAACTTGGGCACTCACCAAAAGAATGGAAGAGAAGCTAAGAACTACACAGCGAAGAATGGAAGAGAAGCTAAGAACTACACAGCAAAGAATGGAACGAATTTTATTGGGAATCAGACTGTTAGATAAGAAGAGAAACACATGGATTAGGCAGCAAACTCAAGTAAAGGACATTCTTAAAACTAAAGAACTAAAATGGTCTTGGGCAGGACACATAGGTCGAAGACATGATGACAGATGGACTAAGAAAATAACAGAATGGTATCCAAGAGGAGCTAGAAGAAAACCTGGAAGACAGGCGGAGATGGATAGATGAAATTCATGAGTTTTTGGGTAGTAAATGGATGGCCGGTGCTCAAAACAGAAGGAACTGGAAAGTTGCTGGAGAGGCCTTCATCCTGCAGTGGATTGAAAATGGCTGATGATGATGATGATGATTCCCAACCTCGTGTTGTTTGGCATTACAAGAATGCAAAATGGGATGACCTGCGAGACTTCTTTTCTTCTTTTCCTTGGTCGGATTACTGTTTCAAAACTTCTGATGTCAACGTTTGCTCAGATCGTGTCAGTGAAATTATTCTTGCAGGAATGGAATCCTTTATCTCACACTCCACTTTAAAATCTCATCATTTGTCTAAACCTTGGATTTCCAATAAATGTGCTAAGGCTGTTCAAGAGAAGAATGTTGCATATCATAATTGGCTTATTTCTAATTCTTCAGTTTCATTTTCTGCCTACACCAAAGCTCGCAACAATTGTAAAGCAGTTATTAATCAGTCCAAACTAGAGTTTGAACAAGCTAAGAGTAGAAAACTTGCTTCTTGCCCTAATGGTAGCCGAGCATTCTGGTCTCTTGCCAAAGCTACTGGGCACAACTTTTGCCCATCTCTACTCCCACCTGTCCAAACCAGATGGTTCTGTTGTCACTTCAGCGAAGGATAAAGCTGACCTGCTAGCATCCCATTTTTCTTCCAGCTCATGTATTAATGATCTTGGTAAAACACCTCCCACCATTCCCAACACGCTCCATTCAATGCCTCCTGTGATCTTCCGTCAAAAGGATATCAGAAGGATTTTGATGAATCTCGATGCTAAGAAAGCTCCAGGTCCTGATGGTATTTCTAAACTTGTTCTCAAAACCTGTGCTCCTGAACTTACTCCTATTCTTTGCCGCATTTTTTCACTTTCTTATTCCAAAGGTGTTTTTCCTTCTGCTTGGAAATTTGCTCATATCCAGCCAGTTCCTAAAAAGGGTGACAAATCCCTCCCATCCAATTATTGTCCCATTGCAATTACTTCTACTCTTTCTAAAGTAATCGAGAAATCAATTAACCGCCAACTCTTAAACTACCTAGAAACCTTCTGTCTGATCAACGATCACCAGTATGGATTCCGTCAGTGTCGATCCACTGGTGATATTCTGGCTTATGTTACCCATTTATGGACTAATTCAATGGAAAGGTTCGGTGAAACACAAGTAGTTGCTCTTGACATCTCAAAGGCTTTTGATCGAGTTTGGCATAAAGGTCTTCTAAACAAGCTTCCACCTTATGGTTTGCCAACTGTTTTTAGTAATTGGTTATCCAGTTTTCTCTCTGATCGCTCACTGAGGGTGATGGTAGATGGCTCTCTGTCTTCTAACTTCTCCACTAATGCCGGTGTCCCCCAAGGTTCAGTTCTTTCCCCCACTCTTTTCAGAGCTCTTGTATATCAATGACCTTCTTCCATTGACTGGAAATGCTATCCATAGTTTTGCCGATGATAGCACATTGTATTCAACTTTCCATTTTGAGAAACCTTGTTGTGCTCAATCATCTTCAACCTCTCGAAAATCTGCTACCAATTCCTTAAATGCCGATCTTCAGGTAATTCTCCAGTGGGGGCAAAGACAACTTTGTTGATTTCAACCCTTCTAAAACTCAGTCTTGTCTTATATCTCGCAAAAAGGATTCTTCTGCTCCTATGCTTATCTTTAGTGACACTCCGATTTCTAGGCAAAATGATATATTTTGATCTAATCTAATCCCCAAATCATTTTGATCCCCAAAATGATTTGGGGATTACCCTGACTTCTAATCTCTCTTGGCACAAGCACATTACAAATATTGCTTTCTCTGCATCTAAAAAACTTGGTTTTCTCTTTCTCTCTCGGCGTTACTTTTCTTCCAAACAGCTGCTCACTCTGTATAAATTGCAAATCCACCCTGCCATGGAATATTGTTCCCACATCTGGGGTGGTGCCCCCAAAACCTCTCTCAGTTTTCTTGATTCCATTCAGAAGAGGGCAGTTAGGTTAATTAATGATTCATCTCTAATAGAGTCTCTCCACTCGCTTTCTCATAGACGCACTGTTTCTGCTGCATGCCTCTTCTACAGATACTTCCATGGGCACTGTTCTTCTGAATTGGCTTCTATAATTCCCGCTCTCTCTTTCAAAACAGTCCAAACACGTGCGGCCACCAGCCAACATCCATTTACTGTCCAACTTCAAACCCACAGAACAAACTTTTCATCTTCCTTATTTATTCATTCAACTGCCATTTTCTGGAACAACCTTCCTTCATACGTATTTCCTGAAAATTACAATCTACAGAAGTTCAAGTCCAATGTCAACAAATATCTTCTTTCGTCTTCTCAACCTCCAACCCAAGCACGGTACTAAGTACTATAGCTTCTAATACCTCTCGTGTTTGGGGTTCTCATAAAAAAAAAAAAAAAAAAAGTACATATGAGTTGGGTGACAACCCCCTGCACAGACACACAATGTACTACCACAGAATACATCAGCTAGGTCACGAACACCCCCCCCCCCTCACCCAGTATTCAACGAACCGACATATCAACAAGTTACAAATCTTTCCTCGTGTATGCTATCACAGGACCAGATTTCGCTTTTATCCAAAGGACTAAATTATAATTTACCACCCCGAAAACTACTTAAAAACAATGCGTAATTGATATTGAATTTGGACTTCGTAATGTTCCACAAAAAGATTTATTTATTCAACAAGTTAGCCAAGTAGTGAATAACATAAAAGAAACGCGACTTCCTAAATTGAATACACATGACAGTTCAGCTTTACGAGAACTTCAGAGAAATAAGGACATTATTATACAGAGAGCAGATAAAGGAGATACAGTAGTAATACTAGATAAACCTGATTATATTAATAAGTTAGATTCAGTTGTTTCAGATACCTCCACTTATCTTGAAGTAGACCCGGCACTGTTTACTAATTTTGTCAATCAATACATAAAACGTTAACCCCATATCGAAAAAACAACTACATTACTATGGCCCTGTTAAAGGAATTGAAGGCCAGAACATACAATATTCCTGCACTTTTCGGTCAGATAAAGATTCACAAGATTGGATTTCTATTCGACCTATTGTTTCCTACAAGAACTCGGCATTTTCATCCTTAGCCACACATGTATATAGCATTATAAAACCCTTTAGACAGGTAATACAATTTGGGATTAACTACAATACATTATTTAATAATCTTAAAGACTGTAGACTTGGCGACAATGACAATTTATTTTCACTAGATGTTACCTCGTTATATACAAATGTAAACGTTGAATACACATTAGATATTATTTGGGATATGTTAAATAAAAACTCGATTCTGATTAATTATACGAAGCTACCTATTAAGGAAATTTTTCACTTGATTAAACTGTTAGTTGAGGCCAACTATATCACCTTTCGAGAAAAGGTGTACAAACAAATTTTTGGATTGCCAATGGGTATGAGCCTGAGCGGCTTAATGTCAGAGATCTATCTCTCAACGATTGAGCATATACATTTGACACCTTTTCGACCCCGTATCATATACTATGGGAGGTATTTAGACGAGTTCTAGTTATTACTGTCCAAGACATTTTACATTTGTTTAATAATATTCATTCTAGACTCAAATTTACATTGTAAAGGGAGGATACGAATACAAAGTCATTACACTTTCTAAATTTCACGCTTACTCGGGACTCAAATAAAATCCGATTTAGCATCTATAGAAAATCTACACACACCAGTATGCTTCTACATTATAATAGCTATCATCCATTCACCTACAAAAGATCGATTATCTTTAATCAATTTCTAAATGCCTATAAAAATCAACGACGGAATCTGCTTTGAGCTCAGAAATACAAATATTAACAAGCAGGTTCTTAAACAGGGGTTATCGCCTTGCCACAATAAAACGAATTAGGGTACAGGCTAAGGATAGGATACAAAATACTACACCAACCAACAACAGTAATATCAAAAAATACTTTATTTTTGTCCCATATGTTGAACAGTGGCACAAACAGCTTAATAGATTCTTTAAAGATACCAAATTTAAAATTGTGGCCAGGCCAATACGGAAATTACACACTATAGTGAACAATCGCTCGGTTCTTTCTGCGTTCGCAACACAAATTAATGATCTGGTATACAACATTTCTTGCGGTGATGCAACTCGTCTTACCAAGGTTCGATGCGATTTTCTCTGAATATTTGTGTAAATCAACATGAAGCCTCAGTTCGTCCTTCTCGTTCAGCAGCGTCAGAATTAGCCTTTCATGCCATTAAAGATAATCATACTTTTTTATTTAACAAGGCCAAAATACTTAATGTTCAACGTAATTATACGCGATATTAATTGCAGAAACCGTAGAAATTAAATTACATGGGAATTCTGTTAATGTTCGGAGGCCATATTTGATCTCCGATGCGTGGACCTTTACGCACATGCGCGAAGACAAATAATCACTATTTAAGTTTCAGGTTCAATCCTATTCAGTAATTTTCATTCCTGTGATCATGACATGTGGTCGAAAAGCATTGTCAGCTTCAGGAAGGAAAATTGTTTTGAATATTTGTTAGATTCTTTTTAATTGCGTTAAATTGGTTTTTAATTATTATTTTTTACTCTAATGTAAGTTTTCGATTTTTTCATTTTAATTTCTGGAGAGTATCATATGGAAGTGTTCTACATACTATATTGAGGTAAACTCCTCTTATTATTTTACAAATATTAATATCAACGTAGAATGTATTGAGTATTACAGCTCTGATTCATACTAAGTAACTAAAGTCTAGAAAAAAGAACTTATGTCCAAGCTAATCTACAACACTACAATAACTACTAAAAATGTAGTTACTGCAGTTCTGGTTGCAAGCAATATTTCTATTACCTTACCACCACCACTGCGTCAAGCTCACTGTTCAGATTATTTTCTCCAGGCATGGATGAGAGTCAAACCCAGACCTATCACCTGTTTGGAGAGGTTGGGTTGCAGTCCTGTTGATGACTGGAGGAACTTTTAATGTCCTTTTCAATCAAGGTGGTAGCTAGCCAATTTCAGATGGAAAGAGCAGGGGTTTACCCCTGAAAGTTATTCCTGCATAGGATTTCTTAATATGCAAATCAGCCCATTAACACACACTTCTACAGACACAATAGACAAACTGAAATAGGAGAAATAAGTTACATTAAAATAGCAAACTGAATTGTTTGTGAATCATTTAAATGTGTAATGGTAGCACAGTCAAACTTTACTTCATTTTCAAATAAAACACAGTAGTAGTAGCAGCAGCGGTTGTGCTACGAGTGATGTTTCACTATGTAGCTGACATATGGTCCTCAGGGGCACTGGAAACAATTCAATATTAGCAAAGCATTACTTATTTGAGGTAGTGCAATACATGATAACTTGCTGTGAAGGTAGTCACAATATGAGGTAAAATAAAATCGATGCCTTTACACTACTTATGTAGTTTTTCATTTTGGGTTTGCTATGGTGTATTTACACTTATATTTTATAAAAGATAATTACATAAAAATATTTAACGAAATTTAAATTTTCTCTGTTTAATTAAAAAACAATTACCTCTCTCTCTTCTGCAGAATTCTGGACCCTAAAGTGAGCCAACAAGAAACAACCCTCCAGCTTAGATTGGTATTAATGAGCTTGCTAAAGCTCTGGAGATCCAAAGACTACACACCATAATTGATGCCCAATACTTCCAAGCAATAGTTAAGATGCTAATGGCAACATCTTAATTTTGGGAGATTTGTGGCTGGAGAATCCCTCCCATGACCTTAATGGCCAATCTTCTGAGTTCTGCTGATGCTTAACAAGGCTCCATCTTACAAATTGATTTTGAATATCACGTGCTCAAATAAGACAAAGAATCTTAGCATTACCATTAGTAGAGGCATATGATGCAAGAAAGCAAGTTTATGCAGCATCAGCCAAAAAAAAAAAAAAACCCTTCCACTTCACCCCTCCATTCTTTCGAAATACCTGTCTAGCTGAGCCTTAAATTTATTTAGGCTATCAACTTCCACAACAAGGGATGGAAGTCTATTCCATCAACCAACTACCCGCTGGCTAAAGGCAAATTTCCGCACATCTATCCTACATCTGTCTTTCCTCAATTTGAATTTATGCCCTCTCAGGTGATTATTCTGAGCAAGAGGCAGTATCCCATCAGCATTGAGCATGCTCAAACCATTCAAGGCTCTGTATACCTCTATCAGATCACCTCGCCGGTGCCTAGTCTCCAGACACTGTAATTTGCAAAACTCAAGCCTTTATTCATAAGAGTAACCCTTCGTTCCGTTCACTAACCTTGTTGCCCTTCTCTTTACTCGTTCCAGCAGCTCTACATCCTTCTTGAAATGAGGCCTCCAGACCTGTATACAGTACTCAAGGTGCAGCCTGACCATTGCCTTATACAAGGGAATAATCACCTCCCTATCCCTGCTAGAAAAATTCCTGTATATCACTGATAAGACACCATGAGCTACTCTTGCAGCCCATCTCCACTGCTCAGAGAACTTCATATCTGCCTGCATAATTACCCCCAGGTCTTTTTCATTCTCTACCACTGTCAGTGTAGTACCACAGAGTTAATACGTTGCTCTGGGGTTGGTGTTTCCCATATGTAGTACTTTACATTTGTCGATGTTAAACTTCATTTGCTCAACCTTTCCAGATCCTGTTGCAGCAGCATAGTGTCAGTAGTGTCCTTGACAACCCTGCCAACCTTTGTATCATCTGAAAACTTGGACATTAAGCTTGATATACCATCATCAATATCATTTATAAATACAGAAAACAACAATGGACCCAACACTGAACCCTGAGGGACTCCACTAATAACATAAGTCCATGATGAGCAGTGTCCATTAATTACCACTCTGTCTTCTGCCACTCAACCATCCCTTTACCCATAGCAACAATTTGCCACCAATGTGCAACAGTATCAAAAGCCTTTCTAAGATCCAAATATATAATATCAAAGTTATTCCCTGCATCCAATTGTTTTGTGACTACATCATAGTATCCAATCAAATTGGTCAGGCAAGACCTTCCCTTAACAAAACCATGCTGTGTCTCAGCTATAATTGAATTCTTGTCAAGATGATCCTGCAGTGCTTCTTTAACCAGTGCTTCCATTAATTTTCCTGGAACAGAAGTTAAACTCACAGGTCTATAATTACTTGTGTCAGCCTTTGATCCTCCTTTGTGAATTGGGGTTACATTTGCACATCTCCAGTCTGTGGGTACCTCCCCTGAGTCCAAGGAAGCTCTCATAATTATGGCTAACGGACTGCTTACTTCCTTTGCTGCCTCCTTTAATATAACTGGATAGATCCCATCCACCCCAGGTGCCTTTCTTGTATTTATCTTCAACAATTTCTCCTCCACTTTACTCTCAATTATTACAAGATCATCTAGCTCACTGCCAGTGTTTACTTCATCTATGGCATTCCCCTTCCTGAATAACTCCTCATGTGTGAATGTAGATGCGAAATATTGATTTAGTTTGTTAGCTACCTGAGCAGGATCATGAATAGTTGAACCATCGATATCAAGTGGACCTATCTGATTCATCTCCTTCCTTCTAGAGTTTACATAAGAACTCCTTGCTGTTTTTCTTTGCATCCCTTGCCAAAGATTTCTCGTAATCTGCCTTTGCCTGCCTAACCTCCTTTGTAATTTGGTTACAGATCAACTTATATCTATCATAGGTTTCTGTGTCACATGTTAATTTATATGTATCCCATGCATTTTTCTTCTCTGCCATATGTCTCATTAGTTCATCTGACATCCATTTAGGCCTGAACCTTGAACAATATTTCTTAGTTGGTATGTAAAGCCTAGTAGCTTCCAAGATAAGTTCTTTGAACGCTTCCCATTTTGAGTTTGCTGTTGGTAACATCATCAGTTGGTCCCACTGTATAGAATTTAAATACTGTCTCAGACCATCGTAGTCGCCTTTACGAAAGCAATAACCCTTCCCTTTACTCCTGATGGTAGTGACCTCCTTGAGTAAATCTCACTTCAGCACACTATGATCACTGCCACCTAGTGGTTCCTGTATCTGCAGATTCTTAATGCATGAAGAATCACTACTGATAATCAAATCAGTAATCAAATCAAATCAGAGTATTGCTCCCTCTAGTTGCCTCCCGAACGTGCTGATTTAGAAAACAATCATCCAATAAATCCACAAAAGCCTTGCTAGTGTGTGAATGACCAACACACAAATTCCAGTCAATATCTGGGAAATTAAAATCCCCCATTATAAGACTCTGATTTACTGGCCCACTCTATTTCCCTGTAAAGTTTCTTATTATACTCATCAGAGTCATTAGGCCTACATCACACTCCTACTCTCAATTTTAATCTCCCAATGCTTATGTCACACCAAACTGACTCGACACTGCACTGTCCAGCGACGTCGACTGGCCTGTACGTCCTTTGATTTTATGTTTCTTAACTAATAGCATAACCCCTCCTCCCTTCCTATCCTGTCTATCCTTTCTGTTGACGCTGTACTCTCCAAATTCCAGTTCTGCATTACTTATATCTGTGTGACACCACATCTCTGACATCCCAACAATATCCACCTTTGATGCTTTGAGCAATACCTCAAATTCATCAAATTTATTTACAAAACTCCTAGCATTGGTGTACATGCAAGTATACATGCACCTGTTCTTTTTCTTAGCTACCCTAACACAACCCATGTGTTTACTTGTACCCCAATGACTCCCAGCAGTCTCTGAAATATCCTGCATCTTATTTTCCAAGCTGCTGCTCATTCCAATAGAAGCAGTGCAAGAATCACTTTCACCTCTGCCAGTGGCTACTGTTAATCTATTAGTCCTTGTATTTCCCCAGTCTAGCAGTTTCCCGACCCACCTAACACTGCCTCGATAGCATCGGCAAACATTCTTGCACCCTTTCTATTTAAGTGTATCCCATCCCTGTAGAAGCAGTTTCTCCTTTTAACAAGTACAGACCAGGCTGAAAAAAATTCTACCCCTTGAGCCTTGCACAATCTTTCCAGGGCCGAATTGATCGACAGGGCTCTCATTATATACTCCCTCCTATCGTGTCTGGGCAGAATTGCAGACACTTTCAAATTCAACCCTAATTCATGGCTTTTTTTCAACAGTGACCTGTACTTGTTAAGTAATTCTGCCGGTCTCCTACTCTTAATATCATTAGTGCCAATGTGTACAACTATATCACCTTTTGTGCCCTTAAAAAATTATATCTGCTCTACAACGTCATTAACCTTTGCCCCTGGTAGACATACCCTGGTCCCGTTCCACCTATCCTTTTTACAAAGCATGTTTCCCGTTTCCCTGACAACAGAGTCACCAACAACTACTAGTTCCTTTGGGACCAGCATATTCTGCCTTGGGGGTTACCGCTGTGTTGCGTGATGCCCAAGTGCAAGCTCTGGCATTGGTGTGGGCAGCTGAGAGCTTGATGGGCCCCCCCTCACTTTTAATCCTTCGAGGGCGTCCACCCTGTCCTTCAAGCTCTCATATAGGCCCATAACAACGCTGAGTTGTCGCCTGATTTCCTTACACTCCTTGCATCGTGCACATACAAAGACATCCCCCATGGCAGTATCATCTTGATGCAGACCTGAATACTTTTACTGTTGAACAAAGTGTTAGTAGTGGCAAATGATGCAAAACAAACTTAGAGCATCAGCAAAGACAAACCAAAAAAAAAAAAAAAAAGAAACTACCTGCCTCACCCATCCATCCATCCATCCATCCATCCAACCACTCCAAGAATTTGTCTAGTTCTTCCTTGAATTTATTCAAACTACCCACTTCCAACAACAACAGATGGAAGTTTCTTACAACAAGCAACCATCTGCTGGCTGAAATCAAAGTTCCACACATCTATCCTAGAACCATCCTTCAATTTAAATTTATGTTCCCTCAATGTTTAGTTTCAGCAGAGGAAGAAAGCCATCAATATTGTGCTTACTCAATCCATTCAAGGCCTTAAATATCACAATCAGATCTCCTAGCAGATGCCTAATCTTCAGATGCTGCAATTTTCAGAAGTCTTGTTTGGTAAGAGCACCATTTTGTTCCCTTCACCAGTTTCACTACTCTTCTATGCACCCATTCCAGCAGATTATTATTATTATTATTAGCTATATGGTGCAAGGAAGCCTTTTTGGCTGGTGCAACAGTAGTTATGTTGCACCAGCCAAAAAAAAAAAAAAAAAATTCCCCAAGTTACCCTGAGAGAGAGAGAGAGATAAAAGTAGAAGGTAATCACCAAGAAAGAGAAGAATGACGATATACATCCTTCCTAAAATGTGGCCTCCAGACCTGTACTCAAGATGTGGCTTAACCAAGCCCTTGTATAAAGTGATAATCTCCTCCTTATCCCTGCTAGCAAAGTTCTTGTACATCATTCAAAAACCCCATATGTATACTAGCAGCCTTCTGCACTTCCTATCTGACTGCACAATTATCTCCATTTTTTAATTTTCCACTGTGCTGAGTGTAGTACCACAAAGTTGGTATGTTAATTTGGGATTACTGCTACCCATATGCAGTACCTTGAATTTGTCAATGTTAAACTTCAAATGTCATCTCTTAGCTCATCAGCCTAATTTTTCTAGATGTAGTTGCAGTAACTTATCTTATTTTCATTAACAACCCTGCTAACCTTTTTTATCATTTGAAAACTTAGACATTAAGCCTGATATACTTTCCTTAATTAATAAATAGTGAAAACAATGTGCTCAGTAGTAAACACTAGGGGATCCCAATAATAATAATATTAGTCCACCAAGAGTGCTGCCCATTAATAACCACTCTCTGCCTTTGCCCACACCTTTATCCACATCAGTAAACTACCCTCAATGCCATATACACCCAAATCTCTTTTTACACGATAGATACATTCCTAAAAATTACGCGTAAAAAGAACTACTGACTCCATAGATTCAGTAGATTGGTTCCAAACGTGAAATCTCATCTGTTGTGGAAGTGGGTAGTTTGAATAAATTCAAGAACTAGGCAAATTCTTGGTGAAGATGAAAGTTTTTTGGGGTGAGTGGGTAATTTATTTATTTTTTGGCTAATGCTCTACAAGATTCGTTTCTGCATCATTTTCCACTACTAATAAAATAATATTGGTCCACCAAGACTGCCCCTTAACAAATCCATGATGTGATTAAAGTATAACTGCATTTTTGTCTAGATGGTCCTGCATTACTTCTTTAATCAGTGACTCAATTATTTCTCCTGGAACAGACGTTAAGCTAACAGGTCTGTAATCACTTATGTCACCTTTTTGATTCACCTTTGTGAATTAGAAATACATATGCACATCTATAATCCATAGGGCTCACCACTGAATCTAAGGAAGCTTTCATAATCATGGACAAGGGTTTGCTTACTCTTTTGCTATCTCCCTTCATATAACTGGATAAATCTCATCTGCCCCAGGCACCTTTTATATGTTTAGCTTCAACATATCTTCCACTTTCCTTTCAGTTCTCAAAATCATTTAGCTCTTCATTAGTTTGATAAATTTTTGACATTCCCTTCCCTAGAGAATTCCTCATGTGTGAATGCAGATGCAAAATACCTCTTCAGTTTGTCAGCAACCTGTTAAACCACTAAAATCAAGTGGCCCAATGGGATTCAACCCCCTTCCTTCTAATGTTAATATAAGCATAGAAGTCTTTGTTGCTGTTCTTTGCATTCTCTGGCAGAGCTTTCTCTTCTGTATCTGATAATTTATATGCATCCATGCATTTTTATTCTCTGCCACAAGTCTCATTGGTTCATCTGACATCTGTTTAGGACTGAACCTTGAACAGTGTTTCTTAGTTGGCATGAAAAGCCTAGTAACTTCTATGATTATTTCTCCTGAATGCTACCCCTATAAAATTTCCTGTTGGTAACATCATCAGTTGATCCCAATGCACTGAATCATTAAAACAGTCTGACACCACTGTAGTCACCCTTATGAAAGCAAAAGCCTTTCCCTTTACCCTTTAACAGTAGTTATGTCTTTAAGTAAATTCAGCATCAGTACACTGTAATCACTGACACTTAGTGGAACTTTTACCTGCAGATTCTTAATGCACAAAGAATCGCTGCTGATAACCATATCAACAATACTGCTTCCTCCTGCTGCCTCTCTAACATGTTGCTGTACAAAACAGGTCATCCAATAAATCCACAAAAGTCTTGCTAGTGTGTGTGTGAGTGACCAACCCACAAATTCCAGTCAACATCTGGAAGGCTAAAATCAACCATTACAAGACATTCGGATTACTGGCCCGCTATTTCTCGTACAGCTGTTTCATATACAGTCAATTCCAATTATTTGGGACACATAGAGTCTAGAGCATTTTGGCCCAATTAAGCGGCTGCCCCAATTATGCAGAGTTTCACGTATTTAAAAATACAGCTTTACAATTGATATTGCGTACGATCATATCACATTACGATGGACTCACCATATAAAATACCATTTCCTATACGATGTAGGAAGCACCGGTCATTGTGATCACATTTGTGAATTGAAGTTTAATTCTATTAAACAGCGATTCTAATTAGCGAAAATAGGAGGAATATTATCCACAGGCAATAAAAGTAAAGATATACTGTATTAAGTACAATTTTACACTTTATTACATTACCAATTAAAAAATTAAATGATACGTGAAAATCGGAAGAATATTTTCCACAGGTTAGCAAAATAAAAATAAATTTACACTTACATTCATAGCTTAATTAATACGCACTGTAATATGTACATGCTAACTAGCTGACGTTTCTGTTCACTGACATTTGTGGGTGGGGGGTTAAAATTTAAAATAGTAAAAAAAATAAGCAATCAATAACCAAGAACACGGCACACACAAATTGCAAGTAACACAATATGCACAAGCAAGTGAGTACGGAGTAACAAGTTATGAAGCTTAAAAAATAGGAATGAAGAGCAGATTCTGAAAATTAATTTTTTATATGATTAAAGCACTGACAGAAAAGCCCAATAAACAAGGGACTGCTAATTGTTTTTATTGTTTTGTGGTTGTGACCTCCAGAAATCCGACCGAACCACATGGTATGGTCGGAGACAATCATAGGGTAATCTCGAGTGGTGCAGTCTCCTGCCCCGATTAAATGCCATGTTGTCCCAATTAAGCGAAGTAAATCCTGGCTATTTTCACGATTGGGTTCTGTTCTTTAAGATTTGTCCCAAATAAATGGCTGCCCCGATTAACCTGTGGCCCAAATATCCAGAATCCACTGTACTTGTCAGTCATTAAGCCTATAGCACATTTACTGTCACTTTTGTTTTCCCAGTGCTTACGTCAAACCAAACTGATTCAACATTAGACAGTTGTAATGTTGCCTGGATGCACTACATTAGATTTAATATTTCTAAACTAAGAATATAACCCCGTCCTTCTCCTCAGTCTGTCTTTACTGTATACACTGTGCTCCCCCATATTCAAGTTTAGCATCACTTGTTTGAATGACACCATGTCTTTGATATTCCTACAATGTTTGCATTGGATGACTTCAAAAACAAATTCACTTCAAATTCATCAAATTTAATTAAAATGCTCCTAACATTGACGTACATGCAAATATACATGCATCTCTTATTACCCTTAGTTACCCTAATAGGACCAGGGTATGTCTGCCGGGTGCAAAAGTTGATAATGTTGTAGAGCAGATATCTTTTAAGGGCACAAAAGGTGATATTGTTGTACACGTTGGAACTAATGACATTAAGAGTAAGAGATCTGCAGTCTTACTCAACAAGTACAGGTCAATGTTGAAAAAAAGTCGCGAGTTAGGGTTGAATGTGAAAGTGTATGCAATTCTGCCTAGACACGATAGGAGGGAGTGTACGATGAGAGCCTTTTCGATCAATTTGGCCATGGAGAGATTGTGCAAGGCTCAAGGGGTAGAATTTTTTTCAGCCTGGTCTGTGTTTATTGACAGGAGGAACTGCTTCTACAGGGATGGGGTACACTTAAATATAAAGTGAGCAAGAATATTTGCTGATACTACCGAGGCAGTTTGGCAAAAAACTGCTAGCTTGGGGAGATACACAGACTTGGGGAAACACAGAAAAGCTTAATGGTGGCTGCAGGCAGAGGCAAAAGTGATTCTTGCACTGCTTCTATTAGAATGAGCAGCAGCCTGGAAAGCAAGGTAATGGAGATTTCAAGGACTCTTGGGAGTCATGGTGGAACAAGTAAATACATGGGCTGTGTTAGAGTAAAGAGTAGGAACAGGAGTATAGTTAATAAATTTGATGAGCTTCAAGTGCTAATCAAGACATCAAAGGCAGATATTGTTGGGATATCAGAGACGTGTTGTCACACATATATAAGCAATGCAGAATTGTAATTTGGGGAGTACAGAAAGGATAGACAGGCCAGGAAGGGAGGATGGGTTATGCCCTTAGTTAAGAAACACAAAATCTAAGGAAGTGCATCCAAGTGATGTTGGTGAATAATGTAGTGTTGAGTCTGTTTAGTGTGAAATAAGCACTGGGAAAGGAAAAATGGAGTAGGTGTGTGTTATACGTCTAATGAATCTGATGAGTATAATGATCAAGGGCACAAAAGGTGATGTTGTTGTACACGTTGGAACTAATGACATTAAGAATAAGAGATCTGCAGTCTTACTCAACAAGTACAGGATGTCTTATAATGGAGATTTTTTTATCTTTCCAGATACTGACTGAAACTTGTGGATTGGTCACTCACACACACACTAGCAAGACTTATGTGGATTTATTGGATGACTGTTTTCTACAGCAACATGTTCAAGAGTAAACCAGAGGGAGTAATACTCTTGATCTGATCATCAGCAGTGATTATTCATGCATTAAGAATTTGCAGATAAAATAACCACTGGATGACAGTGATCACAATGTACTGACATGGGAATTACTTAAAGATGTAAACTACCATCAAGGCTAAAGGGAAGGGCTTTTGCTTTCTTAAAGGTGACTACAGAAGTCTCAGATAGTTTTTAAATTCTGTACAGTGGGCTCAACTGATGATGTTACTAACATTGAATTCTAAATGGGAAGCCTTCAGGGACTTAGTTTTGGAGGCTACTAGGCTGTTCATTCCAACTAAGAGATACTGTTCAAGGTTTAGGCCTAAATGGATGTCAGATGAACTAATGAGGCTCGTAGAAGAAAAGAAGAATGTATGGGATGCATCATGTGACACAGAGGCTTATGGCAGGTATAAACTAGTCTGTAATTAAGTCACAAAGGAGATTAGGCAGACAAAGGCAGATTACAAGAAACCTTTGGCAAAGGATGCAAAGAAAAACAGCAAAGAGTTCTTTACTTATCTAAACTCTAGAAGGAAAGGAAGAAATCAGATTGGACCACTTAACATACAGTCAGTCCTCGTATAACACGTGTTTACACTACACGAATTCGATCATACATAATTTATAAATAGGGGAACGATATCTTATATAACACGAACCAAATTCGCTTATGCACGATTCGCCTTTGTGTCTACAAGAAATGGCAGTCGAACGCAGAATCACCACAACTGAATGCAACACGATAGGAATGAAGAGAAGATTCTGAAAATGTATTTATGTTTTTTATATCAGTGAAGGGGAACCACATTTCACCATAATAACGTAAAAACCAACAATTCCAGCAATCGGTATAATCGCAAATGCAATTAGATCAAGTTTACTACCAGTTTATAACAGATTCCACTAGCAGAAATGCAACTGGAAATTGTTTTTATTGTTCTATGGTAGTAACCCCTAGAAATGTGCTTTAGTAAAATGTGAGGTGTTAATAGTGTATCTCTGCCTTTACGGTGTTGTTTATTCAGTTGCTACACGCGCGCAGCTTTGTTTATGTGTATCAAGCGTGCCTCCTTGTTTTGTAATTGTGCTTTATTCCCTAAAAATGAGTAAAATACGTAAAAGGTGTGAAAAGGAAACATCCTGGTGAAGACACTGCAGATTCAGAGAGAAAAAGAAAAGCAATATTGATAAACAGAGGTGGACTGGGTCAAAAATTCTTACCCGAGAAAATTTATAGTGGCCTCATACTATGGTTTATGGCCAAAATCACACCGGCCTCTGGGGTTTCCCTGGTAAGACTTATATCAAGTCCGCCTCTGTCAATAGAGAAAAAATATGAAATTGTGAAATGCTTTGGGCAAAATGAAAGACCATGTGATATTGCACGTGCTACAGGCCTAAATGAGGCAATGCCGAGAATTATAAAGAATGCAGAGTAAATAAAAACAACTTTCATAGCAGGAACAACTCAAAGTGTAATTAAAATCCATTAGATTAAGACACAAAGAATTGGAAGAGTGAAACGGCTGTCATCTGTTTCGATAGAAAATCAAACAAAAAACAAGTTTGCTTATGATAGCATTAACAATATTTTATTACGTAATAGTCGTAATAAAATATTTTATTACGTAATAGTCGTAATAAAATACGTAAGTATTTTATTACGATTATTTATTGTGTTTGGTAAAGTTTTGGTTACAAATGGGTGTTCAATCTTGGGTGGTCGGCACCTAATCCTATTTTCTCCATAGGGCCTGTTGTTTATATTGCACGACTTTGCATTGCACGAGGGTTTCTAGGAACACAACCATCGTGCTATACGAGGACTGACAGAAGATAGGTTGACTATTGATGATCATGCTCAGGTAGCTGATAAACAATGAGTATTTTGCATCAACATTCACACATCAGGAGTTATTCAATGAGGGGAGTGCCAGAAGTTTATCAAACGCTAATTGGGAGCTAAGTGATTTTGTAATAACTGAGAGCAAAGTGGAGGAGAAATTGTTCAAGTTAAACATAAGGAAGGCACCTGGGGTGGACGGGATCTATCCAGTTATATAAAAGGAGGCAGCAAAGGAAGTAAGCAAACCCTTAGCCCTAATTAGTTTAAAGCTTGAGTCCAAGCTTCCTTGGACTCAAGGGAGATCCCATGGACTGGAGGTGTGCAAATGTAACACCAATTCACAAAAAGGGTTCAAAAGGTGACACAAGTTAGTTAAAACCTGTTAGTTTAACTTGTCTTCCAGGGAAAATAATGGAATCACTGGTTAAATAAGCATTGCAGGATCACCTAGACAAGACGGCAGTAATAGTCGAGACACAGCATGGGTTTGTTAAAGGGAGGTCTTGTCTGACCAATTTGACTGGATACTATAATGTGGTCACAAAGGAACTGAATGCCAAAAATAATTTTGATATTTCAGGAAGGCTTTTGATACTGTTGCACACGGAAGACTGCTGTACAAATTGGAGAGGTATAGCATTAAGGATAAGTTGCTACAATGGATAAAGGGATAGTTGAGTGGGAGACGACAGAGAGTGGTAATCAATGAACGCTACTCTTCGTCGACAAACGTTATTAGTGGAGTTCCACAGGGTTCGGTGTTGGGCCCATTGTTGTTTTGTATATTTATCAATGATATTGATGAAGGTGTATCAGGTTTAATGTCCAAGTTTGCAGATGATATGAAGGTTTGTTAAAAACACTAAAGAAGGTATGCTACTCCAACTGGATCTAGATAAGTTGGGCAAATGGGCTGAGAAGTGGCAACTGAAGTTTAACATTGACAAATGCAAAGTACTGTGTATGGGTAGCAAAATAACCGAAGAGAAACATACCAACTGTGTGGTACTACACTCAGGGAAGTGAAAATGACTTGGGGTAATTGTGCAGTTGAATATGAAGTTCGCTGTGCAGTGCAGACAGGATGCCAAGGCAGGTCACGAAGTCTTGTCAATGATATATAGGAATTTTGCTTGCAGGGACAGGGAGGTGATTATCTTGTTATACAAGACAATGGTCAGGCCACACCTAGAGTACTGTGTACAGGTCTGGAGGCTTCATTTTAGGAAGGATGTAGAGTTGCTAGAACAAGTACAAAGAAGAAGATTGGTGAGGGGAGCAATTGGTGAGGGGAGCAATTGGTGAGGGGAGCTTTCTCTTACCAAGAAAGGTTTAAGTTCTGCAAACTGCAGCGCCTGGAGAATAGGCACCTGCGAGGTGATCTGATTAAGGTGTATAAGGCCTTGATTGGTTTGAGCAAGCTGAATGATGATGGGATTCTTTATCTTGCTCAGACTAAGAACCTGAGGGGGCACAGTTTCAAACTGAGGAAAGATAGTTGTAGAATAGATGTGCGGAAATTTGCCTTTAGCCAGCAGGTAGCTGATTGTGCAAGCTAATAGCCTAAATAAATTTAAGGCTGAGCTCGACAGGCATTTGAAACGAATGGAGGGGTGAAATGGAAGGGGTTTTTTTTTTTTTTTTTTTTTTCCGGCTGATGCTGCATAAGCTTGCTTTCTTGCATCGTATGCCTCTACTAATGCTAATACAGTCCCTGTATTTATTTTTTTCCTGAAGACCCACAGCAGGGCTTGAAATTCCTGACACCTTGGTTTCCCGCTGTTGCATGTTGCAAAAGAAGCAATAAAAGAATCACTTTCACCTATGTGTGTGTGGCTATTGTTAATCTATTAGTCTGTGTATCTCCACTCCCCACCCAAAGCAGAAATTTATCATGAAAGATTCTGTTCTTTCAAGTCTGCTTCTCTGTGATTGTGGTTGATCTCTTTATTAGCATTAGTAGAGCATTAGCATTAGTAGAGGCATATGATGCAAGAAAGCAAGCTTATTCAGCATCAGCCAAAAAAAAAAAAAAAAAAAAAACCACTACTCCCATTTCACCCCTCCATTCGTTCGAAATACCTGTCCAGCTGAGCCTTAAATTTGTTTAGGCTATCAACTTCAACAACAAGCGATGGCAGTCTATTCCACAAACTAACTGCCCGCTGGCTAAAGGCAAATTTCCGCACATCAATCCAACATCCGTCCTTCCTCAATTTGAATTTATGCCCTCTCAGGTGATTATTCTGAGCAAGAGGAAGAATCCCATCGGCATTGAGCATGCTCAAGCCATTCAAAGCCTTATACACCTCTATCAGATCACCTCGCCGATGCCTAGTCTCCAGGCTCCGTAATTTGCAAAACTTAAGCCTTTCTTCGTAAGAGCAACCCTTTGTTCCATTCACTAATCTTGTTGCCCTTCTCTGTACTCGTTCCAGCAGCTCTACATCCTTCTTGAAATGAGGCCTCCAGACCTGTATACAGTACTCAAGGTGTGGCCTGACCAATGCCTTATACAAGGGAATAATCACATCCCTGTCCCTGCTAGAAAAATTCCTGTATATCATTGACAAGACACCATAAGCTACTCTTGCAGCTCGTCTGCACTGCTCAGAGAACTTCATATCTGCCTGCACAATTACCCCCAGGTCCTTTTCATTCTCTACCACTGTCAGCGTAGTACCACAGAGTTGATACGTTGATCTGGGGTTACTGTTTCCCATATGTAGTACTTTACATTTGTCAATGTTAAACTTCATTTGCCACCTCTCAGCCCATCTGCTCAACCTTTCCAGAACCTGTTGCAGCAGCATAGTATCAGTAGTGTCCTTAACAACCCTGCCAACCTTGGTATCGTCTGCAAACTTGGACATTAAGCCTGATACACCATCATCAATATCATTTATAAATACAGAAAACAACAATGGACCCAACACTGAACCCTGAGGAACTCCACTAATAACGTTAGTCCACGTTGAGCAGTGTCCATTGATTACCACTCTCTGTCTTCTGCCACTCAACCATCCCTTTATCCATAGCAGCAATTTGCCTCCAATGCCACACTTCTCCAATTACATATAATCTAATGTCTTCATTAAAGAATACTGGAAAAAAAAAATCCTAAACTTTTGAGTATAGGAATTTTAACACTACCTAAGGATATTTTCAATACAAATTGCATCAAAATCACGTGAAATAAGCTAATACTTACAATAATGGATAATACTTTCTTTTTTGAGTCCTCACTGAAAAGATAAAACAGAGACATTAAGAAAATAAAAAGGTCATATAGAATGAAGAATATCATAAAAGAATAAAGTTGGGTAACTTTATATAAAGACAAACATGGTTATATCTCCAATACTATTTTGAAAAAGGAACACTTATACACCACAAAACTAATGTTTGTTTGTTATTTGGTTTTTAAGAGCATTAGCAACTAAGGCCATATTGCTCTGTGGATATGCGGTGGTGATTCCCTGACCTTTCCGCATCCTCCGTATTTGGTGGTCACTGGCTCGAACCCCGGTCTAATCAAGAAGCATGTGCTATGCACTGATGCTTCCTGCCCACCTGGCTACGGAGGTGCCACACCATAAAACTAATGAGGCAAATTAATGCTATAATTAGAGTTATATTTTCAAAAGATGCAATTCATAATAATCAAAATAGAATAAAGTAAGAAACAAACAATGAAATAATCCCCAACCAACCAAGAAGGTACACTTGCTTCTCCAGAGAAAGAGCAGTTCATGTGAACTCTGAAGGAGATTATATTTGCCTCATTCTTAATTTTGTAATTTTATTTTTACTATTAAGTTATCTTGGTACCCAGGTAACAGAATTTACTTTGCTAAATATAACCCTAACTGTTGCATTAATTTGCCACATTAGTTTACTGGTATATTTAGTGTTCTTCTTCTACAAATTCAGAAAGTGATTCTCCTTGTACATTATATTCATTATCTGTGCCTTAACTTATCCAAAGTGATTCTCCTCACATATTCAATAATTCTCGAGCTCAGGCCATCCCACTCACATTTGCTTCACGTAACACATTCAATGGCTCCTGACTTAACCAAATTAGCATTAGATTTAGTAGAGGAATATGATGGAGGAAAAAAACTTATGAAGCATCAACCAAAAAAAAAAAAAAAAAACTAAACAAAAACCCACTTCCCATTTCACCCTTCCATTCACTCTAGAAGTTGGTCCAATTCTTCCTAGAATTTATTTAAGCTATCAACTTCTACAACGACAGATGGAAGTTCCAGCTATCAACCACCTACTTGCCAAAGGCAAATTTCTGCACATCTATTCTATAACTATCTTTCCACAATTTGAATTTATTCCCCCTCAGGTTCGTAATTTGAGCAAGAGAAAGAATTCCATCAGCATTGAGCCTGCTCAAACCATTCAAAGTCTTATACACCTCAACCAGATCACTTCAGACGTGCCTAGACTCCAGATGCTAAGCCTTTCTTGGTAGGAACACCCCTTTGTTCCCCTCACTAGTCTTGTTGCCCTTCTGTACTTATTCTAGCAACTCTACATCCTTCCTAAAGTGAGATTTCCAGACCTGTACACAGTACTCAAGGTGTGGCCTGACCATTGCCTTATACAAGGGGATAATCATCTCCTTATCCTGCTTGCAAAATTCCTGTATATCATTGACAAGACCCCCCATGACCTTGTTTGGCAGCCTGTCTGCACTGCTCAAAAAACATCTGACTGCATAATTACCCCCAGATTTTTTCATTCTCCACTGCCCCGAGTGGGTTTTTTTTTTTTTTTTAATGAAACCCCAAACATGAGGTATTAGAACCTATAGTACTTAGTACCATGCATAAGTTGGAGGTTGAGAAGATGAAAGAAAATATTTGTTGACATTAGACTTGAATTTCTGTAGACTTCAATTTTCAGGAAATACGTATGGAGGAAGGTTGTTCCAGAAAATGGCAGTGGAATGAATAAACAAGGAAGACAAAAAGTTGGTTCTATGATTTTGAAGTTGGACAGTAATTGGATGTTGGCTGGTGGTGGCACATGTTCGGACTGTTTTGAAAGAGAGAGCGGGAATTATAGAAGCAAATTCAGAAGAACAGCGCCAATGGAAGTATCTGTAGAAAAGGCATGCAGCAGAAACAGTACGACTATGAGACAGTGAGTGGAGGGACTCTGTTTGAGAAGAGTCATTAATTAACCTAACTGCCCTCTTCTGAATGGAATCTAGAAGCCTGAGAGAGGTTTTGGGGGCACAGGCCCAGATGAGGGAACAATATTCCATGGTAGGGCGGATTTGTGATTTGTACAGAGTGAACAGCTGTTTGGAAGAAAGTAACGCCAAGAGCGAAAGAGAAAACCAAGTTTTTCAGATGCAGAGGAAGCAATATTTGTGCTTGTGCCAAGAGAGATTACATGTCAGAGTAATCCCCAAAAGAGATATCATTTTGCCTAGAAATCAGAGTGTCACCAAAGATAAGCATAGGAGCAGAAGAATCCTTTTTGTAATATATAAGACAAGACTGAGTTTTAGAAGGATTAAAATCAACTAAGTTGTCTTTGCCCCACTGGAGAATTACCTGGAGATTGGCATTTAAGGAATTGGTAGCCTCAATATAGTGCGTAGAACACTTCCGTATGATACCCTCCAGAAATTATCATACGAAGTGTTCTACGCACTATATTGAGGTAAACTCCTCTTATTATTTTACTAATATTTTACTAAAATTATCAACGTAGAACATATTGAGTAGTACAGCTCTGATTCATACTATGGAATTGGTAGCAGAAATTCGAGAAGTTCAAGCTGATTGAGGGTTTCTCAAAATGGAAATTGGCATGCAATGTGCTATCATCAGCAAAACCATGGATACGATTTCCAGTCAATGGAAGAAAGTCATTAATATACAAGAGGAAAAGAGTGGGGGAGAGAACTGAACCTTGGGGGACACCAGCATTAATGGAGAAGTTAGAAGACAGAGACCATCTACCATCACACTCAGTTTTCTCTCGGATTGCTCACTGAGGGTGACCTCAGTGAGCGATCAGAGAAAAAACTGGATAAGCAATTACAAAAAACAGTTACCAAACCATAAGATGGAAGCTTGTTTAGAAGACCTTTATGCCAAACACAATCGAAAGACTTTGAGATGTTAAGAGCAACTGCTTGTGTTTCACCAAACTTTTCCATTGAATTTGTCCATAAATGGGTAACATAAGCCAGAATATCACCAGTGGACCAACACTGACGGAATCCATGCTGGCGACCATTGATCAGACGGAAGGTTTCTAGGTAGTTTAAGAGTTGCGGGTTAATTGATTTCTCCATTACTTTAGAAAGAATAGAAGTAATTGCAATGGGACAATAATTGAATGGGAGGGACTTAACACCCTTTTGAGCATATTTCCAAGCAGAAGGAAAAACACCTTTGGAATAAGAAAGTGAAAAAAGCGGCAAAGAACAGGAGTAAGTTCAAGAGCACAGGTTTTGAGAACAAGTGGAGAAATACCATCAGGACCTGGAGCTTTCCTAGCATCAAGAATAGTCAAAATTCGATTCTTCAGACACCCTTTTGATGGAAGACCACAGGAGGCACTAAATGGAGTGTACTGGGAATGGTGGGAGGTGTTTTTACCAAGATCATTAATACAGTTGGAAGAAAAATGGGATGCTAGCAGGTCAGCTTTATCCTTGGCTGAAGTGACAACAAAACTATCTGGTTTTAACAGAGGTGGGAGCAGAGATGGGTAAGGAAGTTGCTGCCAATAGCTTTGGCAAGAGACCAGAATGCTCGGCTTCCATTAGGGCAAGAAGCAAGTTTACTACTCTTAGCCTGTTCAAAATCTAGTTTGGACTGATTAATGAATGCTTCGCAATTGTTGCGAGGTTTGTGTAGGCAAAAAATGAAACTGAAGAATTGGAAACAAGCCAATTACGATATGCAACACTCTTCTCTTGAACAGCCATAGCACATTTATTGGAAAACCAAGGTTTAGATAAAGGACGAGATTTTAAAGTGGAGTGTGGAATAAAGAATTCATTCCTACAAGAATAATTTCACTGACACAATCTGAGAAAACGTTGACATCAGAAGTTTTGAAACAGTAATCCGACCAAGGAAAAGAAATCTCGCCGGTCATCCATTTTGCATTCTTGTAATGCCAAACAATATGAGTTTGGGAATAGCCATGAGATAAAGGCTCCATTGGAGAAGAGACAATCGAAGTTGTGATTTGAGGTGGCTAAAGGACCACCCATTCTGACCTTGTACTTAGAAGGGTTGTTTGTGAGAAAAAGATCATGATGTTGGCTGTATGGTTAGGATTGTCCGATATTCGTGTAGGTAAATGAACAATCTGTGCAAGGTCATTAGTAATTGTAAAAGCCTCAGCATCTCGACCAGCTGTGTTGGTGTGACTAGAAAACGGAAGCCAGCTGGAGTTGTAAACATTAAAATCACCAAGGAAAATTATCTCACTGTTAGGAAAGTTGGAATGGAGAAAGTCAAGTTGCAAAGAGAGGAAGTCAAAGAGCTCCAAGTGATTAGTGGAGTTGGGAGAACGGTAAAGACAACAGATGAATTTGACACAATGAGGTAGAGAGATTGTAAGCCAGAGAAGATCGAAAAGCCGAGATTCCAAATTACCAAGTCTCTGACAGGGAATATCGGAATGGACATGTGCATAAGTACCACCTTTGAGATGAAAGGAATCATACAGCGAATAATTTGGGCAACTGAGATGGGCAGTAGTTGAATCAACCGATAACTGAGATTTTGTCAGAAAAAGTACATGGGGTTTGGCAGACTGCAAGTGGAAATGGACATTGTTGAGATTAGAATTGAGACCACGTATATTTGTGAAATGAACTAGGAAGTGTTTGGGAGGTTTAGATCTTTCTTTTTGCAGATAAACTTACTCTATTAGTTTGACAATTCGTGGTGTATTCAATAGTAAGAAAAAGTGGGGGGGACATGCTGTATGAGTAATGAAATTTTTGGATATGGTGTACCCAGAATATAATATACCCAGATCCTTGACATAACGTGGCCTCGACAATGCCCCCCAAATTCATAATAAAATGACAAATTTATAATAATAAAGACCCCCAAATGGCAAATTCATAATAATAAAGACCATTAATGAAGAGATAGTGGTGCTTTACCACTATCTTGTTGTTGCTTTTTCCTCTTGTTTTTCTGCCTGGCTGCATGTTCAAATGTACCAAATGTGTAGTACCACACATTTGGTACATTTCTCTGGGGTTACTTCTACCCATATGCAGTACTTTGCATTTGTCAATGTTATCTTCAGTTGTCACTTCTCCGCCCACCTGCCCAACTTTTCTAGATCCTGATGCAGTTGCATACTGTCATAATTGTCATTAACAACCCTGCCAACTTTTGTATCATCTGCAAAATTAGACAAATATACAAAACAATGAAGAGACCAACAGCAAACCCCAGGGGCTCCACTAATAACATTAGTGGAATTCCCCCACGAAGAGCAGTGTCCATTGATTAACACTCTGTTTTCTCCCAATATACCATCCTTTTATCCATTGTAGTAACTTGCCCTTAATACCATAATGCTCTAATCTGTACATCAGTGTTCCATGTGCAACAGTATTAAAAGCTTTCCTGAATTGCAAGTATACAATATCAAAATTATTTTTTCCAGTTCCTTTGTGACCACATCATAGTTGTTGATTGTTTGTTGTTTTGGTTTTTTAGGCGCATAACAACTAAGATCATATTGCTCCAGGGATATGCGGTGGTCATTCCCTTACCTTTCCACATCCTCTGTATTTGGTGGTCACAGGCTCGAACCCCGGTCTAATCAAGAAGTGTGTGCTACGCACTGCTGCTCCTGCCCACCTGGCTACGGAGGCCCCATCATATCATAGTATTCAATCAAATTGGTCAGACAAGACTTCCCCTTAACAAACCCATCCATGTATGAATTATTACTGTAGTCTTGTCTAGATGATCCTGCAATGCTTCTTTTACCAATGACTCCATTATTTTCCCCAAAACAGAAGTTAAAATAACAGGTTTGTAATTGCTCACGTCACCCTTTGTGAACTGGGGTTACATTTACACATCTCCAGTCTGTGGGGATTTCCCCTGAACTTGAGGATGCTCTAATAATTATAGCTAAGGGTTTGCTTTGCTCAATTTGCCGCATCCTTTAATAATATAACTGGAAAGATCCCATGCACCCCAGATGCCTTTCTTATATTTAATTTCTTATATTCATAAATACCATCAACAAAGAGATAAAGGGTGCAAGATAAAAATTTGAAGGCAATGTAAAGATTGGGAAAGTCGTTAATGATCAATGAGAAGCAGCGCTTCAAGTTGACTTGAACAGGCTTCAAGGATGGGGAGAAAAGCGGCAGTTATGTTTTAATTCAGCAGAATGCAAGGTCTTACTTACACTTAAGAAATAACATATACACTTAGTAGGATCAAATTAAAAACAGCAGAGGAAGAAATTGATCTGGAAATTATGATATGGACACACATGAAATTTTCTGAGCAGTGAAAAGAAGTGGCCAGGAAAGCTCATTGTATCCAATTAATGATTTATCGAACAATATCGTGACTGTTACATAAATCAGAGATAAATAGAGATAGGGAGGTCATAATCCCACTGTATAAGGCAATTGTAAGACAGCACGGAATACTCTGTTTAAGTATGGTTATCTCATCTGAAAAAAAGACATTATGCTTTTTGAAATGGTTCAAAGATGGGCAAAAGGGTGACCTTTTGAGGAACAAATTCGATTATGTGGGCTACAGAGCTCAGCAAACAGGCAACTTAGAGGAGGACCTGATTGAGGTTTATAAGGCTCTGAAAGGGATTAGTAAGATTAATGAAGATGGAATTTTCACTGTTATAAAGAATTCTAGAACTAGGGGGCCATAAATTCAAATTACTAGGGAAGTGATTTAGACTGGATTGTAGAAAGTTTTCTTATATCCAGTGATTTGTTGATTACTGGAACAAGTTACCTTCAAAATGTGTTTTACACCTTTTTTTAAAAAAAAAAAAAAAAAAATTAATTCTGCTGAAACTTTCCAAAAAATCTTTTGGACATAAAACAGAAACACTCTTATTCTCTTCCAATTTTCCAGTTTAAAAGACCATTAGGTACACAAAATTTCAAACATGCCCATATATTTCTGCTTATTACGTATATAATATTATTAACAAAATTTAAAAAAACATTAATATTATACTTCTGTTTTCAGGTTTATTTCAAATTTGACAAGCTTCGCAATACACAAAATTTGAAACTACATATCTTGCTTTCTGCAACATGGCAACCACCTGGAGAGAATATCAGGTTTCATGTAATCTTCTTGACTCTATGAAAATAATAATAAATAATTCAAAAACAAGTACGATAAGAATGCAGATGTTTACTGAACTAGTGGATGAAGAAAAACAAGCAACCTGAAATTTAAACACATATAGGGTAGGTGCTTGTCTGGTATCATGCTACTCTTCAAGAAAAAAGCTAAATAGTGGCAAGTTCTCACATGCAATTTCTGTAAAAAAAAAAAATTATAAAATATTATTTCCATAAAAAACACATTTCACTACTGCAGGTAGTTTCTGAAATATGTGCAGTAAAAGACATTTAAAAGGTAAAAAAAATTACAGATTTTTAATCAATGATTAATGGTTTATGCAAGAATGTTATTTCTGGGGATCATGTCAGGTTACCCGTCACAACTCAGGGGTTAAGGTTTGCTTTTTTCTGTGAACATTTAACATTAAAAGTTGGAATGATGTTCATTGCAAATAATGCATTTAACTCATTTATTATTACAGGTGAACAGAAAGCATATCTCGTCCTCTCCTTCCACTTTATAGTTTGTTATGCATCATTTTGGCTGAAGGGCAAAAACGACTTTTAAACTCACACTGGATACTTGGTATTTCTAAACCAGATATCAAAGGTTTTGACAAGTGACATTCTGAAATTTTCTAAATATTAATGTTATTTCTTGAATTTTTGGCTTTCTAGCCTAGATTGATCATTGGAAATAGGATTTATGAATTACTTCCATAGCTGAACAAGTGAATCACTTCTTCAGTCATGATGTAGATCAGTATCATGCAAGGTTTCTGCTGCTAGGATTGACTGAGTTGTAACGATACATAGCATTACAATGCCTTAATCTGCTTCCAATTCATAATACTAAGTAATACATCCCAAGTAAGTGAAAGCAAACATTAAAAATCAAAAATACAGCAAGAGGTAGTCTTTTTCTTTTTCGAAAACCCCAAACACGAAAGGTATCAAAACCTATAGTACTTAGTACTGTGCATGGGTTGAAGGAGAAGTATGGGGGAGGGGGATGCCGGAAACTTTGCTCTAGAGACTAAACATGGGTTTCACCACTTCGAGCCTCCAATAAGCAAAGTGGTGGTATTTCACCTGTTGATGAAGGTCATCTAGTACTGGTGTTTGGTAAAAATTAATTATTAATTTAAAACAATGCAAGAAACAATGCTTATAAAGAATCAGCAAAAAAAAAAAAAAAAAAATGTTATTATTGGTATAATGCTAACATCTGTTAATGAAATAGACTCATGCACTTGAAAATGAAATACCACAGCATAAAACAACTCAACACACTTTAAAATGTGATCAGTAGTCGCTGAAAATACTGCTCTACTTTGAAGTAACTGATGCAAATACATGAAGCAGGAAGTTTCATATATTAGTAGTGGCAAATGATGCAAGGATACATGCTTATAAAGCATCAACCAAACAAAGAGAAAAAAAAAAGAAAGAAAAGAAATTGGGCAGGTAGGTGAAACTGAGAGCTGTCTGGTTTTTGCAGAGGTCACTAACAATTCAATTTGGCAAAAGAATTTGATTCTACTGTGGCACATCCTAAAATGGAAGATTTTAGAGCATCCAGCATTGTTGAAGTAAACTGCATTTAATTATCAGCCCCCTTTTGCCAAGACACAGAAATCCACCTAACTGAATCAAAACGAACGAACGGAGGGGTGAAGTGGAAGGGTTTTTTTTTTTTTTTTTTTTTGGCTGATGCTGAATAAGCTTGCTTTATTGCATCATATGCCTCTACTAATGCTAATGCTAAAGTAAAAAAAAATGTGCAATAATTAAATCTGTAAGCCTACAAAAGTGGTCGTGTTTCTTGGTTCAAAATCTACAATACACAAGGGCTGATGGAAGGGGGGTAATTGCCAAATTATGCACTACTCCCATTTATTTATTATTATAGTATTAAGTGGTATTTGTGAAGATATTTTCATATTCTTTCATTTTCCTATATTGTTACCCCTTCCAAAAACAAATGCTGGATTTGCCCTTGAGAATACCAAATGGTTTCACAACAAACAGTATGTGCACTTCGGGTGCAAGATCCAGGAACAGTCAATAGCTGAGAGAGTATACATAGGCTAGCAATAGTGATCAATTGAAATGAATTACTGAATGATTGTTGTGCTGCTATCATAAGAAATCAAGCAATTATTCAATAGTTTTCAATTGACTTCAAAATTTCTTAGTGCAAAATAATGCACTAAGAAATGCACCTTTCATTACTAATTTGAGTGATTCTTACACTGCTTCTATTAGAATGAGCAGTAGCCTGGAAAGCAAGGCAATGGAGATTTCCAGGCCTGCTGGGCTCTTAGTGGAACAAAGTAAAGTACATGGGTAGTACTTGGCAGTGTTAGAGTAACAATGTTAGGAGTACAGGTAATAAATTGATGAACTTGAAGTGCTAGTTAATAAATTTGATGAACTTGAAGTGCTAGTCAAGACATCAAAGCAGATATTGTTGGGATATCAGAGATGTGGTGTCACACAGATATAAGAGGTGCAGAATTGTAATTTGGGGAGCACAATGTGTACAGAAAGGATAGACAGGACAGGAAGGGAGGAGGGGTTATGCTGTTAGTTAAGAAACACAAAAAGTGTGAAATAAGCACTGGGAAAGGAAAAATGAGTGTAGGTGTGTGTTATAGGCCTAATGAATCTGATGAGTATAAATGAGCAATTGTGCAGAGAAATAGTGGGCCAGTAAATCAGAACGTCTTATAAAGGGGAATTTTCCAGATGTTGACTGGAACTTGTGTGTTGGTCACTTGCACGCTAGCAAGACTTTTGTGTATTTATTGCAGGATTGCTTTACTACAGCAATATGTTCGAGAGGCAACCAGAGGGAGTGATACTCTTGATCTGATAATCAGCAGTTATTATTCGTTCATTAAGAATTTTCAGATAAAGGGATCACTGGGTGACAGTGATCACAATGTACTGATATGGGAATTACTTAAAGATGTTATTTTTTTTTGTTATTTGTTTTTTTTTTTTAGGAACATTAGCAACTAAGGCCATATTGCTCCGGGGATATGCAGTGGTCATTCCCTGACCTTTCCGTATTTGGTGGTCACAGGCTTGAACCCCAGTCTAATCAAGAAGCGTGTGCTACGCACTGCCGCTCCTGCCCACAGAGGCGCCACTTAAAGATGTAACTACTATCAAGGCTAAAGGGAAGGGCTATAGCTTTTGAAAAGGTGACAACAAGGGTCTCAGACAGTTTTAAATTCTGTACAGTGGGATCAACTAATGACGTTACCAACGTTGAATTCTAAATGGGAAGCCTTCGTGGACTTACTTTTGGAGGCTACTAGGCTTTTCATTCCAACTAAAAGATACTGTTCAAGGTTTAGGTCTAAATGGATGTCAGATGAACTAATGAGGCTTATGGCAGAGAAGAAAAATGTGTGGGATGCATATAAATTATCAGTTGACACAGAAGCCTATGGCTGATATAAACTAGTCTGTAATCTAGTCACAATGGAGGTTAGGCAGGCGAAGGCAGATTACGAGAATTCCTTGGCAAAGGATGCAAAGAAAAACAGCAAAGAGTTCTTTACTTATGTAAACTCTAGAAGGAAAGATATGAATCAGATTAGACCACTTAACATAGATGGGTCAACTATCGATTATTATGCTCAGGTAGCTGATAAACTGAATGAGTATTTTGCATCTACATTTAAGTAATGAGGAGTTATTCAACAAGGGGGAGTGCCAGAAATTTATCAAATGCTAACTGGGAGCTAAGTGATTTTGTAATAACTGAGAGCAAAGTGGAGGAGAAATTGTTCAAGTTAAACATAAGGAAGGCACCTGGGGTGGATGGGATCTATCCAGTTATATGATAGGAGGCAGCAAAGGAAGTAAACAAACAATTAGCCATAATTATAAGAGCTTCCTTGGACTCAGGGGAGGTCCTCAAGGACTGGAGGTGTGCAAATGTATCATAAATTCTCACAGGGGGTTCAAAAGGTGAAGCAAATAACTATAGACCTGTTAATTTAACTTGTGTTCTGGGGAAAATAATGGAATCACTGGTTAAAGAAGAAATGCAGGATCATCTAGACAAGACTGCAGTAATAGTTAAGACACAGCATGGGTCTGATAAAGGGAGGTCTTGTCTGACCAATTTGATTGAATACTATAACATGGTCACAAAGGAACTGAATGCCAAAAATAATTTTGATATCATATACTTGGATTTCAGGAAAGCTTTTGATACTGTTGCACATGGAAGACTACTGTACAAATTGGAGAGATATGGCATTAAGGGGAAGTTGCTACAATGGATAAAGGGATGGTTGAGTGGGAGACGACAGGAGTGGTAATCAATGGGCACTGCTCTTCGTGGACAAATGTTATTAGTGGAGTTCCCCAGGGTTCGGTGCTGGGCCCATTGTTGTTTTGTACATTTATCAATGATATTTATGAAGGTATATCAGGTTTAATGTCCAAGTTTGCAGATGATACAAAGGTTGGCAGGGTTGTTAACGACAGTATGCTACTCCAACTGGATCTAGATAAGTAGGGAAAATGGGCTGAGAAGTGGAAACTGAAGTTTAACATTGACAAATGCAAAGTACTACATATGGGTAGCAATGACCGAAGAGAAATGTACCAACCTTGTGGTACTACGCTCAGGGAAGTGGAAATGACCTGGGGGTAATTGTGCAGTCGAATATGAAGTTGCTGAGCAGTGCAGATGGGCTGCCAGGGCAGGTCATGGAGTCTTGTCAATGATATATAGGAATTTTGCTTGCAGGGACAGGGAGGTGATTATCTTGTTATACAAGACAATGGTCAGGCCACACCTAGAGTACTGTGTACAGGTCTGGATACCTCATTTTAAGAAGGATGTAGAGTTGCTAGAACGAGTACAAAGAAGGGCAACAAGATTGGTGAGGGGAGCAATGGGGTGCTCTTACCAAGAAAGGCTTAAGTTCTGCAAATTGCAGCACGTGGAGATTAGGCATCTGTGAGGTGATCTGATTGAGGTGTAGAAGGCCTTGAATGGCTTGAGCAAACTGAATGCTGATGGGATTCTTCCTCTCGCTTAGATTAAGAACCTGACGGGACAGATTCAAATTGAGGAAAGACAGTTGTAGAATAGATGTGCAGAAATTTGCCTTTAGCCAGTGGGTAGTTGATTTGTGGAAGAGACTTCCATCTTTTGTTGTGGAAGTTGACAGCCTAAATCAATTTAAGGCTGAGCTGGACAGGCATTTGGAACAAATGGAGGGGTGAAATGGAAGTTTTTTTTTTTTTTTTGGCTGATGCTGCATAAACTTGCTTTCTTGCATCGTATGCCTCTACTAATGCTGATTTGACTATTTATAAACAATAAAATAATTTGATAATTTTTATTTGAATATAGTGTGCAGAGTGAGTCAATAGTATACCAATTATTCACCTAATACCTAAACCAACACACACACACACACAAAATTTTCTCCCACTCCCAATAATTTGTTCACTAATACAATCATTCATTAAGTTACTTGCCATTTTCCTCAGGCAGGTTTGGTACTGAATAACATTCAGTGACTATTCAGTGATTCAGTTAATTTCCTCACTTACTGGCCACTGCTACTATGCTGAATGATGACCGAGTTCAAAGTGACTCAAGTGATCATGCTACTTTTCTGTAATGACTTGAGTCAGCCAAAAGACTTGTTTTGTCCACCAGAATTTTTTCCAATACTTCTTTAAATCTATTTTAACTTCATAATCTCCACAACAATCTGTGGGAGTTTATTCCAACAATCATTTACTCTGGTTAAAATTTCTGCACATCTATTTCTACAAACATTCTTTAATCAATTTAAATGTATGCTACCTAAGTGTGGAGTTTTCACCTGAGAAATATATTACAGATAACATTAGCATTTAGTTTACTCAATCCTTTTAGAGCCTTGAACATCTCAATTAGATCTCTAAATGTGCTCACTTTTCCAGACAATGAAATTTATATACTTCTTTCTCAGTAAAAATATTCCTTTAGCAAACCCCACAAAAAAAAAAAAAAAAAAAAAGTTGTTGTTCTTGGTACCCGATTCAACAAAATTACATCCTTCCTAAAACAATGCTTTCAAACCCTGTATACAGTATTCATGATATGGCTTAACTTTATACAATAGGATAAGCACCTCTTTCTACTTACTGAAAAAGTACCTGTATATCACTGATGAAATCCTATGATTAGCTGTCCTAGCAGCCTGTCAGCAAAGCTACGAGAACTTCACCAGACTATACAATTTCCCTTGTTTGTTACTGGAAGCTTGAAAAAGTTTAAGTTTAGTTTCCAGAGCAAAGATATCACATTGCCTCATCTCTCTTTTACCATTCATTGTCATATTTTTTGAGGATTATGATGGGATCCAATGTTCCTTACAATTTGATGGTAAACAGTTTTCCCAAGCAGCTACTATATTCCACCAAACCAAGCCTATTGGTAACCCCAGAAGGCAATCCAGATCAGATAGTGCAGGTGGCAAATCTTTTCCTTCAACATGGCATGTATTATGTTGGAAACTTTTCTGTTGCCAGTGATCCCAGAAGGGAAAAAAAAAAAAAAAACCCATCACAGATCATATTGCAAAACTGTTTATTCCCGTGGTTCTCAACCAACTACCGCAAGCAGTACCAAAGGGTACCTTGGGCGTTGCATCCAAAATTGCAGATTTTCATGTGGTTTAGTAAAATAAAATAAAGTAAAAAAAAATTTTTTTTAAATATTAAATTTAAAATAAAATTTTAAAAGTCGCATTTTTTCATAAATCACTTGTCACTTCATGTATATTTTTGTCTAGTTTAACTTTTAGCAGTTTTTGCTATCCTAAGTGAAACTTCTAGTCAATGAAAGGATGTCATATGCTGTTGTTTACAAAAATTTACCTTGTAACTAATTTACTGCACTTAATGAATAGCAGCCATATCCAGATTTCAGACTCCACAGGTAGTTATTTGTAATTAAGCATTCCACTGAAATATTCTATTATTGCATCTCCAGCTGAGAGAAGAAACAATGTTTATAGTAATTATTCACTGACAAATCTTGTTGTTTACAAAAATTACTAGGCAACTGAATAATGAATATATTAAAATGTATAAACGGCCAATTTTTAGCTATTTTCCCATCTTAGAGATACAGTGTACAGTAGATACAAGTGCCAGAAACATTGTGTTGTGAGTTTATGCTGGAGTGACAGTTTTTTTTGTGTAACTATTTTTAATTTTTATTTCACACTATCCAATCATGGATAAATTTTAAAATAGAATTTAAAGTAACCTCCATAGAATCTAAAAAAAAAATTTTTTTTTTTTTTAGATTTAGACAAGCTGAGAACAGAACTGCAGGATGGAAGCCTCCTCAACAATCCATGCTGAGGAGAAATTAACCATAATCTGCCATGCTGGTTCAGTGCAGATTGACAGATGGACCGTATTTAGCAGTCAGGGGCTTGAACCCCGGTTTACTCAAAGAGCGTGTGCTACTGCACTCCTGCTCCTGACCACTCGGCTATAGAGGCCTTCCGTTGTTGCTTTGCTGTGACTCAGACAGGATGCTATATTGCAACAGCCAATTTTATTGGCACAAAATATATACATAAATTGTATTGTATGTTTTGTACCATAGCTAACCACTGTACATCATGCACATAATGAAAACGCGATTTAACGGATGGAAGGTTTCTCTGTGAAACTTGAAAGAAATACACACATTTGCCGAAGTTGCCATCATGGGGGGGGGGGGGGGGAAGTATAATCATAAACACTCATCAAGTTCATCTAAAAGCATCAGCTCCAGAGAAAATGAATATTTGAAATATGGCCTCTATTACTGAAGTGATGAGCAGAATCAAATCCTTCTATGCTTAATATGTGAACAGAAACTCATAAATAACTGTATGAAACACTATTGATGAAATATTTTGAAACAAATCATCAAGACTTGAACAGTAAATCCACTGCTTATTTCGAAGAGAAAAAGTATCACAAAAAGACTTCCTTGGTGAAATCTATATTTGTGAGTTATAAAAAAGAATTATTAGAAGCCTCAATGAAAATGAGTTATAGCATTGCTTGTCAAGGAGAGGCCCACACTATTGGTAAAAATTTCATAATGCCATGAGTTATTGACCTGTGCAAAGACAACATTCAGACCCAACAAATCAGTAAAAATAAAAAAGGTGCTGCTCTCTAATGACACCGTAAAAAGAAGAATTTTACTTTGCTCAGACGATCTTCTCAATGAACTCATTCAGTAGCCTAGTTGTGCTGTTAGTATTTGTTCAATACCTGTATAATGGCCAGCTGTGCAAAGACATTATCTGTGACGATTCTGAAAACCACTACAACAGGAGCAAATTCAAAATTCTTTCCACTTCTTCCACTGTGCTCCCAATATTGTGTGCTTTGTGACACACCAAATTTGTAACAAATTTGTTATAAAAATTTAAGTAGATTTGGAAAAAATTTAAGTAAATAATAATATCTAATATATTACAACAAAACCTCGCTTAGCACGGCTTCAAACAGCACGGGTTTCACTATAACACAGTTTTCAATTAAGTTTAAGTCGAAAATTTACTGTATATTAAAACTCATTCAATAGCCTAGACACGTACTCTACATATATGCTGTGTTGTTGTAGCCTAGGTATGCGTACATATATGCTGCGGTGCCAACTCTGTCTCACATGTACCAACAGCAACGTGCAACAGTGTTCAGTATTTATAATTCCATCCTGGCAAGACAACGTGATAGCTTTTCAAACTTTTCATTTCACAATTTATTTTTTTACTCCTTTAAATACGATTAAAAATATATTTGCATCTTGGGTAGAAATTGCTGCCAACAACATGCATTCTGTTTGGCAATCAGAAAACACTTGGGATTCGAACTTCGGACACCACCAATGTATGTGACTGCATTGACTCACATGCAAATGACTTAGATGATGCAACTCTCCTTGAAATTAATAAGCAAACTGCATATAAAGAAGAGGAAAACAATTCTGAAGTGTACAACACTAATGTGGCACCAAAAAATTTAACAGAAGAATTGGAAAACGTTTTTTGTGGGGTTGACATGGCCTGCAAGGCGATTATGAATGGAGATCCGGATGTTGAACGTAGCATCAAGATATGGCAATTTTACAAGATGGAATTCGATGCTACAAAGACTTGTACTCCAAGAAAATGAAGAGACATCAGACATTTATTATTGAAATACCCAAATAAACAATAAAGCTTTTTTTCTCATCTCTCATGATGTTACCTTTTCATTAATAAAATTTTTGCAATATTTTTTATTTCTAATCATTTTAATTGGCTATCAAGTGCATATTGTTTATAGACTGTTTCTCTGGTATGCATTCAGTTAAAACCCATTCACATAACAGTTTCGGTACCAGTTATCAGTGCTATGCAGGGTATTGCTGTATATACATATTTTAAGTTTCTTAAATTAATAGTCAACAGAAATACCCATACCCCACACACACACTTTAAATTTTTATTATTATTAGCCATATGGTACAAAGGAAGCCTGAGGCTTATGCTGCACCAGCCAAAAAAAAAATATATATATATATTCCCGAGTTACCCCATGAGAGTGAGAGAGAGAGAGAAGTAGAAAGGCATCACCAAGAAAGAGAAGAATGATGATATCCAGCTCAGGACCCTGGGTTTGCCAAGCCCATACTCACCAGATGTGAGCCCCTTTTGTCTTTAAACCAGAAAATAGAAGACTAAGAAATTTGTATTTATATTTTATGTCTAAATTTTTTTTTTTTTAATTTTCAACAGAACTAATATTTTCTTTGTTTTTTTTTTAAATAAAAGCTGTTAAAAACACATTTTTTAATTATTTAATTTTTATTGAAAAATAAAGTTACATACAATAAGTATAATATATATATATATATATATGAAATATTGGTATTGTTATTGTTCAAACAGAATTCAAAAACATCAAAGCCTTTTCTGGATATCAAAAAAGAAAACTGGTGGCCCTTCTGTTTCAGTGCATTCCCACTGCTGAATTGCAAGATGAATCTCAATTTTGATTATAGAACTTTTAACAAATATGATGGGGGTGAGTGTGCAAAAGAAACTGATGCAGTAATAAAAGTGAAATTCATGACAATTCTAATGAAAATATAATTTCTTTGATTGAGAAAATCCGTGCAGCTCACTAACTAATAGCTCACTGGGTGATGAAATGAGAGAAGGAAGAAAGGAATGTGTATTCGGTCTTGGGATAAAGCCTGGAAGCATAGTGGCCAAAACATAGACAGCTGAGCATGATGAGATTTCACAGGATGTTTTCAGCATTAACTCTTGTTACAATTCTGAAAAAGGGAGGGGAGGACAACAGCATACACTGCCTGCTCAAGAGCTTATCCATTCCATTGCTCCCTAACTCCTCCATATGCAGGCTAAAAAACAGTACATAAGGTATGTTCGTGTCAGACAAGCACCTGGGATTTCTCCCATCTCCGCGTGTGTTTCGCTGTATCGAGGACAGTACACTGTCAAGCCAGAGACTTGAAAGTGTGTGGGTCATGTCTGTGCAGTGTGATATGTTGTGCCCATTGTTTATCCGGCTTATTGGCCGCCAGGCCCCTAGTGGGGCCCGACGTTGCCCATACCCTGCCACGTGGAGGCTAGCCGGGTGTATCCAGTATCACAACAATTTGCTCTGGCAGGTCCTGCCACCTAGTTTCCTGGGATTTCAGTGGCTAGGGCCTATTAAAAAAAAAAAAAAAAAAAAAAGTTTATGCATTTGACATTAATGCTTAATGGGATTGCTGTTAGGAAATCGCTGGTTAGGGTTGAACACTAAAGAGATGTGTTAAAGGCCAAATAGGTCGGGCAAAATTTTGATGTTATTAAATTTAGACATGTAACGCTAGATAAAAGCTGATAGTGTTTGATATCTTAGAGATTTGCACAAAACCGGTAGAATTTAGACGTTGGTTATAATTTGGCGGCATTGTTAAGGGGTGTACTCGGTCGATTTAGTGAGAGAGAGGGGGGGAGAGATTGAAGACTGGGGAAGAAACAGAAGAATAGGGACAGATAGAGTAGGCATCCCCAAAGAGGTCAGTGGAGACGAGCCCCACCAGGCGAAATATGGGGGGGTAGGCAGGGAGGAGAGGAGACAGAGATCCGTCTCCTCCATTCCCTGCCTGGGGATGGGGTTTTAAAGGGAACCAGGTTAGAGTACCCAGTTCGGATTGCCAATGGCGTGTTGGCAGCAAAGCCGCAGAATGTCTTCGTCGGTGTCATATCCAAGGAGTGTTGAATCCGGTATAAAGGTCCAGCTGCCCATCCCGCTCTGGGGGTGGGATATGTTAGCTGGCAGTGGGGAACTTACCAGGTGGGGGGGGAGACACACATTTACTTCATTCGTAATGTGCATTCTCAATATACTTGCATTCTTTTTTTTTTTTTTATATACTTTTTCTTATTTTATAATTTTTTTTTATTTTATTTTTTTTTATTTTAATACTTTTTTCTTATTTTATAATTTTTTTTTATTTTTTTTTTTTTTACTTTAATACTTTTTTCTTATTTTATAATTTTTTTTTATATATATATATATTTATTTTATTTTTTTATTATTATTTTTTTTTATTTCACTCAACTCATTCATCTTTTTCTCACACACCAGGAGGGGATGCAATGATAGGTAGCGTAAATTTAAATACTAATTAAAACTAGGGTTAGTGTGTACTTAGCATTTGTGGTTTGTGTTCTTTTCTCTCACACTTACACTTTTATTCATTCTTCTAGCTCTCATCTCATTTATTCGACTCTTTCTTTCTGCACTGCACTCTCTGGGCACCGCAACTTACTGTTATTCTTCAGTTGTGGTGCAGGCCTAGCTGCAAGGTTTTTTTTTTTTTTTTTTTTTTTTTGCAGGCCAGGGGAGAATGCAGTGATAGTGTTTATGTGGTTTGTAAATGTTTGTTGGTACAGTATATATAAAGTAATGTAAGTTATTTTTAACTTTGTATTCTTTCGGCCAATTACATTTGCTCTTCTGCTCATTCCCATTCACTTTCTCTGCATGCATTCCCATCCCCCTCCCCTACATTGGTTGGGGGCCCCAGGTTCCTACACATGGCATGATAGTCATGGGGAGTTTTGTTATGTCAGGTTTCTGTCAGGGTGCAGAATAATGCTATCCTAACAGTTTTTAAGTCATCATCTGGGCGTGGTGGGAAACTTGGGCAATTTTACTATTGATTATTATTTAATTGCTGGGGGGCTGAATTGCCATTCTTTGCATTGCTCTGCGCATTTCGAAAACTTTCTGTGTGAAAGATGTAAATGCTTTATAATTTTGCTCTTCTATGATGAAGAGATGTTCTTCTCCCCTGGGAAGGGGACCAATCTGTGCCATTAGCACTGTTCTGGGGATGTCATATATTATACATTCATAGAGAATGTGTGCCCAGTCTTCACTTTTGCCACAGGTGCAGTTTGGGTCATCGGTCAGGCCTAAGGAGGTTAGTTTCGCCTTTAGGGAGCCGTGCCCTGTCAATATAAATGTTGTAAAAAGTCCAGGGGCATACCACTTAGGTGGCTTTGGGCTAACCATTGACACCAGTGGCAGAAACCGTTTGGTGACCAGACCTCTGGTTTCCTGCTCCCACTTTGTTTGCCATAGCTCGTGGAGCTTTGTGGCTATTCTTTTTCTTTCATCATTGAAGGTATTGGTTGTATTCAATGATTCAGACAGCAAAGCATTTTATTTTTTAGAAATCTTCGAATAACATGCAGTAACTTTCCCCACAGAAGGACAAAAATTTGTATGCTAGAACAGTACAGTGAAATCTGAGAAAAATTACAATGGGTTAAAATGGAGTCTCCAGGAATTCAGAGGGCAAAACATCAGGAGTGACAGAAAGGAAAACTAGGAATTTGGTGCACCAGTAAAAAGGAGAACAAATTCTGGGGATCTACAGAGAAGGAAACAGAGTTGCCTCAGAAAAATTTGCAATTTCTTCCCCCCCCCCCCCCAAAAAAAAAAAAAACACTAGGGCATTAAGTGGTAGGACAAGCACAGACCTTTTTCGATGATTCAGACAGCAAAGCATTTTATTTTTTAGAAATCTTCGAATAACATGCAGTAACTTTCCCCACAGAAGGACAAAAATTTGTATGCTAGGTAACAGGCCAAATTTTATTAATCGTTTCAGCTAGCAGTACATATGTAGATCCACATTGTTCATATGAGGGCTGGAGAAGTATGTATGCAGATCTACATTTTGTAGTCACCTCAAACAATATGTCCATTTAATGTACAAATTTTCTTGAAATTTTTCTAGTATGCTAGCTTCTATTATCTGTGTTTTCAACTAATTGTAGACAATTTATAATGGGTGGCAACACAAAAATAGCTTAAAATCAGAGATCACATGCTAAAACTGTCAAACTTCTGTGGAATTCAGTACCAGAATCTGATAACACCAAATCAAGTAATACCAAATCAGATGTAGAGAACAGATATTGTTGCAACAAAAAACAATAATGCCACTTTTAGTTGCAAATTTAAAAAATATAATTTTTAAATTCTGATTTAATTAGACAATAATTTTACTCTGGAGTTGGGAAATAATGCCGAAGGAAGAACGTATTAATATTTCAAAGCATTTTAACCCTTTGTACATATAAAGGTTTTAAAAAAATTTTAAAAATTCATGAAATAATTTGCTCCACAGAGATCACACATGTATATAGGGTGCAATTTGTTGATAATGTGCTGAAACAGCCTTCATAATGGATATATATATATTGATAATCCTAATGCCCCATACTTGAAAAAAAATGTGTGCATGCATGTACACACATACACTGAATTGACATTGCATTAGCTATACCCTATTGTGTGTGTAGGAATGGACTAGTCTGTGATGCTGGTGAAGGCTCAAAGTTGGGAATGGCTGACATAAGTTTGCAGTTCAGACACGTGCCAATTAGTTTTTGAGTGTCGCAATTAAGAATGGGTCAGCATTGAGATCTTTCTGACTTCAAACATGGAATGACTGTGGGTGCAAGACATGCAAATTCCAATATCTTGACAACAGCCAAGATGGTAAAGTGCACCTGTTCTGTAGTTTCACAAGTCTACCAGGACTGGTTCACCACCAGTCAAACAACCAGTCAAAGGTCACACACATAGGACAGCCATATGGTCAAGGCCTGTGGTGTGCAACATGTGGCTCATATCACAACACAGTAAGAATAACAGCAAGACTCCACATGGACTGTGTTAGACATTAGCTCGTACAGACTAGCAGCTGACAGCCATCATAGCAGTTTTGTATAGTTGCAGCCAGCTTACGCAAGCCAACTGTTAAATTTACAAGAATTTTGAGAACCGGTTGTTAAACAGACAATTGGCCATAAACCGTAGAGCTCACACACATTTCACTCCACAATGGCTAGCGGCATTTGGGTGATAAGCTTGTATATGGTGACACAGAAAATCCAATGGGGGGGGGCCCTTATTTTGCCACCCTTTGTGCTTCCTTTCCCCTGTCCCCTTCCCTATGTAGGGATTATCTCTGCTAGCTTTACAGGAATATTATTTTAAACAAATAGCAGCTTAATTTTGCCTGGGCAGCTTCTTCTTAAGATAATGACATTCCCATGCTTGACATCTGTCAAAGATTATCAGTTTGGTGTGATGTAAGCACTGGGAAAGCAAAAATGAGAGTAGGAGTGTGTTATAGGCCTAATGACTCTGATGAGTACAATGAACAACTGTACAGAGAAATAGAGTGGGCCAGTAAATCAGATTGTCTAATAATAGGGGATTTTAACTTCCCAGATATTGACTAGAACTTGTGGGTTGGCCACTTGCACATTAGCAAACGTTTTGTGGATTTACTAGATGACTGTTTTCTACAGCAACATGTTAGAGAGGCAACCAGAGAGAGTAATACTCTTGATCTGGTTATCAGAAGTGATTATTCGTGCATTAAGAATATGCTAAATAAACAAGAGCTTATAAATGCTCAATTCTTCCTACGTTCTATTAATATTTGAGGAATAAACAAGGAATTACCTTTTATTCAGTCAGTAGGATGTCTTCTTAACTAACTCTCCTTATGTGAATAAATTATAAGTGACGTTAAAATTATAAATGATATTAAAATAATTTAATTTAAAACTTAATGTGTTCCTCACTATCAACACACAGGTAGTCTAACATCCCAGGATCATAGTGAACCCCAACCAGACCCCAGAAATATCAAACCCCAAGCAATCTTTAGTAATGGAAGACATTTTGTCATGAATGTGAATTTAAAATACAAGTTTTGAAATACTATTAAAATACAATAAAAATAAAGAATTAAAATCCATAAAAATTTCCTCCCTTAAGTGGACCAAAACTTTGACAAGTGTCATGATCACAGGTTAGGAATAAAACTAACGAAATTTGTGGGTCTTTCGAAGATTATAAATAGGAGATTGGTCTTTGATACATATATTCAAATGACAACGAATCAGAAAGAAAAAGAAAGGGATGACGAATATTAATGAGTTTCTTTGTAATTTCATTTCTAGTTTCAGCAATCAATAACTTAGTATAATTATGTTGGATATTTAAATTTTGGCTTCATTAAACAGGAATGTGTGGTTTTCATTTATTGTATAGAATGCTATTTCTGAAGCATTTGCACATGATGCACGGACTGATACTTCATGTTGCTTAACCCTAGAGTTTAAAATACATCTGGTAGATCCAATGTAAGCAGAATCTCAATCCTTACATGAAATGTGGTTAGCATTAGCATTAGTAGAGGCATTTGATGCAAGAAAGTAAGCTTATGCAGCATCAGCCAAAAAAAAAAAAACCCACCTCCACTTCACCCCTCTGCTCGTTCCAAATACCTGTCCAGCTGAGCCTTAAACTTATTTAGGCTATCAACCTCCACCACAAGGGATGGAAGTCTGTTCCACCAACCAACCACCCGCTGGCTAAAGGCAAATTTCCTCACGTCTATCCTACATCTGTTTTTCCTCAATTTGAATTTGCGCCCTCTCAGGTGATTTTTCTGAGCTAGAGGAAGAATCCCATCAGCATTGAGCATGCTTAAACCATTCAAGGCTTTATACACCTCTATCAGATCACCTCGCTGGTGCCTAGTCTCCAGACACTGTAATTTGCAAAACTTAAGCCTTTCTTCGTAAGAGCACCCCTTTGTTCCATTCACTAATCTTGTTGCCCTTCTCTGTACTCGTTCCAGCAGCTCTACATCCTTCTTGAAATGAGGCCTCCAGACCTGTATACAGTACTCTAGGTGTGGCCTGACCATTGCCTTATACAATGGAATAATCACCTCCTTATCCCTGCTGGAAAAATTCCTGTATATCATTGACAATACTCCATGAGCTACTCTTGCAGCCCGTCTGCACTGCTCAGAGAACTTCATATCTGCCTGCACAACCACCCCCAAGTCCCTTTCATTCTCTACCACTGTCAGTGTAGTACCACAGAGTTGATACGTTGCTCTGGGGTTGCTGTTTCCCATGTGTAGTACTTTACATTTGTCAATGTTAAACTTCATTTGCCACCTCTCAGCCCATCTGCTCAACCTTTCCAGATCCTGTTGCAGCAGCATAGTGTCAGTAGTGTCCTTGACAACCCTGCCAACCTTTGTATCATCTGCAAACTTGGACATTAAGCTTGATATACCATCATCAATATCATTTATAAATACAGAAAACAATAATGGACCCAACACTGAGCCCTGAGGGACTCCACTAATAACATTAGTCCACGATGAGCAGTGTCCATTGATTACCACTCTCTGTCTTCTCCCCCTCAACCACCCCTTTATCCATAGCAGCAATTTGCCTCCAATGTCACACTGCTCCAATTTGTGTAGCAGTCTTCCATGTGCAACAGTATCAAAAGCCTTTCTAAGATCCAAGTATATAATATCAAAGTTATTCCCTGCATCCAGTTCTTTTGTGACTGCATCATAATATCCAATCAAGTTGGTCAGGCAAGACTTCCCCTTAACAAAACCATGCTGTGTCTGAGCTATAACTGAAGTCTTGTCTAAATGATCCTGCAGTGCTTCTTTAACCAGTGCCTCCATTAATTTTCCTGGAACAGAAGTTAAGCTCACTGGTCTATAATTACTTGTGTTTGATCCTCCTTTGTGAATTGGGGTCACATTTGCACATCTCCAGTCCATGGGTACCTCCCCTGAGTCCAAGGAAGCTCTCATAATTATGGCTAAGGGTTTGCTTACTTCCTTTGCTGCCTCCTTTAATATAACTGGATAGATCCCATCCACCCCGGGTGCCTTTCTTGTGTTTATCTTCAACAGTTTCTCCTCCACTTTACTCCCAGTTATTTCAAGATTCTGTAGCTTACTGCTAGAGTTGAATACACCTCTGGCATTCCCCTTGCTGAATAACTCCTCATGGTAGACGAGGTCATGTGTTTGTTCGGAGGACGATAGTACCGAGTGATTTTTCAGTGTGGCATATAATTTATGGCCCGGTTTTGCTACTATTTTCATTTCTGTACCTCTAAAAAGGTTGTTAATTTGTCTATAACAGTGTCCAACATACGCCATTGTAATAAAATATTTTTTCATTAATCCTGTCATTATGTTTGATGTTGATTATTTTGTCTTTCTCTTCTAATTTAACACTATTGAAATTTTAGAAATAAAATTACAAAAAGATACTAGTTTAACATTCGTCATCAATTTCTTATTTCTGATTCATGGTCATTCGAACGCATGTGTTTGTTTGTTTGTTATTTGGTTTTTAGGAGCATTAGCAACTAAGGCCATATTGCTCCGGGAATATGCGGTGATCATTCCCTGATCTTTCCGCATCCCCGTATTTGGTGGTGACGGGATCGAACCCCGGTCTAATCAAGAAGCGTGCGTTACACACTGCTGCTTCTTCCCACCTGGCTACGGAGGCGCCGAACGCATGTGTACCAAAGACCACTCTCCTACTTATAAGATTCAAAGATGCACAAATTTCGTTAGTTTCATTCCTACCCTGTGAACATGACACTTGTTGAAAAGTTTTGGTCCACTTAAAGGAGGAAATTTTTGTGGATTTTAATTCTTTATTTTTATAGTATTTTTATCATATTTTAATAGTATTTCAAAACTTGTATTAAATTCACGTTCATGACAAAATGTCTTCCATCACTAAAAATTACTTTAGTGAATATTTAAATTTTGGCTTCATTAAACAGGAATGTGTGGTTTTCATTTATCGCATAGAATGCTATTTCTGAAGCATTTGTACATGATGCACGGACTGATACTTCATGTTGCTTAACCCTAGTATTTAAAATACATCTGGTAGATGAAGTTTAACATTGACAAATGCAAAGTACTACCTATGGATAGAAGTAACTGCAGAGAAACGTACCAAGTGTGTGGTACTACACTTTGGGTGGTAGAAAATGAAAGACCTGGGAGTAATTGTGCAGTCAGATATGAAATTTTCTTAGCAGTGCAGACAGGGTTCCAGAGCATGTCATGGGGTATTGTCATTGATATAAAGGAATTTTGTTAGGAGGGAAAACAAGGTGATTATCCATTTGTATAAGGCAATGGTCAGGCCATGCCTTGAGTATTACGTACACGTCTGGAGGCCTCATTTTAGGAAGGACGTAGAGTTGCTTGAGCGAGTACAGAAAAGGGCAACAAGATTGGTGAGGGGAACAAAGGGATGGTCTTACCAAGAAAAGTTTAAGTTCTGCAAATTGCAGCATCTGGAAATTAGGCACCTGCAAGGTGATCTGATTGAGGTGTATAAGCCCTTGAATGGGTTGAGCAAGCTCAATTCTGATGGGATTCTTCTTCTTGCTCAGATTAAGAACCTGAGAGGTATAAATTCAAATTGAGAAAAGACCGTTATAGAATATGGGTGCGGAAATTTGCCTTTAGCCAGCGAATAGTTAACTACAGCTAGAACAAAAAAAGTGTAAAAATATATATATATTTTTTTCATTTGGTTGATGCTACATAAGACTGCTTTCTTGCATCACATGCCTCTACTACTATACATTTAAAAATTGAAGACACCTTGGTGACTCAGATTTTTAATTGTAAATATTGTCTAATAAAAAGCACACAATCAAGTATTCCAATTGGTGGCACAAATAGTGTAGGGTTAAATTAGCATTAGTAAAGGCACATGATGCAAGAAAGCAAGCTTATATACCAACAACCTAAAGGTTTTAGACAGTCTGAGACAGTATTTAAATTCTATACGGTGGGACCAACTGATGATGTTAACAACAGCAAATTCAGGAAGGAAAGGGAAAAAAAAAAAATCTAATTTCACCCATCCGCCTGCTCCAAATGTTTGTCTAGTTCTGCCTTGAATCTGTTTAAGCTGTTAACTTCTACAATGAGAGAGGGAAGTTTATTTCAGCAAAGAGATAAGTGGAACAGGACCAGGTTATATCTGCCAGGGGCAAAGGTTGATGACACTGTAGAGCAGATATCATCTTTTAAGGGCACAAAGGGTGATATTGTTGTACACGTTGGCACTAATGATATTAAGAGTAGGAGACTGACAGAATTACTTAATAAATACAGGTCAATGTTGAAAAAAAAAAAGCCATGAGTTAGGGTTGAATTTGAAAGTATGTGCAATTCTGCCCAGACACGATAGCAGGAAGTATATGATGAGAGCCTTGACAATCAATTCGGCCATGGAGAGATTGCACAAGGCTCAAGGGGTAGAATTTTTCTCAGCCTGGTCTGTGCTTGTTAACAGGAGAGACTGCTTCTACAGGGATGAGATACACTTAAATAGAAAGGGTGCAAGAATATTTGCTGATGCTATTGAGGCAGAGTTAGGTAGGTCAAAAAACTGCTAGATTGGAGGGGGATACATGGACTAATGGATTACCAGTAGCCGCTGGCAGAGGTGAAAGTGATTCTTGCACTGCTTCTATTGAAATGCAATTGAGCAGCAGCCTGTAAAGCAAGGCAATGGGGATTTCCAAGGACTGCTGGGAGTCATAATGGAACAAGTAAATACAGGGGCTGTGTTAAGGTAACTAAGAGTAGAAACAGGTGCATGTATAACTGCATGTACACCAATGCTAGGAGTATAGTTAATAAATTTGATGAGCTTGACCTGCTAGTCAAGACACCAAAGGCAAATATTGTTGGGATATCAGAGACGTGGTGTCACACAGATATAAGCAGTGCAGAATTGGAATTTGGAGAGTACAATGTGTACAGAAAGGATAGTCAGGGCAGGAAGGGAGGATGGAGTTATGCTGTTAGTTAAGAAACAAAACATCTAAGGAAGTGCATGCAATTGGTGTTTGTGAACAATGTAATGTTAAGTCTGTTTGGTGTGACATATTCACTGGGAAAAGAAAAATGAGAGTAGGTGTGTGTGTGTGTTATAGGCCTAATGAATCTCATAATTACAATGAGCAATTGTGCAGAGAAATAGTGGGCAAGTAAATAAGAGTCTTACAATGGGGGATTTTAATTTCCCAGAGATTGACTGGAATTTGTGGGTTGGTCACTCACACACTAGCAAGGCTTTTGTGGATTTATTGGATGATTGTTTTCCACAGCAGCATGTTCGGGAGGCAACTAGAGACAGTAATACTCTTGATCTGTTTATCAGTAGTGATTCTTCGTGCATTAAGAATCTGAAGATAAAATCCCACTTCAGCACAGTGTGCTGAAGTGGGATTTACTCAAAGAAGTAACTATCATTAGGGGTAAAGTGAACGGTTTTTGCTTTCGTAAAGGTGACTGTGGTAGTCTGGTATTTAAATTCTATACGGTGGGCCCAACTGATGATGTTACCAACAGCAAATTCAAAATGGGAAGCATTCAAAGAACTTATCTTGGAAGCTACTAGGTTTTTCATACCAACTAAGAAATTTTGTTCAAGATTTAGGCCTAAATGGAGGTCAGATGAACTCAGACATGTGGCTGAGAACAAAAATGCATGGGATACATATAAATTAACAGGTGACACAGAAGCCTATGATAGATATAAACAGTTCTGTAATGAAGTCACAAAGGAGGTAAGGCAGGAAAAGGCAGATGAGAAATCTTTGGCAAACGATGCAAAGAAAAACAGCAGAGTTCTTTACTTATGTAAACTTTAGAAGGAAGGTGATGAATCAGATTGGTCCACTTGATATCGATGGTTCAACTGTTAATGATCCTGCTCAGGTAGCTAACAAACTAAATAAATATTTTGCATCTACATTCACACATGAGGAGTTATTCAGTGAGGGGAATTAAACTCTGGTGTATTAAGGGAGGGAAATTAAACTCTCATGTATTAAGGGAGGGGAATTAAACTCTGGTATATCCAGAGGTGTATTAAAATCTGGCAGTAAGCTAGATAATCTTGTAATAACTGAGAGTAAAGTGGAACAGAAATTGTTGAAGATAAACAATTTAAGGGGTGGATGGAATCTATCCAGTTATATTAAAGGAGGCAGCAAAGGAAGTAAGCAAACCCTTAACCATAATTATGAGAGCTTCCTTGGACTCAAGATGTGAATGCATCTCTCTCCCTCTCCCCGAATTTTTTTTTTTTTTTGGCTGGTGCAGCATAAGTCTCAGGCTTCCTTACACCATATGGCTAATAATAATAAAGGGACTTCATTTATACCTCGGGAACTGCATGGGTTTGTTAAGGGGAAGTCTTGTCTGACCAATTTGGTTGGATACTATGATTTAGTCACAAAGGAATTGGCTGCAAAGAATAATTTTGATATCATATATTTTGATCTTAGAAAGGCTTTTGATACTGATGCACATGGAAGACTGCTGCAAAAATTGGAGCAGCGTGGTATTGGAGGCAAATTGCTGCTATGGATAAAGGGATGGTTGAATGGGAGAAAACAGTGGTAATAAATGAATAAATGGACACTGCTCTTCGGGGACTAATGTTATTAGTGGAGTCCCCAGGGTTCAGTGTTTGGTCCATTGTTGTTTTCTGTATTCATCAATGATACTGGTGATGGTATATCAGGCTTAATGTCCAACTTTGCAGACGATACGAAGCTTGGCAAGGTTGTTAATGACACTAGTGACAGTACATTGCTGCAACAGGATCTAGAAAAGTTCAGCAGATGGGCTGAGAGTTGGCAACTGAAGCTTAACATCGACAAATGTAAAGTATTGCATATGGGAAGCAGTAATCCCAGAGTAACATATCAATAGTGTGGTACTACACTAACAGTGGTAGAGAGTGAAAAGGACCTGGGGGTAATGGTGCAGGCAGATATGAAGTTTTATGAGCAGTGCAGACAGTCTGCAAGAGTAGCTCATGGTGTCTTGTCAATGATATACAGGAATTTTTCTAGCAGAGATAAGGAGGTGATTATCCCCTTGTCTAAGGCAATGGTCAGGCCACACCTTGAGTACTGTATAAAGGTCTGGGGGCCTCATTTTAAGAAGGATGTTGAGCTGTTGGAACAAGTACAAAGATGGGCAACAAGATTAGTGAATTGAACAAATGGTTGCTATTAAGAAGAAAGGCTTAAGTTTTGCAAATTACAGTGCCTGGAGACTTTATACACCTCAATCAGATCACCTGTGAGGTGATCTGATTGAGGTCTATAACATCTTAAATGGTTTGAGCATGCTCAATGCTGATGCGATTCTTCCTCTTGCTCAGAATAATCGCCTGAGAGGGCATAAATTGAAATTGAGGAAAGACAGTTGCAGGATAGATGTGCGGAAGTTTGCCTTTAGCCTGCAGGTGGTTGATTGCTGGAACAAACTTCCATCTGTCATTGTAGATGTTGATAGCTTAAACAGATTCAAGGTAGAACTAGATAAACATTTGGAGTGAGTGGATGGGCGAAATGAGAAGGGTGTGTGTTTTTTTTTTTTTTTTTTAGCTGATGCTATATAAGCTTACTTTCTTGCATCATGTGCCCTTGCTAATGCTAATCAACCACACAATGGCCGAAGGAAAACTTCCACACATCTATCCTACAACTGTCTTTCCTCAATTTGAATTTATGCCCTCTCAGGCAATTATTCTGAGCAAGAGTAAAAATACCATCAGCATTGAGCATGCTCAAACCATTCAAGGCTTTATACACCTCAACCAGATCACCTTGCAGGTGCCTAGTCTTCAGACACTGTAAGTTGCAAAACAAGCCTTTCTTCATAAGAGCAACAATTTGTTCCATTCACTAATCTTGTTGCCCTTCTCTGCACTTGCTCCAACAGCTCTACATCCTTCCTAAAATGAGGCCTCCAGACCTTTATACAGTATTCAAGGTCTGGCCTGACCATTGCCTTATACAAGGGGATAATCACCTCTACAGTACAATACACTGTGAAATAGAGGTGCAGTATTTTTCAACTTGGTTAATCATTATTATTTTTATGACTATGATATGCCAACCTGAAATCACTACTGAATTCAAATCTTTGAAAATGCCAATAACCTCAAGACCTCACATTTGGTAAGTATGGGCTTGGCACACCCAGGGTCCTGAGCTGGATATCATCATTCTTCTCTTTCTTGGCGATTCCCTTCTACACTCACTCACTCTCTCTCTCTCTCTCTCTCAGGGTAACTCGGAAATTTTTTTTGATTGGTGCAGCATAGGCCTCAGGCTTCCTTGCACTGTATGGCTAATAATAATAATATCTGGAATTCAATGTCTGCTTCAGCTATATTTAAATTCCATGCAAATCTATTCAATAATAATCATATTCGTTAGGTTGACAAATGCAAAGTACTGCATATGGGCAGAAGTATCCTCAGAGAAACGTACCAACTGTGTGGTACTACACTTTAGGTGGTAGAAAATGAAAAAGACCTGGGAGTAATTGTGCAGTCAGATATGAAGTTTTCTGAGCAATGCAGACAGACTGCCAGGGCAGGTCATGGGGTTTTGTCAATGATATATAGGAATTTTGCTAGCAGGGAGAAGATGATTGTCCCTTTGTATAAGGCAATGGTCAGGCCACGCCTTGAGTACTGCGTACAGGTCTGGAGGCCTCATTATAGGAAGGATGTAGACTTACTTGAGTGTGTACAGAGAAGGGCAACAAGATTGGTGAGGGGAATGAAGGGATCCTCTTACCAAGAGAGGCTTAAGTTCTGCAAATTGCAGTGGCTGGAGACTAGTCACCTGCGCGGTGATCTGATTGAGGTGTATAAGGCCTTGAATGGGTTGAGCACGCTGAATTCTGATGGGATCCTTCCACTTGTTCAGATTACGAACCTAAGGGGGCATAAATTAAAATTAAAAAAAGACAGATGTAGAATAGATGTGCGGAAATTTGCCTTTAGCCAGCGGGTGGTTAATTGCTGGAACAAACTTCTATCTGTCGTTGTGGAAGTTGACAGGTTAAATAAATTTAAGGAGGATCTGGATAGGCATTTGGAGGGAATGGTGTGATTTTTTTTATTTTATTTATTTATTATTATTTATTTTTTTTTTTTTGGCTGATGCTGCATAAGCTCATACAGTTGCTTTCTTGCATCAAATGCCACTACTACTACTATAATAAACTGGATACACAGCATTTTGTGAAAGTCAGTAATGAATGCTGATAGAATTCGATTTAGAGGTAGTTTTTAAAAGCACTATTTCTTCCACAGTATGCATGTAGAGTCCAGATATCGACTGATCGTTAAGAATAACCGCTAACCCCTTCCTTTCCACACCCCGTTTTGCGACCGTGATATAAGCCAATATCATCATTACATATTCATAAATTTGCCACTCTTACTACATACAATCTGAAATTATTAAATAAACATAAATGTATTTTTTTCGCGACCATTACAGAGTATAATGAACTAAAAGGTGACAAGCAAAACCGTGTTAGCAGTTTGACAATTGTCAACATAATATTCACAAAGTTCCTTGATAAAGTTCAGGAAAGTATATTTACAACTTACCTCACGAAGTGCTGTAAGCATTCTTTAAACTTGTCCGATTTCGTTAAAATGTGCCGGTCTTTCGGGCATTCAGTATCCGTCACAACACCATCAATTGAGTGCGCGGTGACCCTAGAAATCCCGATTATTTCATTACCCCCAATAATATCATGATGGGACTTCGAATGTTTAACTTCGTTGTCATTGTTTGTTTTAACTTCTGCATCACTGGTTTCTCCACTTGATTCTCCATTCTGGTCTCCATTATTATCAAAAGACTCAAAAGATTTCCCCATGCTTCCTGCTTTGTACACCACAACAGCCATTATACCTTTCAAAACACTGAAAGTTCCCCAAGAAAGTCACCATCTTCATTCTAATCAGCTGAGAATTGAGAGCAGCAGTTTTCTGCGCAAGTTCACACTACAGGTTAAAAGCAAGCTTCCCAGCATAACGAAGCTTATCCGATTTTCAGATTGCTTGAAAACACGACATCTTGCGGAAAAAGAACACATAAAAACGAAAATATATCTGACATTTATCATGTTTTCATTTTGCCCGTCAAATTTATTGTGTTTTCTGCCAAACATAAAAAGAAATATTTAATTAAAAATTATTTTTCAGATATTTAAAGAAATACACATATAACCAATGAAGTTTATGTGTACAGTTTGAAGATCACTAACCTCTAACTAGAAGCTCATTCTGTAGTCAAGTGAAGCATAGAAGCTATTTGAACTCTAACAGGGAGCTTAATGATTTTGCAATAACTGAGACAAAGTGGAGGCAGACTTGAAGTTAAACATAAGAAATGCCCCTGGGGTGGATGGGACTATCCAGTTACATTAAAGGCGGAAAAGGAAGTAATCAAACCCTTAGCCATAATTATGAGAGCATCCTTGGACTCAGAGGAGGTTCCCACGCACTGGAGTTGTGCAAATGTATCCTTAAAAATGGTGATACGAGTAATTGCAACATGTTACTTTAATTTCTGTTCGGTGGAAAATAATAGAGTCACTGGTAAAGAAGCATTGCAGTTCGATCTAGTCAAGACTGACTGCAGTCTTGAAGTCAGAGAGCATGGGTTTATTAAGGCGACATCTTCTCTCACCAATTTCATTGCATACCATGATATGGTCACAAAGGAACTGGATGCGAAAAATAATTTTGATATCATATACTTGGATTTCAGGAAAGCTTTTGATACTGTTGCACAAGGAAGACTGCTGTACAAATTGGAGCAGTATGGCATTAAGGGCAAATTGTTACAATGGATGAAAGGGTGTTGAGTGAAAGAAGACAGAGAGTGGTATTCAATGGACACTGCTCTTCATGAACTAATGCTGTTAGTGGAGTACCCCAGGATTCGGTGTGGTGGCCATTTTTTTGTATATTTATCAATGATATTGATGAATGAATATCAGGCTTAATATCCAATTTTGCAGATGATAGAAAGTTTAGCAGGGTTGTTAATGACAGTATGCTACTGCAATAGGATCTACAAAAACTGGGCAGATGAGCTGAAAAGTGATAACTGAAGTTTAACATTAACAAATGCAGAGTACTGTATATAGGTAGAAGTAACCCCAGAGAAACGTAACAACTGTGTGGTACTACACTCAGGGTGGTAGAGAATGAACTGGGGGCAATTGTACATTCCGATATGAAGTTTTCTGAGCAGCGCAGACAGGCTGTCAGAACAGGTCATGGGGTATTGCCTATGATATACAGTAATTTTGCTAGCAGGGATAAGCAGGTGATTATCCCTTGGTATAAGGTAATTGTCAGATCTGGAGGCCTCATTTTAGGAAGGATGTGGAGCTGCTGGAAAGAATACAGAGAAGGGAAACGAGATTGGTAAGTGGAAGAAAGGATTGATCTTACCAAGAAAGACTTAAGTTTTGCAAATTTCAGCATCTGGTGACTAGGCACCTGCGAGGGGATCTAATTGGGGTGTTTAGGGCTTGAATGGTTTGAGCAAGCTAAATGCTGATGGGATTCTTCCTCTTGCTCAGATTACTCACCTGAGGAGACAAATTTAAATTGAGAAAAGACAATTGTGGAATAGATGTGCGGAAATTTGCCTTTAGCCAGCGGGTAGTTGATTGTTGGAGCAATTTTCCATATGTCGTATTGGAGGTGGAAAACTTAAATAAATTCGAGGCAGAACTGGACAAGAATTTTGAATGAATGGATGGGTTAAATGGGACAGTTTATATTTTTCTGGGTGATGCTATATAATCTTGCTTTCTTTCATCATATACCTCTTCTTATGGCGATTCTAATGCTACTCTTAAAATTAGCTGGTTGTTTTTTTTTTTAAATGGGTTATCATCTTTCATATATTAACACGTATGACTTGATTTATTTAAGGCATAATGCCATCCTTCCACATGATTTTTTGTCTGAAGACCAAAAGTAGCATGATGATTCTACAATGATGGCAGAAAGCGAGCAGTGGGTTCAATCAAATTTGTTTCAAAGTATTTTATAACCTCTTCCGAGTTTACACATGAAAGACGTTCTGGTGGTGGACGTTCTCGGATTGTTCCTTCCCTAGCTCATCCCAATTGTGTCCAGCCATCGTGATCTGGGCATTGTATTCGACTCCAAACTTCGATTCAACGCCCACATAGACATGCTCCTCACACGTGCTTCAAGACTCCGGTGGATAGCAAAGCAGCATCTCCTTCATATCAGAGATAAAAAGACAACCGTGAGGTACATAAGAATAATCATCTTTCCACCTTTACTCTATGCTGCTGAAATTTGAGCGTCAGCAGCACCGTCAATAAAGAAACCACTCTTTGCCACAGAATTCTGGCTCCTAAAGTGGGCCAACAGGAAGCACAACCTTCCAGCTCTGATTTGTACCATGCAGCTTGCCAACTCTCTCTGGATTCCATGGCTTCCCACCTTAGTCGACGACCAACGCCTCCTATCAACAGTCAAGATGATAACAGGCATAATCGCAACACCTTCATTCTGGGATATCTGTGGCTGGAGGATCCCCCCCCCTGCTGCCCTTAGGGCCAATCCCGAGCTCTACTCGCATTCAGCACGACTCCATCTCTCGGACAGGTTCCTCCCTCAGCAAATGCTGAAGCAAACCCAGGCACTTGACGCCGACCTGAACGAATTCGCTGTTGACTGGACTTACCGGAAAAAAATTAAGACTAGTAGGACTAATCAGCAATGACTGATGTGTACCTTGCATCTGTTCCTGTCTGATTGAGCTGGTGCTCTTATCTCGATGTTAAGTTAGCTCAATCAAACTTAACTCTCATAAGGAGTTCTCTCCTTTGTATCAAAATATATTTTAATTTGTAAAATTACATTTTTTTGTAAATAATTGTTCGAGTTTCCCGGAAGTTTCGGGAGGCTGTAAAAATGTAAACCCCTGGCTTTTTTGGCCGTGAAGGGCATTAAAGATTATCTCTCTCTCTCTCTAATTGAGAGAAAGAAACAATATGGTAACTATAAATGTAACATATTTAATAGATCAAGAAAATGAATACAAAAAAATGACAAGGCAATGGCTCATAATTGATACAAAAATATCATTAAAAGTAATATTCTAGCACAAGATTTTATCAATGTAGGCCTCTAGACAACTAGTATAGAATTAGTTCGATTTACATTCATTTGGCTTGTTTTAGTCCACTGAATCAATGAGGGTCGCTAATTTCCCTTTTCTACCACATGAAAAGGTAAGATAATTAGGTCCCTATTTTCACTCTTATGAATTCAAACATTAAATTATAATGTAATCAAAATTGCTTGGGAACTCAAGAATGGTGTCAGTGACCAGATAAGTACAGCTCCCAATTTGAGTTTCATTCATTTAGGTTTTCAATGGGCTCTAGCTAGACTTTTATACCTTAAAGTTCCATTTATGCAACTTTATAATATGCTCTCAATATTAACCTTTCATACTTTAAACTCCCAATTCGTAATATACTTTCAAATATCGAATTTCGTCTTTTAAGTTCCTTTAGTCAGCTTTATAACTTCTTTCAAATCTCGTTCCTTAAGATTATTAGAATGTTTAAGATACTTTGGTATAACCGCTGGCCGAAGGAGAGAGGTCCGGTATAGAGGCTAAGAAACAGTAGTGAATCATAACTAACTAAACAATTAACAAGAGAAACTTACCCAAACAGATGAAATGTCGATCTGAAGTTGTTATACTCTATTTGAGTTCTTAAGGTTTGGTAATAGCTTAGAAAAACTTTAAGCCTTAACTAAACGTATTTTAGAAATTCACTTTTACCAAGTTAAAGTTATCAAATACTATTTTACTATAGCATGCCGTACTTTAAAGAAAGGGAGGGATTCGGCCTGAGGCTCCTTACTTACACTGTGACTTCTCCTGCTCCTCCTCTTCAAGACAAAACTCTGACTGCTCTCGAAAAACTTCGGAACTAAAGAGCACACTCAAGCATTTATGCTTTTCTTGTGGCAATTAAAATAAACCGGTAGGTGGCGCTGATTTGAGTCTGTAGACACTGCTTGTTGTCCAATGGTCTTATTTCTCCACATCATACTATGCATTCTCTCCTTGAGAGAACACCTGCTCCCAAACGCTTACCTATAGGTGGCGCTGATTCTAGTATGTCGACACTGCCTTAGTGCCAAGACTCTCTCACATCTTCCCACGCATTTCTAGAGTAAGTCTGTTCACAAAAAACTATTTTTCTCTCCTTGATGGAACATCTGTTCTAAACGATCAACGATAGGTGGAGCCGATTCTAGTCCGTGGACACTGCTTTTGCTCTGCTTTCAATGTTCTGTTTTGACTCTCCCACATCATCCCGCGCATCTCTAGAATAAGTGTGTTTACAAAAAACTATTTCTCTCTCTCCTCCATATTGAACACCTGCCCAACAACGCTAGTGATAGGTGGCGCTGATTCTAGTCCATCAACAACAGTTCCACTTTGTACCAACGTTCTTATGTACCTCTTATGCTAATTTCGCATCCGGTTCCCTTCGAAGACAAATAATTTCGTAAAGAAGAGTAATTATAATGAATAATTATTTGGTAACCTTTTATTGTTTAAGAGTTTTCGAAATTATATGACGAAATACTATAATTGTCAATGTGATCGTAATTACAGATAATTACTTAATATCGTTACACGTAGTTTTGTTTTTAATTGTTAAAGTCGCTTCACGATTCTTTCAAGGCAGTTGCCCACATGGAAATACTGCGCAAAAACAGAAGAAATAATGTAATTCCTCTTATGTAACTTTCTTTATATAATATTCCTTTTTAACTCTATTTTATAAGAGCAATGATAGAATCATCTGTTGTATTAGAGTATCAAACGAAACTTTGTTTCATTCTTAGCTTTATCTGATGACAACATTTACAATTATATTCCCATGAGTTCTAATATTGGTTATTCTTCTGCTAACTGATATTGGTAACTGGAAAAGAAGATTAATTAATGCAATTCGAATCAAAATAAAACATGAAAAATTACTAATGCAATGAAGATCGGTATTATAATTTAAGAAATAGGTGGCGCTAGTTGCGAAGCGATGATAAGCGCGTCGCAACACAAAGCAACTGCTGATGAACTACAGCGCGTGCGCCAGTCGGGACACACTATAAAAATCACCTGATACTGAGCTCCGTTAATCAGTGTTACTCTTGTTCTTCAGATGGGAAAGGCGGCGGATTTACGCGAGTTTGACTAAGTCCAAATTATGGCCAGACAACTGGGTCAGAGCATATCCAAAAAAACCAAACTATTATATTTAGGCCACCCGAATAATTAAATTCATCTGTCGTGCTGTGTCTGCAGAGGTAGAGGCTCTCCGCCAGCAATACAGAGAGATCAGAAATATATACACGGCTACTATCAGAAAACAAAAGCAAATTATAGGTGGTAGATGACTTTCATCAGCCGGTGAAATACCACCACTTTGCTTATTGGAGGCTTGAAGTGGTGAAACCCATGTTTAGTCTCTAGAGCAAAGTTTCTGGCATCCCCCTTCCCCCATACTTCTCCTTCAACTCATGCACGGTACTAAGTACTATAGGTTTTGATACCTTTCCTGTTTGGGGTTTTCATTAAAAAAAAAAAAAAACATCATAGGAACAACTTGTTTCCACAACTGGAAACACTGATCACTGGGATGTAGTCTATAAAATCACAACCAATAAACTCTCAAGAGGGGAACATAACAACCTCATGGGACAGATCCATCAATAACATATTAGATACAATTATCCAACCAGCAATGGATCCTTGTACAAGTCAACAACAACAACTCTGCCAGGACAACAGTAAATACAGTCCAGAACATCAAGAGCCGCCCTTCACTATTGAGGAGCTGCACACTACAACTCATAGACTCCGCAATAATAAATGTCCAGGACCGGACCTACTCGAACCAGAGATTATAAGGAAGACTATGGAGCTTTCCCTATACCTCATCCTCGACCTGTTCACTGCCTGCTGACAGGAGTCTTCCCATCTGATTGGAAGATAGCTAACATATGCCTGATTCTGAAAAACCCAACCAAGCCTCTAGAAATCCCATCCTCTTATAAACCGATTGCCCTGTTATCTGTGCTAAGCAAGCTTTTTGAATACCTACTACACAGTAGAATCACAGTACATTATAATGCAGCAAATTTATCTTCTACAAGCCAGTATGGTTTCAAAGAAGGATGCTCAACAGTTTATGCACTCCAGAATATCCTTACAACTGCCACAAACTCCAATAGAAAATATTTCCTGATTATTATCATAGACTTTACTGGGGCGTTCGACTCACTCTGGTGGCCGAGCGTCCTCAGCCGACTAAGACGTGCCTGTCTTCCTGGAAACCTTTATAGCACCATAAGAAGCTACCTCACAGCCAGAGAAATAAATGTCAATGCACCATATTGCAGAGTCAAACGCCAGGTTTACAGGGGCTGTCCCCAAGGCTCGGTATTGGGGCTGCTCCTTTGGAATGTTGTACTTAACTTCCTCAACACTGACCTTAATGAAGTTATCTCTCAGGCCTATGCAGACAATCTGGTCCTGGCCATGTCTGCAGACAGCAGAGCACAGTTAGAAAATTCTGCGAACCAGGCTCTCTTGATATTACAAAACTGGGCAAGCGATCATAATCTTCAAATCTCTTTAATGAAGACTAATTCCATCTTATTGAAAGGGTCCCTCAGAAGACGTCCACAAATTAAGATAAACGAAACCACAATACATTTCAGTACTGAATTGAAATATCTAGGAATAATCCTGGACTCAGGACTTACATTCCTCCCACATTTGAAACACTTGCAGACAAAATTAAGGAACTACACTGCCATGGTCGCCAGAGTTACGGGACAGGATTGGGGCCTCAACCGCCGCACTCTCTCACTGTTCTACAAAGCAATATTTATGCCGGCGATTACATACGCTGCAGGGATATGGTATCCGAGAGCAAAAATAGTAATAAACAGAAGGAAGCTTGAAACTATTCAAAGATTTATCCTCCTTACCATTACCAGGGCCTGCCGTACTGTCACTACCCATGCCCTTCAGATGCTGGCAGGCGCCCTTCCTTTGGACCTGGAGGTGATACGTTGCAGGCTCCTCTACCAACTATCAAAAGGCACAACGGTGACGTTCATGGACTACACCATTGATCCCACTAACAACTTGAATGCTGAAAAGAAGCGCCTTAGTCTCCATTTACAACAGACATGGCAAAATAGATGGGCAAATTCTACAAAAGGAGATATCACTAGGAAATTTATTCCACATATCAACAAGGTATATCTCAGTCTCCTTCGTGGTTCTCCCCAGGCCTGTATACGCAACTTTCTTGTTAACAGGTCACGGATCCATCAGAGCCAAACTCTCAAGTCTTGGAATTATTGATGTTCCCCTCTGCCACTGTGGAGAGCTGGAGAGTTGGACTCACCTAATGTATGACTGCCCTTTCTATGAGGACCTTCGCTACATTCTGATTACCAGAATTAACCTCAATCCAAAATTCCAGGAGCATTACTTGTTGGACAGCGACAGAGAGTACAAGGCCTTCTCGCAATACTGCCAGGAGCTCTTCACAAGAAGATCCCTACCGCTGGAATGAATATACACTTGATCAACTCGTCTTGCCCAAATTCAAGCTGGACTGTCAACGACTACCATCACTAATGGGATGGGACCTCTGTCCCATGGATGACAATACTGCTTTGAATCGTCTTGATTTAGACTCTTCACACACTGATATTATGCAGTGACAAAATGGACAGAAGCCCTGAAGCTGCTGCCATTAAGCTTTCCTTGCCACGCTCCCTTACGTGGTTCTTTTCCTCCACCAACCAGGCAGGGAGGGAGGTTACCCTGGTCGCCTGCCACGTCTCTTTTCCTCTGGTGGGGCATGGGCCTGCTCCACTGTTTCTGGGGGTCATTTCCCTATGTACTCCTTATCTCTGTCTTTTCCCCCCCATCTTCAGTCTCCCTCTCCCTTCTCTAACTTACCAGTGTCTGAATCATCTCTAAATTGCCTGAGCCCTACACCCAAAAATTTAAAAAAATCAATTGCATAATTCTTTTGGCTGACACCTATTTGTAGGGTTTTTTTTTCTTTTTATGACCTAGCCACTGAAATCTCAGGAAATTAGGTGGCAGGACCTGCCAGAGTAAATAACTACAAAACTAGTGTACCTAGTTTGCCTCCACAGGGCAGAGTGTGGACAACGTTGGAACCATTTAGGGGTCCAGTGGCTAAATGACGAGAGGAACAACAGTACACGATACTACTCATATACAAAATCCATACACTTTAAACCTCTGGCTTTGACAGTGTTCTGTTTCACACCCACAATGTATACTAAGCAGAGATGGGGGAACCCCTGGTGCGGTTTGACACTAAACACACTCTGCACTGTCTTATATCTGTTAATTGCATGTATTTATGGTCGATTTGTCTGTTTGCTGGACAAAAAACATTAGTTTCTGGGGGAAAAACCTTGCTATCTACACCTGAGACCAACAAACTCAGCCATGGAGTGAAAAAAAGCCCATTAAAATTCCTCGCACCATCGACGGGATTCGAACCCGGGCCTTCCCCCCCGGTGTGGGGAGGATGGTGACGATACCACTGTGCTACACACGCAGACCGTCAGAGCATATCCCAAACGGCACAGCTGGTAGGATGCTCACAGTCAGCTGTGGTCAGTACCTATTGAAAGTGGTCCGAGAGGGGAAACCCACGAACTGCCAGCGAGGTGTTGGACGACCACGGCTCATCGATGCTCGAAGTGAGTGTAAGCTCTCCCAGATGGTACGTGGCAACAGAAGGGAGACTGTGGTGCAAATCTCCGGTAACTGGAACGCTGATGACGGGAGTAATGTGTCACGACACATAGTATCGAACCGTGTTGAAAATGGTGCCGGGCTCTGGCCCTCATCTATAATGCCATATTTGTGCCAATAGCTTGCTATGGAGCCTCAGTATGGTGTACTAGGGCCTCCCTCGACCGAAATCGCCGTAAACTAGACTCCATACAGCGTTATATGCTCCTTGCCGTAACAAGGGCGTGCTGTACAGTAAGCAGCCCAGCTCTACAGGTGCTAGCTGGATGTATATCCCTACACCTAGAGGTAATAAGAAGGGGATTATATCAACGATTGAAGAAGAGTATTCCCACCGAAACAGCAGGCATCACTCTTAACCTTGATAACAAACCCAAACAGGAAAGGAAGAGAATCTCTGAAATTATGTACAGGACCTGGCAAGAGACATGGGACACCACCAACAAAGGATTGATAACCAAAAAGTTCATTCCCTCTGTGAACCTCATCAGTCCAAAGCCTCCTCCCTGATACTCACCAGGCCTCCATACTACATTTCTATTTACAGGCCACGGACCCTTTAAAGTGAAGCTAACATCCCTAGGCATAGAAGAAGATCCGCTGTGTCACTGCGGGACTGAAGAAACCTGGGATCACGTGATGTAAGAAAATCCCCGGCATTGTGAGCACCTGATTATAATGGACGAGCAGCACTATGCCGCCTTTACAGAGTTTGCACAGTCTGTCTTCACTGCTAGATGGGTTAGGCACCCAAACACCACCCATTGAAGATCAAAGTAAGAAACTTCCTGGATATGACAGTCCTCTCAGGAGAAGGAAAAAAAAAAAAAAAAACTCCTTCCTTCCTTCCTTTCCCAGGAGTGACAGAACCTACAACTAGCACAGCTCAGCTGCTACCTTTAGGCCTCCCTAGCCACGCTCCCTTGCATGGTCCTTTGCCTCCACTCCCTGGCGGGTGGGGGAGTTCATCCCTGGTGTCCTCCTCCCTCGCCACCCCTCTTTTTCACTCTGGTGGGGCATGGGCCTGCTGCACTGACTTGGGGTCATATTCCCTATGGACCCCGTATCCCTGTCTTTTCCCCCCAGTCTTCAGTCTCCCTCCCCTTCTCTAACTTACAACTAATGTCTGAATCAACTCCAAATTGTTTGAGCTCTACATCCAAAAACTTAACAACATCAAATCGCCCAACTAGTACTCCCTTTGTTTTGGCTGACCCCTATCTATAGCGTGTTTTTTTTTTTTTTTTAGGTCCTTGCCACTGAAATCTCAGGAAATTAGGTGGCAGGACCTGCCAGAGTAAATAACTATAATAGTGGTGTACCTGGTCTGCCTCCACGGGGCGGAGTGGGGCAACGTTGGGTCCCATTAGGGGCCCAGCAGCTAAATGACCAGATGAACAATGGTACATGACACTACACAAATACAAAATCCATATACTTTTAAACCTCTGGCATTGACAGTGTTCTGTTTCACACCCTCAATGTATAGCACGCGGAGATGGGGGGGAACCCCTGGTGCCGTTTGACACTAAACACACTCTACACTCTACTAGCTGTAGGCCTCTCCGAGTGTCGATGCTAACTACGGTTCACCGGCGACAGCACTAAAATGGGCTTGCGAGCATGGAAACAGGACCTTGAATGACTGGAAAAAGATCGTCTGGTGCGATGAGTCACGTTTCTTGTTGCACTGTGTGAACAGCCAGGTACGTGTGCATCGTTTACCTGGAGACGTGATGGTGCCTGGATGCACCATGGGATGAAAACAAGCCGGTGGCGGCAGTGTTATGCTTTGAACAACGTTCTGCTGAGAAACCTTGGGTCCAGTCATCCATATGCTGGGCACTCTGACATTTACCACCTACCTAAGCATCAGGATTACCAATATGGCTGCCGTTCAGTATGCACGTGCTAACTTACACTCTGTTAATTTCAGTATAAATTAGTGATTTTAACTTGTGCTACAGGTTGGATTTTCTACGTAACAAGCTTTTAAGGACAAAGAACAACGTAGCGAGGTTGTCTCTTGATTTATGGGTCGGGTCTATTAGTGTGTTTTAACGTGTTAATTACTCAACGCCAATGTGTCTCACTACTTGACGTGAAGATTGCAATATGTCCACCATTGTAGTCGGACATGTGAAACATCACTCCCTAAATATTGCCTAATAAGATGTGTTTAGATTATGGTCTAAGTTTCAAAAAGTGCTCCCATAAGAATATATCAACTGTAAGAGTCCTGTGGTGAGTAACTTTTAGTTAATCATTGGGATTTACGCCAGATACTAGCGTTATTTTCTGTTCTACTTTGTTTGCGAGAATGCGGGGTCATCGTGGCTCGCGGGGGGGGGGAATAGAGAAGCGCTCCGAGATAACGCGGCTACCAATCTAGGATCTGGCCCTTGACTGGGGAGGGTGCCTCCATCTGTGTGAACCAAATAGACTACTGCTCCAACCTAACTGTGATCAAAATTGCGATTCTAATGCTGTGAAATATGAATTTAGTGATTCCCTCCCCCGCTCCATCATAAACTTTCTATAGTGTCATCCAAATTTCTTTCTGGTGCATTTTACAATAATTTTAATGTCATCATCATCTCTGCGTCCCCCAGAAAGTCCATAGGGAACTAGCTCTACCGTTCTAAGGGCATTTCAGCACCTGGCTGTTTCCTCCCCACTAAAGTGATATAGGGGGATAGCCCATATCTTCAAACGCCACCAGTGACCACCAAATACACCCACGAACTTGTGGTGGGCATTATTTGCCAGTATTTTACAAACCCCAACCAACCCGATCAATAGTTTCTCGCTAATTCGAACAGTCTCGCTAATCTGATCTGCAAGGGAATGGAGGGGAAAATGAAAAAAATCAAGTGTTCCCAGCAATCAAAACAAACCAAAAACATTCAGATCTTAACGGACAAACTGAATTACCTGGATGACACCCGGTCCGCGGCCCTCTCGACCAAACGAAAGAACTGGAAGCCGCCGATGGTTGTCATGTTGGAACGGGAAATGCGTTCTCAGACTGAGAAGAGGGAGCCACAAGAGATAAACACAACACAAAAGGAACAGCAGGACCCACCCTTGGATCCTACACTACCACAGGGGAATGTATATGAGAAGTCTCTCTTCCTCAAAACGGCCCTGGAAAATATTTTCAAAGAACACCCGAACAGAATTTCTACTGCACTCAGAGCCCAGATAGTAACTATATTTAACAAAATGGAGACAATTCTCATGGATACCTATTTAGAGAGTGAAAGAGCCACTACATGGCCCCAAGCATACATGGAATGTGGGGCAAACCAAATGCCACAGCACGCGCCCACATATGCCCAAGCACTGAGGATCAAAAGACAGGGACCTCCAACGATGAAAATTCAAACTGTACCCAAACGAAAGACACTACTGCCAACCCCGCACTTGGTCATCCTCCGACCAACCTCCACAGAAGGACACGCCACCAGTGAAGCGGTAAAAAAATCATAACGAAACTAGCAGAGGACCTCAAAACGACCAAAATTAAATCTGTCCGAAAAACACGCTACACAAGCGTAATAATTGAAACCCTAACACAGGAAGATGCCCAAAAATAATTGCAAACCCTAGAATGCAAACCTCTGGAAGCTGCACCCCCCCCCAAAAGATGACCCAGGGATTCAAGGTTTCTGTTCATAACAACAATATTACATTGGCAAAAACATCTTTATAACATATTGGATTCTGGTATCACTGGAACTATTCCTTCAATAGACGAGTTTGTTACCAAATAGATAATTACAACTTGAGGATTCTGTTGGTAAGCATAGTTTTGCGTTATTAGAGCTCTCTTTTGAGTTTCTTCCATTTTCTTCTCACCGCTATTGCTCTTTGGTCACTCCGCTTAGCCGCTATAGCCGAAGCTTTAGGGAGGTGGCCACTCCTTTGACTGACCACCACAGTCTCTATCCTCGCTAATTTGACTGGGGCTGTCTTTCCCCTTCCGTGCGTGACCTTTGACGGGCGTCGCATCGGAGCTACAAGTTTCACGGTTTTCTGCCTTCAGTGTTTACTTGCTTCTTACACTTACCCAGTGCCAGCAGTGCTTGTTTCAATAGCACGCATGCGTCGCAAATTTTCACCATCTGCATAAAGATCTGTACAACACACCCATTTTCTGCCAAGATCAGGTACCAGATTGCAAAAATCTGACCTGAAGAGTCTGGACTCCGCGAAGACTGAAGAGGTTTCAAGTTAAACTCTTCTTTTGTCTCAGTATCATCACTTTAAGATATTAAATTCGCACTACGCATATATTTCTGATTTCAGTTAACGTGGATGATAAACAACCTTCTGAAGCTGATATCTTTTCTCCGTTGCCATCTCTTGGTGAGATCTCAACACCTCTGACCCCTCAAGTGCCATTGACTCAATCACCGGAACCAACTATTTCTTCTCAGGAAAACTCATCTTCAAAAGTTGCTACTGATTCTCTTTCACAATCAACTCTTGACAAAGAACATCAGCGGGATCTCCCTTCGAGTAATAAACTTGGAACTGCAGGCGCAGAGGAGAAAAATAATTTAACAAATGCTCAGGCAAGCGATCCGGGATAGAATGCTCTTATTTTATACGACAGAATTGCAAAAATGAGACGAGATCTCTCTAGTTTCCTTTCTTATGAAGGCAACAAGATTACCAAGCAATCAGGTAACACTATAATGGATAAATGGCTAAATTTGGAGACCGTTGCGACTTATCTCCTTGTAGAGAAATAAATACACGTACCAATCTTTTGGAAAGAGTTATAAATACATTTTCCGGTATAACAACAAATATGGCTTGTTTGGCCAAACAATCTGTTAGTGACAGTTCCTCTACAGACAAACCTACATTAAGACATGATGTGTCCCCTGCCCCGATTGTCACGGATGATTCAACTTTGCAGGAAGACACCGCTACTGACTCTATTGTCAGAACCTTTGCTGATGCTGCCCGTTCCGCTGCAAATGTTCCTAAATTGAAACCTGGCAATGTCTTAATTCTTAGAGCTTCTGAAAACAGTGATTGTAAGACAAGTGCTAACGTTAAGACATTGGTGGCTAAAACTCTTAAATAGGATTTAAAAAATGTTAAGATCAAGTCTCTTAGGCTAGTGAGGAACAAAGGAGTCTTTCTGGAAACGGCCTCTAAAACAGATCTGGAGTGTTTGTCCTCCTCGGAGTCTTTTACATCTGCAGGTATCAGCTCAGGTGTTCCTCGAAAGGGAAACCCCACTGTACTGATTTATGATGTCCCAAAAGAATTGACACATGACAAGATATTTGAAAATTTATATAACAAAAACCTTGGCGATTCGGATTTTACATTTGAGGAGGTTAAGAACGGAACTTTCTTTCTCTTCTCAACTAAAGCAAGGTCAAATTTATCTGTAAACTGGGCTGTTAGTTTTTCTCCCAAGATTTACAAACATATAATTACTCTGGAGCGCATATTTCTTGCCTGGAGTTCTCATAGACACAGACCTTATACTGTTGTGACGAAATGCTTTCACTGCTTGGGATATGGTACCACCGCTCAGTACTGCACGCACGAGTCCGTCTTGCAGTCACTGTGCACATGGTGGTCATGTGTTTAACGAGTGTCCTAATAAAAACGAAGAGCCATCGTGTATCAATTGTAAGAGAGGAAAACGTGACTGTCACCATTCGGTGAGAGATAGCAACTGTCCTGTCTACAAAAAGGCCTTGGAAACAGCACGACTGAGGATTGTTGATGAGTAACATACCCAATTCCAGTGTATATAGTGTAAATAATTTCCCTACTGGTGATGTTAGTAGTACGAACTTGCCTAGTGTTCAGTCTATTAATCTGAAACTTATGCAGATCAACGGGCATCATTCAGGAGTTGTTTCGGACGAGATTAGATTAACAGCAGAACAAAACTCCATCGATATTATCACTATTCAAGAGCTATATTTTGCTAAAGGGCGAATTGGAGATGGTTCAAAGAGCACAGGTTTCCACCCGAATAATCCAACCTGCTCACCAGCAACCGAAGACTTTTATTGTTGTATTAAATGACAGAATTGATGTAACTGTCATTAATGGTCTCTGTCACCAAACTGCAACTTGTATCCTTGTCACATATTCTACCATGACCTTTTATATCATCTCAATATACTGCCCTCCATCTGAAGATTTAAATAATTCATTAAATTATTTAGAATCCACATTGAATTTTCTGGGTCCTCTGTAAAAAGGCAAATATTTTCATTTTTTTTAGCCCTTTTACTTGCTTTCAAGAAGTAATTTCGCCTCATAGTGCCAGATATTTTTTTCAGGACCTGTACAACTAAAGGATATAACATAGCGTCACTTGACAGAGCTTAAGCTTTTACTTTCGTTTTCAATCACCCCAGGGGTGCGGTTGCTGTAATGGAACACCACAGTGACGTCACCCGTTCTCCTGTGAGCGGACAAGAGCGTCAATCACGCAAGATCGGAGTAGATTGTTATACGAGTAGAAATTAGAGAACAAGACACAGCACATCTTGAGTAATCAGAACTTTATAAACACATTAATATAACATATCATTTATAGGTGTTAAATCCCACGAGTTGGCAGTCACAAGTGTAGTGCTTTTCCCCACATTGTTGACGCGTGAGTCAGTAAAAGGTCAGGAGAAATGTCAGTTGAGGGGATGCGGAGAGATGTATATATTTGAGAAGGGCAAAAATAAGGGGACACACACAGTTAACTTTGCGCGAGACATGACAGGAAGAAAAGGGCAGTGAGAGTTTTGGCCGAGTTTTGTCATTGTGTGAAGAAGAGGTAAATTAATAATTACTAGGGAAAAGATGAGAAAAGAACCATATTGATGTCTGATACAGATCCCCCCCCCCCACCGAGGCGGTGCAGAATATTTTTGGGTAAGTCAACCCTTATTGTTTAATAACAAACTGTATTAAATTTCATAAAGCCGAACCTACCATCTACATACGTTTTAATGCATCTATAAGACATCTCTCCTCACATATATATATAAATATACCCCGACAATTGTATTATTTTCTTAGAACTCAGTTTAATTGATAATGCAACTTATTAATTTAATTGTCAAATATTAGTTACACTATTAAGTTAATATAATTCCCTGTTCTAGTATTTGAACAGTGTTATGTTATGACGAACACAAATTATTTTGTTCTTGCTAGAGGATGAATGCAAAAGCCACATGAAAAATATTACAAAATTATAATATTGCTAAGGCAAGATACTGCTTGTATCCAGTTAGTTTACTTAACAATTACATACCAATTAATCTAACTTATGTACCAATTATATTATACTCCTTTGTATACATATATGTTTAATAAACCTTTTTTGTTTGTTAATATTTATGTCATGACCATTCTTTTTAATTACATGCAAACTTGTAAAAGAACCATTGTTAAGCGGCCACTCTAGAGAATCCTTGCCAACTGGAAAAGGGGGGAAAAGAGTGGAGAACACAGAGCCTATCTATATCGCGAGTTTGCCCTTAATGCCTAGGGGCAGATCTTGAGGATAAGAGAGTTTGTCCTAACTAAATCGCTAGTCGACCAGATTGAAGCCCAGGCCTCCTGGAATGCTAATGTTAGTGATGAGCTTGTCCAGAAACCATTTTATACACTTGAATGTTGAGTAATTGTAATAGTTGATTGTCTTAATCACTAGGTAATAAAGGTTATCCGGCAAACACACTATAACGGGAAAGCCTGTGAACACCTCATAATATCCTTATTTCAGCGGATGTAAACGCCAAGTCTAAGTTTTGGTTTAGTGCACACTCTGATGCTCACAGACAGTTACTGGAAGAATCTATTATTAATAATAATATGAAGATTTTTAACAGACCTCAACAGTTCACTACGTTCTCCGGCGAATCAAACATTGATATCACTTTTTCAAATTCCTCCTGTAATCTAACTATCAACAATAGACTGTACAGCCGAACTGGACAACGAGTGACTATTGGGCAATTTCTTTCTCGGTCTCCATACCTTCTCGTCCCTCAGATTCGAGTATCTGTGTGCCTGAGTACGTTCGCTTCTCAATTAATAATATTAATTGGGACATATTTGAATACTCTGTAAATGCTGATTTCTCCAAACTGACTAACTCTCATTTTGACGCAATGGCTGTGTCTGAAGCTGTGACACAGATTCAAAAAATTTTGATTAATGCATCATATAAATCATCAAGGAAAAAACGTGTCAATTCCAAAACTTGTTCCTGGTGGTAGCCAGAATTATCGTCGCTTCGGAAACAGGTCCGCCACGCTCGACGCACCTATCAGCGAAATCGTCATTTGTCTCGGGCTGATGATCGCATCTTTTATAATTGTTACGTTGCTCTCAAGAAACGTTATGCAAAGGCAATTGCTACCAGGAAGAAGGAAACGTGGACAGAATTTGTGTACAACTCTGGTAATGCAGACCCGTGGGGGCTACTTTATAAAATTGTAAGAAATAAATTATTTACACAAGAAGTGTATAGGTCGATCGTATACAATGGTCTGGATACCACTAACTGGATGGATTCTGTAACCATTATTCTAGATAATCTTTTTCTACAGGACAATGTGTGCTCCGATTCTGATTTTCACACTAATATTCGTTCTGCCAATTCCCTGTATGGTTCTTCAATTAAGACTGAGCCCTTTAGTGCCATCGAGTTGGACGCAGCGGTCAAACAAGCGAAAGTTAAGAAATGCCCAGGGATGGACATGCTGGAGAGTACCTTTATTGTACGGCTCGCCAAGATTAAGCCCAGTATACTTTTACAACTTTTCAATAAATGTTTAGATGCTGGGACTTTCCCGGATCTGTGGAAGACTGCCCTTATCAAGCTGATTAGGACACCAGACAAGCCCCCTCAGGAATCGAGGTCTTATCGATCTATAGCCTTATTGGTCAACCTTTGTAAGCTATTGTTCTAATAGCTATTAGTAAGCTATTGTAATTTGTAAGCTATTGTTCTAATAGCTATTAGTAAGCTATTGTAATTTGTAAGCTATTATTCTAATTCCCCTGCGATTAAACAACTTGTTATTGGAACGGGGACTAATTTCGCCTAATCAACACGGATTCACTCCTGGAAGGTCTTGCGAGGACGTCCTTGTTAACTTCATTTCTTCTGTTGAACACTCCAGTTTCAAGTATACTCTTGCTATCTTTATTGACTTCGAGGGTGCTTTTGATTCTCTACGTAATTTTGGTGGGAAAGTGCCCTCGAACGTTTACGTCATGCCGAATGTGCCCAGCAACTTTATCTTCTAATTAAGAGCTATTTCTCTAACAGATTTATCACCGCCAGATCTAAGTACAGACAAATTTTGCGTTAGGCCTTTCGAGGGTTACCTCAAGGCTCCATTTTGGGACCACTTTTCTGGAACTTTGTTTTGCAAAGTTGGATTCCCCGAACCTTTGACTACGTGAAGATCATGGCATATGCGCATGATTTGACAGGCCTTGTTGGTGGCAATTCAAGATCTTCTATTGAAATATCCGTTGAGAAAGTTCTATCTGATCTTCAACAATGGACAGTTGAGAATAAGTTAAAAATTAGTTCTACCAAGACAAAAATTGTGATCCTTGGCTCTAAATTGGATGTTCGTCGACCACCAAGAGTTAAAATAAATACTACACAAATACCTCTAATAACGGAAATTAAACTTTTTGGGAATTAACAGCAAGTTAAATTTTCTCCCTCATTTATCCAATCTGCGAATTAAGATCAGAAATTTCACCGGCGCTCTTGTCAGAGTTTCTAGAACTGAGTGGGGTCTTTCTAGAAGATGTTTAAGAATCTACTATAACTCTGTGTTTCTCCTTATGGTTGCCTATGCTGCTGGCGCTTGGTTCCATAGGGTGCAGACTGTACAATTTCAATCAAAATTGATGTCAATCCAGCGTACAGTGTTACTTTGTATTTTGAAGGTTTGTGGAACAGTTTCAACACCTACCTTGCAGGTTTTAGCTGGGACGTTACCACTCGATCTCTACGTAATTTTCAGAGGCTTATGTTATCGCTTGAAACGTCAGATTCCCACTCAGATCCTTGGAATTTCTATTAACATTGAAGTCGATGTTAGCATTAGCATTAGTAGAGGCATTTGATGCAAGAAAGCAAGCTTATGCAGCATCAGCCAAAAAAAAAAAAAAAAAAAAAAAAACCCACTTCCACTTCACCCCTCTGTTCGTTCAAAATACCTGTCCAGCTGAGCCTTAAACTTATTTAGGCTATCAACCTCCACCACAAGGGATGGAAGTCTGTTCCACCAACCAACCACCCGCTGGCTAAAGGCAAATTTCCTCACGTCTATCCTACATCTGTCTTTCCTCATATGTTAAAGCTGAACGACAAAGAATTTGGCAAAAGTAGTTCAATTTGTGGCAGAGTAGGTGGGATGGCACAACACTGGGCAATGTAACACATAAGTTTTTTCCTGAAGTTGACTCTCTTATGGATAAAAAAAAAATCTGCAGTCTGGTTTAGCCTTGACTTGTTTACCTCCTATTTGATATCAGGACATGGATCATTAAAAAGAAACTCTTTAAATTTTGCTTGTCTTCTACGGAACTCTGTCATTGTGGCGGTGTGGAAGATTGGCAGCACGTGTTGTACTCTTGTCCCTCATACAATGAATTTCGAGTAATTCTGCAGAATGCAATTCCCAACTTTTCATCAGGATTGGAACCTAATTTTGTATCAAATGCCACGAGTTACCATGCCCTTCAGGATTTTGCTAAGGCAACCTTCAATAAAAGGCTTGCAATCCTTTCTGCAATGACTGCACCTGCGAATGTTTCAAATTCAGCTCAAGACTCTTCACCTTCACTGCAATGACGTTCATTTTCTCAACAAGATCTACAATTCTGGACTTGTACTCTGTGTGGGTGTGTGTTTTTTTTTTTTTTTTCCGAAACTCTACAAGTGTCCTCCAACTACAACTCAGTTTGGCGATGAAAATTCCTGTGCTCCTTTGCTCGGATGGCTGTTAACTGAATGTGACTTTGTTATTGGTGATTGACTGACTTTGCGACTAATGACTGCAAGACTTACTGGATTTAACCTCAACTGTTTATAAGGCTTCTGCCTGCTTCTGGGATAAAATGCTTGTGTAAAGTTTTGTCAGTTGAATGGTACTGTTAGCCTTAATTATTTTCTTTGACCTTGTTTTTTTTTTTTATGTTATATGCAAAAGATTACTTGCATTGTTTACTTTGTAACTTCAAAGTATCATCTGTTTATCTTGTGTACAGTATTTAATTTTTGTATAGTTGAATAAGATCCTTTTTTTTCCCTTTTTTTTAACTATTTTTGGCTCTTACTTTGTTGGGCTCTTATCGTCCCTCTCTTCTGCTGCCGCCGGTTGGTTGCCCCTGGTCTACCTTCCCGTGCTGGTGGTGGCGCGTTTTCGACCTGCTGATTCCGGGTAGCCAAACAGCCAGCTCACTTCTGGCCATTTCTGCAGAATCCTCTAATCTAAAAGTGAAACGAGGCAGAGATGAACTAACGTTCCAGGTCCCGCCCAAGACAAATACATACATCATCTCATCATGAAATGAGACTAACTGAAACACGACTACTGGACGAACAACAGATCCGGCCAGTAAACTCCACTTCCCGGACAAGAGTGATGAAAACGCGACAAACACTGGACTTGACTACCACTTGCAAAGACTACAATGAAGACAGAATGTACGGGACCTGAATCTCATGAACGACAACTAACTAACTGGTCAGACCTCTATGGAGGCTAGACAGATACCACTGGACTTGACAGTGCAGCTCTGCTGCAAAGAGCCTTATTGGCGATCTAAATCGAGCTCCCTGTCTCGAGTTACTTTATACCCTCCTCCCAGCAGAGGGTGACGGTTCTCCATCTCTCTCCCCTCCCTGCCACCCTTCCTTTCCTCTGGTGGGGCCTGGGCAGGGAGACCACTGGGGTCATCTTCTCTATCGGCCCCCATTCTTCTGTCTTTTCCCACAGTCTTCCTCCCTTACTCTACCTATACACCAGAGTACGCCCTAAACATCAAAATTGAATCATGTAAAATTCAACCTCGCACGACTTTTGTCTACCAATTCTAGCGATTTTCCCCTTTTTATTTATTTTTTTAATTATTTTTATTTCATTTTATTTTTTATTATTATTTATTATTATTATTTATTTTTATTTTATTTTATTATTTTTGATTATTATTTATTTTTATTTAATTTAATTATTTTTTATTATTATTTATGTTTATTTTATTTAATTATTTTTTATTATTATTTATTATTATTTTTTTTAAGGTCCTAGCCATTGAAATCTCAGGAAACTAGGTAGCAGGACCTGTCAGATAAATAATATCTAAACTAGTGGATACATGGTCTGCCTGCACGGGGCAGAGTGTGGATAACGTTGGGTCCCATTAGGAGATCAGCGGCTAAATGACCAGAAGAACAACGGTACATGACACTACACATATACATAATCCATACACTTTTAAACCTCTGGCATTGACAGTTCTGTTTCACATCCACAATGTATACTACGCGGAGATGGAGGAAACTCCCGGCGCCGTTTGACACTAAGCACTCTACTTAACTATATAATATTGGTTACACCATAGTTAACCCATAAATTTGAACTACATAAGTAGTGTACAAGGCATCGTTTTAATTGTATCTCATATTGTGGTTGACTTCACAACGAGATAGCGGCATTGCACTACTTCAAATAAATAACGCTTCTCTAGTAGAGAAGACTACTGTTATTTATTTTCAGAGGATACCACCACACAGACGATCGTTTCAAGGCTATTGTGAATTTAATGTGAAAAAAAAAAAAAAAAAAAAACCATTGGACCAGATCTATTAAACCAAACAAATGAATTAGATTGGATTGCAGGAAGTTCTATTTTAGCCAGCGAGTTATAAATTACTGGAATAAGTTGCCTTCATGGGTGGTAGAGGCCGACAGTTTGGGGAAATTCAAAGGTCATCTGGATAGTACTTTCGGGTAAGGGAAGCACATAGGATGATAGGTTTAATTTCCTTTTTATTTTATTTTTTTTATTTATTAATTATTATTATTTAGTTATTTATTTATTACTATTTTTTTTTTTGTTTTTATCATTGTTTTGTTCGGTTTTTTTTTTTTTTTTTTTTTGGCTGGTGCAGCATAAGCCATAGGCTTTCTTGCACCATGCGGCCGTTACTAATACTAATATATAAAAAAAAAAAAAAAAAAAAAATGAATTTTAAAATCCAAACCTAAATCATGAAAAATCTTAATTCAGACGATCGTTTCAAAGCTATTTGAGAATTTAATGTGAAAAATAACCCATTGGACCAGATCTATTAAACCAAACAAATTAGTTATAAAATTTAAACCTATGTCATGGAACTGTTTTAATGAGAGCCTAAGAGATCTAGATTTTTATCAAGAAAACTGAATTTTGTAATAAACGAAAAAAAAAAAAATAAATAACCCAGGTGCTTTTTTTTTTCTTCAAATAACTAAAACTAGTACTTTAGATGAACCTCATCTCCAACCAAACTGCACAGAAGAGATGGCTCTCCACACCTTTTCAGAAACTTATCAGACACTAAACGCCATTTTCCAACTGTAAAAACATGCATGGAAGCAGACATTGTTTGTTTCAAGTCCCAAAGAGATCTCCTAAAGGTCCTAAACCTTTTCCGTTTTCGAAGCTGCCACACATGCTATTTTGCCTCTGTAATTAAAAATATCGTGAACAGTTTTTTCTTGCCCAAGGGATGATCGAATTAAACTGCCTTATCCTCAAAAATCTACAAATTCTCTTCCAAACTTCCTGCGCGAATCGACAATAATAAAATAAATGGTACACTGTTTCAATTTCGGTACAAAATTGGCATAATCTGTTGCCTATCTGACTAAATCTATACGTGATATCGTTCACTGGTATGTTTTCGTAACCAACCCTCCACGAAAAATCAATACGCGATGGGTAGTTACCGCCAATTTTTAGATTTTTAAAAAAACAACTGCACATTATGGTTTCCTAAATTTGGCTTTTCTGGATTTTCTGAGTTAAACAGTGTCCAGTAGTCGTTTTAAATCACCCTTAGAAAGGAGATATATCTTTCTCCCTTAACTGCGTGCACATATCCCGAATTTTTTTTGTAATACATAGGAATTGTCTCTGCTTTTGGCCCTAGATAATTGCCGCCTTTAATTAAGGCTGTATTAAATCCCATAAAATATTTTATCAGTAACGCTACTAAATGGTTAGATTGCACCATATTAGCCACATCCAGCAGTCTCTTACAGCTACACCTCAAATTAATTTTTGGAATACTTATTCCTCCATCTTCCCACGGTAAAAATAAAAATTTCTGCGCTATCTCTTGCCGTTTTCCTCCCCATAGAAACTGAAATGTTGGAACGTAAAATCGTCTCATTGTCCTAGCTGTGATTCCTGTTATAAACACCGTGTATAAGATTTTAGGAAGAATTACGGTTCTAACAATAATGGATTTGTTCTCAAAAGAAAATTGTCCCACTTCCCACTCTTTTAAACTTTCCCGTATTTTAGTGGTGAGCCCTCCTACAGGTAGCTAGGGACTCTCTCTAAACGGAATTCCCAATATTTGAATCGATTTATCCGACTCCACTTCTCGTTGTGGTAAAGGCCGATCTACCCATTCCCATAACAATTTGATCCTAGTTTTATCTTCGTTTATGTTTAATCTCGACTTCGTACCAAAAGTAACGAGTGACAAATTCTTCCACCGCATAAGTCGTCGTGAGAGTCGTGTGCTACTACGTGTATATAGATTTCTCAGGACTGTAAACAACTGAGATCCAATGTTTGTATCTTTAATTATAGAGAAAAGGTAGTCGTGGTCGATTCTATCGAAAGCCTTTCTTAGGTCGCTTGCTACTAACGCTAAATTGTAACTCTTTCGTTTCCGATATTCTAATATATCTTTTAAGGAACCTATTTTTTATGGCACAGTTCTTTTTTAGAGAAAGAACAGTGGAGTTTCAGACTACAGAGGTTTGTCCAATTAGAGAGGTAATGCGGGGAGTGACTCAGGTTGTTTGGGTTCACGAGATAAAAGGATTAACTCCATTAACGAGGCAGAAATATCAGTTGGTCTTGAAAACAATAGAGGCAAGAGAAAAGGTTTTGAAAGGGTTTTCTATTAGAAACGTAATGATCAAACCTGTGCAAACTGGTAACATACGCAAAATGGTTACTATTGACAGGTTTCCGGTAGAGTCTAATAGTCCTGTCGGGAGCTTTTTTAACAAGTTTGGTGAGGTTGTTAAGATTCACAGGAAAGAATATGAGGAATGGCCAGGCGTAGAAACAGGTACGGTGCAAATTCATATTGACATGAAAACGCCTGTGCCAAACATCATCGATTTGATGGGTCATAGGTTATTAATAAATTACCCAGAAGTTCAGAAAGTTTGTTTGAGGTGTGGAGATAAAGACCATTTGGGAGCAGAATGCCAAAAATCACGTTGTTTTAATTGTAATAGCACAGGTCATATTACAGCCAACTGCCTTAATAATTGTAAAAAATGCGGAGCTTCCACGGATAAATTCATTCAATGCCCGGAACGCACGTTTGCCGAAAGAGTTGCTGGTGGGGGAGGACAGCAGAAAGCGAGCGAGCCGCCAAAAGATATGCCTAACGCTGAGAGCGTGGAAACTATAGTAAGGTGTAAGGTGTATTTAGTGTCAGACGGCACCAGGGGTTCCCCCATCTCCGCGTAGTTTTCATTGTGGGTGTACCAGTTCACTGGAAATGCCAGAGATTTAAAAGTGTATGGATATTGTATGTGTAGTGCCGTTGTTCATCTGGTCATTTAGCCGCTGGACCCCTGCTGAGGCCCAACGTTGCCACACCTTTGCCCCGTGGAGGCAGACCAGGAACCCAGTAGGCTTAAGTTACTCTGGCAGGTCCTGCCATCTAATTTCCTAAGATTTCAGTGGCTAGGACCTAAAAAAAAAAAAAAAATTTTATTGTATTTATAAGCATGCATATATGCGTGCACACAAGCACATATATACACACATGCACATATGTACAGCATACATGTGCCAACGTCAACTGTGGGGTTGAAGTCACTTGAGTTGGGCCAGAACGTGGGTGAAGATATTTTGGATGTATTTAAATTTAGGTGTGTGGGGCTTCGCTAGCGTGAAGATAGAGAGGGGGGGAGGCTGAGGACTGGGGGGAGAAAGACAGAAGTATGGAGCCAATAGGGAAGACAGCCCCAAGTTTCAGTGTGGCATGCCCATGCCCCACCAGAGCAGAAATGAGGGAGGGGGCGACGAGAGAATCGTCTCCCCGGGGGAGTAGGGTTTAAAGGTGAAGGGGCTAGGGTGCCCTCTTCAGGCTGCCACGAGGCTTTGGGAGTTAGGCTGCAGTTTGTTGTTTGTTGTCTCTATTCTTGTCCACTTGATTCAGATTGGGACACTCATGAGGCAATCCCTGTCCTTTTTTTTTTTTTTTTTTTTCATTGATTCTCTTTTCTTCTTTTTTTTCCCTTCTTCTTTTCTTTATTCCTTTCTGTTCCATTCATTTTCTTTTCTTCCACAGTTTTCTTTTCCAGGAGTTGTCTCTGTCTTATGCGATTTATGTTACTGTACTATCAGTCTCGGTGTATGGCATTTAACACCCTTCTCCTTGTGAAGAGGTCCTGTGCATACTGGGAGAGTGCGCGGTACTCCTCTTCCGTGTCAATGAAATGATGCTCAAGTCCTTTGGGGAGATGGATTTTCGTGATGAGGGTGCATCTGAGGTCTTCGTATTGTGTGCAGTCGTAAAGCAGGTGGTCCCAGCTTTCGACCTCCCCGCACGTGCAATTTGGGTCATCGACGAGGCAGAAGCTGAACAGTTTCTGGTTGAAGGGTCCATGTCCTGTGAGTAACGAGGTCAGGTGCAAGCCCGGGAAGAACCAGCCCGGTTGCCTTGGGTATATTTTGTTCAGTTCTGGAAAAAATTTACGAGTGATCTCGCCCTTTGTCGTCTCTGTCCATCTTTGTTGCCACTCCTGAAGGAGGTAGGTCTGTAGCCGTGCTCTTTCCGTTTTTTGACTGCTTGCTGGGTTGATTGTGAAGTCCTGATGATTTGCGGCCACTCCCTTTGAGTGCAGGTAGAGCAGTCCTGCTTTCACAGCTTCTAAATCCAGGGGTAGCGCTCCAGCAAGAACCTGCAGTGCAGGTGTGCTTACCTGGTGGCAAGCTCGTGTGGTTGTCAATAGGATGGTCCTATGTGTCATATCCAGGATTTTCTTGTTGGATACCAGTGATGTTTTGGTGTACCATACTGCAGCTGCGTAGATTATTGCTGGGATGAAGGTTGACTTATAATATAGCATTAGGGTTCGTTTTTTCAGTCCCCAATCCTTCCTCGTAATCCTAGCTACTGGGGCTGAGTATCTTCTTATTTTCATTCTTATGTGTTTCAGGTGAGGTATGAAGGATAGGATATTATCTATGATAACTCCTAATTACTTCATTTGCTTGGTGAGTTTGATGGTTAGGCCATTTATTTTTATTTGGGGCGGACGCTGTACCTGAAGAGTTCCTTTCAGCAAGATGGATATGGTTTTCGTCGGTGCAATTTTTAGCTGGTTTTTTGTGGCCCAATATTGTAATTTCTGCATTGGATGATTACCGATGTTTTCCAATTGGACTCTGGAATCTGCCTCAATAGTAACAATGAGATCGTCCGCAAAGGCCTGGGCCTCAGCCAGCCCCATGTCCTGGCACAGGAAATCGTCCAAGACCATGTTCCAAATGAGAGGACCCAAGACAGACCCCTGCAGACATCCCCTATGTATGTTTCTTGTGATTTTTTGATAATTTGTATTTATTTCCACTCTTCTGTCTGAAAGGTAGTCTTCCATTGCTTTGTATAAGTTGATTGGTACTGCAGCTTCTCTCAGTCTGTTCAGGACGCTCGGCCACCAAAGTGAGTCGAACGCCCCGGCAAAATCGACTGAAATGACCAATAGATATTTTTTCCTGCACTCTTGTGCTTTCCTAAGCAGATCTCCAAGGGCGTCCACCGTAGAGGATCCTGGCTTAAAGCCAAACTGATTTTTAGCTGCCAGGCCTGCCCTTTCGTAGTGGATCTGTATCCGCATGTGGAGCAGCCTCTCGTATAATTTACTGACTACTGAGAGCAGCGCGATGGGTCTGTATGATGATGGACATTTTGGGTTCTTAGCAGGGTTTTTCAGAATTAGCTTGGTGTTTGCAGTTTTCCATGCCGCAGGGAATTTCCCTGTTTCCAAACACCTGTTGTAGAGGGTGAGTAGGATTTGCGGGGCAATTTCTACTATTTTTTTCAGTATCTCCGGTTCGATCATATCAAGTCATATCGGTTTTTGATCCTTGTAGCAGCCGCGCTGAGTTTCTCATGGGTGAAGGGGGGACTCGAGCGCAGGGGTGATATATTTTTCATTTTCTTCGCAGATCCTATGTTGTTCTTGCAGAGTTAGTGTCGCGAGTTCCTTGAAAATTGTGTCAAGTATATTACCCATTGATTGCTCCCAAGTGGTTGTGTAGTCTCCTTGCGAGGTCCTGGTGGTGCTGATCACCTCCCCTGGGCAGTTTGTTTGTAGTCACCTTGTAAACTACACCCCAGGGGTCAGTTCTTCCTGTCGTGGATACTAGACGCTCCCAGGAACGCGTCTTGCTTTTCTGTATCGTGTCCATATAGTGATTTCTGGCTTCTCGATAGCGCTGTCTTAAAGCCTCCACTTCATGTGTGGGCCAAATCCTACGGGCTCTCTGGAAATCTTTCCTAGCTTTTTGCATCTGGCGTCGAAGCACGGCTATTTCTGGGGTCCACCAAGGAACAGCACCAGGTTTTGGGTTTTTTCTTTTGATTGTTCGATCGCTAATGGTTTGTATTAGGTCTGTGGTCCCCCTCAGCAGGTCATCCGGGTCATTCTGTGGGTTTATACTGGCTGGGTTGCTTTCTATGGCTGTGATGAGCAGGTTTTTGAATGACATCCAGTCTGCTTTGGCAACTGCATATCTGTTTTTCTGTTGGTTTGTTAGTGTTACTGTTGTCAGTTGTCTGATTAGTTTAAAGGTGATTGCTGATTGCACGGTGGTCTGAGGTAGTCCATGCCTCCTCCACCTTCCAGTCAGTCACAAATCCGCCAAGTTCCTAGTGGCTAGGGATACATCAATCGTAGCCTCCCAGAGTAGCGCAGAGGGGTGAGACGCAGATTAAAGAAATCACACCAACGTTTACAATAGCGTACGATATGTCGGCAACACAATCGGAACACGCGGAGCTAACTGAGGACATGGAAGCGGAAAATACAGTACAAAAGGTACATAAGCGGGGGGGGGGGAGAAGGAAGAAATAAGCGGTAAAACTAAAAGAGCAAAAGGGGGAACAGAGGGAATTCAAGAAGAGACCGAAACAAAACAAATAGAGGGGGAAGATGTATCAATTTTGTCAGCCGGTAAGAAAGATTGCAAAACACTTTCGGGGTCTGATTCGGATTCAGAGGGCATACAAACGAGGGAATACTCCCTCGAGGGAATATTTGAGGGAATTGTTAAAACTCGAAGAGAACCGATTTTTCTTTGGAATGAAAACGAGGAGGGTGAAGTAGTAAATATACAGTTCACTAGGGGAGATTTCGTTATTTCCAATATTGGAAACAAGAATGTTGGAGATTTCACTGTGTTGCTCACCAATAACAAATTAAAGTTAAATGCTGAACATAGGAATATCTTAGCAGAAGTTCTAGTAAAGTTTTGCTCATAATGTTCGGAAAAACATTTATGTCGTTAAATGTACAGGGTCTGAGAGCGGTTAACAAACAAAGGATGATATGGCAAATTATGATGAACATGGGGGTGAAGATTTGGTTTCTACAAGAAACTCACTTCGCAAGTTTAGCAGACATCCAGCAGTTTCAAAACAGATATTGGTTGTTAGGATTTTGAAGTTTTGGGACAAATCGATTGGCAGGGGTGGGAATAGTAGTGGTTCCTCCAATTTTAGGGACTGTACGACTGGCGGGTAGGGATACAGAAGGTCGGGTTGTGGCAGTGGATTGGAGTTATGTGGGGCGCACAATTAGACTAATTTGTGTCTATAGTCTAAATTCCACTTTAGAAAGGAAAACTCTGTTTCAGGGACTGGGCAACTATATGAGGTGGGTGCAGTAGGTTGTAATGGCAGGGGACTGGAACTGCGTTCCTGACCCCATTATGGACAAAATTCTGGAGGGTACCCCGCATCATGGTACAGGGTGGGGGGTTCGTGAATTAATCGAGGTTTGTACTAAATGAGACTTGGTAGACGTCTCGAGGAAAAAAATCAGGGGAAACGAGCGGCCAACAGAATAGCCAATAATATAGGAACTAGGATAGATCGCACTTATGCAACGAGTCAGTTGAAGGATAAGATGACAATGATACGGCATGTGAAATTTGCGGGAGGTCGACAAGTTTCAGATCACATAACAGTAATGTGGAAGGGAGATTTATTTACAAACGTTAGTCTGGGAAAAGGCTATTGGAAGAGCAAAGAAGAGAGAGAGAGAGGATTGGCACTTTACAACAGTTATTAAAAAGATAGTAGAGCAAGGTGGAAATGTGGACGAAAATTAAAGAAAGTGCTAAATCATTTTATTACTCGAAAATTAAGGAAAGAAACGAACAACGCAGAAATAGACTGAAAGATATCTTACAAGAAAAAAGAATTTACCAACGGTGCGGGGATGAAAGGGCAACAGCAGAAGTACAAGCGATTATTGACCGTATAATATTGGAAGAAGAGAAAGAAAAGGCGCGAAAAATACAGCTGGAATTTAAGGAGGCTGACAGTCCTTCAGCTGCGTTTTACCAAAGAAGACTAAGGCTAAACAATTTAGCCAAAACGGTTCTGGAAATTAAAGACGATGACAGCACACATTCAACAACGCTAACTATTATGAATAGTTTTGTAAATTACTATGAAAAAGAGCTTGATTTGCAGAAAAAAAAGAGAGACAACTCCATTTGGATGATTGGACAATTCACACCCGAGCAAAAAGAATTACAGGACAGGGAAATAATTATGGGAGATCTAACTGTGGCTCTAAAATCATGTAAATTACGACGCGTGCCGGGACCGGATGGTTTGAGGGCTGAATTTTATAAACAAGTTTTGGAACTTGTTAGCGCCTATTCTTCTGGCCGTCTTTAACAATTTTTTTTCAGGAAGGGGTTGTACCCGAAGGCTTTTTAAATGCCTATACTACTTTCATTCCGAGGCATGGACGGGATTTAATGAAAATTGGTAACTGGAGACCTATAACGTTGGCTAATTGTGACTACAAAATATTTGCAAAGATTTTGATAACTAAGTTAAAACGCAACGTAACCCAGGTAGTTAGAAGCACACAGTGCTACCGTGTATACCGTGTGCACACAGGTATGCACACGGTATACCGGGTAGCCGGATACAATATAACCTTTGGCTATTAAAATATATATTAGAATATCGGAAACGAAAGAGTTACAATTTAGCATTAGTGGCAATCGACCTAGAAAAGGCTTTCAATAGAATCGACCACGACTACCTTTTCTCTATAATTAAAGATACGAACATAGGATCTCAGTTGTTTACAGTCCTGAGAAATCTATATACACGTAGTAGCACACGACTTTTGATAAATTGAGAAATTTCGAAAAACATTAAAATTGATAGGGGAGTAAAACAAGGATGTCCGCTTAGTCCTTTGTTATTTACGTTAGCACTAGAACCACTACTGGGAAGAATAGACAGAACTAAGGCCATTCAGGGGATACCATTCCCAAAGCCGGCAGATTGTCTGTTTCCTTTTGTTTGACAGATGATACTGGTCACCATGCCGCTGACAACAGGGAAATAGAGAGTGCGTCCAATTATTTCTGGCTACAGCGCTTGGATCTAGCTCTTGACTGGGGAGGTGATCCATAACTGTGTAATTTTGGGCAAAGACTACTCCAACAATTCTCAAAGATTTCCGTGTGGATACAACTAAGAGAACATGACTTGGTTCCCCCCCCCTACCTTCCATAAACATCTATGATGGAAGGCGATCTCCACAATTACTGCTCCTACGGAAAAACAAATCTCACCTTCGTGATCACCACTCCTGAAAACCCGCAGGAGAAAGTTGCTCTGGTGGAGAGGGCGACTCAAGCCTCCCATGACATTGTGTTTGTGTGCTCCTGCTCTTGTTGAATATATCTACGGATTTAGGCCACCCCCCCCCCCCCACTGAAAAAATTTCACCTCGTTTTTACCAAGTATTGGTGAGTTTAGTGATATAAGTTTGGTAAAGTTTGGTAAAGGGGCTGTTAAGAAATAAGCAGATAAAAATTTACAGACTTGTAATTTTTTTTTTTTAATGATCTCTCCATAGACTTTCAATGGAAATTCTGAAAGCACATGGTATATCTAAGACTAACGTGGCTGACTATCTGTAGTGTAACATAGAGTCACATAGGAAAAGCATTAGCAGCCATTGTACTTAATAGAAGAAGCCAATAGGAAGTTCTTATTGATGTTTTTGGAGGGGAAAACTTTCTTGGTAGTGGCCATCTTGTCTGTAGCGCCATCTACATAGAATAGCATTAGCATTAGCATTAGTAGAGGCATTTGATGCAAGAAAGCAAGCTTATGCAGCATCAGCCAAAAAAAAAAAAAAAAAAAAAAACCACTTCCACTTCACCCCTCTGTTCGTTCAAAATACCTGTCCAGCTGAGCCTTAAACTTATTTAGGCTATCAACCTCCACCACAAGGGATGGAAGTCTGTTCCACCAACCAACCACCCGCTGGCTAAAGGCAAATTTCCGCACGTCTATCTACATCTGTCTTTCCTCAATTTGAATTTATGCCCTTTCAGGTGATTTTTCTGAGTTAGAGGAAGAATCCCATCAGCATTGAGCATGCTTAAACCATTCAAGGCTTTATACACCTCTATCAGATCACCTCGCTGGTGCCTAGTCTCCAGACACTGTAATTTGCAAAACTTAAGCCTTTCTTCGTAAGAGCACCCCTTTGTTCCATTCACTAATCTTGTTGCCCCTCTCTGTGCTCGTTCCAGCAGCTCTACATCCTTCTTGAAATGAGGCCTCCAGACCTGTATACAGTACTCTAGGTGTGGCTTGACCATCGCCTTATACAATGGAATAATCACCTCCTTATCCCTGCTGGAAAAATTCCTGTATATCATTGGCAATACTCCATGAGCTACTCTTGCAGCCCATCTGCACTGCTCAGAGAACTTCATATCTGCCTGCACAACCACCCCCAAGTCCCTTTCATTCCCTACCACTGTCAGTGTAGTACCACAGAGTTGATACGTTGCTCTGGAGTTGCTGTTTCCCATGTGTAGTACTTTACATTTGTCAATGTTAAACTTCATTTGCCACCTCTGAGCCCATCTGCTCAACCTTTCCAGATCCTGTTGCAGCAGCATAGCATCAGTAGTGTTCTTAACAACCCTGCCAACCTTTGTATCGTCTGCAAACTTGGACATTAAGCCCGATATACCATCGTCAATATCATTTATAAATACAGAAAACAATAATGGACCCAACACTGAGCCCTGAGGGACTCCACTAATAACATCAGTCCACGATGAGCAGTGTCCATTGATTACCACTCTCTGTCTTCTCCCCCTCAACCACCCCTTTATCCATAGCAGCAATTTGCCTCCAATGTCACACTGCTCCAATTTGTGTAGCAGTCTTCCATGTGCAACGGTATCAAAAGCCTTTCTAAGATCCAAGTATATAATATCAAAGTTATTCCCTGCATCCAGTTCTTTTGTGACTGCATCATAGTATCCAATCAAGTTGGTCAGGCAAGACTTCACCTTAATTAACAAAACCATGCTGTGTCTCAGCTATAACTGAAGTCTTGTCTAAATGATCCTGCAGTGCTTCTTTAACCAGTGCCTCCATTAATTTTACTGTAACAGAAGTTAAGCTCACAGGTCTATAATTACTTGTGTCAGCCTTTGATCCTCCTTTGTGAATAATTCAATATAATATAATTGAAATAGAAAATATAAGACCCACAAAGTGCTGTAGTGTATAAGTGGACAGTATTCTCATTCCACTACATATAAATATAAATTAGATATGGGCTCTTTTTGAAAACTCATTACTTTGCAACTTCAAAAAATTCATGCAATTTTTCATCCAGCTGGTTAGACAGACCGTAGTTTTCCAGTATATAAAAACTTTATATATTGTTATTTTTTAAAAGGTTATTGGAAGGTAATTGGAATACAAGGATCCAGACCAGAAGAATAACTTGAAAGAAGATAAATTCAAATTGGAGTGATACAAAATATTTTAATTTTAGGGAAGACTGGAATATTATTTTAAATTATATATTTTGTGTGTACTGTTTCATTCATGAACACAAAACTATGGATTCTAGTGTATCAATGTGCTTGATTCTGATGGGGACTTGTCTTCTTCGGTTGCAGATAAGCCTAATAAATCAGCTGGGAAAAAACATCCCATAATATTAAAAATAACAAGAGGTGATCAGGATAATTCGGCAGATGATAAATCTATTTCATCTGCTTCTAATCCCAGTAGTTCTGACCTGGATAAAAATCCAAATCAGTTCAATGCAAAGACACAGTTGCCAACGCTTTGGCTAATGTACAAGAATTCGTGCAAAATACATCATTCACTGACGGCTTGGACCTAGGGGAGTCTTTAGATACCTCGGTGGTACTTTCAATAATGACCAAGATTAAACACGCACTCGGAGAATTTTTATCTGCAGATAGCAGCAAAGTCACTAAGGCAGCCTCAAACTATATACATCATTTGTGGTCAGACCTGGAGTCACTTACGAATGCATTATTGATCGACAATGGACGACTGAAAGTAAAAACATCAGAATTACAAATACGCACTGAGACTTTTTACCATCTAATCAAGGACCAACCCAAACAGCGTACCTTTGCTGAATCAGTTAGAGGATCAACTGCTGCTGCAGCAGGCATTCAACATACTGAAAATATTGTACATAAACCTAGAGGAGAAGATGAACAATTACAACATAATTTTTCTCAACTTCCTTTGGACGAAGGTGTTATTCCCCCATCAAAAAATAACTTTAATGACCATAAATACATCATTATATTGAGACCGAATGCCGATTCTGAAATTTCATCCAGTCAGGATGTTAGAATTAAAGTGACAGAGGTGTTCAAAAAAGAAGATCGAGATATTAAAATCAAAAATATCAGGTTGCTAAGAAACAAACGTCTCTTAATTGAAACTACTAATCCCATGGATGCAAATAAAATTAGCAAAATGACGCAGCTGACAAATGGAGGTTTGTCTATGACAAACCATAGTTACTAGACCCCACGGTTTTAATTTACGGTGTGCCGAAAGAATATACAAAAGAGGATATTTTAGAAGATTTGTTTATAAAGAACCTAAAAGATCATGGGTTTGAACAAGAGGAAGTCAAAAAAGGTACAATGTTCAGATTTAATTCAGGCTCTGGAAATAAAACAACAAACTGGGTAATAGGATTCACCCCCCAAATTTTTAAACGCTTAATACAGAATGATCGTATCTTTCTTGGCTTCACTTCACATAAATTCCGTCGTTTCACAGTGGTTACTAAATGTTTCCGCTGTCTGGCCTATCGCCATTCAGCTTTAAATTGCACACATAAGACCGTGTCTTGTGGCCACTGTGGAGGCGGTGGACATGTGTTTGCTGAATGCACACACAGGGAAGAACCCCCTTGGTGTGTCAATTGTAAAAGACGCAACAGAGATTGTCAGCATTCAGTCCGAGACAATAACTGTCCGGAGTATAAACGAGCTGTTGAATAGCAAACCAAAAAGCTCATAATGAATAATATGGCCACTACAAATTTTTTTAATGTGGGTGTGAATTTTGAGGGTATAAAAATACTGCAAATAAACTGCCAGCGTTCACGAGTGGTCATGGATAAAGTAAGAGTGGCGATGATTGAAAATAATTATGATCTTATATGTTTTCAAGAACCTTATTATTCGACTCAAGTAGGGGGTTTGATTCACAGGATTATGGGATTCCTGTTATCCCTCAGAATTGTTCATTCTATATAAACACCTCCTAACACTGCAATAGCAATATGCAATCATGAATTAGTAGTGACAACCATCTCGGGAGAGTGTACAGACACTGTAACTTGTCTTTTGATCTCGTCTCTAATTATTACTTTTCATCAAGTTTCTCTGTATTGCCCTCCTTCAGCAGATATTCAAACGTCCTTACATCATCAGCTGGATCGTATATGCACAAAATTTGCTTCAGAGAATTTAATTATATGCGCTGATTTAAATGCCAAATCATCTTTTTGGCACAGCAGAATTTCAGACAACAGAGATTCTGCTGTGGAAGATTTAATATTGTCTTACAATTTAATAGTTCAAACTTTGCCAAACAGACATTACACATTCTCGTCCTTAAATGGAACATCAAACATTGATGCAACTATCACCTCTGTTAAACTGGACGGGCAGATAATTAATTGGAATGTTCTACCATCACTTATTAATAGTGATCATAACGCTATAGTATTCAGTATCAAACCCACAGTTATAAATGCGGATCTACAGTTGGTGGACTTGAGAAGATATTCCATGGAAAAAATTAAATGGGACAAGTTTAAGAATTTTCTAAATTTGTTCTTTTGTCATGAGGTGGCTGCTACTTTAAATTCCTTATCTGCCATAGAATATTCAAACTATGTTCTGTCGCACTTATTCCTTGCTATGAGCTACTCTGCTAAACGTAAACAATCCAGACGCCCATCTGTCCCCTGGTGGACTTCGGAACTTACTGCATTAAGAACCCAAACCATGAATGCTAGGAAAACTTACCAACGAAACAGGCACCTGGCAGACACTGATGTCCAGAGACTGAAACAACAATACAGTGATCTAAGGAAAAGGCTACATAAAGCAGTCGCAGATACAAAAATTGAATGTTGGCAAAACTTGTTCGTAACACGGGAAACACCAAACCGTGGGGTCTAGTGTACAAGATTTCCAGGAACTTCTCAAGTTAATCTCCGGAGACATATATAACACTGTTATAGTGGACGGACAAGAAACTACCGACAGGTACTCTACTGTTGATACTATTGTAAATAAGCTTTTCCTCAAGACAATCCAGAAGATGATTCTCCCAAACAAGCAGAAATTAGGAGAGACAATCAACAATATATTGGAACATGTGACGTCAATCCTTTTACTCTTGTTGAACTAGGAACAGCTGTTTTCAAACTAAATAGCAAAAAATGTCCAGGGATGGATCTGATAGAAAACCAGATAATAGTCAAATTTTATGACCTATTTCCTAATATCCTCCTCAATCTCATGAACAAGTGTTATATCGAGGGAGTCTTTCCAAGACTGTGGAAGATTGCCCTGCTTAAAGTTTTACATAAGCCTGGGAAGTCGACATCTAATCCCAGGGCATACAGACCAATCTCCCTATTGGCAAACTTGGGGAAACTTTTTGAAAGGCTGCTCTCTCCAAGTATACAAAAAATGTTACAGGATAACCATCTATGTTCAATTAATCAGTTCAGGTTTAAAAAAGGTTCTTCAACAGAAGATGCCATTGCCACCCTCAAGAACTATTAGAAAACTCCCAAGCTAAGTACGTGCTGGCAGTGTTTATTGACTTTGAGGGGGGGGGGTTGACACGGTATGGTGGGAGAGTGCCCTTGTGTCACTGCACTTAAGGTCTTAAGTGACAACTATACTTATAGAATCATCAGGTCCTACTTCCAAGACAGATCTATCAGAATTTTTGCAAAACACCTAGTGTATTCAGCTACTGTTTCCAGAGGATGCCCTCAGGGGTCGGCACTGGGGCCTCTCCTCTAGAACGCAGTCTTAGATCAGTGGATGACAAAATACCACGAGGAGACTATGAAAATCGCTTACGCCGTCGACTTAGTAATTGCTGTTGAGGGTTGTTCGAGGAGGATACTCGAGGAAAAAATGCAAATTATATTAAATGATCTATTTGTATGGACCAAACTTAACAAACTAAAAATATCACCAACGAAGACCAAATTTATGACCTTTAAAGCTCATTTTAACTATAATCGACCTCCTAAGATCTTGATAGACAACTCTCAAATCCTATATGTATCCCAAAACAAATATTTAGGCATCATAATCGATGATAAATTAAACTTTCTGCCACATGTATGTAAACTTAGAGATAAAATAAGGAATTTTACTGCCTCAATAATAAGAATATCAAGGAAAGAATGGGGACTACTTAGTAAAAGGATCTTGTTTTTATGATATAAAACAATATTTCTGCCAATAGTCTCATATGCTGCAACCATTTGGTATCACAGTGTCATAACGGTTAAAACGAAAATGAAATTTATTTCTCTTCAAAGATCCATGTTATTATCTGTTTTAAATTCCCCTAGAACTGTATCAAACAACGCATTACAAGTCTTAGCAGGAACCATTCCCCTGGATCTGTATATCGTATTGAAGGGGATGACAGGTCGGCTTAGGAAAGGTTTGGCTTCGGAACTAATGGGAATAACATCTGATCCAGTGAACGAGGTAAACAAGAAAATAAAAGATTGTGGGAACATCTATGTATGTATGTATGTATGTATGTATGTATTTAACTGTCGAAGGGTGGCACCCGGACATACATCCATCTCCACCAATTTATCATATAACATATTCTCATAATGGCCTGTTAGTGTAGGTGTGTGTGCACGTGTGTGTAATGTGTTATAAGTCAAACAGGCTACTCTGCCACCAGGTGATAGTCCATTGGGAAATTACCACCTGGTGCCCATCCCTGGCACGAGGAGCTATGCCTGGATCTATTAGCTCTGGCTGTGCATATTGCACCTAAATCCCGCACCCACCAGTAAGGGTGCAAGACTGGTGGGTGCCAGCAGTCCCGCTCCTGGGGTGCCCACACCCAAGAGCCAGCAAAAAAAAAAAAAAAAAAAATGCACCAACTAGGAGAATACATCTTACTAGTGAGTGCAACAATTCCGCCTCATAGTCATTCCACAAGGCCAGCCAAAAAAATAAAAAAATAAAAAAAATAAAAATTTTCTCCCCGCCTCCAAGACAGAATGCCTATCTATCCAGAGGAGGGGAAAAAAAACAAAAAAAAAAAAACAGGTCTTTAGTCAGTATTAGTAACAACATGTATACTCCTCCTTTTATTAAATGTCAACCTGCAAAACCGTTGAAATTCTACAAAATTCCTTTCATTAGACAGCCAAATTAATTCAGAACCCCTAATAAATTTAGGTACCAAATTAAATAAGTCTAATCTAAATTCATCATACAAATTGCATTCATATAAGATATGATCCCATGTTTCCAACCTTCCACAAACACAGTAAGGATCTTCCACTAAACTAAACTGATGCAACTTACTTTTTAAGGAACCATGCCCCATAATCAAATATGAGCATTCCATACTTGGATAAAACCAGCGATGCAATTTGTTATTAAAATTAAATTCAACACTAGGTATAAATAAATAAGTTACTCTACCAGTACTACTGGAATCCCAACGGTCCTGCCATAATTTAATTAATTTCACCAAAATTTCTTTCTTCTGTTTGCTGACTGCAGAAGAAACTTCATTAGTAATCCCCAGAAATGTAATTTGTATTCCTTTTCTTATAAAATAACAAAAAGCTCTATACACGACTGTTAAATCCAAAGGAAATACCCCCGCAATCACCTGTAGAGCATTAGTCGAAACAGTCTTACAAACACGCAAAATAGTTAACAACATTATTCTTTGTATTGATAATAGTTTTTGTTTAAATTTTACATTGACAGTACGAACATACCAAATTGATGCAGCATACGACACAATCGGAATAAAAATAGCTTTATAATATAGATACAAAATGCGTTTACCTAATCCCCAATCTTTTCTGGTAACCCTAACTATAGAAGCAGTGTAATTTTTTATTTTCCTACTTAAATAATTCAAATGTTGGGAAAATAATAACTTGTCATCCAAAAAAAAAAAAGTAAAGTGCAGCCATTATCAACCCACTGCAGGGTGGAAGCCTCCTCAACAATTCATGCTGAGGGAAGTGGACCATAATCTGCCACACTGGTCCAGTGCGGGTTGGCAGATCGACCGTATTCAGCAGTCAGGGGCTTGAACCCCGGTCTACTCAGAGAGCGTGTGCTACTGTACTCCCGCTCCTGCCCACTCGGCTACGGAGGCCGTCCAAGATAACCCCTAAATATTTTACCTGGGAAACAAGAGGAATTTGTTTACTGTTTACTAATTACTGTTTACATAATCGTTTTATGTTTACTATAAAACTGTCATGATGTTATTAAAAGGAAAATTACTAGTGTAATTTTCCTTTTAATAACATCATGACAGTTTTAGAAGATTAAATTTTTAGTTTATTTAATGTAGCCCAATCAGTAAAATCCTGAACAATAACCTCCATTCTACTTTCTAATACTGCTCTAGATCTTCCTGTCACGCACAAAACCAAATCATCAGCATAAGCCACCTTATAACAATTAGGATATACAGGGGACCCTCGGGTGTTAACAGGATTCTCATAAGAATGTTGATTGGTTCTGGGGCGTGATACCTGAAATTAAAAACTAAGGAACTAGATGGAAACATAGTTTACAAGCATAACTTCTTCTGAAACTTATGCAGTTATACCTTGTGTGGTCTTAAGTGACATCTAGATCTGTGACCATATAGATAGGAACTACCGCATACATACACTTGAAATCTACATGAACTTAACGAAACGTGTTTTTCACAACGAGAACTTTTGTAAGTGAAAATACTCCATTTTCTTACCTATGGACTGTCATTGGAATTCCAAATCATACACAAATTAGGACTCTCGGGAAAAAGAGAATAATTAGAAGTCTTCAGAAACTAGAAGAAAACCACCTGAAAAAGAGTTTTAAGACTTATAGTGGCACAAAACGGCGAAGACCACTGGGGCTGACTTCTTTCTTGAGAGAAATCAAACCGGACAGTTCAACTTGACTTCATTTGAAAATCAGAAAATGTACTGAAAATAATTGAACTGTGGTGAAAATGACTAAGACTAGGAAATCACGTATATATGCCAATATAATTATTACAATTGTTTTGGTAGAACATCCTCCTAGCCTTGGAGTGGTTGGTCTTGGTGACTTGGGACCAAAATTACCTATCTCCTAAGAACAGGAGTGTTTGATCGAAACTCTCAAGACAAGATCATTTCGCTTGTCTGCATACAACATACGTTGTATGCCTGTACACCGCTGGGGGGTTTGATTTTACGTTGTTGGATAGGCCGAGATTGGGCGAAGATTATTTTGAGTGTTGTTAAATTTAGTGTGTGGGGCGTTCGCGTTGTATATAGATAGAGTAGGAGGGGATACAGAAGAGTGGGTGGTAAAAATAGAAATATGGGAGCGATAGAGGAGGCTCCTCCAGTTGGTCAGTGCGGCATGCCCATGCCTCACCAGAGAGGAAAGGGGAGGAGGTATTCGGCGAGGGGAGACAAGATGTCTCCTCCCCGCCGTGGTAGGGTTGGAAAGGAATCGAGTCAGGTCCTCAACGAGGCTTGATCGCAGCGAAGCTGCATGGTTCAGATCCGTGTGGCCCTTTTGGAGATTTAGGGTTCAGTCAGTCGCAGAGTTGTAGACCATGTCCTTTTATTCTCGTTGGAGGTATGGAATTTGTTGTGGGAATAGTAACTTGTCCCAATTAGTTTCCAGTTGTGTTGTTATTTGCTTGTTGGGCTAGTGTGGCTCGGCGTCTGTTAAACAGTTTCTGTGCAAATTCGGTGAATGCCATATATGGTCCGTTATCGTCCAGAATGAATTGCTCCTGGTCCTTGGGTGAATGTTGTAGTCTTATCACCAGCTGGCAGCGGATGTCATCGTATTGGTGGCCGTCATACATTAGGTGCGACCAAGTTTCTGGAGCGCCACAAGTGAAATTTGGATTTTCAATTCTTCCCAGAGTTATTAGTATGTCGTTTAAGGCACCATGTCCTGTGAGTAGGTACGTCACAAACAGACCAGGTCCATACCAGGTTGGTAATTTAGGTTGGAATCTATCTATATATGGAAAGAATTTCTTTGTTATCCGACCTTTGATGGATACATCCCATCGTGCCTGCAGCAAGTGGGTCTGGAGGCTTCTTTTTTCTGTAATGCGGTTATTTCCTGGATCTCCGTTGAAGTCAAGGTGTGTATAAGCATTGCCTTTAGCAAGGATGCCTCTCCTCACCACCTCTAGGTCTAAGGGGAGGGTTACTGCGATGACTTGCAGAGCGTGTGTGCTCACTGTGCTACAGGTGTGATTACCAGTGAGTAGCATGATTCTATGTATAGAATCAAGTATTCTTAGGTTTGTAGCTGTGCTGGCCTTTTTGTACCAGGCACCAGCTGCGTATGTTGCGATTGGTAAGAAGGCTGCTTTATAATAAAACATCATCGTTCTCTGTTTCAATCCCCAGTCTCTTTGGGCAATTCTGTTTATTAAGGCAGTGCAGTTTCTTATTTTTCTTCTTATGTAGTTTAAGTGCGGTTTGAAGGATAAGCGGGTATCCAAGATGACGCCCAGGAATTTGAGCTCTGTGCTGAGCCTTATTGTTCTAGTGCCAATTTTAATTTGGGGTGGTCTGTGGATGTTCAGTGTTCCCTTTAAGAGAATGGAGTTGGTCTTCGTCGGTGAGATTTGTAGTAAATGGTGTGTGGCCCAGTCTTGGAGAATTTGCACGGCGCGGTTTGCCAGTATTTCCAGTTGTGTCCTGGAGTTAGCTTTTTTGTTAAGATGAGGTCGTCCGCGAAAGCTTGTGAGCGGACTCCTTCCAGATCCTTGTTTAGAAACTGGTCCATCAGGAGGTTCCACATTGTTGGTCCAAGTACTGACCCCTGTGGGCATCCTCTGTATATTTTTCTTTCTATTTCTTTGTAGGGAGCTTTTATCTTCGGTGAAAAAGCTTTTAAGCACATTGAAGCGGTTGCCAGGAACCCCTGTCTCCCGGGGCCGGCTCAGGACGCTCGGCCACCATAGGGTGTTGAACGCCCCGGCAAAATCAATTGAGATAGCTAGCACGTATTTTTTCTTAGATTCTTGTGCTTAGATTCTTCTTCAATTAATACCGTATCGTCTGAACATGAAACATAACGTATAACAACTGATATTTGCTCGATATGACTGATATTTCAGGTACAATATCCAATATGATAGAATAATATATTACTCTTTTTTTTATTGCAGTCAAAATCTTCTCAGTGATAGTAATGCCTAACAAATTAATAATTTCATTTCGAATATCTTTTCTTAAGTAATGGCATTTAGGCTCAGGTTCTTTCGATATGTTTCGACATAACAAGATTGAATTTACCAAACAATTCTATTAATTTTAAAAAGTGTTTTAAAATTAATAGAATTTAAAAAACTTGTCCACATGACAAACTTTTCGAGAGAAACTCGAAAAGTTTGTCATGTGGACATGTGTATATGTAAGGGCGGCACCTAGAACTTTTGTTCAACTCCGCCTCGTATCTCTGTGAAGAACAGTATCACTACAATTGGGCCAGATGTGTGTGACGTCGGTTTGTGTGTATTATGTGTGTGTTCTGTTGTTCTGTTCTGGCCGCTTGGCTACCCAGAAGCATCAGTCACCTGGACAAATGATTCTGGGTACTCGTCCACACCACGGGGAGATGGGCCAGTCCCAATAAAACACGTACCGTCTCTAAAGAGACTCTGACCCACCTGGTGTTCGAAAAGTTTGTCAGACGAACCCGAAACGCTAGGCACTGATATTTTACAAATTCGATAATCCTTGAAATTACATTTGTCCAGTGTTTCTTCTCCAGTTCGCATAATCTTTCATGTTGTGCATCAATTGTGGTTCTATTCGTAAGATTCTTTCTAAATTCGCACCATTGTTCCAAACGTTCCTTGTGACCAAAAACACAAAACTACTGCCCGAATCGCATAAATCTGTCTTTGAAAATAATTTGCAACAGAAACAAAACGCATAATCTTCGGAAGATAAATATACCAGCCAGATTCTCGGAACAATTTCACCAATATCCATTTTTTGGTTTTAATATGCATTACTAAACTTACGTCCAGTTGGATTTCTAGGATAAAAAATATCTTTCTTTTGAACAGGTCCCGATTCTGTTAAAATAATGCGAAATTGATCGGTGAGTTTTGATCACTTTGCAGGATCTTCAAACTGAATTGATTGAGTCTGTTCCTCCACAAATGTGCCCAAATTAAATGGCAATTCACATTGTTCTTCTAAGCTGATTGTTGTTTCTGCCGAGAATTCGTTTTTTGAGACCACTGATGATTTGAATTTTTTTCGACGTGAAGGTTGAGAAATATTTGACATCAGAGAGACACGGGTTTGTTGCTGAAGTACATGACATATTTTAAGACGTTTGAGTGGTCGAAACTTCATCGTTATTAGGCAGATAATCGCAGATAGTGTTCGGCTTAGTGACAAAAACTTCTTCATCTTGATCATGAACTGTTTCCAGTAGCCGATTTTCGCACAGGCGCACGAGGCGCGCGCCTGTGGCCTCTTTAATCGAGGGGGCCTCAAATCTCAGGTCTCAAAAAAATATATAAAATTGTTTCATTTTAAATTTTTACACTCAACTTTATTACCGTTACTGAATAAAACTATAATCTAATATGAGAAGTTAGTAAACTATTATGCGAATATCCCCACATATTATATGAAATATCTATGCGAACTAAGTGAATCTGAAGTAGAATACATATTATCATTAATGCTAGATTTTATCTATTAATTTTAAGTATTAATGTTAGATTTGGGAGGGATCGTAGTTGTGTAATTTTTTTCATTTAAACATTAGTTAAAATATGTATGAAAGAATTGCGCAACCAAAATGATTAAAACCGCAACACCAAATCTAGAGCGCGTGCTATAGTAAAAACGTGCGCGTAGAATGCACACTGTAGTGGTACCGAAAATATTTAGAGGAGGGGGCCTCAAAATTGAATTGCGCCTGGGGCCTCACAAGTGTTAAATCCGCCACTGACTGACTAAAGGCTGAAGAGTTTCATTTGCAGATTTCGGTTTTTTAATGTAATGATTAAGTGCTTCAGTCTGTTTTCGAAGAGCTTCCTCTTTTGTACCTTTCCTCTTTCTATTTTGCACAACTGAGAGTTTCTTTCTTGGTTCAGAGAGTTTCTTTTTTGATTTTGAGCGGACGGGAGGATGCTTATCTGGCGGAAACCGCACGAAGCTATGCACCCATCATGTCAACAAGGAACTGTTCAGGCAGGTGGACAGTCAGTAATGGTCTGGAGCGTGTTCAACTGGCACATGTTGGGACCTTTCGTACGTCTAGACGCATCTCTGAACGGTCCAGGTTACGTGTCCATCCGTGCTGATCATCTGCATCCCTTTGTTGTCATCGTGCACCCAAAGGGCAATGGATTCTTCCAGCAGGACAATTTGCCTCCCCACAGAACCGTGGTGTCAAGGACATGTTTCGAAGAGCATTCCACAGATATTATCACCATGGAATGGCCTTCCCGATCATCGGACATGAACCATGTGGAGTATTTTTGGGATGCTGTGGAAATGTCTCTTTGAGCTTTGGATCATCCACCCAAGAATGCGACGGAATTATGGACAGCGGTGCAGCAAACATGGGTGGAAATACCTGTGGAACGCTTTTGTGAACTAGTGGACTCAATGCCTCGCTGTGCGACTGCCCTTATCCGGGGGAAAGGTGGGCCTACCCGTTACTAGGTAGATTGGTATCCCAGGATTTTTGTTCATTCAGTGTAGATTATCCCATAGTGGACTGGAAAAGATATTGACAGGTCGGCTGTTTGGTAAGACATTTAATTTTTGCAGCATAGGTTATCAAGAGCGTTTGTCTCCCCGGAGCCATACAGGTACATTTTAAAAATAAACAAATAAATCTTTATTTGTCCTATCAAAATTAAAATATAGGTGTATATTGGTAAGAGACAAATTCCCTTCACGGCAGAAAATGCCATGGGATTACCATAAAATATGAATAAAAGAATGTTTAAAATATACAAGAAAGGTTAAATATACATGAACAGATGAAATATAAACTACATAAACTGCATTACTCATCACTGCATTTCTGTCTAGAGTCCTGGCAATTGTAATACAATTTCATCCTAACATCACATCCACTGAATCAACTTGTGCGAGATATACATTATTCAATTGCGTACAGACAGTTCTTGACAGAAATTCACACAACTACTAGGCAACAGTTAGCCTCAGCGAACCACACTGCGGTTTGTTTCCTATATTTCGAATCTTCTATGAGCCTTAGTAGGTCAATTCCGATATGTGTTAGCAACTGAATTGATTCTAACGCACTGGCGGGTATAAACCTGTCAGCCATCTTCAGTCTGTTGGTCTTTAGTCTTATAATGAATCTTGTCACACAATGCCCTATTGGTCATGGACGGTTGGATGGGTGTTAGGATCTTAATATCGTCTGCATAAGTGCATACATCATCCCTACCTTTGCAGAACGGGATCATCATGGCGGTAAAGAGGAGTCAAGATAAGACTCCACCCTGTGGAACTCCTGCATGGAGTTGGCGTTGGAAGATCTGACTATCTGTGCCGTAAAAAATGGACCGACAAGTAAGGTCTGTAGGAACTTCAGCAAATTTCCTTTTATTTGGAAGGCGTGTTGGAGCAGATGATGTAAGGCATGTACATCCAGACTATCGAAGGCTGCTTTTATATCGGCATAAATTATTGCAATTTCCTTTCTGGCCTGAAAAGCATTTAGTATTGCGGCTTGAACTGTGAGGAGGTTAGTAATAGTAGATTTTGCAGTTATTGAATAATGAATTTGTTGAGGCTGCCCAGCCAGTATCTGATTCGACCACTTTGGCAATAGAGCTTTCTCCAGTACTTTTAACAGGGTAGATGCAGTAGATAGCGGCGAGGGAAAACTCGGCAAGCAAGGATAGAGCTATAAATTGCTTGGAGTGGTTCAATTAGGTAAGGGCTGGGACACTTTACCATGAAGTGGGGGACTCCATCAACTCCAGCTGTGTTAGTTGGCCTGAGGGAGTTAATACTCCCTCAGGCCAACTAACTAAGTAAGAAGCACTAAGTATTAGTGCTTCTATAGTGATAAGAACAGACTCCATCTCATTGTCAACTAATTGATCCCACTCAAACTCCCTGACTTGAGACTCATGATATATGCTGTGGGAACTGCTGATGTGGTCCATCCACGCTTCTTTGTCATGCCCCTGATTTGTGTCACTTTTTATGTGTGCAACGAGGTAGCTTTCCTCTGTCAAGTGTGTCTTTCATGTAGTGGCTGATTGCTCTAGATTTTTCCCTATTAAATATTGCTCTGGCCCTCGAGTAGTTAATTCTATTTTGTGTGTCATTAGACAGTTTCCATTTTTCTGTGCAGAGTTTGCTTTAGTTTAAACAATGCAGTTAGGCTAGAGTTCCACCAGGTTTTCGATTTTGATGATATCCTTACTACTTGGGAAGCTGCAAATTCTGTAATAGAGTTGATCCAACTGGTTAAGAGAGTTTTTGCAAATATGGCATCACATTTGAGTAGACATTCCCACGGGATACAGCTGGCAGCAAATAAGCATCTCTTTGGGTTCAAAAAGGCTGGCGAAGTGACAAGCTGGCTCTTAATTTTTTCCTTGGCATTGAAGTCCACATACGGTAGCATTATGAGCATTACAATTGGGCTATGATCGGTTGGAAAGAACATTTCAGGCGGTACATCAATTATACATTTACCAGAAGACAGAATTAGGTCAAGTCTATTTTCACCTCTTGTAGATTGGTAATTGATAAGAGAGATGGAGCATGGCTGTAGTTTATTTAACATGGTGTCCAGCCGGTTATTAAGCTGTGGTGGAAGGTTAAAATCTCCACATACTATATGGGTGGCTGACACATGTAATTTGTTGAGAAGCCAGTCTACTACATTATTTATCATTTCTAAACTAGGGACAGGTGGAATGTAAACGACTGCTATATCTAAGAGTGCTGAGTGGACTTTTAAAGTGACAAATAATGCCTCATAAAGCTCTGAATCCGCGTAGGCGACTGAGATTATTTGAAGTGCTATGTCACGTACAAAGAGGGCTACTCCTTCACCCCTCACTACAGATCTGGATTTGAAGTAGGCTTTGTACACAGCACGTCTATAGACTCTTGATGTGGCTGGAGCCAGGTCTCGGTGAGACAGATAACATCAGCAGACCGTGACAAGAGCATTTGTTCCAATGTGTCCAACTCGTTTTGTAAGCTCCTAACATTCTGATAAAAAATCTTCCCTATGGATAATGGTTTTATCTGTATCCTAATAGTTGTTCTACGGGGTATAGTCTTACTTTGTATCATGTGTCGGGTAGTGACTATTGTAGAAATTCGATTGACATCAGACTAGTGATCTGGTAGAGGTTCATTATCCTGTGTAACTGACGTGGTGCGTATATTCTTCAATGGCCTGGTTTCCTTCTTTTGGTGTCATACTTGTGAGTTTGTGGTTGGCTTACTGGGATATACATAGCGAGGTAATTTTAATCTCGGCTGACCGTTGTGATAAAAAGGCCTGATAAGAGCTCCCACTGGCCAGAAGGAAATGGCGGCAACATTATTAATATCTTTTCCATCACACTCAATTTTGAAGGATGCACATGTGGCTGCCCTCTTCAATAGGGTGACTCTTACAGTTATATTCATGAGTCTAGACATTCAGACACAATTTGGTCTGGAATAGTCTGAGAGGCGACTCGGGAAACAAAGATGGCTTTAGATTGTTGGATGGGTCTTGTGATCATGGGTTTTATTCGAGAGGAGTATGATGCACCTGACAAGCTACCACAGTTGTTATTGGTAGGGTATTGTGTACCAGCTGCCAAGATGGAGTTGTTTCGGCTGTACCCGCTACGACTAGATGAGTAGGAGGGGACGGGAGGTTTTGAACAACTTTTCTTTTGAAGAAAATTTCATTTCTGTTCCCATATGATTTGTTATTCAGTCTATTCGGCATAAGGCTACTGAGACAGTGTATGGCATTCTGGATTGGCGGGTAATCCGGCAGACTGGTGCATGGAGTATTCGCTTCTTGATCCGGCCACTCAGTAACGTCTTCATTAAGGCAATTTGCCACTGGATTATTTGTTGTGGATCTGTCGATGCATTTTCCCACATGAGTTAATGTGGCACCCACAGTAAAAGTCGAAGTAGTTGGACATTTTTCTGGGCCTACAGAGGTCAGGGTGGTTCTGGTTGTACAAGGTGCCTTGGCAACTGCAGGGGAAACATGTGAATCACGTATTCGCGGAAATGGCAGCTTAGTAGAGTAACATTTCTGCTGAAGGACTTGCTTTAGATAGGGAGTTTCCGAAATTCCACACATTCATTAGTTTTCTCTTCTTCACGCGTATGAGGTGGGGTCACAGTGGAATCAGGCTTACTTCCCAGAGTAGGCTCTTCGGAAGAAGTATTGGGAGAAAGATAGGGAGAAGGGTGTTGCAATATTGGTTCCATAAATTAACGGTGACTTGTTGGTATCCCGACTTGACTAACATACTGTTTCAAGTCATGCAGATGTGTTTCTACGTCATATAATTTGTCTAATATTACTTTGTTTTGAGAACTTAGATATTCATTTTCTATAGTTAGGTTTGCAAGGTTAGTTTGCAGTGGTGACTGAATGCAGTTTCCTAATTACTCGTTCTAACCGGCTAAGGTGCTCTGAGAGTTGTGCGAAGTGATCAGGACATAGGCAACTATGCATTGTGATAGGGTATTCTTCCCTGGAAGGAGCACTCTGCAGTCGAAAATTGATCTTTGGTGACCCGATCTGTCCCTTGTCATTTTCAAGGTTGTGCTGGCTCTCTTCTAGTGACAGTTCATTAGTCACATCAGTATTGGAGAGATGCTGAAAGTCAGCTAATCTCTGTAGGACGATATTGTGGTTTGACCCAGATGAGTCAAAGAGATCCGTTATCATATGCCTGACAGCTTTATTTTGTTCACGCATAGAGTAAATTTCATCCCTTAGATCTTCTAATTGTGCTCCTAGACGTTTCATCAGATTGGTTAGGTGACTAATACTTTCAGAGTAGGAGCATGTTTCCTCTGGCGGGAGTCCTAGGGAGTTAGAAAGGGCTGAATACGAAGTGTCACGTTCTTTAGAACTTTTATCTAATGTATGGTAAAAGCCATCACAAGTTGTAAGGTGGCGGTTTAGATCTTCGACGTAGGACTTCACTTGTATTTTAGCTGACATGCACAGGAACCTGCAGTAAATACTGATGAGTATTAGTTGAGTGCAAAGATTAGTTAAGACGTTTGTAATAATATTGACGTGATCACTATAGTTATGCAGGATATTCCCGTCGTCCTTAATTTCATTCTGAGTAAGATCAGGGCTTTTATCTGCGATTGACAGGCCAGGTTGACGGATTTCTGCCAGGGCGACTACTAAAGAGCAGCAGTTCTGTGGGCTTTCTAATTGCTCTATGGCGTCACTTGTTAGTAGCGCTACACCCCCCTCTAGATTGGCTGGTTGCCTTACCAAAAGGCGCACACTGCTGTGGACGAGATGGTGATAGTTAAGAGTCAGGCTTTGATTTGGTTATTGAACCCAAGGCATTTGGGGAAGGGCTCACATGCTCATTCGCCAACCTTTTCCGGCAGCAGTATGCAGTAAATTTCGCGCGAGCCACACTCGATAGTTTTTTTAGGCTTAGCCCGAGCAGCTCTGACAAATTAGGCATTTGCATTTGGAGCATTTTATATATTCTCCTTTGTTTTTATGAAGAATTGCTTTTTCGCATAATTTGCAGGTATCAGTTATTGTAGGAAAAGGCGCTCCTTCCATAATATAGAAGGTGCCTACTCTCTAGGCACTGCAATTTGCAAAACTTAAGCCTTTCTTCGTAAGAGCACCTCTTTGTTCCCCCACCAATCTTGTTTTTGTACTCGTTCTAGCAACTCTACATCCTTCCTAAAATGAGGCCTCCAGACCTGTACACAGTGCTCTATGTGTGGCGTGGCCATTGCCTTGTATAACGGGATAAACAGCTCCCTGTTCCTGCTAGCAAAATTCATAGATATCATTGACAAAACTCCATGACCTGCCTGACAGCCCCTCTGCACTGCTCAGCGAACTTCATATTTGACTGCACAATTCCCATGTCTCTTTCACTTTCCACTTCCCTGAGTGTAGTACCACACAGTTGGTACATTTCTCTTGGTTATTGATACCCATATGCAGTACTTCGCATTTGTCAATGTTAAACTTCAGTTACCATTTTTCAGCCCATTTGCCCAAATTATATACAGGGTGTCTCAAAAATATTGGTACAAACATTTAGGGGAGGTAGGTAACATCTAAAGGAATGTGAATCGCATAGGAACCCATAACCGGAAACGTCACGGGAAAGTAGTAGCAGAGGCACAACAAGCAGAAATGACACAAGACAGTAATTAGTGGCAAACATTTATTTGACATAATATTAACAATGGAGTCGAGATGGATGCATTTCATGATGCTACAACAGATGCTCAGAGGTTCCACCATGAGACACAATGCATGCATGACACCGACGCAGCATGGATTGGCGGACACGGTCGAACACACCTGGAGGTTCTTTGACAGTAGTAGCAATGCAGACGAGTCTTGCCACGAGATCCATTTCCGTCTCCAAAGGCGATTCAAACACGATAGATTTGAGGACCCACCACAGAAAGAAATTAAGGCTCGATAAATCAGTTGAGTGTGGGGGCCAGGCAACGGGTCCACCACGGCTAATCCATCGACGCCCAAAACGCCAGTTCAAATGGTCACGAACACACCTTCCATAATGGGCAGGCACCCCTTCATGTTGAAACCAAATGTTGCGTCTCATATTTGCTGGAATATCGTCAAGTAATCCTGGTAGAACTTGTTCAAGAAAGATCCGATATTTAGCGGAGTTCATGCGGGATGGTAACAGGTATGGGCCGACTAAGCAGTCACCGGCCATACCTGCCCACATATTTATTGCGAAGCGATGTTGTGCCGCACTGGGGCGCACACCGTGTGGGCCCTCTGCTAATCCATACACTAGATGCATGTCTGCCAGCTCACAGTTCGTATATCGATGCATGCTCTTCGTGCGGCGACTACTGCTTAAATGAGTAAGGCTCCTGGAGTTGATGGAATATACCTTATAATCTTAAGGGAGGCAGCAAGTGAGTGCATTGAGGCTAATTATGCGAGCATCACTAGACTCTGGGGAGATTCCTTTGGATTGGAAAAGTGCCAATGTGTCTCCCATACATAAGGGTAGCTCTAAAATTGAAGTTGGAAATTATCGACTTGTCAGTCTGACTTGAGTGATATGGAAAATCATGGAGGCAACGATCAAGGGTGGTTTTCAGGATCATTTGGATCGAATTTAAATTCTCAAGGATACTCAGCATGGTTTTGTAAAGGGAAAATCATGTTTAACAAATCTGGTTCGCTATTTTGAAAGGGTCACTCACTAGCTGGATTTAGGAAATAATTTCGACATTGTTTATTTAGATTTCAGCAAAGCTTTTGACTCAGTCCCACATGAGCGGTTGCTTTATAAGCTGGAACAGGTTGGAATCACTGGGAAAATCCTTAGATGGATAGAAGGATGGCTTCAGGGCAGGAGGCAGAGGGTTGTGATAAATGGCTATTCCTCAGATTGAGTTGATGTAAGAAGTGGGGTTCCCTAAGGTATTAGGACCACTGTTGTTTTTAATTTTCATAAACGACATCGATGAAAGGATAGAGGGCGTGATGTCTAAATTTGCAGATGATGTTAAAATTGGTAGAGTAGTTAATGATCACTGTTAAGCTGAGCGTCTTCAGAGAGACCTAGATAGACTTCAGGAATGGTCAGAAAAATGGCAGCTATGCTTTAATCCAACAAAATGTAAGGTATTACACCTGGGAAACAGTAATCACAAAATAACTTATTCACTTGGTGCAGTTCAACTAAACCCAGTACTGGAGGAAAGGGACTTGGGTGTTACGATACGGTCAGACATGAAATTCTCTGAGCATTGTAAACAGGTTGCAAGGAAGGCCCATGGTGTCCTATCGATGATCCATCGAACTTTAGCAAGTAGAGATAGGAACGTGATAATCCCATTATATAAGGCTTTTGTTAGACCACACTTGGAATACTGTGTTCAAGTATGGAGACCGCACCTAAAGAAAGACATCGAGCTTCTTGAAAGGGTGCAAAGACGGGTAACTCGCCTGGTGAGATCGGCAAAAGGGCGTCCTTATGAAGAAAGACTTTGAATATGTGGGTTGCAGAGTTTGGAAACTAGATACCTTAGAGGAGATTTGATTGAGGTGTTTAAGGTTCTGAGAGGCATCAGTAAAATGAATAAGGACGAAATTTTCAAGATTTTAAATGATGCTAGAACTAGGGGACATAAATTCAAGTTACTGGGGGAAATGTTTAGATTGAAATGCAGGACATTTTATTTTAGCCAGCGAGTTATAAATTACTGGAATAAGTTGCCTACATGGGTGGTAGAGGCTGACAGTTTGGGGAAATTCAAAGGTTATCTGGATAGTACCTTGGGGTGAGGGAAGTGCATAGGATGATAGATTTAATTTCTTTTTTCGTTTATTAATTATTATTATTATTATTTTATTATTTTTTTTATCGTTGTTTTATTCGGTTTTTTTTTTTTTTTTTTTTTTTTTTTGCTGGTGCAGCATAAGCCATAGGCTTTTTTGCACCATTTGGCCATTACTAATACTAATAAAAAAAATACTAATACTAATACTAAATATATATATCTAAGTTGGCAAATCCCGCACTCACTGGAGGCAGTGCAATACCAGTGGGTACCAGCAATCCTCGGGTTGCCAGGGCTAAAGCAAAAAAAAAAAAAAAAAAAAAGATAAAAGTAAAAAAAAAACAAACTGGATCAATGTGAGGTAGATCTTCAAAAGATGACCTTCTAAGAGCTATTCAAGGTGACAATATTTTAACTTTGCAAGACACCACTCACTGTTGAGGCTGACGGCATTATTGACGGTGCTGGAGACACCATAGGAGATGGAGGCGAAGTTGAAGCAGGATTGGCCAACAGGTTTTCTTCTAGCAAATAACTCGGAAGCAAATTGTTGTAGGATTCCAAGGTGTGAGGCAGATTCTACTAGATGTTTTTCGTTGTCAGGTGAGAAGCTGTTTATACAGTGTTGTAGGGGTTTCCATAGGACAACATAAAAAGGGCAGTGATAGAGCAAGTGGTTTCAGTTGGAGACAAAGGCAAGAATCGATATTGCTTATTCCAGTAGCGTAGCTACCCTTTTTCGGGCCCGGAGGCAAAGAAAATGTTCTGGCCCCTACTTAATTAATGAAAATTGCAAAAAGAGGAAACAGCCAAAGACGCCGGGCCCTTAAAGGCTCGGAGGCAATTGCCTTGCCTGCCTAATGGTAGCTACGCTACTGGCTTATTCTGAACTGAAAGAGTTTGGATAAAAAAGCCATGTCCGATTATGATAAATGATGTGTAGAGGTTTGGAGAGAACATAGAGAATTTTTCTTGTTAGCAGTAAAGGAGACATCTAGTATAAATTTATATGTAGTTCTGCCTTTAGGGGTTGTGTCCCAACAATCTTGCCAAATTTTTATTAAATCAGACCAAATCAGGGTCTTTGGTGTCTGCAAGGGCATAAATCTGCATTCTGCAGAATTCCATGGAGGTTTGATACTTTTGAAAGTAACAGAAGGCACGATGCAAAATGTGCAAGTCCAGAGGTAGTACTCCAGCTATGACTTACAGGGCATCAGTTGAGAACCCTGCAGGCATGGAGCATTGTAAGAATCACGGATCTTTGCAAGGAGAGTAATTTTGATTCCAGGTTGACATTCTTAATTCTGTCACACCAAACCGGAGCAGAATAGGTTGGAATACTGCCCTGTAACATGAGAACTCTGCGTCCAAGCCCCCAGTCAGTTCTCGTAATCCGAACAATATCCAGTTCAGATAGTTCCTTGATTTTATCAATTAGGTGGTTTACGTGAAGAGTAAAATTGAGTCTATCATCAATGATCACATCAAGATGTTTTTAATGCTTGACATATGGTATTTGCTTGTTAGCTATTTTCAAGATAGGAGGACGATTAATATTTAGTTGACCTTTAAATATCATGAGCCGGGTCTTGAACATAGAAATTTTAAGTTTGTTGGCAGTTGCCCATTCGATGAGATCCTTTAAGACCAGAGAGGCACTTTCTTGAATTTGTTGCCTGAGAAGACAATGACAAGGTCATCAGCATACACAAATGGAGTAGCAAAATCAAAATGTCTGGTTAGCCATTTTGTGTATTCAGTGTAATGTTCCAGAGGAGTGGCCCCAGAACAGAGCCCTCAGGACATCCTCTATTGACAGCTCATGTTATGCTGCAGGTTTTTGAAGTAACCTGTATAGATCTGTGATAAAAGTAGGTTCGGATAGCTTGGTACAACTGAGAGTAGCATGAAATGTTCCGAAGACTTGCACGGCGCTCTCCCACCAGAGAGAGTCAAAAGTACCTTCGAAGTCTATGAAGATGGATAATTTCATATTTTGATGTGGAACTCTGGTTGTAATTTTTTAATGCAAGAAGTGCATCTTCACTGGACTTGCCCTTAACGAATCCATACTAGTGAGGTGAAAAGATGTCTTGAGCTTGGAAGAGATCATAGGTTCTTGGGGATAGTAGTCGTTCATAGAGTTTCCCAAATTCGGTTGGAGAGAAATGGGGCGGAAGGCTCTGGGGTCAGATGGGTTTTCTTCGTAGTTTGACTAGCGCATTCTTCAAGAGACAGGGAAACGTACCAAAAAGAAGACATTTGTTGAAGAGATTTAACAGAATTTTTCTCCGAACTTCTTAATGACAGTATTCTCCAGAAAGTCAGGTCCAGGACATTGATTTTATTTAAAGCTGTTTGAAGTTCTTGTTGAATAAACAGGTCAGTATCCACAGTGGAAGGGTATTGAACATTAAGGGTTCTTGTTATGGACTGAGTGGGAGAGTCTGTTGACTGATCATCTTGAGGGAAAATTTATCATTGTGACAGTATCATGACATTTCAGAGTCGTTAGTTAGTATGGAGTCATAAGTATCATTGGTTGGGACTTTATCTATGCTAAGCTTATAAAGTAGTCCCCACGAGTTCCAGTTGCGACACAGTAGAGACGAAAGACTGCCAAATAGCGATTTTTGTGCTTTGAGATTTCGAGATTATACTGATGTTTTATGGTTCTGTATTCATTTCTGGGTATTTGTACTTCATTGGCAGGCCAAGTTGTTGTTGTTGTTATGGGGGTTTATTGACACATAAGCTGCTATGGCTATAATGTGCCTGGGAGGCCAAGAGTCTTCGATACTGTGTCTTCGAACTGTGTCTTCGATACAGTTTCCTTGCCCTGTGAGCATGTCTTCTTAAATCCGGAATCCATCAGTGAACAGATGATTTCTTTAGAATTATTCTCTTAGCCTATATCCAAACTGCCTTACTACCAGAGGCGGATTTAACGGCGGCGCACCTGGGCCCCGAATTCTGAAGGGCCCACGCAAAACCCCAACAAATTAGTTCAAAACTTTGTGATTATTATTATGCTATTATTAATTATATTATACATATATTATATTCAAATTTTATTGGAAATAAAACATTAATAGTACATAATATTTTTTACTTATTTAAAAAAATGGTTAACATGTATTTTTATTTTCCCTGTCTCTCTCTTTTTTTTAAGGGATCCAATATTTTCTTCTGCGCCCAGGGCCTCAACCGACCTTAATCCGCTCCTGCTTACTACAAGCATTCAGTTGCTCGTAATAAGGCAGTTTGGATATAGAAGGCTGTACTTCGGCATTAAACTGATTAAATAAATCTAAAATTTCACCATGGAAGTCATTTTATAGCAAGTTTTGAGGAGGTAACCTCCGATTTTGTAAATGAAATTGCATGGTGGTAACTACATGTAAGATCCTCAATCACAGCTAAGTTTGATATTTTGTTAGTGATGCTTGCAGTCGTGAGAGTCAGGTCGATGTTAGACTCACCATTTATTATGAAGGTACTGGGTTGGTTGGATTTATTTAGGATGTGCAGGTTATATCAGTATGAAGTTCTCCAGTTGTCATCTGTGGTCATTGGAGGTACTAAACCATAATGGAGACTTGGCATTGGAGTCTGTAGCGATAATGATTGGCGATGGGCATAGTTTTTCAATGACAGTCTAGGTCAGTGGTTTTCAACCGGGGTGCCACGTAATTTAGGTTTAAGTTACTTAAACTTATTTTTTTAAAATTTATGTTTATTTCATTATAAAAAGGGGCACAGTATCTTTTTAGTTTTGCGGTGATCTATAACTGCTGTTTACTTAGTACCTGTATATAAAGAATAAAATTATTATATACTGTATACATATAATTTGTATTATGAAAAGTAATTTTTATAATTATATTATTGTAATAACTATCATATAACATATATATATATATTTTAATATTATATATATATATATATATATATATATACACACACACAGAGAATTGGATTTAACAGAGGCAGAAATTTGAGTGGGGTGCCACAAAATAAAATAAATTACTTAGAGGTGCCGTTATTAAAAAAAGGTTGAAAGCACTGGTCTAGATAGTTTAGGGAGATTTGGATATCTTCAAATGGAAGACAGTAGCGATACTAAATAAAAAGTATGAGAAAGTGACGAGATTTGTACTTGTACACATGTAGCATTTGGGATACACGGGGAAGAAATAGCTGTTATGTCAAGTAAGGTATTAAATACCACTATTGCAGATTTTGGATCTGGCTAGAGATCGGAAACTCATTAATTTTGAGTTGTGTCAATGAAAACTTCTGGAAAAATAGGGTTCTTGTAAGCAGAGCAAATTGCAGGAATTCTCAGTGATGGGAACTTGGACTTCATCTGACATTCCTGAAGCGATGAAAATTCATTTGCAGTATGGTAATATCCTCATGGTCAGGGAAAGATGCATTAAGAGTAGAGTTCTATTCAATGTTACTCATTAATGGTTCTTGTTTTAGACTGTTCCGGTGCGCTAATGTATTCTGGACATGAAGTGTCCCTTACGGAATGATCGTAATCCTTATGACGACTCTTGGAGTAGATGTATTTTGGTATACTCTGTTTTTTGAGGACAATCTGAGTATGGCACAATGACCACACGACACTACTTTTTGATTACAGTTGGATGAATGACCAAAAGTCAGACATCTAAAGCATTTGTTCATTATTGTAAACCGATGGTACTTATGGGCTTGATACCCAAAATAAAGTCTGTCCTGTTCAAAACATTTTAGAAATTTTGCAGGGAAGCCAATGACCCAATTTGTTGAGTTGGCTTTAGATCCTGTGTTAAACCTGAGATTAGATGGATTCTTTTTGACTTCATCAAATTTGAAGCTAGGTTCTTATGGTGTATATAACAAATGTGATATCTTTTGATAATTCTTTGGGAACATCATACACAAGTATCGTTGGGATCTTGCATCTTCGGTGTGGCTGTAGAGAGACCTTGTTTGACAATTGTTTCAGAAGATGCAATCTTATCTAGATCATTAGAGCTAGTGGTTTCCAGAACAATGCCTTTATTCTTAATTGTGCGTAAAGATCTTATTTTAACATTTCTGTATTCTTCTCTTAGCATTTTTGATTTCATTACTTGATTCCATTTCGCAATTATCTGTGGCATGCATGCCACAGATAATTGCAAAAGCGGTATAGCATGTCACATTTAAGCTGTGATGTGGCTTAATTTATAGATGTTAGGGAGTCGGTTGTATCCTCTTTATTAATGTAATCTTCATTTTTTGTTATTGTATCTTAGAATGCCCCCAGCTGACAGAACACAGATGCTGTTCTGGCAGTTGGGGCATTCTTGTTTCATTTGCTGGTGGGGGGGGGGTTGCCGCTCTTTCTTGATCAATAATTTCTCTCAGCTATTCTACTTTCGGGAATTCCTGATAGTCCAACCTGTAGCATCAGTCTTCCCTTATCTGACGGTGCACTGTCTGTGAGCCTATTGCCAGGGGCCCTGAACCCTGGCAATAGGCTCACATTTTGTTTTTGTTGTACGTGTGATTTCCAGAAGAAAGTTGGGTAATGGTTGAACCCATGATCTACTTTTAGGGCTGGGGTATTTGGTTATTGTTTTACGTCCTTTGAAAGTCTTAAAAATTGGATAAAAACTGATGGTTTCAGGGACAAGTCTTTTTTTATTATCAATTTTGATGGTGTGGTCCTAGAAGGGTATAAATGGTCTTAATGGAAAAAGGAGTCAAGCTGATCCTGGGAGATCTTAATTCTTATCCAAAAAAGTAGGTGGATGAAAGTGGGTGAACAAAGATTCCTCTTGAAGGTGGTTGCTGTAACATAGATACTGAAACATTTTCCTTCCAATTTTTGTAAATAAATTTGTTACTAAGGAAAATGGGATCCTGTCCGAGGTAACAGATGACACTAATTCTTTTAAGACCTGTCGTAAGTCCGTGGTGGTTTAGTTACATAGAATCAACAGTTGTAGATTCATTCTCCCACATAGGGATAGTATGGGGGTTTGGTGGACAAATCATTTTGAGAGAAAATTATATGAAAAGTCTCTTGGGTACATATAAGGTAGTGGGAGGGTATACTTATATGCTGGTAATCCTGTTGGGATGGTTATTTCTTTCCCAGCAGGTGCTGGCGAAAAGCTATAATAGATTTAACATGTGGAAAGCCCATTTTCCATGGTTTTTGTCGTGTTGTAGGCAGGTGTTGTCGAATGTGTAATTTTGAGAGTAAGACAGATTAGTACAAATAAGGATGCTTTTATCTTAGGGAAAAGTCCTGACGAGTGTTTTGATGGAAAACGTTAAGTAGTTGATTAGTTATGGGAGTCTGAAGTTGACTACTAACCTCCATAGACTAAGCCTGGGGATGGGGGGAACAGTTGTTGTTGTTATTTGGTTTTTAGGAGCATTAGCAACTAAGGCCATATTGCTCCGGGATATGCGGTGGTCATTCCCTGACCTTTCCGCATCCTCCGTATTTGGTGGTGACGGGCTCGAACCGCCGGTCTAATCAAGAAGCGTGTGCTACGCACTGCTGCTCCTTCCCACTGGCTACGGAGGCGCCTGGGGGGAACAGAATTTTTTGGGAGTACAGATGATTCCGGTTCAGAGAAGTGATTTCTGTTCGATGCTGGTTTCACTGGTGTTCAATGAAGATTTATCTTGATGGGGTTACCATGTTATAGGTCTGGGAAGCTACGATATCATAATGATATCCAATATGGCAGAGAACAAAGGCAGGTACATCGTTAGGGTTGAGTCTCAAGAAATACTGTCAAAATAATTTGTGAAAATGGTCTCAAAACAAAAGTCCACAGTCTGTTTAGTCAAGGAGTATTCACAGCTCAGCTGTACTGTTTCCAATCACAGAATACCTCAAGGTGAAGTTGGACATACATCTAGGGGCCACCCAAAACAAGAAACATTTATACATACATGTTGCAAATGGATTTAAATAGTCTGCGCGGTTAGCACAGTGGTATCATCACCATCCTCCCCACCCAAAACAAGAAACATTTATACATACATGTTGCAAATGGATTTAAACAGTGTGCGCGGTTAGCACAGTGGTATTATCACCATCCTCCCCAAACTGGCTGGAAAAAGCCCGGTTTCGAATCCTGTCGATGACACGAGGAACTTTAATGGGTTTTTTTTTCACTCTGTGGCTGATTTAGTCAGTCTCAGGTGTAGATAGCAAGGTTTTTCCTGGAATTTTTCTTCCAGCAAAACAGACAAATCGACCATAGAATACACACACAGAATGTAATAAACATATGACACACAGCATGGCACATGAAAATAGATATTCGGGTGGTCTAATAATAGTTTTTTTTTTTTTTTTTTTGTTTGGATAACGAACAAGTGAAAACCAAGGGCGAGGTGCTTTCTGTTGTTACTGGCAAGGTGCCAAGACAAAACCAAACTTATTTTTTTAAGCCACCTGAATAATTAAATTCATTTGCAGTACTTTGTCTCTTATGCCTGTTAATTGCGTGTTCTATGGTTTATTTGTGTTTTGCTGGATGAAAAACCACTTTCTTGGGGGGGGGGGGACCTTGCTATCTACAAACTCAGCCACGGAGTGAAAAAGAGCCCTTTAAAGTACCACGCGTCATCATCGACGGGATTCGAACCGGGCCTTTTTCACCCGGTGTGGGGAGGATGGTGCCAAGACAGGAATAGCTTCAGAAGAGCTGACAAAAGATGTTGCATGAATAAGCCATACCACGACTAGGATTTCCTAAGCTGCCGCACTAAAACAGCCGAAGCATCCGACCAAGATGAATGAGAGCAGTGAGGAAGTAAGGATGGAAGTTCTGAAAATCTTGGCACAGAACTTAATATCAGAGTAAAGAAAATCGAAAATCAGAGATCACAGAATTGCCTTCAAGGCAGCCACCAAGATGTAGAACAAATTCAACAGCCTGCAGGGCACGAGTCTGAGGGTCAAAATCCTCAAATTACAGGAATCCAGCATCCTCGTTTACAATATTGATACCCCCCCCTCTCTCCCCCAGTACCGAGCTAGACTCTGAGATAATTACAAGAAACCTTACCGGTTTTCTAGAGCCCGAGGAAGCAGAATACCAGTCAGGGTGCAGTATTCCCAAAAGAACAAAAGCAAAAAAATAGCCTTAATTGCATTTTTGAGGTCTTCCCCAACTGTAAGAAAGATTCTCCAAACCAAGACAAGAATATTCAATGGAGGTCCTCGTACTGCTTCCGCCACTTTTCCTGCCACCAAGTGCTACAACTGCCTTCGATATGGGGCACATCCTCCAGATGCATCAGGCCATGACCAGTCTTCGGATACTATGGTGAGGAAGGCCACATGTTCATCGATTTCCCAGCGAAGAATCTTCCCAGCAAAATCTGTTAATTGGAAATATATCAAAAAACCTCATGAACACTCCGTCACGGACCGTGCATGTCCTGTCTGTCAACATGCAATGGAGAATCCCGAATCCAACCCCTTATGAACCATTCAACAGTAATCAATTAAGACCCAGACACGATAGGAGGGAGTATTGTGCCCAGACACGAGAGGAGGGAGTATATGATGAGAGCCTTGTCGATCAATTCGGCCCTGGAAAGATTGTGCAAGGCTCAAGGGGTAGAATTTTTTTCAGCCTGGACTGTACTTGTTAACAGGAGAGATTGCTTCTACAGGGATGGGATACACTTAAATAGAAAGGGTGCAAGAATATTTGCTGATGCTATCGAGGCAGTGTTAGGTGGGTCGGAAAACTGCTAGCTTGGGGGGGGATACAAAGACTGATTAACAGTAGCCACTGGCAGAGGTGAAAGAGATTCTTGCACTGCTTCTATTGGAATGAGCAGAAGCCTGAAAAACAAGATTCAGGATATTTCAGAGACTGCTGGGAGTCATTGCGGTACAAGTAAACACATGGGTTGTGTTAGGGTAGCTAAGACTAGAAATAGGTGCATGTATACTTGCGTGTACACCAATGCTAGGAGTTTAGTAAATAAATTTGATGAATTTGAGGTATTGCTCAAAACATCAAAGGCAGATATTGTTGGGATATCAGAGACTTGGTGTCACACAGATATAAGGAATGCAGAACTGGAATTTGGGGAGTACAACGTCTACAGAAAGGATAGACTGGATAGGAAGGGAGGAGGGGTTATGCTATTAGTTAAGAAATACATAAAATCCAAGGAAGTGAAGCCAGTGGACATCGCAGGACAGTGCAGTGTCGAGTCAGTTTGGTGTGACATAAGCATTGGAAGATCAAAATTGAGAGTAGGAGTGTGCTATAGGCCTAATGACTCTGATGAGTATAATAAGAAACTGTACAGGGAAATAGAGTGGGCCAGTAAATCAGAGAGTCTTACAATATCTGGGAAATTTTAATTTCCCAGATATTGACTGGAGTTTGGGGGCTGGTTACTCACACACTAGCAAGGCTTTTGTGGATTTATTGGATGATTGTTTTCTACATCAGCATGTTCGGGAGGCAACTAGAGGGAGGAATACTCTTGATTTAATCATCAGCAGTGACTCTTCATGCATTAAGAATCTGCAGATAAAGGAACCACTAGGTGGCGGTGATCACAGTGTGCTGAATTGGGATTTACTCAAAGAGGTAACTACCATTAGGGGTAAAGGGAAGAGTTATTGCTTTCGTAAAGGCGACTACGATGGACTGAGACAGTATTTAAATTCTATACAGTGGGACCAACTGATGATGTTACCAACAGCAAATGCAAAATGGGAAGCATTCAAAGAACTTATCTTGGAAGCTACTAGGCTTTACGTACCAACTAAGAAATATTGTTCAAGGTTTAGGCCTAAATGGATGTCAGATGAACTGATGAGGCATATGGCAGAGAAGAAACATGCATGGGATACATACAAATTAACACATGACACAGAAGCGTATGATAGATACAAGTTGATCTGTAACAAAGTTACAAAGGAGGTTAGGCAGGCGAAGGCAGAGTACGAGAAATCTTTGGCAAGGGATGCAAAGAAAAACAGCGAAGAGTTCTTTACTTATGTAAACTCTAGAAGGAAGGGGATGAATCAGATTGGTCCACTTGATATCGATGGGTCAACTGTTGATGATCCTGCTCAGGTAGCTAACAAACTAAATGAATATTTTGCATCGACATTCACACATGAGGAGTTATTTAGCGAGGGGAAAGCCAGGGGTGTATTCAACTCTAGCAGTAAGCTAGAGAATCTTGTAATAACTGAGAGTAAAATGGAGATGAAACTGTAGAAGATAAACACAAGAAAGGCACCTGGGGTGGAAAGGGATCTATCCAGTTATATTAAAGGAGGCAGCAGAGATAGTAAGTAAACCCTTAGCCATAATTATGAGAGCTTCCTTGGACTCTGCAGACTGGAGATGTTTTAATGGGACCCCAATTCACAAAGGAGGATCAAAGGCTGACACAAGCAATTATAGACCTGTGAGTTTAACTTCTGTTCCTGGAAAATTAATGGAGGCACTAGTTAAAGAGGCACTGCAGGATCATTTAGACAAGACTTCAGTTATAGCTCGGACACAGCATGGTTTTGTTAAGGGGAAGTCTTGCCTGACCAATTTGATTGGATACTACGATGCGGTCACAAAGGAACTGGATGCAGGGAATAACTTTGATATTATATACTTGGATCTTAGAAAGGCTTTTGATACTGTTGCACATGGAAGACTGCTGCACAAATTGGAGCAGTGTGACATTGGAGGCAAATTGCTGCTGTGGATAAAGGGGTGGCTGAGGGGGAGAAGACAGAGAGTGGTAATCAATGGACACTGCTCATCGTGGACTAATGTTATTAGTGGAGTCCCTCAGGGCTCAGTGTTGGGTCCATTATTGTTTTCTGTATTCATAAATGATATTGATGATGGTATATCAAGCTTAATGTCGAAGTTTGCAGACGATACAAAGGTAGGCAGGGTTGTCAAGGACACTACTGACACTCTGCTGCTGCAACAGGATCTGGAAAGGTTGAGCAGATGGGCTGAGAGGTGGCAGATGAAGTTTAACATTGACAAATGTAAAGTACTACACATGGGAAACAGCAACCCCAGAGCAACGTATCAACTCTGTGGTACTACACTGACAGTGGTAGAGAATGAAAGGGACCTGGGGGTGGTTGTGCAGGCAGATATGAAGTTCTCTGAGCAGTGCAGACGGGCTGCAAGGGTAGCTCATGGTGTATTGTCAATGATATATAGGAATTTTTCTAGCAGGGATAAGGAGGTGATTATTCCCTTGTATAAGGCAATGGTCAGGCCACAACTAGAGTACTGTATACAGGTCTGGAGGCCTCATTTCAAGAAGGATGTAGAGCTGCTGGAACGAGCACAGAGAGGGGCAACAAGATTAGTGAATGGAACAAAGGGGTGCTCTTACGAAGAAAGGCTTAAGTTTTGCAAATTACAGTGTCTGGAGACTAGGCACCAGCGATGGTCAGGCCACAACTAGAGTACTGTATACAGGTCTGGAGGCCCTATTTCAAGAAGGATGTAGAGCTGTTTATACATCTGATAGAGGTGTATAAAGCATTGAATGGTTTGAGCATGCTCAATGCTGATGGGATTCTTCCTCTCGCTCAGAATAATCACCTGAGAGGGCATAAATTCAAATTGAGGAAAGACAGATGTAGGATAGACGTGCGGAAATTTACCTTTAGCCAGCGAGTGGTTGGTTGGTGGAACAGACTTCCATCCCTTGTCGTGGAAGTTGATAGCCTAAATAAGTTTAAGGCTCAGCTGGACAGGTATTTTGAACGAACAGAGGGGTGAAGTGGAAGTGGTTTTTTTTTTTTTTTTTTGGCTGATGCTGCATAAGCTTGCTTTCTTGCATCAAATGCCTCTACTAATGCTAAAGGCTTTGGTTCCCACTGATAAAACGCCCACAAATCAATCGTTGTGGCTAACCAATTCTACCAAAATATTTGAAGAAAGGAATATTGATGCCTATAGAAAATAGGCAATTTTCTACTACTCGCATTGCCTATAGGAAATTCAGACCTCTGGTGGCGACTGCTTTGCAGGTATTATTGTAATCAGGAAACCAGACATAATCATCGCTCGAATACATTCTCTCACCACATCACATCTACCTGCAGCAACCCTGGAAGGTGACTTGTGTTGAATCGCAGTTCTGTCATATTATTGTTAGCCATATGGCACAAGAAAGTCTGAGTCTTATGCTGCACCAGTCAAAAAAAAATATTTCTGAGTTACCCAGAGAGAGAGAGAGAGAGAGAGAGAGAGAGAGAGAGAAGGGGAAACACCAAGAAAGAGAAGGATGATGATATCCAGCTCAGGACCCTGGGTGTGCCAAGCCCATACCCACCAGATGTGAGTCCCTGGGGTATATTTACAATATAGCCACGACATTGCAATTCACCTGGAGGAGCTGAATTACGCTCTAGCTCTTCTGGATCATCATAGGTGTAGACGCAAATGGCAAGTCCACCTTGGGTTTCAATCCCCCTAGTGAATTGTGCCTCCAAAATGCAACAAATCAAGAGGAGTGTTATTAGTTGGTGGACTGTGGAATTATCTAGGTCAGCGTTTCCCAAACTGGGGTCCATAGACCACTATATCAGGGGGTCCGTGAAACGTTCAGAAAGTATCAGGTAATGTGTTTATTTTCTTAAAAAATATAGATAGAATCACACAAATTTTGTTATAGAACATTACTTATTTTTGATAAATTAGTATATATAATTGTGTTCAAATTATTTGTTCTATGTATAGCAAATTGGTGATAATTAAAATTATTATTATGTATATATGTTAGACAGTGTGAATCAGAGCTGTAATACTCATTACGTTCTACATTGTTATTAATATTTGTAAAATAATAAGAGGAGTTTACCTCAATATAGTACGTAGAACACTTCCATATGATACTCTCCAGAAATTAAAACGAAAAAATCGAAAACTTACATTAGAGTAAAAAATAAATAATTAAAATCAATTTAATACAATTAAAATCAATTTAACGCAATTAAAAATTAAAAAGAATCTAACGAAAATAAGGAAGGAAAATCGTTTTGAATATTTTCGTTAGATTCTTTTTAATTTTTAATTGCGTTAAATTGATTTGAATTGTGTTAAATTGGTTCTTAATTATTTTTTACTCTAATGTAAGTTTTCAATTTTTTCGTTTTAATTTCTGGAGAGTATCATACGGAAGTGTTCTACGTACTACTATATTGAGGTAAACTCCTCTTATTATTTTACAAATATGTATATCTGTATAAAAATAAGAATAAAGTCGAGTTGTTTCACAGATAAAACTTAAAAATTTTTTTTCAAAAAACCCAGTGTTCACACAAACATGCATGTATATATGCATGGTATATTTGAATAATGTTTGAAATAGTGGAAAACTGAATCTTTCATAATAAAAAATAAAAAGGTAAAGCAAACATCAGAGGCAGCAAAAAGCATTTTCCTCTACATGATGCTTGAAATATAAAAAATAAATTAGAATGATGATTAAAAAAATAAAAATGCCAGCAGCATGGCAAGACAGAAGAGTGAAAATAGTAAAAATTAAACATAACGATCAAACCAACAGGGAGAGAAGAGAAGGGTAACAAGATTAAAAATTTTTGCCCTTTCTTGCCATGCTGCTGGCATTATTTTTAGTTTTTTAATCATCATTCTAATTTATATATATACAGGGTGTCTCAAAAATATTGGTACAAATGTTTAGGGGAGGTAGGTAACATCCTAAAGGAATGTGAATCGCATAGGAACCCATAACGGGAAACGTCCACGTAAGACGGTAGATGGCGCTGTTCATTAGTTTGCGAGAGGTAAAACTTCTGGTTTACTCATTCAAGCAGTAGTCACCGCAGGAAGATCATGCATCGATATACGAACTGTGAGCTGCCAGACATGCACCTAGTGTATGGATTAGCAGAGGGCAATGGACGAGCCGCTCAATGGAGAACACTTCCCAGACAGATATGTACCGGACCACCATTTGTTTGCGCATGTGCATCAAAATTTGTGCGATTATGAGTCATTTAGAGGTAACAGGAGTAGCGTGGGCAGACCACGTTCGATGCGGACTCCCGCCATGGAAGAAAGTGTGTTGAATGCCATCCAGAATAATCCTACTACTAGCACACGTGCTGTTGCCTCTGCCTTAGGAGTGTCTCATTGCGGTGTACAGCGTGTTTGGCACGATTCCTTACACCCCTTTTATCTCCAAAGGGTTCAGTTACTGCTCCCCCAAGATCATCCTGCACGTGTGGCTTTTGAGCAGTGGTTTCTCCAAGGGTGTTCAAGACTTGAATTTTCCAGGATGAGGCTTATTCAATCAGCACAATGCTCACGTGTGGGCACACGACAACCCACACGGTGTGCACCCCCATGCGGCACAACATCGCTTCGCAATAAATGTGCGGGCAGGTATGGTCGGTGATTGCTTAGTCGGCCCATACCTGTTACCATCTCGCATGAACTCCGCTAAATATCGGATCTTTCTTGAACAAGTTCTACCAGGGTTACTTGACGATGTTCCAGCAAATGTGAGACGCAACATTTGGTTTCAGCATGATGGGGCCGCTGCCCATTATGGAAGGTGTGTTCGTGACCATTTGAATAGGCGTTTTGGGCGTCAATGGGTCAATGGATTAGCCGTGGTGGACCCGTTTCCTGGCCCTCACACTCACCTCATTTATCGAGCCTTGATTTCTTTCTGTGGGGGGGGCCCTCAAATCTATCGTATATGAATCGCCTGTGGAGACGGAAATGGATCTCGTGGCGAGACTCGTCTGCACTGCTGGTACTGTCAAAGAAACTCCAGGTGTGTTCGACCGTGTCCGCCAATCCATGCTGCATCGGTGTCACGCATGCATCGCGTCTCATGGTGGAACCTCTGAGCATCTGTTGTAACGTCATGAAATGCATCCATCTCGTACTCCATTGTTAATATTATGTCAAATAAATGTTTGCCACTAATTACTGTCTTGTGTCATTTCTGCTTGTTGTGCCTCTGCTACTTTCCCGTGACGTTTCCGGTTATGGGTTCCTATGCGATTCACATTCCTTTAGATGTTACCTACCTCCCCTAAACGTTTATACCAATATTTTTGAGACACCCTGTATATGTAGTTTGTCCGTAAATTGCATGTGTTCTCTGCTCGATTTGCCTGTTTTGCTGGAAGAAAAAAACCCCTTTCTGGGGGGGGAGAGAACCTTGCTATCTACGCATGAAACTGACTGACTCACTGCATGGCTGAGTGAAAAATCTCAATTAAAGTTCTTTGTCATCGACGGGATTCGAACCTGGGCCTTTTCCACAAGGCTTGGACAGTGATGATACAACTGTGCTACCCACACAGACCATGGAGAAGGAATTCTTGGCAACCTTCCCATGACAACCATAGCAAGGCATAGCAACCATAGCATAGCCTATTCCTAAACTGGCCAATTTAGGAATATCCAGCTACTGGAACCAGATATATCACACTGAACTCCAAGAATGGAATTCGCCAGACTACTGGTTTTCAACTCGACCTCGACTCTTGCTGGCCTGGTCATTCCAGGCAGTAAACATTGCAAATAACCCCTGGGACTGGGCTTTCCAATCTTGGGACCTTGTGGTACATGGCACGCCAAGACCCCTAAATGGAATGAATAGGTAGGCCACCAACCAAGTGGGTGAATTACATCCCTACTAACCTCATTGTGGGTATCTACTTGCTGGCCTGGCATGCCAGTGTGATGAAATACCGATACTGAATCCACCAATGTGAGTTATTTTTCTACAGGGTGTTCTTGTAGTAGGATTTTAGGAGCATCAGCGACTAATGCCAATTGCTCCATGTATAGTCTGGATGAAAAACCTGTTTCCAGGAGAAAAACCATGCTACCCTCACCTGAGGCTGACTAACTCAGTCACGTTGTGAAAAGATCAATAAAAATTCCTCACATAATCAACTTGACTTGATCTCAGAACTTTTCCACCCAGTGCGAGGAAGAAGGGGCTTCTACCAACTGTGCTACCCACAAGGGCTCTCTACAGGGTGACCAAGTGAATTCCTTTGGAGTTGAATTTGCTGGCCTTGTCTCATTTACACGGGTAGCACATTATCACTTCCTCTTCACATCAGGTAGAAAGGCTCGGATTTGAAACCCGCTAGGAAGTTTAATGGGCTTTTTCACTCTGTGGCTGAGTTAATTGGTCTAAGGTAGAGTAAGGAAATTTTTCCTATCAGAAACTGGAATTTCTTGTCCAGAAAACAGGCAAATCGACCACAGAACATGCGCTTTACAGACACAATACACATGGATAGTTGAAATAACTTTCTGGGTGACCTAATGTAATGGTTTTTTCCCCGCCAGTTTTTGCCTTGTCGCTGACTTGCAAATCAGAAGAACTACAGTCCTGACAGTAGTACTCTTTAATACAGAAGAACTGAAAACACTCCTTGGAAAAATGAAGGTTAATAAGTGTTCTAGACAGGATATGATTGAAAATGTTTTTATATTCATGTTCTTTCAAGTTTTACCAGAATAACTACTAATGCTTTACAACCAGTATCTTTTAGAAGGAATTTTTCCTGCTCCATGGAGCGTTTCATTAGTTAAATTGCTTAAGAAACCTAATAAACAAATCAATAGCCAAGATCATACCATCCGATAGCTCTGTTGGCCAATTTAAGAAAAATATAGGAGAGATTGAGGGCTATCAGAACTACACTGTTGCTGGTTTCCAGGAACCTCATTTCTTCAAGATGATATGGGTTTACATGCAAAAGTTGACTTTATATTACATCTTGAGAACTCTTCAGCGAAATATGAACTGCTGTATTTGTGGATTTCCAGGGAGTGTTCAATTCCATTTGGCGGGTAGGAGTATTCGACTTATTAAGAGGTGGAAACTGTTTCAATTATTTCAGTTATACTGAAGCTATTTTACTGAGATGTGGTTGTCTAATCTTGTCTAATTTCAAAAATGCGTAAAGATATGAGGAGCTTTGTTTTGGGAGAGACCAACAAAGTAACTAAAAAGGCAGGAGATGCTATTATGGACAAATGGTCCAAACTATGGAAAGTAACAACAGCCCTCCTGATGGAAAATGAAGTACTGAAGGCCACTAATCATGAAATAAATATGCGAGCTAATCTTCTAGACAAAATAATACAAACCTTTTCCCCAATGACTCCAAATAAAACAAATTATCTACAAGAGCCAGAATTTCAAGCCCCTGCTGCTAGGAAAGTGCAAAATGAGGACCTCCTGCTACAGGGATCCCCTTCTGTTAGATCTTATGCTGATGTAGCCCAAAATAGACCCACACTGAAGGAACAAATAGCTAAACCTAGTGAGAATGTAATGGTACTTAGAGCGTTACAGAACAGCAATTTTAAAACCAGCGCTGATGTAAAAACCTTGGTAACCAACACTTTGAAGACAGAATTTAAAACAGTTAAAATAAAATCAATCAAATTAGCACGCAATAAAAGCGTAACTTTGGAAACGGCCTCTAAGTCGGACTTAAATAGTATCTCAACATCTGATTCCTTGTCCTCTGCAGGAATCTCTACGGGAGTTCCTAAAAAAAGTAACCCTTCCATAATTATCTACGACGTGCCCAAGGATCTAAGTAAGGAGGACATATTAGAAGAACTGTATAATAAAAATCTAGCTGACTATGATTTCACAATGGAGGAGATTAAGAAAGAGACCTCGTTCAGATTCACAACTAAGTCAAGGTCCTTGTCATTGGTACACTGGATAATCAGTTTCTCCCCAAAAATTTACAGGTGTATTTCATCAATAGACAATATTTCTTGCTTGTAGCTCAAATAGGCATAGGCCATTTACAATAGTTACTAAGTGCTTTTCGTGCTTGGGATATGGGCACACAACACAATACTGTACCCATAATTCCCCATCCTGTGGACATTGCGCCTGTAGTGGTCATGTGCATGCAGAATGCCCTCATAAGGATGAGCCTGCCTGCCTGCTGCATAAATTGCAAGAGGCGTCAAAGAGACTTTCGGCACTCCATCCGCGATCCTGTCATGAATATAAAAGAGCTCTAGAGATTGCACGATTAAGGATCGCTGACGAATGAGGCAATTCGTGACTACAAATGGCCAGAACTTTTGCGTATCATAGATCTTGTAAGACAACGGACTAACTATGGATACATTGTCTATTACCAGTTCTTCATCTGCAAATGAATCAGTCTCGGAACTTAGCCTGCTTCAACTGAATGCTCAGCGGTCACGATTGGTGGCCGATGAAGTCCGAAAGGTAACCGACGAAATTAAATATGATATTATAGCCTTACAAGAACCATACCATTTCCGCGGTAAAATAACTGGATACCCTTATTCAGCCGGAACATGCTGAACCACGTACGGCCTTCGCATAGGTAATTCTAAATTGGACTTAGTCAAGATAATTAGTCTTACTAATGAACATGCTGTCTGCATAAGTGTGTCTACTCCTCATGGCTCTTACTTTCTAGTTTCACTATACTGCCCACCAACTTCCGACTTTACACCTCATCTTGCCTACCTCGCTCAAGTTATTTCTTTGGTAGGTACTGCCAAACTTATTATAATGTCAGATGTTAACGCCAAATCCAGTCTATGGCACTCCGACCATACTGATAACAAGGGTTCACTCATAGAAGACTTTCTCCTTTCACATGAGCTGACGGTTCTAAATAAACCCAGCTCACCTTATACCTTCAGCTCTCTAAATGGCGAATCAAATATAGACATGACTGCTACCCTTTACACAGTTTCTTCAAACATTAATGACTGGACAGTAAATACTAACATTTGCTCAAGTGACCATCGTGCGATCACCTTCTCCGTGACTTACTCTGCACAATCATATAATCCTCCACTACAGGACCTTAGATTTTCTTTGCGATGCATCAATTGGAACCGGTTTAATGACTCAATCAACATTGATTTCCCAATTGAAACCATAAACTTCATCCATCACTTTACAGCTTCTGAATTAGCTTCCTATGTTAATGATGCTCTCAGCTACGTCTGGTATAAAGCATCCAAAAAGAAAATTCAGTCCTCCCATCCCACTCCATGGTGGAACCGAGAACTTACTCTGCTTCGTCAGCAAGTGCATCGGGCTAGACGCACTTACCAAAGACATCGCAGGAACTGGCCATCTCCTGACGTCGAAAGTCTTAAAACACAATATCAAGTTCTCAAAAGACAATACGTCAAAACCATCACTACCTGTAAAATAAAATCTTGGCAGAACTTGGTTACTTCTACTGGCAATCGGGACCCATGGGGCCTTGTTTATCGCCTTACGAGGAACAAATCCTATTTGTTCATTGGTCGGTACCCGCAAACGGCACGGAAACTCTCACTTGGGAGGACACCATCAACACTATCTTGGACAATCTGCTTCCTTTGATCGCCCAGAGGATGACTTGACTACTCATCAACAAATAAGACAGCTGAATAATTCCTACACTACTACTTCTGAATCTCAGCCATTTACGCAGCTAGAGGTGGACACAGCTGTCCTAAAAATTAAAAACTCTGGTTGTCCGGGCCTCGACCTTCATGAGGGCATCTTTATCAAACAATTCCACAAGCTACGTCCAACGGTTCTTCCAACTCTATTCAACAAATGTCTGAATGAAAGCACATTCCCTGTTATCTGGAAGACAGCTCTTCTTAAACTAATTCCTAAACCTTCAAACACCCAAAGTGGCAAGTCTTTCCATCCTATTGCTCTGTTATCGCATTTGGCCAAAACACTTGAAAGGCTGATTGCTATAAGACTCACTTCACTGTTCACGAATACCTCTCTTGTAACAGACGATCAATATGGTTTCCCAACTGGACGAGGAACTGAAGAAGAAGTCGTTGAATTCCTTTCTCGAGTTAACTCGGCAAATTATAAATACGTTCTTGCTATTTTTGATTTTTCTGCGGCGTTTGATCTGTTATGGTGGTCTAGTTTGTTTGCTCGCTTACGTGCTGCCGATTGTCCTCTTCTTCTCTATAACCTTTTAAGAAGTTATTTTGAAAACCGTACAGTTTCTGTTATTTCTGGATCTAACTCATCTCCCGCTCTGTCACTAGGGGCTGTCCCCAAGGCTCTGTTCTTGGACCACTTGTCTGGAACATCGTTCTTGACGAATGGCTCCTTAAAACTATTCCTTATACTTCCAAATTGGCCTATGCAGACGATCTCACCCTGCTGATGCAGGGCAATTCCCGTGCCTCCCTTGAAAGCACTGCCAACTTAGTCATGTCAGATCTCTCTCTCAATGGTCCACCACAAATAAGTTATCCATATCCTCATCGAAAACTAAAATGATGCTGGTTAAGGGTTCGCTTAATATTTCACAGCCACCTTTTGTAAAACTTCAAAACAAATCACTTTTCATGGTTTCTTCTCTAAAATTTCTTGGTCTGATCATTGATAGTAAACTTACATTTACTAAATACTTGGAAGATCTCTCAGAGAAAGTCAAAAAACTTACATTCTTACTTCTGCGTCTCTCTAAACAATCTTGGGGTCTTAATTCTCGTTCTCTATGGTTTTATTACAAAGCTGTGTTTCTACCAATTTGTTCCTATGGCGCGGCCGCCTGGTTCTGGCATGTTAAGGTTTCAGCACGGACTAAACTTCACAGCATTCAACGTAAAATGCTTTTAGCAATGTGCAGGGCCTGTAGGACTAGTGTCTACTCCTGCTTTGCAGGTCCTTAACGGCTCTCTGCCCCTCGATCTCTTTCTTAAGTACCGAGGCCTGTGCTTCTACATAAGGCACACCGTCCCTGTCACCTTTCTTGGCATTACCATCGATGTCACTGTGGATCCCAATGCAGAGAAAAAAACGCTGTTGGAATATTTTGATGCAGAGCTGGCAAGATAGATGGTCCGCTACCTCTTAAAGTTCATCCCTAACATCAACTTTGCCATGTTAGAGTCCACTCAGAAATGGTTTCATCCTGGTGTGTACACTACTTCCTCTCTGGTCATGGCTCCCTTAATGCCAAACTTGCAACTTTCAACCTTGCTGAATCACCTCTCTGTTATTGTGGTGACCCAGAAGACTGGGAACATATCTTATACCACTGCCATCAATACCAAGATCTTCGACAGAACCTTCTTCTCTCCACCAGTATCACTGTCCCTGGAAATGAGGCGGACTTCCTGAGCACCACAGAAAACTTCCAGTCCCTGCAAGAATTTGCTCGTCATGCTTTTGATCGCCGGAGACGTATTCACACTCAACTATGGAATACCTCCTAGCCTTCCTAGTGGAGACCCCTGCTGGCACTGGCCAGTGCAGGATCAGATATATATATATTTTTTTTCTTTAATTTTTTATTTTATTTATTTACTTATTTATTTATTTTTATATATATATATATTTTTTTCCTTAATTTAATTTTATTTTATTACTTTATTTTTTTTTTTCACTTTTAATTTGTATTTATTTATTTATTCATTTTTGCTGGTTCCCTGGGTTTGGGCTGTCCGATGGACAGGATTTTATCTAGTTTTTATTACTTTCTTAAATAGGTATATATATATATATATGTATATATTTTTTTCCTTATTATTATTTTTTTTCTTTTGCTCTGATATTAGGGCAGTAAGAGCTGGTAAACCAGGGAGGTCGCGATACATGCGTAGTTGTGGCCTACCACCCCGTGGTGTAGACGGACACTGACTTTCCAGGTGATCGCCTGCCTGGTAACAAAACGGCCAGAAACAACTAAACAACACACACTGCACGAACATAACGTTACACACATTTCTGGCCTTTTACAGTGCTTTCTGTAATCATCAGTGTACAAAGGCAGAGATGAATTGACGTTCAGGTGCCGTCCTACATAAGATACTATACATGTCTAATCTTGTCATCAATCAACAACTCGGCAGATAACACTAGGATGTCCCTGTAGGGATAAAAGGGGTCCTGGAATGCCTTTTATGGAATTTAATCCGACATGAATGGATTGAAAGAACTTTTAATAACTGTATCATAGCATTTGTGACAACTTGACTTCCTGATCATCAGCCATTTTCAATCCACTGCAGGATAAAAGCCTCTCCAGCAACTTTCCGGTTACTTCTGTTTTGTGTAATGGCCATCCATTTATTACCCACAAACTCATGAATATCATTTTCCGTTGTCTTCCAATATTTCTCTTAGCTCCTCTTGGGTACCATTCTGTTATTTTCTTAGTCCGTCATCATGTTTTCGAGCTATGTGTCCTGCCCAATTCTTTAGTTTTGATAAGAATGTCCTTTACTTGAGTTTGCTGCCTAATCCATGTGTTTCTCTTATCTAACATCTGATTCCCAATATAATTCGTTCCATTCCTTCCTGTGTAGTTCTCAGCTTCTCTTCCATTCCTTTGGCGAGTGCCCAAGTTTCACTTCCAGAAGTCATGGTGGGGAGTATACATTGGTTCGTTATTTTACGTTTCAGACAAATTGGGATATTGCTCCTTAGTAAGTGACTATATTTCCTAAATGCTATCCATCCAAAATTTATTCTTCTCTTAACTCCCAGCCATTTATCATTATTACAGCTAATGACTTGTCCCAGATAAATATATGACTCAACCTTTTCAATTACTGCTCCTTCAATCATTATATCCTTTTCTGTGGCACACTTGTTCATCATTACTTTTGTTTTAGCCATATTTATCTTTAGTCCAAAATCCTTACTAACTGTGCATAACTGATTAAGATTTTCCTCTAACTCTTTGGGATCGTGGCTTATGACTACAATGTCATCTGCAAATCGTAAATGGTTTAGGTACTCTCCATTCACATTGACTCCTTTCTGCGACCAGTCTAATCTTCTGAAAGCTTCCTCAAGGGCAGCAGTAAACAGCTTCGGAGATAGTGTCTCCTTGTCGAACTCCTTTCTCGATTTTAAATTTGCTACTGTCTTTGTCTAGTCTAATAAAGGATGTAGCACTCTCTTATATTTTCTTCAAAATCATAATATATGGAGTATCTATGCCTTGTCTTTCCAGTGCTCGAAACATTACCTTATGCTGTATGGAGTCAAATGCCTTTTCATAATCCACAAATGCCAGGCATAATGGTGTTTTATATTCATTTGCCTTCTCCATTAGCTGTGACACTACGTGAAGGTAATCCATAGTTGAGAATCCTGTCCTAAAGCCAGCTTGCTCTTTCGGTTGATTCTCATCAAGTATTCTTTCTAATCTGTTAGTAATGACCCTTGTGAACAACTGGTAGATGTGGGATAACAAGCTAATTGGTCTATAATTTCCAATTTCTGATTTATCTTTCTTATGCAGCAAAACTATGATTGTATTATTCCACTCCTTAGGCACCACAACTTTTCTAATGTATTTTGTGAAGTCTTGCCAGTTTTTGTGTCATGTCTCTTCCTCCCAATTTTAACAACCCTACAGTAACTTCGTCTTCCCCCGGAGCTTTCTGATTCTTCAATGCATGTTCTACCTCATCAGGAAGAATATCGGGTATGTTGTATGTGTTGCTACTTTGCAATCCATCTTCCCCACTGCTGGTATCATTCCCTCGCTCCTTGTATAATTCTTTATAGTAGTCTTCTGCTATTTGAATTATGCCTTCTCTGCTATTCATAAGTACACCCTTGCTATTCTTCGGTTTCAGTATCATTTGTCTTTCTGTATTACTGCTCATGACTGCTGATTTAAATCCTTTGTTTTCCCTTAATGCTTGTTCTACTTTTATTGTGTTAAATTTTCATGTCCTCTCTGAGTCTCTTTCTAATGGCTTTGCATAACTCAGTATACTCAATTTTCTCCCTGTGAATGTTTTTCTTGCTCTTCATTTGTCGTCTTCGGTTCATCACGACAAGTGTTTCTCGACTGATTTTTTTCTTCTTTGAATTTATTTTTACCTACAGGTTCCTTGGGCTTTATCACTTTTAGAAAGTTGTAATATTCCTCATTGATATCTTGGTCCTGAACAGTCTGCAGAAGCTCAAACTTGTTCTTAAGTTCCAGTACATACTGCTTTTTCTCCTCTTCTGTTATCTCAAAGACCTTTGTATTATTTCCTCCAGTCAGTTTTTTCCTTTCTTTTCGTACATCTATTTCAATGTGCATCTTACCATTCTGTGATCACTTCCGACATTTACCTTGTTCAGGACAGTAACATCATTCACAATACATCTCGTTAGTGAGGATGAAGTCAATTTCATTAGTTGTTAATAAATTTGGGCTCTTCCATGTCTACTTTCTGTTCACCCTTTTCTTGAAAAAAGTGTTCATTACTGACATTTCTCTAGATTCTGCAAATTCCACAAGTCTTTCACCTCTTTCATTTCTTTCACCAATTCCAAAATTTCCTAGTTCCCCTTTTTGCGCTGTTTTGTCTCTTTCCAGCCTTAGCATTGAAGTCTCCCATAATGATAGTGTAGTGAGTTTTCTGTTCATCTAGAAGACTTAATTTCGGTGTACATTTCTTCAACCTCTTCATCATCGTGGCTCGATGTTGGTGCATAAATCATTATAACCTTTAGCTTATACCTCTTAGAAATCCTGAGTAGTCTTGACACCCTTGGTGATGTAATTTGGAATTCCAAAATGTTGTTTTTTATACCTTTACAGACCAGAAAGCCAACTCCACCTTCACTCCTTTCATTGGTGTACAACAGATTACCACTTGATTAACTTATAAGTGATTCATTTCTTCTTCTTGTTTCAGCCAAACCGATATTCCAATTTACCTTTTCTAATTCCTTTTCCAGTTCTAGTATCCTGTCTTCACTGATGAGCGATCTTACGTTGTAACAGGCCAAGTTAAGTTTCCGTGCATGGCAGCCTGATTGTACTCAGAGATTCTTAGCACCCTCTGCTTCCACTCTGATCTTAGTTATAAGCAAATGGCACTTAATGGATCTAAGCCTTTGGACATTAAACAATAAGCTATCATTTAAAAAAAAGTTTTTGTTCTTGTAGAGTTTTAGGAGCATCAGTGATTAAGGCCACATTACCCAGCGTAAACCTGTTTCCGGAGGAACACCACACTACTCGTGCCTGAGACGGACTAACTCAGCCACGTTGTTAAAAAGGCTCATAAATCATCCGTGGGACTCGAATGCAGGCCTTTTCCACCTGGTGTAAGGAGGACAGTGATTCTACCACCTGTGCTATTCATCTTTAATACAAACTGTCTTTAAGCCGCAAAAGGCCCCAGTCCTGTCGACTGGGGCCTTTCAAGGAAAACTCTAAGTCTTTATTACTCAGCAGCATTCGTCCCTATTGCAACCTTCAGTGCCGGAGCCTGGTTTCACAGGTTACAGAATAAAATATTTCAAAATAATTTGATTTCTATACAAAGGAGCACATTAGCCTTGGTGTGTGCCTTCCGTAGTCTCATCAGCTTCTCACGTTCTTGCAGGATCTATTCCACTAGATCTTCGTGTAGCTTACAGAGGGTTGTGTTATAGACTGAAAAAAGCAATTCCACATGACTTCTTTGATATTAGAATCAACTTGAAAATCATAACATGGAGGGCAAGAAGAAAAACATCTGGAATGAACTTGTTAACATATGGCAGACACGATGGGACAAGTCGCTGACCAGGCAGGTTACTAGAAAGTTTTTCCCAGAGGTTACCTACCTAATGGATAAAGGAAGAAGAAAATGGTTCTCCATATTGACGCAGATGTCATATATCATTACTGGACACTGATCGCTAAACAAACTGTATACATTCTGACTTCATCATACTAACCTCTGCTCTTGCAAATGTGAAAACTGGCAGCATGTGTTATTTGACGGTGACATTTATGAGGACTTGAGAATTCCTTTAAAAAATTGTGTTAGAAACTTTTGTCCTGGACTAGAATATCACATTGTGAAAAACCAAGAAAGCTTACTGCACCTTCCAGGACTTTGCTTCTTGTTTTTGAAAGGCACTGATCTATTAGACAAACACTAACTGTTTTCATCTGATTTTTTTTTTTAACTTCGGCATCTGTTTGTGTTATATGCTGAGTGTAAATGTGTTCTGTTTACGGATATAACCATGTTAGTTTAATTTTAGTTTTAATGTTTTATGACTGTTTGTTTGAACACATCTCCTTGCTCTGTCTGGGTCACAAACTTAAGAGGTTTTTGACCTCCCACTTTTTTTTCCCTCTCCTGAGTATGGGATATGTCTTCTTCTGAGGATCTACAGGCCTGGTTCTTGAGTCCTCCCTCTGCACAGACAGGATGATATGCTATGGAGGCATTTTGGTTTTGCCTCATCTAAATTATAAATTCAGTGTCCTTTATGGAAGCTACAGATTTAAATGGCAGAGTTGAACAAACGTCACATGATCTTTAAGCCATAGAGCCTAATCGTCCTCCACAAGTTAAAATAGGCATCTCCATAGCCAGGTGGGAAGGAGCAACAGTGCGTAGCACATGCTTCTTGATTAGACTGGGGTTCGAGCCCGTCACCACCATATACGGAAAGGTCAGGGAATGACCACCGCATATCCTGGAGCAATATGGCCTTAGTTGCTAATGCTCCTAAAAACCAAATAACAAAGAAACAACAAACAAACAAGTTAAAATAAATGATATATGGTTGCCACTGGTTCTGGGAAACTAGGCATCTGAGGGTTATTGTTGATCAAACTGAGTTTTTTCCTCGTGTAATCCGTCTTGCTGTGAAGGCGAAAAAGTATACAGGCTTTTCAATAAGAATTTCAAAAGCCAAATGGGATTATCAAGAATTATGCCACTGTATTACTCCATAGTTTTTATGCTGCAGGTGTATGGTTTCACAGGTTTAAAATAATAAGATTTAGTACCCCACTGAAATCATTACAGAGAACAATGTTACCAGCTACGAATAGACCATGCTGAACTGTATCAACCTCAGCCCTGCAGGTGCTATCCAGGATAGTCCCATTGGGTTTATATGTATTGTATTGTATTGTATATGGGGTTATCGTACTGATATAAAAGAAAATTTCCACTCAGGATTTGAACACTAGTATTAATCTACAAACATAAGATGACTGCAAAAAAAAAAAAAAAAAAAAAAAATTGTGGACAGAGCTGAATATAGCTTTGCACAGTAGGTGATTACTTCAATGGGGGAGGTAACTAAAAGTTTTTCCTGGATGTGACTTATCTGCAAAATAAAAAAGGTTCAAATATGGTCAATCTTGAGTTTGGAGACTTCATTTGATAACGGGGCATGGCTATATGAATGATGTTATTCCTGTTTGGTACAAATCAAGAATCTCATGGCTCGCTCTCTCTCTTTCTTTCTTTTATGCTAATACCATGGGAACCTTTTTCCTCCTTTAGAGTGGGCCCCCCAGAGGAATCTGCATCACCTCTTGGCAACATCAGATGGGACAGAGTCAAGAATTGAGATAGCATGAGCTCTAATGGCACTGGCCTACCTTCCTGTGGTGCAGACAAGTAGCCAGAATTGTCTCCAGGTGACTGATTAGCATTAGTAGAGGCATATGATGCAAAATTGAGTTATACAAGAGTGCAAATTGTCAAGTTCACAGGTAATTCTTTATTATTAATGGCAGCTCTTAAACATTTTGGTGTTTTGATAGATGACCATCCCACCTTTCTGCTTCATTTACAAAATCTGGATAAATAAAGATCTTTGCAGATAATCTTTAAAATTTACAAGAATGAATGGGGTTTAAAGAACACTAAGAATATTCTACAGATACAATATAATACTTGCATATGCTTTAAAAGGGCATATCTCATTACTTCAGGTGCAGCTGGCCTCATTAGCTTTGCTTAGGACATACAGAACTGTCTCCAACTCAGCCCTTCAGGCGATTAAAGGCACCTTTCCCTTAGATCTTCACGTTATCTTTAAAGGTTTCAGTTATCACATCAGAAAGAATATCTCACTGTAATTTCAAAACATAACGATTGATAATACTGTTGATCCCACCAAGGAAAGGTCTATGCTGGAAACAATGCACTATACAAAGGAAAACTAGACAGAATGATGGCTAGAAGGGAACTGTCACCCAAACTTTCATTCCAGACTTATCACTTCTCCTCGATAAGAATAATAATAATTGGTTTAAACTGAGTCTTTTCGCATCATAACAGGCCATGGATCTCAACAACACAAAGATACACTTCTTAAACCTTAGTGATACAGATCTCTGCTTCTTCTGTGTAACTGAACACTGGAAACATATCTTATACACTGTCCATTATACTTTGATTATCATCCGGCTTTATCCACTTTTATCATGGAAATGAATGTGCTCTTGTCAATAATTTCACCCCATGGGCTCACATCTGGTGAGTATGGGCTTGGCATATCCAGGGTCCCGAGCTGGATATCATCATCATTCTTTTTCATGGTGATTCCCTTTTACTTCTCTCTCTCTCTCGGGATAATTCAGAATTTTTTTTTTTTGGCTGGTGCAGTATAAGCCTCAGGCTTCCTTATACCATATGGCTAATAATAATCAAAAACACATTGCTAGCACTTCAAGATTTTTCGTGTGTTCGATCATCACGAAGCTCCTTAAATGATCTTCATATCAACTCAAGATAGCTTTGTTCTTGCATTCTCTTCTAAATCACCTATTTATAGATCCTTTACCTACTCGCAGTGCCATTAGCCACCACTGCTATTGCATTCCCTCCAGTGGGTGCGAGATTTTTCCTGCCTAGTGCTTGGCAAATTAATTCCCCTATTAATTCTCCCATTTTCTGTTTTGTTCTAGTACGATTCTGAGGGAGTGTCTATGTTGCTGACCTCTTAATACAGCAGCACTATTATTTTATTTTGTTTATTTTTTTTATGGTCCCTGAGAGTGTCATTCTATCAGGTATGACAAGCTGGGCTTGCTACCCAGGGGCCTAAAATTCTGATGGCACTGATATTTAAATTGCACTTGAGTCAAGTGGATTGAATTTTGGCAAAGTCTGACTCTTTCTGCAACAACCAAATCCTCTGATTGCAACTTCAAGGTGGGGACTATTGGTAGCCATGATTATAACTCCCATGAACATGCACTGAAATATGGCACCGAGTATTGGAGTTGACCAACCACACCATGCAAAGGAATACTGGCTCTCTGATTTAACAAGTGGTAAATGACTCTCATCAGTCGGTGTGATATCATCACTTTGCTTATTGGAGGCTCACAGTGCTGAAAACCCACACTGTCTCCGGAGCAATGCTCCAGCAAATCCCCATCTCTTCCTTCAGTATGATTGATGTCTTTTGAGGTTGATGGGTATCATGGCAAGATCCAATCTTTCTTTATTACAGCTCTAAAATGGTGTTTGAAGGCAGGTGCTAGATAGTACACTGGAATGAACCTATTTGTACCTCTCTTGGAGGTAATGGTATCAATTAATGTATAATCTTGGTGCCTCTACTCTGCCGGATAGTGACTAGAGGGTGTCCTAGGTATGCAGGGGGGGTGGGATTGCAGAGGCCATGTTATGTTAAGGCAATGGGTATATTCTTGCTGTACAGTCTGTCCCCAACATACATTCTTCCAGGACTTCTTACATAAATCGATTTTTAAGTAACTTTGGAATGACTAATAAAATATTGCTACTATATCCCTGATATGTCTAAATTACAAAAACCACATATCCTTAGAAGAATGAAGAAAAATAGTTACACCATAACGAAAATAAAAACTTATACTTATTATTCCTTCATTCGACTTCACTCTTAAAATTATACAGAAAGTATCTTTACGATTTTACCAAACAAATTTACGTAAGTCTGAAGTTACGTAACTCAGCCTTACATAAGTAGGGGACTAAATGTATGAAACCTGACTCTTTGAAACTTGATTTTCTCCAGTCCAACTTTCTCAACTGAGGTAATTTTCCTTGATTTTAATGTTCACAACTCCAGCTGGTTTCCATTTTCAAGTCACATGGAACCAGCTGGTTGAGTTGCAATTACTAATAAATTCCCACAGATTGTTCATTTACCTATCAGAACACCAGACACTCCTAATCACACAGCCAGCACTATCTTTTTTTCACTAAAAACCCTTCCAAGGACATGGTTTAGTTATGTGGTCCCCTAGGCACGTCAGATCACAACTTGGTGATGGTCTCTTCTCCAATGGATTTCTCTCCTGGCTGTTCTCAACATTTATTTGGCATTATAGGAATATGAAATGGGATGTTCTGCAAAATTTATATTCATATTTTTCTTGTTTGGAAAACTCTTAAATACTCTGATGTGTTTGCTCAGATCATGTCAGAGAAACTATTCTTGTAGGAATGAATTAATTTATTTCAAACTCCACCTTAAAATCTCATCCTGTTTCTAAACACTGGTTTGAATGTTGAAGATAGTAGCATCAGCCAAAAAAAAAAAAAAAAAAATTCACACAGCCATTCCCTCTAAAAGTTTGTCCAGTTCCTCCTTGAATTTATTTAAACTATCAACTTCCATAAAGACAGATGGAAGTTTATTCAAACAATTAACCACCCGCTGGCCAAAGGCAAATTTCTCTATGCCTATTCTACAACTGCCTTTCGCCAATTTGAATTAATGCTCCCTTCGGTTCGTAATCTGAGCAAGCAGAACAATCCCACCAGAATTCAGCGTGCTCAACCTATTCAAGGCCGTATACACTTCAATCAGTTCACCTCGCAGGTACCTAGTCTCGAGCCACTGCATTTGCAGACTTAAGCCTCTTTTGGTAAGAGAACCCTTCATTCCCCTCACCAATCTTGTTGCTCTTCTCTGTATACGCTCAAGCAAATCTACATCCTTCCTAAAATGAGGCCTCCAGACCTGTATGCAGTACTCAAGGCATGGCATGACATTTGCCTTATACAAAGGGATAATTACCTTTTCGCTGCTAGCAAAATTCCTGTATATCATTGACAAAACCCCATGACTTGCTGTGGCAGCCTGTCTGCATTGCTCAGAAAATTTCATATCTGACTGCAAAACTACTCCCAGTCTTTTTCATTTTCTACCACCCTAAGTGTAGTACCACACAGTTGGTATGTTCCTCTGGAGTTACTTCTACCCATATGCAGTACTTTGCATTTGTCAATGTTAAAACTTCACTTGCCACTTCTCAGCCCATCTGCCCAAATTATCTAGATTCTGTTGCAGTAGCACACTGCCATTACTGTCATTAACAACCCTGCCAACCTTTGTATCATCTGAGTGGTGGAACCCATGTTTAGTCTCTAGAGTTAAGTTCCGGTCAACCGTTCCCTATCTCTTCCATCATACAGAATGATTGATTTCTTTTGAGGTTATGATGAACATCGCGGCGAGATCCAATAATCCTTACATTTCGAGGGTACAGATCTAAAACGGTGTTCGCAGGCAGCCGCTAGTTAGCACACTGGACCGAACCTATTGGTAACTCTCTAGGAGGCTTCCAGATCAGCTAGTGTATAATCTTGCTACCTGTACTCTGCCAGATAGTGACTGGAGGTAGTCCGAGCAGTGTGCACGCGGGGAGCATTGTCGAGGCCACGTTATGTCAAGGATCTGGGTATATTCTTACCACATGTACACCATATCCAAAAATTTCATTACTTCATATAGCATGTCCCACCCACTTTTTCTTACTATTGAATACACCATGAATTGTCAAACTAATAGATCAAGCTTATCTGCAAAAAGATCTAAACCTCCCAAGCACTTCCTAATTCATTTCACAAATATATGTGGTCTCAGTTCTAATTTTAACGATGTCCATTTCCACTTGCAGTCTGCCAAACCCCATGTACTTTTTCTGACAGAATCTCAGTTATCGGTTGATTCAACTACTGCTCATCTCAGTTACCCAAATTATTCGCTGTATGATTCCTTTCACCTCAAAGGTTGTACTTGTACATATGTCCGTTATGATATTCCCTGTCAGAGACTTGGCAATTTGGAATGTACTGTCTTTGATCTTCTCTGGCTTAAAATCTCTCTACCTCATTGTGTCAAATTCATCTGTTGTCTCTACTGTTCTCCCAACTCCACTAATCACTTGGAGCTTTTTGACTTCCTCTCTTTGCAACTTGACTTTCTCCAGTCCAACTTTCCTAACAGTGAGGTAATTTTCCTTGGTGATTTTAATGTTCACAACTCCAGCCGGCTTCTGTTTTCTAGTCACACCGACCCAGCTGGTCGAGATTCTGAGGCTTTTGCAATTATTAATGACCTTGCACAGATTGTTCATTTACCTAAAAGAATACCGGACAATCCTAATCATACAGCGAACACACTTGATCTTTTTCTCACAAACAAACCTTCTAAGTACACGGTCAAAGTGAGAGGTCCTTTAGGCACTTCAGATCACAACTTGGTGATTGTCTCTTCTCCAATGGAACCTTTATCTCGTGGCTATTCCCAACCTCGTGTTGTTTGGCATTACAAGAATGCAAAATGGGATGACCTGCAAGACTTCTTTTCTTCTTTTCCTTGGTCGGATTACCGTTTCAAAAGTTCTGATGTCAACATTTGCTCAGATCGTGTCAGTGAAATTATTCTTGCAGGAATGGAATCCTTTATCCCACACTCCACTTTAAAATCTCGTCCTTTATCTAAGCCTTGGTTTTCCAGTAAATGTTCTAAGGCTGTCCAAGAGAAGAATGTTGCATATCGTAATTGGCTTGTTTCTATTTCTTCAGTTTCATTTTCTGCCTACACCAAAGCTCGCAACAATTGTAAAGCAGTTATTAATCAGTCCAAACTAGAGTTTGAACAGGCTAAGAGTAGAAAACTTGCTTCTTGCCCTAATGGTAGTCGAGCATTCTGGTCTCTTGCCAAAGCTATTGGCCGCAACTTTTGCCCATCTTTGCTCCCACTTCTGTCCAAACCAGATGGTTCTGTTGTCACTTCAGCCAAGGTTAAAGCTGACCTGCTAGCATCCCATTTTTCTGCCAACTCATATATTAATGATCTTGGTAAAACACCTCCCACCATTCCCAACACGCTCCATTCAATGCCTCCTCTGGTCTTCCATCAAAAGGATGTCAGAAGGATTTTGACGATTCTTGATGCTAGGAAAGCTCCAGGTTAGTTAGTTAGTTATTTGGTTTTTAGGAGCATTAGCAACTAAGGCCATATTGCTCCGGGATATGCGGTGGTCACTCCCTGACCTTTCCACATTCTCCGTATTTGGTGGTGACGGGCTCGTACCCCAGTCTAATCAAGAAGAATGTGCACCTGGCTATTGGAGGCACCTGAAAAGCTCTAGTTCCCGATGGTAATTCTCCACTCGTTCTCAAAACCTGTGCTCCTGAACTTACTCCTATTCTTTGCCACCTCTTTTCACTTTCTTATTCCAAAGGTGTTTTTCCTTCTGCTTGGAAATTTGCCCATATCCAGCCAGTTCCTAAAAAGGGTGAGAAATCCCTCCCATTGCAATTACCTCTACTCTTTTTAAAGTAATGGAGAAACCAATTAACCGCCAACTCTTAAACTACCTAGAAACCTTCCGTCTTATCAATGATCGCCAGTATGGATTCCGTCAGTGTCGATCCACTGGTGATATTCTTCCTTATGTTACTCATTTATGGACTAATTCAATGGAAAGGTTCGGTGAAACACAAGTAGTTGCTCTTGACATCACAAAGGCTTTCGATTGTGTTTGGCATAAAGGTCTTCTAAACAAGCTTCCATCTTATGGTTTGCCAACTGTTTTTAGTAACTGGTTATCCAGTTTTCTCTCTGATCACTCACTGAGGGTGATGGCAGATGGTTCTCTGTCTTCTAACTTCTCCACTAATGCTGGTGTCCCCGAAGGTTCAGTTCTTTCCCCCCACTCTTTTCCTCTTGTATATTAATGACCTTCTTCCATTGACTGGAAATCCCATCCATAGTTTTGTCAATGATAGCACATTGCATTCCACTTTCCATTTTGAGAAACCTTGCCCCGCTCAATCGGCTTCAACTTCTCGAAAATCTGCTATCAATTCCTTAAATGCTGATCTTCAGGTAATTCTCCAGTGGGGCAAAGACAACTTTGTTGATTTCAACCCTTCTAAAACTCAGTCTTGTCTTATATCTCGCAAAAAGGATTCTTCTGCTCCTATGCTTATCTTTAGTGACACTCCGATTTCTAGGCAAAATTATATATCTCTTTTGGGGATTACCCTGACTTCTAATCTCTCTCGGCACAAGCACATTACAAATATTGCTTCCTCTGCATCTAAAAAACTTGGTTTTCTCTTTCTCTCTCAACGTTACTTTTCTTCCAAACAGCTGCTCACTCTGTATAAATCGCAAATCTGCCCTGCCATGGAATATTGTTCCCACATCTGGGGTGGTGCCCCCAAAACCTCTCTCAGGCTTCTTGATTCCATTCAGAAGAGGCTGGTTAGGTTAAATAATGAATGATCTCTTACAGTCTCTCCACCCTCTATCCCATAGATGTTGTGTTTCTGCTACATGCCTTTTTTATAGATACTTCCATGGGTGCTGTTCTTCTGAATTGACTTTATAATTCCTACTCACTCTCCCTTAAAAACCAGTATGAACACGTGCCTCAACCTGTCAGCATCCTTTCACAGTCAAACTTTAAACTCATAGATTCAACTTTTTTTTCATTTATTGTTTCTTATTCCTTTTTCTGGAATAACCTCCCTTCACATGTATTTCCTGAAAATTACAGTCTATAGAAATTCAAGTATAATGTCAACATGTATCTTCTTTCATATTCTCTACCTTCAACCCACGCACAGTACTATAGGTTCAATTACCTTTCATATTTGGGGGTTTCTTAAAAAAAATGAAAGAGTACGATTATGTGAAAGCATGTGTGTGGCAACCTCTTAAAAAGTGGGATGTTACTGGCACCTTTTAAGAGAGAACTATTATTGTTTATTATTATTTTTTTCTCCCTTCTTTGGTGTGCAACTGTTTTTGGAAGGTTGTGAGATTTCTTGATATTCCTTGATACTCTGTGTTTTTGCTTTGGCATTCATAGGGGTCAGCATATGCATTTCTGATCTTTTTCCACATTAACAGTTCATGCATAGTTTTTTTTTTTTGGTAGTTGTTGGCGCATCGGCTTTTGTGGCCATAATGCTCCTCCCAAGGTTTTTGCAGTACTTTGATCCAAGCCCGAGGCGGGATTCGAACCCACGACCTTTGGGTTGCCAGGCAGGCACTTTACCCACCGGGCTAGCCCGGTCGGCTGCATAGTTGTTGCCTGCTTTCTTGCGGCATGGATGGGTAGCGAAAAGGAGTAGCCACCGAAGTGACTGCTGCTTCTGAGTAGAAAAGTGACCAGAAACTAAACAACACACACGAGCAAAGTACAATACATATTTCTTGCCTTCTACCAAGTTCTTTATCGCTATAGAATATCACAGCAGAGTTGACCTAATGTTCACGATTGCCCAATATAAGCTTCAATACATGTCCACTAAAATCCAGAAAGGAGACAGTAGTTGCAGCTAGATTTTCAAAATGACCCTCAGAGATTCTTGTATGCTTAGTGGTGATTCAGAGGAAAGTATAGTGATAATTTTAGTGCTAGGATAATCACAAGTGAACTGCAACTGCTTTATCCTCACAGCACAGTTGGTAGAATTGCCACCATCTCCATTTTGGGTGGAAAAGACTTCAGTTTGAATTTCATCAAAAACATAAGGAATTTTTATGGGCTCTTTTCAAGGGCTGATTTGGTCTGAGCTCAGTGTAACAATGATTTTTTTTCCCTCCAAGAAAATTTGGGTTTTTTGTCCAGCAAACAGGCAAACCTACCACAGAACACATGCAATTGGCACACAACATGGCCAAGTCACTGATGTGCCTAAAACTATATAACAAACATTCAACAAAAAAAAGAAAAGGCAAACAGCTTCCAGATGTGCCTGTAGCGGAACGATTTGAAGGAATCCTGGAATCAACCAAATGACTACTTCTCCACAAAAACTATAAGAGGAGATTTGATCTTGCCTGAGTACATTAGCATTAGTAGAGGCATATGAAGCAAGAAAGCAAGCTTATACAGTATCAGCAAAAAAAAAAACCCTTCCCATTTCACCCATACATTCGCTCCAAAGGATTGCCCACTTCATTGAATTTATTTAAGCTATCAATTTCCACAACGACAGATGGAAGTCTGTTCCAGCAATCAAATAACCCACTGGCTAAAGGCAAACTTTTCCACATCTATTCTACAACTGCCTTTCCTCAATTTGAATTTATGCTCCGTCATGTGCATAATTTGAGCAAGAGGAAGAATCCCAACAGCATCGGGCTTGCTCAAACCATTCAAGGCCTTATACAGCTTAATCAGATCACCTCGCAGGTGCCTAGTCTCCAGATGTTGCAATTTGCAGAACCTAAGCCTTTCTTGGTAAGAGCAGCCATCCCTTCCTCAGCAATCTTGTTGCCCTTCTCTGCACTAGTTCCAGCAACTCTACATCTTTCCTAAAATGAGGCCTCCAGACGTGTATGTAGTACTCAAAGTGAGGCCTTACCAATGCCTTATACAAAAGGATAATCACCTTCTTATCACTGCTAGAAAAATTACTGGATATCATTAACAAAACCCCATGACTGGCTGTGGCAGCTTGCCTGCACTGCTCAGAAAACTTTACATCTGACTGCACAATTATCCCTAGGTCTTTTTCATTCTCCACTACAGTGGTACATTACTCTGGGGTTACTGCTGCCCATATGCAGTACTTTGCATTTGTCTATGTTAAACTTCAGTTGTCACCTTATAGCCCATCAGTCCAACTTTTCTAGATCCTGTAGCAGCAGATACTGTCATTACTGTCAATAACATTCCTGCCAACCTTCACATCATCTGCAAACTTGGAAATTAAGCCTGATATACCTTCATCAATATCACTGAGAAACATAGAAAACAACGGACCCAACACCAAACCCTGGTGGACACCACTAATCATACTAGTTCATGAAGAGCAGCATCCATTGATTAATGCTCTCTGTCTTCTTCTACTCAACCATCTCTTTATCCATAGAAGCATCTTGCCCTTAATGTCATACTGCCCCAATCTGTAGTCTTCCATATGCATCATCGGTATCAAAAGTTTTCCCGAAATCAAAGTTAATGATATCAAAATTTTTTGCATCCAGTTCCTTTGTGATCACATTATAGTATCCAATTAAATTGGTGAGACAGGACTTTCCCTTAACAAACCCAGGCCGAGTCTGATCTATAACTGCAGTCTTGTCTAGATGATCCTGCAATGCTTCTTTAACCAGTGATGCCGTTATTTTTCCTATAACAAAAGTTAAACTAGGGTCTGTAATTACTCGTGTCCCCCTTTGTGAATTGGGGATACATTAGCATATCTCCAGACTGTGGGAACCTCCCCTGAGTCCAAGGATGCATTCATAATTATGGCTAAGGGTTTGCTTACTTTCTTTGCTACCTCCTTTAATATAACTGGATAGATCCCATCCACCTAGGTGTGTTTCTTACATTTAACTTCAACAATTTCTTCTCCACTTTCCTCTGAGTTATAAAAAAATAATTTAGTTCCCTGTTTGAGTTTGATAAGTGTCTGGGCTCCACTTCCCTAGAGAATCCCTGTGTGAATGTAAATGCAAAACTCGTTCAGTTTGTCAGCTACCTGAGCAGGATCACCAACAGTCGAACCATCGATACCAAGTAAACCAATATGATTCCTTTCTTCTAGAGTTTACATAAGTAAAGATTTCTCATAATCTGCCTTCAGTTACCTAGCCCCCTTTGTGACTTGATTACAGATTAGCTTTTTATCTATCATAGGCTTCTGTGTCGCTTGATAATTTATATGCATCCCATGCATTTTTCGTCTCTGCCACAAGTCTCATTAGTTCATTTGACTTCCGTTTAGGCCTAAACCTTGAACAGTATTTCTTAGTTGGTATGAAAAGTCTACCAGCTTCCAAGTTTAATTTCTTGAATGCTTCCCATTTAGAATTTGCTGTTGGTAACATCATCAGTTGGTCCCACTGTATAAAATTTAAAAACTGTCTGAGACCACTGCAATTACCTTAAAAAAAGCAGGACCCCTTCCCTTAACATGTTATTTTAAACTCAGCTTTGCATTTCTGAATTTTCTTCTCCCTTTCCCATTGTTCACATTCATTTCAGAAAGCAGATGACCACCTTGATAGTGGGGAAATTTTAATATTTGTAATGTGCAATGTTCTTTGGACCCACAGGATACTAATGTGAAACTCTGCTGATTATTTTTGAACATTGAGATTTTTGTCATTTGAAACATCTGACTGGGTTAGGATTGTAGGCCGTACTTGTAGGCAATAACCAGTCTTAAGTGTACCATTATTTTTAGATAACTATCTGCTTGTATGATATTCTGACCCACAAGTTTCTCTAGCTGTGCCAAAGGTAGAGAAAGTCAAGAATGATTCCGTGGAGTCAATGAGTGCACTTTCACTTTGAAGAGAGGTCAAATCAAGTTCAGAAGGAGTTGCTGTTTCAGATCCAGATAGATAGAACATGAACTGGTGAGATCGTCCCAATCTTAAACGTTACTATAGTGACATAGTGAGTCAGTAGAGAGGCCCAACTCCAGATGCTTGTTCAAAATGGAACCATGCCCAGTGAAGTGAAAAGTATTTTCCAGATTTGGTGTGAACCATGCGAGACATTTCTTATTAATGGCAATAATATTTAGAATAAATGTCCTGGCAGTAAATCCCTTGTTGTCGTTAGATTGGTATTCCTGACAGATGGAATGAAGTTTATTCCAGATTTGAGTCTTTTCAGCTTTAACCTCTACTAAGTCTATGTGTGTCTGTATTCCAAGGAAAGGAACTGGCTGGATTTTTCAGAAAGCATGGACTAGTGCATGAAAATCATCATAAAGCTCCAGAGGAAGCTTGCTTGTGAGGGCCTGAAGTGCAACTGTAGATGTCGTTCAGCAGACTCGATTCATCTCAAGAAGAATCAGCCATTGTGTCTGGTCAGCTGGGTCCAGATGAACTGGTTATGCAGTGGTACCATATTTCTATAGCATACAACACAATAGGAACAAAGATAGTTGTATATATGAGCTGTAGGAATCTACCCTTCAACACCCAGTCTTGTGGCGCCTCCATAGCCAGGTGGGCAGGAGCAGTAGTGCGTGGCACACTCTTCTTCGGGTTCGAGCCAGTGACCACCAAATACGGAGGACGCGGAAAGGTCAGGGAATGACCACTGCATATCCCCGCAGAAATATGGCCTTAGTTGCTAATGCTCCTAAAAAAAAAAAAAACCAAAACCAAACCAAACCCAGTCTTGTAATATGGGAAATCATGGCAATGAAGTTTTTTTATTATATCTCTTATTGTCTTCAGATGTTAAATTTCTTGTTATCCAAGACTGTTAAATTTCTTGTTATCCAAGAAATTTAACAGTCTGGTTGTTACTGATTGACCACCCTTTTATCCTGTTAGTGGGAGAAATGTGCACATTGACGTTGCTTTTAAGATTTAAGGTTATTTGTTTATAGTTATGGCCAGTTTGTTGGTGCAAAATTTTCCAAAAAAAAAAAATAATAATAAAAAAAAAAAAAGATTTCAGGTCTAGTGATGAGCAAATAGTACTATGGAATTTCAGATATTTGAAATTAACATGGATGCTATCCATGTTCATTTCATTATGTTTGTGTTAATTTCTGTGTTATTATTTTTCTATGTATTTATGTTTGTTATTTTTGTGCAATGATTGAAAATCTTGATATAATGTTACTTATATAGGAACTCCCCGACTTACATAATACTTGACTTACGGAAATTTGACTTTACGTAAGTTTTTGCCGGCCGGTGCAAACTTTAAAAAAGCGTGGAAACATATTTTGCATCCTGTAGGATTAAATGAAGGTATCATGAAAATAATGTAACGTGAACCCAATAACACATTGTTTTTTTCAGTACTTTGTTCCAAGAGCTAGGAATTTGAAATTTTTACTATATAACTAAGCTATTTATCTGTCTAAAAGGTCTTTTTTTTTATAATCAAAATTGCAGTACCTTTCATCGTTATCACGTGTTCCTGTTATAAGAATCAATTTTGAATGCCTTTGTGATATTTTTCTAAAAATACATTTCTGGAGGTCACTACCACAATAAAACAATAAAAACAATTTGCACTTTCCGGTTTATTGGGTTTTTCTGTCAGTGCATCTAATTATAAACGGGTAGTAAACTCGATCTTATTGAATTTGCGATAATACCAATAACTGCAATTGTGTGCATTTTTACGCTATTATGGTGAAATGATGAAGGAAAAGCGACCAACAGAAAGTGCAAGTGGTTTTAGTGGCAGTGCCAGGAAACGAAACAAAATTGATTTAGAAATGAAGATGAAAATTATTAAGTAAGAAGCAAGACAAAGTTTGTCATCTATTGCAAGGTAATTAGGTCTTGCTGCTTCAACAGTGAAATACTATTTTAAGGGACAGTGCGCGTATAAATGATCATGTCAAAGGATCAAGACACTTAAGGTCAACAGTGATCACAAAATAGCATTCAGGTGCTATATCGAAGATGGAAAAGCTATTAATAATATGGATGGAAAATCAGATTCAGAAGCAAGTGCCCCTGAGCCTAATGACCATTCAAGCAAAAGCAACAAGTATTTATAAAAATATTAAGGATAAGTACGGCAAACCCCGAGCCAAGTTCGTGGCAAGCAACAGGTGGTTTAATAGGTTCAAGTATTGCTCTGGTTTCCACAATGTTAAAGTATGTGGTGAAGTGGCCAGTGCAGATTCTGCAGCTGCTGAGAAATTTTTTGATGTGTTGGAAAAAATTATTGATGAAGGCAGCTATTAAACACAGAAAATTTTTAACATTTGACGAGACTGCTCTGTATTGGAAAAAAAATGCCGGATTGAACACACGTTGCCAAAGAAGAAAAGACAATGCCCGGTTTCAAGGCTTCAAAAGATAGGGCCCCGCTATTGCTTGGAGCTAATGCAGCGGGAGAATGCTTGTGTACCATTCTGAAAATTCTCGTTCATTTAAGGGCATCAATAAAGCCACCCTACCCGTGCATTTCCAATCGAATCAGAGAGCATGGATAATAATATCTCTCTTTGAGGATTGGTTTAAACGGTGCTTCATTCCCAAGGTTGAAAGATATTGTAAAAACAATAACGTTCCTTTCAAGATTTTGCTTCTATTCCTACGCATCTAGGCGATTTCAATTTGAAATCGCCTAGATGCGTAGATGAGAGTCATATTTCTACCGCCAAATGCAACTTCACTCATCCAACCTATTGATCAGGGTGTTATTTCGAATTTAAAAGCATACTATATATGCACAACATTTGCTCAGGCATTGTCTGCAGTAGATGGTGAGAAAAATTTTACATTAAGAGACTTTGGAAATCTTACAATATTTACCATGCCATTAATAAGGCCTGGGCGGAAATTACTAAAAGTTGTTTATATGGCACATATGCCCACGGCACGAAAAAGGCTTTGAAAAAGACAAATCATATGAAGAGGATACAGATAAGATTGTAAAGGTTGCAGAGCTACTTCAGTTAGAGGAAGAAGAGAAGGAATTATCTAAAGAAAAAAAATGCTGACGAAGTTCAAGATGAACCAAATGAGCCGAGACACTTCATCACCAGAGAGAGATGGCAATGGCATTTTGTAGTAGTAGTAGTGGCATGTGATGCAAGAAAGCAAGTGTATGAGCTTATGCAGCATCAGCCAAAAAAAAAAAAAAAAAAAAAAAAAAAAAAACACACCATTCCCTCCAAATGCCTGTCCAGTTCCTCCTTAAATTCATTCACCCTATCAACTTCCACAACAAGAGATGGAAGTTTGTTCCATCAATTAACCACCCGTTGGCTAAAGGCAAATTTCCGCACATCTATTCTACATCTGTCCTTCCTTAATTTGAATTTATGTCCCCTTAGGTTCGTAATCTGAACAAGTGGAAGGATCCCATCAGATTCAGCATGCTCAACCCATTCAAGGCCTTATACACCTCAATCAGATCACTGCGCTGGTGCCTAGTCTCCAGCCACTGCAATTTGCAGAACTTAAGTCTCTCTTGGTAAGAGGATCCCTTCATTCCCCTCACCAACCTTGTTGCCCTTCTCTGTATACGCTCAAGCAAATCTACATCCTTCCTAAAATGAGGCCTCCAGACCTGTACGCAGTACTCAAGGCGTGGCCTGACCATTGCCTTATACAGAGGGACAATCACCTCCTATTCCCTGCTAGCAAAATTCCTATTTATCATTGACAAAACCCCATGACCTGCCCTGGTAGCCTGTCTGCATTGCTCAGAAAACTTTATATCTGACTGCACAATTACTCCCAGGTCTTTTTCATTTTCTACCACCTTAAGTGTAGTACCACACAATTGGTACGTTTCTCTGGGGTTACTTCTACCCATATGCAGTACTTTGCATTTGTCAAGGTTAAACTTCAGTTGCTACTTCTTAGCCCATCTGCCCAAATTATCTAGATCCTGTTGCAGTAGCACACTGCCATTACTGTCATTAACAACCCTGCCAACCTTTGTATCATCTGCAAACTTTGACATTAAGCCTGATATACCTTCATCAATATCATTGATAAATATACAAAACAACAGTGGACCCAACACCGAACCCTGTGGGACTCCACTAATAACATTAGTCCACGAAGGGCAGCACCAATTGATTACCACCCTCTGTCTTCTCCCACTTAACCATCCTTTTATCCATTGTAGAAACTTACCCTTAATACCATTCTGCTCCAATTTGTACAATAGTCTTCCATTCACAACAGTGTCAAAAGCTTTCCTGAAATCCAAATATATGATATAAAAATTATTTTTTGCATCCAGTTCCTTTGTAACCACATCATAATATCCTATCAAATTTGTCAGACAAGACTTGCCCTTAACAAACCCATGCTGTGTATTGCTGCAGTCTTGTCTAGATGATCCTGCAATGCAACTTTAACCAGGACTCCATTATTTTACCAGGAACACAAGTTAAACTAACTGGTCTGTAATTACTTGTGTCACCCTTCGATCCCCCTTTGTGAATTGGGGATACATTTGCACATCTCCAGTCCGTGGGAACCTCCCTTGAGTCCAAGGATGCTCTCATAATTATGGCTAAGGGTTTGCTTAGTTGCTTTGCCGCCTCCTTTAATATAACTGGATAGATCTCATCCACCCCAGGTGCTTTTCTTATGTTTAACTTCAACAATTTCTCCTCCACTTTGCTCTCAGTTATTACAAAATCATTAAGTATCCTGCTACAATTTGATTACCTTCTGCCATTTTCAAACCTTAATAATTCCTCATGTGTGAATGTAGATGCAAAATACTCATTCAGTTTGTTTGCTATCTGAGCAGGATCATCAACAGTCGAACCATCGGTGTCAAGTGGACCAATCAGATTCATCCTTTTAGAGTTTATATAAGTAAAGAAATCCTTGCTGTTTTTCTTAGCATCTTTTGCCAAGGATTTCTCGTAATCTGCCTTCGCCTGCCTAACCTCCTTTGTGACCTGATTACAGACTAGCTTATATCTGCCATAGGCTTCTGAGTCGCTTGATAATTTATATGCATCCTATGCATTTTTCTTCTCTGTTACGAGTCTCATTAGTTCATTGTGAAATTGCATTGGCAATGGCAAGGTTTGAGAAGATGGATCCTGACAACAAACGATTCTTAAAAGTTAACAGAGGGGTGAATGATATGCTTGCTACAAAGAAATCTATGATGTTGTTGTGATGTGATATTGTGCCTCCCAAATCAATTGACTTTAAATAAAAAAACTGCTTGAGTAGCAGTTACAAACAGTCATACATTTGAATTTGGTTTAAATAGAGAAAGAATTCCGAGAGATTTGCTTCTTTACCTATGATGCTACTGAGAGACAGCAGTTGTTGTAGATCTGAAATCAAACTAACAGATGTTCATCGGGCATTGTTGAACAAGCTACATCCAAGGAGTATATGTTTTACTGTAAGTCAGAGGTTCCCAAACGTTCTTGGTTCACGGCGCCCTTAGTGTCCCAGTAATTTTTTCACGGCACCCCCAAGCCAAAAGAAATACCTAACACAGTGGTTTTCGACCTTTTAATATATACCTATATAATAATTTTATTCTTTCTATAGAGATACTAAATAAGGATCAATTATAGATCACCACAAAATTAAAAAGATACAGTACAATGGATACTGTACACCATTTATTAATGAAATAAATATACAAATTTAAAAAAAAATAAAATAATAACAACTTTAAGTAACTTAAAATTATTATTTAGTTAAAGTTATTATTGAAAACCACTGCTGTAAGTGGTTGCTAGCAGTGTGCACTGAGGAGTATCAATTCCTGTTAGCAAGTAGAGATGTGGGAGGTGAGTGTGACCTATTCGAGTTCTGGCTAAGATTACTTCTTTTCTATTTTTACGAAGGCTAGAAGTCCATAATTGTGGTTCAAGTTTTATTTGAAATAGCTTGTTATATGTTTGCATTTTCCACAAAAGTGTCTACTGTTCCATAGATGTTCTCTGTATATTGTGTTTATAATCAGGATATGGGACTAGATCATTTGTTGAGGCTATGTTGGAAAGATGCTTTGCAGCATCATCTGCACATTCATTTCCTGGAACACCACAGTGGCAAGGGATCCAGGAGAACAGTTTACTGATGCTCATGTAGACACATCAGCTTATGTCTTATGAACTTTAATAAAGGATTTTAGGTGAGGAAGTGCTTTTTAAAGCTAAAAGAGCACACCGTGAATCAGTATATATTATGCTTTTATTTACTGACAGCAGTGAGATGTTTTTCAGAGCAAGCTTAATGGCATGAAGCTCAGTGGTATAACTGCTGCTGCACCCACTCGATTCTCAGACTTCGAGCCATCAGTATAGATCTGGGTAAAGTGGGGGTACTTTTGTGTGTGAGCAAAATGTAGTTGTTGAATGTTAATGTCTGCTTATAGAACCTTTACCCCATTGCTCAAAATATTCATCACAAGAGAGTGTGAAGGAAGTCCACAGGGGATCTGGATCTTTTGATTCTCTGAGAATATTATTAACTTCAACGCAAAGACTTCGTAAAAACAACGTAAAAACTTTGTGAGCCTTAAACGTAAAGACTTTGAACTGGAGTCGTTCTGTATGCACCTAGGGCTATCCTAAGAGAAGGGTGTTGAATGGGTGCAAGATGGGCTAAGGTGCTCTCCCTAGCTGAGTCGTAATCAGGTGCTCCATAGTCCAGCCGAAATCTAATTAGGGACTTATATAAGTGGAGCAGGGTATAACGCTCTGCACCCCAAGATGTACTGGAGATGACCCAGAGTATATTCATTTTCTTTGTGCAAGTGGTTCTTAGATATTTGATGTGCTCCTGGAAGTTTAACTTCTTATCAAAAATTATCCCTAGGAGGCGAATACTGTTCACGATTGGTTGAGGGTGATTGGCCAAGTGCAACTCAGGTGTGGATGCATTCTGTGCTTTGTGCAGAAATGTATAGCTGTAGATTTGTTGCTTGACAGTCTGTATCCATTTTGTGCCATCCATAATTCAATGTTATTTACGGATATTTGTAGACACCTCTCAATATAGTTCATATTCTGGGAATGGCAGGATATGGTAAGATCATCTGCATAGAGATATGAGTCAACGGTGTTTGGAATGCGATTTGTGATATTGTTTATTCATATTGAAAACAGAATGGCACTAAGAACAGAGCCTTGGATTCCTTCTTCTTGTACGTTTGAGATAAAACCTGTCGGTACCTAACTTGGAAAGACCTGTGTCGAAGGAAGCTTTGAATAAAACATGGCAAATGACCTCTCATATGAACAGAATGGAGATCTCTTAAGATGCCGTATCACCATGTGGTATTGAAAGCCTTCTCTATATCAAGGCATATCATGACGAGATTTTGATTTCTGATGAATGCGTTTCTTATGTTTGATTCAGCTTTTGTCATGAGGTATGGGGAAGATCTGTTCTTTCGAAAACCAAACTGATTGTTACTAATTATGTTTTGGATTCAAGATACCAGGTAAGTCGACGGTGAACCATTTTTTCCAAAGTCTTACTCAAGTAGCTGGTTAGAGAAATTGGTCTATAATTGGTCTAGAATGTTGCCAGGAAGTGGGGAATATATGTTCTTAGAATATCTGATTGTAAAATTTTAGCAATGACAATAGTGATTTCTGATTGAGATGTTGAAGCATTATATAGCAATTTCTGTCAGGACCAGGAGCACTGTTTCTTGAGATATATATAGATTCTTTCAGTTCAGATATTGTGAGTGGTTGGTTATAGGGTAAAGGACATGTAGCTTTGAAGTTCAGTTTCCTTTTCTCAGCTTTGGCTTTAATTTTCTGAAAAGATGGTTGATATGCACTTGAGGTGGACAATTCACAGAACACAGTTCCTAAGGCATTGGCAATCTCTCCAGGAGAGCAAATCTCCTTTCCATTCCAGTTAATAATAGGAGGTGATATATGATATTTCCCGCTTAGCTTCTTTATTTTTCCCAGATTATTCGGGTATCAGTATTTTTGTTGATTGATGAGGCAAATTTTATCATTTTATCCACGAATCTTTTTTGGCCTTTTGCTGAATGTAACGAGCTTTGGCTCTGTCTCTTGAAGTTAATAAGGTTGGCAGTCATTGGATATTTGTGGAAGGTGTTCCATGCTGTGTTTCTTCCTCTTTTTGCTTTTTTACAGTCATCATTCCACCAGTGATTGGTATGCCAACAGTTTCTTATTTGAGACTGTGGGATGGCGGCTTTGCAGCTGTTAGTAGCTGTGTTTTTATATGATTGGTGGCAGTGTCAATAGCAGAAGACTCAATGATATCCTCATCAAAAGATACATGATTGGTAAATTCTGTCCAGTTAGCTTTGGAAAAATTCCATTTCTTTTTTGTTTGTTTGTTTAGACTGGGTGGTTTGAATGCTATAAATTAGTGGATAATGGTCGCTGTTTAGAGGATTGTCATGTACTGCCCACTCTATAATTGGGAAGAGGATCAGAGAGCAGATTGAGAGATCTATTTAAATGGTTGAGCCAGTAGGAAAATGGATGTAAGTAGGTAAGCCAGTGTTCAATAGTGTCAAATTCTCTCTGTCAAGTAGCAATTCAATAAGTTCACCACGCCCATCTGAGACCAGAGAATCCCACAATGGATGATGTCCATTAAAATCTCCTAATAGACAGATAGGAGATGTAACTGAGAAATAAGATTTTCCAGATCTTGAATTGTGTATGGATGGTGTGGCGGAAGATATGTCGAGACCACTGTCAATGTGATACCGATTATTATAAGGGTAGCAACAGCTTCTAATGGTGTTTGCAATGGAATGTGCCTGGAGGGGACTCGTGATTCCAATAGTATAGCTACTCCTCCATGGTGGCTGTTAGTTTCAGATCGATATTTTCTGAAGATAGTATAGTTTTTGACTGAAACAGATATTTTTGTTGTTAAATTCTGGTTCTTGTAAGCATATGGCAGCATCTGTGTCCATGCTTGATAGGTGAGATTGCTTCACCTCAACAGGATCAGATTTTTGCAAATTATCCACTGCCGGAGAACGGGGAATTCTCTGAGATGGAACTGTCAATGGTGCATTGGTCTACTGTGTTTGGTGGAGATAGATGATGGTCCAAGAGGACTAATCGAGCCCAATCTGAGATCGATGAATCTGGAGGAATGGACACTTCCGTCTGACATGCTACTGCTTGATGACTGTAAGTAGCAGAAGCATAGGTGCATTTTGGCATACTTAATTTTACTTGCCTCTTGGTAGGATACTTTATTTTCAATTTTATACTTTTGTATTTTTTTAGCATTCTGCTGAACAACTTCCAGAGGGTGCAGTCTTTGGAATATGCCGGATGGTTGCCCTTGCAATTTGGACACTGTGGGGTTGATGGCTTACATTCTGTTTAAGTATGAGTTTTACACCCACAGTTTGCACACCTTGCGTCTCCACGGCATGCTGTCTGGGAATAGCTGAATTTCTGGCATTTAAAACATCTTAGAGGGTTTGGGGTATATGGCCGAACACGACAGTGTAAATATCCTGCCTTGACTGAAGCTGGTAGGTTTGGAGAACTGAAAGTTAAAATTATATTCCTGGTAGGGACTAAACTGCCATCTTTTCAGATCATGACCCTTTTTTCCTGAGTGACTTTTTTGTTCTTTAAGTTCCTGAACTATTTCATCTTTAGGGACATTCAATAAATCCCATTCAGTGATCACTCCCTTTGAAGAAATGAGGGTGGTATGTGATGGTGTGATTTGAACTGGGATTCCACTCAAGGATGTCAGACGTAATAATAATTCAGAGTGTCGAGAATTGGTGGTCTCTATTAACAAATCTCCAGATTGGAGACGTTCCACCATTTTTGGTGAACCTGCGGCATGTTCGAGGCATTTCTGAATGATGAAGGGGAAGAGCTTGCTCACAGGTTGCGTTGGCAGAGAATGTATTATTAGGAAAGCTGGTGATGCCTGTCTATCAGTGTCCTTTTTTATTCTCTTCGAGAGAGAGAAGTCACGGTCAGTATCATATTTGTCACTTTGTTGAGAGCACTTTGGCTCTAAATTTGGAAATTTATTTGTTTCCATCTTTCCTCCCTTTAGCCCTGAGGGTTGGTTTATCCTCCAGGTTACCAGCCACGTGGAGGAAGGAGCGGTGCCACCAGTGACCAAGAGGTTGTTTAAGTTAGTAGAGTTGGTTAGTGATATACATAAAGAAAAAGAAAAGAAAGGTGGATTGCCTATCTGGGTTCTTACTTTTGACCTTTAAAGTGCAGAACCACTTCAAGTAAATAAAATAACAGATGCACTAGAAAATAAACAAAACTATATCACTTTGGAGATCACTCTATAATCACAGGGGGAAAAAAAAAAAAAAAAAAAAAACCGCTTGGCACTCGGGGCCATCTACAATGAAAAGAAAAAAAGCCACCCATCCAGACATCCATTAATATGTTTGTAAGGTTGAGCTGCAGACCCCTTCTAAATCTCCACAGCCATCAACCTCCACAGCAGCATACTTATCAGCTGAAGCCGTCGATTCTGGCAACGATGCTTGAAAGGTAAAACTTACTGACGTTATGCCTGTCTCCTCTTTTTTGTAATTTTATAATTTTGAAATATTTTTAAAATGCATGCTTTTGTAAGTTTTCCTGCGCATGAGATAAAAAATTGAATAAATACAATAAATAATTATATTTACATGTTCGTCGAACATTTCTTTTTTGATTCAATCAATCCAGCGAGCACAGTTGCGAGTGCTGCACAAACACGGGAGAAATTCTTACTTACGTAGCATTCTGCTGAACGCAACGCTTACGTAAGTCGGGGAGTTCCTGTATATTCTTCTGTACAGTGGTAGCCAAAAGGTAGCCCTTTTGCTACCACTGTACAGGGTAGGTACCTAGAGTATTACCCTATTATAATATTTTCCTTGCCAATAAATTGATATTTATTATAAAAAATACATACATTAGGCATGTGAAAACAATTTGAAGATCATAGAGAAGCAAGAGAATAATTAAATTTCTAGCACTGTGATTGACTAAACTGTGCTTTGTGATCAGCAAGTTGATTGTGACTGACCATTTTCCCGCACATTGCTGCATATTGTGTCATATATCGTAAATATAATTTATTTATTTATAAAGATGGTTTTTTTTTTTTTTTTGCATACAACAATAGCTATTTTGGATCAAAGATGTTAAAATTGACTAATTCAACCACAGAAGTTCAGTGTAATTTAAAAAACTATGAAGAAAAATGCTGGAAACTTAATAACTTGAACAATTTTTGAGGATAAATTTATTTCATACTTTATTTATCTACAATATTTTGATTTACTTAAAAACACGATCTCAAACTCTTTTTGTACAACTCTAGATACAACAAGACTCATCCATGTTTGCATTTTTTCAACAAGTTCAATATCAATTATAAAAATAAATGCATCAATATAATATATATATATATATATATATATAAATATCCCAAAAAATCTAATTACATGTGACATGTTTAAAATGTGAATGATGGCTTCATGCATGATATGTATTCAATATTAATGCATGTATGACTGTTAGAGTTCACTTTGATTACTGTAATTAATGTAGTTAATTTTACCTTCAGTCTTAAGTAGAAACTTTAAAACTGCTGCACAGCTGAAAAATAAAAAGCTGCATACTGAGTGATTCCTAACAAAATTAATAATTTCTGGTAAAATTCCTGATAAAATGAATGTCTTCAAGAACTCAATACAATATTAATAATAATAAAATAAAAGTACAAAATTGTGTATTTTCAAATAAAAAATATAGAAATTTTGTAGAAATCTTTTGGCTAAACCTTGATGTTGAAACCTATCTACACTATGCAAAAGACTGGGAAGAAACTTGAGTTTGTGTTCTGTTTCTTTGACTAAGTGGAAGGTTAACTGCATAATCCAGGTTCTCCTATAGGAAGTATAAACACACACATACAAGTTATGTCAATTTTAACCTATGTGAGGATTTCCAGGATTCATGCATTTGCACATTTACAAATAAACACAAACACAGGGCATTTTACCATTGCGCTCCACAGAAGAGGATGCTGTTACCAGAAACACTAATGACTTTACCTTCATGGTTTATGTTTGTGAACTTTAATTGTTCCATCCATCCTATGGTAGTGGGGTTTCATATCTGTTGATGGTCGATTGTATTGCAAATGGTCATAAACATCATCAACCATGTACGGAAGAACTTCTGCAAATAATAAAAATAAAAAGAAATGGTGCATTTCACAATTCTTTAGACAGCAAAGTGCAGTTTATTAATTTTAACTGCATATATCAGATAGCTGCACATAATCAATTAAATCGTATCACTTCTCAGAATACAAATTATGAAATTGAGCCAAAAAAAAAAAAAAAAAAGCGGAGTAGCTCAATTTGTGACATATATATTGACAATCGATAGATAATATAATTAAATTACAAACTTCATATCTGGGACTCACTTGGTATTGGCAAAGATAGCAGATAATAGGTATACTTTAATTCAGTAAAAGCACAACTATGTGGGACCTATCCATCTGGAAAGCTCAAGCAATTGGCATTTTCGAAAAATAACATATTATAAATAAAATGACAGCTGCACCACATACCTGCACAGCAACTGAGAGACTGCAAATCAAGTAACTAAACATTACAAAAATGAATTCAATACAAAGAGTAATGTTTAACAAAATTTATATTAAAAAATTAACTTCGAAAATTGTTTTTTAGAAAGTTGGAAACATAAGTATTGTTTACAATACATCCAAGTGACAAGCAGAGTCACTAAAGTAGCCACCAAAGATCAAGTATCAATTTCTTCAGCAAGTATATTTATATCATCAAATTCATAGCCAAACCAAGTTTATGGCATTCAACTTTGCATTCACTGCCGTAACTATGAACTTTAGCTTCATATTAAGAATTTCAGGATTCCATCAGCACTAAGCTTACTCACTCCATTCAAAGCTTTAAACACCTCACTCAGATCTCCTTGCAGGTACCATCTTCAGACAGACACTGCAATTTGCAAAACTGAAGCCTTTCCTGGTAAGAATAACCTTCTGTTTCCCCTCATTGATCTCATTTCCTTTCTCTGCACCCATTCCAACAGATCCACATCCTACATAAAATGGGTATCTAAACCTGTAGGCAATACTCAATACAAGCAATGGGTCCCCAGTAGCCATGTTAGCAAGAGCACAAGGCTGTACTGAGTGGAGTGTGCAGGGTTTGAGACCAGCTGTCGGTAGTCGCGGATTTCCTCCCCAGTATCTTGTTAGTCAGTCTCAAGGCCGGGTATTATTAGCAAGTCAAATCCAAGGATCCTGACTAGAAATGCATTCGAAATAAATACATACAAGCAATGCTACTTTGTATAAGCAATGGTTAGGTGTGGCCTAACCATTGTTATACAACTGGCAAAATTCCAGTATATCAGTGACAAAATCCCATGGGCTATCTCGGCAGCCTGTTTCACTGCTCAAAGAACTTCATATCTGACTGCACAATTACCCCCAAGGTCTTTTTCAGAATGGGCCAAGAGCTTGATCCTTCCACAAGGTGTGATACATAGTTGCATATTTGCCAGAGACTGAAAGAGCAGAACATTCAAAATGAACTCTTGGAAACAGTATGTCAAAATCAGGTAGATCATCATGAATGATGAACAAAGCATGTAAGTGGTTAAAAATGAATAGTGTGAGGAAATCAAAAAGGCACAGCAGAAGTGCTAAACTTCTAAAATTGAATGTTAACTTCTAAAATGACTGTCACTCACAAGGAATTGTATAATAATCAGTTCTTAGAAAGAATGTGTTAAGAACTGTGATAAGTATACCTAATATACAGCCTTTGATTTCAACTTTACATGCACATGTGTTGTTGTATGCAATGTGTTATATTTTAGACTCCACAAAAGGGTTTGATTATTGTACATAAAAGATAGCCGTACAAATGAGAGCAAATTAGGGCAAGTTATTCTTTGGGTCAAGCAATGGTTGAGTGGGAGAAAACAGTATCTATCAAGGAACATTGCTCTTCTTGAACTAATGTTATTAGCAGGGTTCAGTGCTGGGCCCATTGCTGTTCTCAATATTTATTAATGATATTAATGAAGCCACATTAGGCTAATAATAATGTCTAAGTTTTCAGATGATGTGAAGATTGGTAGATTGGTTAATGACAGTAATCAGGGTACTATTCAACCAGATCTAAAAAAAATCATCTGAGAAATGGCAGCTGAAGTTTAGCACTGACAAATGCAAGATACCTGCACACGGGAAGCAGTAATCCCAGATTAAAGTACCAACTGTGTGGTACTACACCGAGGGTAGTGGAAAATGAAAAAGACTTGAGGTAATTGTGTAGTCAGATATGAACAGATCTGCTAGGACAGCTCACGGTGTTTTGTCAATGACATACAGTTGTTTTTGCGCCAATAAAACCAAAATCAAACTCAAACTCAATGACATACAGAAATTTTGTTAGCAGGGGTAAGGAGATGAATATTCCACTGTATGGAATATTCATACAGTGGAACAGTGGAATATTACTCCTTATAATGTCAGGCCAGACCTTGAGTATACAGGTTTGCCTCATTTTAGGAGAGATGTAAATCAGCAGAGAAGGGCAACAAGATTGCTGAAGGGAATGAAAGGGTGGTCTTACCAAGAAAGGCTTCAGTTCTACAAATTGCAGTGTCTGGAGACTAGGCATCTTCAAGGTGATCTGATTTTGAATAGACTGAGGTTTTGAACAGACTGAGCAAGCTCAATGCTGATGGCATTCTTCCTCTTGCTCATTACACACGAGGGGACATAAATTAAAATTGAGGAAGACTAGTTGCAGGATAGATATGCAGAGGATAGCTTTTAGCTTGTGGTTGGTTGGTTGATTGTTGGAACAAATTTTCATTTGTTGTTGTGGAAGTGGGTAGTTTAAGAAAGAATTAGACAAATTACTGGAGTGATATTGAAATGAAAGGGATGAGTGATATTGAAAGTGTTTTTTTTTTTTTTTTGCTGATGTGGCATAAGTTTCCTTTCTTGTATTGTTTGCCACTGCTAATACTAATTTGTTATTGTTATTAACAAAGACCATCAGCATCTTAGGCCATACTGCTTCAGTCAGTTATGTCAGCAGAATGGGGTAGGGTGTGTGGTGTGTACACGTGCATGCATGCCCATTTTTATGCTGTGCAGACTGAAAAATCTGGAATAACTCATGTGGAAAAAACTTCTCGCTCCACGTATCAGCTAACCATAGCCTTAAATGAAGAGGACTTTTAAGAATTTCTCCTCTCCAATGGAATTTGAAATCAGAATTCTCCAAAAGAGTGACACAGAGTGAAACAACTATATTTTGTGCAGGACTTCAAATAAAGATATTTTTTCATCAGAATCAAATAAAGATCTTTTTCCATTTCACATCTGAGAAAAATTGTGCATATTCAAACAAACTGTCAAAGCTGGTTCACTAGCACTCAGTATTCAGAGTAGGTAAATATTTAACAAGAAAAGATTTGTAATAATTCACACATTCCAATAAATGCACTATAATTTTTACAGATACAATCAGTTCTGCTTTAACGTGCATTTTAGCAATGCTATTTGTTCCAACGCAAATGATATATTAGGGAAAAATGCAAGTAACACCAGGTGAATGCAAAACCCGGCACCAAGCTGAACGTAGCGACCTGCGCAGCAATACATACAAGTTTATGAAGCTTAAAAAATGTCAAAAATGATTCCTTATCTTTTTTACTGTTTTAAATTTTACAATCCAAAAAAACAAAAAAAAAAAAAAACATGCCAGTGCTATATTTGCTGTAATATTTATTTATTTATTAGAAATTTAAGATGGTTAAACCTGTGTTAGCAATTTTATTGGGTTTATAACTTTTTTTTTAGTGTTTTACTTACCACACTGAACATTTTTTTTAAATTGCTTTGCCTTATCCCTATTTTTCCCATAAGCCTTGTTATTTTTAATGTGCGAAATACCATAACGTGGAGATTTTTAGGAACACATGCATCGTGTTATAGCAGAACTGACTGTATTATATGTTTTTATTCACCAAACAATTAAAGAATATATAATGGTTGTCACTGGAAAAGCTAATGAAGCATTAATATACGTACTTTCATTATTTCTGTCTTTCACTTCATCATAAAATGGTTCCTTTTTGGAATGATTTGGCTTCAAGTCATCAATACTATGGTATATATTTGGATTATAGTCTAAACTAGCCTTACACTTTTCAGAATTTTCTTCAGTTAAGCCTCCACAGGCACCTAAAATTGAACAAATTGTAAGTAGGTTAGAGAAATAAAATTTAGCCATTTGCATTATCAGGTACTGAAACAGCAATGTAATCGTTCAGCTATTAATCAGCAAGAAACACTTTATTTACTCATGAAGCTTTTTACTAAATAACTCTAACATTTATATCTAATTAATGATGTAAATTGTAGTCAGATATTTTTTACAACAGCTAATAAAGACAAACATGTATAAATATAAAATAAACTTAAGTCGAATGTCTAATTTTCTTAGAGTATCTGAATAATGCCAATTATCATTTATGTATCATAGGGATATGTAAAAGAATGGTTTGTTATAGAGGTTTCATGAAGACTAATTACGAGGTTTTTCCAGTATAAAAATAACAAAAGGAAACAAATTTTACAGTACAGTATATGTTACAGTTTTGGGGGAACTGAATCAATATGGAAATGAATACCTGATTTTTCATAACTGTTAGAAAATAATCATCACTTATTACTGAATGTATATGAAACAGAGGAGTAGAGGGGATGATTTATAAATCTAACTCATCTATCATGAGACCCTGTTAATATAAGGTTCATCCATAATAGTAGTAGTAATGGCAAATGATGAAAAAAAAGCAAGTTTATACAGAATCAGCAAAAAAAAAAAAAACCCTACACAGTTCACCCAATCGTACTCTCCAAGAATTTGTCTAGTTCTTTCTTGAATTTATTCAACCCATTCACTTGCACAACAACAGATGGAAGCCTCTTCCAACAATCAATCACCTGTTGGCTGAAGGCAATCATCCTTCCTCAACTTGAATTTATGCCCCCTCATGTGTGTAGTCTCAGCAAGTGGAAGAATGCCACTAACGTTCAGCTTACTCAATTCATTCAAAGCTTTAAACACCACAATCAGATCTCTCCACAGGTGTCTAGTTGCGAGACACTGCAATTTGCAGAATTGAAGCCTTTCTAGGTAAGAGCACCTTTTTGTTCCCTTCACCAGTCTGGTTGCCCTTCTCTTTTTTCACCGTCAAATTTTTTACGACTTTTTTACCATCTCTTTACAACAAGCTGGCAATTAACAAAGTTTTGGCTATTGTGTGTGGCTTTTTGGGCTTTGTGATAAGTTTGGCTACTTTATAGCTAGCTTCTTGTACTTTTTCCGAAACACGTACTGACAAAGTCATGAACTTTTCCTGTTTTTTGTTTTGTAACAACAACTGTCGAAAATAATTGATATCTTTGCATGCCAGAGAAGAATGTTTTGTTGAGAACTGTCTTTTCAGTTTACTGGGAACCATGGAAGCATTGCTCAGTTTTTCTCTGCACATGACACACTCTGGGATTGGGCATGTTTTATCACCACACCAGAAAAAAACAAAATACAAATAATTATCACTATACTGTCTGCACACTAATTTTTGTTTCTTTTTTTTGGGCTTGTCACTTTCAGGACTTAAACTCATGGATGGAATACTCCTAAGAGGAACTTGTCCAATATTAAAAAAATAAAATAGTAAAATCAACAATGTTATGGCTTGCGATCACAGTTTTCTGATTATTTCAGAGCACAGCTGTGAGGAAACTTAAAGTGATAGACGTGGGACCAATACTCTTTGAACAGAGGGAGGTGCACATCTATCACTTTAAAATACAATCTTATAACAAAGGGTGGGTGCATCGGCACAGGAACAAGGTAATAAAGTTGAAGTAGCAGGGATAAATAACAAAACAAGAAAATAAAATAATAAAAGATGGGGGATGTTTTGATAATCCTTACACTTTTAAGGAACAGCATGTACATATCTAACTTACTTGTGGTTTGGTCACGCACACTAGCAAGGCTTTTGGGGATTTAATGGATCACTGTTTTCTACAGCAGCATGTTCGGGAGGCAACTAGACGGAGTAACACTCTTGATCTGATTATCAGGAGTGATTCTTCATGGATGTCAGATGAACTAATGAGACTCGTAGCAGAGAAGAAAAATGCATGGGATGCACATAAATTGTCAGGTGACACGAAAGCCTATGGTAGATACAAGCTAGTCTGTAGTCAAGTCACAAAGGAGGTTAGGCAAGCGAAGGCAGATTATGAAAAATCATTGGCAAAGGATGCAAAGAAAACCAGCAAAGACTTTTTTACTTAGACAAACTCTAAAAGATAGGGGATGAATCAGATTGGTTCACTTGATATCAATGGTTTGACTGTAGATGATCGTGCTCAGGTAGCTGATAAATTAAATGTTATTCAAGGAGGAGAGGGCCAGGTGTTTATCAAACTCTAACAGGGAGTTAAATTATTTTGTAATAACTGAGAGCAAAGTAGCAGGGAAATTGTTGAAGTTAAACACAACAATGGTACCTGTGGTGGATGGGATCTATCCAGTTATATTAAAGGAGGCAGCAAAGGAATTAAGCAAACCCTTAGCCATAATTAGGAAAGCAATCCTTGGACTTGGGGGAAGTCCCCACGGACTGGAGATGTGCAAATTTATCTCCAAATCATAAAGGTAGATCAAAGGTTGACACAAGTAATTACAGACCTGTTAGTTTGACTTCTCTTCTAGGGAAAATAATGGAGTCACTGGTTAAAGAAGCACTGCAGGATCATTTAGACAATACTGCAGCAATAATTCAGACACAGCATGGGTTTATCAAGGGGAAATCTTTCTGACCAATTTGATTGGATACAATGATGTGGTCACATAAGAACTGGATGCAAAAAATAATTTTGATATCATACAATTGGATTTCAGGAAAGCTTTTGATATGTTGCAAATTACAAAAATTACTGTACAAGAATGGAGCAGTATGGCATTAAGTGCAAGTTGTTAAAATGGATAAAAATGGTTGGTTGAATGGGAGGAGAGAGAGAGAGAGAGAGAGAGAGAGAGAGAGAGAGAGAGAGAGAGAGAGAGAGAGAGAGAGAGAGATGGTCAATGGGTATCGCTCTACATGGCCTAATGTTATTAGTGGTGTCCCTCAGGGTTCGGTGTTGGGCCCATCGTTGTTCTGTATATTTATCAATGATATTGATGAAAGTATATCAAGTTTAATGTCAAAGTTTGCAGATGATACAAAGGTTGGTAGGGTTGTTGATAACAGTAATGACAGTATGCTGCTCCAACATGATCTGGAAAAGTTGAGTAGATGCACTGAGAAGTGGCAAATGAAGTTTAACATTGACAAATGCAAAGTACTGCATATGGGTAGCAGTAACCCCAGAGAAATGTACCAACTACGTGGTGTTACACTCAGGGTAGTGGAGAATAAAAGAGACCTTGGAGTAATTGTGCAGTCAGTTATGAAGTTTTCTGATCAGTGCAAACAGGCTGCCAGGGTAGGTAATGGGGTGATTATCCTCTTGTACAAGGCAATGGTCAGGCCACACCTTGAGTACTGTGTACAGGCCTGGAAGCCTCATTTTAGGAAGAATGTACAGTTACTAAAACAAGTTCAGAGAAGGGTAACAAGACTGGCAAAGGGAACTCTTATTAAGAATACTAAAAAAAAAAAATAAAAAAAAAAGAGTACTCTTATTAAGAAAGGCTTAAGTTCTGCAAATTGTAGCTTCTGGAGATTAGGCATCTGCGAGGCAATCTGATTGCAGTGTATAATGCCTTGAATGGAAGGAGCAGGCTTAATGCTGAGGGATTCTTCCTCTTGCTCTTATTACAAACTTGAGGGGCACAGATTCTAACTGAGGAAAGACAGTTATCGACTAGATGTACAGAAGTTTGCCTTTAGCCAGCACCTTACTTCATTGCTGAAACAAACTTCCATCTGTTGTTGTGGAAGTTGATAGATTAAATAAATTCAAGGCAGAACTAGACAAACATTTGGAATGAATGGATCAGTGAAATGGGAAGTGTTTTTTTTTTGGCTAATGCTGTATAAGCTTGCTTTCTTGCATCATATGTTTCTACTAACGCAAATGATTAAGTGAGTGTTGGATACTCACGCGAAAAATAATTTACTGTCCCACATGTGTAACATTGTGTTTCAGTAAAAACGGAGTTACAAACATATATAAAAATTATAATTGGGAGTAAATAATATACAGTTAATTTCTTAAAATAGGTAAAAGTTCTCAGTTGTCAATTTCTAATCATAATATGTATAGTATTATTTATAGGTATACAACTTTGGTCCTTGAGGTTGTCACAGACATTCTCTCAGATATGCCTGTACTTGCTACCTTGTAGTCTAAAACACTGATGTAACTGATATTCGGGTGACATTCGAGTCAAGCGGTCCCAATTTTGGCAAAATATAGTTAATAACTAGGAGTATAGTTAATAAATTCGATGAGCTTGAAGTGCAAGTCAAGACATCAAAGGCATATTGTTGGGATTTATTATTATTATTAGCCACATGGTACAAGGAAGCCTGAGGCTTATGCTGCACCAGCCGAAAAAAATAAATTCCTGAGTAACCCGTGTGTGTGTGTGTGTGTGTGTGTGTGTGTGTGTGTGTGTGTGTGTGTGTGTGTGTGTGTGTGTGTGTGTGTGTGTGTGTGTGTGTGTGAGAGAGAGAGAGAAGTAGAAAGGCATCACCAAGAAAGAGAAGAATGATGATATCCAGCTCAGGACCCTGGGTGAAATATCAGAGACATGGTGTCACACAGACATAAGTAGTGCAGAACTGGAATTTGGGGAATACAATGTGTACAGAAAGGATAGACAAGACAAGACAGGAAAGGAGGAGGGGTTATGCCGTTAGTTAAGAAACACATAAAACCTAAGGAAGTGCATCCAATTGATGTTGGTGGACAATGCAATGTTGAATCTGTTTGGTGTGACATAAGCACTGGGAAAGGAAAAATGAGAGTAGGTGTGTTATAGGCCTAATGAATACGATGAGTATTGAGCAATTGTGCAGAGAAATAGAGTGCGCCAGTAAATTAGTGTCTTATAATGGGGGATTTTAATTTCCCACATATTAACTGGAATTTGTGGGTTGGTCACTCACACAGTAGCAAGGCTTTTGTGGATTTATTGGATGATTGTTTTCTACAGCAGCATGTTCGGGAGGCAACTAGAGGGAGTAAGACTCTTGATCTGATTATCAGTAGTAATTCTTCATGCATCAAGAATCTGCAGATAAAGGAACAACTAGGTGGCAGTGATCACAGTGTGCTGAAGTGGGATTTACTCAAAGAGGTAACTACCATGAGGGGTAAAGGGAAGGGTTTTTGCTTTCAAGAAGCTGACTACGGTGGTCTGAGACAGTATTTAAATTCTATACGGTGGAACCAACTGATTATGTTACCAACAGCAAATTCAAAATGGGAAGCAATCAAAGAATTAATCTTGGAAGCTACTAGGCTTTTCATACCAACAAAGAAATATTGTTCAAGATTTAGGCCTAAATGGATGTCAGACGAACTAATTAGACATGTGACAGAGAAGAAAAATGCATGGGATACATATTAGCATTAGCATTAGTAGAGGCATTTGATGCAAGAAAGCAAGCTTATGCAGCATCAGCCAAAAAAAAAAAAAAAAAAAAAAACCACTTCCACTTCACCCCTCTGTTCGTTCAAAATACCTGTCCAGCTGAGCCTTAAACTTATTTAGGCTATCAACCTCCATCACAAGGGATGGAAGTCTGTTCCACCAACCAACCACCCGCTGGCTAAAGGCAAATTTCCTCACGTCTATCCTACATCTGTCTTTCCTCAATTTGAATTTATGCCCTCTCAGGTGATTTTTCTGAGCTAGAGGAAGAATCCCATCAGCATTGAGCATGCTTAAACCATTCAAGGCTTTATACACCTATATCAGATCACCTCGCTGGTGCCTAGTCTCCAGACACTGTAATTTGCAAAACTTAAGCCTTTCTTCGTAAGAGCACCCCTTTGTTCCATTCACTAATCTTGTTGCCCTTCTCTGTACTCGTTCCAGCAGCTCTACATCCTTCTTGAAATGATGCCTCCAGACCTGTATACAGTACTCTAGGTGTGGCCTGACCATTGCCTTATACAATGGAATAATCACCTCCTTATCCCTGCTGGAAAAATTCCTGTATATCATTGACAATACTCCATGAGCTACTCTTGCAGCCCGTCTGCACTGCTCAGAGAACTTCATATCTGCCTGCACAACCACCCCCAAGTCCCTTTCATTCTCTACCACTGTCAGTGTAGTACCACAGAGTTGATAGGTTGCTCTGGGGTTGCTGTTTCCCATGTGTAGTACTTTACATTTGTCTATGTTAAACTTCATTTGCCACCTCTCAGCCCATCTGCTCAACCTTTCCAGATCCTGTTGCAGCAGCATAGTGTCAGTAGTGTCCTTGACAACCCTGCCAACCTTTGTATCATCTGCAAACTTGGACATTAAGCTTGATATACCATCATCAATATCATTTATAAATACAGAAAACAATAATGGACCCAACACTGAGCCCTGAGGGACTCCACTAATAACATTAGTCCACGATGAGCAGTGTCCATTGATTACCACTCTCTGTCTCCTCCCCCTCAACCACCCCTTTATCCATAGCAGCAATTTGCCTCCAATGTCACACTGCTCCAATTTGTGTAGCAGTCTTCCATGTGCAACAGTATCAAAAGCCTTTCTAAGATCCAAGTATATAATATCAAAGTTATTCCCTGCATCCAGTTCTTTTGTGACTGCATCATAATATCCAATCAAGTTGGTCAGGCAAGACTTCCCCTTAACAAAACCATGCTGTGTCTGAGCTATAACTGAAGTCTTGTCTAAATGATCCTGCAGTGCTTCTTTAACCAGTGCCTCCATTAATTTCCCTGGAACAGAGGTTAAGCTCACAGGTCTATAATTACTTGTGTCAGCCTTTAATCCTCCTTTGTGAATTGGGGACACATTTGCACATTTCCAGTCTATGGGTACCTCCCCTGAGTCCAAGGAAGCTCTCATAATTATGGCTAAGGGTTTGCTTACTTCCTTTGCTGCCTCCTTTAATATAACTGGATAGATCCCATCCACCCTGGGTGCCTTTCTTGTGTTTATCTTCTACAGTTTCATCTCCACTTTACTCTCAGTTATTTCAAGATTCTGTAGCTTACTGCTAGAGTTGAATACACCTCTGGCATTCCCCTTGCTGAATAACTCCTCATGTGTGAATGTCGATGCAAAATATTCATTTAATTTGTTAGCTACCTGAGCAGAATCATCAACAGTTGACCCATCAATATCAAGTGGACCAATCTGATTCATCCCCTTCCTTCTAGAGTTAACATAAGTAAAGAACTCTTTGCTGTTTTTCTTTGCATCCCTCGCCAAGGATTTCTCGTAATCTGCCTTTGCCTGCCTAACCTCCTTTGTAACTTGGTTGCATATCAACTTGTATCTATCATAGGCTTCTGTGTCATGTGTTAATTTGTAAGTATCCCATGCATTTTTCTTCTCTGCCATATGCCTCATTAGTTCATCTGACATCCATTTGGCCTAAACCTTGAACAATATTTCTTAGTTGGTATGTAAAGCCTAGTAGCTTCCAAGATAAGTTCTTTGAATGCTTCCCATTTTGAATTTGCTGTTGGTAACATCATCAGTTGGTCCCACTGTATAGAATTTAAATACTGTCTCAGTCCATCGTAGTCGCCTTTACGGAAGCAATAACCCTTCCCTTTACCCCTAATGGTAGTTACCTCTTTGAGTAAATCCAACTTCAGCACACTGTGATCACTGCCACCTAGTGGTTCGTTTATCTGCAGATTCTTAATGCATGAAGAATCACTGCTGATAATCAAATCAAGAGTATTACTCCCTCTAGTTGCCTCCCGAACATGCTGATGTAGAAAACAATCATCCAATAAATCCACAAAAGCCCTGCTAGTGTGTGAGTAACCAGCCCCCAAATTCCAGTCAATATCTGGGAAATTAAAATCTCCCATTATAAGACTCTCTGATTTACTGGCCCACTCTATTTCCCTGTACAGTTCCTTATTATACTCATCAGAGTCATTAGGCCTATAGCACACTCCTATTCTCAATTTTTATCTCCCAATGCTTACGTCACACCAAACTGACTCAACACTGCACTGTCCGGCGATATCGATTGGCTTCACTTCCTTGGGTTTTATGTGTTTCTTAACTAATAGCATAACCCCTCCCCCCTTCCTATCCTGTCTATCCTTTCTGTAGACTTTGTACTCCTCAAATTGCAGTTCTGCATCCCTTATATCTGTGTGAGACCACGTCTCTGATATCCTAACAATATCTGCCTTTGATGTTTTGAGCAATACCTCAAGTTCATCAAATTTATTAACTGTACTCCTAGCATTGGTGTACACGTACGTATACCTGCACCTGTTTCTATTCTTAGCTACCCTAACACAACCCATGTGTTTACTTGTACCGCAATGGCTCCCAGCAGTCTCTGAAATACCATGCATCTTGTTAACATGTGACACAGAAGCCTACGATAGATATAAGCTGGTCTGTAACCAAGTTACAAAGAAGGTTAGGCAGGCGAAGGCAGATTACGAGATATCTTTGGCAAAGGATGCAAAGAAAAACAGCAAAGAGTTCTTTACTTATGTAAACTCTAGAAGGAAGGGTATGAATCAGATTGGTCCACTTGATATCGATGGTTTGACTGTAGATGATCCTACTCAGGTAGCTAACAAACTAAATGAATATTTTGCATCGACATTCACACATGAGGAGTTATTCAGTGAGGGGAATGCCAGAGGTGTATTCAACTCTGGCGGTAAGCAAGATAATCTTGTAATAACTGAGAGTAAAGTGGAGGAGAAACTATTGAAGATAAACACAAGAAAGGCACCTGGGGTGGATGGAATCTATCCAGTTATATTAAAGGAAGTAAGCAAACCCTTAGCCATAATTATGAGAGCTTTCCTGGACTCAGGGGAGGTACCCATGGACTGGAGATGTGCAAATGTGACCCCAATCCACAAAGGAGGACTGGGGTCACATTTGCTAACTCACATTTGTTAGTTAAACTAACAGACCTGTTAGTTTAACTTCTGTTCCAGGGAAATTAATGGAGGCACTGGTTAAAGAAGCATTGCACGATCATCTAGACAAGACTTCAGTTATAGCTCGGACACAGCATGGGTTTTTTAAGGGGAAGTTTTGTCTGACTAATTTGATTGGATACTATGATGTAGTCACAAAGGAACTGGATGCAAAGAATAACTTTGATATCATATACTTGGACCTTAGAAAAGCCTTTGATCCTGTTGCACATGAAAGACTGCTGCACAAATTGGAGCAGTGTGGCACTGGAGGCAAATTGCTGCTATGGATAAAGGGATGGTTGAATGGGAGAAGACAGATAGTGGTAATTAATAGACACTGCTCTTCGTGGACTAATGTTATTAGTGGAGTCCCTCAGGGTTCAGTGTTCGTCTGTTGTTGTTTTCTGTATTTAAAAATGATACTGATGACGGTATATCAGGTTTAATGTCCAAATTTGCAGATGATACGAAGGTTGGCAGGGTTGTTATTGACACTAATGACAGTACACTGCAACAGGATCTAGAAAAGTTGAGCAGATGGGCTGAGGTGGCAAATGAAGTTTAACATTGACAAATGTAAAGTACTACATATGGGAAGCAGTAATCCCAGAGTAACGTGGTACCACACTGACAGTGGAAGAGAATGAAAAGGACCTGGGGGTAATTGTGCAGGCAGATATGAAGTTTACTAAGCAGTGCAGACGGCCTGCAAGAGTAGCTCATGGTGTCTTGTCAATGATATTCAGGAATTTTTCTAGTAGGGAAAAGGAGGTGATTATCCCCTTGTATAAGGCAATGGTCAGGCCACACCTTGAGTACTGTACAGGTCTAGAGGCCTCATTTTAGAAAGGATATACAGTTGCTTGAGTGAGTACTGAGAAGGGTAACAAGACTGGTGAGGGGAACAAAAGGGATACTCATATGAAGAAAGGCTTAAGTTCTGCAAATTGCAGTGACTGGAGACTAGGCACCCGCAAGGTGATCTGATTGAGGCCTTAATGGATTGAGCAGGCTCAATGCTGATGTGAGGGGAACAAAAGGGGTACTCATATGAAGAAAGGCTTAAGTTCTGCAAATTGCAGTGGCTGGAGACTAGGCACCTGCAAGGTGATCTGATTGAGGTGTATAAGGCCTTAATGGATTGAGTAGGCTCAATGCTGATGGGATTCTTCCTCTTGCTCAGAATAATCACCTGAGAGGGCATAAATTCAAATTCAATTGTGGAAATACAGTTGTAAGATAGATGTGTGGAAGTTTGCCTTTAGCCAGCGTGTGGTTGATTGCTGGAACAAACTGCCATCTGTCATTGTAGAAGTTGATAGCTTAAACACATTCAATGCAGAACTAGACAAACATTTGGAGTGAATGGATGGGTGAAATTAGATTTGTTTCTTTTTTTTTATACAAAGGGTACTAGGAAAGTTTTGCAATATGACGCAACAATGAATTACAGGAAGCTGCTTGTTGCTGCATGTTGAGACATGTTCATACGTGCATAGTAGCCGCCGCACCAAGTTGATGGGCTCAGTTATTCATTAGTAGTGAGAGTGTAAAGTGCTTGCGATGGCATCGTGGTCACGAAATGAGATAAGGACAGTTTTGCAGTATAATTTCGTGCGTGGTTTAACCATAGACCAGTGCTTAGAAGAAATGACTCTTGCACTAGATGATGATTGTCTACATCGTACAACGCCATTCAGGTGGTATAGAGAATTCCAAAGGGGAAATTTCACTCTGGAGGATTCTGAGAGGCCGGGAAGGTCACGAACGTCAGTTACGGAGGAAAACGTTACTGCTGTGAGGAAAATGCTTGACGAAAACAGGCGAGTGACCTACCAACAGATAGAGGATACTTTGGGCCTAAATGCACCAGCAATTCGTTCGATTCTGCAAGATCATTTGCACGTGAAGAAACTTTGTTCTCTTTGGGTGCCGCATCAATGACTGAAGAGCAGATGACACGACGTGTGACTTGGTGCCGGGAGATGTTAAAAAAGTTTGATAAGGGACAATCTCGGTATGTGAACAACATCGTGACAGGTGACGAGACTTGGCTGTACTATTATGATCTGCCGACCAAGGCTCAAAACAAAGTTTGGGTCTTTGATGATGACGACACATCCGTAATTGTCAGAAAATCCCGATCTGTAAAGACGAAAATGATAGCTGTATTTTTCAAATCGAGTGGAATTGTGGAACGTGTCGTTTTGGACACGCAGAAGACAGTCACAGCTAAGTGGTATACTGAACAATGCCTGCCTAAAGTCATTGGATCTATGAAGAACCTGCGGCCAAAGTCAAGAATGGACACCTGGTACCTCCATCACAATAATGCTGCAGCTCACCGCGCCAAAGCCTTCACCGAATATTTGACCAGGACAGGACTGAAACTTCTCGAGCACCCTCCCTACAGACCAGATCTTGCTCCCTGCGACTTTGCACTGTTCCCGCATGTGAAAATGAAGCTAAAAGGGAGGCGGTTTTCCAGTGATGAGGACCTTTTACGGGCTTGGGACAACGAGTGTGCTTTACTCCCTAGTGAAACTTGGCAGAACTGGTTTAAAGATTGGTTTCGGAGGATGGAGAGGTGTATTGAATGTAGAGGAAATTACTTTGAAAAAATTAAATAAACAAAGCTCTATTGCAAAACTTTCCTAGTACCCTTTGTATAAGCTTGCTTTTTTGCATCATGTGCATTTACTAATGGTAAATGGGGAGGGGTGTAGATGTTTAATATTCTGCTCCTCAATTTTGATCTTTCTGTGTGGAGGCAGGAACAATGCCAATCAGTAAACAAGCAATCAGAAAAGTAAAATATCAGCAGTGTGCTGCTTGCGGGTGGCAGTACAATGCCAGTTGTACTGCCACCCTCAGTAACATTGTGATTGGAAATAAAATTTATGAAAGTGAGTTCTTATAGCATAAAAATACTAGTTAAATCATATTGGAGAAATTTTATGCACCTAATTTGTGTAGTAATGTGTTAAATTACACTAAGGGTTAATATGCCTGGTTTTTGTCACTTTGTAGAAAATGGGTCATTTCTTTCATTTTTACAATTTATTTGAAGTGACTTTACAGGTCCTATAGTTTTGATATTTATGTCTAACATTTTATATTCTTTTAATCCTGGGAGAGGCAAGGGTAACCCATCTAGTTACCTAGCAGACATAGAAATGGAGTGGTTGGACAAAGAAGAAGAAAGGAGACTTTCTTCTCTGGGTTAGTTGCTTTACAGTTGGTATGTAGAATGGAAATAAATTTTCAAGCTTTGAAATCTGAAAAGAAACTAAAATATTAGTTGATTTGCTAAAGAAATCTGCTATAGTTGCTAACTGCTGAATTAAGTATTTAATAGCTACATGTAAGTTTACGTTTTGGTAATTGTAATTCCTATATTTATTACATGGCCTGGTAAATTAATAATTATTCCACATGGTAAAATGCAATTTCTTCAAGCCTTATTTAGGTTTATACCCTCTTGTTTCTTGTATATTATATTGTTTATGGCAGGCTATTTTATGATTTCATAATCCTCATTCAGTATTCCATCTTTCAGTTAAATTTACTGTTCCTCTTTCACAGGACTTTAGGGATATCCTATGTGTTTTTCTAGAAACTTATCACATCAGTAAAACATATAGCAAATAGTAATTAAAATAAATTTTAATTAATACATTTTTCTAATTATTATTATTAGAATTAGCATTATGATGCTGCCAATAATAATAATAAGCATCGTATTACTCTACCTAAAGTAGAGACATATGATGCAGGAAAGCAAGCATATATAGCATCAGCCAAAAGAAAAGGAAGAAAAAAAAGACAACAACAAAAAGAAATTACTTCACATTTCACCCATCCATTTGCTCCAATAGCAATAGCTTGTCCAGTTATGTCTTGAATTCATCTAAGCTATCAACTTCCACAATGACAGATAGAAGTTTGTTCCATCAATCAACTACCCACTGGCCAAAGGCATATGTCTGCACATCTGTTCTACAACTGTCTTTCCTCAATTTGAATTTATGTCCCCACAGGTTTATAATTTGAGCAAGAGGAAGAATCTCATTTGCACTGAGCATGCTCAAACCATTCAAGGCCTTATACACCTCACTCAGATCACCTCGCAGGTGACTAAGTCTTCAAAAGGTGCAATTTGCAGAACTTAAGCCTTTCTTCGTAAGAGCACTCATTTGTTCCCCTCACCAATATCGTGGCCCTTCTCTGTATTCGTTCTACAGCTCTACATCCTTTGTAAAGTGAGGCCACCTGACCTGTACGTGGTACTCAAGGTGTGTGTCCTGACCACTGCCTTATACAAAAGGATAATCACCTACTTATCCCTGCTGAAAAAATTCCTGTTGTTGTTTGTTTGATTAGTGGTGCAAGGACTACTAAGGCCATAATGCACCTATTACAATATTATTTGGTATAAGCTTGATAAATAGGTGGATTTAGATTAGATGATATTAGTTTATTGTTCTCAGAAAGGTAAAGTTATTATTTATATCTGGTCAGTGTCAATTTTCTGCAAATAAGTTTATTAGAGGAATATAGATGTGAAGAGAAAGCTATCTGTCATTCTTTCAAGTATAATGGGCAATCAAGGATAAGATGTTTTATATGAGTTGTTTTATATGATAAGATATGAGTTGAGTTTGGCAGTTGCTGCATAGTGGAGGATCATCCAATGTAAGCAGGTAATTGTGAGTTAGGTGGGTAGTATGCCCAAGCCACAAAGTACAATTTGTTCCTTCCTATTCCCTCTGAGGGCTTGATGGCCACTGCTTGTGATCGTTTTTAAGCTGGAACTATTTATTGGTGTTATTCTTCAACCAAATGGACAGCCATTTTTTCCTTCTGATACATTGTAAGACATGTTTGTAATCAGTGTAAGGGATCAGTGTGTCAGTGGATGTCTTATGTTATGAGACTCGCATTCTTGGCAGAAAAATCTTCTTTTCACTGCCTGTGATTCCAGAATGTCTGGGTATCCAACAGAAGATTATTTTTTTTGCCTGTTTGTATGAAGCTGCGCTAAATTTATTTAAATTTGTTGTAAATAGGGGTGACTTGAGGGAAGTTTACACTGAAGAGCAGATACGGCACTTAAGGAATTTGTATGGATTATGGTTTCAAGGTATGAAGACTGCTTTACATTTTTTAATGCCATCAGGATAGCATACGGTTCTGCAGTGTACATGCTATACTCCAAAGGAAGCTGATGAGATATTGTTAAATTTGGTAGTACTTGCAGCTGCACCAACTTTAGTGTCTGGAGCCTTTGGTGTAAATTTGAGTGTAACAAGAGAATTGAAAGGAGTGAGCTGTTTGGATTTGCTTAATATTTCAATTTTGAAGGGTATGCTTTCCCCATTGTTGGAAATGTTTATCAATATTTGCCAAGGGTATTTGCCGTGGCAGTGTAGTCATGCTTTCATCTGCAGTTATGTTATCCATATTTAGATCCAAAGATGTGTTTAAATTTTGTAACCTAATATTGCATGGTTTATTTTTATACAAATTATTCCATTTTGGTGTGAAAAGATATTGCCATATAGAATGATGTGGGGAAGAACTTCTGATCTTAGCCGCATAGCTTAAGTGCAGAGCATGTCGATGAAGGAATAGAGGTGGTTCACATACTTCTGTATGAAGACTCTGAATTGGTGATGCACAAAAAGCATCTAGGGCAATTCAGAGAGCAGTGATGTACAGGGTCAAGCCATTTTAATACACTCTGTCTGGCTGAGGCATATACAGGAGACACATAGTCTAGTCTCGATCTAATTAGTGTATGGTATAGGTGTAGCAGCATGTATTGATCTGCACCGCCAAGACAGAGCAGAAATTGTCCCAAGTAGATTCAGCTTCCTTAGACAGGTTGTACAGATATGCTTAACATGCTCTAAAAAACTTAATTTTTTTTATCCAGAATTACCCCAAGAAATTTCATACTCTATTGATAAGTAACTGGATAAGAATCGAGTTGTAAGTCTGGATTGGGATGTAATTCTGTTTAAGGCAAAAATGTATTGCTGTTGTTTTTTGCTTTGAGAGTCAATAACCATTATTTTTTGCCCACTGAATAAGCGCTTGTTAATTGTGCCTTGAAGCTGTCTTTCAATTACAGGCATATTTTGAGAGTGACACGAGACTGCCAGTTTATAGGATATTTCCACTGAGTCAGGAATGCACGTGGTAATTGAATTAATCCTGAAGGAGAAGAGCATGGCATTAAGCACAGAACCCTGAGGGGACCCTTTTTCTTGCTCAAATGTTTGCGAGAGAGCAGAGTGAATACTTACTTGAAAGGACCTACTGCTCAAAATGCTCGCTTTTTCAATGTCAAGACATATCATCACTAGGTGTTCATTCCTGAGAAATGCATTTCGAATGTTCCATTCAGCTTTCACCATGAGGACAAGTGTTGACCTACCTTTTCGAAAGCAATATTGATTTCGAATTAGGATATTTTCTGTCTCTAGGAACCATGTCAACCTGGCATTAATAATTTTTTCTAATTAGCATTAGCAGCGGCATATGATGCAAGAAAGCAAACTTATGCAGCATCAGCCAAAAAAAAACAAACCCCTCCCATTTCACCCCTCCATTCGTTCCAAATGCCTGTCCAGCTCAGCCTTAAATTTATTTAGGCTATTAACTTCCACAACAAAAGATGAAAGTCTGTTCCACCAAACAACCACCCGCTGACTAAAAGAAAACTTCCGCACATCCATTCTACAACTGTCTTTCCTCAATTTGAATCTGTGCCCCCTCAGGTTCTTAATCCGAGCAAGAGGAAGAATCCCATTAGCATTCAGCTTGCTCAACACATTCAAGGGCTTATACACCTCAATCAGATCACCTCACAGGTGCCTATTCTCCAGGAGCTGCAATTTTCAGAACTTAAGCCTTTCTTGGTAAGAGCACCCCTTTGTTCCCCTCACCAATCTTGTTGCCCTTCTTTGTACTCATTCTAGCAAATCTACATCCTTCCTAAAATGAAACCTTCAGACCTATACACAGCATTCTAGGTGTGGCCTGACCATTGCCTTGCAGCAGGGAACGGGAGGATAATCACCTCCCGGTCCCTGCTAGCAAAATTCCTACATGTTATAATTATTAGCCATATGGTGCACCAGCCAAAAAAAAAAAAAAAAAATTCTGATTTACCCTGAGAGAGAGAGACAGAGAAAAAAATCAAGTGTCAGAAGTAGAAAGGAATCACCAAGAAAGAGAAGAATGATGATATCCAGCTCAGGATCCTGGGTGTGCCAAGCCCATACCCACCAGATGTGAGCTCTCGTTGACAAGACTCCATGATCTGTCTTGGCAGCCCGTGTGCACTGTCAGAAAACTTCATATTTGACTGCACAATTACCCCCAGGTCCTTTTCACTTTCCACTTCCCTGAGTGTAGTACCACACAGTTGGTATATTTCTCTTGGGTTACTGCTACCCATATGCAGTACTTTGCATTTGTCAATGTTAAACTTCAGTTGCCACTTTTCAGCCCATTTGTCCAACTTATCTAGATCCAGTTGGAGTAGCATACTAGTATCATTAACAATCCTGCCAACCATCTGTAAACTTGGACATTAATCCTGATATACCTTCATCAATATCAATGATAAATATACAAAACAACAATGGGCCCAACACAGAACCCTGGGGAACTCCACTAATAACATTTGTCCATGAAGAGCAGTGTCCATTGATTACCACTCCAATTCATACAGCAGTCTTCCATGCGCAACAGTATCAAAAGCTTTCCTGAAATTCAAGTATATGATATCAAAATTATTTTTCACATTCAGCAGTTCCTTTGTGACCACATCACAGTATCCAATCAAATTAGTCAGACAAAACTTCCGCTTAACAAACCCATGCTGTGTCCAAGATATATAACTGAAGTCTTGTCTAGATGATCATGCAATGCTTCTTTAACCAGTGACTCTATTATTTTCTCCAGAACACAAGTTAAACTAACAGGTCTACAGTTACTTGTGTCACCTTTTGAACTCCCTTTGTGAATTGGTAATACATTTGCACACCTCCAGTTCATGGGGACCTCCCCTGAGTCCAAGGAAGCTCTCATAATTATGGCTAAGGGTTTGCTAACTCCCCTCGCTGCCTTCTTCAATATAACTGGATAGATTCCATCTGCACCAGATGCCTTTTTTAGGTTTACCTTCAAAAATTTCTCCTCCACTTTGTCCTCAGTTATTACAAAATCACTTAGCTCCCTGTTAGAGTTTGATAAACTTCTGATATTCTCCTCATTGAATAACTCCTCGTGTGTGAATGCAGATGCAAAATACTCATTCAGTTTATTAGCTACTTGAGCATGATCATCAATAGTCAACCCATCTATGTTAATTGGTCCAATCTGATTCATCCCTTTCCTTCTAGAGTTTATATAAGTAAAGAAGTCTTTGTTGGTTTTCTTTGCATCCTTTGCCAAAGATTTCTCATAATCTGCCTTCCCCCGCCTAATTTCCTTTGCGACTTGATTACAGACAAGCTTATATCTGTCATAGACTTCTGTGTCACCTGATCATTTATATGCATCCCATACATTTTTTTTTTCTCTGCCACGAGCCACATTAATTCATATTACATCCATTTAGGCCTGAACCTCAAACGAGATTTCTTAGTTGAAATGAAAAACCAGTAGCCTCCAAGATTAAGTCCCTGAAGGCTTCCCATTTAGAATTCAATGTTGGTAACATCACCAGATGATACCACTGTACACAATTTAAAAACTGTCTGGGATCCCTGTAGTCACCTTTATAAAAGCCCTTCTCTTTAGCCTTTATGGCAGTTAACACTTTAAATAATTCTCATATCACTGTGATCACTGGTCCCCCAGTGGTTCATTTATCTGCAAATTCTTAATGCCTGAATAATCACTGCTGATAATCAGATCAAGAGTATTACTCCCTCTGGTTGCCTCTTGAACATGCTGCTGTAGAAAACCGTCATCCAATAAATCAAAAAAAGTCTTGCTAGTGTGCGAGTGACTAACCCACAAATTTCCAGTCAATATCTGGAAGGTTAAAATCCCGCATTAGCATTAGTAGAGGCATGTGATGCAAGAAAGCAAGCTTATGCAGCATCAGCCAAAAAAAATAAAAATAAAAATAAATAAAATAAAAATATAATAATAATAAAAAAAAAAAAAAACTTCCACTTCACCCCTCTGTTCATTCGAAATACCTGTCCAGCTGAGCTTTAATTTATTCAGGGTTGGAAGTCTGTTCCATCAACCAACTACCAGCTGGCTAAAGGCAAATTTCCACACATCTATCCTACATCTGTCTTTCCTCAATTTGAATTTATACTCTCTCAGGTGATTATTCTGAGCAAGAGGAAGAATCCTATCGGCATTGAGCATGCTCAAACCATTCAAGGCTTTATACACCTCTATCAGATCACCTCGCTGGTGCCTAGTCCCCAGACACTGTAATTTGCAGAACTTAGCCTTTCTTCGTAAGAGCAACCCTTTGTTCCATTCACTAATCTTGTTGCCCTTCTCTGCACTCGTTCCAACAGCTCTACATCCTTCTTGAAATAAGGCCTCCAGACCTGTATACAGTACTCAAGGTGTGGCCTGACCATTGCCTTATACAAGGGAATAATCACCTCCTTATCCCTACTAGAAAAATTCCTGTATATCATTGAGAAGACACCATGAGCTACTCTTGCAGCTCGTCTGCACTGCTCAGAGAACTTCATATCTGCCTGCACAGTTACGCCCAGGTCCTTTTCATTCTCTACCACTGTCAGTGTAGTCAGTACCACAGAGTTGATACGTTGCCCTGGGGTTGCTGTTTCCCATATGTAGTACTTTACATTTGTTAATGTTAAACTTCATTTGCCACCTCTCAGCCCATCTGCTCAACCTCTCCAGATCCTATTGCAACAGCATAGCGTCAGTAGTGTCCTTAACAACCCTGCCAACCTTTGTATTGTCCGCAAACTTTGACATTAAGCTTGATAATCCATCATCAATATTATTTATAAATACAGAAAACAATAATGGACCCAACACTGAACCCCGGGACTCCACCAATAACATTAGTCCACGATGAGCAGTGTCCATTGATTACCACTCTGTCTTCTCCCCCTCAACCACCTCTTTATCCATAGCAGCAATTTGCTTCCAATGCCACACTGCTCCAATTTGTGCAGCAGTCTTCCACGTGCAACAGTATCAAAAGCCTTTCTAAGATCCAAGTATACAAAGGGTACTAGGAAAGTTTTGCAATATGACGCAACAATGAATCACAGGAAGCTGCTTGTTGCTGCATGTTGACATATATTCATACGTGCACAGTAGCCGCCGCGCCAAGTCGATGGGCTCAGTTATTCATTAGTAGTGAGAGTGTAAAGTGCTTGTGATGGCATCGTGGTCACGAAATGAGATAAGGACAGTTTTGCGGTATAATTTCGTGCGTGGTTTAACCATAGACCAGTGCTTAGAAGAAATGACTCTTGCACTAGATGATGATTGTCCACAACGTACAACGATATTCAGGTGGTATAGAGAATTCCAAAGGGGAAATTTCACTCTGGAGGATTCTGAGAGGCCGGGAAGGCCACGAACGTCAGTTACGGAGGAAAACGTTACTGCTGTGAGGAAAATGCTTGACGAAAACAGGCGAGTGACCTACCAACAGATAGAGGATACTTTGGGCCTAGGTGCATCAGCAATTCGTTCGATTCTGCAAGATCATTTGCACGTGAAGAAACTTTGTTCTCTCTGGGTGCCGCATCAACTGACTGAAGAGCAGATGACACGACGTGTGACTTGGTGCCGGGAGATGTTAAAAAAGTTTGATAAGGGACAATCTCGGTATGTGAACAACATCGTGACAGGTGACGAGACTTGGCTGTACTATTACGATCTGCCGACCAAGGCTCAAAACAAAGTTTGGGTCTTTGATGATGACGACACACCCGTAATTGTCAGAAAATCCCGATCTGTAAAGAAGAAAATGATAGCTGTATTTTTCAAATCGAGTGGAATTGTGGAACGTGTCGTTTTGGACACGCAGAAAACAGTCACAGCCTGAACAATTCCTACCTAAAGTTATTGGATCTATGAAGAACCTGCGGCCAAAGTCAAGAATGGACACACCTGGTACCTCCATCACGATAATGCTGCAGCTCACCGCGCCAAAGCCTGCACCGAATATTTGACCATGACAGGACTGAAACTTCTCGATCACCCTCCCTACAGTCCAGACCTTGCTCCCTGCGGCTTTGCACTGTTCCCGCATGTGAAAATGAAGCTAAAAGGGAGGCGGTTTTCCAGTGATGAGGACCTTCTACGGGCTTGGGACAACGAGTGTGCTTTACTCCCTAGTGAAACTTGGCAGAACTGGTTTAAAGATTGGTTTCGGAGGATGGAGAGGTGTATTGAATGTAGAGGAAATTACTTTGAAAAAATTAAATAAACAAAGCTGTATTGCAAAACTTTCTTAGTACCCTTTGTATAATATCAAAGTTATTCCCTGCATCCAGTTCTTTTGTGACTGCATCATAGTATCCAATCAAATTGGTCAGGCAAGACTTTTCGTTAACAAAACCATGCTGTGTCCGGGCTATAATTGAAGTCTTGTCTAGATGATCTTGCAGTGCTTCTTTAACCAGTGCCTCCATTAATTTTCCTGGAACAGAAGTTAAACTCACAGGTCTATAATTACTTGTGTCAGCCTTTGATCCTCCTTTGTGAATTGGGGTCACATTTGCACATCTCCAGTCTATGGGTACCTCCCCTGAGTCCAAGGAAGCTCTCATAATTATGGCTAAGGGTTTGCTTACTTCCTTTGCTGCCTCCTTTAATATAACTGGATAAATCCCATCCACCCCAAGTGCCTTTCTTGTGTATATCTTGAACAATTTCTCCTCCACTTTACTCTCAGTTATTACAAGATTATCTAGCTTACTGCCAGAGTTGAATACACCTCTGGCATTCCCCTTGCTGAATAACACCTCATGTGTGAATGTCGATGCAAAATATTCATTTAGTTTGTTAGCTACCTGAGCAGGATCATCAACAGTTGAACTATCGATATATCTGGTGGACCAATCTGATTCATCACCTTCCTTCTAGAGTTTACATAAGTAAAGAACTCTTTGCTGTTTTTCTTTGTATCCTTTGCCAAAGATTTCTCGTAATCTGCCTTCGCCTGCCTAACCTCCTTTGTAACTTGGTTAGGTATCAACTTGTATCTATCATAGGCTTCTGTGTCACATGTTAATTTATATGTATCCCATGCATTTTTCTTCTCTGCCATATGTCTCATTAGTTCATCTGCCATCCATTTAGGCCTAAACCCTGAACAATATTTCTTAGTTGGTATGTAAAGCCGAGTAGCTTCCAAGATAAGTACTTTGAAATGCTTACCATTTTGAATTTGCTGTTGGTAACATCATCAGTTGGTCCCACTGTACAGAATTTAAATATTGTCTCAGTCCATCGCAGTCGCCTTTGCGAAAGCAAAAACCGTTCCCTTTACCCTTGATGGTAGTTACCTCTTTGAGTAAATCCCACTTCAGCACACTGTGATCACTGCTACCTAGTTGCTCCTTTATCTGCAGATTCTTAATGCATGAAGAATCACTACTGATAATCAAATCAAGAGTATTACTCTCTCTCTAGTTGCCTCCTGAACATGCTGATGTAGAAAACAATGTACTTACATGTTAAATAATCAGCTTTGTACTTACATGTTGTACATGTAAGTACAAAGCTGATGTAGAAAACAAACACACTATTGTCTGAGATACCTGTAGTCACCTTTATAAAAGCCCTTATCTTTAGCCTTGATGGAAGTTAACACTTTAATCATTATAAGACATTCTGATTTCTCTGCACAACTGCTCATTATACTCATTAGATTCATTAAGCCTATAACATACACCTACTCTCATTTTTTCTTTCCTTATGTCACACCAAACAAACTCAACATTCCATTGTCCACCAACATCAACTGGATGCACTTCCTTAGATTTTATATGTTTCTTAAAAGAATAACACCTCCTCCCTTCCTGTCCTGTCTATTGTTTCTGTACACTTTGTATTCCCCAAATTCCAATTCTGCACTGCTTATATCTGTGTGACACCACATCTATGATATCCCAACCATATCTGCCTTTGATGTCTTGACTAGCACTTCAAGCTTACCAAATTTATTAACTATACTCCTAGCATTGTTGTACATGTAAGTATACATGGACCTGTTTCTACTCTTAGTTACCCTAACACAGCCCATGTATTTATTTGCTCCACTATGACTTCCAACAGTCCTGGAAATCTCGATTGCCTTGCTTTCCATGCTGTTGCTGCTGCTGCTGCTCATTTTAATAGAAGCAGTGCAAGAATCACCTTTGCCTCTGCCTGCGGCCACTGTTATCCTTTTAGTCTGTGTATCCCCCCTAAGCTAGCAGTTTTCCGACCCACCTAACACTGCCTCGATAACATCAGCAAATATTCTTGCACCCTTTCTATTTAAGTGTATCCCATTCCTGTAGAAGCAGTCTCTCTTATCAACAAGCACTGACTAGGCTGACAAAAATTGTACCCCTTGAGCCTTGCACAATCTCTTCACGGCAGAATTGATTGACAAGGCTCTCGTAATATTCTCCCTCCTATCGTGTCTGGGCAGAATTGTAGACACTTTCACATTCAACCCTAACTTGTAACTTTTTTTTTCAACTTTGACCTGTACTTGTTGAGTAAATCTGCAGATCTCTTACTCTTATTGTCATTAGTTCCAACATGTACAACAATATCACCTTTTTTTGCCCTTAAAAGATGAAATCTGCTCTACAATGTCATCAACTTTTGCCCCTGGCAGACATACCCTGGTTCTGTTCCACCTAATGTCTTTCCTAAACAGCTTGTTAAAGCAATAGGTTAGTAATTTGTTGGACCAGAATGGTTTTGGGAAAGCTAGTAGAATGGAATGACACCAGCTAATTGGGTAGTAATCCTCAAAAAATATTCTATTATATAGTTTTAGAAGAGCAGACTGGGGCTCTTCATTCAAATGACTTAACATGGCATACTATAAAGGTCGGCAACCATTTTTGAGTGAAGAGTCATTTTTGATTTAATTAAAAAAAAAAAAAAAAAGAATCCGAAAAGCCACACCTCAGCTCAAGCTGGGATGAGGGGGCGGGGATAGTTTTTTAAGAAATGGAATAGAGTAGGAAGGTGTTTTATTAAAAAAAAAATATTTGAAATATTTATTAATATCGAAAGAAAAAAAAAAAAAAAGTAACAAACATCCAATTAGTTATGAATTAATGTGACTTTTGTTGCTGAACTTCTTGAGTGAGTCTCTCAACACCATGCGAGTATGCTGTAATTTTCATCTTTAAACATGCTGAGAGACTCACATTGTTCAAACAGTTTCATGATTTATTCTTAATATATTTCATGTTTGAAAATATTTGCTCACGAAAATGCGTAGCTTGTCATACATGTGAGCTAAAAGTTAAAGAGTCACAGTTATAGGTTGAAAGAGCCACGTGCGACTTGCGAGCCACAGGTTCCTGACCCCTGGCACAACAAATTCCATCGGGGCTAGCAGCACTGTTTTTTGATCGTAAAAGTGTACTGTTTAACTCTGTCATGGTAAGAGTACGTTATACGGAAGCTGGCATGTAGTATTGAAATTTCGAGTATATTTTTTCTGCCTGTACTTTATGTGACTGAAAGGTGGATCATGTGCAGTTGGCTGAGATTGTTTCAAATTTGACCTAATGAATTTCAAGAAATTTTGAGAGGATTACAGATTTCTTTCCCTTTTTGAAGTAGAATCGGAGTGGTTATAGGAGGGTATTTTCCATTAATTTTTCTCACTTTATTCCAAACTGTTTTGATGTCCGTGGTTCTGTTTATAGTGGATGCATATATCGGGACCATGTCTCTTTTTTGGTTATACATTGTATATGGCAAACTTTAGCTCTTGCTCTTTTAAACTGTATCAAATTGGTTGTGTTTTTATGAAATAGATTGATTCTTCTCTTTTTTTGGGTGTGGCGGGCTTTGATAAATGATTTGGGAATGGCAGTTTCTGCAACTGCCATTATATTCTGAGTGATGTAAGCTACCACAGAGTCAATGGTTTGAATATCTAAATGTGCCAGTTTTTGGTAGTTCATCCAGTTATCTTTTTCAAACTTCCAGACTGTTTTTATTTCAGTTTGAGGTGGAGAGTTAGTCAAAAGTGTGCATAAGACTGGAAAATGATCACTGTTACATAAGTTGTCAGTAACTGTCCAATTAATAATTGGAAACAAGTTTGGTGAGCACACTGAAAGGTCAATTTCAGAAGCTGACCTTGAGGAGAAATGCATGTATGTGTGACTGCCGTTGTTTAACAAAGTTAAGTTGTGCCTTTCAAGAATTTTTTCAATCAATTGACCTCTCTTATCAATATGTAAAGAACCCCATAAGGGGTGATGCCCATTCCAGTCACCCAAGATACAAAAAGGTGGTGGCAGCTGAGTAACTAAATCATCCAAATCAGCAAAAGTAGATGACTTTCATCAACCGGTGAAATACCACCACTTTGCTTATTGGAGGCTTGAAGTGGCGAAACCCATGTTTAGTCTCTAGAGCAAAGTTTCCGGCATCCCCCCCTCTCCCCATACTTCTCCTTCAACCCATGCACGGTACTAAGTACTATAAGTTTTGATACCTTTTGTGTTTGGGGTTTTCATAAAAAAAAAAAAAAAAAAAAAAAAGTGCAGGAATGATTTGGCGAAAGATATAAGGAAACAACTGTTATTGTTATCTCAACCCTAACTCAGGCAGCAATTGCTTCTAAAGTTGTTTGCAGAGGGATAGTTCTGTAAGGAGTTCTGGAGTTCACTAGCAATGTTACCCCACCCCTTCATGAGCTATATTAGAGTTGTTTCTATCTTTCCTAAGCATTATATGATGTTTTATGGGGGGCCAATTTGAGGGGTCAAGATTTGTTTCTTGTAGGCAAAGAATAACAGGCTTATATTCTGTAATAAGATTATAAACATCATCTAAGTTAGCTTGGAGTCCAAGACAATTCTACTGTACGATTCTATGCATTATTGAGTATTATCAGGTGTATCTGTTTGCTTATGGGATGCAGCTTGTTTAGGCCTGTTTATTCTTGTTTTTTCCGTTTTTGAGAATATTGGTCTACTGACGTCCATGTCTTCCTCTGCATGTATTTACAGAAGTGTGTCATCTTCATGTGATTTTGTATCAATGCCCATTGTATCAGTTCGAGATTTTTAACTCTCTCTCCTTCAGAACGTGTTTGCTTTATTGGGTGCTGTACAAAGGCTTTATCTGGTGGTATCATCAGTGGTGTGTTTACTGAAAGGCTTTTTTGCTGTTGCATAGTTTTCTTTCAGTGAGGAAAGGACTGATCTTGCCCAGTCAGCTTGACATGCTTGGAGGAACTGAGCAATCAGTACTGTTATAGAGCACTGTTGCTTTTGCAAAACTGAAGCATAAGAGAGCAATTTAGTGGACACTAAAAACTGTTTCTTTGCCTCATGATATGGCACTCTGTGTTCAACTCTGTATTTCTGAATTTTCTTTTCTCTCTGCCATTGGGTGCACTCCTTTGAGTATGGCGAATGATTTCCTTGGACAGTACTGTATTTCAGTAGTGCAGTCTGTGTGTATGTACTCTTTTGAACTACAGGAGGCACAGGTCATAACACCTCTGCAGACTGCTTGGGAGTGCCTAAGCTTCTGGAATTAAAAACAGCGGAGTGGGTTAGGAATGTATAGTCTAATTTTACATTTCAAATATCCAGCTTTTACAGTTAATAGAAGGTATATTGAATGTGAGAATTAATGTCCGAGTAGGAGTAAGTACTCCATCTATCTTGATGGCTATCCTTCTCGCTTGTATGACATTTTGATCGTTTAGTTCTTCATCGATCTCTTCCTCTGAAAGGTTAAAGAGATCCTACTCTGTTATTACCTCTTTAGAGAAGTTAAAGGCATGTGGGGTAACCTTTGTGGGAATTCCACCAAATGTAGATATTCTAAGCAGTCTTCCTGAGTGTTTATGTTCACTCATCTCAAATAAAGGTCTCTGGATTGGAGTCTTCGGACCATTTTTGGAGGACCAGCCACATTTTCAAAACATTTCTGGATTAAAAATGGGGAAAGCTTACTCAGTGGGATGTCTGTCAAGGAGTGCAGAATTAGAAAAGAGGAGGAACAGGATTATCAGTTTCTTATTTTTGCTGTCTCTCTGCACTGGATGTAGCTATATCATCCATGGATGGTCGATGGAACCGGATCGAGAGATCCGTAATTGTTTCTTCTGTTGCTATCCATCGTAGCTCCTTTTAGCCCTGGAAGATGGAGTTTATTTTCCCAGGTTACTGGCAACACCAGGTGACAAGACCACATGACCTGCTTTGGCAGTCTGTCTTCACAGCCTACAAAACTTTATATTTGACTGGACAATTACCCCCAGGTCTCATTCATTCTCCAATACCATGAGTGTAGTACTACACATTTCTCTGGGGTTATTGCTACCCATATGCCGTACTTTGTTTGACAATGTTAAACTCCAGTGCCCACTTCTCTGCCCATTTGACCAACTTTTCTACATCCTGTTGCAGTACTATATATTGTGATTACTGTCATTAACAACCCAGCCAACCTTTGTATCATCTGCAAACCTTGACATTAAGCCTGATATATCTTCATCAATATCATTGATAAATACACAAAACAATTATGGGTGAACATCAAACCCTTGGGGAGTGAACATCGAACCCTGGGGAACTCAACTAATAACATTAGTCCATGAACAGTAGTAGTAGTAGTGGCAAGTGATGCAAGAAAGCAAGTGTATGAGCTTATACAGCATCAGCAAAAAAAAAAAAAAAAAACACACTATTCCCTCCAAATCCTGTCCAGTTCCTCCTTAAATTTATTTAAATTATCAACTTCCACAACGACAGATGGAAGTTTGTTCCAGCAATTAATCACCCGCTAGCTAAAGGCAAATTTCCGCACATCTATTCTACATCTGTCTTTTCTTAATTTGGATTTATGCCCCCTTAGGTTCGTAATCTGAACAAGTGGAAGAATCCCATCAGAATTCAGTGTACTCAACCCATTCAAGGCCTTATACACCTCAATCAGATCACCGTGCAGGTGCCTAGTCTCCAGCCACTGCAATTTGCAGAACTTAACCTCTCTTGGTAAGAGGATCCCTTCATTCCCCTCACCAATCTTGTTGCCCTTCTCTGTACACGCTCAAGCAAATCGCCTCCAGACCAGTACGCAGTACTCAAGGCATGGCCTGACCATTGCCTTATACAGAGGGACAATCACCTCCTTTTCCCTGCTAGCAAAATTCCTATATATCATTGACAAAACCCCATGACCTGCCCAGGCAGCCTGTCTGCATTGCTCAGAAAACTTTATATCTGACTGCACAATTACTCCCAGGTCTTTTTCATTTTCTATGACCTAAAGTGTAGTACCACACAGTTGGTACATTTCTCCAGGGTTACTTCTACCCATATGCAGTACTTTGCATTTGTCGATGTTAATCTTCAGTTTCCACTTCTTAGCCCATCTGCCCAAATTTTCTAGATCCTGTTGCAGTAGCACACTGCCATTACTGTCATTAACAACCCTGCCAACCTTTTTTTCATCTGCAAACTTCGACACTAAGCCTGATATACCTTCATCAATATCATTGATAAATATACTAAACAACAGTGGACCCAACACCGAACCCTGTGGGGCTCCACTAATAACATTAGTCCATGAAGAGCAATGCCCATCGATTGCCACCCTCTGTCTTCTCCCACTCAACCATCCTTTTATCCATTGTAGCAACTTACCCTTAATACCATTCTGCTCCAATTTGTTCAAGAGTCTTCCATGTGCAACAGTGTCAAAAGCTTACCTGAAATCCAAATATATGATATCAAAATTATTTTCTGCATCCAGTTCCTTTGTAACCACATCATAATATCCTATCAAATTTGTCAGACAAGACTTTTCCCTTAACAACCCATGCTGTGTCTGATTTATTGCTGCAGTCTTGTCTAGATGATCCTGCAATGCATCTTTAACCAGTGACTCCATTATTTTACCCGGAACAGAAGTTAAACTAACTGGTCTGTAATTACTCGTGTCACCCTTCAATCCCCCTTTGTGAATTGGGGATACATTTGCACATCTCCAGTCCATGGGGAACTCCCCCGAGTCCAAGGATGCTCTCATAATTATAGCTAAGGGTTTGCTTAGTTGCTTTGCCGCCTCCTTTAATATAACTGGATAGATCCCATCCACCCCAGGGGCCTTTCTTATGTTTAATTTCAACAATTTCCCCTCCACTTTGCTCTCAGTTATTACAAAACCATTAAGCACCCTGCAACAATTTGATAACCTTCGGCCATTTTCAAACCTTAATAACTCCACAAGTCTGAATATATGCAAAATACTCATTCAGTTTCTTTGCTATCTGAGCAGGATCATCAATAGTCGAACCATCGATTTCAAGTGGACCAATCAGATTTATCCCCCACTTTTAGAGTTTATATAAGTAAAGAAATCCTTGCTGTTTTTCTTAGCATCCTTTGCAAAAGATTTCTCGTAATCTGCCTTCGCCTGCTTAACCTCCTTTGTGACCTGATTACAGACTAGCTTATATCTGCCATAGGCTTCTGAGTCACTTGATAATTTATATGCATCCCATGCATTTTTCTTCTCTTTCACGAGTCTCTTTAGTTCATTTGATAACCATTTAGGCCTAAACCTTGAACAATATTTCTTAATAGGTATGAAACTTTTAGTAGCTTCCACGATTAATTCCTTGAATACCTCCCACTTAGAATTTACTGTTGGTAATATTGTCAGTTGATCCCACTGTACAGAATTTAAAAACTGTCTGGGACCACCGTACTCACCTTTACGGAAGCAAAAACCCTTTCCTTTACATCTAATGGTAATTATATCTTTAAGTAAATCCCACATCAGTAAACTGTGATCACTGCCACCTAGTGGCTCCTTTATCTGCAAATTCTTAATACATGAATGATCACTGTTGATAACCAGATCAAGAGTATTACCCTCTCTGGTTGCTTCTCGAACATGCTGCTGCAGAAAACAATCATCCAATAAATCCACAAAAGTCTTACTAGTGTGTGAGTGACCAACCCACAAGTTCCAGTCAATATCTAGGAAGTTAAAATCCCCCATTATAAGACATTCTGATTTACTAGCCCACTCTCTGTACAATTGTTCATTGTACTTATTCGAGTCATTAGGCCTATAACACACTCCTACTCTTATTTTTGCTTTTGCAGTGCTTATGTCACACCAAATTGACTGAACAGTGCACTATTCATCTATATCAACTGGATGCACTTCTTTTGTTTTTCTTAATTAACAGCATGACACCTCCTCCTCCCTTCCTGTCTATCCTTTCTGTACACATCGTACTCCCCAAATTCCAATTCTGCAATCCTAATATCAGTGTGACGCAACGTCTCTGATATCCCAACAATATCCGCCTTTGATATCTTGACCAACACTTCAAATTCATCAAATTTATTTACTATACTTCTAGCATTGGTATACATGCACCTATTCCTAGTTACCCCGACACATCCCATATACCCACCTGTTTCACGACGACTGCCATCAGTCCCTAAAACCCCCAGCACCCCCTCGCTCCAGGTCGCCACTTATTCTAATAGAAGTTGCGCAAGAATCACCTTCACCTCTGCCTGCGGCTACTTTTAACCTTTTAGTCTGTGAATCCTCCCAAGCTAGCAGTTTTCCGACCCACCTAACACTGCCTTGATAGCATCAGAAAATATTCTTTCACCCTTTCTATTTAAGTGTATCCCATCCCTGTAGAAGCAGTCTCTCCTGTTAACAAGCATAGATGACGCTGAAAAAAATTCTACCCCTTGAGCCTTGCACATTCCCTCCTGGGCCAAACTGATTGACAAGGCTCTCATCATGTACTACCTCCTACCGTGTCTGGGCAGAATTGCAGACACTTTCAGTATCCATTGATTACCACGCTTTGTCTTCTCCCACTCAACCACCCTTTTATCCACTGTAGCAACTTGCCCTTAATGCCATACTGCTCCAATTTGTACAGTAGTCTTCCATGCACAACAGTATCAAAATTTCCCTGGAATCCAAGCATATGATATCAAAATTATTTTCGGCATCCAGCGGCAATCTCCAAGGCAGAATGCGCTAATTCCACGGGAGCTAGTTATTGTCAGGGAAATGGGGAATATATTATGCAAAAATGATAGGTGGAACAGGACTAGAGTATGTCTGCCAGTGGCAAAAGTTGACGATGTCGTAGAGCAGATATCATCTTATAAGGGCATAAAAGGTGATATTGTTATACACACTGGTACCAATGACCGTAAGAGTAAGAGAGCTGCAGATTTATTTAACAAATACAGGACAATGTTGAAAAAAAGTCACGAGTTAGGGTTAAATGTGAAAGTGTCTGCAATTCTGCACAGACACGATAGGAGGGAGTATGTGACGAGAGTCTTGTCAATCAATTCAGCACTGGGGAGACTGTGAAAGGCTCATGTGAAATGGTAGAATTTTTTTTTCAGCATGGTCTCTGCTTGCTAACAGGAGAGACTGCTTCTACGGGGATGGGATACACTTAAATGGAAAGTGTGCAAGAATATTTGTTGATGTTATTAAGGCAGTGTTAGGTGGGTCGGAAAACTACTAGATTGGGGGGAATTCACAGACTAAAAGATTAACAGTAGCTGCAGACAGAGGTGAAAGTGATTCTTGCACTACTTTTATTGCAATGAGCAGCAGCCTAGAGAGTAGGTTGCTGGGGATTTCAAGAGCTGCTGAGAGTCATCACGGAACAAGTAAATACATGGGTTGTGTTACGGTAACTAATAGTAAGAACAAGTGCTTGTATACTTGCATGTACACCAATGCTAGAAGTATAGTAAATAATCTTGATGAATTTGAAGTGTTGATCAAGACATCAAAGGCAGATATTGTCAGGATATTAGAGACATCATGTCACACAGATATAAGCAGTGTATAATTGGAATTTGGGGAGTACAATGTGTACTGAAAGGATAGACAGGGTAGGAAGGGTTATGTGTTAGTTAAGAAACACACAAAACCTAAGGAAGCGCATCCAGTTGAAATGGGTGGACAGTGCAATGTTGAGTCAGTTTGGTGTGACATAAGCACTGGGAAAGGGAAAATGAGAGTAGGAGTGTGTTATAGGCCTAATTATTCTGATGAGTACAACAAACAATTATGCAGAGAAACAGACAGGGCCAGTAAATCAGAATGTCTTGTAATAGGGGATTTTAACTTTCCAGATATTGACTGGAACTTGTGGACTGGTCACTCGCACGCTATCAAGACTTTTGTGGATTTATTGGAGGATTGTTTTCTACAGTAACATGTTCGAGGGGCAACCAGAGGGAGTAATACTCTTGATCTGATTATCAGAAGTGATTATTCATGCATTAAGAATTTGCAGATAAAGGAATCACTAGGTGACAGTGATCACAGTGTGCTGATGTGAGATTTACTTAAAGATGCAACTACCATCAGGGGTAAAGGGAAGGGTTTTTGTTTTCATAATGGAGCTACAGTGGTCTCAGACAGTTTTTAAATTCTATACAGTGGGATCAACTGATGATGTTAAAAACAGCGAATTCTAAATGGCAAGCCTTCAAGGAATTAATCTTGGAAGCTACTAGGCTTTTGATACCAACTAAGAAATACTGTTCAAGATTTAGACATAAATGAATGTCAGACGAGGCTCGTGACAGAGAAGAAAAATGTGTAGGATGCATATAAATTATCAGGTGACACAGAAGCCTATGGCAGATATAAACTAGTCTGTAATCAAGTCACAGAAGAGATTAGGCAAGCGAAAGCTGGTTACGAGAAATCCTTGGAAAAGTGATGCAAAGAAAAACAACAGACTTCTTTACTTATGGAAAATCTAGAAGGATGGGAAAGAATCAGATTGGTTCAGTTGATGTTGGTGGTTCAACGGTTGATGATCCTACTCAGCTAGCTGACAAACTGAATGAGTATTTTGCATCTACATTCACACATGAGGAATTCTGTAAGGAAGGGAGGATAGAAGTTTACTAAACTCTAGTAGGGAGCTAAATGATTTTGTAATAACAAAGAGCAAAGTGGAAGAAAAATTGTTGAAGTTAAACATAAAAAAGGCACCTGGGCCGGATAGCATCTATCCAGTTTTATTGAAGGAGGCAGCAAGGGAAGTTAGCAATCCCTTAGCCATAATTATGAGAGCATCCTTAGGTTTAAGGTAGGTCCCCATGGACAGGAGATGTGCAAATGTATCCCAAATTCACAAAGGGGGTTCAAAGGGTGATACAAATAATTATAGACCTGCCAGTTTAACTTCTGTTCCGAGTAAAATAATGGAGTCACTGGTTAAAGAAGTGATGCAGAATCACTTATACAAGAGTGCAGTAATAGATGAGATACAGAATGGGTTTGTTAAGGGAAAGTCTTGTCTGACCAATTTTATAGGATACTACGATGTGATCACAAAGGAACTGGATGAAAAAAACAATTTTGATATCGTATACTTGGATTTCAGGAATGCTTTTGATACTGTTGCACATGGAAGACTGCTGTACAAATTGGAGCAGTGTGGCATTAAGGGCAAGTTGCTGCAATGGATAAAGGGATGGTTGAGTGGGAGACGGTAGAGAGTGATAATTGATCTACGTGGACTAATGTTATTAGTGGAGTCCCTCAGGGTTTGGTGCTGGGCCCATTGTTGTTTGTACTCCCTCCTATTGTGTCTGGACAGAATTGCAGATACTTTCAAATTTAACTCTAACTTGTGACTTTTTTCAACACTGACCTGTACTTGCTAACTAATTCTGCAGATCTCCTACTCTTAATGTCATTAGTGCCAATGTGTACAACAATATCATCTTTTGTGCCCTTGGGCTCACATCTGGTGAGTATGGGCTTGGCAAACCCAGGGTCCTGAGCTGGATATCATCATCATTCTTCTCTTTCTTGGTGATTCCTTTATACTTCTCTCTCTCTCTCTCTCTCAGGGGGTAACTCGGGGAAATTTTTTTTTTTTTTTTTGGCTGGTGCAGCATAAGCCTCAGGCTTCCTTGTACCATATGGCTAATAATAATAATAATAATAAAATATGGTATCTGCTCTACAATGTCAGCAACTTTTGCTCCTGGCAGACACACCCTGGTCTTGTTCCACCTATCCTTTTTGCACAATATATTTTCCATTTCCCTGTCAATAAAGTCACCAACAACAACTAATTCCTGTGGGACCAGCACATTGTGCCTTGAGATTTGCTGCTGTGTTGCCTGATGATCAAGTGCAAGCTCTGGTGTTGATGTGGGCATGCACCCTCTTCTGCAAGCTCTCATAATGGCCGATAACAATGCTGAGTTGGTGCCCAACTTTCTGACACTTCTTACATCGAGCACACACAAAGACACCCCCTTGGCCATATCATATCCTGTTAGCTCCACAAACATCAAACAAGCAGTATATTTCAAAAGGCTATGATTCAGAGGACAACCCCCCCCTCAGTACTCCCCCGAGCCATGGCACTCCCACTTTCTTGAGCCTTTTGCTTTGCTGCTCTGAGGTAAGATCACGATTGAATTTCAATACAATTAAAAATACTACACTAAACATATCCTATGCAGTAATGACACTATATATATATATATTTCAGTATCGAGCTTACGATATGTATTTCATATGTCCTACCACGTTTAGTTTATATGAATTCCATATCTCCTATGAAGTTTAAGTTATATGTATTAAACTATAAATTTATGTTTGTAAATTCTAATTAGTCATAACAGATAATAAATTTAACTATCTATTGCCAACCTCCATGATTTGAACTCGCACACGAGCTATTTGTGATACTATATCTATGCCAAATCCCCGATTCTTTATCATGTATTACGTTATATAATACATGATAAAGTTAAATTATTAAAACATGTAAGTAGTGCTATAAATTGTAGTTTATAATCCTCTGCTGATATTGAATACACTGCTACTAGCTACGTAGAAACTTCCAGTATCTTTGATATCAATACAAAAACAATGATGGCAAAATTTGAATGCTTCTATCGATACAATGTCAGCAGAAGTCGACTGTGGTTTTTTATACAATTACAAAGACCAAGTTAAAAATAAATAAACCAAATTAATCAGAAAATCATAAAAAAATACTACACTATTAAATTTAAATCAAAACTTAGAGAAAAACAATAATTTCAAATCAATAAATAAATTTCCACTTAGCAGCCTGTGAAACATGTATGGCTTCTTTAGCCTTGACAGCAGGATTATGGTGACATACTGAAGAGCAATAACATTATTTGACATTTTTAATGTATCTCTGGCAGTTTACAACTGATATAATGATTAAAACTAACAAATTAAATCAAAATCTAAATCTAACGAATGTAAGAAATATGGCTCACTCTTTGACTTAACTCAAAATAATAAAAGATTTTTCCTAGAAAATACTGATACCTTTTTCACTCAAGCTATCACAGTCATCATCATAATCTTTTTTTGCCTTTGTGATATTGCTCTTAATCCCCAAGTCATTATAGATCTGTTTTGTAGCTGATAGCCCTTGGCCATTATTATTCAAGCTTGGACCTGGCACCCCTTGGTAAGCATATACAGGATTATCAAAATGACGACGATCTAAAATAACATTAGAATTTTCTTTGTTAATGATAAAGTTTATTAACAACTATTTGGTAAATAAAATATACAAAATACATATACGAGAGTGGTGAAAATATGTAGGATCTTTCTTCTTTATTTATAATTTTTTTTCAGATGCTGTTTCATAGTTCCTGATGAGATGAGATTCCAAGAGAAGAAATTATTTCTTATTCTTTCTAATTGTATCCTATTCTTTATCTCTCTGTTTTCATTTTATTTCACAAATTTAGAAACCTTCAGCACTATAGCTGCAGAGGAGACAAAGTCATCTCAGCAGGTTTTGACGTACTTTATTAAGTGCCTCTGAAGATAATTTAGGAACTTGAGATTTGGCAGCCAGAGACCAGATGTGTGTTTGATGGCACTGAAAGGATATCCAAAAAAGATGCCGAAGATCGGATTAAGAGTAAGAATTAAAATAGAATTAAGAGCATCAGTAAACCAATTTTTGATTTTCCTTACTCTTTTTAAATATTTTTAAAATTCTTCTCTTTCTGTAATTTTATAAATTTAATTTGAGCAGTTTTGTAAAATTATTCCTTGTAAATTTAATTCTTATTTTTATTGACATTAACGCTGCTTAGATCCATTCTTTTTGGTATCATGTAGGCTTAAATCTTCATAGCAATCTTCAAAGTTCATAGCAGATAAAGTTTTTCTTGCTGCTTAATTACTGTAATATTTTATTTCTGATTAAAATGTAGCTGATTTAAATTCTGTTTAAGTTAATTTTGGAATTTTTTTTAGTTGAATTCTTATTTAATAATGGGTGTGACACAATCCACTTTGCTTACTTTGTACGAAGATATTGTGACTCAAATGGAAATAGCAGCAGGTAATTCCCATATGGATAATGAGTTCAACACACCTGTGGTATGTATTTAAGGTGATGATGAGTTTCATTAGTTGATAAACATCACTCAGCTGATGGGTATTTTCTTTGTATCTGATGTACGAAGGGTATTGATCTCAAATTAAAACAGTGCATTGCTATAAGAATGTGAGTCAATGGGAAATGGATGTTTGCTCTAGAGACAAATGTAGCTGGTAGCTTATTAGGGATTCAAACTTCTATTAACCTGCCAAGAAATTCACCATTAATTCAAGTGAATACTGCTCTGGTTCAACAGGATTCAGTCTTATTGGGAGATCCCATTGTCAAGGAAGTGAGTGACATTTTTCGTAATAAGGATTGGCATCTAGAACCAGAGTATGTCTGCTGGAAGCAACATGATGTCACCGACAGATTTTAAGGTCGGTAAAGAGAACCTTATTATTCATGTGGGAACTAATGATATTAGCACACATGAACTGATGATTTGTTGGAAAAAACATAAGACCGTGCTGAAAAAATGCCACAGGTTAGAAAAGAAGCAGTATTTATAAGTCTGATTTGTAATATATGAAAATTGCCATGTGCAACTGAAAATAATCAGCACTTAGTTTATAAAATTTAGAAGTAAGCTATGCTGTTATGATTGTAATGTTTTAACATTACAATCATAACAGCATAGCTTACTTCTAAATTACAGGTTAGTGCAGCACTAAATTGAAAAGAAAAAAAAAATTCAAAGAGTAATATTAATAATTGCTAATGCTATAATTATCCTACAAAATTCTGTAAAATTAGTGTTGTCAAGGAGCTAAAAATGTAGTCATCTTAGGATAATTATAGCATTGGCAATTTTTAATATTACTCTTTGAATTTTTTTTTCCCTTAGGTTAGTGCAGCCCTTGGACCTGTAACATTAAAACATTACAATCATAACAGCATAGCTTACTTCTAAATTTTATAAACTAAATTCTGATTACTTTGTCACACGTGGCAATTTTCATATAATACAAATCAGACTTACAAATACTGCTTCTTTTCATGTGCCCTATGGTGGGTTGTCCTTTAAACACATCTTTTCTAAGGGATTCTCTGTTGTTTACCTTGTGAAATAGCTCTTTGATGATGGTGAGATTATATTTTCTAGACAGGTTTTCCTCTTTATCTTTATCCTTCTATTCTCTCTGTTAGGAGTAGGTTTGGCAATCTGTCCTGAGTCATCTCATATACTGTCTAAACCATTGCAATTGTTTTTTATTTATAATTTCAATAACAGATACTGTGCAATTGAGTTCTCTTCTTATTGTCTCTAGTTTTCTTCTCTGACCAGTTTGTTTTGTTTTATGTTCTGAGATATTTCATCTCAAAGGTTGAAATTTTGTTTTCTTCATTATCCAACATCTTGATCCATAGTTATACTTCAGAAGGCGGTACAACTGATCTGTACAGTTTTAGTTATGTGGTTATTCTGTTTTGATTCCAGATTACAGAAAGTTTGCTCACAGCCAATAAACTCTGTGCAGTTCTGCCTTTGATTGACTTCATATAGGTGATGTTTTCTGTTATTAGAATTTCTAGGTGGAAGAAGATGTGTACTTCTTCTGTTGTTTGGTTACTGATCATTACATAGATATTTTCTTGGTTTCTACTTAATGATTTTAATTTTGTTGAAGTTCATGGGCATGTCATATTTGATGCATATTGAGCTGAGGCAATTTAGGGTTTTTTTTTTTTTCAAGTTTTTCAGGTTTTCTGCCATAACTCCTATGGTGTCTATGTATTTTATGTGGTTTATGTTGGTATATTGCTTTTCCAGAGAGACCCTCTAATCCTTCTTTTGTAGGATTTTTCTAGATGTTCAAAAGGTAAGGGAGAGAGAGAGGACACCTCTGTATTACATCTTTCATGATGGGAATATTATTCGATTTGATGTTGCCAAGCTATATTATTGCATTATTGTCACTACAGAATTCAGATAGAAAGTTGATCACAGATCCAATTTTACCATCATCTGTTAGGGTCTTTATTAAATGATTTCTGTTCACGGAGTCAAACGTAGCAATACTAGCAGGGCAGGACTGCTAACCTCAGGGGTATGATAATTCCATCAGTTGTGCTCCTTCCTGTTCAGCCTATCTGTTCAGTACAAGCACTTTCATTGAGAAATGTTCAGTGAACATTACTCAATGAAATTTTCTTTTTTTTCTAGTCATTAATATGACTGAAAAAAAAAAAATTTAATTTTTAAAAATAAATTGTACTTTTCACAGTTAGTAGTAGCTAAGTAAAATTTTTATTATCCAGATGATTACCACAATTTTTATTATTCAGATGATTACTGTCTATATCAGTAAGTTAGGAAAAGTATATAAGACAAGAATATTCTGAGCCTGATCATCACACATGATCTAGATAGTACACTGGTGTGCAAAACTTAAGGACCATTTCTAAAGGTTACAACCACAAAATCAAATGACACAGCCTGTGGCAATTTGCATAACTGTGGCCATTCAGTAGAAAGCTGGCGCACATGCAAAAATTTGAATCGTGATGAGAGGGCTCACATAAACAGATAAAAGCAGCAGTTCAGCAGTTATGTGCAAATTACCGAATGGTCAGCATGATTATTACAGACGTTTGAATGGTTTCATACAGTGTTACAGACAATGAAACGGTCAGACAACATCTGGATGACTTTACCCAAGGTCGAATAATTGGAAAGCTCGAGGAAGCTTGAAATGCGAAGAGTGTGGCTGCAGAGTTCGGTATCGCCCATAGCATCATCTCACATGCATGGTCGGCCTTCAGAACGGCAGGTACAGCTGTTCAAAGGACCAGTGGTGGTCGTCCACGAAAAACAATGCCCAATGATGACTGCTATTTTACTCCTACAGGCCAAGAGGGACCGACACCAGACGGTGTCGGTCCCTCTTGGCCTCTCAAACCAGCTGCATAGGACGCAGGATATCGCAGTTTACTGTGGCCAGGCAACTTCACAAAGGTGGACTGTTTGCCTGACGGCCAGTACACTGTGTCCCTTTAACACCTGCCCATCAGAGACCGTTTACAGTGGTGCATCAAACACAAGGACTGGACAGCAGCACAATGGGGTAAGGTACTCTTTACTGATGACAGTAGATTCAGTCTCAGCAGCGATTCTGGATACTAGCTAATCTGGCGAGAGGTTGGCACATGGTATCACCCCGCAAACATCACTGAAAGGGATCAATATGGTGGTCGAGGTGTTCTCGTCTGGAGAGGCGTTATCTTGGATGGACTTACATAATTCCAGATACTGGAAGGCGGTACTGTAACTGGTGCAAGCTACTGTACTGGGGTAATCATTCTCCATGTGCGTCTGTTCTGAGGTGCCACTGGCCCCGAGTTTGTGTTTATGGATGATAATGCCACACCCCATTGCACTGCAGCTGTTGATATGCTTTTGGAAAGTAAGGACATTGTTCATATCCCATTGAACACATATGGGATGATCTGGGGAGACGCCTAGCGGCAAGTCCACACCCACCAGAAAATGTTCACCAGCTGAAGGTGGCACTGACGGAGGAATGGACGATGTTACTGCAAGAACTTATCAACAACGCTGTTCCAAGTATGGACAGACGGTGCAAAACATGCATCAACATTAGGGGTGGCCATATCTCCTACTGTACTGTTTTGTTTCTGTTGTGTCGGTGTTGTTTCCTTCATCATTTCTGTACCTCACAAGGTCCCTTTGGTATGCTTTTCCCATATCCAGGCCACTCCTATGAGAAAGCTACAGGTGAAAACCTGACTGGTCCTTAAGTTTTGCACACTAGTGTATTATAAGGTTGAAAATATAGGATAAAGGTAATCACATTTTTAATAGGATCATCCTTTTTTTTCATTTTTTTATTTATACCAGAGTGCCATTTTATATGGAAGTTGCATGCAAATTTTGAGTTACACATGCATTTTGCAAGTGGTAGTTTTTGCCAATTTTATTTTATGTTGCTCAAACTGGCTGTACAAACAGGAAATAATTATTGACAATGTCAGTAAATTTATAACTAAGGCATATTATATGGATAACATTTCAGGTTAAAAGAATTTAAAGAAACAATTATAATAAAATGTTTTAGCAATTCATCACTTGTTTCCAATAGACATGATTCATAAATACTACATAAGACAGGCATTACCATTTCTCTCTCTGCACAAACTGCTAGCCAAAGCAATAGAAAACATTTAGTTGGAAATTTGGGACCTTTATCTGGCTTAGGAAAGGTGATGAAAATTGCTGTTACTAAGCCAGGAAAGGTTCCCAAAAAAGGCAATGGATGGCCTTTCACCGAGATGGTGGAAACTACTCTACTCTGAGAAATATTTTGTTATATAGAAAGAGCAGGTGATTAATAGATTTTAGTGTAAGGTGTTAATCATTTCATAATGGAAGTCATCTGGTCCAACAGCACTAGCTATATAGCTAGAGCTTCTTTTTTTTTTAATTTTTTTAACTCTACTTCATAATGTGAAAAACTCCTCAGACTGAAGTTAAGAGCCAGTTTACTCATTTTTCTGTTTCAAGACAAGGAATTCTGGGGTGTATGTTGTGGAAGTGCTAGAAAGTTTTCTCAATAAACATGTATTTTCCTTCATTTTCTAGATTTTTTCCAGACCATCTCGGTGTTCGTTGAGTGAATAATAAAGGATGCAAAATGGATCCACAGTAGGTTATCTTCAGAATATCTCCCAAGCTTGTTTCAATCTTTTTTTTTTTTTTTTTTTTGCTGTTGTGCATTTTACATTCTAACATGGTTTTGGAAATGCAGTGATGCCAAAATTCCAGATGTTGGAAAGCATTCCATCAGCCTGATTAATCTTCCACTGTGATAGTCATAAAAGGATATATGATATACTTTTTTGGTTACCTGGATTCCCATATGGATTCTTTTTTCAATTCCTAAGTGAAGGGAGATTGGAAACAGCTAGAAAGAACAATGGAAGAAAATGTCTGGAAAAGCATGTGGATAAAGGTGTTAATTCCCATATTTAGGAGCGAGATGTCATTGTCAATCAGCATATTATTATTATCATTAGCCATATAGTGCTAGGAAGCCTGAGGCTTATGCTGCACTAGTCAAAAAAAATTTTTTTAATTACCCTGAGAGAAAGAGAGAGAGAAAACAAGATTCAGAAAGTAGAAGGGAATCACTAAGAAAGATGATATCCAGCTCAGCAGTTCCCAAACTACTGAGATTTATGGGGCCCCTTCAAAAATCTAAACATGTTTGTGGACCTCTCTCTATATATATATGAATACTGGGTTTTCTGAAAAGAAAATTCAAAGTTTTGTGTGTGAAACAACTCAACTTTATTTTTATTTTTATATATATATAATAATAATAATAACTTTATTTATCATCAATTTGCTATACACAGAACATATAATTTGAAATATGTATAATTATATGTACTAATTGTATCGAAAATAAGTAATGTTCTATAACAAAATTCGTTGCGATTCTATCAGTATATTTTTGAAGAAAATAAACACATATTATTAATACCATCTGAACGTTTCACGAACCCCCTGTAACTGGTCTATGGACCCCCAGGGGTCTGCAGATCCCAGGGATTCCCAATTTGGGAAATGGCTACTCTATGATACATCCTATCCCATTAATGTTAGCATTATCCCACAAGAGACAGGAGAAGGCTATGCATACTAATGCCATCAAGGTTTCTCCAGGGGATGTCTGTCTGAAGCTGCAAATAGATGGAGCACACTATTAGTAAAAACCCAACTGCAATTAGAGGCAGAAGCAATCAGAATTGCTACTGCCTCTGTTTTTTGTGAGTACCAAAAGCTGATATCAGTTTTGGTTACCTGCAAGGAGAGCAACTCCACCAAGGTTGGTCCATTCTCAATTCTCTCTTTACAAAAGACAGTAATGTTAAGCAAGAAAGGGTCTTCATTTGCCTTTATTATCTGCTTGCACAAGATATGTCTCGTGCAAACAAAAGCAAACCAGTTCATACTTTCGTTTGCAGGAGGGCCTTGTAGTCATCAGAATTTTTCCAGGAACAATGAAAATTTCATTCTAGGAATTTAGCCATTAATTGGGCTTGGCAGACCTGTCAGTTGGTTTCCAAAGTGCTGAGGGCTTATTTTTCTCAGCCTTGGGGTTTTCTTTTCAGGGGCTACATGGAACCTGCTTTGTGCCCATCTCATACTTTGCTATGGGTTCCAACACTGATTTTGTCAAGTACCTCCTTAGCTTCACCATCAATTTTTTTCCCATACTACCACCGGCACTTTGGTTTTGTATGGTTTAGCTTTACTACTGGATTTTGTTGCTGGTAGAGCATTAGGAGATACTAATAATGGATTGGAAGCCGACTGACTTTTCTGTGGGGGTTTTTAAGAATTGAATAAGCAGAAGGCAATGGGAACAAATGATTCTTTGGATGAAACAATCATTTTGTCCCAATGGAATCATCCGAGCACCCTTTTCAACAAATAGCACCTCCGTAGCTAGGTGGACAGGAGCAGTAATGCGTAGCACACGGTTCTTGATTAGACCAGGGTTCGAGCCCGTGACCACCAAATATGGAGCATGCAGAAAGGTCAGGGAATAACCACCGCATATCTGCGGAGCAATATGGCCTTAGTTGCTAACCCCCTCCTAAAAAAAAAAACTAAATAACAACAACAAATAACCCTTTTCAACATACGTTGGCTTATTGCTATTTACTGGTTTCACCACTTATCTAGCTTCCTAGTATTTTATGTTTGGCTCAAGTTTAAGTTTCTGTATTTCTTTTTCTTCCTTCCACCAGTAGCATGCTCAAGAGTATGCAGGTGCTCTTCTTGACAATTATTACATGTGGACTTTGAAGCATAATATAATATAATTTCATGTCTTTTGCACCACAGAAGGTTCATGCAACAACAGGTTATTTATCCATATTTCTGACACTTAAGCATCTTAGTGGATTAGATACATATGGCCTCAATGGACAGAAAAAGTACCCAGCTGTAACTGAAGTATGAGACTAATTTTACAGTTGAGTAGTATATTGAACTCCTATCCCTATATGTATGAATATTCATTTGCTGCTGTCATGCCTTGAGTTCTAAGTTCAGAATGGACTTCCTCTTCAGACACTTTTAGATCATATTCTGGGTTGCCTTGGAAGGAATTCAGTGTCTTATGGGGTTCTTGTAATTGGCATTCTCTTAATAGATGTGGCTTGGAGGAGCTGTTCTGAATATTTATCAATTTAGTCTCTACAAGGATTTTATCAGAGTAAAGCTGCTCGACTGATTTAGAGGAGCCTGCTAACCCTTCTGGTATGAAGAATGGCGGCATTTTTTCCTATGGGCTTTTCACTAATGGATTGTACAATCAAGTAACTAGGTGTTGGATCTGATATATCTTTCATTCTGGGTCTCTTTGCTGAGGTGACATTATAGGGCATAATTTTCTGATAGGGACAACCATTCGAAAAGCCTAGCTAACAGCCAATCTTCTGGGACACCCAACTTAATCTGTCCACCCACTATGGAGCCCAAAGGGACCCTGGAAAGCAATAAATGTGCTTGGGAAGGGGATTTCAGGGATACCTAAGCACCATACCTGCACATCTACCAGCCTGAATCATATCCCTTGGACCATGATGGCAGGGACATAGCTTTTGCGTGCTTAACCCTTATCTAGCAAACTATCTAGCTAAAACTATCACAGTGAGCCATCCAGGATTTCCCATCTCATTGAAGGAGGGGCCAAAGTGGTGTGTTGAAGCTGGAGCTCTCAACCACCAGGATGCCCCCCTCCAAATTTCCATGCGTTGCAATCCGTGGTAAATATGCCTGATTCCTATGGTGTTAGCTTATAGCCGGTAAGGTCTCAGTAATGGTTGGTGGAACAGACTTCCATCCCTTGTCGTGGAAGTTAGCCTAAATAAGTTTAAGGTTCAGCTGGACAGGTATTTCGAACGAACAGAGGGGTGAAGTGGAAATGGTTATTTTTTATTTATTTATTTTTATTATTATTTTTTATTTTTATTTTTTTTTTTTTTTGGCTGATGCTGCATAAGCTTGCTTTCTTGCATCAAATGCCTCTAATAATGCTAATGTTGCTGGTATTCCAGATTGGCTTCACTGGGATCTTAATGCCTACAGGTGCTCTTGTTAAGGAGCTGAAAATAACAAAGAAAAGAAAAAACACGGTACTAAAAAGAATAATTAAAAAAAAAATAATGTGAACATAATTTAATATATAAACAGGCCAATAATAAACTGAACTAACCTGCTAAAAAATAACAAAAAACATCATTAATCAGAAAGAAATTCCTCTAAGTTAAAACCCATGAAACATTGGCCATAGAATGAGATACTGAAGTTTATAAATACCTTAACAGAGAGCAAACTACAATCTGAATTGGAAGTTATGAGCAAGTACTATTTTGAAAGGGGAGAGGGGGAGGATGGACAGAATAGAAGGTGAAGAAAGGAAAAAACAAAGTGTGCCACTATTCACAGTAGGTTATAATTACATTATGTAAGATATACAATTATGAGTTATGAAACCACATTTAGAATAAAATGTACAGATGTGGAGGCCACACCTAAAAAGACATGCAAGGTCTGATGGACAATACACATGGTGGACTGGCCAAGGGTGTTACCATAGAGAGAGGACTTGAATGCATGAGCTAGAGCTTGATAACTATGCATCTTAGAGAAAGGGGTGCATCTTTTTCAAGTTTATAAGGCTCTGGGATAGTAGTAAAAATGAATAAAGGCAAAATTTTCATGGTACCGAATGATGCTAGAACCAGGGGTCATATTCAAACTAAAGAGAAAGAATAATAAAATGGATTGAAAGTTTTCCGTTAGCCAAGAAGTTGTAATCAATATAATAAAAGTTGACTACATGGGTAATTAAAGACAGATAGCTTGGGGAAATTCAAAGGTCTGCTAGATTAGTAATTATGAGGTAGGGATTGGTTTATTTAATTTAATTTTAATTTTTGGGGAAAAGACTAAGTTTATGTTTAATGTTAATATTAAGCATTCATTAAACGTCAGAATATCTTATAATGGGGGATTTTAACTTCCCAGATACTGACTGGAACTTGTGGGTTGGTCATTCACACACTAGCAAGGCTTTTGTGGATTTATTGGATGATTGTTTTCTACAGCAGCATTTTAGAGAGGCAACCAGAGGGAGAAATACTCTTGATCTGAAGAATTTACAGATAAAGGAACCACCAGGTGGCAGTGATCACAGTGTTATGGGATTTAAAGATTTAACTACCGCCAGGGGTAACGGGAGGGATTTTTGCTTTTGTAAAAGTGACTACAGTGGTCTCAGAGATTTTTTAAATTCTATACATTGGGACCAACTAATGATGTTGCCTACAGCAAATTCTACATGTGAAGCATTCCAAAAATTAACGTTGGAAGCTACTAGGCTTTTCATATTAACTAAGAAATACTGTTCTAGGATTAGGCCCAAATGGATGTCAGATGAACTAATGAGATTGTGGCAAAGAATAAAAATGCATGGGATGCATATAAATTGTCAGGTGACACAGAACCTACGGTAGACATAAGCTAGTCTGTAATCAAGTCACAAAGGAGGATAGGCAAACGAAGGAAGATTATGAGAAATCTTTGGCACATGATGCAAAAAAAAAAAAAAAAAAAAAAAAAAACCCAGCAAAGACTTCTTTACTTATATAAACACTAAAAGGAAGGGGATAAATCAGATTGGTCCACTTGATACGAATAGTTTGACTGTATATCATTCTCAGATAGTTGCCAAACTAAATGAGTATTTTGCATCTACATTCACACATGAGGAGTTATTCAGGGAGGGAAAGGCCTGATGTTTAACAAACTCTAACAGAGAGTTAAATGATTTTGTAATAACTGAAAGCAAAGTGGAGGACAAATTGTTGAAGTTAAGCATAAGGCACTTAGGATGGATGGAGTCTATCCAGCTATACAAAAGAAGGCAGCAAAGGAAGTAAGCAAACTCTTAGCCATAATTATGAGAACATTACTGGACTCAGGGGAGGTCCCCATGGAATGTACATGTTCAAATGCATCTCCACTTCACAAAGGGTGACACGAGTAATTACAGACCTGTTAGTTTAACTTCTGCTCCTGTAAAAATAATAGTCATTGGTTAAAGAAGCATTGTAGGATTCTAGTCAAGACTGCAGTAATAATTCAGACACAGCATAGGTTTGTTAACGGAAAGTCTTGTGTGACCAATCTGATTGGATACTACGATGTGGTAACAAAGGAACTGCATTCAAAAAATAATTTTGATATTATATACTTAACTTGGATTCCAGAAAACTTTTGATACCGTTGCATATGAAAGACTACTGTACAAATTTAGCAGTATGGCATTAAGGGCAAGTTGTTACAATGGATAAAAGGATGGTTGGGTGGGAGAAGACAGAGAGTGGTAATTAATGGGCACAGCTGTTTGTGGACTAATGTTATTAGTGGGTCCAACTTCGAACCCCAGGGTTCGAAGTTGGGCCCACTGTTGTTTTGTATATTTATCAATGATATTCATGAAGGTTTTTCAAGCTTAATGTCAAAGTCTGCAGATGATACAAAGGTTGGCAGGGTTGGTAATAACAGTAATGACAGTATACTATTGCACCAGGATCTAGAAAAGTTGGGTAGATGGGCTGAGAAGAGGCAACTGAATTTTAACACTGACAAATGCAAAGTGCTGCATATGGGTAGCAGTAACCACGAGAGAAATATACCAACTATGTGGTACTATACTCAGTGTAGTGGAGAATGAAAGAGATCTGGGGGTAATCGTGCAGTTAGATATGAAGTTTTCTGAGCAGTGCAGACAGGTTGCGAGAGCAGGTCGTGGGGTCTTGTCGAGGATATACATGAATTTTGTTAGCATGGATAAGGAGGTGATTATCCCCTTGTATAAGGCAATGGTCAGGCCAAGCCTTGAGTATTGCATACAGGTCTGGAGGCCACATTTTAGAAAGGAAGTAGAGTTGCTTGAGTGAGTACAGAGAAGGGCAACAAGACTTGTGAGGGGAACAAATGGCGCACTCATATGAAGAAAGGCTTAAGTTCTGCAAATTGCAGTGGCTGGAGACTAGGCACCTGCGAGATGATCTGATTGGGGTGTATAAGGCCTTAATGGATTGAGCAGGCTCAATGCTGATGGGATTCTTCCTCTTGTTTGGATTACAAAACTGAGGGGGCATAAACTGAAATTGAGGGAAGGCAGATGTCAAATAGATGTGTGGAAATTTGCCTTTAGCCAGCGGGTAGTTGATTGCTGGAATAAATTCAAGGAAGAAGTGGACAAACTTCTGGAGTAAATGGATGGGGGAAATGGGAAGTTTTTTATTTTTTGGCTGATGCTGTATAAACATGCTTTCTTGCATACATATGCCTACACCGAATTAAATTTCTCAAAAATCTTTTAATTTTCATGCTATGCTATTTATAATCTGCAAGACCCTTTTCGAGAGAGAGAGAGATTTTAACTTCCCAGATATTGACTGCAAAGCATGGGTTGGTCATTCACACACTAGTAAAACTTTTGTGGATTTATTGGATGATTGTTTTCTGCAGCAGCATGTTTGAGAGGCAACCAGAGAGGGTAATACTCTTGATCTGGTTATCAGCAGTGATCATTCATGTATTAAGAATTTTCAGATAAAGGAACCACTAGGTGGCAGTGATCACAGTGTACTGATGTGGGATTTACTTAAAGATAAAATTACCATCAGGGGTAAAGGAAAGGATTTTTACTTCCGTAAAGGTGACTACAGTGGTCTCAGACAGTTTTTAAATTCTGGACAGTGGGACCAACTGATGATGTTACCAACAGCAAATTCTAAGTGGGAAGCATTCAAGGAATTAATTGTGGAAGCTACTAAACGTTTCATACCTATTAAGAAATATTGTTCAAGGTTTAGGCCTAAATGGTTATCAAATGAACTAATGAGACTCGTGACAGATAAGAAAAATGCATGGGATGCATATAAATTATCAAGCGACTCAGAAGCCTATGGCAGATATAAGATAGTCTGTAATCAAGTCATAAAGGAAGTTAGGTAGGCGAAAGCAGATTCAGAGAAATCTTTGGCAAAGGATGCTAAGAAAAACAGCAAGGATTTCTTTACTTATAAACTCTAAAAGGAAGGTGATGAATCAGATTGGTCCACTTGATATCGATGGTTTGACTGTTGATGATCCTGCTCAGATAGCAAACAAACTAAATGAGTATTTTGCATCTACATTCACCTAGGATCACCTAGACAAGACGGCAGTAATAGTCAAGACACAGCATGGGTTTGTTAAAGGGAGGTATTATCTGACCAATTTGATTGGATATTATGATGTGGTCACAAAGGAACTGAATGTCAAAAATAATTTTGATATCATATACTTGGATTTCAGGAAAGCTTTTGATACTGTTGTACACAGAAGACTGCTGTACAAATCAGAGTGGTATGGCATTAAGGGTAAGTTGTTACAATGGATAAAGGGATGGTTGAGTGGGAGATGACAAAGAGTGGTAACCAATGGACACTGCTCTTCGTGGACAAATGTTATTAGTGGAGTTCCCCAGTGTTCGGTGCTGGTCCCATTGTTGTTGTTTGTATTCATCAATGATATTGATGAAGGTATATCAGGATCAATGTCCAAGTTTGCAGATAATACAAAGGTTGGCAGGGTTGTTAACGATGGTAAACACAGTATGCTATTCCAATTGGATCTAGATAAGTTGGGCAAATGGGCTGAGAAGTGGCAACTGAAGTTTAACATTTGACAAATGCAAAGTACTGCATATGGGTAGCAATAACCCGAGAGAAACGTACCAACTGTGTGGTACTACACTCAGGGAAGTGGAAAGTGAAAAAGACCTGGGGGTAATTGTGCAGTCAAATATGAAGTTTGCTGAGCAGTGCAGACGCGCTGCCAGGGCAGGTCATGGAGTGCTGTAAATGATATATAGGAATTTTTCTAGCAGGGACAGGGGATGATTATCCCATTGTACAAGGCAATGGTCAGGCCACACCTAGAGTACTGTGGACAGGTCTGGAGGCCTCATTTTTTGAAGGATGTAGAGTTTCTAGAACAAGTTCAAAGAAGGGCAACAAGATTGGTGAGGGGGAACAAAGGGGTGCTCTAACCAAGAAAGGCTTAAGTTCTGAAAATTGCAGCTCCAGGACAGTAGGCACCTGTGAGGTGATCTGATTGAGGTGTATAAGCCCTTGAATGGGTTGAGCAAGCTGAATGCTAATGGGATTCTTCCTCTTGCTCGGATTAAGAACCTGAGGGGGCATAGATTCAAACCGAGGAAAGACAGTTGTAGAATTGATGTGCGGAAGTTTGCTTTTAGTCAGCGGGTGGTTGATTGGTGGAACAGACTTCCATCTTTTGTTGTGGAAGTTGATAGCCTAAATAAATTTAAGACTATCAACCTTAAATCTAATACCTATCATGTTTGCTGTTTCCATAAACAAAAATAATAATAATAAAAATAAAGATGTAGATGCAAATATAGACAGGCTGCTAGAATAGCTCATGATGATCAATGGTATTTTGTCAATGGTATACAGAAATTTTGCCAGCAGGAATAAGGAGGTGATTATCCCATTGCTTAAGGCATGGTTGGGCCACATCTCAAGTATTGCATACAGATGTGGAAGCCTCATTTTAGGTAGGTTGTGGCTCTTTTGGAATAGGTTTGGAGAAGAGTGGCACCTGCGAGAAGATCTGACTGAGGTGTTTAAGGCTTTGAATAGATTGAGAGAGCTTAATGCTGATGGCATCCTTGCTCTTACTTATGCTGCACAAATGGAGGGGAAGACATAAATTCAAGTTCTCTTATCAAGAAAGGTTGCAGTGTCTGGAACCAAGGCACCTGTGGGGAGATCTGACTTAGGTGTTTAAGGCTTTGAGAATAGAATGGATGTGCGGCTTAAGGCAAATTTCCACAGCTGTGTGGAAGTTTGCCTTAAGCCAGTTGGTAGTTGACTGCTGGCACAATTCTCCACCTGGTAGTGCTGAGGTGAACAGTCTGAATAAATTTGAGGAAAAACTATATAAACTATGGAAAAGTGATTATGGAAGGCATTATTAATAATCCCAATGTTAATCCAAGAAAAGCAGTGCCTAGTGATACCCACTAGGTACTGCTTTTCTTGTGTTTTCACCTACTCAACCAAAGCCATAGCTTGCTTCTAATGCTACACTGCTCCAATTTGTTGTGTGCACAGCCAAAGTATATGATGTTAAAATTATTTTTTTTGCATCCGGTTTCTTTGTTACTGGGTCATAATATTCAATCAGATTGGTCAGACAAGATCATCCTTTAATAAATCCATGCCGTGATTGCTGTATAACTACATTCTTGTCTGGGTGAGTCTGCATTACTTCTTTATCCACTGAATCCATTATTTTCTCTGGAGCAAAATCATACTTACATGTCTAATTACTCACTTCACCCTTGGATCCTTCTTTGTAAAAAAAATGGGGAGACATTTGCTTATTTTCAATCCATAGGGATTTCTCCAGAATTCACGGATGCTCTCATAATTATAATTAAGGGTTTGCTTATCTCTTTTGCTGCTTCTTTTAATATAAATGGATAGATCCCATCAGTATTTACTTTTAGCTTCAACAAATTTCTCTTCCATTTTCTTCTTAGTTATTACAAAATCATTTAACTCCCAGTTATAACTATGTGTACTTCTGTTATTCCTATCCCAAAAAATTTCTTCCCAGATGAATGTAGATGCAAATATTTTATTCAATTTGTCAGCAACCTGAAGAGGATCATCAAAAATTATGCCATTTATACCATGTGGTTCATCCTCTTCCTTTTAGTGTTAAAGCATATATTTCTAAACTAATATGTTGTTAAGGCTGTTGCAACATAGCTATACAATAACCATTTTCATTTTAGACTCTTAGTTCAACATTCAATGCCTGTACATTGTGCATGTTTTATAATTCATTACTTATCAACTCACATTGCATATACCTAGATGGTATAGATGCTGCTAATGGCATTTCTCCACTTCCTGTAAAAACCTGTGCTCCTGAGTGTACTCTTGTTTTGTGTCACCTTTTTAAACTTTCATATTTCAATGGTATTTTTCATTTCACTTGGAAATTTGCTCATATTCAGCCAATTCCTAAAAATGGTGACATATTCTTCCTTTATAATTTGTCATCCCATTGCATTTATCTCTACTCTTAACATGAAGTAATGGATAAATTTATCAATCACTAACTCTTATAGTATCTCAAAATCTTCCACTTGATCAATGACTGCCAATTGATTTCAATGTCAATCTACAAGTGATATCTCAATTTTGTTATTCATCTTTGTAAAAATTTGGCAAACCCTACAGCAAGCTTCACTCCACCTTATGGTTTCAGAAACCATGTTACATTTCTCTTGCTCTGATCAAACAGCTTCAACTTTCTGAATATTTGCTGCCAATCCCAAGGCAATTCTTTAGTGAAATAAAGAAAACTTCAATCCTTCTACAATTCAACCCTGTGTTATTTCTTGCAAAAAAAGCATTTTCTACTCTTGTGTTCATCTTGAATAAGAGATTTTTCTGGACAAAATCAGATATATTTACTGGAGATTGCTGCAACTTCCAATTTTCTTTGGCATAAGTATATAACAAGTATTGGTTCCTTTGCATAAAAAAAAAAAAGACACTGGGTTTTCTTTTTCATAACATTAGGATCAAAAATGTAGTATCTATATTTCTGATTCCAGTGTTACATTTCTTCTGAACAGCTACTGACTGTGCAAATCTCAAATCTACCGAACCCTGGAATATTGTTCCCATATCTGGATGGTATGCCAAAAACTTCTGGAGCTTCTGGATTCAAAAGAGAGTAGACGGGGTAATTAATATAACCCAATTCTTTCTCTTGACTCTCTTTCTAAATATTTCTTATTAGTTGCTTGATTATTCAAAAGGGAGCAGCAGTTAATTAATGATTCAATCTTAAAAATTCACTCCACTCCTTATAACACAGGTGTTCAATTTCTGTTGCATGGCTTTTCTACAGATATTTTCATGTGTACTGTTTTTTTGAATAGTATCTGTAAATTCCACTTTTCTTCTAAACCAGTCCAAACTTGTGCATCAGCTGGTCAATACACATTCAGAGTTCAACTTCGAATCAATCTATAGCTGTAACTTTTGTTCTAATTGATTTGTCCATATTTAAACATATTAATTAACAATGGCTAAGAATTTACAGATTTGAAGCTCACTGCTAAATGCAGATATACATGGGAAATTACATATGCATCAAACCCACAGAAAGCAATTCATCAAAAAGTATCAAAATTATTAGCACTCACATGCTCTCAAACCTCTATGATATTAATGTAAAAAATCGATCCTGCTATTGTTCTGAACTACATAAGACAAGTTATAAAAATTGAAGGCTAAACATATAAAAAACTACTTTGAAACAAGATGCAATTCATTGATAGATTAATTGTTTTATGGAGCATGGGCAACTTAGGCCATGGATTGCCAATTCCAAACAAGATACAAAAACAGATTTCTGTATCTATGTAAGTGCTGGGGAGGGAGCCACAGAAAGCAAATTTTCCAAAAAATATTATGTAATCATTACTTTTTGAATCATTCTAAACTGATATGAAAAATAATCAAAAAATTAAAAACTTAATATGAAAATTGTTTCATATTTTTAATTACAATAAAAAGATAATGCATTTTTTTCCCTTTTTACTTAGTTTATTCTTAATGATATAATGCAATCTTAAAAATTATTTAACTAAATTTGCATTTTTTACTGTCCATTGTTAAGATATTTTCTATATAAAACTGTATAATCATTTTTATAATTCTAAATTACTCAGTCGGACATGATATTAATGTAAAAAATCAATCCTGCTATTGTTCTGAACTACATAAGACAAGTTATAAAAATTGAAGGCTAAACATATAAAAAACTACTTTGAAACAAGATGCAATTCATTGATAGATTAATTGTTTTATGGAGCATGGGCAACTTAGGCCATGGATTGCCAATTCCAAACAAGATACAAAAACAGATTTCTGTATCTATGTAAGTGCTGGGGAGGGAGCCACAGAAAGCAAATTTTCCAAAAAATATTATGTAATCATTCCTTTTTGAATCATTCTAAACTGATATGAAAAATAATCAAAAAATTAAAAACTTAATATGAAAATTGTTTCATATTTTTAATTACAATAAAAAGATAATGCATTTTTTCCCTTTTTACTTAGTTTATTCTTAATGATATAATGCAATCTTAAAAATTATTTAACTAAATTTGCATTTTTTACTGTCTATTGTTAAGATATTTTCTATATAAAACTGTATAATCATTTTTATAATTCTAAATTACTCAGTCGGACCTCTGTTTAACAAAGTCCTTTTATTTTGACTTTTCCCTTGGAAGTTACATTTAAAATACTTTCCGTTGAATGAAGAAAATTTTCATATAGCGAACGGATTAGGGGAGAATTAACTTGGTACGCATTGTTTGCATTTCTGGCCTTCAGGCAATTAGTCCTGCTGCGCGAATTAAGAGAGCTAAAGCATTCTACAACTTAGTGGTACCTGGTAAAACCTATCTGACCACCTGTCCCACATACAGAGGAGTCGCGCTGGTCAAGAGTGAGCAGATCAAGGTGTATTCCCAATGGGCTCTGGCCCACCTTCTATTGCAGCGGTGTCCAACCTTTTCCCGTACAGTGGCCACATTCAAAAAAATTCAAAGTTAGATTTCTTTAGTGTGTTATATTTTCCATATCTTGTTGCATGTAAAAGTAAAATTGAAAATATTTGAAAATTTTATTAAGTACAATACACAATTACATTTACCGAAGAAAACATTTAATGAGAATTTTTTTGATAATTAAAATTTAAAATGCTGTTTAAGTTCACTTTCCTCACGGGCTGTTGGTTGGACACCTCTGTGAATCAACTGTAACACCCTGTTCAAGAATTAGAAGAGTGATTTTCTTTTACCCCGCAAATAATCATCTGTTGTTTCGCGGAATTGCGTTATCCATGTTTTTCCGTAAATTTTCCCTATCTCTGTTTACATGGTCACAGTACCTGAATATCTGAATGACACTGACATTTTGGACAGTTTCAAAAAAAAAATTCAAATTTAAGAATTGATGACGAGAGACGAAAACAAGGAAAACTCAAGGTATTAATCCTTCTAAACATGAATTGTTGGCATTTGGTGAAAGCAAAGTTAGAAAATTGTCAATTAGGTTACAGTTAAATTAAAGAAATGCAATTCTTGGATTTTGGGGATACCTAATTGATAAGAAGGTTTTGGTTGTTGTTGTTATTTGGTTTTTAGGAGCATTAGCAACTAAGGCCATATTGCTCCGGGGATATGCGGTGGTCATTCCCTGACCTTTCCGCATCCTCCGTATTTGGTGGTCACGGGCTCGAACCCCAGTCTAACCAAGAAGCGTGTGCTACGCACTGCTGCTCCTGCCCACCTGGCTACGGAGGTGCCATAAGAAGGTTTCAGAAGAATTGAATGAACGCTCTGAGTACGATACCAATTTCATCGAGTGAATGTGAACGAGGATTTTCACAAATGAATCTGATCACCAGGCCAACTAGCGCTTCGTTGATGTCAAAAACAGTTTCTTCACTACTGTTTCTTAAAATTGTAGGCCCCCCCTCGCATCCCCCCACCTCCTCCTCCCAGCTTGAGCTTAAGTGAGGCTCTTCGGATTCTCTCTCTTTTTTTAATTAGATCAAAAATGGCTCTTCACTCAAAAAAGGTTGACGACCCCTGGCATAGGGTGTCAGATGAGAACTTAATAAAAATTTGGAATATTCTACAAAAACTTCATTATGAAATTATTTTTACTTATTGTACTCACATTTTACTAATTTTTTATATACTTGAATAATAAATTTATGCTTAATAAACTGTGCTAATATACAGGCAGTTCTTGCTTTAGAGTTTTTTTTTTTTTTTTTCAAGTATCAACAAAATCGAAAATATGAACATTAATTGCAAAAAATTATTCATAAATACCACATTTAAAACCATGCACGTAGCTATACAATATAGTGCACCCCACTTTATGATATTAATCCGTTAATCACTGTATCGCAAAAATATCATAATGTGAACCCCAATAACACATTGTTTTTTGGTAATTCATTCCACGACCTCGGAAGTTTAAATTTTCACTATATAACTCCCTAAATGGTCATTTTTATAGTGTAAGTTGTATTAGTTACCAATTAAAATCATTAAACGCACTACACTTTCATCGTTATCATATGTTATATATAACTAATTTTGAACACCTCTGTGATATTTTTCTAAAGCACATTTCTGGAGATCACGACCATAAAACAATAAAAAAGAATTTGCACTTTACGGTTTATTGGGCTTTTCTGTTACTGCAAGCAATTATAAACTGTAAACTCGATGTTATTGCATTTGTGAAAATACCAATAGCTGGAATTGTGTGGGTTTTTGCATTATTATGGTGAAATGTGTTTCCCCTTTACCGAAATCTTCAATTGTATAAAAAACAAATAAATTTTCAGAATCTTCTCTTCATTCATATTTTTTAAGCTTCGTAAAATTGTCACTCCGCGCAAATCGTGTTAGTTGCAATTTGTGTGTTCCGTTAAAAAATGCTTATGCATGCTATTGAAATTTATAAAGAAAAGAGAAGATTATCTTGGAAATAAACCCCTCTTGAAGCATTTCTGAAGAAGACGACTCCTTGTGCAACAAATCGAGTGCTGAGCCAATAATGAGTGATCAACGAGTGTGCATTTAGTTGATGATGAAGAAGAATAAACATTCTTTAACATTCCTAAGTCATAAATAATTTCTCTATTATTATAATTTGATTTTAACTTGATTTTACAGGCTACATTTTCATTTCTTTGGATAAATCAATCATTGTTTAAAAAAACTAATTAGTTAACTAATTTCATTGTTGACAACGTAACCCCTATTTTTAACATTAGGTCTATGGGAAATAAATTCCCGCTTTACGAGTTTTCACTTTACAAGCGTGCGTTATGAACGAATTAACTCGTCGAGAACTAACTGTACTTAATTTGTTGTTCTTATTCTAAAAACATTACTACTAAAGTAACAATATCAGAAAAAAAGATTTTTAGAGTACTTTTCATATCCTTTTAATTTTTCATTATCATGAAGGAATGAGTTTGTTTGTTATTTTGTTTGTTATTTGGTTTTTAGGAGCATTAGCAACTAAGGCCATATTGTTCCGGAATATGCGGTGGTCATTCCCTGACCTTTCCGCATCCTCCTTATTTGGTGGTGCAAGGAATGAGTACCGGCACCTATTTTTTTTACAAAAAAAGCACTGAAAATGTCAGGGGTAGTAGTAGTAGTAGTAGTGGCACATGATGCAAGAAAGCAAGTGTAGGAGCTTATGCAGCATCAGCCAAAAAAAAAAAAAAAAAAAAATCACACCATTCCCTCCAAATGCCTGTCCAGTTCCTCCTTAAATTTATTTAACCTATCAACTTCTACAACGACAGATGGAAGTTTGTTCCAGCAATTAACCACCCGCTGGCTAAAGGCAAATTTCCGCACATCTATTCTACATCTGTCCTTTCTTAATTTGAACTTATGTCCCCGTAGGTTGATAATCTGAACAAGTGGAAGGATCCCATCAGAATTCAGCGTGCTCAACCCATTCAAGGCCTTATAGACCTCAATCAGATCACCGCGCAGGTGCCTAGTCTCCAGCCACTGCAATTTGCAGAACTTAAGCCTCTCTTGGTAAGAGAATCCCTTCATTCCCCTCACCAATCGTGTTGCTCTTCTCTGTACACGCTCAAGCAAATCTACATCCTTCCTAAAATGAGGCCTCCAGACCTGTACGCAGTACTCAAGGCGTGGCCTGACCATTGCCTTATACAGAGGGACAATCACCTCCTTTTCCCTGCTAGCAAAATTCCTATATATCATTGACAAAACCCCATGACCCGCCCTAGCAGCCTGTCTGCACTGCTCAGAAAACTTCATATCTGACTGCACAATTACTCCCAGGTCTTTTTCATTTTCTACCACCTTAAGTGTAGTACCACACAGTTGGTACGTTTCTCTGGGGTTACTTCTACCCATATGCAGTACTTTGCATTTGTCAAGGTTGAACTTCAGTTGCCACTTCTTAGCCCATCTGCTGAAATTATCTAGATCCTGTTGCAGTAGCACACTGCCATTACTGTCATTAACAACCCTGCCAACCTTTGTGTCATCTGCAAACTTCGACATTAAGCCTGATATACCTTCATCAATATCATTGATAAATACACAAAACAACAGTGGACCCAACACCGAACCCTGTGGGACTCCACTAATAACATTAGTCCACGAAGAGCAGCACCCATTAATTACCACCCTCTGTCTTCTCCCACTTAACCATCCTTTTATCCATTGTAGCAACTTACCCTTAATACCATTCTGCTCCAATTTGTACAGTAGTCTTCCATGCGCAACAGTGTCAAAAGCTTTCCTGAAATCCAAGTATATGATATCAAAATTATTTTTTGCATCCAGTTCCTTTGTGACCACATCATAATAACCAATCAAATTTGTCAGACAAGACTTTCCCTTAACAAACCCATGCTGTGTTTGAATTATTGCTGCAGTCTTGTCTAGATGATCCTGCAATGCATCTTTAACCAGCGACTCCATTATTTTACCCGGAACAGAAGTTAAACTAACTGGTCTGTAATTACTCGTGTCACCCTTCGATCCACCTTTGTGAATTGGGGACACATTTGCACATCTCCAGTCCGTGGGAACCTCCCCTGAGTCCAAGGATGCTCTCATAATTATGGCTAAGGGTTTGCTTAGTTGCTTCGCCGCCTCCTTTAAAATAACTGGATAGATCCCATCCACCCCAGGTGCCTTTCTTATGTTTAACTTCAACAATTTCTCCTCCACTTTGCTCTCAGTTATTACAAAATCATTAAGCACACTGCTACAATTTGATAACCTTCTTCCATTTTCAAATTGTAATAATTCCTCACGTGTGAATGTAGATGCAAAATACTCATTCAGTTTGTTTGCTATCTGAGCAGGATCATCAACAGTCGAACCATCGATGTCAAGTGGACCAATCATATTCATCCCCTTCCTTTTAGAGTTTATATAAGTAAAGAAATCCTTGCTGTTTTTCTTAGCATCTTTTGCCAAAGATTTCTCATAATCCGCCTTCGCCTGCCGAACCTCCTTTGTGACCTGATTACAGACTAGCTTATATCTGACAGAGGCTTCTGCGTCACCTGATAATTTATATGCATCCCATGCATTTTTCTTCTCTGTCACGAGTCTCATTAGTTCATTTGATAACCATTTAGGCCTAAACCTTGAACGATATTTCTTAATCGGTATATAAAGTCTAGTAGCTTCCACGATTAATTCTTTGAATGCTTCCCACTTAGAATTTACTGTTTGTAACATCGTCAGTTGATCCCACTGTACAGAATTTAAAAACTGTCTGAGACCACTGTACTCCCCTTTACGGAAGCAAAAACCCTTTCCTTTACCCCTGACGGTAGTTACCTCTTTGAGTAAATCCCACTTCAGCACACTGTGATCACTGCCACCTAGTGGTTCCTTTATCTGCAAATTCTTAATACACGAATGATCACTGCTGATAACCAGATCAAGAGTGTTACTTTCTCTGGTTGCCTCTCGAACATGCTGCTGCAGAAAACAATCATGCAATAACTCCACAAAAGTCTGACTAGTGTGTGAGTGACCAACCCACAAGTTCCAGTCAATATCTGGGAAGTTAAAATCCCCCATTATAAGACATTCTGATTTACTGGCCCACTCTATTTCTCTGTACAATTGTTCATTGTACTCATTCAAGTCATTAGGTCTATAACACACTCCTACTCTTATTTTTCCTTTCGCAGTGCTTATCTCACACCAAACTGACTCAACAGAGCACTGTTCATCTATATTAACTGGGTGCACTTCCTTTGATTTTATGTTTTTCTTAATTAACAGCATAACACCCCCTCCCTTTCTGTCCTGTCTTCTTCTGGGTGGCCAAACTGTGGATCTTGTGCCACATGCAGTTCTTTGGCATATAATGTGAGGCACGTGGAAATATGTTGGCTGAGCTCCTTTTTGCATTACAATTCATATAAAAGGTAAATAAATTTTCAAGCTTCATAATTATTTACCAGGTATAAACTGAGTCCACTGGATTAAAACATAAGTTTAATGTTCATGGTAAAGTTCATGGTAAAACATTAAGTTTAATGTTCATGGTAAATCCTAACTTGAATGCTAGATTCGAGTCGGTGATTAAAGAAATTTTGCATTAGCAAGGATTATAGAGGAATTGTGCTAGAGAATCAGTAATCGCACAAACCGGTACTGACAATGTTAGTTTTAGCAGGCATGGCTTGCGACCGTGTGATTGTGTTGTGTGTGTGGCTATGTTTTGCTGGCAGTGAAATTAGCAGGGTGTTAGTGTGATACTGGGCACTGTAAATTTTGGTTGCATTGCACGCGTTGGAGCTTATTGTTTCTTTTCACTTTAATTTTTTTTAGAAGTGTCTATGAAAATTTTGTGAAGGAAGATGGCGTCATAAAATTGTAAGAAGCAAAAGCATGAAGATGAAAACAGAAATTTTAAGCCAGAGTGGGTGGAAGATTTTGCATTCACCGTTAGAGGAGGTAAACCTTTGTGCTTTATCTGCAATGTGTCACTCAGTCATTACAAAGCCAGTAACTTGAAACGCCACTATGAAACAAATCACAAAAACTTTTCATCTGATTATGCACTCAAATCAGAATTACAGAAAAACAAGTTAACTGTGTTAAAATCATCACTAAATAGCCAGCAAGCACTGTTGACAATGTTCAGTAAGGAAGCCAATACAACGACTGAAGCTAGTTTTGTTATATCATGGAATATTGCTCTTGCTAAATGCCCATATTCTGATGGTGAATTTGTTAAGAATATAGCTAAGTTGTTGCAGTGTTAGATCCAAATAACACAAAACTTCAGCAACTAATACTTCAGCACAAACACCAGCTTCACGCCACACTACAGAGAGGCGTATCTCCCAGATCAGTGCTGATGTTGAAACGTCAGTGTTGCAGGCAAAATGCAGAATGAATTAAAGAATTCCTTTGCATTCAGCTTAGCTCTTGATGAATCTACAGACATACAAGACAACCCACAACTGGTGGTATTTGCTTGTTATGTTTCCTCTGATGTAACTGTGAAAGAAGAGATGGACTTAGTGGCACTAAAAGAAACAATTCGTGGTGTTGACATTAAAAATGCACTTGACAGAGCCTGAACAAATGCTAATATTCCACTGAATAAACTCGTCAGTGTTGCAACAGATGGAGCACCTGCAATGGTGAGGAAAAATGCAGGATTAATTGCACTTATGAAAAGTGATCCCAGCTTTCCAGAGTTTCTCCCTGTTCATTGCATTATTCATCATGAACACCTGGCGGTCATATACTTCAAGTATGAAATCTATCCTTGAAATTGTCAATTTCATACACTTAAATGGGAAGACCCACCGACAGTTCAAAAATTTTATTGAACAACTGGAGCTGGTAGATAAACCGAGTGATGTCTCTTTCTACTGCATTGTGAGTTGGCTGTCAACCAATGTCTTCAGTAGATCTGTTGGAGCCTATTATTACTTTTCTTGAAGAAAAGAAAAGATTCTATCCTCAACTGGAAAATGATGAATGGATGCAAGATCTAATGTTCCTTACAGATATAATGAATCATCTACACACTTTCAACTTGAAAGTGTGTAGAGGATAAGATCAGAAATAATCTTATCCTTGCACTGCAAGGATAAGATTATTTCTGATCTTACTCAGACAATTTTCAGTTTTCAGAATAAAATAAGTTTTTCAAAGAGACATTGTCAAGACACTTCAGTTACTTTCCCAATCTCAAAAGAAGAGTAAATACATTCACTGATATTGAAATAAAAGAACATAAACTCAAGGAATACAAAGACTGCTTGATAATTTCCTAGACAGGTTTAAGGACTTGCAGAAGCTGAAGCCCTGCTTCGTCTTTCTTGTAAATCCATTCATTGTTGATGTGATCAATGATGGTTGTCCAATTCTCGAACCTCTGGTTACAGAATTATCTGCTGTGGAAATGGAACCAATAGAATTACAGGAGGACCTTGGTCTAAAGATGATCCATAAATCCCAGTCTACAATTGGGTTTTGAGAGCAAGTTCCAGAAATAAAATATCCTGAACTGAAGAAAACCAGTGCATAACTCATCTCAATTTTCAGCACAACATAATGCTGTGTGAATCACTGTACTCTGTAATGAAGTTTGTGTTGTTGTTTTTTGGTTTTTAGGAGCATTAGCAACTAAGGCCATATTGCTCCGGGAATATGCGGTGGTCAGTCCCTGACCTTTCTGCATCCTCCGTATTTGGTGGTGACGGGCTCAAACCCTGGTCTAATCAAGAAGCGTGTGCTATGCACTGCTGCTCCTTCCCACCTGGCTACGGAAGCGCCTGAAGTTTGTGAAGTCGAAGCATTGTACAATCCTTACAAATCAACATCCGACGGAGCTAATTCGTACAGCCTTGACAACACATCAGCCAGAATTTAAATGACTCATAGCCAAGATGGAGACTCACAAGACCTCTACTAGCAGTAAATAGCCTAATAATTGTAGCAATGTCTATTTGTGTCATAAAAATATTACGATAAGACTTATAATTTTGTAAGGTGGTATCTGATTAAAATATCTAATTTTATTGGTTTACATATTTTTCTCCATGTTTTGACTGGATATTTACTAAGACTAATAAATATCATTGAAAATATCTGTTTTTACCCCTTTTATTTTTATTTTTGGCAATCTCATTTAATATTAATGCAATGCAAATTTGCATATTTTTCTAAGATGTTTTCATAGTTCATTACCGTATTAAATACACTCAATATAGTTAAAACAATAATCAACCAGGATTTTGAAAACATTTAGCACATATATATATATATATATATATATATATATATATATATATATATATATATATATATAGGTACTTTGTGATTATTGAAACTAATAAATTAACAGTTTAAAAACTACATACATGAATAAACAATATATGTACATGTATTTCTTAATATTTATGTAAAAGTTTTATAATAAAATGTGCGTGTAACAATAAAAACATGTGTGTAATATTTGTTCATGTCTTGTGGCTCTCAAACATCTGAAATTTATCATATGTGGCTCTTACGTTAAGAAAGTTTGGCCACCCCTGGAATATGTGTTAATCATCAAGTGTGCTTTAAAGCTCAAATAATTAATACTCAAAGCTTTGAGTATATTTCTACTAATTTTTTTATCCTTTTACTTTGTGAATATAATTTTTATTCTCAAAGATAAACCAATCAAGCTTAGAAAAAGATAAAATTTTTAATCTCGAGGAAAGAAGTGAAGGAAAGAATAAGAAACAGAATTAAAGATTTAAAAAAAAAATCCATCAAACTTACCGGGAGATGGGCATGGATCCACAGCATACCTAAAGCAAAAATGTGTTTTTATTTTAACTGTAGACTAAACATTAACTGTAAACATTTCAGTTAAATATAGTGTAATACCACTAATAAATATTTTTGAATTTTTTAGATTTATATTAAACTGTTCAATAAGTTTTGTTTAATGGTAGTGATAATTCGATAATTGTAGGTTTCTTAAAAGTGGTAGTGATAAAAAACTAAATGATTAAATTAGTCAGCATGTGGCTCAGTGGACAATTTACTTGGTTAATATGCTAGTATTTATTTATTAGGTATACCTAACCCTTATAGTGAAATAGAGCTCCTATAGTGACTGCATCAAGTATTTGTACCATGTTATAAAGCAGACAGACAGACAGATATATAGGGTTGCTGTATGCACACAATTCAGAGAATGGACAAGATGAAAGATTTAAGTGACTTTGAAAATAGCATGATAGTCAGTGCCAGATGCACTGGTATGAGTATAATCTGAAACAGCAACTCTGCTGGGGTGTTCAGATATGTCTCTCTCTCTCTCTCTCTCTCTCTCTCTCACACACACACACACACACACACACACACACACACACACACACACACACACACACACACCTTTGAATAACTTGGTTGAATAACTAAATAAAATTCAATCAACAGCAACCCCGTGGTTAGAAACAGCTCAATGCAAGAGGCCAATGGAGGCTGACAGGATTTGTGTAGGGTAACAGAAAGGCTACTATCAACTTGATTGTCAACTTGTTTGCTACTATCAACTTGTTAGCTAACAGTGGAGGATTGAAAAATAGCACATTAACAAATAAACAGCCTTTCCCCAAAGACAGTATGTATTACCAGGAAGTTAAGGCAACTCTGCATCCTTGATAAACATAATTTATTAATATGGAATTGATTTATATTAGCTTAATGTTTACTGGAAGCTACTTCCATCTCCAGAGGCCAAGATTAAGTGAACAGTGTTAAAACTTCTACTGTGAATTACGTTAGGGGTGGAATACGAAAAACAAAAAACTAAAATAAAAGATATACTCATGACTTGATGAAGCAAGCCAAGAACATGTGCCTACTATTCATTCTGCTGAAAATTAAAGGAATTCCTTTGTTAATTCTATTCCACAAAATCTGTTACTAAATTCACCTTTGAGAATTTTTATCTTTTTGTTACAGAAATTTCTATCATAGCAATCCTGGTTTCAACAAAGTTATTCAAAAGAACAGCCACTTTATTCCAATATATGTTAAGGTATTTACTGAAACATTTAAAAATAATTGTTCACCTCAATACAAAAACTTAAAATTCTGGCTGTGTGTCAAGGCTCAATCAAGTCATGTTTCTGTCTCTGAAGAGTGCTGGAAGGGATCGACAAAGAGAATGAAACTCTCATTTAAATTAATTCTGTTAAGATGAATCACCACGCATCATCCCATTTCAACTTATCAGAATAACAGTTCTACATTAGAGATATACAGTCGAAGTTCTATATAACGACCCTCCAGGGGGAATGAGAAAAATGGTTGTTATAGCGATTGTTTATAAAATCCCCAACAAAACAAGTAAAAGCTTGAATATTTAATGAATATTCTACTAATACAATGTAATTTAAGGTTATTTATAATATTTACTACAGTATTAAATTAATAAAGGAAGAAGCATGCGAAACCACGCATTGCATCATTTAAGGTGGTATATTCTGCATGTTTGAAGCAGTTGGCGATCAATTTTTCATCAGCTTCATTCCTTGATTAAACACATAAATACATTGCCTGCAGGATGTCAATTTCGCACTGAATTTTGCTTTCAAGACAGCACAATTTTATTTAATAGCATTCTTTGGTAGTTATTCTTAAAAAACTGGATTACAACTTGATCAAATGGCTGAAGAGCTGATGTCACATTTGGTGGTAGGTACTTGACAGTGATTGTACATAGGTCGTTTACTTGACAATGAGGAGTGCAGTTATCCACAAACAGCAAAATTTTTCTATTCTTCTCAATCATCATGCGATCTAAGTCTCTGGTCTATTCTTCCTAGATTTGTGATGTCACCTTTTGTTTTGCTTGATACATAGTTGGCAATGTCTTCAAACCTTTAAAGAATTGAAACTTCTGGGCTTTCCTAATGATTAAAGGAGGAAGCTTCTCTGTGCCAGTCATGTTTGCTGCTGGGAGAACAGTAATCCATCGTTTGGCCTTTTCTTCTGCCACACATTTCACCTTTAAATATAAGTGTTTTATCTGGTAGCAAATTTAAGAAAGAGTCCAGCCTCATCAGCATTGAAGATGTTGTATGCCAGAAAAACATTTTTTAAACAATTTTCCTTAAATTCCTTTGTAGAATCACTGTCCATGGTTGCATTTTCACCACACACTTTTTTTTGAAAGACATGATGAGTCTTAAATTTCTGGAACCATTAGCAGAGGCATATGATGCAAGAAAACAAGCTTATACAGCATCAGCCAAAAAATCCTATTTCGCACATCCATTCCATTCTAAAAGTTCGTCCAGTTCTTCCTCAAATTTATTTAAGCTATCAACTTCCACAATGACAGATAGAAGTTTGTTCCAGCAATCACCTATTCACTGGCTAAAGGAAAATTTCTGCACATCTATTGTCTTTCCTCAATTTGATTTTATGCCTCCTCGGATCGCAATCTGAGCAAGAGGAAGAATCCCATCAGCATTGAGCCTGCTCAATCCATTCAAGGCATTATGCACCTCAATCAGATCACCTTGCAGGTGCCTAGTCACCAGATGCTGAAATTTGTAGAACTTAAGCCTTTCTTGGTAAGAAGACCCCTTTGTTCCTCCCCCCCCTCACCAATCTTGTTGCCCTTCTCTGTACTCATTCTAGCAACTCTACATCTTTCCTAAAATGAGTACAGAGAAGGGCAACAAGATATGTTGGCTTAGGTAGTACCACAAAGTTGGTACTTTCTCTGGGGTTACTTCTACCCATATACAGCAGGCCCACATTATAAAGCGGTTCGCTTTACGCTGATTCGCTATAACACTGTTCTTATATTATAACCAGTATCTAACTATAACGCTGTCACAGACCACTATAACGCTCTTTTACAGATTGCATTTTCAGCATATTTAACGAAATTGTTTCATTTAATGGAGTCGTTAGCTTGAAAATGAATAGCAAAACAGCATTAAAACGTTTCCCACGCTCGGTTAAATTTTCTCGCATGCTAATTTAATTGCAGTACAGTGACTTGTTACGTAGTTCCGAGATCGACATTTTAAAAAATGATCACGTATATTGCTTGTAATATTTGCGTTATATGCATTTATCCGAAGTCTAGTCATCACTCAGTACAGTATTAGGCATCGTGCATAACGGACAGTTTACTTGAACATTGTATCCTAATTAATGCAACCAACGCAGTTACATTTTCGAAGAGTTAATAATGGCTGATAACAATGAAAAAGCAACAACGTTTGGGCACAGTACAAAGACTATAAATGTAAGAAAAAGACTGAATTTGAAAATTAAATTAGACGTTTTGAAGCGAATCGATTCCCGTCAACAACAAGTGGATATGTACCATAATTTAGGACTTGCAAGTTTAACTGTAAGAACAATTATAAAAAATAAAGAATTAATTTTAGCAGCGGGAAAGATTGCTGTTCCATTGCAAGCAACTAGGGCTACGCCGGGTATTAGGATTGAAATGGAAAAGACTAACTAATTTTATTGAAGATAAAGTTCAATGCAGAATTCAGTTGTTAAATATTATAAAAGAGAGAGAGAGAGAGAGAGAGAGAGAGAGAGAGAGAGAGAGACAGACAGAGATTAGCCAATATGATGATCTGAAGATCTGAAGAAAACTCACCTAAAAAAAAAAAAAAAAAATGTAGAACCATTTAAAACTGGTAAAGGCTGGTTGAATAGATTTAAAATCTAGGGAGAAGCCGCAAGTGCAGATCAAGGAGCCGAAACTTTCAAAGAAGAACTTGTTAAAATTATTGAAGAGGGGTATTATGTGTTATACTACTCAAGTTTTTAACATAGATGAAGCATGACGTTTTTTGGAAACGAATGCCTAAAAGAAGTTTCGTATCGAAAGAAAAAAAAACATACCAGGTTTCAAAGCAGCGAAGGATCGGTTGACTTTATTGTTGGGTGGTAATGCTGCGGGGGATTTAAAATTAATACCCCTTTTAGTTTATTTGGAAGAGGGCCAAAGTTCAACCCAAAATCCACACATTTTTCATGATTAAACAATTAAATTAAATCAATTAAAATCAATTAAATTAATTTTAATTGGAATTAAGTTTACTTTTGATACGTAAGTAGTTACCACATAATTATATATGTATGTAATGCAGAATATTTTATATGTACAAATATTTGAATATTAAATATTTTAACCGACATTTGTGCATCTTTTCACTACCATTTATTATTGATTAGGAAATATCCTATGGCACCGACCGCAACTCACAAATACATATGTTACCTTGTGGGAATGGGGCGCTCGCTTAGCGCAGATTCACTTAGCGCTCTGTTTTTCTGGAACGAATTATCAGCGTTATGTGGGGGTCACCTGTACAGTAGTTTGCTGTTGTTAATGTTAAACTTCAGTTGCCACTTCTCAGCCCATCTGTCCAACTTTTCTAGATCCTGTTGCAGGATCTAGAAAATTATCCATTTGATGTGCAAATGATTCAGCCTTAGCTTTTAAAAGATTACCATCTAGGGGAACTTTTTTTGCATGCATCATCATTAGCTATTCCAAAATTATCTTTTTAAGATTGCCTTTCATGCTCAAATTCTACCCTGTGCAGCAGCAAATTTTTATAAACTTTCAATCATCTTCCGATCTTTCAGGATAGTGAACAGTGTACTCTTAAGAATGCACACCATTATCTACAGCTTGCGAAATCCTAATTTTATGTGATTGGCAAAGCTATCCACATTCTTGGAGCCATACCAATAAACACACACTGCAAATGACTTCTAGCCAATGTTCATTTGATTACTGCATTACGAGAAAAGGAGTATGGGAAATGATTTCTAATCGTCAGGCTGGAATTATTCAATATATTTGAACTGTTCTGTCATTTTTAAACACAAATATTGTAAAAAGAAAGTGAAAATTCAGATTAAGAGGTAGAAATTTAATGGTCATTAGAGAGAAATCCTTTTGTTTGTTGTTGTTTGTTATTTGGTTTTTAGGAACATTAGCAACTAAGGCCATATTGCTCCGGGGATATGTGGTGGTCATTCCCTGACCTTTCCGCATCCTCCGTATTTGGTGGTCATGGGCTCGAACCCCGGTCTAATCAAGAAGCGTGTGTGCTATGCACTGCTGCTCATGCCCACCTGGCTATGGAGGCATCAGAAATCCTTTTATTTTCAAGGTTGTTATACTGAATGTAAAATATCATTAGGTTAAAGAGGAAATGGCAGGGACCAAAAACATTGGATGATATAATGTGTTGGAAAGTTAAAAAGAGGGTTTTTTTTTTTTTTTTTTTTTTTTTTATGTAAACCCCAAAGACGAGAGGTATTAGAACCTATCATACTTATTACCGTGCTTGGGTTGGAGGTTGAGAAGACAAAAGAAGATATTTGTTGACATTGGACTTGAACTTCTGTAGATTGTAATTTTCAGGAAATACGTATGAAGGAAGGTTGTTCCAGAAAACGGCATAAATGAGGAAGATGAAAAGTTGGTTCTGTGGGTTTGAAGTTGGACAGTAAATGGATGTTGGCTGGTGGCGGCACGTGTTCGGACTATTTTGAAAGAGAGAGCGGGAATTATAGAAGCCAATTCAGAAGAACAGTGCCCATGGAAGTATCTGTAGAAGAGGCATGCAGCAGAAACAGTGCGTCTATGAGAAAGCGAGTGGAGAGACTCTGTTAGAAAGAGTAGAAGTAATTGCAATGGGATGATAATTGGATGGGAGGGATTTATCACCCTTTTTTGGAACTGGCTGGATATGAGCAAATTTCCAAGCAGAAGGAAAAACACCTTTGGAATAAGAAAGTGAAAAAAGGTGGGAAAGAATAGGAGTAAGTTCAGGAGCACAGGTTTTGAGAACAAGTGGAGAAATACCATCAGGAACTGGAGCTTTCTTAGCATCAAGATTCATCAAAATTCTTCTGATATCCTTTTGACGGAAGACCACAGGAGGCATTGAATGGAGAGTGTTGGGAATGGTGGGAGGTGTTTTACCAAGATCATTAATACATGAGCTGGAAGAAAAATGGGATGCTAGCAGGTCAGCTTTATCCTTGGCTGAAGTGACAACAGAACCATCTGGTTTGGACAGAGGTGGGAGCAGAGATGGGCAAAAGTTGCGGTCAATAGCTTTGGCAAGAGACCAGAATGCTCGGCTACCATTAAGGCAAGAAGCAAGTTTTCTACTCTTAGCCTGTTCAAACTCTAGTTTGGACTGATTAATAACTGCTTTACAATTGTTGCTAGTTTTGGTGTAGGCAGAAAATGAAACTGAAGAATTAAAAACAAGCCAATTACGATATGCAATATTCTTCTCTTGGACAGCCTTAGCACATTTATTGGAAAACCAAGGTTTAGATAAAGGACGAGATTTTAAAGTGGAGTGTGGGATAAAGGATTCCATTCCTGCAAGAATAATTTCACTGACACGATCTGAGCAAACGTTGACATCAGAAGTTTTGAAACAGTAATCTGACCAAGGAAAAGAAGAAAAGAAGTCTCGCAGGTCATCCCATTTTGCATTCTTGTAATGCCAAACAATACGAGGTTGGGAATAGCCACGAGATAAAGGTTCCATTGGAGAAGAAACAATCACCAAGTTGTGATCTGAAGTGCCTAAAGGACCTCTGACTTCGACCGTGTACTTAGAAGGGTTGTTTGTGAGAAAAAGATCAAGAATATTGGCTGTATGATTAGGTTTGTCCGGTATTCTTGTAGGTAAATGAACAATCTGTGCTAGGTCATTAGTAATTGCAAAAGCCTCGGCATCTCGACCTGCTGGGTCGGTGTGACTAGAAGACGGAAGCCAGCTGGAGTTGTGAACATTAAAATCACCAAGGAAAATTACCTCACTGTTAGGAAAGTTGGACTGGAGAAAGTCAAGTTGCAAAGAGCGGAAGTCAAAGAGCTCCAAGTGAGTAGTGGAGTTGGGAGAACGGTAGAGACAACAGATGAATTTGACACAATGAGGTAGAGAGATTTTAAGCCAGAGAAGATCAAAGAGAGGAGATTCCAAATTGCCAAGTCTCTGACAGGGAATATCAGAACGGACATATGCACAAGTACCACCTTTGAGGCGAAAGGAATCATAAAGAGAATAATTTGGGCATCTGAGTTGAGCAGTAGTTGAATCAACCGATAACTGAGATTCGGTCAGAAAAAGTACATGTGGTTTGGCAGACTGCAAGTGGAAATGGACATCATTGAGATTAGAATTGAGACCACGTACATTTGTGAAATGAATTAGGAAGTGCTTGGGAGGTTTAGATCTTTTTGCAGATAAGCTTGCTCTATTAGTTTGGCAATTCATGGTGTATTCAATAGTAAGAAAAAGTGGGTGGGACATGCTGTATGAAGTAATGAAATTTTTGGATATGGTGTACATGTGGTAAGAATATACCCAGATCCTTGACATAACGTGGCCTCGACAATGCTCCCCGCATACACACTACTCGGACTCCCTCCAGTCACTATCTGGCAGAGTAGAGGTAGCAAGATTATACACTAGCTGATCCAGAAGCCTCCTAGAGAGTTACCAATAGGTTCGGTCCGGTGTACTAACTGGCGGCTGGCCTGCGAACACCGTTTTAGAGCTGTACCCTCGAAATGTAAGGAATATTGGATCTCGCCACAACGTTCATCATAACCTCAAAAGTCATCAATCATACTGCATGATGGAAGAGATGGGGAAGGGTTGACCAGAACTTAGCTCTAGAGACTAAACATGGGTTCCACCACTTCAAGCCTCCAATGAACCCCGGGGGCTCACATCTGGTGAGTATGGGCTTGACACACCCAGGGTCCCGAGCTATATATCATCATTCTTCTCTTTCTTGGTGATTCCCTTCTACTTTTGACTCTCTCTCTCTCTCTCTCCCTCTCTCAGGGTAACTCGGGAACTTTTTTTTTTCCTGGTGCATCATAAACTTCAGGCTTCCTTGCACCATATGGCTATTAATAATAATAATAATAATAATAAGCATAGTGGTGGTATTTCACCGCTTGATGAGAGTCATCTACCACCTAGTACTGTCTGGTAACATAGAGGGGGGGGCGTTCCTCCATGTGGTGTGGGCACCACACCTCGACCCCCTGCTTACGTTGGTTCACACCTGGGTGGTCACCCACCATGTACTTGTGCATGGAGGTTATACCCAGGATTACTAACAGTCCCACCATCGTGAAGGTGCAAGCAGAGGATTTGGCTGTCACAAACCGTTCGGACTTCGCCAAAATTGGATCCACTTGACTTGAGTGTCACCCGAATATCAGTTCCATCAGCGTTTTAAACTCCCAGGTAGCAAGTACAGCTTGTCTGGCATATCTGAGAGAATGTCTGTGACAACCTCAAGGCCCAGGGTTGCTATGAAGAGCTTCGACTGTATTTGTTATTGTATCTGTATATCATGTATATGAATATTTAGTTATTTCACATAAGTTTGTTCTATAATTCAGCCATAACTGCCTTTTTATAATCATGTTAAAATGTGCAATAGCTATTCACATTACATTTAGAGTTCAACCCTGAACTCACTGTGTCATAATTTTTCTTACTTTCCCAACTCTCACCACAACACTATCCTAGGACCATATATGATTAGAGAGAAGTTGGGAAAGTTGGATTCATTGTCTACATTCCGTGCAGTTTATAATTATACTTTAAAACAAAAAGAGAAAACAGAATAAAATTTATGTTAGAAAAGTTGCTTGAACCATATTTTCTAAAGATTACTTACGTTACATAAGCCAATTCACTCTTAAGTCGTTTTACTCGTCGCCTATAGTAAAGTACCAGTAATATGATTATTACTAATAATATAGATGCCAAAATTATTCCAGAAATTACACCAGCAGTAGACGTGCTATCGTCATCCTTTTTCTGTACACTGCTACTAAGAAGACCTATAACATGCAAATATGTCACTTTATTATTTACCAGTTAAAAAATTGCAATTGAAATTAAGCTATTCTGTCAGATCATTAGTTTTCTAAAGACAAACATTTATATAGTATGCATTCTAAAGTGCTACTCTCATATGAATCCAAAATAACTGCACATTACAAAATATTTAAAAAGGTACAAAAATTTCTTGTATAAATAATTTCATAAGTGAATAAAACAGTTAAGGAGTATCTCTCACTTCAATACATAAAATGGCAGATATACCATTAGTGTAAAAGGTTCTAAGTGGTACAAAAATTGACCTTGTCATATGTATGTAGACAGACAAACATTTTTCATGTGTGGACTACGGGAAGTACATACAGGGACATTTCAAATAATGCTTGTTTATGTATCAACTTTTCCATTACATGTCACCATCTCTTATCTATTTTTACAACTAATAGATTTCACTAGATGGCAGCAGCAAAATAGCACTGAAATTAAGGAGAACACTTGAGACACCTGTTAGATACTGTTTTCTGATTGGGCTCACAAAAGCTGAAATTGAAGAATTATTTGGAATTCTGATCCGTAAGTTGATGCAACTGAAGTGAGTGATAGATGAATAGAAGATATTAGTACTTAAAAAAAAAAAAAAAAGTAATAAATTTATTTCTTTTTATGAACTTTTTTGGTATTTTAAAAATTTCTGGTTTGATTTTTGACAATATTTTTACAATCATGTCAAATTAAGAAAAAAAATAATACATTAGAACCTGGATAAGAAATTCCTGCATAAGAAGTTTTCCCCTATATTAGGTTTGGTTTCTTAATTTCCGATTTCAACTCTATATATTGTAAAATATTATTTCCCTGCATAAGACGTTTCCCAGGTAAAACGTTTTTCCCTGCATAAAAAGTTTGTAATAAAGAATACAAAGCGTATTATTATAATGATGTTTTCCCACTTAATACGTTTTTTAAATATAGAAATTCTTCATTTTTATATCAAAAAAATATAAAACAATATAAATATTTTGGTAATCGAACAAGTTAGTGCCAAGCATCATTTTAGTTCATAGTAAATCACTGAAGTAGGTGAAATGGCATCGTTTTTATTACTTCTCATATTGTAAATGCCTTCACAATGAGTTACCCTGATATTGCACTACCTCGAATAAGCAACACTTCACCAGTGGAGAAGACTAATGTTACTTATTCTCGGAGGATACCACCACCCTTGAGTGGTGGTATCCTCTGAGAATCCACTGGCGAAGCAATATTGAACTACCTTATTCAAGGTATTTGAATATCAGGGCAACTCGGGAAGGCATTCACAGTCTGCACGGGCAGCACAGTGGTATCGTCACCATCCTCCCCACACTGGGTGGAAAAGGCCTGGGTTCGAATTCCTTCAGTGACGCGAAGAACTTTAATGGGCTTTTTTCACTCCGTGGCTGTGTTAGTCAGTTTTAGGTGTAGATAGCAAGGTTTTTCCCCTCAGAAACTGGGTTTTTTTCATCTAGCAAAACAGGCAAATCGACCAGAGAACACATGCAATTTACAGACACTAAACGTGTTTATGTAATAAATTACGGCTACCATAATATAATAATTATTTTTTTTGAAGGCATTCACAATATGAGACATAACAAAAATGATGCCATTTCACCTATTTTGGTCGGTGATTTACCATGAATTAAAATGATGATCCTTGGCGCTAACTTGTTCGATTAGTGAATTTTGTAGTCTGAGGCTTTCAGCGCTAAAACCTTTTTAATATAAACATTTTAATATAATGGAGGTGACATACTGGAATTGTTTTCATCGATATCCATAATTGAATAGCGAAGACCACGTGAAGCACAGTGAAGCATTTGCTGCTAAGTTCGAATGGTTGTGAACAGCTCTGAATTAATTAGTGGAGTGTTGCTCCGTCTTATTGTAATTGTGACCTTTTAAGGTATGTTGAAACCCCAAAGCTCATTCTTCCAACTTGGTAATGAGTTTAATGAACAGAATGTTAAGCAATTAGAAATCCTCATTTTAAATATGTTTCCCATAGGCAGAGTAAAATATAAATTCTGAAATAGTACTTAAAATCAATCTTTAACTTATGTATGTGCATATTTTCTTTTTTATTTGTGTAGTTAATATTTCATACCCCTAGGTCATTTTCCCTCATAAGAAGTTCTAAACCTCCAGTCCCTTGGAAAACTTCTTATCTGGGTTCTACTGTATTTAAAAGAATTTATACACAATGCTTTCATTTTTAAAAAAAACTTTAAAATTTAATGAAGAAATTTCCTCTACACAGCCTATCCCAAACACATTCAGTGAAATTCATTAACGAAAGACTTATCAGAAGGTGTACAGTATAATGATAAATACAAAGTAACACATGATCCCTTGAATTAGAGATTTTTCCAGAGGAGAAAACAGACTGATATGTGGAATTCTGGGCAGCAAAGAAATGGAGACCAACCTGGAGTCCAGCACAAGGTTTTCGGTTAGGTAAAAATAGTGTGGAGGAGTGATAAAAATTTATGCATAGCATACCATCACTTCTGGTTCAAGAAGATTTCGTTTTATTGAGAGAATCTATTGTCAGAGAAACAGGTAACATTTTTTGTAATAAAGATAGGTGGACTAGAACCAGAGTATGTTTGCCTGGAACAACAAATGATGATGTTACCAACAGATTTTAAGGAAGGGGAGTAAAGAGAGCATTATTATTATGTGCTGACTAATCATGTGACTTGTGGCAGAGAAGAAAAATACATTGCATGCATATAAATTATCAGGTGACACAGAAGCCTATAGTAGATATAAGCTAGTCCGTAATCATGTCACAGAGGTTAGGCAAGTGAGGTCAGATTAAAAGAAATCGTTGGCAAAGGATGCAAAGAAAAACAGCAAAGACTTCTTTACTTATGTAAACTCTAGAAGGAAAGGAATGAATCCGATTGGTCCCTTGATATCGATGGTTCAACTGTTGATCCTACTCAGATGGCTGACAAAACAGGTTAGGCAAGTGAGGTCAGATTAAAAGAAATCGTTGGCAAAGGATGCAAAGAAAAACAGCAAAGACTTCTTTACTTATGTAAACTCTAGAAGGAAAGGAATGAATCCGATTGGTCCCTTGATATCGATGGTTCAACTGTTGATCCTACTCAGATGGCTGACAAAACTGAATGAGCATTTTGCAACTACATTCTCACATGAGGAATTCTGGAGGAAGTGGAGGACAGAAGCTTATTAAACTCTAGTAGGGAGCTAAATGATTTTGTAATAACTGAGAGCAAAGTGGAGGAGAAATTGTTGAAGATAAACATATGGATGGAATCTATCCAGTTATATTATTATTTTCATTTTTATTTTCTTCTTCTTATTATTATTATTTTATTCTTATCATTTTATTTTATTTTTTATTATTTTATTATTAATGTTATTTATTTATTATTATTTATTTTTTATTTTTGGCTGGTGCAGCATAAGCCATAGGCTTCCTTACACCATGTGGCCATTGCTAATACTAAATACAAAATATTAAGGAAGGCAGCAAAGGAAGTAAGCAAACCGTTAGCTATAATTATGAGAGCATCCTTTGATTCAGGGGAGGTCCTCACAGACTGGAGAGATGTGCAAATGTATCTTCAATTCACCAAGGGGGATTCAAAGGGTGACACGAGTAATTACAGACCTGATAGTTTAACTTCTATTCGGGTGAAAATAATATAATGGAGTCTCTGGTTAAAGAAGCAATGCAGAATCATCTAGACAAGGCTCGAGTTATAGTTAAGACATAAAATGGGCTTGTTAAGGGGAAATCGTGTCTGACCAATTTCATTGGATACAATGATGTGGTCACAAAGGAACTGGATGCAAAAAAGTTTTGATATCATATACTTGGATTCAGGGGCGTGTCAAGGGTGTTTGCCGCCTGGGTGCAAGAAATAATTTGCCATCCTTTAGGCCTTTAATCAACAGTTTTCTCAACAGTCACTGAAAAGTTAATGAAGACGAGTTCAATTCACACATACATGTCTTATTTTGAAGACTAAATGCACAAGGCATATGGGTTGAAATTAAGGACCAACACTATTTCTAAAGGTTACAACCACAAAATCTTTACTTAAGGTAATCTTTACTGATGAGAGTAGATTCAGTCTCAGCAGCGATTCTGGACATCAGCTAATCTGGCAAGAGGTTGGTACACGGTATCATCCTGCAAACATCACTGAAAGGATCGAGGCAGTCGAGATGTTCTCGTCTGGGGAGGCATTATCTTGAATGGACGTACGCAACTCCAGTTACTGGAAGGCGGTACTGTAACAGGTGCATGCTACTGTACTGAGGTAATCCTTCTCCACGTGCGTCTGTTCTGAGGTGCCATTGGCCTCGAGTTCTTGTTTACGGATGATAACGCCACACCCCATTGCACTGCAGCTGTTGATATGCTTTTGTAAAGTGAGAACATTGTTCATATGGATTGGCCTGCCCATTTTCCACGGATCTAAATCCCATCAAACATATATGGGACGCTCTGGGTAGATGCCTAGCGGCACGTCCACACCCACCAGAAAATCTTCACCAGCTGAAGATGGCGCTGACAGAGGAATGGACAGGCGGTGCAAAGCTTGCATCGACATTAGGGGTGGTCATATCTCCTACTGAGGCCCACCTCTTCCTTTTGTTCCATCTTTGGCACTGATGCATCTATATCATGGCAGTTAGTGCTATGCTGCCATTTTTGAATAAAATCTCTCTCTGTACCATTTTGTTCCCGTTGTTGTGTTGGTCTTGTTTCCTTCATCATTTCTGTACCTCAAGAGGTTCCTTTGGTATGCTTTTTCCATAACCAGGTCTCTCCTATGAGAAGCTACAAGTGAAAACCTGACTGGTCCTTAAATTTTGCACACCAGTGTATATAATATTGGTGTAAACACACCATAGTTTACCCATAAGTTTAACTACATGTAGTAGTGTAAAGGCAATGGTTTGATTTTATCTCATATTTTGGCTACCTTCACGAGATACCAGCTATTGCACTACTTTGAATAAACAACGATTCTCTAATAGAGGAGACTACTGTTATTTATTCTCAGTGGGCACCACCACCCAGACGCGTTTCGGAGCTTGTTAGCTCACTCATCGGTGGGTTTCTCCTCTACTTAACTACTTAGTTGTTTATACAAAGTAGTGCAATACCTGGTTGTGAAGGTAGCCACTATATGAGATAAAATCAAATGCCTTTACACTACGAAATGTAGTTAAACTTATGGGTAATAAGCTTAACTCTCTACTCTACATGTTAGACTGTGGTGAATTTATGCCAATATTACATAGTACATGTCTTATGGATCTATGTCTTTACATTAGTCTGGCAAAGATGCCGGTCCAATACTGGTGCATCATCTGGTCGTCTTAACGATCATACGATGACCGTCAAAAAAAAAAAAGTCAAACGCCTTTCAGCTATCAGTCAAATTTATTCATTTGCCAAATGTATAGGTTAAACATTTTTTTTATGGAGCAATAAAAACGCAACTAGCAGATATTCTTTACCACTTTTAAATTTAATCTATAAAAAATTTGATAGAGATATAGAGCTCTGCATTGAAAATAAAAAGGGAATATTAAAATTAATAAACTCTCCATTTAAAGTTTTATAATTATATTTTAATTAAAGATACAGAAAGAAAATAATTGCATAACATAAAACAAATGGTTTTTCTTTCCACGTTTATCACAAATATGAGATGAAAAAAGAATAACAAAAATAAAAATTACAGACAGATTTAAAAAAGTAATTTCTATTAACTGCAGAAAACAAAACTTTTTATAGAAATATCAACACAAAAAATAAAAGAAATTCGATGTTTATCACAACAAAGAAAAATATATACCTATAGTAAACTATATTAACAACAACAACTGCATTACCTATATATCGTTACGTAAAATCAATTTTCCTTGCTTTTTATAATTTTTTGTTGAGATTTGTAATATAAGAATTATATAATTTAATAGCCTTTAGTGCTGGCGCCCCTAAATAATCAGGTACAATGCACCCTTTGCACCCCATGTCGGCGTGCCTCTGCATGGATTTCAGAAAAGTTTTTGATACTGTTGCACATAAAAGACTGCTGTACAAATTGGAGCAGCGTGGCATTATGATTATGGGCAAATTACTGCTATGGATAAAGGGATGGTTGAGTGGGAGAAGCCACGAAGTGGTAATCAATGAACAGTGCTCTTCGTGGACTAATTTATTAATGGAGTCCCTCAGGGTTCGGTGCTGGGCCCACTGATGTTTTCTATATTTATATAGAAAATAACTCTTAATAAACTACAAAGTAGTTGTTGTAGGCATCATTTGCTCTTTCTCATATTGTGCTCTGCCTTCACGACGAGTTGCCATGATATTGCACTACTTCGAATAAGTAACGGTTCACTAATAGAGAAGGCTATTGTTACTTATTCTCAGTTGAGTACGACCACCCAGACAGCACTGTTTCACGGCTATTGGCCGATCATCAGTGGGTGGGCAGGTACCCTGGTATTGCAGACATGACGACCCAGTTGTGAAGTTGATCACACAATATGAGAGATGCCAAGAGGTGTATTGACTACTACTACACCTCTTGGCATCTCTCATATTGTGTGATCAACTTCACAACTGGGTCGTCATGTCTGCAATACCAGGGTACCTGCCCACCCATTGATGATCGGCCAATAGCCGTGAAACAGTGCTGTCTGGGTGGTGGTACTCAACTGAGAATAAGTAACAATAGCCTTCTCTATTAGTGAAGCGTTACTTATTCGAAGTAGTGCAATATCATGGCAACTCGTCGTGAAGGCAGAGCACAATATGAGAAAGAGCAAATGATGCCTACAACAACTACTTTGTAGTTTATTAAGAGTTATCTATGGTGTATCTAAACACCGATATTATATAGATACCAAACTCTTAAAGTATTATGCCTTGTGCATTTATTTATTTTAAATAGAAAATAACATATCAACAATATCAGACTTAATGTCCAGGTTTGCAGATGACACAAAAGTAGGCAAGAGTTGTTAATAGCAATAATGACAGTATTTCTTCTCATTTTTTTCCAACTAATATATTAATGATCTTGGTAAAACACCTCACACCATTCCCAATACGCTCCAATTAATGTCTCCTGTGGTCTTTCGTCGAAAGGCCTTTGAGGTTGTCACAGACATTCTCTCAGATATGCCAGACAAGCTGTACTTGCTACTTGGGAGTCTAAAACGCTGATGGAACTGATATTTGGGTGACATTCAAGTCAAGTGAACTCAATTTCGGCGAAGTCCTGACGGTCTGTGACAGCCAAATCCCCTGCTTGCACGTTCACGATGGTGGGACTGTTAGTAATCCTGGGTATAATCTCCACGCACGAGCACACTGTGGATGATGACCCAGGTGTGAACCAACATAAGCAGAGGTCGAGGTGTGGTGCCCACACCACATGGAGGAATGCCGCCCCTCAGTGTTAACAGGCAAGACAACAGGTGGTAGATGACTCTCATCAACCGGTGCAATAGCACCACTTTGCTTATTGGAGGCTTGAAGTGGTGGAACCCGTGTTTAGTCTACAGAGCTAAGTTCCGGTCAACCATTCCCCATCTTTTCCATCATGCAGTACAACTGATGAGGTCATGATGAACATCATGGCGAAATCCAATCTACCTAACATTTTGAGGGTACAGCTGTAAAACGGTGTTTGCAGGCCGGCCGCTAGTTAGTACACCAGACCAAACCTATTGGTAACTCTTTAGGAGGATTTCGGATCAGCTAGTGTGTAATCTTGCTACCTCTACTCTACGAGATAGTAACTGGAGGGAGTCCGAATAGTATGTATGCAGGGGAAGGGCCATTGTAGAGGTTACAACCTCTATAATGCCCCTTCCATGTCAAGGATCTGGGTATATTCTTGCCATGTGTACACCATATCCAAAAATTTCATTAGCATTAGTAGAGGCATACGATGCAAGAAAGCAAGCTTATGCAGAAATAGGCCAAAAAAAAAAAAAAAAAAAAAAAAAACCACCCAATTTTAGCCCACCATTCATTCCAAATGCCTGTCGAGCTCAGTCTTAAACGTATTTAGGCTATTAGCATTCACTACAAAAGTAAGTTGGAAGCCTGTTCCACCAATCAACTACCAGCGGGCTAAAGGCAAATTTCTGCGCATCTATTCTACAACTGTCTTTCCTCAATTTGAATCTATGCCCTCTCAGGTTCTTAGTCTGAGCAAGAGAAAGAATCCCATTAGCATTCAGCTTTCTAAACCCATTCAAGACCTTATACAGCTCAATCAGATCACCTCTTAGGTGCCTACTATCCAGGCACTGCAATTTGCAGAACTTAAGCCTTTCTTGGTAAGGCACCCCTTTGTTCCTCAGTGAACTTCATATTTGCTGCACAATTACCTCCAGGTATTTTTCAATTTCCACTTCCCTGATTATAGTACCACACAGCTGGTACATTTTTCTTCGGTTATTGTTACCCATATGCAGTACTTTGCATTTGCCAATGTTAAACTTCAGTTACCACTTCTCAGCTCATTTTTCCAACTTATCTAGATCCAGTTGGATTAGCATACTGTCTTTACTGTCGTTAACAACCCTGCCACCTTTTGTATCATCTGCAAACATGGACATTAAATCTGATATACCTTCATCAATATCATTGATAAATATACAAAACAACAATGGGCACAACACTGAACTCCACTAATAACTGTATTACTTCATACAGCATGTCAACCCCACTTTTACTTACTACTGAATACACCATGAATTGTCAAACTAATAGAGTAAGCTTATCTGTGAAAAGCTCTAAACCTCCAAAACACTTCCTAGTTTATTTCACAAATATACATGGTTTCATTTCTGATCTCAACGATGTCCATTTCCACTTGCAGTCTGGCAAACCTATGTACTTTTTCTGACAGAATCTCAGTTATCAGTTGATTCAACTACTGCTCATCACAGTTGCCCAAATTATTCACTGTATGATTCCTTTCGCCACAAAGGTGATACCTGTGCATATGTCCGTTCCGATAATCCTTGTCAGACTTGGTAATTTGGAATCTCCTCTTTTCTGTCTTCTCTGGCTTAAAATCTCTCTACCTCATTGTGTCAAATTCATGTGTTGTCTCTACCGTTCTCCCAACTGAGTTCTCCGAGTCTGGGTGCGAGGTTGGCCTGTGCAGACGTTGCTCCTTAAAGCTCTTCAAACAGAGTTTTTCCTGATTTATTTTCTGCTTTATTAGTTAAAATTGTCATATTAACTTTTTTCTAGAGTAGCTTTATTTTCCTAGTTACGATACTTAGTTTAAAGTTTAACTTAGACAGAGATTCTGTAGATATTACTTAGTATCGGTAACGGTATCAAATCCACGTGTCACAATTTGAACGAGAGGTCTTTTTTTTTTTTTTTTTTTTTTTTTAACCAAATTTAGTCGATTTATTAACCAATTGTTATATCAAATTATCTTCTATAAGTAGATTATAGACCTAGTCAGGATCCTTAGTTTATTTTAAATTGAGATAGCGAGATTTCGAAGCTTAGTGTAGTAAAGTTCATAATATAATATTGTCAATTAATCAGTAAATCTATTAATCTTGATAAACTTTATTGTCAATTAAATTGTATTTTTAACTCTATAAATATATATAACGACTTAATCGTAACAAATAATTAATACATAACTATAGTGGTACACGTGACACGGAAGTTGTATAAAGGGAACACTAGATACCGAAAAAAAAAAAAAAAAAAAAAAAAAAAATATATATATATATATATATATAACATAACTGTTTGGGATATAACTTAAGGATTTAATTTTTGTTTTAAATTTTATTGAATTAAATTGGAATCATGACTCTGACCAGAGCAGCAAAGCAAAAGGCTCAAGCTAATGGGAGTGCTGTGGTTCAGGGGAGAACTGAAGGGGGCAGTTGCCCTCTGAATCACAGTCTATTAAAATGCACTGTTTGCTTGATGTTTGCGGAGCAGTCGGGTACGGGACATGATACTGCCAAGGGGGATGTCTTTGTGTGTGCACGATGTAAGGAGTGCAAGGAAATCAGGCGACAACTCAGCGTTGTTATGGGCCTTTATGAGACCTTGAAGGACAGGGTGGATGCCCTCGAAGGAAATAAATTGAGGGGCCCATCAAGCTCTCAGCTGCCCACATCAACGCCAGAGCTTGCACTTGGTCATCAGGCAACACAGAAGCAGCCCCCTAGGCAGAATGCGCTGGTCCCACAGGAACTAGTAGTTGTTGGTGACTCTATTGTCAGGGAAACGGGGAACATGCTTTGTAAAAAGGATAGGTGGAATAGGACCAGGGTATGTCTGCCAGGGGCAAAGGTTGATGACGTTGTAGAGCGGATATCATCTTTTAAGGGCACAAAAGGTGATATAGTTGTACACGTTGGCACTAATGATATTAAGAGTAGGAGACCGGCGGAATTACTTAGCAAGTACAGGTCACTGTTGAAAAAAAGCCGTGAATTAGGGTTGAACTTGAAAGTGTCTGCAATTCTGCCCAGACACGATAGGAGGGAGTATATGATGAGAGCCTTGTCGATCAATTCGGCCCTGGAGGGATTGTGCAAGGCTCAAGGGGTAGAATTTTTTTCAGCCTGGACTGTACTTGTTAACAGGAGAGATTGCTTCTACAGGGATGGGATACACTTAAATAGAAAGGGTGCAAGAATTTTTGCTGATGCTGTTGAGGCAGTGTTAGGTGGGTCGGAAAACTGCTAGTTGGGGGGGATACAAGGACTAATAGATTAACAGTAGCCACTGGCAGAGGTGGAAGTGATTCTTGCACTGTTTCTATTCAAATGAGCAGAAGTCTGAAAAACAAGATGCAGGATATTTCAGAGACTGCTGGTAGTCATTGCGTTACAAGTAAACACATGGGTTGTGTTAGGGTTACTAAGAATAGAAACAGGTGCATGTATACCTGCGTGTACACCAATGCTAGGAGTTTGGTAAATAAATTTGATGAATTTGAGGTATTGCTCAAAACATCAAAGGCAGATATTGTTGGGATATCAGAGACGTGGTGTCACACAGATATAAGTAATGCGGAACTGGAATTTGGGGAATACAATGTGTATAGAAAGGATAGACAGGACAGGAGGGGAGGAGGGGTTATGCTATTAATTAAGAAACACAAAGTCCAAGGAAGTGAAGCCAGTCGACATCGATGGACAGGGCAGTGTCGAGTCGGTTTGGTGTGACATAAGCATAGGGAAATCAAAATTGAGAGTAGGAGTGTGTTATAGGCCTAATGACTCTGATGAGTATAATAATATATTGTACAGGGAAATAGAGTGGGCCAGTAAATCAGAGAGTCTTATAATGGGGGATTTTAATTTCCCAGATATTGACTGGAATTTGTGGGTTGGTCACTCGCACACTAGCAAGGCTTTTGTGGATTTATTGGATGATTGTTTTCTACATCAGCATGTTCGTGAGGCAACAAGAGGGAGCAATACTCTTGATCTGATTATCAGTAGTGATTCTCCATGCATTAAGAACCTGCAGATAAATGAACCACTAGGTGGCAGTGATCACAGTGTGTTGAAGTGGGATTTACTCAAGGAGGTAACTACCATCAGAGGTAAAGGGAAGGGTTTTTGTTTTCGTAAAGGCGACTACGATGGTCTGAGACAGTATTTAAATTCTATACAGTGGGACCAACTGATGATGTTACCAACAGCAAACTCAAAATGGGAAGCATTCAAGGAACTAATATTGGAGGCTACCAGGCTTTACATACCAACTAAGAAATATTGTTCAAGGTTTAGGCCTAAATGGTTGTCAGATGAACTAATGAGACATGTGGCAGAGAAGAAAAATGCATGGGATACATACAAATTAATGGGTGACATGGAAGCCTATGATAGATATAAGTTGGTCTGTAACCAAGTCACAAAGGAGATTAGGCAGGCAAACGCAGACTACGAAAAATCCTTGGCAAAGGATGCAAAGAAAAACAGAAAAGAGTTCTTTACATACTTGAACTCGAGAAGGAAAGGGATGAATCAGATTGGTCCACTGGATATTGATGGTTCAACAGTTGAGGATCCTGCTCAGGTGGCTAACAATCTAAACGAGTATTTTGCATCTACATTCACGCATGAGGAGTTATTCAGGAAGGAGAATGATGTAGGTAAAGTAAACATTGGCAGTGAGCTGGATGATTTTGTAATAACTGAGAGGAAAGTGGAGGAGAGATTGTTGAGGATAAACATAAAAAAGGCACCTGGGGTGGATGGGATCTATCCAGTTATATTAAAGGAGGCAGCAAAGGAAGTATGCAAACCCCTAGCCATAATTATGAGAGCTTCTTTGGACTCAGGGGAGGTACCCATAGACTGGAGATGTGCAAATGTAACCCCAATTCACAAAGGAGGATCAAAGGCTGACACAAGTAATTATAGACCTGTTAGTTTAACTTCTGTTCCAGGTAAATTAATGGAGGCACTGGTTAAAGAAGCACTGCAGGATCATCTAGACAAGAATTCAGTTATAGCTCAGACGCAGCATGGTTTTGTTAAGGGCAGGTCTTGCCTGACCAATTTGATTGGATACTATGATGTAGTCACAAAAGAACTGGATGCAGGGAATAACTTTGATATTATATATTTGGATCTTAGAAAGGCTTTTGATACTGTTGCACATGGAAGACTGCTGCACAAATTGGAGCAGTGTGGCATTGGAGGCAAATTGCTGCTATGGATAAGGGGATGGTTGAGTGGCAGAAGACAGAGAGTGGTAATCAATGGACACTGCTCAACGTGGACTAATGTTATTAGTGGAGTTCCTCAAGGTTCAGTGTTGGGTCCATTGTTGTTTTCGGTGTTTATGAATGATATTGATGATGGGATATCAAGTTTAATGTCTAAGTTTGCAGATGATACAAAGGTTGGCAGGGTCGTTAAGGACACTACTGACGCTATGCTGCTGCAACAGGATCTGGAAAGGTTGAACAGATGGGCTGAGAGGTGGCAAATGAAGTTTAACATTGACAAATGTAAAGTACTACATATGGGAAACAGTAACCCCAGAGCAATGTATCAACTCTGCGGTACTACACTGACAGTGGTGGAGAATGAAAAGGACCTGGGGGTAATTGTGCAGGCAGATATGAAGTTCTCTGAGCAGTGCAGACGAGCTGCAAGAGTAGCTCATGGTGTCTTGTCAATGATATACAGGAATTTTTCTGGCAGGGATAAGGAGGTGATTATTCCCTTGTATAAGGCAATGGTTAGGCCACATCTTGAGTACTGTATACAGGTCTGGAGGCCGCATTTCAAGAAGGATGTAGAGCTGATGGAACGGGTACAGAGAAGGGCAACAAGATTAGTAAATGGAACAAAGGGTTGCTCTTACGAAGAAAGGCTTAAATTTTGCAAATTACAGAGTCTGGAGACTAGGCACCGGCGAGGTGATCTGATAGAGGTGTATAAGGCTTTGAATGGTTTGAGCATGCTCAATGCCAATGGGATTCTTCATCTTTCTCAGAATAATCACCTCAGAGGGCATAAATTCAAATTGAGGAAGGACGGATGTCGGATAGATGTGCGGAAATTTGCCTTTGGCCAGCGGGTGGTTGGTTGGTGGAACCGACTTCCATCACTTGTTGTTGAAGTTGATAGCCTAAACAAATTTAAAGCTCAACTGGACAGGTATTTCGAACGAACGGAGGGGTGAAATGGGAGAGGGGTTTTTTTTTTTTTTTTTTTGGCTGATGCTGAATAAGCTTGCTTTCTTGCATCATATGCCTCTACTAATGCTAACTCCACTAGTCACTTGGAGCTTTTTGACTTCATGCAGTCCAACTTTCCTAACAGTGAGGAAATTTTCCTTGGTGATTTTAACGTTCACAACTCCAGCTGGCTTCTGTTTTCTAGTCACACTGACCCAGCAGGTCGAGATGCTGAGGCTTTTGCAATTACTAATGAGCTTGCACAAATTATTCATTTACCTATAAGAATACCGAACAATCCTAAACATACAGCCAACAACGCTTGATCTTTTTCTCACAAACAACCCCTTTTAATTACACGGTTGAAGTGAGTGGTCCTTTAGACACCTCAGATCACAACTTGGTGATTGTCTCTTCTGTAATGGAGGCTTTATCTCATGGCTATTCCCAACCTCGTATAGTTTGCCATTACAAGAGTGCAAAATGGGATGACCTGAGAGATTTCTTTTCTTCTTTTTCTTGGTCGGATTACTGTTTCAAAGCTTCTGATGTCAATGTTTCCTCAGATGGTGTCACTGAAATTATTATGGAATCCTTTATTGCACACTCCACTTTGAAATCTCGTTCTTTACCTAAACCTTGGTTTTCCAATAAATGTGCTAAAGCTGCTCAAGAGAAGAATGTTGCATATCGTAATTGGCTTGTTTCTGGTTCTTTTCATTTTCGCTTACACCAAAGCTCGCAACAATTGTAAAGCAGTCATTAATTAGTCCAAACTAAATTTTGAACAGGATAAGAGTAGTAAACTTGCTTCTTGCCCTAATGGTAGCCAAGCATTCTGGTCGCTTACCAAAGCTATCGGCCGCAACTTTTGCCTATCTCTGCTCCCATCCTCTGTCAAAACCAGATGGTTCTGTTGTCACTTCAGCTAAGAATAAAGCTGACCTGCTAGCACCCCATTATTCTTCAAAGTATAAATGATCTTGGTAAAACATCTTCCGCCATTCCCAACATGTCCCATTCAGTGCTACCCAAACACTTGCGAGTTTATTTCACAAATATACGTGGTCTCATTTCTAACCTCAACGATATCCATTTCCACTTGAAGTCTGCCAAACACATGTACATCCTGGGGTCTTCCATCAAAAGGATGTCAGAAGGATTTTGATGCTAAGAAAACTACATCCTGATGGTATTTCTCCACTTGTTTTCAAAACCTGTGCTTCTGAACTTACTCCTGTTCTTAGCCGACTTTTTTCATTTTCTTATTCCAAAGGTGTTTTTCCTTCTGCTTGAAAATTTGTTCATATCCAGCCAATTCCTAAAAAGGGGTGGCAAATCCCTCCCATCCAATTATCGTCCCATTGTAATTACTTCTACTCGTTCTAAAGTAATGGAGAAATCAGTTAACCGCTGAATCTTAAACTACCTAGAAACCTTCTGTCTGATTAACGATCACCAGTATAGATTCCACCAGTATTGATCCACTGGTAATATTCTCGCTTATGTTACCCATTTATGGACAAATTTAATGGAAACGTTTGGTGAAACACAAGCAGTTGCTCTTGACATTTCAAAGGCTTTCCATTGTGTTTGGAATATAGGTTGTCTAAACAAGCTTCCACCTTATGGTTTGTCAATTGTTTTTTGTAATTGGTTATCTAGTTTTCTCTCTGATCGCTCACTGAGGGTGATGATAGATGGCTCGCTGTCTTTTAACTTCTCCACTAATGCTAGTGTCCCCCAAGGTTCAGTTCTTTCCTCACTCTTTCCTCTATTAAATTAACGACCTTCTTCCATTGACTGGCAATACTATCCATAGTTTTGCCGATGATAGCACATTGCATTCCACTTTACATTTTGAGAAACCTTGCCCCACTCAATCAGCTTCAACTTCTCGAATATCCGTTACCAATTCCTTAAATACGATCTGCAGGTAATACTCCAGTGGGGCAAAGACAACTTAGTTGATTTCAATACTTCTGAAACTCAGTCTTGTCTTATATCTCGCAAAAAGGATTCTTCTTCTCCCATGCTTATCTTTGGTGACACTCCGATTTCTAGGAAAAATGATATATCTCTTTTGGGGATTACACTGACTTATAATCTCTCTTCGCACAAGCACATTACAAATATTAGCATTAGTAGAGGCATTTGATGCAAGAAAGCAAGCTTATGCAGCATCAGCCAAAAAAAAAAAAAAAATAAATAAATAAATAAAAAATAACCACTTCCACTTCACCCCTCTGTTCATTCAAAATACCTGTCCAGCTGAGCCTTAAACTTATTTAGGCTATCAACTTCCACGACAAGGGATTGAAGTCTATTCCACCAACCAACCACCCGCTGGCAAAAGGCAAATTTCCCCACGTCTATCCTACATCTGTCTTTTCTCAATTTGAATTTATGCCCTCTCAGGTGATTATTCTGAGCAAGAGGAAGAATCCCATCAGCATTGAGCATGCTCAAACCATTCAAGGCTTTATACACCTCTATCAGATCACCTCGCTGGTGCCTAGTCCCCAGACACTGTAATTTGCAAAACTTAAGCCTTTCTTCGTAAGAGCACCCCTTTGTTCCATTCACTAATCTTGTTGCCCTTCTCTGTACTCGTTCCAGCATCTCTACATCCTTCTTGAAATGAGGCCTCCAGACCTGTATACAGTACTCAAGGTGTGGCCTGACCAATGCCTTATACAAGGGAATAATCACATCCCTGTCCCTGCTAGAAAAATTCCTGTATATCATTGACAAGACACCATGAGCTACTCTTGCAGCTCGTCTGCACTGCTCAGAGAACTTCATATCTGCCTGCACAATTACCCCCAGGTCCTTTTCATTCTCTACCACTGTCAGCGTAGTACCACAGAGTTGATACACTGATCTGGGGTTACTGTTTCCCATATGTAGTACTTTACATTTGTCAATGTTAAACTTCATTTGCCACCTCTCAGCCCATCTGCTCAACCTTTCCAGATCCTGTTGCAGCAGCATAGTATCAGTAGTGTCCTTAACAACCCTGCCAACATTTGTATCGTCTGCAAACTTGGACATTAAGCCTGATACACCATCATCAATATCATTTATAAATACAGAAAACAACAATGGACCCAACACCGAACCCTGAGGAACTCCACTAATAACATTAGTCCACGTTGAGCAGTGTCCATTGATTACCACTCTCTGTCTTCTGCCACTCAACCATCCCTTTATCCATAGCAGCAATTTTTCTCCAATGCCACACCTTTACTAATGCTAACAATCAGCCCCCTTGCTGGCTGAAGGCAATCTTTTGCACATGTATACTGCAACCATCCTTTTTAAGTTAGAATTTATGCCCTCTCAGGTGTATAATCTAATAAGAGGAAGAATCCCATCAGCATTCAGCTTGCTCAAACCATTCAAAGCCTTATGCACCTCAATTGGAGCACCTCGCATGTGCCTAGTCTCCAGATGCTGCAATTTGCAGAACTCAAGCCTTTCTTGGTGACAGCACCCTTTTGTTCCCCTCACCAAATGCGTTGCCTTTCTCTGCACCCATTCCAGCAGATCTAAATCCTTCCTTCCTTGTATGGTAGATAAGTCAAAGTTTAAAAAGTCTGTGGATCAAAAGCTGCAATGCATCCCAATATATCACTTGTGTTACACGAGACATTCTAATGGAACAAAAGTGATATGACAAACCACCTACTTGTTCTGGTTATGTTTACTTCTTAATGCAATTAAGCAAACATAACTTCTTAATGCAATTAAGAAGTAAACATAACCATAATCTTAATGAAATTAAGTAAACATAACCAGAACAAGTAGGTTACATGTAATCAACTTCTAACCTCCAAAAATACAACATTCTGATACCTATCTGCTTCACTCTTCTGTGATTACTATTTCATACTGAATTATGCACAGACAAATGATTGAAAAGGCTAACAAAATGACGGGCAATGCATGAATTTTCACTTTTCACTTTCATCATGAAAACAATCTGCAAACTGACATTTCAGCTAAAAACTTGATACAAATTACTTACAGCTAAGAAACAGGAGGGGGAAAAAAAAAAAAAGACTAGCTTGTAAAACATACATAATTTTAAAATTACGTAATATTCTTAGAAATATTGCTACAAAGTAAGCAACCCTAATAAACTGCGAGAATCATTTTTAAATAGAATTTTATTCTGCTAAATATTTTTTATAGAAATTATAAGTGTACATTCATGTACAGGTAACCCTCGTATAACATGGTAGTTAGGTTCCTATAAAATCTCGTGTAGTGCACAATAGTGTTAAGCTGGACTAAGAACCAGTACAAAAAGGGGAGTTACATTCGAAAAGTTAACAAAAATTAGGTTTTTTTATAATTATCGGAAACTTCATTTTTATTAAAAATATAATAACTGAACAAATGTCTTACAAACTGTGATACACATATGTTAGATAATGTATGTTCATTTAATTTTCTTCCTCTTCATCGCTGCAAAGCACAACCAAAAGAGAAAGAACATTTTCTCTGTTGCAGAATATCTTCACCTTCTGAAGTTTCTTCTGCAGCATCTAGATTTCGTGCATCTTCTGCTCTCTTTAAAAAATCAGTAATCTAGATTTGCTTGTTTTTGCTCAATAGATCTTTGAAATTTTCATGGTATGCAGCTAAGCATTTTTGAAGCCTCCTTTTGAACTTTGTTCTCCTTTCAGTCGAAGGATCTACATTCAAAAAATAAGATTCTAATTGCTCGGCTAAGTTTATGCCTTGTCGTATGCTTTTTAGTGTAAAATTTGAAACTTCAGAATTTTCATCTGCACTATCATCTTATGAATTGATTTGGTTTGGTTTACCTCCAATGCCATTTCCATCAAATCTGCGTTGTTAGCCTCTTTTTCTTTCAGTAATTCTTGAATGCTTTCAGTATTCATAACATCAAAACTTTCCCCTACTACTGACTTAGCAAGTTCTACTATCACACCGATTCTGTTTTTTGCCGGTTTGACCATATTTCCTGAATGAATTGACTCCGGCCATACATTTTTCCAGCATGCATGTGTTTGGTAGTTTTACTTCAATGAGCAATAAAGCTATGATTCCGAACCAGTCCACAATTGAAAAATGTTTCCATGCTTCCATCATTTCAATAGATTCGGAATCAATATTTTCCAAAATCCATTGTAACGATATTCTGAAGTAATGAGTTTTAAAGGTAGATATAATGCCTTGATCTAATGGGTGAATTAAAGAAGTTCTATTAGGTGGTAGGAACATTACTTCAACATTTGGATGGCCTGGCACATTATCCAATAGTAATAAAACTTTGAAATATAGATTTTTCAGCTTTAAATAGTTTTCCACAGCTGGCACAAAACAATTTAGAAACCATTCTTTAAATAAATTGGCAGTAACTCAAGCTTTATTTGCTTTTCATTAAAACCGGTAATACGTTTTTATTCACACCTTTCACTGTATGAGGATTAGAGGATCTATAAACTAGCATAGGTTTTATCATGTAATCTCCTGATGCGTTACTGCACATAAGTAACACTGTGCGATCTTTTGATGCCTTAAAACCTGATACAGTTTTCTCTTTTTTGAAATAAACTTTCTGTTGGGCATTTTTTCCTACCAAAGACCTGTCTCATGGACATCGAAAACTTGATGAGACGTATCCATGTTCTTCAATAATTTTTGAAATTCCTTTGAATGCTTCTTGGCAGCTTCATTATCAGCCGATGCACTTTCCCCTTGAATTCTTATGTTATGTAATGAGAAGAGTTTTTAAATCACTCAAAGCAACCTTTACTGGCAACAAACTCTGGGTTAACAAAAGATTCTCCATTTTCTTTTAAATGCTTATAAATTAGTAGTGGTTTTTGTTTAATTACATTGCTGCCTAATGGGATCTGTTTTTTACTGCTATCATCAATCTAAATACTGAGTGCTTTTTCCATTTTCTCAATTATTGGTGCTCGGGGACAAGCTATCATATTTGTGGGTGTGCATCAGCCAGCACTGCTTTGTCAGTACATCCTGAAGTGCATTACACCTATTCCTCTCTATGTCTCTGATATTTGGTCATCTGCTCCTGCATCCCACCTAAACAAGTACCTCAGTCTGGAATAGTGATTGCTCAGATGGTGTGGAGTGGTGGACTAGCCTTTTTGCTATCTCCAGATCCATCCTCCAAGATAATCTAGGTACCACTCCCTGGAAACTTCTCATCAGTACAAGAAATGCCCTCATGCTAGCACGGCTTATCACTGGCCGAATTGATGCTCCAACTGTAACCCCATTAATCTTTCTGCAGCTTACTCTTACAAACATTGATTCCTCGAGGGACATGTTTCTGGCCAATTGCCTCCAGATCTTTAATAAACTGGGCATCCACCCAGATAACTTCTGTGAGGACGAGCTCTACAGAAAAGAAATTCTTAAGAACTTTTACCAGCTATTGAATCTGTGAGGATCACTACATCTGGACTTTTTTGTGCCTGCTGCATTTATGTTCCTTTTACTTTTGCCTTGCTGTTTATTACTACAAACTTTTTTATTTCAAGCTTATATAAGTTGAATTCTGTAAATATCTCAGGTCGAGCACGTATGTACATGTGGCTCCTCACACCTCAGTATGTAAATTCCACACCCTCCTGGCACATTGCCATCTTGGGTTGACCCACTGTTTCTTGTGGTTAATAAACTGATAATAATAATAATAGTAATAATATTTTCAGAAATGAAAATTCCTGCAGCAACAGCAGTTCTATTCCATTCATTTTTCTTTATGGTCCAGATTGTTGCTTCATTTAAATTTAAGCTTTTTGCAACATATGATATATCTTTCCCCCAATTTTAAGACGATTCAAAATTTGGTTAGGTTATTTATTTCTCTAGAATCAAAGATTCTAGAGAAATAAAGTTTCTTTTGAGCAGTGTTTTTTTTTTTTACTTTCTTTGGGGATAATTTAGGGCTGGAATTTAATTCACAGCAAATAAATTATTCCAATATGGTTCTTAAGAACAAAGTTTAGTAATACAAACCTGAAAAAATTTATAAACAATTACCAAAATAACCTTACAAAAACCTTAAAAGTCACAAACTGCACACTTCAAAGTCAATTTTTTATGGTCTCAAACAAGCACAAGTTCAGCATAGACCCCAACAAAATAAAATATGGGGATTTCCAAAAAAACATTTTTCTGCATATGGACTAGCAGGTCAACAGCAGAGATTCTCAAAAAAGAATGGAAATTAAAAAATTACATACAATATAATAGCTGGGTTTCCCTCCCACAAAAGCTCAAAAATACCATTATGCGAGGTTTGACACAATTTTCTAACCATGTTAGAGCGAAACTGTTATATAAGTACCGTGTTGTGCAAGGATTGCCACAATTTATCAATCGTGTTAGAGCGAAACTGTGTTGTAGAAGTACCATGTAATATAGGGTTGCCTGTATACTGCCTCAATCATTACTCCAGCATAAAAACTCTACTTAACTAATTTAGTGAAATTCTAGATTCCTCGTGCAATCTTGTGAACCTGACTGGGCAGAATCCATAGGAACTTTGTTCGAATGAGCGACTGGACAGAATCCACAGGAACTTTGTTCGAGTGTGTGTGTGTGTGTGTGTGTGTGTGTGTGTGTGTGTGTGTGTGTGTGTGTGTGTGTGTGTGTGTGTGTGTTGGGGTTTAATGGTGCACGAGCTGCTGGGGCTATAGTGTTCTTAAGTGACTACTGTAGAAAAAAGATACTGATTGAACCAAAGAACAGCAGAGAATAACAATTCAGAAATTAAGGTTACACTTGGTACGATTCTGATTATGACATTGAGCAAATGAGTCTTTCTCAAAACCCACTAATATGTAAAATAGAACAAATCCAACTACATTGATTTGTTGAAGCTATAGTTCCCACTGCATAACAAATAAAACTATAATGCATAACAATAAATTAAACCATAAAATAAACTTTGCAAAAAACCATTGAGCTTACAGTATTTGAGGGAAAAATAGTCTTAATATCCATAATAGAATAAACAAATTTTGAAGAATTACACTGAACATAATTAAACAGAGAATACCTGAAATTAGATGAAAGCAATTGATATCCATTCCTAAAAGAAACGTAGATAAGTTTCCCTTCAATGTGGACTAAATACTTTAATGAATGACTTAATTGACCAATTTTTAAAACCTTAGCACGCTAAAATCAATTTGGAAAATTAAATGCACTAGGCATAATCCTTATGGATTTTGATAATTAACTATATAATATCGGTGTAAATACACCATAGTTAACCCATAGATTTGAGCTACGATTGTAGCGTAGAAGGCATCGTTTTAATTGTATCTCATTTAATTGTATCTCAAATAACGCTTCTCTACTAGAGAAGCGTTATTTATTTGAAGTAATTCAATAGTAGCTATCTTGTTGTGAAGGCAACCACATTATGAGATACAATTAAAACGATGCCTTCTACGCTACAATCGTAGCTCAAATCTATGGGTTAACTATGGTGTATTTACACCGATGTTATATAACTAAAATCAATGAAGTGAACCTAGTTAAATGGTAAAACTGTTGGCAGATGAACGGCAACCAGAAACATAAAGAGAACAGGAGTGCCTTTACTCCCTTGTTTCATTAATAGATTGGAGATGTTGGACAGGCAGCTTGTGTGATCAAGACCCACTAATATTTGTGAAATTGGAAAAATGCTATAAATTATTGTGATTTTCTCTTGTAGAGAATCTGAGCCCTCATTTTGAATTTAAATCAATGTTTTTAATTCAACTAAATAAAAATAGAATAATATATATAATAAATGGGATATTAAGGAATATTAAACTTTTGAAATATTAAGTCAAGAAATCTTTTACCTGAGATATTTTTCAGGAATAACTGTATCTACTTAAGATGTAATCAGAATAGATCAAAATTATTTCAAAGACCTGCTTAAAGATGGAAGAACGTTGCAACAAGACAAAAGAATTTACAACAAAAAATGCACGTAGCTTTCCTAAAAAAATGCATATATTCACAAATTATTCCGAAATTTGTGCAAATAAAAATACAAGCAAACTACAGAAATTTTAGAAGAAAGTTCAAAAGAGCTGCCATATCCATAGTAAAACATGCACTAAAACAAAGGACCAATGCAAATGGAAACCTTCTGCACTATATTCACAGAGTCAAAAATCGACTAAAATCACTTGTGATGAAGGACTTATGAAATGCCTTCCCCCACCATCTACAGGAGAGAATAAAATTTCACACTGAAATACTTACAGCAAGACATGAGAAAAAATGGTTTTCCCTTTTAAAAGCACAGAGACCACAATCTGTAGGAATGCATAAACAGGTCCCCCGAACAGTGAATTCGTAACCAATCATTCCAACTATAACTTGACAAAAGAAGAACGCAATCTCCTTAATTAAGGCCTCAATTACAGTGTGACCCCAAAAAAGGTCCCATACAATGAATATGTGATATGAGTCTAAACAGGATTACATAGTCACAGCAATAGAAAAAAAACCAATTAAGCAAATAAAATAAAAAACAAAATCTTACCTTTCACTTACCTTACCTTACTCTTAACCATTCAAAGGAAGAGTTTCAGTGCATCGAAAAATTAGCCACGAATAAAAACATCATCATCCAAAAGGCTGACAAGGGCAACTCAATAGTATTAATAAACAAATTTGATTATGACAACAAACTGAAAAACCTCCTACAAGATACAGATACATACCAAAAACTAGAAAAAACCCTGTTCCCACTATCAGATCAAAAATCGAAAAAGAATTAAAAAGGTTGCACTCCAAAGAAAAGATCACAAACAATTTGCACACAGATCTCTTAGCCCATAACAACACGTTCGCCCTACGTCTTTGGTGATTAAGTTACGCAAACCCAAAAAACCATTAAGGCCCGTAGTAAGTTTCAAAAACACGTCAACAGAAAACTTGGCAAAATTTGTAGTTGATTTACTAAAATCTTTAATGAATTATTCCAAATATTGCATAAAGAATACGGAACATCTATTTTCGTCGGTCAAAAATATAAAATTGGAACCCGATGACAAATTATATTCCTTTGATATAAAATCGCTATATACAAATGTACATCCACACAAAAGCAGGGAAGGCTACTCAGCATTTGTTATGCAATGATCCCACACTAAAGAACAGAACAAAATTAGAAATCACTGACATAACAAACTTACTAAACATACTGTTATCGGTAAATTATTTTGTCCACGAATGAGTCTTTTCGCAACAAGTGTTTGGGGTACCAATTGGCGGTTCCATAAGTGGACATCTCTCTGAATTTTACCTCTTGGAAATAGAGAATCGCATCATTTCCAATTACTCTTCCCGTTCCCTTAAATTCTTTGGAAGGTACGTTGATGATTATCTGCTTATAAGAAAACCAGATATAAATAAAATCTTTTATGAATTAAATAATGTAGATGTAAGGCTACAATTCACAATAGAAAATGAAGAAAACAATAACATAAACTTCTTAAATCCAACATTAACAAGAAATGCCACCAAAATCAATACTAAAATATATCACAAACCTACAAATAAGGGAAATTATTTACATTTTGACAGCTATGGACCCCTTTCTCACAAAAACCAATCTTAATAGCCCAGTTCAGCAACGTGTTCAAGTATTCAACAATATAGGACGACTGTAAACAGGAAATAGAATCACTTAAGGACAGATTCTCCAACCGCAGTTACCAGAAATGGCTTATAAGCAGTGCCTTAAATACTGCCGAAAGAAATAAAGAAAAACAAAAACAAGAAGTAATCGATAGGCCTCCCATTATTGAAACTTACCATCAACCTTAGAAAAAAAATTCTCAAAGATTCTAGGGTAAACTTAGCCTTCAGCAGCTCCAAGAAACTATAGGCATACCTTAAAAATTTAACAAAAAATAATTAAACAATAAACTTTAAACAACAAACAAACAGTTTATGTAATTCCTTGCACAACAGACTGTGACTATATATACACACACACCGATGAGCCAAAATATTATGACCAGTGAGTCATTTTTTATGCAAACTGAAGCAACTGCACGTGAACTATGGCACGTGCTCGGGTCGGGACACAGTATAAAAAACACCTGATACTGAACTCCGTTAATCAGTGTTACTCTTGTTCTTCAGATGGGAAAGGCAGTGGACTTAAGGAAGTTTGACAAAGGCCAAATTGTAATGGCCAGATGACTGGGTCAGAAAATGTCTGAAATGGGACGGCTGGTGGGGTGCTCACTGTCAGCCATGGTTAGTACCTACCGAAAGTGGTCCGAGGAAGGGAAACTCATGAACAGTCGGCGAGATGTTGGACGACCATGGCTCAGAGTGAGGGTTCTCCCAGATGGTACATGGCAACAGAAAGGCAACTGTGGCACAACTTGCCGGTAATTGGAATGCTGGTGACGGGAGTAATGTGTCACAACACACAGTACATTGAACCCTGCTGAAAATGAGGCTGCGTGGCGCAGGTCACTCCGAGTGCCCATGCTAACCATGGTTCACGGCGACAGCACCTACAACGAGCATGTGAGCATTGAAACTGGACCTTGAGTGATTGAAAGAAGGTCGTCTGGTCCGATGAATCACGTTTCCTGTTGCACCGTGTGGATGGCTGGGTACGCGTGCGTCGCTCACCTGGGGAAATGATGGCACCTGGATGCAAACAAGCCAGTGGCGGCAGTGTCATGCTTTGGGCGATGTTTTTCTGGGATACCTTGGGTCCAGTCATCCATGTGCCGGGCATTCTGGCATCTACCACCTACCTAAACGTCAGTGCTGACCAGGTACACCCTTTCATGGCAACCGTCTTCCCCTCTGGTTCTTGTCCAGTGTATTATCCTGCTGAAAGGCAGTTCCGTCTTTCAGCATGATAATGCGGCATGCCACACCGCCTAGATTGTTCGAGACTGGTTCGGGGAACATGAGGAAGACTTCCAGGTATTGCCCTGCCCTCCAAATTCCCCAGACATCAATCCTATTCAGCATCTGTGGTTTGTGTTGGAATCGCAACTCTGATCTGCAGCATCTCAACCACAGACCTTACAGGAGTTAAAGGATCTGCTGGTTACGTGTTGGTACCAGATACCACAAGACACATTTAGAAATCTTATAGCATCCATGCCTTGCCGGGTACGAGCTGTTTTAGCTGTACATGGAGGACCAACATCATATTAGGTAGGTGGTGATAATGTTTTGGCTCATTGGTGTATATAGGCAGCACAAGAACATCGTTTCATAGCAGAATCCATAAAAACAAAAGCAGTTTAAAAGTAGCCTCAAATAATAAAGAAAAAGTAAACTGGACGGAAAAATTTAGTTCTGAGTTGGTAGCTCACCACTTAGACACAGGACATTACCCATTCTTTGAAAACACCATAATATTAGACAAACAAAATACAAAATTTAAACTAGAAACCAGTGAAACTCTAGCAATGAGATCAACAAACAAGTCAATAAACATACATAGACCAATAATAATTTCACAGGTGTGGGATCTAAAACAAATATCCTACAAGTTCAAATTTAATAACAAAACATAACAACAGTTTCCCCATTCAGGACCTATACTAATAGGGACGGGTACTGATGCACCTGTATTTCCGAGTGGAAACTTTCATATTCTTTCCTCTAAATTACCTTTAAGCTGTTCTAAATCCCTAGATTTTCAAATTCCCAAACTATTAGTGAAATACGAGGGGAGCAGGAATTTTTTCCTTCTATCCTGCTTCTCTTCCTTTGGCCTACTTACTTCCCCCCCACCCCCAATGCTTTTGAAATATGGCAATGGAATGTGCAGGGGCTATATATACATGTGTCCGCTTCCCCTTTGAAGTTGGTATAAATGAAAGGCCCCCATCAAGCTTCGGGTAATCTCCCATTACGCTTTCAATTATTCGCCATGCATGATTTAGGGGCGCCTCCGTACCCAGGTGGGAAGGAGCAGCACTGCGTAGCACACGCTTCTTGATTAGACCGGGGCTCAAACCCGTCACCACCAAATACAGAGGATGCAGAAAGGCCTGGGAATGACCACCGCATATCCCGGAGCAATATGGCCTTAGTTGCTAATGCTCCTAAAAACCAAATAACAACAACAGCAGCATGATTTAGGGTAAAAGCTTGTCTTCATTCCTTTGTCTTGCACAAGGTTCTTTCATCTTTAAGCAGGTCTTCAAAATAATTTCCATCTATTCTGATTACATCTTACATGGATGCAGTTATTCCTGAAAAATATCTTAAGTAAGAGATTTCCTGACTTAAACATAAAAATTTATATGATTATAGAAAAAATATAATATTTCAAAATTTTAATATTTCTTAATATCCCATTAATTATATTTATTATTCTATTTTTATTTGGTTAAATTCAAAACATTGATTTAAATTCAAAATGAGGACTCAGATTCTCTACAAGCGAAAATCACAATAATTTAGCATTGGTCCGATTTCACGAATATTAGTAGGTCTTGATCACACAAGTTGTCTGTCCAACATGTCTAGTAAAGTTTCGAGACAACAGGATTCCCATAATGTTTTTATACAATGTAATAGATTGGAGAAGAAAAATTGAAAAGTAAAAGAAAAGAAAAAATAGAGGGTGAATATCTTATGAAAGTCCACTTGTAAATCCAGACATGTGACTGCCTATTCTGTTATTGAAGTCCTGAATAAAGAACGTTAGTTCACTGTGAATGTGGAATTTATGTACTTAACTCATTATTCCTAAAATTAGGATTATAACATATATGTTTTAAATTCCATTCTTCTGATAAAATTACTGGTCTATGAATATTTAGAGCTCTCTTTGTAGACCTTATTTCTAATATCTAAAAACATTTTTGATAATATTTTGATATTACCTAATATCAAAATATTATCAAATACTGGATAAAGACCAATTTATAAATAGTGAACTTAGAAATTGGTTGTTACTAAATTTAAGAGTTCCTTATTAAATGTAGCTTACAAAAAAAAAAAAAAAAAAAAACCAACACAGGAAAAATGAAAAAAGAAGGTTCTCAATTAGTAGCATGCTACTTAGAAATAATACATAGATATTAATCTTACTTTTTAGTAAGTTGCTTATATAATACATTGATAATAGATAAGCATTACTTAGTTTAAGTTTTAAACAAGTGAAACCTTATTATTAAGCCTTCATTATTTACTGGTTTACAAATATATAAATATTGACAGACCAGTAATTTTGTCAGAAGAATGGAATCTTATAATTTTAATTTTAAGAATAACAAGTTAAGTATATAACCCCATTCCCAATGAACTAATGCTCTTTATTCAAGATATCAACTAACAGGATAGGTAGTTACATGCCCAGATTTCTTTGTAATTAAGTTTGCTCCTACATTTTCTTTCCAGAAAAGTAAATTAAGCTAGGTTTGGAGACTGGACTGTGGGTATAAATGAATGCACACTACTGTAACTGAAGTAATCAAACATGCAGCACAATAAATACTTAAAAATTAATTTGTGGTTTACTTCCTTTTACTAAAAGTTTCTTTGAGAAATGCCACAACCAAAAACTTAATCTTCAAAAGTTCAAAAATAAATAAATAAAATAAAACTTACGAATTGAGCATTTTGGTCCACCATAGCCATACCTACAAATACAACCACTGACAGCACTACACAAAAAGTTTTCTCCATCACACTGGCACTGATTCATACAGTGATCTCCATAATAGCCTTCGGGACAAACTAGAATAGATTAAAATGAACAAGATGCTTATAAGGTCAATTGTGACTGTATGCTGAACTGTGTAATCATTTCTAGCATATCAAAAACAAACAATTCAATTTAAAATTAGCACATGTATTTTCAAGCCTTGCAATTTAATACTGCCAAGCATATTAAATGTACCTTGAACATGTTAATTTGTATTAACATGTTAACATGATTAAAAGTTTGTCTTTATTATTTTTTTAAATAAAGATAATAAAGTTTGGGGGAAAAAATGGTTGATTGCAGATGGATAACTAAAAAAGTATATCTTATGCATAAAAATGGTAATTACCACTGTTATATAATGGCAGCTTAGAAATAATAGTAAACATATCTGAGACTGTGTTCAGTCTTATATATTGGTTACATCCTATATGAGGGGGTATGTAAAGTTTGTGGCCTGATTATGAAAGGATAGTTAAAAATTTCTGTAATTAATGTATAATACTTCAAACAGTAGCCCACCAGTTACATGCAGTTTCAATAGCATCTTTTTTTAATTACAGGTCCTGAAGTCAACAAAGTTGAGTGAATGAGAAAAGATGGATGAAATCAGTCACCATACAGTCATCCAATATTTGGGGAAAAAAAGGGACTAACACCAAAGGAAATTCATGAGGATAGGCTTACAATGTTGGGGAAGGATTCAGAATTTAAATGATGAGAATAGCCTGGAAGGCTATTCTCATCATTTAAAATTTAATTATCATCATGGGTCCTGGAAGGACCCAATGCTATGGAAAACCTGCAACTTCCATCACTCTAGAAGTTGTTTACATGTGTTCATGATCCGATGATGAGTGATCAATAAGTGATAGTTCAGTACACTACCAGCATCTTGGGCATTTCATCTAAATGATTAATAACAGAAGTTGTCAGAACAATGGATCCAAAGTGCACAAGGTTTGTCAAGCTTGGCCATCATTTTCAAGCAGATCCAGCAAATTTCCTTGCAGGGTTTGTAACCATGGGTGAGACATGGTTCCATCACTTTCAGCCAGAGACAAAGGAGCAGCCCCAACAATGGAAGCACAGCTCTTCTTCACCTCCAAAGAATGCCAACTTGATTCCTTCTGCTGGCAAAGTGATAGCATCAGTTTTTTGAGGTGCTGATGCAGTGTTGCTGTTGCTAGTGGATTACTTTCAGAAAGGCCAGACAGTCAGAGGGGCATTGTTAATGTATGCTTTGTGAGGCATTTGTGCAAAAACAGCAAAGGCAAATGGTGAGAAAAATTCAGAAAAAGACTCTTGTTCCACCTGAATGATGTACCTACTCAAGTCTGTCATTGCCATGGCTGCACTGCATGATGTGACTTTGACATGTTGGACCATCTTCAATATTCATCATATCTAGCATCATTGAACTTTCACCTATTTCCTAATTTAAAAAAAAAAAAAAAACTTGGCGGTCATCCATGTTCCCACTGACAGAGATGTCACTGCTGAAGAGGATGCAGTTCTGAAGGCAAAGAGAAAACCTTCACAGCTGGAATCAATGAATTGCAGCACTGGTGGCAAAAGTGTACTGACTCCAAAGAGTACATTGAAAAGTAACATGTTATCAGACTATGTGATGTTATATAAGGTGTGATAAAAAAAGTTGAGGACTGAACATCTAGGAAATGGTTACTGGCTATTCAGATGGATTGCCTTCAAAGTAGTCACCTTGACACTGAATACACCAATCCAATGCACCTGCAACTTCTGGAAGTACCGGGTTTTTCTGTTAAGAGGCCCATGGGCTTGTATTTGGTTTTTGCATTTTTAAGGTTCTCATGTTGTCCCTAAATAGAAGCCCATGAGCTTCTTAACGGAAACAGGTTTATTTTGAAATAATATTTATTTGATTAATGAAAGGCTATTTTTATTTTAAATAATATTTATTTGATTAATGAAAGGTTATTTTATTTTAATTATTGCAACAATAGAACGGTATGAAATTAAAAATTATTCTTATTATCTTAAAAAAATAAAAATATAAAGACAAATAATAATTGCAAGAAGAGAATTATTTATATTAGTAATTTTCATTCAGAACCTGTTGTATCAGAGCAATCCGAGTTGTCCATGATGAGTTATTTTACATGATCTAATCCGATGTCTCCTGGTCCATCCAAATAAGAACTTGTTGCTTACTTTAAAAGCCGGTGGTATTTTAAGGCCAAATTCTGGTGAGAAAATATAGTTTCGCAATGTGTTACAGGTAACTGATCGGTGGTTATTTCGTTCCTTTTTGAAAAATTCAAATAGTTTTTTCTCAATTTTGGGATAAAACGCTTTCCTTCCTGCACCCTCAAGACGTTTGTCTTTACGTTTTTTAACCAGCTTCAATAATTCTGCTTCTTGTTGCAACCAACGGCAAAGATTTTTCCTGTCAATGCCTGTTTGTTGCGATATCGAATTTTGACTTTCCCCTGCTTTTAAACGTGTCACAAACTCTAGTTTTTCCTGGATAGTATACGATTTTCGTTTACTAGACTTTTTATTTTTCATTTTTAGGATTAAATATTCTGACAACGAATAAAGACGCACAGTTCACATTTATTGCAATGACATCTCGGGCATGCGCAGAGCACCGATATACGGTATGTTACGAGAAAGCGCATTATTATTTGTCCCCAATAAAAGCCCATGGGCTTCTATTTGGAAAACAAAATCCTAATATAGGTCCAGATGGGCCTCTTAATGGAAAAACCCAGTAGTCCCTAATAGTTTCTGTGTCATGTTCAGAATGATCTCCTCAGTTGTTGTATATTTGTGACATTTCAAGGTGTCTCTAAGCTTGGGTCATGATGCATCAAGGTCACAGGAGACTGTCCTGGGTCCACATTTAAGCAGCAGGAGTAATATTTAAGCATAATAACCAGTGCACTAAAAGTAGATACCGTAATTTTTTTTTAGGGCGGCGGTGGTTCAGACAATCGACGTTCTACTGTATGTCTACTGTATGTCTACGACGTCCTACTGTATGGAATAACTTTGATATTATATACTTGGATCTTAGAAAGGCTTTTGATACTGTTGCACATGGAAGACTGCTGCACAAATTGGAGCAGTGTGGCATTGGAGGCAAGTTGCTGCTATGGATAAAGGGGTGGTTGAGGGGGAGAAGACAGACAGTGGTAATCAATGGACACTGCTCATCGTGGACTAATGTTATTAGTGGAGTCCCTCAGGGTTCAGTATTGGGGCCTTTATTGTTTTCTGTATTTATAAATGATATTGATGATGGTATATCAGGCTTAATGTCCAAGTTTGCAGACGATACGAAGGTTGGCAGGGTTGTCAAGGACACTACTGACACTATGCTGCTGCAACAGGATTTGGAAAGGTTGAGCAGATGGGCTTCGAGGTGGCAAATGAAGTTTAACATTGACAAATGTAAAGTACTACATATGGGAAACAGCAACCCCAGAGCAACGTATCAACTCTGTGGTACTACACTGACAGTGGTAGAGAATGAAAGGGACCTGGGGGTGGTGGTGGTGCAGGCAGATATGAAGTTCTCTGAGCAGTGCAGACGAGCTGCAAGAGTAGCTCATGGTGTATTGTCAATGATATATAGGAATTTTTCTAGCAGGGATAAGGAGGTGATTATTCCCTTGTATAAGGCAATGGTCAGGCCACACCTAGAGTACTGTATACAGGCCTGGAGGCCTCATTTCAGGAAGGATGTAGAGCTGCTGGAACGAGTACAGAGAAGGGCAACTAGATTGGTGAATGGGACAAAGGGGTTCTCTTACGAAGAAAGGCTTAAGTTTTGCAAATTACAGTGTCTGGAAACTAGGCACCAGCGGGGTGATCTGATAGAGGTGTACAAAGCCTTGAATGGTTTGAGCATGCTCAATGCTGATGGGATTCTTCCTCTAGCTCAGAAAAATCACCTGAGAGGGCATAAATTCAAATTGAGGAAAGACAGATGTAGGATAGATGTGCGGAAATTTGCCTTTAGCCAGCGGGTGGTTGGTGGGTGGAACAGACTTCCATCCCTTGTCGTGGAAGTTGATAGCCTAAATAAGTTTAAGGCTCAGCTGGACAGGTATTTCGAACGAACAGAGGGGTGAAGTGGAAATGGTTATTTTTATTTATTTATGTTTACTTTTTTTTTTTTTTTTTTTTGGCTGATGCTGCATAAGCTTGCTTTCTTGCATCAAATGCCTCTACTAATGCTAATGCTATAGAGTAATGCCAGGAGAACTGTAAAAAAGTTTTATGAATTTGAGCTTTTGATTAGGTCAATTAAAGCTGATGGACTTATTGAGACATGATAACATGTCAAGATTTTGAGATTATGAATTTAATTTTAGTGAATATTGTGCATTAAGCAGAGATAGGAAAGTATGGAGGGATTGAGGAGTGAGGTTTCTGATCAAAAACTGCCCAAAGATAACAAATCTTCACTGAGTCAGTGTGGTGTGAAATGACTTGTATTAAAGGGATGATATTAGGTGTATGTTATAGGCCAAATGACTGTGGAGTATGAACAAAAACCTCTGTAGGCAATTTGAATAGGATAGCAAGGGTGGGTGACTTATGGATGACTTCAACGTGCCAATTATGGGTGACTTCAACTTGCCAATTACAAACTGGAATACTAGAATAATGGGTTTTGAACAACCTGAATGATTACTATTCATCTCAGCATACCCAAGAGAGTAAAAGGGTCTCTAAATATCCTCACTAAGGAGCCTAACTATATCAAAGTGAGTGACAGTGAGAGAACGAGCAATAGGCAATAATCATACCATAAAACAGATTTTATCTAAAAAAAACCCATATAGTAAAGGTAAGAAATTCAATTTCAAGAGAGAGAGATGAGACTGGGCTTGATTAGCTGGAGTGAGTGTCGGATACAAATATGCTATTTTCAAGGGATTTATCCTTGAAGGCACAAATGAAACGAACAAGCATGGGACAGTTAGAGACAATCAATTCTGATTTGTATGAGCATCATTCATAACAAAGCCATGAATGGGACAATTCAGACAAAAGCTGATTATGAAAAAGAACTAGAAAAAACTAAGACTGGGGATAAGGAGTTCTCATATGTGAATACAAGGAAAAAAGAGAGTAATTCTAATAGGTCCCTTAAACGGTTGCAGTGGAAGGTCCATGGAATGTCCTGCAGAAATGGCAGATGAGTTGAACAGATACTTCTCATTGGTATTTACACTTGAAAGCAAATTTGAAAATTTGGAAGATATTAAGGTATCAAGCAGCTGTAAAATAAGTGATAAGGTAAATGACTGCATTCAGAACAGAACTTTTAATCCTCCATTTGATCCTCTTATTCACAGTTTTTTTTTTTTTAAATGTTCCACTTAATATCTTGAACTTTAAAAAGATTTAAAGGCAATAAAAGATGTCTTCTGAACTGCAAAAGATGAACTGTTTCATTCACTCTCCAAATGTTGTGAATGAATGCATCTTCTACTTTGTTTGCCTGTATTATCATAGGAAACAGATGACCTTACTTTTTTTTTTTTATGTACAAGTAGTATTAGTTATTTAATCAGATATTAACCTTTGTTGGTTTGGTTTTTAATCAATGGTTTAAACTTCTCTCTCTCTCTCTTAAACATATGTGCGATAATGATGCACTGCACTTCGTGCTAAACATGAGAATTGGAAAGTGTGCAAAACTTTAATAAGATATTGTCGAAAAATGAAGTTTCAGTAACTGATTTTATGCTTGTTCACACACTGTTAAAGTACAGAAAGTAGAAATATGTGTAGAGAATGCACCCTTATCAAGGAACAAGTGTTGCCCAGTCAACAGACATGCTTTTCTTGAATTTGTATGCTTTAAAATGAGAAGCCATCCCTTCTTTTCATGCCTGTCCTTTTCATACACATTGTACATGCCCAACTCAAATTCTTGATCCCTTATACTAGAATGATAACAGGTTTTTGATATCCCTATTATATCTCCTGAAATATTATCTCAACTATCATAGAAAATAAATTTTTTAGCTCACTATGAATTATATTTAGTTTAACATTACAAAAGTTATACACAATAAACCAAAGGACAAAATAAATACTAAATGACTCATGCATATCAGATTGCTGTATTTATTTGGATCAGATGTGATCCTCAACAAAGCGTATCTCAAACATAAGCAATACTTACCCTCGGTACATCTTCTGCCCATCCATCCAGGAGCACAGCGACATGCACCATCACTTGGTCTACACTTGCCTTCATTTTGACAGTTGCACTTCTGATTACATCGAAGTCCGAAGGTATCGTTTGGACAAGCTGGGGATATGTTAAAAGGAAAAAAAAGTAATAATAAAGTAAATCCTAATGGAGTTGTTTGCAGAAGTTATTTTCTGAATTCAATGATATAATTTAATATGTTCAAAAATAATTAACCTTTGTAAAATTATGAATTTTACAAAGAATTTTATAATAGAATATGAAGCATGTAGTTTCATACTATTTCAAGGTTTAAAATATAAATTACTGATAAAAATAGCTTGTTTATTGCAAGGCTATTAATACAGCTGTCTCCATAAGGACCACTTGAAAAAGTTAAGTTCATTATTTAGAAATTTACAATAAAAATTTATAATTGGGGGAAGGACAAAAAATAAATGAAAAAAGTAAATACGTACGAGTAGTACAGTCATCTCCCTTCCATCCAGGTAAGCACATACAATCACCCGATGCAGGATCACACTGTCCTCCATTCCTGCATTTACATTCTTCTGTGCATCTTTGACCCCACTGTCCAGAAGGACAAACTAAAAGAAATATAGCATTATCAGTTTAAAACCTGAATTACAATATTACTGACATATAATTTAGTGCATTGGCATCATTACATATCATTTTGTCAATTCCTTCACAAGTTGTCTATCTCATTATATTTCATATAAGTAATGCTTTCCCAGTAGAGAAGACTACTGTTACTTACTCTCAGTGGGCACCATCACCCAGACAGCTGTTTCAGAGCTATCTGGTCCCCCATCAGTGAGTGAGTAGGCACCCTGATGGTATATCCAGGTTGATGGTGACAACCCTGTGTGAATTAATTCTGCAATGTGGATGGCAAGTGGGATGTAGTTTATTACATGTAGGATTCAGGACTAAAAATTTGGAAGTCTGGGGCTTTTTAGCCCTAAATCCTACATGTATTAAATTACACCCCACTTGGCATCTCTCATATAATGAATTTATATGTTGTGGTAATGCTATACAATTTAAAAAGATATTAGCAACCTAATACACCAAACCTAGAGAGAACCGTGAAGGACAGTATTTGTTACTAAGTTGAATGTGAGCCCTAGCCTTAGCAATCAGTCTTCAGTTAGATCAGAAAGTTTCTCAATGATTGAAATCACATTCAATTAAAGCATACAAATTTTAACTTTAAACTTGTTTTGGCATATGCTACATCAGATGCATCTATCCGATGTCTGGACTGTGTAGAGTGATTCATCATTCTACATCATATCCTGCCACTGCTATGTTCATTATTTTAGTTCTCTGCACTAGCGTGCACTGCAGGAGACTGCTTTAACTTATGAGAAGCTACCTGGAAATGGAATACATTCTATTAAATATTTTGTTGATGGGTGTTAGTTTTAGAGTTATTTGAGTTCTGTCAATTGTCTCTTGACTAATCTCATTAAGGTAATGCAATGTGTTACTTGAGTAATACAATGTGTCTCTTGAGTAATCTTATTAAGGGTGCTTTTGCAATTTCCTCTCAATACCCACTTTCACTGTTAACAGTGATATGGATAATGAGGCCAATTAGCCAAACTATGATTATCTAGGGTTCATTAATGGTGGGCTAGTTGGCTTGGAATGAATAGTTGGGTCACCTTCTGTATTCAAAGGTTGATTCTGGATTTCCATTATTTGCATTTCTACAGGGCAACTCACTATTGAAACTCTTGCAAAGGGATCTGGTCCTTTTGCTGTTCCATTACTTAGCAAGAGCGAGTGTATCCCAATAAATGGTAGAAGTTTGGTGTTAGCCCTCTCTTATGAAGATACTTGGTGGTTGCATGGCTCAGGATTCCGGATACGACAGTCTCTGGAGTTCTCAACTTTTTAGAATTTTTGAATAGTATGACGTCACAACCATGCTTTCTGAATCATACTACTGCAGTAAGTATGATTGCAACAATACAAATATTTGTCAACAATTTCTTTTTTCGTCTCACATTTTCGTTACATTCCATTGTTAGGTGCCCTTAACAGCACCGATTCATGTATCAGTACATGAATCGGTGCTGTTTTCAAAGACATTTAGATATGTTGCAATCACAAGTATACATCTCTTACTTTAGTTATCATAAATCCATTGTATCTTGCCTTCCAGAAATTATGAAAATATGTGAATGATCAATAAAATAATTACAATAAAAAAGCTCTTTTATTTCGTAATCGATATATACAAATCATAATAACTAAAAGAAACGTGAAGGTTGTTTCGCATAAACCATCTACCGTGCGTGCTTGGCAAATGCGCAACTTTTTTATTCGTCTTTTTTTTTTTAAAAAACTAGGGAAATATAATGGATACATTTTTTTATGGTAAAATTTTAATATTGCGAATAAAAAATAACATGAAATATTTCCCATATCACAAATAACATAGATACTATTACAAAACATTCCACAATATAAAAACAAATAGTACATAAAAAACAAACTTTCTAGAAAAAGTACACAAAAAAAATCACAGATTACAAACAAATTATTTCACAAATATTCAAGAAAAATTTATTTTAAAAATTGTCATATACGATTTACTTTATTAATATTTGTTGTCAATTTTCTGCTTTGCTCAATAGCTGAGCGATGATTACAGAGGAATGATTTGACGTAATGATCCGGATCAAATTGAAGCAATGGTTTTCCATTTAGATGTATGGTCTTCATAATCTGCACCATCTTTAATTGTCACAATATTATTCATTACGCTGAAAGCTCACTCAGCTTCAGCACTGCTAATCGCAATGGTTTCAAAGATATTTTCTGGCTTTCTTAATTGAAAACGTAATTTCACTTATTTTAAAGATAAACTGTCTTCGATAAAATCTCTAAAATCATTAATTTTTATCTCATATTTTATCAGAAAACAAATTTCTTATTCGGTTTTCACCGTCTTGCCACCGAGACGAAAGTTCTATCACATTCAACGATTTCAGGTAGCATACGTTTAAAATTTCTTTCAATGGTATCGTTATTTTCTTTATTTAATTTAAAATCACCCTGTTGCATTAATAACTTATCCTTTAAGGATAAAACAATTCATTTAACAACTTGTCATGAGACAATTTGACTGTTCTTACTTTCAATTTTGATTCCTTCAAATTCTTTCCACTTCAACATGCTCTCAATTTTAGCTTCATAATTTCCTTCAGAATTTCTCAAACTATCAATAGCATTGATAGTTTGAATAATTAATTTGTATGCTTTTACTATTGCAATTCTGTAAAGCTTCTGAAAGGAAAGAGTGCTCCTGCAGGATGTTGATCATTAGTGCTAAATGGTTAAGAAATTCCAAATTTAAAAGTCGACTTAATAATAAGGAATATTTAACTTTTGCTTCAAAATGTTTGCACAAAGCGGGATAATTCCTCCAACCCACAATTGCCATCCGCAAGCTACAAGTTGCTCATTGTGGCCCGAACACACGACCGATCTTTATAGTTTCCACATCAAGTTCTTTAGCAATCATCCTTAATTCGCACTAGTTTTTTGGAGATTGGTGATACAGTTTTGTTTTGTTTTATTGCCTGTATGCCATTATATTTTAGAACATTTTCTACACAGTGAAAGGATAGACAAAGTTTCAAAATTTGCCAACATTTTATCTTCGTAAAGTTTAAATAATATCTTAGTTGCCTCAATCTGAATACAGTGTACATTTCGCACTGTACTCAATTTGAATAAAGTGCAAAATAGTAGTAGTAGTAGTGGCACATGATGCAAGAAAGCAAGTGTAGGAGCTTATGCAGCATCAGCCAAAAAAAAAAAAAAAAAAAAAAAATCACACCATTCCCTCCAAATGCCTGTCCAGTTCCTCCTTAAATTTATTCAACCTATCAACTTCCACAACGACAGATGGAAGTTTGTTCCAGCAATTCACCACCCGCTGGCTAAAGGCAAATTTCCGCACATCTATTCTACACCTGTCCTTTCTTAATTTGAACTTATGTCCCCGTAGGTTCGTAATCTGAACAAGTGGAAGGATCCCATCAGAATTCAGCGTGCTCAACCCATTCAAGGGCTTATAGACCTCAATCAGATCACTGCACAGGTGCCTAGTCTCCAGCCACTGCAATTTGCAGAACTTAAGCCTCTCTTGGTAAGAGAATCCCTTCATTCCCCTCACCAATCGTGTTGCTCTTCTCTGTACACGCTCAAGCAAATCTACATCCTTCCTAAAATAAGGCCTCCAGACCTGTACGCAGTACTCAAGGCGTGGCCTGACCATTGCCTTATACAGAGGGACAATCACCTCCTTTTCCCTGCTAGCAAAATTCCTATATATCATTGACAAAACCCCATGACCTGCCCTAGCAGCCTGTCTGCACTGCTCAGAAAACTTCATATCTGACTGCACAATTACTCCCAGGTCTTTTTCATTTTCTACCACCTTAAGTGTAGTACCACACAGTTGGTACGTTTCTCTGGGGTTACTTCTCCCCATATGCAGTACTTTGCATTTGTCAAGGTTGAACTTCAGTTGCTACTTCTTAGCCCATCTGCCCAAATTATCTAGATCCTGTTGCAGTAGCACACTGCCATTACTGTCATTAACAACCCTGCCAACCTTTGTGTCATCTGCAAACTTCGACATTAAGCCTGATATACCTTCATCAATATCATTGATAAATACACAAAACAACAGTGGACCCAACACCGAACCCTGTGGGACTCCACTAATAACATTAGTCCACGAAGAGCAGCACCCATTGATTACCACCCTCTGTCTTCTCCCACTTAACCATCCTTTTATCCATTGTAGCAACTTACCCTTAATACCATTCTGCTCCAATTTGTACAGTAGTCTTCCATGCGCAACAGTGTCAAAAGCTTTCCTGAAATCCAAGTATATGATATCAAAATTATTTTTTGCATCCAGTTCCTTTGTGACCACATCATAATAACCAATCAAATTTGTCAGACAAGACTTTCCCTTGACAAACCCATGCTGTGTTTGAATTATTGCTGCAGTCTCGTCTAGATGATCCTGCAATGCATCTTTAACCAGCGACTCCATTATTTTACCCGGAACAGAAGTTAAACTAACTGGTCTGTAATTACTCGTGTCACCCTTCGATCCACCTTTGTGAATTGGGGACACATTTGCATATCTCCAGTCCGTGGGAACCTCCCCTGAGTCCAAGGATGCTCTCATAATTATGGCTAAGGGTTTGCTTAGTTGCTTTGCCGCCTCTTTTAAAATAACTGGATAGATCCCATCCACCCCAGGTGCCTTTCTTATGTTTAACTTCAACAATTTCTCCTCCACTTTGCTCTCAGTTATTACAAAATCATTAAGCACACTGCTACAATTTGATAACCTTCTTCTATTTTCAAACTGTAATAATTCCTCACGTGTGAATGTAGATGCAAAATACTCATTCAGTTTGTTTGCTATCTGAGCAGGATCATCAACAGTCGAACCATCGATGTCAAGTGGACCAATCATATTCATCCCCTTCCTTTTAGAGTTTATATAAGTAAAGAAATCCTTGCTGTTTTTCTTAGCATCTTTTGCCAAAGATTTCTCGTAATCCGCCTTCGCCTGCCGAACCTCCTCTGTGACCTGATTACAGACTAGCTTATATCTGCCACAGGCTTCTGCGTGACCTGATAATTTATATGCATCCCATGCATTTTTCTTCTCTGTCACGAGTCTCATTAGTTCATTTGATAACCATTTAGGCCTAAACCTTGAACGATATTTCTTAATCGGTATATAAAGTCTAGTAGCTTCCACGATTAATTCCTTGAATGCTTCCCACTTAGAATTTACTGTTTGTAACATCGTCAGTTGATCCCACTGTACAGAATTTAAAAACTGTCTGAGACCACTGTACTCCCCTTTACGGAAGCAAAAACCCTTTCCTTTACCCCTGACGGTAGTTACCTCTTTGAGTAAATCCCACTTCAGCACACTGTGATCACTGCCACCTAGTGGTTCCTTTATCTGCAAATTCTTAATACACGAATGATCACTGCTGATAACCAGATCAAGAGTGTTACTTTCTCTGGTTGCCTCTCGAACATGCTGCTGCAGAAAACAATCATCCAATAAATCCACAAAAGTCTGACTAGTGTGTGAGTGACCAACCCACAAGTTCCAGTCAATATCTGGGAAGTTAAAATCCCCCATTATAAGACATTCTGATTTACTGGCCCACTCTATTTCTCTGTACAATTGTTCATTGAACTCATTCAAGTCATTAGGCCTATAACACACTCCTACTCTTATTTTTCCTTTCGCAGTGCTTATCTCACACCAAACTGACTCAACAGAGCACTGTTCATCTATATTAACTGGGTGCACTTCCTTTGATTTTATGTTTTTCTTAATTAACAGCATAACACCCCCTCCCTTTCTGTCCTGTCTATCCTTTCTGTACACATTGTACTCCCCAAATTCCAGTTCTGCATTCCTTATATCTTTGTGACACCACGTCTCTGCTATCCCAACAATATCCGCCTTTGATGTCTTGACCAACACTTAAAAATTCATCAAATTTATTTACTATACTTCTAGCATTGGTATACATGCAAGCATACATGCTCCTATGCCTATTCCTTGTTACCCTAACACATCCTATATACCCAACTATTCCATGATGACTGCCCTCCGTCCCTGAAACCCCCAACACCCCTCGCTCCAGGTCGCTTCTTATTCTAATAGAAGTTGTGCAAGAATCACCTTCACATCTGCCTGCGGTTACTGTTAAACTATTAGTCTTTGTATCCCCCCAAACTAGCAGTTTTCCGACCCACCTAACACTGCCTCGATAGCATCAGCAAATATTCTTGCACCCTTTCTATTTAAGTGTATCCCATCCCTGTAGAAGAAATCTCTCCTGTTAACAAGTACAGTCCAGGCTGAAAAAAATTCTACCCCTTGAGCCTTGCACAATCTTTCCAGGGCCGAATTGATCAACAAGGCTCTCATCATGTACTCCCTCCTATCGTGTCTGGGCAGAATTGCAGACACTTTCAAATTCAACCCTATTTCACGGCTTTTTTTCAACAGTGACCTGTACTCGTTGAGTAATTCTGCCGGTCTCCTACTCTTAATATCATTAGTGCCAACGTGTACAACTATATCACCTTTTGTGCCCTTGAAAGATGATAACCGCTCTACAACGTCATCAACCTTTGCCCCCGGCAGACATACCCTGGTCCTGTTCCACCTATCCTTTTTACAAAGGATGTTCCCCGTTTCCCTGACAATAGAGTCACCAACAACTACTAGTTCCTGTGGGACCAGCGCATTCTGCCTTAGGGGTTGCCACTGTGTTGCGTGATGACCAAGTGCAAGCTCTGGCGTTGATGTGGGCAGCTGAGAGCCTGATGGGCCCCTCAAATTAGATCTTTCGAGGGCATCCACCCTGTCCTTCATACTCTCATATAGGCCCATAACAACGCTGAGTTGTCGCCTGATTTCCTTACACTCCTTACATCGCGCACACACAAAGACATCCCCCATGGCAATATCATGTTCCGTTCCAGAGAGTTCGGCAAACATTTCACAAGTCGCACATTTTTTTAGGCTGTGATGCGTTGGAGAATTGCCCCACTCAGTTCTCCCCCGAGTCACAGCACTCCTGCCACTTTGTGCCCGTTGCTTTGCTGCTCTAGTTTGGGGCATGGTAGTTTAAATTAATAAAATCAATAAATTAAATGTCAATAGTATTTGAATAGAAACTATTAAATAGAAACAGTGAAGCGTATTACTATATAATTATGCGTTAGAGATGCCTAGCTATCTCAATTAAAAAATTTGAATTCCCTACCACTATATCCAAAAACAATGGCTACAAAAATGGAACGAAATAACGGTTTTACCTATTGTAAGTAAAATCCACAAAAACTCTTTATCTAAATAAAAAATAAAAAATAACCAGCGTAACTATAACTATATGACTACGTATTAAGTACAATATAAAATAACAATCATGTAAATAAAGGGCAAACACTTATCGTTTTTGCGGAGCCTGTAACTGACAGCTGTAACTTTTAAAGAGATTCAGCGCCCTCGGATATTCAGCTACTGTGACCATGGACAGGAGAAATTTACTGGAAGGCATAGATCACTCACTTCTCTGAAAAACATATGCCAGTTTGTCGGAGTATAGGGGGAACCACAACACACGTTTACAACAGGCTATAACCTGTGTCGAGAATCTCCTTAATCCTCTGACTGGCTATGGGAAGCATATCGACTAGCGCGACTTCTCAGTATGTGACTGCATAGGTTTTACGGACACCACTAACATTAATTCGCACTTTTTAATTGCCTAAAGCCGACCGGGCTAGCCGGGTAGGTAAAGTGCCTGCCTAGCAACCCAAAGGTTGTGGTTTCGATTCCCGCCTCTGGTAGGATATTACGATGGTGCCGAACCAACCAGTTGGTTGGATATCCCGGCCACGATACACGAAGAAAGCAAGAAAAAACTGATTCCTTCGTGTATTGATCACATCATACGAAATAAATAAATAAAAATTGCCTAAAGGCCAGAGGTGAGAACAATGCATACAAAGTTCTCTTCTAATCCGTTCATTACATGGAAATTTTCTTTGTTAAACTGAAACTATTTTAAATGTAATTAGCATTAGCTTTAGTAGAGGCATATGATGCAAGAAAGCAAGCTTATGCAGCATCAGCCAAAAAAAAAAAACCCTTCCATTCTTCCGAAATACCTGTCCAGCTGAGCCTTAAATTTATTTAGGCTATCAACTTCCACAACAAGGGATGGAAGTCTGTTCCACCAACCAACTACCCGTTGGCTAAAGGCAAATTTCCGCACATCTATGCTACATCTGTCTTTCCTCAATTTGAATTTATGCCCTCTCAGGTGATTATTCTGAGCAAGAGACAGTATCCCATCAGCATTGAGCATGCTCAAACCATTCAAGGCTTTGTACACCTCTATCAGATCACCTCGCCGGTGCCTAGTCTCCAGACACTGTAATTTGCAAAACTTAAGCCTTTCTTCGTAAGAGCAACCCTTCGTTCCTTTCACTAACCTTGTTGCCCTTCTTTGTACTCGTTCCAGCAGCTCTACATTCTTCTTGAAATGAGGCCTCCAGACCTGTATACAATACTCAAGGTGTGGCGTGATCATTGCCTTATACAAGGGAATAAGCACCTCCCTATCCCTGCTAGAAACATTCCTGTATATCATTGATAAGACATCATGAGCTACTCTTGCAGCCCGTCTGCACTGCTCAGAGAACTTCATATCTGCCTGCACAATTACCCCCAGGTCCTTTTCATTCTCTACCACTGTCAGTGTAGTACCACAGAGTTGATACGTTGCTCTGGGGTTGCTGTTTCCCATGTGTAGTACTTTACATTTGTCAATGTTAAACTTCATTTGCCACCTCTCAGCCCATCTGCTCAACCTTCCCAGATCCAGTTGCAGCAGCATAGTGTCAGTAGTGTCCTTGACAACCCTGCCAACCTTTGTATCGTCTGCAAACTTGGACATTAAGCTTGATATACCATCATCAATATCATTTATAAATACAGAAAACAATAATGGACCCAACACTGAGCCCAGAGGGACTCCACTAATAACATAAGTCCACGATGAGCAGTGTCCATTGATTACCACCCTCTGTCTTCTCCCCCTCAACCACCCCTTTATCCATAGCAGCAATTTGCCTCCAATGTCACACTGCTCCAATTTGTGTAGCAGTCTTCCATGTGGAACAGAATCAAAAGCCTTTCTAAGATCCAAGTATATAATATCAAAGTTATTCCCTGCATCCAGTTCTTTTGTGACTGCATCATAGTATCCAATCAAGTTGGTCAGGCAAGACTTCCCCCTTAACAAAACCATGCTGTGTCCGAGCTATAACTGAAGTCTTGTCTAAATGATCCTGCAGTGCTTTTTAACCAGTGCCTCCATTAATTTTCCTGGAACAGAAGTTAAGCTCACAGGTCTATAATTACTTGTGTCAGCCTTTGATCCTCCTTTGTGTATTGGGGTCACATTTGCACATTTCCAGTCTATGGGTAACTCCCCTGAGTCCAAGGAAGCTCTCATAATTATGGCTAAGGGTTTGCTTACTTCCTTTGCTGCCTCCTTTAATATAACTGGATAGATCCCATCCACCCCGGGTGCCTTTCTTGTGTTTATCTTCAACAGTTTCTCCTCCACTTTACTCCCAGTTATTTCAAGATTCTGCAGCTTACTGCTAGAGTTGAATACACCTCTGGCATTCCCCTCGCTGAATAACTCCTCATGTGTGAATGTTGATGCAAAATATTCATTTAGTTGTTAGCTACCTGAGCAGGATCATCAACACTTGACCCATCAATATCAAGTGGACCAATCTGATTCATCCCCTTCCTTCTAGAGTTTACATAAGTAAAGAACTGTTTGTTGTTTTTCTTTGCATCCCTTGCCAAGGATTTCTCGTAATCTGCCTTCGCCTGCCTAACCTCCTTTGTAACTTGGTTGCATATCAACTTGTATCTATCATAGGCTTCTGTGTCATGTGTTAATTTGTAAGTATCCCATGCATTTTTCTTCTCTGCCATATGCCTCATTAGTTCATCTGACATCCATTTTGGCCTAAACCTTGAACAATATTTCTTAGTTGTTATGTAAAGCCTAGTAGCTTCCAAGATAAGTTCTTTGAATGCTTCCCATTTTGAATTTGCTGTTGGTAGCATCATCAGTTGGTCCCACTGTATAGAATTTAAATACTGTCTCAGTCCATCGTAGTCGCCTTTACGGAAGCAATAACCCTTCCCTTTACCCCTAATGGTAGTTACCTCTTTGAGTAAATCCCACTTCAGCACACTGTGATCACTGCCACCTAGTGGTTCATTTATCTGCAGATTCTTAATGCATGAAGAATCACTGCTGATAATCAAATCAAGAGTATTACTCCCTCTAGTTGCCTCCCGAACATGCTGATGTAGAAAACAATCATCCAATAAATCCACAAAAGCCCTGCTAGTGTGTGAGTAACCAGACCCCAAATTCCAGTCAATATCTGGGAAATTAAAATCTCCCATTATAAGACTCTGCGATTCACTGGTCCACTCTATTTCCCTCTACAGTTCCTTATTATACTCATCAGAGTCATTAGGCCTATAGCACACTCCTACTCTCAATTTTGATCTCCCAATGCTTATGTCACACCAAACTGACTCGACACTGCACTGTCCAGCGATCTCGACTGGCTTCACTTCCTTGGATTTTATGTGTTTCTTAACTAATAGCATAACCCCTCCTCCCTTCCTATCCTTTCTGTAGACGTTGTACTCCCCAAATTGCAGTTCTGCATCCCTTATATCTGTGTGACACCAAGTCTCTGATATCCCAACAATATCTGCCTTTGATGTTTTGAGCAATACGTCAATTCAATCAAATTTATTTACTAAACTCCTAGCATTGGTGTACACGCAAGTATACCTGCACCTGTTTCTATTCTTAGCTACCCTAACACAACCCATGTGTTTACCTTGTACCGCAATGGCTCCCAGCAGTCTCTGAAATAACCATGCATCTTGTTTTTCAGGCTTCTGCTCATTCTAATAGAAGCAGTGCAAGAATCTCTTTCACCTCTGCCAGTGGCTACTGTCAATGTATTGGTCTTTGTCTCCCCCCCAAGCTAGCAGTTTTCCGACCCACCTAACACTGCCTCGATAGCATCAGCAAATATTCTTGCACCCTTTCTATTTAAGTGTATCCCCATCCCTGTAGTATATTGTTTATTGAAACCTCCCACGAGCAGGTTTCTTCTCCTTGGGGCGTGACAGTGGTTGTAAGCACTTCACCTCTGGGGAGCGTTTTTTTGTGACAACAACCCCAGGGGTCAGTGTTCCCTGAGTTTGCTACTAGTCTCTCCCAGGTTTCCTTTTTATTTTTTCTTATCAGGGCAGTATAAGCATTTCGCATCTCTATACAGGTTTCTGAGCGCACCCCACCTCCCCGCTCAGGCCAAGTTCTTCTTGCCTTTTGGAAGTTTGTCCTTTTTGTCTGGACGTCCTTATGAAGCTGCTGAAGTTCTTGATTCCACCAAGGTACAGCACCAGGTTTGGGCCATCTCCATTTGATTGAGGTGTTTGCAGCCACTGTTATTGTTTCGGTGATGGTCTTCTGAAGTTTGTCAGGGTTGCCAGCCATTTTGATTTCTAGCATCTTTTTGTTTGTTGTCTGTGAGGGTTTTCTGGAACAGGTCCCAGTTTGCAACGCATAGCGCTGGGGCATTCTTTCTGCTGGCAGTTGTCGATTTAAGTTCCTGTTGAATTGGAATGTCAGGACCCTTTGGTCTGAAGTGGTCCAGGCATCCTGAACCATCCAGTTTCCTGCTATGTTTCGAGTAGCAAGAGAGATCTATTGTATCCTCCCAACGGAGGTTGCAAAAAGTTGGCAGCTGGTTTGGTTTATTGAGGACTATGATAGATGAGCCCATAACAAGTTCCTCCAGTCTCTGGCCATTCCTAGTACTTTGTCTGTCGGAAGTATGGCTGTGCCAGGTTGGAGATCTACAATTTGCATCCACTCCGATGATAATTTGCATCCCCTCTTAGTAAGTTGGTAGCATGTTGAAGGTATCTGGTGGCTGTGGTGATGTCTTCACCAGGTCTGCATTATAGCAAGATTATGTAGAGGGCACCTAGTGCGGTGATAATTTGAGCACAGGCCGCCCAGTTCATGAACAGGTGGGAGACTTTGGTTGCAGTGATGTCAGGATTTCTAATTATAATTGTCACCCACGGGGTGGTTTCATCTGCTTGTATTAGTTTGTAGTTGAGGGGATACCACCCTGACTAGTTTGGAGTGGGTATACAGCTCTTGTAATATGATTATATCTGCATTAATTTCATCAGCCTTGAGCCTGACTTGGTCGGCTAAGGCCCTTGCCCATTGTGCATTCAGTTGGATGAATTTGATTTTTGTGGTATTATAGTAGTTATGGTGTGCTGCCATAATTGATTCTGGCTTGGTTTAAACTCTTGTTTTTGACGTAAATAGAGCATTTGTTATCATTAACTGAGTGTGAAGCGTCCAACTTCTGACTCTTACAGTTGGCACATGTTGGTTCCTCATTTTCCTTTGGACAGTCCTTGTAGTCATGGCCTTTGTCGGTGCAGTGACCACAGGTTCGGGTGTTTTGGCTGCAAATGTGGGTAGTGTGGCCAAACTTGCAGCATCTGTAACATTTTGGAACTACTATACGTTCATGGAATCTATGGCTGCTCCAGTTGATTAAGATTCATGTTTGCTTTGCTAGGATTTGCCATGTGTGGGCTGAGCTCGACAACCCAGTTCCTTGTGTTTCCTTGTCGTCGGTTTGATAGCAAATCTAGGCATTATTTGCTCTTTGATGTTGGTTTCCGGTAGGGATCTCTGTAGGTTCCTGGCTTTCTGAGGTTAGGTTTTCTGGTGACATACTGGCATCCAGGACATAGATTTTTATGGCGGGCCCTTTCCTTTTTGGTTCCTCCACTTTTAACCTTATGTTTGTTATCTTGGGGTTGGTTATTATTTGGGTAGCTTCCTCTTTGGTTTCGGTCTCCATGACTATACCCGGGTTCCTAGCTTTCCTTATTGTTTTAATTCTTGTTGACTTAAAATCATTAGTTAGTTCCTGTATGAATTGTGTCTTGATACTTGATCATCTGTGGTAAGCGGTCTCAGGACAACAATGTTGGGGGGGGGGGGGGGGGGGGGTGGTAGCAGGGTTTTCCTTGAGGCTGGTTGGCATTTCGTTTGTGGGTTTTCCATTGTATTTGGTTGTTTCCTCAGCATTTCCGCGTATATGGGTGCATGCTGTAGCATTTTGTTTTGGCCCACACTGCATGTAGGCTTGAAGTTTAGCCATCGCTTTCTCGCTGTTGAGATAGGTTTCTGTCAGTAACGCTTCTAATTTATTAAATATGGTAATGATCTGGGACCAAACTCCAGTCAATACGCTATTGGGTGGTCTTTAAATATAGTTTCTAGTGCCGTTTTGAAATACAAGATTTTTGCTTGTAGTGTAGGCGCCTCCGTAGCCAGGTGGGAAGGAGCAGCAGTGCGTAGCACACGCTTCTTGATTAGACTGTGGTTCGAGCCCGTCACCACCAAATACGGAGGATGCGGAAAGGTCAGGGAATGACCACCGCATATCCCGGAGCAATATGGCCTTAGTTGCTAATGCTCCTAAAAACCAAATAACAACAACAACAACAACAGCTTGTAGTGTACCTTCTGGTAGGTTGGGGTCCAATAGTTGATCCTGTGGTCTTTCCTTTTTGGGATTCTTTTGAGTTGGTTGTGGTATAGATTTACCTGAAATACCTTTGGTATTCATTTTATGCACCGGAGTGTATAGCTGTTTGGCCTGAGCATAAGATAATGTAGGCACAGCTGGCGTGGGATGAAAATCTTCTGACTTACCAGAATTTTGTAAAAGTTTGTCAATTTGACAATCTTTTTCTTCCAGTTTTGCCTTGAGGCATTCATTCTCCATAATTAGAATCTGTTCCATGGCAGACCAGATGTTTTGGATATCTGTGGTTACTTGCTTGATGAGTTTACCACCATCGGATATAATGCCAGATAAAGCAGACCTGAGAGAAAAAAACTTGCTGCACGTGGACACCAATAACAGGATTTGGCAAAGATTGGTCTGTAACTTCAGACAAAGCCTCCGTAGAACCAACACCCTGATCCACAGGAGGAAGTGGCGGAATCTTCTCCTTAGATGATGACATCGGATGAAGTCTAGATGTTTGTATCCTGGTTTCTTTTAGCACTTATTCTATTAATAGTCTCTATCCTCATCAACTTGAGAGGAAGAAGGCAACATAGGAAAAGTATCCAATGACTCATTCAGTCGATCCGAATTCATTATGGTCTTAAAGATTTTAATATTATATGAATTTTGAGATGTTTTGTAGATTTTTAGCCCAATTCTATGTAAAGTTACATTAAGGTAAGACATAAAAGTTTTTAAGCATTCTTCAAATTAGTCAATTCTAGCGATTGCCATGGCTCCTGTAGCTTGGAAATAGGGAGTCAGCTAGAAGTAGCAGGGAGAAAAGCGCTCAGTAGCAGAAGGAGAACAATAGCCCAGGTGGATGAGCAATCGCCTTTAGGCATTCAACAGTCAACATTGTTTCTATCTTTGTCTGATAGTGAGAGAAATGATTCGATGGGTATCACTGTGCGTACGGAAGTTATACTAAAAATTTAAAATAAAATGTACTTAACTCGGGAATCTTGATTCCGTTATCACCTTGACAGCCTCTGGAGACTGGACAATTGCTTTGATATATTAATAAGTTGGCAAGTTTCAGTAAACTACCTATTTTTGACAATAAAACACAGACAACAAAAATCACACAACTTACTAGACTGGGTAGGTGGTAGATGTCAGAATGCCTGGCAATGGATGACTGGAACCAAGGTATCCCAGCAGAACATTGCCCAAAGCATGACATTATCACCACCATCGGCTTGTTTTCGCTCCACAGTGCATCCAGGCACCATCACTTCCCCAGGTAAACGATGCACATGTACCTGTACCCGGCTGTCCACATGGTGCAACAGGAAACATGATTCATCAGACCAACGACCTTCTTCCAATCACTCAAGGTCCAGTTTCGATGCTCGCGTGCCCATTGTAGGCACTATCGCCGATGAACCATGGTTAGCATGGGCACTTGGAGCAGCCTGTGGCTACGCAGCCCCATTTTCAGCAGGGTTTGATGTACTGTGTGTTGCAACACATTATTCCCGTCACCAGCATTCCAATTACCGGCAAGTTGTGCCACAGTCATCCTTCTGTTGCCACGTACCATCCGGGAGAGCCACCGCTCACCTCGAGCATCGATGAGTCATGGTCATCCAACACTTCGCCGGCGGTTCGTGGGTTTCCCTCCTCAGACCACTTTCGGTAGGTGCTAACCACGGCTGACCGTGAGTACCCCACCAGCCGTGATCTGGTCATAATGTTTTGACTCATCAGTGTGTGTATATATATATATATATATATTTAAATAATGTTGAAATAGTTGGAAAATGGAATATTTCATAATAAAAAATAAAAAAGGAGGGTACAGTATACATCAGAGGCAGCAAAAAGCATATTCCTCTACATGATGCTTGAAATATAACCATATAAATTAGAATAAAGATTAAAATAAAAATAAAGATAAAATAATGTCAGCAGTATGGCATGACAAGAGCGAAAAGGCAAAATTAAGATTAAATTCAAATCAAACAGGGAGGGAAGAGACAGGTAACAAGAGTAAAAATATTCCAGCAGAAACTCCAAATTAATTTAGAAAATCTAAATGTACGAATAATAATTCTTTAAAATTTAAAAGCCAATTAAATAGAAATTTAACGGTGCCCCCCTCTGACAGGCACCAGGTCCAAATTATATGAAATATCACCAAACAGAGATTTAAACCACTACAATAAAACAAAACAAAAATAGACAAAAATAGACTGACCATTATGCCCCATCTCGACAGAGGACCACAAGGCGAATAATGGTCAGGGAATCGCTGCATTTCGAACTCTAAACAAATCGCCGCAAAGGAGAATCGATCGTAAGACCAGTCCGCCACACCGATCCCCAGATCGAACCGCCAATGCAGGGAATTGAACAGCGGTGGTCCTGATGCAGCGAAAATCAAAAATAGAACAGACATAAGCACTCCAGTGCAAAGCCACACTACTTACAAAGTAAACTTAATCCGTTTATATAAATGAATAATGAACTATACATGGCAGTACAGATGCATAGCAATTCGCCCAAAAACAGAACAGACATGAGCACTGGAGTGCTCATGTCTGTTCTATTTTTGATTTTCGCTGCATCAGGACCACCGCTGTTCAATTCCCTGATGTAATTATACATATATTTAAATAATGTTAAAATAGTTGGAAAATGGAATATATCATAATAAAAAATAAAAAAGGAGGGTACAGCATACATCAGAGGCAGCAAAAAGCATATTCCTCTACATGATGCTATTTTCAGTCTATTTTTGTTTTGTTTTATTGTAGTGGTTTAAATCTCTGTTTGGTGATATTTCACATAATTTGGACTTGGTGCCCGTCAGAGGGGGCACCGTCAAATTTCTATTTAATTTGCTTTTAAATTTTAAAGAATTATTATTCGTACATTTAGATTTTCTAAATTAATTTAGAGTTTCTGCTGCAATATTTTTACTCTTGTTACCCATCTCTTCCCTCCCTGTTTGATTTGAATTTAGTCTTAATTTCTCCTTTTCGCTCTTGTCATGCCGTACTGCTGGCTTTATTTTATTTTATTTTAATCCTTATTCTACTTTATATGGTTATATAAATTAGAATATATTATAAATTATAAAAAAAAATATATATATATATATATATATATATTATATATATATTTTTTCAATGTGTATATACGAGGGTGGTTCAATAAAGAATTTCCCACACCTACTTCCACATATTCACAGAGTCATGATATTTTGTGTAGCATCATCGACAAAGCTGAAGCCAGAGCTGTAATCCGGTATCTATTCTTGAAGGGGAAATTTAAAGAAATCCACGAGGCGATGACTGCTGTATATAAGGCTGAAGCTCCATCCTATGGCTTTGTGAAGCACTGGCATAGACAGTTTAGGTGTGGTTAGACATCAGTAGAATCTGAGTCCATCCCACATTCAGCCATTAATGATAGCACAATCAGAAAAGGAGTCATTAATCATGGAAGATCGCTGGTAGGCGATCTTCCATGTTTAATGACTTAACTTGAGTTAAGTTAATTGAAACATTGAAGGTTGAAACAGTCCTTCATGACCAACTCCATTTACGGAAATTGAGTGCAAGATGGATTCCCCAATTATTGACTGGTTTCCAGAAGGCTGACTGACAACAGAAATTACAAGGGTTGTTAGCCCTGTGCCAAAAAAATGAGGAAGACTTTTTCTCTCGTCTAATCACTCAGGATGAAAGTTGGATACATCCCTTTCAACCCTGAATGTAAAAAGCAGTCCATGGAATGGCATGGTTCCCCACCCTCCAAGAAGGCAAAGGTCCAAGCATCAGAAGGAAAGGTCTTGCTGACAGTGTTCTGGGATGAGAAAGGTGTAATAATGACTGATTACTTGCCGAAAGGTAGAACAATTACAGGTGCCTATTATGCCAACTTACTCACAAAATTATGGGAGAAAATTAAAACATGTAGGTGTGGCATGCTGTCCAAAGGTGTGAGAATGCTTCAAGACAATGCCCAGTTCGCACTTCTGAAATTGCAACAACACCAGCAGCCACTTGTTGATATGAAATACTGCCCCATCCAGCCTACACACCCGATATTGCACCATCGAACTTCTTGTTTCCTTCCCTCAAATCATTTCTTCGAGGAACCCACTTCTCTGACAACGCGACACTCATTTCTGCAAGAGTTAAGTTCAAAGACCATGACTCTGTTGCAAAAATGTTTCAAAGACTTCTACAAAAACGGTATCCGTAGCCTCATCCATCGTTGGGAAAAATGTGTAAATCTGCACGGTGGCTATGTAGAGAAGGATTAAAATCTGTGCCAAGAATCAACAGGCTAGCGCCTCTGCAGCTAGGTCAGGGCGATTCTTTATCAAACCACCCTCATATATATCTTTTTTTCTGCCTTCTTGTTTCCACTTTCTTGTTATTCTATTCAACATTTATATAAGTACAACTTTCAAATTTGATCACTGCATACAGGGTGGTTACAGTTAACCACCATGTATGTCATGACCTTAAGCTGACATCATTTCAACTGGCTGGCTGTATAAAGAAACCGTAAATGGAAGAAAGATGAAATTTGTAATCATCATCATCAGCCATTTTCAATTCGATGCAGGATGAAGGCCTCTCAAGAAACTTTCAAGTTTCTTCTGTTTTGTGCAATGGCCATCCATTTACTACACACAAACTTGTGAATTTCATCTGTCCAACTCCATTGTTGTCTTCCAGTTTTTCTTTTAGCTCCTCTTGGGTACCATTCTGTTATTTTCTTAGTCTATCTGTTGTCATGTCTTCGAGCTGTGTCTCCTGCCCAAGTCCATATCAGTTTTTTAGTTTTGATAAGAATGTCCTTTACTTGTCTTTGCTGCCTAATCCATGTATTTCTTTTCTTATCTAACAGTCTGATTCCTAATACAATTCGTTCTATTCTTCACTGTGTAGTTTCAGCTTCTCTTCCATTCTTTTGGTGAGTGCCCAAGTTTCACTTCCATAAATCATGTTGGGGAGTATACATTGGTTCATTATTTTACATTTCAGACCAAATTGGGATATTGCTCTTCACTATGTGACTATATTTCCTGACTGTTATCCATCTGAAATCCTTCTCTTGATTTCCAGCCATTTATCATTATTAGGGCTAATGACTTGTCCCAGATAAGTATATGAATCCATCTTTTCAATTACTGTTCCTTCAATGGTTATACCCCTTTCTGTGGTATACTTGTTTATCATTACTTTTGTTTTAGCCATATTCATCTTTAATCTGAAATCCTTACTAATTCTGCATAACTGATTAAAATTTTCCTCTAATTCTTTGGGATCATGGCTTATGATCACAATGTCATCTGCAAATTGTAAATGGTTTAGGTACTTTCCATTTACTTTGACTCCTTTTTGCAACCAGTCTAATCTTCTGAAAGCCGTGCATGAGTGGATTTTAGGGAGGCAGGTCAACCGGAGTTCTAAATATTCTAAAATAGAAAGATCTTGGATCCATCAGCATTTTAGATTGAGTCTGATAACACACAGAATGCTTGTTCCCTCTTGGAATATACACTATCTAATGCATGTAGAAATGGAAAATGCAAAAAAATATTAGTCTGATATTTTCCACCAGGGGACAATTGACACAATGTGTGCCCAGAATACAAATCTAACCTCATTAATGAACTGTTGCAAGTTTAAATGGTGCTATTTGTTTGTTTGTTATTTGGTTTTTAGGAGCATTAGCAACTAAGGCCATATTGCTCCGCGGATATGCGGTGGTCATTTCCTGACCTTTCCGCATCCTCCGTATTTGGTGGGCACGGGCTCGAACCCCGGTCTAATCAAGAAGCGTGTGCTACGCACTGCTGCTCCTTCCCACCTGGCTACAGAGGCACCCTCACTTTAAGTAAGGGTAAAATTCAATCAAGCTAGTGTTGTTCCCTATGAGGTGATGTTGTGCTAATGGCTCAGATAAATCTGACAGACCAATAAAGGTTACGTGGTAGTTTGGTAGTGTGGGTAGTCTATTAGGATGCATTAATTCAAGTATTTGTCTTTGTTTCTCAATTTGACATGATCTCTAAAGTGGGTGTGGTGCCCAATTACCTATTAAGCAAAATGGAATCGGTATCTCCATTACAAGGTGATCTAAGTCTGCTTCAGTGCATATGCATGATTTGTTGGGGGATGTATGGAGACAAAAGTGAATGAGATGATGAGATCAATGTATGTCACGACAGCCACTCCAAACACAGCTCTATGTGTTTGATGTAAATTAAAGATTCCATAAAATAGCAACATCATGAGTTGTGTGCAGAATCTCCATCTTGTCTGTAGAGAGTATAACTTTTTAGTGAAGGAGGCACCTCATTAGTGAGATTAGCTCTTGCTAACAAATGGCCATTGCATTGGATTAAAGGGTGATCATTCATGTCATGAATGTTGCAATGTAATCCTCTATAATTCCATTATAGGAGATCATGGAACCAACGACACTGATCACCCCAAAATTCCAAACAAAATCCAGGACAGGAGACCACACCAATTGGGTGGTTGAACTCACACAAGAGGCATGGAAAATGATTGCCCAAACAACCAGGGTTTTCATACATTGGGGCAGCCATCGCTTCAAAGAGCATGTGTCTGTTCCCAAATGCTTCCATTGCTGTCGATTTTGACATACGACGTACACCTGTGCAAAGACAGAGCCTACTTGTGGCCACTGTGCAGAAAAAGGCCATGAGTTTGGCACCTGCCCTAAAAAAAAAAACGATGACCCGCCCACCTGTGCAAACTGTAAATCATAGAAGATGCCAGCAGACCACTCACTCACTCAGTCAGTCAGGGACAATCAGTGTCCCATCTACATCAACGCTAAGGGTGCATACCAAATGAGGATTGATTATGGACGCACGCCTTAGACCTTTTAACCTAGAGTGGGTCAACATCACACAGTTAAACGCACAGCAATCTAAGGCCGTGGCCGGACAAATCACCAAGAAAGCGAATGAACAGAACCTCGACATCCTACTTATCCAAGAGCCATATGTGCACAACTGGGAGTTGAGAGGATATCCCCTATCCTACAAAATAGTTCAGGATAACAGAGACAACCCCTGGGCTTGGAACCCTAGTATCACTGTAACCAAGATTTCCAGCTACTGTACATCCTGGGTCGCCTGTGCCCATATTATAACCTCGCTCGGCAAATTCTATGCAGATTCGTTATACTGCCACCCAAGGCGAGATATCCTCCCAGCTACCAGGTACCACAACTTTCCTGGCCAGCAGCAGAAATAGACCAACTCTGCGACCACTATCGCGCTGCAAGAAATGAGTACACTGTTCTAATCCGACTCAGGAAACAGCGCTCATGGGAGCAACTAGTTTCTATAACCAGGAATGACACCCCTGTAGACAACCCCAGAAATGGGGTTGTCTACAGAATAACGACAAATAAACTCCCCAGGGGAGAAGTCATCCCCGCAACAAAGATGCTGTTAGGGACTTATACCAAGACCTGGCAGGATAATATCAACATCTTGGACAGCATGTTTCTGGGATATATTACTCCCACTACACCAGAACAGCAACAGTTATGTCAAGACAATGATACCTATACTACCACTAATACGGAAGAACCGCTGTCCATCACCGAACTTCACACAAAACTGCGGAACAAGAAATCACCGGGTATCGACCTACTGGAGCTTAAAATTGTCAAGAAGGCTGTCAAGACAATTCCAGAGGTAATACTCACCCTCTTTAATCACTGCCTTAATGAGGGATGCTTTCCACAAGCTTGGAGGACTGCCAAATTGCACTTAATCCTGAAAAGTCCAAACAAGCAACAGGACCTTCCAGAGTCATACCGACCAATAGCCCTTCTCTCGGTGCTAAGTAAACTCTTTGAACACCTCCTTAAAGATAGAATCGAAACATGCTACACGGCTGCAGGCCTACAATCACAGAATCAATTCGGCTTTAGGAGGGGCTGCTGAAACAACAAACCATAAATATCTACTTGTAATCACAATAGATTTTGCCAGGGCATTTGACACCCTGTGGTGGCTAAGCATCCTCGGCAGACTCTGGAAGGCCAACATCCCGGCCAACCTATACCAAAGCATCAAAACATATTTTGGGAACAGAATGGTTGTCATAGAAACTCCATATCGTTCCATTTCCAGACAGATCTTCAGAGGATGCCCACTGAGCTCAGTCTTGAGTCCGCTCTTCTGGAACATGGTTCTCGACGGTTTTCTAAACCTAGACCTAGGTCGTGTGGCAACTCAGGCATATGCGGACGACCTGACCCTGGTACTGCGAGAGGACAGCAGAGCCAGGTTAGAAACTTCTGCTACTCGTGCCATTGACACCTTACAGAAGTGGACCGATGAAAACAATCTCCGCATATCCTTAACCTAGGCCAACTCAGTTCTGTTAAAAGGTACCCTGGACATCAGGAGACCACCCCAAATCCACATCCAAGGCACTACAATTAAGCTTACAAAGGAATAAATACCTTGGGGTTGTCCTAGATAATAACTCATTCACCCCTCATCTGACCTACATACTGAAAAATATCAGAAGATACTCTGCTCTGTTCATGAGAATCTCCCGAAAGGATTGGGGCCTGCGGAGGAGAGCCCTCAAGCTATTCTATAAAACCGTATTCCTGCCTGCCATAACGTATGCCACTGGTGTGTGGTACCGGAAGGCCACCACGGCCGTCAACAGAAGAAAACTGGACACCACTCAGCGGTATATATTACTTACAATAACAAGAGCTTGCAATATTGTAAGCATGCACACTCTCCAGGCCCTGACAGGGACTCTTCCCCTAGATCTGGAAATAGTCTTCTGCGGCCTAACATATCAACTCTCCAAGGGATGGGAGGCTTAACCACCTGAACTTCACCATGGACCCTGAAACTGACCACAGAGTGGAAGGCAAGCGTCTCCTCGCGCATCTCAACCAGAGCTGGCAAAACCACTGGCAGACATCAACCAAAGGTGAAATCACCAAAAAATTTATTCCTGATAGCCAACTGGTGTACCCAAACTATCCACCTTGGCTTTCTCCTGGACTTCTCGCCACCTACCTGTTGACTGGCCATGGCGCCATAAGAGAAAATCTCCATGGATTCGGATTGAGTGATACCCCCTATGCCACTGCGGTCTATGTGAGACATGGGGGCACTTGATGTACGACTGTCCACTGTACGAGGATCTCCGCTGCCGACTTATAACCACCACCCAAATAATGCTATGAGACCAGGAATATCTGATACTAACTGAAAAAGATACCTATAGTGCCTTCACTCAATATGCACAAGACCTCTTCACAAGAAGATGGACTCTCCCACATCCACCACCACAACAGCAACAACCATGAAATGAATAATCTATGACAGCAAACAATACAAACAAACAACTAACTGACTCAAAAAGAGAAAAAAAAAACAACATGATAAGAGAATCACACGAACTGGACCTAACCCACGAAAAGTGCACACCCGATATGTGGACCTCTCCCGGATGGGACGCAGCGTCATTCCAACCAGCCCAATGAGACCGCAGAGCTTTCTGCATATGCCAGCCATAATGGCAATCGGTGCCAGCACTCTTGCTGGACCCATCTTTCTTTCCCTCTCCCTCAACGGTAGGGGAGGAGGCTGCCCCCCCCTGCCCAACTCGCCAACCCCCTCACCAACTACTTGGTGAGGCATGGGCATGCCCCACTGATTTATAATGGAGTCGTCTCCTCTACTGATCCCATTTCTTCTGTCTTTCTCCCCCAGTCTTCAGTCTCCCTTCCCTCTCTATCTGCTCGCCACTGTATACCCCACAGGTCAAAATTTAATAGTTCCAAAACTAAGTTCGCCCACATTTCGGTCTTTCAATCTAGCGGTCAACCCACGCAAACGTAATATTTTTTTTTTTTTTTGTTTTAGGTCCTAGCCACTGAAATCTCAGGAAACTAGGCGGCAGGAGCTGCCAGAGTAAACAACTACTACTGGGTACCTGGTCTGCCTCCACGGGGCGAAGTGTGGGCAACGTCAGGCCTCAGCAGGGGTCTGGCGACTAAATGGCCAGAACAACAACAGTACACAACATCACACACCTCAAGATCCATATACTTTTAAATCTCTGGTCTTTACAGTGAACTGTATCACACCCAATGTAAACTACGTGGGGATGGGGGAAACCCCTGGTGCCGTTTGACCCTAAATACACTTTACACTTATACTTTATAGGAGATAATCCATTATTTAGATTTTGAGGTGGGTTTTTTTATTGGCTGTTTGCTTATGATCTCTTTTATATTGGTTTTTTTTTTGTTTTTTTTTTTTTTTGAAAATATGGAGAATCTTGTATCCATGCCATCATTAGAGCATATCTCAAGTAGTAGTTCTGTATTGCTTGTATTATCATAGTCTATCATCTGTGTTGAAGAAAGTTTGTTGCTTTAAAAGAATCCAATTTTTTCTCTTTCTTTTGTACTTTCTGAGTTGCTGGAAGTGGACAGTTCAGACTATTACTACACTGATATTGTATGTCCAGGAGATTGCTGAGAATCTGTTTATAGAAATCCACACTCAACAAGTGACATTTTTGGAGAAATAACTGTGAATTTCATGTTTTTTGGCAACTACATTTTAGGGTGTCAAGGAAGAGTTGTTTTCTCACCTCCTGGTATATAATTACGTTCAATCTTGTACATTTGAATTTTCTTACCTCGTTTCCATTACTCACAGGCTTCGAAATATGCTCCATGCAATTACAGTTTACATTATAAAGTGACTGTGCATTAAAAACAGCTTGTGTCCATATGGCCTCTGGGTTCACAATTATGATAAATTGTATCTCCTATATGTTACTTAACAAGTGATGAATTTTTGCCCATTACAGCACCTCACTTGATTTGGTGTATATGGAAGACTATGACACAAGGGGTAACCTGCTTTTACTGTTAAAGGTAAGGTAAGGTAAGGTGAGGAAACCTGAGAACTAATGCATGACAGGTTCATCAGCATTCTCTGCACTTTTGAAATAGTATTAGTACTAGTAGTGGCGGCCGCCTCCATGGCCAGGTGGGCAGGAGCAGCAGTACGTAGCACACGCTTCTTGATTAGACTGGGGTTCAAGCCCGTGACCACCAAATACGGAGGATGCGGAAAGGTCAGGGAATGACCACCGCATATTCCCGGAGCAATATGGCCTTAGTTGCTAATGCTCCTAAAAACCAAATAACAACAACAACTAGTAGTGGCAAATGATGCAAGAAAGTAAGTTACAAAGTATCAGACAGGAAGGGAGAGAAAAAACCAACTCATTATCTGTCCATCTGCTGCAAAAATATGCCTACTTCTTCCCTTGAATTTATTCAAACTAACCACTTTGACAACAAAAGATGGAGATTTGTTCCAACAATTGACCACCCACTGGTTGAAGGAAACTTCCATATACATCTATTCTGTAATCATCTTTCCTTAATTTGAATTTATGTCCCCTCATGTGTAGAATAAGCAAAAGGAAAAATTCCATCAGCATTAAACTTGTTCAATCCAGTCAAAGTGTTAAACACTTCAATCAAATCATTTCCCAAATTTTCAGATATGAAGTCTTTCTTGGTAAGACCACTCTTTTGTTCCCTTCACCAATCTTGTTGTACTTCTCTGTACACATTCCAACAGATCGACATTCTTCCTAAATTTAAGCCTCCAGACATGTATGCAGTACTCAAGGTGCAGCCTAACTGCACTTCTCAGAGAAGTTCATATCTGAGTGCAAAACTATCCCCAGGTCTTTTTCATTATCCTTTACCCTGAGTAGAATACTCAGGGTAGAACATTCATTTGGGATTATTTCTACCTATATACAGTATTTTGCATTTATGAGTTAAACTTCAATTGCCAATTCTTAGCCCATCTGCCTAATTTTAACATATCTTGTTGCAGTAGCTCAGCTTGATTACTGTCATTAATCAAGTATTACCCTGATCTTTGCATCATGTGCAAACTTAGACATTAAGCCTGATATAACTTCATCAATATCATTAATAAATATAAAAAAAACAACAGGCCAAGCACTGAACCCTGTGGGCCTCTACTACTAATAATAGTTCAGTAAAAACAGGGTTCATTGATAACCACTTGCTATCTTCTCCCATTCTACCACCATCTTTTCAAACATAGCAGTAACCTACCCTTAATTCCACACTTCTCCAATTTATACAGCAGTCTTATGTGCAACAGTATCAGAGTTTCCCAAATTCCAAATATATGATATCAAAATGCTTTTTTGCATCCAGTTCCTTTTGTTAATGAATCATACAGTACCTAATCAGATTGATCAGACAAGATCGCCCCTAAACAAATTCATGGTGACTGCAATATACAGTCGAACTTGGTGATAAAGTGCACGGAAATAATGAGATCACGGCTGTAACGAGCAAAAAGCCATAATGATTTAAATTTATGCATATTCCGATACAACCACTCACTGTTATAATGAGCATATTACATGGATACACCGTACAAATTTATTAAATATGCAAACATTCTTAATTGCTCGGTAAGTAGTCGCAAAAACCCAATTCTTGGAACAGACAAAAACGAAAAGGGCGACTTAGCTTTTATGACCACCTGCATCGGATTAGCAGCCAGTTTATCCTTTCAGGGACGGGAGTTATACAATAGTGCATTGCCGTTCCGCTTGTCGCATTAACTTATTTACAGATTGTCTTGTATTCACTGAACCATAAATTTATTTTGGGACTTTAAGAATTTTGGAAACAGCAATTCTAAAAATTTTGGAAACAGGACTTTAAGAACTTTGTATGCAGATCACTTTGTCATTTTAAAGTAAAATCAGTTAGAAACGAACCCTTCCTTCGGAAACATGTCTACTAACAAAAGAAAATGCTCAATTCACGAAAAATACTAAATTAGGCAAAAAATGCTGAAGTGTGTAAAATGTTTTCTTTGTCCGTTTCAACAGTATTGACATTATGGAAGAATAAACATGTTTACATATCGGCACTGGACAAAAATATAACTGAAAAAAAAAAAAAAAAAAAAAAATTAAGAAAGTGTGAGGTTACAAACGTCGAGGAAGCACTGCTTCAATAGTTCAACTACACAAAGAAGTGCTGGATTTTCAATTGATGGTCCAATCTTGAAGGCTCAAGCAGAAAAATTAGCTAAACAATTTGGACGTGATGATTTTGTATGTAACAACGGTTGGTTGGATAGATTTAAAAACCGAATACAAGCATATTAATATAAATAATATGTAGGTATATACTAATGTTAGTTTTTCTTTTTATCAAGTTATTGAGAATTTTAAAAAAATAGGATGTAGATTTAACTCATCACTGATATAGTGAGTAATGAGTTATAATGAGGAAATTTTGTCGGTCCCTTGATGCTCGTTATAACCAAGTTCGACTGTAAATGCATTCATGTCTAGATGATCTTGCATTACTTCTTTATCCACTGAGCCCCTTATTTTCCCTGGAACAGACATTACGATCTGTAATTACTCAAGTCACCTTTTGATCCCTCTTTGTGAACTGGGAATACATTCGCACATCAACAGTTTTGGACCCACCTCCCCCACTGAATCTAAAAATGCTTTCATAATCACGGCTAAGGATTTGCTTACCTCCTCTGCTGCTTCCCTTAATATAATTGGATAGATCCCACCCACCCCACCAACCTTTATGTTAATTTCAACAATTTCTTTCCCATTTTCCTTTCAGCTATCACAAAATCATTTAGCTCTCTGTTAGAGTTTGATAAACTTCTGGCATCCCCTTGCCTAAAGAATTCCTCATGTGTGACTGTAGATGCAAAAATAACTATTCAGTTTGTAAGCAACCTGAGCTGGATCAAGAGTTAAACTATCAATATCAAGTAGACAATGTGATTCATCCCTTCCTTCTACTTTTAATGTAAGGAAGTCTTTGCTTTCCTTTGCATTCTTTGCAAGAGATGTCTCTTAATTTACCTTAGCTTGCCTAACCTCCATGACTTGATTACAGACTAGTATATATCTACCATAGGCTTCTGTATAACCTGATAATTTATGTGCATCCTATAAATTTTTATTTTCTTCCATAAGTCTCATCAGTTTGTACATCCTTTTAGGCATAAGCCTTGAATAGTATTTCTTAGTTGGTATGAGGGGCATTCAATAAATTATCTACCTAAGGTACTTCCCATAGTTATATTTCCATGATTTATCATGTTCCTACACATCTCAACTCGAATTATACTAATTTTGTTCCCACTATGTTTTTAGGTTGTGCTGCTGTAACAGAAAGAAGAAAGACACCTGTATCAAATTATGGATTTGCTGAAATTGAAGCATCATTCAATCATCAAGTTTCTCATCAAAGAGGAAACGGGCCAAAGGCCATTCTTGAAAGGATGGTGGCTGTGTATGGCAACAGTGCACCTTCAGAGTACCAGATGAAATTCTGGTCAGAATAATTCAAGGAAGGCTGTGACGGTGACCACTCCAGAAATGTGCTAAGCTGTGGAAACCCTTGTGCCAAATGACAGATGTTTAAAGATGTCCCAACACTCTAGGGAATGTGACATATCTGAGAGAACAGTTATAACCATCCTCCATGAACATTTGGAGATGACTAAGGTCAGTGCAAGGTGGGTCCCAAAATTTCTGACTCCTGTGCAGAAGCAATTCAGAGTATGGTGTTGTGAGGAGAATTGAGAGCTTTATGGAAGGGATCCTGAACCTTCCATCTCCAGAATTGTTATGGGTGATGAAACATGGGTTCATCACTGGGATCAAGCAAGAATCAATGCAATGGAAGAATAAGGGTTCTCCCCAGCCAAAAAATTTCAAACATAACCTTCAGTTGGCAAGATTATGGCCACCATTTTTTGGAATGCTGAGGGAATTTTGTACATTCATTACTTGGAACACAATCAGACATTCACTGAGTAGTCATATGCATCCCTAATATACAACTGAAGGGATGCCATAAAGGAAAAACGCCATGGAAAACTTTCTAGAGGTGTGCTGCTTTTTCAGGACAATGCACCAGTGCACAGGTCACATGCCATTGCTGCTGCTTTGAGAGATTGTGACTTTACAGAATTTACCTATTCACCTTACAGACTGGATCTGACACCCCAATGACTATTTCCTGTTTTGGTACATTCAGAATAATGTATGTGGTGTCACTTTGCTGATGACAATCAACTAAAGTCTGATGTGTCTGCAGTCTTTGATGGACAGGACAAAGAATTTTATTTATCTGGTATTTCCACATTGCCAAGAAAATGGAACAAGTATACTGAAGTTCTGGAGAGTTGCACTGAAAAATAAAACCAGAATTTTGCCTCTATCTCCTTCATAGGTAGGTATATAATTTATTGAATGCCCCTCGTATGAAAAGCCTAATAAAGCCTAATAACTTCAACGATTACTTCCCATAATGCTTCCCATTTAGAATGTGCAGCTTGTTACATCATCAGTTGGTCCCACTGCATACACTTTTACAAAAGCAAAAGCCCTTCCCTTTACCCTTGACAGTAGTTATGTCTTTAAGTAAATCTCACATTAGTACACTGGAATCACTGCCACCCAGTTGTCTTTTAATTGCAGATTCTTAATGCATGAAGAATAAGGACTGCTTTAGATTTAATATGCTTGTAATTAAGAGCATAACCCTTCCATACCTCTCCCTGTGCTGCCTGTACAAATTGTAACATACTAACAATGTAGTGTCACACTCTGGTAAGTGAAGAATAAAAAAGACATGGGATCAATTTTTCAGACAGATATGAATTTCTCTGAGTAGTGAATGCAGGCTATACCTCTCCCTGTCCTTTCTGTACAAACTGTAACATACTAACAATGTAGTGCCAAACTCAGGGAAGTGAAGGATAAAAAAGACATGGGAGCAATTTTTCAGTCAGACATGAATTTCAATGAGTAGTGAATGCAGGCTGCCAGGACAGCTCATGGAGTTTTTTCAATGATACACAGAAATTTTGGCAGCAGATAAGGAGGTAATTATCTCATTGTATAAGGTAAAGGCCACACCTTGAGTACTGCATACAGGTCTGGAGGCCTCATTTTAGGAAGGGTGTGGATCTGTTGGAACTGGTGCAGAGAAGAGCAACAAGTTTAGTAAGTGGAACATAAGGGTGGGTTTTCTTGAAAAGGCTTCATCTCTGCAAATAAGGGTGCATAAATGTTTCTTCAATAAGTGATTGATTGTTGGAACAACTATACATCACCCATCTGGTGATGTAAAGTTGAGCAGTTTGAATAAATTCAAGGAAGAACTAGACATTATTAGAGAGGATGGACAGGTTATATGGGAAGGGTTTTTTTTTGCTGATGCTGTAAAAGCTTGCTTTTTGCAAAATTTTCCACAAGTAACTTTTAACGCTAATATTATTACTGTGAATTTCACTCATTTTATTACCATTAGCAGAGGCATATGATGCAAGAAATCAAGCTTATACAGCATCGGCCAAAAAAAAAAAAAAAAAAAAAAAAATCCCATTTCATACATCCATTCACTTTAAAAAGGTTTTTACAGCTCTTCCTTGAATTTATTTAAACTATCAACTTCCACAATGACAGATGGCAGTTTGTTTCAGCAATCAACTACACACTTGCGGGCTAAAAGCAAATTTCCGCACATCTATTCTAAAACTGTCCTTCCTCAATTTGAATTTATGCCCCCTCAGGTAAGTAATCTGAATCAGTGGAAAAATTTCATCAGCATATTGAGCCTGCTCAACCCACTGAAGGCCTCATACACTTCAATCAGTTCACCTTGCAGGTGCCTAGTCTCCAGACACTTCAATTTGCAGAACTTAAGCCTTTCTTGGTAAGGAACTCCTTCATTCCCCTCACCAATCTTTTTGCCCTTCTCTATACTTGTTCTAGTAACTCTACATCCTTCCTAAAATGAGGCCTGTAGACTTGTAAGCAGTATTCAAGGTTCATCATCAGTTGATCCCAACTGTATAGAATTTAAAAACTGCCTGAGACCACTGTAGTCACCTTTATGAAATCAAAAACCCTCCCCTTTACCCCTTATGGTAGTTACATCTTTAAGTAAATTCCACATCAGTACACTGATCACTGCCTCAAGGTGTGGCCTGACCATTGCCTTATAAAAAGAGATGATCACCTTCTTATCCCTACTAGCAAAATTCCTGTATATCATTGACAAGATCCCATGACCTGCTCTGGCAGCCTGTCTGCACTACTCAGAAAACTTCATATCTGACTGCACAATTATCCTCATGGTCCTTTCATTCTCTACCACCCTGAGTGTAGTACCACACAGTTCCTGCAATGCTTCTTTTCCCCATAAGTTAAACTAACAGGTTTGTAATTACTCATGCTACCCTCTGATCTCCCTTTGTGAATTGGAGATACATTTGCAGACCTCCAGTCCATGGGGACCTCCCCTGAGTCCACAGATGCTCTCACAATTATGGCTAAGGGTTTGCTTATTTCCTTTGCTACCTCCTTTAATACAAATGAATAGATCCCATCCACCCAGGTGCCTTTCTCCTCTACTTTGCTCTCAGTTATTACAAAATCATTAAGCTCCCTGTTAGAGTTCAATAAGCTTCTGTCCTCCACTTCCCTACAGAATTCTTTATGTGTGAATGTAGTTGCAAAATACTCGTTCAGTTTGTCAGCTATCTGAGCAGGATCATCAACAGTCAAACCATCAATATCAAGTGGAGCAATCTGATTGATCCCCTTCCTTCTAGAGTTTATATAAGTAAAGTGTTTGGTGCTTTTCTTTGCATCTTTTGCCAAAGATTTCTTGTTATCTGCCTTCACTTGCCTAACCTCCTTTGTGACTTGATTACAGATAATCTTATATCTACCATAGGCATCTGTCTCCTGATAATTTATATGCATCCCATGCATTTTTCTTTTCTGCCACGAGTCTCATTAGTTCATCTTACATCCACTGAGGCCTAAACCTTGAACGGTATTTCCTAGTTGGTATGAAAAGCCTAGTAGCTTCCAACATTAATTTTTTGAATGATTCCCATTTAGAATTTGCCGTTGGTAACATCATCAGTTGGTCCCACTATACAGAATTTAAAAAAATGTCTGAGACCATTGTAATCATCTTTATGAAAGCAAAAAACCCTTTCCTTTACCCCTTACGATAGTTACATCTTTAAGTAAATTCCAAATCAGTACACTGATCACTGCAACCTAGTGGTTCCTTTATTTGCAAATTCTTAATGCATGAATAATCACTGCTGATAATCAGATCAAGAGTATTAGTCCCTCTGGTTGCCTCTCTTATTTATGGACTTAAGCTTAGTAAACATTATTAATTTTAATAATATATATGGTTTAGAATAAATATATAACAGTAAATCTTTAAAGTGATACATTAGTCATGAATATCAATGCAAATGCAATTTGTATAATTTATTCATATGTACACACTAATATATATATATATATTGTGTGTGTGTGTGTGTGTGTGTGTGTGTGTGTGTGTGTGTGTGTGTGTGTGTGTGTGTGTGTGTGTGTGTGTGTGTGTGTGTGCGCGCGCGCTATAGTTAGATACACAGATCCATATGCATATATAAGTACAATGTACATAATAAACATATAATATATAAAAATATATAATAAAATAAAATTGAAGAGGCTTGTGGTATCGGGTTCCATAGATAAATAAAGAATTCAGTTTAACCGGTAAAAACAGTAACTAACTTTAATAATATAAGTAATTAACAGAAGCTTCTGTTAGTTACTTATATTATTAAAGTTAGTTACTGTTATTAGGGGTTGAACTGAATTCTTTATTTGTATAATAAAATGTATGCAAGCAAGGTTACAAACTTTTTCAATATAGGAAAATAAAAAATAATGACAGCCACTGTATCCCACAGGACAATGATAATACAAAGAGATCTTATATTATAATAAATTGAAATACTTGATGCAGGGATGCACTCTATTCTTTTAATTTGTATATTATTTGATTTGATCTTCAGATGACGGAACTTGAGCAAGTGTCACAAAGATAATTTCTGGCCAAATTCAATGATCTTTATATTGCTGAAATTGATGCAGTGCTTGTTTTTCGAAAAATGTTCAGTTATATCTAAGGTGAACATTTTTGTTCAACAGAATGCTGTCATTGTGGTATGAGAAAGGCTGTATGTTCCAACATCCTATTAGATAATCTCTGTCATCTCACTTAAATAATCTGCATTACAGCCAGAGCATGACTGCATGGCACATCACCCTGCATTTAAGGGATTTGGGATGATGGTTTTCATTCTAGAGACAAACTACTGGTTTAACTGGCAAAATTTTTCTCTTGAATCATATTATCAAGACCAATCAAGGAGAGAAAACATTTTCACAACATACAACCCTCTTTCCAACATTCATTCTAAATTGGGCCTAATTTATGAGATTCTACACAAAATACAAACATGTTGCCAATTATTAAATAGTTGTATTTTGTAGGAATTTTATTTTACTAACAGTAAACCATAATCTTTGTATTCACTTTTATAAAAATTCATGTTTTAATTAGTATCATTCTTACCTCACATTCATTCTTTATGAACAACCATAAAATGTCATTCTCTCCAAACATTAATTCCAGAACACTTCATAATAAGAACTGCTTCTCCATTCATGGATTTCAGATAGGTTAAGTTAATTTGGACCATTATTTTATTTTATTTTTTTTTTCCCCAATATACATAAACTGTTGTTATTAAATAAATTTTTGAAGTGAATGCTTACTCTCACTACAGGTTAGTCCAGTATAGCCAGGCAAACAGGTACAATGGCCAGAAATATGATGACAGCTCCCATTGCTATTTATACAATTTGGGCATCTTTCAGAGCAGTTGTAACCAAAAGAGCCAAAAATGCATGCTGTAAATTGAATAAACTTATCAAAACTGGTATTTAGTATGATCTATACTAAAAAAAAATCAAATATAAAAACAAAAATATTAAAATGGAAATTAGTTGAATATTAATTTACATCAGTAAACACATATGAACAGGTAGAGGAGGGGATATCAATTATTAGGCAAGTACATATCAATTACCAGGAAAGTAGCATACTGTAGTTGTGAAAATGTATTAAGTTCTATGTTATTACTTTCAGTCTAACATTTTTTGCACAGATGATGGAAAAAAAAAAACTTTTATAGTGATTTTTTTCTCACTATATAGTTTACTTTGTTCTCACTATATAGGTTTCCCTGTACCATACAGCTAATACTTGCATTTTGTTAGTATTAGCTGTATGGTACAGGGAAACCCTGAGCTTCTGTTGCACTGGCTTAAAAAAATAAATAAATTAATTAAATAAATAATAAATTACATATTTGACCTTCCTTATCCAGCTGAACTTTGAAATTCCCTAAGCTGTCAGGCTCAAACACCACTCATGGAAGCAATTTATTCCAATAACTAACAAATTGCTAGCTAAAAGAAAACTTCCTGCAATCCAGTATAAACTTCTCTGCCTGCAAGTTGAATTTATCATTCCTAGTTCTGGAATCATTTATAATAGCAAAACTTTTGCACTCATTCATTTTACTTTCAACTCTCAGAGCCTTATGCAACTCAATCAAATCTCCTCTAAGGTGTCCAGTTTTGAAGTTCTGCAGCCCACATTCAGTTTTCCCTCATACGGGCACCATTTTGCTGATATCATCAGGTGCACTGACATCTCTGGACCCTATCAAGAAGCTTGATGTCTTTTTTTAAGTGTGGTCTCCATACCTGCACATAGTATACCAAGTGTGGTCTCACAATTACTTATACACTGAGTTGGCTTTCCATTAGCAATGCTTCCTTGTATAGGAATGGACTAGTGTGTGATGCTGTGAAGGCTCAAAGTCAAGGGGCTTCTGGATCAGCTAGTGTATATAAGATTGCAATTCGCACAAGTGGCAATCAATTTGTGTCTACAAGAAAGAATGGGCCGGTATTGAGATCTGACTAAGATGGGATGGCTGTGAGAGAAGATATGCAGGTGCCAGTATTTTAACAACAGCCAATGTGTAAAGTGTTCCATTCTGTGGTGTCATGAGTCTGACTGGATCAATAGCAGCTGAACAGCCAGCCAAAGGTTACACATGGCAGAGTCAAGTTTTTGCTGCCCATGGTGAGCATCATGTCTTGTTTTGTAGCACAGCACAGTGGCCCAGCTAACCACCCAGTACAATGTTGAAAAAACAAGACCTCAAATCCAAACAGACTGTTGAATTCATTTGGGCTCATGTAAAAATAAAAAATTGTAGAAAATGGGCTTAACGCTGCCAAAAAAAAAAAAAAAAAAAAAAGAGAGAGAGAGAAAAACACAGAAATTGAAAAAAATAGTTAATAATGGACATGAATCATCATCAGAATCCATAAATGAAAATGAATATGGGTTGGATTGAAGACAAAGAACTCGCACACATATTTTTGTTTTCTTAAACTAATAGATGATAATTTAACATAATTTTTCAAGCAGTAAAAAGTATTATTATTTTATCTGATGTTCATTTATTTTTATTTTTCTTCATGATAAATACAGGGTATCTGGGCTAGAGGTATCCAAAAATACACACACATATTTCAGCATCTATAAGGTGTATTAAAATAATTTTTTTTGTTATTATACAGAGTAACTCACCAAGTTTTTAAGAAGGTTAATAAAGTTCAATATGGGCACCTTTTGTAGCTCGACAGATGTCAAAACGATACTCGAACTCTTGTCAAGTGTTCTCCAGCATCTGAGGCTTTATTAGAGCAACTGTTTCAATGATTTGCTGTTTCAAATCGTTAAAATTCCAAACTTTTCTCTGGTACGCACAGTCTTTAATAAAGCAACACGGGAAAAAAATGGACCGATGATGCCATTTTTCTGCACTCCTAACCAGACATTGACTTTTGGTCTGTCCCCTTCATTTTTGATCACTTGGTGAGGATTCTCTGTACCCCAAATGCAGCAAAATGAGACAAAACAAATCTTGGAGAGATTTTCTTTTGACTTCACTTTCGTCTCAGAAAATATAATAAGTAGTTCTTGCATTATAAGCAGTTATTTTTGGATACCTCTAGCCCGGACACCATGTATATAATTCAGCACATTCTATACTATGAACTTTCAGTATTAGTTGAAGCATATAATACAAGAAAGTAAGCTTATACAACATCAGCCAAAAAAAAAAAACCTTCCCATTTCACCCATCCGGTCACTCCAAATGTTTGTCCAGTTCAGCCTTAAATTTATTTAAGCTATCAACTTCCGCAACAATAGATGGAAGTCTGTTCCAGCAATCAACTACCTGCTGGCTCAAGGTAAACTTCCACACATCTACTCTACAACTGTCTTTCCTCAATTTGAATCTATGCCCTCAGGTTCTTAATCTGAGCAAGGAGAAGAATCCCATCAGCATTGAGCCTGCTCAAACCATTCAAGGCTTTAATACACCTCAATCAGAGCACCTAACAGGTGCCGTATGCAGTATGACTGATGATTTTGAGGTTATGATGGACATCAATGGCAAGATCCAATCTTCCTTACATTTCAAGGGTACAGCTCTAAAACAGTGTTTGCAGGGCAGCTGCTAGTTAGTACACCTGACCAAACCTTTTGGTAACACTATATAGGAGGCTTCTGGATCAGCTAGTGTATAATCTTGCTACCTCTACTCTGCCAGATAGTGACTGGAGAGAGTCCGAGTAGTGTGTATGCGGGTGGCATTGTCGAAGCCACATTATGCCAAGGATCTGGGTATATTCTTACCATGTGTATGCCATATCCAAAAATTTCATTACTTTATACAGCATGTTTGCCCCACTTTTTCTTACTATTGAATACACCATGAATTGTCAAACTAATAGAGTAACCTTATCTGCAAAAAGATCTAAACCTCCCAAGGACTTCCTAATTCATTTCACAAATATACGTGGTCTCAGTTCTAATCTCAACGATGTCCGTTTCCAATTGCAGTCGCCAAACCCCATGTACTTTTTCTGACAGAATCTCAGTTATCAGTTGATTCAACTATTGCTCATCTCAGCTGTCCAAATTATTCGCTGTATGATTCTTTTCGCCTCAAAGGTGGTACTTGTGCATATGTCCGTTCCGATATTCCCTGTCAGAGACTTGACAATTTGGAATTTCCTCTTCTCGATCTTCTCTGGCTTAAAATCTCTCTACCTCATTGTGTCAAATTCATCTGTTGTCTCTACCATTCTCCCAACTCCACTAATCACTTGGAGCTCTTTGACTTCCTCTCTTTGCAACTTGACTTTCTCCAGTTGTTCAACTTTCCTAACAGTGAGGTAATTTTCCTTGGTGATTTTAATGTTCACAACTCTAGCTGGCTTCCATTTTGTAGTCACGATGACCTGATTACAGACTAGCTTATATCTGCTGTAGGCTTCTGTGTCACCTGATAATTTATATGCATCCCATACAATTTTTCTTCTTTGCCACAAGTCTCATTAGTTCATCTAATATCCATTTAGGCCCAAACCTTGGAACAATATTTCTTAATTGGTATGAAAAGCCTTGTAGCTTCCACGATTAGTTCCCTGAATGCTTCCCACTTAGAATTTACTGTTGGTAACATCGTCAGTTGATCCCACAGTACAGAATTTAAAAACTGTCTGAGACCACTGTACTCACCTTTACGGAAGCAAAAACCCTTTCCTTTACCCCTGATGGTAATTATATCTTTAAGTAAATCCCACATCAGTACACTGTGATCACTGCCAACTAGTGGTTCCTTTATCTGCAAATTCTTAATGCACGAATAATCACTGCTGATAACCAGATCAAGAGTATTACATTCTCTGGTTGCCTCTCAGACATGCTGCTGCAGAAAGCAATCATTCAATAAATCCACAAGTCTTGCTAGCATGTGAGTGACCAACCCACAAGTTCTGTCTGAGACCACAAAACTGTCAGACCACTGTAGCCACCTTTACGGAGGCAAGGTATGAATATATGTTGCAAATGGAAAGCCAACTCATTGTATAATGGTATCATGCCCTATCTCTGCAAGAAAATATTCAATAAATCATCGAATATAAAGCCTTAGAAATCTCAATCAGATCCCCTCTAAGGTGCCTGGTTGCCAAGCTCTGTAGAACACATAACTGAAGTTTTTCCATATACAGTTGTTCTTTTGCTGATCTCACCATGTGAGTTGCCTGTCAGACACTTTCAAGAAGTTCAATGTCTTTTCTAAGATGAGGTCTCCATCCTTTGACACAGTATTCCAAGTGGGCTTCCAATTGTCTTAGACACCGTACCTCCCTATCCTTACAGGCTATTGCTCAAATAATTCATCAACAGGACACCAGGGCTCTCCTTACCATCTGCTCAGAGAACTTCATATCCAACAATATCATTATTCCAAAAACCCTTTTCTTTCTCTACAATTTTTAAAAATCAAACCCACCAAGTGTGCAAGTATCCTGGGCATTGCTATTCCCCAAGTGTAAGACCTTGCAATTTGCTGCATTAAAAGATAGCTGCCAGTTTTCCAACTATCTCTGAAGTCTAACTAAGTCATCCTAAAGAAACTATGCTTGGTGATGATTGTTAAATATTCTACCAACCTTATGTGTAGCTGTTACAGGCTTAGGTACTTTTTATCACACTAACTTTTCTATGGCATCTTTTTCTGCTTTATTAAACTGGCTAGTTCATTATTCATCCATCGCGGAATCTTCCTTGTGTTATATTTTCTTACACTTTTAAAGATTCTGTGACTCTAGTTTTAAAGTTATACCATAATTCTAATGTATTCACCTTGGTGAGTATCTCCCCAAGTTGATAGAGGCTGTGTAACATCTTAGGTTGTTATAATCTCCTTTCCTGAAAATTAAAGCAAGGAAAATTTATTTATCCAATTTATCTGTCTGCTTTAATAACTGCTATCCCCTCTCATCATCATCAATATTCAAATCACAATTTGGTGAACATTCTGGATAACAATTCCTGTATCGTTAGCCCTATGATGTCATGTGGTTCATGGGCGATGATCAGTTCTAGAATATTTTTTCAGCTAATACTTTCCCGAACAGGGCAATACAAATAACAATCATCTAACTGATTTAAAAAATTTTGTTCTCCATGGTGAGTTTGCCTCCCACTTGCTCCAATCAATTAGAGACAAACTGATATCACCCACAAGATATTCACACTTGCTTACCTATTCTATTTGCATGTAAAGGTTCTTCTTCACAATCTTCTGACCTGTAGATTACTCCTAATTTCATTATAACTTTTCTTCCAGCTAATATCCCATGGCCTCAGTATTAGCACACAACTTCTGAATCTGGGACAACTTTTGTTATGTTCAGGTTTGCTTTTAATAAGAAGCATAACAACACAACTCCAAAAATCTCCCCTATCCTTCCTAAATACTACAGTGAAACTCATCATCCCCTATTTCTGAGTAGCACCACATTTCAATTAGTCCTTTATAAGCTTGAATGCGTATATACCATTAAAAAAATACTCCACGAGAAGGGTTCCAAGTTGGATGAATAGTGAAGTTGCCACATTACTTGAGCAGAAAAAGGTGGCATGGAAACGTTACAGAGCAATAAAAAGTACTGAAGCCTATAACAGCTACAAGGTGATGTGTAATAGAGCCACAGAAAAGGTTAGACAGGCAAAGGCAGTTTATGAGAAATCACTAGCAAACAGAGCAAAGAGGGGGGATAAAGAATTCTTCACATATATAAATGCCAAGAAGAGCAGGACAAACCAGATCGGACCTTTACGTAAGGGAAAGGGGATAGTAATAAATACACCAGCTGCCGTTGCAGATGAACTCAACAGTTATTTTGCATCGATATTTACAAATGAAAAGCCTTTTGTGGCAATGGGAAATTGTGGGAGCGAAGTTAAAAAATATGTAATTAATGATATTGAAATTTCGCAAGATTATTTAATGAAAAAACTTTCAAGCCTACAGACTAGTAAGGCTCCTGGAGTTGATGGAATATACCCTATAATCTTGAGAGAGGCGGCAAGCGAGTGCATTGAACCACTGAGGCTGGTTATGCGAGCATCACTAGACTCTGGGGAGATTCCCTTGGATTGGAAAAGTGCAAATGTATCTCCCATACATAAGGGTGGCTCTAAAAGTGAAGTGGGAAATTATCGACCTGTCAGTCTGACTTCAGTAGTAGGGAAAATCATGGAGGCAACGATCAAGGGTGGAATTCAGGATCATTTGGATCGAATTGAAATTCTCAAGGATACTCAGCATGGTTTTGTCAAGGGAAAATCATGTTTAACAAATCTGGTTCGCTATTTCGAAAGGGTCACTCAAGAGCTGGATTTAGGGAATAATTTCGACATTGTTTATTTAGATTTCAGCAAAGCTTTTGACTCAGTCCCACATGAGCGGTTGCTTTATAAGCTGGAACAGGTTGGAATCACTGGGAAAATCCTTAGATGGATAGAAGGATGGCTTCAGGGCAGGAGGCAGAGGGTTGTGATAAATGGCTATTCCTCAGATTGGGTTGATGTAAGAAGTGGGGTTCCCCAAGGATCAGTATTAGGACCACTGTTGTTTTTAATTTTCATAAACGACATTGATGAAGGGATAGAGGGCGTGATGTCTAAATTTGCAGATGATGTTAAAATTGGTAGAGTAGTTAATGATCACTGTCAAGCTGAGCTTCTTCAGAGAGACCTAGATAGACTTCAAGAATGGTCAGAAAAATGGCAGCTGTGCTTTAATCCAACAAAGTGTAAGGTATTACACCTGGGAAACAGTAATCCCAAAATAACTTATTCACTTGGTGGAGTTCAACTAAACCCAGTACTGGAGGAAAGGGACTTGGGTGTTACGATACGGTCAGACATGAAATTCTCTGAGCATTGTAAACAGGTTGCAAGGAAGGCCCATGGTGTCCTATCGATGATCTATCGAACTTTTGCAAGTAGAGATAGGGACGTGATAATCCCATTATATAAGGCCTATGTTAGACCACACTTGGAATACTGTGTTCAAGTATGGAGACCGCACCTAAAGAAAGACATCGAGCTTCTTGAAAGGGTGCAAAGAAGGGTAACTCGCCTGGTGAGATCGGCAAAAGGGCGTCCTTATGAAGAAAGACTTCGAATATGTGGGTTGCAGAGTTTGGAAACTAGACACCTTAGAGGAGATTTGATTGAGGTGTTTAAGGCTCTGAGAGGCATCAGTAAAATGAATGAGGACAAAATTTTCAAGATTATAAATGATGCTAGAACTAGGGGACATAAATTCAAGTTACGCGGGGAAATGTTTAGATTGGACTGCAGGAAGTTTTATTTTAGCCAGCGAGTTATAAATTACTGGAATAAGTTGCCTTCATGGGTGGTAGAGGCCGACAGTTTGGGGAAATTCAAAGGTCATCTGGATAGTACTTTCGGGTAAGGGAAGCGCATAGGATGATAGGATTAATTTCCTTTTTATTTAATTTTTAATTTCATTTTATTATTTTTATTTATTTATTAATTATTATTATTATTTATTTATTTATTTAATTTTTGTTTTTATCATTGTTTTGCTCGGATTTTTTTTTTTTTTTTGGCTGGTGCAGCATAAGCCATAGGCTTTCTTGCACCATACGGCCGTTACTAATACTAATACTAATACTAAATTATGTCAGCATTAGTTGTCCTAAACAGGAGTTCAAATTCACTCATTTTACTGACGAATCCTCAATTATGTGTGCATTGTATACACGTAAGACAAAGTGTTCTTGTATAGTTTACTACCTTGACTTAACATTTTTTTAAATAGGTTCTTGAAGTTAAAGCTTGTTTCCCTAGCATGAGCTTCACACTCATTTGAACTATCACTATCTTCAAAACATTTATTGACAATAGTGGCTGTTATGACAACAAACAAGAATTTCCTAGATATGTGCAGGCATTGCTTTGATCCATATCATCAGATAAATGCATATCTATATTACCCAAGTGCCCCTTAACTAGATGTTTTCCTGATCCCTTAATGATAATGATAACTCAATGATAATGGCCAAAACTGAGCACCACCTTTGTTCAAGCATATCCCATCTCTACAAAATAAATTCTTTCTATCTGCAATTGCAGGCCACACTGATAAAAATTTCCTTCCCAAAAGCCTTGCACAATCCCTCAAGTCTTGAGTTAATCCACAGGCTTTCAAGCATACTCATATAATTCCACCTAGCATGAACACACGCACGCACGCGCTTCTGATTTAACTTGCTACAGTTTTTCCAACAACTCATCAGTTTGTGAACACTTAATATCATCAGTCTTCACAAGAATAAATAATGCTGTATTTTCCCTTTAAAATCTGACAATCTCTTAGTGACACATTAGCATTTGCATTAGTTGAAGCATATGATGCAAGGAAGCAAGCTTATAGAGCATCAGCCAAAAAAAAAAAAAAAAACCCTTCCCATTTCATCCATCTGATCACTCCAAATGTTTGTCTAGTTTAGCCTTAAATTTATTCAAGCTATCAACTTCCACAACAGATGGAGGTCTGTTTCAGTAATCAACTAATCGCCGGCTAAAGGCAAACTTCCACACATCTATTCTACAATTGTCTTTCCTTAATTTGAATCTATGCCCCCTCAGGTTCTTAATCTCAGCAAGTGGAAATATCTCATCAGCATTGAGCCTGCTCAAACCATTCAAAATCTTGTACACCTCAATCAGATCACCTTACAGGTGCCTAGTCTCCAGATGCTGCAACTGACAGAATTTAAGCCTCTCCTGGTAAGAGAACTCCTTTATTCCTCTCATCAATCTTGTTGCCCTTCTCTGTACTCATTCAAGCAACTCTACATCCTTCCTAAAATGAGGCCTCCAGACCTGTATACAGTACTCATTGTTTAAGTTATCAGACATTTGTTTATAGTTATCAGATTTAAATCTATGACAGCAGCATCTATTGTATATCTAGTGCAGTTGAAATTATATTGATATACAGAACGATCTAGCCAAGATTGTTTGTACATTACACACATGGACAAAAGAGAGTGCATGTGAAGGAAGAAAAACTTCAAATGTGTAGTTTTCATGGTATTAAATTATGCTAGAACTAGGTAACAGAAATTAAGGAGAAAGGATTACAGACTGAATTTTAGGAAGTTTTTCTTTAGTGGATTGTTAATCACTGGAACAAGTTACAGTTTGATAATGTTCAAAGTTCATGTGAATTGGCAGCTATGTGAGAAATGAAATAAAAATAGTTTTTTCTTCTTCTTCTTCTTTTTCTTTAGCAAAAAGCTGAAGCTTCTTTGTGCCACATGGCTAATACCACCACTAACATGTAATAAAAAATAACTATATTCCTGATGTCCAAAGCTCTTCACAGCTAAACTGATTTAATTTAATACTAAATTAGTTCTGTGCAACATGGGCATTGGAAAAACAAAAACATTAGCAACACCTACCTTATACCTCATAAGGCCACCTTTTGCCCATAATACAGCCAGTACCCATCTTGGCATGGGTTCCACAAGGTGTTGCACAATGTATTCAGTAATGGCTGCACATTATCAGATGGATGGTTGTAGCATTGAAATGTCCTTTTCCAGTAGGTTTCAGGCATGTTGTTTTATTGATGGATGCCAGAATTGTCTGAATACACTGGCACCATGAAGGGATGTACTTGGTTGGTAATGATGGAAATGCAGGTGTTGCCAGTGAGACATTGAATAATGGTGTTCAGAGAATGCAGGGCATGCCAGCCATGAAAAGTCTCCAAACCATACACGACTGCTTATAGCCAGCTGAGCACAAAACAGTGCATTATACCATGGCCTCACGTTGCTTTCATAAAATGTGGATATGACCATAAACATGTTGGTGGTGCAATGATAGTGATGATGTGCCTATTCAAGGCACAGTTACTTTTGTCTTGCAGCAAGCACAGTTACCTACAACGGCAATCAACTGCCATAACTTATACAAGGTAATGTCCAGTGTACAGTCCATGTGGATATTGGTCTCACTATTCCTACATTGTACTGCATCGACGTTGTGATACAAGACACATGACACTGACCATGGACGTTGACCAAATGTGGCTGTCCTATGTGTGACCTTTGGCTTGGAAAAAGCTTTTAAATTGGTTTTGACAGCACTACTAAAAAAAAATCATTGAATTTTATTTTGTCAAAATCTGTGGTTCAGACTGAACATCAATATTGCACCAAAGGAAAAAACAAATGTACTTAGCCAATATAAAAGATCATTTGATTAGCATAGCACTGTCAGGCTAACAGTTACAATGGAGAGTAATGGGATGAAAATTTACACCGGAAAACACCAAGGTTAAGACAATTTGAGGCTGTGTAGCATTCAGTGTTTTTGAGTCCACAAATGAGATATTGAAAACATTCAAAGGAAATGGAGCTGTGACTAACTTTGGAAAGACTACTGAATCACATACTGTTTGCTTACTAAATCCAAGTGAAACACAACATAATTAATCTATAATGACAATTTTTTTTTTTTTAATGAAAACTTCTAATACCTTTTCGTGTTTAGAACCTATAGTAGTTAGTGCCATGCATGGCTTGAAGGTTGAGAAGACAGAAAATACTTGACATTAGACTTTAATTTCTGTAGCGTGTAATTTTCAAAAAATACACGTGAAGGAAAGTGTTCTAGGAAACAGAAACTGAAGTGATAAATGAGTAAGAAGAAAATTTGGTTCTGTAAATTTGAACTTTGACAGCAAATGAATGCTGATTAGCATTTTAGCGTTAGCATTAGCATTAGTAGAGGCATTTGATGCAAGAAAGCAAGCTTATGCAGCATCAGCCAAAAAAAAAAAAAAAAAATTTAAATAAATAAAATAAAATAAAAAAACCACTTCCACTTCACCCCTCTGTTCATTCAAAATACCTGTCCAGCTGAGCCTTAAACTTATTTAGGCTATCAACTTCCACAACAAGGGATGGAAGTCTGTTCCACCAACCAACCACCAGCTGGCTAAAGGCAAATTTCCGCAGTTCTGTCCTACATCTGTCTTTCCTCAATTTGAATTTATGCCCTCTCAGGTGATTATTCTGAGCGAGAGGAAGAATCCCATCAGCATTGAGCATGCTCAAACCATTCAAGGCTTTATACACCTCTATCAGATCACCTCGTTGGTGCCTAGTCTCCAGACACTGTAATTTGCAAAACTTAAGCCTTTCTTCGTAACAGCACCCCTTTGTTCCATTCACTAATCTTGTTGCCCTTCTCTGTACTCGTTCCAGCAGCTCTACATCCTTCTTGAAATGAGGCCTCCAGACCTGTATACAGTACTCTAGGTGTGGCCTGACCACTGCCTTATATAAGGGAATAATCACCTCCTTATCCCTACTAGAAAAATTCCTATATATCATTGACAATACACCATGAGCTACTCTTGCAGCCAGTCTGCACTGCTCAGAGAACTTCATATCTGCCTGCACAACCACCCCCAGGTCCCTTTCATTCTCTACCACTGTCAGTGTAGTACCACAGAGTTGATATGTTGCTCTGGGGTTGCTGTTTCCCATGTGTAGTACTTTACATTTGTCAATGTTAAACTTCATTTGCCACCTCTCAGCCCATCTGCTCAACCTTTCCAGATCCTGTTGCAGCAGCATAGTGTCAGTAGTGTCCTTGACAACCCTGCCTACCTTTGTATCGTCTGCAAACTTTGACATTAAGCTTGATATACCATCATCAATATCATTTATGAATACAGAAAACAATAATGGACCCAACACTGAGCCCTGAGGGACTCCACTAATAACATTAGTCCACGACGAGCAGTGTCCATTGATTACCACTCTCTGTCTTCTCCCCCTCAGCTTCTCCCCAGCAGCAATTTGCCTCCAATGTCACTGCTCCAATTTGTGCAGCAGTCTTCCATGTGCAACAGTATCAAAAACCTTTCTAAGATCCAAGTATATAATATCAAAGTTATTCCCTGCATCCAGTTCCTTTGTGATCAAATTGGTCAGGCAAGACTTCCCCGTAACAAAACCATGCTGTGTCCGAGCTATAACTGAAGTCTTGTCTAAATGATCCTGCAGTGCTTCTTTAACTAGTGCCTCCATTAATTTTCCTGGAACAGAAGTTAAACTCACAGTTCTATAATTAATTGTGTCAGCCTTTGATCCTCCTTTGTGAATTGGGGGCACATTTGCACATCTCCAGTCTGTGGGTACCTCCCCTGAGTCCAAGGAAGCTCTCATAATTATGGCTAACGGATTGCTTACTTCCTCTGCTGCCTCCTTTAATATAACTGGATAGATCCCATCCACCCCGGGTGCCTTTCTTGTGTTTATCTTCAACAATTTCTCCTCCACTTTACTCTCAGTTATTACAAGATTCTCTAGCTTACTGCTAGAGTTGAATACACCTCTGGCTTTCCCCTCGCTAAATAACTCCTCATGTGTGAATGTCGATGCAAAATATTCATTTAGTTTGTTAGCTACCTGAGCAGGATCATCAACAGTTGACCCATCGATATCAAGTGGTCCAATCTGATTCATCCCCTTCCTTCTAGAGTTTACATAAGTAAAGAACTCTTTGCTGTTTTTCTTTGCATCCCTTGCCAAAGATTTCTCGTAATCTGCCTTCGCCTGCCTAACCTCCTTTGTAACTTGGTTACAGATCAACTTGTATCTATCATAGGCTTCTGTGTAATGTGTTAATTTGTATGTATCCCATGCATGTTTCTTCTCTGCCATATGCCTCATCAGTTCATCTGACATCCATTTAGGCCTAAACCTTGAACAATATTTCTTAGTTGGTATGTAAAGCCTAGTAGCTTCCAAGATAAGTTCTTTGAATGCTTCCCATTTTGCATTTGCTGTTGGTAACATCATCAGTTGGTCCCACTGTATAGAATTTAAATACTGTCTCAGTCTTAGCTGTGGAATGTCTTCAAACTTCATTGAAAGAGAGAGGGGAATTACAGAAGCCAATTCACAAGAATAGTGCCCACGGAAGTACCTACAGAAAAGGCATGCAGCAGAAAGAGAAAACATCTGTGAGACAGAGAGTGGAGAGACTTTCTAAGAGATAGGTCATTAATTAATCCGACTTTCCTCTTTTGAATGGAGAGGTTTTAGGAGCATCACCCCAGGTAAAGGAACAATATTTCATGGTGGGGGATTTCAGTTTATACAGAGTGAGTAGTTGTTTAGAAGAAAAGTAACTGCAAGAGGTAAAGAGAAAACACAGTTTTTTAGGTGAAAAGAAGCAATATTTGTAATATTAAATTATTTGTAGTACTAAATTAGTTTTAGAAAGACTTAAATTAACTAAGTTATTTTTGCCCCACTGGAGACCAGCATATTCAAGATGCTGGTGGTGGATTTTTGAGAAGCTGAAGCTGTTTATGCAGGGCTAGGTTTCTCAAACTGAAAGGTGGAATGCAATATGCAATCATCAGCAAAACTTTGGAGAGGACTTTCAGTCAATGGAAGGTCATCAATATTCAATAGGAAAAACTAAATATTGGGGAACACCAGCATTAGAGAAGTTAGGAAACAGAGAGCTATCTAACATCACTCACAGAGTGGTCAGAGAGAAAACTGGATACTCAACTGCAAAAATCGGTTGGCAATCCATAAGATGGAAGCTTGTTACACCAAACATCATCCCTATTGAATTTGCCTATAGATGGGTAATACGAGGCAAAATATCACGTGGATTGACACTGACGGATTCCATATTAGTGATCAATGATCAAATGGAAGGTTGTATTAGTTTAGGAGTTAGCAGTTAATGGATTTCTTCTTACTATGGAAAGAGTAAAGATAAGTGCAGTGTGATGATAAAGGATGGGAGGGATTTGTTTGCCTTTTTTTAGGAACTGGCTAGAAATGAGCAAACAGAAGGGGGAAAAACCAGTGAAATAAGAAAGTGTGAAAAGGTGACACAGAAGAGGAGTAAGTTCAGGAGACAGATTTTGAGAACAAGTGTATATATATATATATATATATATATATATATATACACACCATCAGTCCATAAGATGGAAGCAAGTATATATACACATGTATATATACACTTGTTTTATATATACTCCTCAGCCTTTGTTTCTTTCTTTGCATCAAGAAACAAAGGCTGAGGAGCAATAGAAGCATCAGGTTTTAACAGAGGTAGGAACATAGACTGAAAAAGTTGTGGCCAATATTAAATTAAATTCTAGTGTGAATTGATAAATAACTGCTTTACAATTGTTATAAGCTTTAGTGTAGGCAGAAGAATTGGAGTTTTCAATGTGAGCCAATTGCAATATACCTATTTTGAACCTTAGCACATTTATTTGAAAACCACAGTTTACATAAAGGACAAGATTTTAAGGTGGAGTGTGGAATAAAGCATTTCATCCCAACAAGAATAATTTCAGTGATACAAACACTGATATCAGAAATTTAAAACAGTAATTCAACCAAGGAAAAGAAGAATATTAAATTTTTCAGATCATCCCATTTTCAATCTTGTAATGCCAAACAATGCAAGAATGGGAATGGCCGTAAAAGAAAGGCTCAGTCTGAGAAGAGACCATCACCAAGTTGTGATCTGAGGTGCCTATAGGACCACTGCATATAGCACCTCAACCTTGAAGGGTTGTCAGTGACAAAGATGTCAAGAGTGTTAAGTGTGTGGTTATGACTGTCTGGTATCCTGGTAGGTAAATGAACAATCTGTACCACTGGTAATTGCACAAGCCTTGGTGTCTCGACCTGCTGGGTTTGTGTGACTAGAAAACTGAAGCCAGCTGGAGTTGTGAACATTAAAATTGCCATAGAAAATTACCGCACTGTTAGGAAAGTTGGACTGGAGAAAGAAGAGTTTCAAATAAAGGAAGTTCAAGAGTTCCAAGTGATTAGTGAAGCTGGGAGAATAACAGAGACAACAGATGAATTTGATATGAATGGGTTAAAGATACTGTACGCCATAGAAAAATAGGAGATTCCAAAATTACTGTCTTTGATAGGGAATATCAGAGTGGACATACACAAAAGTACCACATTTGAAGCGAAAGGAATTGTACACTAATAATGAGAACTGAGATGACTAGTGATTGAGGCAACTGACAATTGACACGATCTGATTCTGTCAGAAAAAGTGAGTGGAGCTAGGCAGACCAAGTGGAAATATCACTGTGATTGGAACTGAGACCACATATTGTGAAATGAATGAGGGAGAGTTTGAGAAGTTTAGATTGTTTCACAGATAAGTTTGTTCTATTAGTTTGACTTTGCATGATGCACTCAGTGGATAAAGTGGGGGCGGGGGGGGGGGCATGTTCTATGAAATAGTGAAATTTTTGGATATGGCATGCATACAGCAAGAATATACCCAGCCCCCTTGATGTAATGTAGCCTTGACAATTAACACCATATATACACTACTTGAATTCCTTCCAGTCAATACCTGACATAATAGGGATAGCAACATTATACATTAGCTGATTCAAATGCCTCCTAGAGCATTACCAATAGATTCAATCCAGTGGACCATCTAGCAGTCACATTGCAAACACCATTTTAGAGCTGTACCCTCAAAATGTAAGGAAGATTGGATCTCACCATGATGCCCACATAACCTCAAAGCCATCAGTCATACTGCATGATGAAAGAGATGGGGGTTGCTGGAACTTTGCTCTAGAGACAAAACATGGGTTGCACTACTTTAGTTTTACTTAAGTTTTATGACAGATTAGGCCAGCATACGGAAAGTGACATTAATACGTAGTGGCTTCAATAGGATGTGTAACACTAAGCACAGCAATGGCAGTGTTACACGACAATTTTGGAAATCTGATCATTTCCAAACAAAGGAATTTCTTTCTTAACACTTACTTACTTTCCAGATCTAATCCCCCCCCCCTAATTTTTTTTTTTTTCTGGGGCTAATCGAGTCCAATGTATATGCAAATAAACTAGCAAACATTTGTGACCTGAAGAGGAATGAGGAAGAGTTCATCTACTAAGTCCCAGAGGATGTGTCTATGAGAAATAGGAAATTATGCAGTGCACATCATCTTTGATGTCATAAAGAACATGTGGTCTTACAGCAATACAATGTCCCACTTTTCATACCCATTATGATATATCAAATGTATTATACAGTATCTTCTGCTATTAATAAATATATTCAGGTGCTACAGAATATATGGTGTATTTTTTACTGGTGTACCCTGTTAACTAGAACTTCTGGGTCATCACTCACTTTGTAGTAGAACATTCCTGGATTTACTGTATGGCTACTTTGTGTCAACATTATAAAATTGTCACAAGAGTTAGCAATATTATTGATTAAGTTAACAGCAAGGATTAAAAAGATTAAGGAACCTAGCTGCAAGTAATCAGAGTATTAATCATCATCATCATCAGCCATTTTAAATCCACTGCAGGATGAAGGCTTCTCCAGCAACTTTCCAGTTCCTTCTATTTTGCGCAATGGCCATCCATTACTACCCACAAACTCATGAATTTCATCTATCCATCTCCGCCGTTGTATTCCAGGCCATTGTCCTTCTAGCTCTTCTTGGGTACCATTCTGTTATTTTCTTAGTCCATCTGTCATCATGTCTTCGAGCTATGTGTCCTGCCCAAGACCATTTTAGTTCTTTAATTTTGATAAGAAAGTCCTTTACTTGAATTTGCTGCCTAATCCATGTGTTTCTCTTCTTATCTAACAGTCTGATTCCCAATATAATTCGTCCCATTCTTCGCTGTGTAGTTCTCAGCTTCTCTTCCATTCTTTTGGTGAGTGCCCAAGTTTCACTTCCATAAGTGATGGTGGGGAGTATACATTGGTTCATTATTTTATGTTTCAGACAAACTGGGATATTGCTCTTCAGTATGTGACTATATTTCCTGAATGCTATCCATCTGAAATTTATTCTTCTCGTGATTTCCAGCCATTTATCATTATTACAGCTAATGACTTGTCCAGATAAGTATATGAATCCACCTTTTCAATTACTGTTCCTTCAATCATTATACCCCTTTCTGTGGCATACTTGTTCATCATATAATATTCATATCATATAATAAATTCAGATAATATAATAAATATCATATAACATAATATAATATAAGATAATATAATAAATATTCAGATCATATAATAAGTTCAGATTGAGGAAAGACAGATGTGTGGAAATTTGCCTTTAGCCAGCAGGTAGTTGGTTGGTGGCACAGATTTCCATTCCTTGTTGTGGAAGTTGTTAGCTTAAATAAATTTAAGGCTCAGCTGGACAGTTATTTCGAATGAACGGAGGGGTGAAATGGAAGTGGTTTTTTTTTTTTTTTTTTGGCTGATGCTGCATAAGCTTGCTTTCTTGCATCATATGCCTCTACTAATACTAATCATTACTTTTGTTTTTAGCCATATTCATCTTTAGTCCAAAATCCTTACTAACTGTGCATAACTGATTAAGGTTTTCCTCTAATTCTTTGGGATCGTGGCTTATGACTACAATGTCATCTGCAAATCGTAAATGGTTTAGGTACTGTCCATTCACATTGACTCCTTTCTGCGACCAGTCTAATCTTCTGAAAGCTTCCTCAAGGGCAGCAGTAAACAGCTTTGGAGATATTGTGTCTCCTTGTCGAACTACGTTTTCGATTTTAAATTTCCTACTGTCTTTGACTAGTCTAATAAAGGAGGTAGCGTTCTCATATATTTTCTTCAAAATCATAATATTATGGGGTATCTATGCTTGTCTTTCCAGTGCCCAAAACATTGCCTTATGCTGTATGGAGTCAAATGCCTTTTAATAATCCACAAATGCCAGGCATAATGGTGTTTTATATTCATTTGCTTTCTCCATTAGCTGTGATATTACGTGAAGGTGATCCATAGTTGCGAATCCTGTCCTAAAGCCAGCTTGCCCTTTCGGTTGATTCTCATCAAGTATTCTTTCTAATCCGTTAGTAATGACCCTTGTGAACAACTTGTAGATGTGGGATAACAAGCTAATTGGTCTATAATTTCCAATTTCTGATTTATCTCCTTTCTTATGCAGCAAAACTATGATTCCATTATTCCACTGCTTATACGTTACACTTTTTCTAATGCATTTTGTGAAGAGCCTTGCCAGTTTTTGTGTTATGTCTCTTCCTCCCAATTTTAACAACTCTACATTTTCTTCAATGCCTGTTCTACCTCATCAGGAAGAATAACGGGTATGTAGTATGTGTTGCTAATTTGCGATCCATCTTCCCCACTGCTGGCATCATTCCCTCACTTCTTGTATAATTCTCTATAGTAGTCTTCTGCTATTTGAATTATGCCGTCTCTGCTATTTATAAGTACACCATCGCTATTTTTCAGTTTCAGTATCATTTGTCTTTCTGTATTACTGCTCATGGCTGCTGATTTAAATCCTTTGTTTTCCCTTAATGCTTGTTCTACTTTTCTTGTGTTAAATCTTCTTATGTCCTCTCTGAGTCTCTTTCTAATGGCTTTGCATAACTCAGTATACTCAATTTTCTCCCTGTCAGCGTTTTTCTTGCTCTTTGGTTCGGTTCATCGTAATCTTCGCCTTCGGTTCATCATAACACTTGTTATGATGACTAATTTGACTAATTTTTTCTTCTTTGGATTTCTTTTTCCCCATAGGTTTCTCGGGCTTTATCACTTTCAGAAAGTTGTAATATTCCTCGTCAATATCTTGGTCCTGAGCAGTCTGCAGAAACTCAAACTTCTTCTTGTTCCAGTACATACTGCTCTTTCTTATCTTCTGTTATCTCAAAAACCTTCGTATTATTTATTCGAGTCAGTTTTTTCATTTCCTTTCCTACATCTATATCAAGTGTGCATCTTACCATTCTGTGATCACTTCCAACATTTACCTTATTCAGGACGGTAACATCATTCACGGTATATCTTCTGTTAGTGAGGATGAAGTCAATTTCATTAGTTGTTAATCCATTTGGACTCTTCCACTTTCCATGGAACAGATGTCCACTTTCTGTTCACCCTTTTCTTGAAAAAAGTTCAGTTTCCGTGCATGGCAGCCTGGTCATACCCAGAGATTCTTAGCACCCTCTGCTTCCACTCTGATCCTCTCGCTGCCGTAAGAGGGGGAGTGAAAGCCGTTCGGGACTGAGAGCCATTTGTTTTGTCTTTTCCTCTTCACGCTGACCAGGCATCTTGAAGAGAACCACTCTACATGTTCATTGCCACCTAAGTGACATAACAGGGCTTACCATCGAGAACATGTGCATGAGTGGATTTTAGGGAGGCAGGCCAACCGGACTTCTCCTAAATCTTCTGTAATAGAAAGATATTGGATCCATCAGTGTTTTAGACTGAGTGTCTGATAACACACAGAATACCTGTTCCCCCTCTAAGCCCCAGAGAGTATTAATATGCAATTTATTCACACAGAACTGTCAAGTAAAAGTTGAAGGGATTGTCATTTACAAAAAGGATTAGACAATTTTTGAATTTTTACAGTGGAACTAAGTGATAATTTTAATAAATAAAAATACGAAATGGGAAATGTTCAATGAAGTAATTTCAGAAGTTTTTTAATAAATTATTTTGTGATAACTGAAAGGAGGGTAGAAGAGAAGTTGAACACAAAAGGAAATAAGGTGCCTGGGCCTAACAGAATCTACCAAATTATATTAAAAGGAAGCAGCAGAAGAATTAAGCAAACTTTTAGCTATAATTATGAGGGGCATCCTTGGATTCAGGAAAAGTCCCTACAGTTAGAGATGTGCAAATATCTCTCCTATTTGAAAAGGGGGATAAGAAGGTGAAATTAGCAATTACAGTTATTTGTAAACTTGACTTCCAGGGGAAAATAATGGAGCCAGTAGTCAGAGAAGTAATGCAGATCATCTTGATAGGAAAACAGACATATAGATCAGAGCATGAATTTTTAAGGGGAGATTTTGTCTGACTAATATAATTACCTACCATGAGGTAGTCAAAATAATAAGTGCAAAAAATAACTTTGATGTCACAGATACATAGACTTCAGTACAAATGGAACAGTGCCATTAGGAGCAAGTTACTGCTAGGAATAAAGGATCAATTCAGTGGCAAAAGTGATAGAGTGGTTATTAACTAGGTTGTGGGTGATATAATCATACCGCAGGTATGATTATATCACCCACAACTAATTATGAAAAAAAAGTAGTGTTCAAAGAACTAGCAATTTCATATTGGAAACTGTAAAAAGTGAATACAGTAAACCGCCGCTATTCGCGGTATCTGTATTCGCGGTTTCGCGATCGCCGATTTAATATAAAATGAAACCTAAAAAAATGTGAATTTTAAAGCGCCGTGAATATTTTCCGCCATAAAAAACATGGGCGTGGCTAAAATTATCTTTCCCGGTCAAAACAGCGCTCAGTGGGTGGGGGGAGAGTGGTGACAAAATCGCGAGCGTGGATGTTTCTCGCTAATCCTTGTTCAGTATGTGTTATGCGCTTGTCATGGAAGGTTTCGTCGTTTGCTTTTAATTTATATGTTTATAAATTGAATAAATTTATCAATTTATAAATTGATATGCTTACAAAAATGATAAATCTACCGTTTTGCAGTGTAAAACAAACTTTTTCGAGTGTATTAACGAAGAAAGTGACTTTATTCTGGACAAGTTCTTTCTAACCAGACACGATAGGAGGGAGTATATGATGAGAGCCTTGTCGATCAATTCGGCCCTGGAAAGATTGTGCAAGGCTCAAGGGGTAGAATTTTTTTCAGCCTGGACTGTACTTGTTAACAGGAGAGATTGCTTCTACAGGGATGGATACACTTAAATAGAAAGGGTGCAAGAATATTTGCTGATGCTATCGAGGCAGTGTTAGGTGGGTCGGAAAACTGCTAGCTTGAGGGGAGAGAAAGACCAATAGATTGACAGTAGCCACTGGCAGAGGTGAAACAGATTCTTGCACTGCTTCTATTAGAATGAGCAGAAGCCTGAAAAACAAGATTCAGGATATTTCAGAGACAGCTGGGAGCCATTGCGGTACAAGTAAACACATGGGTTGTTAGGGTAGCTAAGAATAGAAACAGGTGCAGGTATACTTGCGTGTACACCAATGCTAGGAGTTAGTAAATAAATTTGATGAATTTGAGGTATTGATCAAAACATCAAAGGCAGATATTGTTGGGATATCAGAGACGTGGTGTCACACAGATATAAGGGATGCAGAACTGGAATTTGGGGAGTACAACATCTACAGAAAGGATAGACAGGATAGGAAGGGGGGAGGGGTTATGCTATTAGTTAAGAAACACATAAAAACCAAGGACGTGAAGCCAGTCGACATCGCTGGACAGTGCAGTGTTGAGTCAGTTTGGTGTGACATAAGCATTGGGAGATCAAAATTGAGAGTAGGAGTGTGCTATAGGCCTAATGACTCTGATGAGTATAATAAGAAACTGTACAGGGAAATAGAGTGGGCCAGTAAATCAGAGAGTCTTATAATGGGAGATTTTAATTTCCCAGATATTGACTGGAATTTGTGGGTTGGTCACTCACACACTAGCAGGGCTTTTGTGGATTTGTTGGATCATTGTTTTCTACATCAGCATGTTCAGGAGGCAACTAGAGGGAGTAATACTCTTGATTTGATTATCAGCAGTGATTCTTCATGCACTAAGAATCTGCAGATAAATGAACCACTAGGTGGCAGTGATCACAGTGTGCTGAAGTGGGATTTACTCAAAGAGGTAACTATCATTAGGGGTAAAGGGAAGGGTTATTGCTTCCGTAAAGGCGACTACGATGGACTGAGACAGTATTTAAATTCTATACAGTGGGACCAACTGATGATGTTACCAACAGCAAATTCAAAATGGAAGCATTCAAAGAACTTATCTTGGAAGCTACTAGGCTTTACATACCAACTAAGAAATATTGTTCAAGGTTTAGGCCAAAATGGATGTCAGATGAACTAATGAGGCATATGGCAGAGAAGAAAAATGCATGGAATACTTACAAATTAACACATGACACAGAAGCCTATGATAGATACAAGTTGATATGCAACCAAGTTACAAAGGAGGTTAGGCAGGCGAAGGCAGATTACGAGAAATCCTTGGCAAGGGATGCAAAGAAAAACAGCAAAGAGTTTCTTACTTATGTAAACTCTAGAAGGAAGGGGATGAATCAGATTGGTCCACTTGATATTGATGGGTCAACTGTTGATGATCCTGCTCAGGTAGCTAACAAACTAAATGAATATTTTGCATCAACATTCACACATGAGGAGTTATTCAGCGAGGGGAATGCCAGAGGTGTATTCAACTCTAGCAGTAAGCTGCAGAATCTTGAAATAACTGGGAGTAAAGTGGAGGAGAAACTGTTGAAGATAAACACAAGAAAGGCACCCGGGGTGGATGGGATCTATCCAGTTATATTAAAGGAGGCAGCAAAGGAAGTAAGCAAACCCTTAGCCATAATTATGAGAGCTTCCTTGGACTCGGGGGAGGTACCCATAGACTGGAAATGTGCAAATGTGACCCCAATACACAAAGGAGGATCAAAGGCTGACACAAGTAATTATAGACCTGTGAGCTTAACGTCTGTTCCAGGAAAATTAATGGAGGCACTGGTTAAAGAAGCACTGCAGGATCATTTAGACAAGACTTCAGTTATAGCTCGGACACAGCATGGTTTTGTTAAGGGGAAGTCTTGCCTGACCAATTTGATTGGATACTATGATGCAGTCACAAAAGAACTGGATGCAGGGAATAACTTTGATATTATATACTTGGATCTTAGAAAGGCTTTTGATACCGTTGCACATGGAAGACTGCTACACAAATTGGAGCAGTGTGACATTGGAGGCAAATTGCTGCTATGGATAAAGGGGTGGTTGAGGGGGAGAAGACAGAGAGTAGTAATCAATGGACACTGCTCATCGTGGACTAATGTTATTAGTGGAGTACCTCAGGGCTCAGTGTTGGGTCCATTATTGTTTTTTGTATTTATAAATGATATTGATGATGGTATATCAAGCTTAATGTCCAAGTTTGCAGATGATACAAAGGTTGGCAGGGTTGTCAAGGACACTACTGACACTATGCTGCTGCAACAGGATCTGGAAAGGTTGAGCAGATGGGCTGAGAGGTGGCAAATGAAGTTTAACATAGACAAATGTAAAGTACTACACATGGGAAACAGCAACCCCAGAGCAACGTATCAACTCTGTGGTACTACACTGACAGTGGTAGAGAATGAAAGGGACTTGGGGGTGGTTGTGCAGGCAGATATGAAGTTCTCTGAGCAGTGCAGACGGGCTGCAAGAGTAGCTCATGGAGTATTGTCAATGATATACAGGAATTTTTCCAGCAGGGATAAGGAGGTGTTATTCCCTTGTATAAGGCAATGGTCAGGCCACACCTAGAGTACTGTATGCAGGTCTGGAGGCCTCATTTCAAGAAGGATGTAGAGCTGCTGGAACAAGTACAGAGAAGGGCAACAAGATTAGTGAATGGAACAAAGGGGTGCTCTTACGAAGAAAGGCTTAAGTTTTGCAAATTACAGTGTCTGGAGACTAGGCACCAGCGAGGTGATCTGATAGAGGTGTATAAAGCCGTGAATGGTTTGAGCATGCTCAATGCTGATGGGATCCTTCCTCTAGTCAGAATAATCACCTGAGAGGGCATAAATTCAAATTGAGGAAAGACAGATGTAGGATAGATGTGCGGAAATGTGCCTTTAGCCAGCGGGTGGTTGGTTGTTGGAACAGACTTCCATCCCTTGTAGTGGAGGTTGATAGCTTAAATAAGTTTAAGGCTCAGCTGGACAGGTATTTTGAACGAACAGAGGGGTGAAGTGGAAGTGGGTTTTTTTCTGGCTGATGCTGCATAAGCTTGCTTTCTTGCATCAAATGCCCCTACAAAAATATGGCTACGAATAAAAAGAGAAATGTGAAAATATCAAAGAAGGTGATGATATTAGCGAATAAAATTGAGTTATTAGACAAAATTTCTAATGGTGAAAGTGTCTCTTCAGTGGGCAAAACATTATAAAATCAACGAGTCAACGGTACGATTAATCAAGAAATCAGAAGAAAAATCCGCCGTAGTGTCCGTGAAAATGCGCTAATTGTTTCAAAAATTTGCTCTGTAACTCGTGATGTTAAATTATAAAAAATGGAAAAAGCTTTAAATCTGTGGATAAAAGACCGAACTCAAAATAAAATTCCGGTAAGTTCACTCATCATTCGCGAAAAGGCAAAACTCCTTTATCAACACTTTAGCGAAACTGGTGATAGCACTGGCGTCATGTTTTATTTTTGCTAGCAAGCAAAGGCGCTGGTTTGAAACATTTGTTTGAAATTTCTAATAAATATTACAATTTAATATTAAATTGTTTCTTATTTTCATTTCGATGCCATATGCTTGCATTTCACTATGTACTGTCCATGTACATAGTCATATTACGAAGGTACATATAATAGATACATAGACAAAATTTTAGACTAGTTTTTCTTATATATTTCATACTTTGGAACGGAACCCCTTTATTACTATGGGAGCCATAACTCAGTATTCGCGTTTTCGGGATTCGCGACATTTCTCAGGAACGTATCCCCCGTGAATAGCGGGGGTTTACTGTACTCTATATGCTCGTATCTACTGTACTTTCTACTACTGTATTTCCAAGAAGGGAAATCAGCTAAAAATTGGCTGTATATTTTCTTCAATATATTCAGTATTAAATTGCAGGGTAATTTTTATAAACAACAGGACTCATCAGAGACTAATTACCGTAGAAACCCAGTTATTCTCCCCTCAGATAAAGATGCAATAAAAGAGGATATTAGCGGAACATTAATTACAAACAATCCTCTGGAGGGGAATAGAGCTACAATTCATTAAGTGCATTACATTAGTTGCAAAATAAATTTTGTAAACAGCACATGACAGTCTTTTTTTGAACAGAAGTTACACTTAAGATAGCAAAAACTGCTAAGGGCTAAACTAAACAAAAACATACATGAACCGACAAGTAATTTATGGAGAAATCATGTGAATTCACTTCTGCACTATGATAGGCTGGACAATTTGGTTTTGATTTAGTTTTTTCAAAACATGGTAAATTCTAGGGCATTTGGGAATATTTTGGAAATAAATACATGGCAAAATTAATAAATAAATCAGTAGGACTAAAGTAAGGGCTCACTAAAAGAAAAAATTATACAATTGAAGAAAGGTTAAAGGCTATCGGAAGAGTCTAGAGTGGTGAATAAAATGCAGTATATTTTGGGAATGTGGAATGTGAGAATTGAAGGAAAGATCCATGGCTAGATGAAAGAGGGAAAAAAATGATGTTCATTTGCAGACTCCGTAGACGATGAAGTAGGCCTCCAAAGAAAACTAGACCGTGAAAACAGTGATGTGAACAAATGCTTATACAAGTGGTTTCTACAGAAGCATAGTGAAGGAGTACAGATATATGAGGTAATTTTGAAAGCACAGGCACTTAAATTTCATAAGCTACTTTGTGGAGATGATGACACATTTAACACTTTTGATTGGTGGCTTTGAAGATGGAAGGCTCATCGTGGGATATCCCAGGTTAGTCTTTTTAGGCAAATCATCATTTGGTGAAATTATAGCAGCAGAAGCATTTCCTAAATTTCAACATAATGTGATTCAAGATGGTGAATTCACATATAAACAGTTGTACAACTGTTATAAGTTGTACAAGTCGCTGGATACTAAAAAGGCACCCAACAAAGCAGGCATGAAACTAACAAAGAGTGAATTACTGTGTGTAAACAAGGTTGGAAATCACAAGCTAAAGCCATTGTGCATTGGTAAAAGTTGAAGTCCCCAGTGTTTTAAGCATGTAAACATGAAATCTCTACTTGTGATTTATAAATATAGCTCCAATACTTGGGCGATGAGTGATATTTTTGCTCCATGGTTTGAAAGTGAGTTTGTTTCATCAGAAATGCCACCTGCTTTCCAAAAAAACTTGAAGAAAAGGCTATATTACTGTTGGATCACTGCCCAGTTCATACTTTGGCTGATGTCCTGAAATCAAAATGTGGCTAATCAGAGTCACATTTCTGCCAAGAAACACAACTGCATTTATTCAGACAGCAGGACATTATTTACTATCATGGTGAGCCTACTACTTACAAAGCCTACTATCGTGGTGAGCTACTTGCTGGTGTTGTGAACTCCAAAATTTTAAGTTCTAGAGTTTCTGAAAACATTAACACTAAAAGACGTCACATACAATATTGGATTAGCAAGTGAGAATTGAAAACTGCTGGAAAAAATGTATTGGGAAAGATGAGATCATTAATAATAACCTTGAATTAGCATTTTCAGAAGAAGAGGCAAAGGTTGCTTGTAATGTACTTGGTGGCAGTCTTAGAGCAATTACCTGGCTGCTTGGATTGAGGTGGATGCAGTAGCTCCAATGGCATTACCTGAGTGAGGAAGAAATTGCAACTTCTGTGAAGTGGGAAGACAAGCGACAAACAGAAGGCCAGTGACATAGGGAGTGACTCAGACAATAATGTGGATGATCCGTATAAGAAAAAAGCACCAGAAATTAACAAAGTGCTTAGAAACATAAAGAAGTAGTGTGGTTAGCATAACACTGATAGTGAACATCTTCATTCATTGCATCTGAGCACTATTTATTAAGAATTATGTACTGAAAAATTGCTGTCATCAGTTCTGGCAAACTAAATTACATAATTATTTTGGAACAGATGCATAAAATGTTAAGTCCACAAAAGCAATGTGTATCAGTAGTATACAAAGGGAATGATACAGCATTTAATACTTCATCTTTTAGTCTGTATACTCATAAATTAGTAGGTATTTATTTACTACAAAAAGTGTATTTATGTAAAAAAAATATTGGGAAAACAATGGTAAATTTTTTTCAGATATAACAATGGCATTAAAGTCTATGGCATAATAATGGCATTAAAGCCTGACACCTACATTATATCAAGGTTGCACTATATTTAATGATTGATATTAATGAAGACACAAGTTTAATGTTTAAGTTTTCTGATGATACAAAGGTTGGAAGGGTGGTTAATGACAGCGATCAGGTATGCTATAGCAATAAGACTTGGAGAAATTAAGCAAATGGGTTAAAAAATGGCAAATGAGGTTTCAGGATGACAAATGCAAGGTACTGTACAAGGGTAGCAGTAATTCCAGAACAAAACCAATTGGGCCACACCAAACTGAAGATGGAGAATGAGAAAGACCTAGGGGTAATTGTGCATGAAGTTCTCTGAGCAGTGCAGAAGAGCTGCTAGGAGAGCTCATGAGATTTTGTATATCATATACAGGAATATAGAGGTAATTGTTTTGCTTTATAAGACAATCATTAGGCCACATCTTGAGTACTGTGTATAGGTCTGGAAGCCCCATTTTAAGAAGGATGTGGATCTGATGGAATGAGTGTAGATAAGAGGACAAGATTGGTAAAGGATACAAAGGGGTACTCTTACTAAGGACTTCAATTCTGAAAATTTTGGAGTTTTAAACTAGGCATCTGTGAAGTGATACCTGATTGAAGTGACACCTGATTTAAAGATTTAAATGGATTGAGTAAACTAATGGTTATGGCATCCTTACTCTTTCTTAGACATACATGTAAGTGGGACATAAATTTAAACTGGAAAAGGACTGCAGGATAGATGTATGAAAATTTGCTTTCAGCTAGAGAGTAATTCAAAGAAGGAAGAACAAACTTCCATCTGGAGTTGCGGAAGTGGATAGTTTGAAATAATTTAAAGGACAACTGAGCAAATTATCAGAAGGAATAAATGATTATTTACAGGCTGATGAAGCATCTCCTGGAGTGTTACAAAAAAAAGTTTGGTCTGGAACTATCTAGCAGCTAGCTGTGAAAACCTTTAATGCTGTACCCTCAAAACGATGGTCTGCTTTTGTTGGGCAGGGATGGTAACTAGCAGGGTGCATATCCTACAAAGAGTCCAATTGCAATAAGACCTTAACAACACAACCCCACACCATACTATGCAAAAATATTCACCACTGCACTGACTGGCTTTGCTGGGTATGGTATCTTCATATATATACACACAGCAGGATTGCTATAGTCTTGCTCTGAACTGCCTTCACACAAGAAATAATAATAAAGTATACTCCATGTATGGAATGCTCAGCTACACCTTGATAACCACCATAACCTCAAAATACACAATTTACACTTTCTGACAGAAGAGATGGAAATATGCTAGAGATCTACCATTTCAAGTCACCATTAAGCAAAGTAGTAGATTTACACTGGACAGTGAAGATGATCTACCATCTGGTACTGCCTGCTGTTACAGAGGTATGGGCATTTCTTTGTAGGAGTGTATGGGTGGTCACTGAAGCATAATAGACATTCATACTATTTTTGGACTGTGCACACAAGGAATATACTGAGTACCTAACAGATTCACTAGTATGAAGGTACAAGCAGTCAATTTGAATGCCATCCAACTGGACTATTCTGCACTCAATTCAAGTGAGATTTGAGATGAGTTTCCATCAGTGTTTCAGACTTCCAAGGGGCAGTGTTAGCTTCTGTCATGGGAAGAATAATTTCCTCAACAAACTGGTGACTACTTAAGTCTCGCATCTAATCTTATGGAAGTGGGAAGTTCATTTAAATTTAAATTGGGCAAATATTTAAAGAAATAGGTACAGTGAGGTGACATGGATTAAATTTAGTGTTTCATTTCCCTACTTGCTACATTCTCTCTAAAAAGAAAGGTTTCTGTCATCTGGCATTAGTCTGCCAATACTAATATTAGGTCTAATTTTCTTACACTATTAAGTTTACAAATATAAAAAAAAAATTACTTTGATTGCAATCTTTTCCCATCCATCCTCGTTCACAAACACAGGCTCCAGTGACTGGATCACAAGAAGAGTTATTTTTACAATCACATGTATTTGAACAGAGAGGGCCCCATTTACCTCTCTCACATTGACTATCACATCGTACACCTAAATAAAATGAGAATTAATGAAATATTTTTTTAATATCCATTCAATAAAAAGTGATAATAATACTAAAATATTATGTAACACACAAAAAAAATAATGTCAAAACATTTCTAATTATAGTCTAATTTGAGGCTTTTCTTGTGTTTCTTTGTGATACACAACAAAAAAAAAAGAAACACAACATCCGAAAATTACGAGTCACATGTACATCCACAAAGATAATTCCAAAAAAAGTTCATAACTGCAGGAAGATTGTAATATATAATTGAGCCTTTTTCAGAAAAATGCAAAACCACCAGGGTCCAGCAGATTCTTGAATTTCAGTCTTGATCCTAATAGCTCTGCAGATCCTTTGGGCAGATTTAAATCTCTAATGATATTGTCAAGTTCACTTTGTGTAAACAGCCGTGATCCAGAGTTATGAATTTCTTTGTTGCAATAGCTTATATCATCCTTTAGTTACAAACTTCAGATTTGAAATCTGATGGTATATGTCTCCATATGGTAATGGCATTACAGCCGAAGTATATCCATACAGTGCTCTTCTTGTTTTTCACATTATAATCTGCTTTATTTATGAAAAAAAAGTAGCATCATTAATATGATCCCAGGGTTCCCTTCACACCATGGGAATGGCAAATGTCACGGGTTTTTTTTACCATATTTCTACAATTGTAAGCCCCCCCCACACAAAAGTATGACACATTTTATGGGTGGACCTAACTTTTTATCTCAGTTACCTAATTAAATTACAATATAAGTGACATATACATTTTTCACAAATGATGTTATATCCAGCCTGGGTTTCCCACAATACAGTTACTGCAAATAATATGTTCAAGATTATAAAAAAATATATTTGGATTGTCCACACAATCCCAAGATGCCATTCTCAAAGATACAGAATATGAAAATCATGTGAAAAACAGATACTAGTTAGCATGACTGCACCAGAGCACAACTGAATGCAGAAAAAACACACCACAGGTTTATATAATTATCTTACTTATAAGCCTCAACATGTCTAAACACACCTGGGCAATTCTATACCTGTCAGTTACAATGCAAGTAGTATACACATCACATATACATGGAATGCATATACAAGAAAAAACAATTCTTAGTGTTTGGAGGGGGGAGCATGTGATAGATAAAAACAGTTTGGATTTTTAGAGTGAACAGCCAGAAACACCCCGAATTTTGGAAATATCAAATTCTACACATACCACTGTTATTTGCCCTGCATGCAGGTGCACGCACACACACCTTGAAACAAAATTTTCGTTAATGATATAGTTTTTAATATGCTCAAATTAGAGTTTTAAACAAAAAGGAATGAAAGTATGGTACACCTGTCAACGTTATTAATTTTTACTCATATGACTATAATAGAAGATCATTTACATTTTCTATTATTACTTAATAAAAACATTAACAAAAATACAAAAAGTACTTTTTATTTACAACAACTGATGTATACCAAAAGGATACGGATGAATAAAACAAATATCTCATATTGCATTAACATAAACTTGCCTTTATTTCCTTCTGGTCAGGATTTTGAAGTCTGTCTTATGTTATTTCTTTTATGTAGTCTTCTTTATTGTTTTTGGTTTTGTAACTTTTAGTTAAACTTTTGTAACACTTGATGTTGTAACTCTTAACCAACCTGGATAGAATTGTTTTCTTAGCAAACTCATGTGTCATATATTACACTTATCTTGTTTCCATTTATCGTGTTAACAATAATAGCACAATAAATGGAATTAATTCAAAATCAATGACTAAAATGTTCAAAGTTAGGGGGGGGGGAGCCTTCTTCAAGCTTTAGAAGCAAATTGGCTCATTACACAGACATAAACCAAGCTGAACGAGTCATTTTTAATAGCCAGTTATAATAATCATTTTGAGGATGTTGTATTGCAATTGTATTAGATCTGAATTTATTTTAGATTTTTGTGCTACAAAGGATCTTGCTGAAAGATTACAATCAATGATCCCTCAATTGAGATCTGTGACTATCAATACCGAGAATCGTGTAAACATACACACAATCCAAATGACAGCTTTTAGTTGCAAGAAAGCGATTTAGTATCAGTAGTAGCAAGTGATGCAAGGAAGCATGCTTATAAAGCATCAGCAAAAAACAAGTACCACCATCTGTCCATCCCATATAATAATTGGTGTCTAATACTTCCTTAAATTTATTCAAACTATCCACTTCCACAACACCAGATGGCAGATTGTTCCAATAATCAATTGCTCTCTGGCTGAGAGAAAATTTTTGCCATCTATCCTGCAGCCATTCTCCTTTTCATGTAGCAGGAGGAATGAATTTTATTTGCACCCAGGAACTTAATAGTCTTAGCATAGCCCTGAACATTCCACATAATGCCTAAAAATATAACAATTATAAATCTGTGCATGGAAGGATTTTATTCAACTGCAATTTATGGAGTTACATCTTGATACATTTAAATAGCTAATTAATAACTGAAGAGATGAAATTAAATTTCCAAATATCGGCTCTTGTGCCACGGTTGTTTCTGATTTTCATAAATAACATCAACGAAGGGATGAAGGGCATAATATCAACGACATAAAGATTGGGAGAGTTGTTAATTATCTGTGAAAGGTAAATTTCCTTCAGCACGACTTGAACTCAAGAAAAGTCAGAAAAGTGGCAGCTACGTTTTTATACAACAAAATGCAGGGTCTTTCATTTGGGGAATAGCAACCCCAAAACAAATTAAACACTTGGTGAGGTTGAATTAAAGACAGTAAAAGAAGAAAGAGAATTGGGATGGACAATACAGTCAGATATATGAAGTATACTGAGCAGTGTAAAAAAGGTGACCACTAAACCCATAATGTCCTATTGATGTTTTATTGACCATTATCTGTAGAGAGAGAGAAAAGTCATACCCTCCAACTGAATAAGCATTAGCAACAGTAGAGGTATATGATGCAAGGAAGCAAGCTTATATAGAATCAGCAAAAAAAAAAAAAAAAAAACCTTCACATTTCATCCATCAATTCACACCAAAAGCTTGTCCAGTTCTTCCCTGAATTTGTTATCAACTTCCACAAGTTTGTTCGAGCAATCAACCACTTGCTCGCTAAAGGCAAATTTCAGCACATCTATTCTACAACTGACTCTCCTCAATTTGAATTTATGCCCCCTCAAGTGTGTAATCTGAGCAAGAGGAATAATCCCATCAGCATTGAGTTTGCTCAAACAATTCAAGGCCTTAAACATCTTAATCAGATCACCCTCGGAGGTGCTTAGACTCCAGACACTGCAATTTGCAGAACTGAAGTTTTTCTTGGCGAGAGCAACCCTTTGTTCCCTTCAATGTACTTGTTACCGCACCTCTACATCCTCCTTAAAATGAGACCTCCAGACCTGTACACAGTAATCAAGGTGTGGCCATTGCTTTATAGAAAAGGAATAATCATCTCCTTAGCCGTGCTAGCAAAGTTCCTGCACATATTCCTATGGCAGATATAAGTTAATCTGTAATCAGGTCACAAAGGAGGTTCGGCAGGCGAAGGCAGATTACGAGAAATCCTTGGCAAAAGATGCTAAGAAAAACAGCAAGGATTTCTTTACTTATATAAACTCTAAAAGGAAGGGGATGAATCTGATTGGTCCACTTGACATCGATGATTCGACTGTTGATGATCCTGCTCAGATAGCAAACAAACTGAATGAGTATTTTGCATCTACATTCACACGTGAGGAATTATTAAGGTTTGAAAATGGCAGAAGGATATCAAATTGTAGCAGGGTGCTTAATGATCTTGTAATAACTGAGAGCAAAGTGGAAGAGAATTTGTTGAAGTTAAACGTAAGAAAAGCACCTGGGGTGGATGGGATCTATCCAGTTATATTAAAGGAGGCGGCAAAGCAACTAAGCAAACCCTTAGCCATAATTATGAGAGCATCCTTGGACTCAGGGGAGGTTCCCACGGACTGGAGATGTGCAAATGTATTCCCAATTCACAAAGGGGGATCGAAGGGTGACACGAGTAATTACAGACCAGTTAGTTTAACTTCTGTTCCGGGTAAAATAATGGAGTCGCTGGTTAAAGATGCATTGCAGGATCATCTAGACAAGACTGCAGCAATAATTCAGACACAGCATGGGTTTGTTAAGGGAAAGTCTTGTCTGACAAATTTGATAGGATATTATGATGTGGCTACAAAGGAAATGAATGCAAAAAACAATTTTGATATCATATATTTGGATTTCAGGAAAGCTTTTGACACTGTTGCGCATGGAAGACTATTGTACAAATTGGAGCAGAATGGTATTAAGGGTAAGTTGCTGCAATGGATAAAAGGATGGTTAAGTGCGAGAAGACAGAGGGTGGTAATCAATGGGTGCTGCTCTTCCTGGACTAATGTTATTAGTGGAGTCCCACAGGGTTCGGTGTTAGGTCCACTGTTGTTTTGTATATTTATCAATGATATTGATGAAGGTATATCAGGCTTAATGTCGAAGTTTGCAGATGATACAAAGGTTGGCAGGGTTGTTAATGACAGTAATGGCAGTCTGCTACTGCAACAGGATCTAGATAATTTGGGCAGATGGGCTAAGAAGTGGCAACTGAAGTTTAACCTTGACAAATGCAAAGTACTGCATATGGGTAGAAATAACCCCAGAGAAACGTACCAACTGTGTGGTACTACACTTAAGGTGGTAGAAAATGAAAGACCTGGGAGTAATTGTGCAGTCAGATATGAAGTTCTCTGAGCAATGCAGACAGGCTGCCAGGGCAGGTCATGGGGTTTTGTCAATGATATATAGGAATTTTGCTAGCAGAGAAAAGGAGGTGATTATTCCTCTGTATAAGGCAATGGTCAGGCCACGCCTTGAGTACTGCGTACAGGTCTGGAGACCTCATTTTAGGAAGGATGTAGATTTACTTGAGCGGGTACAGAGAAGGGCAACAAGATTGGTGAGGGGAATGAAGGGATCCTCTTACCAAGAGAGGCTTAAGTTCTGCAAATTGCAGTGGCTTTAGACTAGGCACCTGCGCGGTGATCTGATTGAGGTATATAAGGCCTTGAATGGGTTGAGCACGCTGAATTCTGATGGGATCCTTCCACTTGTTCAGATTACGAACCTAAGGGGGCATAAATTCAAATTAAGAAAAGACAGATGTAGAATAGATGTGCGGAAATTTGCCTTTAGCCAGTGGGTGGTTAATTGCTGGAACAAACTTCCATCTGTCGTTGTGGAAGTTGATAGGTTGAATAACTTTAATGAGGAACTGGACAGGCATTTGGAGGGAACGGTGTGATTTTTTTTTTTTTGGCTGATGCTGCATAAACTCATACATTTGCTTTTTTGCATCACATGCCACTACTACTACTACTACTACTACATCAATGACAAGACCCCAGGAACTGTTCTGGCAGCCTGTCAGCACTGCTCTGAAAACTTCATATCTGATGGCACAATTATCCCTCCCCCCAAAGATCTTTTTCACTCTCCACTATCCTTAGTGTAGTACCACACAGTTGATATCTTACTCTGGGGATACTGCTAACTATATGAGGAACTTTGAATTTGTCAATGTTAAACTTCAGCTGCTGCCTCTCAGCCCAATTTTTCAAGATCGTGTTGCAACCATATACTGTCATCGACAACATTATCAACCTTCGTATCATCTGCGAACTTGGACATTAAGCCTGATATACCCTCATCAATATCAATGATAAATACAGAAAACAACAATGGGCACAACATCGAACCCTGGTGGACACCACTAATAACATTAGTCCACGACGAGCAGTGTCCATTAATCACCACTATCTGTCTTTGCCTGCTCAACCATCCTTTTATCCATAGCAGCAACTTTCCCTTAATGCCATACTGCTCTAATTTCTACAGCAGCCTTCTATGTGCAAAGGTATCAAAAGCTTTCCTGAAATCCAAGTATATATCAAAATTATTTTTTTTACATCCAGTTCCTCTGTGACCACATTGCAGTATCCAATCAAATTGGCCAGTCAAGATTACAAACATATGTAATAATATGTTTTTACAAACATATGCTGTGTCTGAACTATAGCTGCAGTCTTGTCTAGATGATCTTTCATTACTTCTTTAACCAGTGACTCCATTACTTTCCACAAAACAGAAGTTAAACTGACAGGTCTGCAATTACTTGCATCACCCTTTGATCTTCCTTTGTCAATTATGGATATATTTGCATTTCTCAGTCCACGGGAAACTCCCTGAATCCAGGACATTCTCATAATTATGGCTAAGAGTTTGATGCCTCCCTTAATGTTACAGCAGTACTTATAAACAGGGGCATTAAGCACTAGCTTCGAGGGGTCACCACAGAGAGGGTGTCCTCGCACGGCCTATGTAATCTCAAATTTTTAAAGCAATTTTTATATTACAACGCTTTGCAACTTTTGTGTTTAAATAGATCAATAAAAAAAAAAAATATATATATATATATATATATATATATTTTTTTTTTTTTTTCTGATTATATTTACATATGCAAGTTTTTTTCTTTTTGGACTCTGCGCCTCTGGTATCTTTAAAGGGGGGGGGGGGCATAAATGCTTAGCGCCTTGTGCCCCGAGAAGTGTAAGTATGGTCTTGCTTAATATAACTGGATAGATCCCATCCAACCCAGGTTCCTTTCTTATGTTTAACTTAAACAATTTCTCCTCCACTTTGCTCTCAGTTATTACAAACTCATTTAACTCCCTATTGGAGTTGGATAAACTTTTGGTCTCCACTTCTCTACAGAATTCCTCATGTGTGAATGTAGATGCAAAATACCAATTTGATTTATCCCTTTCTTTTGTAGTTTACATAAGTAAAGAAGAATTTGCTGATTTTCGTTGCATCCTTTGACAAAGATTTCTCATAATCTGACTTCACCTAACTAACTTCCTTCATGAGTTGATTACAGCCTAGTTTATATCTACCATAGACGTCTGTGTCGCCTGAAAAGTTATATGCATTCCATGCATTTTTCTTCTCTGCCACGAGTCTCATTGGTTCATCTGACATCTATTTAGGCCTAAATCTTGAACAATATTTCTTAGTTGGTATGAAAAGCCAAGTACCTTCCAAGATTACTTCCTTCAATGCTTCCCATTTAGAATTTGCTGTTGGTAACATTGGTCCCACACTATGGAATTAAAAAACTGTCTTAGACCACCATAGTCACCTTTACGGAAGCAAAACCCTTCCCTTTACTAGTTACATCTTTAAGTAAATCCCACTCTGACCACTGCTGATAATCAGATCAAGAGTAATATTTTTCTGGTAGTCTCTCGCACATGCTGCTGCTGAAAAACACATTCATCCAGTAAATCCACAAAAGTCTTGCTAGTGTGCAAGTAACCAACTCACAAGTTCCAGTCAATATCTGCGAAGTCAAAATTCCCCATTATAAGACATTCTGATTTACTGGCCCACTCCATTTCGCTGTACAGTTGTTTGTTGTACTCATCAGAGTCATCAGGTCTACAACACAATTGTACAGAGAAATAGAATGGGCCAGTAAATCAGATTGTGTTATAATGGGGGATTTAAACTTCACAGATATTGACTGGAATTTGTGGGTTGGTCACTCACACACTAGCAACACTTTTGTGGATTTATTGGATGATAGTTTTCTGCAGCAGTATGTTTGAGAGGCAACTGGAGAATGTAATACTCTTGATCTGGTTATTAGCAGTGATTATTCATGCATTAAGAATTTGCAGATAAAGGAACCACTAGGTGGCAGTGATCACACTGTACTGATGTGGGATTTACTTAAAGATATAATTACCATCGGGGGTAAAGGAAAGGGTTTTTTGCTTCCGTTAAGGTGACAACAATGGCCTCAGACAGTTTTTAAATTCCATACAATGGGAACAACTGATGATGTTACCAATAGCAAATTCTCAGTGGGAAGCATTCAAAGAACTAATCGTGGAAGCTACTAGGCTTTGCATACCAATTAAGAAATATTGTTCAAGTTTGGGCCTAAATGGATGTCAGATGAGCTAATGAGACTCATGGCAGAGAAGAAAAATGAATGGGATGCATATCAATTATCAGGCAACACAGAAGCCCATGGCTAGTCTATAATCAAGTGACAAAGGAGATTAGGCAAGCGAAGGCAGATTACGTGAAATCTTTGGCAAAGGATGCTAAGAAAAACAGCAAGGACTTCTTTACTTATATAAACTCTAGAAGGGGATGAATCAGATTGGTCTCCTTGATATCAATTTACTGACTGCTGATGCTCCTGCTCAGATAGCAAACAAACTGAATGAGTAATTTGTATCTACATTCATATATGAGGAGTTATTAAGGGAGGAAAATGCTGGATGTTTATCAAACTGTAACAGGGTGCTTAATGATTTTGTAATAACCGAGAGCAAAGTGGAGGAGAAACTGTTGAAATTAAACATAAGAAAGACACCGGGGGTTGACAGGATCTATGCAGTTATATTGAAGGTGGCAGCAAAGGAAGGTAAGCAAACCCTTAGCCATAATTATGAGAGCATCCTTGGACTCAGGGGAAATCTCCACAGACTGGAGATGTGCAAATGTATCCCCAATTCACAAAGTGGGATCTAAGGGTGACATGAGTAATTACAGACCAGTTAGTTAAACTTCTGTTCTGGGGAAAATAATGGAGTCACTGGTTAAAGATGCATTGCAGGGTCATCTAGACAAGACTGCAGTAATAAGTCAGACACATCTTGGGTTTGTTAAGGGAAAGTCTTGTCTGACAAATTTGATTGGATACAAAGTGATATGGTTACAAAGGAACTGGATGCAAAAACTATTTCTGATATCATATACTTGGATTTCAGGAAAGCTTTTGACACTGTTGTGCATGGAAGACTACTGTATAAATTGGAGCAGTATGGTATTATGGGTAAGTTGCTACAGTGGATAAAAGGGTGGTTGAGTGCAGTGCTGGCTTTGGCAAATGCAGGGGCCCATTTAAAAATTCAATATTAATCCTTCAATATTTTGAAAAAATGATAAACTAAAACTATTAATAATTGTTTATTACTTTTACATTATTACAATTTGTTAACAATTGACCAGAAATCAATTTAAACAAAACTAATCAGAAGGATATTTTTCTTGCCCATTTATCAGCAAAATCTTTGAAGACTTTCTCAAAATTTAAATTCCTAGCTTCTTCTCTTTCAATGGATACAATAGCAAGGCTGGTGAGTCTCTGTCGAAGCATTGTCGACCTTAGATATGTTTTAATTAAATGATTTATTAAATAATTTGTATAATTTATAATTTAAATATTTATTAAATTATGTTTTAATATACTTTAATTGGGAAAAGTTTCTTTTCCCAGATGCTACAGTCACTGGAATCGTTAAAAATATTCTTAGCAATATCAATAAATTCGTAAGTCCAGTGGCTCTTTCACTAGTTGTGAGAAATTGTAAAAATATAAAGAATTTTCGAAGCATGATTCTGGAAGAAATGGTTTCCATGCTTCCATTTCCTCCACTAGCGTGTGGTCATCAATATCTGCCAGCTTCACAGACTTGACAATTCGTTGCCCTCAATGATTTTAGCATCTAAAAGTGCAATTTCTAAATCTGCAGCGTGTTTTCTTAACTCATCCTTTGGAATTCTTAGAAATTTACCCAAGAAACCAAAAAGATTATTATGTTTTATTAACTGTTGGAAACATGACTCTAGAAATTGCAAAGCCTTATCTACAATTTTATTAAAGCTGTTTACCTTGTAAGCTTCCTTATGATTTGTTATAGGTTCATCAGCAGGCTGGTAATTGAAGTGCCTCTTTCTTTCTTTTTTTTTTTTTGTAATCTTCTTGTGTGAAATTCTGGAGATACTTGCAATTCTGCCACAAGTTCTGTGGCACCAACTAGTCTGCATGGGTAGCAGAGTGGTATAGTCATTCTTCTTCCCACACCGGGTTGTAAAGGCCAGGGTTCGAATCCTGCTGACAATGCGAGGAACTTTAATGGGATTTTTTTTTTACTCAGTGGCTAGTTGCTCTCAGGCATAGATAGCAAGGTTTTTCCCCCAGTAACTGAGGTTTTTTCTGTCCAGCAAAACAGGAAATCGACCAGAGAACACACAATTTACAGATGCAAATATGGGTTTATGTAATCAATTACGGGTAACAATAATAATTTTTTTTGTGGTACCAACTAAGATTTGTTTAAAGCCAGTCTCTCTATATTTTGACATCCAGTGCAGAAGGTTTTTAAATGAAAGAAAGAAGAATGAGCAAGATCTGTAGAATCACTTGGCAGTTCTTTACTTTTTTTTTTTTTTTTTTTTTTTTAATGAAAACTCCAAACACGAAAGGTATCAAAACCTATAGTACTTAGTACCGTGCATGGGTTGAAGGAGAAGTATGGGGGGGATGCTGGAAACTTTGCTCTAGAGACTAAACAAGGGTTTCACCACTTCAAGCCTCCAATAAGCAAAGTGGTGGTATTTCACCGGTTGATGAAAGTCATCTACCACGTTAAACAAAAAAATCATTCCAAAACACTAAAGAACAAGAAACTTGTATTCCTTGATCTGGTTAGCTGGTGATTCAGCTTCACTTCTTGCTTGGCCATCTTCTGATGGTATTTCCAAAAGCGCATCATCGAAATCACCAACTTGATACCTTACACTGCATTTGATACTCCTACCTTGTTTCACAGAGAGGCTTTATAGAAAGACCCTTCACTTATTTTTGGAAAATGACCATTTCTTTGTTGATGCTGAACAAAAGTCAGTAACAAAGTTACTGACTTTTTGGGTCTTGTTGGCTGTATAGAAACAGAGCAATAGACAAGAGTAGAATGTTTTTGTGAAAATGGACCTCGAAACCATAAACTTAACAAAATTTAATACTTTGTAGTGACCGAAGTAGGTGCCTTACCGTGCCTGGTCATTGCTTATTCCCTCTCTGAACACCATGGGATAAATGCTAATTACAGGAAGGTTCAGAATGCCATACACAACGATCAAACGAACTGCAACTGAAATGTTTCTCTTGTTAGCATAGTAATAACTCATTCCTAGTCCTTGCAGTTTTTCATTTCAGATCAAAAAAAAGGGGGGGGGGAGCAAATCTAGCACGATATGCGTTAAAAACCATAGCCAGACTGTTATGCAACAAATTTGTCTATTATAAAATAAAACAAATTAACCTCTGACAACAATCAGAGTATGTATACACAAAAAATTTTAATTCACCAACACTAAAATAAAATCAGACTATGATGTACTGTATATTTAATATTTTTGACACTGCAGTTGCTGAATATTTCACGACTATCTTTTATTTACTAATATTTCTATAAGCTTGGAATCAATCTAGACAATACTCGAGTAGTGGCCAGTCGCTGGGTCGATAAGAATATGTTACATTTAATTTAAAAAACTTGCTCGTTTATGAATGAAAATCGTGAATTGTCTTGAGAAATGAATCTGTCTTCCAAATTTCACGGGGCTCCTTTCAAGCTTGGCTCCAATGCAGCTGCATTGGCATAGTTATGCCACTGGGTTTGTGTCGCCTTCCAGCTCCAACTCAATAAATAAAATGAAGAATAATATAAATTTTACTTACAATTATTCAAATAAAAACACACCAACATTACAATACAACTTTATAGTGATGCGTACTGTGTTCAGCAGGGTGAGAGGGATTGCTCGGCCATACAGCGGGAGCCAGACGAAAGTAATTAATTTTCATACATGTCATCATCATCAGCCATTTTCAATCCACTGCAGGATGAAGGCCTCTCCAGCAACTTTCCAGTTCCTTCTGTTTTGAGCACTGGCCATCCATTTACTACCCAAAAACTCATGAATTTCATCTATCCATCTCCGACTTTGTCTTCCAGGTTTTCTTGTAGCTCCTCTTGGATACCATTCTGTTATTTTCTTACATGTATACCCCACCTTATGTCTGGCCCATACCTAAAGTGGGGTATACATGAGTGAAAATTAATTACTTTTGATATTTCAAGTAATGTGTAAAAACTGGCCTTGAGATAATTACCTAGACAATGGCCAAAATTTCCACACCTTTATAAATTATACAGACTGTGCTGTTCACATATTATGAATTTAAAAAAAAATAAATAAATAATAATAAAAACATTATTTTTGTCTGTCTTTTGTACTCATTAATAAAATATAATCATATTTTCTAAACATATGTTAAAAAAAAGGCATTGCTTCAGGTTTCACAGGAGCCCTTTAACATGGAAAAAAAAAAAAAAAAAAAAACCTTTTCCTTCTCTTTTATTTCTTTTATTTTTTTCATCTATTCTTCTTTCTTTTTTTTTTTGTTTAATTTTTAATTTTTCTACCAGGCACAGGGCCTAGGGCCAATCCTGGTTGAGTGGGAGAAGACAGAGTGGTAATCAATGGATGCTGCTCTTCATGGACTAATGTTATTAGTGGAATCTCTCAAGGCTTCGGTGTTGGACCCGCTGTTGTTTTGTATATTTATCAATGATATTGATAAAGGTGTATCAGGTGTAATGTCAAAGTTTGCAGATGATACATAGGTTGGCTGGGTTGTTAACAACAGTGTGCTACTGCAACAGGATCTAGAAAATTTGGGCAGATGGGTTGAGAAGTAGCAACTGAAGTTTAACATTGAAAAATGCAAAGTACAGTCAGTCCTCGTATAACACGTGTTTACACTACACGAATTCGATCATACACGATTTATAAATAGGGGAACAATATCGTATATAACATGAACCGAATTCGCTTATGCATGATTCGCCTTTGTGTTTACAAGAAATGGCAGTCGAACGCGGAATCATCCCAACTGAACGCAACACAATAGGAATGAAGAGAAGATTCTGAAAATATATTTGTTTTTTATATCAGTGAAGGAGAAACACATTTCACCATAATAACGTAAAAGCCCACACAATTCCAGCTATCGATATTATTGCAAATGCAATTATATCAAGTTTACTACCAAGTTTATAACATATTCCACTAGCAGGAATGCACTGTAAATTGTTTTTATTGTTTTATGGTAGTAACCCCCAGAAATATGCTTTAGTAAAATGTGAGCTAATGAGGTGTTCATAGTGTGTCTCTGCCTTTACGGTGTTGTTTATTCAGTTGCTACACGCACGCAGCTTTGTTTACCTGTATCAAGTGTGCCTCCTCATTTTGTAATCATGCTTTATTCCCTAAAAATGAGTAAAATGCTTAAAAGGTGTGAAAAGGAAGCATCCTGGTAAAGACACTCACATTCAGAGAGAAAAAGAAAAGCAATATTGATAAACAGAGGCGAACTGGGTCAAAAATTCTTACCCGGGAAAATTTGTAGCCTCATACTAGCGTTTATGGCAAATATAACACTGGCCACCGGCCCACCGGGGTTTCCCCGGTAAGGCTTATGGCCCATCAGCCTCTGTCGATAGAGAAAAAATATCAAATTGTGAAATACTTTGAGCGAAATGAAAGACCATGTGATATTGTACGTGCTATATGCCAAAATGAGGCAACGCCGAGAATTACAAAGAATGTAGAGAAAATAACTTTCATAGTAGGAACAACTCAAAGTGTCATTAAAATCCATTAGATTAAGACACAAAGAACTGGTAGAGATGGAACAGCTGTCATCTGTTTGGATAGAAAATCAAACAAAAAACAAGTTTGCTTACGATAGAAGGAAAAGCATTAGCAATATTTTATTCCGTAATAGTCGTAATAAAATACTTACATATTTTATTACGAAAATTTACTGTGTTTGATAATGTTTTGGTTACAAATGTGTGTTCAATCTTGGGTGGTCGGCACCTAACGCTATTTTTCCCATAGGACCTGTTGTTTATATTGCACGAGGGTTTCTAGGAACACAACTATCGTGCTATATGAGGACTGACTGTACTGCATATGAGTAGAAGTAACCCCAGAGAAACGTACCAACTGTGGGGTACTACACTTACCGTGGAAGAAAATGAAAAAGGCCTGGGAGTAACTGTGCAGTCAGATATGAGGTTTTCTAAGCAATGCAGATGGGCCGCCACAGCAGATCATGGGGATATTGTCAATGATATACAGAAATTTTGCTAAAAGGGAAAAGGAGGTGATTATCACTTTCCATATAAGGCAATGATCAGACAATGCCTAGACTACTGTGTACAGGTCTGGAGGCCTCATTTTAGGAAGGATATAGAGTTGCTAGAACGAGTACAGAGAAGGGCAACAAGATTGTTGAGGGGGAACAAAGGGGGTCGGTCCTCTTACCAAGAAAGGCTTAAGCTTTGCAAATTGCAATGGCTGGAGACTAGGCACCTGCACGGTGATCTGATTGAGGTGTATAATGCCTTTAATGGGTTCAGCACGCTGAATTCTGATCGGATTCTTCTGGTTCCTCAAATTATGGAGCTGAGGGGGCATAAATTCAAATTGAGGAAAGACAGTTGTAGAATAGATCTTTTTTATTTTCTACCACCTTAAGTGTAGTACTACACAGTTGGTATGTTTCTCTGGGGTTACTTCTACCCATATGCAGTACTTTGCATTTGTCAAGGTTAAACTTCAGTTGCCACTTCTTAGCCCATCTCCCCAAATTTTCTAGATCCTGTTGCAGTAGCACACTGCTATTACTGTTATTAACAACCCTGCCAAACTTTGTATCATCTGCAAACTTCGACATTAAGCCTGATATACCTTCATCAATATCATTGATAAATATACAAAACAACAGTGGACCCAACAACGAACCCTGTGGAACTCCACTAATAACATTAGTTCACGAAGAGCAGCACCCTTGATTACCACCCTCTGTCTTCTCCCACTCAACCATCCTTTTATCCATTGTAACAACTTACCCTTAATACCATTCTGCTTCAATTTGTACAATAGTCTTCCACGTGCAACAGTGTCAAAAGCTTTCCTGAAATCCAAATATATGATATCAAAATTATTTTTTGTATCCAGTTCCTTTGTAACCACATCATAATATCCTATCAAATTTGTCTGACAAGACTTTCCCTTAACAAAACCATGCTGTGTCTGAATTATTGCTGAAGTCTTGTTTAGATGATCCTGCAATGCATCTTTAACCAGTGACTGCATTATTTTACCAGGAACAGAAGTTAAACTAATTGGTCTGTAATTACTCATGTCACCCTTCGATCCCCCTTTGTGAATTGGGGATACATTTGTACCATCTCCAGTCCGTGGGGACCTTCCCTGAGTCCAAGGATGCTCTCATAATTATGGCTAAGAGTTTGCTTAGTTGCTTTGCCGCCTCCTTTAATATAACTGGATAGATCCCATCCACCACAGGTGCCTTTCTTATGTTTAACTTTGACAATTTCTCTTCCACTTTGCTCTCAGTTATTACAAAATCATTAAGCACCCTGCTACAATTTGATAACCTTCTGCCATTTTCAAACCTTAATAACTCCTCATGTGTGAATGTAGATGCAAAATACTCATTCAGTTTTGTTGCTATCTGAGTAGGATCATCAACAATGGAATCATCGATATCAAGTGGACCAATCAGATTCATCCCCTTCCTTTTAGAGTTTATATAAGTAAAGAAATCCTTGCTGTTTTTCTTAGCATCCTTTGCCAAAGATTTCTCGTAATCTGCCTTCGCCTGCCTAACCTCCTTTGTGATCTGATTACAGACTAGCTTATATCTGCTATAGGCTTCTGAGTCACTTGATAATTTATATGCATCCCATGCATTTTTCTTCTCTGTCACGAGTCTCATTAGTTCATTTGATAACCATTTAGGCCTAAACCTTGAACAATATTTCTTAATAGGTATGAAAATTTTAGTAGCTTCGACGATTAATTCCTTGAATGCTTCCCACTTAGAATTTACTGTTGGTAACATCGTCAGTTGATCCCACCGTACAGAATTTAAAAATATCTGAGACCACTGTACTCACCTTTACGGAAGCAAAAATCCTTTCCTTTACTCCTGATGGTAATTATATCTTTAAGTAAATCCCATATCAGTACACTGTGATCACTGCCACCTAGTGGTTCCTTTATCTGCAAATTCTTAATACACGAATGATCACCGCTGATAACCAGATCAAGAGTATTACCCTCTCTGGTTGCCTCTCGAACATGCTGCTGCAGAAAACAATCATCCAATAAATCCACAAAAGTTTTACTAGTGTGTGAGTGACTAACCCACAAGTTCCAGTCGATATCTGGGAAGTTAAAATCCCCCATTATAAGACATTCTGATTTCTAGCCCACTCTATTTCTCTGTACAATTGTTCATTGTACTCATTCGAGTCATTAGGCCTATAACACACTCCTATTCTTATTTTTGCTTTCACAGTGCTTATGTCACACCAAACTGACTCAACAGTGCACTGTTCATCAATATCAAATGGATGCACTTCTTTTGATTTTATGTTTTTCTTAATTAACAGCATGACACCTCCTCCCTTCTTATCCTGTCTATAATTTCTGTAGACGTTGTACTCCCCAAATTCCAGTTCTGCATTCATTATATCTGTGTGACACCACTTCTCTGATATCCCAACAATATCCGCCTTTGATGTCTTGACCAATACTTCAAGCATTAGTATACATGCAAGCATACATGCACCTATTCCTAGTTACTCTGACACATCCCATATACCTACCTGTTTCACGATGACTCTCCATCAGTCCCTGAAACCCCCAGCACCCCTCGCTCCAGGTCGCTACTTATTCTAATAGAAGTTGTGCAAGAATCGCCTACACCTCTGCCTGCGGCTACTTTTAACCTTTTAGTCTGTGAATCCCCCAAGCTAGCAGTTTTCCGACCCACCTAACACTGCCTCGATAGCATCAGCAAATATTCTTGCACCCTTTCTATTTAAGTGTATCCCATCCCTGTAGGAGCAGTCTCTCCTGTTAACAAGCACAGACCACGCTGAAAAAAATTCTACCCCTTGAGCCTTGCACATTCCCTCCAGGGCCGAATTGATTGACAAGGCTCTCATCATGTACTCCCTCCTATCGTGTCTGAGCAGAATTGCAGACACTTGCAAATTTAACACTGACTCACGACTTTTTTGCAACATTGACCTGTACTTGTTAAGTAAATCTGCAGATCTCCTACTCTTAATGTCATTGGTGCCAGCGGGTACAACAATATCACCTTTTGTGCCCTTAAAAGACGATATATGCTTTACAACATCATCAACTTTTGCCCCTGGCAGACATACCCTGGTCCTGTTCCATCTATCCTTTTTACACAATATATTCCCCATCTCTCTGACAATAGAGTCACCAACAATAACTAGTTCCTTTGCGACCAGCGCATTCTGACTTGGAGATTGACACTGTGTTGCCTGATGCCCAGGAGTGAGCTCTGGCATTGAGTTGGGCAGCTGAGAGCTTGACGCACCCCTCATATTAATTTCTTCGAGGGCATTTACCCTACACCTCAAGCTCTCATAGACGCCCAGTAGAACACTGAGTTGATGCCTAATTTCTAGACACTCTCTGCACGCACTTGGCCCACACAAAGAATAAATTATATAGGAGATTTATTTGGCTAACATTGAACTTAATGCTGTTTCTTACCCAGATTATCTATTATGGGAGTTATCTTCACGATATGCTTATTATCACCAATGATCACATCATTCAAGACGTTTTGCAGACATTAAATAACGTTCACACGAGATTACATTTTACAATCGTTAAATTTCTTAAATTTTACACTCGCATGGGATACTAATAAAATACAATTCAACATTTACCATAAGCCTACCAATACCGGTATGTTTCTCCAATATGATAGTTATCACCAATTCACTTACAAAAGATACAATTGTATTTAACCAATTCCTCAAAGCCTATAAATATTCCACAACTGATTCTTCAAATAGGCCTACGGGGTTGGGAATACTCATATTGTGAATTAAGCAGTTGACACCAACCGTGTTAATGAATGTTGAATTAAAATAAAATTAAATAAACACAAAAAACCAATTAAATAATTTAATATTACTTGGATAAAATGATGTAAAATACTAATTACAATAAATACTATTTACAATAACATTACAATTTACAATAAATTATACAGTAATAAAAGCGTTAAAATCAATAAAATACAATAAAATATACAGAGATAAAAGCGTTAAAACCGGAGCTTTCGAATGCATCTGCCTCCTTTTTCAACAGCACACTTTACCTTGCAGTACACCCTTAAATACTCACAGGCTCACAGCACTCCTCACGTGGTTCAGAAACATGTGCAATGTTCTCCTCATGTGTTACAGAACCGGAAATGGCTTGGGAGCCTGCCAGGCGCAATCGTTCATCCCATCCAAGGATCACTGCCTCAAAGAGGGGATGAATGCATATTCCCCTGTCCCTATTAATAGTATTGTTCTCAGTGGAACAAATCTGCAAGCTCTCAAGCCACTTGCGGTCCCAAAACCTATGCGCCTGAGCGATGATAAACCGCTTCGTCTGGGGAGATTTGATGATGCCCCTCCCAAAAATGCTCCGCCACAGCAGATTTTCCATAGTCTGCGTTCTTTATCGCACTCATATGCTCCCCCAGTCAATCCTTAAAACGTGGTTTTGTCTCACCGACATAACATTCCCCACAATCTGGATTGTGGACAACATGGTCAGTCGAAAATTCTCGTAAAATAGTTTTATTATTTCATTGCCGTAATTAATTCTTTCGTTTTTGATTAAATTTTAATTAATTATTTAACAATGTCTTCTATCACTCAGTTTCGTGGGGGTGGCCTGACGTGTTTTGAGGTCTGTAGGGTCCTTTGCCTTCAATCCTGTGGTATGCAGAATTTCACGGGCTGTGAGTGCAAGAATTCATTAAATTATTTTTATCCATTTATATTTGGAGAGTGTTGTCTTGAAGTTATTCTATGGAACTGATTGAGGTAATCTCCTTTATTCTTTTAAAATATTTATAGAATGTAGAATCTATTGATCCCTGTAGCTGTTATATTAATCTTAGGCCCTATTAATATATCGGTAATGCCATACTGTATAATGATTATCACTGAAACAGAGAACTCCCTTATTGTTGTTTTTTATTTCAATTTAGGTCATTGGCTCTTGAAAGAGTCACCCAAATTGATAGTCACCCAGCTTCTTTTGGAACATCCTTGCTTAACAGTTAAAGGTTTATACTAAAAAGGTACCTGAGTGCTTTTCTCGGCCAAACTTTATTTAAAAAAAAAAAAAAAAAAAAAGAGAAATGATTATTCCTGTACAACTAAATACCTCACCAAATGAAGTATTCTAACTACAAAGACAAAGTTTTTAAAACAGATTCTGTGCTAATTATATAAAACTGCAGTTATTACCAGACACAGCAATATCATTAAAATATATCTTTGGTATTAATTGTGAATGAACATGTGCAAATACTGAAAATTCAAATTACATGCATACCTTTCCATCCAGAAGAACACATGCATCTACCAGTGACATGATCACATCCATCAGAATGGTTCCAGTCACAACTGCACATTTGAGAACACAAAAAGCCAAAGGTAAGGTGCTAAAAAAGAATGGGGGGGAAAAAATGATGGAAAATAAATTTTGATAATTTTATGATCACTGAAAGACGTGGTTTTAGTAACATAAGATAGCAGAATGATGGATGGGAAACACTTCACTACGTTTAAAAAACTAATATATTCAAAACTACAAGATAATAAAATAAAAAATATGAAAAATGATGCCACATGAATAACTTTTACATTTTTCCTGTATTTACAGATCTCCCCATTTATTTATTTTAAAGATTCCATTAAAGTCCTCGTAAATTTGCCAGTCTTCGACTTAAAATCATGTTACTAGCAAAAATGCCTTTAGCTTGAGCAAGAAGGTTCATATAAAGTTCATATATTTAATGCTAATATTTAATAGAAGATCTGAGCACTTTTCTAATTTTTGTTTTTATACAGTTTTACACACTCATTTTTTATGCAAATTATCATTTTTAACTTTCTCAAGATGATCACTTCCAATCTCAAATCCTCTATATCCTTTTATACCTTTAACTAATTGTTTAAGACCATTTTCTATAAAATGTAGTCAATTATATAGTCAATATTTCTTTTCAATTATTCTTTCTTTTCTACAGTCAATATTTCTTTTCAAATATTCTTTTGTTGTATCTATTATTTTCTCTCAACATAAACTGGTAGTTATCTTTATGTTGCAATACTATGATTGTCATTAAAAGTGACAGGCACAGCACTGCAGCATAAAGTGTTGCACTAAAAGCGAATGGCTTACACAAACAAAATTCTACCAGTATTTTTACTTTTATTTGGTTTAGTAAACTTTGGAGATAGCTCCAAAGTTTCCTAAAACATATTAAACCTTTTCTTCAATGGACCTCAATTTAACACAGACTTTGTAAATACAGACAGCATTCACTGAATCAGGTTTTTCATTTTCCGGGGAGATCCAGCGACCCAACTGTTTTAGTCTGAGAGTATTTGCCATCAGTTAAAATATTTTCACATAAAAGCAGAGTGCTAAAAAGCTAGGATTTTGCATGACATCACCTTCCATCAGCCTGCCAATGGAAGGTGATGTCCATAAGTAGAGATGTCATCTGAACCTTCAGAAAGGGATACCCAAGAGCTCCTCAGACTGTGAATACACTTTATTCAGAATTGCCGCCACCACCACCACCCATACAACACAGCAAAATTTCAACTCTTCTACTCCATACAATATGTGCAATAAAATAAAGTACTACAATGTTTAATGTTTTTTATTGCAATAGTATGGCACTTTTTCACAATATTCTGACAACTTCAGAAACTGTGTATTTCTTTTGAGTTTAACAAATTGGATTTAATGTATTTTATGGTAGCATTCTCCGTATAGTCTATTAAATCAATGGTTTAACTACAGATGAAATTGTTATAGTAATAACCTGCTAATTAAATCTGCATTAGTTAGTATTCCTTTCGAAGTATCATCTTTTTCATCTTTTTTTGAGGCTTCAACTGAGCTATGTGACATCACCCAACTTTCCATTTTAAATTCTGCTCACAGTATTCTACTATTAATCTTTCTTTGAAATTAGTCCTAAAAGCTACTACATCTTACTTTCAGAACAAATCAATTTATAATTAAAGTTTAGCAGCAGTGCACTGCTATTCATCTTCTCAGTACCCACAATACTTGTTATTCTGACATTATAATAACCTAACTCTTGTACTAATTCTACTTCTTTGCCATTTAATAATAATACTTAATAATAATAATAATATTAATAATACTTATCTTGATGGTTGTTCCAGCTGTATATTTAGAATTGTGTATTCTGGTTGGTTGATTTTTAAATTAGATCATACCTTCAGAATTAATATGGCTGCCTTAATGCACAATTTAAGTGATTTGGAAACTAAGCTTTCAAATGGTGCTCCATATCAGAAAAGCCCCCCCCCTCCATCTCCAATGGAGGTATGTTAAGCTGTTAATTTTCAATTTTTTTTGTTTATTTAATTTCTCTGGGTTATGTGTAGCAAAATTCATTTTGGTACACATAAGCTTTAAATATAACAGAACCAAGTTAATTTAAATATTGGATGATTCCATGTATGTATCTTCTTTCTTAGTAATGTAACACAATACTTAAGGATAGAACAGTTCATTTGGTTCTTCAAGTCACTCCTACCAATTTATTTATGTTCCTTTATGTTCTTTGTGTAGTTAGACCCTCTCTTTTTCATTTGTTTTCTTTTTGTATATTTAGTTTGAATAAATCTGCAGATGTTACAAGGTTGTTGTTGTTATTTGGTTTTTAGGAGCATTAGCAATTAAAGCCATATTGCTCCATGATATACGGTGGTCATTCCCTGACCTTCCCGCATCCTCTGTATTTGGTGGTGACGGGCTCGAACCCCGGTCTAATCAAGAAGCGTGTGCTACACACTGCTGCTCCTTCCCACCTGGCTACGCAGGCGCCCATGTTACAAGGGTTAGCCAGGTGGCTAATGACAGCAATCAAGGTAAGCTACTGCAACGACAACATTGACAAATTAGGCAGATGAGCTAAGAAATGGCAGTTGAAGTTTAACGTTGACAAATGCAAGGTATAGCACATGGGTAGCGGTAATCCCAGATAAAGGTACCAACTGTGTGATACTACACTCAGAGTAGTAAAAAATGAAAAAGACCTGGGGGTAATTGTGCAGTCAGTTATGAAGTTCACTGAACAGTACAGATAAGCTGCCAGAACAGCTCATGGGGTTTTGCCACTGATATACAGGAATTCTGCTAGCAGGAATAAGGAGGTAACTATCCCACTGTACAAGGCAATGGTTAGGCCACATCTTGGAGTACTGTATACAAGTGAGGATGCCTATTTGAGGAAGGATACAGATCTGCTGGAATGGATACAGAGAAGGGTAAATGAAGTTGGTGATTATTATAGTGAAAATATGTGAGTGTATGAAACTGAAGTATAAATATGAAAGGTAAATCATTTAATGAAATTGTACAGGAAGAAAAATGAAATGTCTGCAAATGATCTTTAAAAAATTAAACACGGGTCTCACTCTAATGAGGAGAGAGTGCTTAGATTTTTACCATTTTACATTTCAATTTACCTGTGCACCATGCCACTAAAATAAAAGCTTAGTTCCTATTTTTCAAGAGAAAAATTTCTTTAAAGGTGATGGGAAAAAAACATGGTGCTCTTATCAAGAAAGACTCCAGTTCTGCAAACTGCAGTCTGAATAGACACATGTGAAATGATCCGAGTGAGGTGTTTACAGCTTTGAATGACATGAGCAAGCTCAATGCTGAAGTGTATAAGTGCATTTGTCCTCTTGCTCAGACTACACACGAGGGGCATAAAATCAAATTGAGAAGGATGGTAGCATCCTTCAGATGCTACCATCCTTCTCAATTTGATGTGTGGAAGTTTGTCATCAACCAATAGGTGGTCGATTGTTGGAACAAATTTTTTTTTTTCTTTCATCAGTTGCACTACTAATGCTAATTCCCGTTGTTCAGTTTACTGATATGTGGATTGGCTATTATGAGCCATTAACCACCCATAGTGCGGACACACAAAATTCAAATTTCAACTAACCCAGACTAAATGCAAATATGAAAATTAAATTATATGAAATCAAACTACCAAGAAATGGGCAAATTGCTGCAATGGATAAAGGGATGGTTGAGTGGGAGATGGCAGAGAGTGGTAATAAATGGACACAGTTCTACATGAACTATGATTAGTGAAGTCCCCTAGGGTTCGATGCCGAGCACATTGTTGTTTTGTGTATTTATCAATGATATTGATGAAGGTATATCAGGCTTAATGTCCAAGTCTGCAAATGATACAAAGGTTGGCGGGGTTTTTAATGACAGTAAAGACAGTATGCTACTGCAACAGGATCTAGAAAAGTTAGGCAGATGGGCTGAGAGGTGGCAACTGAAGTTCAGCATTGACAAATGCAAAGTATTACATATGGGTGGCAGTAACCCAAGAGAAACATAACAACTGTGTGGTACCACATTCAGGGAGATGGAGAACGAAAAAGACCTGGGGATAATTGTGCAGTCAGATATGAAGTTCTCTGTGCAGTGCAGATGGGCTGCCAGAGCAGGTCATGAAGTTTTGTCAATGATATATAGGAATTTTGCTAGCAGAGACAAGGAGGTGATTAACCCTTTGTATCAGGCAATAGTCAGGTCACACCCTGAGTACTGCGTACAGGTGTGGAGGCCTCATTTTAGAAAGGATGTAGAGTTGCTTGAGCATGTACAGAGAAGGGCAACAAGACTGGTGAGAGAGAACAAAGGGGTGTGCTTACGAAGAAAGGCTTAAGTTCTGCAAGTTGCAGCATCTGGAAACTAGGCACCTGCAAGGTGATCTGACTGAAGTGTATAGGGCCTTGAATGGTTTGAGCAGGCTCAATGCTGACGGGATACTTCCGTTTGCTCAGACTAAGAACCTGAGGGGGCAAAGATTCAAATCGAGGAAAGACAGTTGTAAAACAGATATGTGGAAGTTTGCCTCTAGCCAGCATGTAGTTGATTGCTGGAACAGATTTCCATCTGCTGTTGTCGAAGTTGATAGCTTAAATAAATTTAAGGCTGAACTAGGTGAACATTAGGAGTGATCGGATGGGCAAAATGGGAAGGGGTTTTTTTTGGATGATGCTCTAGAAGCTTGTCTTGCATCATATGCCTCAACTAATGCTAATGCTATAAGCATAGAAGTCTTTGCTGTTTTTTTTCTTTGCATTCTTCACCAGAGACTTCTCATAATCTGCCTTAATAAAATGATTTAATCGCCTAACCTGCTTTGTGACTTGATTACACACTAATTTATATCTACCATAGGCTTCTGTATCATCTGATAATTTATATGCATCCCATGCACTTTTCTTCTGTGTCATGTGTCTTAATACTTCATCTGACATCCATTTAGGCCTAAGCCTTGAACAGTATTTCTTCGTTGGTATGAAAAGCCTAGTTGCTTCTTTGAATACTTTCGTGAATGTTTTCCATTTAGAATTTGTTGTTCGTAACATCATCATCAGTTGGTCCCACTGCACAGAATTTAAAAACTGTCTGAAGCCACTGTAGTCACCCTTATGAAAGCAAAAGCCTTTCCCCGTGACAGTAGTTGTCTTTAATTAAATTCCACATTATTATTATTGTGATTGCTGCCACCCAGTGGGTCTTTACCTGCAGATTCTTAATGCATAAAATCATCATTTGATCATCAGAATGTTGAGTTGGATATGAATAAGGTGACGATTCACTGAATTCTGCATTAAGATTTAGGGAAAAGGAATGCCTGTGCAGCACAAATTAATAGAAGAATGAGTGTAAGTGCTTAGAGTGAAACAATGAATGTATGGATCATAAACTAAACAGGAGGACTGAGTGTGGGATATGGTGGTGGTGGTTATATGAATCAGCTACCCTTGAGAGAATTTCCTCCAAAATCATTCTAATGATGTGTACATAAATTGTTTGAAGAATCATAACTGAATTGACATCATTATGTCAATTAATAATAATGTTGATTATTATTTATTATTATTATTTTTTTTTTGTAAATCTATTATCCTAAACACGGTCTTTAATAATAGTATTTCACAATATACCACTTAAAAATTGTCTTCCTAAGCTCCCTTACAAATAATGTTTCTGTATTTTTACTATAATAAAATACAATGTAGCAGTTATTTTGGAGAATAGCAAAAATCCAAGCACTTCAACTTGCATAGAGTGAAACCCATCTTTCATTTCTAGAAGGGTACAGATAATTCTCAGATTAGCATTAGCATTAGTAGAGGCATATGATGCAAGAAAGAAAGCTTATGCAGCATCAGCCAAAAAAAAAAAAAAAACACTTCCACTTCACCCCTCCGTTCGTTCGACATACCTGTCCAGCTGAGCCTTAAATTTATTTAGGCTATCAACTTCCACAACAAGGGATGGAAGTCTGTTCCACCAACCAACTACCCGCTGGCTAAAGGCAAATTTCCGCACATCTATCCTACATCTGTCTTTCCTCAATTTGAATTTATGCCCTCTCAGTTGATTATTCTGACTAGAGGAAGGATCCCATCAGCATTGAACATGCTCAAACCATTCAAGGCTTTATACACCTCTATCAGATCACTTCGCCGGTGCCTAGTCTCCAGACACTGTAATTTGCAAAACTTAAGCCTTTCTTCGTAAGAGCAACCCTTTGTTCCATTCACTAATCTTGTTGCCCTTCTCTGTACTCGTTCCAGCAGCTCTACATCCTTCTTGAAATGAGGCCTCCAGACCTGTATACAGTACTCAAGGTGTGGCCTGACCATTACCTTATACAAGGGAATAATTACCTCCTTATCCCTGCTAGAAAAATTCCTGTACATCATTGACAAGACACCATGAGCTACTCTTGCAGCTCATCTGCACTGCTCAGAGAACTTCATATCTGCCTGCACAATTACCTCCAGGTTCTTTTCATTCTCTACAACTGTCAGTGTAGTACCACAGAGTTGATACGTTGCTCTGGGGTTGCTGTTTCCCATATGTAGTACTTTACATTTGTCAATGTTAAACTTCATTTGCCACCTTTCAGCCCATCTGCTCAACCTTTCCAGATCTTGTTGCAGCAGCATAGCATCAGTAGTGTCCTTGCCAACAACCATGCCAACCTTTGTATCGTCTGCAAACTTGGACATTAGGTTTGATATACCATCATCAATATTATTTATAAATACAGAAACCAATAATGGACCCAACACTGAACCCTGAGGGACTCCACTAATAACATTAGTTCACGACGAGCAGTGTCCATTGATTACCACTCTCTGTCTTCTCCCCCTCAACCACCCCTTTATCCATAGCAGCAATTTGCCTCCAAGGCCACACTGCTCCAATTTGTGCAGCAGTCATCCATATGCAACAGTATCAAAAGCCTTTCTAAGATCCAAGTGTATAATATCAAAGTTATTCCCTGCATCCAGTTCTTTTGTGACTGCATCATAGTATCCAATCAGATTGGTCAGGCAAGACTTTTCGTTAACAAAACCATGCTGTGTCCGGGCTATAATTGAAGTCTTGTCTAGATGATCCTGCAGTGCTTCTTTAACCAGTGCCTCCATTAATTTTCCTGGAAGAGAAGTTAAACTCACAGGTAAATAATTACTTGTGTCAGCCTTTGATCCTCCTTTGTGAATTGGGGTCACATTTGCACATCTCCAGTCTATGGGTACCTCCCCTGAGTCCAAGGAAGCTCTCATAATTATGGCTAAGGGTTTGCTTACTTCCTTTGCTGCCTCCTTTAATATAACTGAATAAATCCCATCCACCCCAGGTGCCTTTCTTGTGTATATCTTGAACAATTTCTCCTCCACTTTACTCTCAGTTATTACAAGATTATCTAGCTTACTGCCAGAGTTGAATACACCTCTGGCATTCCCCTTGCTGAATAACACCTCATGTGTGAATGTCGATGCAAAATATTCATTTAGTTTGTTAGCTACCTGAGCAGGATCATCAACAGTTGAACTATCGATATATCTGGTGGACCAATCTGATTCATCACCTTCCTTCTAGAGTTTACATAAGTAAAGAACTCTTTGCTGTTTTTCTTTGCATCCCTTGCCAAAGATTTTTCATAATCTGCCTTCGCCTGCCTAACCTCCTTTGTAACTTGATTACAGATCAACATATATCTATCATAGGCTTCTGTGTCACATGTTAATTTGTATGTATCCCTTGCATTTTTCTTCTCTGCCATATGTCTCATTAGTTCATCTGACATCCATTAAGCCTAAACCTTGAACAATATTTCTTAGTTGGTATGTAACACCTAGTAGCTTCCAAGATAAGTTCTTTGAATGCTTCCTATTTTGAATTTGCTGTTGGTAACATCATCAGTTGGTCCCACTGTATAGAATTTAAATACTGTCTCAGACCATGGTAATCGCCTTTACGAAAGCAATAACCCTTCCCTTTACCCCTGATGGTAGTTACCTCTTTGAGTAAATCCCACTTCAGCACACTGTGATCACTGCCACCTAGTGTTTCCTTTATCTGCAGATTCTTAATGCATGAAGAATCGCTACTGATAATCAAATCAAGAGTATTATTCCCTCTAGTTGCCTCCCAAACATGCTGATGTAGAAAACAATCATCCAATAAATCCACAAAAGCCCTGCTAGTGTGTGAGTGACCAGCCCCCAAATTCCAGTCAATATCTGGGAAATTAAAATCTCCCATTATAAGACTCTCTGATTTACTGGCCCACTCTGTTTCCCTGTACAGTTCCTTATTATACTCATCAGAGTCATTAGGCCTATAGCACACTCCTACTCTTGATTTTGATCTCCCAATGCTTATGTCACACCAAACTGACTCGACACTGCACTGTCCAGCGATGTCGACTGGCTTCACTTCCTTGGATTTTATGTATTTCTTAACTAATAGCATAACCCCTCCTCCCTTCCTATCCTGTCTATCCTTTCTGTAGACGTTGTACTCCCCAAATTCCAGTTCTACATTCCCTATATCTGTGTGACACGGATGTTTCATGGTGCCACTTCTTGTATTACATCGTCAGTGAAAACTGTTGTCATTGTTACAGTGAAAGTATGTGAGTGTTATGAAGCTGAGGTGTAAATAAGAACAGTAAATCATTTAATGAAGAAGTGGTACAGGAAGAACAATGAAATATCTGAAAATGATCTTCAAGAAATTAAAGAGAGGTCTCACTATAATTAGGAGGAAGTACTTAGGTTTTTACTATTCTACATTTCAATTTACCTGTGCATCATGCCACTAAAAGAACAACTTGGTTACTATTTTTCAAGAGAAAATTTCTTTAAAACATACAGCCATTTTCATTTAGAAATAAGATTCTGGAAACCAATTATCTTTATTTCTTGTTTTACATAAGTGAATTATTAACATACCTTCTATCAGTGTTGAGCATCAGATGACTCAATTATTTATGACAGCACTTTCTCTCCTAGAAACTTAAAAGCTGTGTATCACGTCTCTAAACAGATTAGCAAGAACATCTATTTTAAGAATAATACAAACAAAACAAATTCTTAAGAGCATAAATGAACTTTTAAAGCAGAGGACAATCCACTTTAAAAATTGATGGCATTATAAAAGCTACGTGACCACTGAATTGTTACGGGGGGGGGGGGATTTGTTTTTTTATTTTGGTAAAGAATTGTTTCTGTCTAATCATATTTTAAATAAACCAATTTCCCATGCCAAATGGCATACTGAAAACGAATTTTTGTAAAGTGTCACTGTCACTTTAGAAGAAACTGAACTTATCATCTGCAAGTGAATTTTAATGATAAACACACAAAAAAAGTAATGTCAAAAGATGCTCATAACTGTTTTTTCTGATTTGTGTGGCAAAGAGAAGATTTTCTTGATAATTTTAATCATTGTAGAAAATGACCTCACACCTTGCATTTCTGGCTGCATTGTTTGCCAATATATCCAGGCTTACAGGTACATTCTCCATTTACAGGATTGCATGATCCTCCATTTGAACATTGGCATTTTTCTTGGCAATTCTGACCATACTGCCCAAGAGGACAAGGATGATTGCAGTGAATGCTAGACCAACCTTAAGAGAATAAATTTAATAATTCAAGATAAGACTTTAATATCAATAAAAATTAAAAGTTACAACTTCCTAGAAGAACAGATGTGTTTATAATTATGAAAAGCTTTAATATTTTATACAACTTTTTTTTTGTTTATTTGTCTGTTTCAACACAAGTAACATCAATAGGTGACTGCAAAGAAATAATACAGGATACTTTAAGTTGCAATGAATAGTCTATCTACAAAAATGAACAGGTACCAATTGAGAAGAATGGATGAATGGATAAGAAAACAAAAATAACTCATCCATCACAAAGATGGATGAGTTAGTTTTGATTTCTTAAATTTAGTAAATTATCACAAAATACTGTTTTAACTCTGCTGGTTATATAAGCTTATTTTCTCAATCAGAATGACAGATTAAAAGGTTAACTTAGGTTTAGCACTGTTGGCCTAGTTAAGTTTAAGCATTAAGTTAGAGTTGATTTCAAGTGAAAGGATCTATAGATTTAGTAAGCACTGGATAAGCATAATTCCTTATTTTTATTTTTTTCAAATTCTGGAGATTACAATTAGCATTATAACTATTTTATAAATATAAAACAATACATATATTACCACTGTATTTACAGGAAACTAAAGGACGAATTTTTGGACAATAAATCATGACTTATTTCAAAAATTATATAACCTGGGAAAAAAAATTAAAATATGGTACACAAATATATAAGATCATTATAAAGTCCTTTTTTCCACTTTTAAAAATTGTCCAGAAAACAATAGGTTGTATCTCAATAAATGGAATTTTGTATTGTAATCAATATCTGTGAAATTTTTTTTTTTAAATTAATTTGAAATTTGACCATCAGAGGTGCAAGCAATTTATTTGCTCCAACAAATAAACAAGTTAGTTTTCCATTTTTTATGGAAAAAAAAAAAGAAAAAAGGAAAAAAAAAAAGAAAAAAGAATAACATTGGGATTAGAATATTCGAGTGCTGTGGTCATATTCAACGTAAAGATAAAGTTTGAAGCATTAGCCGTAAGTAAAGTGACCGGGTCCAGCCAAGTTCATTTTACAAAAGTGCCTAAAAATAAAGCACTTTAAATTACACTTAATTACAAGAATGGTGATAGTGTTATAACAGCCCTCAGAGCTATACTTATTTATTGAAGCATATCAAAGCCAGTAAAATGTTTCATTACTTCCTTTTTAAGAACTCTATTAAAATTGTTGCAATAGTTTCATGAATGCACAAATTATCAGGCAACACAGAAGCCTATGGTAGACACAAGCCAGTCTGTAACCAAGTCACAAAGGAGGTTATGGAAGCAAAGGCAGATTATGAAAAATCTTTGGCAAAGGATGCAAAGAAAAACAGCAGAGACTTTTTTACTTATATAAACTCTAAAAGGAAGGGGATGAATCAGATTAGTCCACTTGACATCAATGGTTTGATTGTAGATAATCATTCTCAGATATCTGCTGAACTAAATGAGTATTTTGTCTACATTTACACGAGGAGTTATTCAAAGAGGAGAGGGTCAGATGTTTATCAACCTCTAACATGGAGTTAAATAATTTTATAATAACTGAGTTTATAATTTTATAATAACTAATAAATAATTATAAAATTATAATTTTATAATAATAATAATTTTAAATAAATGATGTTACTGTCCTGAATAAGGTAAATGTTGGAAGTGATCACAGAATGGTAAGATGTACACTTGATATCGATGTAGGAAAGGAAAGGAAAAAACTGACTCGAGTAAATAATACAAAGGTCTTTGAGATAACAGAAGAGGAGAAAAAGCAGTATGTACTGGAACTTAAGAACAAGTATGAGCTTCTGCAGACTGCTGAGGACCAAGATATCGACGAGGAATATTACAACTTTTTGAAAGTGATGAAGCCCAAGAAACCTATAGGAAAAAAGAAATCCAAAGAAGAAAAAATTAGTCAAGAAACACTTGTCATGATGAACTGAAGACGAAAAATGAAAAGCAAGAAAAACACTGACAGGGAGAAAATTGAGTATACTGAGTTATGCAAAGCCATTAGAAAGAGACACAGAGAGGACATACGAAGATTTAACACAAGAAAAGTAGAACAAGCATTAAGAGAAAACAAAGGAATTAAATCAGCAGCCATGAGCAGTAATACAGAAAGACAAATGATACTGAAACTGAAGAATAGCGATGGTGTACTTATAAACAGCAGAGAAGGCATAATTCAAATAGCAAAAGACTACTATAGAGAATTATACAAGGAGCAGGCGAATGATGCCAGCAGTGGGGAAGATGGATTGCAAAGTAGCAACACATACGACATACCCAATATTCTTCCTGATGAGGTAGAACATGCATTGAAGAAAATGAAGAATCAGAAAGCCCCGGGGGAAGATGAAGTTACTGTAGAATTGTTAAAATTGGGAGGAAGAGACAACACAAAAACTGGCAAGGCTCTTCACAAAGTGCATTAGAAAAGGTGTGACACCTAAGCAGTGGAATAATGCAATCGTAGTTTTGCTGCATAAGAAAGGAGATAAATCAGAAATTGGAAATTATAGACCAATTAGCTTGCTATCCCACATCTACAAGTTGTTCACAAGGGTCATTACTAACAGATTAGAAAGAATACTTGATGAGAATCAACCGAAAGAGCAAGCTGGCTTTAGGACAGGATTCTCAACTATGGATCACCTTCATGTAATATCACAGCTAATGGAGAAAGCAAATGAATATAAAACACCATTATGCCTGGCATTTGTGGATTATGAAAAGGCATTTGATCCATACAGCATAAGGCAATGTTTCGGGCACTGGAAAAACAAGGCATTGATACCCCATATATTATGATTTTGAAGAAAATATATGAGAGTGCTACCTCCTTTATTAGACTAGACAAAGACAGTAGGAAATTTAAAATCGAGAAAGGAGTTCGACAAGGAGACACAATATCTCCGAAGCTGTTTACTGCTGCCCTTGAGGAAGCTTTCAGAAGATTAGACTGGTCGCAGAAAGGAGTCAATGTGAACGGAGAGTACCTAAACTATTTATGATTTGCAGATGACATTGTGGTCATTAGCCACGATCCCAACGAATTAGAGGAAAATCTTAATCAGTTATGCACAGCTAGTAAGGATTTTGGACTAAAGATGAATATGGCTAAAACAAAAGTAATGATGTACAAGTATGGCACAGAAAGGGAAATAATGATTGAAGGAGCAGTAATTGAAAAGGTGGAGTCATATACTTATCTGGGACAAGTCATTAGCTGTAATAATGATAAATGGCTGGAAGTCAAGAGAAGAATAAATTTTGGATGGATAGCATTCAGGAAATATAGTCACATACTGAAGAGCAATATCCCAGTTTGTCTGAAACGTAAAATAATGAATCAATGTATACTCCTCACCATGACTTATGGAAGTGAAACTTGGGCACTCACCAAAAGAATGGAAGAGAAGCTGAGAACTACACAGCGAAGAATGGAACGAATCATATTGGGAATCAGACTGTTAGATAAGAAGAGAAACACATGGATTAGGCAACAAACTCAAGTAAAGGACATTCTGATCAAAACTAAAGAACTAAAATGGTTTTGGGCAGGACACATAACTCGAAGACATGATGACAGATGGACTAAGAAAATAACAGAATGGTATCCAAGAGGAGCTAGAAGAAAACCTGGAAGACAAAGGCGGAGATGGATAGATGAAATTCATGAGTTTGTGGGTAGTAAATGGATGGCCAGTGCTCAAAACAGAAGGAACTGGAAAGTTGCTGGAGAAGCCTTCATCCTGCAGTGGATTGAAAATGGCTGATGATGATAATAACTGAGAGCAAATTGGAGAAGAAATAGTTGAAGTTAAACATAAGAAAGGCAACTGGGGTAGGTGGGATCTATGAAGTTATATTAATGGAGGTGGCAAAGGAAGTAAGCAAACCCTTCACCATGATTTATAAGAGCATCCTTGTACTCGGGGGAAGTTCCCACGGACTAGAGATGTGTAAATGTATCTCCAATTCACAAAGAGGGATCAAAGGGTGACATGAGTAATTACAGATTGTTTGAAATCAAAACACAGAAGTCAAATTGTTAGTTTGAATTCTGTTCCAGGAAAATAATGTAGTCATTGGGTAAAGAAGCGTCACAGGATTATTTAAACAACACAGCGTCGGTTTGTCAAAGGGAAGTTTTGTCTGACCAATTTGATTGGATACTACAATGCTGTCACAAAGGAACTGGATGCAAAAAATAATTTTGATATCATATACTTGGATTTCAGGAAAGCTTTTGATAATGTTGCACATGGAAGACTACTGTACAAATTGGAGCAGTATGGGATTAAGGGCAAGTTGCTACAATGGATAAAAGGATGGTTGAGTGGGAGAAAACAGAGTGGTAATCAATGGGTACTGCTCTACATGGACTAATGTTATTAGTGGTGTCCCTCAGGGTTCAGTGTTGGGCCCACTGTTGTTTTGTATATTTATGAATGATATTGATGAAGGTATATCAAGCTTAATGTCAAAGTTTGCTGATGATACAAAAGTTGGCAGGGTTGTTAATAACAGTAATGACAGTATGCTGCTGCTGCAACAGGATCTGGAAAAGTTGGGCAGATGGGCTGAGAAGTGGCAACTGAAGTTTAACATTGACAAATGCAAAGTACTGCATATGGGTAGCAGTGACCCCAAAGAAATGTACCAACTGGGTGGTGTTCCACTCAGGGTAGTGGAAAATGAAAGAGAACTGGGGGTTATTGTGCAGTCAGATATGAAGTTTTCTGAGCAGTGCAGATAGGCTGCCAGAGTAGGCCATGGGGTCTTTTCGATGATATACAGGAATTTTGTAAACAGGGATAAGGAAGTGATTATCTTCTTGATGCAGTACTCAAGGGCACACCTTGAGTACTGCATCAGGCCACAACTTAAGTACTGCGTACAGGTCTGGAAGCCTCATTTTAGGAAGAATGTAGAGTTGCTAGAATGAGTACAGAGAAGGGCAACAAAGACTGGTAAAGGGAACAAAGGGGCACTCTTATGTAGAAAGGCTTAAGTTCTGCAAATTGCAGCTTCTGGAGACTAGGCACCTGCGAGGTGATCTGATTGAGGTGTATAAGGCCTTGAACGGATTGACCGGGCTCAATGCTGATGAGATCCTTCCTCTTGCTCAGATTAAAAACCTGACAGGGCATAGATTCAAACCAAGGAAAGACAGTTGTAGAATATGTGTGTGGAAGTTTGCCTTTAGCCAGCGTGTGGTTAATTGCTGGAACAAACTTCCATCTGTTGTTGTGGAAGGTAATAGCTTAAATAAATTCAAGGCAGAACTAAACAAACATTTAGAACGAATGAGTCAGTGAAATGGGAAGTTTTTTTTTTTTTTTTGTGGCAGATGCTCTATAAGCTTGCTTTCTTGTATCATGGGCCTCTACTAATGCTAATGCAACTTAACTTGTACGCCTAGAATTTGTCATACATCAGAATCACAAGATGTTACATAATGCTCTGTCTTGACTATTTATTAGAAAATAATGGTGGGGATTTGACTGTCAATACAGACTGATAAATAATTTACATTTGTGTTATTTTTCTAAATTAATTACTTTGTGGATTTTTCTAGTGGTCAAATTTTAAATTATTCAATTTTATTGATTTTTTTCAATCAATAATTATTTTATTGATTAAAAAATCCCACATAGTGATTACAACAAAAAAAAAAAAAAAAAAACTTTTTGATATGGCCTATAAATTTTGAGGTATTAATATTTAAAAGTGGAAAGGAATTTATCACACTGTAGAATAATGCAGTTCTATTTACTTATTGAAATGTTTTTTTTTTCTTATGTATTCTTTCTAAGTCACTAAATATGTAGATAATACCATCTCTACACTGAGTGGCACTTCATTAGGTAATACCTAACAGCAAGTAGGCCAATTTAGCCCTCACAAGAGCCCTGGATTCATCATGGCAGACTCAACAGGAAGCTAAAAGCATGCCACAAGGATGCTTCCAATGTTGGCTCAAATGCTTCCTACAATTGTTGCAAATTGAATAGTTTTGGATCTCGACTTTGAAGAGCTCATTCCAGATCCCAAAAGTGCTCAAAACTGGGATCTGGTAACTGGCGTGGTCATAGTATGCTGAATTCATTGTCTTCCTCTTGCTGGAACCTGTTCTGCATAATTCTAGTACTTGTGACATAGTGCATTATCCTACTGGAAGAATCCATTCTCAGACAACTACACTGCTGTCATGAAGGGATCCACCCAGTTATAAACAATTTCCACACATTGTTCCACTACTGTCAAAGGGCCTAAGATGCACCACAAAAACACTCCCCCACACCATTACACTACCCATCAGTGTGCAACAGCAGGATGTGGGATTCATCAGACCACAGGCAACATTTTTCCAATCTTCCAATCCAATGTTGGCATTCCTGAAACTACTGTAATTGTAACTGTACAGTCTTCTTGTTTTTTGCTGGTAGGAGTGGAACCCAGTTCGGTCACTGGCTGCAGTAGCCAATCTGCTACAAGGTATGATGAATTGGTGAGCAGTTCTCATTTTGAAATGCCTCTGGTTACTTCTTGTACTGAGTTATTTAATTGACTGTAGTTCTTTCCATTACCTTATATAAATTATGTCAGCCTCCACTGGCCTCTAGCATCAACAAGTTTCTGAGTTGTTTCTTCTTGTTTCTGAAAAACAAGAAGACAGGTTCACTGTTGGCTGAATGCCATTTGGTTATTGGACCAATCTCAATACACCTGAGACATTTGTACATGAAAACCCCAGTATAGTTGCAATTTTGGAGATACACCAGCATTTCTAGCAACAGCCACCACACCATCTCCAAAGTCACTTAAATCTTTCGTCTCCCCATTCTCACACTAAATTGCACACATACAACTGAAGTGCCTACCTGCTTTATTTACATGGGACGAACAAGTGATGCTGTTACCTTAGGGAGTATTCCAATTCACAGAAAGGATAGAGTGCCTAATAAAGTTCTCCCAAATGATATACAGCCACTCCCTGATTAACATAAGGGTTGCGTTCCGTGGAATGCTACGCATGTCGAATTTTACCTAAGTGGAAATTTCCCTAAATAAGCATTTAGGGAAATTCCACACTCGCAACTATGTGCGCTGAATTTGATAGAAGCAAAAAAGAAATGTTTAATAAACATGTAAATAGAATTATTAAATTTTTTTTTATCTCATGCGCAGGAAAAATTACAAAAGTGTACAAAATTACAAAAATTTCAAAATTATAAAATTACAAAAAGAGAGAGGAGATAGGCATAATTGTCAGCAAGTTTCATCTTTCGAGCATCGTTGCCAGAATTAACTCTCCAGCTGATAAGCACACCGCTGCAGAGTTGAGGACTGTGGAGATTTAGAAGGGGTTTTTTCCAACACATCACAAAATTTCTCTGCAGCTACAGAATTAGCACTGGTGACTTCACTGCATACTTTAATTTTGGAAACCAGCGTGATGCTTGAACCTATTAAACCACCTGTTGCTTGCCATGAACTTGGCTTGAGGTTTGCCATACTTATCCTTATCTTCACAAATACTTCTTGCTTAAATGGCTGATAGATTCATGGGCACTTGCTTCTGAATCTGATTTTCCATCCATATTATTAATAGCTTTTCCATCTTGGCCATAGCATTTGAACGCTGTTTTGTGATCACTATTGGGACAGACTGGCCCTGGTGTGAAATACGTTGATCCTTTAACATGTTCTTTTATACGCTCACTATCCCTTAAAATAGTATTCACTGTAGAAGCAGAGAGACCTAATTCCACCCAATAGATGACAAACTTTGTCCTGCTTCATACTTCTTAATTAATCATCTTTATTTCTAAATCAATTTTGTTTAGTTTTGTTTCCTAGCACTGCCTGCACTTTCCGTTGGTCGCCTTCCCTTCATCATTGTAATAAGTAAATAAGAATGAAGAGAAGATTCTGAAAATTTATTTATGTTTTTTATAAGATTGAAGATTTCAGTGAAGGGGGAACACATTTCACCATAATAACATAAAAACCCACACAATTCCAGTTATCAGGATTATTGCCAATGCAATAGGATTGAGTTTACTACTCATTTATAATTAGCTGCACTAACAGAAAAGCCCAATAAACCGAAAAGTGCAAATTGTTTTTATTGTTTTATGGTAGTGACCTCCAGAAATGTGTTTTAGAAAAATATCACAAAGGCATTCAAAATTGATTCTTATAATGGAACATATGATAACAATGAAAGTGTAGCGCAATTTCCATTATAAAAATGACCTTTTAGAGAGATTAAATGTCATTTTATCTCTCTAAAAGGTTATACAGTGAAAATTTCAACTTCCAAGGTCTTGGAATGAATTACCAAAAAAAAAAAAAAAATCAATGTGTTATTGGGTTCACATTATATTTTCATGATACCTCCATTTATTCCCACACGATGCAAAATATGTTTCCAGGATTTTTTTTAAGTTTGCACCAGCCAGCAAAACCTTACGTAAAGTTGAATTTCCGTAAGTCAAGTATTACGTAAGTTGGGGAGTGGCTGTATTGTAGATGAAATACCATTTACTGTATATACAAATACAGCCTTATTTACAAGGTAAAACTTCCTGAACTGTAGGGCCAGTGATGCTATAGTATGCAATCATACAGTAGTTGGGAAGTTCGGTTCATCTTATTCATCCATTATGTTCATGCATTCAGAAAGCTTTATTTTATTAAACAGGCAGCTATAATTCATTAATGTCTTTTCCATCACCCACAATATTTTACAAGGTAAAACTTCCTGAACTGTATGGCCAGCGATGCTACAGTATGCAATCACACAGTAGTTGGGAAGTTCGGTTCATCTTATTCATCCATTATGTTCATGCATTCAGGAAGCTTTCTTTTATTTTGCTAGCAGAAATTTTATTGTTCAAATCTCTCTTCCATGCCTGTTCATAATATTTCTGAGGACTAACTTCTAGACTATACTAAGGCGCATTTAGGGCTAGAGCCTCAAGCTGCGAACAAATTTAGACTATGTATATAAAGTGCTTAGCATCATAATACACAGCCATTTCTGAATAAACAGAAAATTTTTAAGGTGGCATCGTTTTAGGTTATATCTCATATTGTGAATGCCTTCACAACGAGTTGCCATGATATTGCACTACTTCGAATAAGTAACGCTTCACCTAAAGAGAAGACTAGTGTTACTTATTCTCAGATAGGTACCACCACCCAGACAGCACTGTTTCAGGGCTATTTGGCCCTTCGTCAGTGAGTGGGTAGGTACCCAAGTGATGCAATGATGGCAAAAACAGTTATGAAGTATAACTCCACAATATGAGAGATGCCTGATGGTGTATGATGTATTTAGACTATCTCTCATATTGTGGAGTTATACTTCATAACTGTTTTTGCCATCATTGCATCACTTGGGTACCTACCCACTCACTGACGAAGGGCCAAATAGCCCTGAAACAGTGCTGTCTGGGTGGTGGTACCTATCTGAGAATAAGTAACACTAGTCTTCTCCTTAGGTGAAGCGTTACTTATTCGAAGTAGTGCAATATCATGGCAACTCGTTGTGAAGGCATTCACAATATGAGATATAACCTAAAACGATGCCACCTTAAAAATTTTCTGTTTATTCAGAAATGGCTGTGTATTATGATGCTAAGCACTTTATATACATAGTCTAAATTTGTTCGCAGCTTGAGGCTCTAGCCCTAAATGCGCCTTAGTCTAAATACATCATACACCATCAGGCATCTCTCATATTGTGGAGTTATACTTCATAACTGTTTTTGCCATCATTGCATCACTTGGGTACCTACCCACTCACTGACGAAGGGCCAAATAGCCCTGAAACAGTGCTGTCTGGGTGGTGGTACCTATCTGAGAATAAGTAACACTAGTCTTCTCCTTAGGTGAAGCGTTACTTATTCGAAGTAGTGCAATATCATGGCAACTCATTGTGAAGGCATTCACAATATGAGATATAACCTAAAACGATGCCACCTTAAAAATTTTCTGTTTATTCAGAAATGGCTGTGTATTATGATGCTAAGCACTTTATATACATAGTCTTCTAGACTATAGTAACCCCCTGATTAAGGAACAACACATGTTTCTCAGGAATCGTTCATAAATTCAATTGATAGATATCAATTGAATTTATGAACGATAGGCAATAAAAAATAAATCTGCAGCTACTGTCAGTCCAATGAAGAATGGAAGCCTCCTCAAGAAGTCACGCTGCACTTTATTTTTTTATATATATCTCATACACTATGTGCAGAACAGTAAAAACAAAGTGTAGTGCTGAACTATACCGTAGGATATATCAGCTTTGATTCCTTTGATAAGCAAGCTTTGATTCCAGCATAATATCAAGCTCTGATAGCTTTTGATTCCATAATGCAGCGATGGTTGGGCTCAAAGGTTATTAGACCTAGGAATTTGTACTATCATGAACTTCATTTACTGTTTATCCGGATTAAATTTTTCAACAATTTCCTGATTTTAATAATCACATATTGTAAAAACATTAATTGAAACAACTAATTAAAAACTTTATTAAAATAAATATACAAAAAGTAAATAAAAATATAAAGATAAAAATGCACAGAATAAAACAAGTTAACATCATGGAATGAGAAGCTTTCAGGGCAGTGCATGGGTGCCTCTTTGTAATCTAACTAGTGCATCAGAGTATGATATAAATAGCATGCTTGCCATATGATAGAGGGCAAATCATGACATAAGATACTAAAAAAAGCAACTAATCAGAATGTGGCAGCTATAAACGACATGCACTAGCAGTGGAGTTGTAGGATAGTGGATTCAATAATGGGATGGCTGCAGGTACCTTTATTACAATTAAAAATGGGGACCACCATAAAAAATATGGAGTGATTCAAGCCATTAGTTGATTTGGAAACTGTGTAAACATACCACTTTCTTCAGTCTAGTAATGCTCAGCAATGGCAGATCAAACAAATTTGGCAGTGCAGATAACACCCTCATGCTCATATATGCAGTTCTCCAATCTCCTGACAGATTCACCTATGTAACACACCTCACAATCTAAATACCTTATGCAGTAAACAAACCCACTTTGAACAAGCAAAAGAACAGGAGTTTCATGTTATTCACGAGAGATTGCAATTTCTTGCTGGGGAGTTGTATACAGCTAAACCATGCTGCCATCATACCACCCTTGCACACCTCATTAAATCCACTCTTAATTTAGCAAATTCAGTATCATATATACCACAGAACTGGAATGTGACCATGCCTTACTAAACAAAGTATGAGCAGTGCTCTATAGATGCCCAGGAGAATGTGCTGATCTGCCTAGTTGGTAAATTGGCCTGCACACATGGGGATTCCTGAAAACTGAAGTTTTGATGCATGAGCCCACGCACAATGTATACTTCCTTTTCACATCCAGAGAACAAAGGCCATTGTCTGCTTCTAATTCCATGGTAAACTGGATGAAAGCGGGGAATTAAATTAGCCCTGATTTGGTCATATGGGCGATGGTCATTCACCATATTTCAAACTGTTGCCCATGATTGGTATTTGCATTTGTAGGGATGAAGTTCTTGGTACCTTCCTATCTAACTGAAATTCATAGATTCAAGACTGATTTGATATCAGCAGTGGGTCAGTAGCCTAAGTAATTTGGGTAAAAGTTGAAATGGATGGCAATAATGATCCACACAAAAACTCATGATTCCAGTTTCGATTTCAGATTGCAGCATTTTTGTGCACTGTAAGCATGCAGTTATTTTATTCTGATCTCATTATTAATTTGGTATTAGTTTCAATTTTAGAGTCCAACCAACATTCCTGTTTGCTGTGTAATTATGCAATTATTTCATTTATGCGTAAATACTGACATGTAGCCAAATAAGTGTATATGAATTTTAGTGCTGGACTAAAATGTTAGAGTTAATCTATTGAAACATAAATGTTAGAGTAGATTAATGAAAATATGGATTATGAAATAAACAGACAATGGGCAGGCAGAAGAACTGGGGAGAGGAGCATTGCTGAGGCTTAGCTACCCTGGACCTCGACACTGAATAGGAGCCCAGACACAGTCATGAGTTACAGAAAAGAGAAATTGGAGGAGGAAAATGGCTCGATGACACTGCCTTAGGGCCTCATGCTGGTTTTTGACATCCTTGGAACTAATTCTGAAGATGGAGACAATGCTGTTGAAGACGACAGTACTGAATGTAGTGACCACAATTCTGTTATAACCAGATGATGGAAAACAGGTTTAGTGAATTTTCTCCAATCATGGCAGTGATGTGTATATAAATTGTTTGAGCAAATTACAACTGAATAAAATTATTACAGCTAGGCCTCGCATAACGCGAGTTCGATTAATGCAATATTCAGTTAACGCTATTTGAAAAATGATACCACTTTTCACTTTACACGATGCAAATTTCCAGTTAACGCGATCTTTTTTTTTTTTTTTTTTTTATGCGATAGTTGAAAAAGATTTGAATCGCGCGCGTTAAGCTCACCGGGAGTCGTACGGTCAATAAACAAACGTTTGTTGACCGTACGACTTCTTCCGATGGTTGATGGTTGTTCCATCAACAATCGGAAGAAGACGTGTTTGTCTCCTGCTAATAAAGTCAATGCAGACTTGCATTTAAAAATTCAAATTTTTAAATGAGCCAGATGAAAATGTTACCGCGAAGGAGATAACGGTAAAAGAATTAGATGAAATCTTTCGTATCGCATAGAACCTCAAACAAAAGGTTTGATGTTCTCTGCGATATTTATTTCGCAAGGGCCCGGAGAAGATTGTTGTCGGCTATCGGAAATTTATTGATGAAAAGAGAAAGTCAACACTGTTCAAATATTTCCGCAACAGTAATTTCTTCATTGTGTATTTTATGTCAGAGGTTCCCAAAGTTTCTCGGTTCACGGCGCCTTTAATGTCTCAGTAATTTTTTCAAGGCGCACCCAGACCAAAAGAAATACCTAACAGTTTCGTTTAGTAGTTAGGTCCAAACAAATTAATAAGAAATACTAAAACTGTGAACTACCTCGAGCTAGTAGTTTGCGCGGTGTCCGACAGATGTCGAGCATCGCTGTGTTTCCCTGGGAAATTTAAAATATTCCGTGGCGCACAGTTTAAGAACTGCTGTTTTATGCAATAAACATTTAATTCCATAATTATTTTCATTATCTTTTACATTATATACAGTTAAAAAGTGTTTTTAACATTTTTTATGGACATTCCCGAAGGTCAAGGACCAATTATAATTTTTCCTATTGGTTATTATATTCAATTAACATGTTTCCGTTTTGCGCGATGCGCTCGCGGGACGAATTAATCGCGTTAATCGAGGCCCACCTGTATATCCTCACTGATGAATAAATTTAACTGAAAGATCCTATATATATATATATATATATATATCATTAAATGGTTACATAATTTCTAAATCTTTACAGTTGTGAATCTGGTCTATAATAATAATAATAATATTTCACTAGGGCACTTCGCCCCCTGCTCGCTTTGCTCACCCATCCCTGTGAACGCTTTTCTACATAAAATGTAGAGGTATACGTAGTAAGTCAAATCTTTTCTAAGTAAAATACATATTGAAATGCACTGGTCGACATCTAATCAGGAAATGATCTATGTAATTATTTGCCTGTGCATTTGTAGTGTGCGGCATTCTAAAGGTTGGATAAATATCACTGTAAAATCCAGAATGGTGTACACCCATAGCGACAAGCAAAACATTGGGAAAGCAGTGATTGACAAGTTGTGACTCCCATATTTCAATAAACGGACAGGAACAAAGCAGTGATTGGCAGATGCCACTGCTTTCCCTGCCCACTGTCCTCTCCACATTTTTTCCATTGTTTTTAAATCGAGAACTCGTTTTCCCATTTTATAACAGCGGAATGGAAGTATATACACCCGACCTAAGCTAAGCCCCCTCCTCCTCAATGACACAAAACAATCAGAAAAGGGAGTTGCCTTCACATTTCATTTATCACAGTCTTCCTTGCTTTCATTGAAGTATCTGCAGGTGTATACTATACTGGACTTCAGCCAATATCACTATGTAATTTACAGAGGTAAATTACATAGTGATATTGGCTGAAGGTAACATCTGCGTTTACACAGGTCACTTAGGAAAAGGCCTTTTGCTTCGGGTTCCATAATACATGAGGAATATTGTTACATCCGAAAGAACAGGACTAAAATATTTAACTGAAATATTTACAAAATACTTAACTACGGTATTTACAAATATAAAATATTCATTAATATACAAAAAAACATTACAATGGAACATCAAACATTATACAGTGAATCGCATGCACGAGGTTGGTGAACGTTATGGAGGTAGTTGTCAATAATTAATTGCATTTGTAGTGACGTAATTACCTCGCCCTCTTCTCCCATTGGCTCAAATAAATATCATTAGGAGGAAATTTTTTTTTAATGTATAGATAGATAATGTAGCACTTGAAATAAAATTCATAGCTTTCTAAGTTTTCTATTTGATTTACAAATATGGTTTCTAAAGGATCTAGGCCTTATTTGGAACTCTAAACTTTCTTTCAACAAGCATATAGAGGAATTAAGGAGAAACTTATACAAAACCTGGTAGGCTATCACACAAGAAGAGATAGGTCTGATGGAGAGTCCTGTTAATAATTCCAAACATGGTCTTTATCTGGTATGGAGCAGTTATATGGACACCACAACCACCAACCTTCACTCCCAAACAGATTCAGACCTTGGCAGCAGAGTACTGACTACTCAAATAGCTGGATAAAGTGATGCCCAAACCGAATACAAGGCTGAGATCAACATTACACATTAACTTTAAGCCCTGGAAACATAGATAACAAGAAATAAAGCTAAGTACTCTTGCAAAACTTAGCAAGAGATGAATTTATGCACCAAACCTAAGTGGCATATGGCATTAACAGAGAATGAAACGTTCAGAGAAGAAAACAAAAGAAACAATAAAGAAACTGGAATGAAATTTAAGGAATGAATGTTCTTGAGAAAATGTTCTCTGCAAATACAGTTGGTTTAGTAAACCATTTTAAGGTAAAGTTAAGAAAATTTAATGAAAACAAACAGTACAGAAAGGATATACTTAAAGAAACATACAAAGTTATGCAATGAAATTTGCAAGGTTCAACTATCTTGAATGAACATCAGGACGATGTGACCTTGGGAAAGGGACTGTGAAGTTACAACAAGGTGCTGAGGTGGACCAGATGTTCAAGTCTTATCTTCGAGGGGTCAAACAACAACAAAAAAAAAAAAAAAAAAAATAGTGGGCACAGTTTGAAGGACTTTCAAGGATTTAAAACGATATTTGAAGTTAATAATTATTAACTTTAGATATCATTTTAAATCCTTGACACCCAATTTGGATCTAGACCTTGGCTAAATTCTGATCTAGATCTGGAAGCAGAAATAAAAGCAAGAATAGATGTTGTGAGAAATGCCTTTACAAAATACAGAGCAATGCTGGTCACAGACTAAAATTCGTTAGGTGCTATGTGTGAAGTTTAAACTTGGATACTGAAAACATCAAGCATGAACAAAATAGAGGCCTTCGAAATGTGGACCTACAGACATGTGCTAAAAATATCTTGGATAGACAGAATCAGCAACATTGAAGTCTTGAAAAGAGCAGGAAGAAAACGTGAATTGTTGAGCTTAGTGAAGAGAAGGAACTGCCTACTTGGGACACACCCTTAGAAATGTGAAATATAAATTGCTTAAAGTAATAATAGAGGGGAAAATAGAGGGAAAGAGAGGAGTGGGGAGGAGGAAACTTTCTTGGCTGAAAAATGTCTACAACTGGACTGGCAGATCAGCTGAGGATCTTTTTCATCTAGCCCAAGACAGAAATACAGCGTGGTGATCGCCAACCTCCAATAGGAGACGGCATCAAAAGAAGAAAAGAACTCTGTAAATAAACTAACAATGTTAACTTAATAATGCAAAAGATAATTTTTTATGTTTTAATTCTGATGTTATAATAAGTTTTGTTAAGTTTTAAAGTTTTTTGCTTTATGAAGTTTAAGCCTGAGAAGGAGTAAATTAATTCATTTAAAAGTAAAGGAATTATAGGAAAAATAATTAAAAATTACAGAAGTGAACAGATGCCATACCAGAGCTTAAAGTATAAGCAACTATAATGTAGAAGGAAAGGAATGACTGTAAGTTTGCCTTTTGTAAAGAATTATTGAAAGCAAAATTTGTAAACATATTAATTTATTAGCAAATTATTCTAAAGTATAAAACTGTATAAACAAGAAATTGTGCATTTATGATCCACCCTCCTAGCCTTTGTCTTTATGCCTGGAGTTATTTTAAATAAACAGATAAATAATTTTACTGTAATAAAATGCAGTGCAGTTATTATTTTGAAGAATAGTGAAAATTGGAACACCAACTTGCATAGAGTGAAACCTGTCTTTTATTTCTATAAGGAATACAGATAATTTTCAGATGTTTTTTGATCATTTTGTACAATTTCTTCAGTGACCAGATTGCTGTATTTATTATAGTTTTGTGTGTGTGTGTGTGTGTGTGTGTGTGTGTGTGTGTGTGTGTGTGTGTGTGTGTGTGTGTGTGTGTGTGTGTGTGAGAAGTATAATAAAGACAGCAATTTATCCACTGAAAAAGTGAAATAGGAAGTACTATAAAATGTATGAGAATCATCTCTATTCCTTCAGGAAATTAAAGTGAGATTTCACTCTATTCAAGCTGTAGTTCTAGATTTTCAAATCCATTTCAATTTACATGGGTACTATTCCGCTAAAATAACAACTCAGTTTTTAAAGAGAAACATTTACCATCTTTAACATATTTTTAACATTTAACATTTTTAAAGAAATATTCTTCAAAATGTATAGCCTAGCAGGTTTATGCTGCAAACCAACTTCTTTATTCCTCGTTCAACTTCAGTGAAATACTAATATCTTTTCTAGCAATGTTGTATATCAGACAACTCAATTATTTAAGCATCACTTTTAGTTCCAAAAACTTAAGTTGCATATCTTGTCTCTGAATATATTATCAAAAACATTTATCATGAGATTATAAAGAAAAAATAAATTCACAAATGTAAACATGAATTTTTAAAAAGAAAGACAATGTTCATCCAAACCACTAATCATGTCACATACGGTCATGTAACCACTAAAAGGTTGAGATAACAGAGAATTAGAGGTACCAATCCCGCAGAAATGGCCGCTAACCTGTCATCCATATAGTGCTATCAGAACCAGATCAGAACTGACAAATTCAAGACAATAACTTTGAGCTCCTACACACCAATGTTGACAATAACAGAGCTGACAGGGACACCCATGGCTGTACCTGGAATCTGCAGGTATAAAGAATGATTGAACACAATTATGGCCCTGAGTCTAACAAATTTAATGAAGTGCAAATATCTTCAACAGAAAGTGAGATGACTCTTCTACAGGGATGCCATATAATAGCTTGTTGAAGGGGAACAGAAATAAATAGGGAGACCAGGTCTAAGGAAACCATGACTTTGCCTTTGCAAATTCAGCTTTAATAGCCTGGAAAAACTGTGCACTACTATTGACAAGTTTTGCCTACAAGGGGCATTAACTTAGTAATGAATTTAGAGAATTCACGTGTCAGGGTGCTACAGATTGCAACAGTGGGACAGAGAGGAATACCCAGTTTATGGATCTCAGGGTCAGCTTTCCCAGTTTTTCAGATCATAAAACTGGGCAAGATGGCTGTCCAACACATGAAGCCTTCAACACACTGCTTTATTAATCTTGTTCAGCAAAAACCACAAATATACAAGCTTATTAACTTTAGGCTTCATCTTCTTTAATATTTTAACAGAAGGATCTCACAGACTCACAAACATGCCATCTTTCAGAAGAAACACAAGAATTCTGAATATACTGAGACTTGTCAAAAACAACAGTGCAACAGCTGTTGTCTGCAGGGAGAATAATGATGTTGTGATCTTCTTGAATAGAATTGTTGTTGTTGTTGGTGGTGTAGATGTTTATCAGCACAAGGGCAACTTAGGCCAAAATGTGCCTATTCCAGTATTTGGATAGATGCTGGAAATTTGCTTTATTTGATTTTAGAAATATTCATATAGTCTGGTTTGTTTAACATAAGCAAAGAGCTCGTCCAGATTAGCATTGTTTCCCAACAGGTGGGTTAGTGATAAAGGTTCTTGCATTTGCATCAGAGAGCGGAAAGTATGATTTCTGATGTGAGAAGGAATTGAACAGTCTAAGAATATGCCAGACTGTAACAGAATATGCCAGACTGTAAGTTGGGATGAACAATGCGTACACATAGCACGATCGTCACCCATGAGCAGGAACAAGGGGATCAGGTGTGTGTGTGTGCCCTATGTGTAGTCTTGCCAGTATTACCTCTTCATACCTGTTTCGCATGTAGCTGGAGTCCATAATTGTGGTTCAAGTTTAATTTCAAACAATTTATTGTTCATATGGGTCTTCCAGATATTTAACCACTGGTCTCTACAGATATGATGGATATATGTTAGTAAATCTATATAGGGTACTTGGTAAGATGGAGGTGCGGTATTGTTTGGCTGCCTGGTCTGCTGTTTCGTTACCTACAATGCCAGCATGCCCTGGAATCCAACAGAAGCTTAGAGTATGATTCCTATTCCATAAACGATTTAGACCAGACTGTATTTCTTTTACTACGAGATGTGGAGTTCAGAATATATTACTTATTGCAGACAGCGCACTCATGGAGTCTGTACATTAAACTATTGGTGTTGAGATGAATACTGATATTCTCAATAGCTAGCTGAATTGCATACAGTTCTGCAGTATAGCTGCTGCATTCAGTCGAGAGAGATGCAGACACTGTGAACGAGGGAAAAACTGCTGCAGCACCTACAGCACAGTCTGATTTTGAGCCATCAGTATATAGTATGCAGCTCTGCGCATTGCTATAAGCATGCCCTTCGTGCAGTTGTTTGATGTTACAGTTTTTCAGGGACTATTTCCCCCATTTGGAAATATGTGTCACAGTAAGATAGGTTTGTGGACCAAGGTGGATCAGGTATTTTAGTTTCTTTGAGTGTGTTTTCAAAATGTACGTTCCAGCAGTGAATCAACTCTTGTAATCCAACACCAGTGGGCCTGTTTTCAGTGGGCTTATTGTTATAAAATGTTATTCATTCAGGACTGAAGATTAGCAGTTGATTGGGATGATCTGGAAGGCTTTTAAGTCTGGCTGCGTAGGTGAGTAGTAACATTTTCCTCCTAAGGTGGAGTGGAGGTTTGTTTGCCTCTATATAGAGACTTTGGACCGGGGAAGTTCAGAAGGCCCCAAGAGCAGTGTGAAGAGAACTGTGTTCCATGGTATTTAGTCTTGTAAGCAGACTTTTTCTGGCTGAGTCATAGACGATTGCACCATAGTCTAGACATGACCTGATGAGAGAATGATACAAGTGCAGAAGAGTGTATCTATCTGCACCCCATGCTATGGAAGAGATAGCTCTAAGTATATTGAGTTTTGTCAAACAGATGGTTCTAAGATAACTTATATGCATGGAAAAATTTAGTTTCACATCTAGTGTTAAACCTAAAAAGGGGATATTGCTGGCGAGAGGGATCTGATGATTTCTTAATTTAAGTCAGGTTCTGGATGTAATTTGCATTTTTTACAGAAATGGATTGCAATCATCTTTTGTTCTGATAGATGGTGACCATTTTGTTGATTCCATGTCTCCAGCTTATTTATGGAAAGTTGTAGCTGTCTCTCAATGGTATTAATGTTTGATGAATGGCATAATATATAGCAAGATCGTCAGCATACATATATATCTCTACAGTTCTAGGAATATTCTGTGTCATGGTGTTTAGCCTAATTGCAAAGAGGGTAGCACCAAGTATGAACCCTTGGGGCTGTTGTTGTTGTTGAAGTGGGGTTTATTGGCGCAAGGGCTGCTATGGCCAAAATGCGCCTATAACTTAAGATTGTTGGTCTATATGTGAAAGGAATTGTTCTAGAAGTGACTGTATACGTTTATCATTTTTAAGTATTTAAACAGTTCTGATAGATTGGCGTCATCTCCAAGTATATTATCTAGTTGCAAGGGTTTTTGTGAGTTGATTAAAGATCTGAAACATTCAATTCTAGCTGAACCATAGTGTGCACATTCAATAATGATATGTTTCACTGTAAGAATGGAACTACAGTGCGAGCAGAGAGGAGGCTCTTCTCCTAGCAGTAAAAAAAGGTGCGTTAGGTGCGTATGACCAATTCGTGCTCTTGCAAGGACGACCTCTTCGTGCCTGGTTAATCGGGAACTAGATCTCCATAGCTGTGGGTTTTGTTTTATTTCAAGAAGTTTGTTTGATATCTGATTATGCCACTTTTCAGACCACATCTCTGTACATATCCTCTGTATGATTGGCTTGTAATCAGAAAAAGGAACTGGGATGGGATCAGAGCAAGCAGGGTGTTTTGCTGCTTCGTCTGCACGCTCGTTTCCTGGAATTCCGACGTGGCTGGGTATCCAGCAGAAAGTGACAGTCAGCTTATTTTTATTGAGGTGATATAACTGTGATCTGATTTGTGTGAGAAGTGGATGGGAAATTTGTCGATTTTCCTGTAGGGCATTCATTGCACTTAAAGAGTCTGTGTATATTATGACCTGGATATTTAAAAGATCATTAAGGAGATTTAGAGCCATTTTGATTGCATATAATTCGGCAGTAAATACACTGCATTCACACGGTAATTGTACAGAAACAGTGGATGTAGGACTGATTGCTGCAGCTCCCACGGATATATCAGTCTTGGATCCGTCTGTGTATATATGAAGACTGTGAGCATTGGTCAATGCATGGTCCGCATGTAACTGTCTAAGATTGTGATTTGATAGGGAGTGTTTTCCCCACTGTAGAAAATAGTTGACGCAAAGAGGTATATACATTGTCCATGGCGCTTGTAATACATCTGCAGCTTGAGAGATGTTTCCTAGACAGATGTTCCAATTTTTGGTTAGCTCTTGTAGCCAGATATCAGCAGGTTTGTTTTCATTGGGTTTATTTTTATACAAATTTTCCCACTGAGGTTCAAACAGATATGTCCAGATGGGGTGAGAAGGGAGGCTACGTAGTTTGGCTGCATAGTTAAGGAGCAATACTTTTCTCCTAAGATGTAGTGGTGGTTCATTGGCGTCCATATACAAACTTTGCACTGGGGAGGTCTTAAAGGCTCCTAAAGCAATTCTCAGAGCACTATGCTGGACTGGATTGAGCCGGGCTAGTACTTTCTTACGCGCAGAGTCATAGACTGGGGCTCCATAATCTAGTCGAGATCTTATTAAAGTACGATATAAGTGTAAGAGTGTGAAGCGATCGGCTCCCCATGTCATAGAAGAGATAACTTTGAGAATATTCATCTTTCTCATGCACTGAGTTCTCATTTGCATTATATGTGCCTGAAAGGTAAGTTTAGTGTCAGTACTAAACCCAAGAACCGGATATTGTTGCTAAGTGGTATTAGTTGAGCTCCTAACCTTAGCTCAGGATCTGGATGAAGCTGTCGCTTTTAACAAAAGTGAATAGCAGTGGTTTTTGTTCTGGATAGGCGATAGCCATTGTGGGATGCCCATGACTCTATTTTGTTTATTGAGAGTTGCAGTTGGCGTTCAATGGAGCACATATTTAGTGAATGACAGGATATAGTAAGGTAGTCTGCGTAAAGATAAGTGTCGACATTACGCGGAATATTATCTGTTGCATTGTTCAGCATAACTGCAAAGAGTGTTGCACTAAGAACTGATCCTTGTGGGACCCTTTCTTCCTGAACAACCTTTTGGGATAGTGTATTGCAATAACGCACCTGAAATGTTCTATTTTGGAGAAAGCTCTGTATGATTAGTGGTAGCTGGCCCCGAAGTCCTGTGGCATAGAGATTTTGAAGTATGCCATAACGCCAGGTTGTATCAAAGGCTTTTTCAATGTCCAGGCAGACCATGACGAGATGTTCTCTACGGATGAAAGCATTCCGTATGTTGGATTCTGCCTTGATCATAAGATCTAGAGTTGATCGATTTTTCCTAAAGCCATATTGATTTTTGTCCATTACCGAATAAGATTCTAGAAACCAGACTAATCGAGCATGAATCATTTTTTCCATTATCTTACCAAGGCAACTGCTGAGACATATTGGCCGATAGTTTTGTGGTTCTGTCTGATCCTTTCCAGGTTTAGGAAAGGCTAGGACAATTGAGTGGCGCCAAGAAAGGGGGAAGTAACCTTCTGAGAATAGCCGGTTGAAATATGCCAGTAGTGAATTCACAGCTTGATTGTTTAGATGTTTAAGCATCATGTAGTATATTCCATCAGGCCCTGGTGCAGTATTCGCTGATCGGTTTAGAGAGCTCTCTAGTTCCAGTAATGTAAAAGGTCTGTTATACGAGAGAGATGCCGTTGTATGAAAGTTCAGTTTATACTTTTCTGCGCTGGCTTTATGCTGTTTGAAGGCAGGCTCGTATGCTGCCGTGGCTGATATTTGAGAAAAGCATTCTGCCAGGACATTTGCAATGTCCACTGAAGAGGAAAACTCTTTACCCTTCCAGCTTAGAATAGGAGTTTTTTCTGGGAGGTATTTTCCATTTAGTTTCTTTATTTTATTCCATATTTTTCTACTTTCAGTATTTTTAGTGATGGTAGAAGCAAACCGGATCCAAGAGTCTTTTTTTGCTTTTTTCTGCACGTAACGTGCCTTGGCTTTGAGTTTCTTAAAATTAATTAGGTTCTCGGTTGTTGGATGCTTGCGAAAAAGATTCCATGCCTTATTCCGTTCTTTTTTAGCATCTCGACAATCACGATTCCACCAAATATTGGCATATCTATGTGGACCGATTGTGACTTTGGGTATGGCACTGGTTGCAGCTGTTATTATCTGTGTAGTAATATGGTCGGTAACATCATCAATAGGCTGGTTTTTAATAACTTGATCATCAAAGGAAATTGCATTGGTGAACTTGTTCCAATCTGCTTTGGAGAATTTCCATTTTATGGGACTGATTATATGTGAGGTTCTGTTTGTTTGCAATTTGCAAATAATCGGGTAATGGTCGCTGCTCAGTGGGTTATTTGAGACTGACCACTGAATGATTGGGAACAATTTTGGGGAACATATTGATAAGTCTATGGCAGTAGATACTCCGGTTGGAAAGTGAATATAGGTGTCAGCACCAGTATTTAATAATGTGAGATTCTGGTTATTAATAATTGTTTCAATGAGTTTTCCTCTTTTGTTTATCTGGGGTGATCCCCACATAGGGTGGTGCCCATTGAAATCTCCTAGCAGAATAAAAGACGATGGAAACTGCCTTATAAGTTCCTCCAGCTCTTTCACAGTGAATTCTTTGTTTGGGGAAAGGTACAGTGAGACTACTGTTAACATAACATTCAGATCAATTCGTACTGCTACAGCCTCTAATGTGGTCTGCAGCGGGATCTGTTTTGTAGGAACCTTGTTGTCGACAATTATGGCTACACCTCCTCTTGTTGAATTATTGTTTCTGTCCTGTTGATATATACTATAGTTTTTGATCACTGGAGTCACTTGTGGGGTTAGATTGGTTTCTTGCAGGCATAGGATAACTGGACTATGTTGTTTGATTAGTTCATAAATATCAAAAATATTGCTTCGTAGACCTCTACAGTTCCATTGTATAATGCTGTGCATTATTTAGTTTTAGAAATTGTGTATGGTTCTGTCTGTTTTTTGTGTCCTACCTGTTTGCCTCGATCTAGTTTGATCTTTTCTTTTTTTGGAAAAGTGGGGCGTCCAATTTCCATATCATCTTCTGCATGTAGATCTAGTATTGGTTCATTCTGTAGGGTACCAGAATCTATATCCATAATTGTTGAGCATGTTTGGTTTGTACTGTTTGGGGGTGATGCTTTTGATTTTGCAGTTTCTGGTAGGGTATCAGAAGCGGTTGGTGGAACTGTTAGCGGGGTATTGCTAGCAGAAGTTACTTTAGATTGTTCTGTAGGTGACTGCTGTGGGGATGATAGCACTGATCGAGCCCAATCAGCAATTGAAATGGATGGTGGTACTGTTACTGCCATTTGTGTTGCTGTTGACTGATATTTTTTGGTTGCTGCAGCATATGTAATTTTTGGCATATCAAGCATAACTTGCTTCCTAGCTTCCTGATAGGTGACCTTTTGTTCGACTTTGTACTTCTGAATCTTTTTGCCTACTCTCCAGAGTTCGCAATTTTTTGAATAAGCTGGATGCTGGCCTTTGCAGTTAGGGCATTGTGGCTTTTCTGCAGTGCAGTCATTTTGTGCATGATCTTTGGAGCCGCAGTTCGGGCAAGTAGTGTCCCCTCGACATACTGTTTGCGAATGTCCAAATTTCTGACATTTAAAACATCTGATTGGGTTGGGAATGTACGGACGTACTCGGCAGTTTAGGTATCCGGCTTTCACACATGATGGTAAGGTAGGTGTATCGAACGTTAAAATAATGTTTCTAGTTGGAACAAGTTCACCGTCCTTTTTAATCATTATTCGTTTTGCCTGGACGACTTTTTGCTCTTTTAGTTCTTCGACTATCTCATTTTCAGCGACATTCATCAAGTCCCACTCAGCTATTACTCCTTTGGAACTATTTAGTGTAGCATGAGGGGTGACCTGTATAGGTATTCCTCCAAAATTTGATAATTTTAGTAGAGCCTGAGAATGCTGATATTTCGCTGTTTCAATTAGTAGATCCCCGGATCGGAGTCTTTTCACCATTTTCGGTGAACCAGCTACACTTTCTAAACATTTCTGAATTAGAAATGGTGAAAGGGCACTCATAGGCTTGGATGAGAGAGAATGGAATATAAGGAATGTTGGGAATTCCTGCTGATTCTCATTTCTACGTTGTCTTTTGGTTTGTGATAAGTCATGTTCGGTTTCAATCAGGTCATGAGTTGAGCGTTTAGGCTCAAGTGCGGGATAATTGTCAAAATCCATGATTGCTCCTTTTTGCCCCGGAGGATAACTTTTCCCCCAGGTTACCGGCCCCGCCACGTGGAGGCAGGAGCGGTGCCACCAGTGACCAAGCGATCAGAGGTTAGTGGTTAGTGTGTTATATAAATTAGTTCAATATACAAGAAGAAAGGTACCTTTCCTTTCTTTTTTGAAGAGCTTGCTTCTTTATTCAGAAGAGCAGAAATGAAATAATTTTGTAAATAAAGACTTAAATTCTCAGTAATCTGCTGATTCTGGAGAAGTCGCTTTGAAGTTCACTTTTTAAATTCGCTTTGATCACTCACGTGGCACTCGGGGCCACCCTTGGGGCACCCCTTCTTCCTGGATAAAACATTCTGAGAGTATATTCTGGTGACAAACTTGAAAGGTTCTGTGCTTAAGAAAATTCCTCTCAACCCTAAGGAATAGAGCTCTCAAAGAATGCAATACCTCCATGTGGTATCAAAAGCTTTTTCGATGTCTAGACTGATCATCACTAGATTTTGATTTTTAACATAAGCGTTGCGAATATTGGTTTCAGCTCTTATCAAAAGATCCAAACAGGATCTGTTTTGGTGGAAACAGTATTGGTTGCAATTTAACAGCATTTTACTTTCAGGGATCCATTTTAGTCTGCTGTGTATCATCTTTTCGAGTGTTTTACTGAGAAAGCTGGTGAGAGAAGTTGGTCGGTAGTTTTGCAGAACTGACTGGTCCTTTCCCGGTTTAGGAAAAGCAAGAATTACTGCATGATACCGTTAGTAATTTTCCTGCCATTGTGATACGATAGTTGTATGCCGTACTAGATAGCGTTAGTTGAACTTCGTTAGCAGTTAAACGTTTAAATAAATACATATAACGAACGTTTAAATAAATACATATAACGACTTAGATTACAAACGTAATATAATTAATTATATTTAACATAATTAATAACATAACATAATAAATTATAATTAATTAATAAATTAATAGAATCATGACTCAAACCAGAGCAGCAAAGCAAAAGGCTCAAGCTAATGGAAGCGCTGTGGCTCAGAGCAGAACTGAGGGGGGCAGTTGTCCTCTGACTCACAGCCTTATAAAATGCACTGTTTGCTTGATGTTTGCAGAGCAATCGGGTACGGGACATGATACTGCCAAGGGGGATGTCTTTGTGTGTGCGCGATGCAAGGAGTGTATCGATATCAGGCAACAACTCGGCGTTCTTGTGGGCCTATATGAGAGCTTGAAGGACAGGGTGGATGCCCTCAAAGAAACTAAATTGAGGGGCCCATCAAGCTCTCAGCTGCCCACATCAACGCCAGAGCTTGCACTTGGGCATCGCGTGACACAGAGACAACCCCCAAGGCAGAATGCGCTGGTCCCGAAGGAACTAGTAGTTGTTGGTGACTCTATTGTCAGGGAAACGGGGAACATGCTTTGTAAAAAAGATAGGTGGAACAGGACCAGGGTATGTCTGCCAGGGGCAAAGGTTGATGACGTTGTAGAACGAATATCATCTTTTAAGGGCACAAAAGGTGATATAGTTGTACATGTTGGCACTAATAATATTAAGAGTAGGAGACCGGCAGAATTACTTAACAAGTACAGGTCACTGTTGAACAAAAGCCGAGAATTAGGGTTGAATTTGAAAGTGTCTGCAATTCTGCCCAGACACGATAGGAGGGAGTATATGATGATAGCCTTGTCGATCAATTCGGCCCTGGAAAGATTGTGCAAGGCTCAAGGGGTAGAATTTTTTTCAGCCTGGACTGTACTTGTTAACAGGAGAGATTGCTTCTACAGGGATGGGATACACTTAAATAGAAAGGGTGCAAGAATATTTGCTGATGCTATCGAGGCAGTGTTAGGTGGGTCGGAAAACTGCTAGCTCGGGGGGAGACAAAGACCAATAGATTGACAGTAGCCACTGGCAGAGGTGAAAGAGATTCTTGCACTGCTTCTATTAGAATGAGCAGAAGCCTGAAAAACAAGATGCATGGTATTTCAGAGACTGCTGGGAGCCATTGCGGTACAAGTAAACACATGGGTTGTGTTAGGGTAGCTAAGAATAGAAACAGGTGCAGGTATACTTGCGTGTACACCAATGCTAGGAGTTTAGTAAATAAATTTGATGAATTTGAGGTATTGCTCAAAACATCAAAGGCAGATATTGTTGGGATATCAGAGACGTGGTGTCACACAGATATAAGGGATGCAGAACTGGAATTTGGGGAGTACAACATCTACAGAAAGGATAGACAGGATAGGAAGGGGGGAGGGGTTATGCTATTAGTTAAGAAACACATAAAAACCAAGGAAGTGAAGCCAGTCGACATCGCTGGACAGTGCAGTGTTGAGTCAGTTTGGTGTGACATAAGCATTGGGAGATCAAAATTGAGAGTAGGAGTGTGCTATAGGCCTAATGACTCTGATGAGTATAATAAGGAACTGTACAGGGAAATAGAGTGGGCCAGTAAATCAGAGAGTCTTATAATGGGAGATTTTAATTTCCCAGATATTGACTGGAATTTGGGGGCTGGTTACTCACGCACTAGCAGAGCTTTTGTGGATTTATTGGATGATTGTTTTCTACATCAGCATGTTCGGGAGGCAACTAGAGGGAGTAATACTCTTGATTTGATTATCAGCAGTGATTCTTCATGCATTAAGAATCTGCAGATAAATGAACCACTAGGTGGCAGTGATCACAGTGTGCTGAAGTGGGATTTACTCAAAGAGGTAACTACCATTAGGGGTAAAGGGAAGGGTTATTGCTTCCGTAAAGGCGACTACGATGGACTGAGACAGTATTTAAATTCTATACAGTGGGACCAACTGATGATGTTACCAACAGCAAATTCAAAATGGGAAGCATTCAAAGAACTTATCTTGGAAGCTACTAGGCTTTACATACCAACTAAGAAATATTGTTCAAGGTTTAGGCCAAAATGGATGTCAGATGAACTAATGAGGCATATGGCAGAGAAGAAAAATGCATGGGATACTTACAAATTAACACATGACACAGAAGCCTATGATAGATACAAGTTGATATGCAACCAAGTTACAAAGGAGGTTAGGCAGGTGAAGGCAGATTACGAGAAATCCTTGGCAAGGGATGCAAAGAAAAACAGCAAAGAGTTCTTTACTTATGTAAACTCTAGAAGGAAGGGGATGAATCAGATTGGTCCACTTGATATTGATGGGTCAACTGTTGATGATCCTGCTCAGGTAGCTAACAAACTAAATGAATATTTTGCATCGACATTCACACATGAGGAGTTATTCAGCAAAGGGAATACCAGAGGTGTATTCAACTCTAGCAGTAAGCTACAGAATCTTGAAATAACTGGGAGTAAAGTGGAGGAGAAACTGTTGAAGATAAACACAAGAAAGGCACCCGGGGTGGATGGGATCTATCCAGTTATATTAAAGGAGGCAGCAAAGGAAGTAAGCAAACCCTTAGCCATAATTATGAGAGCTTCCTTGGACTCAGGGGAGGTACCCATAGACTGGAAATGTGCAAATGTGACCCCAATTCACAAAGGAGGATCAAAGGCTGACACAAGTAATTATAGACCTGTGAGCTTAACTTCTGTTCCTGGAAAATTAATGGAGGCACTGGTTAAAGAAGCACTGCAGGATCATTTAGACAAGACTTCAGTTATAGCTCAGACAGCATGGTTTTGTTAAGGGGAAGTCTTGCCTGACCAACTTGATTGGATACTATGATGCAGTCACAAAAGAACTGGATGCAGGGAATAACTTTGATATTATATACTTGGATCTTAGAAAGGCTTTTGATACTGTTGCACATGGAAGACTGCTACACAAATTGGAGCAGTGTGACATTGGAGGCAAATTGCTGCTAAGGATAAAGGGGTGGTTGAGGGGGAGAAGACAGAGAGTGGTAATCAATGGACACTGCTCATCGTGGACTAATGTTATTAGTGGAGTCCCTCAGGGCTCAGTGTTGGGTCCATTGTTGTTTTCTGTATTTATAAATGATATTGATGATGGTATATCAAGCTTAATGTCCAAGTTTGCAGATGATACAAAGGTTGGCAGGGTTGTCAAGGACACTACTGACACTATGCTGCTGCAACAGGATCTGGAAAGGTTGAGCAGATGGGCTGAGAGGTGGCAAATGAAGTTTAACATTGACAAATGTAAAGTACTACACATGGGAAACAGCAACCCCAGAGCAACGTATCAACTCTGTGGTACTACACTGACAGTGGTAGAGAATGAAAGGGACTTGGGGGGGGTGATTGTGCAGGCAGATATAAAGTTCTCTGAGCAGTGCAGACGGGCTGCAAGAGTAGCTCATGGAGTATTGTCAATGATATACAGGAATTTTTCCAGCAGGGATAAGGAGGTGATTATTCCATTGTATAAGGCAATGGTCAGGCCACACCTAGAGTACTGTATACAGGTCTGGAGGCCTCATTTCAAGAAGGATGTAGAGCTGCTGGAACGAGTACAGAGAAGGGCAACAAGATTAGTGAATGGAACAAAGGGGTGCTCTTACGAAGAAAGGCTTAAGTTTTGCAAATTACAGTGTCTGGAGACTAGGCACCAGCGAGGTGATCTGATAGAGGTGTATAAAGCCTTGAATGGTTTGAGCATGCTCAATGCTGATGGGATTCTTCCTCTAGCTCAGAAAAATCACCTGAGAGGGCATAAATTCAAATTGAGGAAAGACAGATGTAGGATAGACGTGCGGAAATTTGCCTTTAGCCAGCGGGTGGTTGGTAGGTGGAACAGACTTCCATCCCTTTTCGTGGAAGTTGATAGCCTAAATAAGTTTAAGGCTCAGCTGGACAGGTATTTCGAACGAACAGAGGGGTGAAGAGGAAGTGGTTATTTTTATTTATTTATGTTACTTTTTTTTTTTTTTTTTTTTTTTTTTGGCTGATGCTGCATAAGCTTGCTTTCTTGCATCAAATGCCTCTACTAATGCTAATGCTAATGCTGCCATGAGGAAGGATAAACACATTCAAGGAAAGTCCAATTATAGAATACTAGTAATATTTTTAAAGATGTGTTATTAAGTTGTTTGAGAATTATGTAATAGATTCCGTCCGGTCCTGCTGCACTGTTTGCTGATCTGTTTAGGGCTTCTTGGAGTTCAGTTAAGTTGAAGGGCTGATTATAAGAAAGAGGTCATGTGGTATTAAAATTTATTTTATATTTTTCTGCTGAGGTTTTAATTTTCAGGAATGAATTATCATATGTAGATGCTGCTGATAGTTCACTAAAAGTTTCTCCAATGAAATTTCTTATTTCTTTAGGGAAGGACAGTTCTTGTTGATTTCTAATCAGGATTGGAGCAGTAAATGGAATGTATTTATTATTAATTGTTGGATTTTTTTCCATATTATCCAACTGCTGGTGTCCTTCGTGATGGTACTGGCAAATTTTATCCAGGAGTCTTTTTTTGCTTTTCTTTGTTTTCTTATTTGTCTTGCCCTTGCCTTTTGTTTTTTATATAATATGAGGTTGGCTGTTGTGGTGGACCTATGAAACTGATTCCAGGCTTTATTTTTCTCTCTTTTGGCACTATTACAAACCTCATTCCACCAGTGTTTTGCATATCTGTGTTGGTTTGCAGAGGATTGAGGAATTGTTTCAGAAGCTCCTGCCAGAATATTTCTGGTAATGTGCTCGGTGATTTTGTCTATAGATTGTGTTTTTATAAATTGATCATCAAAGGACACACAGACTGGGTATTTTTTCCAATTTGCTTTCAAGAATTTCATTTTATTCTGTGGTCGAGACATTGGGATTGTTTTGTTTGAATTTTGAATATAATTGGAAGATGATTGCTATTGTGTGGATCTTCTAAGATTGATCACTCCATACTGGGGAATAGTATGTGAGAGTAGATGGACAGGTCAATTGCTGAGGTGGATCCTGTGGGAAGATGAATATAAGTGTGATGGCCAGTATTTAATAAGGTTAACTGCTGTTGGTTCAGTAAGGTCTCAATCAGATGTCCTCTATGATCCATGTGGGAAGATCCCCACAATGGGTGATGCCCATTGAAGTCACCGAAGAGACAGAAGATCTTCTAGAGATCTTCTAGTTCTTTTAGTGACTATAAGAACTATAAGATCTTCTAGTTCTTTTAGTGACTATAAGAACTATAAGATCTTCTAGTTCTTTTAGTGACTATAAGATCTTCTAGTTCTTTTAGTAGTTTGGCGGAAGGTATATTAAAACTAGTGTTAGCATTACTCCAAGGGCCACACACACAGCAACAGCTTCCAGGTCAATCTGTAGAGAGATAATTCGAGAGGGAATTTTAGAGTTAACTAAGATCGCCACCCCTCCATGTGTGGATCTTGCAGTATTCCTGTCTTTTCTATACATTGTGAAGTTTTTGATTGAGAGAGTTACTTGCGGCATTAAATTGGTTTCTTGTAAACAAACTATCATTGGATTATATCTATTAATCAGGCCATATATGTCATCTGTATTGCCAAGCATGCCTCTACAATTCCATTGAAGTATGTGCTGCATTACAGAGTTTTTGGAATTGTGTTTTGATCTGTCTGTTTTTTTCGAGCAGTTTGTTTGTATCGTTCAGTTTTATGTTTCTCTTTTTTTGGGAATGCCGATCACTCTGTATCTGTGTCTTCTTCTGCATGAAGATGTAATATAGTTTCACCTGTTTCAACTTTGTTGTCAACATCTATATGTATGGGGGATTGTTTCTTGGTGTGGATACGATCCGTTGGTGCTGATTTGTCTGCTTTTTTAGTAGTTACAGGTATATTGGGTGGAACGGAAATTAGAGTATTACTTTCTTGTTCTTGTAGACTTTGTTTGACAGGTTGTGGCTTAGCATTAAGCATGGACCTGGCCCAATCAGCAATTGAAGTGTTTGGAGGGACTGAGATGTCAGTCCTGAGTAGTCCCAGAGACTGAGATAGTCTCAACATTCTGTTGAGCTGTTTTTCCATATTTGCGTTTCTGCATAAATTGAATGATGTGCTTTTTGGCTTCCTGGTATGTTATGAAAATTTTTTTTTTTTTTAGAAATCGCGAAAATGATGGGTAAACGCAAACGAGTTGCAGTTTCAATTAAACAAAAACTTGAAATTATTCAACGAAAGTTTGAAAACTGTGCATCCGTTAATTCTCTAAAGAAACAATGTTGTTGACCAAACCATGCACAAAATTGTAAAAAATAAAAGGAGCTATTGGATTTAAAATCAACATTGAAAAAAAAAAAATAAAGGGAAGCATTGTACTGGCCATGTGAGTAGTGCGTGGTAAGGTTTTTATCCATCGCCATATTTTTACGTAGGTTGCTGAATATTTTTGGATATCCTGTAGTAAGCCCCCGACTTACGTAACTTCAAACTTATGATAATGTTTTTCATTATTTTTATTTTTTTTTTTTTTAGAATAGTAAAATTCAAAAAAGGATAATAATAATAAGCAATCAATAATGACAATCACAGCACACACAAATTCCACAAGCAGGATATGCAGTAACAAGCTGAAAAAACAGGAATGAAGAGAAGTTCTTTAAAGATTTTTTTTTTTTTATACGACTGAAGATTTCTGTGAAGGGGACACACTTTTCACCATAATAACATAAAATCACACAGAATTCCAGCTATCGGTATTATAGCAAATGCAATAGTAGTAGTGGCATGTGATGCAAGAAAGCGAGTGTATGAGCTTATGTAGCATCAGCCAAAAAAAAAAAAAAAAAACACACCATTCCTTCCAAATGCCTGTCTAGTTCCTCCTTAAATTTATTCAACATATCAACTTCCACAACGACAGATGGAAGTTTGTTCCAGCAATTAACCACCCGCTGGCTAAAGGCAAATTTCCGCCCATCTATTCTACATCTGTCTTTTCTTAATTTGAATTTATGCCCCCTTAGGTTCGTAATCTGAACAAGTGAAAGGATCCCATCAGAATTCAGCATGCTCAACCCATTCAAGGCCTTATAGACCTCAATCAGATCACCGTGCAGGTGCCTAGTCTCCAGCCATTGCAATTTGCAGAACTTAAGCCTCTCTTGGTAAGAGGATCCCTTCATTCCCCTTACCAATCTGTTGCCCTTCTCTGTACACGCTCAAGTAAATCTATATCCTTCCTAAAATGAGGCCTCCAGACCTGTACGCAGTACTCAGTACGCAGTACTGAGCAGTCAATTGTGCAGTCAGTACGCAGTACTGACTGCACAATTACTCCCAGGTCTTTTTCATTTTCTACCACCTTAAGTGTAGTACCACACAGTTGGTACATTTCTCTGGGGTTACTTCTACCCATATGCAGTACTTTGCATTTGTCAAGGTTAAACTTCAGTTGCCACTTCTTAGCCCATCTGCCCAATCAATGGGTGCTGCTCTTCGTGGACTAATGTTATTAGTGGAGTCCCACAGGGTTCGGTGTTGGGTCCACTGTTGTTTTGTGTATTTATCAATGGTATTGATGAAGGTATATCAGGCTTAATGTCGAAGTTTGCAGACGACACAAAGGTTGGCAGGGTTGTGAATGACAGTAATGGCAGTTTGCTACTGCAACAGGATCTAGATAATTTGGGCAGATGGGCTAAGAAGTGGCAACTGAAGTTCAACCTTGAAAAATGTAAAGTACTGCATATGGGTAGAAGTAACCCCAGAGAAACGTACCAACTGTGTGGTACTACACTTAAGGTGGTAGAAAATGAAAAAGACCTGGGAGTAATTGTGCAGTCAGATATGAAGTTTTCTGAGCAATGCAGACAGGCTGCTAGGGCAGGTCATGGGGTTTTGTCAATGATATATAGGAATTTTGCTAGCAGGGAAAAGGAGGTGATTGTCCCTCTGTATAAGGCAATGGTCAGGCCACGCCTTGAGTACTGCGTACAGGTCTGGAGGCCTCATTTTAGGAAGGATGTAGATTTGCTTGAGCGTGTACAGAGAAGAGCAACACGATTGGTGAGGGGAATGAAGGGATTCTCTTACCAAGAGAGGCTTAAGTTCTGCAAATTGCAGTGGCTGGAGACTAGGCACCTGCGTGGTGATCTGATTGAGGTCTATAAGGCCTTGAATGGGTTGAGCCCGCTGAATTCTGATGGGATCCTTCCACTTGTTCAGATTACGAACCTACGGGGACATAAGTTCAAATTAAGAAAGGACAGATGTAAAACAGATGTGCGGAAATTTGCCTTTAGCCAGCGGGTGGTTAATTGCTGGAATAAACTTCCATCTGTCGTTGTGGAACTTGATAGGTTGAATAAATTTAAGGAGGAACTGGACAGGCATTTGGAGGGAATGGTGTGATTTTTTTTTTTTTTTTTTGGCTGATGCTGCATAAGCTCCTACACTTGCTTTCTTGCATCATGTGCCACTACTACTACTACTACTCAAGGCGTGGCCTGACCATTGCCTTATACAGAGGGACAATTACCTCCTCCTCCCTGCTAGCAAAATTCCTATATATCATTGACAAAACCCCATGACCTGCCCTGGCAGCCTGTCTGCATTGCTCAGAAAAGTTCATATCTGACTGCACAATTACTCCCAGGCCTTTTTCATTTTCTACCACCTTAAGTGTAGTACCACACAGTTGGTACGTTTCTCTGGGATTACTTCTACCCATATGCAGTACTTTGCATTTGTCAAGGTTAAACTTCAGTTGCCACTTCTTAGCCCATCTGCCCAAATTATCTAGATCCTGTTGCAATAGCACACTGCCATTAACAACCCTGCCAACTTTGTATCATCTGCAAACTTCGACATTAAGCCTGATATACCTTCATCAATATCATTGATAAATATACAAAACAACAGTGGACCTAACACCGAACCCTGTGGGACACCACTAATAACATTAGTCCATGAAGAGCAGCACCCATTGATTACCACCCTCTGTCTTCTCCCACTTAACCATCCTTTTATCCATTGTAACAACTTACCCTTAATACCATTCTGCTCCAATTTGTACAACAGTCTTCCAATTTTTTTTTTTTTTTTTTTTTATGAAAACCCCAAACACAAAAAGGTATCAAAACCTTTAGTACTTAGTACCGTGCATGAGTTGAAGGAGAAGTATGGGGGAGGGGGATGCCGGAAACTTTGCTCTAGAGACTAAACATGGGTTTCACCACTTAAAGCCTCCAATAAGCAAAGTGGTGGTATTTCACCGGTTGATAAAAGTCATCTACCACCTGCAGCTTATCAGAAATGAATCTTCATGCATTATGAATCTACAAATAAAAGAACCACTAGGTGGCAGTGATCACAGTGTATTGATGTGTTATTTACTTAAAGATGTAACCTACCATCAAGGGCAAAGGGAAGGGGGTTTTTACTTTCATAAAGGAGATTGCAGTGGTCTCAGACAGCTTTGCGTTTGAAAATCAGCATAGGAGGCAGCTTGGTTCCGTTGGCACAACAAGCTAGAACAACTGTATAATGGCTCTTTTCATGTCCACTTGTCTTCACAGTTAGTTTTCACCCCCTTCTTATCAACAGTTCTGTTACTTGGGACATCAAATTGAAGGGGGGACTTCGTCCATATTTGCAATCTGTCCAAACTCAAACTGATGTGTCTTCCGACATTGAATAACAAAACGATGAAATTCAAGGACCTTCTGCTCATAGCTTTCAGGCATCTTTTGGGCAAGTCTGGTGCGTGTACGCATGCTTAGTCCATTCAGTTTCATGAAACTGAAGCACCAATTGTGTCCTCCTTTGAAATCAGTAACTTCTTTTTCATCAGCAATTCTTGCCTCATGCTGAACCATCTTTGTGGACACAGGAATTCCAATTGTCCTATGCTCTTCAATACATATCTTCAATTCCCTCTCTAAATCAGGCTATTTTGCTGACTTGTCTCTCATGGCCTTCTTCTGACGTAGGTGCCTCCGTAGCCAGATGGGAAGGAGCAGCAGTGTGTAGCACACGCTTCTTGATTAGACCGGGGTTCGAGCCCGTCACCACCAAATAGGGAGGATGTGGAAAGGTCAGGGAATGACCACCGCATATCCCGGAGCAACATGGCCTTAGTTGCTAATGCTCAAAAAAAAAAAAAAAAAAAAACCAACAACAACAGCATCTTTTGCCGTGGCGTTTTCAGTAGGGTTTATTCTTCCCGTAGCCAGACTGATTGTTTTCTCAGTTGGAGGAGGACCAAACTTACGTTCAGCATCACGATTTCCATTCACTTTTGCAAACTGGATCACTTTTAACTTGAATTTAGCACTGTACGAAAATCTTTTCTGAGCCATTTCTGGGCAGAATGTGGCAAAACGTAACCTAATATACCGGTAAAAAGTGCGAAACAATGAGCGCAAAGACAACAAGTGCGAAAAAGCGGGGAAATGCAAGTAAAAAAATCTACAACAATTGTATATGACGCACCCAGTTTTTAGACCCCAAATTTTTGGAAAAAAGGTGCATCTTATACATGGGGAAATACAGTAACTAGGACGGGGGGGGTGTTAGTTCAGACTTCCAATTTGTTCAGATTTTTGAACTTATCAAAAAATTTTTTTTACTGTTCTGGAAACTGAAAAAAAAATTAAAAAAAAAAAAAAAAAAGGGGGGGGGGGGTAGTAAGTTTAGAAATAAAAACACTGGATTTAAAATCTGAGCGACTGCCTAATTTTTTGTTAATATCCAGTGCCTTTTCATACAACAAAGATCCAGATATGGGTTCTCCTAAACTTCATCTCTGTGTGAACCACAAATAAATGGAACCTTAGAGGGATGGGTTATTTAGCTGTTCGCATAGTTGTTTTTTTTTTTTTTGCACCATCTGAATCAAGTTTCAAAGCAAACTAAGATATTTTCCTTGTTTACAGTGTCAAAAGCTTTCCTGAAATCCAAATCCTGAAATCCAGTTCCTTTGTAACCATATCATAATATCCTATCAAATTTGTCAGACAAGACTTTCCCTTAACAAACCCATGCTGTGTCTGAATTATTGCTGCATTCTTGTCTAGATGATCCTGCAATGCATCTTTAACCAGTAACTCCATTATTTTACCCAGAACAGAAGTTAAACTAACTGGTCTGCAATTACTCGTGTCACCCTTCGATCCCCCTTTGTGAATTGGGGATACATTAGCACATCTCCAGTCGGTGGGAACCTCCCCTGAGTCCAAGGATGCTCTCATAATTATGGCTAAGGGTTTGCTTAGTTGCTTTGCCACCTCCTTTAATATAACTGGATAGATCCCATCCACCCCAGGTGCTTTTCTTATGTTTAACTTCAACAATTTCTCCTCCACTTTGCTTTCAGTTATTACAAAATCATTAAGTATCCTGCTATAATTTGATAACCTTCTGCCATTTTCAAACCTTAATAATTCCTCATGTGTGAATGTAGATGCAAAATACTCATCCAGTTTCATCAACAGCAGGATCATCAACAGTCGAACCATCGATGTGAAGTGGACCAATCAGATTCATCCTTTTAGAGTTTATATAAGTAAAGAAATCCTTGCTGTTTTTCTCATCATCGTTTGCCAAGGATTTCTCGTAATCTGCTTTCGCCTGCCTAACCTCCTTTGTGACCTGATTACAGGCCAGCTTATATCTGCCATAGGCTTCTGAGTCGCTTGATAATTTATATGCATCCCATGCATTTTTCTTCTCTGTTACCAGTCTCATTAGTTCATTTGATAACCATTTAGGCCTAAACCATGAACAATATTTCTTAATAGGTATGAAACTTTTAGTAGCATCCACGATTAATTCCTTGAATGCTTCCCACTTAGAATTTACTGTTGGTAACATCGTCAGTTTATCCCACTGTACTGAATTTAAAAACTGTCGGAGACCACTGTACTCACCTTTACAGAAGCAAAAACCCTTTCCTTTACCCCTGATGGTAATTAAATCTTTAAGTAAATCACACATCAGTACACTGATCACTGCCACCTAGTGGTTCCTTTATCTGCAAATTCTTAATACACGAATGATCACTGCTCATAACCAGATCAAGAGTATTACTTTCTCTGGTTGCCTCTCGAACATGCTGCTGCAGAAAACAATCATCCAATAAATCCATAAAAGTCTTACTAGTGTGTGAGTGACCAACCCACAAGTTCCAGTCAATATCTGGGAAGTTAAAATCCCCCATTATAAGACATTCCGATTTACTAGCCCACTCTATTTCTCTGTACAATTGTTCATTGTACTCATTCAAGTCATTAGGCCTATAACACACTCCTACTCTTATTTTTCCTTTCGCAGTGCTTATGTCACACCAAACTGACTCAACAGTGCACTGTTCATCTATATCAACTGGATGCACTTCTTTTGATTTTATGTTTTTCTTAATTAACAGCATAACAGCTCCTCCCTTTCTATCCTGTCTATCCTTTCTGTACACATTGTACTCCCCAAATTCCAGTTCAGCATTCCTTATACGTGTATGACACCACGTCTCTGCTATCCCAACAATATCCGCCTTTGATGTCTTGACCAACACTTCAAATTCATCAAATTTATTTACTATACTTCTAGCATTGGTATACATGCAAGCATGCATGCTCCTACTCCTATTCCTAGTTACCCTAACACATACCATATACCCACCTATTTCAGGATGACTGCCATCCGTCCCTGAAACCGACAACATTCCACACTCCAGGTCGCTACTTATTCTAGTAGAAGTTGTGCAAGAATCACCTTCACCTCTGCCTACGGCTACTGTTAAACTATTATTCCTTGTATCCCCCCAAGCTATCAGTTTTCCGACCCACCTAACACTGCCTCGATAGCATCAGCAAATATTCTTGCACCCTTTCTATTTAAGTGTATTCCATCTCTATAGAAGCAGTCTCTCCTGTTAACAAGTACAGTCCAGGCTGAAAAAAATTCTACCCCTTGAGCCTTGCACAATCTTTCCAGGGCCGAATTGATCGACAAGGCTCTCATCATATACTCCCTCCTATCGTGTCTGGGCAGAATTGCAGACACTTTCAAATTCAACCCTAATTCTTGGCTTTTGTTCAACAGTGACCTGTACTTGTTAATTAATTCTGCCGGTCTCCTACTCCTAATATCATTTGTGCCAATGTGTACAACTATATCACCTTTTGTGCCCTTAAAAGATGATATCCGCTCTACGTCATCAACCTTTGCCCCTGGCAGACATTCCCTGGTCCTGTTCCATCTATCCTTTTTACAAAGCATGTTTCCCGTTTCCCTGACAATAGAGTCTGCAACAACTACTATTTCCTGAGGGACCAGCACATTCTGCCTTGGGGGTTGCCGCTGTGTTGTGTGATGACCAAGTGCAAGCTCTGGCGTTGATGTGGGCAGCTAAGAGCCTGATGGGCCTCTCAATTTAGATCTTTCGAGGGCATCCAACCTGTCCTTCAAACTCTCATATAGGCCTATAACAATGCTGAGTTGTCGCCTGATTTCCTTACATCGCGCACACACAAAGACATCCCCCATGGGAATATCATGTTCCGTTCCAGAGAGTTCGGCAAACATTTCACAAGTCGCACATTTTTAAAGGCTCTGATTCGTTGGAGAATCGCCCCCCTCAGTTCTCCCCCGAGTCACAGCACTCTTGCCACTTTGTGCCCGTTGCTTTGCTGCTCTAGTTTGGGGCATGATACTTTAAATTAATAAAATCAATAAATTAAATTAATTAAATGTCAATACTACGCTATCTAATAGAAACAGTGAAGCGTATTACTCTATAAATTATTAGTTAGAGCTACCTAACTACCTCAATTAAAAATTTGAATTCCCTATCACTATATACAAAAACAATGGCTGCAAGATTCGAACGAAATACGATCAAGTTTACTCCATGTTTGTAATTAGATGCACTAACAGAAAAGCCGAATAACTCGGAAAGTGCAAATTGTTTTTGTTTTATGGCAGTGACCTCCAGAAATATGCTTTAGTAAAATGTGAGCTCGCGTGGGGTGATAATAGCGAGTTTTCGCCTTAAGGCTGTGAAGTTCTTTACAGAAAATTTCATTTTGACCATTATTATGGTGCCGACTAAGAGAATAAGTGACAGCGGTACTAGTAAATCTGTCAAAAAAAAAGGAAAGCAATCGATTCAGATCAGAAAATTAAAATAAGGATGTTTGAAAATGGTCAAACATGAAGAAGTATTGATCGGAATTTAGATTTGTCAGTGTCAACAGTGAACACAATAATAAAGGAGAAAGACAGAAAACGAGAAGTGGTGAAGCGATCGGCACCAATGAAGTCAACTATGATAACCAAAGCTGATTCGTTGGTTCATTATTTTACATTTCATTTCAGAGTGCCCAAGTTTCACTTCCATAGTCATGGTGGGGAGTATACACTGATTCATTATTTTATGTTTCAGACAAACTGGGATATTGCTCCTCAGTATGTGACTATATTTCCTGAATGCTATCCATCCAAAATTTGTTCTTCTCTTGATTTCCAGCCATTTATCATTATTACAGCTAATGACTTGTCCCAGATAAGTATATGAATCTACCTTTTCAATTACTGCTCCTTCAATGATTATACCCTTTTCTGTAGTATACTTGTTCATCATCACTTTTGTTTTAGCCATATTCATCTTTAGTCTGAAATCCTTACTAACCCTGCATAACTGCACAATAGCAGCATGACTCTGCATAAAAGCTGTAAACAACTTTGGAGATATTGTGTCTATTTGTCAAACTTCTTTCTCAATTTCAAATTTGCTACTGTCTTTGTCTAGTCTAATAAAGGAGGTGCTTTCTCATATATTTTCTTCAAAATCAATGTATGGGGTGTCCATACCTTGCCTTTCCAGTGTCTGAAACATTGCTTTATATTGTATGAAGTCAAATGCCCTTTCATAATCCACAAATGCCAACAATAATGGTGTTTTATATTCATTTGCTTTCTCCATTAACTGCAATATTATGTGAATCCTGTCCTTAAGCCAGCATGCTTTTTCAGTTGATCCTCGTCAAGTATTCTTTCTAATCTGTTAGTAATAAGCCTTGTGAACAATTTGTAGATGTGGGATAACAAGCTAATTGGTTTATAATTTCAAATTTCTGATTTATCTCCTTTCATATGCAGCAAAATTATCTAGATAAGATTGCAGCAATAGTTAAGACACAGCATGGGTTTGTTAAAGGGAGGTCTTCTCTGACCAATTTGATTGGATACTATGATGTGGTCACAAAGGAACTGAATGCCAAAAATAATTTTGTTATCATATACTTGGATTTCAGGAGAGCTTTTGATACTGTTCCACATAGAAGACTGCTGTACAAATTGGAAAGGTATGGCATTAAGGGTAAGTAGCTACAGTGGATAAAGGGATGGTTGAGTGGGAGACGACAGAGAGTTGTAATCAATGGGCACTGCTCTTCGTGGACAAATGTTATTAGTGGAGTTCCCCAGGGTTTGGTGCTGGGCCCATTTGTTTTATATATTTATCAATGATATTGATGAAGGTATATCAAGTTTAATGTCCAAGTTTGCAGATGATACAAAGGTTGGCAGGGTTGTTAACGACAGTATGCTACTCCAACTGAATCTAGATAAGTTAGGAAAATGGGCTGAGAAGTGGCAACTGAAGTTTAACTGACGCATGCGAAGTACTGCATATGGGTAGCAATAACCAAGAGAAACATAACAACTGTGTGGTACTACACTCAGAGAAGTGGAAAGTGAAAAAGACCTGGGGATACTTGTTCAGTCAAATATGAAGTTCACTGAACAGTGCAGATGGGCTGCCAGGGCAAATCATGGAGTCTTGTCAATGATATATAAGAATTTTGTCAGCAGGGACAGGGAGGTGATTATCCAGTTATACAAGGCAATGGCCACACCCAGAGTACTGTGTTCAGGTCCGGAGGCCTAATTTTAGGAAGTTTGTAGAGTTGATAGAACAGGTACAAAGAAGGTCAACAAAGTGTACTCTTACCAAGAAAGGCTTAAGTTTGCAAATTGCAGTGCCTGGAGAGTAGGCACCTGCGAGGTGATCTGATTGAGGTGTATAAGGCCTTGAATGGGTTGAGCAAGCTGAATGCTGATGGGATTCTTCCTCTTGCTCAGACTAAGAACCTGAGGGGGCACAGTTTCAAACCGAGGAAAGATAGTTGTAGAATAGATGTGCGGAAATTTGCCTTTAGCCAGTGGGTAGATGATTGGTGGAAAAGGCTTCCATCTTTTGTTGTGGAAGCTAAGAGCCTAAATAAAATTAAGGCTGATCTGGACAGGCATTTGTAGCGAATGAAGGGTGAAATGGGAGGGTTTTTTTTTGGCTGATGCTGCATAAGCTTGCTTTCTTCATTGTATGCCTCTACTAATGCTAATACTGATCCTTGGGGAACCCCACTTATCACATCAATATAATCTGAGCAAAAACCATTTATCACAACCCTCTGCCTCCTGCCCTGAAGCCACCCATCTAAGGATTTTCCCTCTGATTCTAACCTGTTCCAATTTATAAAGTAACCGCTCATGTGGGACTGAGTGAAATGCTTGGCTGAAATCCAAATAAACAATGTTGAAATTATTCCCTACGTCCAGTCTTGAGTGACCCTGTCAAAATAGCTAACCAGATTAGTTAAACATGATTTTCCCTTTACAAAACCATGCTGAGTATCCCTCAGAATTCCATTTCTATTTGAATATCCTGAATTCCACCCTTGAATCATTGTCTCCATGATTTTCCCTACTACTGAAGTTAGACTAACCAGCCGGTAATTTCCCACTTCACTCTTAGAACTGCCCTTATGTACTGGAGACACATTGGCACTTTTCCAATCCAACGGAATCACTCCGGAGTCCAGCGATGCTCTTATAATTAGCCTCAGTGGTTCATTGTACTCAGTACTTTGCCAGCCGGGGAGGCCCCTGAGTTTGCCGCCCTTCTCAATACACACCAAAAATACTAACAAAATACAAAAAGTCAAAACAATGTACAGGGAAATAAATTAAAACACTATGTTTATTTTTGAAGTAAAACTGTAATTCCACCATTCTAAAATGTTATTTTTATTGCTTTTCTGTTAGCAAAATCATCAATGTCTGTTTCATCACTCAGTTGCTGTTCTATAGACAGTATGGCAAGATTTCTTAAATGCAAGGTACTCATTGTAGATCTTAGATAATTCTTAATTTTAATTTAGAAAAGCTCCTCTCACAACTAGCTACACTTACATAAATAAAAGAATCATTGAAAAATAAAACTGTCTCACATGAAGGTGTTGCCCGGGGCGGACCGCCACTCCCCTGGCTATGCCACTGAATGTACTCACTTGCCACCTCCCTTAAGAATATAGGGTATATGCCATCAACCCCAGCAGCCTTACTGGCCCGTAGGCTTGAAAGTTTTGTCATTAAATAAACATGTGAAATTTAACATCACCAATTACATTTTTTTCAACTTCACTCCCATAATTTCTCATTGACATAAAGGATTTTTCTTCTGTAAATATTGATGCAAAATAACTGTTTAATTCATCTGCAACTTCAGCTAGGGTAACTAATACTATCCCACGTCCTAACGGTCTGATCTGGTTAGTCTATCTTCTTTATATAAATGCAAAGAGAAGGACAAACCACAACAGTCTGATCTGGTTTGTCCTTCTCTTCCTTATATTTATATATGGGAAGAATTCCTTATCCCCTCCCCCTCTTTTCTCAATTTGCCAGCGATTTCTCATAATCTGCCTTTGCCAGCCTAACCTTTTCTGTGGCACTATTATAGATCAATTTGTAGCTGTTATAGGCTTCAGTACTTTTTATTGCTCTAACTTTTCCATGTCACTGTTTTCTATTCAAGTAATCTGGCAACTCCATTATTCAATTTGGAATCCTCCTTATGGAGTATTTTTTAATGGTATACTAGGGGGCTCCACCTCCTGCTTGCTTCGCTCGCCAACCCCCACTAATGTAGACTTGAACGAGAAAACGATCGGGTCTACATTAGTCCTTTTCACACTTATAGCTTGTTTCATCAACACTTCTCAGTCTTCATAAATGTAGATTTCGCCGAATTGTGGAATGTCTCTAACAGACATTAAACTCGTCATTCCTTTCACCATGGCACCTCCTCATGTTCGCATCATATAAGGCCCACAGCCACCTTGAAAGTCCATGTTTTCGGCATTAAAAGACGAAGGCATAAATATTGTTGTAGGCTCGAACGTTTTCGCGGAAGTGTCTCCCTTTTTCCATGTTGTCAAACAACAAAGTCTTTAAAGAGTCTGGATAGGTATCTGCTGTCAGTAAACATACCTTCCCCCCATGACAACATGAATGTGCAGCTCTTCAGAGTTCGCCATGAAAAGATAATCCACCGCAATGTTGACATTCACCTGCCATATCACCTAAATCGCAATATACTTCAGTGATTTCTTCGTTATCAGGATCTTGTGAAGATTTTACGTTACATCTGAGCCGTTTAACAGTTTGCTGAGTTTCGGCCTGTTTTTCGTCCATATTAGCTACCCGCTTCCTGTAGCATTGATTTTCCACTTGGTCTGTTGTCATTGAACTTATTCTATGATTAATTCATAACCTTTTGGCATGTTTCTCTCTATATTTCTATGAAGATTCATGACGGCTTAATTTTCTCTCAGAATCGGTGATTGCCAGTCTAGGTTGCGGCATTGTGTTAATTACTATGTTAGTACGTATAATTAGCAAATCAAGTGTCTTGGATTCCAGACCCACCTATCAATATCTAATCAGGAAATGACCTATGAAATGCATGAGCAATATTGTTGCATCTGAAAAAGTAGGACTAAAATATTTACAAACTATACTAATATTTAAATTATTTACAAAATACTAAACTATTTACAAACATACAAACTCTCTTGGGTCCCTTCATCACCTAACATTACAATGGAACATCAAATGATGCCGGGCATGGTCATGTATTAGACAGTGAACCACGCGCACGAGGTTGGTGAACGTTATGGAGGCAATTATGGCTCGAATAAGCGATGTAACTGCCCTGCATAAATATAACTAGGAGGAAAACTTTTTTAATGTATAGAGAGATAAGCATTCAGAGCTTCTGTTATTAATGTTTTAAAGGTATACCAAAATTCAATTGTATTCGCTCTCTGTGAGATATCTACTCAGTTAATAGAAGCCATATAGAATCTCAATCTGTCAATCCTTTCCTGAAATTTTCTTTTCATTGTCCACCTTAGAACTCCGTGATCACTTCTTGCTACTGGTTCTAGTACTGTCAGCCCTATTATGTCATCTGGTTCATGGGGGGGATGATGAGGTCTAGAGTATTCTTTTCTCTAGTATACTTTCCCTGACATGTTGATACAAATAGCAATCAATCTAGCTGATTTAAAAATTTAGATCCCCGTGTGGAGTTTCCTTCCCATTTGCTCCAATCAATTAGAGGCAAATTAAAATCACCTATAATAAGACATTCAAGCTTACTTGCCCATTCCATTTGCAAGTAGAGGCACTCATCATAATCTTCACAATCATCTGGCCTGTAGATAATTCCTGCTATCATTATACCTTTGTTTCCAACTATCTCACACCATACAGATTCTATACTAGCATGCGAAACATCAGAATCCAAGAAAGCTTTCGTCATGCTCAGGCTGCTTCTGATAAGAAGCATGACCCCACCACCCCTTCTATCCCTCCTAAATACATTATACATACTGTACTGAAACTCGTCATCCCCTTTCTCCAGGTGGCACCACGTTTCCAAGCCCTATTATACCAGCAGTTCAAATTCACTCATTTTATTGATGATACTTCTCACATTACTGCATAAACAATTAAGACTTAGTGTTCTCTTATAGATAAATACCTGACACGCCCCTTAAAGTTATTTGAGCTCACTTCCCTGGCATTAGCTGCCGGCTCATTAGAAACGTTTTCTGCACTCAGAACATCTTGCTAATACGTTCTATTGTGGTAACAAGAACTCTTGAGGTATGTGTAAATGTTACTTTGACCAATATTATCAGATATCTACATTACCGTTGTCTCCCCAAACTAGTAGTTTCCCTGAACCTTTATGGTACCCTCGATAATACTCTTGCGGCAAAAACTCTTGCGCCACCTTTGTTTAAATGTATCCCGTCTCTACAAAACAGATTCCTACAAGTGCAGGCCAAGCTGACAGAAATTTCCCTCTAAAAGCCTTGCAGAGTCCTTCAAGTCTTGAATTAATCCACAAGGCTTTCAGCATATAATCCCTCCTATCGTGCCTGGGCAGATTTCCCGATACATAAACACTGTGACCTAACTTGCAGCATTTCTTCAGTATATTTGTCTAACAAATTATCAGATCATGTATGCTTAATGTCATTAGTTCCCACAAGAATAATAATATTCTCTTTGGCCCCCTTAAAATCTGACAATCTGTTGATGACATCATTAATAGTTGCTCCCAGCAGACATACCCTGGTTCTAGTCCACCTATCCTTATTGTAAAAAATATTTCCCGTTTCCCTGACAATGGAGTCTCCTAATAGTACTAAGTCCTTTTGAACCAGCGTAGTTTGCATTTGGTTATTCTGTTCTGGGGTCTGAATCGGGAGTGCATCACTTGGTAGATTACTAGAGTCCCTGAAGAGCCCTCCCTGATATTCACTCACTCAATGATTTGTTATTTGTTATTTGGTTTTTAGGAGCATTAGCAACTAAGGCCATATTGCTCCGGGATATGCGGTGGTCATTCCTTGACCTTTCCGCATACTCCGTATTTGGTGGTGACGGGCTCGAACCCCGGTCTAATCAAGAAGCATGTGCTACGCACTGCTGCTCCTTCCCACCTGGCTACGGAGGCGCCCCCTCACTCAATGAAGAATGCTGTTTTCTTTAACATACCATTTTAAAAAGGTGGCAGATTTCTGAGAATTCTAGCTTGTTATATGAGTATTAATCCTATTAATGAAGTTTTTACTTAATTTTGAGATAAACTTATCTTCAGTCACTTACCTGGAAGACAAGAACAGACGCCCCAGATATGTGAGCAGTTCCCCCCATTTTTGCAAGAACAGTTGTTGGCACAATTAAGACCATATTTTCCTGGAGGACATTGTTCTTCACATCTGAGTTTGAAATTAAAATTGAAATAAATAAAAACACTTCTTATAAGTCATTATAAGTAGTATTCACAAGAAACTTTCATAATTTTCATGCATAAATAAAATGCCATTTTATTTTTGGAGTGTTCATTCAAAATTTTATAACAATTTAATTTTAAATCTCTTTGGAGAATCGAAATATTTTTTATTTGATAAAAAAGTTATCAAATTAAAAATCTGTATGGATATTGCAACTATATAAGATGTGAGTATTCTGAAAGAAATAAAAAAATAATAATACATAAAATAATACTCATAAATAATAAAAATGTGCTGAAAAGTTATATTTAAAAAAGTATAACGAAAAAATTATTTTAATATGCATTATTAATTTACGAGTTTAATAACTATAGTTAGAAATTGAAGTTCAGTAGAATCTCGTTAATACAAAGTTCAAGGGGCCTAAATTTATGTTGTGTAATAACAAGGATTTTAGAAATGAGATCCAACCAAAAGTGTAAAATGTAGCATTTTTTGTGCATATATATAGCAATAATAAGAAATAATGATAACAAATATAGTCAAAAGATATGCTTCAACCCAAATACTGAAACTAAAATATTTATTATAAGATTAAGATGAGATAAGATACAAAAATATAAACAAACAGAAGCTTATGTTTATGTTTTTGTATCTTATCTTATAATAAATATTTTAGTTTCAGTATTTCGGTTGAAGCAATATCTTTTGACAATATGGAATCCGAAACTAAAGGCCTTTTCGCAAACAAATATAAATAAATTAATAAAATGAAATAGTAAATATAAACAATAAAAACAATAACAAAAGCCTTGCTAACAATAATAAGAATAATACACATTTTGTTTACATTTTCTTTAATTTATAAGATAAATTAAGAAAAAAGAAACAGTATATTGGAAATAAAAATATAGCACATGTAATTAGTATCACAAAGTAGTAAAACAATTCCAGTTTTAATATTAAAAGAAACATACAAACCAGTTAACCCTTTAATCAATATACTATAAAAAAAAATAATTAGTTTACTATGCACAGTTTTTGTTTTATATGCATTAACCACAGCACAGGCATTATCAAATGCGATATTTGTTTCTTCATCAATATTACTGCAAACTAACACATTCTTTATTATGTTCAATGCATTTTTTTTTTTTGAAGGCAGGGTGTGTCCACTTTTTCACTTTCATCATTGGTAACAAAAAATTGATTGTTTTGCTTGGTACCCAGCAGATATTCTATTGCTGGTGTTGCTGCGGTACCAACTTCATCGTCCACCTTACCAAATTTCTCAAATTCACAAACAAAATCTATATGCTCCTTTAAATGCTACGCACTGCTGCTCCTTCCCACCTGGCTATGGAGGCGCCCTACCTATTAAGAAATATTGTTCAAGGTTTAGGCCTAAATGATTGTCAAATAAACTAATGAGACTCGTGGCAGAGAAGAAAAATGCATATAATTATCAGGCAACACAGAAGCCTATGATATATAAAAGCTAGTCTGTAATCAAGTCACAAAGGAGGTTAGGCAGATTACAAGAAATCTTTGGCAAAGGAAGCTAAGAAAAACAGCAAGGATTTCTTTACTTATATAAACTCTAAAAGTAAGGAGATGAATCTCATTGATCCACTTGATATCGATGGTTCGACTGTTGATGATCCTGCTCAGAGAGCACACAAACTGAATGAGTATTTTGCACCTACATTCATACATGAGGAGTTATTAAGTTTTGAAAATGCCACAAGGTTATCAAATTGTAACAGGGTGCTTAATGATTTTGTAATCTTTAAGCACACTGTTACATTTTGTGCTTAATGATTTTGAGGAGAAACTGTTGAAGTTTAACATAAGAAAGGCACCTGGGATGGATGGGATCTAGCCAGTTATATTAAAAGGAGGTGGCAAATCAACTAAGCAAACCCTAAGCCATAATTAAGAAAGCATCCTTGGACTAAGGAGAGGTCCTCACAGACGGGAGATGTGCAAATGTATCCTCAATTCACAAAGCAGGATCGAAGGGTGACACGAGTAATTACACACCAGTTAGTTTAACTTCTGTTCCGGGAAAATAGTGGAGTCACTGGTTAAAGATGCATTGCACGATCATCTAGACAAGACTGCAGCAATAATTCAGACACAGCATGGGTTTGTTAAGGGAAAGTCTTGTCTGACAAATTTGATTGGTTATTATGATGTGGTTACAAAGGAACTGGATGGGAAAAATAATTTTGATATCATATACTTGTATTTCAGGAAAGCTTTTGACACTGCTGCGCATGGAAGACTACTGTACAAATTGGACAGTACAGAATGGTATTAAGAGTGAGTTGCTACAATGGATAAAAGCATGGTTGAGTGGGAAGACAGAGGGTAGTAATCAATGGGTGCTACTCTTTGTGGACTAATGTTATTAGTGGAGTCCCACAGGGTTTGGTGTTGGGTCCCCTTTTGTTTTGTATTTATCAATGACAGTGTGTTACTGCAACAGGATCTAGAAAATTTGGGCAGATGAGCTGAGAAGTGGCAACTGAAGTTTAGAATTGAAAAATGCAAAGTACTGCATATGGGTGAAAGTAACCCCACTACACTTAAGGTGGTGTTAGTAACCCTGGGTATAATCTCCATGCACATGCACACTCTGGGTGACCACCAAGGTGTGAACCAATGTAAGCAGGGAGCCGAGGTGTGGCGGCCACACCATGGAGGAATGCCACCCCTCTGTGTTACCAGGCAATACTAGGTGGTAGATGACTCTCATCAACCAGTGAAATACCACCACTTTGCTTATTACAGGCTTGAAGTGGTAGAACCCATGTTTAGTCTCCAGAGCTAAGTTCCAGTCAACCCTGCCACATCTCTTCCATCATGCAGTATGACTGATGACATTTGAGGTAATGATGAACATCATGGCAAGATCCAATCTTCCTTACATTTAGACGGTAGAGCTCTAAAATGGTATTCGCAGGCCGGCCACTAGTTGGCACACTGGACCGAACCTATTGGTAACTCTTTAGAAGGCTTCCGGATCAGCTAGTGTATAATCTTGCTACCTCTACTCTGCCAGATAGTGACAGGAGGGAGTCCGAGTAGTGTGTATGCGGTGGAGCATTGTTGAGGCCACGTTATGTCAAGCATCTGGGTATATTATTACCATGTGTACGCCCTATCCAAAAATTTCATACAGCATGTCCCCCCACACTTTTTCTTACTATCGAATACGTCATGAATTGTCAAACTAATAGAGTAAGCTTATTTGCGAAAAGATATAAGCCTTCCAAAGACTTCCTAGTTCATTTCACAAATATACGTGGTCTCGATTCTAATCTGAATGATATCCAGTTCTGCTTGCAGTCTGCCAAACACCACGAACTTTTTGTGAGAGAATCTCAGTTATCGGCTGATTCAACCACTGCTCATCTCAGTGGCCCAAACTATTCACTGTATGATTCCTTTCGTCTCAAAGGTTGTATTTGTGCATATGTCTGTTCCGAAATTCCCTGTCAGAGACTTGGTAATTTGGAATCTCCTCATTTCGATCTTCTCTGGCTAAAAATCTCTCTACCTCATTGTGTCAAATTCATGTGTTGTCTCTACAGTTCTCCCAACTCCACTAATCACTTGGAGCTCTTTGACTTCCTCTCTTTGCAACCTGACTTTCTCCAGTCCAACTTTCCTAACAGCGAGGTAAATTTACTTGGTGATTTTAATGTTCACAACTCCAGCTGGTTTCCATTTTCTAGTCACCCCAACCCAGCTGGTCGAGATGCTGAGTCTTGTGTAATTACTAATGACCTTAAACAGATTGTTCATTTACATACAAGAATACCGCGGACAATCTTAACCATGCAGTCAAAACACCCTTGATCTTTTTCTCACAAACAACCCTTCTAAGTACATGGCCGAAGTGAGTGGTCCTTTAGGCACCTCAGATCACAACTTGGTGATTGTCTCTTTATCTCATAGCTATTCCCAACCTCGTATTGTTTGGAATTACAGGAATGCAAAACGGAATGACCTGAAAGGGTTCTTTTCTTCTTTTACCTGGTCACATTACTGTTTCAAAATTTCTGATGTCAACATTTTCTCAGATCGTGTCAGTAAAATTATTCTTGTAGGAATGGAATCCTTTATTCCACCCTCCACTTTAAAATCTCATCTTTTATCTAAACCTTGGTTTTCCAATAAATGTGCTAAGGCAGTTCAAGAGAAGAACGTTGCATATCGTAATTGGTTTGTATCCAAATCTTCAGATTCATTTTCTGCTTACACCAAAGCTCGCAATAATTGTAAAGCAGTGATTAATCAGTCCAAACTAGATTTTGAACAGGCTGAGAGTAGAAAACTTGCTTTTTGCCCTAATGGTAGCTGGGCATTCTGGTCCCTTGCCAAAGCTATTGACCGTAACTTTTGCCCATCTCTGCTCCCACCTCTGTCAAAACCAGATGGTTCTGTTGTAACTTCAGCCTAAGATAAAACTGACCTGCTAGCATCCCATTTCTCTTCCAACTCCTGTATCAATGATCTTGGTAAAACACCTCCCACCATTCCCAACACGCTCCATTCAATGTCTGCTGTGGTCTTCTGTCAAAAGGATGTCAGAAGGATTTTGAGGAATCTTGATGCTAAGAAAGCTCCAGGTCCTGATGGTATTTCTCCACTTGTTCTCAAAACCTGTGCTACTGAACTTACTCCTGTTCTTTGCCACCTTTTTTCACTTTCTTATTCCAAAGTTCTGCTTTAAAATTTACTCATATCCAGAGAGTTCCTAAAAAGGGTGACAAATCGCTTCCATCAAATTATCGTCTCATTGCAATTACTTCTACTCTTTCTAAAGTAATGGAGAAATCAATTAACCGCCAACTCTTAAACTACATAGAAACCTTACGTCTGATCAATAATTGCCAGTATGGATTCTGTCAGTGTCGATCCACTGGTGTAATTCTGGCTTATGTTACCCATTTATGGAAAATTCAATGGAAAAGTTTGGGGAAACACAAGCAGTTGCCCTTGACATCTCAAAGGCTTTTGATCATGTTTGGCATAAAGGTCTCCTACACAAGCTTCCATCTTATGGTTTGCCAACTGTTTTTTGGAAATGGTTATCCAGTTTTCTCTCTGATCACTCACTGAGGGTGATGGTAGATGGCTCTGTCTTCTAACTTTTCCACTAATGCTGGTGTCCCCCAAGGTTCGGTTCTTTTCCCCACTCTTTTCCTCTTGTATATTAATGACCTTCTTCCATTGACTGGAAATCCCATCCATAGTTATGCCTATGATAGCACGTTGCATTCCACTTTCCATTTTGAGAAACCTTGCCCTGCTCAATCAGCTTCAACTTCTCAAATATCCACTATCAATTCCTTAAATGCCGATCTCCAGGTAATTCTCCAGTGGGACAAAGACAACTTAGTTGATTTCAATCCTTCTAAAACTGAGTCTTGTCTTATATCTCGCAAAAAGGATTCTTCTGCTCCTATGCTTATCTTTGGTGACACTCCGATTTCTAGGAAAAATGATATCTCTCTCTTGGGGATTACCCCGACTTGTAATCTCTCTTGGTAGAAGCACATTACAAATAATGCTTCCTCAGCATCTAAAAAATTTGGTTTTCTCTTTTGCTCTCGGCATTACTTTTCTTCCAAACAGCTGTTCACTCTGTACAAATCACAAATCTGCCCTACCATGGAATATTGTTCCCACATCTGAGGCGGTGACCCCAGAACATTCTCAGGCTTCTAGATCCATTCAGAAGAGGGTAGTTGGTTTAATCAATGACTGCTCTCTAACAGAGTCTCTCCACTCGCTGTCTCATAGACATGCTGTTTCTGCTGCATGTCTTTTCTACAGATACTTCCATGGGCACTGTTCTTCTGAATTGGCTTCTATAATTCCCGCTCTCCCTTTAAAAACAGTCTGAACACATGCCGCCACCAGCCAACATCCATTTACTGTCCAACTTCAAACTCACAGAACCAACTTTTCATCTTCCTTGTTTATTCATTCAACTGCCATAAAACCATAGGTATCCCCTGCTAGCTGCATCTTAGCTAACCTTACCGGACCAAGGCAGCCCTACCCTCAGACATACAGCTTTATAGATACATTGACGACTTTATCATTTTCAACTACCCAACTTTTAAACAGAACTTTGCTGGTTTTTACCCTGCAGAACTAACCCTGGATAAAACAAATAATAATGAACTTTCAGCCAGCTACCTAGACCTAGACATAAAAATCGACAGCCCTCATACTACTATCAACATATACAACAAAAGAGAAGCTTTTAGTTTCAATGTAGTCACGTCTTACCCATTGTCACTCTAACATTTTTAAAAAAGGTTCATGCAAACATAATTCTTTCCCAATGTATAAGAATTGCTACAATATGCAATAGCATCAGCCTATTTTCAGACAACATTAAAATACTCTACAATAAATTACTACATAATAAATTCCCGGCTGTTTTCCTCTGCCATCACTTCACAAAAGCATTTAAAAATATTACAAACTACGACCCATTTCTAAACATCATGTCAGTAGACTAACCTCCTTTACATTCTGGCTTGTACACATTGTGTAGTTTCATACCCCCTTTACTCTGTCATTTTTCACAGTGTGGAAAGCTTGTGCCCATGGATTGTCTATTAACGGGGGTATTATGTTTCTTGTCTTGTCATCGTTTTTGTGTATTTTTATATTTTTATTTTTATCTCATTCTTTATCCTATTTTGATTTCTTTAACATTGCCACCATTGACTTAAACACGAAGCAACTGTCCAGCCATCCATCCAGGGGCCACCTATGGGCTTGCAACACCGGACTGTCCGAGCACTACTTTATTCACCCCCATTTCAATTACTTTCAGCCATTCTTTTTACTACATTTTATTTCTCGTGAGCAATTAAGCTGGTCGAAAGCAATATCGAGATGCTATTTCTCTACTATCGTTACTTGTTTCTTCTATTACAAAGTTCAGTGTCTTTTCCACACTATTTTGTTAATTTTTGTTTCTCCCTCTGCTGGCTTTTTGCCTCATCTGTTAAACTGTTCACTTCCCCGTCACGCGGATACAGTGCCGGATTATGATTTTACACCTTCCCCCCCTCCTACACGGGGGCTACTTCAACTGACATATATATATATATATATATATATATATATCTCAAGTGAACACTTAGATCTCCTCCTATCACCACTGACAATAATGTCTTCCAGTCCATACAGACAGTAAGTTCTCTTGTTTTTTGCCCCATCTAGATATTTTTGAGTTTAAATTTTATACTTTTCTTTCCACAGGATTTTAATTATCATTATTATTTTTATTTTATAGTTTACTTATTATTTTATTCTTCCTTCTGGTCTCAGTCAGGTTGGCTGCGATGTATACCATTTATGTGTACATCATAACAGAAACAGTGACCTGGACTATTGTTGTGGCTTCTACGATTATCGCTGCCGACCCTAGTGAAGAAGTAGTTAAAGTCCTAGGACACACAGCTTTTAGTTGTTATAATTATTAGGACCTTATTAATTGCATTTTATATTTATTTCAGGTAAATTAATTTTTTACTTACAGGTTATCCCTATTCTTCCATGGTTACTAGACCTTATAGATCAACTCCCCTATCATATATGCAAATATACTGATTTTTACCTTTTTGTCTATTATTCATTATGGTTGCCAGTCCTTTCTGCGTCTACTGTAGGATCCATAACCTGGTCTTATCTATATTTTATAAATTTTGCATGACCTTGTATAGCTCTTCGTAATTTCATTGCATCTTTATCTTTTTACATATATATATGTTATATGATAGATATTATAATAATATAGCTATAAACAAAATTATAATTCATAATACAAATTATAAATGTACTGTTTATATATAATAATTTTATTCATTATATAGAGGTACTAAATAAACATCAATTATAGATCACCACAAAATTAAAAAGATACCATACACCTTTTTATAATGAAATAAATATATAAATTTAAAACAAAATAAGTTTAAGTAACTTAAACCCAAATTATGTGGCACGCCGATTGAAAACCACTGATTTAAGGTCTACAGGGTTTTTTGGACAATAGGATAGAAGAAAACTATGAAATGTTGGTGTCTAATTTACTCGAGTGCTACAAAAAGATGGGCTGTCAAATGTCATTGAAAATTCATTTTCTTCATTCCTATCTCGAATTTCCCCCCCGAAAATCTGGGCGATGTGAGTGATGAACAAGGGAAGATGTTTCATTAATATATTTCCACAATGGAATAGTGGAACCAAGGTAGCTGGGATCCTGTAATGATGGAGGGGATTACTGCTGGTTCCTTGTGAGGGAGAGTAAGCAGGAATAAAAGAGAAAATCATTTAGTAGCAAACATTAAGGACAATTACAGGTATGCTGATTATATATTATTGATGTATGATATTTTTTCTGAAGTTAAATGAATTATCGAGACCATATAATATTTTTTACGCATGTATTACAAATGAATTATACATATATATCCCTTTATTTTCAACATTAAACATTGCTACATCTTTTGTTGTAGAAGTGATTGGGATTTTTCATGGTGATTTTTAGAATCAGCGTGTTTATTTCTTCCAGTACCCCATATTTTCATTACGGAGATATGATAATTAACAGTTTTTGTTAGCTAGTGTTATTACACTAGATGCAATACACTCTCTCACGAAATAAAAATATTTTGGATAGCATCCAAGACATCCACTTTGGCTGCAAATTGTTCTCCCTCTCTATGTTGAAGATCAAATACCTTATTAGGTGGAATGCCTAGCTCCAGTGGCTGCAAAAAACTAGTGGTAAAAACAGTTGTATTATTTGTCAACTTAAGTTCCTCAGCAGAACTTGCTATCTAGAATAATCAAAATGTTCCCTTTCCTTAAGCTATTCTTCTGTCCATTTTCAATTGGCCTCATAATTGCACAGAAGTTGGTTAACTCTTAAACATCTTTGCTTGGTAAACTTACCAATCACAAGTGGTTGGTAAATTTTCCAAGCTCCTGAATTAAGATAATTGATCTATGAGCTTTTCTTTGTCAACTCATCACAAGCATTTTGAAAAACTAAGTTATTCCAATCCTTAAATATTCGGAGGAAGCTGCTCAGCATTTGAAGTTGCTAATTCCATGTTGCTGAGATAGATTATCAACCAAAATTGAATGACCTGATATTGGTAAATTAGATGCATGCATTTGTTGGTACCACTTAAACAGTTTTGGGCTCATATTTTGCACCACAAATTTGTTTCCTGTTTTTTTTTTTATTGCTGATTTAGTGTCACATACTTCAAATTTTGTTGATTTTTCAGTATGTAAACAAAGTAAGTAAAGGGATGTTTCATTCTTTTTTAATGTCCATTTTACTTTGTTCCATCCTGTCAACCTCTTGTATAATTTTCAGTTTGTGAACCAACAAAGCAGGTCTTGAGGTGTGGTTTCCACATCACATGGAGGAATGTTGCTCTTTTGTGTCACCAGACAATAATAAGTGGTAAATGACACTCATCAACTGGTGCAAATACCACTGCTTTGCTGACTGTAGTTTTGAAAAGTGGTGAAATCCATGTTTAGTCTCCAAAGTAAAGCTCTGGCTATCCCATCTTTTTTCACCATGAAGTGCAGATGTCCTCTGCGGTTATGATGGACATAGTTGCAAGATCCAATCTTCCTTACATTTCGAGTGTATAGCTCTAAAATGGCATTCACAGGCTGACTGAAATGTACTCCAGGTCGAACCTATTGGTAACTCTCTAGGAGTCATCTAGATTAGCTAGAGTATAATCTCACTGTCTCTTCTCAGCCTTGACAATGTCCCCTGCTTACACACTACTAGGACTTCCTCCAGTAATTATCTGGCAGATGCATGAATGGCAAGGATCTGAGTATACTCTTGTTGTGTACCATATCAAAAAATTTCACTATTTCGTACATCACATTATTCCCTCTATTTTTATCTACCAAACACATTATGAGTAATCAAATAGAACAAACTTATTTGCAAGATCTAAACTGCCCAAACATTCCTCATTCATTTAACATATAAGTGGTCTCAATTATGCCCATTTCCACTTATAGGCTGCCAAATCCAACTTACTTTTTTTGACAGCATCCCAATTATTTACTGCCCTAAACACTGCTCATCTTAGTTGTCTTAATTATCCAGTGTACGATTCCTTTCCTTTCAAGAGTGGCACTCGTGCATATATCCACTCTGATATGCCTTGTCAAAGGTATAGTAATTGGGAATCTGCCATTTTGATCTCTTTATCCCATTCTGTCAAATTCACCTGTTGCCTTTATCTTTCTCCCAACTCCAATAATGACCTGGAACTCTTTTCCTTTCTCTGAAACTCAACTTTCTCCCATCCAATTTTCCTTGGTAATGTTCATAACTCTACATTCCTCCAATTTTTTTTTTTTTTATGAAAACCCCAAACGAGAGATATTAGAACCGATAGCACTTGGTACCGAGCATGGGTTGAGCAGACAAAAGAAGATATTTGTTGACATTAAACTTGAACTTGAACCTAGTAGACTAAGTTTCAGGAAATACATATGAAGGAAGGTTGTTCCAGAAAATGGCAGTTGAATGAATAAACAAGTAAGATGAAAAGTTGGTTCTGTGAGTTTGACGTTGGACAGTAAATGGATGTTGGTTGGTGGCAGCACATCTTTGGACTGTTTTGAAAGAGAGAGTGGGAATTATAGAAGCCAATTCAGAAGAACAGTGCCGATGGAAGTATCTGTAGAAAAGTCATGCAGCAGAAACAACCATGAGATGAGAGTGGATAGATTCTGTTAGAGATGAATCATTAATTAGCCTAACTGCCCTTTTCTGAATGGAATCTAGAAGCCTGAGAGAGGTTTTGGGGACACCGCCCCAGATGTCAAAAAAATATTCCAATGTTAGAGCAGATATGTGATTTGTACAGAGTGAACAGCTGTTTGAAAGAAAAGTAATGCCGACAGCAAAAGAGAAACCAAAGTTTTTTAGATGCAGAGGAAGCAATATTTGTAAGGTGCTTGTGCCAAGAAAGATTAGAAGTCAGGGTAATCCACAAAAGAGATATATCATTTTGCCTAGAAATCGGAATGTCACCAAAGATAAGAATAGGAGCAGAAGAATCCTTTTTGTGAGATATAAGACAAGACTGAGTTTTAGAAGAATTGAAATCAACTAAGTTGTCCTTGCCCCACTGGAGAATTACCTGGAGGTCGGCATTTAAGGAATTGGTAGCGGATATTCGAGAAGTTCTGCCCAGATATTCTGCCCAGATGTTCGGATATTCTGGCCAGACACGATAGGAGGGAGTATATGATGAGAGCCTTGTCGATCAATTCGGCCCTGGAAAGATTGTGCAAGGCTCAAGGGGTAGAATTTTTTTCAGCCTGGACTGTACTTGTTAACAGGAGAGATTGCTTCTACAGGGATGGGATACACTTAAATAGAAAGGGTGCAAGAATATTTGCTGATGCTATCGAGGCAGTGTTAGGTGGGTCGGAAAACTGCTAGCTTGGGGGGGAGACAAAGACCAATAGATTGACAGTAGCCACTGGCAGAGGTGAAAGAGATTCTTGCACTGCTTCTATTAGAATGAGCAGAAGCCTGGAAAACAAGATGCATGGTATTTCAGAGACTGCTGGGAGCCATTGCGGTACAAGTAAACACATGGGTTGTGTTAGGGTAGCTAAGAATAGAAACAGGTGCAGGTATACTTGCGTGTACACCAATGCTAGGAGTTTAGTAAATAAATTTGATGAATTTGAGGTATTGCTCAAAACATCAAAGGCAGATATTGTTGGGATATCAGAGACGTGGTGTCACACAGATATAAGGGATGCAGAACTGCAATTTGGGGAGTACAGCGTCTACAGAAAGGATAGACAGGATAGGAAGGGGGAGGGGTTATGCTATTAGTTAAGAAACACATAAAAACCAAGGAAGTGAAGCCAGTCGACATCACTGGACAGTACAGTGTTGAGTCAGTTTGGTGTGACATAAGCATTGGGAGATCAAAACTGAGAGTAGGAGTGTGCTATAGGCCTAATGACTCTGATGAGTATAATAAGGAACTGTACAGGGAAATAGAGTGGGCCAGTAAATCAGAGAGTCGTATAATGGGAGATTTTAATTTCCCAGATATTGACTGGAATTTGGGGGCTGGTTACTCACACACTAGCAGGGCTTTTGTGGATTTATTGGATGATTGTTTTTCTACATCACCATGTTCGGGAGGCAACTAGAGGGTTATTTGTTATTTTGGTTTTTTAGGAGCATTAGCAACTAAGGCCATATTGCTCCGGGATATGCGGTGGTCATTCCCTGACCTTTCCGCATCCTCTGTATTTGGTGGTGACGGGTTCGAACCCCGGTCTAATCAAGAAGCGTGTGCGACGCACTGCTGCTCCTTCCCACCTGGCTACAGAGGCGCCAGGCAACTAGAGGGAGTAATACTCTTGATTTGATTATCAGCAGTGATTCTTCATGCATTAAGAATCTGCAGATAAACGAACCACTAGGTGGCAGTGATCACAGTGTGCTGAAGTGGGATTTACTCAAAGAGGTAACTACCATTAAGGGTAAAGGGAAGGGTTATTGCTTCCGTAAAGGCGACTACGATGGACTGAGACAGTATTTAAATTCTATACAGTGGGACCAACTGATGATGTTACCAACAGCAAATTCAAAATGGGAAGCATTCAAAGAACTTATCTTGGAAGCTACTAGGCTTTACATACCAACTAAGAAATATTGTTCAAGGTTTAGGCCAAAATGGATGTCAGATGAACTAATGAGGCATATGGCAGAGAAGAAAAATGCATGGGATACTTACAAATTAACACATGACACAGAAGCCTATGATAGATACAAGTTGATATGCAACCAAGTTACAAAGGAGGTTAGGCAGGCAAAGGCAGATTACGAGAAATCCTTGGCAAGGGATGCAAAGAAAAACAGCAAAGAGTTCTTTACTTATGTTAACTCTAGAAGGAAGGGGATGAATCAGATTGGTCCACTTGATATTGATGGGTCAAGTGTTGATGATCCTTCTCAGGTAGCTAACAAACTAAATGAATATTTTGCATCGACATTCACACATGAGGAGTTATTCAGCAAGGAGAATGCCAGAGGTGTATTCAACTCTAGCAGTAAGCTACAGAATCTTGAAATAACTGGGAGTAAAGTGGAGGAGAAACTGTTGAAGATAAACACAAGAAAGGCACCCGGGGTGGATGGGATCTATCCAGTTATATTAAAGGAGGCAGCAAAGGAAGTAAGCAAACCTTTAGCCATAATTATGAGAGCTTCCTTGGACTCAGGGGAGGTACCCATAGACTGGAAATGTGCAAATGTGACCCCAATTCACAAAGGAGGATCAAAGGCTGACACAAGTAATTATAGACCTGTGAGCTTAACTTCTGTTCCAGGAAAATTAATGGAGGCACTGGTTAAAGAAGCACTGCAGGATCATTTAGACAAGACTTCAGTTATAGCTCAGACACAGCATGGTTTTGTTAAGGGGAAGTCTTGCCTGACCAACTTGATTGGATATTATGATGCAGTCACAAAAGAACTGGATGCAGGGAATAACTTTGATATTATATACTTGGATCTTAGAAAGGCTTTTGATACTGTTGCACATGGAAGACTGCTACACAAATTGGAGCAGTGTGACATTGGAGGCAAATTGCTGCTATGGATAAAGGGGTGGTTGAGGGGGAGAAGACAGAGAGTGGTAATCAATGGACACTGCTCATCGTGGACTAATGTTATTAGTGGAGTTCCTCAGGGCTCAGTGTTGGGTCCATTATTGTTTTCTGCATTTATAAATGATATTGATGATGGTATATCAAGCTTAATGTCCAAGTTTGCAGATGATACAAAGGTTGGCAGGGTTGTCAAGGACACTACTGACACTATGCTGCTGCAACAGGATCTGGAAAGGTTGAGCAGATGGGCTGAGAGGTGGCAAATGAAGTTTAACATTGCCAAATGTAAAGTACTACACATGGGAAACAGCAACCCCAGAGCAACGTATCAACTCTGTGGTACTACACTGACAGTGGTAGAGAATGAAAGGGACTTGGAGGTGGTTGTGCAGGCAGATATGAAGTTCTCTGAGCAGTGCAGATGGGCTGCAAGAGTAGCTCATGGAGTATTGTCAATGATATACAGGAATTTTTCCAGCAGGGATAAGGAGGTGATTATTCCATTGTATAAGGCAATGGCCAGGCCACACCTAAAGTACTGTATACAGGTCTGGAGGCCTCATTTCAAGAAGGATGTAGAGCTGCTGGAACGAGTACAGAGAAGGGCAACAAGATTAGTGAATGGAACAAAGGGGTGCTCTTACGAAGAAAGGCTTAAGTTTTGCAAATTACAGTGTCTGGAGACTAGGCACCAGCGAGGTGATCTGATAGAGGTGTATAAAGCCTTGAATGGTTTAAGCATGCTCAATGCTGATGGGATTCTTCCTCTAGCTCAGAAAAATCACCTGAGAGGGCATAAATTCAAATTGAGGAAAGACAGATGTAGGATAGACGTGAGGAAATTTGCCTTTAGTCAGCGGGTGGTTGGTTGGTGGAACAGACTTCCATCCCTTGAGGTGGATGGTTGATAGCCTAAATACGTTTAAGGCTCAGCTGGACAGGTATTTGGAACGAACAGAGGGGTGAAGTGGAAGTGGGTTTTTTTTTTTTGGCTGATGCTGCATAAGCTTGCTTTCTTGCATCAAATGCCTCTACTAATGCTAATGCTAAGTTGAGGCTGATTAAGCAGGGAAAAATTTCTGAAACTGGAAAGCGGAATGCAATGTGCTATCATCAGCAAAACTATGGATAGGATTTCCGGTCAATGGAAGAAGGTCATTAATATACATGAGGAAAAGAGTGAGGGAAAGAACTGAACCTTGGGGGAACACCAACATAATGGAGAAGTTAGAAGACAGAGGGCCATCTACTGTCACAATCAGTGAGCGGTCAAAGAGAAAACTGGATAAGCAATTACAAAAAACAGTTGGCAAACCATTAGATGGAAGCTTGTTTAGAAGACCTTTATGCGAAACACGATCAAAATCATTTGAAATGTCAAAATCCTTCTGACGGAATACCATAGGAGGCACTGAATGAAGTGTGTTGGGAATGGTCGGAGGTGTTTTACCAAAATCATTAATACACGAGTTGGAAGAAAAATTGGATGCTAGCAGATCAGCTTTATCCTTAGCTGAAGTGACAACAGAACCATCTGGTTTTGACAGAGGTGGGAGCAGAGATAGGCAAAAGTTGCGGCCAATAGCTTTGGCAAGAGACCAGAATGCTCAGCTACCATTAGGGCAAAACACAAGTTTTCTACTCTTAGCCTGTTTAACCTAGCTTGGATTGATTAATAACTGCTTTACAATGTTGCAAGCTTTGGTGTAAGCTGAAAATGAAAAGAACTGGAAACAAGCCAATTATGATATGCAACATTCTTCTCTTGAACAGCCTTAGCACATTTATTGGAAAACCAAGGTTTAGATAAAGGACAAGATTTTAAAGTTGAGTGTGGAATAAAGGATTCCATTCCTATACGAATAATTTCACTGACACAATCTGAGCAAACGCTGACATCAGAAGTTTTGAAACAGTAATCTGACCAGGGAAAAGAAGAAAAGAAATTTCGCAGGTCATCCCATTTTGCATTCTTGTAATGCCAAACAATACAAGGTTGGGAATAGCCATGAAATAAAGGATGTAGAGCTGCTGGAATGAGTACAGAGAAGGGCAACAAGATTAGTAAATGGAACAAAGGGTTGCTCTTACGAAGAAAGGCTTAAGTTTTGCAAATTACAGTGTCTGGAGACTAGGCACCGGCGAGGTGATCTGACAGAGGTGTATAAAGCCTTGAATGGTTTGAGCATGCTCGATGCTGATGGGATTCTTTCTCTTGCTCAGAATAATCACCTGAGAGAGCATAAATTTAAATTGAGGAAAGACAGATGTAGGATAGATGTGCGGAAATTTGCCTTTAGCCAGCGGGTAGTTGGTTGGTGGAACAGACTTCCCTCCCTTGTTGTGGAAGTTAATAGCCTAAATAAATTTAAGGCTCAGCTGGACAGGTATTTCAAACGAACGGAGGGGTGAAGTGGAAGTTTTTTTTTTTTTTTTTGGCTGATGCTGCACAAGCTTGCTTTCTTGCATCATATACCTCTACTAATGCTAATTCCTCCATTGGAGAAAAGACAATCACCAAGTTGTGATCTGAGGTGCCTAAAGTACCACTCACTTCGACCATGTACTTAAAAGGATTGTTTGTGAGAAAAAGATCAAGCATGTTGGCTGTATGGTTAGGATTGTCCAGTATTCTGGTAGGTAAATGAACAATCTGTGCGAGGTCATTAGTAATTGCACAAGACTCAGCATCTCAACCAGCTGGGTCTGTGTGACTAGAAAACTGAAGCCAGCTGGAGTTGTGAACATTAAAATCACCAAGGAAAATTACCTCACCGTTAGGAAAGTTGGACTGGAGAAAGTCAAGTTGCAAAGAGAGGAAGTCAAATAGTCATTCTCCCAAATCCACTAATCACTTGTGATTAGTGGAGTTGGGAGAATGGTAGAGACAACAGATGAATTTGACAGAATGAGGTAGAGAGATTTTAAGCCACAGAAGATCAAAAAGAGGAGATTTATCCATTCAACTTATGTTTTCTGGAACAACTTTCCTTCATGTGTATTTTTTGAAAACTACAATTTACAGAAATTCAAGTATAATGTCAGCAAGTACCCTTCTTCTGTCTTCTCAACCTTCAACTCACACATGGTACTACGTTCAATAGGTTCTAATGCTTTTCATGTTTGGGGATTTCATACATACATATATATATATATATATATACAGTAAACCCCCGCTATTTGCGGGAGTTACGTTCCTGAGAAATGTCGCGAATACCGAAAATGCGAATACTGAGTTATGGCTCCCATAGTAATAAAGGGGTTCCGTTCCAAAGTATGAAATATATAAGAAAAACTAGTCTAAAATTTTGTCTATGTATGTGTTATATGTACCTTCATAATATGACTATGTACATAGACTGTAGTGAATTGCAAGCATATGGCATCGAAACGAAAATAAGAAACAATTTAATATTAAATGTAATATTTATTAGAAATTTCAAACAAATCTTTCAAACCAGCACCTTTGCTGGCTAAAAAACGTATCCCGCCAGAGCTATCACCACTTTCGCTAAAGTGTTGATAAAGGAGTTTTGCCTTTTCACGAATGATGAGTGAACTTAACGGAATTTTATTTTGAGTTCGGTCTTCTATCCACAGATTTAAAGCCTTTTCCATATTTCCTAATTTAACATCACGAGTTACAGAGCAAATTTTTGAAACAATTAGCGCGTTTTCACGGACACTACGGCGGATTTTTTCTTCCGATTTTTTGATTGATCGTAACGTTGACTCATTGATTTTATAATGTTTTGCCACTGAGGAGACACTTTAACCATTAGAAATTTTGTCTAATTACTCAATTTTATTCACTAATGTCATCACCTTCTTTGATATTTTCACATTTCTCTTGTTATTCGTAGCCATATTTTTGTACGGGTTAGAAAGAACTTGTCCACAATAAAGTCACTTTCATCCGTTAACACACTCGAAAAAGTCTGTTTTACACTGCAAAACGGTAGATTTATCACTTTTGTAAGCATATCAATTTATAAATTGATAAATTTATTTAATTTATAAGCATATAAATTAAAAGCAAACGACAAAAACTTCCATTACAAGCGCATAACACATACTGAACAAGGATTAGCGAGAAACATCCACACTCGCGATTTTGTCACCCCTCTCCCCCCACCCACTGAGCGCTGTTTTGACCAGGAAAGATAATTGTAGCCACGCCCATGATTTTTTATGGCGGATAATATTCACGGCGCTTTAAAATTCACATTTTAAATGCAGCGATTCCATGACCATTATTGGCCTCGTGGTCCTCTGTCAAGATGGGGCATGATGGTCAGTCTATCTTATTTTAATTTATTTTGATTTTGTTATCGTTTGGTAGTTCCTTTAACCCTCTTTTGGTATATTTCACGCCTTTTGGAGCTGGTACCTTTCAGGGGGGGTTCCGCTAAATTAATAAATAATTGGCATTATCCTAAATTTTGTATAGTTTTTGTTAATTGGATTTAAAGATCGAAATTATATAAGGGTTTCTGGGCTACTAATTATATCTATTTCTTTTTTCGTTTGATTGTTTATTTGGGTTATTTTATGTTAATTTTCGCTCTACAGTTTTTACCATACTACTGGCCTATGTTATATTTTATTAAATTTAAAAAATTGGATATATATATATATATATATAAATCTTTGTGTAGGAAAGTTTCTAATTTATTATTTTTTTTAACGTTCAACAAAAAATTCTAAATAAACTGATTTGTATGCTTCCATTCAGAATGGAAGCATACCAGCAATGTGCTGATGCAATTATTCAGCATGCATACCAGTAATCACATATGCTACTCTAAGACCACAGCCACAATTAAATAACATAGACCACACTTAATGACAACTTAATATTTAGACATACAAGTTAGTGTAATGAATCAGTTCTGTACGTAGTAAATCACTACTTACACTGAAGTTAGTGAAACGGCATCGTTTTCATTACATCTCAAACACAACAAGTCGCCTGTCACTGTACCACTTTGGATAAGTAACGCTTCTCCATTAGAGAAGACTATTGTTACTTAGTCTCAGTGGATCCCACCACCTAGATGGACATTTCAGGGCTATTTGGCCCTTCATCGGTGGGTGGGTACCTGGTGGTATAATGAGTGACTGGATTGTCATACTTGTTATACCATCAGGTACCTAACTACCCACCAAGGAAGGGCCAAACAGCCATCTGGGTGGTTGTATCCACTGAGAATAAATGATAGCATTACTTATTCAAAATAGTACAATAAAAATACTAAACTAGTTAAGGGATGGAGATGTGAGATGTTCAAGCAATGAATATCCATGAATAAATAAATAAAGCTTGAGGTCTTTAAAACATATAGATAAAAAGAGTTGATTGCAATGTGGTAAAGATAATTAAAAATACATTCAAACAGGAAGACATACATACTTAGGTCCCGTGTACCCTGCAGGACAAAAGCAGGTTCCGTTCACAGGATCACATAAAGCTCCATTGTTGCAACTGCAAGTGTTTTGGCAGCTACTCCCATAAGTGAGTGCAGGGCACGAACGAGAACAATCTTCTCCAGTCCATCCAGGATTGCATTTACAATTACCTGTGTGTGGATGACACCTGTGCAAGAATTATTATATTTTTTAAAATAATCATAATTTTTGTCTTATGAGTTTTTCATATAGTCAGTCCTCGACTTATGATGCTCCATTCTTATGACATTTACTACTTAAGGAACATGCTCCATTAAGGTCCTGATCCACACTTGTGAAGCTAAGTTGGCCAGCCGGCCTGATATATAAAATAGTTTCTTATCTTGATTATTATTTATTTATTGATTTGACAAAGCATATGAGTATGCATGCATATGTAATTCAGATAGCTAATTGGGTTAAATCTATGGAAAATAGTGATTATTCTATTTAGTAGTGGTTCTTGACTTACTGACGGTGGGAAAACTACATATTGTTTACTATTTTTTAAATATATTTGGTCTTAAATTTTCTCTTATCTGGATGATAAGAGAAAATCAACTGTGACATATTTCTGGTTCTCTGGAACAAAGAACCCTATTAATGGATATAAAGATGAGTAATTAGGAATTCTGGGAAAGGTGAGACACCTGCAAACAACAGTCAAGCCTTGAATATTCCTTGAACTTCTGCTCCAATGCAAGAAACAGTAATATTCAAATAGCAAGTGGGATTTACTACTAATGTTAGAATATTTCTTATCATTTGGATGAAGGATCAAACTCCAATATTTTAAAGCCCAAATTTTTTACATTGCTCTCATAGAAACATGTGCTTTATTCAAGACAATTTTCAGGAATCAGTTGAGTCATAAGTGTGAGGACTATCTATATATAAAAAACATATTGCACAATTGATACAGTACTTATGCAGCAATTAATTTTGCAAAAAATATCAAGAAAACTGCAGCAAATTCACAAGGGCTCAATCTATATAATGTCAACAGTTAGATATGGGTCCCAATAAACTGCAATATATTTAATACTGTCATTTTAATCAACGGCAATCAATAAAATCACACATTCAGAGTAAAAGGCTGTTAATTCCAATCATATTTTGGCAAATTATTATAAATAACAGTTCCATAAGTGTGCAATATAAAACTTCCAAGGAGGATTTCTACCAATGCTATTTAGATAGGGACAAAAAAAAAAGGAAAAAAAAAGAAGAAAAAAAAAAGGTTCCTTCCTTACTTATCTCCAATGTAACAAGATAACCAATGAGCTTTTCTCTTTTTATTTTACCAATATCCTACAATTCAATGTTTCCTAAACTGTGCTCAACGGACCTCGTAAATCCCATAACTTAGAAAAGTGGCCCATGGGATGTGATAATAACACACGGCTGATTTTACAGTAAAATCCAATTAACAGTGATAAAAGATACAGGTATGCCTGTAACAACCTAACATATACTTACATCTGTTAAGTATGAATATACACTGATGAACCAAAACATTTTCACCACCTATATAATATGATGTTGGTCCTCCATGTGCAGCCAAATCAGTTTGTACCCAGCGAGGAATGGATGCTACAAGATTTCTAAATGTGTCTTGTGGTATCTGGTACCCACATGTAACCAGCAGATCCTTTAACTCCTGTAAGGTGCGTGGTTGAGATGCCGCAGATTGGAGTTGCTGTTCCAACACAAACCACAGATGATCGATGGGACTGATGTCTGGAGAATTTGGAGAGCAGGGCAATACCGGGAAGTCTTCTTCATGTTCCGCAAACCAGTCTCGAACAATCTGGGCGGTGTGGCATGGTGCATTATCCTGGTGAAAATCAGCACCGCCAGAGGGGAAGACCGCTGCCATGAAAGGGTGTACCTGATCAGCAATGACGTTTAGGTGTTGTGTGTTGGGTTGCCTGAGCGGAGCCCAGAGTTTCCCCCATTAGCCATTGATGTTTAGGTAGGTGGTAGATGTCAGAGTGCCCAGCACATGGATGACTGGACCCAGGGTATCCCAGCAGAACATTGCTTAAAGCATGACATCGCCAGCACCAGCCTGTTTTCATCCCACGGTACATCTAGGTGCCATCACCTCCCCAGGTAAACGACGCACATGTACCCGGCCATCCACATGGTGCAACAGGAAACGTGATTCACTGGACCAGACAACCTTCTTCCAATCACTCAAGGTCATGTTTCGATGCTCGCATGCCCATTGTGAGTGCTGTCATCAGTGAACTGTGGTTAGCATGGGCACTTGGAGTGGCCTGCGACTATGCAGCCCCATTTTCAGCAGGGTTCGATGTATTGTGTGTTGTGATACACTACTCCCGTCAGCAGCATTCTGATTACTTGCGAATGCACAACAGTCGCCCTTCTGTTGCCATGTGCCAATCGGAAGAGCCTTCGAGTATCGATGAGCCATGGTTGTCCCAACACCTTGCCGGCAGTTCGTGGGTTCTCCCTCCTTGGACCACTTTTCATAGGTACTAACCACGGCTGAATGTGAGTTCTCCACCAGCCATGCCATTTCGGACATGCTCTGATCCAGTTATCTGGCCATTACAATTTGGCCTTTGTCAAACTCACTTAAGTCTGCTGCCTTTCCCATCTGAAGAACAAGAGTAACACTGATTAACGGAGCTCATTATCAGACGTTTTTATACTGTGTCCCGACCCGCGCATGCGCCGTAGTTCACCCGCAGCGTTTCGATTTGCATAACAACTTACTGGTCATAATGTTTTGGTTCATCGGTGTATATCGCTGTATTTAAAAAATAGTTATTATATATTTTCAAGTAATTAAATATTCTTTTGTGGCCCATGACTGTTATTTCAAACATGTGTGACGATCTAGGTTCGTACTTGTAATTAGCAAAGGCATATGATTTTTTTTTTTTTTTATGAAAACCCCAAACACAAAAGGTATCAAAACCTATAGTACTTAGTACCGTGTATGGGTTGAAGGAGAAGTATGGGAGGAGGGGGGAGGGTCGGAAACTTTGCTCTAGAGACTAAACATGGGTTTCACCACTTCAAGCCTCCAATAAGCAAAGTGATGCAAGAAAGCAAGATTACATAGCATCAGCCAAAAAAAAAAAAACACCCTTATTTCACCCATCCACTCGCTCCAAATGTTTGTCCAGTCCTGCCTTAAATCTATTTAAGCTATCAACTTCTACAACGACAGATGGAAGTTTGTTTCACCAATCAACCACCCGCTGGCTAAAGGCAAACTTCCGCACATCTATCCTACAACCGTCTTTCCTCAATTTGAATTTATGCCCTCTCAGGCGATTATTCTGAGCAAGAGGAAGCATCCAATCCGCATTTAACATGCTCAAACCATTCGAGGCTTTATACACCTCAATCAGATCACCTCGCAGGTGCCTAGTCTCCAGACACTGTAATTTGCAAAACTTTCTTTATAAGAGCAAACCCCCTTCTTTCCATTCACTAATCTTGTTGCCCTTCTCTGTACTCGTTCCAACAACTCTACATCCTTCTTAAAATAAGGTCTTAAAATAAGACCTGTAAACAGTACTAAAGCTGTGGCCTGACCATTGCCTTATACAAGGGGATAATCACCTCCTTATCTCTGCCAGAAAAATTCCAGTATATCATTGACAAGACACCATGAGCTACTCTTGCAGGCTGACTGCACTGCTCAGAAAACTTCATATCTGCCTGCACAATTATCCCCAGGTCCTTTTCATTCTCTACCGCTGTAAGTGTGATACCACAGAGTTGATACTTTACTCTGGGATTACTGCTTCCCATATGTAGTACTTTACATTTTTCAATATTAAACTTCATTTGCCATCTCTCAGCCCATCTGCTCAACTTTTCAAGATCTTGTTGCAGCAATGTACTGTCAGTGTCATTAACAACCCTGCCAACCTTCGTATCGTCTGCAAACTTGGACATTAAGCTTGATATACCAATAATCAATATCATTTATAAATACAGAAAACAACAATGGACCCAACACTGAACCCTGAGGGACTCCACCAATAACTTTAGTCCACGAAGGGCAGTGTCCATTGATTACCACTCTCTGTCTTCTCCCACTCAACCAGTCATTCTTTTTTATCATTCAGTGTTTTTTTGCTTTATCCATAGCAGCAATTTTTGCCTCCAATGTCACACTGCTCCAATTTGTGCAGCAGTCTTCCATGTGCAACAGTATCAAAGGCTTTTCTAAGATCCAAATAAATGATATCAAAGTTATTCTTTGCATCTAATTCCTTTGTGACTACATCATAGTATCCAAACAAATTAGTCAGACAAGACCTCCCCTTAACGAAAAAAAAACCATGCTGTGTCTGAGCTATAACTGAAGTCTTGTCTAGATGATCCTGCAATGCTTCTTTAACCACTGCCTCCATTAATTTTCCTTGAACAGAAGTTAAACTAACAGGTCTGTAATTACTTGTGTCTCCATTTGATCCTCCTTTGTGAATTGGGGTCACATTTGCATATCTCCAGTCCATGGGTACCTCCCCTGAGTCCAGGGAAGCTCTCATAATTATGGCTAAGGGTTTGCTTACTTCGTTTGCTGCCTCCTTCAATATAACTGGATAGATTCCATCCACTCCAGGTGCCTTTCTTGTGTTTATCTTCAACAATTTCTCTTCCACTTTATTCTCAGTTATTACAAGATTATCTAGCTTACTGCCAGAGTTGAATACACCTCTGGCATTCCCCTCCCTGAATAACTCCTCACGTGTGAATGTTGATGCAAAATATTCATTTAGTTTGTTAGCTACCTGAGCAGGATCATCAACAGTTGGACCATTGATATCAAGTGGAACAATCTGATTCATCCCTTTCATTCTAGAGTTTGCATAAGTAAAGAACTCTTAGCTGTTTTTCTTTGCATCCTTTACCAAAGATTTCTCATAATCTGCCTTCGCCTGCCTAACCTCCTTTGTAACTTGGTTACAGACCAACTTATATCTATCATAGGCTTCTGTGTCACATGTTAATTTATATGTATCCCATGCATTTTTCTTCTCTGTCACATGTCTAATTAGTTCATCTGACCTCCATTTAGGCCTAAATCTTGAACAATATTTCTTTATTGGTATGAAAAGCCTAGTAGCTTCCATGATTAATTCTTTGAATGCTTCCCATTTTGAATTTGCTGTTCGTAACATCATCAGTTGGTTCCACCGTATAGAATTAAAATACTGTCTCAAACCATCGCCTTTATGAAAGCAAAAACCCTTCCCTTTACCCCTGATGGTAGTTACCTCTTTGAGTAAATCCCATTTCGGCACACTGTGATCACTACCACCTAGTGGTTCCTTTATCTGCAGATTCTTGATGCATGAAGAATCACTACTGATAATCAGATCAAAAGTATTACTCCCTCTAGTTGCCTCCCGCACATGCTGCTGTAGAAAACAATCATCCAATAAACCCACAAAAGCCTTTCTAGTGTGTGAGTGACCAACCCACAAATTCCAGTCAATATCTGGGAAATTAAAATCCCCCATTATAAGACACACTAATTTACTGGCCCACTATTTCTCTGCACAATTGCTCATTATACTCATCAGATTCATTAGGCCTATACCACACACCTACTCTCATTTTTCCTTTTCCCAGTGCTTATGTCACACCAAACAGACTCAACATTGCATTGTCCACCCACGTCAATTGGATGCGCTTCCTTTGATTTTATGTGTTTCTTAACTAACAGCGTAACCCCCTTCTCCCTTCCTGTCCCGTCTATCCTTTCTGTACACATTGTATTCCCCAAATTCCAGTTCTGCACTGCTTATGTCTGCGTGACACCTGGGATTACCGCTACCCATATGAAATACCTTACACATTTGCCAATGTTAAACTTCAGTTGCCATTTCTCAGCCCATCTTCCTAATTTTCTGATATCCCAACAATATCTGCCTTTGAAGTCTTGACTAACACTTCAAGCTCATCGAATTTATTAACTATACTCCTAGAACTGGTGTACATGCAAGTATACATGCACCTGTTTCTACTCTTAGTTACCCTAACACGGCCCATGTATTTACTTGTTCCACTGACTCCTAGCAGTCCTGGAAATTCCCACTGCCTTGCTTTCCAGGCTGCTGCTCAATTGCATTTCAATAGAAGTAGTGCAAGAATCACTTTTACCTCTGCCAGCTGCTACCGTTAATCTATTAGTCTGTGTATCCCCCCCCCCAAGCTAGCAGTTTTCCGACTCACCTAACTCTACCTCGATAGCATCAGCAAATATTCTTGCACCCTTTCTTTTTAAGTGTATCCCTTCCCTGTAGAAGCAGTCTCTCCTGTTAATAAGCACAGACCAGGCTGAAAAAAATTCTACTCCTTGAGCCTTGCACAATCTGTCCAGGGCAGAATTGATCGACAAGAATCTCATCATATACTCCCTCCTATCGTGTATGGGCAGAATTGCAGACACTCAAATTCAACCCTAATTCACAGCTTTTTTCCAGCATTGTCTTGTACTTGTTAAGTAATTCTGCCGGTCTCCTACTTTTAATATCATTAGTGCCAATGTGTACAACAATATCACCCTTTGTCTCTATGGTTTCCACCTCAAACATAAAGTGGTTCAAATCTGAAAAAAGGATGGGAAACACTAATTTATTTCGCAATATGTAACTTATAAACCAGATGACTGTGTAAGTTACTATAGGGCTTGGAGACTATGTGTTAAATGAAAAAATCATGGTCTACACGGCTAACAAATGGTCAATGTGATTGGATACTATAATACAGTGAAAGGAACTGGATGCAAAAAATAATTTTGACATCATATTCTTAGATTACAGAAAAGATATTGATACTGTTGTACAAAATGGAGCAGTAAAGCAGTATTGGATATTGCTGCTATGAATAAAGGGATGGTTGAATGAGAATGGATCCTATTTAAATTGAAAAAGTTGTTATTTGTTTGAGAGTGCCAGAGTGCTGTCCATTCTGTTAGGCATGCACCACGAATGATTTGTGGATAGTCTGATGCTGGAACGTGGATATTGGTTAAATCTAAGGTAGATGGATTTTTTGCCACTTTATCGGCCAGTTTACCAGAAATTCCAGAATTTCCAGAAATTCCAGAATGTGCTGGTAATTCTAGAATTTCCAGAATGTGCTGGAATCCAGCAGAAGGTGATCATTTGGTGGTTATCATCTGCTATACAAACTTGGGTAGCAAGGCATTAGGGACAAGTTACTATTGAGAATAAAGGGATGGTTAAGTGAGAGAAGTCAGAGAGATTATTAATGGCCACTACTTTTCACAAACTACTGTTATTAGTGAGTCCCTCAGGATTCAGATCCAGACCTCTTATTGTGAATGGTGCAGATAGGCTGCTATAACAGCTGCTATACAAACTTGGGTAGCAAGGCATTAGGGACAAGTTACTATTGAGAATAAAGGGATGGTTAAGTGAGAGAAGTCAGAGAGATTATTAATGGCCACTACTTTTCACAAACTACTGTTATTAGTGAGTCCCTCAGGATTCAGATCCAGACCTCTTATTGTGAATGGTGCAGATAGGCTGCTATAACAGCTGCTATACAAACTTGGGTAGCAAGGCATTAGGGACAAGTTACTATTGAGAATAAAGGGATGGTTAAGTGAGAGAAGTCAGAGAGATTATTAATGGCCACTACTTTTCACAAACTACTGTTATTAGTGAGTCCCTCAGGATTCAGATCTAGACCTCTTATTGTGAATGGTGCAGATAGGCTGCTATAACAGCTGTTAGGGTCTGTGAATAGTATATAGTAATTTTTCTAGAAGCAAATAGGAAATTATCCTACTTTACAAAACGTACAAGGCAAAGGTGATGCTGCACCTAGAGTACTGCATACAGGTTTGGAAGTCTCATTTTAAGAAGTATGTAAATCTGTTGGAAAAGTTGCTGAGACGAGCAATGAAATCAGTCAGTGGCACAAAAATCATTTTAAAATAATTTAAAAATATAAGTTTCCAATAAAAAATAGAAATTCATTATGTGTACTTGCATCTGTTATAGTGTTAAAATCGTTATCAGAAAACTGCATGGTTTATGTTTCGATATTTCTGTAAATTTTATTATCATTATTAAGTGGAGCAATTTAGGAAATGCATGCAAAATAGGCACGTGAACTTGAGAGTTAAAAACCTAATGACTGAATCCAAAACAGGACTAATAACATTAGTCCACAATGGACACTGCTCTTTGTGGACTAATGTTATTAATAGAGTCCCCCAGGGATCAGTGTTGAGTCCATTGTTGTTTTCTGATATTGATGATATTTATTAATGATATTGATGAAGGTATATCAGGATTAATGTCTAAGTTTGCAGATAATACAAAGATTGGCAGGGTTGTTAACAACACTAATGACAGTAGGCTACTGCAACAGGATCTAGAAAAGTTGGGCAGATGGGTTGAGAGGTGGCAACTGAAGTTTAACATTGAAAATTGTAAAGTACTGCATATGGGTAGCAGCAGTGCTTTTTTTGTAAAAAAATAGGTGCCGGTACTCATTCTTTGCTTTGAGGAAAAATTGAGAATTAAAAGGATATGAAAAGTACTCTGAAAAATTTTTTTCCCTGATATTGTTACTTTAGTAGTAATGTTTTTGAATTAAGAACAACAGATTTAGTATATTAACATAGTTTACTAAGCATAAATTTATTATTCAAGTATATAAAAAAATAATTAAATGTGAGTAAAATAAGTAAATAAATCAGTCATCTACTGAGTGCTGGGCATCCCCCGGATGAAAGGGTCCGTAGTAACGAATGGTCATTAGTGTAGTATCTCAAATAGAGAGCTTTATGGTAACTGAAAAAAAAGTTTCCAGTACCCCAGCTTGGCCTAAAACCAAGGAACTAACGAAAACGTTGTCTATTTGAGTGTTTCCAGTTGTGAGTGACAAGGATGGGAGAAGCAACTCCTACTTCTTCCTGGAGAAGCGATTAAACTCTTGTGGGAGAAGCGACTGGCAGGTGAGGGCCGTGCAAGGCTCAGCGCAGGTGCCTACCCACCACTGGCGCCTCAACACTGGCTCTGAGTACCTCCTTGCCGGGACAACTCCGGCTTTGAAAATTTAAAAAAAAATATTTTTAGTCTCAAAATTTATAAATGACCTTTATTGAATTATTAACTAACTATTTAGCAACCTTTTTGTCACCAAAAGGAGAGTTACTTAGTACAAAGAAGCTCGCTATCGAAGTGCAATATATATATAACAGAGCTCTTTCCAACGGTGTATAATAAGCTATAGGTTGTCAACAACAATTTTTGTCCCCCCCCCACATTTCTTGGACAAATTTTTGTCAACAATGATCAAAATAGCATTATGTTGGCCCACATGATATACAAACCCATGCAAAATTTCGAGTCAATAGGTTGAGTGGTTCCAGAGATACAATGCTACGACAGACAGACAACTGAGTGACATTATAAGGGGTCTTTCGTTAGACTACGGACCCTAAAAATAATAAGTAAAAATAAATAACATAAGTAAAATTAATTTCATAAAGTTTTTGTAGAATATTCCAAATTTTTATTAAGTTTTCATCCGACACCCTATGCCGACTTCTTTTCTTCCTCTTTCTGTGTCGGTTGCTGAATGACATTTCCAAAGCAGCCATGAATCGACATATTTTTCTGGATCGAAGCGGGTCAGCAGTGGGCATACAAATTTAAGAAACAGTATGAAGAAACTGTTTTTGTCATCAACGAAGCTCTTGTTGGGCTGACGATAAGATTCATTTGTGAAAATCCTCGTTTACATTGACTCGATGAAATTGGTATCGTACTCGGAGCGTCCAACAAATGCTTCAATTCTTCCGAAACCATCTTTTCAATTAGGTATCGCCAAAATCCACGAATTGTATCTCTTTCATTTAACTGTAACCTAATTGACAATTTTCTAACTTCATTTTCACCAAATATATTTATAGGTGGTAGATGACTTTCATCAACCGGTGAAATACCACCACTTTGCTTATTGGAGGCTTTAAGTGGTGAAACCCATGTTTAGTCTCTAGAGCAAAGTTTCCAGCATTCCCCTCCCCCCATACTTCTCCTTCAACCCATGCACGGTACTAAGTACTATAGGTTTTGATACCTTTCGTGTTTGGGGTTTTCATAAAAAAAAAAAAAAAAAAAAAAAATATCAACAATTCATGTTTAGAAGGATTAATACCTTCGTTGTCCTCATTTTCCTTTCTCGTCATTGATGTTGTCATTAGTTCCTAAATCTGAATTTTTTCTTCTTTCTTTCTTTTCTTTTTTTTTTTGAAACTGTCCAAAATGTTAGTGTCATTCGGATATTCTGGTACCGTGATTGTGTAAACAGAGATAAGGAAAATTTATGGAAAAATGCCGATAATGCACATCCGCGAAAGGACAGATGATTATTTTTCGAGATAAAAGAAAATCTCTCTCTCCTAATTCTCGAACGGGGCACTTACAATTGATTCACAGTGGTGCCCAACCTACGACCAGCCCGGAAAGTCAACTAAATCAGCATAAAGAAATCTAACTTTTTTTAATATGGTTCCAGTACGGGAAAAGTTTGAACACCAATGCAGTACAAGGTGAACAAGAGCCCATTGGGAATACCCCTTGATCTGCTCACTGTTGACCAGCGCGACACCTCCGTATGTGGGACAGGTGGTCGGATAGGTTTTACCAGGTACCACTAAGTTGCAGAATGGTAATCCCTTCAGCTCTCTTAATTCGTGCAGCAGCACTAATTGCGTAAATTGCCTGAAGGCCAGAAATGCGAACAGTGCATACCAAGTTAATTCTCTCTTAATCCGTTCACTATATGAAAATTTTCTTTGCTCAACGGAAAGTATTTTAATCGTTACTTCCAAGGGGAATTCAAAATAATTCGCTATAAAAGGCTTTGTTAAACAGAGGTCCGACTGAGTAATTTAGAATTATGAAAATGGTTACACAGTTTTATGTAGAAAATATCTTAACAATAGACAGTAAAAAATGCAAATTTAGTTAAATAATTTTAAGCCTATTTGAAAACATGTGAATACATTAGGTAAACGTGAAAAAAAATTTACAGAATATTAAAATTTCGAAATGCGCTGCATCCAAATGTCACTGTTAATAAAGGTTCCGGTATGCCGTACCGCCCCAAAAAAAGCACTGGGTAGCAGTAACCCCAGAGTAACATATCAACTTTGTGGTACTATACTCAGGGTGGTAGAGAATGAAAAGGACCTGGGGATAATTGTGCAGTCAGATATGAAGTTTTCTGAACAGTGCAGACAGTGTGCAAGAGTAGCTCATGTCAATGATATACAAGAATTTTTCTAGCAAGGATAAGGAAGTGATTATCCCCTTGTATAAGGCAATGGTCAGGCCACACCTTGCGTATTGTATACAGGTCTGGAGACCTCATTTTAGGAAGAATGTAGAGCTGTTAGAACGAATACAGAGAATGGCAACAAGATTAGTGAATGGAACAAAGGGTTGCTCATACGAAGAAAGGCTTACAGTGTCTGGAGACTAGGCACCTGCAAGGTGATCTGAATAAGACCTTGAATGGCTCGAGCAAGTTTAAATGCTGATGGCATTCTTCCTGCACAGATTAATCACCTGAGGGGACATAAATTCAAATTGAGGAAGGTCAGTTGTAGAACAGATGTGTAGAATTTTACCTTTGGCCAGTCGATTGCTAGAACAAACTTCCATCAGCCATTGCAGAAGCTGAGCTTAAATAAATTCAAGGCAGAATTAAACATTTGGAGCAAATGGATGGGTGAAATGTGAAGGGTTTTTTCCGGCTGATTCTGTATATGCCTGCTTTCTTGCATTATATGCTTTTACTAATGCTAATGCTAAAACAAGTATGTAGAAAAAAAATCAGCAGTTATTATATTATGCTGTGTATCATCAATGATTTATATGCCCTTTTCCCACATCTGCTCTTGGAAGAGAACCATTCTCTTGTGTTTTCCCTTGTCTCTGCCCCCCCCACCCAATAAGAGCCAACACACTGATGCAACTGCTTCACACATAATATTAGCATTTTGCTAGACATTACTTTCCAATACTGATTATGCAGATATCCACCTCATGTATTGCTGCACTTGAAAAAATTCACTTATACAAGGTAACTTACACTGTGAAACTGTTATATTACGTCAAGCTATAAGACTATCGTGCCATCTGTAAACCATCAAGATGCTGAAAGTGAAAATCTTCACAGGAAACAAGAATATCTATGGACAAGTATCTAACAAATTAGTGCTTTTCTATGGATTCTCCAGACACCTGTTTGGTACTACTCATATTTCCAGCAACAGCAACTGTACCCCGCTCATGCACATAAAGTTCAATCACAATCTCCATTATACTATTCTCAATGACAAGAGTTCTATTGATGAAATCTCTGCTGATGTTGTCATGCTCAAGATTTGGTTTTGTCAGTTAAATACTGTTTACTCATGAAGTGAAAATGTAAACTGATGAAGTGTGGAATTCTAGTACACACTTCATCAGTTCATAGGGAATAACACAACTTACTGAAATGGAGGAAAAAAATCTACATAGATATGATGGAAAAGTATCATCACGAGCAATTCTCTACTGTAAACTGATATGGTATTTATATGGTCATTAGTTAACAGGCCTTAAGCATTCTTCCATAGTGACCGGGTGTCCAAGCTGATGGCTGTCATCGTGAAACAGGTGGGTATATGGGATGTGTTAGGGTAACTAATAATAAGGATAGGTATATATACTTGCATGTATACCAATGCTAGAAGTATAGTAAATAAATTTGAAGAATTTGAAGTGTTGGTCAAGACATCAAAGGCAGATATTGTTAGGAGAGCAAAGACGTGGTGTCACACAGATTAAAGGAATGCAGAACTGGAATTTGAGGAGTACAATGTCTACAGACAGGATAGGAAGAGAGGAGGTGTTATGCTGTTAATTAAGAAAAACATAAAATCAAAAGAAGTGCATCCAGTTGATATACATGAACAGTGCACTGCTGAGTCAGTTTGGTGTGACATAAGCACTGCGAAAACAAAAATAAGAGTAGGAGTATGTTATAGGCCTAATGACTCGAATGAGTACAATGAACAATTGTACAGAGAAAAAAAGTGGGCTAGTAAATCAGAATGTCTTATAATGGCAGATTTTAACTTCCCAGATATTGACTGGAACTTGTGGGTTTCTCACTCACACACTAGTAAGACTTTTATGGATTTATTGGATGGTTGTTTTCTGCAGCAGCATGTTCGAGAGGCAAGGCCAGAGAGGGCAATACTCTTGATCTGGTTATCAGCAGTAATCATTCGTGTATTAAGAATTTGCAGATAAAAGAACCACTAGGTGGCATTGATCACAGTGTACTGATGTGGAATTTACTTAAAGATATAAATACCATCAGGGGGTAAAGGAAAGGGTTTTTACTTCCGTAAAGGTGAGTACAGACAGTTTTTAAATTCTGTACAGTGGGATAAACTGATGATGTTACCAACAGTAAATTCTAAGTGGTAAGCATTCAAGGAATTAATCGTGGATGCTACTAAAAGTTTCATACCTATTAAGAAATATTGTTCAAGGTTTAGGCCTAAATGGTTATCAAATGAACTAATGAGACTCGTGACAGAGAAGAAAAATGCATGGGATACATATAAATTATCAAGCAACTTAGAAGCCTATGGCAGATATAAGCTAGTCTGTAATCAGGTCACAAAGGAGGTCAGGCAGGCGAAGGCAGATTACAAGAAATCTTTGGCAAAAGATGCTAAGAAAAACAGCAAGGATTTCTTTACTTATATAAACTCTAAAAGGAAGGGGATGAATCTGATTGGTCCTCTCGATATCGATGGTTTGACTGTTGATGATCCTGCTCAGATAGCAAACAAACTGAATGAGTATTTTGCATCTACATTCACACATGAGGAGTTATTAAGGTTTGAAAATGGCAGAAGGTTATAAATTGTAGCAGGGTGCTTAATGATTTTGTAATAACTGAGAGCAAAGTGGAGGAGAAATTGTTGAAGTTAAGCATAAGAAAGGCACCTGGGGTGGATGGGATCTATCCATTATATTAAAGGAAGCAACTAAGCAAACCCTTAGCCATAATTATGGGAGCATCCTTGGATTCTGGAGAGGTCCCCACAGACTGGAGATGTGCAAATGTATCCCCAATTCACAAAGGGGGATCGAAGGGTGACAAGTAATTACAGGCCAGTTAGTTTAACTTCTGTTCCGGGTAAAATAATGGAGTCACTGGTTAAAGATGCATTACAGGATCATCTAGATAAGACTGCAGCAATAATTCAGATGCTGCATGGATCTGTTAAGGGAAAGTCTTGTCTGACAAATTTGATAGGATATTATGATGTGGTTACAAAGGAACTGGATGCAAAAAATAATTTTGATATCATATATGTGGATTTCAGGAAAGCTTTTGATAGTGTTGCACATAGAAGAATACTGTACAAATTGGAGCAGAATGGCATTAAGGGTAAGTTGCTACAATGTATAAAAGGATAGTTGAGTGAGAGAAAACAGAGGATGGTAATTAATGGGTGCTCTTCGTGGACTAATGTTATTAGTGGAGTCCCACAGGGTTTGGTGTTGGGTCCTCTGTTGTTTTGTATATTTATCAATGATATTGATGAAGATATATCAGGCTTCGTGTCGAAGTTTGCAGATGATACAAAGGTTGGCAGGGTTGTTAATGGTAATGGCAGTGTGCTACTGCAACAGGATCTAGATAATTTGGGCAGATGGGCTAAGAAGTGGCAACTGAAGTTTAACCTTGACAAATGCAAAGTACTGCATATGAGTAGAAGTGACCCCAGAGAAACGTACCAACTGTGTGGTACTACACTTAAGGTGGTAGAAAATGAAAAAGACCTTGGAGTAATTGTGCAGTCAGAAATGAAGTTTTCTGAGCAATGCACACAGGCTGCCAGGGCAGGTCATGGGGTTTTGTCAATGATTTATAGGAATTTTGCTAGCAGGGAAAAGGGAGTGATTGTCCCTCTGTATAAGGCCATGCCTTGAGTACTGCCTACAGGTCTGGAGGCCTCATTTTAGGAAGGATGTCAATTTGCTTGAGCATGTACAGAGAAGGGCAACAAGATTGGTGAGGGAAATGAAGGGATCCTCTTACCAAGAGAGTCTTAAATTCTGCAAGCTGCAGTGGCTGGAAACTAGGCACCTGCATGGTGATCTGATTGAGGTGTGTAAGGCCTTGAATGGGTTCAGCACGCTGAATTCTGATTGGATCCTTCCACTTGTTCAGATTATGAACCTAAGGGGGCATAAATTCAAATTAAGAAAAGACAGATGTAGAATAGATGTGCGGAAATTTGCCTTTAGCCAGCGGGTGGTTAATTGCTGGAACAAACTTCCATCTGTCGTTGTGGAAGTTGATAGGTTAAATATATTTAAGGAGGAAGTGGACAGGCATTTGGAGGGAATGGTGTGATTTTTTTTTTTTTTTTATTATTTATTTATTATTTTTTTTTTTTGGCTGATGCTGCATAAGCTCATACACTTGCTTTCTTGCATCACATGCCACTACTACTACTCCTCACTGACACCTTTTGGAAGATATTTTTCTGGGGCTGCAGGAAGATGTATCTTTCCAGATAAGGCATGATTTATAAATAAATAAATAAATTTTTCTGTTTATACTCCGGCACGACAACCACGTCAGTAGAGTTTACAATAAATCGTCAATACAAATATTTATCGTATTTAGTAGTCACGGGTCTGAACCCCGGTCCACTCAAGGAACGCGTGCTATGCACCCTCGCTCCTGACCACTGGGCTACGTCATGACTCTGATGGTGTTGCCACCCAGTTGATGGCAGAGCCAGCCCCAAAATTTGCAGAGTCCTGTTCAAGAATTACTTGTGAGGCCCTGGGGTCCTGTGCAATACTTATGCGGAGTATTTTTATAATAGTGATTTTTTTTTTTTTTTTCAAATTTTACTGTAACTAAGACATAACTGAATAATTTTATATTATACTGAACAAAAATTTTAAATACGAGTAATATTTTTTACATTAATTAACAATATCGTTTTGACCATTTGAGCACGGGGCCCTGTTTGACAGAACCGGTTGATGGTTATGTTGGGGAAAACTATGCTAATTGGCCAGCATGGTCACCAAATGTAAACTGCTTTGACTACTACTAGTACCTATAAGGTAATTTAAAGAGCATAGTGTACGAAAAAGAAGCCTAGATAATGCAAACTGCAGTGCTAAACTGAATATAGTAGGGAAGCAATCAGCATCACTGTGAGAATGTTCACTAATTCAATGAGATGAGGTCTGAATTCAAGTGCAAAGACACCTTTCACCTTTTGCACTTCAAAAAATTCACTTCAAACAATTAATATTAGTTTATATGCTTTTTAACGTAATTCCAAAATAAAATGTTCAGACGTGTTTATAACTTTCACCCCCTTATTTTGGCTCCCAGAATGCAGCTGAAAATTTCTTGCACACTCTTGAATATGCTGTATAAAGTTAAAATATTACTCTTTGTGCACAGCCACAAAGTAGTTTTTATCACCAAATGAATTCAGACAAATTATAAAATTTTTCCCATGTAGTTTTTCTTTTCTGGCATGATTTCATACTTACAAAGCAGTATTTTCTTGTTTACAGTTGCATACGTATTGACACTCATCACCAAACTGATCCTCAGGGCAAGCTAAAAAATTTAGAAAATTAATAATAAATAGAGGTTACCTATGAAATCTTTGCATGTTTCAATATATTTAAATAAAAAAACAAAATAATTTTTTTTTATCTCTTCTATGGGACAATGACTCCCAATTCCAAAAGTTTAGATAAATATTTACAATTAAAATCTGTTTTCCAGACACATACACAATGTTTAATAATTAACATGTAGAACATACTTATAACACGTTCACTAACCTAGTAAACATGTTATAAAAATAGCTGCCAACTTTTGACTTTCAAATTTGTTTACAATTCCATGGGGTTCAGGGAATGGTAAAAAAGAGGAAAACAGGACATCTTTGGGCTGAAGCAGATTAGGAAATATGAGGCTAGACAAAACAGGTTTTTTTGCAAAATGTAGAAATGTGTTGTAAAAAAACAGGAGGTAAATATTTTTTTTTGGAAAATGCAAGAGGAATTTATTTGGGAAAAAAATTATATCACTAATAAAATATGCATTTCACATTAAAATCAGCACCATAGGATGGTAAGTTAATACAACATGCTTTCAACCATAAACTTACCTAAGAGATTTTGTCTTCAGATTTAATATTAGTGAGACCAAATGATGCAAGCAAGTGGACTTTTTTTCAGGAACAGCCAATAATAATCATAATATTATTATATTATGTTCAAGATCCTGACCAGCTGCATAACTAAGAATATATCAGACCACTTAGAGAGCCAGAACATTATGGCTGAGCAGCAGAAGGGATATAAGCAGATGAACAGAGGATGCAAGGAGCAATTGGCCACTGATGCTGCAGTTAGAGAGCAAGCCTACCACCACAACTGTACATGGCCTACATCAACTACTACAAGGCCTTTGACTCAATGCCCCATAGCTGACTGATAGAGACACTGAAGATCTACAAAGTCAACCTGGCTCTGACACTTCCTAGAAGCATCCATAGCAAAATGGAGGACCATCATCAGGATCGAGAACATCATGACCAGAACAATACCCATTTATCAGAAGAGCACTCTTCCAGGGAAATGCCCTGAGCCCACTATGGTTCTGTCTAGTGCTTAACCCATAGTCCACCATGCTTAATATCAGCAAGTACGGATATACCCTAAAAGAAGGGAAGAAGAACCTGTATACTCTCACCTGATGGATGACATCTAATTCTATGCCGCAATCAAGAATCAACACCAATAGCTACTCCAGATCACTAAAGAGTTTAGCACTGGCATCAGGATACAATTTGGCCGAGACAAATGCAAGGCCCGTGGATTGCATCAAAGACATCCAGTCGGACAAAACTACCAGCTGAAGACCGGTGAAGGGATTGTAGCCATGACCGTGGGAGAGACATACAAATATCTGTGGATGATGCAGGCCACCAGTTAGAACACAAGGAGATCAAGGCTCACCTCACTGAGAAATACCATTGGAGACTGAAAGGCTTGCTAAAATTAAAGCTGAATGGCAGGAACATGGTCACAGCCATAAACACTAATGCAGTCCCAGTACCAACATACTCCTTCACACCACAGATCGCACCAACACTGAGCTGGAGGAGATTATGAGATCAACCACGATAATGATGACCAACAGCCACCAACACCACTCAAAGTTGGCCATTGAGAGACTGACCACATCCTGTAAAGGAGGGAGAGGACCGACTGACTGACCTCATTGAACAAGAGAAGGTGATTAAGAACCTGTGCAGTTACTTCCAGGAAAATATATCAACTGAAACAGCTACTACAGATCACTAAAGAGTCCAGTACTGACATCAGGTTGCAATTAGCCCTAGACAAATGCAAGACCCATGAAATGCACTGGGGAAATCCAGTTAGACACTGACACAGAGAGAGAGAAAGAGAGACCTAATAAAAAATATCTGGTGATGATGTAGGCTAAGCAGCTAGAGCAGAAGGAGATCAAGGCCTGCCTGCCTGACAGAATTACTATCAGGGACTGAGGAGTCTGCTAAAATCAAACCTGAACGGCAAGAGCACGATCACAGCCATACACACTTATGCAGTACCAGTACTAACATACTTCTTTGGCATCACAAATTGGTACAACACTGAGCTGGAGGAGATTATGAGATCGACCAGGATAATGATGATGACCAAGAGCTGCCAACACCACCTGAAGTCGGCCATTGAGACCACAACCTGTAAAGGAGGGAGGGAATTTTTTTTTTTTTTTTTTCCTGTTTATACTCCAGCACGACAACCTTGAATGACCTCACTGAAAAAGAGAAGGCCATTAAGGACTTGCACAATAGAACACTCAAACTTAACAAGAACTCACTCATACAGAAAGAAGAAACAGACGGAAATATGGAATACAAAGACACTCCAGGGCAAACACTACAATTACTTCCATGTCAAGACTACATAGATAAGATGGCTTCAAATGATTGGCTGAAGGACCTGATGCTTTTTCCCGAGACTGAAGGATTTGCACTTGCCGTCCAAGATCAAGTAACTCTTGCAGGCAAAAAAAATTTTTTTTTTCATTCCATGTTAAATATCAGGGTGATTCTTGTAGATTTAACATTGCTGAATTCAAATATGGCAACCATATTGCTGTAACACACACCAATTTTAAGACAGAAGAGATCAAAGTCAAAAACTAAGTTTCTAGTAAAAAAAGATTTCATATATTTTAAGAAAATGTTACATACAGTACTAAATATTGAAAACTGGGTCTATTAACCTTATTCTATTTACAAAAATGTTTATCTAATAACAAAACACTTATTTTGTCATTTTTTGCTTTTTATAATCGTCCATTGGTGTCTCCCGTACGAGATTCCAACAGCAGTCTGCCAACATATTTGAACTCCACTTTCCTGGGACCATTTTTCCATTTGAGAAATATCTTGGTGAAACCTTTCACTGTGTTCATTGCAGACCACTCCTAAGTTTTCAGGAAAAAAAAGTCTATCTGGGAGGGTAGGAAATAAAGATTTAACATCATATTGCATCCTAACTCATTGTAATTTTCTCATTTCTCATTGTCCAAAAAGTTGTGGCAGATGTTTTTGAATGTCTTCGAGGCTCTTATTTCTGTAGCATTTTAATTTTTTAGTGAATTCCTCCTCTTGAAATAGCAATTTGATTTGAGCACCCACGAAAATTCCCTCTTTTATCTTGGTGTTACTGATTCGAGGTAACTTTTGCCTCAAACAGGAAAATCCTTTTTTTGTTGATCGCTTTCACAAATTTTCTATCAAACTGAGCTTGATGTGCAATGGAGGTAAACAAATTTTTGACTTATCCACCAAAGGATGTGCAATATTTTTTTGGCTTAGTGTAATTTCTGAATTGTCTGGCCATTTTTTTTTACCCTGTAGTTGTAATCCTTTGCTTGGCTGTCCCATTCACATAAAAAGGAGCAGTATTTAGTGTGTCCACTTTGTAACCCAGTCAGCAAAGCTACCACTTTTAGGATGCCAAGCTTAACCTTAAAAACCAACTGTTCATAATTGAGGCATTTCTGGACGTCATGAAATCGTTTATTAACACCAACTTCTATTAGCATGGTAAATAGTATTTACAAAAGCTGAAAATGTTTGGGAGTTTGAAGTCATCATCATCAGCCATTTTCAATCCACTGCAGGATGAAGGCCTCTCCAGCAACTTTCCAGTTCCTTCTGTTTTGAGCACTGGCCATCCATTTACTACCCACAAACTCATGAATTTCATCTATCCATCTCCGCCTTTGTCTTCCAGGTTTTCTTCTAGCTCCTCTTGGGTACCATTCTGTTATTTTCTTAGTCCACCTGTCATCATGTCTTCGAGCTATGTGTCCTGCCCAAGAATATTTTAGTTCTTTAGTTTTGATAAGAATGTCCTTTACTTGAGTTTGCTGCCTAATCCATGTGTTTCTCTCTTATCTAACAGTCTGATTCCCAATATAATTCGTTCCATTCTTCGCTGTGTAGTTCTTAGCTTCTCTTCCATTCTTTTGGTGAGTGCCCAAGTTTCACTTCCATAGTCATGGTGGGGAGTATACACTGATTCATTATTTTATGTTTCAGACAAACTGGGATATTGCTGTTCAGTATGTGACTATATTTCCTGAATGCTATCCATCCAAAATTTATTCTTCTCTTGACTTCCAGCCATTTATCATTATTACAGCTAATAACTTGTCCCAGATAAGTATATGACTCCACCTTTTCAATTACTGATCCTTCAATCATTATTTCCCTTTCCGTGGCATACTTGTTCATCATTACTTTTGTTTTAGCCATATTCATCTTTAGTCCAAAATCCTTACTAACTGTGCATAACTGATTAAGATTTTCCTCTAATTCTTTGGGATCGTGGCTTATGACCACAATGTCATCTGCAAATTGTAAATGGTTTAGGTACTCTCCGTTCACATTGACTCCTTTCTGCGACCAGTCTAATCTTCTGAAAGCTTCCTCAAGGGCAGCAGTAAACAGCTTCGAAGATATTGTGTCTCCTTGTCGAACTCCTTTCTCGATTTTAAATTTGCTACTGTCTTTGTCTAGTCTAATAAAGGATGTAGCACTCTCATATATTTTCTTCAAAATCATAATATATGGAGTATCTATGCCTTGTCTTTCCAGTGCCCGAAACATTGCCTTACGCTGTATGGAGTCAAATGCCTTTTCATAATCCACAAATGCCAGGCATAATGGTGTTTTATATTCATTTGCTTTCTCCATTAGCTGTGATATTACGTGAAGGTGATCCATAGTTGAGAATCCTGTCTTAAAGCCAGCTTGCTCTTTCGGTTGATTCTCATCAAGTATTCTTTCTAATCTGTTAGTAATGACCCTTGTGAACAACTTGTAGATATGGGATAACAAGCTAATTGGTCTATAATTTCCAATTTCTGATTTATCTCCTTTCTTATGCAGCAAAACTATGATTGCATTATTCCACTGCTTAGGCATCACACCTTTTCTAATGCACTTTGTGAAGAGCCTTGCCAGTTTTTGTGTTGTCTCTTCCTCCCAATTTTAACAACTCTACAGTAACTTCATCTTCCCCCGGGGCTTTCCGATTCTTCATTTTCTTCAATGCATGTTCTTCCTCATCAGGAAGAATATCGGGTATGTCGTATGTGTTGCTACTTTGCAATCCATCTTCCCCACTGCTGGTATCATTCCCTCGCTCCTTGTATAATTCTCTATAGTAGTCTTCTGCTATTTGAATTATGCCTTCTCTGCTGTTTATAAGTACATCATCGCTATTTTTCAGTTTCAGTATCATTTGTCTTTCTGTATTACTGCTCATGGCTGCTGATTTAAATCCTTTGTTTTCCCTTAATGCTTGTTCTACTTTTCTTGTGTTAAATCTTCTTATGTCCTCTCTGAGTCTCTTTCTAATGGCTTTGCATAACTCAGTATACTCAATTTTCTCCCTGTCAGTGTTTTTCTTGCTCTTCATTTGTCGTCTTTGGTTCATCATGACAAGTGTTTCTTGACTAATTTTTTCTTCTTTGGATTTCTGTTTCCCTATAGGTTTCTTGGGCTTTATCACTTTCAGAAAGTTGTAATATTCCTCGTCGATATCTTGGTCCTGAGCAGTCTGCAGAAGCTCAAACTTGTTCTTAAGTTCCAGTACATACTGCTTTTTCTCCTCCTCTGTTATTTCAAAGACCTTTGTATTATTTTGTACACCAGACCAAACCTATTGGTAACTCTCTAGGCGGCTTCCGGATCAGCTAGTGTATAATCTTGCTACCTCTACTCTGCCAGATAGTGACTGGAGGGAGTCCGAGTAGTGTGTATGCGGGGAGCATTGTCGAGGCCACGTTATGTCAAGGATCTGGGTATATTCTTACCACATGTACGCCATATACAAAAATTTCATTACTTCATACAGCATGTCCCACCCACTTTTTCTTACTATTGAATACACCATGAATTGTCAAAATAATAGAGCAAGCTTATCTGCGAAAAGATCTAAACCTCCCAAGGACTTCCTAATTCATTTCACAAATATACGTGGTCTTAATCCCAATCTCAACGATGTCCATTTCCACTTGCAGTCTTCCAAACCCCATGTACTTTTTCTGACTGAATCTCAGTTATCAGTTGATTCAACTACTTCTCATCTCAGATGTCCAAATTATTTGCTGTATGATTCCTTTCGCCTCAAAGGTGGTACTTGTGCATATGTCCGTTCTGATATTCCCTGTCAGAGATTTGGCACTTTGGAATCTCCTCTCTTTGATCTTCTTTGGCTTAAAATCTCTCTACCTCATTGTGTCAAATTCATCTGTTGTCTCTACCGTTCTCCCAACTCCACTAATCACTTGGAGCTCTTTGACTTCCTCTCTATGCAACTTGACTTTCTCCAGTCTAACTTTCCTAACAGTGAGGTAATTTTCCTTGGTGATTTTAACATTCACAACTCCAGCTGGCTTCCATTTTCTAGTCACACCGACCCAGCAGGTCGAGATGCTGAGGCTTTTGCAATTACTAATGACCTAGCACAGATTGTTCATTTACCTACAAGAATACCGGACAATCCTAATCATAAAGCCAATACGCTTGATCTTTTTCTCACAAACAACCCTTCTAAGTACAAGGTCGAAGTGAGAGGTCCTTTAGGCACTTCAGATCACAACTTGGTGATTGTCTCTTCTACAATGGAACCTTTATCTCATGGTTATTCCCAACCTCGTATTGTTTGGCATTACAAGAATGCAAAATGTGATGACCTGCGAGACTTCTTTTCTTCTTTTCCTTGGTCTGATTACTGTTTCAAAACTTCTGATGTCAACGTTTGCTCAGATCATGTCAGTGAAATTATTCTTGCAGGAATGGAATCCTCTATCCCACACTCCACTTTAAAATCTCGTCCTTTATCTAAACCTTGGTTTTCCAATAAATGTGCTAAGGCTGTCCAAGAGAAGAATGTTGCATATCGTAATTGGCTTGTTTCTAATTCTTCAGTTTCATTTTCTGCCTACACCAAAGCTCGCAACAATTGTAAAGCAGTTATTAATCAGTCCAAACTAGAGTTTGAACAGGCTAAGAGTAGAAAACTTGCTTCTTGCCCTAATGGTAGCCGAGCATTCTGGTCTCTTGCCAAAGCTATTGGCCGCAACTTTTGCCCATCTCTGCTCCCACCTGTGTCCAAACCAGATGGTTCTGTTGTCACTTCAGCCAAGGATAAAGCTGACCTGCTAGCATCCCATTTTTCTTCCAGCTCATGTATTAATGATCTTGGTAAAACACCTCCCACCATTCCTAACACGCTCCATTCAATGCCTCCTGTGGTCTTCCGTCAAAAGGATATCAGAAGGATTTTGATGAATCTTGATGCTAAGAAAGCTCCAGGTCCTGATGGTATTTTTCCACTTGTTCTCTAAACTTGTGCTCCTGAACTTACTCCTATTCTTTGCCACCTTTTTTCACTTTCTTATTCCAAAGTTGTTTTTCCTTCTGCTTGGAAATTTGCGCTCATATCCAGCCAGTTCCTAGAAAGGGTGACAAATCCCTCCCATCCAATTATCGTCCCATTGCAATTACTTCTACTCTTTCTAAAGTAATCGAGAAATCAATTAACCGCCAACTCTTAAACTACCTAGAAACCTTCCGTCTGATCAACGATCGCCAGTATGGATTCCGTCAGTGTCGATCCACTGGTGATATTCTGGCTTATGTTACCCATTTATGGACTAATTCAATGGAAAGGTTCGGTGAAACACAAATAGTTGCTCTTGACATCTCAAAGGCTTTTGATCGTGTTTGGCATAAAGGTCTTCTAAACAAGCTTCCATCTTATGGTTTGCCAACTGTTTTTAGTAATTGGTTATCCAGTTTTCTCTCTGATCGCTCACTGAGGGTGATGGTAGATGGCTCTCTGTCTTCTAACTTCTCCACTAATGCCGGTGTCCCCCAAGGTTCAGTTCTTTCCCCCACTCTTTTCCTCTTGTATATCAATGACCTTCTTCCATTGACTGGAAATGCTATCCATAGTTTTGCCGATGATAGCACATTGCATTCAACTTTCCATTTTGAGAAACCTTGTCCTGCTCAATCAGCTTCAAGTTCTCGAAAATCTGCTGCCAATTCCTTAAATGCCGATCTTCAGGTAATTCTCCAGTGGGGCAAAGACAACTTTGTTGATTTCAACCCTTCTAAAACTCAGTCTTGTCTTATATCTCGCAAAAAGGATTCTTCTGCTCCTATGTTTAGTGACACTCCGATTTCTAGGCAAAATGATATATCTCTTTTGGGGATTACCCTGACTTCTAATCTCTCTTGGCACAAGCACATTACAAATATTGCTTCCTCTGCATCTAAAAAACTTGGTTTTCTCTTTCGCTCTCAGCGTTACTTTTCTTCCAAACAGCTGCTCACTCTGTATAAATCGCAAATCCGCCCTGCCATGGAATATTGTTCCCACATCTGGGGTGGTGCCCCCAAACCCTCTCTCAGGCTTCTTGATTCCATTCAGAAGAGGGCAGTTAGGTTAATTAATGATTCATCTCTAACAGAGTCTCTCCACTCACTTTCTCATAGACGTACTGTTTCTGCTGCATGCCTCTTCTACAGATACTTCCATGGGCACTGTTCTTCTGAATTGGCTTCTATAATTCCCGCTCTCTCTTTCAAAACAGTCCGAACACGTGCCGCCACCAGCCAACATCCATTTACTGTCCAACTTCAAACCCACAGAACCAACTTTTCATCTTCCTCATTTATTCATTCAACTGCCGTTTTCTGGAACAACCTTCCTTCATACGTATTTCCTGAAAATTACAATCTACAGAAGTTCAAGTCCAATGTCAACAAATATCTTCTTTCGTCTTCTCAACCTCCAACCCAAGCACGGTACTAAGTACTATAGGTTCTAATACCTCTCGTGTTTGGGATTCTCATAAAAAAAAAAAAAAATTATTTACTTGAGTCAGTTTTTTCCTTTCCTTTCCTACATCTATATCAAGTGTACATCTTACCATTCTGTGATAACTTCCAACATTTACCTTATTCAGGACAGTAACATCATTCACAATATATCTTCTGTTAGTGATGATGAAGTCGATTTCATTAGTTGTTAATCCATTTGGACTCTTCCATGTCCACTTTCTGTTCACCCTTTTCTTGAAAAAAAGTGTTCATTACTGACATTCCTGGAGATTCTGCAAATTCCACAAGTCTTTCACCTCTTTTATTTCTTTCACCAATTCCAAAATTTCCTATAGTTCCTCTTTCTGCGTTGTTTTGTCTTTTTCCAACCTTAGCATTGAAGTCCCCCATAATAATAGTGCAGTGGGTTTTCTGCTCATCTAGAAGACTCAATTTCAGTGTACATTTCTTCAACCTCTTCATCATCATGGCTCGATGTTGGTGCATAAATCATTATAATCTTTAGCTTGTACCTCTTAGAAATCTTGAGTATTAGTCTTGACACCCTTGGTGATGTACTTTTGAATTCCAAAATGTTGTTTTTAAAATCTTTATGGAGCACAAACCCAACTCCACCTTCACTCTTTTCACTGTTTCCATTGGTGTACAGCAAATTTCCACTTGATAAACTTATAAGTGATTCATTTCTTCTTCTTGTTTCAGCCAAACCAATGATATTCCAATTCACATTTTCTAATTCCTTTTCCAGCTCTAATATCCTGTCTTCACCGATGAGTGATCGTACGTTATAACAGGCCAAGTTCAATTTCTGTGCATGGCAGCCTGGTCGTACCCAGAGATTCTTAGCACCCTCTGCTTCCACTCTGATCCTCTCGCTGCCATAAGAGGGAGAGTGAAAGCTGCTGGGGACTGAGGGCCATTTGTACTGTTGTGCTCTCATTGCTGGAGGGTTTGGTCTTTTCCTCTTCACGCTGACCAGGCGTCTTGAAGAGAACCACTCTACACGTTCGTTGCCACCTAAGTGACGTAACAGGGCTTACCATCGAGAAGTGTGCATGAGTGGATTTTAGGGAGGCAGGCCAACCGGACTTCTCCTAAATCTTCTGTAATAGAGAGATATTGGATCCATCAGTGTTTTAGGCTGAGTGTCTGATAACACACAGGATACCTGTTCCCTCTAAGCGTGGTAGCCACAGATATTCGATTTGTATTCTTGACAGCATATTTTTTGCATAAGAACCTACAGGTTCTCTTACATTTCCTTCGTGGGAACTGCATGGACCAATGGTATACTTATTTCCATTATGAAGTAAAACTGCTTTCAAACTGACGTCTCCAAGCAGTGGAGGCTATTCAAAGAACAGCCTCTATTGCTCGGGGACGTGCTCCAGATGTAACTGTTTCATTAATTCCTGGACATTGTTACAAAAAACATTGTTACAACAAAACAGTGTTGTTTACGAATAGAGACTTTTTGAAATATGAAAATGCTTGCTTGATGCAGAACCCACACGTATACAAACTGGTAGAGAAGTTTCAAGAAGGCTCAATAATATTTTTAGAGAACTCCGTCAAACGTTCTAGAACTTTCCAGAAACATCCCAACCTTTGTTCCACACGTAACAATATTCTTGACCCAGAACATTCTCGAATGTTGTAGAAAGATCCAGAATGCTCTAGAAATCTCCCAAATTGTCTAGAAAAAAATAAAATAAAAATGAACGGATAAAATATATAGAAAATATGAAAAAAAAAAAAAAAAAAAAAAAAACACTTACAGGTCTTGGTTTTCGGTCATTAACTTACAATATTTAAAAACTAGCTACAACACTGTAGCCAAGTGGTCAGGAGCGGGAGTGCAGTAGCACACGCTCTTTGAATAGACCGGAGTTGAAGCCCCTGACCACTAAATATGGCCGATCTGCCAACCCACACTGGACCAGCGTGGCAAATTATGGTCCATTTCCCTCAACATGAATTGTTGAGGAGGCTTCCATACTGCAGTGGGTTGATAATGGCTGCAGTTCAACTTTTTTTTTTTTTTTTTTTTTTATTTGAAAACTGAGGGTGACGAGAACTTTTTAAGTACATATGAGTTTTTGAACATATTCCCTACGAGAAACTGTCAAAATTATTTCAGGAAGGAAATTGATACTGGCCACTGCAATCAACACCAGAACTACAGGATATACATCACTAACGACCAATACAATAATATACGATCTAAGCCAGAAGGCCGAGAAGCAATCACCAAAGAGTGACAGATGACACATGTGAATGATGCCACCTGGTCCCAGAAACAAACCAGCACATCACTGCAAGATTCACAGGTTGATTAGCCAGATGGAGTATACTCATAGACATGATCAGTTCGCCAAGATGATATATGAGAAGCTAGTGCAAAAATACCAGCTGATTCAAGAAAGCTGTAGTGTATTAAAATTTTTAACCTTGGGCCATTCTAGAGATCCCTACTGAATAATGGGACCATGCCATAATAACAGATAAGACAATCCTGCACAACGCACCACATAACCCTCATCAACAAAAAGGAAAAGAACTAAGTACCTGATCGATATTGTGTATGTTCTATGTAAAGAATGAGGCAGTAACTCAGCATTGTTATAGACCTTTATAAGAACTTAAACAACAGGGTGGATGCCTTCGAATGATTTAAACTGAGGGACCCATCAATCTCAGCTAACCACATCAATGCAGTGCTCGCAATTGATCATCAAGCAACGAAGCAACAATCCCCACGGCAGAATGCATTGGACCCACAGGAGCTAGTTGCTGTCGGTGACTCTATTGTCGGAGAAATAGGAAAAATGGGAAAATATTGTGCAAAAAGGATAGCTGGAATAGAATCTGAATATGTCTGCAGGGTCAAAAGCTGATGAAGTTGTAGAGAATGAAAAAGACCTGGGGGTACTGTGCAATCAGATATGAATTTTTCTGAGCAGTGCAGACAGGTTGTCAGAGCAGGTCATGGAGTCAATGATATAGAGTATTTTGCTAGCAGGGATAAGGTGATTATCTCTTTGTATAAGGCAATGGTCAAGCCACACCTTGAGAACTGCATATAGGTTTGGAGGCCTCACTTTAGGATGGATGTAGAGTTACTGCAACAAGTACAGAGAAGAGCAAAGAGATTGGTGAGAGGGAACAAAGGGTTGCTCTTTAATTTCCCAGATATTGACTGGAATTTGAGGGCAAGTCACTCACACACTAGCAAGGCTTTTGTGGATTTATTGGATGATTGTTTTCTACATCACCATGTTCGGGAGGCAACTAGAGGGAGTAATACTCTTGATTTGATTATCAGTAGTGATACTTCATGCATTAAGAATCTGCAGATAAATGAACCACTAGGTGGCAGTGATCACAGTGTGCTGAAGCGGGATTTACTCAAAGAGGTAAATACCATTAGGGGCAAAGGGAAGGGTTATTACTTTCGTAAAGGTGACTACGATGGACTGAGACAGTATTTAAATGCTATACAGTGGGACCAACTGATGATGTTACCAACAGCAAATTCAAAATCGGAAGCATTCAAAGAACTTATCTTGGAAGCTACTAGGCTTTACATACCAACTAAGAAATATTGTTCAAGGTTTAGGCCTAAATGGATGTCAGATGAACTAATGAGACATGGCAGAGAAAAAAAAATGCATGGGATACATACAAATTAACAAGTGACACAGAAGCCTATGATAGATACAAGTTGATCTGTAACCAAGTTACAAAGGAGGTTAGGCAGGCGAAGGCAGATTACGAAAAATCTTTGGCAAGGGATGCAAAGAAAAACAGCAAAGAGTTCTTTACTTATGTAAACTCTAGAAGGAAGGGGATGAATCAGATTGGTCCACTTGATATCGATGGGTCAACTGTTGATGATCCTGCTCAGGTAGCTAACAAACTAAATGAATATTTTGCATCAACATTCACACATGAGGAGTTATTCAGCAAGGGGAATGCCAGAAGTGTATTCAACTCTGGCAGTAAGCTAGAGAATCTTGTAATAACTGAGAGTAAAGTGGAGGAGAAATTGTTGAAGATAAACACAAGAAAGGCACTTGGGGTGGATGGGATCTATACAGTTATATTAAAGGAGGCAGCACAGGAAGTAAGCAAACCCTTAGCCATAATTATGAGAGCTTCCTTGGATTCAGGGGAGGTACCCACAACTGGAGATGTGCAAATGTGACCCCAATTCACAAAGGAAGATCAAAGGGTGACACAAGTAATTATCGACCTGTGAGTTTAACTTCTGTTCCAGGAAAATTAATGGAGGCACTGGTTAAAGAAGCACTGCAGGATCATCTAGACAAGATTTCAGTTATAGCTCAGACACAGCATGGTTTTGTTAAGGGGAAGTCTTGCCTGACCAATTTGATTGGATACTATGATGCAGTCAAAAAAGAAATGGATGCAGGGAATAACTTTGATATAATATACTTGGATCTTAGAAAGGCTTTTGATACTGTTGCACATGGAAGACTGCTGCACAAGGAGCAGTGTGGCACTGGAGGCAAATTGCTACTATGGATAAAGGGATGGTTGAGGGGGGGGGGGGAGAAGACAGAGTGGTAATCGATGGACACTGCTCATCGTGGACTAATGTCATTAGTGGAATCCCTCAGTGTTCAGTGTTGGGTCCATTGTTGTTTTCTGTATTTATAAATGATACTGATGATGGTATATCAAGCTTAATGTCCAAGTTTGCAGACGATACAAAGGTTCGCAGGGTTGTTAAGGACACCACTAACACTATGCTGCTGCAACAGGATCTGGAAAGGTTGAGCAGATGGGCTGAGAGGTGGCAAATGAAGTTTAACATTGACAAATGTAAAGTACTACATATGGGAAACAGTAAGCCCAGAATAAAGTATCAACTCTGTGGTACTAAAGTGTAAAGTGTATTTAGTGTCTAACGGCACCAGGGGTTTCCCCCATCTCCGCGTTGCTTTCATTGTGGTTGTACCAGTTCACTGGGAAGGCCAGAGATTTAAAAGTGTATGGATATTGTACACGTGTAGTGTTGTGTTCTGTTGTTCATCTGGCTGTTTAGCTGCTGGACCCCTACTGAGGCCCAACGTTGCCCACACTTAGCCCCGTGGAGGCAGACCAGGTACACCAATATTTTTAGATAAGTACTCTGGCAGGTCCTGCCACCTAATTTCCTGAGATTTCAGTGGATAGGACCTATATAAAAAAAAAAAAAAAAAAAAAGGGGGGGGGGGGGGGTAAACGCTTGAATTTAATTAGGCCGAAAGAGGTTGCAAGTGTGTCGAGTTTGGCATTTAAAATTTTTACGTTGTGTGGGGCATTCGCTTTTCGCTGGCGATATAGGTAGAGTGGGGGAGAGACGGAAGGCTGGGGGGAAAAGACAGAAGTATGGGGTCAATAGGGAAGACGCACCAGGTATATCAGTGGGGCATGCCCTTGCCCCCACCAGAGGGAAATGAGGGGATGGTGGGGTGGGGAGGGGGCAGGAAGTCCTTCCCCTCACCACACCAGGGATAGGGAGAGAAAATGGGCTGGGCAAGGGAGCCCTGCCCAGTTCGCCATAGTGGCAATTTGCAGTGCCCTCCAGCAAGTGCAGTCTGTTGATGACTCGTTGGTGGGGTTTGGTCCTTTTCTAGGTGTGTTGTTTCATCCTGGGAGCGACGACATCCTGGCTGGAGCCACTCCCATTGGTTCCTAGGTCGATGTAGGTACTGGCAGAGGTGAAATTGATTCTTGCACTACTTTTATTGGAATGAGCAGAAGCCTGAAAAACAAGATGCAGGATATTTCAGAGACTGCTGGAAGTCATTGCGGTACAAGTAAACACATGGGTTGTGTTAGGGTAGCTAAGAATAGAAACAGGTGCATGTATACTTGCGTGTACACCAATGCTAGGAGTTGAGTAAATAAATTTGATGAATTTGAGGTATTGCTCAAAACATCAAAGGCAGATATTGTTGGGATATCAGAGACGTGGTGTCACACAGATATAAGGAATGCAGAACTGGAATTTGGGGAGTACAATGTGTATAGAAAGGATAGACAGGACAGGAGGGGAGGAGGGGTTATGCTATTAGTTAAAAAACACATAAAATCCAAGGAAGTGAAGCCAGTCGACATTGATGGACAGGGCAGTGTCGAGTCAGTTTGGTGTGACATAAGCATAGGTAAATCAAAATTGAGAGTAGGAGTGTGCTATAGGCCTAATGACTCTGATGAGTATAATAAGATACTGTACAGGGAAATAGAATGGGCCAGTAAATCAGAGAGTCTTATAATGGGGGATTTTAATTTCCCAGATATTGACTGGAATTTGGGGGCTGGTTACTCACGCACTAGCAGGGCTTTTGTGGATTTATTGGATGATTGTTTTCTACATCAGCATGTTCGGGAGGCAACTAGAGGGAGTAATACTCTTGATTTGATTATCAGCAGTGATTCTTCATGCATTAAGAATCTGCAGATAAATGAACCACTAGGTGGCAGTGATCACAGTGTGCTGAAGTGGGATTTACTCAAAGAGGTAACTACCATTAGGGGTAAAGGGAAGGGTTATTGCTTCCGTAAAGGCGACTACGATGGACTGAGACAGTATTTAAATTCTATACAGTGGGACCAACTGATGATGCTACCAACAGCAAATTCAAAATGGGAAGCATTCAAAGAATTTATCTTGGAAGCTACTAGGCTTTACATACCAACTAAGAAATATTGTTCAAGGTTTAGGCCAAAATGGATGTCAGATGAACTAATGAGGCATATGGCAGAGAAGAAAAATGCATGGGATACTTACAAATTAACACATGACACAGAAGCCTATGATAGATACAAGTTGATATGCAACCAAGTTACAAAGGAGGTTAGGCAGGCGAAGGCAGATTACGAGAAATCCTTGGCAAGGGATGCAAAGAAAAACAGCAAAGAGTTCTTTACTTATGTAAACTCTAGAAGGAAGGGGATGAATCAGATTGGTCCACGTGATATTGATGGGTCAACTGTTGATGATCCTGCTCAGGTAGCTAACAACTAAATGAATATTTTGCATCAACATTCACACATGAGGAGTTATTCAGCGAGGGTAATGCCAGAGGTGTATTCAACTCTAGCAGTAAGCTACAGAATCTTGAAATAACTGGGAGTAAAGTGGAGGAGAAATTGTTGAGGATAAACATAAAAAAGGAACCCGGGGTGGATGGGATCTATCCAGTTATATTAAAGGAGGCAGCAAAGGAAGTAAGCAAACCCCTAGCCATAATTATGAGAGCTTCTTTGGACTCAGGGGAGGTACCCATGGACTGGAGATGTGCAAATGTAACCCCAATTCACAAAGGAGGATCAAAGGCTGACACAAGTAATTATAGACCTGTTAGTTTAACTTCGGTTCCAGGAAAATTAATGGAGGCACTGGTTAAAGAAGCACTGCAGGATCATCTGGACAATAATTCAGTTATAGCTCAGACACAGCATGGTTTTGTTAAGGGCAGGTCTTGTCTGACCAATTTGATTGGATACTATGATGTAGTCACAAAAGAACTGGATGCAGGGAATAACTTTGATATTATATATTTGGATCTTAGAAAGGCTTTTGATACTGTTGCGGATGGAAGACTGCTGCACAAATTGGAGAAGTGTGGCATTGGAGGCAAATTGCTGCTATGGATAAAGGGATGGTTGAGTGGCAGAAGACAGAGAGTGGTAATCAATGGACACTGCTCAACGTGGACTAATGTTATTAGTGGAGTTCCTCAGGGTTCAGTGTTGGGTCCATTGTTGTTTTCTGTATTTATAAATGATATTGATGATGGTGTATCAGGCTTAATGTCCAAGTTTGCAGACGATACCAAGGTTGGCAGGGTTGTTAAGGACACTACTGATACTATGCTGCTGCAACAGGATCTGGAAAGGTTGAGCAGATGGGCTGAGAGGTGGCAAATGAAGTTTAACATTGACAAATGTAAAGTACTACATATGGGAAACAGTAAGCCCAGAATAAAGTATCAACTCTGTGGTACTACGCTGACAGTGGTAGAGAATGAAAAGGACCTGGGGGTAATTGTGCAGGCAGATATGAAGTTCTCTGAGCAGTGCAGACGAGCTGCAAGAGTAGCTCATGGTGTCTTGTCAATGATATACAGGAATTTTTCTAGCAGGGACAGGGATGTGATTATTCCCTTGTATAAGGCATTGGTCAGGCCACACCTTGAGTACTGTATACAGATCTGGAGGCCTCATTTCAAGAAGGATGTAGAGCTGCTGGAACGAGTACAGAGAAGGGCAACAAGATTAGTGAATGGAACAAAGGGTTGCTCTTACAAAGAAAGGCTTAGGTTTTGCAAATTACAGAGCCTGGAGACTAGGCATCGGCGAGGTGATCTGATAGAGGTGTATAAGGCTTTGAATGGCTTGAGCATGCTCAATGCCGATGGGATTCTTCCTCTTGCTCAGAATAATCACCTGAGAGGGCATAAATTCAAATTGAGGAAGGACGGATGTCGGATAGATATGTGGAAATTTGCCTTTAGCCAGCGGGCAGTTGGTTTGTGGAATAGACTCCCATCGCTTGTTGTTGAAGTTGATAGCCTAAACAAATTTAAGGCTCAGCTGGACAGGTATTTCGAACGAACGGAGGGGTGAAATGGGAGTAGTGGTTGGTTTTTTTTTTTTTTTTGGCTGATGCTGAATAAGCTTGCTTTCTTGCATCATATGCCTCTGCTACTGCTAATGCTAACATCATACCAAACATTGAACTTTTAGCTAAGAAGCATCAGGCTCATGGATCCCACTGAATAAAATGAGTAAGTCATCATCATCATCAGCCGTTTTCAATCCATTGCAGGATGAAGGCCTCTCCAGCAACTTTCCAGTTCCTTCTGTTTTGTGCAATGGCTATCCATTTACTACCTACGAACTCGTGAATTTCATCTGTCCATTTCCGTCGTTGTCTTCCAGGTTTACTTCTAACTCCTCTTGGATATCATTCTGTTATTTTCTTAGTCTATCTGTCATCATGTATTCGAGCTGTGTGTCCAGCACAAAACCATTTTAGTTCTTTAGTTTTGATAAGAATGTCCTTTTACTTGAGTTTGCTACCTAATTCATGTATTTTTCTTCTTATCTAACAGTCTGATTCCTAATATAATTCGCTCCATTCTTCGCTGTGTAGTTCTAAGCTTCTCTTTCATTCTTTTGGTGAGTACCCAAGTTTCACTTCCATAAATCATGGTGAGGAGTATACACTGGTTCATTATTTTATGTTTCAGACAGATTGGAATATTGCTCCTCAGTATGTGACTATATTTCTTGATTGCTATCCATCCAAAATTTATTTTCTCTTGACTTCCAGCCATTTATCATTATTATAGCTAATGACTTATCCCAGATAAGTCATTTGAGTGAGCTTCCATCCCAAGTTGCCACCCAAGTTTTCATCCACATGCAACTTGGTAATCATTCATATTTCTTCTTCTACCAGGCTGATAGATTATTTCAAGAAAAAAACACGAGACCAACTGGTCAACTCAAACAAACAAAAAACAATTAATTATCTGAAATTTTGACCATTTAGCCTCGTGGCGGGGATAGGCCAATCACACACCACGAGTTACCGTCCCCACTAGGAGGGGGTTCATCGCTACTACTAGATGGGCACTGCCCTATTTCTTACATAACTGACTTTAACAAATTCTAAAAAGTAACTAAAACTGTTACGAACATCGAACAATTCCTTTAAATTATTTTCAGTAAGAGCGAGCATCCCTCGCTCCAGTCTTGCTCTAATGTCCTGATACAAAGAACACTCCAGCACTGTGTGCAGGCCAGTCTCTGGATTTCCACAAGCACACAGCTCTGTCGGGGACAACCCTAGCCAAAACAACCTTGACTTCGGGCCATGTCCAGTGAGAACTGGACATGGCCCGAAGCCACAAGCCCAAACTGGAGCCAAGAATGTCGCTCTCGGCTCACAACATGAACTGAAGGCATAAAAGTGTACAAATGCCAACCCTTCTCAGAATTGGTCCACTGCAATTGCCAGATGGCCTCCAATTCATCATTGACCCGCCTTGGTTCAGATGATAAATCAAGCATTGTAGCAGCCTGCCCAACTGGGCACAACCTAACGCCAAAAATCTGTCTAGAGATTCCTCTCTTAAGGGCAAACCGCAAGGAATACTGCACCACCACCACTAACTCAGCTGGCATCTTCCCAGAGAGGATGCACAACACATCTGTAGCTACAGGTTGCTACATCCTACAGGTTTTGGTAATTCACAGAAGATCAAACCTTTGAGTAGAAAACAAAATCCTTCGGATATGTGAATGTTTGTTCATCCTCCCCAAGCCCCATCTGCATAAGATCGGGATAAAGATGTTATCATAAAGGAGGTGGAGAGCACGCCCTTCATGCCCCAATCTACACGAGTGACTTGCTGGAGCTTGGCATACAACCGTTTCAATAATAGCATGTGCTACAAAGGTCATACGCTCTCCCAGGCACCTAGATATATTGTTTTCTTCACCACTCTAAGAGAAAAATTTCCAGAGCGGCAAACTGGCGGCAAAGTCAAACTGAGGTGTCCCTCAGAAGAATGGCAACAGAATTTTCATCAGAAACTTGTAGACCTGCCCAATCTAACAATTGGGTCAGAGAAGCCTCTGTCTGCTCCTCCAACATCCAGCAAGAGTCACCACTTACCGGAATAACAACATTCGTCTGTATAAGCTATGATGTTTGTGCCATCCACATGATGCATCATTAGGTACTCGAGCACCCAGTTCCAAAGTGTTGGCCCCAGGACTGAACCTTGAGGACAACCTCAATAGACTGCTCTCACATTCAATGAATGGAGTTGTAACCATTACCTGCCTTCCACAAAAATAGTCTTTCAGAAGGTGGTACAGATTTCCTAGACAGAGATACGCTCTAGCCCTGTGCAGAACACTGTCTCATCACAGAGCATCGAATGCCCCCCCCCCAAAGTCCACGAACAAGCCCAGAACATATCAACTAGATGTTCATCTGTCCATCTCATCAAATGACTAATGGCATCCTCTGAAGAGGATGCCAGCCTTAAACCCAAATTTATTACTGGATGCCAGCCCCTGAGCACCACAGCAGTCCACCAGCCACCCATGGACCAGCCTCTCCAGCAACTTACTAACAACGGGCAACAATGATATTGGCTGAATGTGGCTCATTCATGGGGCTCTCAGGACTCTTGAGGATAACCTTCAGCAGCTCCTCCAGACGAGAGGAAAAACCCTTGTCTCGAAGGCAGGAATTAAACACCTCTAGCATATTGTCCGGGCTCGCCTGACATATGCTTAATTACAGCAGTTTCTATCTGGTCAAGTCCCAGAGCCTTACCATCTTTGGTCTGATGTAGTGCAAAATCGAGCTCAACGGGATAGAAGGGTCACTCGCCTCAGTATCATAATTTTCATTATCATGCACAATTTCTGTTTGCTTTACATTGTCCGGAGTATTCTGTATAAACAGATCATCCAGAAGACAAGAGACAGAATCCATCCACCCCAGGGTATTCCCATAAATTTTCTCAGTGATGAGCTTATAAATCGTAAACCAGGGGTCAGCAGAGCCCCCCTCTCTCTAACAAAAATCTGCCATGAATCTTTCTTACATTGTAATATTTTCTTGGAATACAAATTTCTTTTATCTTGGTATGAGTTTATAAATCGGAAACCAGGAGTCAGCAGAGCCCCTCTCTCTAACAAAAATCTGCCATGAATCCTTCTTACATTGTAATATTTTCTTGGAATACAAATTTCTTTTATCTTGGTATTGTCTCTTCAGTTCATTCACAATCCTAGAAGAGAAATTCCTTCTCTCCCTCCGATATTTCTTCTGAGCACACTGCACCTCATACACGACAGTTCCGCAGTCCACCACAGAACCGACCTCTGAGGTCGGCGCTTCCTTCAAAGACAAAAACCACTCACATCTCTTAGCACATTAGTAATTACTTCAGCCTTCTCTGTCACAGACAAATCATGCTACTGATAACATTGATTTATTGAGGACTGCCACAGAGTGAGAAACCTCATCCAATCAGTGTTTCGGGTTGAAAACCTTCCGGTCTCCTTCCAACATCTCATTGGAAGATCAGTTTTTTTTTTTTTTTTTTTATGTGAACCCCAAACACGAGAGGTATTAGAACCTATAGTACTTAGTACCGTGCTTGGGTTGCTTATTATATTGTAGGTGATAAATCACGATCACTGATCTTTAAGTGCTCAGGCACTTTCCAACCCTCTACAGATCTTAATATAGATCTAGAACATATCGTGACATCAATACATCATTCTCCCACCATCGAAGAGAAGGTAGGCAGTGCTCTGAATCATTGATAAGAACCATCTCCGAGGTAACCAGGAACTCTTCCAGATCTTGTCCTCTTTCATCAGAGCCCTGGCCACCCTAAAAAGTAGATCCAGCATTTGCATCCATACCACTATCAAATGGGTTTGACCCAGTGTATGCACAGCTTGCTCGAGGTATCATATAAATACCTCCATGTACTCAGAGGGTCTACAATATAATGATATCAAATACACCCTTCCTATTCCCACAATCACTTCAACACACGCACCATGCTCTGTGCATAGTGATGAGATCACAGTAACCGCAAGGTCTGGATCAGATATTATAATTACTGAATATGGGGAACGAGGTGCAGCCACCACTCAATATCTCTTCAGGTACCCAATGACCTTATTTTGAAGTACATATGGCTCCTGCAATAACACCAGGTCAACTCCCTTCTCCACAATGACCTGAGCCAACTGCGAGGCTACATTCATAGCCCTCTGACCTTTTGTCTGCATTATGGAGTAAGCCTTCTTAATCTCCATAATCTGTTCAACACTTTACAATGTCTAATACCTGAGCATACTCTGGGCACCCTCTGACCATTCTGCAGCTGACAAGCTGCATTCTGCAACTTGTCAGCTGCAGAATGGTCAGAGGGAACCTTCCTCCTCCAGCAGTTAACACATTTGTGAGAATCCGCATGATTCTCACAATCTCTATAAGAGTAACCTTTCTTTGAGAAAGGTTACTCTTATAGAGAAAGGTTACAGAACAACTCGCCCCTAACAATGCTTCGCGACATGGCTAAAAGCCATACATTTGAAACACTGAGTTCCCAGTTGGAACAGCGAGATCCCTCACTCTGTGGTAGCTCCAATTTACAAAGACTCTAGATCGCGAGACTAGGAATCTCCTGATCTCACCAGAAGTCTGAATGATAAAATTAAAGCCAGGCCTACCCTTGGCTTTATTTCTAGTCAAAATCAGTCTCGGTCCTAAACTATGCCTCAGAATCTCCAGATCCATTAAGATTCCAAATCCACAGCTCGTCCATAAAATGTTCATCCACATCCTGCTCGAGGTCGAAGATCACCAGCTTTGGCTTTCTTTTAAGCAACTTTTCCAACTCTAGGCCCATCTCACCTAGTTGTGAACAATTCGTGATTTTATGAATATCCTGTTCAGATGCAACTTCCAATGCCACACGTCATTCTCAGATAGGTCTAACACCTGTCACCTTTGTGTCCTTCGAGGCTAGACGTATAGTCTTCAAGAGCTCCGACTTCACGTCTTCACTGGTCTTGAATTTCTCCATTATAGCCTTAATTGATCACAGTCTTTGACTTTATCTTTTGCTCCGCGGTTGACATCACAGCCTCGGAATAAGTACTCGCTGCAAGTTGTCTCCCCACAGGCCTGTCTCCAGCTTTGCCTTTAACACAGTATTTTTCAAAATTGTATTTTGGAGAACGTCTTCCAGACAATCCCATAATGTCAGAACCTCTTCTATAACCCTACCTGGAAATTCTTACCCAAAGATTAAAGTTCTTAAACTAGCCTTAACCTCTCTCAGCTCCTCAAACCCAGTTGAGGGAGAAGCAGTTTCAGCTAAGTCTCTCTGAGCAACATTCATCACATACATCTCCTGCGGAGTCTATCGTATATGTATATCTATCGCTATACCCACAGCTTGTGTTCGCAACACCCTGTTTGTACAAGCACCACTCACACAACCTCTTTCTCTTGTGCCTTCAACACTGTTCTTGATGGCAGTTTAGGTCTTATTTTTGGTTTCTTTTTACTCTGATCTTCCATACTGGGCCCAGAAGCATCACTCCATTCTTCCCATACACCCAGATCTTGTAGCCTCACTACTGGTTCTCCATGTCGTGGAATATCACTCACCACCTTAACTTCTTCCTCTAACTACCCTTTCCGGGGGTCTGAGGAAATAATCCTCTTTGATACCATAATACAAAACCAAGAACAAGAAAATATCACTAATAATAAAAATCTAACTTAAATTTAAATTAATATTAGTACTAGAATGATATGAAAGCTCAAACAAATATAACAACACAAAACAGAAACCAAAATATTTGAACACGAAATTTAGAAAGATTGATCAAAACAGCTCACTCTGCCAGCTGGGGATACCCCCAGTCCCAGATAAGTATATGAATCCACCTTTTCAATAATACTGCTACTTCAATAATTATATCCCTTTCTGTGGCATACTTGTTCATCATTACTTTTGTTTTGGCTATATTCATCTTTAGTCTGAAATCCTTACTAACTCTGCATAACTGATTGAGATTTTCATATAATTCTTTGGGATCGTGGCTTATGATCACAATGTCATCTGCAAATCGTAAATGTAGGTACTTTCCATTCCCATTGACTCCTTTCTGAAAGCAGTCTAATCTTCTGAAAGCTTCTTTAAGGGCCGCAGTAAACAACTTAGGAGATACTGTCTCCTTGTCGAACTCCTTTCTCGATTTTAAATTTGCTACTGTCTTTATCTAGTCTAATAAAGGAGGTAGTGTTCTCATATATTTTCTTCAAAATCATAATATATGGGGTATCTACGACTTGTCTTTCCAGTGCCCGAAACATTGCCTTATACTGTATGGAGTCAAATGCCTTTTCATAATCCACAAATGCCAGGCATAATGGTGTTTTATGTTCATTTCCTTTCTCCATTAGCTGTGATATTAGGTGAAGGTGATCCATAGTTGAGAATGCCAGCATGTTCTTTTGGATGATTTTCATAAAGTATTCTTTCTAATCTGTTAGTAATGACTCCTTGTGAACAAAATTTAGATGTGGGATAACAAGCTAATTGGTCTATAATTTCCAATTTCTGATTTATCTACTTTTTTATGAACTATGATTGTATTATTCCACTCCTTAGGCATCACACCTTTTCTAATGCATTTTGTGAAGAGTCTTGCCAGTTTCTGTCATGTCTCTTCCTCCCAATTTTAACAACTCTACAGTAATTTCATCTTCACCCGGGGCTTTCTGATTCTTCATTTTCTTCAATGTATGTTCTACTTCATCAGGAAGGATATCGGGTATGTCGTAGGTGTTACTAATTTGTGATCCATCTTCCCCACTGCTGACATCATTCCCTCGCTCCTTGTATAATTCTCCATAGTAGTCTTCTGCTTTTTGAATTATGCCTTCTCTGCTCTTTATAAGTACACCATTGCTATTCTTCAGTTTCAGTATCATTTGTCTTTCTGTATTACTGCTCATTGGCTGCTGATTTAAGTCCTTTGTTTTCCCTTAATGCTTGTTCTATTTTTCTTGTGTTAAATCTTATGTCCACTCTGAGTCTCTTTCTAATAGCTTTGCATAACTTGGTATACTCAATTTTATCCTTGTCAGTGTTTACCTTGTTCTTCATTTGTTTTTTCCGTTCATCATGACAAGTGTTACTTGACTAATTTTTTCTTCTTTGGATTTCTTTTTTAAGGTTCTTTGGCTTTATCACTTTCAGAAAGTTGTAGTATTCCTCGTCGATATCTTGGTCCTGAACAGTCTGCAGAAGCTCTAACTTGTTAAGTTCCAGTACATACTGCTTTTTCTCCTCTTCTGTTATCTCAAAGACCTTCATATTATTTACTCAAGTTAGTTTTTTTTCCTTTCTTTTCTTACATCTATATCAAGTGTGCATCTTACCATTCTGTGATCACTTCCAACATTTACCTTGTTCAGTACAGTAACATCATTCACGATATATCTTCTGTTAGTGAGGATGAAGTCAATTTCATTAGCTTGTTCGCCCTTTCTGTTCGCCCTTTTCTTGAAAAAAGTGTTCACTACTGACATTCCTTGAGATACTGCAAATTCCACAGGTCTTTCACCTCTTTCATTTCTTTCACCAATTCCAAAATTTCCTATAGTTCCTCTTTCTGCACTGTTTTGTCTCTTTCCAACCTTAGCATTGAAGTCCCCCATAATGATAGTGTAGCGAGTTTTCTGCTCATCTAGAAGACTCTCAATTTTGGTGTACATTTCTTCAACCTCTTCATCTTCATGGCTCAATGTTGGTGCATAAATCATTACAACCTTTGGCTTGTACCTCTTAGAAATCCTAAGTAGTAATCTTGGCACCCTTGGTGATGTACTTTTGAATTCCAAAATGTTGTTTTTTATATCTTTATGGACCAGAAAGCCTACTCCACCTTCGCTCCTTTCACTGTTTCCATTGGTGTACAGCAGATTTCCACTTGATAAACTTATAAGTGATTCATTTCTTCTTCTTGTTTCAGCCAAACCGATGATATTCCAATTCACATTTTCTAATTCCTTTTCCAGCTCAAATATCCTATCTTCACCAATGAGTGATCTTATGTTGTAACAGGCCAAGTTCAGTTTCCGTGCATGGCAACCTGGTCATACCCAGAGATTCTTAGCACCCTCTGCTTCCACTTTGATCCTCTCACTGCCGTATGTAAGATGGAGAGTGAAAGCCACTGGGGACTGAGGGCCATTTGTTACATCGCACTGTAATGTGCTGGAGAGTTTGGCCTTCTCATCTTCACGCTGACCAGGCGTCTTGAAGAGAACCACTCTACAAATTCGTTGCCACCTAAGTGATGTAACAGGGCTTACCATCGAGAAAGTGTGCACGAGTGGATTTTAGGGAAGTAGGCGAATCAGACCTCTAAATCTTCTGAAACAGAAATACATTGGATCCATATGTGTTTTAGACAGTGTCTGATAACACACAGAATGCCTGTTCCCCTCTAAGCCCCCTTTAAAAAAGTATAAAGTATTTTCTTGTTTAAAATTTCATGGGGACGATTAGAGGAAAAAATTGTCCAAAAAAAAAAAAAAAAAAAAAGAGTCCTTTTTGGAGCAAGAATTAAAGAAAAAGTTGAGAAACACTGCTCTTATACTAACCCACTGCCTACAGGTGAACTTAGTGATTCATTTTTCTATTATTCTCTGAACTTTTATATTTGTGTCCACAGTTCATGACTCATCTATGAGGGAAAACAGCCCTTTCTCATTCATTTTACTGACTCCTTCAGTGCACATCGATAAGATCACTCTTTAGTTGTCTTGTCAAATTTTGCAGCCTACACTTTCTCAACTGTTCTTTTCATGTGCATCACTTAACCCCCTCCAGAAGCGCTGTCTTTTTTCAGGTAGTCTCCAGACCCGAATACAATATTGTAAATGCAGCTTAGTCATTGCATCATAAAGTGGAATAACATCTTTCTTCCTACTAGAAAAGCCCATATAAATCATAGACAATACTCCGTGTGCATTCCTAGCCCCTGTTTCCACTGCATGGAAAATTTCATGTCAAAAACTGTATATGATTCAAGCCTGAATCGTAATACACCTGTCTTTTTTTTTTTTTTTTTTGTCTTGAACCATTTTTAGCTCCTTTTCCCCCAGCTTATATGTGAATCAAGGATTATTTCTGGTCCCTGAACGCATATCTTTACATTTAGAAAGGATAAAACTTCAGTTGATCCAAGTTGTCTTTTTGCATAATGAACTCGCTCAAAGTGCTGAACACCTTTCCCATCTTCAAATCATCACCAAACTTTCACAACATACCTTCTATACCTTTGTCAATATCATTTATAAAAATGAGAAATAGGAAAGAAGAAGATACCTGAGGGAGACCCCACTGTTATGCATGAACCGTGAAGACTGACCATTTATGGCAATATTCTGTCTCCTATCTTTTAGTCAGCCTGCAATCCAGCATGGAATCTTACTAATAACTCTAACCCCTTACAGATTATATAACAGCCTTCCATGAGAAAGGCAGTTCTATCAAAAGCTTTACTAAAGTCTACATATAATTTCAAAATTGTTACTGGCATCTGACTGTTTAATAATTACATCATGGTAATTTACCAATTGGTTGGGTATGACCTCTTTCTTAATAACCTCAGGCTGGAATAAAACATACCATTCTCTGAAAAGGCCCTGAATCACAACCTTAACATTACCAATGGTCTGATATATTCAGATTTTTAATTACAACTGAATATATACCATCTTCCAATGGCGCCTTACCCTCCTTTAATCTCAGTGCCTTTTCTAACAAGTGAAATCCTTATAGCACTTATTTTAAAGCAGTCTGATTCCTCAATATTCCCGTAAGTTTCAAGCTTGTTTTTGACCATAAATATCAATGAGAAGTATCTGTTCAACTCATCTATTTCTGTTGGGATTTCTATGGATCATCCATTGCGACCAGTTATGGGATGTATTTGTTTTACTCTCTTCTTTTTTGTATTCATATATGAGAAGAGTTTCCTGTCCCCATTCTTAGTTCTCTTTCTTAATGCTTTCTCATAATCTGCTTTTGCCCGTATCACTCCATCAGTGGCTTCGTTACATATTCCAATGATTTAAAGTGTGGACTGCATAGCTTGACAACTAGGTATCTTAGGGGCATCTAATAGAGGTATATAAGGCCCCTGAAGGGATTCAGTAAAATAGATTAGGGAGATATATTTTCAGTGGCAGAAGAATCAAGGAGCATGAATACAAAATTTTGGGGAGTAACAAGAAGCTAGATCTCTTGAAGTTTACTTTGAGTAGTATGATGTACATCGATGAAATGAATTGTCTACCACAGGGGAAGGCAACTTTCAGCCTGTGGGCCAACTCTGGCCCACGTAATTTAAAAAATATATATATAATAAACAGCCTGCTGTTTACTACATATAGTTTTGAAATAATGGAATTTCTGACAAATTAGAAAATACTCTGCACACTGCTATGACAAATATCGATTCACTGATAAAAACAAACAGTATCAAATCTCTCGTTATATATTATAAAAAGAAAATATTGAAATTTTTGTTACTGGAATTGTATTTGTATTTTGTTACTATAATTTTATTTTTGTAATTTAGTCTTGAATTTGTATTTTGTTTTCCTTATTAATAAAATTAATTATATATATGTACATGTATATATAAATATTACAATAAATAACATAAAAATGTTCATGGCAATTTTTTCATTATATACCATTTTAATAATTCTTAAAATTGTGGAAATCTAAAAAAAAATTTGGCCCACGTATACCTCACAGACATTTTTTTTTTTGCCTGCCATTTATAAAACTTGCCCTTCCCTGGTCTACCATAATGGTTGAGGTGGATACATTGGTAAACTTCAAAGCAGAATTGGATAGGCACTTTTTAGCAATGGGGAAACTATGAATGATAACAAAAAAAAAAAAAAAAAAAAAATTTTTTTTTTTTTTTTTTTTTTTTCAAATGCATAAAAAGTCCACATTCTTGTATCACTTAGTCATTATAATAAAGTTTACTGATTATATTATAATACTAAAGCTAACTCAAATTGATGTGCTTTTGTGCACCATATCAAGTCTTTTTGTATATGCTATTTAAAAATACCTGTTATTTTTATGTACAGTCGGTCCTCGTATAACACGTGTTTACATTACACGAATTTGATCATACACGATTTATAAATAGGGGAACGTTATCTTATATAACACGAACCTAATTCGCTTATGCACGATTCGCCTTTGTGTTTACAAGAAATGGCAGTCGAACGCGGAATCACCCCAACCGAACGCAACACGATAGGAATGAAGAAGATTCTGAAAATGTATTCATGTGTTTTATATCAGTGAAGGAGAAACACATTTCACCATAATAACGTAAAACCAACACAATTCCAGCTATTCGGTATAATCGCAAATGCAATTAGATCGAGTTTATAACAGATTCTACTAGCAGAAACGCAACTGGAAATTGTTTTTATTGTTTTATGGTAGTAACCCCCAGAAATGTGCTTTAGTAAAATGTGGGGTGTTAATAGTGTATCTCGGCCTTTACGGTGTTGTTTATTCAGTTGCTATACGCGGACAGCTTTGTTTATGTGTATTAACCGTGCCTCCTCGTTTTGTAATTATGCTTTATTCCCTAAAAATTAGTAAAATACTTAAAAGGTGTGAAAAGGAAGCGTCCTGGTGAAGACACTGCAGATTCAGAGAGAGAAAAAAAAAAAAAAAGCAATATCGATAAACAGAGGCGGACTGAGTCATAAATTCTTACCCGGGAAAATTTATAGTGGCCCCATACTACGGTTTATGGCCAAAATCACACCGGCCTCCGGCCCACCAGGATTTCCCCGGTAAGGCTTATGGCCAGTCCGCCTCTGTCGATAGAGAAAAAAAATATGAAATTGTCAAACACTTTGAGCAAAATGAAAGACCATGTGATATTGCACGTGCTACAGACCTAAATTAGGCAACACCGAGAATTACAAAGAATGCGGAGAAAATAAAAACAACTTTCATAGCAGGAACAACTCAAAGTGTAATTAAAATCCATTAGATTAAGACACAAAGAATTGGATGAGATGGAATGGCTGTCATCTGTTTGGATAGAAAATCAAACAAAAAACAAGTTTGCTTATGATAGAAGCAAAAGCATTAGCAATATTTTATTACGTAATAGTCGTAATAAAATACGTAAGCATTTTATTACGACTTACGTATTATAATTTATACTTACGTATTATAAAATACGTAAGTATTTTATTACGACTATTACGTAATAAGAATTATTAAGTTACAGAATTTAATCTTCTAAAATTACACTATTTCTTATGTTTATGTTTTTCTTAAATTTATGCCAAAGACAAAAACTTGGAATGTAAGTTTTGATTTAGAACAGGGTTAGCATGAATTTTAGAATCATCCAGTATGGTATTTGCTTCAATTTGCCTCAATTATTATTATTATATTTAATATGCAAGAAGGATAGGTGGAACAGGACTAGGGTATTTCTGACAGAGCTAAAGTTGATGACGTTGTAGAGCAGTATATATCTTTTAAGGGCACAAAAGGTGATATTGTTGTACACACTGGAACTAATGACATTAAGAGTAATATTTGCTAATGCTATCGAGGCAGTGTTAGGTGGGTCAGAAATCTGCTAGCTTGGGGGAATACACAGACTAAAAGGTTAACAGTGGTCGCAGGCAGAGGCAAACGTGATCCTTGCACTGCTTCTACTAGAATGAGCAGCATTGGTGTACATGCAAGTATACTTGCATGTAAAACAATGCTAGGAGTAAAGTTAATAAATTTGATGAGCTTGAAGTGCTAGCCAATATATCAAGGGCAGATATTGTTGGGATATCAGAGATGTGGTATCACACAGACATAAGCAGTGCAGAATTGGAATTTGGGGAGCATAATGTGTACAGAAAGGATAGACAGGACAGGAAGAGAGGAGGGGTTATGCTGTTAGATAAGAAACAAAAAAGTAAGTGCATCCAATTACTGTTGGTGGACAATGCAATGTTGAGTCTGTTTGGTGTGACATAAGCACTGGGAAAGGAAAAATAAGAGGTGTGTGATAGGCCTAATGATTCTGATTAGTATAATGAGCAATTGTGCTGAGAAATAGAGTGAACCAGTAAATCAGAATGTCTTATAATGGGGGTTTTTTTTAAACTTTCCAGATACTGACTGGAACTTGTGGATTGATCACTCGCACACTAGCAAGACTTTTGTGGATTTAATGGATGATAGTTTTCTGCAGCAGTATGTTTGAGAGGCAACTGGAGAATGTAATACTCTTGATCTGGTTATTAGCAGTGATTATTCATGCATTAAGAATTTGCAGATAAAATAACCACTAGGTGGCAGTGATCACAATGTACTGATGTGGGAATCATATGTAACTACCATCAAGGCTAAAGGGAAGGGCTATTGCTTTGGTAAAGGTGACTACAGGGGTTTCACACAGTTTTTAAATTCTGTACAGTGGGATCAACTGATTATGTCACCAATGTTGAATTCTAAATGGGAAGCCTTCAGGGACTTAATTGTGGAGGCTACTAGGCTTTTCATTCCAACTAAGAAATACTGTTCAAGGTTTAGGGCTAAATGGATGTCACATGAACTAATGAGACTCATGGTAGAGAAGAAAAATGTATTGGATGCATATAAAGCATGCATAGGTTACATAGAAGCCTATGGCAGATATAAACTAGTCTGTAATAAAGTCACAAAGTAGGTTGGGCAAGCGAAGGCAGATTACGAGAAATCCTTCGCAAAGGATGCAAGGAAAAACAACACAGAGTTCTTTACTTATGTAAACTCTAGAAGGAAAGGGATGAATCAGATTAGACCACTTAAGACAGATGGGTTGACTATTGATGATCATGCTCAGGTAACTGATAAACTGAATAAGTATTTTGCATCTACATTCACACGAGGAGTTATTCAATGAGGTGAGTGCCAGAACTTTATCAAACTGTAAAAGTGAGCTAAATGATTTTGTAATAACTGAGAGCAAAGTGGAGGAGAAATTGTTGAAGTTAAACATAAAAAAGGCACCTGGGGTGGACGAGATTATCCAGTTATATTAAAGGAGGCAGCAATGGAAGTAGGCAAACCCTTACCCATAATTATGAGAGCTTCCTTGGACTCAGGGAAGGTCCCCATGGACTGGAGGTGTGCAAATGTATCACCCATTTCACAAAGGGGATTCCAAAGGTGACAAGTAACTATACACCTGTTATTTTAACATGTGTTCCAAGAAAAATAATGGAATCACTGGTTAAAGAAGCATTACAGGATCATCTAGACAAGACTGCAGTGATAGTTAAGATGCAGCATGGGTTTGTTAAAGGGAGATCTTGTCTGACCAATGTGATTGGTTACTATGATGTAGTCACAAAGGAACTGAATGCCAAATATAATTTTGATATCATATACTTAGATTTCAGGAAAGCTTTTGATACTGTTGCACATGAAAGATTGATGTACAAATTAGAAAGGTATGGCATTAAGAGTAAGCGCCGACAATTGTTAAATGGATGGTTGAGTGGGAGATGACAGAGAGTGGTAATCAATAGACATTGCTCTACATGGACTAATGTTATTAGTGCTGTCCTCAGGGTTTGGTGCTGGGCCCATTGTTGTTTTGTGTATTTATCAATGATATCGATGAAGGTATATCATGCTTAATGTCCAAGTTTGCAGATGATACAAAGGTTGGCAGTTTTGTTAACGACAGTAAGCATAGTATGCTACTCCAACTTGATCTAGATAAGTTGAGCAAATGGGCTGAGAAGTGGCAACTGAAGTTTAACATTGACATATGCAAAGTACTGCATATGGGTAGCAATAACCGAAGAGAAATGTACCAATTGTTGGTACTACACTCAGGGAGGTGGAGAATGAAAAAGACCTGAGGGGGTAATTGTGCAGTCTGATATGAAGTTTTCTGAGCAGTGCAGAAGGGCTGCCAGAGCAGGTCATGGAGTCTTGTCAATGATATATAGGAATTTTGCTAGCATGGTTACTGATGCGATTATCCCGTTATACAAGGCAATGGTCAGGCCACACCTAGAGTACTGTGTACAGGTAAAGGTCTCATTTAGGAAGGATGTAGAGTTGCTATAACCAGTACAAAGAAGTGCAACAAGATTGGCAGCGTGCTCTTACCAAGAAAGACTTAAGTTCTGCAAATTGCAGCGTCTGGAGAGTAGGCATCTGCGAAGTAATCTGATTGAGGTCTATAAGGCCTTGAATGGGTTGAGCAAGCTGAATGCTGATGGGATTCTTCCTCTTGCTCAGATTAAGAACCTGAGGGTGTAGAGATTCAAATTCAGGAAAGACAGTTATAGAATAGATGTGCAGAAATTAGCCTTTAGCCTGTGGATAGTTGATTGGTGGAACAGACTTCCATCTTTTGTTGTGGAAGTTGATAGCCTAAATAAATTTAAGGCTGAGCAGGACAGACATTTGGAGGGATGAAATGGGAGGGTTTTTTTTGTTTTGTTTTTTTGCTGATGCTGCATAAGCTTGCTTTCTTGCATTGTATGCCTCCACTAATGTTAATGCTAAAATGCTAATTTTATATGCCACTTGCTTTATACTTCAAGATGTCTAAATTCCCTAGGGAATTTCTGCTGGTGAGGTTCTCTCTCCTATAAGAAAATGAATGACTATATTGCACTAACTTGTGCTTTCTTTCCATCCTGCATACTCGATAGTCAATAAGCCCCATTGTGATTTGGAAGCAGCAGTACTGAGCAGTAATCTAAACTTACACTCAGAATGCTGCATATTCGAAATATTGTTTGCACTTGATTCACTTGTGGATCCCCAGTACCATTTGTTGTTAATGGATCATAACAGACAATATGGCTATTATATCCATTATGACCTATGGATCACAGTTGGAACTACTACCCTAGTACTATTCTTAATTTATATTGCTTCTACAGATAATAACCTGATGATATAGCCACAGACAGGATAAATGGGTCTGAGAATCAGTTTATGTTTTTGAAAGTGGTGCTGCAAAAGCATACTTAAACCTTACAAAATGGTGGAAGTACACTTTTTGTTAGTCAAATCATCTCATGATATTTGTAAAAAAAATTTTCTCATTTCTTGAATCACCAAATGGATTGTTGAAGTGCTGTATTATCTAAAATTTAACAGGACATAGTAGGAGGAGGTATGTAGCAAATCTGTGTGCAGATCTTGTAAGGAAAACAAGATCTGCACATAACTAAAAACCTTTATATTCTGCGGAAGAGAATATAATAAAATATCAGTACAAATTATATTTGAAAAATAAGAAACTGAGAGAAGGGGTGTAATGGAAAGGAACTCAATAAAACCACATAATTATAATTTATTTATTTATGGATAAAAAATCTTAAAATATTAAAAATTACTCTAAATTATAGTTTACCATTGGATTGCTATATAATTTTAACAAAATTTTCTCAAATTAAAAGCACAAACTAACCTCTAGTTTTACAACGCTCTCCTAAAAATCCAAGAGTGCAAATGCAAGCTCCAGTGACAGGATTACAATGAGCACCATTCTCACAATCACAAATCTATAAATAAGTAACAATGTATAATAAATAAATGAAAATAATAACATTTTATAGAAATTTTGGTAATTTATTAATTGTATCTTTCTTTTTCTTTTTTTTTATTTTTTTTTTATGAATGATGGAATAAAACACACGCAAGCTGGTATTGAGAAAACAAAGTCCTTTAGATATGATGATTTTAAGTATTGTTCAACAAATTGCTACAGTGTTTCGCTAAATCAGGGGTCTTGGAGGGCCACATAGAAAATTCATAACAAATAGCGGGCCGGAGTCGGTGCAATTTTGACGACTAAAACCACTGTAAATCAAAAAATGCAATTTTAGCGACTTCATCAGATCAAACGGGGCGTACAAGATAGAAAAACTATAAAAAATTATAAACAAGGGATATTTATTGTAAATAAAGACAGTCATATTAAAAATCACAATTTTTATTATTATAATCACATTTGATATTACAGAAATAGCAAATAAATTAGATGTTTGTAGTTGTTTTGATTTACCAATAATTGAAATGTTAGTAGTTGTTTGGATTTAGCAAAAATTGAAATGTTAGGTTTAATAGTAGAAGTTCCCAATCTTAAAAAGTCTTGCAAATGTTCATCTGTCATTCTTGATCGATGTTTGGATTTTATAATTTCATTTTTGAAAATGTTTGTTCACATAGGTAAGTGCTACCAAAAATAGAAATTATTCTTCTTGCTAATTTTTTTTAATTCTGGAAATTCATATTCTGTCAAAGTTTTATAAAAGTTAATTAATGTTTCATTTTTCAATAATGTTTTCAGGTTATCGTTACTTTGAAGATCTATGATTTCTAATTGTAGATCTTTATCTATTTGTGAAACATTTACATCAAATGGATTCTGAAATAATGTAAATAATTTTCTATTGTTTTCGAAATCAATAAATCGATCAACAAATGCTTCCATCAATAATTCAAGATTTCGGACAAAATTGTCAGTAGAAAAATCACAATTGGGCATATTATTATATAAACTTTCACAACTCAAAAAATGGGAAAAATTATTTTGTTCAATTTGATTTTTAAATAATTCTAATTTTGTCTGAAATGCTTTAATATTGTAGAACAAGTCATTTACAAGTAGATCACAATTTTGAAGTTTTTTATTCAATGTATTCAAATGTTCACAAATATCTGTTAAAAATGCAAGTTCCCATAACCATTTAGAGTCTTAATTCTGGGACTGGTTTTAATTTTTCGTTCACGAATATGTCTATTTCGGTTCTGAGTTGAAAAAATCTTAACACATTACCGCGACTCAACCATTGCACCTCTGTATGATACAACAAATCACCATATTCGCTTTCAATTTCCTCCAAGAAAATTTTAAACTGACAATGGTTCAGGCCATTTTTGCGTATAAAATTCACAATGCTAATTATAGTCGACATGATTGAGTTCGAAGACAAAAATTTACCGCACAACGATTGCTGGTGAATAACACAATGAAATTGCATAGGTCTTTCAATGTTTTTGGAATCAAAATATTTATTAACATGGCCAATGAAACCAATATTTTTTCCAACCATATTCTTTGCACCATCGGTCGTAATTGCTGTCAACAATTCCCAATCAAGCTACAGGTCTTCAAACACTTTTGATACGCTATAAAATATGTTTTCACCAGAGGTTCTATTCTTCAAGCTTTCAAGTGCAGCCAGTTCTTCAGTGACTTCAAAATTTTGATTTATACCACGTATGTAAATGAGTAACTGTGCTGTGCTGGTAATATCTTCACTTTCATCAATTGCAATCGAAAAATTTATAAAATCTGTAACTTTTTGTTTCAGCTGATCTTTAACATTAGCAGACAAGTCTAAGTTGAGGCATGTTTTGTCGAACTGCTGGGATTTCCGACATCGCAAGAAACACTGCTGCCAAGTGGAAGCGCTCAGAGTTGCAACAATGTTACAAAATTATATTCGGACGCATTTACATTATATTTTGATTAAAAATATCCTTATATACGATATGTAGCAACCAAAAAAGATTTCTATAGAATAAATTTCATGAGGCGGATGAAATAGTCTTTCGGGCCGGATCCGGCCCGTAGGTTGGGGACCCCTGCGCTAAATGAACAGCACTTCAAAAGGAAGAAGTGCAGCTGAACTTCCCAATCTAGCAAACTGCTGATGAAGTGGAATTTATATCTGCTCTAAATTTAATGATATATTTAAGTCACGTTGACCACATGGTTAAGTGGTGCATCTGAGTTTTCTCCTCCAGTAAGTATTCCCAGCTAGCTGCCAGTTTTATCAATATGAGATGAGGCTGTCACAAACATTCCTTTAGGTATGTCAGGTTTTGCAACCTGAGTCTAAAGAGCTAATGGAAGTGACACAAGTCAAGTGGACCTAATTTCAAAGTCAATTTCTTACTACTGAATACATCATGAATTGTCAAATTAAGGTAAAAAATTTCTTTGCAAAAGATATAAAACCCAAACAGTTCTTCATTCATTTCACAAATATAAATGGTCTCAGTTCCAATAGTGTTCTCAGTTCTCTCAATGATGTCCATTTCCACTTATAGTCTGTCAAAGTACTCTTTCTGAGAGATTCCCAATTATCAGCTGATTCAACCATTGCCCATCACAATTGTCCATATTATTTGCTGTATGATTCCTTCTGCTTCAAAGGTGGTATTTGTGTGTAAGTTTGCTCTGATATTCCTTGTCAGAGTCTTAATAATTTTGAATGTCCAATTTTCAATCTTCTTTTACTTAAAAACTCTCTACCACATGCTGTCAAATTCATCTGTTGCCTCAATTATTCTCCCAACTCCACTAATCAACTGGAACTTTTTGAAACTTAACTTTCTCCAGTCCAACTTTTCTAACAGTGAGGAAATTTTCCTTGGCGATTTTATTGTTCATAACTCCAGCGGGCTTCCTTTTTCTAGCCACAAGGAATCAGCTAGTCGAGATGCTGAGGCTTTTGCAATTATTAATGACCTCAAACAGATTATTCATTTACCTACCAGAATACCGCACAATACTAACCATACAGCCAACATGCTTCATCCTTTTCTCACAAACAACCATTCTAAGTACATGGTTGAGTTAAGTGGTCCTCTAGGTAACTCAGATCACAACTTGGTGATGGGCACTTCTCCAATGCATTCATTCTTTCATGGCCATTTCAAATTTTCTAATCTCAACATTTGCTCAGATCGTGTCAGTGACATTCTTGTAGGAATGAAATCCTTTATTCCACATTGCGACTTAAAATCTTGTCCATTAACTAAACCTTGGTTTTCCAATAAATGTGCTAAGAACGTTCAAGATAAGAATGTTGCAAATCGAAATTTGTTTGTATCCAAATTATCAGCTTAATTTTCAGCCAACACCAAAGCTTGCAACAATTGTAAAGCAGTTATTAATCAGACCAAACTACATTTTGAACAGTCTAAGAGTAGAAAACTTACTCATTATCCAACTCATATTCCTGCCTCTGTCAAAACAAAATGGTTCTATTGCCACTTCAGCCAAAGGTAAAGCTGACCTGCTAGCATCCTACTTTTCTTCTAATTTTTGTATTGATGACCTTAGCATTAGTAAAGGCATATGATGCAAGAAAGAAAGCTTATGCGGCATCAGCCAAAAAAAAAAAAAAAAAAAAAAAACTCTCCCATTTCACCCCTCCGTTTGTTCCAAATACCTGTCCAGCTCAAGCTTAAATTTATTCAGGCTATCAACTTACACAACAAAAGATGGAAGTCTGTTCCACCAAACAACTACCCGCTGGCTAAAGACAAACTTCTGCACATCTACCCTACAACTGTCTTTCCTCAATTTGAATTTATGCCCTCTCAGGTGATTATTCTGAGCAAGAGGAAGTTCCGCACATCTATCCTACAACTGTCTTTCCTCAATTTGAATTTATGTCCTCTCAGGTGATTATTCTAAACAAGAGGAAGAATCCCATCAGAAAGAACAGTTAAAAAGCACAAATTTGGCTATTTTGTTATATTTCAAGCTTCCATATGCACTTTTCATTTGCCAGACAAGGACACTGTACATGAATTCATACTTCTTTCATTAATATGAAAGAAAAAAAAGAATATTATTATTATTATTTCATTATTTTAAGAAATTCATAAGAATTTCATTATTATGAGAAAGAAATTCATTATCATGAAAGAAGAGTCTGATAATGCAGTACTGCAAGCTTTGTGTACATTGTGTGTGGTGGGGGGGATGTTTTCAAATCAATCCATTTTGATTTAATTCAAAAAAACTTTGTCTTCTCTGAATAGTGTGAATAGTGCCACTAGATGGCAAACTGATTCTCCAATTACAACTATGCTGAAGTTAAAGTTAAATAATATTTAAATATTTGATGTTGTAACATATTATTGAATCATATCAGCACATGAAGCATCCAAACAGTGCACTTGGCACAGTAAAGTATGCCGTAAGAGTTGTGGCATACTATTGATCATTTCGTTATCCATCAAATTCTTTTGATGTTCATGACATACTGTCTTTTTATCATCTCTCACTAATCTTTTATAATTGTGATTACAAGGAAGGTGGCCTTTACTAATTTATTAACAGGGAATGATGTTTTTTGGCTTGTATTTCCCTAGTGGCAATTCAAGTTAGAGGAGTTGCTATCCTGTATATTTATTTTCTTTGAAAATAAATCTTTAATGCTATTAGTTTTTAATAAACTAAGTTCTTTTATTTACTCTTTGCTTTCTAAATTGAGAGAGGATATTATCACTAGACTATATCATATGTACTGCCTTAGAAATTAAAAATCGCAGAATAAAGTTTGCTTTTTTTTTCTAAAAGATAATTGAAGTTATGAAAACTATTGTCAGATTGTTGACAAAAATAAGAAATTCACTAAATTTAAAAAAAACAAAAAAAAAAAAAAAAAACTGATTTACATGGTTTACTAAAATTTAAAAAAAATTGATTTACATGGATGGTATTCTCCAACTTGTCGTGGTGGGAGGGCTTGCATGTCCCGATGACCCGAAGAGCTAAGTAGGCGGTAGCTTAGCTACTGGTAGGGCCTCCCAAGCTGGACAGGTCAAAGGGTAGGAGCCAGACTAAGAGAGATATATCCTGGTCCTCCAGGTTGGGGGGTTGCTGCAACAGGCTAGCTCCTTGTTCAGTGTAAAAAATACACAAATGCTAAACGATCTAAAACTGAAAACGAAAACAGACTGCATTTTTGGAAACAACTCGGCAAATAATGGAAAAGGACAATGATTTTGGGATGCTGGAATATTCAAGGTGTTTCAACTAAAAGAAACTTTCTTCCAGATGAACTGAAAAAATTCGATTTAGACATCGTTGTGTTATCGGAGACAAAGAAAAAGGGATGTGGTGAGGAAATAATGGGAGAATACTACCAATTTTGCAGTGGAGTCAATAAGATTGAAAGAGCAAGAGTTTCTATTGCTGTTAAAGAGAAATTGAGACATAACATCAAAAACTAGAAATTTATTAATGAAAGAATGATCTCGTTGAAATTGACAATGTATGGGAGAGAAATGTGTATTTTGGGAATATATTATTATTATCATCTGTATGGTGCATGGAAGTCTAAGGCATATGCTGCACTAGCCAAAAAAAAAAAAAGTTACAGAGAGAGAGAGAGAGAGAGAGAGAGAGAGAGAGAGAGAGAGAGAGAGAGAGAGAGAGAGAGAGAGAAGTAGAAGGGAATCACCAAGAAAGAGAAGAATGATGATATCCAGTTCTATGCCCCGACTAATGATATGGCTGATACCTTGAAGGATGAATTTTGGGAGAATCTGAGAGAACTGCAGAGTCTGCTGACGAGGCTACTAGTGACGGTCGTGTTCCAAGCCGCTAAGTGGATTTTTCTTATTTATTGATTTGAAATTGTTTTTCTAAAACTTTTGATTTAAATTTAGTAGAATAACATTATTTTGTGTGATTTTTTGATTAATTTGGTGTATTTATTCTTTACTCGGCCTTGTAAAAGTATCGGTAAGGGTTTCCACGTGTTCGTAACTACCGCTACCGTTAGTAACTTTCCCGCCATTGTGATACCGTACTAGATATACCGTAGGTTATATACCGTACTAGATAGCGTTAGTTGAACTTCGTTAGCAGTTAAATTGTACGTTTAAATAAATACATATAACGACTTAGATTACAAACGTAATATAATTAATAACATAATTAATTAATAAATTAATAGAATCATGACTCAGACCAGAGCAGCAAAGCAAAAGGCTCAAGCTAATGGAAGTGCTGTGGCTCAGAGCAGAACTGAGGGGGGCAGTTGTCCTCTGACTCACAGCCTTATAAAATGCACTGTTTGCTTGATGTTTGCAGAGCAATCGGGTACGGGACATGATACTGCCAAGGGGGATGTCTTTGTGTGTGCGCGATGCAAGGAGTGTATCGATATCAGACAACAACTCGGCGTTCTTATGGGCCTATATGAGAGCTTGAAGGACAGGGTGGATGCCCTCGAAGAAACTAAATTGAGGGGCCCATCAAGCTCTCAGCTGCCCACATCAACGCCAGAGCTTGCACTTGGGCATCGCGTGACACAGAGACAACCCCCAAGGCAGAATGTGCTGGTCCCGAAGGAACTAGTAGTTGTTGGTGACTCTATTGTCAGGGAAACGGGGAACATGCTTTGTAAAAAAGATAGGTGGAACAGGACCAGGGTATGTCTGCGAGGGGCAAAGGTTGATGACGTTGTAGAGCGAATATCATCTTTTAAGGGCACAAAAGGTGATATAGTTGTACACGTTGGCACTAATAATATTAAGAGTAGGAGATTGGCAGAATTACTTAACGAGTACAGGTCACTGTTGAACAAAAGCCGAGAATTAGAGTTGAATTTGAAAGTGTCTGCAATTCTGCCCAGACACGATAGGAGGGAGTATATAATGAGAGCCTTGTCGATCAATTCGGCCCTGGAAAGATTGTGCAAGGCTCAAGGGGTAGAATTTTTTTCAGCCTGGACTGTACTTGTTAACAGGAGAGATTGCTTCTACAGGGATGGGATACACTTAAATAGAAAGGGTGCAAGAATATTTGCTGATGCTATCGAGGCAGTGTTAGGTGGGTCGGAAAACTGCTAGCTTGGGGGGAGACAAAGACCAATAGATTGACAGTAGCCACTGGCAGAGGTGAAAGAGATTCTTGCACTGCTTCTATTAGAATGAGCAGAAGCCAGAAAAACAAGATGCATGGTATTTCAGAGACTGCTGGGAGCCATTGCGGTACAAGTAAACACATGGGTTGTGTTAGGGTAGCTAAGAATAGAAACAGGTGCAGGTATACTTGCGTGTACACCAATGCTAGGAGTTTAGTAAATAAATTTGATGAATTTGAGGTATTGCTCAAAACATCAAAGGCAGATATTGTTGGGATATCAGAGACGTGGTGTCACACAGATATAAGGAATGCGGAACTGCAATTTGGGGAGTACAACGTCTACAGAAAGGACAGACAGGATAGGAAGGGGGGAGGTGTTATGCTATTAGTTAAGAAACACATAAAAACCAAGGAAGTGAAGCCAGTCGACATCGCTGGACAGTGCAGTGTGGAGTCAGTTTGGTGTGACATAAACAATGGGAGATCAAAATTGAGAGTAGGAGTGTGCTATAGGCCTAATGACTCTGATGAGTATAATAAGGAACTGTACAGGGAAATAGAGTGGTCCAGTAAATCAGAGTGTCTTATAATGGGAGATTTTAATTTTCCAGATATTGACTGGATTTTGGGGGCTGGTTACTCACACACTAGCAGGGCTTTTGTGGATTTATTGGATGATTGTTTTCTACATCACCATGTTCGGGAGGCAACTAGAGGGAGTAATACTCTTGATTTGATTATCAGCAGTGATTCTTCATGCCTTAAGAATCTGCAGATAAATGAACCACTAGGTGGCAGTGATCACAGTGTGCTGAAGTGGGATTTACTCAAAGAGGTAACTACCATTAGGGGTAAAGGGAAGGGTTATTGCTTCCGTAAAGGCGACTACGATGGACTGAGACAGTATTTAAATTCTATACAGTGGGACCAACTGATGATGTTACCAACAGCAAATTCAAAATGGGAAGCATTCAAAGAACTTATCTTGGAAGCTACTAGGCTTTACATACCAACTAAGAAATATTGTTCAAGGTTTAGGCCAAAATGGATGTCAGATGAACTAATGAGGCATATGGCAGAGAAGAAAAATGCATGGGATACATACAAATTAACACATGACACAGAAGTCTATGATAGATACAAGTTGATATGCAACCAAGTTACAAAGGAGGTTAGGCAGGCGAAGGCAGATTACGAGAAATCCTTGGCAAGGGATACAAAGAAAAACAGCAAAGAGTTCTTTACTTATGTAAACTCTAGAAGGAAGGGGATGAATCAGATTGGTCCACTTGATATTGATGGGTCAAGTGTTGATGATCCTGCTCAGGTAGCTAACAAACTAAATGAACATTCTGCATCGACATTCACACATGAGGAGTTATTCAGCGAGGGGAATGCCAGAGGTGTATTCAACTCTAGCAGTAAGCTACAGAATCTTGAAATAACTGGGAGTAAAGTGGAGGAGAAACTGTTGAAGATAAACACAAGAAAGGCACCCGGGGTGGATGGGATCTATCCAGTTATATTAAAGGAGGCAGCAAAGGAAGTAAGCAAACCCTTAGCCATAATTATGAGAGCTTCCTTGGACTCAGGGGAGGTACCCATAGACTGGAAATGTGCAAATGTGACCCCAATTCACAAAGGAGGATCAAAGGCTGACACAAGTAATTATAGACCTGTGAGCTTAACTTCTGTTTCAGGAAAATTAATGGAGGCACTGGTTAAAGAAGCACTGCAGGATCATTTAGACAAGACTTCAGTTATAGCTCAGACACAGCATGGTTTTGTTAAGGGGAAGTCTTGCCTGACCAACTTGATTGGATACTATGATGCAGTCACAAAAGAACTGGATGCAGGGAATAACTTTGATATTATATACTTGGATCTTAGAACGGCTTTTGATACTGTTGCACATGGAAGACTGCTACACAAATTGGAGCAGTGTGACATTGGAGGCAAATTGCTGCTATGGATAAAGGGGTGGTTGAGGGGGAGAAGACAGAGTGGTAATCAATGGACACTGCTCATCGTGGACTGATGTTATTAGTGGAGTCCCTCAGGGCTCGGTGTTGGGTCCATTGTTGTTTTCTGTATTTATAAATGATATTGATGGTGGTATATCGGGCTTAATGTCCAAGTTTGCAGACGATACAAAGGTTGGCAGGGTTGTCAAGGACACTACTGACACTATGCTGCTGCAACAGGATCTGGAAAGGTTGAGCAGATGGGCTGAGAGGTGGCAAATGAAGTTTAACATTGACAAATGTAAAGTACTACACATGGGAAACAGCAACCCCAGAGCAACATATCAACTCTGTGGTACAACACTGACAGTGGTAGAGAATGAAAGGGACTTGGGGGTGGTTGTGCAGGCAGATATGAAGTTCTCTGAGCAGTGCAGACGGGCTGCAACAGTAGCTCATGGAGTATTGTCAATGATACACAGGAATTTTTCCAGCAGGGATAAGGAGGTGATTATTCCATTGTATAAGGCGATGGTCAGGCCACACCTAGAGTACTGTATACAGGTCTGGAGGCCTCATTTCAAGAAGGATGTAGAGCTGCTGGAACGAGTACAGAGAAGGGCAACAAGATTAGTGAATGGAACAAAGGGGTGCTCTTACGAAGAAAGGCTTAAGTTTTGCAAATTACAGTGTCTGGAGACTAGGCACCAGCGAGGTGATCTGATAGAGGTGTATAAAGCCTTGAATGGTTTAAGCGTGCTCAATGGTGATGGGATTCTTCCTCTAGCTCAGAAAAATCACCTGAGAGGGCATAAATTCAAATTGAGGAAAGACAGATGTAGGATAGATGTGCGGAAATTTGCCTTTAGCCAGCGGGTGGTTGGTTGGTGGAACAGACTTTCATCCCTTGTGGTGGAGGTTGATAGCCTAAATAAGTTTAAGGCTCAGCTGGACAGGTATTTTGAACGAACAGAGGGGTGAAGTGGAAGTGGTTTATTTTTTTTATTTTTTTATTTTTTTTGGCTGATGCTGCATAAGCTTGCTTTCTTGCATCAAATGCCTCTACTAATGCTAATGCTAATTGAAAAAATCCCTAAGAACAAAAAGATATTTTTAATGGGAGATTTCAATCCAACCGTCGGAACTGAACAAAATAGCAAAGTTATTGGAAGATTTGGAGAGAAAGAGAGGAACAACAACGGAGATAGACTATTCAATCTTTGTGAACAGTTCAACTTGAGAATAAACAACACATTTTTCCAACACAAGGATATCCATCTATATACAGGGTTGCTAAAATTAAAGTATCCCTATGTAGAGGGCTCTGGAGCGCGTTCTAAGGCTCATACTGAAGAGAAATTTGGACAACATGTACAATAAAGAATGTGCCCACCATTTATTGGAAAAAAAAATTAGTTACAAAATTCGTCACTATATAGCACTGTGGCAATACAAATCACTTGAACAGCGCTACAATTGTTTAATGTGTCCTCCATTTTGGTCAACAACAGTTTCCATTCGAAGAACAGCACTTTCTACAGCAGTACGTAACATGTCAACTGGAATAGCCAACTCATGACATCTAATGCTATCCTTCAGATGTGCCAAAGTTTGACATCCTTCCCGATACACTTGGTTCTTCAAAAAACCCCACAACCAGAAGTTGCATGGGGTAAAGTCTGGTGATCGGGGTGGCCAAGGTGCTAGAAACAACGGCTGATGTTCTGTTCATCTGTAAAGTGTTGCCTTAGCAATCTTTGGACACAACGGTGGTTGTGGGGTGGCGCATCATCTTGCATGAATATGGTATCCTGAAGGCACCCACATTGTTGCAGCTCTGGAATTGTGAAATTTGCCAGATGCGGGGGGTCCAGTCGGTGTTATCTGTTCAAAAAAAATATAGCCCAATCAAGAATGTAGCCATAAATCCACACCAACACTGTCACTTTTGGAGAATGCAACGGGACCTCTTGAATAACTCGAAGTTTTTCTGTTGCCCAAATATGACAGTTGTGCATATTCACTTGTCCATTTAAGCAGAAGTGGGCTTCATCACTCCAAATAATGTTCCATGGCCAAGTGATATCCATTGTCATTTGCACCAGAAACTGAAGTGCGTATGTAAAATGAATATCTGCATCACCATGCTTTAGCTGCTGTAGCATGTGGATCTTGTAAGGATAGTACTGCAACACCTGATCCATTACTAGCCTTACAGTGAAATATGGCATGTCCACCTCACGAAAAACAGCTGGAAAACTTGCACTACAACGTGGAGATTGACTTGATAAATCCAGGACAGCCATAGCCACATCAACATGAGAAGAATCCACTTGTTTTCGACCTCTACCTGGTTGAACACCAAGATGTCCTGTCGCTTCAAAGTTTGCAATCATTTTGCGGACAGCACAAACAGTCATGGGTCCACATGGGCCTTATGTGCTTCTGACGCCGGAATTCTCTGATAGCCGCAGCTGCATTGTTGCTGTCCTGATAGTACAGCTTCACTAATAGTGCCTTTTCCTGCAACTTTGTTGCCATTGCCGCTGTAGTGCAGGCAAACATCTACTGTATGATTTTGAAGAGACTGCTTTGCTTTTATACAGTACAGTAGATCTGAGTAGTGGTGCTGTGGCAATAATTTACGAATATGCAAATAACGTAAGTTATTTGCATAATCGTAACTAAGAAAGTTACGTGACACAGTACCATACAGTGACAAATTTTGTAACTAATTAAAAGTTTTCCTGAATAAATGGCAAGCACATTCTTTATTGTACCTGTTCTCCAAATTTCTCTTCAGTATGAGCCTTAGAACTCGCTCCAGAGCCCTCTACATAGGGATACTTTAATTTTAGCAACCCTGTACTTAGTCACAGGAGACAAGACAAATTAGATCAAGTTATAGATTACATTATTTCAAAACATTCAGGGATATATGTATTGAAAGATGTCATAGAGTTTATAGAGGAGCCAAATGTGGATCTGACCATTTTCTTGTTAAAACAACACTGAAGTGGAACTGGATTAAGAAAATAAGCATGGACAACCAACAATGCAGGGAAAGAGAAATGCTACTAGTAGATCAATTTAACATTGAACTACTTCAGGACGACAGCATTAGAAACAACTTTACCCGGAGATTGGATGATGCAATTAACATAGAGATAAAAGGTAATACTGAAGAAATCTATGAATATTTAAAAAATATCGTAAAAAAAATAGCTCATTAAATCCTAGGCAAAAAAAAAAGAGCCAAGGACCAAAAAACCTGGACTATAGAGAAAGTAAGAGCTGCTGTAGAGGAAAAGAAACTTGCATATCAGAAATGGCTGGGTGATATGATAGGAATGATGCATATAGGAACATTTATGTTGAAAAGAAGAAAATAGCCAATCGGTTGGTAGTAGAAATGAAAAATGAAGAATGGGAAAGAAAATGACCGACTATTAATTGCAAATTGGGCTTCAAGCGATCAGCGGAATCGTGGAGGGTCCTTAAAGACTTGAGAAAACAGAATAAACAATGCTGGTTTGCAATTAATACCTTTGAAAGACTGGATGAAGTACCATGAAGGACTTTTAAGAGAAGACTGGAAAGAGTTCAAGATGGTGGAGGATTTTGGTGGAAGACATGGGTTTAAAAGTTTCTATTAGGAAAATGGAATTCTTGCTGAAGGAAGGAAGGAAGGAAGGAAGGAATGGCAAATCCCCTGGACCTGGAGTTTAGAGAGAACTTCTGAAATACAGAGGAAGAGGAGTGGCTGTTCTGATACAAAAACTGTTAAATGGTATACTGAGAGGAGAAGAAATACCAAAAGAAATGACAACAGGATATATTACATCAATTTATAAGAAGGACGATTGGAAAAGCTGTTCAAATTACAGAGAAATATGCATCCTGAACCTACTGTTGAAGATTCTTGGAAAATGGATCAGGAACTATTTAGAAGCCTGAATAGAGGTGTCAGAAGAACAAAGTGGTTTTTCAGCCGGGAGGTCCTGTATAGACCATATCTCAACAGAATGACAGATCCTTGAAAAATGCCAATTGGAAGGAAAAGAAATCTTTGATTTTCATCAACCTTGAAAAGGCACATAACAGTGTTCTAAAAAAACTCTTATGGGAAGCACTGAAAGAGGCAAATATTGATGGACAACTGATTAACATTATTAACACGTTCACTGTCCCCATATATTACATTTGCGTGACCTGAGAAGTCCAGATATGAAACTATCAGATTAATCAAAGTGTACGTAAATATGTACATATGGCTATTTTGTATATTGTATGTAATGTTTTTTATGTTTTTTTTTTTTTTTTTTTTTTACTATGCATCATATGTGATGCCTGGACTTGTGAATACAAATTTACTCCTCCACGTCCATGAATCACGTATGATTCACTTACAACTACCCGCCAATTTTATTACTTTTGAGGTTATATTGTTGACCTAGAAGTGTTTCGGCCACGGTCACAAGTTATTAGTTACTTTCTAGTGTGAAAATGGGTAGTCGTGGACTTAGTGACGAGGAGTTGCAAAGAATATTGGAGGAAAGTGACTATGAGCCAATTTCTAGTGATAGCGACGACGATTACGTACCAGAGACAGTTTCATAGCCTGATATTGACAGTGGAAATGAAATGAAACAAATATTGACACAATTTACGGATATGGCGGGTACATCAAGGCAACATGAAGGTTCTGCTAGTGTTAGTAAAAGTCCTTGGACTTACAACATTTCTCCACCTCAGAAGGAAACTTTCATAGGTTCATCCGGTATCCAAAATATTGACAGTATAATGGAAAATGGTAAAGCTTCTATAACCCGCGTTTATTATAAATTTATAAATGAAGACGTCATGAATCTTATGGTGAATCAGACAAATTTATATGCTCATCAGGTTATGAATAGTCAAGTAACAGCGAAAGGAAGAATGCAACGATGGAAAGATACTAATGAAAGTGAAATGAAAAAGTTTTTGGGATTCATCTTATTCTCAGGTATTGTTTCATATCCGAGATGGGAGTATTATTGGAAAACAGACCCCATGTACTATCATCCATTGTTACATAATTTTGGAATGACTTACAATCGTTTTACTAACCTACTAAGATGCTGGCATTTTGCAGATAACACAGCAGAACATTCTAATAGATTGTATAAAATTCAACCCCTTATTGATCTAGTAATTACAAATTTACGTAATTTATACTTTCCTGGGGATGTTGTTGTTATCGACGAATCTATGATACCGTTCAGAGGTCGGCTTCTATTCAGGCAATATAACCCTTCAAAAAGTAACAAATATGGATTGAAAGTATACAAGTTGTGTACAAAAGATGGTTACGTTTGGTCTTTCGATGTTTACAACGGTCAAACCCCGCAAACCCTGCCAGGAATCGATAAACCTGGATGTGTGGTTATAAAGCTATTAGACAGACTAATAAACCAAGGGCGACTTCTAGTTGCAGATAATTATTATATTAGCATACCTCTTGCAAATTACCTGAAATCAAATAAAACAGATTTGTGTGGTACACTTCGCAGTAATAGATTGGGAGTTCCTAAGGAAATAATCCAGAAGAAATTACGCAGGGGTTAAAAAATAACAATGCAAAAAGATAATATTGTGATCACTAAGTGGCATGGTAAGAGAGATGTTTTGATGTTGTCAACATGTTTTGGTGATGAAATGAAGAAGTGTGGAAGAAGAAATGAACAAGTAAAACCAGAAATGATAACTGAATACAATAAGGCAAAAAAGGGGATCGATGTATCAGACCAACTTTCAAGTTACCAGTCACCAATGAGAAAATCATTGATATGGTATAAAAAAATTGCAATAGAATTAGTTTTTGGGACAGCAATTGTGAACACATTCATAATTTTCAATGAATTGCAGCAAGAGAAGAAAGACAAAATGTCTTTTAGAAGTGACAGAGGCAATCACTAAAGAATTGATGGGAATCAAAAAGGAACCAACCTCTAGTACAACCATTTGTCAATCTTCATCTCAGCATTTTCTGTCGGAAATTCAGAGGCTTTCCCACGGTAAAATTCACAGGAAAAGGTGTCACGGATGTTACGAAGAAGCAAAAATTGCTGGAAAAAAATCCCAAATTGGCTGCCAAACAAGTTCATACTGAATGCAAATCATGTGAGAAGCCATATTGTATGAAATGTTTTGAAAATAAACATAAAAATTAGTCTTTTTTCAGTTTTTTGTACTTCTGAAATAAAATACACTTTTCTTAACATTTTGAAATCTGTTTTATTTATTCCTAACATTGCATGTAATTTGAAATATTTGATGTAGCTATGTGTAAAAACTAGGAAACTTTTATGCAGGTTCATTAACTTTTCTAAAAAAATATATTCTTGTTAATAAGTCCACAAAAGATTAAAAACATAGGTCAGAAGTCCAATTTTTTAAAAATGTTTAAGCTGGCAAGACCCTTGGGAATCACATATGATGCCTGAACTTATTACAAAAAACGATTGTGCATCACATGTGATTCCCTGGACAGTGAACGTGTTAAGACAATTTACAGGAATAACAGAGGCAGGATTAAAGTGGGATCAACTTTGTCACCTGAATTACACGCTTCAAAAGGCTTATTACAAGGCTGTTGCATGTAACCAACACTTTTCAAAATTTATATTGAAATCTGCCTAAGATCCTGGTCAAAAAAATGCAGTAAAATGGGATTGCCGATTATTAAGAACACCTATATTAAAAATTTACTTTTTGCAATCAGGTAGTGATAGTACAAGACTTAGAAGATGAAGACTATTCATGTCATCAATTGTTTGAGGAATATAAACAATGGGGTCTAAAAATCAATTTTAGCAAGACTGAAATGTTGTCTTCAGGATCAGGACACATTCTAAATATTGCAGGTTTTAAAATCAAACAAGTCGATAAATTCAAATATTTGGGATTAATCTTACAAAGTGATGGATGATCCCAAGCAGAGATCAATAAGAGAACTGCAGATGGCAGAAAGGCTATCGGGATATTAAATTCTGTTCTATGGAGCACAAATATCCTAAATAAGACAAAGAAACATATTTCATACAATTGTACAAAGTCTTCTATTATATGGGGCAGAAACCTGGACGTTGGATAGGTGAGTGGAAAACAAATTGCTCTCCACAGAAATGGATTTTTGGAGATGCTCAGCAAGAACTTCTAGAAGAGAAAGAAAATGGAATGAAGACAAGAGAGAAAATGGAAATGAAAAAGAATATTATTGACACTATCAAAGAAAAGTGTTTAACATGGTATGGACATGTAAAACGGATGCAAGGAACCAGATATCCAAAGGCTATCCTGGAATAGATAAGTCCTGGAAGAAGGAGAAGAAGAAGACCTAGGAGGACATGGATGGATGGAGTATGGGAGTGCATGACAGCCCGAGGCTTAACCAACCAATACACCTTGAACCGCACTGTATGGTGGGAAAAAATTCCTACCAAAAAATAACTTGTAGGCTGGGGAAACCCACTGTAAATGGAAACACTCCTCTTGAGGAAGAAAACTGTTATCGCAAAAAGACTAAGGAGCTGTGGGAATTAACCCCAGGGGTTCACATCTGGTGAGTATGGGCTTGGCACATCCAGGGTCCTGAGCTGGATATCATCATTCTTCTCTTTCTTGGTGATTCCCTTCTCTCTCTCGAAATTATTTATTTATTTATTTTTTTGGCTGGTGCAGGCAAAAGCCTCAGGTTTCCTTGAACCATATAGCTAATAATAATAATAATATTGAGTCAGAGACAGAGAAGGGTTCAAATTGAGTCAAAGAAATTCATTCTCAGTTGTAAACCCAGAGAGTGGGCAGCAGTAAAATTGCTAGAGGGACCCATCTACCCTTAGAGCATGTATTTATTAAAAGATAGTAGGGTTCATTACAGTGCAAATTTTACTTGTACATTGTTTGAAGGAACACATGTATATATTCAGCATGAAATGCTTGTATGACAAATTAAAAGAAACAATCTGCTATATTATGAGATGGGTACAAGTTATTCTCTAAATTTAATTTAAAAAAAAAATGGTAGGATACATTATTGAGACTTAAATTTGGTAGGAAGTTATTTTAGAATGCTGTCAAAAAATATGGCAGCTCAATACAACACAATAAATTAATCAAAGTACTCCAAACAGCAAAGTATGTTTGCAATACAGGCATTCCCGGCTTACGCAATAATCGACTTGCAGAAATTCGACTTTACGTTTTTGCAGGCCTGTGCAAACTTAAAAAAATCATGGAAATGTATTTTGCATCCTGTAGGAATAAATGGAGGTATCATGAAAATATCTAATTATGAACCCAATAACACATTTCTTTTTTGGTAATTTGTTACAAGAAATCTGAAGTTGAAATTTTCGCTATATAACTAAGCTATTTATCTCTCTAAAAGTCATTTTTGTAATAGAAATTGCACTACACTTTCATCGTTATCATATGTTTCATTATAAGAATCAATTTTGAACGCCTTTGTGATATTTTTTAAAACACATTTCTAGAAGTCACTACCATAAAATAATAAAAACAATTTGCACTTTCTGGTTTATTGGGCTTTTCTGTTAAAGATTATAAATGGTTAGTAAACTCGATCTTATTGCATTTGCGATAATACCGATAACTGGAATTCTGTGGGTTTTTAAATTACGGTATTAGGGGTGAATGAGTTCCCCTTCACTGAAATCTTCAATCATATAAAAAACATAAATAAATTTTAAGAATCTTCTCTTCATTCCTATTTACTTATTACAATGATGAAGGGAAAGCAACCAACGGAAAGTGCAGGCAGTGCTAGGAAACAAAACAAAATTGATTTAGAAATGAAGATGATTAATTAAGAAGTACGAAGCAGGACAAAGTTTGTCATCTATTGCACAGAATTAGATCTCGCTGCTTCAACAGTGAATACTATTTTAAGGGACAGTGCGCGTATAAATGAACATGTTAAAGGATCAAAGCATTTAAGATCAACAGTGATCACAAAACAGTGTTCAGGTGCTATATAGAAGATGGAAAAGCTATTAATAATATGGATGGAAAATCAGATTCAGAAGCAAGTACCCCCAAGTCCAATGGCCATTCAAGAAAAAGCAAGATGTATTTATGAAGATATTAAGGATAAGTATGGCGAACCCCAAGCCAAGTTTGTGGCAAGCAATGGGTGGTTTAATAGGTTCAAGCTTGGCACTGGCTTCCAAAACATTAAAGTATGTGGTGAAGTTGCCAGTGCAGATTCTGCATTACAAATTTTGTAATGTGTCGGAAAAACCTCCTTCTAAATCTCCAGAGCCCTCAACTTCAGCAGCGGCGTGCTTATCAGTGGGAGAGTTAATTCTGGCAACGATGCTCGAAAGGTAAAATTTGCTGACGTTATCCCTGCCTCCTCTCTCTTATCATAATTTTATAATTTTTGTAATTTTGTGCACTTTTGTCATTTTTCCTGTGCATGAGATAAAAAAAAAAATTAAATGAATAATTCTATTTACATGTTTGTCAAACATTTCTTTTTTGCTTCAATCAAATTCAACATGCATAGTTGTGAGTGTTGAATAAGTATTTAGGGAAATTCCTACTTACATGAAATTTGACTTATGTAGAGTTCCGTGGAATGCAACCCTTACGTAAGTCGGGGAGTGGCTGTACTTAAAATGGCAGTATGGCATACTTGCTGATTTGTCTTCAGTCAGCAAAATGTGCAATAATCCAGTTTCTGCATTTAATGGGTGAAAACTTCTATTTGAATTCAGTGGAAAATGTCAAAAATTTATTCTGACAGCATTATGATTGTGAAAATTGTGAATAGATGGATACGAAATTTCTGTGAAGGACGGGAGCCTTGAAAAAAAACAAAACTTGTCAACCAAGACCTAAAATCAGTCATTCTGAAGCCAACATCCCTGAATGGAAGAAGTTGTTGATCTCTTGGCCAGACAAAGAAGTCTGGCCAAGAGATCAACAGCAGATGAAACTGCAACAGCTACAGGCATACTTCAAGATCTGAGAATGAGCAAGATGTCAGCCAGGTTAAGTTCCACAGCAGCTTTTTCAGGAACAGAAAGACATTTGTGTCAAGTTGTGTGAAGCTGTTCATGCGAGATGCTTCAATGAATGGTTGTTTTGTTGTTTTTTTTTCTCCTTGATTGTAACAATGTACGAACCATGGATTCCATGTTCAATCCTGAAACAAAGAAGTCTGGCCAAAGAAGGCACATTGAGTGTTTAAAAAGCCACTTTGCCGAAAGTGACAGTTGTTGTTGTTGTTTGGTTTTTAGGAGCATTAGCAACTAAGGCCATATTGCTCTGGGAATATGCGGTGGTCATTCCCTGACCTTTCCGCATCCTCCATATTTGGTGGTGACGGGCTCGAACCCTGGTCTAATCAAGAAGCGTGTGCTACGCACTGCTGCTCCTTCCCACCTGGCTACGGAGGCGCCAAAAGTGACAGCTGCTGTTTTCTGAGATGGAATAATTCTTACATATTGCGCTCCCTAAGGCACTACAGTGACAGGAAACATATGAAGAAATGCTGAAGAAAAAGTTCCTTTCGGCATTTCTTCTGCATGTCTACACATGAATCACATTCAATGCCATCAGGACAATGCTCCACCTCATCACACTATTAAGTTGCAATTCCCCCCACCCCCCCAAAAAAGAAAAAAAAAAAAAAAAATTGAGGTTATCCCACATCCTCCATACTCACCTGATCTTGCACCTAGTGACTTTTGGTTATTTCTAATGAAGACAGATGCTACATGTACATTTCCTAGTCAACAAGCAGCTCTTTGGCCATTCACCAATAGGCTAAAACACACTTCCAGACAATGCATGTTTGTTTGAAGGTGTGTTTGCAGTGACTTTCACAGTTTAAAAGATAAAGTGCGAAAATGTATGTTCCTTCTAAGTGATCATTTCCGTATCTTGCATATTTTATGAAAAATAAATTTGAAAAGAAATGTTATAACACTTGAAAAATGCTATCTAGTTAATATAAATAACAAGATAAAAACTATTTAATAATTAAACACTATCAGCTTGTTGGAGACAATGGTTTCAATCATAGTGAACATTTTTCAGATCAAAAGACATCCTTTGTTTTAAATGTGCAACAATTCATTCCAAATATTGAAATCATATATGCCCATATCTTGAGTTTCCATGCACCATTTCAAAATTTAGTATTCCTTCTCTCTCTCTCTCTCTCTCTCTCTCTCAAGAATTAAAATTTTGATAGTTAAAAGAACAAAACTATTTACAGCATTAATAGTGAGGAACAAATATTGCTAGAAAAGTAATAATTTACAGGCAATTCCCGTTTTATGAGTTTTTACTTTACAAGTTGCCGGGTTTATGAGATTTTTTTTTTTTTTTTTTCAAGTGTCAAGCATCAACAAAACTGAAAATATGAACATTAAATACAAAAATTAAATTAATGTTAAACATTCATAAATATTGCATTTCAAACCACACGCATATCTGTACAATACAGTGTACCCCACTTGACAATATTAATCCATTCCAGAGACACCATCGTATTGTGAAAATATCGTAATGTGAACCCAATAACACATTATCGTTTGGTAATTCATTCCGCGACCTTGGAAGTTGAAATTTTCGCTTATATAACTCTCTAAAGGGTCATTTTTATAGTGTAAATTGTATTAGTTAAAAATTCAAATCATTAAAATGCACTTCACTTTCATCATTATCATACATAGATGAGCCAAAACATGACCAGCAAGCCGTTCTGCAAATCTAAGCAACTGCAGGTGAACTACAGTGGTGTGCATGTCAGGACACAGTATAAAAAACACCTGATACTGTGCTCCCTTAAACAGTGTTACTCTTGTTCTTCAGATCGGAAAGGCAGTGGATTTAAGTGAGTTTGACAAAGGCCAAATTGTAATGGCCTGCCAGATTGTAATGGTCAGAGCATATCCGAAACGACACAGCTGGTGGGTGGCTCCCGGTCAGCCGTGGTTAGCACCTACCGAAATTGGTCTGAGGAGGGGAAACCGACAAACTGCCGGCGAGGTGTTGAACGACCACGGCTCATTGATGCTCGAGGTGAGTGAATGCTCTCCTGGATGGTACGTGGCAACAGAAGGGCAACTCTCGTGCAACTAGCAAGTAACTGGAATGCTGGTGATGGGAGAAATGTGTCACAACACACACAGTACATCGAACCCTGCTGAAAATGGGGCTGCTTAGTTGCAGGCCGCTCCTAGTGCCCACGCAACCACGGTTCACCAGCAACAGTGCCTAAATGGGCAAGTGATCGTCGAAACTGGACCTTGAGTGATTGGAAGAAGGTCGTCTGATCAGATGAATCACGTTTCCTGTTGCACCATGTGGACAGCCGGGTACGTGTGCATTGTTTACCTGGGGAAGTGATAGTGCCTGGATGCAGCGTGGGACGAAAACAAACCAGTGGTGGCAGTGTCGTGCTTTGGGTGATGTTCTGCTGGGATACCCTGGGTCCAGTCATTCATGTGCCAGGCACTCTGACATCTACCACCTACCTAAACATCATTGCTGACCAGGTACACCCTTTCATGGCAATGCAGTGCAATCTTTAAGCAGGATAATGCACCATGCCACACCTCCCGGATAATTCGAGACTGGTTCGCGAAACATGAGGAAGACTTCGAAGTATTGCCCTGACCTCCAAATTCCCCAGACATCAATTCCATCGAGCATCTCTGGTTTGTGCTGGAACAGCAACTCTGATCTGCGGCATCTCAACCACACACCTTACAGGAGTTCAAGGATCTGCTGGTTACGTGTTGGTACCAGATACCACAAGACACATTTAGAAATCTTGTAGCATCCATGCCTCGCCAGGTACGAACTGTTTCGGCTGCATGTGGAGGACCAATATCATATTAGGTAGGTGATCATAATGTTTTCACTCATCGGTGTATGTCCTGTTATAAGAACCAATTTTGAAAGGCTTTGTGATATTTTTCTAAAACACATTTCTGGAGGTCATGACCATAAAACAATTTGCAGTTTCCAGTTTATTGGGCATTTCTGTTACTGCAAGCAATTATAAATGGGTAGTAAACTCCATGCTATTAAGATTCTTAGCAAAGCTTATTATCTTAGTACTCACCTCTGAGTACTAAGACAATAAGATTTGCTAAGAATCTTAATAGATAATCAACAGTACTTCAAAATTTCAGCTGTAAAATTAGTCATTACTCCATGTTATTGCATTTACGAAAATAACCAAGCTGGAAGTGTATGGTTTTTTACATTATTATGGTGAAATGTGTTTCCCCTTTACTGAAATCTTCAATTGTACAAAAAAACAAATAAATTTTCAGAATCTTCTCTTTATTCCTTTTTTTTTTTTTTTTTTAAGCTTTGTAAACTTGTTACTCCATGCAAATCGCATTAGTTGCAATTTGTGCATTCTGTTAAAAAATGCTTTGCATGCTATTGAAATTATAAAGAAAACAGAAGATTATCTTGGAAACAAATGCCTCTTGAAGCATTTCTGAAGAAGACGACTCCTTGTGCAACAAACCAATGAGTGCCGGGCCAATAATGAGTGATCAACATTTAGTCGATGATGATGATGAAGAAGAATAAATATCCTTTAACATTTGTAAGTCATAAATAATTTCTTTATTATTATAATTTGCTTGATTTTACAGGCTACGTTTTAATTTATTTGGATAAATCAATCATTGTTTAAACAAACTAATTAGCTAATTAATTTCATTATTGAGAACGTAATCCCTATTTTTAACATTATGTCTATGGGAAATAAATTCCCGCTTTACAAGTTTTCGCTTTACGAGCGCGTGCTAGAAACGAGTTAACTCGTAAAGTCGGAAACTACCTGTACATTGTTAGAAAAGCAATAATTTAATTATCAGTGATGGTTTCATAAATCACACATACCATCCTCAGTCACTCTGAGGATGTAAATATATAACAATTTCTGAAACTATAGGCAGTAATTAAATTATTGCTTTTTCAGCAATGTAATATTATTTATTAATGTTAAGTTAGTGCCTGTGTAATGTCTTGAAATAATTCTCAGATGGCTACTCATACTTACCATCTATTATTGGTTTCATTAATTTATTAATAATATTTTTCTTAATAAAAGCATATAAGGATTGAAAGAATAATATATGGAGAGTTGCACAACATTTCCATTATTACATATATAATTGAAATAGTAATATTATCAAAGAAATTTCTTCATTTTAAAACTCCAAGACACATACCAACGAGCAGTTCAATCCGTGTGTTCCCAAAGGACACTCCTCTTGACACTGTTGACCACGGTAACCAGGTCCACAACTGCATGTACCTGTGAGATGGTGACAAGAAGCACCATTATAACAAGCACATCGTTCACTGCAGTTCTGTCCAAAAAAGCCTGTACTACAAGGATTGGCACACACATCTCCCTAGAATCATAAATATTTCAGCTTAATATATTTTATTAAATGAACAAGACATGTGCAAAAATATGTGCATCACTGAAGAGCAAAAAACTTATGAATATTAGTTGTACAAAATTTAGAGGCTTCCACAACTAAAACAAAATCTCAATAACTGGAGTTAAATGAAAGCAGGATGACTCAAACAATTAAAAACTTATCCAAAATTCAAAATTAAGGCTATTGTGCATTAGCAATAAATGGTGATGTGATCAGTTCACCCTGAAAATACCGAACAGCTGAGAAATAATTAGTATTAGTAATGGCAAACGATGCAAGAAAGCACAATCTTATAAAAAAGCATCAGCAAAAAAATCAAAAAAAAAAAAAAAAAAAAACTTGACTTCATCCATCCATACCCTCCAAGAATTTGTCTAGTTCTTACTTTGAATCTAATTCTTTATTTGAATTTATTCAAATCAGGAAACTTGTATGAAGAAATGACACAACATACAAGTTTATTCCACAAGTGATGTAAGTTTGTTCCAACAATCAACCATGCATTCAGTGCTATACAGGCAAACTTGACCAAAGAAAGTCTGTATCCAATCCAAGACAGTGTTACTCGCTGTATTTTGTAATCAAAAAGGAGTGATTGTGGAACATTATCATTTGGGAAGGGGGGGGGGGGGAGAGAAGCAACAAATATTGTGGTGTGTTTTTTAACCAATTAAAACCAAGAGGGCAATTTGAAGCTTTCTGATCCAGAGTAGCCTGACTTGACCATTCTAGCCTGTGAAAGTTTTTTTTTTTTTTGTGGCCAAATTCCAATCAGCAGCACACATTACTGTTAAAGATGGGGTCACACCTTACAACTGTGACAGAGAAGATGATCAGCCTTCAGCTGAACTAGAACTGCCTGCCAAACTGACTGGAATACATGCTATAGGTTATTAGTTTGAAACAGGGGAAGCTAATAACACTGGCCAACATGATTTTTACCTCCACTAATATATCAACTGTTTGCATATATCAACTGACCATGGAATACATGCTATAGGTTATTAGTTTGAAACAGGGGAAGCTAATAACATTGGCCAACATGATTTTTACCTCCACTAATATATCAACTGTTTGCAGTCAATTTTTATGCCAAGAGTTCAAAAATAATTCTTAAAATTATGTCACAATTTCTACATATACAAGTTTTTGTGTTCACTTCCCCATAATACATACATCTTATTACAATTCAGAGAGGTAGATATGACACTGATCTGTGGTATTAACAGCAAATAATGATGTTTGCACGTGTTCATAGATGGCAGTAATGTTGGGAAGGTTAACAGGTTCAACTTTGTCTGTCTACTCCTCCTTTTTTTCAGTAATGGAAAGAGTTTAAATGTGAGAATAGGTGTATACACTTAATCTGCATATCTGTGGCATGGAAATGACACTGACGACATCTGTTATGTATCATTAGCATTTATGTTTTCTGTAACTATTTACTTTATTACTTTTGATAATAGAACTGCATGTTTTATGAATTTTCAGTTCGTGAATAAAACATCCTTTGAAATAAATGAAATATTATTTTAGTAATGATAGTCTTCATTACTAAAAGAATGGAATCAAGTATGGAGACCTCATCTGAAAAATAAAGACATTAAACTTCTTGAAAAGGTCCAAAGACAGGAAACTCGAATGGTAAGATCGGCAAAAGGACAACCACATGAGGAAAGACTCCCGATTAAGTGGGCTACAGAGCTTGGCATCCAGGAACCTGAGAGGTCACCTGATTGAGGTTTATCTTTGAGTTTGATTGAGTTTTACTAATCCCTCTGAGAGGGATTAGTAAAATGAATATTTATTGAAATATTCTTATAGGCTGGGATGGCTGACAAAAAATCTTTAGGTGGGCACCGTGTGGCCTGCGCATCACTGATATAGGGCATCTTCCAATGATCTGCCCGGTACAAAACCAAACTGCATTTCAGACACCAATCCTTGGTACCTTTCCTTCAGTCTTTTAATTACTAACCATCCATATAATTTTCCAACAGCTGATAACAGTACAGTTGGGCTATATGAACCAATTATCATTTGCAGCTTGACCAGTATCTTTCTTCAAAATCGTCAATATAACACCTTTCCAAATATCAGGAAAACAACCTTTTTTAAGACATTCACTAAAAACCGACCTCAAAACTTGCAGTCTTATCCTAAAAAACTTGTTCACTACATCCACCTCAATTACGTCGATTCAACAGGCTTTAACTTTTATGACCTTGATTGTATCATCCTCATCACGTAAACTCTGTATCCCTTTCACACACAATATACTCATTATTCTCTGTCCTTATGATAATCATCTTCCAATTCTTCAGAATCTTCTAGTAATAAATTCTCCAAGGTCAATTGTGTCATGCCGACCAATAGTTTCATCTCCTTGAATATCAGTTACTGTATATCCTTTCGTCTTATCTGACAATCTTATACACAGAACTCTATGGGGTCTGTCCCTCCTTTTGTACAAAATCTTGCCACACTTTGTTTTTGCTTTTAACTATTAGCCCATTATATTGCTTCTTAATGTTAGTGTATATACATTTAAACCAAAAAACCACTTCTGGCATTCTTAGCCTATGAAACTGTTAGAGCTGTCTTCTGACAATCTGAACCTCTTTTCTCAGTATTTTCAAGCCCTGGCTCCAACATGGAACAGATCATTCATAATGTTTAATTCTTCTCACTGAAACTCTGGAAGCCTCTTGTAATATATTTTTGAGAACTTCCGCTTTCCTGTCTACATTCATATTATGCCATTCATCTTGTCCCACACTATCCATTTCTTCAATAACCTTCCCATCAAACTTTTCCCAGCCCACAGTTTTCAACGAAAATCTATTTATGTCCTTTTGTACATTATTACCACACATATATTCCAAATAGTCCATGATCAACCCAGGTTCACCGGTAGTCCATTGATCTCTGGCTTACCAGTTACATATCATATTCCTCATTGAATTACTACAGATGGTCACATCTATATGTGATTCTCCTGTACTTGAACAGTAAGTCAGGATACTCTCTGTATCATTTAAAATAACCAGATCCTTTTCAAAGATGAATTCTTCCAATTCCTGACCCTTTTCAGTGTATCCAGTAATTTCCTCACTACACTGACATATAGACTAATGTAATATGCTTGCCCAAAACCACATGTAATCTCCACACAAACCCTATGAGTAGTATAAAACAGTCAATCTGTGTCACTATAAAGTTTTTAATATGAAATCGCAATCATAGCCATCACATTCCCAGTATGTTATACAATTCACCCCATCCCAAAGGAAAAGCTCTAACTCTCTTTTAAAAACACGTGGTTCTTGAAAAATATCTATATTACTTTCTTCAAGAACCTTAATCAGTTGCAAAGATACAGATTTGTATTTTTCCCCATTCACTTGAACAAAACTCACTCTATCAGTACTTATATTATTGTCTCTATTCATATGTGCAAAATATGTTCTATTCTGATTTCTATTTGGTTTCCAAGATCTGGGCTAAATAACGTGCTTAACTGCTATTTGTCTGCTTTATGTCTACTATCTGAAACATCAACTGGTAAGAGTTTTCTAACCTTCAAACCTATGGGCCATATCTGGGGGTCAAGAACTGCAGCCACATCTTGCGTGCTATATATTATCTGAAAAGAAGAGTGTGAGGGATGTTTGGTCTTCATTCTAATAACCTTCATATTAATTTTAAGGCAATTCTAAATCATGTTGCATGGAGAGGGCCTCCATAGCCTGATCAAGGCTTGAATGAAGATGCTACATTGCATTAAGGCAGCTCTAATTTGGTATTGGCATGCAGTGTCTAAGATGAAGCTTTTACTATTCAGGAGAATGTGATTTATCTTCTGTTGTTTGTATAGTTTCTTTGGGTCATTTTGTTATCTGGATTAGGGTAGTAGTAGTAGTAGTAGTAGTAGTAGTAGTGGCACATGATGCAAGAAAGCAAGTGTAGGAGCTTATGCAGCATCAGCCAAAAAAAAAAAATAAATAAATAAAAAAATAAAAATAAATAAAATCACACCATTCCCTCCAAATGCCTGTCCAGTTCCTCCTTAAATTTATTTAACCTATCAACTTCCACAACGGCAGATGGAAGTTTGTTCCAGCAATTAACTACCCGCTGGCTAAAGGCAAATTTCCGCACATCTATTCTACATCTGTCCTTTCTTAATTTGAACTTATGTCCCCGTAGGTTGGTAATCTGAACAAGTGGAAGGATCCCATCAGAATTCAGCGTGCTCAACCCATTCAAGGCCTTATAGACCTCAATCAGATCACCGCGCAGGTGCCTAGTCTCCAGCCACTGCAATTTGCAGAACTTAAGCCTCTCTTGGTAAGAGAATCCCTTCATTCCCCTCACCAATCGTGTTGCTCTTCTCTGTACACGCTCAAGCAAATCTACATCCTTCCTAAAATGAGGCCTCCAGACCTGTACGCAGTACTCAAGGCGTGGCCTGACCATTGCCTTATACAGAGGGACAATCACCTCCTTTTCCCTGCTAGCAAAATTCCTATATATCATTGACAAAACCCCATGACCCGCCCTAGCAGCCTGTCTGCACTGCTCAGAAAACTTCATATCTGACTGCACAATTACCCCCAGGTCTTTTTCATTTTCTACCACCTTAAGTGTAGTACCACACAGTTGGTACGTTTCTCTGGGGTTACTTCTACCCATATGCAGTACTTTGGGTAAGGCATGTTGGTTCTAATATGGCTATTAAAGACATTTATTTCCTCCATTTTACTTCACTTCCAGAGAGAAAAAAACCAAAAAGTTCCATTAAACTTTGAAATAGCCAATGATTACATATAAGTATGCATCTTTATGGCCTTAGTGTGTTTCATTATTCATGGGTTGAATTTGATGGTACCAATAATTTTTCAGAACAAAACATCAATCAAAGAAGAGAACAGGGCACTCACTCAGACAGAAAAAGGCCATGAATGGCAAAGCTGAAAATCAAAACAATTTTGAAAAGTTTTTTTTTTTTTCCGACATTCATGGCATTCTTCACAAAGAATTTGTGCTGTGGGAGGGAACTATAAATTAGACTTAAAAAAGGTTAGGCAATGCCATGAAAAGGAACAAAATAATTTGTACAAAAGTCATTCCTGGATTCTCCATCATGACAAAGCACCTAACTCATTCTCTGCTTCACATAACCACATTTTCTGCAAAGAAACAGATCACTACAATAGATTACTTGCACTATTCCCCTGACCTAGCACTGGTTGACTTCTGGATGTTTCCTAAACTGGAAATTTTTCTCGAAGGAAGGCACATTGAAGATGCTGAAGACATTAAAATTGGCATGAAAAAAAATTTTAAAAGATGTTGAAGCCAAAGACTTCCAGAGTTGTTATGGACAACAGCAGAAGCACTGACTAAGCACGTAAAATCCAGAGTACTTCGAAACTTGCTAATATAAAAGTTTTTTTCATATTAAAAATACATTTTTTCAATTGTCTCCATATTTAATAGTTTAACCTTATACATTCATTTTAACAGTGAGATATGGTGGGGAGTGTTATTTCCCCAGTAGGCTCTTGTATAAATGTTGGGAACTGCAATTCTCTTACATAACTGATACTGTTACATAAAAAATGAATCATTACAGCTTCCAACTTTTATACATGGAGTGGGGGTAGCACTCCCTGTATCTCACAGTTAAAATTAATAGTTTGCATGTGGGGATAGTTTTAATCCCATATGCCATTATAAAAAATTCGAAAACTGTGATTCACTTACAAAACAGTATCAGTTATATACATCAATCACAATGCCTAACCTTTATACAAGGGTATACAGGAGAAATACTACTACCCCCCCCCATCCCAATGCTCCTGTTGAAAAAATCAAAAACTAATCCAATTAAATTGTAATTTCATCCCTTCCAATTCCTTTACACAAAATGGGGGAAGGAAATAGTATTTTCTCCACATGCCTTTCTGTAAAAGTTGGGAACTGTGATTCACTTACACAGAAAAATGAAAAAAAGTATTGAATACTTTTTTTTCAAGGCATTCTATATGCCTGGATTCTACACTCTGCTAGTAACATATACAGTATATATGTATATACCGCTGAAAGCATTAAATAAAAGTTATTCCTACAAATTAATGATATCAGTCAAGTTTATAATATAGTAAAATCTGGATAAGAAATTGTCACATAAGAAGTTTTCCCCTATACTAGGTTTGGTTTCTTAATACCTATTATCAACTATACAGGGTGATTCACTACCAGTGGGACAAACTTGCAGGAGGTGTAGGGGGCAAAACGAATCGGAATCACATAGCATTGCGGGGTCCAAAATGCCTTTGTCGTGCGGTATAGGACGTGGAACGGGAGGTTGCGTGAGCAGTGATCCTGCTGGAGGTCAGCATTTGCGAACTGTTTCTGTTGAAGAAATCAAGTAGCAAAAGTCCTCCGGAGCGGATAATCTGCAGGCTCCAATGATTGAACGCGTTGCAGATAGTATGAATTCATTTGGTTTGTTGACAGTATCCTCCATACAGTGGATTGGGAAATACCCAATCGTTGGCCTATCGCTCGAGTACTCATACTCGGATTGCCTTCTGCAAGATGTAGGACATTCTCCTCATTGTCTGGCATCCTCGTCGTTCACTATTGATTCATGGTACCTCTCGAGAAACAACCAGTCTTAACCTTCTCGTCATACGATAAGGAGCACGCCTATTATTATTTTTTTTTTATTATTATTAGCCACATGGTACAAGGAAGCCTGAGGCTTATGCACCAGTCAAAAAAAAATAATTCCCGAGTTACCCTGAGAGAGAGACAGAAAGAGAGAAGTAGAAAGGAATCACCAAGAAAGAGAAGAATAATGATATCCAGCTCAGGACCATGGGTTTGCCAAGCCCATACTCACCAGATGTGAGCCCCCGGGGTGCGGGAAACGTTCCTGGTACAAGCACAGAGCGGCGCGCGCGCGCCCATTACAGTCTGCAGCTGCATACGCGAGGTGCATGTCAGCTAGTTCAACATTTGAATACTCGTCCATCCTACTGCCTCGGGAACCGGTTCGCAAATGCTGACTTCCAGCGGGATCGCTGTTCACACGACCTCCCGTTCAACATCCTCTACCGCATGACGAAGGCATTTCGGACCCTGCAATGCTATGTGATTCCGATTCGTCTTTGTGCCCCCTACACCTCCTGCAAGTTTGTCACACTGGTAGTGAAATCACCCTGTATATATTGGAATGTATTATTTTCTTGCACCGACCGGGCTAGCCGTGTGTGTAAACTGCCTGCCTAGCAACCCAAAGGTCGGAGGTTCGAATCCCGCCTCGGGCTTGGATCAAAGTACTGCAAAACCTTGGGAAGTGCATTATGGCCACAGAAGCTGATGCGCCAACAACTACCAAAAAAAAAAAAAAAAAAATTTTCTTGCATAAGAAGTTTCCTAGGTAAAAAGCTTTCCCGCATAAGAAGTAAGCGATAAAGAATACACTGTGTATTATTATAATGACATTTTCCCACTTAACATGCTTTTTAAATATAGAAATTCTTTATTTTTATATTAAATAATATAAACATTTTGGCAATTGAACAAATTACTGTATAGCATCATTTTAGTTCATAGTAAATCGCTGAAGCAGGTGAAATGGCATAATTTTTGTGAATGCCTTTACAATGAGTTGACCTGATATTGCACTAGCTTGAATAGTGCAATGCTACGCCAGTGTAGAAGACTAATATTACTTATTCTCGGAGGATACCATCACCATCACCACCACCCCCGAGTGGTGGTATCCACCCAGGATTGGGGTGGTGGTATGCACTGCTACTTATTCTCAGCAGATACCACGAATAAGCAACATTAGACTTCTCCACTGGCGATTACCAACTCGAATAAGCATTGCTTATTCAAGCTGATGCTCAATATTGCACGAGTTATTCTGATATTGCATGAGTTGCCTCAAATAAGAAATGTTTATATGAGGTAGGCCAATATCAGGACAACTCGTTGTGAAAGACACCACCCAGCGGTGGATACCACTAGATACTCGGAAGATACCAATGAGTATCTCTGCAAAGAATAAGTAATATAGTCTTCTCTACTAGCGAAGCATTGCCAGGTATTCAAGGTAGTGCAATATCAAGGCAACTCATTTTGAGGGCATTCACGATATGAGATGTAACAAAAACGATGTCATTTCACCCGTTTCGGTGATTTACAACGAACAAAAATGATGCTATGCACTAACCTGTTAGATTAGCGAATTTTCCATAGACTGAGGCTTTCAGTGCTAAAACCTTTTTAGTATAAAAACATTACAATATACAGTAATGGATGTGATATATTGCAATTGTTTCATCAATATCCATAATTGGATATTGTTGACCATGTGAAGCATTTGTCATTAAGTTCTGATCATTTTGAACAGTTCTGAATTAATTAGTGGATTGTTGCTGTGTCTTATTGTAATTGTGACCTTGAATGAGTTGAGCACGCTGAATTCTGATGGGATCCTTCCACTTGTTCAGATTACGAACCTAAGGGGGCATAATTTCAAATTAAGAAAGGACAGATGTAGAATAGATGTGCGGAAATTTGCCTTTAGCCAGCGGGTGGTTAATTGCTGAAACAAACTTCCATCTGTCGTTGTGGAAGTTGATAGGTTGAATAAATTTAAGGAGGAACTGGACAGGCATTTGGAGGGAATGGTGTGTTTTTTTTTTTTTTTTGTTTTTTTTTTTGGCTGATGCTGCATAAGCTCATACATTTGCTTTCTTGCATCACATGCCACTACTACTACCTTTTACGGTATATTGAAAATTGAATTAACATTAGTAGAGGCATATGATGCAAGAAAGAAGGCTTATACAGCATCAGCCAAAAAAAAAAAAAAACACCCCTGTTTCACCCATCCATTGACACCAAATGTTCATCTAGTTCTACCTTGAATTTATTTAAGCTGTCAACTTCCACTACAACAGTTGGAAGTTTGTTCCAGCAACCAACCACCTGCTAGTTAAAGGAAAATTTCCACATATCTATTCTATGACTGTCTTTCCTCAATTTGAATTTATGTCCCCTCAGGCAAGTGATCTGGGCAAGGTGAAGAATCGCATCAGCATTTGGCTTGCTCAAACCATTCAAGGCCTTATACATCTTAGCATTAGCAAAGGCACATGATGCAAGAAAGCAAGCTTTTATAGCATCAGCCAAAAAAAAAAAAAAAAAACCCCTTATTTCACGTAATGTTTGTCAAGTTCTGCCTTCAATCTATTTAAGCTATAAACTTCTACAACGACAGATGGAAGTTTGTTCCAGCAATCAACCACCCATTGGCTAAAGGCAAACTTCCACACATCTATCCTACAACTGTCTTTTCTCAATTTGAATTTATGCTCTGTCAGGCGATTATTCTGAGAAAGAGGAAGAATCCCATCAGTATTGGGCATGCTCAACCCATTCAAGGCCTTACACACCTTAATCAGATCACCTGTCAGGTGCCTAGTCTCCAGACACTGCAGTCTGCAGAACTTTAGCCTTTCTTCATAAGAGCAACCCTTTGTTCCATTCACCAATCTAGTTGCCCTTCACTGTACTCATTCTAGAAGCTTGACATTCTTCCTAAAATGAGACCACCAGATCTGTATGCAGTACTCAACGTGCGATCTGACCATTGCCTTATACAAGGTGATAATCACCTCCTTATCCCTGACAGAAAAATTCCTGCATATTATTCACAAGACACCATGAGCTGTCTGCCCCGCTCAGAAAACTTCAAATTTCATATCTGACTGCACAATTACACACAGGTCTTTTTCATTCTCCACTACCATGAGTGTTGTACAGCATGGTTGGAATGTTACTCTAGGGTTACTCCTAGCTATATGCAGTAGCATTAGCATTAGCAGAGGCATTTGATGCAAGAAAGCAAGCTTATGCAGCATCAGCCAAAAAAAAAAAAAAAAAAAAAGTAACATAAATAAATAAAAAATAACCACTTCCACTTCACCCCTCTGTTCGTTGGAAATACCTGTCCAGCTGAGCCTTAAACTTATTTAGGCTATCAACTTCCACGACAAGGGATGGAAGTCTGTTCCACCTACCAACCACCCGCTGGCTAAAGGCAAATTTCCGCACATCTATCCTACATCTGTCTTTCCTCAATTTGAATTTATGCCCTCTCAGGTGATTATTCTGAGCAAGAGGAAGAATCCCATCAGCATTGAGCATGCTCAAACCATTCAAGGCTTTGTACACCTCTATCAGATCACCTCGCTGGTGCCTAGTTTCCAGACACTGTAATTCGCAAAACTTAAGCCTTTCTTCGTAAGAGCACCCCTTTGTGCCATTCACCAATCTTGTTGCCCTTCTCTGTACTGGTTCCAGCAGCTCTACATCCTTCTTGAAATGAGGCCTCCAGGCCTGTATACAGTACTCTAGGTGTGGCCTAACCATTGCCTTATAAAAGGGAATAATCACCTCCTTATCCCTGCTAGAAAAATTCCTATATATCATTGACAATACACCATGAGCTACTCTTGCAGCCCGCCTGCAAGCTACTCTTGCAGCCCGCCTGAGCTACTCTTGCAGCCCGCCTCAGAGAACCTCATATCTGCCTGCACAACCACCTCCAGGTCCCTTTCATTCTCTACCACTGTCAGTGTAGTACCACAGAGTTGATACGTTGCTCTGGGGTTGCTGTTTCCCATATGTAGTACTTTACATTTGTCAATGTTAAACTTAATTTGCCACCTCAAAGCCCATCTGCTCAACCTTTCCAAATCCTGTTGCAGCAGCATAGTGTCAGTAGTGTCCTTGACAACCCTGCCAACCTTTGTATCGTCTGCAAACTTGGACATTAAGCCTGATATACCATCATCAATATCATTTATAAATACAGAAAACAATAAAGGACCCAATACTGAACCCTGAGGGACTCCACTAATAACATTAGTCCACGATGAGCAGTGTCCATTGATTACCACACTGTTTTCCCCCACTCAACCATCCCTTTATCCATAGCAGCAATTTGTCTCCAATGCCACACTGCTCCAATTTGTTCAGCAGCCTTCCATGTGCAACAGTATCAAAAGCCTTTCTAAGATCCAAATATATGATATCAAAGTTATTCCCTGCATCCAGTTCCTTTGTGACCACATCATAGTACCCAATCAAATTGGACAGGCAAGACTTCCCTTAACAAAACCATGCTGTGTCCAAGCTATAACTGAAGTCTTTAGATGATCCTGTGGTGCTTCTTTAACCAATGCCTCCATTAATTTTCCTGGAACAGAAGTTAAACTAACAGGTCTATCAACTCTGAGGTTACTGCTACCCATATGTAGTACAGTGCATTCCGGTTAATTGGGCCACCGGTTAATCGGGGCAGCCGCTTATTTGGGGCAAATTATGAAGAACAGAAACAAAACAAATATTTAGTCTGAATTTGTTTCGCTTATTTGGGACAACTCGCTGCTTAATTGGGGCAATGACGGTCTTGATTGAACAATAAACTATATTTAGATAGAGCGCACAAACATCTAAATATAGTTTATTAGGCCTGGCGTGGCCCAGTGGTCAGGAGCGAGAGTGCATCGCACGTGTTCTTTGAGTGGACCGTGGTTCAAGCCCGTGACTACTAAATACGATAATTGGTGATTTATTGTAAACTCTACTGACTTGGTTGTCGTGCCGGAGTATAAACAGAATTTGTTTATTGAACAATAAACTAATTTAGATGGTTCGTAACAAAGAGATCATGTGAGCAGCAGCAGAATCAGTTATTGCGAAGTCGTGCTGTACAGTGGTTGTTTTACGTTTGTTCTGTGTTGTGGTAATCGGATTCTGAAGAAATTTTGCTTGCAGTTGTTTACGATCACAGTCGGTACATATGTATACATCTTGTGGGTTAGAATAGATTAAAAACTGTACCAAACAGTGCACTGATTTTGGTTTCCCCCTCCCCTTTTTTTCAGTACATTTAAGACCCCTGTCAAGATGCCACGTAAAGATTTGTCACTTTCAGAAAAAAATCGCTATTCTTGACAAGATAAAAAGTCAACCTCCTAACATCAGTCATCGTCAGCTAGAGGAGATAATAAAGGTGCCAAAATCTACGATTTCACGACTGCTACAGCAACAAGAAAAACTTAGAGAGAAGTGGACATTGCGTGTGGATTTAAAGAAAACATCTCATAAGCGAAAGAGGGAAGGCAAAGATCCAGACGTCGAAGATGCTTTGAATCAATGGTTTTCCACTGTATCTAAACGAGGAGTGCGTGTAAGCGGTCCTATGCTAAAACACAAGTCAGAAGAGTTGGCCAAAAAGCTAGGTCACGTAAATTTCAAAGCGACGGATGGTTGGTTGTCTCGATGGAAGTGTAGACATGACATTAGTTACAAAAAAGCACAAGGCGAGAAGGACAGTGCTGATGCTATGAGTGCTGAGCAATGGAAATGTGAAAAACTGCCAGAGTTGCTTAAAAAATTTAGTGGGGATGACATTTACAATGCCGATGAAACAGGTCTATATTATCGTGCTATGCCGGATGGTTCCCTCAGCTATCAACACATAACACTGTCTGGTTCAAAGAAAGCAATGGATCGTGTAACAGTGTTGTGCTGCTCAAACATGTCAGGAAATGATAAACTCAAACTTTTGGTTATTGGTAAAAGTGCCAAACCTCGTTGTTTCAAGGGGCTTACAATAAGCAGTTTGCCAGTTTCGTATTATGCCAATAAGAAGGCGTGGATGACCACATATATTTTTACGTAATGGCTAATGAACTGGGATGCAGAACTGCAACGGAAGTCCAGAAAAATTCTGTTGATATTGGACAACTGCACCACACACTCTAATGTAGCTGGTTTAAAAAATATTGAACTGGAATTTTTACCCCCTAACACCACATCCCTGATACAGCCTATGGACGCGGGAATTATAAAAAATTTGAAGACCTATTATCGCGGAAAGCTGGTTAATCACATCCTTGAAGCAATTGAGGAAAATCTGCTGACATCATCTTCGAAATCAATAGAGGTTAGTGCAAAAGTTTCGATGTTAAAAGCTGTACAATTTATCGCCGATAGTTGGCGAGTAATAACCAGTAAAACAATTCGGAATTGTTTTGCTAAATGTGGTTTCGCGACTAATTGTGATTTACACGCGATAAGTTGTACAGAAAATGAACTGACTTTGGAACTGCAACAGGTCCAAAATTGTGAAGAATTTTTAACGATTGACAATAACCTTCAATGCCACGATGAAAATGAAGATTATAAGGAAACGATTATTGAACAAATTGCGGCAAAACACTCAGAGACACCAAAAGACCAAGAAAATGATGACGATGATATACCTAAGCGAGTGACTAACCAGGATGCCAGGAAATGTATCGCTAAATTGAGATGTTATTTCATGCAGGAAGGCAATGAAGGCAGTCCTTTATCAGCATTAGATACCTGCGCCGACTTTGTTCAATTGCAGTCCATAAAGAGGACACGTCAGGGTACACTTCATAATTTTTTCAAAGTAAGAACCCTTAAGTAATGTGTAACCTTTGCCTGACACGGACATTATTCTGTACTGTATCTTCATTTTACACATGTACATACGTACATTTTGTTTGCTTTTAGCTTTAGTTATTTTTAAATAAATGTTTGTACCAATATAACTTAAATACAGTGTGCTTCCTTTAAATACCACATTCCCTTATTTTATTCATACCTTTTTTGCCTCCGTTAGAATGTGCTTTTCAGCTCATTAAAATTTCGCTTAATTGGGCCAAAGTGATCTGTCCCGATGTGTCCCAATTAACCGGAATCGACTGTACTAGCTGCAGGACCGAACTGTCATTAGTGTCCTTAACATAATTACTTGTGTCGCCCTTTGATCCTCCTTTGTGAATTGGGGTCACATTTGCAAACCTCCAGTTGATGGGTACCTCCCCTGGGTCCAAAGAAGCTCTCATAATTATGGGTACGGCTTTGTTTACTTCCTTTGCTGCCTCCTTTAATATAACTGGATAGACCCCATCCACCCTAGGTGCCTTTTTTATGTTTATCCTCAACAATTTCTCCTCCCTTTACTCGCAGTTATTACAAAATCATCTAGCTCACTGCCAGAGTTTAACACACCTCTGGCATTCCCCTCCCTGAATAACTCCTCATGGGTGAATGTAGATGCAAAATACTCATTTAGTTTGTTAGCCACCTGAGCAGGATCATCAACTGTTGAACCATCAATATCAAGTGGACCAATTTGATTCTTCCCTTTCATTCTAGAGTTTACATAGGTAAAGAATTCGTTGTTGTTTTTCTTTGCATCCTTTGCCAAAGATTTCTCATAATCTGCCTTTACCTGCCTAATCTCCTTTGTGACTTGGTTACAGACCAGCTTATGTCTATCATTGACTTCCATGTCACCCATTAATTTATATGTATCCCATGCATTTTTATCTTCTGCCATATGTCTCATTAGTTCATCTGACATCCATTTAGGCCTAAACCTTTAACAATATTTTTAGTTGGTATGTAAAGCCTAGTAGCTTTCAAAATAAATTCTTTGAATGCTTCCCATTTTGAATTTGCTGTTGGTAGCACCATCAGTGGTCCCACAGTATAGAATTTAAATACAGTCTCAGATCACCGTAGTCACCTTTACGAAAGCAAAAACCCTTCCCTTTACCCCTGATGGTAGTTACCTCTTTGAGTAAATCCCACTTCAGCACACTGTGATCACTACCACCTAGTGGTTCCTTTATCTGCAGATTTTTAATGCATGAAGAATCACTACTGATAATCAGATCAAGAGTATTACTCCTGCTAGTTGCCTCCCGAACATGCTAATGTAGAAAACAATCATCCAATAAATCCACAAAAGCCTTGTTAGTGTGTGAGCGACCAATTCACAAATTCCAGTCAATATCTGGGAAATTAAAATCCCCCATTATAAGACTCTCTGATTTACTGGCCCACCCTATTTCCCTGTACAGTTTCTTATTATACTCATCACATTCATTAGGCCTATAACAAACTCCTACTCTCAATTTTGATCTCCCAATGCTTATGTCATACCAAACTGACTCGACGCTGCACTGTCCAGCGATCTCGACTGGCTTCACGTCCTTGGATTTTATGTGTTTCTTAACCGCAATGACTCCCAGCAGTCTCTGAAATACCCTGCATCTTGTTTTACAGGCTGCTGCTCATTCCAATAGAAGCAGTGCAAGAATCACTTTCACCTCTGCCAGTGGCTACTGTTAATCTGTTAGTCCTTGTATCCCCCAAAGCTAGCAGTTTTCCGACTCAACTAACACTGCCTTGATATCATCAGCAAATATTCTTGTACCCTTTCTATTTAAGTGTATCCCATCCCTGTAGAAGTAGTCTCTCCTGTTAACAAGTACAGACCAGACTGAAAAAAAATTTGTAGTATTTGTATGTACCATATGTAGTACTTGCATTTCTCAATGTTAAACTTCAGTTGCCAGTTCTCAGCCCATCTGCACTTCTCCAGATCCTGTTGCAGAAGCATACTATCATTCCTATTACTAATAACCCTGCTTACCTTTGTATCATCTCCAAACGTTGACATTAGGCTTGATATACTTCAGTATCATTAATAAATATACAAAACAAGAATGGGCCCTACTAATACCATTAGTCCATGAAGAGCAGTGTCCATTGATTACCACACAGGCTTCTCCCACTCAACCATCTTTTTATCCATTGCAGCAACTTGCCATTAATTCCATACTGATCCGATTTGTACAGTAGTCTTCCATGTGCAACAGTATCAAAAACTTTCCTGAAATCCAAATATATGATATGAAAATTATTTTTTGCATCTGCTCCTTTGTGACAACGTCATTTTATCCAATCAAATTTGTCAGACAATTGCTTCCCCTTAACAAACCAGTGCTGTGTCTGAATTATTACTGCAGTCTTGTCTAGATGATCCTGCAATGATTCTTTAACAAGTAACTCCATTATTTTCCCAAGACAAGAGTCAACCTAAAGGTCTGTAATTAATCTTGTCATCCTCTAATTCGCTTTGTGAATTGGAGATACATTTGCATATCTCCAGTCAATGGGGACTTCCCCTGAGTCCAAGAATGCTCTCATAATTATGGTTAAGAGTTTTCTTACTTCCTTTCCCACCTCCTTTAATATAACTGAATAGATCCCATCTACCGCAGATGCCTTTCTTACGTTTAACTTCAGCAATTTCTCCACCATTTTTCTCTCAGTTATTATAAAATCATTTAACTCCCTGTTAGAGATTGATAAACATCTGGCCCTCTCCTCCTTGAATAACTCCTCATGTCTGAATGCAGATGCAAAATACTTTAGTTTAGCAGCTATCTGAGAATGATCATCTACAGTCAAACCATTGATATCAAGTGGACCAATCTGATTTATCCCCTTCCATTTATAGTTTATATAAGTAAAGAAATCTTTGCATCGTTTGCCAAAGATTTCTCATAATCTGCCTTCGCTTGCCTAACCTCTTTTGTGACTTGATTAGAGACAACCTTATATCTACCATAGGTTTCTGTCTCACCTGATAATTTATACGCATCCCATGCATTTTTCTTCTCTGCCACAAGTCTCGTTAGTTCATCTGACATCCATTTGGGCCTAAACCTAGCACATTATTTCTTAGTTGGAATAAAAAGCCTAGTAGCTTCCTAGATTACTTCCTTGAATGCTTGACATGTAGAAGTTGCTGTTGGTAGCATCATCAGTTGTCCCACTGTATAGAACTTAAAAAATCTCTGAGACCACTGTAGTCACCTTTATGAAAGCAAAAACCCTTCCCTTTACACTTGATGGTAGTTACATCTTTTAGTAAATCACACATCAATATACAATGATCACTTCCACCTAATGGTTCCTTTATCAGGAAATTCCTAATGCATGAATAATCACTGTTGATAATCAGATTAAGAGTGTTACTCCCTCTGGTTGCTTCTTTAACATGCTGCTGTAGAAAAGAAGCATCCAAATCCACAAAAGCCTTTCTATTGTGTGCATGACTAATCCCTAATATTCCAGCCAATGCCTGGGAAGTAAAAATCCATTATAAAACACTGATTTACTTGCCCCCTATTTCTCTGTATAATTTTTTATTGTACTCATCAGATTCCTTAGGCCTATAACACACTCCTCCTCTCGTTTTTGCTTTCAGGGTGCTTATGTCACACCAATCTCACTCAACACTGCACTATCCAAGAGATACTGCTTCTCATGGCCTAATGTTATTAGTGGTGTCCCCCAGGGTTCAGCGCTGGGCCCATTGTTGTTTTGTATATTTATCAATGATATTGATGAAGGTATATCAAGCCTAATGTCAATGTTTGCAGATGATACAAAGGGTTGTTAAATAACAGTAATGACACAGGGTTGTTAAATAACAGTAATGACAATACAGGTGACCCCCGCTTAACGCTGATCATTCGTTCCGGAAAAACAGAGCGCTAAGTGAATCCACGCTAAGCGAGCGCCGCTTTCCTATAAGGTAACATATGTATTTGTGAGCTGCAGTCGGTGCCATAGGATATTTCCTAATCAATAATAAACGGTAATGAAAAGATGCACAAATGTCGGTCAAAATATTTAATATTCAAATATTTGCACATATAAAATATTTTGCATTACATACGTATAATTATGTGGTAACTACTTGCGTATCAAAAGTAAACTTAAACTTCCAATTAAAATAATGAATTTAATTGATTTAATTTAATGGATGAATTTAATCATGAAAAATGTGTGGATTTTGAGTTGAACTTTGGCCCTCTTCCAAATAAACTAAAAGGGGCATTAATTTTAAATCCCCCGCAGCGTTACCACCCACCAATAAAGTCAACCGATCCTTCGCCTCTTTGAAACCTGGCATGTTTTTTTCTTCTTTCAATATGAAACTTCTTTTAGGCATTCGTTTCCACAAAAGTCCTGCTTCATCTATGTTATAAACTTGTTGAGAAGTATAACACACAATACCCCTCTTCAATAATTTTAACAAGTTCTTTTTTGAAAGTTTCGGCTCCTTAATCTGCACTAGCGGCTTCTACCGAGCTTTCTTCAAATCATCATATTGGCTAATCTCTCTCTCTCTCTCTCTCTCTTTTTTTTTTTTTTTTTTTTTTAATATTTAACTTAACTGAATTCTGCATTGGAATATTATCTTCAATAAAATTAGTCTTTCCATTTCAATCCTAATAGCCGGCCTAGCCCTAGTTGCTTGCAGTGGAACAGCTATCTTTCCCGCTGATAAAATTAATTATTTATTTTTTTATAATTGTTCTTACAGTTAAATTTGCGAGTCCTAAATTATGGCACACATCCGCTTGTCGTTGACCGGAATCGATTCGCTTCAAAACGTCTAATTTAATTTTCAAATTCACTCTTTTTCTTACATTTATAGTCTTCGTACTGCGCCCAGACGTTGTTGCATTTTCATTCCTGTCGGTCATTATTAGCTCTTCGAAAATGTAACTCCGTTGGTTACGATACAATGTTCAAGTAAACTGTCCGTTACGCACGATGTCTAATACTGTACTGAGTGATGACTAGACTTCGGATAAATGCATATAACGCAAATATTACAAGCAATATACATGATCATTTTTTTAAAATGTTGATCTCGGAACTACGTAACAAGTGACTGTACTGCAATTAAATTAGTGTGCGAGAAAATTTCACTGAGCGTGGGAAAATTGCTCAAGTTGGCGTGGGAAACGTTTTAATGCTGTTTTGCTATTTATTTTCAAGGTATCAACTCCATCAAATGAAACGATTTCGTTAAATATGTCAAAACTCTAATCTGTAAAAGAGCGTTATAGTGATCTGTGACAGCGTTATAACATAAGAACAGCGTTATAGCGAATCAGCGTAAAGCGAACCGCGTTATAACGGGGGCCTGCTGTATGTTGCTGCAACAGGATCTGGAAAAGTTGGGCAGATGGGCTGAGAACTGGCAACTGAAGTTTAACATTGACAAATGCAAAGTACTAACCCCAGATAAATGTACCAACTGGGTGGTGTTACACTCAGGGCAGTGGAAAATGAGACCTCGGAGTAATTGTGCAGTGCAGACAGGCTGCCAGAGTAGGTCATAGGGTGTTGTCAATGATATACAGAAATTTTTCTAACAGGGATAAGGAGATGATTATCCCCTTGTATAAGGCAGTGGTCAAGCCACACCTTGAGTACTGCATACAGATCAGGAAGCCTCATTTTAGGAAGGATGTAGAGTTGCTAGAACGAGTACAGAGAAGGGCAACAAGAATGGTGAGGGGAACAAAGGGCTGTTCTTAAGGAGAAAGGCTTAGGTTCTGCAGCATCTGGAGACTAGACACCCGTGAGATTATCTGATTGAGGTGTATATGGCCTCGAATGGATTGAGCAGGCTCAATGCTGATGGGATACTTCCACTTGCTCAGATTACAAACTGGGGTGGCATAAACTAAAATTGAGGAAAGACAGTTGTCAAATAGATGTGTGGAAATTTGCCTTTAGCCAGTGGGTAGTTTATTGCTGGAACAAACTTCCATCTGTCATTGTGGAAGTTGACAGCATAAATAAATTTAACACTGAACTAGACAAACATTTGGAGTGACCATGTGGGCGAAATGGGAAGTTTTTTTTTTTTTTGTTGATGCTGTATAAGCTTGCTTTCTTGCATCCTATGCTTCTAATAATGCTAAATGTCAAAAGTCTAGACTCTTGGTTTTTAAGACTATTCTGATTCTTTTATAGACGATAATACAATCTGGGAAAAAGTTGTTCACTTCCTTTCTTCCTTAGGGTATGTTTTAAATAGTTTAATTTTTACCTTTCACCTTTTTTTTTATGAATTCATTTTCTTAATTTACGAGTTTAGAGGCGAGTACTGCAAGGATAAGCTCTGGTAAGTAATTTTATAGGGCAAAAATAACATTATGAACCTTATTCCATATTTCTTCTTCAATTCTTGTCATTGTGGACCATGATAAATGTGATCTCATTTTGTTTTCAACAATAAGGGGAAAAAAAAAAATGAAATCCAAATACATAATAGCAATCAAATAGCTTGGTCAAACATGACATTGCTTCCCAATGCAACTTTTATTTTAATCGTTGATTGCTCATCTGTATTTACGTTGTTTATATTGGAAGTGGCAACACTAAAATTATCAATGATAACATTAAGGTTTAAACATTAATACAAACTCAATGGTAAAGAATATGGCTGGATTTTTTTACTTTTCCTAGCTGCTCAATATTTGTACACATTACTTAAATTTTATATACAAATTTCGACTTGAAAATCTTGAATACAGAACCTACCATCCAACCAGGAGGACAAAAGCACTTGCCAGTAACATGGTCACACGTGCCACCATTTTGACAAACGCACTTATTGGCACAAAATTCCCCATGAGTACCTTCTGGACATTTCTCGGAGCACCTTAAAAAAAAAAAAATAATAATAATAATAATAATAATAAACAATAATTATAATTAAATATATATAAATAATAATTAATATGTACATATTAATGCATAATAAATAATTAATATATACATATTAATATATAATAAATAATTAATATATACATGATTATATAACTAAATGTGCATATGCGTTTATAACATAAAATAAAGCTGCTTATGCTAACTTTCTTTTTCAGTCTCACTTGAAACCTTTTCTCAGGTTCAATTGCAAATGTGAGTCCATACTGGCATTAGCATCAGTAGAGGCATATGATGCAAGACAGCAAGCTTATACAAATTCAGCAAAAAAAAACAAAAAAAACAAGAAAAAAAAACCATTCCCATTATTTCACCCATCCATTCACTCCATATGTTTGTCCAGTTCTTCCTTGAATTTATTTATACTATCAACTTCCACTTCCACAACAACAGATTTAAGTTTGTTCCAGCAATCAACGACCCGCTAGCTAAAGGCAAATTTCCACACATCTCTTCTACAACTGCCTTTCTTCAATTTGACTTTATATAATTTATTATCTGAGCAAAAGAAAGAGTCCCATCAACACTGAACTTGCTCAAACCATTCAAGGCATTATACACCTCCATCAGATCACCCAGAAGGACCATATAGTTTCCAGATGCTGCAATATGCAGAACTTAAGCCTTTCCTGATAATGGAAACCCTTTGTTTCCCATAACCAAACTTATGTCACACCACACTGACTGAACATTGTACTGCCCACCTATGTGAATTAGATGCACTCTCTTAAATTTTATGTTTCTTAACTAACTGCATAACTAACCCCTCTTATCCTATCCTGTCTATCCTTTCTGTACACATATTAGTCCCCAAATTCCAATTCTGCATTGCTTATATCCATATGGCACCACTTCTCTGATATCTCAACAATATCTTGACAAGCACTTCAAATTCAACAAATTTATTTACTATATTCCTAGCATTGATGTACATGCACCTGTTCTTACTCTTAGTTACCTAACACAGCCCATGCATTCACTTGTTCCATGATGGTTCTCAGCAGTTCTTCTAACCCCGAGCAATTTGCTTTCCAAGCTGGTTCTCATTCCAATAGAAGCACTGCAAGGATCACTTTCACCTCTGTCTGTGGCTACTATTAATCTATTAGTCTGTGAATCCTTCCAAGCTAGTAGTTTTCTGACACACCTAATACTGCCTCAATAGCATCAGCAAATATTCTTGCATCCTTTCTATTCAAGTGCATCCCATTCCTGTAGAAGTAATCTCTTCTGTTAACAAGCACAGACAGCACTGAAAAAAATTTTACCCCATGAGCCTTGCATAATCTCTCCATGACCAAATTGATTGACAAGGCTCTCTTGTTATTTACTCCTCCCTATCCTGTCTGGGCCAAATTGCAGATACCTTCAAATTTAACCCCAGCTCATGACTTTTTTCAGCATTTACTTGTACTTGCTAAGGAATTCCGCAGATCTCCTAGTATCTGTCCATTAGTGCCAATATGTACAACAATATCACCTTTTGTTCCTTTAAAAGATGATATCCACACTAAATCATCAACATTTTGCCCCTTGCATGTCTGTCCTATTCCATAACCTGGAATAGGACCAGTTTACGGTCTTTCCAAACCCCAAAGGCCTATTTTTCAAATAGGCCTTTGGGGTTTGGAAAGTTCTGACTCATGATAACTGCAATAAAACACACCAGCCGTCTATGACTGAAACTTTATTAAAATAACAATAAAATAAGACAAGGTAAAATTTGTTATACAAATAAAAATAAAATACACTGACTGTAAAGTTAAAAGCGATAAAATGCTAGATGAAATTAAAATCGATAAAAACAGGATAACGCCCATGCTCAGTAACACATGCGAGCCGTAAACCTGCTGATGTTATTTAAGTTAAGTAACAGCAACAGTAATCAACTTTGTCAACAAACAGTAACCTTTGATAGTCACCTTTGAAAACTACAGTTGATTTTATCACTTTTAATTTCGCATATTTTAATTTTATCTATCATTTCCCTGACCATCTTTGAAGTCTGTTCAAGTCATACTGAGGGAGGGAGCACTGCTTGACACTGATCATTAACGACTCTGCCAATCTTTATGTCATCAGCAAATTTTGACATCGCACTTTCTATCCCTTCGTTGATGTGATTTATGAAAATGAGAAACAACAGTGGTCCAAGAACCGATCCTTGAGGGTCTCCATTCCTGACATTACGCCAAAGCATACCATTAATCACAACCTTCTGCCCTGCAGCCACCCAGCAATCCTAATCTGTTCAAGCTTATACAGCAACCTTTCATGAGGGACCGAGTCAAATGCTTTGCTAAAATCCAAATAAACTATGTCGAAATTATTCCCTAAATCCAGCTCATGAGTTAACTATTTCAAAATAGCCTACTAAGTTAGTTAAGTATGATTTATCCTTAACAAAGCCATGTTGTGTCGGTCCTTCAGGATGCCACATCTATCTAAATGTTCCTGGATTACACTCTTACTCACTGTCTCTAAGATTTTTCCTACCACTGAAATCAGACTAACCAGTCTGTACTTACTTAGACTTCACTCTTAGAACCACTTTTGTATATTGATGATACATTGTCACTTCTCCAATCCTGAGTCCAAAGATGGACTCAGGAAGTCCAAGGAATTTCCTGAGTCCAAAGATGCCCTTGTAATTAACCTCAATGGTTCAATACACTCCCTCAAAACTATAGGGAGTATGTCATCAACTTTGGGAGTCTTACTTGCCTTTATGCTCAAAACGTTTTCTAATAAATAGTCATCTGTAATATCAACATCACTAATTTCTTATGGTTCAATGTCACTCAGACAGCCTCTTCCATCAGTAAAGACAGATACCTGTTGTAGGCTTCAGTACTTTTCATCGCTCTGTAACTGTCCCATGCTATCTTTTTCTGCTCTGACCAACAAGCTCCACAGTCATCCATTTCAGCATCCTCCTCCTGCAATATTTTCTTAAAGGCAGGTACGTATGCATTCGTGGTGCTTTGTGCTCTAGTCTGCAGCATGATTTCTGTTTAAATACAATTCATTAACAATGAAAATTAATAAGAGTAATAAATTTAATTGATTAAATGACAATACTACACTAAGCTAACAGATTCCTAAATGCAATAACACGTATTACACTATATAGTTTTGCAGTATACCTTAGCATTAGCATTAGTAGAGGCATTTGATGCAAGAAAGCAAGCTTATGCAGCATCAGCCAAAAAAAAAAAAAAAAAAAACCACTTCCACTTCACCCCTCTGTTCATTCAAAATACCTGTCCAGCTGAGCCTTAAACTTATTTAGGCTATCAACCTCCACCACAAGGGATGGGAGTCTGTTCCACCAACCAACCACCCGCTGGCTAAAGGCAAATTTCCGCACATCTATCCTACATCTGTCTTTCCTCAATTTGAATTTATGCCCTCTCAGGTGATTTTTCTGAGCTAGAGGAAGAATCCCATCAGCATTGAGCATGCTTAAACCATTCTAGGCTTTATACACCTCTATCAGATCACCTCGCTGGTGCCTAGTCTCCAGACACTGTAATTTGCAAAACTTAAGCCTTTCTTCGTAAGAGCACCCCTTTGTTCCATTCACTAATCTTGTTGCCCTTCTCTGTACTCGTTCCAGCAGCTCTACATCCTTCTTGAAATGAGGCCTCCAGACCTGTATACAGTACTCTAGGTGTGGCCTGACCATCGCCTTATACAATGGAATAATCACCTCCTTATCCCTGCTGGAAAAATTCCTGTATATCATTGACAATACTCCATGAGCTACTCTTGCAGCCCGTCTGCACTGTCAGAGAACCTCATATCTGCCTGCACAACCACCCCCCAAGTCCCTTTCATTCTCTACCACTGTCAGTGTAGTACCACAGAGTTGATACGTTGCTCTGGGGTTGCTGTTTCCCATGTGTAGTACTTTACATTTGTCAATGTTAAACTTCATTTGCCACCTCTCAGCCCATCTGCTCAACCTTTCCAGATCCTGTTGCAGCAGCATAGTGTCAGTAGTGTCCTTGACAACCCTGCCAACCTTTGTATCGTCTGCAAACTTGGACATTAAGCTTGATATACCATCATCAATATCATTTATAAATACAGAAAACAACAATGGACCCAACACTGAGCCCTGAGGGACTCCACTAATAACATCAGTCCACGATGAGCAGTGTCCATTGATTACCACTCTCTGTCTTCTCCCCTCAACCACCCCTTTATCCATAGCAGCAATTTGCCTCCAATGTCACACTGCTCCAATTTGTGTAGCAGTCTTCCATGTGCAACAGTATCAAAAGCCTTTCTGAGATCCAAGTATATAATATCAAAGTTATTCCCTGCATCCAGTTCTTTTGTGACTGCATCATAGTATCCAATCAAGTTGGTCAGGCAAGACTTCCCCTTAACAAAACCATGCTGTGTCTGAGCTATAACTGAAGTCTTGTCTAAATGATCCTGCAGTGCTTCTTTAACCAGTGCCTCCATTAATTTTCCTGGAACAGAAGTTAAGCTCACAGGTCTATAATTACTTGTGTCAGCCTTTGATCCTCCTTTGTGAATTGGGGTCACATTTGCACATTTCCAGTCTATGGGTACCATCAAGTTCAAGATATATAATATGCTATATAGTAATACCCCAACTTACGCGAACTCGGAGTTACGCGGTTCTTGATTTTTTCGTTTGGCAACACTGCCGCCCACTATCTTCAAGGTCGTTTTTCATATGCTATCGATATACAGTGCGACGGTGGAGAGCAAGAGTGAAAGATGAACAAAATTCAACTTTGCTGCCGCATGAGCTGCACACACATATACAAGAATTTGCATTCCAACTGTCATATTTATATGTGTGCATTCGAATTCATGCTCAACTTTTGTCGGAAATTACAGTACATCGTTTTCACGAATAAAAAAAAAAACTTTCCAGGCTTTAAGATTTCCAAAGGCCGATTGACAACGATGGTCGGCGGGAATGCAGCTGGTGACTGCAAGTTAAAACCTCTCTTAATATATCGCTCAGAAAATCCAAGAGTTTTAAAAAATATATCTAAAATTAGCTTACCAGTGATTTGGAAGTCAAATCATAAAGCTTGGGTGACAGCTTCCGTTTTTGAGGACTGACCACTTCATAATCGAAGTCAAACGTTATTGCAAGTCTAAACAGATTCCATTTAAATTGATCCTTCTTATTAACAATGCACCCGGTCACCCTCCTGCCACCCTAATTAATTTCGACCGACGTGTGAAAGTTGTGTTTTTGCTTCCAAACACAACCAGCTTGCGTCAACCAATGGACCAGGGAGTCATCAAAACATTCATCGCCTACTACACGAGGCGTTCATTTGCATGTCTGAATGAAGCTATGAGACAAAATAGTGAGATATCTGTTAAAGACTTTTGGAAACAATTCAATGTTTTAGATGCCATAAGAATCATTGAAGAATCTTGGGATGAAATTCACAAAAAAAACATTGAATGGTGTCTGGAAGAAACTTTGTCCATTTTTTTTTCAAAAACGAGATGAAAGCAATGCCAGAAACTGATCATGTCGCTCATATGATAGAAGAAGTTGTTAATCTTGCCAGGCAATTAGATTTGGAAGTCAATAGTGATGATGTCAACGAGCTGTTGGATTCACAATAGTGAGGAGCTGACAATGAATGAGCTCATAGAGATGCGTGAGCAAAACGTCACTGAATTATCCGACACTTCAGACCCAGTTCCACCAGAAAAGCACATGACAATTGCAAGCTTGACAGAAGGTCTCAGCTCAATTGAAAAGGGCTTAAAAATTTTAGAAAACAGACCACAACGAAGAACGCGTTATAGATACAAAGCAAGGAATAAAAAATTATTAGCTTGCTACGAAGAAATTCTGTGTGAAAAAAAGAAGGCGCTGTGTCGTCAGACGAATTTGTTAGATTTTATGAAGCCATCGACATAGAAATAACTTTTTTACGTAACTCATTTATTTTTTAATACATAATTTGTATTAATATGTATAAATAAATGCAATTTTATTAAATATTTTTCTTTTAAACTAGTGTTTTTGTTAGTCCTTGGTCCCAATTAAACAAAATTTATATGTATTTATATGCAAAGTTGTACCCCGACTTACGCAAATTCGACTTAAGTGATTTTCGTCGGACCCACCTATCGCGTAACTTCGGGGTATTACTGTACTGTAACAATCGCAATGTTATTAATTAACATAACTAATGTTAAATTAGTTAAACAATGTCAACTTGATAATAAAAAAATTATCCTACTAACTCCAACCTATGTGATTTGAACTTTAGAGCTACATATTTACCAAAATTTAAAAAGTAGATAAGATATTTAAAAAAACAATTTGATAAGAAAATAGACAAATTATGCATTTCTTTCCTCACATAGCATTAGCATTAGTAGAGGCATATGATGCAAGAAAGCAAGCTTATTCAGCATCAGCCAAAAAAAAAAAAAAAAAAAAACCCTCTCCCATTTCACCCCTCCGTTCGTTCGAAATACCTGTCCAGTTGAGCTTTAACTCAACTGGACAGGTAGGAAAGCTCAAATGGACATAGATAACTATCCAATTGACCTTTTCTGTATTACTGTCTTCGTGACTATTTGAGCAACAGGACGGTTATGGTAGGAACTAAATACAAGGAGTCCTCATGCCCGGTGTCCAGGGGCTGCCAACAGGGCTTTGTCCTTGGCTCACTGTTCTGGTAATTCATCATGGACTAACTGCTAACCACTGAAATTCTCCATGCCACACTTATTATTTTTCCAACAACCTAAGTGGTGTTTTACTCACCAGAATCCACTACTTACCACAGGGACAAGAACATCACCTCCTAGACACAAAGGAGGAGTATCAAGCCTTTTCAGATTATGCACAGGCACTGTTCGCGAGGAGGAGAAACCAAATGGCCACAGCCCACTACCATTATAACCAAAGAACAACTGTCCTTCAGCTCACTTGGACTGGGACACCAGAAATGACCCACCCCCAAGAATTAGAACACTCAGGAAACAAACTATACCAAAATAGACTAACATGGATGGGACCCATGTCCCATGAATGACAAATGGAGATGACTACCAAGCTTAGACATCCCACCAGCTGGGTCTGTGAACAAGACACATTCCTGAGAACTGCAAGACTTAGGAAATAAACTACACTAAGATAAAGGACTAACATGGACAGGACCCAGGTCCCACAGATGACAACTTGGACATGACACCAGACTGGACACCACCAACAGGGTCATTGTATAGTTTTCCTGCAGACGCTTGTTGGCGATCGCACCGGGCTCCCTTGCCTGGTGCCTTTTCACCCTATTAGGCTTTTCTGCTACTGCAAGCAATTATAAACAGGTAATAAACTCCATGTCATTGCATTTGCGAAAATACCGATAGCTGGAATTGTGTGGTTTTTTACGTTATTATGGTGAAATGTGTTCCCCTTTACTGAAATATTCAATCGTATAAAAAACATAAATAAATTTTCAGAATCTTCTCTTCATTTCTTTTTTTTTTTTTTTTTAAGCTTAGTAAACTTGTTACTCTGCGCAAATCATGTTAGTTGCAATTTGTGCATTCTGTTAAAAAATGCTGATGCATGCTATTGAAATTTATAAAGAAAAGAGTAGATTATCTTGGGAACAAGTGCCTCTTGAAGCATTTCCGAATAAGACGACCCTTTGTGCAACAAACCAATGAGTGTCGAGCCAATAATGAGTGATCAAGGAGTGTGCATGTAGTCGACAAAGAATAAATATTCTTTAACATTTGTAAGTCAAAAATAATTTCTTTATTATTTATAATTTGCTTGATTTTACAGACTACATTTTCATTTCTTTGGATAAATCATTGTTTAAACATAAACTAATTAGCTAAGTAATTTCATTGTTGAGAACGTAACCCCTATTTTTAACATTATGTCTATGGGAAATAAATTCCCTCTTTACGAGCACACGCTAGGAACAAATTAACTCAAAGTCGGGAACTACCCATACATTAAATACAGAAAATTTGAACACTGACCATTGTGACAACATGCAAGAATTCTTAAGTGTGATGCATGTCTATATTACTCTTCTCCCCACTAACTAGCAGTGTCTCTAAACCCTTAAGAGATACCACAGCTGAGCAGATAGGGGCAAGAGTGCAGTGTGCACACACACACTCTTTGAGTGAACAGTGGCTCAAGCCCATGATGATTAAATACGATTAACAATCGTATTCATATTTATTTTAACCTCCTGACTTGGTGGTTGCCAGAGTATAAACAAGAACTTTTTTTTTTTTTGTACTCTCAATGATACTGGCAAAAACAACCCTTGTACTACCTTTATTCAAATGAATACTGTTTCTACAAAATAGACTCCATCTTATCTACAAGTGTGGTTCATGTTGCTATAAAAAAAAAAACAAAAAAACTTGCAGATACCTCAAGTCTCAAGTTAATTGATAAGGCTTTCAGCATATAATCACTCCTTATTGTACCTGGGCAGAATTGCAGGCACATACACTTTTGGACCTAACTTGGGGAATTTTTTTAATCCCATTCCAAACCATTACAACTCCTCCAGTAGCAGCTTGTACTGTCAGTACACAAGAGGATAGCATGAGTGCCTTGTGTGGTTTCTTCCATTGGTGCTGAAAAATACAAACTGGAACTGAGAGTTGTTTCCACATGACTTGTCTCCATTACGTGTCTATCGATTCCATTCTTGGTATCAAAGCAACTTGTATTTTCTGGTTGGTGGCTAAAAAAAATTCCATCTGTTAAGATTTGCTACTTCCTTAGTACATTCTTCGTAGCCGAGTGGTCAGGAGCGGGAGTGCAGTAGCACACGCTCTTTGAGTAGACCGGGGTTCAAGCCCCTGACTACTGAATACGGTCGATCTGCCAACCCGCACTGGACCAGCGTGGCAGATTATGGTCTATTTCCCTCAGCATGAATTGTTGAGGAGGCTTCCATCCTGCAGTGGGTTGATAATGGCTGCAATTTACTTTACTAGTACATTTTTTGTACGATTCATTGCTTAGTGCAGTACTGGTATCCTGTGATGTTCTCATATGTAAATAGATCCCATTTTTATGGGATCTATTTACATGTGAGAACATTACAAGATAATTTCAAGACAAGACATCACAAGACAAGATCCTTTAATATAACTGGATAGATCCCATTCACTTGGGGTGGATGGGATCTATCCAGTTATATTAAAGGAGGGAGCAAAGGAAGTAAGCAAACCCTTAGGCATAATTATGAAAGCTTCCTTGGACTCAGGGGAGGTCTAAATGGACTGGAGATGTGCAAACGTGTCCCGAATTCACAAAGGGTGACACGAGTAATTACAGACCTATTAGTTTAACTTCTGTTCCAGGGAAAATAGTGGAGCCACTGGTTAAAGAAGCAATGCAGGATCATCTAGACAAGACTTAAGGTTTAACATTATAGTTCAGACACAGCATGCATTTGTTAAGGGGAAGTCCTGTGTGACAAATTTGATTGGATACTATGATGCAGTCACAAAGGAACGGGATGCAAAAAATAATTTTGATATCATATACTTGGATTTTAGAAAGCTTTTGATACTGTTGTACATGGAAGAATACTATACAAATTGGAGCAGTGTGCATTAAGGGTAAGTTGCTACAATGGAAAAAAGGATGGTTGAGTGGGAGAAGACAGAGTGGTAATCAATGGACTCTACTCTTCATGGACTAATGTTATTAATGGAGTCCCACAGGGTTTGGTGTTGGGTCCATTGTTGTTTTCTGTATTTATCAATGATATTGATGAACACATATCAAGGTTAATGTCTAAGGCTGCAGATAATACAAAGGTTGGCAAGATTGTTAATGACAGAAATGATAGTACACTACTGCAACAGTATCTAGAAAAGTTCAGGAAATGGGCTGAGAGGTGGCAACTGAGGTTTAACATTAACAAATCTAAAGTACTGTATATGGGTAGTAGTAACCCAGAGTAACATACGAACTGGATGGTACTACACTCAGGTAGAGAAGAATGAAAAGGACCTTGGGTAATTGTGCAGTCAGATATAAAGTTTTCTGAGCAGTGCAGACAGGCTGCAAGAGCAGCTCAATGGTATCATGTTAATGATATACAGGAATTTTGCTAGCACGGATAAGATGATTGTCCCATTGTATAAGACAATGGTCAGACAACACCATGAGTACAGCATACAGGCCTGGAGGCCTCATTTTAGGAAGGATGTAGAGCTGCTGGAACAAGTACAGAGAAGAGCAATGAGATTGGTGAGTGCAACAATGAGATTGGTGAGTGCAACAAATGGTTACTGTTACCAAGAAAGGCTTAAGTTCTGCAAATTGCAGCGTCTAGAAACTAGGCACTTGCGAGGTGATCTAACCAAGGTGTATAAGGCCTTGAATGGTATTCACCTGAGGGGAGATAAATTCATACTGAGGAGACAATTGTAGAAGAGATGTGCAGAAATGTGCCTTTTAGCCAGCGGATGGTTGACAGATGGCACAAACCTGTTGTATTGGAGGTCAAGAACTTAATTAAGTTCAACGCAGAACTAGACAAAAATTTGGAATGAATGGGTGGGTGAAATGGGAAGGGTTTTTTTTTTTTTTTTTTTTTTTGGCTGATACTATATTGATTTACTTTCTTGCATCATATGCCTCTACTAATGCTAATGTAGCAGTTAATTGTTCCTTCATCTGGCAATAACTAACTTTGATAATCTGCCCCAGAAGTTAGTCACGTTGCCCCAACAGCACACATTTTTACCACAGCTGCATCTGTTCACTGAAATTTTCCAGGTGTTTTGCAATTATTTCAGTCTGATTGTTTAATGCAGTATTTTATGATTATCTTGTGGGAATGGGAACAGTAAGAATATTCTGTTTTTTTATTTTAATTTTTAACATTATTATTATCTACATATTTGTTATGGAAGCCGTTTTCTTTACTCTGTCAGTGTGAACAATAGGCTTAACCGGTTGGGTTGGAAGTGGTCTCAAATTGAAGCTATTTCTTCTTAGGTGTGCACAAAGTTATTAAAGTTTAAAAATTCCGAATAGTTTTATTTTACGGAACTGCCAGTTCTGTACTACAAACGAGAATAGTTCAACGTTCACTTCATAGATGAAGCCACAGGAAGATGTTAACTGTTAAACAGTTGACTAAGTTGATAAGGCATTTTTTCTGATTTGCCCATTAACTATTTAACTGATTAACAATTTGCACATTCGCACAATTGTGTCCTTTGTTCTGAAAAAAAATAATAAATAAATAATTCTCTACTAGTGCTGCCTACCTTAAAAGAAAGAACTAATCATTAGGATTCCAATGCACTGCTCAGTCACTATATGTCCCCATGTTGCACACCAGGAGCTCATACACTCATTGCCATTTGTTACATTTAATAAGTTTAAAACGTATTTGAAATGAATTTGAATTAGATCCTAATCTATTAGTTCATGACAGCTTGATTCCTTTTATTTTTGGCCATGGCCTTACTTATGTAAATGCTGTTTCATTGCATGCTATTCTGCCACAAAAAATGCCAAGTGTAAAAGAATCAATTTAGAAATTTTACAAATGATGCCTGGTGATTCATTACAATATAAGAGTTAACACAATTATATCTGAAGAACCTTTGCAATATCCAATCGAATTCCTGAACAGCCTGAGTTTAAGGGGTTTACCGCCCAACATTTTGGAGTTGAAGGTAGGAGCAGTTGTTATTTTACTGAGGAATATGGCAATTTCAGAAGATTGATCAACGGTACAAGACTTATAAGTCAAATTATGCATCAGAATTGTTTGGATCTAGAAATAATAACAGAAGCTAAAGAAAAACGGGGACTCTTAGCACATGTAAATTTGACTCCATCCGATACGACTTTGCCATTCTCATTTAAAAAACAGCAGTTTCCTATTCGGCTGGCTTTTGCGATGACCATAAATAAAAGTCAAGATAAGGTTACCAGAAGGGCACAAAAGAATACAAAAATTGTTGTTTTCAAAAGAAGTATTATAGAGACTGTACTACATTTTAAGAAGTTCAGCCACAACATGAGTGTCATGGTACATTTTTACACTTCCACATAATTTTTTTCCCCAGAAAATTGAAGAGTAAGTGAAGAACAGAGTGAGAGGTTTCACCAGGACATTAAAGACATGGAGATGAGGAACCAGGGGAGGAGATCAGTTTTTAAAATGAAAGATGAGTTTATAGTGGACTTTTAACTATTCTGCCCATTTTAGTATTATTTTTAAGATGTATTTGAACCTTGCGAAATTTTCACAGTGGGTACTGCTAGTATTTATTTATTTTTGGCTGATACAGAAAACGTTTGCTAACATGCATCATTTCAGCTTTAATAATAATCTATCGTGCACCGTAATGAAACTGCATAATATTAACATTATAAGTTTTTAAATTCTATACAGTGGGACCAACTGATGATGTTACCAAAAGCAAATTCTAAGTGAGAAGCATTCAAGGAATTAATCTTGGAAGCTACTAGGCTATTCATGCCTATTAAGAAATATTAGTAGTAGTAGTAGTAGTAGTAGTGGCACATGATGCAAGAAAGCAAGTGTAGGAGCTTATGCAGCATCAGCCAAAAAAAAAAAAAAAAAAAAAATCACACCATTCCCTCCAAATACCTGTCCAGTTCCTCCTTAAATTTATTTAACCTATCAACTTCCACAACGACAGATGGAAGTTTGTTCCAGCAATTAACCACCCGCTGGCTAAAGGCAAATTTCCGCACATCTATTCTACATCTGTCCTTTCTTAATTTGAACTTATGTCCCCGTAGGTTCGTAATCTGAACAAGTGGAAGGATCCCATCAGAATTCAGCGTGCTCAACCCATTCAAGGCCTTATAGACCTCAATCAGATCACCGTGCAGGTGCCTAGTCTCCAGCCACTGCAATTTGCAGAACTTAAGCCTCTCTTGGTAAGAGAATCCCTTCATTCCCCTCACCAATCGTGTTGCTCTTCTCTGTACACGCTCAGGCAAATCTACATCCTTCCTAAAATGAGGCCTCCAGACCTGTACGCAGTACTCAAGGCGTGGCCTGACCATTGCCTTATACAGAGGGACAATCACTTCCTTTTCCCTGCTAGCAAAATTCCTATATATCATTGACAAAACCCCATGACCCGCCCTAGCAGCCTGTCTGCACTACTCAGAAAACTTCATATCTGACTGCACAATTACTCCCAGGTCTTTTTCATTTTCTACCACCTTAAGTGTAGTACCACACAGTTGGTACGTTTCTCTGGGGTTACTTCTCCCCATATGCAGTACTTTGCATTTGTCAAGGTTGAACTTCAGTTGCCACTTCTTAGCCCATCTGCCCAAATTATCTAGATCCTGTTGCAGTAGCACACTGCCATTACTGTCATTAACAACCCTGCCAACCTTTGTGTCATCTGCAAACTTCGACATTAATACCTTCATCAATATCATTGATAAATACACAAAACAACAGTGGACCCAACACCGAACCCTGTGGGACTCCACTAATAACATTAGTCCACGAAGAGCAGCACCCATTGATTACCACCCTCTGTCTTCTCCCACTTAACCATCCTTTTATCCATTGTAGCAACTTACCCTTAATACCATTCTGCTCCAATTTGTACAGTAGTCTTCCATGCGCAACAGTGTCAAAAGCTTTCCTGAAATCCAAGTATATGATATCAAAATTATTTTTTGCATCCAGTTCCTTTGTGACCACATCATAATAACCAATCAAATTTGTCAGACAAGACTTTCCCTTAACAAACCCATGCTGTGTTTGAATTATTGCTGCAGTCTTGTCTAGATGATCCTGCAATGCATCTTTAACCAGTGACTCCATTATTTTACCCGGAACAGAAGTTAAACTAACTGGTCTGTAATTACTCGTGTCACCCTTCGATCCACCTTTGTGAATTGGGGACACATTTGCACATCTCCAGTCCGTGGGAACCTCCCCTGAGTCCAAGGATGCTCTCATAATTATGGCTAAGGGTTTGCTTAGTTGCTTTGCCGCCTCCTTTAAAATAACTGGATAGATCCCATCCACCCCAGGTGCCTTTCTTATGTTTAACTTCAACAATTTCTCATCCACTTTGCTCTCAGTTATTACAAAATCATTAAGCACACTGCTACAATTTGATAACCTTCTTCCATTTTCAAACTGTAATAATTCCTCACGTGTGAATGTAGATGCAAAATACTCATTCAGTTTGTTTGCTATCTGAGCAGGATCATCAACAGTCGAACCATCGATGTCAAGTGGACCAATCATATTAATCCCCTTCCTTTTAGAGTTTATATAAGTAAAGAAATCGTTGCTGTTTTTCTTAGCATCTTTTGCCAAAGATTTCTCGTAATCCGCCTTCGCCTGCCGAACCTCCTTTGTGACCTGATTACAGACTAGCTTATATCTGCCACAGGCTTCTGCGTCACCTGATAATTTATATGCATCCCATGCATTTTTCTTCTCTGTCACGAGTCTCATTAGTTCATTTGATAACCATTTAGGCCTAAACCTTGAACGATATTTCTTAATCGGTATATAAAGTCTAGTAGCTTCCACGATTAATTCCTTGAATGCTTCCCACTTAGAATTTACTGTTTGTAACATCGTCAGTTGATCCCACTGTACAGAATTTAAAAACTGTCTGAGACCACTGTACTCCCCTTTACGGAAGCAAAAACCCTTTCCTTTACCCCTGACGGTAGTTACCTCTTTGAGTAAATCCCACTTCAGCACACTGTGATCACTGCCACCTAGTGGTTCCTTTATCTGCAAATTCTTAATACACGAATGATCACTGCTGATAACCAGATCAAGAGTGTTACTTTCTCTGGTTGCCTCTCGAACATGCTGCTGCAGAAAACAATCATCCAATAAATCCACAAAAGTCTGACTAGTGTGTGAGTGACCAACCCACAAGTTCCAGTCAATATCTGGGAAGTTAAAATCCCCCATTATAAGACATTCTGATTTACTGGCCCACTCTATTTCTCTGTACAACTGTTCATTGTACTCATTCAAGTCATTAGGCCTATAACACACTCCTACTCTTATTTTTCCTTTCGCAGTGCTTATCTCACACCAAACTGACTCAACAGAGCACTGTTCATCTATATTAACTGGGTGCACTTCCTTTGATTTTATGTTTTTCTTAATTAACAGCATAACACCCCCTCCCTTTCTGTCCTGTCTATCCTTTCTGTACACATTGTACTCCCCAAATTCCAGTTCTGCATTCCTTATATCTTTGTGACACCACGTCTCTGCTATCCCAACAATATCCGCCTTTGATGTCTTGACCAACACTTCAAATTCATCAAATTTATTTACTATACTTCTAGCATTGGTATACATGCAAGCATACATGCTCCTATGCCTATTCCTTGTTACCCTAACACATCCCATATACCCAACTATTCCATGATGACTGCCATCTGTCCCCTCGCTCCAGGTCGCTTCTTATTCTAATAGAAGTTGTGCAAGAATCACCTTCACATCTGCCTGCGGTTACTGTTAAACTATTAGTCTTTGTATCCCCCCAAACTAGCAGTTTTCCGACCCACCTAACACTGCCTCGATAGCATCAGCAAATACTTTTGCACCCTTTCTATTTAAGTGTATCCCATCCCTGTAGAAGCCATCTCTCCTGTTAACAAGTACAGTCCAGGCTGAAAAAAATTCTACCCCTTGAGCCTTGCACAATCTTTCCAGGGCCGAATTGATCGACAAGGCTCTCATCATTTACTCCCTCCTATCGTGTCTGGGCAGAATTGCAGACACTTTCAAATTCAACCCTATTTCACGGCTTTTTTTCAACAGTGACCTGTACTTGTTGAGTAATTCCGCCGGTCTCCTACTCTTAATATCATTAGTGCCAATGTGTACAACTATATCACCTTTTGTGCCCTTGAAAGATGATATCCGCTCTACAACGTCATCAACCTTTGCCCCTGGCAGACATACCCTGGTCCTGTTCCACCTATCCTTTTTACAAAGGATGTTCCCCGTTTCCCTGACAATAGAGTCACCAACAACTACTAGTTCCTGTGGGACCAGCACATTCTGCCTTAGGGGTTGCCGCTGTGTTGCGTGATGACCAAGTGCAAGCTCTGGCGTTGATGTGGGCAGCTGAGAGCCTGATGGGCCCCTCAATTTAGATCTTTCGAGGGCATCCACCCTGTCCTTCAAACTCTCATATAGGCCCATAACAACGCTGAGTTGTCGCCTGATTTCCTTACACTCCTTACATCGCGCACACACAAAGACATCCCCCATGGCAATATCATGTTCCGTTCCAGAGAGTCGGGCAAACATTTCACAAGTTGCACATTTTTTTAGGCTGTGATGCATTGGAGAATTGCCCCCCTCAGTTCTCCCCCGAGTCACAGCACTCCTGCCACTTTGTGCCCGTTGCTTTGCTGCTCTAGTTTGGGGCATGGTAGTTTAAATTAATAAAATCAATAAATTAAATGTCAATAGTATTCGAATAGAAACTATTAAATAGAAACAGTGAAGCGTATTACTATATAATTATGCGGTAGAGCTACCTAGCTACCTCAATTAAAAAATTTGAATTCCCTACCACTATATCCAAAAACAATGGCTACAAAAATGGAACGAAATAACGGTTTTACCTATCGTAAGTAAAATCCACAAAAACTCTTTATCTAAATTAAAAATAAAAAATAACCAGCGTAACTATAACTATATGACTACGTATTAAGTACAATATAAAATAACAATCATGTAAATAAAAGGCAAACACTTATCGTTTTTGCGGAGCCTGTAACTGTATTGTTCAGGGTTTAGGCCAAAATAGTTGTAAAATGAACTAATGAGACTCGTGGTAGAGAAGAAAAACGCATGGGATACATATAAATTATCAGGTGACACAGAAGCCTATGGCAGATATAAGCTAGTCGGTAATCAAGTCACAAAGGAGATTAGGCAAGCAAAGGCAGATTACAAGAAATCTTTGGCAAAGGATGCTAAGAAAAACAGCAAGGATTTCTTTACTTATATAAACTCCAAAGGAAGGGGATGAACCAGATTGGTCCACTTGATATCAATGGTTCGACTGCTGATGATCCTCCTCAGATAGCAAACACACTGAATCAGTATTTTGCATCTACATTCACACATGAGGAGTTAATAAGGAAGGAAAATGCCAGAAGTTTATCAAATTGAAACAGGATGTTTAATGATGTTGTAATAACTAAGATGGTTGGTTGGTTTGTTGTTGGGTTTTATTGGCGCATTAGCAACTAAGGCTATAATGCGCCAAAATTAAATAAGAAAGGCACCTGGGGTGGATGGGATCTATCCAGTTATTTTAAAGGAGGCGGCAAAGGAACTAAGCAAACCCATAGCTTTAATTATGAGAGCATCCTTCGACTCAGGGGAAGTCCAAACGGACCGGAGATGTGCAAACACATCCCCAATTAACAAAGGGAGGTTGAAGGTGACACGAGTACTTACAGACCAGTTAGTTTAACTTCTGTTCTGGGTAAAATAATGGAGTCACTGGTTAAAGAAGCACAGCAAGATCATCTAGACAAGACTAGTTATAGTTCAGACACAGCATGAGTGTGTTAAGGGGAAGCCTTGTCTGACAAATCTGATTGGATACTATGATGTGGTTACAAAAGAACTGGATGCAAAAAATAGTTTTGATATAATTTACTTGGATTTCAAGAAAGTTTTTGACACCATTGCACATGGAAAACTACTGTACAAATTGGAGCAGAATGGTATTAAGGGTAAGTTGCTACAATGGATAAAAGGGTGTTGAGTGGGAGAAGACAGAGAGTGGTAATCAATGGATGCTGCTCCTTGTTGACTAATGTTATTAATGGAGTCCCGCAGGGTTCAGTGTTGGGCCCACTGTTGTTTTGTACATTTATGAATGATACTGATGAAGGTATATTAGGCTTAGTGTCGAAGTTTGCAGATAATACAAAGATTGGCAGGGTTGTTAATGACAGTATTGGCAGTGTGCTACTGCAACAGAATCTAGAAAATTTGGGCACATGAGCTGAGAAGCGGCAACTGAAGTTTAACATTGAAAAATGCAAAGTAATGCATATGGGTAGATGTAACCCCAGAGGAACATACCAAATGTGTGGTACTACACTTAGGGTGGCAGAAAATGAAAGACCTGGGAGTAATTATGCAATCAGATATGAAGTTTTCTGAACAATGCAGACAGGCTGCCAGAGCAGGTCATGGGATTTTGTCAATGATATAGAGGAATTTTGCTAGCAGAGACAAGGTGATTATCCCTTTGTATAAGGCACTGGTCAGGCCATGCTTTGAGTACTGCGTAAAGGTCTGTATACAGTACTGAAGGCCTCATTTTAGGAAGGATGTAGATTTGCTTGAGTGCATACAGAGAAGGGCAACAAGATTAGTGAATGGAGCAAAGGGTTGCTCTTACGAAGAAAGGCTTAAGTTTTGCAAATTACAGTGTCTGAAGACTAGGCACCGGCGAGGTGATCTGATTGAGATGTATAAGGCCTTGAATGGGTTGAGCATACTGAATTCTGATGGGATTCTTCCACTTGCTCAGATTACAAACCTAAGTGGGCATAAATTCAAAATAAGGAAAGACAGTTGTAAATAGATGTGCAGAAATTTGCCTTTAGCAGCATGTGTTAATTGCTGGAACAAACTTTCATCTGTCGTTGTGGAAGTTCGTAGCTTAAATAAATGCAAGGAGGAACTGGACAAACTTTTAGAGGGAATGGTTGTGTGTATTATTTTTTTTTTATTTCTTTTTTTATATCTATTTATTTATTTTTTTTGGCTGATGCTACATAAGCTCATACACTTGCTTTCTTGCATCACATACATCTATTACTATTACTATGAAATGCATTGGTTTGCCTTTTGATAATGGCGCTAATATGAAGGGCAGATACAGATGTGCAGCAGCACAAATAGCATTACCATTAGTAGAGGCATATGATGCAAGAAAGCAAGCTTATACAGCATCAGCCAAAAAAAAAAAAAAAAAAAATCTTTCCCATTTCACCCAACCATTCTCTCCAGATGTTTGTCTAGTTCTGCCTTGAATTTATTTAAGCTGTCAACTTCTACAACAGCAGATGGAAGTTTGTTTCAGCAGTCAACCACCCGCTGGCTAAAGGCAAATTTCCATACATCTATTGTACAAATGTCTTTCCTCAATTTGAATTTATGTCCCCTCAGGCGATTAATCTGGGTTAGAGGAAGAATCCCATCTGCATTGAGCTTGTTCAAACCATTTAAAGCCTTACTTGAACCAACTTCCAAAAAAGAGTAACACTATAAACTACTTCAGTTAATTCAAAAAACTTACGAATTCATACTTCGATGTTGTGATGTTTATCACAATATAAAATTGAAATAATAATTAAGTTTAGGCATAAATGATAGTATGTTACTAAGTTACTTGGCGATAAGAGAATGGGACTCATGGAAACGAGGGAGGGTACAAAAAAGTTTGAGTAGCCACTGCTCAAAATGTACTTACTGGTAGTGAACAAGTTTGGCAGTTCTTTATGAAATTTTCCCCATAAATTATTCATATCTACTTCATAAGCAACTATCACACTCGTCATTCTCACTTAGTTCACAACATGCTCCTACTCTAATTTATGTCATACCATTCTCAATTTGTGTTGACAGTAACTATCTATCCTGTCGTTTTGTATATATCAGATCATCCTTTATAGTTCTACATGATAGCATAATGATGTTATTATCCATCACTTGAAAGAAGATTAGGTTCGGTTCCCATCACAGATCAGAGAAGTTCTCTGTACAGGAATTTTTCATTCAGGGTTATGGCGAACCCTGAGTGGAGATGTTTTAATTTTTAGCCAAGAAAACTGACATTTCCTCCCATTATACATGAAAACTAGTCTAGTAGACAGAATATAATCAATTTACTGATCCAATATATCGATTCTCTGATGAGAATAACTAAACAACTAAACTTAAAACAACTAAACTCATCTCTTATCAGAATGATGCCATTTTTTTTGATATTCCTATCCATTATGCAAGCAATTATGTTTTAGTCATTTATTTCCTCTCCTTCCTACCTCCCACCGCTTTAAATAGAAAGGGTGCAAGAATGTTTGCTGATGCTATCGAGGCAGTGTTAGGTGGGTGGGAAAACTGCTAGATTGGGGGATACAAGGACTAATAGATTAACAGTAGCCACTGGCAGAGGTGAAAGTGATTCTTGCACTGCTTCTATTGGCATGAGCAGCAGCCTGGAAAATAAGATGCAGGATATTTCAGAGACTGCTGGGAATCATTGGGGTACAATTAGATCTAAACTTTGAACAATATTTCTTAGTTGGTATGTAACGCTTAGTAGCTTCCAAGATAAGTTCTTTGAATGCTTCCCATTTTAAATTTGCTGTTGGTAGCATCATCAGTTGGTCCCATTGTATAGAATTTAAATACTGCCTCAGACCATTGTAGTTGCCTTTATGAAAGCAAAAACCCTTCCCTTTACCCCTGATGGTAGTTACCTCTTTGAGTAAATCCCACTTCAGCACACTGTGATCACTGCCACCTAGTGGTTTCTTTATCTGCAGATTCTTATACATGAAGAATCACTACTGATAATCAGATCAAGAGTATACTCCCTCTAGTTGCCTCCTGAACATGCTGATGTAGAAAACAATCATCCAATAAATCCGCAAAAGCCTTGCTAATGTGTGAGTGACCAACCCACAAATTCCAGTCAATATCTGGGAAAACAAAATCCCCCATTATAAGACTCTGATTTACTGGCCCACTCTATTTCCCTGTACAGTTTCTTATTATACTCATCAGAGTCATCAGGCTCCTTGGGTTTGGTGGACCCAGTTCAAAGGTCAACTAATAAATTCTATAATTTTTACTCTATGGGCACAGCTGAAATTCGCTATAGGTGAAGCCAGAACTGTTTTCTTCGATTTTCCCACTTCAATTTTCAAAACCTTCTATTGAATTTCGCGCAAATGACAAAAATGTGACATCAAGTGTGTATTTTTTTAGGCCTTTTTCTGTTATTTTTCTAACCCCACCCGAATTAACCTATGGCTTATGAAACCCGATATCTGATTCGTTTGTTTGTTTTGGAGCGGGAGTTTCTGTTTACAGAGCGAAATTGTTTTCGTGGAGCGAGGTGTGAGAAAGAAGCCAGCGGTTACGTCACACTTCCTAGATACAGCTACATCGAGAGAGGGCCAAACGGCGTTTTATGTCTCCGCGCGGCTACTTCGGACGCTAAGAAAATAAAAAAAGACACGGGCGAGCTACTGTTAGTCGATAAATCGAAACAGTAGCAACTGTTTCGCTTTATCGAAACTGTTTATTGAAGCGCGAACAGATCGTATTTCCTTTCTTCAACGTGTATTGCTCCTATGAACAGAAAATCAAGGAAATTCATGTTGGAAACGGCAAAAAATTGGTGTAAAACTGATAAGCATTTGATAAAAAAAAGTATATGTATAAATATATTAGCATACACAGTTTTTGCATATATATATATGCAAAAACTATGTATGCTAATATAAAACAGTATAAAATATATGCCGTAATTTTAATATGTCACTACTACAACATTTTTTGCAGGTCACTTCTTATGAGACATTTGTTTCAGAGGTGGTGTGTTTCTTGCAGGTTAGTTGGAATAACATGTTGCAGAAGACTTTATTTTTATTCTTTCTTCCTGGTGCACCACTACTTGAGAAGGCCCAGAAATCTTCTTTTAGTTGGATGCAACTATAGTTGCGCAGCTTTGACATGAAGCGGTTTTGGCAGAGGCCGAATGGCAACTCTTTTTTAGAGTTGTGTGATTTCACTACTGATGCCAATCTCTATGAGAAGCTCTTCGTGTGTATTTTTCACTTCTGGATATTTGCTGTACAGGATGTTTATGGCATTGATTCCTGAAATGTCAAGAATCCTAAAAAAACACCATTGGTCATATTCAGTTTTTCACATTTCATCCTATGGATCTATTCCACATTAGTTCATATTGAAGCGCAATTTCTGGCTTTCTACTGTCACCACTGTTGCTATCTATAGAGCAGTCAAAGTGGGTTGTGTAGGACCACATTTCTGGTTTTTTTTGTGATATTCATCTGGGAGTTCTCTTTTTTTTTTTTTTTTTTTTTTTAGTGAACCAACAAACAGTGTTTCCTCGTAACATTTTAGCAGTCAAAGACAGAACGCTAGAATCAAGCATTATAGGAGCATATTATGATTAGTTTCTTCAATAGGGCAAACAAGCTGATTCATCACATCCAGACATGTTTGAAAAGTTGTTTGGCTTTTGTCTTCCTACATAAATCTCCATATTCAGTATGTATTGAATCACCATATTTGCATAATGTAGTATGCAGTTCATATTTTGCTATTTTACTGGTATGTATTTGGCGGAAAAAAAAGAAAGTTTATCGTTGAACGAAACTAGCTGTTCATCTTCAGGCTATTCCAACGCAATGTAATTTCTTTGGCATCTATCTAAAAACAAAGGCAAAAAAAAAATCTGTAAATACATGCTAATCAGTCTGTTTCTTTGTCTTTTGAGTCTGTCACTTCTAACCAACCATTATTATTCCACATATTTTCCAAGTTTTAACTTCCTGAAAAATACAATCCTAAAAAAAGTTTGTTAGAAAGCTAATTTCATCGTCATCTGTTCTTCTAACATCTGGTATGAATCACTATATGGATTAACATTATATTATCGAAAGGACAATCTTCTAGTGATTGGCGTTCTTGCTGCAGCCTTCGTACCTGACAGATGACATATAATGTTGTTATTTGGTTTTTAGGAGCATTAGCAACTAAGACCATATTGCTCCGGGGATATGCGGTGCTCAGTCCCTGACCTTTCCGCATCCTCCGTATTTGGTGGTCATGGGCTCAAACCCCGGTCTAATCAAGAAGCGTGTGCTACGCGCTGCTCCTCACTACGGAGGCGCCAACATATAATGTTCTGGGCTGTGTGAATATTTTGGAGGCCAGCAGTTTTTCTTCATTTGGTGACTATTCTTTTGATATAGTCACGCTTTCAGTGTGTGTTGCTGTGGTATGTTCACTTTCTCAAAACTCAGCGTCATCAACGGTTTTTGCCAATTTATCAGTTCCTATGTATCTAATAACAGTCCACAGAATCTGGAATTGTAGATTTCCCTACAATCATTACTATTACTTTTATTCTTTCATCAGTTGAAGTTAGCACTTATGAGAACTTCAGCATCTGTGATGAAACAGTCATTACTACTTCGGCATCTGTGATGAAACATTCATTACTACTTCAGCATCTGTGATGAAACATTCATTACTACTTCAGCATCTGTGATGAAATAGTCATTACTGCTTCATCATCTGGGATCAAACAGAGTCATTACTGCTTCATCATCTGGGATCAAACAGAGTCATTACTACTTCAGCATCTGGGATGATGAAACATTCATTACAACTTCGGCATCTGTGATTAAATAGTCATTATTACTTCAGCATCTGTGATGAAACAGTCATTACAACTTCGGCATCTGTGATGAAACATTCATTACTACTTCAGCATCTGTGATGAAATAGTCATTACTACTTCAGCATCTGGGATGAAACAGAGTCATTATTGCTTCATCATCTGTGATCAAACAGAGTCATTACTACTTCAGCATCTGTGGTGAAACTAATTAGAAAAGTTGCAAAAATTATGTTCTTGAGAATTCATAATATTTTTTTATTAATTTCAAACTATGAAAATATCATGATACGAATAAAAATAATTATTTGAACTTCCTTTGGTTTTACTGTGTTAAAAATACGACAACCGTCGTATTTTTTAAAAAATTTACTTATTTTTTTTCTTATTTGCATAAAATATCAATAAATTACAGCTATTATAATTTCATAAACAAGAGACAAATTAAGTACTACAATAAAAAAAGTGAACACAGTCAGATCTTGGAAAGCCTTGCCTTTTCAGTTCAAACTCAGTAAGGCGAAATAGGAAACAACCATACGTGCAGAACAAGACTTTCACTTGCAATATTGAAATTCAATTGCACAGGACAAGAATACACTGCACACAAACCTTATTCATGAAAGATTGTGTATTGATAAATTGCTTTGATATCATAATAATATAATATATTGTTTACTTAGAAATAATAATTACACTATTTTTATAAAATTTCCCAAGATCAGCATTTCATTCATAATAACATTGCCAAGTTAGGGACTGTAACCACTTTAAAGTAGTTACAGCTCTGGACCTTTGACAATCTACCCTAAGGGGTTTTTTTCCCCAAAGTGAATGAAAGGAACTGGAAATTTCAGGAAAATGAACCCTGTTTCCCTTCTTTTGGCAAACAGCTACTCTGTCAGCGCAAGAGAAGTGAAATTACATTTGCAGTTCAGAATGAAATTCAGGCATCCAAACACATGACACTTTATGGTGAATTTTTGGGGCGTGTGTGTGATAATGAAAATTCAATTTTTCCCTCGAAATTTATTGATGGTATCAAATGCATATCAAGGAAATATCGAAGTATTCAGTAACAATTACAATTTCCTAATCCGTTACTACGAGATGAGTAATGGATTGTGAAAACAATGCATCTACTCGTAGCGTAGTGAAAACAATGCAACATTACTCGTAGCGTATTTTTTTTGTTTGCACACCAGGTGAGATGCATGCGAAGTTCCTTCGACATCAGTTTTCAAAGTTAATAACGCAACTATGAATAGAAATTTTTTTTTTAAATTTCATAAGATGATCAAATACACATCCATGAAACTGCTGTTCCCATTTAGTCCTCTAAAAACAATTACAATAAAGCGAACTTTTTTTTTTTATGAAATGCGCATAGTAGTGGTCAGTTTTACGGCACTTTTTTTTTTCTTCCGTTTCCGCTGTGGTTTACAATAGATGAATTTCCTTGATTTTTTGTTAGTAGATACAATACACATTGAAGAAAGGAAATGCGATATTTTAGTTTTTCAAAAACAATTGATGGCAATTCTTTCGTACAACCATTACGAAAAGCAGTAAAGCAAAATGTTGTGAAAACGGCATGCAAAATATGTTCGCAAGTAATGATGCTCAACTGTTTGTTTTCCACAAAAGTTGTTTACTTTTTAATTTTCTCCTTGGATCACCATGGTAACGCTAATGACGTAAGCTTGACCAGTTAATTATATCTCCGCGTCTGTTGATTCGTTGTAGACAAATGAAGCGGGAATTTTGACTAATGCAGTAACGCGTAACAAGATAAAACGTGTCTGCCGTCATTTTTTGCTCTCGTAATTTCATAAATTGATACGTGGTGGCACATTTTTGCTGTTTTCAAATGAATTAATAGTTTTTGCTGAATGCCAAAGGTAGGAAATCAAAGAATATACTTCTGTTTATGTATACTGAGAGTTTAAATTTTTTAAATTGAGTAGAAATTATGGAAATTATCAGTTTCTCTCAGTGGGGGGCAATTTTCAAGTGAGATTGAAAATTAGGGTTATGGGGGATGGGATAAAAGTACGGTTAACTAATAGCATAACCCCTCCTTCCTTCCTTCCTATCCTGTCTATCCTTTCTGTATAAATTGTACTCCCCAAATTCCAGTTCTGCATTCCTTATATTGGTGTGACACCACGTCTCTGATATCCCAACAATATCTACCTTTGATATTTTGAACAATATCTCAAATTCATCAAATTTATTTACCAAACTACTAGCATTGGTGTACACGCAAGTATACATGGATCTGTTCCTATTCTTAGCTACCCTAACACAACCCATGTGTTTTCTTGTACCGCAATGACTCCCAGCAGTCTCTGAAATATCCTGCATCTTGTTTTCCAGGCTGCAGCTCATTCCAATAGAAGCAGTGCAAGAATCACTTTCACCTCTGCCAGTGGCTACTGTTAATCTATTAGTCCTCGTATCCCCTTCCCAAGCTATCAGTTTTCCGACCCATCTAACACTGCCTCGATAGCATCAGCAAATATTCTTGCACCCTTTCTACTTAAGTGTATCCCATCCGTGTAGAAGCAGTCTCTCCTGTTAACAAGTACAGACCAGGCTGAAAAAATTCTATCCCTTGAGCATTGCACAATCTTTCCAGGGTCGAATTGATCGACAAGGCTCTCATCATATACTCCCTCCTATAGTGTCTGGGCAGAATTGCAGGCACTTTCAAATTCAACCCTAATTCACAGCTTTTTTACAACAGTGACCTGTACTTGTTAAGTAATTCCGCCGGTCTCCTACTCTTAATATCATTAGTGCCAAAATGTACAACTATATCACCTTTTGTGCCCTTAAAAGATGATATCCACTCTACAATGTCATCAACCTTTGCCCCTGGCAGACATACCCTGGTCCTGTTCCACCTGTCCTTTTTACAAAGCATGTTCCCCGAACCTTGACAACAGAGTCACCAACAACTAGTAGTTCCTGTGGGACCAGCGCATTCTGCCTTGGGGTTGCTGCTTTGTTGCATGATGACCAAGTGCAAGCTCTGGCGTTGATGTGGGCAGCTGAGAGCTTGATGGGCCCCTCAATTTAGATCCTTCGAGGCCATCCACCCTGTCTTTCAAGCTCTCACATAGACCCATAACAACACTGAGTTGTCACCTGATTTCGTTACACTCCTTGCATCGCGCACACACACACAAAGACACTCCCTATGGTAATATCATGTCCCCGTACCTGATTGCTCCACAAACATCATGCAAGCAATGCATTTTAAAAGGCTGTGATTGAGAGGCCAACTGCCCCCCCCCCTCAGTTCTCCCCTGAGCCACAGCACTCCCATTAGCTTGAGCTTTTTGCTTTGCTGCTGTGGTCTGAGTCATGATTTTGATTTAATTTCAATAAAATTTCAAGTTCAGTACAAAATTATAACCCTAAACTTGTATCCCAACACAGTTATAACGCTATATATATTTTTCAGTATCGAGTATTATCTACAAGTTCCATTTATATAACTTCTGTATCAAGTTATGTATTAATTAATTATGTTACGTTTGTAATATAAGCCGTTATATGTATTTAGTTAAAAGTACAATTTAACTGATAACGAAGTTTAACAAAATTAATAGATTTTACTGATTAATTGACAATATTATATTATATATTGTATTATACTAGGCTAGTTTGTACTATACTAGTTCGTGATATAACGTTGGGTAGTATAACAATGGTGGCAAGTTACGAACGATAAATCTACGGACACTTAAGTATTAATTAACTTCCAAATCTCGCTGTCTCAATTCAGAATAAACTAAGGATCCTTACTAGTCTATAAGCTACTTAGGGAAAACAATTTGATGTAACAATTGGTCAATAAAGCAGCTAAATATGGCTAAAAAACTTCTCTTTCAGCGGAGCTGCAACTTGTAACATGTGGATTTGATTACCCTTACCGATACTTTTATGCAATTACAAGGCCGAGTAAAGAATAAATATACCAGATTAATCAGAAAATCACAAAATAATGCTATACTACTAAATTTAAATCAAAAGTTTTAGAAAAACAATTTCAAATCAATAAATAAGAAAATCCACTTAGCGGCTTTGAATACTTCTGACTCCCAGTAGCCTCGTCAGCAGACTTGGGGGAGGTTCAAAGGGTGACATAAATAATTATAGACCTGTTAGTTTAACTTCTATCTGGGGAAAATAATGGAGTCACTGGTTAAAGAAGTGATGCAGGATCACCTAGTCAAGACTGCAATAATTGTTCAGACACAGCATGGGTTTGTTAAGGGGAAGTCTTGTCTGACCAATATGATTGGATGCAGTCTCAAAGGAACTGGATGCAAAAAATAATTTTGATATCATATACTTGGATTTCAGGAAAGCTTTTGATACTGCTGCACATGGAAGACTGCTGTACAAATTGGAGTGATATGGCAATAAGGACAAGTTGCTGCAATGGATAAAGGTATGGTTGAGTGGGAGACGACAGAGAGTGGTAACAAATCGACATTGCTCGGTATGGACTAATGTTATTAATGGAGTCCCCCAGGGTTCAGTGCTGGGCCCATTGTTGGTTTGTGCATTTATCAATGATATCGATGAAGGTATATCAGGCTTAATGTCAACATTTTCAGATGATACAAAGGTTGGCACGGTTGTTAATGATAGTAAAGACAGTATGCTACTGCAACAGGATCTACAAAAGTTAGGTAAATGGGCTGAGAAGTGGCAACTGAAGTTTAACATTGAACAATGCAAAGTAATGCATATGGGTAACAGTAACCCAAGAGAAATGTACCAACTGTGTGGTACTACACTCAAGGAGATGGAGAATGAAAAAGACCTGGGGGTAATTGTGTAGTCAGATATGAAGTTCTCTGAGCAGTGCAGATGGGCTGCCAGAGCAAGTCATGGAGTTTTGTCAATGATATATAGGAATTTTTCTAGCAGATACAAGGTTCTCTTTGTATAAGGCAATGATCAGGCCACACCTTGAGTACTTAGTACAGGTTTGGAGGCCTCATTTTAGGAAGGATGTAAAGTTGCTAGAACAAGTAGAGAAGGGCAACAAGATTGGGGAGAGGAACAAAGGGATGCTCTTACCAAGATAGCTTAAATTTTGCAAGTTGCAGCATCTGGAGACTAGGCACCTGCGAGGTGATCTGATTGACGTGTATAAGGCCTTGAATGGTTTGAGCAACTCAATGTTGATGGGATACTTCTACTTGCTCAGATTAAGAACCTGAGGGAGCACAGATTCAAATTGAAAAAAGACAGTTATAGAATAGATGTGCGGAAGTTTGCCTTTAGCCAGCGGGTGGCTGATTTGCTGGAAAAGACTTCCATTTGCTGTTGTGGAAGTTGATAGCTTAAATAACTTTATGGCTGAACTAGACAAACATTTGGAGTGACCAGATGGGTGAAATGGGAAGGTTTTTTTTTTTTGTTGTTGTTGTTTTGCTGATGCTGTATAAGCTTGCTTTCTTGCAGCATATGTCTCAACTAATGCTACATATGGCATTCAGTACAATATAATATGGTACAATCCTTCTGAAAGATACCATTATTGTTGGGAAACAAACAAAAGCATTGAGTAAACAATAACACTGGTAACTCTTCAATGTTGGGCATCTTTGTGCTAGGCGGTAACAAAGATACTCGACACACATTCCACAGACCCACTGGCAGAGCCACCCATTGTGCAGCACATTCGACACTACCTGCACTCTCTGAACAATGTATGTTAGGCACAGTTTCTCTTTTTGCCATCCACAGCCTGCTACTGTCAGCCATAATGCAAACAGGATGTGTAATTCAAACCTAGCACACCCTTCTGAAATTCACTGACTGCTCAATCAATGTTCCTTGCACCATGTTATACTCCAATTTATAGATAGTATGTCACAATGTCCTGCAGGAAATGGGTTTGGACTGCATGGCATTGTATCTGACAGTGAGCGTCTCTAGTGCCACTGGCAGGTACTAAGATTCCATATCCATTTTCTCCTATATCATCTGTAATAGCAAAGTATTTTTTTCTCAGTTTTCCAGTCCACACCTCTTTCACAACAGTGGCTCTGGAGCAGCCCACTAGAAACACTGGTTTGGAAATAGGGTGAGGTGTATGTGCCTAGCACTAACTATCATCCCACTTTCAGACCCTGACAAACCAGATCATTTTTTCCTTATATGTTCATAAATGCTCTACATACTAATATGTAGTATATAACATCAGTGTAGGTGCACCATAGTTTACCCATAAATTTAACTACATATGTAGTATAAAGGCATCGCTTAATTTTACTACGTATGTAGTTAAATTTATGGGTAATCTATGGTGTATCTACACCGATATTATAAAGTTAATTTAAACACATATCACATTATGCCTTGTGCATTTAATCTTCAAATACTGTATCATTCAGTTCACTATTTAGTATCTCTCATATTGTGGAATGACTTCACAACTGTGATGGCATGTTAGCATTATCAAGTACCTGCCCGCCCACCGATGATGAAGCCAACTAGCTTTGAAACAGTGCCATCTGGATGGTGGTGCTCACTGAGAATAAATAGCAATAGTCTCCTCTACTAGAGGAGCATTATTTATTCAATCTAGTGCAATACCTGGTATCTCGTTGTGAAGGCAGCCACAATATGAGATAAAATTAAACAATGCCTTTACACTACATATGTAGTTAAATTTATGGGTAAAGTAATACTATACAGTTAATTTAAACCCATGTCATATTAAGCCTTGTGAATTTAATCTTCAAATACTAGTATATAGTGAATACCAACACTGATGGCTCAACTAATCTTTTATTAAGCTGAACCAGTTCATTAGGAAGTGGTCACATTTCAACGGCCACAATATTTTTCTCTGACTACAAGTTGATCAAACCATATTACTAGAAAAACAAACAATTTTTCAATTTTTGGTTGAACTATAAAGTATAAATTACTCACAGAGGACCACGATAACCAGCTGCACATTTGCAGGCGCCAGAAATAGCATTACAGTGAGCACCATTTTCACAACGGCAGATCTGTTCACACTTATAACCATAGAAACCTTCATCACAGGGACTTCCACAGTCAACTCCTTGCCATCCTATTATACAAGTAACATTAAGTATCAATAATATATAACATAAAAGCGCACGCGCTCTCTCTCTCTCTCTCTCTCTCTCTCTCTTTTTTCTCAAACTGAAGCTGATAAACGTGATACAGTTTCCCTGCTTTTTCACAAACACACAAGTGAAATTATATAGACGATTTTAGCAGCCAGTATATATTAAACTATAACTTTATCAAAACATTTTTCTTGATAATTTAATACAAATGAATTGTAATCTTTCTGCAATTAGTGAAAGATCATCTTATCAAAAACACAATGACAAGTGTATACAACACGTTACAGGCATGTTCATTTTTTTTTAATTAATTGGATTTTTTTCCATTTTCTGTGATTAACTCTTTCTTACATGAGATCCTGTGTGTGTGTGTGTGTGTGTGTGAGAGAGAGAGAGAGAGAGAGAGAGAGAGAGAGAGAGAAAGAGAGAGAGAGAGAGAAAGAGAGAGAGAGAGATTAGTGAATTTCTCATGGTGGTGAGCTCTGTGGGGCAAATTTCTTTATGGAATTTGGAAATTTTGTAAAAATGAACACATCATATAATAAATGATTTACTGTTCAACATTAGAACAAAATTACTGTCAAAAATCAAATCACAATTTACAAAACAGAAAGACAAAAATCGTGAAAAAATAAAAAAGCTTGTTACTTTTGTTGATGCAATAACATTTTCTAAACCTATTTATATATCGTATAGTTTAATTTCTTCAACTTCTAGATCAGAAATATACAGTCCTTATTAAATTCTGCCTTTTGTATGCCCAAATCAGACAACTAAAAATAAGAGATAATACAAAACAGATAAAAATAAAAGATAAATATATATATATATGCTACAGGTAGCACACATCAAAATCTTGAGTGGGGTTAGTATATATATATACGTATGTGTACACACTCTTTGTACATACATGTACAAAGCTCTTTATAGTGGTCCCCCAGGGGAATGAGAAAAACAATTACATCAAAAGGTCATTATACCAATAGCTCATAAATCATTAAAAGAACAAAGCAAAATTTGAACATTTTATGTAATTCTGCTAACATGATATAATACAATGTAAAGAATACTACACTATTAAACAAGAAAATGAAGACTACATTTTGCATTGATTGTAGTGTAGTAACATAGATTGTAGTGTAGCAGAGAAGGGCAACAAGATTAGTGAATGGAACAAAGGGGTGCTCTTACGAAGAAAGGCTTAAGTTTTGCAAATTACAGTGTCTGGAGACTAGGCACCAGCGAGGTGATCTGATAGAGGTGTATAAAGCCTTGAATGGTTTAAGCATGCTCAATGCTGATGGGATTCTTCCTATAGCTCAGAAAAATCACCTGAGAGGGCATAAATTCAAATTGAGGAAAGACAGATGTAGGATAGACGTGCGGAAATTTGCCTTTAGCCAGCGGGTGGTTGGTTGGTGGAACAGACTTACATCCCTTGTGGTGGAGGTTGATAGCCTAAATTTTTTTTTTTTTTTTTTTTTTTATGAGAACCCCAAACACGAGAGGTATTATAACCTATAGTACTTAGTACCGTGCTTGGGTTGGAGGTTGAGAAGACGAAAGAAGATATTTGTTGATATTGGACTTGAACTTCTGTAGATTGTAATTTTCAGGAAATACGTATGAAGGAAGGTTGTTCCAGAAAATGGCAGTTGAATGAATAAATGAGGAAGATGAAAATTTGGTTCTGTGGGTTTGAAGTTGGACAGTAAATGGATGTTGGCTGGTGGCGGCACGTGTTCGGACTGTTTTGAAAGAGAGAGCGGGAATTATAGAAGCCAATTCAGAAGAACAGTGCCCATGGAAGTATCTGTAGAAGAGGCATGCAGCAGAAACAGTGCGTCTATGAGAAAGCGAGTGGAGAGACTCTGTTAGAGATGAATCATTAATTAACTTAACTGCCCTCTTCTGAATGGAATCAAGAAGCCTGAGAGAGGTTTTGGGGGCACCACCCCAGATGTGGGAACAATATTCCATTGCAGGGCGGATTTGCGATTTATACAGAGTGAGCAGCTGTTTGGGAGAAAAGTAACGCCGAGAGCGAAAGAGAAAACCAAGTTTTTTAGATGCAGAGGAAGCAATATTTGTAATGTGCTTGTGCCAAGAGAGATTAGAAGTCAGGGTAATCCCCAAAAGAGATATATCATTTTGCCTAGAAATCGGAGTGTCACTAAAGATAAGCATAGGAGCAGAAGAATCCTTTTTGCGAGATATAAGACAAGATTGAGTTTTATAAGGGTTGAAATCAACTAAGTTGTCTTTGCCCCACTGGAGAATTACCTGAAGATCGGCATTTAAGGAATTGGCAGCAGATTTTCGAGAACTTGAAGCTGATTGAGTTGGACAAGGTTTCTCAAAATGGAAAGTTGAATGCAATGTGCTATCATCGGCAAAACTATGGATAGCATTTCCAGTCAATGGAAGAAGGTCATTGATATACAAGAGGAAAAGAGTGGGGGAAAGAACTGAACCTTGGGGGACACCGGCATTAGTGGAGAAGTTAGAAGACAGAGAGCCATCTACCATCACCCTCAGTGAGCGATCAGAGAGAAAACTGGATAACCAATTACTAAAAACAGTTGGCAAACCATAAGATGGAAGCTTGTTTAGAAGACCTTTATGCCAAACACGATCAAAAGCCTTTGAGATGTCAAGAGCAACTACTTGTGTTTCACCGAACCTTTCCATTGAATTAGTCCATAAATGGGTAACATAAGCCAGAATATCACCAGTGGATCGACACTGACGGAATCCATACTGGCGATCGTTGATCAGACGGAAGGTTTCTAGGTAGTTTAAGAGTTGGCGGTTAATTGATTTCTCCATTACTTTAGAAAGAGTAGAAGTAATTGCAATGGGACGATAATTGGATGGGAGGGATTTGTCACCCTTTTTAGGAACTGGCTGGATATGAGCAAATTTCCAAGCAGAAGGAAAAACACCTTTGGAATAAGAAAGTGAAAAAAGGCGGCAAAGAATAGGAGTAAGTTCAGGAGCACAGGTTTTGAGAACAAGTGGAGAAATACCATCAGGACCTGGAGCTTTCTTAGCATCAAGATTCATCAAAATCCTTCTGATATCCTTTTGACGGAAGACCACAGGAGGCATTGAATGGAGCGTGTTAGGAATGGTGGGAGGTGTTTTACCAAGATCATTAATACATGAGCTCGAAGAAAAATGGGATGCTAGCAGGTCAGCTTTATCCTTGGCTGAAGTGACAACAGAACCATCTGGTTTGGACAGAGGTGGGAGCAGAGATGGGCAAAAGTTGCGGCCAATAGCTTTGGCAAGAGACCAGAATGCTCGGCTACCATTAGGGCAAGAAGCAAGTTTTCTACTCTTAGCCTGTTCAAACTCTAGTTTGGACTGATTAATAACTGCTTTACAATTGTTGCGAGCTTTGGTGTAGGCAGAAAATGAAACTGAAGAATTAGAAACAAGCCAATTACGATATGCAACGTTCTTCTCTTGGACAGCCTTAGCACATTTATTGGAAAACCAAGGTTTAGATAAAGGACGAGATTTTAAAGTGGAGTGTGGGATAAAGGATTCCATTCCTGCAAGAATAATTTCACTGACACGATCTGAGCAAACGTTGACATCAGAACTTTTGAAACAGTAATCCGACCAAGGAAAAGAAGAAAAGAAGTCTCGCAGGTCATCCCATTTTGCATTCTTGTAATGCCAAACAATACGAGGTTCGGAATAGCCATGAGATAAAGGTTCCATTGGAGAAGAGACAATCACCAAGTTGTGATCTGAAGTGCCTAAAGGACCTCTCACTTCAACCTTGTACTTAGAAGGGTTGTTTGTGAGAAAAAGATCAAGCGTATTGGCTGTATGATTAGGATTGTCCGGTATTCTTGTAGGTAAATGAACAATCTGTGCTAGGTCATTAGTAATTGCAAAAGCCTCAGCATCTCGACCTGCTGGGTCGGTGTGACTAGAAAATGGAAGCCAGCTGGAGTTGTGAACGTTAAAATCACCAAGGAAAATTACCTCACTGTTAGGAAAGTGGGACTGGAGAAAGTCAAGTTGCAAAGAGAGGAAGTCAAAGAGCTCCAAGTGATTAGTGGAGTTGGGAGAACGGTAGAGACAACAGATGAATTTTACACAATGAGGTAGAGAGATTTTAAGCCAGAGAAGATCAAAGAGAGCAGATTCCAAATTGCCAAGTCTCTGACAGGGAATATCAGAACGGACATATGCACAAGTAAGTTTAAGGCTCAGCTGGACAGGTATTTTGAACGAACAGAGGGGTGAAGTGGAAGTGGGTTTTTTTTTTTTTTTTTTTTTTGGCTGATGCTGCATAAGCTTGCTTTCTTGCATCAAATGCCTCTACTAATGCTAAACATTGATTTGTAAATTACATATGTACAGTAATTATTGTACATATGTACAGTAATTATTGTACATATGTACAGTATCTATGTACATCATGCATACTTCAATATATATAATGGTCTAACCACAGAGGAACTGGTTTCAGACTTTAAAATAATCCATTAAAGTGTGCTGTGTCAGTGGCAGAGCATGATTTAAAACAGAATTATGAAGGCACATATCAGTTCAATCACTTTTGCAGTATGGCTGCCCCCAAAAACAAACAAAAAAAAAAAAATTGAAGAGCATCCTTTACCAAAACTACTTGCTCAACCACAATAGTTCCTCCTCTTCATCACTACAGATTTCAGGCTTCCACTGCATCTACAATGAGTTCCTCTTCATTCTGCACATCCTGAAACACAATGTCCACATCCACTTCAGCAGAGTCTTCAACACACACATCTCCTCCAAGTCTGGGGCGCCTCCGTAGCCAGGAGCAGCAGTGCGTAGCACACGCTTCTTGATTAGACCGGGATTTGAGCCCGTGACCACCAAATACGGAGAATGCAGAAAGGTCAGAGAATAACCACCGCATATCCACAGAACAATATGGCCTTAGCTGCTAATGCTCCTAAAAACCCAACAACAACCTGTGGGACTCCACTAATAACATTAGTCCACGAAGAGCAGCACCAACTGATTACCACCCTCTGTCTTCTCTCACTTAACCATCCTTTTATCCATTGTAGCAACTTACCCTTAATACCATTCTGCTCCAATTTGTACAATAGTCTTCCATGCGCAACAGTGTCAAAAGCTTTCCTGAAATCCAGATATATGATATCAAAATTATTTTTTGCATCCAGTTCCTTTGTAACCACATCATAATAACCAATCAAATTTTTCATGTTTTTGAACTTTTCATTTTTTCTTTCATTTTGAATGCAAATATTGTAATTAAAGAAGTAAAAAACAAAGAGAGCAGTAGAAATTGTCATAGAGAATTCATTCATCTTTTAAGGTCAATAAGATAAATGTAAAATAGCATTAGGTTAATAGAAAACTGGCTAGGAGCTACATAGATCATCAAAACATGCTGTGATGTTAAAAAGAGGGGTCACTATAAAGAGCTTTGACTCTGTGTGTGTGTGTGTGTGTGCACTAAAAAGTTAATAGCAATGAAAAGTAACTTTCACTAATTCGCATAATGTTAATAAGAAATCAGAGATTCATTTTTCCTTTTAAGAATTAATTATATCAACTGATAAGGTAAAATGGTATAATGTGCCAAATATACCATGACCTATCCAAATAAAACTGAAATCAAAATCATATTATCGGCTGGGCCATCTAGGCTCATTTTACTTAAATAATATGCTGTTTGTGATACTACATGGAGGCACCCAGTTCAAACAGCAAAGTGAACTGTGACATGTTATGTGACCAAATGCTCAAAAAAAGTGAGACAAACAGTTTCATGGCAATTAACAGGTTAATAATATGTAAAAAGTAACCATTTTCACTTCACTTCGCATACTTCAACAAAACATTCTATGAACTTTGTTATGTACTACTATTTCTGCCCGATTTTAAAAAAAATTGATATACAACATACATTTCACAAATTAACAAAATAAATAAATAGTAATTCAACATATATACTGAATTTTGTACATGGGCAAAAACAAATTCTTCCTTTCTGTTTGGGAGAAGGCAAGATGCCCATTGCTTAGGAACAAGTTATATGTATATAATAATAATTTGTCTCTTACCAAGAGAGGCTTAAGTTCTGAAAATTGCAGTGGCTGGAGACTAGGCACCTGTGAGGTGATCTTATTGAGGTGTGTAAGACCTTTAATGGGTTGAGCATGTTGAATTCTGATGGGATTCTTTCGCTTGTTCAGATTACGAACTTAAGGGGGCATAAATTCAAATTGAGGGAAGACAGCTGTAGAATATATGTGCGAAAATTTGCCTTTAGCCAATGGGTGGTTAATTGCTGGAACAAACTTCCATTTGTCGTGGAAGTTGATAGCTTAAATAAATTTAAGGAGGAACTGGACAAACTTTTAGAGGGAATGGTTGTGTGAATTTTTTTTTTTTGGCTGATGCTACATAAGCTCATGCTTGCTTTCTTGCATCACATGCCTCTATTAATACAATAAATGAAATCACAAATTTTTCAAAAAATAGCTAAGTGTTTTGAAAGATACATGTGCAGTGTTTAAATTACCAAAATACTAATATAATACTATATTTGAATGGAATGTTATCTTTATCTAAATGCCCAAAATGAAAGCACTTCAGCTGTTTTGAGTTACTGGTGCAAAAACTACCATGGCTAACTTGCATCTATAAAAGTCATGAAGAAACATGTTTTGATTTTTAAGATCTGCAGTCCTAAATGCAATACAATAAAACTTATAATTTGATGAAAGTTGAAGATTATTTCAATATTTTGCATCTTCTAGGTCATGATACAGAGATAAAGTTTCACATAAGTGTGAGAAGGAGATGGATACACAGGGTTAATCTCCTTCATATCCCTGATAGCAAAGTTTGCATATATCATTGGCAGAACACCATGAGCTGTCCTAGAAGCATGTGTGCACTGCTCAGATAATATCATGTCTGACTTACAATTATCCTTATGTCTTTTTCATTCTCCACTACCCTGAGTGTAGTACCACACAGTTGATAAGTTACTCTGGGGTTACTTCTACCCATATGCAGTACTTTGCATTTGTCAATGTTAAACTTCAGTTGCCACTTCTTAGCCCATCTGCCCAAATTTTCTAGATCCTGTTGCAGTAGCACACCGCCATTACTGTCATTAACAACCCTACCAACCTTTGTATCATCTGCAAACTTCGACACTAATCCTGATATACCTTTATCAATATCATTGATAAATATGAATGGGTGCAGCACTGTACTCCGGGGAACTCCACTAATAACATTAATCCACAAGCAGCAGTGCCTACTGATGACTAATCTGTCTTCTTCCACTTACCCATCCCTTTATCCATAGCAGTAACTTGCCTTTAATGCCACACTGTTCCAGTTTGTACAGCAGTCTTTTATGTGCAACAGTACCAAATGTCTTCCTGAAATCCTAGTATATGATGCAGAAATTATTTTTTGCATCCAGTTCTTCGGTCACTGCACCATAGTAACCTATCAGTTACTAATCACAGCATGGATAACAAATCCATGCTACAAAGTCATTTAGCACCTTGTTAGAGTTGATAAACTTGTGGTATCCCCTTCCCTAAAGAATTCCTCATGTGTAAATGTAGATGCAAAATATCTATTCAATTTGTTCACAACCTTAGTTGGATAATCAACAGTTAATCCATAGACATCATCCCAATGTGATTCATTCAAACATAGAAGTCATTTTTTTTCTCTTTGCATTCTTTGTGAGAGACTTCTCATAATCTGCCTTAACTTGCCTAAACTCCTTTGTGACTTGATTATACACTAATTTTTTTGTACCACAGGCTTCTGCATCACCTGATAATTTATATGCATCCCATGCACTTTTCTTCTCTGGCACACATCTCAATACTTCATCTGACAACCATTTGTCTTCACAGCTCTACCAGTGATTTGGAAATCAAATAAGAAAGCATCCATTACTACAATGCTTTTACTGTTTTGTGCACTTTTGTAATAGAAGTGGAACAATCTTTGTTGGGAAAAAACATGTCAATTTAGGCATTGTTAATCTTCACCAATTCTTCTGGTCATGCTTCTCATATTGTAGATTCTTGCCCTCAAGTTGAAGTAGTGTTCACATCCCGCCCCAAAATGCCTCTGGATCAAAAAACCATTTTCACCTTTAAGCAGCATTATCTCAGAAAACCATGGCTCAGGCTGTTTTTGCTACTGATGGAAAGGAAGCAACAACTCTCATGCAGTTTTGGAAGGAGTGCAGCATCTTAATGGCAGTATGAAACACTGCTACAAGCTGGAAAAATGTCAAGCATTCCACTGACTGGTTGTTGAAGAAATCTTTGCCTACAGTTTCTCCATAACTGAAGACTTTCAAAAATGTAAGAAAATGTCAGAAGGAAATGTCAGACAGGGCAGAACACCTTAACCTGGAAGTGGATAATGAAGATGTGAAAAAGTTGTGGAGTCTCATAGAGAAGACCTCACATCAATAGTTTGATTGAACTGAAGGCACAAATGCAAGCTGAAACAAGTTAGTTATTACATTTCAGGCATATTATTATAATAGTAATAATAATTCACAATTTATATAAAAAAAAAAATGGGAAAATATCAACAACTTTCATGTATGAACTAAAAGCATTTCATTTATGTGCATGTGCCACATATACATTCATTTCTGAAATCAGCACATGGCAATATAATATGTGTGTGTTATGGGTGTTTATCGGCGCATAAGCTGCTGTGGCTATAATGCGCCTATTCACATGAAAAAGTTAAAAACATAATTTAGGCCTAACAACTTGGTTGCATTTACAGAGATATTTAAAATTTATCATAAAGTCCAATTATTTTCAGATAAGAGAAAAACCCGTTGATGTTTGCATCATCTCCAATAATATGTTGTAATGTCATTGGTTCTCGTAGATTTCTCAGGGAACACAGGACGGATGTTCTGTCCTGTTGATATTGAGGGCAGTCAATCAGAATATGTTTAACTGTTAAATTTTCTGAACAGTATGGACATTGAGGAGGATCTTCGCCTCTGAGCAGATGGCGGTGGGTCAGATATGTGTGTCCAATACGTGCCCGTGCAAGAACCACTTCTTCTCTTCGCACTGTTTTTGTGCTAGAGTACCAATGTTTTGGATCCTGTTTCAACTGGTAGAGTTTATTATTCTTTTGTTTGTGCCATAGCTCATTCCACTTCGAGAAACATGCTGTTTGTATGATGTGACAGTAGTCAGAGGCTGGAACCGGAATGGAGGTTAAATCAAAGGTTGACAGATTTTTAGCATTTTCATCAGCAAGTTCGTTACCCTTTATCCCTGAATGTGCTGGGATCCAGCAAAAGGTCACTGATTGATGACGTTCTTCAATTTGTAATAGGAGTCTTCCGATTTGATTTAACACAGGATGAGCCTTGTAGGAAGAGTTTTGCATTGCGGTTATTGAGCTGCGAGAGTCTGTGTATACAACATATTTTATAGATGGGTAGAGATTCAGGTTGTCTAAAGCTAATTTTATTGCATGAAGTTCTGCGGAGAAGCTGCTATACTCAGGTGGAAGGGCAGCCGAGATGATGGTAGAGGGAAATACTGCCGCTGCTCCAACGGCTGAATGTGATATGGAGCCATCAGCATATATGGGCAAAAAATCAACGTATTTCTGAATATGACTTGCATGGAGTTGTTTTACACTGAGTGTTGGTAGACGATTCTTTCCCCACTTGTCAAGATAAGTATCCAAATATAACTGAGGAGGAGGAATCCACGGCGGTTGGGAGTAATTCATTACATGTTTCCTATTGAGAATTTGAATGTTCCAACTTTGCATTAATTCAATAAGGCGTAAGCCTGCCGGTCTTATTTTACTGGGTTTATTTCTATAAAGGTTTTCCAGTGGTGGATTAAAGAGATATGGCCCAATAGGATGCATACTTAAGAAGTGGTGTTTTCCTGCGGAGACAAAGAGGGGACTCGTGCTTCAATATACAAACTATGAGTAGGAGATGTCCTGAAAGCACCAAGTGCAATCCGCAATGCGCTAGGCTGTATAGGATCCAGCCATCGTAGTGTACTCTTACAGGCAGAATCATAAAGTGGAGAACCATAATCCAATCGGGATCTGATCAATGCTCTATATAAAAGCAAAAGAGATGTACGGTCTGCTCCCCAAGACAAGGCAGATAAAGCTCTTAGTATGTTCAGCTTTTTTGAGGCAGGATATACGGACAGATTTAATGTGCTCAAGGAAATTTAGTTTCCTGTCAAGGATTAATCCTAAGAATCTGATGTTGTTAGTAACTGGAACAGTAAAGTTTTGCATCTGAAGTTCTGGATCTGTATGCATTTTCCGTTGATTGCAAAAGTGTATTGCAACAGTTTTCTGCTGTGATAGACGACAGCCATTTAACTCTGCCCACCTTTGGACTTTATTCAAAGATATCTGCAGCTGTCGTTCAATGGATCTCATATTCTGAGAATGGCAAGAAATAGAGAGATCATCGGCATAAAGGTAGGTCTCAACAGTATTTGGAAGTTCTTTTGTGATGGAATCGATTCTTAGAGCAAAAAGGGTTGCACTCAGTACAGACCCTTGTGGCACTCCTTCTTCCTGTAAAAATGACATAGAAAGCGAGTTGCGGTATCGAACTTGGAACGAACGAGTCCTGAGAAAGTTCCTGATGAATATAGGCAGGTTGCCTCGTAGACCTAGAGCATGGAGGTCACTGAGGATGCCACGATGCCAGGTAGTATCAAATGCCTTCTCTATGTCTATGGAAACCATAACAAGATGTTCATTTTTTACAAAGGCATTACGAATTGCAAACTCTGCTTTGATCATGAGATCTAAGGAGGACCTGTTGTTTCGAAAGCCATGCTGATTATTGCTAATTAGTTGTTGTGTTTCGATGATCCAGACAAGGCGATTATGGATCATTTTTTCAAGTAATTTACCGAGGCAACTGGATAGAGAAATAGGTCTATAACTGTTAGGACTGGTAGGATCTTTACCGGGTTTCAAAAAGGCAAGAACTGTGGCATGATGCCAAGAGCTGGGATAAATGTTTTCCATAAATATCCGGTTATAGTAGACCAGCAGTATTTGTAAATTTCTGTCACCAAGGTTTTGTAACATAATGCAAGATATTCCATCTGGTCCAGTGGCACTGTTGCATGTTGTTTTAATGACATGTAGAAGTTCATGATATTGAAGAGGCTGGTTATATGGAAAGAAAACTGAGGTTCGAAAGTTGATGGCTCGTTGTTCAGTCTTGGTCTTTATTTTCTGAAAAACCAGAGAATAATCTGATGTCGCAGAAACTTCGGCAAAGGTTTTGGCCAAGGCATTTGCAATGTCTTCAGGAGCAGATAGTTCTTGCCCATTCCATGAAAGAATTGGTGAAGGGGTGGTTGGAAATTTTCCGGAAATCTGTCTGATTTTCTTCCATATTAACCTGGAGTTAGTGTTTCTGTTTATGGTAGAAGCAAACCGAATCCAAGAATTTTTCTTGGCTTCTCTTTGAATGCGACGTGCTTTTGCTCTTAGTTTCTTGTAATTGATAAGATTAGCTGTGTTTGGGGAACTACGAAATAAATTCCACGCTTTATTTTTTAACTTCTTAGCTATTGTGCATTCTTGATTCCACCAATAGTTAAGGTGCTGTCGGGATTGGGGATTCGACAATGGAATTGAACATTTAGCTGCAGATAGTAGGTGTGAAGTGATATAATCTGTGGCTTCATCTATCGATTGTGTTCGTATGTATTGCTCATCCAGGGTGACAACTGATTGAAATTTGACCCAGTTGGCTTGAGAGAACTTCCATTTCCTGCAGGGTTTGACTGATGGTGGCTGTGCAGTGAGCAGATCACAAATAATTGGAAAATGATCACTGCTTAAGGGGTCATCTAAAACAGACCATTCTATGATTGGAAACAGAATCGGGGAACATATTGATAGATCAATTGCAGAGGTTTGTCCAGTTGGTAATTGTATGTGAGTGGGTGCGTCAGTATTAAGAACAGTAAGGTTTTGCTTGTCTAGAAAAGTTTCAATTAGGCGGCCATGTGTATCTAATTTTGTTGATCCCTATAAGGGATGGTGGCTATTGAAATCACCCAACAGACAGACAGGGGGTGGTAATTGTATTAGCAGATTTTCCAGATCTTGGTAAGAGAAGGTATGACTTGGTGGGAGATAGACTGATGCTAGTGTTAACGCAATCTGAGTTATCAAACGTACGGCAACAACTTCAATATCAGTTTGCAAAACAATTTGTTTGGTTGGGATCTTTGAGCTAACAAAGATGGCCACGCCTCCACGGGCAGCATTTGAAGTATTACGATCTTGTCAATAGTTCTTTATGTTGGTGGAAATTTGAGGAGTTAGATAGGTTTCCTGTAGACAGAAACCAACTGGAGAGTAGCGGTTAATTAAGACTTGAATATCATTAAGGTTGCTACGAAGTCCTCTGCAATTCCATTGTAGAATATAAGGCATTACTGGTGTTTAGTAGAAGAAGCTGTATCTGACTGTTTTTTTAATGTGGCTGGCTTGTGACGTTCAGGCTTTGGTTTGTCTTTTTTGGAGAAGAATGGTCGACCGGTGTCCATTTCTTCTTCCGCATGAATTTCTAAGATAGGTTCTTCTTGTCTAGATGAGTCGAGTGTATCCATAGATGTTTCTTGGATATTCTTTTTTAAATGTGAGCTCCGATTATTCGATGTAGAAGCAATCACTGTGGGAGGAGAAGATGTTGCTGGTACTGCAAGTGCAGTATTATTTGCCTGGTTCAACTGCTTAGGGATATTGGACTGTTGCTGGGAGAGAACAGCCCGAGCCCAGTCAGAGATTGAAGTGTTTGAAGTTACTGTAACATCGGTTTGGGTGCCCACTGATTGATAATTTTGCGCAATACTGGCGTATGTACGCTTAGTCATACTGGGAGCAATTACTTTCCTCGCTTCTTGAAAACTTACTTTATTTTCAATCTTATATTTAACGATTTTCTTTTCAGTTTTCCATCTGTCACATGTCCTTGAGTAGGCTGGATGGTTTCCTTTACAATTGGGGCAAGTCATTTCTTTTGCCAAGCAGTCGCTTTGGTCGGCGGACCCGCAATTAGGACAAATCTGGTTTCCTCTGCACGTCGTTTGAGAGTGGCCATACTTCTGGCACTTAAAACATCTCAATGGGTTAGGAATATATGGTCTAATGCGGCAGAGTAGGTAGCCTGCTTTTATCAATGGTGGTAGATTTGGCGTGTTAAAAGTTAGAATAATATTCCTGGTAGGTGTGAGTATATTTTCTCTTTTCACCATAATTCTTTTCACGGCAGTGACATTTTGATCTTGAAGCTCTTGTGTTATCTCCTCCTCCATGACATTCAATAGATCCCAGCTGGATATAACACCCTTAGATGTATTTAGGGTAGCATGGGGAGAAACCTTTACTGGAATTCCAGCAAAGCTTGTAAGTTTTAGCAGTTTCTCTGAATGTCTACTGTTCACTGTTTCCAATAGAAGGTCGCCTGATTGTAATCTCTTGACTGTCTTAGGAGATCCTGCCAAACTTTTCAGGTGTTTCTGGATAAGGAATGGAGAGAGCTTACTTAGAGGCTGATCTGCAAGAGAGTGCATTATAAGAAATGCAGGACAATTTGTCACTGAGGAAGTGGTTTTCAACCTCTTGGGTTGCGACGTGTTATGATCAGGGTCTAACTCTAGCCGAGAGCTTGTCGGCTCTAGAGGCGGAAATGTATTTTGGTCCATGCTTGCTCCTTTTGGCCCTTGGCAGATTAGCTTTTCTGCCAAGATTTCCAGCCCCGCCACGGGGAGGCAGGAGCAGTGCCCGGTGTGACCAAGCGTAAAGTAGTAAGTGTTAGTAAAAGAAATATGAGAAATAAAGAAAGGTAGCTTTTCTTTCTTGCTCTGTACAAGTACTTTTGTAACAGTAGCTGATATTAAATAAATAAATTTCTTAACGGCAGGAACTTAATAGAATTCTAAATCGCTTTTGGATAATTACACTTTAAGCACAGAGAAAACGCTCGATCACAATCGCTTGGCACCCGGGGCCGCAATATAATATACAATTTACATTATTTTTTACAATTTATTAATTAATTTTAATTTATATATACATAAATAAAAATGATAATAACTAGTTGTACCCGGGGTAACATACGTCATCTTTCTTATTATGGCATAAATAGTTTAAATAGTTTAATCTAGATCCTTCAGTCTTCACCAATCTTGTTTAGCAGTGATATAATTCTACAGCAGTCACCTGTGGGACATATGCATATGTCTCTATTTGCAGGTGGTTCCCCGCATTCTCCAACAAATAATGCAGCAACCTCCGCTTTGGATGTAGGTGCATTATATCCATCTTATCTAAGTCCAGGTCTTCTATAAATGCCATGTGCACATTCATTGTTGGATTGGCCTAGGTTATTTTATGCATTTGTTTATATGACTCAGCAAATGGGTTAACTTGTCGCAGCATCTCATCCAATTGTTGCATTACTTCGCCCATACACCCTTGGTTTGATTGTTTTTCAAGCCATTTTGTTGTTGCTTCAGCAGAATCAAAAATATAAAGTTGTCCACATCCTGGCTTATTTGCCTCATTGGATATAGCGGTGAGACCAAATGGTAAATCTAGCCGTGTATTCTAAAACAGTATGGACCATTTCCAGGTGATGATTTAATGTCTGTACCCATTGATGAGAACACCATTGCTGAGTTGCACTCTCATATATGTTCTCTGTAGTTATTTGCTTCACGTGTATCCCCTGTAAGCAGCTCTCGTAATAGAGTGTCTCAGACAGTGGGTCAAGTGAAACCTTTCCACATGACAGCATTTAGTGTATTTACTCAATGTGTTTAACTCGTGTCCCCAATATCTTGCATTACAATACTCTCAGTTGTAACACATATTTCCTATGTCATGCTCTTCCACATTAATTACAGCTTGTTGATTATTCGTTGTTTTTTTGTTTTGTTATTTGGTTTTTAGGAGCATTAGCAACTAAGGCCATATGCTCCGGGAATATGCGGTGGTCATTCCCTGACCTTTCCGCATCCTCCGTATTTGGTAGTGACGGGCTCGAATCCCGGTCTAATCAAGAAGCGTGTGCTACGCACTGCTGCTCCTTCCCACCTGGCTACAGAGGCGCCTTGATCATTCACATCCGGTACTTCTATTTGATTAGTCACATGGCATTTCGCCCGTCTTTTCATTTCCCATTTTGCTTCTCTTTCTTCAATGTTTTCTGTCTGTCTTCGTAGTGTTTCGTTTTCTCTTAGTCTATTAGATCTCTTCTCTAATGTTTCATTAGCATTTCTTCTACATTTTCTCAAAGTTCTTACACATTGTTGAGCCATTTTTACATTTCTTAGAACAGTTTATTAAAATTGAAGACAGAAAAAATAAACAAACATCAATACCTTTCAGGCATAGGTTGTTTTTCTTCAGTCGAAAAATGTTAGTAAAAAAATTAATAAAGAATGCCCGGTATGGCGGTCATGCAAGGTGAACCTCATGAACGAGTGCTGGCAACAATTAGCAGTTGGAAAATTTGGGCAGCATACCTAAGTGTTTTATATACAAAAATTTCCAGATTTCTACTGGTCAAAAACCTTAGGTCTGCTTGGGTCAAAATGACCCAGTAAATTAAACTCAACATTGAGCCATCATTTATGAATATTTCTTCATGCTGTCCTCCCACGCCACCTTCTTCCCTGGTTAGAAATATTATCTAGTTCACAAATCCTAAAATTGGTTTTAATAATCACAGTAGTGATTTTTGTAAAATAAAAATCCAATTTATCCAATTATCGACCAAGATGAATGAAGTGCCCAATGAATTACTGAAGGGACACAGATAACATAGCAGTGTTATCCGAGATAAAGAAGAAGGGATGTGGTGAGAAGTATATGGGGAAAATACATCCATTTTTGGAGTGGAATTGATAAAAGTATGAGAGCAAAAGCAGAAGTATCAATTGTCATACATAAAAGACTAAGACAGAAGTTGGTGACATATAAATGAAAGGGTTATAGTGGTAGAACTGGTGATATAAGGGAGAGAAATTGCGATAACTGGTACAGCTGCCCTAACTAATGACAAATCAGGTGGAGAGAAAGTTAAGTTTTGGGACACACAGAGAGAGACTATGGAATCTGTACCAAGAAGAAAGGAAGTTTTCGTGATGGGAGATATGAATGCTAGGATAAAACAGAAAGATCAAAATTGAGTGGTAAGAAGATTTGGAGGAGAAGTAAGAAATGACAATGGTAATCAATTAATAAAGTTATGCGGGCAATTCGATTTTAAAATCAATAACACATTTTTTCAGCATAAAAATATTCACAAATTTCCATGGACTCAAACAACTAAGCAATATAGATCCATATTAATTATGACATATCAAAACAAATAAGTTCAGTTTTATTAAATGATGTCAGAGTGTATAGAGGATTTGACTGCAGATCAGACCATTATCTTGTCAGAGCAAAAACCTTTTGGCATTGGACACAGACAGATACAGTACAACAAAGAGAGGTAAAGGAAGAAAAGGATATGATAAAAAAATTAAATATTGAGTTGCTCCATGATGAAAGTATAAGAACTCTATATGGAGAGTTTTTATAAGAACTCCACAGAGAGTTCTTATATTGTCATTAATAGGATTCATAAATTCCAAGAATGGACCACGAAATAGATTCTCTGGTCCTTGAGGTTGTAACAGACATTCTCTCAGATAGGCCAGACAATCTGTTCTTGCTACCTGGGAGTCTAAAACACTGATGGAACTGATATTTGGGTAACATTCGAGTCAAGTGGACCCCATTTCGATGAAGTCCAGATGATCTGTAACAAACCAAATACTCTGCTTGCACCTTCATAATGATGGGACTGTTAGTAATTCTGGGTATAACCTCCATGCACAAGTACACTGTGGGTGACCACCCAGGTGTGAACCTGGGTGGTCACCCACAGTGACTTTCTCTCCAGTCCAACTTTCCTAACAGTGAGGTAATTTTCCTTAGTGATTTTAATGTTCACAACTCCAGCTGGCTTCCGTTTACTAGTCACACCAACCAAGCTGGCCGAATTGCTGAGGCTTTTGCAATTACTAATGACCTCACACAGATTGTTCAATTACCTACCACAATATTAGACAATCCTAACCATACAGCCGACATGCTTGATCTTTTTCTCACAAACAACCCTTCTAAGTATATGGTCAAAGTGAGCGGTCTTTAGCAACTTGGTGATTGTCTCTTCTCCAATGGAGCCTTTACCTCATGGCTATTTCCAACCTCATATTGTTTTCCATTACAACAATGCAAAATGGGATGACCTGCGAGATGTCTTTTCTTATTTTCCTTGGTCATATTACTGTTTCAAAACTTCTGATGTCAACATTTGCTCAGATCGTGTCAGTGATATTATTCTTTTAGAAATTAAATTCTTTATTCCACACTCCATTTTAAAATCTCGTCCTTTATCTAAACCTTGGTTTTCCAATAAATGTGCTAAGGCAGTTCAAGAGAAGAACGTTGCATATAGTAACTGGCTTGTGTCTAATTCTTCAGTTTCATTTTCTGCCTACACCAAAGCTCGCAACAATTGAAAAACAGTTATTAATCATTCAAAACTAGATTTTGAACAGGCTAAGAGTAGAAAACTTGCTTCCTGCCCTAATGGTAGCCGAGCATTCTAGTCTCTTGCCAAAGCTATTGGCCGCAGCTTTTGCCCATCTCTGCTCCCAACTCTGTCAAAAACAGATTGTTCTGTTGTCACTTCAACCAAGGATAAAGCTGACCTGCTAGCATTCCATTTTTCTTCCAACTTTTGTATTAATGATCTTGGTAAAACACCTCCCGCCATTCTCAACACACTCCATTCAATGCCTCCTATGGTATTCCGTCAAAAGGATGTCAGAAGGATTTTGAGGAATCTTGATGCTAAGAAAAGTCCAGGTCCTGATGGTATTTCTCCACTTGTTCTCAAAACCTGTGCTCCTGAACTTACTCCTGTTCTTTGCCACCTTTTTTCACTTTCATATTCCAAAGTTGTTTTTCCTTCTGCTTGGAAATTTGCTCATATCCAGCCAGTTCCTAAAAAGGTTGACAAATCCCTCCCATCCAATTTTTGTGCCATTGCAATTACTTCTACTCTTCCTAAAGTAATGGAGAAATCAATTAACCGCCAACTCAAACTACCTAGAAACCTTCTGTCTGATCAACAATTGCCAGTATGGATTCCATCAGTGCCGATCCACTGGTGATATTCTGGCTTGTGTTAAAGACAAATTCAATGGAAAAGTTTGCTGAAACACAAGCAGTTGCTCTTGACATCTCAAAGGCTTTCGACTGTTTGGCATAAAGGTCTTCTAAACAAGCTTCCATCTCATGGTTTGCCAAATGTTTGTTCTAATTGGTAATCCAGTTTTCTCTCTGATCACTCACTGAGGGTGATGGTAGATGGTTCTCTGTCTAACTTCTCCACTAATGCTGGTATCCCCCAAGGTTGGTTCAGTTCTTTTCCCCATTCTTTTCCTCTTGTATATTAATGACCTTCTTCAATTGACTGGAAATCTTATCCATAGTTTTGCTGATGATAGCACATTGCATTCCACTTTCCAATTTGAGAAACCTTGCCCTGCTCAATCAGCATCAACTTCCCAAATATCCACTACCAATTCCTTAAATGCCGATCTCCAGTGGGGCAAAGACAACTTAGTTGATTTCAATCCTTCTAAAACTCAAACTTGTCTTATATCTCACAAAAAGGATTCTTCTTCTGCTCCTATGCTTATCTTTGGTGACACTCCGATTTCTAGGCAAAATGATATATCTCTTTTGGGGATTATCCTGACTTCTAATCTCTCTTACCACAAGCACGTTACAAATATTGCTTCCTCTGCATCTAAAAAACTTGGTTTTCTCTTTCGTTCTCAGCGTTACTTTTCTTCCAAACGGCTGTTCACACTGTAAAAATCACAAATCTGCCCTACCTTGGAATATTGTTCTCACATCTGGGTTGGTGTCCCCAAAACCTCTCTCAAGCTTCTAGATTCCATTCAGAAGAGGACAGGTAGGTTAATTAAAGATTCCTCTCTAACAGAGTCTCTGCACTCGCTGTCTCATAGACGTAATGTTTCTGCTGCATGCCTTTTCTACAGATACTTCCACGGGCACTAATCTGAATTGGCTTCTCTCTCTCTCTCTCTCTTCCCACTAATTCCCACTCTCTCTTTCAAAACAGTCCAAACACGTGCCGCTACCCGACAACATCCATTTACTGTCCAACTTCAAACTCGCAGAACGAACTTTTCATCTTTCTTGGTTATTCATTCAACTGCCGTTTTCTGGAACAAGATATTCCCTTCATACGTATTTCCTGAAAATTTACAGTCTACAGAAGTTCAAATCTAATGTCAACAAATATCTCCTTTAGTCTTCTCAACCCCCAACCCAAGCATGGTATAAGTACTATAGGTTCTAATACCTCTTGTGTTCGGGGTTTTCAAAAAAAAAAAAAAAAAAAAAAATTAGTTTTGAAAGAAGCACAATAGCATTTATGAATATCTGGAATATCTAAAAACAAAACATAAAAAAAAAGTAGCACAGGAGGTACTGAGTTACAAAAGATTAGAGACGATTGTGGATACATATGCACATCTCTAGTCCATGGGGACCTCCCCTTAATCTAAGGTTGCTCTCATAATTACGGCTAAGGGTTTGCTAACTTTCCTCGCTGCCTCTTTCAATATAACTAGATTGATTCAATCCACCCCTGATGCTTTTTTTATGTATAGCTTCAACAATTTCTCCTCCAATTTGCTCTCAGTTATTACAAAATCACTTAGCTCCCTGTTAGAGTTTGATAAAACGTCTGGCATTCCCCGCCTTGAATAACTCCTCATGTGTAAATGTAGATGCAAAATACTCATTCAGTTTATCAGCTACTTGAGCAGGATCATCAAAGTCGAACCATCTATATTAAGTGGACCAATCTGATTCATCCCCTTCCTTCTACAGTTTATATATGTAAAGAAGTCTTTGTTGTCTTTCTTTGCCAAGGATTTCTCGTAATCAGCCTTCACTTGCCTAACCTCCTTTGTGACTTGATTATAGACTAGCTCATATCTGCCATAGGCTTCTGGTTCACCTGCTAATTTATATGCATCCCACGTATTTTTCATATTGACCTGCCCCAAGTCCCATTAGATCATCTGACATCCATTTAGGCCTAAATCTTGAACAGTATTTCTTAGTTGTTATGAAAAGCCTAGTAGCTTCCAAGATTAATTCCCTGAAAGCCTCCCTCAGAATTCACTGAGGAACTCCCTATATAATTCACTGTTTTTAACTAACAGGTCAAAAACTGAATTCAAAAACTGCCTGAGACCACTGTAGTAACCTTTACGAAAACAAAAACCCTTCCCTTTACCCTTGATGGTAGTTACATCTTTAAGTACATCCCACATCATTAGACTGTGATCACTGTATAACCTAGTGGTTCCTTTATCTGCAAATTTCTAATGCATTAGTCATTACTGCAGATAACCAGATTAAGAGTATTACCCCCACTGGTTGCCCATCAAACCTGTTGCTGTAGAAAACATTCCTCCAGTAAATTCACAAAAGTCTTGCTAGTGTGCGAGTGACCAACACACAAATTCCAGTCAGTATCTGGTAAGTTAAAATCCCCCATTACACGACATTCTGATTTACTGGCCGACTCTTATTTCTCAGCAGAATTGTTTGTTGTACTCAGAGTCATTACGCCTATAACACACCCCGCTCTCATTTTCCCTTTCCCAGTGTTTATGTCAAACCAAACTGACTCAACATTGCATTGTCCACCCGTCAACTGGATGCACTTCCTTAGATTCTGTGTTTCTTAACTAACAGCACAGCCCCCTCCTCCATTCCTACCCTGTCTATCCTTTCTGTACACAGTCTACTCCCCAAATTCCAATTATTCACTGATTATATCTATGTGACACCATGTCTCTGATATCCCAACAATATCTGCCTTTGATACCTTGATCAGTACTTCAAATTCAAAAAATTTATTTACTATACTTCTAGCATTGGTGTATATGCAAATATACATGCACCTGTTCTTACTCTTAGCTACCTTAACACAGTCAACGTATTTACTCGTTCCATGATGACTCCCAGCAGCTCTTGAAATCCCCAGCAACTTGCTCTCTAGACTGCTGCTCATTACAATAGAAGCAGTGCAAGAATTGCTTTCGCTTCTGCCTGCAGCTACTGTTAATCTTTTAGTCTGTGAATCCCCCCCCCAAGCTAGCAGTTTTCCGACCCACTAACACTGCCTCAATAGCATCAGCAAATATTCTTGCACCCTTTCTATTTAAGTGCATCTCATCCCTGTAGAAGCAGTCTCTCCTGTTAACAAGCACAGAACATGCTGAAAAAAAATTCTACCCCATGAGCCTTGCACAATCTCTCCAGGGCCGAATTGATTGACAAAGCTCTCTCGTCGTATACTCCCTCCTATCGTGTCTGGGCAGAGAATTGCAGACACTTTCAAATTCAACCCTGGCTCGTGACTGTTTTTTAACATTGACCTGTACTTGTTAATTAAATCTGCAGATCTCTTACTCTTAAGGTCATTAGTGCCAACTTGTATACAATATCACCTTTTGTGCCCTTATGAGATAATATCTGCTCTACGTCATCAACGTTTGCCCCTGGCAGACATACCCTGTTTCATCTATCCTTTTTACACAATATATTCCCCATCTCCCTGACAATACAGTCACCAATAATAACTACTTCCTGTGGAACCAATGCATTCTGCCTTGGAGACTGCTGCTGTGGCGCCTGATGCACAGGAGTGAGCTCTGGCATTGAGTTAGGCAGCTGAGAGCTTTATGGGACCCTCTTATTAATTTCATCGAGGGCATCTACCCTACACTTCAAACTCTCATAGATGCCCATCAGAACACTAAGTTGGTGCCTAATTTTATCATAGTCACTGCACCTAGCACAAAAAAGACATTCACTTGGCTTGATCATGTCCTGTTCTAGACAGTTCTGCAAAAATTCCACATTTCGTACATTTTTTTTAGACTGATGCATTGTAGAATCCCACCTTCGGTTCTCCTCCAAGCCACAGCACTCTGATTAATCAATCTGTGGGCATTGCTTTGATTCATGATTCCATTTAAGCACAATCTGATTGACAATAAAATTTCATAAGATTAATAAATTCTACAGGGATGGGATACACTTAAATAGAAAGGGTGCAAGAATATTTGCTGATGCTATCGAGGCAGAGTTAGATGGGTCAAAAAACTGCAGGCTTTGGGGAGATACACCGACTAATAGATTAACAGTAGCCACTGGCAGAGGTAAAAGTGATTCTTGCACTACTTCTATTGAAATGCAATTGAGCAGCAGGCTGGAAAGCAAGGCAATGGGGATTTCCAGGACTGCTAGGAGTCATAGTGGAACAAGTAAATACATAGGCTGTGTTAAGGTAACTAAGAGTAGAAACAGGTGCATGTACACCAATGCTAGGAGTATAGTTAATAAATTCGATGAGCTTGAAGTGCTAGTCAAGACATCAAAGGCAGATACTGTTGGGATATCAGAGACATGGTGTCACACAGACATAAGCAATGCAGAACTGGAATTTAGGGAGTACAATGTGTACAGAAAGGATAGACAGGACGGAAAGGGAGGAGAGGTTATGCTGTTAGTTAAGAAACACAAAATCGAAGGAAGTGCATCCAATTGATGTTGGTGAACAATGCAATGTTGAGTCTGTTTGGTGTGAAATAAGCACTGGGAAAGGAAAAATGAGAGTAGGTGTGTGTTATAGGCCAAATGAATCTGATGAGTATAATGAGCAATTGTGCAGAGACATATTATTTTTATTTATTTATTTTTTTTTTGGTTTTTTAGTAGCATTAGCAACTAAGGCCATATTGCTCAGGGGATATGCGGTGGTGATTCGCTGACCTTTCCACATTCTCCGTATTTGGTGGTCACGGGCTCGAACCCCGGTCTAATTAAGAAACGTGTGCTACGCACTCCATACATGGACAACATTGTATTCCAACATTGTTCAAGCATTGGCAAATGTATACAATCTTATAGAAAATTAATGCCATAAGATTGTATGGCAATCTTATGCCATTAATTAATTAAGAATTATGGCAAATGTATACAATCTTACATTTGCCATAATACAGCTGGATTATGACCTCCCCATCTCTACAGGCTACTGTTTGATAAATCATCAATAGGACACCATGGACTTTTCTAGCCACCTATCTACACTGCTCAGAGAACTTCATATCTGTCCATATAATTCCCAGATCCCTTTCTTCTCTACTGTTTTTAATTCAACCCCACCATGTGCATGAGTATAACTGAATGATTCCCGAAACTACATCCCAAGCAGGCAAAGAGTGAGCTAAATTCCAGATATTATTACATCAGTATATTCACTTATGCATTACTACTTTCCTTGAATTGGCAGTAGTACATGCCACATTTCTTATTTTTGAAAACTGGGTGTAGTGCGTGTTTTTGATCTTTTGGATCACTAACTATGGAGAATACTAGAGATTCTAATACCATAAAAAAAAAAAAAAAATAGAAGTAAACTGCAGCAATTATCAATCTACTTTCAAGATGGAAGCCTCCTCAACGATTCATGTTCAGGTAAATGGACCATAATCTGCCATGCTCATCCAGCATATGTTAGCAGATCAACCGTATTTTGCAGTCAGGGGCTTGAACCCCAGTCTAATCAAAGAGCACGTGCCATTGTACTCCCACTCCTGACCACTTGGCTACGGAGGCCACTTCTAATACATTACGAATCAATTATTATCAATACCTCTTCATTGCCATACTTGTGACCAAATAATTTTTTAACTTTAATTAAAAAGCTCTTATAGCAGATCACAACTGGATAATTATTTTTATGTAAACAATATGTAGATGGAAAGATTTCAAAGTGACCATAGCTCAGTAACAATCTAACATTTATCTTTTTTATAACCATCCACTATTAATTTGTTTCTTTGTTTTTTAATAATAAAATCTGAAGAAGGGCTATTTTAAAAGGAAATTGACATCACCCTCCAAAAAAGTAACCAGAAACACTGGTTTCATACTGACATCAATGCCACTCATTTCAAAAGTGTGTTGGACCTCCCTCTGAGCACTATGATAGACTACAGCTATCCTCCTGGGTAGGCATTTTGTTTTGGCAGTTATACATGATTTCCTACACTACTTCTTACGATTTCCTTTAAAATGACAAAAATAGCTCCATAGTGCACTGTACACACTCAGGCAGCAGATGTTCTCCATTCATACTCTACACCCATTCTTGCCCATCTAATTGGAAAAAAAGTGTAATGAAATTCATCACTCTATAGAACCAATTTTCACTATTCTATGGACCAATAACAGCATTCACTGTACCATGAAAGGCAAGACCACTGGTGCCTCCGTAGCCAGGTGGGCAGGAGCAGCAGTGCATAGCACACGCTTCTTGATTAGACCGGAGTTCGAGCCCGTGACCACCAAATACGGAGGATGCGGAAAGGTCAGGGAATGACCACCGCCATATCCCCAGAGAAATATGGCCTTAGTTGCTGATGCTCCTAAAAACCAAATAACAAACAAACAGCAAGACCACTGATTATGGTTGGTGATATGTCTTATGCATTGCCTCTCCCATGAAAACTAACACTGTGGAGATCCATGTGTTTGTAGAGACCTCAACAGTCATCTGGGGACTGTCAAAGGCCCATTTAAATTGTTTTTATTTCCAAGGCCTAGTTAAACTCCTAGTTGGTGTTTTGCAGGGATGTCTGAGTACCCTTTGCCCACATGAAATGAGCTTCCATGGTGTCCCTGTGCATTGCCAGATGGGGATGGTATAGTATCAAATGCTTCTATTTCATGTTGAAATGAACATTTGACTATGGTAGTAGTAGTAGTAGTAGTAGTGGTGGTGGTGGTATATGATGCAAAAAAGCAAGTGTATTAGCTTATGAGGCATCAGCCAAAAAAAAAAAAAAAAAAAATTACAAAACAATCCCCTCTAAATATTTGTCCAGTTCCTCCTTAAATTTATTTAACCTATCAACTTCCACAACAACAGATGGAATTTTGTTCCAGCAATTAACCACCCTGGCTAAAAGGGTGGTTAATTGCTGGAAAAAAAGGGTGGTTAATTGCTGGCTAAAAGCAAATTTCCGCACATCTAATCTACATCTGTCCTTACTCAATTTCAATTTATGCCCCCTGAGGTTCGTAATGTGAACAAGTGGAAGAATCCCATCAGAATTCAGCGTGCTCAACCCATGATTGAGGTGTACGCCACTCAAGGCCTTATACACCTCAATCAGATCACTCGCAGGTGCTTAGTCTCCAGCTGCAGCAATTTGCAGAACTTCTATTAGAATAAGTAGTGACCTGGAGCAAGGGGTGTTGGGGGTTTCAGGGAAACTGAAAGGAAGGGGATGAATCTGATTGGTCCACTTCACATCAATGGTTCGACTGTTGATGATCCTGCTCAGATAGCAAACAAACTGAATGAGTATCTTGCATCTACATTCACACATAAGGAATTATTAAGGTTTCAAAATGGCAGAAGGTTATCAAATTGTAGCAGGATACTTAAAGATTTTATAATAACTGAGAGCAAAGTGGAGGAGAAATTGTTGAAGTTAAACTTAAGAAAAGCACCTGGGGTGGATGGGATCTATCCAGTTATATTAAAGGAGGCGGCAAAGCAACTAAGCAAACCCTTATCCATAATTATGAGAGCATCCCTGGACTCAGGGGAGGTTCCCACAGACTGGAGATGTGCAAATGTATCCCCAATACATAAAGGGCGATCGAACGGTGACACGAGTAATTACAGACCAGTTAGTTTAACTTCTGTTCCGGGTAAAATAATGGAAGGCAGTCATCCTGAAATAGGTGGGTATATGGGATGTGTTAGGGTAACTAGGAATAGGAGCATGTATGCTTGCATATATACCAATGCTAGAAGTATAGTAAATAAATTTGATGAATTTGAAGTGTTGGTCAAGACATCAAAGGCGGATATTGTTGGGATAGCAGAGACGTGGTGTCACACAGATATAAGGAATGGAATTTGGGGAATACAATGTGTACAGAAAGGATAGAAAGGGAGGAGGTGTTATGCTGTTAATTAAGAAAAACTTAAATCAAACGAAGTGCACCCAGTTGATACAGATGAACAGTGCACTGTTCAGTCAGTTTGGTGTGACATAAGCACTACGAAAGCAAAAATAGGAGAAGGAGTGTGTTATAGGCCTAATAACTCGAATGAGTACAATGAACAGTTATATAGAGAAACAGAGTGGGCCAGTATATCAGAATGTCTTATAATAGGGGATTTTAACTTCCCAGATATTGACTAGAACTTGTGGATTGGTCGCTCACACACTAGTCAGACTTTTGTGGATTTATTGGATGATTGTTTTCTGCAGCAGCATGTTCGAGACGCAAACAGAGAGAGTAATACTCTTGATCTGGTTATCAGCAGTGAGCATTCACGTACAGTGAAACTTCCCTTTAACGGACAGCCATGGGGAACGAAAATGTGTCCATTAGACAGAAGTGTCCGCTAACAAGAAGTCTGAGGGAGAAAAAAAAAAAAAGAAAAGAAAGAAAAATCGTTAAACGTTTAATGTAAAATTAAAATATATACAGATTTGAACAATATTTTTGTAAATAATATACAATTACATACACAAGAGATAAAGAAAAATCGTTAAACGTTTAATGTAAAATTAAATTAAATTATATACAGATTTTGCACAATATTTTTGTAAATAATATACATACAATTGTGCTATGCATATTATGACTTTATCTTAAGAAAAATGCATACAGTAATCACTTATTTTCTTCTGCACCTTCTTCTGGCTGATAATTTTGTTTTCAACATTTGTTTGGAGTGAAAAAACCATCGCAAGTCCTTCAGTATCTTCTTCAGCGGCGAAAAACATTTTTAAACAATTGATTTGTATGAGCGCTTCTTCTATTTTCATCGGTGGTTCGTCGTTAATATGTTCTTTGACAGAATGACCTCCTTCCATTTCTTCATCCTCATGAGGAACTTCTTGAAAAATATCGATGATAATGTCGTTGATATCTAGAGCACCATCTTCTGTAGTGAGGTTTGAGTCTATATCTTTGTAGCCAGGGTCACTTGTAGCGGAAGTATCGTGCATTATCAATAGATGTTGAAGTTCTTGTTCTTCTTGGTGCTCCACATTGCTGTTCACAACTTCAATTTTTGCGTTTGAGAAGCCAGACTTTACAAAACAGTTCACGACTGTTTGTTTTCTAATTGCGTTTACTGAAGAGGAAATCCATTGAATCGCAGCTAGGATGGTGATTTTCTTTGCAAGGTCACTCGCACATGTTACATCATTCATGTTTGCAATGGGATGTCTTAAAACACGTTTTCTGTAGTGAAGTTTAAATTTTTTTATTATCCCTTGATCCAAGGGCTGACACTCTGCAGATGTGTTTGGTGGCAGAAAAATGATTTGAATGTTGGACGATTCAATGTGTGGGTGAGATCCAGCATTATCCATGAAAAGAATAATTTTTCTGTTTTGACGAATCATGTTTTGGTTAAATTGACTTATCCATTCGCTCATGATATCTCGTGTCATCCACGCTTTTTTTATTAGACTTCCAGTCAACATCCAAAAGATTCAACTTTATGCCCTTGAAACAACGAGGATTTTGTGGGTTTCCTATAACAAGAGGTTGTTCAAAGTCTCCCAGTATATTTGTACACAATAGTACAGTCAAGCGTTGCTTAGAAATTTTTCCGCCCTGGCACTTTCGTTTTTTAGACTCATTGTGTTTTCAGGAAGAGCTTTAAAAAAACAACCGTTTCGTCACAGTTGTAAATATCCTTAGCTTCAAAATCACGACATAAATCTTCCAATTTGACGGTCCACTCTGTTACAACCCCAGTATCAACAGATCCACCTTCACCACTTACGGTTTTCCAAGAAATTTTATGCCGAGTTTTGAACTTGTCTAGCCATCCCACAGAAGCTTTGAACTCATTTACTCCCATAGATTTCACAACCTCCAAAGCCTTTTCCCTAATAATAGGCCCATTAATGGGAATTTTTTTAGCACGTGCGTGACAAATTTGAAGCCCAACAGTTTTCGAGAATGATTTTTGAACCTGATCATTTCTGTGTTGCCAAAATTGTTTTAGCAGTTCATTTTTTTTCTTTAGGTTGTCGCTTACCTGCGTCTTCCCGATTTTGAATTTTGCAGTGAGATTGCGAACACTATTTTTTTGCAGATCATACACATTAATGAGTTCGACTTGTAACAGAGAATAAAAATGCATGGGATGCATATAAATTATCAAGCGACTCAGAAGCCTATGGCAGATATAAGCTAGTCTGTAATCAGGTCACAAAGGAGGTTAGGCAGGCGAAGGCAGATTACGAGAAATCCTTGGCAAATGATGCTAAGAAAAACAGCAAGGATTTCTTTACTTATATAATCTCTAAAAGGAAGGGGATGAATCTGATTGGTCCACTTCACATCGATGGTTCGACTGTTGATGATCCTGCTCAGATAGCAAACAAACTGAATGAATATTTTGCATCTACATTCAACACATGAGGAATTATTAAGGTTTGAAAATGGCAGAAGGTTATCAAATTGTAGCAGGATATTTAATGATTTTGTAATAACTGAGAGCAAAGTGGAGGAGAAATTGTTGAAGTTAAAATTAAGAAAAGCACCTGGGGTGGATGGGATCTATCCAGTTATATTAAAGGAGGTATCCAGTTATATTAAAGGAGGCGGCAAAGCAACTAAGCAAACCCTTATCCATAATTATGATAGCATCCCTGGACTCAGAGGAGGTTCCCACAGACTGGACATGTACAAATGTATCCCCAATACATAAAGAGCGATCGAACGGTGACACGAGTACTTACAGACCAGTTAGTTTAACTTCTGTTCCGGGTAAAATAATAGAGTCACTGGTTAAAGATGCATTGCAGGATCATCTAGACAAGACTGCAGCAATAATTCAGAAACAGCATGTGATTGTTAAGGGAAAGTCTTGTCTGACAAATTTGATAGGATATTACGATGTGGTTACAAAGGAACTGGATGCAAAAAATGATTTGGATTTCAGGAAAGCTTTTGACAGTGTTGCGCATGAAAGACTATTGTACAAATTGGAGCAGAATGGTATTACGGGTAAGTTGCTACAATGGATAAAAGGATGGTTAAGTGGGAGAAGACAGAGGGTGATAATCAATGGGTGCTGCTCTTCATGGACTAATGTTATTAGTGGAGTCCCACAGGGTTCGTTGTTGGGTCCACTGTTGTTTTGTATATTTATCAATGATATTGATGAAGGTATATCAGGCTTAATGTCGAAGTTTGCAGATGATACAAAGATTGGCAGGGTTGTTAATGACAGTAATGGCAGTGTGCTACTGCAACAGGATCTAGATAATTTGGGCAGGTGGGCTAAGAAGTGGCAACTGAAGTTTAACCTTGACAAATGCAAAGTACTGCATATGGGTAGAAGTAACCCAAGAGAAACGTACCAACTGTGTGGTACTACACTTAAGGTGGTAGAAAATGAAAAAGACCTGGGAGTAATTGTGCAGGCAGATATGAAGTTTTCTGAGCAATGCAGACAGGCTGCCGGGGCAGGTCATGGGGTTTTGTCAATGATATATAGGAATTTTGCTAGCAGGGAAAAGGAGGTGATTATTCCTCTGTATAAGGCAATGGTCAGGCCACGCCTTGAGTACTGCGTACAGGTCTGGAGGCCTGATTTTAGGAAGGATGTAGATTTACTTGAGCGTGTACAGAGAAGGGCAACAAGATTGGTGAGGGGAATGAAGAGATACTCTTAGCAAGAAAGGCTTAAATTCTGCAAATTGCAGGGTATGGAGACTAAGCACCTGCGCGGTGATCTGATTGAGGGGTATAAGGCCTTGAATGGGTTGAGCACGTGAATTCTGATGGGATCCTTCCACTTGTTCAGATTATGAACCTATGGGGGCATAAATTCAAATTAAAAAAAACAGATGTAGAATAGATGTGCGGAAATTTGCCTTTAGCCAGCAGCTGGTTAATGGCTGGTACAAACTTCCATCTGCTGTTGTGGAAGTTGATAGGTTGAATAAATTTAAGGAGGAACTGGACAGGCATTTGGAGGGAATGATGTGATTTTTTTTTTTTTTTTTTTTTTGGATGATGCTGCATAAGCTCATACACATGCTTTTTTGCATCACATTGCTACTACTACTTAAGCCTCTCCTGGTAAGTGGATCCCTTCATTCCGCTCACCAATCTTGTGGCCCTTCTCTGTACACGCTCAAGCAAATCTACATCCTTCCCAAAATTAGGTCTCCATACCTGCACGCAGTACTCAAGGCATAGCCTGACCATTGCCTTATACAGAGGGACAATCACCTTCTTTTCCCTGCTAGCAAAATTCCTGTATATCATTGACAACACCCCATGACCTGCTCTGGCAGCCTGTCTGCATTGCTCAGAAAACTTCTTATCTGACTGCACAATTACTCCCAGATTTTTTTTCATTTTCTACCACCTTAAGTGTAGTACCACACAGTTGGTACGTTTCTCTGGGGTTACTTCTACCCATACGCAGTACTTTTCATTTTTCAATGTTAAACTTCAGTTGCCACTTCTCAGCCCATCTGCCCAAATTTTCTAGATCCTGTTGCAGTAGCACACTGCCATTACTGTCATTAACAACCCTGACAACCTTTGTATCATCCGCAAACTTCGATACTAAGTTAGATATACCTTCATCAATATCACTGATAAATATACAAAACAACAGTGGACCCAACACTGAACCCTGTGGGACTCCACTAATAACATTAGTCCATGAAGAGCAGTGCCCATTGATTGCCACCCTCTGTCTTCTCCTACTCAACCATCCTTTTATCCATTGTAGCAACTTACCCTTAATACCATTCTGCTCCAATTTGTACAGTATTCTTCTATGTGCAACACTCTCAAAAGCTTTCCTGAAATCCAAGTACTGTATATGATATCAAAATTATTTATTGCATCGGTTCCTTTGTAACCACATCATAATAACCAATCAAATTTGTCAGACAAGACTTTCCCTTAACAAACCCATTCTATGTCTGAATTACTGCTGCAGTCTTGCTAGATGATCCTGCAATGCATCTTTAACCAGTGACTCCATTATTTTACCCAGAACAGAAGTTAAACCAACTGGTCTGTAATTACTCATTTCACACTTGGATTCCCCCTTTGTGAAGTGAGGACACATTTGGACATCTCCAGTCCATGGGGACCTCCCCCGAGTCCAAGGATGCTTACTTGGACTCAGGGGATTACAAGGGTTTGCTTACTTCCTTTGTCACCTCCTTTAATATAACTGGATAGATTCCATCCACCACAGGTGCCTTTCTTATGTTTAACTTCAATTTCTCCTCCCCTTTTTTGTTCTCAGTTATTACAAAATCATTAAGCACCCTGCTACAATTTGATAACCTTCTGCCATTTTCAAACCTTAATAACTCCTCATGTGTGAATGGAGATGCAAAATACTCATTCAGTTTGTTTGCTATCTGAGCAGGATCATCAACAGTCGAACCATCAATATCAAGTGGACCAATCAGATTCATCCCCTTCCTTTTACAGTTTTTATAAGTAAAGAAATCCTTGCTGTTTTTCTTAGCATCCTTTGCCAAAGATTTCTCTTAATCTGCCTTTGCCTGCCTAACCTCCTTTATGACTTGCTTACAGACTAGCTTATATATATCATAGGTTTCTGTGTTGCCTGATAATTTATATGCATCCCACGCATTTTTTTCTTTGCCACGAGTCTCATTAGTTCATTTGACAACCATTTAGACCTAAACCTTGAACAATATTTCTTAATATTTATGAAACGTTTAGTAATTTCCACTATAAATTCTTTGAATGCTTCCCATTTTGAATTTGCTGTTGGTAACAACATCAGTTGGTACCACCGTATAGAATTTAAATACCGTCTCCGACCACCATAGTCGCCTTTACGAAAGCAAAAACCCTTCCCTTTACCCCTGATGGTAGTTACCTCTTTGAGTAAATCCCATTTCAGCACACTGTGATCACTACCACCTAGTGGTTCCTTTATCTGCATATTCTTATTGCATGAAGAATCACTACTGATAATCAGATCAAGAGTATTACTCCTGCTAGTTGCCTGACAAACCTGCTGATGTAGAAATCAATCAAGCAATAAATCCACAAAAGCCTTGCTAGTGTGTGAGCGACCAACCCACAAATTCCAGTCAATATCTGGGAAATTAAAATTCCCATTATAAGACTCTCTGATTTACTGGCCCAATCTATTTCCCTGTACAATTTCTTATTATGCTCATCAGAGTCATTAGGCCTATAACACACTCCTACTCTCAATTTTGATCTCCCACTACTTATGTCACACCAAACTGACTCGACACTGCACTGCTCAGCGATGTCGACTGGCTTCACTTCCTTGGATTTTATGTGTTTCTAAACTAATATAGCAAAACCCCTCCTCCCTTCCTATCCTGTCCATTCTTCCTGTACACATTGTACTCCCCAAATTCCAATTCTGCATTCCTTATATCTGTGTGACACCACGTCTCTGATGTCCCAACAATATCTCCCTTTGATGTTCTGAGAAATACCTCAAATTCATCAAATTTATTTACCAAACTCCTAGCATTGGTGTACATACAAGTATACATGCAACTGTTCCTATTCTTAGCTACCCTAACACAACCCATGTGTTTATTTGTACCGCCACAATGACTCCCAGCAGTTTTAAATACCCTGTATCTTGTTTTCTAGGCTGCTGCTCATTCCAATAGAAACAGTGCAAGAATCACTTTCACCTCTGCCAGTGGCTACTGTTAATCTATTAGTCCTTGTATCCCCCCCAAGCTAGCAGTTTTCCGACCCACCTAACACTGCCTCGTTTGCATCAGCAAATATTCTTGCACCCTTTCTATTTAAGTGTATCCCATCCCTGTAAAAGCAGTCTCTCCTGTTAACAAGTACAGACCAGACTGAAAAAAATTCTACCCCTTGAGCCTTGCACAATCTGCCTTCCTTTGTATTAGTCTGAATCATTTTTTTTTTTTTTTTTTTTATCTTCAAGGTCCAATGGACTTGAAATAGTTTTCAAGTATGAGGCCAGGGGCAACGGCACAATTTGCCTTATTGTTCTGCTGGTTAACTGCAATGAAACAAAATTGTTGGTATAGAGAACAGCTGATCTCTATGCTCATACAAAAAGTAAACAGCCATCACTTGAGAAATGGATGAAAATTATATTATTAATAAAATCTGGGAATAGTCAAGGGCCCAATTAAATTACTTCCAAGGCCTTACCTGGTATTCATTATATTTTTGCCCACCCCTTTAAAAGAATTAAACTAAAATATTTATAAAATGCCAAAAACATAATGTGTACATCACCTGGTTTACATGTGCATGCTCCAGTTACAGGATCACAAAGAGCACCATTATTACAAATGCAGTCTTGTTCACACATCGGTCCATATTTACCAACAGGGCATGCTGATATGAAATAGGACTATATATAAGTATCACTTCCATATATGAAAAACAATTATTACAACTACCTACCATTCTAGCTTTGAAAATTAAAGACAACATTTAATTTTATTTTCCATTCTCACATACACTGACAGTGGATTTATTAAAATATTTACATAAATTCACTCCCTTCTGTAATAATTTTCTGTAGTTTACTACTTTATTATTGCATCATAGATAATTAAATAAATAATAATAATAAATGCTTAAAATGAATTATACTAATACAGTAAACTGCAATTATAACACTCCCACTTATAGTACTAACCCAATTTTATCACTCTTTTCTTCTGATCTCATATTCAATTCTGTGAAGTGGTGTGAACTGGCCCCCAATGAGCAGAACTCTTTGGGGCCTGTCCCTTCAAAGGTGCTAAATGGAAGTTTACTGTATATGCATAAAGGTGAGTTAAATAATAATAAATGTAAAAAATGAATGAGTTATACAATAATTGCATAAAATGAATTAAATAACAAGTGATAAAAAATATGTTAGTAAATAATAAATGCATAAAAAATATGTTAGTAAATAAGAAATGCATAAATTATCTTATCACTACAGTAGGTTTCAATGGTTAGGCAAATAACAGAAAAAAAATCCATTCCATCCGGAACTTATGTGTAAATATAGGTTTGCGTGATAAATTCTGACCATTATGGTGATTGTAAAATGAAGTATCTCTTTTAACATTACTTAAAACTACACATTACACAGATATCAAAACTTTTCACCTCACTTCAAGAAATTATAATCAAGAAACTATTGGATCTCTCAATATGCAGATTAAAGAATACTGAAATATGTATGGATCCATTTCAAAGCCGCAAACAATCACTTTATAGATGAAAATGTAGGCAGAAATGTCAAAATTAATTAGAAAATTCATATTAAACATACAAGACTTCAAATAGGATACTTGTCCAAAACCTTGCAATTAAGTCCCTTTAAATGGCTATCCATAAACTAGTACTCTACTGTACATATCAGCAATTAGTTTATTTTCAGATATGAATTTTTCTGCCACTTGTTTTACATTAGTGTAGAGGGATTCGTTTATTTTATTAGCACTGCCATATTTTTCAGTTCCAGAGAATAAGAAGACGGCTCAAGGAGCCTTCTTATTCTCTGAGACTGAAAAATATCTGAATACTGTTAAAAGCTATTTTACAAGGGGCAGTAAATATTTACTGCCCCTTGTAAAAACAAGGCAATAAATATTTACCTCACCTAAAAATATTTCAGTTAGTGATTTGAAACTTGGCTGATAATTTCATCATGTAGACACCCTTCTAGAGTCATATTTTTCCCCATCTGTGGATAATCAGGATCTATCAGGCCTCTTGGATAGAACTCCTCCTTTGAGCAGAAAACCAGGTTTCAACTTCATCAATTACCTTCTCATCGGTCTGATATCCATAACCCTATAATGATTTCTTAATTTTAGAGAACAGGAAGAAGTTTGAAGGTGAAAAGCCAGAAGAATAAGGTGGGTACTGCCGATTTTCAAAGTGCATTGTGAAAGCAGCCTTGTGAGAGAAAATATGTATGGTTCCATTTCAAAGGATGAAAATATAAGAGGAAATATTGCAATTATTTCCCCTTATATTCTTTGGAACTTAAAATTATTAACTTCCAAAGAACTTAGAAATGTAAAAATTAGAACAGTAAAAATGGGGCTCCAGCTAGGGCTTACAATTCCGGGATCCCAGTCATTTTTTTCAGGTATTGATACAAAAAATACCGGTTTTTCGGTACTAATTTTAAAAAAAATAATTGCTTATAATTTAATCACATAAAGGTTATAAAATCACCTTTATGTGATTATGACGTTATCTCTACTAACAAATGTTCGATAAATCATCAATAGGACACCATGCAACATTGCAACCTGTCCACAATTCTTGGACAACTTCGTGTCTGACCATATCGTAACTCCCAAGTCCCATTCCTCCACTACTGACTTTAGTGACCAAGATGTAAGACTTTGCATTTTGCTGACTTAAAACATAGCTGCCACTTTTCTGACCATCCCGTAAGTCTATCTAGGTCACTCTGAAGAAGCTCTGCTTGGTGGCAATCATTAACTACTCTACTGATCTTTACATCATCTGCAAATTTAGACCTCACGCCCTCCATCCCTTCATAGATGTCATTTAAGATAATCAAAAACAACAGCGGTCCCAATACTGATCCTTGGGGAACCCCACTTCTTACATTAACCCAATCTGAGGAATAACCATTTACCACAACCCTCTGCCTAGTGCCCTCAAGCCATCATGCTATCCATCTAAGGATTTTCCCTATGATTCCAGCCTGCTTCAACTTATAAAGTAACCACTTATGTGGGACTGAGTCAAATGCTTTGCTGAAATCCAAATAAACAATGTCGAAATTATTCCTAAAGTCCAGCTCTTGAGTGACCTTGTCAAAATAGCTAACCAGATTATTTAAACATGATTTTCCCTTTACAAAACCATGCTGTGTATCCTACAGAATTTCATTTCCATCTAAATGATCCTGAATTCCACCCTTGATCATTGCCTCCATGATTTTCCCTACTACTGAAGTTAGACTGGCCAGTCGGTAATTTCCCGTTACACTCCTAGAACCACCTTTATGTTCCAATTTACACCAATCCAATGGAATCTCTCAGAGTCCAGTGATGCTCTCATAACTAGCCTCAATGCACTCACTTGCTGCCTCCTTTAAGATTATAGGATATATGCCATCAACCACAGAAGCCTTACTCGCCTATAGGTGCGAAAGTTCTCATTAAATAATCATTTGAAATTTCAACATCATTAATTACATTTTTTTCAACTTCATTTCCATAATATCTCATTGACACAAAGGGGTTTTTTTTATGTAAATATCGATGCAAAGTAACTGTTGAGTTCATCTGCAACTTCAGCTGTGGTACCTAATACTGTCCCACGTCCATTACATAAGGGTCCAATCTGATTTGCCCTTCTGTTCTTTGCATTTATATATGTGAAGAATTCCTTAACTGCACTCTTTGCTCTCTTCTTTATTCCTTATCCCCACTCTTTACTCTCTCCCAGACTCAGTAAAGATACTATAGTGAAAATTATACTTCGCTGAATAAAACGTCTTTCTCCTTCAGAAAATGATGAACATAATTCAACCATGAAAGACTAACGTGGAACAGAACATCAGTGTTCCGCAAATTCTTCATAAAATAAGAAATTGCCCAACTCCAATGAGATTTTAAAAGATGAACTTGAGTTGGAAATTAATGAAACACTTAACTATTTTTGCTAAAAAAGTTCAAAGCCTAGCAAATATGGACTGAGTTTGTCTACGATTATCTCAGTACAATAGTACCAGAATAGAATCCGAAGGGGCGTTTTCTGCCGCTAATCAAATACTGTATGTGCCAAAATTAGATCCATTTTAAACGATCACACTATTGATTACTTATGTTTCTTAAGAGCTCACTTTATTCGGACAGGTAGTGTGGATGCTTAAACATAACTAAACTTTGCAGTAACAATATGTATTTTTTTTTTTTTTTTTGCTTTTAGAATAACTGTATTTTAATGATTTTATCCACAATATTTATTATTGCAATAAAAGTTTATTTAAAACATGAATTCAAGTAATTACAGTACTTGTTTTTTTCCTTACTTTATTGCACCTAACTATCATCAAAATTTATTGAGAAAAATGTTTGTTTTTGGAATACTGGTGTTAATACCAGTATCCCAGTTTCATAAATTAAAAATACTGAAATATCGGTATTAAGATTTTGACCGGTATTGTAAGCCCTAGCTCCAGCCATGATAGGTGAAAGCAGTGCACTTGTTGGCAGGCTTAAAGAAACAAAACAATCTTATTTCCTATCACTGTATTATAGGAAATAAGATAAGAAAATAAGATAAGATAAACTGACCACCACTCAGTTCAGAAACAAAACAAATATTTTGTTTCTGAACTGAGTGGTGGCTTTCACTTTCTCCTGAGTGAAATGACCAAATTAGTTAATTTTCTGTGATCGAAATCAGCACTGTCACACAGGCAACTAAAACAGTTTTAAAAAGATTTTGATACTGAGTTTCCTGACGTGGTTGCTTACAACAACGTGAGGTGGTTGAGCAAGGGAAGAATGCTGAAAAGGATATGTAATTTAGGATGTGAAATTGAGTTTTTTGCAGCAGATTGAAGACAGTGATAAAACTAAATATTTTGCTGATATTTTGAAGGATGCCCACCATCTTTCCAATCTAGCATTTTTGGTTGATATTTTTACTTACATTAATGATCTAAACATTTGTCTCCAAGGAAAAGATAAAAACATCAGCGAACGCCATGAGTCTATCTTAAGTTACAAAAAGAAACTTCAGTTTTTCATTCAAGATGCAAGAAGTAATGAATTTATTTTCTTCCCCACTCTTAAAAATTTTCAAGATAAAGAAGTAACAAGTATGTATGAAACTGATGTACTATTAGAATTCTTAAATAAATTGAAAAGCAAGTTTGATCATAGATTCAAAAATCTGAAAGGCAAACAGTGTGCGCTACAATTTGCTGATAGCCCACTATCAGTAGAAACCACATCTGAATGGATGCAGGAAATAAAAGAATGGTTTGAAATTGATGACGCTCGATTTAAATTGTAAATGTGTGAATTTACAACAAAATCAAGCATTACTGAATTATTTAAGTCTACTACACAAAATTTTGGATACAGTTACATAATAACAAATATCCTGATATCACAACAGTGATTATAAAAATTCTAACAATGTTTAGGTCAACCTGATTTGTGAAAGTGGTTTTAGTTCATTAACATTCATCAAGTCAAGATACAGAAGCTCACTTACTGATGAAAATGCATAAAACCTCCTGTGAATCACACACACAAGCTATGGGCCTAACTGCAAGGATATAAAGAGCGATTCGAAGTGTCACTTTTCTCACTGACTGATGATTGGCCCACCAGAGATTCAACAGTCAAGTTTAGTGAACCTTAACTTAAATTTAATTGAAAACCATGGCCCTAGACCATTACACTACTCCTATCAACCCCTTTGTGCAGTAGGTTTCAAGAGCCTCATGTTGAGTATACCACATTCAGCCATCTGCATGGTAAAGTTGGAAACTCATTCTTCAGAGTACGCAACTATTTCCAGTCAATAGCCCTGCTCCCATGTGCCCACTACACACATTTGTTTGTGATGGTTCAATCAGCAGGGGTACTCTGCTGCAACAGTCCAACCAAGTGCCCCTTTTGCTGGACTATAATAATTTGGCACAACAATCATCACTCTCCCCCCACAAACTCTGAACCCGTATATGATAATTACGTAAGTGATAATTTTTTATTGCAGGATATGGCAATACAGAGGGTCCTTGCACATGAATGGCATGCACTTGACAGCATCATAGCAGTAGACATTTCAACTCACTTTAAAATGAAAAATGTAAACAGAACTCAGTGTCTTAGAATAATTTAATAGCTTCCTCCACCACAAAGGGTAATAAAATAAGACTTGATAATAAAAACTCATGCTCCTGCTATCAGAGGAAAGGGGAGATCTAGCAACTGACCTTGAGCTACTAATTAACCTCCGGATGGTAGCTACCATTTGTTTAATGCCCTACACTAATGTCAAAGTAGGACTTTCACACCAACTAATGAGTTTTAACAATTATATGCAATTTTTACTGTATCCTGACTAGAGATGCATGCAGCTGAAAAACTCAAACCGATCAAGCTATAACCATCATCCAGTCATTTTTACCTTACCACTGACATGTGAAAACTCCCATTCGGTCAATGAAAATTACAGCTGCCACATGGTTTTATTATCCTGCAATAAAATTTGAGGATAATAAACCACATTGGCCCAATGTGTTCATTTGAAACAAGAGTTACATATGAAAAAAGTAAAAACTTAATATACAAGTTATGTATGATATAATAATTACAGCGATATAAAGTTTATTTCTTTTGGCAAAAATGCTTTGTAATAGGCAAAATGTTAATAAATTACACCTCAGATATTTTAAGAGTTAAAAATTATTCTCACTTACTGTGCATCACTGGTTTTTTTTTTTTTTTTGTATAGCAGGGGAAAAAAAAAAAACAGGAGAAAAATTTAACTTTTCATATCTAAAATTTAAACAATTTATAGCATAATTTTTTTTATTTTGTATATCAAATTATAAGTAATGTTTAAAATACAATAGATAACAAGAATTTAACATTAAAAAAAAAACAAATTTTTAAAAAATAAATACTGTAATAAATTATGATATTTTAATACACAAGAAATATATATGTTTTAACAACATTCCTTACCTTCTGGAATAGTCTAAAATTGACTTCAGTTTTGAGATCGCCATCTGTGTGGAAATCTGAGTGAGATACTATAGGTTTGAAAAGCTTGAGTGAATTAAGTGATGGTGGTCATAACGACAAACTAAACGATGTGCGGGCTGTAGAACAGGTGCAAAAATTTCCTTTCAGCCAAAGAGTAACTGATTGTTGGAACAAATCTCCATCTGGTGTTGAATTACACAATAATTTGTCCATCCCCTCTAATTAGAGGGAATGGACAGGTGAGCTGAATAGTTTTTTTTTTTTTTTGGTTAATGTGGTATAAGCTTACTTCCTTGTATAATTAATTTAATAATACTATTATTTAAATTAAGAAATGACAGTTATGGACTGGACATAAGAAAATCCAATTATAGACAAAGGGTTATTAATTGCTAGAATAAATTATCATCCAATCTTGTGGAATGAATTTATTTTTTTTTAAGCTGATGATGCCTTTATCAATTTGCCTTTATTAATACTAATACTAGTCCCTTGCAATTATAATCTCACCTCCATAGGTTGCTAACAAATCAGAATGATTTGTTAGCAACCTATGGAGGTGAGATGAATGTTCAGATATGTTATTTTGGATGGGTTATTTGGTTATTATGTTCAGATATGTTATTTGGGATAGATACAGTTCTGTTACTCTAGTTTTTCTTCAAACACAGTAACCCTCAATGAATGTGCAAAAATGACAAGTTATCTAATCTAGAAACCAAGTTTCTAGCATCCACAGTTTGAACCAGAACTGAAACAGTCCACAGTGCCCATAACCTATGATATGGGCAACATTTTACGGTGCACATGTTCTTTAATTTTGTAAGCATTCCCACAAATCATTACAGTGGCTCAAGGTAAGTTAAATGCTTAGCCAATGTGTATATCAAATTGTTTTAGTTTTCTAATTTCACTACTGAAGAGATAGCTTTCCATGACCTTTTTTTGTGTGTGTACAAAATGTGACTGAAAGTTTCATGGACTAGGGCTGTAAATAACAGATATTCAGAGGCTACTGTGGGTTGTGCCCCCCTCACAAAAGCAGTCTCCTTGGCACTTAAACAATAATGCAAGCCAATTTTCCAATTATAGAAGCATTCCTGGAGATTTTTTTTTCATGTCTGCAGAACATTTGGTGCATTTTCTTAGTTCACTTCAGGGTTTTAATGGTATTAATGAAAGTATATCAGGCTTAATGTCTAAGTTTGCAGATGAAACAAAAGTTGCGGGATTGTTAATGACAGTAATCAGGGTAAGTGACTGCAAAAAGATCTAAAAAATTTGTTAAATTCTTTCCCATTTAGCAGAAATATCATTTTTGGAAAGAAACAGAAATCACATGAGAACAAGGGAGTTGAGGAAGCAAGGGGACCAGATATTCAGCCCAAAATTCGATCACAGTGCGAGTAGGGTGGTGCATTATCTTGATACAGAGCCCAGCTCTTGTCATATCAAAGTTCAGGCTGTTTCTTATTCAATTTTTCATGCCTCAAATATATTTTACAGAATTGCTGATTCACTGTCTGACATGAAGGAAGTTAATTCACATTGAATGATGTCCAAAGGAATCAAAGAAAATTATCACTATATTTTTAAATATTTGAGAAACTCTTGTCTCTTTCTTTCTGGTAGCAACAAACCTCAACACCCACTATGAAGACTGGGCATTTGTTTCGGGGTCATAAACACAGAATGTCTTTTCAACTTTAATGATTGAAATTAGAATAATTTCCAGTGCAACCAATAGTTTCTAACACACTTGAACATGTCATCTTTTCTGGTGCTTGATTAGAATTCTAAGAATGAATTTGGCAGAAACATGCCATATCTGCAAATCTTCAGTTAAGATGGACCAAAATGTGAAAAACATCGATTCTACTTAAGTGACTAACTACTTCATGACCAACTAGGTTGGTAAGCATGAGATCATATGATGTCAGCAATTTTTGAAGTGAGAAGTGAGATAGAATCATTTTGGACCGATTCCCAGCCATCTTTAATTTAGCATACCACTAACAAAACGGGTGCCCCGTAGCCAGGTAGGCAGGAGCAGCAGTGCGTAGCACATGCTTCTTGATTAGACCAGGGTTCGAGCCCGTCACCACCAAATACAGAGGATGCAGAAAGGTCAGGAAATGACCACCGCATATTCCCGGAGCAATATGGCCTTAGTTGCTAATGCTCCTAAAAACCAAATAACAACAACTTACAAAACTCTTGCTGAAATATAGTTCCAAAAGGTTTCTCTTAACAATTTGATAGTTTTTATAGCCAAATTCCCAATTTTTGCATAATTTAATGCACATTCATAGCTAAATTTTTTCATACAATTTTCAATCCATGAAATCTGGCAAAACAGAAACTCATGTCTGCACTCAATGACTATGCAGGACTGTTGCAATGTATGAGTACAGAGTAAGGGGTATGATGTGTAAGATTAAATGTCTTCATACCCACTAGACATAACACATCTATTTCTAGTCTGGTGCATGACAGCATTAGTCCTTGAACTTTTCAAATCACAGTATGAAGCTGAATGATCATTTTCCAGACATTTGTAGAATATGAGGTGACGTGCAAACTACTTGTATGTATATCACTGTTTCAATATACAATAAACTTAGAGAATTAGAACACAATTACTCCACATGTAGAATTGCATAGCAGTACAACAAACAATGCACTCTACCTCAAATTAGTAGAGAAAAACCATTCTGGCACATTTTTTAATTTTTGTAATTTTGTTATAGGAGAAATCTGAGCTTATCCTGAAAATTATCTTATAAAATGCTGATATACAGAGGCAAATTTACAAAAACATTTGAAAGTTGCTTAGAGATACTTAAAAATTAAATTTGTTCTGGTACAAGAACCGCACAGAGCATAACATGTTAATTTGTTTTTTAATTATATATATTTCAGAATATGATAATCTGAACATTACACCTTTCTAAAAAATTTATTTTAAAAGGAGGAACATATCAAACTACTTTATAGTAGTTTGATATGTTGAAAATTTGATATGAAAATTTGACATCAATCCGTTTCTACTAATTATGTATCAGACTTAGATCAGAAAAAGGAACCACTAGGTAGCAGTAATCACAGTCTACTGATGTGGGATTTACGTAAAGCTGTAACTACCATCAGGAGTAAAGGGAAGGGTTTTTGCTTTGGTAAAAGTGACTACAATGGTCTCAGAGATTTTTTAGGTTCTATACAATGGGACCAGCTGATGGTGTTACCAACAGCAAATTCTAAATGGGAAGCATTCAAGGAAGTATTCTTGGAAGCTATTGGCTTTTTGTTCCAACATTAATAAATACTGCTTTAGGTTCAGGCCCAACTGGATGTCAGATGAACTAATGAGACTTGTGGCAGAGAAGAAAAATGAATGGGATGTACATAAATTGTCAGGGGACACAGAAGCTTATGGTAGATACAAGCTAGTCTGTAATCAAGTCACAAAAGTGGTTAGGCATGCAAAGGAAGATTATGAAAAATCTTTGGCAAAGGATGCAAAGAAAAACAGCAAAGACTTCTTTACTTACATAAACTCTAAAAGGAAGGGGATGAATCAGATTGGTCCACTTGATATCAATGGTTTGACAGTAGATAATCGTTCTCAGATAGCTGCCAAACTAAATAAGTATTCTGCATCTACATTCACACATGAGTTATTAAAGGCGGAGAGGTCCAGACATTTATCAAACTGTAACAGAGAGTTAAATGATTTTGTAATAACTGACAGCAAAGTGGAAGAGAAATTGCTGAAGTTAAACATAAGAAATGCACCTGGGATGAATGGAATCTATCCAGTTATATTAAAGGAGGCAGCAAAGGAAGTAAGCAAACCCTTGACCATAATTATGAGAGCATCCTTTGACTTCGTTGAAGTCCCCACGGACTGCAGATATGCAAATGTATCTCCAATTCACAAAGGGTTACAGAAGTAATTACAGAACTGTTATAATTTGACTTCTGTTCCAGAGAAAATAATAGAGTCACTGGTTAAAGAAGCATTGTAGGATCAATGAAACAAAACTGAAGCAATAATTCAGACACAGCATGGGTTTGTCAAGGAGAAGTCTTGTCTGACCAATTTGATTGGATACTATGATGTTTTTTTTTTTTTTTTTTTTGATTTGGTAGTTGTTGGCGCATCGGCTTCTGTGGCCATATTGCACCTCCCAAGGTTTTTGCAGTACTTTGATCCAAGCCCGAGGCGGGAATCGAACCCGCGACCTTTGGGTTGCCGGGCAGGTACTTTACCCACTCGGCTAGCCCGGTCGGCTAATACTATGATGTGATCACAAAGGAACTGGATGCTAAAAATAATTTTGATATCATATATTTGGATTTCAGGAAAGCTTTTGATACTGTTGCAATTGGAAAACTACTGTACAAATTGGAGCATTATGGCATTAAGGGCAAGTTGCTACAATGGAAAAAAGTACGGTTGAGTGGGAGAAGACAGAGTGGTGGTCAATGGGTACTGCTCTACATGGATTAATGTTATTAGTGGTGTCCCTCAGGGTTCGGTGTTGGGCCCATTTTTTTTTTTTTTTTTATATTTATCAATGATATTGATCAAGATATATCAAGCTTAATGTCAAAGTTTGCAGATGACACAAAGGTTGGCAGGGTTGTTAATAACAGCAGTGACAGTATGCTGCTGCATGCAACAGGATCTGGAAAAGTTGGGTAGATAGGCTGAGATGTGGCTACTGAAGTTTAACATTGACAAATGCAAAGTACTGTACATTGGGCACTAAGCCCAAAGAAATGTACCAACTATGTGGTATTACAATCAGGGTGGTGCAGAATGAAAGCGATCTTGGGGTAATTGTGCAGTCAGATATGAAGTTTTCTGATCAGTGCAGACAGGCTGCCAGAGTAGGTCATGGGGTCTTGTCAAGGATAAACATGAATTTTGCGAGAAGGGATAATGAGATCTCCAACGGATCACAGCCTAAAAAAGTGTGCAGCTTGTGAAGTGTTTGCCGAGCTCTCTGGAGCGGAGCATGACGTTGCCATGGGGAATGTCTTTGTGTGTGCACGGTGTGGGGGGTGTGGGGGGTCGGGCGGCGGCTCGGCGTTGTTATGGGCCTGTATGAGAGTTTGAAGGACAGGGTGGATGCCCTCGAAAGATCTAAATTGAGGGGCCCACAGGCTCTCAGCTGGCCACATCGGCGACGGAGCTTGCACTGGAGGGCAGAGTGCGCTGGTCCCTCAGGAACTAGTGGTTGTTGGGGGCTCTGTTGTCGGGGAGCATGCTTTGTGGGGGGGAGCGGGGCCGGTGTGTGTCTGCTGGTGGCAGGGGTTGATGGCGTTGTGGAGCGGATGTCGTCTTTTGGGGGGCGCGGGGGGGGTGATGTAGTTGTGCATGTTGGCACTGGTGGTGTTGGGAGTGGGGGACTGGCAGAGTTGCTTGACAGGTGCAGGGCACTGTTGGGCAGGGGCCGGGAATTGGGGTTGAATTTGGGGGTGTCTGCGGTTCTGCCCAGACACGATAGAAGGGAGTGTATGATGGGAGCCTTGTCGATCGGTTTGGCCCTGGAGGGGGTGTGCGGAGCTCGGGGGGGGGGGGGTAGAATTTTTTTCGGCCTGGGCTGTGCTTGTTGACGGGAGGGACTGCTTCTGTAGGGATGGGATGCAGTTGGGTGGAAGGGTGCGGGAGTGTTTGCTGATGCTGTCGAAGCAGCAGCGGGTTGGTCGGGGGGCTGCCGGCTTGGGAGGATACAGGGACTGGTGGTTTAGCAGTGGCCGTAGGCAGAGGTGAAGGTGGTTCTTGCGTGGCTTCTGTTGGAATGGGTAGCGACCTGGAGCGTGGGGTGTTGGGGGTTTCAGGGACGGATGGCAGTCATCCTGAAATAGGTGGGTATATGAGATGTGTTGGGGTGACTGGGAGTGGGAGTAGGGGCGTGTATGCTTGCGTGTGTACCAGTGCTGGAGGTGTGGTAAGTGGGTTTGATGGATTTGAGGTGTTGGTCGGGACATCGGAGGCGGATGTTGTTGGGATGGCGGAGACATGGTGTCGCACAGATGTGGGGAGTGCTGAGCTGGAGTTTGGGGAGTGCAGTGTGTGCGGGGGGGGGGGGTGTTGTGCTGTTGATTGGGAGAAGCATAGAATCAGGGGAGGTGCATCCAGTCGATATAGATGAGCAGTGCATTGTTGGGTCAGTTTGGTGTGGCATGGGCGCTGCGGGGGCGGAGATGGGAGTGGGAGTGTGTTGTAGGCCTGATGACTCGGATGAGTGCAGTGAACAATTGTGCAGGGAGGTGGAGTGGGCTAGTGAATCGGAGTGTCTTATAGTGGGGGATTTCGGCTTCCCGGATGTTGGCTGGAGCTTGTGGGTTGGTCACTTGCACACTGGTTGGACTTTTGTGGATTTGTTGGATGATTGTTTTCTGCAGCGGCGTGTTCGGGAGGCAGCCGGAGAGAGTGGTGCTCTTGATCTGGTTGTCAGCGGTGGTTGTTCGTGTATTGGGAGTTTGCGGATTGGGGAGCCGCTGGGTGGCGGTGGTCGCGGTGTGCTGATGTGGGATTTGCTTAGGGATTTAATTGCCGTCGGGGGTGAAGGAGGGGGTTTTTGCTTCCGTAAGGGTGAGTGCAGTGGTCTCCGACAGTTTTTGGGTTCTGTGCGGTGGGATAGACTGACGATGTTGCCAACAGTAGGTTCTGGGTGGGAAGTGTTCAAGGAATTAATCGTGGAAGCTGCTAAAAGTTTCATACCTATTGAGAGGTGTTGTTCGGGGTTTGGGCCTGGATGGTTGTCTAGTGGACTAGTGAAACTCGTAATAGAGAAGAAAAATGCATGAATAAAGAAAGAAGAATAATTTATATGCATGGAATGCATATAAATTGTCAAGCGACTCCGGGGCCTGTGGCAGATGTGAGCTGGTCTGTGATCGGGTGGCGGGCAGATTGTGAGGAATCATTGGCAGGGGATGCTGAGAGGGGCGGCAGGGATTTCTTTACTTGTGTGGGCTCTGGAGGGGGGGGGGGATGAGTCTGATTGGTCCGCTTGACGTAGATGGTTCGACTGTTGATGGTCCTGCTCAGATGGCAGACGGGCTGAATGAGTGTTTTGCATCTACATTCGCACATGAGGAATTGTTAAGGTTTGAAAATGGCAGAGGGTTATCAAATTGTGGCAGGATACTTAAGTGATTTTGGAGTGACTGAGACGGGGTGGAGGAGAGGTTCTTGAGGTTGGGCATAGGTGGGGGGCGCCTGGGGTGGATTGGATTGGTCCAGTTGTATTGAGGGGGGGGGGGGGGGGCAGCAGGGCAACTAAGCGGGCCCTTGGCCGTCGTTGTGGGAGCGTCCTTGGACTCGGGGGGGAGGTTCCCACGGATTGGGGATGTGCGGGTGTGTCCCCGGTTCACAGGGGGGTTCAGGGGTGGCACGAGTGATTGCGGACTGGTTGGTTTGGCTTCTGTTCCAGGTGAAGTCACTGGTCAGATGTATTGCGGGGTCGTCTGGACAGGACTGCAGCAGTGGTTCGGACGCAGCATGGGTTTGTTAAGGGAAGGTCTTGTCTGACAGATTTGATGGGATATTGTGATGTGGTTGCAGGGGAGCTGGATGCGGGGAGTAATTTTGATGTCGTGTATTTGGATTTCGGGAAGGCTTTTGGCGCTGTTGCGCATGGGGGGCTGTTGTACAGGTTGGAGCAGGGTGGTACTGGGGGTAAGTTGCTGCAGTGGATGGAGGGATGGTTGGGTGAGGGAGGACGGGGGGGGGGTCGATGGGTGCTGCTCTTCTTGGACTGGTGTTGTTGGTGGATTCCGGCGGGGTTCGGTGTTGGGCCCACTGTTGTTTTGTGTGTTTATCAATGATGTTGATGAGAGTGTGTCGGGGTTTGCAGATGATGCGGGTGTTGGCAGGGTTGTTAATGACAGTAATGGCAGTGTGCTGCTGCAACAGGATCTGGATAGTTTGGGCGGATGGGCTAGGGGGTGGCAACTGAGGTTTGGCCTTGACAAGTGCGTGGTGCTGCATGTGGGTGGAGGTGGCCCCAGGGAGACGTACCAGCTGTGTGGTGCTACACTTGGGGTGGTGGAGGGTGAAAGAGGCCTGGGAGTGGTTGTGCGGTCAGATATGGGGTTTTCTGGGCGGTGCGGACGGGCTGCCAGGGCGGGTCATGGGGTTTTGTCGGTGATATGTAGGAATTTTGCTGGCAGGGAGGGGGAGGTGATTATCCCTCTGTGTGGGGCAATGGTCGGGCCATGCCTTGGGTGCTGCGTGCAGGTCTGGAGGTCTCGTTTTAGGAAGGATGTAGATTTACTCAGCTGGACAGGTATTTCGAACGAACAGAGGGGTGAAGTGGAAGTGGTTATTTTTTATTTATTTATTTATTATTATTTTTTTTTTTTTTGGCTGATGCTGCATAAGCTTGCTTTCTTGCATCAAATGCCTCTACTAATGCTTAAGAAAGGCTTAAGTTCTGCAAATTGCAGCTTCTGGGGACTAGGCACCTGCGAGGCGATCTGATTGTGTATAAGACCTTGAATGAATTAACTGAGAAAAAAAAACAGTTATAGAATAGATGTACAGAAGTTTGTCTTTAGCCAGTGGATAGTTGATTGCTGGAATGAACTTCCATCTGTTGTTGTTGTGGAAATTGATAGCTTAAATAAATTCAGGGCAAACTAGACAAACATATGGAATGAACGGATCATTGAAATGGGAATGGTTTTGTTTTGTTTTCTTGGCTGATGCTGGAGAAGCTTGCTCTCTTGCATCATGTGCCTCTACTAATCCTAATGCCTCTCTCTGCTTACCTCTCGAATATGTTGCTGTAGAAAGCAATCCTCCAATAAATCCACAAAAGTCTTGCTAGCTTGTGAATGACAAACCCACAAGTTCCAGTCAATATCTGGAAAATTAAAATCACCCATTACAAGGCATTCTGATATACTAGCCCACTATTTCTCTGCACAACTGTTCATTGTACTCATCAGAGTCATTAGGCCTATAACACACTCCTACTCTCACTTTCCTTTTCCCAGTGTTTATGTCAGACCAAACAGACTGAACATTGCACTGTTCATCCATGTCAACTGGATGTACTTCCTTAGATTTAGTGTTTAACTAATAGCACAGCCCCTCCTCCCTTCTTACCTTATCTATCCTTTCTGTGCACATTGTATACCCCAAATTCCAATTTTGTACTGCTTATAGCTGTTTGACTGCATGTCTAATATCTCAACAATATCTGCCTTTGATGTCTTGATCACTACTTCAAATTCATCAAATTTATTTTCTATACTTTGTTTTTGTTTTTTTTTAATGAAAACCCTAAATACGAGAGGTATTAGAACCTATAGTACTTAGTACTGTGCTTCGGTTGGAGGTTGAGAAGATGAAAGAAGATATTTGTTGACATTAGAATTGAACTTCTGTAGACTGTAATTTTCAGGAAATACATATGAAGGAAGGTTGTTCCAGAAAACAGCAGTTGAATGAATAAATGAGGAAGATGAAAAGTGGGTTCTGTCAGTTTGAAGTTGGACATTCAGTGGATTTTGGCTGGTGGCAGCATATGTTCAGACTGTATTGAAAGAGAGAGTGGGAATTATAGAAGCCAATTCATAGGAACAGTGCCCATGGAAGAATCTGTAGAAAAGGCATACAGCAGAAACAGTCTATGAGACAGAGAGTGGACAGAGTCTGTTAGAGATGAGTCATTAATTAACCTAACTGCCCTCTTCTGAATGGAATCTAGAAGCCTGAGAGAGGTTTTGGGGGCACCACCCCAGATGTGGTAACAATATTCCATGGTAGGGCAGTTTTGTGATTTGTACCGAGTGAACAGCTGTTTGGAAGAAAAGTAACACAAGCAAAAGAGAAAATCAAGTTTTTTAGATGCAGAGGAAGCAATATTTGTAATGTGTTGTGCCAAGAGAGATTAGAAGTCAGTGGAATCCGCAAAAGAGATATATCATCTTGCCTAGAAATCGGAGTGTCACCAAAGATAAGCATAGGAGCAGAAGAATCCTTTTTGCAAAGTTTATCTGAGTTTTAGAACGATTGAAATCAACTAAGTTGTCTTTGCCCAACAGGAAAATTACTTGGAGATAGGCATTTAAGGAAGTTGAAGCTGATTGAGCAGGGCAAGGTTTCTCTAAATGGAAAGTGGAATGCAATGTGCTATCATCGGCAAAACTATGGATAGGATTTACAGTCAATGGAAGGATATTATGATGTGGTTACAAAGGAACTGGATGCAAAAAATAATTTTGATATCATATATTTGGATTTCAGGAAAGCTTTTGACACTGTTGCGCAGGGAAGACTATTGTACAATTTGGAGCAGAATGGTATTAAGGGTAAGTTGCTACAATGGATAAAAGGATGGTTAAGTGGGAGAAGACAGAGGGTGGTAATCAATGGGTGCTGCTCTTCGTGGACTAATGTTATTAGTGGAGTCCCACAGGGTTCGGTGTTGGGTCCACTGATGTTTTGTATATTTATCAATGATATTGATGAAGGTATATCAGGCTTAGTCGAAGTTTGCAGATGATACAAAGGTTGGCAGGGTTGTTAATGACAGTAATGGCAGTGTGCTACTGCCATTACTGTCAGGCTCTAGATAATTTGGGCAGATGCGCTAAGAAGTGGCAACTCAAGTTTAACCTTGACAAATGCAAAGTACTGCATATAGGTAGAAGTAACCCGAGAGAAAAGTACCAACTGTGTGGTACTACACTTAAGGTGGTAGAAAATGAAAAAGATCTGGGAGTAATTGTGCAGTCAGATATGAAGTTTTCTGAGCAATGCAGACAGGCTGCCAGGGCAGGTCATGGGGTTTTGTCAACGATATATATGTATTTTGCTAGCAGGGAGAAGGAGGTGATTGTCCCTCTGTATAAGGAAATGTCAGGCCACGCCTTGAGTACTGCGTACAGGTCTGGAGGACTCATTTTAGGAAGGATGTAGATTTACTTGAGCATGTACAGAGAAGAGCAACAAGATTGGTGAGGGGAATGAAGGGATCCTTTTACCAAGAGAGGCTTAAGTTCTGCAATTTGCAGTGGCTGGACACTAGGCACCTGCGTGGTGATCTGATTGAGGTGTATAAGACCTTAAATGGGTTGAGCACACTGAATTCTGATGGGATCCTTCCACTTGTTCAGATTACGAACCTAAGGGGGCATAAATTCAAATTAAGAAAAGACATGTAGAATAAATGTGCGGAAATTTGCATTTAGCCAGCGGGTGGTTAATTGTTCTGGAACAAACTTCCATCTGTCGTTGTGGAAGTTGATAGGTTAAATAAATTTAAGGAGGAACTGGACAGGCATTTGGAGGGAATGGTGTGATTTTTTTTTTTTTTTTTTTTGGCTGATGCTGCATATGCTCATACACTTGCTTTCTTGCATCATATGCCACTACTACTCTCAGAGAGCCTCTGAGATGTCAAGAGCAACTGTGTTTCAGCAAACTTGGACTGAATTTGTCCATAAATGTGTAACATAAGTCAGAATATCACCAATGGATCGACACTGATGGAATCCATACTGCTGATCGTTGATCAGACGGAAAGTTTCTAGGTAGTTTAAGAGTTGGCTGTTAATTGATTTCTCCATTACTTTAGAAAGAGTAGAAATAATTGCAATAGGATGATAACTGGATGGAAGGGATTTGTCACCCTTTTTAGGAACTGGCTAAATATCAGCAAATTTCCAACCAGAAGGAAAAACACCTTTGGAATAAGAAAGTGAAAAAAGGCGGCTAAGAACAGGAGTAAGTTCAAGAGCATGGGTTTTGAGAACAAGTGGAGAAATACCATTAGGACCTGGAACTTTCTGAGCATCATGTTTCATCAAAATCCTTCTGACATCATTTTGATGGAAGAGGAAGCATTGAATGGAGCATGTTGGGAATGGTGGGAGGTGTTTTACCAAGATCATTAATACAAGAGTTGGAAGGAAAATGGAATGCTAGCAGGTCAGCTTTATTCTTGGCTGAAGAGACAGCAGAACCATCTGGTTTTGACAGAGTTGGGAGCAGAGATGGGCAAAAGTTACGGCCAATAGCTTTGGCAAAAAACCAGAATGCTCAGCAACCATTAGGGCAAGAAGTAAGTTTTCTACTCTTAGCCTGTTCAAACTCTAGTTTGGACTGATTAATAACTGCTTTACAATTGTTGCGTGATTTGGTGTAGGCAGAAAATGACACTGAAGAATTAGAAACAAGCCAATTATGATATGCAACGTTTTTCTCTTGAACAGTCGTAGTACATTTATTGGAAAACCAAGGTTTAGATAAAGTTGAGACTTTAAAGTGGAGTGTGGGATAAAGGATTCCATTCCTAATAGAATAATTTCACTGACACGATCTGAGCAAACGTTGACATCAGAAGTTTCGAAACAGTAATCTGACCAAGGAAAAGAAGAAAAAAAATCTCACAGGTCATTCCATTTTGCATTCTTCTAATGACAAACAACACGAGGTTGGGAACAGCCATGAGATAAAGACTCCATTAGAGAAGAAATAATCACCAAATTGTGATCTGAGGTGCCTAAAGGACCACTCACTTCGACCATGTACTTAGAAGGGTTGTTTGTGAGAAAAAAGATCAAGCGTGTTGGCTGTATGGTTAGGATTGTCTAGTATTTTGGTAGATAATCGAACAATCTGTGTGAGATTATTAGTAATTGCAAAAACCTCAGCACTTCGACCAGCTGGAGTTGTGAACATTAAAATCACAAAGGAAAATTATCTCACTGTTAAGGAAGTTGGACTGGAGAAAGTCAAGTTGCAAAGAGCGGAAGTCAAAGAGCTCCAAGTGATTAGTGGAGTTGGTTTGTTTGTTATTTGGTTTTTACGAGTATTAGCAACTAAGGCCATATTGCTTCGCAGATATGCGGTGGTCATTCCCTGACCTTTCCTCATCCTTCGTATCTGGTGGTCACAGGCTCTAACCCCAGTCTAATCAAGAAGCGTGTGCTACGCACTTCTGCTCCTGGCTATGGAGGTGCCCTAGTGGAGTTGGGAGAACAGTAAAGACAACAGATGAATTTGACTCAATGAGGTAGAGAGATTTTAAGCTAGAGAAGATCAAAAAGAGTTGGTTCCAAATTACCAAGTCTCTGACATTGAATATCAGAACAGATGTATGCACAAGTACCACCTTTGAGGCAAAAGGAATCATACAGCGAATAATTTGAGCAACTGAGATGAGCAGTAGTTGAGTCAACCAATAATTGAGATTCTGTCAGAAAAAGTACATTGGGGTTTAACAGACTGCAAGTGGAAATGGACATTTTTGAGATTAGAATTGAGACCACGTATATTTCTGAAATGAACTAGGAAGTGTTTGGGAGGTTTAGATCTTTTTGCAGATAAGCTTACTCTATTAGTTTGACAATTCATGGTGTATTCAATAGTAAGAAAAAGTGTGTTAGACATGCTGTATGAAGTAATGAAATTTTTGGATATGGCATACACATAGTAAGAATATACCCAGATCCTTGACTTAACGTGGCCTCAACAATGCCTCCCGCATGCACACTACTCAGACTCCCTCCAGTCACTATCTGGCATAGTAGAAGTAACAAGATTATACACTAGCTGATCCGGAAGACCCCTAAAGAGTTACCAATAGGTTTGGTCTGGTGTACTAACTAGTGGCTGGCCTGCGAACACTGTTTTCGAGCTGTACCCTCAAAATGTAAGGAAAACTTGATCTCGCCATGATGTCCATCATAACCTCAAAAGTCATCAATCATACTGCATGATGGAAGTGATGTGGAAGGGTTGACCGGAACTTAGCTTTGGAGACTAAACATGGGTTCCACCACTTAAAGCCTCCAATAAGCAAATTGGTGGTATTGCACCGGTTGATGAGAGTCATCTACCACCTAATATTGCCTGGTAACACAGAAGGGTGGCATTCCTCCATGTGGTGTGGGTGCCACACCTCGACTCATGCTTACGTTGGTTCACACCTGGGTGGTCATCCACAGTGCGCTTGTGCATGGGGGGTTATACCCAAGATTACTAACAGTCCTACCATCGTGAAGGTGGAAGCAGAGGATTTGGCTATCACAGACCATCTGGACTTCGTCGAAATTGGGTCCACTTCATTTGAGTGTCACCCGAATATCAGTTCCATCAGCGTTTTAGACTCTGAGGTAGCAAGTACAGCTTGTCTGGCATATCTGAGAGAATGTGTGACAACCTCAAGGACCTTAGCATGGTGTACATGTAAGTATACATGCATCTGTTCTTACTCTTAGTTACCCTAACACAGGCCATGGTTTTACTTGTTCCATGATGACTACCAGCAGCTCTTGGAATCCCAAGCAACTTGCTCTCTAGGCTGCTGCTCATTCAATAGAAACAGTGTAAGAGTCACTTTCGCCTCTGCCTGTGGCTACTGTTATTCTTTTAGTCTGTGAATCCCCCCAAGCTAGCAGTTTTCTGACCCACCTAACACTGCCTCGATAGCATCAGCAAATATTCTTACACCCTTTCTATTTAAGTGTATCCTATTGCTGTAGAAGCAGTATCTCCTGTTAGAAGCAGTATAATCCTCCCAAGCTAGCAGTTTTCTGACCCACCTAACACTGCCTCGATAGCATCAGCAAATATTCTTACACCCTTTCTATTTAAGTGTATCCTATTCCTGTAGAAGCAGTATCTCCTGTTAGAAGCAGTATAATCCTCCCAAGCTAGCAGTTTTCTGACCCACCTAACACTGCCTCGAAAGCATCAGCAAATATTCTTGAACCCTTTCTATTTAAGTGTATCCTATTCCTGTAGAAGCAGTATCTCCTGTTAGCAAGCACCACATTGAAAAAAATTCTACCCCACGAGCCTTGCACAATCTCTCCAGTGCCGAATTGAATGACAAGGCTCTCATCACATACTCCTTCTTATAGTGTCTGGGCAGAATTGCAGACACTTTCAAGTTTAATCCTAACTTGCAACTTTTTTTCAGCATTGACCTGTACTTGTTAAGTAAATCTGCAGATCTCTTACTCTTAAGGTCATTAGTGCCAACATGTACAACAATATTGACCGTTCCAGAAACTTCCAATATTCAAAGCCATTGCACATGCCAGATTGTATAAACTGAGTCGTATATACATATACAAGTAAGATTGTCAACTTTAAAAACTTTCAGTTATATTTTAAAAAAGGCTATAATCATCAATTAACAAAAATACTGATATAAACAGCAAAAGCTACTAGAAAAAAGACCTGTGAGAACACAGAACATTTCATTTCAGTGCATATGCCACAATGCCATTCATTCTTCCAATCAGCGCATATACCAACAACACAACCTCCACTGCTTCAGCAGCTGACAAACAAACAGCATGCTTACACTAAAATTCCCTCCCATTGATGACCTCTCCTGACATGCTGTTACTGTGTTTTCCCATTAACTTACATGATTCATTTAAGCTGCATGAAGGTGCTGGTTGCTGGAAAGCAGGCCAATTAAGTTCTACATCCAAGCACCCTAAGATGTTTTCAGAATTTAAACAGACTTGATTTAGTTTTAGAAAAAACATCCTCTGCATTATTAACGACGTAAGTAAATATGAAAGCAACCACGAGGAAGTGATATTCACTAAAAACAAATACAACCTGGAGAAGGCAGAAGGATCTATAAAAAATGAAAAGGCATAGGGGGTAACCAGATTTATGTATTTTTATAATGCTGAACAAATATGGCATGACCATGCTCTGTATGCCTGTTTTTGTACAATGATAAGATTAATCTTTCCCTGTTTTTTCACATCAGTCTGTCACTAAAATTCCCTCCCATTGATGACCTCTCCTGACATGCTGTTACAGTGTTTTCCCATTAACTTACATGATTCATTTAAGCTGCATGAAGGTGCTGGTTGCTGGAAAGCAGGCCAATTAAGTTCTACATCCAAGCACCCTAAGATGTTTTCAGAATTTAAACAGACTTGATTTAGTTTTAGAAAAAACATCCTCTGCATTATTAACGACGTAAGTAAATATGAAAGCAACCACGAGGAAGTGATATTCACTAAAAACAAATACAACCTGGAGAAGGCAGAAGGATCTATAAAAAATGAAAAGGCATAGGGGGTAACCAGATTTATGTATTTTTATAATGCTGAACAAATATGGCATGACCATGCTCTGTATGCCTGTTTTTGTACAATGATAAGATTAATCTTTCCCTGTTTTTTCACATCAGTCTGTTAGGAAACTGTCAATTTTATATTTTTAACTGTTGTTATAGGTTATACTGAAAGAATTCTCTAACCTGTAAGTAACTCTGTCTTGTACAATTTGATATAATTTATAATTGTACTGTTTTATTTAATAAAACTATTTTTTCACCTTAATATGCCTTCTGTATAATCATTTCATTATCTTCCTAATAAAGTGCTTTAACAGCTTGCAACTGAACTTGAATTATATTTGATCAACGTTTTATTTCCGAATTAAAAACCTTATTTAATGGTCGAAAAATATGTTTCTCATTCGGATGATTTCAACTATGTTTCAATTATAGCATCTTTTATTGAATAAAATCTCTAACAAATTGCAAAACCTAATCCAAACCACAAAGGACAAGTTTATAATTCGTTGGCAGGATGATACAGTCTGGCAGGTAGCATCTACCACACCCAGGGATGACCATCAAGCTTGCAGACTATCTAACATAACTTGCTGCTTTCCATTGATCTATGGTCCAAAAACCGTAGGTCTTACGACATGCTAGAGAGCATCTGGCATTAGTCAAAGTGATTAGCAGATTGTAGATGGCTGCACAACTGCAGTAACCCATATCATGCCACATACTGTGCACTGTACTAGTGCTGACATGTGTCCAATCATCTCACTGGGGCCTGTGTGTGCTACAACAATGTTGACCTGCTTTCTGAGTGGATGATTCTTTGCAGGGCTTTCCTGCCCCATTCCTTCAGCTTTGGGGATTTTCCCGAGTTGTTCTGTGACAGTTTCAACGCCAGTCAGCTTCCATTTTCAGATCACATCACCAATTGTCCACAGGGATCTTCAGTGCTGTGAAAGTTCATGTACGAATAGACTTCAGCATTCATCGTTTTGTCTAAAACAACCAATGGACCCAGGCCAACCATGAAAAACAGCCCCAGAACATTATGCTGCCTATGCCCAACTTAATTGTTGGTAGTTAACTTCTCTGGACATTCACCACACCCTGGCACTTGTCAAACTGGTAGATCATGTACTGTGACTCATCACTTCAAAGCACAGTTTTCATTGATCTACAGGTTGAGAATGGTGGGCCTCACACCATCTGGAATTAGTAGGGGTGATTAGAGGCTTGCAGATGGCTACACAACCATGGTAACCCATATCATGCAGTATCCCCATTATCTCAGTGAGGGTTTGTGTGTGTGTTGCAACAATGTCGACCTGTGTTGTGAGGGAAATTCTTTGCATGGCTATTCTTTCCTGTTCTGTCAGTTTTAGCACTTCATATTTTCACCAATCATCTTCCATTTGCAGATTGCATAACCAACTGTTGACTTAGGGATCTTTGCTGCCTACAAAATGTCATGCACTGATCAAATGCTTGCATGGTGCTCTATTATTATTAAATGCTAGAAGTCTGTTAAATCCATTGATCATGGCATCTTGTATTTACAATCTTACTACTGTCTCCTTGAAGGCCTATGGGCATATTTATAGTTATCTGACAAGTGGTGCCTGGAAGAATGTGACCAAATATCGACAGAGGCAACTATCAACGGAGGGGTGTCCAGGTATTAATGGATGGGCAGGGTAGATGTCAAAATCTCCTGTTTTTAGAATTTGTTATTTTTATTTTTATTTTTATTTGTTATTTGCTTTTAAACATGTATTTTAAACATTTTAAAGTATGTTCTTAACTGGTATTATTTTTATTTTAATCATATACTTGTACAAGAAATGTACAGTCAGTCCTCATATAACACGTGTTTACACTACAAGAATTCGATCATACACGATTTATAAATAGGGGAACGATATCTTATATAACACGAACCGAATTCGCTTATGCATGATTCGCCTTTGTGTTTACAAGAAATGGCAGTAGAACGCGGAATCACCCCAACCGAACGCAACACAATAGGAATGAAGAGAAGATTCTGAAAATGTATTAATGTTTTTTATATCAGTGAAGGGGAAACACATTTCACCATAATAACATAAAAACCAACACAATTCCAGTTATCGGTATAATCGCAAATGCAATTAGATCGAGTTTACTACCAGTTTATAACAGATTCCACTAGCAGAAACGCAACTGGAAATTGTTTTTATTGTTTTATGGTAGTAACCCCTAGAAATGTGAGGTGTTAATAGTGTATCTCTGCCCTTATGGTGTTGTTTATTCAGTTGCTATACGCGGACAGCTTTGTTTATGTGTATTAACCGTGCCTCCTCGTTTTGTAATTACGCTTTATTCCCTAAAAATTAGTAAAATACTTAAAAGGTGTGAAAAGGAAGCGTCCTGGTGAAGACACTGCAGATTCAGAGAGAGAAAAAAAAACGCAATATCGATAAACAGAGGCGGACTGAGTCAAAAATTCTTACCCGGGAAAATTTATAGTGGCCTCACTACGGTTTATGGCCAAAATCACACCGGCCTCCGGCCCACCGGGGTTTCCCCAGTAAGGCTTATGGCCAGTCCGCCTCTGTCGATAGAGAAAAAAATATGAAATTGTCAAACGCTTTGAGCGAAATGAAAGACCATGTGATATTGCACGTGCTACAGACCTAAATTAGGCAACACCGAGAATTACAAAGAATGCGGAGAAAATAAAAACAACTTTCATAGCAGGAACAATTCAAAGTGTAATTAAAATCCATTAGATTAAGACACAAAGAATTGGAAGAGATGGAACGACTGTCATCTGTTAGGATAGAAAATCAAACAAAAAACAAGTTTGCTTACGATAGAAGCAAAAGCATTAGCAATATTTTATTATGTAATAGTCATAATAAAATACGTATTTTATTACGATTATTTATTGTGTTTGGTAATGTTTTGGTTACAAATGTGTGTTCAATCTTGGGTGGTCGGCACCTAACCCTATTTTTCCCATAGGGCCTGTTGTTTATATTGCACGATTTTCATTGCACAAGGGTTTCTAGAAACACAACTATCGTGCTATACGAGGACTGACTGTATTTTAAAGTCTAAGCAAGAATTATTTATTTATTTTTTTTTTTTTTTTTTTGGTAGTTGTTGGCGCATCGGCTTCTGTGGCCATAGTGCACCTCCCAAGGTTTTTGCAGTACTTTGATCCAAACCCGAGGCGGGATTCGAACCCATGACCTTTGGGTTGCCAGGCAGGCACTTTACCCACCTGGCTAGCCCGGTCGGTGCAAGCAAGCAAGCAAGATTTATTCATGTATCTAGTTCCTGATATCTAAGGGTTTTTTGGTCATTGAAATAAGTTATCCTCCAAATTAAGTTTGGTACAGTTTAAGATGAACTGGATGGTCACATTTTGGGAAAAGAAAAGGCATTAGTAAAAGAGATTTTTATTTTTTGTTTTGGCAGATGCAGGAAGTTTGTTTCCATATATCAATTTGCTATTATAATATTACTACTTCAAATAATCTAGTGTCATAGAACAATATGAATGTAGCTTTCTCCTTCTGTTCTTTACACTTTGTCAGCTTTCTCCATTGCCTTCTGCCTCTTGGGATCTGCCATTCTGTATACAGCCTACCAACTTAAAAGATTCCCAAACCTGCCTTAAAATGTCGAGATTTGATGTACCTGTAAAACTATTGGAAGTACAAATACAGTAAAGATAATGAAGCAATGAAGCAAATGTAATGAAGCAAAGGTAAAGGTAATGAAGCAAAGGTATGGGCAGCAACAAAACAAGATGTTTTGATGCTGCCCATAAGTATAAGGAATTCAGGCATAAGTGTAATTACCACAATAATTCCTCTGTTATGAAGCTATGATACGGAAAGAAGTCCTCCTTTTCATTTGTTAAATAGAACTACTGTTTTTTTTTTCTTTTAATTAGCACCAGAGAATTTATTTATTGATCACACCTTATTCTATTATATAATTGTTATCTTGATTTTTTTACATCTAGGACACTCGCTAACTGATTGTACTTTTCTAAATGTAAATGGTACAACAATATCTAAAGCATGGTACTTACATACATTGCAAGTTGGACCACCCCAACCAGGCTGACAGTCACATTCCTCAGGTGTCAAACATGTACCATGGATACAGGCATTAGAACAAAATGCTGCAATAAAGCACAAGACAGCAAATTTATTATAATACTATGTATTACTTTCTTATATATATATATACATACACAGTCGAATTCATTTATAACAAGCATAGTTATAATGAGAGTTCAGCTATTGCAAGTAAAGAGAGGAGAGGTGATTGGGAATGGGTTTTTTTTTTTTTCTTTATGGAAACTCCAAACACGAGAGCTATTAGAACCTATAGTACTTAGTGCCGTGCATGGGTTGAAGGTTGAGATGAAAGAAGATATTTGTTGACATTAGATTTTAACTATTGTAAATTGTAATTTTCAGGAAATAAACATGAAGGAAGGTTGTTCCAGAAAATGAAAGTTTCTGGAAGTTGTTCCAGAAAATGAAAGTTTCTGGAAGTTGTTCCAGAAAATGAATAAATGAAGAAGAAGAAAAGCTGGTTCTGTGAGTTTGAAGTTGGACAGTAAAAGATGTTGCCTGGTTGCAGCATGTGTTCGGACTTTGGAAGAGAGAGTGGGGATTATAGAAGCTAATTCAGAACTGTTCCTGTGGAAGTAGCTATAGAAAAGGCATACAGCAGAAACATGTCTATGAGACAGAGTGGAGAGACTCTGTTCGTGAAGAATCATTAATTAACCTAACTGACCTATTTTGAATAGAATCTAGAAGCCTGAAAGAGGTTTTGAGGGCAGGGTCCAGATGTGAGATCAATATTCCATGGTAGCACGGATTTGCGATTTGTACAGAGTGAACGGCTGTGTGGAAGAAAAGAGACGCTGAGAATGATAGAAAAAAACCCAGATTTTTAGATGCAGAGGAATTAATATTTGTAATGTGCTTATGTCAAGAGGGATTAGCCTAGATGATCTTGCCTAAAAATCAGAGTGCCATGAGATCATCAAGGTCTGTCTGGGAGATGTTGATCCCAGGTGGCAAATATACCAAAAAAAAACTGAGAAGAAACTACAAAGAGGAGAATAGCAACTGCATCTATATGGTGGTTGCAAGAGGAATTACTTTAAAAGGGGGATGGTTGATCACTAGAATGGTGACTTCACTGTGAGCAAGTCCATCCCCAGTTCTGTCTTTATATGTTATGCTGAAATTACGTAAAGTAGGGTCTTCTTTTGCCTTTAGATATGTCTCCTGCAAACAGAAGCACACTGGCTTATGCCTTATTAATATTATCAAAATTCCATTGGAATCTATGGCAATCCACTGTATGGATTTGGCCATTATTTGGACTTTGTACTTGGATTTATCCTTTTTGGGGAAGTATGAATGTTGTCCAGTGTCCATATCTTTGTCCACAAAGTTCCAAGACTGCATTGTAATTTGTTTCCTTCTCTATTTCTATGTTTTCATTTGTTGTGAGCAGAGAGTAAAGTTATTTAGTTTCCTCTGTATTATTTTGTTTTGTTAGAGGGGCAGCTGGCTGAGTGTTTTATACTGGCTTTTGAGTGCTGTTCAATAAGTAACATGCAATGGGAACAAAAGATTCTTTTGGTGGGCTTGTCATATCTGTTTTCAGTCCCAACAGATCACTTCCCTGCGGTCTTCTGAGCATAAGTTTGTTTGTTTGTTTGTTTATTTGGTTTTTAGGAGCATTAGCAACTAAGGCCATATTGCTCCGGGATATGTGGTGGTCATTCCCTGACCTTTCCGCATCCTCCATATTTGGTGGTGACAGGCTCGAACCCCGGTCTAATCAAGAAGCGTGTGCTACACACTGCTACTTCCCATCTGGCTAAGGAGGCACCCTGAGAATAAGTGGGCTTACTGCTACTTATTAGCATTACCAGTTTTTTCACCTCCTGATATAAGATATTGAGCTCTGCTTTGTGTTGCTGTATTTACTTTTCTTGTTTTCACTGCTGGCATGCCCTTGAGTATGCAAGGTGCTCACCTTCGCAGTTGACAAGTGAATTTGGTGGCAGTACATGCATTGCTTTCATGGTCTTTTGCACCACACCGAGCACAGGCCATCTGTGATTGTCGATATTTTTGGCATTTGAAATATTGCAGTGGGTTTGGAATGTATGATCTTATTGTGCAATTTACGTACCCAGCTGTTATGAAATTAGATGTTGCAGTACTAAACACAAGGATGATGTTTCTGGTTGGTACTAACTTCCCATCCTTACGTGCAGAAATTCTTCTAACAGCTATCACTCCTTCTGGCTTTAGTACAAAACAGATTTCCTCCTCAGGAACCTCAAGGAGGTACCACTCCGAGATGACACCTCTTGATGAATTTAATGTTTTGTGCCTGTGCGGTGCCACAGTAATTGGTATTTCTCCGACTGATGTTACTCGGAGTAGCTGCTCAGGGTGCCTGTCGTGTTTGGTTTCAATCAAGAGATCCCCAGAACAAAACCTCAGTGATTTTGGAGAACCTGCTAGCCCCTCTAAACCCTTCTGCATGAAAAGAGCAACATTTTCCCAATAGGTTTTTTGGTGTTAGAGTGTATGATTAGGAATCTTGGTACGGAATCTGAGGATACTTCAGTTCGGGGTCTCTTTGCTACATTGATATCGTCTGGATCTTTGTTTTTATTTTCAGATAGGAACCATGTTGAAACCCCTGAAGAAATAATTTTTTCAGGATTCATAGTGTTTTTAGTTGTAGTTCAGTACCCGAGCTACCCACTCACCATGGAGTCCAAATGGGAAGTCCACTACCCAGCAAAGCAAACCTTGGACCATGAAGATAGGGTCATGACAATGGCACAGTTCACCCTTGCAGGCAAACACACTAGACAATTCATCCTGTCTGAAACATCCAGGATCACCTGTCTTGTCGAAGCAGGGGCCAAAGTAGTATGTTGAAGCTGGTCCTCCCTCAACCAACAGGTTCCCCCTTTTCAAGTTTCCTCAGGTTGCAGTGCATGGCAAACATGCCGAATTCCTAAGGTGTTAGCCTGCAACGTAGACTGCAGGCATTGTATCCCAGTAATGCTAATTTGGCAGAGGAGGAGGGCCAGCAGCATCACTAGGAGGTCCTCTCACCATGTACAGGTGCCCACATTGATGGGTCAACTAGGCACCCTTGATCAGGTCCTCTTAGAGGGATTGAGGTCTAATAACACTCTGAGAGAGGATAGCAAAATTTTAACTGTTATAAAGGATTCCAGAATCAGGGAGCATAAATTCAAATTACAAAGGGAGAAAGAAGTGCAGACTGGAAGTTTTCTTTTTGCCAGGGGTTGTTGATTAATGGAACGAATTGCCTCCATCCATGGGTAGCTAAAGCTGACAACTTGAAAAAATTTCAAGTTTCAATCTAAAGCTGACAACTTGAAAAACTTCCCTCCTCTTGACCTGCAAGAGGAGGGAAGCATATTTGTTATCTACTTTTTATATCTTCTTTTATTTTTTAAATCTTCCTTTATAATATTTATTGTTATATTTGATTATATATCTGAATCTTGTACCCTCGGACCATGGCATTGGCATGATTGACGATTGCAGGTGAACCCACTAGCTGACTGATCCTGGCTGGGTCATCCAGGACCACCTTTTATCGAAGCAGGGGGCAAAATGGTGTGTTGAAGCTAGGCTCCCTCTACCACTAGGTTTCCCCCTTTTCAAGTTTCCACAGTTGCAGCACATGGTAAACACACCAAATTCTTAAGCTGTTATTATTATATTTTTGTTATTACTGCTAATTATTATTATTATTTTTATTTCTATCTATACATTAAAAAGTTTTCCTCCTAGTGATATTTATTCGAGCCAATGGATGAAAAGGGTGGGGAAATTATGTCACTAATATATACTAACATTATAATGTTAGTATAATGTTATTATTATACAAATACAGCCAAGTCTCGCATAACGCGAGTTCGATTAACGCGTTTTTCAGTTACCGCTATTTGAAAAAATTTTACCACTTTTCACTTTACACGATGCAAATTTCCAGTTAACGCAATTTTTTTTTTTTTTTTTTATGCAATAGTTGAAAAAGATTTGAATCGCACGTTAAGCTTACCGCGTGTCAGACGGGTAATAAACAAACGTTTGCCTGCTGCCCGCCTCGGTGTGTTCCATCAACCATCGGAAGAAGACGTGTTACTTGTTTGTGTCCTGCTAATAAAGTCAATGCAGACTTGCATTTAAAAATTCAAATTTTTAAATGAGCCAGATGAAAATGTTACCGCGAAGGAGATAATGGTAAAAGAACTAGAGGAAATCTTTCGTATCACAGAGAACCTCAAACAAAAGGTTTGAGGTTCTCTGCGTTATTTATTTCACCAGGGCCCAGAGAAGATTGTTGTCGGCTATTGGAAATTGATTGATGAAAAGAGAAAGTCAACACTATTCAAATATTTCCGCAACAGTTATTTCTTCATTGTGTATTTTATGTCAGAGGTTCCCAAATTTTCTCGGTTCACGGTGCCCTTAGTGTCTCAGTAATTTTTTCACGGCACACCTTGACCAAAAGAAATACCTAACGGTTCCGTTTAAGTAGTTAGGTCCAAACAACTTAATAAGAAATGTTGAAACTGTGAACTACCTCAAGCTAATAGTTTGTGCGGTGTCCGACAGATGTTGAGTATCGCTGTTTCCCTCGAAAATTTAAAATATTCCTCGGCGCACAGTTTGGGGACCGCTGTTTTATGCAATAACCATTTAATTACATAATTATTTTCATTATCTTTTACATTGTATACAGTTAAAAAGTTATTTAAAAGGTATTTTTAAAGTTCTTTATGGACATTCCAGAAGGTCAAGGACCAATTATAATTTTTCCTATTGATTATTATATTCGATTAACGCGTTTCCGTTTTGCGCAATGTGCTCGCGGGACGAATCAATTGCGTTAATCGAGGCCAGCCTGTAATAACAAAATTATACAAATATTTACAAAAAACTAAAATAGTTACAAAATACTAAACTATTTACAATCATACCTCTATTATATATCGGGATGATGGGTACCTTAATCAGCTGACATTAATATACAGAAACGATCATTTTGAAAGTCGTAGTAAGGCGGTTCACCCTAATCAGAGCGGGGAGCCTGTGAACCTGTATCAAACTGGCCATTTCATTTGTCCTTAGCTGTTTATGTTTACAATGGAACATCAAATGATGCAGGGTGTGGTTATGTATTAGACAGTGAAGCACGTACACAAGGTTGACAAACATCGCATTTCAAGACAGCTGCCTCCATAACGTTCACCAACCTCATGCATGTGCTTAACTGTCTAATATATAACCACGCCCGGCATCATTTGATGTTCCATTGTAATGATTTTTGTATATTAATGTCAGCTGATGAAGAAACCCATTGTTCTGATATAGTTTGTATATTTGTAAATACTTTAGTATTTTGTAAATATTTTAAATATTTGTATATTTGCAAATACTTTAGTATTTTGTAAATATTTTAAATATTTGTATATTTGCAAATACTTTAGTATTTTGTAAATATTTTAAATATTTGTATAGTTTATAAATATTTTAGTCCTGCTCTTTTGGATGCAACAATATTCCTCATGCATTATGGAACCCGAAGCAAAAGTCATTTTCCTAAGTGACCTATGTAAACGCAGGTAAATAATTACATAGTGATATTTATTCGACCTTGAGAATTTCGCATGGTGGGATAGCAGGGATGTGGGTCACTTGGTACAAGTGGGCAGGTCAATTACATCACTACAAATGCACAGGTAAATAATTACATAGGTCATTTCCTGATCAGATATCGATCAGTGTGTTTTTTGACAGGCATGTCTTTTATGTAGAAAAGATTTGACTTACTCCATCATACCTCTACATTTTAAGTAGAAAAGCATGTGCGGGGATTGACGAGCAAAGTGAGCAAGGGACGAAGCTCCCTAGATTTTTATTTATTTTTTTTTTCTTTTGTTAGTCATTGCAGCAAAAGCCTGTGGTTTTCTTGCACCACATGGCAAATACTAATAACATAAATATGAAAATCATTCTACATTTTAAAACTGGATTACAGCAGACGGCAGTGCCATGAACAGACTTTCAAAATCTGCATAAGATTATTTTCAAATTTTTTTCATAATATTTCATTTTATTATTACCTTTGTATTAATCAATCCAAACTGGATTTTGAACAAGCGAAGAATAGGAAAATATCTTCTAGTCAAAATAAATAATCACATCTTGTCTCTGGCCAAAACTGTTGGTCATTACTTCTGCCCATCCATACTTCAACTTTGTTACAACCTGATGGCCTGTTACACTTTCAGATAAAAGATAAAACTGACTAATTAACATTCTACCTTTTCCTCCAACTCTTACATTAATGATTTTGATAAATCACCTACTAACGCAACAAATACATTCCCCTCAATGCCTCTTGCAGTCTTCTAAGGATTTTTTTCTAATTAGAATTCTGAACAATCTTGATGCAAAGAAATATCAAGGTCCTAAATGGCATTACACTACTTGTTCTGAAATCCTGTGCTCCAGAGTTGGTTCCTATTTTTTTTTTTTTTTTTATACTGCTGATGTTTTTTCTTCTGCATGGAAATTTATTCGTATTCAGCTCCCTTCTAAAAAGCGTGATGAACTCCTCCTTTCCAATAATCATCCCATTGCACCTATTTCTACTCTTCTGAAATTAATGAAGAATTCCATTACTGTCAAGAAAATAATGGATAATTTTGATATCATATACAGGCAACCCCTGTATAACACGGTACTTCTACAACACGGTTTCGCTCTAACATGTTTGATAAATTGCAGCAATCCTGGACTTATATAACATGCTCTAACAGGGTTAGAGTGTTATATAAGTAACAGCACAGGGTATTTCTGAACTTTTGTGCAGGGAAAACCCTGCACTTATGATGGTTGTAATTTTTTAACATTTCCACTCTTTTTGAATCCCTGCTGTTGACTCACTAGTCAAAAAAAAATTGAGAAATCCTTGTATTTTATTTTGTTGGGAAATTCCCGTGTTATGTTCTGTGCTATTGAACTTGTGGAAAAATCTAGATTTCAAAGTTTTATTACTATTGGATAGCACACCAGGCCCATCCAAAAGATTTAAGTCATCTAAACATTGAAATTATGTTCCTACCACCACAGTTATACTGGGTTAATACAATTTCTTTCATTCATCTGTTAGATAAAGGCATTATATCCACCTTTAAAACTCAATACATCAGAAAATCGTTACAATGGATTTTTGAAAAAATTGAAGTAATGGAAGCATGGAAACATTTCTCAATTGCAGAGTATATCAGAATCATAGCTTTATCACTGAAAGAAGTAAAACCGTCAACATTAAATGTGTGTGGAAAAATGTACGGTCAGAGACAGTTCATTCAGGAAATAAGATCGAACGGGCAGAAAATGGAATCGGTGTGACAGTAGACCTTGCTACATCAGCAGAAGGGAAAGGTTTTGATGATATGACTACTGAAGCCCTCATGGGTAGCACAGTTCGTAGAATCGCCCTTCTCCCCACACTGGGTGGAAAAGACCTGAGTTCGAATCCCATCAATGAAAGGAGGAATTTTTATGGGTCTTTTTCACAACGTGACTGAGTTAGTCAGGCTCAGGCAAGGGTAGCATGGTTTTTTCTTCCAGAAACTTGGGTTTTTCGTCCAGCAAAACAGAAAATTGACTTCAGGACACATGCAAATGCAATTTATAAACAATTACCGATGTGTCTAAAAAAATAAAAAATATATTACTGAAGAAGTTCAAGAATTACTAGTAGAAGAAGAGGTCGGCGTAGTGGATTTGGTGGAAATAGCATCAGAGGTAAAATAAAATCAATTCATATGATGATAGCGCAGATGAAAATTCTAAACTTCCAAATTTTACACTAAAAAGCATACAGGAAGGCATAAAGTTAGCCTAGCAATTAGAATCTTATTTTTCGAATGCAGATTCTTGAATGATAGGAGCCAAAGTTCAAAATGGAGATTCAAAACTGCTTAGTTCCATACAATGATTTATCAAGCAAAAGCAAACAAACCCAGATTATTGATTTTTTAAAGAGAGCAGAAGACACAAGAAATCTAGAATGGCGTATTTTTGTTAGTTTTGTTAACGAAATGGAGTATTTTTGTTAGCTTTTGGAACGTAACCCACCGTGTGTTATACGGGACTAAAAGAGTACCTTTTGGTACTCTTTTTTAGTCCCGTATAACAAACGGTTTCATACTTCAGAGTAATATAGCAACTGTGCAGTAATACACTCAGGGTAGTGGAGAATGAAATAGACCTGGGGGTAATTGTGCAGTCAGATACACCGATGAGCCAAAACATTATGACCACCTACCTAATATGATGTTGTCCTCCACGAGCAGCCAAACCAGCTCGTACCTGGCAAGGCATGGATGCCACAAGATTTCTAAATGTGCCTTGTGATATCTGGTACCAACACATAACCAGCAGATCCTTTAACTATTGTAAGGTCCTTGGCTGCGACCCCGCAGATCAGAGTTGCTGTTCCAACACAAACCACAGATACTCGATGGAACTGATGTCTGTAAAATTTGGAGGCTAGGGCAATACCTGGAAGTATTCCTCATGTTCCGCGACCCAGTCGCAAACAATCCGGGTGGTGTGGCATGGCACATTATCCTGCTGAAAGACGGCACCCGCCAGAGGGGAAGAGCATTGCCATGAAAGGGTATCTGGTCAGCAATGATGTTTAGGTAGATCGTTTAGGTAAATCGTAGACATCAGAGTGCCTGGCACATGGATGACTGGACCGAGCAGAACATCGCCCAAAGCATGAAACAGCGCCAATGGCTTGTTTCCATCCCATGATGCATCCAGGTGCCATCACTTCCCCAGGTAAATGATGCACACGTACTCGGCCGTCCACATGGTGCAACAGGAAACGTAATTCATTGGACAAGACGACTTTCTTCCAATCACTAAAGGTCCAGTTTCGATGCACGTGCCCATTGTTGGTTGGCGCTGTTGCCAGTATACCGTGGTTAGCATGGGCACTCGGAGTGGCCTGCGGCTACGTAGGCCCATTTTCAGCAGGGTTCGATGTATTGTGACACATTACTCCCATCACAAGCATTCCAATTACAGGCGAGTTGTGCCACAGTTGCCCTTCTGTTGCCACGTACCATCCAGGAGAGCCTTCATTCACCTCGAGCAATGATGAGCCATGGTCATCCAACACCTTGCCGGTGGTTCCTTGGTTTTCCCTCCTCGGACCACTTTCGGTAAGTACTAACCACGGCTGACCGTGAGCATCCCACCAGCTGTGCCGTTTCAGATATGCTCTGACCCAGTCATCTGGCCATTACAATTTGGCCTTTGTCAAACTCACACAGACCCATGCACGTGCTATAGTTCACCTGCAGTTGCTTCGATTTGCATAACAACTCACTGGTCATAATGTTTTGGCTCGTCGCTGTACAAAGTTTTCTGAACAGTGCAAAAAGGCTGCAAGAGTAGCTCATGGGGTCTTGTTAATAATATATAGGAATTTTGCTAGCAGGGATAAGGAGCTAATTATTCCCTTATATAAGGCAATAATCAGGCCACACGTTGAGTATTACATACAGGACTGGAGGCCTCATTTTAGGAAAGATGTAGAGCTGCTAGAATGAGTACAGGGAAGGGCAATCAGATTAGTGAGTGGAACCAAGTGTTACTGTTACCAAGAAAGGCTTAAGTTGTGTAAATTGTAGCGTCTGGAGACTAGTCACCTGCAAAGTGATCTGATTGAGGTGTATAAGTATTAGTAACGGCCGCATGGTGCAAGAAAGCCTATGGCTTATGCTGCACCAGCCAAAAAAAAAAATAAAAAAATAAATAAATAACTAAATAATAATAATTAATAATAAAAAAAGGAAATTAAACCTATCATCCTATGCGCTTCCCTTACCAGAAAGTACTATCCAGATGACCTTTGAATTTCCCCAAACTGTCGGCCTCTACCACCCATGAAGGCAACTTATTCCAGTAATTTATAACTCGCTGGCTAAAATAAAACTTTCTGCAATCCAATCTAAACATTTCCCCCCGTAACTTGAATTTATGTCCCCTAGTTCTAGCATCATTTATAATCTTGAAAATTTCGTCCTCATTCATTTTACTGATGCCTCTCAGAGCCTTAAACACCTCAATCAAATCTCCTCTAAGGTGTCTAGTTTCCAAACTCTGCAACCAACATATTCGAAGTCTTTCTTCATAAGGACACCCTTTTGCCGATCTCACCAGGCGAGCTACCCGTCTTTGCACCCTTTCAAGAAGCTCGATGTCTTTCTTTAGGTGCGGTCTCCATACTTGAACATAGTATTCCAAGTGTGGTCTAACATAAGCCTTATATAATGGGATTATCACATCCCTATCTCTACTTGCAAAAGTTCGATAGATCATCGATAGGACACCATGGGCCTTCCTTGCAACCTGTTTACAATGCTCAGAGAATTTCATGTCTGACCGTATCGTAACACCCAAGTCCCTTTCCTCCAGTACAGGGTTTAGTTAAACTCCACCAAGTTTGTTTGTTTTTGTTTATTCTGGTTTTTAGGAGCATTAGCAACTAAGGCCATATTGCTCCGGGATATGCGGTGGTCATACCCTGACTTTTCCGCATCCTCCGTATTTGGTGGTGACGGGCGCTAACCCCGGTCTAATCAAGAAGCGTGTGCTACGCACTGCTGCTCCTTCCCACCTGGCTACGGAGGCGCCCGAACTCCACCAAGTGAATAAGTTATTTTGGGATTACTGTTTCCCAGGTGTAATACCTTACACTTTGTTGGATTAAAGCACAGCTGCCATTTTTCTGACCATTCCTGAAGTCTATCTAGGTCTCTCTGAAGAAGCTCAGCTTGACAGTGATCATTAACTACTCTACCAATTTTAACATCATCTGCAAATTTAGACATCACGCCCTCTATCCCTTCATCAATGTCGTTTATGAAAATTAAAAACAGTGGTCCTAATACTGATCCTTGGGGAACCCCACTTCTTACATCAACCCAATCTGAGGAATAGCCATTTATCACAACCCTCTGCCTCCTGCCCTGAAGCCATCCTTCTATCCATCTAAGGATTTTCCCAGTGATTCCAACCTGTTCCAGCTTATAAAGCAACCGCTCATGTGGGACTGAGTCAAAAGCTTTGCTGAAATCTAAATAAACAATGTCGAAATTATTCCCTAAATCCAGCTCGTGAGTGACCCTTTCGAAATAGCGAACCAGATTTATTAAATATGATTTTCCCTTTACAAAACCATGCTGAGTATCTTTGAGAATTTCAATTTGATCCAAATGATCCTGAATTCCACCCTTGATCATTGCCTCCATGATTTTCCCTACTACTGAAGTTAGACTGACAGGTCGATAATTTCCAACTTCACTTTTAGAGCCACCCTTATGTATGGGAGATACATTTGCATTTTTCCAATCCAAGGGAATCTCCCCAGAGTCTAGTGATGCTCGCATAATTAGCCTCAATGGTTCAATGCACTCGCTTGCCGCCTCCCTTAAGATTATAGGGTATATTCCATCAACTCCAGGAGCCTTACTGGTCTCTAGGCTCGAAGGTTTTTTCATTAAATAATCTTGCGAAATTTCAATATCATTAATTACATATTTTTTAACTTCGCTCCCACAATTTCCCATTGCCACAAAAGGCTTTTCATTTGTAAATATCGATGCAAAATAACTGTTGAGTTCATCTGCAACGGCAGCTGGTGTATTTATTACTATCCCCTTTCCCTTACGTAAAGGTCCGATTTGGTTTGTCCTGCTCTTCTTGGCATTTATATATGTGAAGAATTCTTTATCCCCCCCCCCCCTCTTTGCTAGTGATTTCTTATAAACTGCCTTTGCCTGTCGAACCTTTTCTGTGGCTCTATTACAAATCACCTTGTAGCTGTTATAGGCTTCAGTACTTTTTATTGCTCTGTAACCTTTCCATGCCACCTTTTTCTGCTCAAGTAATGTGGCAATTTCACTATTCATCCAACTTGGAACCCTTCTCGTGGAGTATTTTTTTAATGGTATATACGTATTCAAGGCATCTGTGATTAATGTTTTAAAAACATACCACAGTTCAATTGTATTCATTCTCTGCATGATATCTACCCAGTTAATAGAGGCCATGTAGTACCTTAAGGCATCATAATTTCCTTTTCTGAAATTAAAACCCATTCCTTTGCCTTTTACTTCTGCTACCTCTCTCATCATCATCCACCGTAGAACTCCGTGATCACTTCCTGCTACTGGTTCCTCTACTGTCAGCCCTGTTATGTCATCTGATTCATGTGTGATGATGAGGTCTAGGATATTCTTTTCTCTAGTACTTTCCCTGACATGTTGATACAAATAACAGTCATCTAGTTGATTTAAAAATTTTGTTCCCCATGTCGAGTTTCCTTCCCATTTACTCCAATCAATTAGAGGCAAATTGAAATCACCCATAATAAGGCATTGACACTTACTTGCCCATTCCATTTGCATGTAGAGGCTTTTGTCATAATCATCACAATCAGCTGGTCTGTAGATTACTCCTACTCGCATTATACCTTTGTTTCCAACTATCTCACACCATATAGACTCTATACTAGCATATGAAATGTCTGAATCCGGGAAAGCTATCGTCGCACTCAGGCTGCTTCTGATAAGAAGCATTACCCCACCACCCCTTCTATCTACTCTATCCTTCCTAAATACATTATACAAGCCGTACTGGAACTCATCATCCCCAATTTCCGGGTGGCACCACGTCTCTGTAAGCCCTATTATGTCCGCGTTACTTGTTTTAACCAGCAGTTCGAATTCGCTCATTTTATTGACGACACTTCTAACATTACTGTATAAACAATTAAGATTTACTGTTCTTGTATATTTAACAACCCTAACACAACCCTTGAAGTTTTTTAGGCTCTCTTCCCTGATATTAGCTACCCGCTCACGTGAAACGTTTCTGCCCCCAGAACATCTAGATAATACGTCCAGTTGGGGTAACAGATAAGAACTCTTAAGGTATGTGGAAGAGTTACTTTGACAAATATTATCAGATAAACGCGTGTCAGTATTACCCACATCCCCCCCCCCCAACTAGCAGTTTCCCTGAACCTTTAAGGTATCCTCAATAATATTGGCAAAAACTTTTGCACCACCTTTGTTTAAGTGTATCGCGTCTCGACAAAACAAATTCCTTCTACCTACAAGTGTGGGCCATGCTGACAGAAATTTACCCCCTAAAGCTTTGCAAATTCCTTCAAGTCTTGAGTTAATCCACAAGGCTCTTAACATATAATCCCTCCTATCATGTCTGGGCAGAATTGCAGACACATAGACATTATGGCCTAGCTCGCGACATTTCCTCAGCATGGTCCTATATTTTTCCAACAAATCGTCAGATCGTGTACGTTTAATATCATTTGTCCCCACATGAATAATGATATTTTCTTTACCCCCTTTAAAATCTGACAATCTGTTGGTGACATCATCAATAGTTGCTCCCGGCAGACATACCCTGGTTCTGCTCCACCTATCCTTATTACAAAAAATATTCCCCGTTTCCCTGACAATGGAGTCTCCTAATAAAACAATGCCCTTTTTAACCAGAGTAGTTTGCACTTGGTTTTTCTGTTTTGAGGCTCGAATCGGGTGTGCATCACTTGGTAAATTGCTGGAGTTTTGAGTCCCTGACGAGTGCCCAGATGCATTATTTTCGAGGGCAAGCACCCGTTTTTTCAGGGACTCAAATTGTTCCATCAGTGCACCAAATTGTAATTTAAGATTGGTGCACTCCTTACATCAATCACAAAGAAAAGAATCCCCAGGTGAGGTAGGATTAGTCACCAGGTCGACCTTGGAAAACATTCCACAGGTTCCACAACGGATTAAATCATTACTCACCCGCAAATCTCCATCGGCTATTTCCGTGTGAGTCGCGATACCCTGTGACGTGTTTAAGGCACATCTCGTAACTACCGTTATAAAATTAAATAAATATCAAGGAAAGTAACTTTAAAAAATTATATCTATAATATTATTAAAATCAAACAGTTACAGGAAAACCTATAACAAAATAATCCAACAATATCTAAATAAATCAAATATTTAAAAGCACTATCCAAAAGTAAACCACTTAACTGAGGAGCCCTGTCTAAGCGCGTCTGCTCACCTCGAATGCCAACAGTCTAAATGACCTGTTGACCATAAGGCCTTGAATGGTGTGAGCAAGCTCAATGCTGATGGGATTCTTCCTCTTGCTCAGATTCCGTACCTGAGGGGCATAAATACAAATTGAGGAAAGGCATTTGCAGAAGATGTGCTGCAGAAATTTTCCTTTAGCCAGCAGATGACTTCCTCTCTTTGCAACTTGACTTTCTCCAGTCCAACTTTCCTAACAGTGAGGTAATTTTCCTTGGTGATTTTAATGTTCACAACTCCAGCTGGCTTCCATTTTCTAGTCACACCGACGCAGCAGGTTGAGATGCTGAGGCTTTTGCAATTACTAATGACCTAGCACAGATTGTTCATTTACCTACAAGAATACCAGACAATCCTAATCATACAGCCAATATGCTCAATCTTTTTCTCACAAACAACCCTTCTAAGTACACGGTAGAAGTGAGAGCTCCTTTAGGCACTTCAGATCACAACTTGGCGATTGTTTCTTCTCCAATGGAACCTTTATCCTATGGCTATTCGCAACCTCGTGTTGTTTGGCATTACAAGAATGCAAAATGGGATGAACTGCGAGACTTTTCTTCTTTTCCTTGGTCGGATTACTGTTTCAAAACTTCTGATGTCAACGTTTGCTCAGATCGTGTCAGTGAAATTATTCTAGCAGGAATGGAAACCTTTATTCCACACTCCACTTTAAAATCTCGTCCTTTATCTAAACCTTGGTTTTCCAATAAATGTGCTAAGGCTGTTCAAGAGAAGAATGTTGTATATCGTAATTGGCTTGTTTCTAATTCTTCAGTGTCATTTTCTGCCTACACCAAAGCACGCAACAATTGTAAAGCAGTTATTAATCAGTCCAAACTAGAGTTTGAACAGGCTAAGAGTAGAAAACTTACTTCTTGCCCTAATGGTTGCCGAGCATTCTGGTTTTTTGCCAAAGCTATTGGCCGCAACTTTTGCCCATCTCTGCTCCCACCTCAGTCCAAACCAGATGGTTCTGTTGTCACTTCAGCCAAGGATAAAGCTGACCTGCTAGCATCCCATTTTTCTTCCAGCTCATGTATTAATGATCTTGGTAAAACACCTCCCACTATTCCCAACACGCTCCATTCAATGCCTCCTGTGGTCTTTCGTCAAAAGGAAATCAGAAGGATTTTGATGAATCTTGATGCTAAGAAAGCTCCAGGTCCTGATGGTATTTCTCCACTTGTTCTCAAAACCTTTGCTCCTGAACTTACTCCTATTCTTTACTGCCTTTTTTCACTTTCTTATTCCAAAGGTGTTTTTCCTTCTGCTTGGAAATTTGCTCATATCCAGCCAGTTGCTAAAAAGGGTGACCAATCCCTCCCATCGTCCCATTGCAATTACTTCTACTCTTTCTAAAGTAATCGAGAAATCAATTAACCGCCAACTCTTAAACTACCTAGAAACCTTCCGTCTGATCAACGTTCTCCAGTATGGATTCCGTCAGTGTCGATCCACTGGTGATATTCTGGCTTATGTTACCCATTTATGGACTAATTCAATGGAAAGGTTCGGTGAAATACAAGTAGTTGCTCTTGATACCTCAAAGGCTTTTGATCGTGTTTGGCATAAAGGTCTTTAAACAATCTTCCATCTTATGGTTTGTCAACTGTTTTTAGTAAGTGGTTATCCAGTTTTCTCTCCGATCGCTCACTGAGGGTGATGGTAGATGGCTCTCTGTCTTCTAACTTCTCCACTAATGCCGGTGTCCCCCAAGGTTCAGTTCTTTCCCCCACTCTTTTCCTCTTGTATATTAATGACCTTCTTCCATTGACTGGATATCCTATCCATAGTTTTGCCGCTGATAGCACACTGCATTCCACTTTCCATTTTAAGAAATCTTGCCCTGCTCAATCAGATTCAACTTCTCAAAAATCTGCTACCAACTCCTTAAATGCCGATCTTCAGGTAATTCTCCAGTGGGGCAAAGACAACTTAGTTGATTTCAACCCTTCTAAAACTCAGTCTTGTCTTATGTCTCGCAAAAAGGATTCTTCTGCTCCTATGTTTATCTTTAGTGACACTCCGATTTCTAGGCAAAATGATATATCTCTTTTGGGGATTACCCTGACTTCTAATCTCTCTCTTGGCACAAGCACATTACAAATATTGCTTCCTCTGCATCTAAAAAAACTTGGTTTTCTCTTTCGCTCTAGGCGTTACTTTTCTTCCAAACAGCTGCTCACTCTGTATAAATCGCAAATCCGCCCTGCCATGGAATATTGTTCCCACATCTGGGGTGGTGCCCCCAAAACCTCTCTCAGGCTTCTTGATTCCATTCAGAAGAGGGCAGTGAGGTTAATTAATGATTCATCTCTAACAGAGTCCCTCCACTCGCTTTCTCATAGACGTACTGTTTCTGCTGCATGCCTCTTCTACAGATACTTCCATGGGCACTGTTCTTCTGAATTGGCTTCTATAATTCCCGCTCTCTCTTTCAAAACAGTCCGAACACGTGCCGCCAGCATCCATTTACTGTCCAACTTCAAACCCACAGAACCAACTTTTCATCTTCCTCATTTATTCATTCAACTGCCGTTTTCTGTAACAACCTTCCTTCATACGTATTTCCTGAAAATTACAATCTACAGAAGTTCAAGTCCAATGTCAACAAATATCTTCTTTTGTCTTCTCAACCTCCAACCCAAGCATGGTACTAAGTACTATAGGTTCTAATACCTCTCGTGTTTGGTGTTCACATAAAAAAAAAAAAAAAAAAAAATGGTTGATTGCTAAAACAAACTTCCATCTTTCATTGTGGAAGTTGACAGCTTAAATAAATTCAAGGCTGAAGTAGACAAACCTTTGGAGTGAATGGATAGGTGAAACAGGAAGGGGTTTTTTTTTTTTTTGGATGATGCTATATAAGTTTGCTTTCTTGCACCATATGCCTCTCTACTAATGCTAATCTGATCATTATATTCAATATGAATTTAGTCATTCATTCAGAAACACCTTCAGCACATCCACCTCCTAAGCCGTAGCTTATAAGTGAATAATGCTACTTCAGTATTATTCTACTGCCGTAATTAAAACATTATTTTATAAACATCAACTATTAAAAATACAAAACTCAATTCAACTTAAAGAGAGCACTATACTTCTTAGCCATAGCTAAGAAAAATATAGTATTGGCTACCTCAGTCCCACTTATCCTAATGAACTGTTACCTCCCCAGCCACGGGGAGGCGGGTACTACTATCTAGCTGTAATCTTGCTCTCTGTTTAAAAACCAAACTCACAAATTTATTAAAACTCCCAAAAAAGCTTATATCCATGAACATGATCCATAGATTTCTTTGCTCAAGTTCACCCAAGCAGATCTCCAACTCATTCCTAAGATCAAGATAACAATTACAGTGCAACATGATATGTACACTGGTTTCTTGTTGTCCACAGGAACATAAATCACTTACTGCAAGCCCCAACTCCTGCAACCTTCTTGCTAATCCATGTCCTGTGATTAAAAATGTAGCACAGAGTCCAAACTGCTGCCAAGGATTTTTTTTGTACATTCAGTATGTCTACTCGTGGCAGATACACATGGGTAACTCGGCCTTTCTCACTGGAATCCCATCTTTGTTGCCATACAGCCACTAACTCGCCTTTTATCCTAATCTTTTCATCCTTCACAACAGACCTCATATATATCTTTTCGGGGTCTGGACAAGAAACTATGTCCAATATTGATTTTCTAATATTCTTGGTGAAGTATAATAATGCTGACAAAACAGTCTGCAAATCAGCCAGTAATCGACCCACCAGAACCTGTAAGGCATCTGTCGATACTGTTCTACAAGCACGAGTTGTGCTCAGGAAAGTGAACCTCTGTGCTTGGAGCAAGTATTTCTTTATTACAGAATTCATTATTCTATGCAGCCAAGCCACTGAGGAATAAGTAATAATGGGAACAAATAAACATTCATAGAGAAGGTTCAAAGCCCTTCCCTTTATATACCCCAAATCAGTTCTTATCATCCTTCTTAGCTTAGCATAAAGAACACGTATTTTGTTTTTCAGATACTTCATGCACTCAACAAGGCTCATTCTCTCCCCCACACACACATGGATTCAGTCAGAGTCTTCTCGATCCAGTGGTGATATCTTGACTTATGTTACTCATCCTTGGACAAATTTCATGAAAACGTTTGATGAAACTGAAGCAGTTCACTTAACATTTCCCATAGCATACATATTGAAGGCGCCTCCGTAGCCAGGTGGGAAGGAGCAGCAGTGCGTAGCACACGCTTCTTGATTAGACCGGGGTTCAAACCCATCACTACCAAATACGGAGGGTGTGGAAAGGTCAGGAAATGACCACCGCATATCCCCGGAGCAATATGGCCTCAGTTGCTAATGCTCCTAAAAACCAAAATAACTAACCAAATAACTAATAGCATACATATGGTATGCTATCGCTTTCTGCAAATGGACAGAGTTTACTCTCTCTGACCACTCACTGGAAGTAATGGTAGATGGCTCCTGTCTTCCAACTTGAACTAATGCTGGCATTTTCCAAGGTTCAATTCTTCTCTTAACTCTTTTTGCCCCTTGTATAATAATTAGCTTCTACTGATCAGAAATCTGATTCATAGTTCTGCTAATGACAATACACTATGTTCCACCTTCCAGTTTGAGAAGTCTTGTCCTGAACAAGCAGCCTCAACTTCTCAAATACTCACTGACAACTCCTTAAGTACTGATCTCCAGATGATTCTTCAGTCAGACAAAGAAAACTTAGTTAACTTGAATCCTTCTAAAACTCAATCTGCATTATTTCTCACAAAAAGAATCTAGCTGCCCTGTGCTCATTTTCAATAACACAGATTTCTAGACAAGATCACATATCTTTACTGGAGTTCACCTTGACTTTTAAAACCTCTATTGGGATATGCACATCACAAATATTTCCTCTGCATCAAAAAAAAAAAAAAAAAAGCTGGGTTTTCCTTTTTACTCTGAGTTATTTTTCTTCTAAATAATAAATAAATAAATTTTTCTGTTTATACTCCGGGACGACCAAACGGTCAGAGGAGTTCACAAGATAGACAGAATACAAGAAACAGCACCGTATTCAGTAGTCACGGGCTTGAACCCCGGTCACTCAAGGCACGTGTACTTACGCACCCGCGCGCCTGACCACTAGGCTACGGTGGCCTGATTCTGTACATATTTCAAATCCACATCTGAGAATAGAGTCCCAACTCCTCTCTCTAACTCTCTTAATTAATGACCCTTCTCATATGAGCTCTGTCATGCAGATGCTCAATTATTTTGTATGTCTTTTTTAGTATTAGTATCAGCCACATAGTGCAAGGAAGCCATGGACTTTTTCTATATACTGACAAAAAAAAAAATAAATAAATCAACAAATAAAATGAAATAAATAAAAAATGAAAATGTGGATAAGAAAATTAAGTGCTTCCCGCCTCACTTAGATAACTATCCAGTTCACCTTTGAATTCATTTAAACTGTCAGCCTCAATTACATGCAGAGGCAACAACAGTAATCAACAACTTGCTGGCTAAAAGAGAACTTTTAGCCTGCAATTTGAACTTATGGTCCCTAGTTCTAGAATTCTTTATAACAGTGAAAATCTCTCCATTCATTTTACTAACCCCTCTCAGAGCTTTATAAACCCCAAACAGATCCCCCCCCCTCTAAGGTGCTGGTTGGTTGGGTTTTATTGGCGCATTAGCAACTAAGGCTATAATGCACCAAAACCTTGTCATAAAAAAATAAAACTTTCAGTGACCTAATGAATTAGGTCACTAAGTCAGGGTATAAAAACAAGTTTGTTAGTTTGTTATTTGGTTTTTTAGGAGCATTAGCATAAGGCCATATTGCTCCGGGATATGCAGTGGTCATTCCCTGACCTTTCCGCTTCTTCCGTATTTGGTGGTGATGGGCTCGAACCCCGGTCTAATCAAGAAGCGTGTGCTACGCACTGCTGCTCCTTCCCACCTGGCTACGGAGGTGCCATAAAAACAAGTATAAACTGTAAAAGACAAATATCAGTAAACAAGTAACAATAGTAAGGTAGATTTTTTTAAATGTGAGTAAAAAGCTTTACTGATTTTAGAAAGCTAAAAATAGCAGACACATGGTCATTGTCGGATAAAATCTGACTGAGTGTATACGGCTCAGTCAGATGGTTAAAAGCGATAAAACGAGCATTTCTAAAACTGGTACAGTCACATAAAATATGTTGAACAGATAAAATGGTGTCGCATTGCTCGCACATAGGAGGATCATTAGCCCTCAGCAAAAAGGAGTGTGTCAAATGACAGTGTTCTATGCGGAGCCGAGCAAGAACAACTTCCTCTTTGCAATCCCTGCGTAAGCTGGACCGCCGAGGATGGATCACAGGCTTAATTCGACATAGTTTGTTTGTAGTAACCAGGCGATGCCACGAATCTTGCCAATGAGATTGTAGGTTACTACGGATCACTTGCCTGTAGTCTGTATAGGGGACTAACAGGTCAAGATTATCCGTCAGGGGTGCCGATTTCAGAGGAAATGATTTGGCTGCAATGTCAGCCAAATCATTTCCTCTAATCCCGATGTGACTGGGGATCCAGCAGAAGCGGATATCGAATCCACTTACATAGAGGCTGTATATTATCTGCTGAATTCGGGATAGGGTTGGATGATTAGTACGTGACACCACTGATAAAGCCTGTAGTGCACTCATTGAATCGGCATATATAATACACCATTGGTAACGGTGTTTTCTAATGTGATCTAGAGCTAACTCTATAGCATGCAGCTCTGCAGTGTAAATGCTGCAATCAAGGGGTATCTGTTCTGATATGGTATCAATTGGAAAAACAGCAGCAGATCCCGCATACGATTCTGACTTTGAGCCATCTGTGTAAACTAGCAAGAAGTCACAATGTTCTGCACGGTGTTGTGAATAGAGCTGAAGGTAGACGGAAGCTGGAGTATTAGACTTTGTCGCAATCTTGAGCGAGAAGTCGCATGCTGGTGTTTGTGCATGCCAGGGTGGAAGGGGCTCCCCTTTGGTGATCGAGCAACCTTGTCTACCAAGATGTTAAGCTCATTGAGTAGCTCTTGAACACGAATGCCGAATGAGCGATTGGCGGTCCGTCGTGTATTATAAAGATTTTCCCATCGTGGCTCGAAAACGGATGTCCACGTGGGATGGTCTGGCAGGGACTTCAGCTTGAAGGCATATTGTAGAGACAACTGCATTTGTCGAAGCGACAAGGATGGTTCATTTGCTTTGACATACAGAATTTGGACAGGTGATGTTCTGAATGCACCAGTAGCAATACGAATGGCTTGATGATGGACGGGGTCAAGCCAACGAACAGCACTATTTCTGGCAGATGCATATACCTGAGACCCGTAATCTAATTTTGAGCATACAAGTGCACGGTATAGACATAGTAGAGTGCATCGGTCTGCACCCCAAGAGGTAGAAGAGAGAGAGCGGAGAATGTTAAGCCCTCTCGTGCACTTTGTGCATAGCTGATGAATGCATTGGACAAATGTCAGCTTTTTTTCAAAAATGAGTCCCAGGAATTTCGCCTGATACAACTGGAATGGTGCTTTGTCCAAGTTGTAATTCAGGCTCAGGGTGGAGGTTATGTTTGCGCAAAAATATACGCAAACGGTCTTCTCCGGTGAGAACCTGAAACCATTGGCCATGGTCCAGGAGTTAAGACGGTCAATAGCTTGTTGCAGTTGTCTCTCAATAACCCTCATATTGCATGATTGAGAGAATATGCTGAAGTCATCGACATAGAATGCACTGTTTATAGTTGGAGGAAGTTGTTCAGAAATAGAATTTATTTTAATGGCAAAAAGCGTGACACTTAAGACAGATCCTTGTGGTACCCCATCCTCTTGGCAAAAGGGCCGCGAAAGGGAGGATGCTACACGAACTTGGAAATAACGGCAGGATAAAAAATTTTTAATAAAAATGGGAAGGTGACCTCTTAGACCGAGATTGTAAAGATCTTTTAAAATACCAAATCTCCAAGTTGTGTCGTACGCTTTTTCCATGTCAAAGAAGATGGACACCAAATGTTCTCTTTTTAGGAAAGCATCTCGGATAGATGTTTCCAGTCTAATTAAGTGGTCCAATGTGGACCTGTTTCTTTGGAAGCCGCACTGAAAGCGGGAGAGAAGGTCAATCGATTCTAAATACCATAAGAGACGAGCATTGACCATTCTCTCCAATATTTTGCACAGACAGCTGGTCAGAGCAATAGGACGATAGTTTTTTGGACATTTAGGATCCTTTCCTGGCTTTGGAAAAGCAAGTATAGTTGCTTTGCGCCAGGTATCCGAAAAATGCTCGTCAAGAAAGATTCTGTTGTACAGAAAGAGCAGACGGTCCATGGATTCTGGTGAAAGATGTTTTATCATTTAATAATGGATGTTGTCTGGTCCAACAGCGGTAGCCTTTGTACGGGCAAGTGCTGCTTTCAGCTCGTGGCTAGTAAATGGGCCATTATACGCATGGGAACCCCTTCGATGTGAACTTAAGGGTCTGTTTTTCACTGTTGTGCTTTAAGACCAGAAACTCTGGGGAGTAAGATGATGTTGCAGAGATGTTAGAAAAAGTTTCCCCAAGAGCATTGGCTATTGCAGTAGATTCTGCAATAGTACATCCATTATATTCCAGGACCGATGAGGGGTGTGCTGTATATTTCCCCTTCATTTTCCGAATTTTATCCCAGACCAACTTAGTACTAGTAGACTGAGTAATTGATGAAGTAAAGTGGATCCACGATCCCTTTTGACTCTGATGGCGGATGTAGCATGCTTTGGTTCGCGCGCGTTTAAAGGCTATATGGTTGGTCGTGGTAGGATATCGGCGAAATATCCTCCGCGCTTTATTTTGAGCCTTTTTTTGTTGCTGTGCATTGTGAATTCCACCATGGTTTTGGAAACGAAGGAAACCGGGTGGACGTTTTTGGAATTGTAGTTGCAGCTGCATGGACAATATTTTCTGTTATGTACGTGACTGCATCATTGATAGGCTCCTGACTGACTGCAGAGATGTCAAAATTTGCCAGGTGTTGAAAGGCACTCCAGTCAGCCTGATCAAACTTCCACCGTGGTAACCTGAAAAGAAGACACGGTCTCCCACTTTGTAACGAGGTTATCACAGGAAAGTGATCACTTCCATATGGGTTCTCCTCCACTTCCCAAGTGAGCAAAGGGAGTAGAGAAGGGGAGCAGATAGAGAGATCTATGGCAAAAAATGTACGGGTAGGCATGTGGAAGAATGTGTTTGTTCCAATATTTAGAAGGGAGAGGTCATTGTCATTTAGCATACACTCTATGACTCGTCCCCTTCCGTTAATGCTAGCACTACCCCACAGAGTATTATGTCCATTGAAATCCCCCGAGAAGTAAGAAAGGGGGAGGCAACTGCTTTATAAGATCATCAAGGTCTTCCTGGGAGATGTCAGTCCCAGGTGGCAAATAAATAGAGCACACTGTTAATAGGAATCCCACTGTAAGGCGAATTGCAACAGCCTCTATGCTGGTTGTAATTAACAAGGGCTGAATGGGAGTCTGGTTGCCCACAAGGATAGCGACTCCTCCATGAACAGGACCATCTGCAATTCTATCCTTACAAAAAATTGTGACGTTACGCACGGTGGGATCATCATTTGCCTTTAGGTAAGTCTCCTGCAAGCAAAAGCAAATGGGCTCGTGCTTTTGCAGGAGGGCCTTGATGTCATCAGTATTTCGCCAGAATCCACGACAATTCCATTGTAGGAATTTAGCCATTATTTTGGCTTGGTGAGTCCATCAGGTGGCTTCCGAGTTGCTGAGGGCTTACTTTTATCAGTCTTGGGTTTATCTCTTTTGGGGAAGTATGGACGCTGTCCGGTATCCATTTCTTCCTCCACAAAGAGTTCCAAGACTGATTCGTCCGATACCTCCTTGTACTCTACATCCACTGTTTCTGTTATTATTGGTTGCTCTTTTTTACCACTTGGTTTTGGTAGTGGTGGAGCACTAGGAGGTACGGATATAGGAGTGGCAGCTGATTGTGTTTTTTTGGTAGGCTTTTGTGAACTCAATAAATAGCATGCAATCGGAGTGAATGACTCTCTTGGTGGTACAGTCATCTCTGTTTGTGTACCGATAGTGCACTTCGCAGAAACCTTCTGAGCATATGTAGGCTTCCCGCTATTTATTGGTTGTATGCGTTTTACGGCCTCTAGATAGGAGATGTTCAGCTCCGTTTTTAATTTTTGGATCTCCTTTTCGTCTTTCCACCGCTGGCATGCGCGAGAGTATGCAGGGTGCTCTCCTTGGCAGTTAGTACAATTAGGCTTAGGAGCTAGACATTCCTTGCTCTCGTGATCTTTAGCACCACATCGAGCACAGGCAGGGTTACCACAATAAGCTGTTTGTGAGTGGCCGTACTTTTGACATTTAAAACATCTCAGTGGGTTAGGAACGTAAATCCTCACTGGGTAGTGTAAGTACCCTGCCTTGATGGAACTTGGAGGCCATGGGGTGTTAAATGTTAGGCTGAGAACTCGGGTAGGGATGAGATTCCCATCCTTACGCATGGATATTCGCTTGACAGCTGTTACTCCTTGTTCATTTAATTCAGAGCAGATCTCTTCTTCAGAAACGTGAAGGAGATGCCACTCTGATATGACTGACACCTCGTGAAGAGTTCAAAGTTTTGTGAGGGGTTACGATGATGGGTATACCCCCTATAGATGTGGCTTTCAAAATTTTTTCGGCTTGATTTGTATTTGAAGCTTCAATTAAAATATCTCCAGAACGCAGCCATTTTACGGATTTGGTTGAACCTGCCATCCCTTCTAATCCTTTCTGGATAAAGAAAGGTAACATTTTCCCAACTGACTGCTCTCCGGTGGAATGGAGAATGAGGAAAAGAGGTGTCACAGATGGTGTTTTCTCCTCAGTTCTGGCTCTTTTAGCAGAATTGCTCTCACTATCATCAGACGATCGATTGGGTAGGGGCCTTGTTGGGGCCCCAGAAAAAGAGGGTTTTAAATTACTCATAAGAGTAAAGAGAAAGTATCTGATGCCAAAAGCACCTTACCCACCACGGAGCCCAACGAGGGGACGCCCACTCGTGAACTAGCAGGTACTGCGTACACAAATGGGACGCCGAGTTCGCTTAGGAGCACCATACCCACGTTACCAATAAGTCTTTATCCTGTCCCAGGACCAAAGGGAGGGAGACTTATTGGAACGCAGTTGACCCTAGCAGTAAAAAACCACCCGCCGATTGATCCCAGTCGGGCCGGTCCGGGGACCTCCCGTCATGTTGAAGCAGGGGCCAAAGTGGTGTATTAAGGCTTGGGCCCCTCAACCACCAGGATCCCCCTTTCCGAAATCCACGGGTCGTGGCACACGGCTGCACACGCCGGATTCCAATGATGTAACCCTGGAACCAAGGTATGGGCGTTAGATCCCAGTGGTGCTAATCTGGAAAACCAGCAGCATCACTGGGAGGTCCACTCACCACGTACAGGTACCCACGTCGAGGGGGTCTCTTAGGAGTCTGGTTGCCAAGCTCTGTAGCCCATATAATCGATGCCTTTCCTTATACAGTTGCCCTTTTGCCAATCTCACCACGCAAGTTGCCCTGCTTTGGACCCTATCAAGAAGCTCAATGTCTTTTTCAGGCGAGGTCTCCATACTTGGTCAGTATTCCAAATGTGGTCTTACAACAGTGGGATTATTAACTCCCTATCTTTACTGGATATTGTCCAATAAATCATTGATAGGACACCATGGGCATTCCTGACCACTAGTTTACACTGCTCAGAAAATTTCATATCTGCCTCGTAGCTCCCTGATCCCTTTCTTTCTCAACTGTTTTTAATTCACCCCAACCAAGTGTATAAGTTATTTTGGGATTGCTATTCCCCAAGTGTAAGACTTTGCATTTTGCTGCATTAAAACATAACTGCCACTTTTCCAAACATTCTTGAAGATGTTCAAATCAACCTGAAGGAGTGCTGCTTGGCACTGATCATTAATGACTCTCCCCAATCTTTATGTTGTCTGCAAATTTTGACATCATGCCCTTTATCTCATTGTCAATGTTGTTTATAAAAATCATAAAAACAGTAGCCCAAGAACCAATCCTTGGGACCCACTTCTGGTGTTGCACCAATCTGAAGAATATCCATTAATTACAACCTTCTGCCTTCTACTCTGCAGCAACCATCCAATCCATCTCAGAATCTTTCCACATGTTCCAGCTTATACAGTAAGCTCTTGTGAGGGACCGAGTCAAAAGCCATGCTAAAATTCAAATAAACTATGTTGAAATTGTTCTCTAGATTCAGCTCATGAGCAACTGTGAAAGTAGCTTACCAGGTTAGTTAAACATGATTTCCCTATGTTGTGTTCCTTTCAGCATGCCATTTCTATCTAAATGTACCTGGATAAACTTCATTGCTTGTAAGATTTTTCCTACCACTGAAGTAACTTCAGTGGTAGGAAAAATCAGTAGTCAGTACCTAGGAATCGAAGTCAGTACCTACCGGTTGGTAAGTACTGACTTCACTCTTAGAATTTCCTTTATGTATTGGCAATACTTGGGCACTTCTCCAATCCAAAGGAATCTCTCTTGAGTCCAATAATGCCACATAAATTAACCTCAATAGATAATTTTCTATAGATACTTCCACAAGCACAGCTGAATTGGCATCTAATTCCACCACTTGCTTCCAAAACAGTTTGAAAGATGTACTACCAATGTTCATTCACTGTCCAACTCCAAACTCAAAGAACTAACTTCTGCTCTTCCTCATTTATCCCATCTACTTCTCTTCTTTGGAGAAACCTTCCTTTGCATGTATTTCTGAAAAATTATAAATCTACAGAAATTCAAGTCTAATTTCAACAAGGGTCTTCTGTCTTCTCAGCCTTCGATCCATGGTACTAAAGTACTATAGGTTCTTACACCTTTCATGTCTAGAGTTATCAAACAAAACAAAACAAAAAAAAAGGTTAAAAATTTAATCTAACTTATATGAATAAAATCTAGATTTTGAACTAAATTTATATCTTACCTTAATACGTTATAATTAAACATCACATTATATGCACCGAAAAACAAGTCAAATGGGCTCTAAAATATACACCAAAATGCTAATATATGCACTACAATTTTTACATTTATTACTTGTTTACTACAATAAATTGAAACACTGTCTATTTGTGTTCAACATGTTAAAGTAATAAAATCATTTATGAAATGTTTTAACATCTTTAAAAGTTTCCCCTTTCAAACTCACTCCAGGAATAATTTTTGTTACAATACACAATATATTTCTCAAAATGATCCATTGTAAATTTATGGCCATACAAGCAAGTAAATATGGAACGTGATGGTTTTGCATTTCATTTTCCACATGTAAAATGCGTAATATAGCAGCACAAACATCAGTCATTTCATCAACAGGAATCCAATGTACTTTTCTCTAATATCTTGAGAAATTTTGGTAATAATGTCATCATAAATAGAGTTAAGGTAATTCTTTCTCAAGGTACATTATCTGGAATATTTTGGTTTTTACAATATTTTTTCAAAATTTGCTTGAAGAATTGATTGTTTAACTTTTTGAAAAGGATATTGCTATCTACTGGGGTGAGACACCAATCCTTTGTAAATCACTTTTCCCTTCTTTTGAAGTAAATGGCTTGGTTAAAAGTAACTGATCTGGAAATTTTTCCTTTGCTTGGCCATAATGTGCAATGCTGTTTCCACATGTTGGCCGATCTGGAATTTTTTTCTTGCATGGAACATTTTTTTACAAACACAGAACACAACAGAGCTATCCACAGTAATATCTTTTCTGTGATTGGCAATCCATGATTCCATATGAAGTTCTGTAACAGATTTAATTTTTGACATGTTTAACGAAAACATTTAGTAATAGAGCCATGTGATGCAAGAAAGCAAGAGTATGAACTTATGTAGAATCAGCCAAAAAAAAAAAAAATTCACACAACCATTCCCTCTAAAAGTTTGTCCAGTTCCTCTTTGAATTTATTTAAGCTATCAACTTCCACGACACATGGAAGTTTGTTCCAGCAATTAGCCACCTGTTCTACACCTGTCTTTCCTACTATTCTACACCTGTCTTTCCTCAATTTGAATTTATGCCCCCCTTAGATTCATAATCTGAGCAAGCAGAAGAATCTCATCAGAATTCAGCATGCTCAACCCATTCAAAGCCTTATACACCTCAATCAGATCACCTCATAGCAGCGCCTCCGTAGCCAGGTGGGAAGGAACAGCAGTGCGTGGCACACGCTTCTTGATTAGACCGGGGTTCGAGCCCGTCACCACCAAATACGGAGGATGCGGAAAGGTCAGGGAATAACCACCGCATTTCCCGGAGCAATATGGCCTTAGTTGCTAATGCTCCTAATAACAAACATAACAACCTCACAGCTGCCTAGTCTCCAGCCACTGCAATTTGCAGAACTTAAGCCTCTCTTGGTAAGAGGATCCCTTTGTTCCACTCACCAATCTTGTTGCCCTTCTCTGTACATGCTCAAGCAAATCTACAACCTTCCTAAAATGAGGCCTCCAGACCTGCATGCAGTACTCAAGGCGTGGCCTGACCATTGCCTTATACAAATAGATAATCACCTCCTTTTTCCCTGCTAGCAAAATTCCTCTATATCACAACATTTCTCAACCTTTTTGCCACGTGACCCAACATATTTGTTTGTAATTGTACCACGACCCAAATGTTTATAATATAAATTTTTTAAAAACCTGGTAGACTGGAATCACTATATATTACATAAATAAATAAAATTATGCATATATGACAATAACTTCTACATGTGAAAAGTAACATTCAGTACATTTCTACTGAAAGCGTTTCAGACGAATTTCGATTCATAACAAATACTTCAATTTCATTTTTTATTATTTAAATTCAACTATGTAAAAATATAAGGCTAACAATTTTAAATAAAGCAGGCTGTTTCAAAATTATAAAAATCACTAAAATAGTTTGAATTATATTTATTAAAAACTCTTACAAAAATAATGAACAAAATAATACAAGATAATATTTAATGACTTTGTTGTTGTTGTTTATCCTCAATTAATTTATTAATTCTTACTTCAATAGAATTAGTTAATACTATTCTCATTGTTGAACTTATGTCGAGTCGGTTTCTGAACTTATTTTTCGTAACAACCATTGTTAAAAATCCACTTTCAGCCAAATAAGTTGTTGCAAATGGAAGTAACAAGTTTATTGCCTTTTCACTCCGAGTCCGATATTCTTCTTCAATTTGTAACCAAAATTTAGGAAAATTATTCTGGTTTTCTTTAAACTTTATTTCCAAACTCTTGTCCGTTGATAATTCAATTAAATTTTCTTCTTCTGATAGAGATAAATTATTTGATTGACATTGTTGAAAAGGATTTATTACCCACATATTGCCCAAACGAATATCTCCTGTAGGTGGGAAATATTGAATGAACTTTTCTTTTAATTTTAATAAATGATTTTTTATAATTGACGTATATCCAAAATTTCCTTCTGAGTTATCATGTCCTCAATCATTTGTAAGAATGATGGAAACATATCAAAACAATCCTTTTTAACTTTGTTTAACCAGAGATCAAGTTTTTTAACAAAAGCTTCTATTTTATTATAACAAATAAAAAGATTGGTCCGATTTCCTAGCATTGACAAATTTAAATTGTTCATTAATGAAAATATGTCAGCTAGATAGGCAACTTTAGCAAGCCACAAATTACTTTTAAAATATTCACTTAATGTTGCCTTCTGGTCATTTAAAAATATTTCAACTTCTACTCTAAGTTCGAATAATCGTTTCAGAACTTTTCCTCTTGAAAGCCATCTCATATGAGAATATAACAATACCTGTTTATGGGCTGAACCCATTTCTTCACACATTATATTAAAGATATGGCTGTTTACTGCACTCTTTTGAATTTGGTTAACTATTTGTACACACTGATTTAAAATGTCATGTAAATCTTCACTCATATCTTTCGTAACTAATTGTTCCCGATGAAGAAAACAGTGAGTTATTAAATCTAGATGAACAATTTTCTTTGTGTGATACTAAACCCCTATGCTTTCCTGTCATTGCTGCAGCCCCATCAGTACAAATCCCTATACAACTATTCCAAGAAATGTTTTTTGTTTGGAAAGACGAATTGATGTTTTTAAAAATTTCTTCTGACGTTGCTGAAGACTAATTTCAAAGAACATAGTAATTCTTCCTGTTTATCTTTACATGAAAAATCAATATACCTGGTGTAAACCAATATTATTGCATCATTTGATACGTCTGTCGATTCGTCTAATTGAATTGCATAATACTGGGATTTTTGTATTTTTTCCACCAACTAATTCAAGGTCATCAGAAAAATCGCTTATCCGTCGACTTAGTGTCGTTTGACATGGGAATGCAATTTATTTTTGCTTCATATTCTTCACCAAATAATTCACTACAAATGACTTTCATGCAAGGCTTTAATACCATTTCTCCAATGATATATGCTTTCTTGCATTTAGCAATATGAAAGGCTGCTAAATAAGAACATTTCAAGAATTTTTTGTCCGTAGAAACAAATTTTGTCAAAATGGATCTAGTTGTTTTTAATTCATCGTATTTTCTTAAAAAGAAATCCGTAGGTTTATCTTTATACTGGCTATGATTTGTTTTCAAATGTCTTAATAGTTTATTAGTTTTGAATGAAGAGTTGGCCAATACATTTCCACATATAACACATTGTGGTAAATCTATTCCATTCTTTTTTATGAAGGTGAAACCATGATTAATATATTTCTCTTGATAATTGTAATTAAAACTCTTGTCTTGTTTTGTATTTTTTGCTACTGGTTCGCTTGAAGTACTAGACATTTCTACATTTTTATTATACAAATTAGTTTCTTGGGAATTTTCTTTTTCTTTTATTCCAAAAAAAATTGGACTAGATAATTGGACTTGTTTACTCATTATTAAATCCAAGGGGAAAAAAAAAAAAAAAAAACTTAAAAGGAATTTTAAATTGTTTCCTATTGAAAATTTACTAAAAGTTTTCATTGTGATGAATTAATGACATACAACAAAATAAATATATTAATTTAAGAGCCAAATGAAAATTTGAAAAACGAAAAACTAGAAATTTAATATTACTCAATCTCAGCGAAATACAAAATACGATAATATCATCGAACACATATTGAAATGGACCACAGGCAGTGTATCACACTAACTACATAACAGGACAGTAAAGTAAATAAACAAGTACATAAAAAATAATTCTTACCTTTAAACTGTTTGAACTGGTCGTGATCACGCCGTTTGTTTCGCGCTGAGACCATTTCATTTCAGTTTTAAACTTTTAGGTTAGAAAATTAATTTGTCTTTCTGTCATAAGATTGAATATCAAAGGATGAAGCGACAGGATGATGCTCTGGCATGATACAATTTATATCATGTGCTCTGGCTTCTCACTTCGGCAAAAGGTAGCAGCTATCATTTCGCGACCTATTAAAAATTTAACTCGACCCATAGGTTGAGAAACCCTGCCATATATATCATTGACAAAACACCATGACTGGCTCTGGCAGGCTGTCTGCATTGCTCAGAAAACTTAATATCTGACTGCACAATTACTCCCACATCTTTTTCATTTTATACCACCCTAAGTGTGATACCACACAGTTGGTATGTTCCTCTGGAGTTATTTCTACCAATAAGCAGTACTTTGCATTTGTCAACGTTAAACTTCAGTTGCCACTTCTCAGCCCACCTGCCCAAATTTTCTAGATCATGTTGCAGTAGAACACTGCAATTACTGTCATTAACAACCCTGCCAACCTTGGTATCATATGCAAACTTCGACACTAATATAGATATACAGACTGATATACATTCATCAATATCATTCATAAATATACAAAACAACAGTGGGCCCAACGCCGAACCCTGTGGGACTGAACTAATAACATTAGTCCACAAAGAGCAGTGCCCATTGATTACCACCCTCTGTCTTCTCCCACTCAACCACCCTTATATCCATTGTAGCAACTTACCCTTAATACCATTCTGCTGCAATTTGTACAGTAGTCTTCCATGCACAACAGTGTCAAAAGCTTTCCTGAAATCCAAGTATATGATATCAAAATTACTTTACCAGTTCCTTTGTAAGCACATCATAGTATCCAATCAAATTCGTCAGACAAGACATTCCCTTAACAAATCCATGCTGTGTCTGAATTATTGCCGTAGTTTTGTCTAGATGATCCTGCAATGCATCTTTAACCAGTGACTCCGTTATTTTACGCGGAAGAGAAGTTAAACTAATTGGTCTGTAATTACTCATGTCACGCTTCGATCCCCCTTTGTGAACTGGGGATACATTTGCACACTACAGTCTGTGGGGACTACCCCTGAGTCAAAGGATGCTCTCATAATTATGGCTAAGGTTTGCTTAGTTCCTTTAATAGATCCTATCCACACCAGGAGTCTTTCTTATGTTTAACTTCAACAATTTCTTCTCCACTTTGCTCTCAGTTATTACAAAGTCATTAAACACCCTATTACAGTTTGGTAAACTTGTGACATTTTTCTCTCTTAATAACTCCTCATGTGTGAATGTAAATGCAAAATACTCAGTTTGTTAGCTATCTGAGCAGGATCATCAACAGTTGAACCATCGACATCAAGTGGACCAATCTGACTCATCCCTTCCTTTTAGGGTTTATATAAGTAAAGTCCTTGCTGTTTTTCTTAGCATCCTTTGCCAAAGATTTCTCATAATCTGCCTTCTCTTGCCTAATCTCCTTTGTGACTTGATTACAGATTAGCTTATATCTGCCATAGGCTTCTGTGTTGCCTGATAATTTATATGCATCCCATGCATTTTTCTTCTCTGCCACGAGTCCTATTAGTTCATTTGACAATTATTTAGGCCTAAACCTTGAACAACAGTTGATCGGTATGAAAAGCCTAGTAGCTTCCACGATTAATTCAAGGAGTTAATCGTGGAATTAATAGTCCCAATTAGAATTTGCTTTTGGTAACATCATCAGTTGGTCCCACTATACAGAATTTAAAAACTGTCTGAAACCACTATAGTCACCTTTACGGAAGCAAAAACCCTTCCCTTTACACCTGATGGCAATTATATCTTTAAGTAAATCCCGCCACATCAGTAAACTGTTATCACAGCCACCTAGTGGTTCCTTTAACTGCAAATTCTTAATAAACGAATAATCACTGCTGATAACCAGATCAAGAGTATTACCCTCTTTGGTTGCCTCTCGAACATGCTGCTGCAGAAAAAAATCACCCAATAAATCCATAAAAGTCTTGTTAGTGTGCGAGCGACCAACCCACAAGTTTCTGTCAATATCAGGGAAATTAAAACCCCCCATTATAAGACATTCTGATTTACTAAATTCCAATTCTGCATTCCTAATATCTGTGTGACACCACATCTCTATCACAACAATATCTGCCTTTGATGCCTTGATCAGCACTTCAAATTTATTTACTATACTTCTAGAATTGGTGTACATGCAAGTATACAAGCAACCTATTCTTATTCTTAGTTACCCTAACACAGCCCATGTATTTATTTGGTTCATGATGATTGCCGTCAGTCCTCGAAACCCCCAACACAGCTCACTCCAAGCCGCTGCTTATTTTAATAGAAGTAGTGCAAGAATCACCTTCACCTCTGGCTGTGGGTATTTTTGACCTTTTAGTCTGTGAATCCCCCGAAGCTAGCAGTTTTCCAACCCGCCTAAATCTGCCTCAATAGCATCTGCAAACACTATTGCACCCTTTCTATTTAAGGGTGTCCCATCCCTGTAGAAGCAGTCTCTCCTGATAACAAGCACAACAGACCATGCTAAAAAAAATTCTACCCCATGAGCCTTGCACAATCCCTCCAAGGCCGAATTTATTGACAAGGCTCTCATCATATACTCCCTCCCATCGTGCCTGGGCAGAATTGCAGACACTTTAATTTAACCCTAACTCATTACTTTTTTTCAGCATTGACCTTTACTTGTTAAGTAAATCTCCAGATCTTCTATTGATACCAACATGACATGATATTGCCAAGGGGAATGTCTTTGTGTGTGTGCAATGTAAGCAGTGTGAGGAAATCAGGCAACAACTCAAGGTTGTTATGGGTCTATATGAGAGCTTGAAGGACAGGGTGGATGCCCTTGAAGGATCTAAATTGAGAGGCGCATCAAGCTCTCAGCTGCCCACGTCAACGCCAGAGCTTGCACTTGATCATCACGCAACACAGCGGCAATCCCCAAGGCAGAATGCACTGGTCTTACAGGAACTAGTAGTTGTTGGTGACTCTACTGTCAGGGAAACAGGTAACATGGTGTGTAAAAAGGATAGGTGGAACAAGACCATGGTATGTCTGTCAGGGGCAAAGGTTGATGACGTTGTAGAGCAGATATCACCTTTTAAGGGCACAAAAGGTGATATTGTTCTACACGTTGGCACTAATGATATTAAAAGTAGGAGACCGGCAGAATTACTTAACAAGTACAGGTCACTGTTGAAAAAAAGCCGTGAATAGGGTTGAATTTGAAAGTGTCTGCAATTCTGCCCAGACACGATAGGAGGGAGTATATGATGAGAGCCTTGTCAATCAATTTGGCCCTGAAAAGACTGTGGAAGGCTCAAGGGGTAGAATTTTTTTCAGCCTGGTCTGTACTTTTAACAGGAAAGACTGCTTCTACAGGGATGGGATACACTTAAATAAAAAAGGGTGCAAGAATATTTGCTGATGCTATCGAGGCAGCGTTAGGTGGGTCGGAAAACTGCTAGCTTGGGGGATACAAGGACTAATAGATTAATAGTGGCAGAGGTGAAAGTGATTCTTGCACTGCTTGTATTGGAATGAGCAGCAGCCTGGAAAACAAGATGCAGAGTATTTCAGAGACTGCTGAAAGTCACTGCAGTACAAGTTAACACATGGGTTGCGTTAGGGTAGCTAAGAATAGGAACAGGTTCATGTATACTTGCGGAGGATGCGGAAAGGTCAGGGAATGGCCATCGCATGTCCTCGGAGCAATATGTCCTTAGTTGCTAATACTCCTAATAAAAAAAAAAAAAAACAAATGTATACTTGCGTATACACACCAATGCTAGGAGTTTGCTAAATTAATTTGAGGTGTTGGTCAAAACATCAAAGGCAGATAGTGTGGGAATATCACAGACATTGTGTCACACAGGTATAAGGAATACAGAACTGAAATTTGGAGAATACAACGTGTACAGGAAAGATAGACAGGATAGGAAGGGAGGAGGGGTTATGCTATTAGTTAAGAAACACAAAATCCAAGGAAGTGCAGCCAGTCGACATCACTGGACAGCGTGGTGTCGAGTCAGTTTCGTGTGATATAAGCAATGGAAAATCAAAATTGAGAGGAGGAGTGGGTTATAGGCCTAATGACTCTGATGAGTATATTAAAAAACTGTGCAGGGAAATAGAGTGGGCCAGTAAATCACAGTCTTATAATGGGGGATTTTAATTTTTTTCTGAATATTGACTGGAATTTGTGGGGTGGTCACTCACACACTAGCAATGCTTTTGTGGATTTATTAGATGATTATTTTCTACAACAGCATGTTTGGGAGGCAACTAGAGGGAGTAATACTCTTGATCTAATTATCAGTAGTGATTCTTCATGCATCAAGAATCTGCATATAAAGGAACCACTAGGTGGCAGTGATCACAGTGTGCTGAAGTGGGATTTACTCAAAGAGTTAACTACCATCAGGGGTAAAGGGAAGAGTTTTTGCTATCGTAAAGGTGACTACGGTTGTCTGAGACAGTATTTAAATTCTATACGGTGGGACCAACTGACGATATTACCAACAGCAAATTCAAAATGGGAGGCATTCAAAGAATTTATCTTGGAAGCTACTAGGCTTTACAAACCAACTAAGAAATATTGTTCAATGTTTAGGCTTAAATGGATGTCAGATGAACTAATGAGACATAAGGCAGAAGAGAAAAATGCATGGGATACATATAAATTAATGGGTGACATGGAAGCCTATGATAGATATAAGCTAGTCTGTAACCAAGTCACAAAGGAGATTAGGCAGGCAAAGGCAGATTATGAGACATCTTTGGCAAAGGATGCAAAGAAAAACAGCAAAGAGTTCTTTACCAAAGTAAATTCTAGAAGGAAAGGGAAGAATCAGATTGGGCCACTGGATATTGATGGTTCAACTGTTGATGATCCTGCTTAGGATGCTAATAAACTAAATGAGTATTTTGCATCTACATTCACACGTAAGGAGTTATTCAGGGAGGAGAATGTCAGAGGTGAATTAAACTCTGGCAGTGAGCTAGATGATTTTGTAATAACTAAGAGGAAAGTGGAGGAGAAATTGTTGAATATAAACATAAAACAGGCATCTGGGGTGGATGGGATCTATCCAGTTATGTTAAACGTGGCAGCAAAGGAAGTAAGCAAACCCTTAGCTATAATTATGAGAGCATTCTTGGACTCAGGGGAGGTATCCATGGACTGGAGATGTGCAAATGTAACCCCAATTCATAAAGGAGGATCAAAGTGCGACACAAGTAATTATAGACCTGTCAGTTTAACTTCTGTTCCAGGGAAATTAATGGAGGCACTGGTTAAAGAAGCACTGCAGGATCATCTAGACAAGACTTCAGTTATAGCTCGGACACAGCATGGTTTTGTTAAGGGGAAGTCTTGTCTGACCAATTCGATTGGATACTATAATGTGGTCACAAAGGAACTAGATGCAGGGAATAACTTTGATATCATATATTTGGATCTTAGAAAGGTTTCTGATACTGTTGCACATGGAAGGCTGCTGCACAAATTGGAGCAGTGTGGCATTGCAGGCAAATTGCTGCTATGGATAAAGTGATGGTTGGGTGGGAGAAGACAGAGTGGTAATTAATGGACACTGCTCTTCGTGGACTAATGTTATTAGTGGAGTCCCTCAGGGTTCAGTGTTGGGTCCATTGTTGTTTTCTGTATTTATAAATGATATTGATGATGGTATATCAGGCTTAATGTCCAAGTTTGCAGACGATACAAAGGTTAGCAGGGTTGTTAAGGACAATAATGACAGTATACTGCTGCAACAGGATCTAGAAAAGTTGAGCAGATGGGCTGAGAGGTGGCAAATGAAGTTTAACATTGACAAATGTAAAGTACTACATATGGGAAGCAGTTATCTCAGTGTAACATATCAACTCTGTGGTACCACACTGACATTGGTAGAGAATGAAAAGGACCTGGGGGTAATTGTGCAGGCAGATATGAAGTTTTCTGAGCAGTGCAGACGGTCTGCAAGAGTAGCTCATGGTGTCTTGTCAACGATATACAGGAATTTTTCTAGCAGGTATAAGGAGGTGATTAACCCCTTGTATAAGGCAATGGTCAGGCCACACCTTTAGTACTGTATACAGGTCTGGAGGCCTCATTTCAAGAAGGTTGTAGAGCTGCTGGAACGAGTAAAGAGAAGGGCAACAAGATTAGTGAATGGAACAAAGGACTGCTCTTACGAAGAAAGGCTTAAGTTTTGCAAATTAGTGTCTGGAGACTAGGCACCAGCGAGGTGATCTGATAGATGTGTATAAAGCCTTGAATTGTTTGAGTATGCTCAATGCCGATGGGATTCTTTCTCTTGCTCAGAATAATCACCTGAGAGGGCATAAATTCAAATTGAGGAAAGACAGATGTAGGATAGATGTGTGGAAATTTGCCTTTAGCCAGCGGGTAGTTGGTTAGTGGAACAGACTTCCATCCCTAGCTGTGGAAGTTGATAGTCTAAATAAATATAAGGCTGAGCTGGACAGGTATTTGGAGAGGGGTGAAATGGGAGTGTTTTTTTTTTTTTTTTTTTTGGCTGATGCTGCATAATCTTGCTTTCTTTCATCATATGCCTCTACTAATGCTAATGTACAATAATATCACCCTTTGTGTCCTTAAAAGATGATATCCACTCTACAACACCATCAACTTTTGCCCGTGGCAGACATACCCTCGTCCTATTCCATCTATCCTTTGTACACAATATATTACCCATCTTCCTGACAACAGAGTCACCAACAATAACTAACCCCTGTGGGACCAGCACATTCTGCCTTAGAGATTGCCGCTGCATTGCCTGATGCACAAGAGTCAGCTCTGGCGTTGATTTGTGCAGCTGAGAGCTTGATGGGCTTCGCATATTAATTTCGAAGAAATCTGATGTAGTCAATAGCATACATAAGAACAAATAGCAAAATAGCATTAAAACTGTAGGGTAGTTACGTGTTTATTTTATTTTATTTTTTTGTTGTTCCCTTTCATTTGCTAGCACTATTTTCTCAATTTGCACATTACCCTCTCTTTCCTCGATACTTTTCCTATGGCATTACCAGTTGTTTATATCTTCTCCACCTGCTGGGCAATACTAGTTAGTGGCCCTTTTATCTGTCATTTTCAATGCATCACCACTGTCCTCCCACAAAGGTTCCCCACTGGAGATCTCTCTGTCTACAAGATTTCCACTCTCTGATAGCACAGGTAGAGGTTTTCACATCTTTACATGATCTGAAATTTCTCGGTCTCTTTTGTCTTATTTTCGTTGTTTTCGTATACAGCCTACTACTTCCCTTGCTTGAAGGTCCTCAGATGATACCATGTCGCACTCCCTCAACAATCACAAGTAAATGTATTTTTTTCTGTTTCTGAAATTACAAGGACTGTGTTGATTGCTTCCCCTTAACACAAGCCTACTCTTTCTTCTACCATTTTCTTCCTTTCTAAAACAATAAAAAAAAAAAAATAATAATAAAAATATACGTATAAACATAACATCAACTTTATGTAAGATGTGGATCTTACAAAATGTTTCCCATGTCAATTTGAGAATTTCTCATGCTCAGTGAAATGTTATTACACACTAATTTAATTGCAATATAGTGACTTGTTACGTAATTCCAAGATAAGTTAAGGAATATGCAGTATTGCTTCTAATATTTGTATTATATTCACTAACAACTACAATGTCCACAATATGCATTTGTATATAATCTGAAGACTAGCTATAAATACTTAATTTTATAATATTTAATTATTTCATACTGCAAATATTATTAGCATATTTTTCAAAAAAATCACTCAAGTACATCACTAAAATTTCCCAAAATCATGACTTTAAAACAGACGTTATCAGCTGACATTTGGCAATTTACAGCTGATGAGAAGCCAGCAACTTCAAAACAGTTGTCCTGGTGTTGTCTCAGAGTTTTAAATGTATAGTGAATTCATCTGTTTGGGTAATGTTATATAACTTAAAAAAAAAAAAAAAATTCAGAAACTTAGGCAGAACCATGGATAACAGATTGTTTATTGGCACAGCATCATCAACACCTGGAATCACAGTACACCAAACAGACAATGGTATGTTCAACTTAGAGACAATGGCACTAAAGGCTTGAGCTTATGCTCAAACTTTAAGACCAAATACCTGGCCATGGTCTTCAATGGACATACAGAATTATTTCTGTAACTGAAAAATCAAATGTAGTAAAATATACAACATTTGATTTCAAATACTGTGGCGAAATTCCTCCCCTCCCAAACCAATAAATCTACACACGGTAATGCAACTGGTTCAAGGTAGATACACACAGATGGAGAATATGGAAGAAATTGATATGTTTATATAATTATTAGTAATAGTGGCATATGATGCAAGGAAGCACTAAGGGAGAGAAAAAAAAAAAAAAAAAAACTCTCAAATCATCAAATCAAGTCCATTCCCTCCAATAATTTGTCTACTTCCTGGAATTTATTCAAACTGCCCACCTCCACAATAACAGATGGAAGTCTGTTCCAACAATCAACTTGTGCACATCTATCCTGCAACCATCTTTCCTCAACTTAAATTTATGCTCCCTCATGTGCCTCTTGGCAAGAGGAAGAATGCCATTCACATTCAGCTTACTCAATGCATTTAATGACTCAAACACCTCAATCAGATCACCTTACAGACACCTAGTCTCCAGATGCCACAGTTTGCAGAACTGAAGTCTGGCTTGATAATACCATCTTTCGTTCGCATTCATGAATCTCACTATCCTGTGCACCTGTTCCAGCAGATTTACATCTTGCCTAAAATGGGGCGGCCGAACCTGTATGCAGCCTAACTGTTGCCTTATACAATGCAAAAGTCGCTTTCTTATCTCTGCTAGCAAAGTTTCTGTATATTATAGACAAAACCGAATGATTGTCCAGGTAGCCTGTCTGAATTGCTCAAAGAACTTCATATCTGACTGCACAATTACTCCCAGGTCTTTTTCATTTTCCACTATACTATAAGTTTAGTACCACATTGGTACATTAATCTGGGATTACTGCTACTTATATGCAGCACCTTGCATTTGTCAATATTAAATTTTAACTGCTATTTCTCAGCCCATCTGCCTAATTTTATTAGATCTCATTGCATTAGCTTACCCTGATTACTGTCATTAACCACCCTGCCAACCATTGTATCAGCTGCAAACTTAAGACATTAAGCCTAATATACCTACATCAATATCATTAATAAAAGTGGTAACCAACAACGGGCCCAGCACTAAGCCCTGGGGGAACCCCACTAATAACATTAGTGGGGTGAACAGCAGTGTTCATTAATAACCACTCTGTCTTCCATCCTTTTATTCAGAGCAGTAACTTGCCCTTAATTTCACACTTAGGCAGTAATATATAAAAAGTAAAACAAATATGAAACTGTTTAATACTTTGGTTAGAACAATGCTTACCTATGTAGTAGAAACATGCCTAATAAGCTAAAGGAAAAAGGGAAAATTTGAATGTTGTGAGAATAAAAATTTGAAAAATAATGGAAGTATACTGAACAGAAAAAAAAGAAAAGAATAAGACAGAGAACAGAACAATTTGCTTTACACTTCAAAAAACAAAAAAGGTGAAAGTGGTTAGGACTTATCTTAAAAAGACATAAGGACTGTAACATAATAGCAGCAAACCTGAGACCCAATGGTTAGGCCAAAACACAGACTGAAGACAACCTGGAACAGAATGACTGAAAGTGAGGTGGGGGGGAAAGCCTTTAGCCAGCAGGTAGTTTATTGCTGGAACAGATGTTGTGTAAGTTGATAGCTTAAATAAATTTAAGGCTAAACTAGACAAACATTTGAAGTGACTGGATGGGCAAAATGGGAAGGTGTTTTTTTTTTTTTTTTTGGCTGATGCTGTATAAGCTTGCTTTCTTGCATCATATGCCTCAACTAATGCTAATATTCTTGACATGTGTATGCCATATTCAAATATTTCATTACTTCATACAAACATCCTCCCCACCTTTTCTAACTACTCAATACACCATGAATAGTCAAATAAACAGAACAACTTATCTGCAAAAAAGATCTAAACCTCCCAAATACTTTCTCAGTCATTTCAGAAATATACATGGTCTCAGTTCCAATTTTGTAGATGTCCATTTCCACTTACAGTCTGCCAAATCCTCCATACTTTTTCTGATAGAATCCCAGTTATCAGTTGTTTCAATCACTGCTCTTCTCAGTTCAATTGTCAGAATTATTCGCTGTATCATTCTTTTTTGCTTCAAAGTGGTACTTGTGCATATGTTTATTCTGATATTCTCTATCAGAGACTTAGTAATTTGGAATCTCCTCTTTTCAATCTTCTCTGGCTTAAAATCTCTAACACATTCTGTCAAATTCATCTGTTGCCTCTATAATTCACCCAAATCCACTAATCATTTGCAATGCTGACTTCCTCTCTTTGAAACTTGACTTTCTCCAGTCCAACTTTCTTAACAGTGGGGTAATTTTCCTTGATGATTTTAATGTTCACAACGCCAGAGTGGCTTCTGCTTTCTAGTAACATGGACCCAGCTGTCGAGATGCTGAGGCTTTTGCAATTACTAATGACCTTGCACAGATTATTCATTTACCTACCAGAATACCAGACAATCCTAAACATGAAGCCAACACATTTTATCTTTTTCTTGTAAAAAACTGTTTAAGTACATGGTCAAGGTGAGTGGTCCTCTGGGCACCTCAGTTTATAACTTGGTAACAGTCTCTTCTCCAATTGAACTGTTCTCTCGTAGCCATTCTTAACTTTGTGTTGTTTTTCATTACAATGATTTATTTTCTTCATTTCCTTAGTCAGATTACTGTTACAAATCTTTCGATGTTAGTGTTTGCTCAGATCGTGTCAGTGAAATTTGTACATAAATTGCTATTGTGTCCACCCTACTCACTAGATGTGGCCCCATTAGACTTTTTTGTTACCAAATTTAAATTTCACTTATCCGAACAAAAAAATAAAAAAAATTAGGAGTTTACATCAGCCATAGAAGCACTTTAGACATTGATAAATCACTCTACAAGAGTGGGATAACTGCATTGCAACATTGCTGGAACAAGTGTGTCATTAGCTTTTTTTTTAATCGGAAAAGCTATAAGTCCCCCTTCTTCAATAGGGAAGCTACAACCCTTTCACTACCTCCCCACCATGCACAAGGCTTGAAGCTTAATTGTTCAGATGTTCTATGACAGTAATTACTATAAAGTTGAACAAAAGACATAAATGTGATAAACACTGCAACTTAAAAGCTTGTGTTGTTGTTTTTCTTTTTTTGTTGAGAGATACAAGAATTCTGTAGATTAAATTTCCTGGTAAAGCTGCTTATCTGTACATAACTAAAGTGTTTTAATAAAAATGAATTTATTAGCAATATAAAAATACCATTTATTACAGTTTTGTTCCTTAGCTGCACTGCCCTATCTTCCCTAATTACAGTAGTAAAATAATGCCAAACGAAATACAAATATAACAAAAGACTCTTAAAAATACACATTTATAAAACAGACTTACGAATGCATTTATTTCCATCTCCACTGGTAACATAACCCTTACAGCAGACATTTATTATCCTAGTATTCACATTTGCTTGAGTTTTATAACCCACTTTGTATGCTATTCTGGAAGTAAAAAAATAGAATAAACCAATACTTGCTTACACAATTTTTTGCATCAGAACCACACTATCATTATTGTCTAAGACCACAGATAACTACAGCTAATAAAATGATTGCCAAAAATTTCACCATTATTAGCAATTTTTGTGCAATTCTCAGGTTATGCTTATATTTAACTCCATGATTTATCTGGGTTTTTTTTTTCCCTCAAAATAAAACAAGTAGATAAAAAGTTTACCTCTTAACTTTTTATCTACACATACTGCTCCATACAAATTAAATGGATTCACCAGTAACTGGTTCAGAAAGGTCTGGGCTTAAATCAAGACAGAGACCGTAGGAACTAAGGTCATCTTCTACTGGGACTATAGTTAATGGATCCTAAGTAGAGGGAGTAGAGTGCACTGCATGCATGTGCACACACATGCATGCACGCATACACACAGAGTCATGATAAGCCAAATGAACCAGTACACATTATCACTGACATAGTCAATATAACAAAAAATCAAAACCAACAACAAATTGCAAATATCATTCCCCTCTGTATCAACCACCCCCCTCTATATAAAAAAAAACTGGGATTTTTAAATTATTTTTTATTCTGAATATCTAAAAAAACCTCAAATCCGAACTGCCATGGAATACAATTCTGCATCGCGTGGGGGGAAGAGGAAGATAACCTCCAAAACCTTTCTAAAATATATCAAGAAAAAAAAAAAAAAAAAAAAACAATTGGGCTGAGCAGCACTCTCTCTCAAAAGCACACTCCATTTTCTATCACATAGACATTTATTTGCTGTTGCTGGCATTTATTATCATGGATGATGTGTATGGTTTTACAACCAGTGACATCATCTGTCTTAAGTGACATTATAACTCTAGTTCTTTCATCTCAGCCATGCTATGCTTATATTTACAGTCCAAACATTTTATGTATAACCCACTTTGTGATCACTAGCACTTTTCTTCAATGGAACAAACTTCCTTCATATGTATTTCTTAAATCTTATAACTACAGAAATTCAAGTCCAACATTAACAAGTTTCGTCTAACTTCTATCCCAAAATTATCTACTGCATAATAGTTTACCACACAATGCACACTTTGTGCGTACAGTATATGCTGGTGGCAGGCAGCATATACTGTAGTCACCATGTGTAGCCTGAATAGCACTGATACAGTATGACAAGGAATCTATTGTCAAACCCTACTTAGTGATCAATAAAACTGAATACCACGAAATGCTCAACATGCATGTTGAGTGTTTCATGGTTTGCAGATGATATGAAGGTTAGTAGGATTGTTAATGACAGTAAGGAAGGTACGTAGCTGCAATCAAGATCCTGAAACAAACATTTCATTAAATATAAAATTTCAGTTTAATAATCAGGGGATTTGCAGTGTACCTGAAATAACAGTTTAATAGCAAAGCAAACAATCACACTAGATTCTATCAGTAGACTGCATCCCACCAGATAAATAAATGACATGAGAGTATTTCTCTCTTTCTTAACTAAAGTATACAATCTCTTCTGTATGTAGCCATGTGATTCACAATGCATCACAGGTTTTGGATATCTAGATCTGTTATGGCTTGTGTCAGGTGACAAGAAAAGAAAAAAAATTAGAAAAGAAATTAGTAGAGGCATATTATGCCTCTACTATTGGGCATACAAAATAACAGAGATGACAGCATAATTAGAAATTTCATTAGTAACTTTATTTTCATGCAAAGGATATTCTGTTTACAAAACAGAAAGCTGGCTGTGTGTGTTGTTCAAAATAGTACCAATAATTATGGTGGGCCACAGTACATCAAATTAACTAGCCCAAAATTCACAATAATATTTTTCATTTCAGCACATCAAGTCGATAAGATAGTGTACAAAGGTTAACTCTCCCTTTAAGTACATGCAAAAAGTTCTAAAACCTATTTTGTTGGATGCACTTGACTTTCTTCCATATGTTAAGCAAGAAAAATTAAGCAACCGTCTCTTCCTTACAAGGCATGCGTGTTGGGCTCATTGTTGTTTTCTGTATTTATCAATGATATTGATGAAGGTATATCAGGCTTAATGTCCAAGTTTGCAGATGATACGAAGGCTCATAGGGTTGTTAATGACGGTACACTGCTGCAACAGGATCTAGAAAAGTTGAGCAGATGGGCTGAGAACCGCAACTGAAGTTAACATTGACAAATGCAAAGTACTGCATGTGGGTAGCAGTAATCCCCACAGTAACATACCAACTGTGTGGTACTACACTCAGAGTAGTGGAGAATGAAAAGGATCTGGGGTAATTGTGCAGTCAGATATGAAGTTTTCTGATAGTGCAGACAGGCTGCAAGTGATATATATCATTGACAAGACCCCATGAGCTACACTTGCATGTACATGCAAGTGTAGCTCATGGGGTCTTGTCAATGATATATAGGAATTATGCCAGCAGGGATAAGGAAGTGATTATCCCCTTGTATAAGGCAGCAGTCAGGCCACACCTTGAACACTGCATACAGGTCTGGAGGTCACATTTTAGGAAAGATGTTGAGCTACTAGAACAAGATTAGTGAGTGGAACTAAGTGTTACTTTTACCAAGAAAGGCTTAAGTTCTACAAATTGCAGCGTCTGGAGACTAGGCACCTGTGAGGTGATCTGATTGAGGTGTATAAGACATTGAATGGTTTGAGCAAGCTCAATACTGATGGGATTCTTCCTCTAATCCAGATTAGTTGCCTGAGGAGACAAATTCTAATTGAGGAAAGACAGTTGTAGAATAGATGTGCAGAAATTTGCCTTCAGCCAGTGGGTGGTTGATTGCTGGAACAAACTTCCATCTGTCATTGTGGAAGTTGACAGTCAGTTTAAATAATTTCAAGGCTGAACTAAAACTGTTGTAGTCAATGGATAGGTGAAACAGGAAGGGTTTTTTTTTTTTTTTTTTTTGGTTGATGCTATATAAGCTTGCTTTCTTGCATCATATGCCTCTACTAATGCTAATCTCACCTTTCATCATGAAAAGAATACCTCAAAGCATTTATTTTTATTGCAAATAACTCCAACAATAACAGTAAACAGTCTTTTACTCGTCCATTTAAACTTATAACATTCTGTCCAATTTCCTCCGAATCAAATTAACTCCTATGCTTTTCAATGAACTAAAAATGGCAGGAAAATGCCTCTACTTGTATCTCAATCTTTCTTAACATAAAACTCACTGTTTATCAATATTAAAACATTAAACATAAATTCATTACACAAAATTAATGTTTGTTTGTTATTTTGGTTTTTAGGAGCATTAGCAACTAAGGCCATATTGCTCCGGGATATGCGGTGGTCATTCCCTGACCTTTCCGCATCCTCCGTATTTGGTGGTGACGGGCTCGAACCCCGGTCTAATCAAGAAGCGTGTGCTAAGCACTGCTGCTCCTTCCCACCTGGCTACGTAGGCGCCTACACACAAAATTAATGATGCTGTTTCCATTTTAATGTTCGCCGACTTATCTCTCAAGCTCACTTTCCTATCTTTCCACACAGAATGCTTTTTTTTTTTTTCTAAGGACAGGCAGCAATCAGTTCAGTAAATATAATGAATTATTGCTGAAAACATGCAGGAAACATGAATATTCCAGAAGTATGTGATGTGAAATAAGTGTGCATCAGTGCTAAAACAAGTTATAATTCACTGGATTATATGCAAATTACAGTGGATTACCAAAACTTCAACAAGGTAAATAGCTCTGCAACTCATCTAAAAGCTAAATATTAATTATACAGCATGCATTCTTTGCCTCACTTGAATTAACTACAGGTACAGGTGACCCCCGCTTAACGCTGATAATTCGTTCCGGAAAAACAGAGCGCTAAGTGAATCCGTGCCGAGCAAGCGCCGCATTCCCATAAGGTAACATATGTATTTGTGAGTTGTGGTCGGTGCCATAGGATATTTCCTAATCAATAATAAATAGTAGCGAAAAGATGTGCAAATGTTGGTCAAAATATTTAATATTCAAATATTTGTACATATAAAATATTCTGCATTACATACGTATATTATGTGGTAACTACTTACGTATCAAAAGTAAACTTAAAATTCCAATTAAAATAATGAATTTAATTGATTTTAATTTATTTAATTTAATTGATGAATTTAATCATTAAAAATGTGTTGATTTTAGATTGAACGTTACTCCTCTTCCAAAAAAACTAAAAGGGGTATTAATTTTAAATCCCCCGCAGTGTTACCACACAACAATAAAATCAACCAATCCTTCGCCGCTTTGAAACCTGGCACGTTTTTCCTTCTTTCAATATGAAACTTCTTTTAGGCATTCCACAAAAGTCCTGCTTCATCTATGTTAAAAACTTGTTGAGAAGTATAACACATAATACCCCTCTTCAATAATTTTAACAAGTTCTTTTTTGAAAGTTTCGGCTCCTTGACCTGCACTAGTGGCTTCTCCCTGGATTTTAAATCTATTCAACCAGCCCTTACCAGTTTTAAATGGTTCCACTTTTTTTTTTAGGCGAGTTTTCTTCAGATCATCATATTGGCTAATCTCTTTTTCTCTCTCTCTTTTTTTTTAATATTTAACTTAACTGAATTCTGCATTGGAATATTATCTTCAATAAAATTAGTTAGTGTCTTTCCATTTCAATCCTAATAGCCGGCCTAATCCTAGTTGCTTGCAGTGGAACAGCTATCTTTCCCGCTGCTAAAATTAATTCTTTATTTTTTTTTTATAATTGTTCTTACAGTTAAAGTTGCAAGTCCTAAATCCGCTTGTCATTGACTGGAATCGATTCACTTCAAAACGTCTAATTTAATTTTCAAATTCAGTCTTTTTCTCATTTATAGTCTTCGTACTGTGCCCAGATGTTGTTGCTTTTTCATTCTTATCGGCCATTATTAGCTCTTTGAAAATGTAACTGCATTGGTTGCATTAATTATGATACAATGTTCAAGTAAACTGTCTGTTACGCACGATGTCTAATACTGTACTGAGTGATGACTAGACTTTGGATAAATGCATATAACGCAAATATTACAAGCAATATACTTGACAATTTTTTAAAATGTTAATCTCGGAACTACGTAATAAGTCACTGTACGGCAATTAAATTAGCGTGCGAGAAAATTTCACTGAGCGTGGGAAAATTTCTTAAATCAGCGTGGGAAACGTTTTAATGCTGTTTTGCTATTCATTTTCAAGCTATCAACTCCATCAAAAAAATATGCCAAAAATGCAATCTGTAAAAGAGCGTTATAGTGATCTGTGGCAGCGTTATGTCAGATACGGGTTATAATATAAGAACAGCGTTATAGCGAATCAGCGTAAAGCGAACCGCGTTATAACGGGGACCTGCTGTATAGCAAACACACGAACCATAAAAATGGCATACCTTACGACATGGAAGTAGTGATATATTTACAATTAGTAAGTAAAATTAGGGGAGAAGTAAATATTACAACAGTTTTAATCTTAAAGACAGAAAATTCATTAAAGTGACTCAGTTCATTAGTATTAATATTAGCCATACAATGCAAGGAAGCCACAGGCATCTGTTGCACCATCTAAAAATAAATAAATAAACATATCTGTAAAAGAATAAGAGAAGTTTACCTCAATATAATATGTAGAACACTTCCGCATGATACTCTCCAGAAATTAAAACGAAAACAATAAAAAAAAAACGAAAATGTTACATTACAGTAAGAAATAATTAACAATAATTAAAAATCAAATGAACACAATTAAAAATTAAGTAAAAAATTAATTTAATGAAAAAAATTGCAATTTCCTTCCTGAAGCTGACAATGCTTTTCGACCGTATGTCGTGATCATAGGAATTAAAATTACCAAATAGGGGTGAGCATGGAACTTAAATAGGGATTATTTGTCTTCGCACGTGCAGGACCACAAGTCGGAGATTAGATATGGCTGGCGAACATTAACAGAATTCTCATGTAATTTAATTTCGACGGTTTCTGCAATTATTAATTGCAGAAACTTGTAATTGTAATTTAATTTCGACGGTTTCTGCAATTATTAATTGCAGAAACCGTCGAAATTAAATTACATGAGAATTCTGTTAATGTTCGCCAGCCATATCTAATCTCTGACTCCAGCCATATCTAATCTCCGCCCGTCCATTTAAATTGCAGAAACCATCCATTACTACTGTAATTATTAATTGCAGAAATGGACGGTTTTTTGCAGATTGACGATTTCTGCAATTATTAATTGCAAAAACTGTCAAAATTAAATTACATGAGAATACTGTTAATGTTCGCCAGCCATATCTAATCCTTCTGATTTGTGATCCTTTATGTGCATGCACGAAGACAAATAATCCCTATTTAAGTTCCATGCTCACCCCTATTTGGTAATTTTCATTCCTGTGATCACAACATATGGTCAAAAAGCATTGTCAGCTTCAGGAAGGAAAATAATTTTTCAATTTTTTTCGTTAAATAATTTTTTTACTTTAAATTGATTTTTGTGTTCATTTGATTTTTAATTATTGTTAATTATTTCTTACTGTAATGTCAGATTTTATATATATATTTTTTTATTGTTCTCATTTTAATTTCTGGAGAATATCGTAAGGAAGTGTTCTATGTATCATATTGAGGTAAACTTCTCTTATTCTTTTACAAATATTGATATCACATATAATGTATTGAGCATTATAGCTGTGGTTCATACTATAAATAAACATAATATTAATAAAAGAATGAAAATAATAAAAAATAACAATAAAATTATAAAGAAAGATATAAAAAATAAAAGAAAATATGTAAAAAAGGTATATAAGAAAATAATAATTACTGTGTTGAATTTCTCCAAGCTATCAGCCTCAATAACCACAGAGATAACTTGTTCCAGCAATCAACAATTGAAATAGGCTAAAGCAGAACTTCTTGCAATCCAGTATAAACCTCTCCACCAGCCTCAATAACCATAGAGATAACTTGTTTCAGCAATCAACAATTCAAATGGGCTAAAGTAGAACTTCTTGCAACCCAGTATAAATCTCTTCACCCCCCAATGATTTGAATTTATAGTCTCTAGTGCTGGAATACTTCATAACTGTAAAAGTTTTGCCAATCCCCTCTCAGAGCCTTATAGTAGTGATGGGCATAATCAAATGATTCATAATCAATTATTTCAATAAGTGAATGATTGCCCATAATCAATTATTTCAATAGTTAATTATGGTAGGAAAAAAAAAAAATGAGTGTGAATATAATAAATCACAACTAAAGTTTAAGTTTGCACTGCAATATACTACATGACTTCTCTCTTTCTCTCTCTTATGCAGATGATCTTGTCTTTACTGCCCCTGCACCCATTACAGCTCTCCTCAAGGACCATGCCAACAATACAACCAATATACTCTAACACTGGACTATGACACAACTAAAAATTTCTCCTGAGAAAAAAAAGCAAAACTCCTCAAAGGAAACTTGAGTATCAATGACATTTAGTTATCAAAACAGAATCCACTTCTATCACAATTGTGATGCAAATTAAGTATTTTGGCATCACTACTGACTCCAAGCTGACCATCCACCATCACCTGCAATATCTTAGCTCCAGAATCTGTAAATATACTGCCTTAGAGGTCTGCATAGGCCCGGACCAGCCCCTCGGGCTGACCCGGGCCGGGTAACACAAACGATGTTCGGGCTCAGTTTGGGTACATATAATTGTAATGAATTGTTATTTCCAAACATTTTGGACTTTTTCAGGCTATTTCCTATATATATTTTTTTTGTGTATTTAAATTCTTAAAGGTTTTTTAGAAAAAATGTGTATTAGTTCTCTGTCGACACTTAATTGACCAATAAGGTGCACTTCGCCAACGTCTCCAAAATTCACTCATGATCTATTGACAACTGTGGTATCCTCGAGGACTGAGAACATATCTATCACTGCCCAAACTATCATAATCTTAGGGCCATCCTTATCAGTACCATTCTTGTTCTCCCACAAGATGCTGAACATCAATTTATCCTTGACCACCGTTGAAAACTTTCTTCAGATTTGCTCAGAAGACCTTTTGCAGGCATTGAATGATTCTATGAGACCTGACAAATCTCACCAACTTTGCACACCGAAAAATTAACGTCTATTGACATTAATAATTATTCAATAATATTCATTCCAGAATGTATGAATTAATATCAATCTGAAAAGTTCAGTTATTTTGTGGAAATATGTTAATGCTTTTAAGCAATACTTGATTTCTAAACTGAAATTATTCTACATTTTTTGCAACTTTTTGTTTGTTTTATTTATTTATCTTTTTAACCAATAAACACAGAAACCAAATATTCTAAATTTCTCTGTTACGACAAAAGTTCAGACTGTACTCACCGGTATCTGGAGCATCTAGGAGGAAATGCCAAGCACCAAGTAAATGTTCGTATTTGGTAGGGCTTATTAAATGTGACACGCATTGTAGTCAGGAAACTGAAAATTAAAATGTTTACACTTTAAAAAAAAAAAATCTTAATTCCCTAATAAAAACTCCATAATGAAAAACTATAATTCTATGAAAATATTTTACAATTAAACTGCAGTTCAACTGAAGTAATTAAACATTTTTACATACGACACTGACATTTATTAATAAAGTGACTTAGTGTTACTTGCTTAATATTAATATTAACAAATGATGCAAAAAGCAACATCAACAAAAAAAAATCCTGTATCATCTGACCCTCTAAGAATGACTAGTTCTTCCTTAAAAATATCCTAATTGCCAACTTGAACAGCACCAGATGGAAGTTTATTACAATAATCAGCAAACTTCTGCACATTTATTCTCCAACCATCCTGCCTCAATTTAAACTTATGTCCCCTCATATGTGTTGTCTGAGCAGAAAAAAAGAGTGCCATCAGTATTTAGGTTACTCGATCCATTCAAGGCCGTAAACATCTCAATCAGATCTCCTCGTGTGTGTCTAGTTTTCAGACACTGAAATTTGCAGAACTGAAACCTTTCTTGGTAAGAGTGCCCTTTTATTCCCCCTCGCTAATCTTGGATGCTCTTCTCTGCACCTATTCCAACAGATCAACATTATTCCTAAAATGAGGCTTCCAGACCTGTAAGCAGTACTCAATATATGGCCCAACCATTGCCTTGTTCAACAATGCAATCAACTACTTATCTCTGCTGGAAAAAATCCTGTATATTACTGACAAAACTCTATACGTTGTCTCAGCAGACTGTCTGCATTTCTCAGAGAACTTCATATCTGACCACACAATTACCACAGGTATTTTTTGTTCTCAACTAACCTGAATGTGTTACCACATAGTCATGTTATTCTGGGATAACACTTACTCATATGTAGTACACTACTATCAATGTTAAACTACTTTAACTGCCACCGCTCAGCACATTCGCCCAATTTTTCTGGATCTTGTTGCAGTAGCATTCCCTAATTACTGTCATTAACTTCATACCAACCTTCATATCATCTACAAACTTAGATATTAAGCCTGATTTGTATTCAAAATATTATTAATAAATATTGAGAACAATGGGCCCATCACTAAACCCTAGAAGATTCTTAACAATATTAGTCCAAGAAGAGCAGCATCCTTTGATAACTACTCTGTCTTCTCCCACTGAACCATCCCTTTACTGATAGCAGCAACTTGCCCCTAATGCCAAACTGCTCCAATTTGTAGGGCAGTCTTATGTGGTGCAGTATCAAAAGCTTTTCTGCAGTGCAGTATCAAAATCTAAGTATATGATGTCAAAGTCATTTTTAGCATTCAGTTTGTTTGATTTCATCATAATCTAATATAATATCCAATATATTATGATGGATATAATATAATATCCATCATAATATTCAATCAGATTGTTCAGACCAGACAAAATTGTTCCTTAACAAATCCATGCTGTGACTGCAGTATAACTGCATTCCTCTCTATATGTTCCTTCACTGCTCTTTAACCGGAACTCCATTATTTTCCTTGGATTTTTTCTCAATTTTCCTCAATTTGCTCTTTGATCCCCATTTGTGAATAGGAGAGACATCTGCACATCTCCAATCTACAGGTTACTCCCCTGAATCCAATAATCTCATTTTTTTCTTTCCCTTTACTTATGTCACACTAGACTGACTCAATATCTCAACATTTCTCATCTACAGGACATACTCTTCTTAAATCAATGTGCTTTATAAATAAAAGAAAATTGCCTTCTCCCATTCTGTTACGTCTGTCTTTCTTGTGAACACTACACATTCATAATCTGTATCCAATATATCAAAATGACATGTGAGCCATTTGGCCTGGGATGCAAAAGGAGGACCTCATCCATCTCGTAACAGTTACTTCTAGCACAATAATGTGCTACGTCACAAGGCAAGGATCATTTGAAAATGATTCCAGAAGCATGAAGGGTAACCTTACCAAACGTCATTTACATGCTCAGTTTCAGATCTAAACCTGACTGAGAACTATGGGACGACCTGAAACAAGCCATTTGGGGTTGAGTTCTGCTGTTGGTCCAATCTAATGCAACTGCAGGATACAATCAAGTCTGTAATCAATTTTATAGTTAAGTACAATACAAAATTATATTTATCATTACAGTCAACTGTGGATCTGTTTCACTGTCTATCGTTATGATTAATAATGGATAGTGAAAAAGGCTAAGAAACACCAGAGCCAAATGCCAGTAGAGTTACACCTCCTAACATATCCTAGGGTAAATCACCTCCTAACATATACCAGTGAGTAATTCTGATGAACTCCACATGTACCATAAAATATGGTAATGTTCTTGTTTTCTCTATTTCAAACTATAAAAAGTCCCCTGACCCAGTGTGTCCATTCTGAAGAATAAAGAGAAAATATATGTATATATATAACAGTTAAAAATTTAATTATCTCAGTTCTTTGATTAGGTCAAAATAAAGCATTGTATCAATTTTAGAGTGGCATTACACAATCCACAGACTGAGAAAAACTATTGTAAGGTACCTAGTTACCAAATTCCATAGCTAATATAGTCAAAATTTCTTCTCATGAGTGTCCTTTTGCTGATCTCCAGGAATATTACCCATCTTTGAGGCTTTTCAAGAAATTTGCTCTTGTATTTAGGTGTAGATTCCATACCTTGACACAGTATTCGAAGTGCAATCTCACAATTGCTTTATAACTTACTTCTCAAAATGATAGTCAAAAACATTTGTCCATCCGCCTCTGTTACAATCTTATGGTCCTATTTCATTCTCAGCAAGAGATAAAGCTGACTAATTAACATGTACGTTTCCTCCAATTCTTACATCAATGACCTTGGTAAATCACCTCCTAACATACCAAACATATCGATGGTTTAGTGTCAAACAATGTTAACTACAAAATTGCATTTTTTCTTTGAGATGTCTTTAGTTTTACACTATACAAATAACAATGCATATCATGTCATAGAACTGCATTTCTGCAGTACTTTAAAGTTAGCTTAACTGTAAGTACATTTCTGGTAAACTAAGACAATGTCAAATAACTTTCTTGGTTAATTACAAAAACATTCACTACAAAATAATTTTGTAGTTAACGTTGTTTGACACTAAATCCTCAAGGTGTTGGAACACACATTCCTGTTGCGGTCCTACAAAGAACATCAAAATGAATTCTGAACAATTTTGATGCTAAGAAGTCTCCAAGTCCTCCACTTGTTCGCAAAAACTGTGCTTCAGAGCTTGTTCCTGTTCTGTAATGCCTTTTTCATTCTCTTATACCACTAGTGTTTTTTTATTTTTTTTTTTCTACACGAAAATTTGCCCTTATCCAAATAGTTCCTAAAAAGAGTGACAGATTCCCCCATCCCAATTGCACTTACCTCTAGTCTTTCCAAATAATCGAGAAATCCATCAACCAAAAATTCTTACACCATCTCAAAATCTTCTACCTGATTCCATTATGATCACCATTATGAATTCCGTCAGTCTTGTGATATCTTGACTTACGGTACTCATCTTTGGGCAAATCTTATGAAAAAGTTAGATCATAGTGAAGCAGTTGCACTTCAATTTCCAAGGTTTTCATACAATAAAAGTGTTCTAAAACAAATTTCAGTGTTAATAGTTTGCAGTCTACTTTCTCCAGTTGGGTAGCCAATTTTCTCTCTGACCACTCACTGCAGGTAATAGATGATACCTATCTTCTAACTTCAACTAACATTGGCATTCCACAACATTCAGTTTTTCTTCTACTTTTTTTCTTATATATTAATAACCTAATTAGTGACTAATTAGGTCATATAATGACCTAACTAATGACCTAAATATTGTTGTATATACACCAGAGATAGCTCTTACACAAAAACTACCAGGGTAGTGTAAAGGCATCGTTTCAACTGTATCTAATATAGCGATCATCCCACACGAGTTACCATGGATTGCACTACCTCAAATAAGTAATGCTTCACTAATAGAGAAGACTATTGTTACTTATTCTCGGTGGGCACCACTACCCAGATGGCACCATTTCGAGGCTTGTTGGCCTTTCATCGGTGGGTGGGCAGTTAACCTAGTATTGTAATCATGACAACCCAGTTGAAGTTAATCCCACAATATAAGAGATGCCAAAAGGTATACATGATAATACTACAGTAAACCCAAATGCAACAAAGCATAATATTATGAGCTTAAAATTATCTATTGGTGTAGATACACTATAGATAATTACCATAGTAGTGTAAAGGCATCGTTTCAACTTTATCTCATATTGTGATCATCCCCGAGTTACCATGTATTGCACTATCCCTAATAAGTAATTATTCACTAATAGAGAAGACTACTGTAACTTATTTTTGGTGGTGGTGGGCACCACAACCACCAAGAATGCCTTTACACTACTATTGTAGTTTTTGTTTAAGAGCTAGCTATGGTGTATCTACAACAATATTTAATAGATAATTTTAAGCTCTTATAATATTATGCCTCGTTGCATTTGGATTTACTATACTATTAATGACCTATTGATTAGAAAACTGATTCCATCATTTTGCCAGTGAGAGCACACTACATTATATTTAGAGAAACTGCATCCTGCACAAACAGCCTCAACTTCTTGAAATTCCCCCAACAAAAATTCCTTATATGCTAACTTCCAGTTAATCCTTCAATTAAGCAAAGAAAACTAATTTAACTTAACTCGCTAATGCTAATTGCTGGTATGGATAAGTGGGAGAAGACAGAGTGGTAATCAATGGACACTGCTCTTCGTGGAATAATGTTATTAGTGGAGTCCCCCAGGGTTCAGTGTTGGGTCCATTGTTGTTTTCTGTATTTATTAATGATATTGATGATGGTATATCAGGCTTAATGTCCAAGTTTGCAGACAATACGAAGGTTGGCAAGGTTGTTACTGACACTAATGACAGTATGCACTGCAACAGGGCCTAGAAAAGTTGAGCAGATGGACTGAGAGGTGGCAACTGAAGTTTAACATTGACAAATGTAAGGTACTGCATATGGGAAGCAGTAACCCCAGAGTAACGTATCAATTGTGTGGTACTACAATGACTTTGGTAGAGAACGATAAGGACTTGGAGGTAATTGTGCAGTCAGATATGAAGTTATCTGAGCAGTGCAGACAGTCTGCATGAGTAGCTCATGGTGTCTTGTAATGATATACAGGAATTTTTCTAGCAGGAATAAGGAGGTGATTATCCCCTTGTATAAGGCAATGGTCGGGCCACACCTTGAGTACTGTATACAGGTCTGGAGGCCTCATTTTAAGAAGGATGTAGAGCTGCTGGAACGAGTACAGAGAAGGGCAACAAGATTAGTGAATGGAACAAAGGACTGCTCTTACGAAGAAAGGCTTAAGTTTTGCAAATTACAGTGTCTGGAGACTAGGCACCTGCGAGGTGATCTGATTGAGGTGTGCAAGGCCTTGAATGGTTTGAGCATGCTCAATGCTGATGGGATCCTTCTTCTTGCTCAGAATAATCGCCTGAAAGGGCATAAATTCAAATTGAAGAAAGACAGTTGTAGGATCGATGTGCAGAAGTTTGCCTTTAGCCAGCAGGTTGTTGATTGCTGGAACAAACTTCCCTCTGTCATTGTAGAAGTTGATAGCTTAAATAGATTCAAGGCAGAACTAGACAAACATTTGGAGCGAGTGAATGGGTGAAATGAGAAGGGGTTTTTTTTTTGGCCGATGTTGTATAAGCTTGCTTTCTTGCATCATATGCCTTTACTAATGCTAATTATTAATCCTTCTAAAGCTCAGTCCAATCTTATTTCTCACAAAAAAGGGCCTACTGCTCATATGCTTATCTTGAATGACATTCAAACTTCTAGACAATTTCATATGTATTAGGGATTATGCTGACTTCTAATATCTCTCTCTCTCTCTCTCTCTCTCTCTCTCTCTCTCTCTCTCTCTCTCTCTCTCTCTCTCTCGGCATAAGAACATCACAAATACTCTCAAGCTTCTTGTTCTATCCTAGATCAATCAGATTAATTAATCGTCCTTCTGTTACAAATTCTCTCCACTCTCTGTCACGGACATTGTTTCTCCTGCAAGCCTTTTCTATAGATATTTTGACAGGAATTATTCTTCCAAATTGGTATCCGTAATTCCCCTGCTCTTCCAAACACAGGTCACACCTAGTCAACATCCATTCTCTGTCCAACTATTCAAAATTCACTTTTGCTCTTCCTCGTTTATCCCTTCTACTTCTCTTCTTTAGAACAACCTTCCTTCTTCCTTCAACTATATTTCCTGAAAATTATAAAATCTGCAAAAATTCAAGTGTAATGGCAACAAGTATCTTCCAGCTGCTCAGCCTTGATCCCATACACAGCACTATAGATTCTTATACCCTTTTGTTTGAGGTTTTCATACTAAAAATAAAAAATTCGGTAATGCCCAAAATTTTAGCTTCAGTTCACCACACTCCATACATCTGAGACATATAAAAGAATCATCAGTTTAAATAAGATTACTTGCAAGAGCAACCTTGAAATACAATGCTACAGGCTATATGAGCAATGAAATCATGCTTTGTCAAAATTTTATAAATTCTACAATGGCAACAACACCTACAATGGCAACTACAATGATACCAACAACACAAAACAATTTATCACAAGTCAGTCTTCAATCTTCTTGTAAAGTTCTTGAAATTTTTTTAAATAATCTTATTAGTTGTGACATGTGCTGTTTCAATTTTCACAGATGTTTTGGTCCTGTCTCTATGCTCATCCGACTGGTAAACTTTCATTGTATGGTTATTATCATCACATGATTTCACATTCAAACACTGCAACAGAGAAAGTGATATCAATGAAATTGACAGACTAGAGACTGACTAGATTGGAGAAGGCACTGAGTTCAACTGCAAGTGGATGCAGTGAAATTCAAGCTCCAAGAAATAAGTGTTTTTTGCCATTTTATTTACTTGATTGTCATATTATATTGTACTTTATAGACCTAGTTATGCTTGTTATTTTTATTTTTAATTTAGATAGAGATTTTGTAGGTTACTACTTATTATAGGTAAAACTGTTATTTCATTCGAATCTTGCTGCCATTGTTATAGTACAGAGTGGAATTCAAATTTTTTAATTGTAGTAAATGGGTAGCTAACATAAAACTAGATAGCATAGTACATATCACTGCATTTAGAAATCTATTAGATGGTGTAGTACTGATAATTGATTAATCTTATTAATTTTCATTGTATTCAATCAGATATCATGCCCCAGACTAGAGCAGCAAAGCAACAAGTACAAAGTAGCAGGAGTGCTGTGGCTTGAGGGAGAACCGAGGGGGGGGGGCAGTTCTCCAACACATCACAGGATCAAAAAATGTGTGCGCTTGTGAAATGGTTGTGGACAATTAAATGAAATTAATACAATGTAAGGTATTACTTTCATTTAATTAATACCTTACATTAAAAAGGTTGTGGACAATTAATACAATGAAAGTTTACCAGTACATGATCTAGCCAAGGAGGATGTCTTTGTGTGTGTGCTAGGTGCAGAGAGCGTTTACTGTAAACTAAGTGTTCTGATGGGCGCCTATGAGAGTTTGAAGAGTCGAGTAAATACCCTCGAAGGTATTAAAGTGGGGGACACATAAAGCTCTCAGCTGCCCAACTCAATGCCAGAGCTCCCTCTTGTGCATCAGGCTACACAGCAGCAATCTACAAAGCAGAATGCACTGGTCCCTCAGGAGATAGCTATTGTCAGTGAGACGGGTAATATATTGTGTAAAAAGGATAAGTGGAATAAGACCAGAGTATATCTACCAGATATGGGTGGGTGGGTGGGTGTGTGCATGCATGTGAGTGTTTTTTTATATGAGTAATATGGAAAGAAAGTTAATAAATTATAACCAACTTTAACTAATACTTATGGGCCAACACACTTGCAACAGCAATGATGCATTACGACCATAATGTGTATAAAATATGTTGTATATATATATATATTTTTTTTTTTTTTTTCTATAAATCCATCATGAATTGTCTTCAATATTAATTGCTATATACAACATATTTTATATATACAGTTGTGGCCTCGTATCCGCTGATTCAGTTACCCACGGTTAACCATGGAAAAAAAACGAAAAAACTTAACACACATTACTCACATGTCCAATACGATGCTTCCCTTTATTTTTTACAATGTCGCGTATGGTTTCGTCACCAACATTATAATGTTTCTTTAGAGATTTAACGGATGCACGGTTTTCAAACTGTTGAATAATTTCAAGTTTTTGTTTAATCTGAAAGCATTTGCCCATCATTTTCGCGATTTTTAAAATAAAAAATAAATAAATAAAAAATAGTTACTATAAAAAAAAAAAACTTCCGACATCCCTGACATAAATAACAAAAAAAATTTGTCCTTTTCCGGTGCGACGGAACACAACAATCGATGCGACGCGTAAATCTAACTAGAACATTTGGTCTCATTTTTTCTTTTTCTTTTGTTTTGAGCAGTAGGTGCGAAGACAGTAGGTGTTGCAAGATAATAGGTACACTAATCTCCCAATGACGACTTATAATGCCGGTTCTTGTCGCTCATTTACGACTTGCAAAATATCTTTTATACCTATTTTAGTTATTACTTGAATTTTATGATTTCTGGTTGATTTTTTTTTTTTTTATTTATTTGGAGTCTTGAAGTGTTCCGGTTAATCTGCTTCCCAGTTAATCCAATCCCGGTAAATCGAGAGTCTGCTGTACTTTATTATTACCATATTTAATGTTGGTAATGTCTTACTGTTTGTTTAATTTATCAATTAAACTTTATTATGCATATGTACAAGAAAATCATGTTATATATGGGGTCAGCAGGTGTTCGCTTATATCCACAGTAGGTTTTGGGACATATCCCCCGTGGATATGGGGACACAACTGTATATATACAGGCAGTTCCCACTTTACGAGTTGCCGAGTTTACGAGTTTTTTTTTCAAGTATCAACAATTCAAAAATATGAACATTAATTGCAAAACATGAATGTTTTGCAATTCATAAATCCCGCATTTAAAACCACGCTTGTAGCTATACAATACAGTGCACCCCACTTTACGATATTAATCTGTTCACGACGCCATCGTATCGCGAAAATATCGTAATGTGAACCCAATAACATATTGTTTTTTGGTTATTCGTTCCAAGACCTCTGAAGTTGAAGTTTTTACTATATAACTAAGCTATTTATCTCTCTAAAAGGTCATTTTTATAATGTAAATTGTATTAGTTACTAATTCAAATCATTAAAACACACTACACTTTCATCGTTATCATATGTTCCATTATAAGAATCAATTCAGAACGCCTTTGTGATATTTTTCTAAAGCACATTTCTGGTAGTCGCGACCATAAAACAATTTGCATTTTCCAGTTTACTGGGCTTTCCAGTTAGTGCAATCAATTATAAATGGGTAGTAAACTCGATGTTACTGCATTTGCAAAATTACGAATAGCTGGAATTGTGTGGGTTTTTATGTTATTATGGTGAAATATGTTTCTCCTTAACTAGAAATCTTCAATCATATGAAAAACATAAATTTTCAGAATCTTCTCTTCATTCCTTTTCTTTGTAAACTTGTTACTCCACGCATATTGTGTTAGTTGCAATCTCACTTGCGCTTATCGTCTTAGTCAGTTGCAATCTGTGCGTACCATTAAAAAATGCTTATGCATACTATCGTAAAATTCATAAAGAAAAGAGAAGATCTCGGAAACAAATGCCTCTTGAAGCATTTCTGAAGAAGATGACTTGTGCAACAAACCAATAATGAGTGACAACCCAACAATGAGTGATCAATGAGTGTGCATTTAGTGGATGATGAAGGATAAACATTCTTTAACATTTGTAAGTCATAAATAATTTCTTTAAATTATAATTTGCTTGATTTTACAGGCTATGTTTTCATTTCTTTGGATAAGTCAATCATAGTTTAAACAAACTAATTAGCTAACTAATTTCATTGTTGAGAACATAACTCCTGTTTTCAGCATTATGTCTATGGGAAATAAATTCTCACTTTACAAGCGTGCGCTAAGAACAAATTAACTCGTAAAGTCAGGAACTACCTATATATAATATTATGTTTATAAGAGAGAAGGTAAAGATTATGAAAGGTATAAAAGAGTATGAAATGTATAAAGGATTATAGTTCTAGATTACTACATTAATAGTAGAAGAAACTAGCAACTATAAGGAATATAGATAAAAATATATAGAGCCTATAAGTACAGGGTGCAGAGTAGTCTAAAGAACTATCTGTTGAATCCATAGCAAAATTACAAGAAAGTACCTGTAAAGAAATTTGCAAGAAAGTACCAGTAAAAAAGATGAAATAAGTAATATGAAATTACTTACTGTTGCATTTACGATGATTTTTGCGTTTTTTTTAGGAGTCAGGCACCAAAGCCAAGAAAAATGCAACAGATAAGTAAGGGCCTCTGTTTCAAACATGAGATATACTCAATACAGTGTAAATTACTGTGATAACGAAGTGAATAAAAGAATGTGAAAGCTGACATATATCTCGTGGCTGACCCTACAGAGGCGGAAGAAATACTAATAATAATAACTATAATAATAACAACTGGCGTAAAAGTGAAAAAAACTAAGAAAATAATATTCGAAGATAGAAATAAAAGCAATGAGAAGAAAGAAAGAATGAGATGGAAGTAAAATAAATTAGTGGGTCGAGGTGGTACTTACTAACATGCCATGCTGAAGATGGGAGGGGAGCCGAGGAGTGCGTGCCTGCACGCAGCGTAGGAGATTCCAAACAAGAGAGATTCCCGCTAATTGTTAGCATGTATATGTGGAAGTGAAGCGACCTTGTGTGTAGGGAAGTGGAAGTAATAAAACACAGAATTATGATTGGGTGACAACGGATTAAACTCATGTAGCATGCATCCCAAGAAAGCAAAGAGAATTAACTGTAAAGAAGCATGATATAGATGCTGAACTTATTGTAAGGTGAAAACAGAGAATATAGTAGAAAATAACATCTCGATTGCTTTAAGGAGGAAAGCAATTTAACCCTTTAAGTATTTCTTTAACCCTTTAAGTATTATGAAGAAGAGTGACAAAGGAGGTGCTCGGGCAGTTCGGGGTTGCAATTCCCGTTCCTCTAGTAGGACCCTGAAGGAAGTTCTGGGAGCAGGTTACAAGTGTTGAAAATGGTGGAAAAACCATTTTTACCATTTAGGGTTAAAATCTTTAATGTGTAACAAGTTTTAAAATAAAGCAGATATCTAAATATATAAAGAGTTAAAATAAAAATGCATTAAAATTAAGAAAATATATATCAAATTTAAAATAAGTAAACCCCACTTAATTAGCCAATCGGTGGGCACAAGTTTTTCAGACTGTGAGACACCAAAGAGGCTAAGGGGTATATGCTGTACATATTTACACAGTCTGATAGGTGAGGATGATTGCTTTATATTATACATTTTATATTAATAGGTTGTTATTTGGTTTTTAGGAGCATTAGCAACTAAGGCCATATTGCTCCGGGATATGCGGTGGTCATTCCCTGACCTTTCCGCATCCTCCGTATTTGGCGGTGATGGGCTCGAACCCCGGTCTAATCAAGAAGCGTGTACTACGCACTGCTGCTCCTTCCTTAATAGGGTGGCTGATTAATTTTTTGTAAAATAAAATGTGGACAGCTTTATTGAAATGAAATGTAGGTAGGCTGCTGGAAACTTGTTATCCAGCAATTTGTTATAGAGGTATCTTATGTTTAGGGTGACTAAGTTGTGGCTGTTACATATAGTTGCTATTCTTATACATTGAGTGAGGACGATGTTAGCTGGAGTGCCAATGTGTGAAGATGACTACTTTGAAGTTGAATTACTTTTATTGCAGATTTTTATGGTAGTCTTGGAGTTATGGAGATTAATATCCAAGTCTAGATAATATGCAGCAAGGTTATTGCTATTAGTTTTTTCTAGAGTGAGCTCTGGAGGATAGATGTGGGAAAAGTCTTGCAGGAAATTATTGCAATTGATAACCAGCAGGTTGTCAATGTATCTATACTTGCATAAAAAAAAAGGTAAGGAGGTTTTTGAGAAGTACAGGTAAAGGTTAGCTAGAATACAGCTAGTTGGGTTTTTTACAGGTACTTTCTTGAAATTTTATTATGGATTCAACAGATAGTTCTTTAGACTACTCTGCACCCTATACCTATAGGCTCTATATATTTTTATCTATACAGGGTGTCCCAGGAGAAAGATCAATATTTCAGGAGGTGAAAGGATAGGTCATTTTAAGCAAAAAAGTTCATAGAAACATGTGCCCTATCCTGAATGGTTTCCCAGATAGAGCTACTTTAATGTACATTTTGTTTTGTTTTGAATTTGTTTTGAAATTGCCGCGCAATATTTTCCTTCCCTCCCATCAGACTGTGTCATTTGATTGTCAGTTGCCAGTTATCAGTTGATTGTTGTGACTGTAGAAGTGAATCAGACTGCGAGTGAATCAATGAGCAGCATCAGTTGTCAGTTCTAATTGTAGAAGTTCGCTAAAAATGCCGAACATTTTTACTAATGCCAAATATGCAGATAAGCTGTATGTTTACGGCTTCTGCGATGGTAGTGCCCATGCTGCTGTTGAAGATTACCGTCAGTGCTTTCCTACACGTCGAATTCCGGATCGTAGAGTGTTTTCCAAAGTTTTCAACACATTGCGTGAAAGTGGTATGCTTCCCAGTGCTCATGTTTCATCTGAACGAGGACGTCAAGAAAATGTGCAGGAATGGGAACACATTCTGAATGTGGTTCAGCATGGTCCTACAATTAGCATGCAAAGACTTTCTGCACATCTCAGTGTTTCAAGAACATATGTATGGCAAGCACTACATGAAGAGAGCTTGTACCCATTTCACCAACAGTATGTGCAAGATCTTCACATAGGGGACAGTGCCACGCGTCTTGAATTTTGTCACTGGTTAAATGCCAATCGTGAAGTGCTTCCATCAATACTATTTACTGATGAAGCCATGTTTACCAGGAATGGAATCAAAACCCATGTAACATTCATCGATGGTCGCATGAATCCACATGGTACAGTGGAAACAAATTTACAAGTTTGTTTCTCAATCAATGTGCATAGGGGTAGTCACAGTGTGATCAATAACCTGTTGATAGGTCCCGTTATTTTAGAACATTGAATGACAGGACACAATTACCTTCAATTTTTGCAAAATATATTAGGTGAACAACTAGAGGACATTCCTTTGGCCCCACGGTGTGTTTTGTACTTTCAGCATGATGGGACCCCTTCCCATTCTACCAGACGTATGAAGCAACATCTGGACCAAATTTTCCCAATTCAGTGGATTGGTCGTGGTGGTTCCATTTAATAATTAGATTTTTGTTTACGGGGTTGGATGAAGAGTGAAGTGTACAGAAGAAAAGGAGGATACAAGAGATGATCTGCTAGCTCGCATATTGGACGCTGTTGCCCATATAAAGGAACGTGAAGATACACTCAGATAAGCAACATGCCATGTTCTCATGAGAGTAGAAAAGTGCACTGAACTTGATGGTGGCATTTTTTAAAATTTATTATAAACTGTTCTAAATTTGTCACTTAAAAATAAATATTCAAATGCCTCTATCTCGGAACCCATTCGGGATAGGGCACATGTTTATCTGAACTTTTTTTGCTTAAAATGGCATATCCTTTCACCTCCTGGAATATTGACCTTTCCTCCTGGGACACTGTGTGTGTGTGTGTCTCCACACACACACACACACACACACGGATCTGCAAACTTTTAATTTTTGAGGTGGTCCATAGATCTTAGTAGTTTGGGAGCCATTGGTATAAACAATTCAAATGTGAAAGAACCTTAGTGCATGACAAAGAAATCACAGGATGCCCAGTACTGCTGTAACATAAGAATATTGCAAAAATTAAGGCATTAATCCTGTAAGATCATATTATTGTCAAAGAATTAGCTGCAGAGCTCCAAACTAGTGTAGGATCTGTGAAGAACATCACCCATCAACAGTTGCATATGAGTAAAGTGTCTGCTAGATGGGTCCCCAGACTTCTGACCCCTCACCAGAAGAAGGAAAGGGCATAATTTGCACATGTTTTCGATATGCCAGGAAAAACTGAAACATTGTTGCATCCTGCTTATTCCCCTCTTTTTTTTTTTTTCTTTCTCTTTCCTTTCTTTCACTTTTGTGCCTTGAAGTCCTTTCTTTGTGGAAAACACTTTACTGATGATGATTTCTGCCGCCAAATTGTGGTTTGAAGGAGAGTCAGAGGACCTCTACAAAAGTGTATTGACAGGTGGCAAAAATGCGTCATTTTGTCTGGTGACTATGTTGAAAAAGTGTTAATACATGGTATTTCAACCTTTTATCACAATTACTTGTGGGTGAATACAAATCTTTTTTGAAACCAACCCCTCTATATATACAGATTCAGAGTAGACTGGGTTAAATTATTCAATATGCAGAGGTATGAGACAGTAGTGCTATCTCACACCTTTTCCTTTCTGGTATTGTTATTTTGTTTGTTATTTGGTTTTTTTTAGGAGCATTAGCAATTAAGGCCATATTGCTCCGGGATATGCGGTGGTCATTCCCTGACCATTCCGCATCCTCCATATTTGGCGGTGACGGGCTTGAACCCCGGTCTAATCAAGAAGCGTGTGCTTCGCACTAGCTGCTCCTTCCCACCTGGCTACGGAGGCACCTTCCTTTCTGGTAAGGAGTGTGATACTTTATGGAGCAGAGACAGACATTGGGGATAGAAAATATTAGAAGCTTGTCAAGCTTTGAGCTGCAGATATGAAGGAGGAGGATGGAAAAGATAAATAAGATGGGTTGATAAAGTGAAAAATGAGGTTTTAAGAATGGTAGGTGAGAACGATGTTTGAATAAAATAATCAAAAGGTAGAAGAGAAATTGTACTGGACACGTTTTGCAAGGTAAGCAATTGATAAAGAATGTGATGGAAGGAAAAGTTGAGGAGAACAGGCCCACAGGAAGATTGAGGAAACTATGAAGGATGGATTGAGAGGGGATGGTGGATATGAGAAGATGAAGAGGGAGGCTGAGGACAGGGAGCTATGGAGAAGTAGGGCAATGTATACACTGATCTGCCCTTGGCAGAATAATGAAGAATAATGAAGCTAGTATTTGGCATCAGCATCATTTCTTCTTCTTCAGCACAATGCAATTAAAATTGTGGCAGTTAACATGGAAAAGTTGACATGACATAAGAAAAGGGGCAATAAAAGTGAAAAACAGAGAAAATTATTAGAAAAGCACTATTATGTTCTAAAATTAACTAATTTATAGCATGTAGAACTGTTTCTACTAATATCTAGTCTTTTTTTTTTGTTTTCCATGTGAAACTGGGCAGTTCTTTAATGCTTTTATTCCAGCTAAATAAAAGTATAAAGCATTATCAAATAAGATTTGTGAAATAAAGGCTATAGAATGCTACTTTTAAACTGCTATTTATTTTATCTGAAAAGTTTTCTGAAAGCAGAATCATTAACCTTTCTTTAATTTAATTTGCATCTGACTATAAAATTAATTTAATAAAAATATCTATTCTAGCTACATTATAAGTTTCTAAATGCTCGTTATGAAAAATCAGCCAGTCCAGTCACTGAGGTTATGAAAAGTTTTCTGGTTTTTTTTTGTTTTTTTTTGTAGCTGTGTCACTTCAAAATACCTACTCTTCTGGAGGGAGGGGGGGGTGGATAAATTAGTAATATTCATAAATGCGTATGCTATAAGATTTAACTTCATGTGCTTCAACAAGAAACAAATTTATATAATTATATAGAAACTGCAAAATAATGTTTTAAATATTTCAGCATTTATGTTGAACTGATATACAGTACTTGCGATGGAAAAAAAAAAAAAAAAAACAACTTACGTTTCTTGTTTAGTGCAAACATTTGAACCATTTAGTCCAATGGCAAAGGGCAAGAACATCAAAAAAATCTGAATGTGAAACATCATTCTAGAAAAAAAATTAAATAAATAATAATAATTATTTTATAAACAACAATTATCTTTAAACAATTTTTTTATAAACAATAATTATCTTTAAACAATTATTTTATAAACAATAATTATCTTTAAACAATTATTTTATAAACAATAATTGCTCTTTTTATTACCTGTAAACTTTTTGTTTAAGGCAGAGAACAAAATGGATGACCAGCGTGACAACAATAATACTTTTCATATTATTTTTCATAAAGTGAAAAATAACACTTTAAATAATAATAAAAATTCTGATAACTAATTCATTTTTTAATCCGTTTCTTAATGTACATCAGTGTTGTCTCATAGGCCCAATTAACATCCAGTATGGAAGGGATCATTCAATCTGTATTAGCCCATCTCTCCTGATAAGCTCGCCTGCATTCCAAGAAAGAATATCCAGTGTAATTGAGGAAAAGCAGCAGGATTTGTAGTTAAAAATAATACTCTTTGGAATAATGCATTTTTCTCATCTCCTGTTATTATCAAAAACAGTAATAATGACACAGCTACTATCAACCTACAAAACAGAAGCAAACAAAGAAAAATTCAATCCCTGAAGGTACTGACACTAAATTCTGAATAAATTGTACATTACTCATAAAAAAAAAGAAAAAAAAACTAAAACACTACACCTTTTATAAGTATAAACTCTCCCCAAGATTAATCCAAATGTAAATTAATTGTGCTGACCTTCGCCCTGAGAAGCATGTAATACAAGAGGTGTCCGGACATTTACGAATACTCAAGACATCTGCATTCAAAACAATGACCAAGATCCTGAAATTCCACTCTTATCAAAACAGCCAAAGTTGTTACCTTCTGACTCAGAAGTCTGTGAATTTTGTGCACCTTGAATATGACCAGATTGAATTTTATAATTCAATGAAATCCAGCCCACTATGGTATTGTTAATATGTTGTAAATATGCATAACTGTGTTGTGTAGGGCTGATGAAAACCTACATGCAATAACTGATAAACAATTATTACATAATGACAAAGTAACAGTATGATGTAGTTTCATATTCATTTTCATAAAACAATTTTTTATTTTATTTTTTTTCAATGTTAATGGATACTTTGTTACTGTATTCACAAACGGACAGAGATGTGAAGATATATTGAAAAATGTCATCTTCCGCATTTGGGACAAACAGGCATTTTGAGCCATGTGATCTTTCAACAGGATGGAGGCTCAACAAATATTCTCGAGAGAGAGAGAGTTACTAAATTATTAAGAGAACATTTTGGTAGGAGAAATGATGGCAGAGCTTTTAAAACAAAGTGGCAAATTCTTAGTGTAGATTTGAATCCTGCTAATCACTGGTTGTAATGGAAATCTAAAAACCTGCATCCAGTGTTGAATCCAGACTGTTTGCACTGGGAGAGAATATAAATTTGGGGTTACATACAATATATGTATATATTTTTTATTATTATTTAATATTTACAATGTATGCGTATATTACAAACAAATCTGCATATTTATGAACGTTATAATAAGAGAATATGAGAAAATAAAAGGGAATATTTATTATTTAACATCTAAATACTAATAGTTAGTTCACAAAAACCACATTAATGACAATAATCGCAGTTTTATATTAAAATCACAGATTAAAATTGGCAAAAAAAAAAAACATACAAATTATAATAAACATGCAAGTATTATAATAATCTTTTTGTTCTTTGCTTTTTCTTTGCATATGTTTCAATCACTTCATTTATTAATTTTTCCTATAACTCATTAGGGCCTTCTATGCCTAGGGCCTCCCTCATTTCAAGAAGGATGTAGAGCTGCTGAACGAGTACGGAGAAGGGCAACAAGATTAATGAATGGAACAAAGGGTTGCTCTTATGAAGAAAGGCTAAGTTTTGCAAATTACAGTGTCTGGAGACTAGGCACCGGCGAGGTGATCTGATAGAGGTGTATAAAGCCTTGAATGGTTTGAGCAAGCTCAATGCTGATGGGATTTTCCTCTTGCTCAGAATAATCACCTGAGAGGACATAAATTCAAATTGAGGAAAGACAGATGTAGGATAGATGTACGGAAATTTGCCTTTAGCCAGCGGGTAGTTGTTTGGTTGGTGGAACAGACTTCCATCCCTTGTTGTGGAGGTTGATAGCCTAAATAAATTTAAGGCTCAGCTGGACAGGTATTTCAAACGAACGGGGGGGGTCAAGTGGAAGTTTTTTATTTGGCTAATGCTGCATAAGCTTTCTCTCTTGCATCATATGCCTCTACAAATACTTGTCTTCATGCAATTTTGCAATGTTTCCTGTCCTATTCAGTTCCTTAATATGTATTGTCATCAACCGATTCATTGTGTTAAAAAAATTTTCAGCACTAGCAGTTGAAACACGAATACAGCATAGCTTGATACATAATGTGTTTAGCTCAACATATTCAATATTTGATTCCAAAATTGAATGTATAAGATTGTTGTTGAATTGGTTTTCTCTTTTTGTCACATATTTAAATGAGCGAATGTCGTTCCAACAAAGGATCATAGTTCAAATTTAGACAAGACGAGATTATCTTTATGTCATCTTCTGTTAGTTTGCAGAAAGATTTCAATGATTCAAACTTTGCAGTAACGTTCATGATCGACATTGCTTTGTCATTAAAATGATCCTTCATTTGACTGACCATGGTATCAACAAATCTTTTTGCCGTTTTGTAACTTGTACTAATATCTTCATTTAGAACAACTGGTCAAATATGATGAATAGTCCAAAGCATTTTATGATAACTTTTAGAAATTGTACTTTCTGGGTTTTGTTCAATACAATCTGATGATATATTTCTAAATGTTATATTGTCAAGTTGATAAGCATCGGCAGTGAAGACAAGTGGAGCTCTTCCTTTTGTAAAACTACTCAAATTTGAAACAGTGAATAAAGCATCATGCAAGACAGATTAATTAAAAAGCTAGATTTTTCTAATTCCATCTGTCAGTGATGCAAGATTGGCTCCGTCTTTGTGAATATGTTCACATGTCATCATGATGTTACTATAACACAATTTCACTGCATTAATCAATTAGAAATTGCTCAGCCAACAAACTTCAATCATTTCGGGAATTTTTAACAGTGGCCCTTCCAGGACAGCTTGTACAATGGTTTCAGAAATCATCGGAACTTGATTTCCAATGATTTCATAAATCATCGGAACTTGAGAGAATTTATGAAACAAGTGTTGTCGACGTCTTTCATAACATGTAACATGCATTTGATGGTTGGATATTTATTTTTTGCACTAGTTAATGCTATGAAAATATGTGTGCTTGGCAATGAATGTAAAGTATTTCTCTTTTGCCATTTCAGAACAGTTTCCTCCAAACTCCATTAATATTCCCAGAAAAATTTGCAGCACCATCAAAGGCACAGGCTAATAAATATTTTAAGTCGTCTCTCTGTTTAAATTCTCTCACGATAGTTTGAGTCATTGTTTCTGCATCTGTACTGTCAAGTTTGACCAAACACAGAAACATTTCCCTGATATTATTTCCGTCATCCGCAAAATGTATTAAGATAGTAATTATTGATATTCATTGATTCGTCAGCCATTAAAGAGAAGTATTTACCTTTAATGTTCTTTATATCCTGCTTATCGAGCACTTCAGCAATATACAAAAGAAATTCAGATCCAGTTGCTTTACAGATATATGTTGAATGGCTGCTCTGCTCTTCTAACTGGGAGTTTAGGGTTTCATCGTGTTCAAGTATTATTCATTTAATTAAAAGGTTCATATTTCGTTGTGTGAGGTATTTCTTCTTTAGCCAAAAAATATAAACCCTCAATTAAGGCACACAGAGATTTTTGGTTATCATATTTCTGTTTTTCGCTTTCATTAATTAGCACAGAATGAATTGGCTTATGCAATCCTTGTGAACAAATTTTCTCCATGGAAAGACTGTACATGAGAAAAATCTTGCTAAACTTACAAAATGCTCCATCGCGAGATTTGTCAAAGTATAACCAGTTATACTTGGTTTCCCAATTTTTGTTATAATTTATATTTTTTTTCATGTTATCTAGTTGCCTACCTCTTTCTTCAACAATTTCCACTTCATCTGTGTCGGGATTATTGCTTGCGTTACTATTCTTTGTTTTCTCACAGATGCCTTGTTTCTTCATTCTCTTCTTTTTCCTCGACAGTAATCGCAGGTTTATTTTCTGCTTCTACTTCAGAACTAAGTTTTCGCTTTTTAGAAAAAATGAAAGAAAGTACAGTCTTTTGTACTGGTTTTTCGGCCATAATCGAGGTATAATTCTATTTGTTATTATAAATGAAACGTGCTAAAGTACTAAGTAATATAAAATGAATGCGTTAAAAATATTTAAACTTCACACTTAAAAAAACTATGGAACACCGTACACAACACAAGAAGTCAACTCCACTTCTGCGTTCTCTAACTTACACAAAGTTGCCATTCACCCTGATGAGCTATAGCGGAGCCCGCTGGTTCACAATCAAATCACTTTACAATGGACTCTCCATAATAAAATACGGTTCAGTCTATGCAATATGTAGTAAGTGCCAATTATTGTGAACAGAATTTTGATTCTACAGTAAAATCTAATTAATAATACAAACTCGGTTTATACAAAGTCTCATTTATATGAAGCACATGCCATTCCCCTGCGAAACGATATTTCCTATGTAAATATATTCATTTATTACAAAATTCGGTTAATGTGTAAATTACAAAGTTTGTTTTCACCCCGTGAGAAATAAATATTGTTATTTTATATGCTTAATACAAATCCTGGCACAGCTGTCTGATTATTTCCCGTATTATTGCCTCTGGCCACGCAGTTCCCTGCTTCCCAAAGGATGGCACTGACTTGTTAGAATTTACTTTTGTATACGCAAAACCAGTTTATGGTAGTTACAACTTAAATGCACTCAAAAAAAATTGTCATTGTGAAGAATGAGCTTAAATTAACAAAAGAATAAAAAAAGTTTTTCTAAGTTGTTTACATACACTCCCTCACTCTCCATGGGATTAAGGTCTATTGCATTACACCAGTTCAAAGAGTCTTCTGCTACAATACAGCATAATCTATTTTTAGTGCTATTTTATCTGAACTGATGTCTTTTTTTTTTTTGGAACTTGTCTTTAAATTAATTTAAAGTTTGTTCATATTAAATCTTATCTAGCAGTGTTATGATGAAAAAATGTAAACGGACAGAATTAAGCCTGGAAATTAAACTGAAAATTATACAAGAGGTTGATAGGATGGATCGAAGTAAAAGACATTGCAAAGGAATAACAACAACCCCAAGTTACCTAGAATACTGAAAAACAGAAAAGCTTGAAGTGCATGACACTGGAGCAGTGATAAAAAAGAGGTAACTAATTCGTGCTACAATTATACTACAAATCGTGCATCTAATTTACCAAGATCGAGTCCGATTTTGCAAAAAATCGGCAAATTATCTAGCTCAGCAACATGGAATTAGCGACTTCAAATGCAGAAGTGACTGGCTCCAAAGATTTAAAAACAGGAATAACTTGGTTTCACAAAATGTTTGCTGTGAGTCTGGATTAGTCGAAAAAGAAAAGGCTACAGACTGGTTGTGTTCTGTATGGTCCATTCTTAAAAATATGAGGATATTTTTAATCTTGACGAGACGGGTTTATTTTATAATTTGCTGCCAAACAAAACATTTGCTGTTCGAGGAGAGTCTTGTCATAGTGGAAAATGAAGTAAACAATGACTCACTGCTCTGTAATTCAGATGGCAGTACAAAAAACCAGGGGCTCACATCTGGTGAGTACGGGCTTGGCACACCCAGTGTCCTGAGCTGGATATCATCATCATTCTCTCTTTTGGTGATTCCCTCCTACCTCTCTCTCTTTTGGTGATTCCCTCCTACCTCTCTCTCTCTCAGGGTACCCAAATTTTTTTTTTTTTTTTGGCTGGTGCAGCATAAGCCTCAGGCTTCCTTGCACCATATGGCTAAGAATAATAATAAAATTAAGCCCACTTGTGATTGGTAAGTTTTCCAAGCCAAGATGTTTTAAAAAAGTTAACCAACTTTCCTGTGATTATAAGGCTAATAGAAGTGCTTGGCTTACAATCAAAATTTTATAGTCTTGGTTATCAAAAGTGGACAGAAGAATGGCTTCAGAAAAAAAGGAACTTTTTGATGATCTACACAGATGTGTAGATATATACAGCTGTTGATTTAACTCCCCTTACCACCAGTTTTATGCAGCCACTGGATCAAGGCACCATTTATAACCTCAAGAGAGCATACAGAGCCTGCCTGATAAGGTACTTGATCAGCAACATAGAAGCAGAGAACAATTTGCAGCCAAATTGGAATGTCTTGGATGCTTTTCTGTAATCTTGTTATTGCTTGAGACAGTATTGCATCAAGTGTAATAATCAAACTGCTTCAGAAATAATAATCAAACTGCTTCTTCTTCTGATGGAGAGAATATCATCAAAAAAAGATGGTCCAGCAGATGAATGTGATAGAAACATTGAAAATAGGGGAATTTGAAGGAGCAAATGAATTTTGTTGGTGAATTTGAAGAGTTTGTGATGGTGGATGATGAAGTTGCTATCACTGCAATGCCAAAAACAGAAGAGTTGATGAGCACCAAGCAAAATGATGTTTTTGTTACCAGGGACAGCAAAAGTGAAGCAGCACACACACTGCCATCTAAAAAAGATGCTCAAAATGCACTGAGCATAATAGAGAATGTGTTGGTCTGCAGTAACGTTGATAAAGAAACAACATTGCATTTTGATAATGTCTGTGCTGTAGCTTAAAAATGCATATAGGAAAAAGACTGTGTACAACATTGGACTTTTTCTTTAAATTAGATTAATTTATTAAAATGTTAATGGTTTATAGGCTTTTATATTAAGATAGTAATTCTTTTTAGTGTGATATTAAAATATTGTATATTTCAAAGTATATAGTGTACAATATTTTCATTTCCGTTAATTGCTTTTCTCTTAGTTTATCTTATAAATAAAATAAAATCTTTATAAAACGTGTTATTTCTATTACTGTATTGCTAGGCTTTTATTTTTATTATTTTATTAATTTTAATTAATTTATTTTTGATATTATTATTATTAATTATTATTCTTGGACAGATAGTATGTACCAAAAAAAAAGGCAAAATTTTGACATTTTTCGGGAATCTTGTTACTACAAACCTCGTTATTACAAAATGTGAAAATGTAGATCCCTTGAACTTTGTATAAGCGAAAACAGGAATAATATTATCCACAGGCTATAAAAATAAATATATAAAACACAAATTACACTTATAACCTTACCAATTAACAAAATTAAATGACATGAGAAAATAGGAAGAATATTATCCACAGGTTAGCACGGTGTTTCCCAACCTTTTTTTTACCATGCCCCACCTAAGTCTTTCTAAAATTCTGATGCCCCCTATGTAACGTTGGGAAACACCGATATATATATTTTTTTATATTCAAAAATTGAATTATTCCCTAAATGAAGCCTAATTACAACTTGTTCAGGACACGAGACTTAGGTTTTAGGAAGAAATCATTAGGAAAAATTAAGAAAAAAATAGGAAGTAAATTTTCAAAACATATAATAGACATTGTGATATCCAGTCGATTTCTTTTCTTTAGTAACAAATCATTTATGGAACTAAATCCACATTCAGCTAAATATGAAGATGGAAACGGTAACAATAGCTCTCTTGCAAAGTTGGTTGAATTTGGGTATTTAATTTCTGTTTCATCACAAAGCCATGCCATCGCTTCTTTTATATTGAATAAAGTTTTAACTGACTCATCATTTTGCATTTCTGAGAATTCTTCTTGGTACTGTATTGATACATCAGACAAATCCACTAACATTGGTTGCATCATCCAGGTTGGAAAATCAATTTGTTTTAAATCAAAAAAACCTTTCTTTTAAATCATCGGACAGAATTTTCAGATGATCAACAATAACAAAATACAGCGGTATCAGTCACTTCACATTTTTGCAGACAACGAAATTGTTCAAACTTTTTTTAAAAATATATTTTTGACATAATTTAATAAATGTAATGAAACCAAATGTCTTTTCGCTTTTGCATCGACGAGAATTTTATTTGTTCCTTGAAGTTGTTTATTTAATATATTTAGTTTTTCAAAGATATCGGCTAAATAACTCACAAATGCTTTACCATCGACTGTTAACAGATGCTTCATTTTAGGTTTGTCACTTAAAAAGTCACTAATAGTATCAAATAGTTCCATAAATCTTTTCAAGCAGTTCCCTTTCGAGAGCCACCTTACTTCAGTGTGAAGTAAAAATCTCACATGGTCTTCATTTTGTTCTTCACAAAAAAGCTTGAAGAGACAAGTTTTCCCTATGAATAACACAATGCACAAGAAGCATTTCTGGATTCTCATCTTTCATCAATTTTAGGCAGCTATTTTTCTTGCCCATCATATTAGGAGCACCACCTGCAGCGCAAGATGTTATATTTTTCATTGATATATTATTGTCATCTAAGTAATTTTTTAGCTTATTATATATATCTTTGGAGGTAGTGGTGCTCTCTAATGATTTACAGAATAACATTTCTTCAGCAAAATTACCTTTATCAATATATCTTACATAAGTTATCAGTACGGCTTCACTGTCTCTCAAAGTTGAGTCATCCATTTGCACTGAGAATTTTCTTGTTTTCAGCTTTCCAACAAGTTGTATTTCAATATCTTCACTCATTTCATCTATTCTTCCGCTAACAATATTGTTATTGAGTGGCATAGCTTTCACGTCTTTGTCATCTTTTTCCAGAACTGTTTTAAGAAATGCTGATATTGATGGTTTGATTAAATTCTCTCCTATAGTATGATTTTTCCCAGATTTAGCAATGAGTAAAGAAATTTCATAACTAGCCTCAAGAGTACGATTGACAGTTGCAGTATGAGCAATAAACAGAGACTTTACCAACAATTCTTCTTTTGTACAAGTTAAGTCATAGTAGGCGGTTGTTTTAAACTATAGACGAGCAATTTTTGAATTGCCCCCCAGAACAATCAAATTTCCCCCATGTGGGGCGTGGGACCCACGTTGGGAAACACCGGGTTAGCAAAATAAAAATAAATTTACCCTTACATACATAGCTAAATTAATATACATACTAACTAAACATAACAGTTTGTAATCTGATATTTCTCTTCACACTTTTTTTTTCTTTTTTGGGTTGTAAAATTTAAAACAGTAAAAAAAGGATAAGTATCAATCATTAACAAAGAACATGGCACGCACAAATTGTAACACGATATGCGCAAGTAAAAAGTTAACGAAGTTTAGATATAGAAATAAGAAGAAGATTCTGAAAATTTATTCATGTTTTTTATATGATTAAAGATTTCATGGAGGGGGAAACATATTTCACCACAATAACATAAAAACCCACACAATTCTAGCTATCCGTGTTATCACAAATGCAATAAGACTGAGTTTACTACTCATTTATAATAACTAAAAAAAAAAGTCCAATAAAAGGGAAACTGCAAATTAAAGATATCACGATAAAGATATTGTGACGTCTAGAAATGTGCTTCATAAAATCACAAAGGCGTTCAAAATAATTTATATAACCGAACATATGATTCTAATAGACAATGACAATGTAGTGCATTTAATGATCTGAATTGGTTTTTTGCACTCATAATTGTTTTCTCACTTTATGAAATACCGATTGAAAGTTCACTGTCGACCAAATCCTAACTTCACCGAAAGAGTATTCTATCCCAACTGCACCGTCTGCACGACTTTGAGTGATATATAATTTGTAAAAGGTGGCAAGGATAAAAGAATCAAAGATTGGATATCCCTGTGATCGGCTGAATTTTTCTCATTTCAGTTCCCGTGCATTTTCTTCTTTCTTTGTTTCAACTTTCCATACGTGTATATAGCTTTATTATTTCTTTGTCTTTCACAGGGCATTCATCAACATAACCTAGCAACAGATGATCCCACCACAAACTACATATAGTACAGATACATATATAATAAAAGTTATAAAATGCATTGTTTATAGGCTGCCACCAAGTCATTGTCTTATTTTTGGTATACGAATGAAGAATTAGCCATAAGTAGACTCTTGCTGTGAAAAAAAAAAAACAAATGAAGGGAACCTGAAAGCCATAAAGCAAAACTGCCAACAATTGAAATAGTGTCTGCAGTAGACTCCTCTCTCTGCCCATACATCGTTTAGCTCTTCCCCTGAAAGTCATGAGACTCTAATTACAATAGCATTCATCACTGAGGAACCAATTCAGGCAAACCTATTCACGGCCTGTGATCCAGCCATTATCTTGTTAGCTTTAGCATAGGCATATGATGCAAAAAAGCAAGCTTATGCAGCATCAGCCAAAAAAAAAAAAAAAAGCACTTCCACTTCACCCGTCCGTTCATTCGAAATACCTGTCCAGCTGAACCTTTAATTTATTTAGGCTATCAACTTCCACAACAAGGGATGGAAGTCTGTTCCACCAACCAACTACCCGCTGGCTAATGGCAAATTTCTGCACATCTGTCTTTCCTCAATTTGAATTTATGCCCTCTCAGGTGATTATTCTGAGCAAGAGGCAGAATCCCATCAGCAATGAGCATGCTCAAACCATTCAAGGCTTTATACACCTCTATCAGATCACCTCGCCAGTGCTTAGTCTCCAGACACTGTAATTTGCAAAACTTAAGCCTTTCTTCATAAGAGCAACCCTTTGTTCCATTCACTAATTTTGTTGCCCTTCTCTGTACTCATTCCAGCAGCTCTACATCCTTCTTGAAATGAGGCCTCCAGACCTGTATACAGTACTCAAGGTGTGGCCTGACCATTGCCTTATACAAGGGAATAATCACCTCCTTATCCCTGCTAGAAAAATTCCTGTATATCATAGACAAGACACAGTGAGCTACTCTTGCAGCCCATCTGCACTGCTCAGAGAACTTCATATCTGCCTGCACAACCACCCCCAGGTCCCTTTCATTCTCTACCACTGTCAGTGTAGTACCACAGAGTTCATACGTTGCTCTGGGGTTGCTGTTTCCCATGTGTAGTACTTTACATTTGTCAATGTTAAACTTCATTTGCCACCTCTGCTCAACCTTTCCAGAACCTGTTACAGCAGCATAGCATCAGTAGTGTCTTTAACAACCTGCCAACTTTTGTATCGTCTGCAAACTTGGACATTAAGCTTGATATACCATCATCAATATTATTTATAAATACAGAAAACAGTAATGGACCCAACACTAAACCCTGAGGGACTCCACTAATAACATTAGTCCACCATGAGCAGTGTCCATTGATTACCACTCTGTCTTCTCCCCCTCAACCACCCCTTTATCCATAGCAGCAATTTGCCTCCAATGACACACTGCTCCAATTTGTGCAGCAGTCTTCCATGTGCAACAGTATCAAAAGCCTTTCTAAGATCCAAGTATATAATATCCAAGTTATTCCCTGCATCCAGTTCTTTTGTGACTGCATCATAGTACCCAATCAAATTGGTCAGGCAAGACTTTCCCTTAACAAAACCATGCTGTGTCCGAGCTATAACTGAAGTCTTGTCTAGATGATCCTGCAGTGCTTCTTTAACCAGTGCCTCCATTAATTTTCCTGGAATAGAAGGACTTTGTTTGCAACATACAAACAAAGAATTAGTTGCAAGTAGACTGTTTATGTGAAACACTATCAAGAGATGATTTGTTCAAAAATAAAGGGAACCTGAAAACCATAAAACAAAAATGCCAACACTTGAAATAGTAGCTTTCAGGTACAATTTATGCAACCAGAAATGTTGCATATTTAATTATCTTTAGAGGTGGTAAGAGTACCACACTTTGGGAAACACTGCTCTAGTTGATGTGATTTTTTGTATTGTTTATTTGATATAAATTTATTGAATTTGTGTTTTATAATTTCAACACAGTAAACTGATAAAACTGAAAAGAACAGTAAGAAGAAAATATCAATTAAAATTAAACAAAAAATGTGGCAAAAATTTCAAGGTCCGAGGTGTTGGAACAAATATTAAAATAAATATATTTTTTGCCGGGGGGGAATTTTATTCCACTGGGGGTGAAACTCACCTCCATCATCCCCCTGGATTCATCACTGCCTGCATCTACAGACACAATCCAAAAATGTCACAGCTAAAGAGGGTGATCAAATAGAGATGATTATGATAATTGTGCATTACAAATAAAGAGGCTGATCCAAACAGATGATGAATGTAACCTGATATCAACTTTCCTTCAGATATTCATAATTTCATTCTCAAATCGGAAATGTTACTGATTCAACATGACAACATTTTGAGCAATATTTGTAGCCATGTAAAATTGAAGCCCCACAATAAAAACTAAATTATTATGATTTGTTGCATGTAGATTAAAATATTAACATCAAAACATTAACACATTACTTTTTATATTAATTCACTTCATAAACAACCTTATCATCTTGCTTTAAAATTATAGAGCTAGCTGCTCAAATTAAAAGCTCAATATATTACATAAATAATTACAATACCAATATCAAAATTCGGAACATGCCTATGGAAGAGCTGAACTATTGCACAACAATAAGACAGCTAATAATGTCTGTACAGCTAAGGTGTGTACAATTTACAGACAGGCACAGAGCAATTAAGCAACACAAATGTGTTAAACTTAGTTTTTTCCCAACTTTTGGCATCTCTCATCTTAAATCATCACTAGCTTGCCATATGCTATACTGATAAGGTGTTAAAATTCTCAGTGATGCCAATAAGTACTGAAATGGTCATTTGATGATGGAAAGGTGGATGCATTATTAATAATGTACATTATACTTCTTTTTTTTAGCAGTGCAATACAGGGCAATTCATGGTGGCAGCCTTACAATTTCAGAGATCAGCACCTTTCAATTAAATTATCTTTTTTCATTTGTCTTTAAAAAAAAAACAGATACAAGTTCCATTATAAACAATATATGTAATCTACAGACAGGCTAATAACAATCAATTACTAAAATGCTAATCTCAAAGTAAATTTCCAATGGTGCAAAGAAAACTTTACTAACTTCAGTCTTTTTTTTAAACTCATCATCATCATCAGCCATTTTCAATCCACTGCAGGATAAAGGCCTCTCCAGCAACTTTCCAGTTCCTTCTGTTTTGAGCACTGGTCATCCATTTACTACCCACAAACTCATGAATTTCATCTATCCATCTCAGCCTTTGTCTTCCACGTTTTCTTCTAGCTCCTCTTGGGTACCATTCTGTTATTTTCTTAGTCCATCTGTCATCATGTCTTTGAGCTATGTGTCCTGCCCAAGACCATTTTAGTTCTTTAGTTTTGATAAGAATGTCCTTTACTTCAGTTTGCTGCCATGTGTTTCTCTTCTTGTCTAACAGTCTGATTCCCAATATAATTCGTTCCATTCTTCGGCTGTGTAGTTCTCAGCCTCTCTTCCATTCTTTTGGTGAGTGCCCAAGTTTCACTTCCTTAAGTCATGGTAGGGAGTATACATGGGTTCATTATTTTACGTTTCAGACAAACTGGGATATTGCTCTTCAGTATGACTATATTTCCTGAATGCTATCCATCCAAAATTCATTCTTTTCTTGACTTCCAGCCATTTATCATTATTACAGCTAACAACTTATCCCAGATAAGTATATGACTCCACCTTTTCAATTACTGCTCCTTCAATCATTATTTCCCTTTCTGTGGCATACTTGTTCATCATTACTTTTGTTTTAGCCATATTCATCTTTAGTCCAAAATCCTTATTAACTGTGCATAACTGATTAAGATTTTCCTCTAATTCTTTGGGATCGTGGCTTATGACCACAATGTCATCTGGAAATCGTAAATGGTTTAGGTACTCTCCATTCACGCTGACTCCTTTCTGCGACCAGTCTAATCTTCTGAAAGCTTCCTCAAGGGCAGCTTCGGAGATAGTGTCTCCTTGTCGAACTCCTTTCTTGATTTTAAATTTCCTACTATCTTTGTCTAGTCTAATAAAGGAGGTAGCATTCTCATATATTTTCTACAAAATCATAATATGTGGGGTATCTATGCCTTGTCTTTCCAGTGCCCGAAACATTACCTTATGCTGTATGGAGTCAAATGCTTTTTCATAATCCACAAATGCCAGGCATAATGATGTTTTATATTCATTTGCTTTCTCCATTAGCTGTGATATTATGTGAAGGTGATCCTGTCTTAAAGCCAGCTTGCTCTTTCGGTTGATTCTCATCAAATATTCTTGCCTCAAATCTAATTTGCCTCAAATATAATTGGCTTGTATCTAATTCTTCAGTTTCATTTTCTGCCTACACCAAAGCTTGCAACAATTGTAAAGCAGTTATTAATCAGTCCAAACTAGAGTTTGAACAGGCTAAGAGTAGAAAACTTGCTTCTTGCCCTAATGGTAGCCAAGCATTCTGGTCTCTTGCCAAAGCTATTGGCCGCAACTTTTGCCCGTCTCTGCTCCCACCTCTGGCAAAACCAGATGGTTCTGTTGTCACTTCAGCCAATGATAAAGCTGACCTGCTAGCATCCCATTTTTATTCCAACTCATGTATTAATGATCTTGGTAAAACACCTCCCACCATTCCCAGCATGCTCCATTCAATGCCTTCTGTGGTCTTCTTCATAAGGATGTCAGAAGGAGTTTGAAAAATCTTGATGCTAAGAAAGCTCCAGGTTCCGATGGTATTTCTGAACATGTTCTCAAAACCTGTGCTCCTGAACTTACTCCTGTTCTTAGCTGCCTTTTTTTCTCTTTCCTATTCCAAAAGTGTTTTCCCTTCTGCTTGGAAAATGCTCATATCCAGCCAGTTCCAAAAAAGGGTGACAAATCCATCCCATCCAATTATCATTCCATTGCAATTATTTCTACTCTTTCTAAAGTAATGAAGACATAAATTAACCGTCACCTCAAACTATCTAGAAACCTTCCATCTGATCAATGATCAGCAGTAACAATTCTGTCAATGTTGATGCACAGGTGATATTCTGGTTTATGTTACCCATTTATAAACGAATTCAATGGAAACGTTTGGTGAAACACAAGCACTGTTACTCTTGACATCTCAAAAGCTTTCAATCGTGTTTGGCATAAAGGTCTTCTACACACGCTTCTTCCTTATGGTTTTCCAACTGTTTTTTGTAATTAGTTAACCAGTTTTCTCTCTGACCACTCACTGAGGGTGATGGTAGATGGCTCTCTATCTTCTAACTTCTCCACTAATGCTGGTGTCCCCCAAGGTTCAGTTCTTTCTCCCACTCTTTTCCTCTTTTATATTAATGACCTTCTTCCATTGACTGGAAATCCTATCCATAAGTTTTGCTGATGACAGCACATTGCATTCCAGTTTGTGAAACCTCACCCTGCTCAATGAGCTTCAACTTTCTGAATATCCCCTAACAATTCCTTAAATTCCAATCTTCAGGTAATTCTCCAGTGGGGCAAAGACAACTTAGTTGATTTCAATCCTTCTAAAAACTCAGTCCTGTCTTATATCTCGCAAAAAGAATTCTTCAGCTCCTATGCTTATCTTTGGTAACACTCCAATTTCTAGGCAAGATGATATATCTCTTTTGGGGATTACCCTGACTTCTAATCTCTCTTCACACAAGCACATTACAAATATTGCTTTCTCTGCATCAAAAAAACTTGATTTTCTCTTTCACTCTTGGAATTACTTTTCTTCCAAACAGCTGTACAAATTGCAAATCCGCCCTACCATGGAATATTGTTCCCACATCTGGGGCAGTGCCCCCAAAACCTCTCTCAGGCTTCTAGATTCCATTCAGAAGAGGGCAGTTAGTTCAATTAATGACTCATCTCTAACAGACTCTGTCCACTCTGTGTCTCATAGACGTTCTGTTCTTGCTGCATGTCTTTTCTATAGGTACTTCCACGGGCACTGTGTTCTTCTGAATTGGCTTCTACAGTGGGAGCCAGAAGTGTTCAAAGCCGCTAAGTGGATTTTTCTTATTTATTGATTTGAAATTATTGTTTTTCTGAAAACTTCTGATTTAAATTTAGTAGTACAGCATTATTTTCTGATTTTCTGATTAATCTGGTGTATTTATTCTTTATTTGGCCTTGTAATTGCATAAAAGTATCATTAAGGGTATCAAATCCATGTGTTACAAGTTGCAGCTCCGCTGAATGAGAAGTTTTTTAGCCCTATTTAGCCACTTTATTGACCATTTTTTACATCAAATTGTTTTCTATAAGTAGCTTATAGACCTAGTCAGGATCGTTAGTTTATTCTGAACTGAGACAGCGAGATTTGGAAGTTAATTAATACTTAAGTGTCTGTAGATTTATAGTTCGTAATTTGCCGCCTTTGTTATACGATACGTTATATTCCGAACTAGATAGTGTTAGTATAGTATAATATTGTCAATTAATCAGTAAAATCAATTAAGCTTGTTAAACTTCATTGTCAATTAAATTGTACTTTTAACTAAATATATATAACGACTTAGAGTACAAACGTAACATAATTAGCATTAACATTAGTAGAGGCATTTGATGCAAGAAAGCAAGCTTATGCAGCATCAGCCAAAAAAAAAATAAATAAATAAATAAACAAAAAATAACCACTTCCACTTCACCCCTCTGTTCGTTCGAAATACCTGTCCAGCTGAGCTTTAAACTTATTTAGGCTATCAACTTCCACGACAAGGGATGGAAGTCTATTCCACCAACCAACCACCCACTGGCTAAAGGCAAATTTCCGCACATCTATCCTATATCTGTCTTTTCTCAATTTGAATTTATGCCCACTCAGGTGATTATTCTGAGCAAGAGAAACAATCCATTAAGCATTGAGCATGCTCAAACCATTCAAGGCTATATACACATCTATCAGAACACCTTGCCTGTGCCTGGTCTCCAGACACTGTAATTTGCAAAACTTAAGCCTTTCTTTGTGAGAGCACCCCTTTGTTCCATTCACTAATCTTGTTGCCCTTCTCTGTACTCGTTCCAGCATCTCTACATCCTTCTTGAAATGAGGCTTCCAGACCTGTATACAGTACTCTAGGTGTGGCCTGACCATTGCCTTATACAAGGGAATAATCACCTCCTTATCCCTGCTAGAAAAATTCCTATATATCATCGACAATACCCATGAGCTACTCTTGCAGCCCATCTGCACTGATCAGAAACCTTCATATCTGCCTGCACAACCACCCCCAGGTCCCTTTCATTCTCTACCACTGTCAGTGTAGTACCACAGAGTTGATACGTTGCTCTGGGGGTTGCTGTTTCCCATATGTAGTACTTTACATTTGTCAATTTTAAACTTCATTTGCCACCTCTCAGCCCATCTGCTCAACCTTTCCAGATCCTGTTGCAGTAGCATAGTGTCAGTAGTGTCCTTGACAACCCTGCCAACCTTCGTATCGTCTGCGAACTTGGACATTAAGCTTGATATACCATCATCAATATCATTTATAAATACAGAAAACAATAATGGACCCAATACTGAACCCTGAGGGACTCCACTAATAACATTAGTCCACGATGAGCAGTGTCCATTGAATACCACTCTCTGTTTTCCCGCCCTCAACCACCCCTTTATCCATAGCAGCAATTTGCCTCCAATGCCACACTGCTCCAATTTGTGCAGCAGTCTTCCATGTGCAACAGTATCAAAAGCCTTTCTAAGATTCAAGTATATAATATCAAAGTTATTCCCTGCATCCAGTTCTTTTGTGACTGCATCATAGTATCCAATCAAATTGGTCAGGCACAAGACTTCCCCTTAACAAAACAATGCTGTGTCCGAGCTATGACTGAAGTCTTGTCTAGATGATCCTGCAGTGCTTCTTTAACCGTGCCTCCATTAATTTTCCAGGAACAGAAGTTAAACTAACAGGTCTATAATTATTTGTGTAGCCCTTTGATCCTCCTTTGTGAGTTGGGGTCACATTTGAACATCTCCAGTCCATGGGTACTTCCCCTGGTCCAAGGAAGCTCTCATAATTATGGCAAAGGGTTTGCTTACTTCCTTTGCTGCCTCCTTTAATATAACTGGATAGATCCCATCCACCCCAGGTGCCTTTCTTGTATTAACCTACAACAATTTCTCCTGCACTTTACTCTCAGTTATTACAAGATTCTCTAGCTTACTGCCGAGTTGAATACACCTCTGGCATTCCCCTCGCTGAATAACTCCTCGTGTGTGAATGTTGATGCAAAATATTCATTCAGTTTGTTAGCTATCTGAGCAGGATCATCAACAGTTGACCCATCGATATCAAGTGGACCAATCTGATTCATCCCCTTCCTTCTAGAGTTTACATAAGTAAAGAACTCTGCTGTTTTTCTTTGCATCCCTTGCCAAAGATTTCTCGTAATCTGCCTTCGCCGGCCTAACCTCCTTTGTAACTTGGTTACAGATCAACTTTATCTATCATAGGCTTCTATGTCACGTGTTAATTTGTATGTATCCCACGCATTTTTCTTCTCTGCCATATATCTCATTAGTTCATCTGACATCCACTTAGGCCTAAACCTTTAACAATATTTCTTAGTTGGTATGTAAAGCCTAGTAGCTTCCAAGAGAAGTTCTTTGAATACTTCCCATTTTGAATTTGCTGTTGGTAACATCATCAGTTGTTCCCACTGTATAGAATTTAAATACTGTCTCAGTCCATCGTAGTCGCCTTTACGAAAGCAATAACGCTTCCCTTTACCCCTAATGGTAGTTACCTCTTTGAGTAAATCCCACTTCAGCACACTGTGATAACTGCCAGCTAGTGGTTCATTTACCTGCAGATTCTTAATGCATGAAGAATCACTACTGATAATCAAATCAAGAGTATTACTCCCTCTAGTTGCCTCCCGAACATGCTGATGTAGAAAACAATCATCCAATAAATCCACAAAAGCCTTGCTAGTGTGTGAGTGACCAGCCCCCAAATTCCAGTCAATATCTGGGAAATTAAAATCCTACATTATAAGACTCTCTGATTTACTGGCCCACTATTTCCCCATACAGATTCTTATTATACTCATCAGAGTCATTAGGCCTATAGCACACTCCTACTCTCAATTTTGATCTCCCAATGCTTATGTCACACCAAACTGACTCGACACTGCACTGTCCAGCAATGTTGACTGGCTTCGCTTCCTTGGATTTTATGTATTTCTTAACTAATAGCATAACCCCTCCTCCCTTCCTACCCTGTCTATCCTTTCTGTAGACATTGTACTCCCCAAATTCCAGTTCTGCATTCCTTATATATCTGTGTGACACCACATCTCAGAAATCCCCACAATATCTGCCTTTGATGTTTTGAGCAATACCTCAAATTCATCAAATTTATTTACTAAACTCCTAGCATTGGTGTACACGCCAGTATACATGCACCTGTTCATTTTCTTAGCTACCCTAACACAACCTATGTGTTTATTTGTATCCCAATGATTCCCAGCAGTCTCTGAACTATCCTGCATCTTATTTTCCAGGCTGCGGCTCATTCCAATAGAAGCAGTGCAAGAATCACTTTCACCTCTGCCAGTGGCTACTGTTAATCTATTAGTCCTTGTATCCCCCCAATCTAGCAGTTTTCCGACCCACCTAACACTGCCTCGATAGCATCAGAAAACATTCTTGCACCCTTTCTATTTAAGTGTATCCCATCCCTGTAGAATTAATTAATACATAACTTGATACGGAAGTTATATAAAGGGAACTCGTAGAAAATTAATACTTGATACTGAAATATATATATATATATTTATAACTGTATTGGGATACAAGTTTAGGGTTATAATTTTGTACTTAAATTGAAATTAAATCATGGCTCAGACCAGAGCAGCAAAGCAAGAGGCTCAAGCTAATGGGAGTGCTGTGGCTCAGAGGAGAACTGAGGTGGGCAGTTACCCTCTGAATCACAGCCTTTTAAAATGCACTGTTTGCATAATGTTTATGGAGCAATCAGGTACGGGACATGATATTGCCATGGGGGGATGTCTTTTTGTGTGTGCGTGATGCAAGGAGTGTAACGAAATCAGGCAACAACTCAGCATTGTTATGGGCCTATATCAGAGCTTGAAGGACAGGGTAGATGCCCTCGAAGGAACTAAATTGAGGGGCCCATCAAGCTCTCGTATGCCCACATCAACGTCAGAGCTAGCACTTGTTCATCATGCAACACAGCGGCAACCCCTAAGGCAGAATGCACTGGTCCCACAGGAACTAGTAGTTGCAGGTGACTATTGTCAGGGAAACGGGAAACATGCTTTGTAAAAAGGATAGGTGGAACAGGACCAGGGTATGTCTGCAAGGGGCAAAGGTTGATGACGTAGAGTGGTTATCATCTTTTAAGAGCACAAAAGGTGATATAGTTGCCACTAATGATATCAAGAGTAGGAGACGGGCAGGATTACTTAACAAGTACAGGTCACTGTTGAAAAAAATCTGTGAATTAGGGTTGAATTTGAAATTGTCTGCAATTCTGCCCAGACACGATAGGAGGGAGTATATGATGAGAGCCTTGTTGATCAATTCGGCCCTAGAAAGATGGTTCAAGGCTCAAGGGGTAGAATTTTTTTCAGCCTGGACTGTACTTGTTAACAGGGAAAGGGAGGGAGGGAGGGAGGGAGGGGGGGAGAGAGAGAGAGAGAGAGAGAGAGAGAGAGAGAGAGAGAGAGAGAGAGAGAGACTGCTTCTACAGGGATGGGATACACTTAAATAGAAAGGGTGCAAGAATATTTGCTGATGCTATCGAGGCAGTGTTAGGTGGGTCGGAAAACTGCTAGCTTGGGGGGGATACAAGGACTAATAGATTAACAGTAGCCACTGGCAGAGGTGAAAGTGATTCTTGCACTACTTTTATTGGAATGAGCAGAAGCCTGAAAAACAAGATGCAGGATATTACAGAGACTGCTGGGAGTCATTGCGGTACAAGTAACACATGGGTTATGTTAAGGTAGCTAAGAATAGAAACAGGTGCATGTATACTTGCGAGTACACCAATGCTAAGAGTTTGGTAAATAAATTTGATGAATTTGAGGTATTGCTCAAAGCATCAAAGGCAGATATTGTTGGGATATCAGAGATGGGGGGTGTCACACATATAAGGAATGCAGAACTGGAATTTGGGGAGTACAACGTCTACAGAAAGGATAGACAGGATAGGAAGGGAGAAGGGGTTATGGTATTAGTTAAGAAACACATAAAATCCAAGGAAGTGAAGCCAATTGATATCGCTGGACAATGCAGTGTCGAGTCAGTTTGGTGTGACATAAGCACTGGGAGATCAAAATTGAGAGTAGGAGTGTGCTATAGGCCTAATGACTCTGATGAGTATAATAAGAAACTGTACAGGGAAATAGTGGGCCAGTACATCAGAGAGCCTTATAATGGGGGATTTTAATTTCCCTGATATAGACTGGAATTTGTGGGTTGGTCACTCACACACTTGCAAGGCTTTTGTGTGGGAGGCAACTAGAGGGAGTAATACTCTTAATTTGATTATCAGTAGTGATTCTTCATGCATTAAGAATCTTCTGATAAAGGAACCACTAGGTGGCAGTGATCACAGTGTGCTGAAGTGGGATTTACTCAAAGAGGTAACAACCATCAGGGGTAAAGGGAAGAGTTATTGCTTTCGTAAAGGCGACTACGATGGTCTGAGACAGTATTTAAATTCTATACAGTGGGACCAACTGAAGATGTTACCAACAGCAAATTCAAAATGGGAAGCATTCAAAGAACTTATCTTGGAAGCTACTAGGCTTTACATACCAACTAAGAAATATTGTTCAAGGTTTAGGCCTAAATGGATGTCTGATGAACTAATGAGACATAAGACAGAGAAAAAAAATGCATGGTATACATATAAGTTAACACATGACACAGAAGCCTATGAGAGATACAAGTTGATCTGTAACCAAGTTACAAAGGAGGTCATGCAGGCAAAGGCAGATTACAAGAAATCTTTGGCAGGGGATGCAAAGAAAAACAGCAAAGAGTTCTTTACTTATGTAAACTCTAGAAGGAAGGGGATGAATCAGATTGGTCCACTTGATATCGATGGGTCAACTGTTGATGATCCTGCTCAGGTAGCTAACAAACTAAATGAATATTTTGCATCGACATTCACACATAAGGAGTTATTGAGCGAGGGAAATGCCAGAGGTGTATTCAACCCTGGCAGTAAGCTAGAGAATCTTGTAATAACTGAGAGTAAAGTGGATGAGAAATTGTTGAAGATAAACACAAGAAAGGCACCCGGGGTGGATTGGATCTATCCAGTTATATTAAAGGAGGCAGCAAAGGAAGTAAGCAAACCCTTAGCCATAATTATGAGAGCTTCCTTTGACTCAGGGGGGTACCCACAGACCAGAGATGTGCAAATGTGACCCCAATTCACAAAGGAGGATCAAAGGTCGACACAAGTAATTATAGACCTGTGAGTTTAACTTCTGTTCCAAGGAAATTAATGGAGGCACTGGTAAAAAAAATCACTGCAGGATCATCTAGACAAGACTTCAGTTATAGCTCGGACACAGCATGTTTTGTTAAGGGGAAGTCTTGCCTGACCAATTTGATTGGATACTATGATGCAGTGCCAAAAGAACTGGATGCAGGGAATAACTCTGATATTATATATTTGGATCTTAGAAAGGGTTTTGATACTGTAGAACATGGAAGACTGCTGCACAAATTGGAGCAGTGTGGCATTGGAGGCAAATTGCTGCTATGGATAAAGGAGTGGTTGAGTGGAAGAAGACAGAGTGGTAATCAATGGACACTGCTCATCGTGGACTAATGTTATTAGTGGAGTCCCTCAGGGTTCAGTGTCGGGTCCATTATTGTTTTCTGTATTTATAAATGATATTGATGATGGTATATCAAGCTTAATGTCCAAGTCTGCAGATGATAGAAAGGTTGGCAGGGTTGTCAAGGACACTACTGATACTATGCTGCTGCAACAGGATCTGGAAAGGTGGAGCAGATGGGCTGAAAGGTGGCAAATAAAGTTTAACATTGACAAATGTAAAGTTCTACATAAAAAAAAAAAAAAAAAAAAAAAAAGTGCAGCCATTATCAACCTACTACAGGATGGAAGCCTCCTCAACAATTCATGCTGAGGGAAATGGACCCTAATCTGCCACGCTGGTCCAGTGCGGGTTGGAAGATCGACCGTATTCAGCAGTCAGGGGCTGGAACCCCGGTCTACTCAAAGAGCGTGTGCTACTGCACTCCCGCTCCTGACCACTCGGCTACGGAGGCCGTAAGTTCTACATATAGGAAACAGCAACCCCAGAGCAACATATCAACTCTGTGGTACTACACTGACAGTGGTAGAGAATGAAAAGGACCTGGAGGTAATTGTGCAGGCAGATATGAAGTTCTCTGAGCAGAGCAGACGGGCTGCAAGAGTAGCTCATGGTGTCTTGTCAATGATATACAGGAATTTTTCTAGCAGGGATAAGGAGGTGATTATTCCCTTGTATAAGGCAATGGTCAGACCACACCTTGAGTACTGTATACAGGTCTGGAGGCCTCATTTCAAGAAGGATGTAGAGTTGCTGGAACAAGTATACAGAGAAGGGAACAAGGTTTGTGAATGGAACAAAGGGGTGTTCTTACAAAGAAAGGCTTAAGTTTTGCAAATTACAGTGTCTGGAGACTAGGCACCAGCGACGTGATCTGATAGAGGTGCATAAAGCCTTAAATGGTTTGAGCATGCTCAATGCTGATGGGATTCTTCCTCTTGCTCAGAATAATCATCTGAGAGAGAATAAATTCAAATTGAGGAAAGACAGATGTAGGATAGATGTGGGGAAATTTGCCTTTAGCCTGCGGGTAGTTGGTTGGTGGAACAGACTTCCATTCCTTGTCGTGGAAGTTGATAACCTAAATAAATTTAAGGCTCAGCTGGACAGGTATTTCAGACGAATGAAGGGATGAAGTGGTTTTTTTTTTTTTTTTTGGCTGATGTTGCATAAGCTTGCTTTCTTGCATCATATGCCTCTACTAATGCTAATATTTCCTGCTCTCTCTTTCAAAACAGTCTGAACACGTGATGCAGCCAGCCAACATCCATTTACTGTCTAACTTCAAACTCGCAGAACCAAATTTTCATCTTTCTCGTTTATTCATTCAACTTCCATTTTCTTGAACAACGTTTTCCCTTCATACGTATTTCCTGAAAATCACAGTCTACTAAAGTTTAAGTCTAATGTCATCAAATATCTTCTTTCGTCTTCTCAACCTCTAACCCATGCATGGTACTAAGTACTGGAACTTCTAATACCTGTCGTGTTTGAAGTTTTCATAAAAAAAAAAAAAAAAAGCTCAAGAAATTGACAAAGAAATTTAAACTGTATTGGCAGAACTGTCCATGCTATGACTGTAAAAAAGTGGGCACGGGAGTTCCAGTGTGGTCATACAAGTGTCTTTGATGAACCAAGAGAAGTTGTTATTGTTGTTATTTGGCTTTTAGGAGCATTAGCAACTAAGGCCATATTGCTCCAGGGATATGCGGTGGTCAATCCCTGACCTTTCCGCATCCTCCGTATTTGGTGGTCACGGGTTCGAACCTCAGTCTAATCAAGAAGCGTGTGCTACGCACTGCTGCTCCTGCCCACGTGGCTACGGAGCCGCCACCAAGAGAAGGAAAGCTATCGACATCCACAGACAGTGAGACGGTTGCAAAGGTTGAGCAGCTGGTGCTGAGTGACGGACGTGTGACTGTTCATTTCATCGCAAAAGCAGTGGGAATTAGTTATGGGTCTGCCCACAGCATTTTACATGGCCATCTGCACATGTCTAAGGTCTCCGCACAATGGGTTCCAAGTTTGCTGATGCTTTTGCAGAAGCAATGTCGAATGCAATGTTCTCGCCAACTGTTGGATTTGTGTAATGTGGATGTTGAGGACTTTTTTGATCGGATGGTGACAAGGATGGTGAAGATTTGGATGATCGGATGGTGATGATTTGGGTGTACCATTATGATCTGGAGACCAAAGTCATGTCAAACCATTGCGTGGACACTGCTTTGATTCATCTCAGGAAGTCATCAATGAAGTGGAATCGTGGTTTCAGGCAAAAATTGCGGACCTCATGTCACCCCTTTGTGAGCTGGGGATTCATTGGCACATCCGCAGCCTGCAGGGACCTCCCCTGAATTCAAGGATGCTCTTATAATTATGGCTAAGATTTGCTTACTTCCTTCACTTCTTAAATAGAATTAAATATATTAATTAAATATAATTGGATGGATCCCGATTATATTTCCTCTCAGTTATTACAAAATAATTTCGCTGCCTATTAGAGTTTGATAAATTTCTGGCATTCACTTCCCTAAAGAATTCCTCGTGTGAATGTAGACGCAAAATACTTATTCAGTTGCAATATACTTATTGCAAAATACTTATGCAAAATACTTATTCAGCAACCTGAGCAGGATGATCAACAGTTGAACCACTGACTTCTATGATCAAGGCATTAAACAACTGATCCATAGATGGGAGAAATGTGTTACTATACATGGAGAGTACACAGAAAAGGATTAAAGTGCCTGTGAAGGTTCACCTTTCTAGGGCTATTATTTCTAGGTAAGGGTACAAACTAAACTTTTTGATACCCCCCCTCATATAAGCTTGCTTTCTTGCATCATGCCTCTACTAATGCTAATTTCTAGACAGACAAGACCACATCTCCATTAGGAATTGCTCAGCTTTCTAATCTCCCTCCCTCCCTCCCTCTTGCTCTCAGCATAAGCATGTCACGAATATCACTTACTCTGCATTCTGAATATTGACCCTCTTTTTTCCTTTCAGCATATTTTTGTTCTTAAAAACTAGTCACTATGTATAATTTAAAATTGCCCTACCATGAAATATTATTCCCAAATCTGGGATGGTGCTCCCAAAACCAGTCTCAGGCTCCTTGATTATATCCAGGGATACAACACCAGATGGAAGTTTCTTCCAACAATCAGTCTCTAGCTGAAAGCAAATTTCTGCATAAAAAAGTAAAAAGCAAATTGCAGCCATTATCAACCCACTGCAGGATGGAAGCCTCCTCAACAATTCATGCTGAGGGAAATGGACCATAATCTGCCCCGCTAGTCCAGTGCGGGTTGGCAGATCGACCATATTCAGCAGTCAGGGGCTTGAACCCCAGTCTACTCAAAGAGTGTGTGCTACTGCACTCCCGCTCTTGACCATCCTGCAATCATCCTTTTTCAACTTAAATTTATGTCCCCTTAAGGGTCTAACAAAGAGTAAGGATGTCATCAGAATTTAGTTTACTCAATCCATTTGAAGCTTTAAACATTTCAATCAGGTTTCCTCACAAGTGCCTAAAATTGAAGTCATTCTTGATAACAGTATCTTTTTGTGTCCTTGACTAATCTTACTATTCTCTGCACTCTTTCCAAGACATCTGCATCCTTCCTACAAGATCTGCAGACCTGTATATAATATTTAGCATTAGTAGAGGTATATGATGCAAGAAAGCAAGCTTATGCAGCATCAGCCAAAAAAAAAAATTTAATCCCAACCCACCCCCAATAATCAACATGCAGCCTAACCATTGCCTTTTACAATGAGATAACCACCTCTTTGTCCCTGCTTCCAATATTCTTGTATTTCATTGACAGAACCTCATGAGCTCTCCTAGCAGCCTGTCTGCACTACTCAGAGACCGTTATGTAAACCTGTACAATTAGCCCCTTTATTTTAACTTAAGCTTGTTTACTTGCATTAGTTTCCCATTTGGTTGAAGCATTGCTACCTTCACATCTTAGGAATATCAATTTTTGTTACCATAATCAAGAACTCTTGAGGTGTGTGCAAGTTTTGTTGCTTTATCATAAAATAAGTGCATGCCTATATTACCCTTATCCCCCACCCCAAATGGCAGTTTCTCTAATCCCTTAACACTTTCATTGCTTCCTGAAGGCAAATATGCTTCAGATTTTAATCCAGGTGAAGGGAAAACCATCCTAATTTTAGAATTTTCTTCCAATTTGACAGAACCAGATATTTCTGTTAAGCAACCTTCACTATAGGCTGCTTAATTCAGTCACAGTGAGAATAAAGCCCAAAAATGTTTCTGCCCTTTCCAATCCAGATTGGCTCAATCCCAGGTCAAAAAGGTTTTCAGAAAAGTCTGGAAAATGTGTTAAGGCTCCTCAGTGATACTGAGAAAGACCTTGCAGCACCTTTGTTTAAATATATTTCTATCTCTAAAAAATATATTCCTTCAACCTACTGGAGAGACACAGTGGTAAAAAATTCTCTCACCAAATACCTTGCAGGGTTCCTCAAGTCTTGAGTTAATCCCACAAAGCATTCACCATATAGTCCCTCCTATCATTCCCAGATAGTATTGCAGGTGCATACATTGACTTAAATCATGGCATTTTTTCAGCATGATTTTATATTTATCCGACAAATCATCAGTTCACATGTGCTTAACATTCTTAGTTCCCACATGAATAATAATGCTCTCTTTAACCCTCAAGCCTTGAAAATCATTGGTAAGGGTATCAATTAGCACTCCCTTCAGACACGCCCTCATTCTAGTCTACCCATCTTCACTGCATAAAATGTGACTCATTTCCCTGAAAATGGAATCTCCCAATAAAACAAGCTTCCTGAACCAAAGCAGTATGAATTTGATTATTCTGGTCTGTAGCCTTAATCAGAATTGCTTCTCTTGGCTGGTCACTACATACATGAGCCCTCTGTTTTGTCCATAGGGCATCTCCCCATTTCTTCAGACTATTTCATCTACTGATGCACCAAGTTGGAATTTGAGACTAAAAAACTAACAGAGTATCTGTGACATTGAAACTTGGGAGAAGTACAAAGGAAGTAAATAATGCTATAGGGGTAAGAAAAATACATTCTCAGTATAGTTAAATTTTCTTAGAATGTTTGGGTAATACAGCAAAAGTATTCAGTTGTCCAAATACTAAATTTAAAAACATAATATAGCCACATGGCATCACTACATCATGTCTATAAATTTGTGTTCTATGATTATAAGCCATATTTAATTTGATGTAAAACCACAGCTGCTGTATGAAAACATCTGTACTCTGAGATAAAAACCCTGATACAATTTAAATATGACTGACATTCACAAGAATTGAAATATTAAGTCACTAAAAATTAGCCCTCATACTTTATTTAATATATACCCAAAAGCTCTGCACTGCCAATGCATGCATAAAAACACACATTCCTTTAAGCATTTGTGTTTATATCAGTCATAAAATTAAAAATAATCAACTGATGTATGCAATATATATTTCCAATATATAGGGAAATACACAGGGCTCTCGTTAGCCCTCAAAAATATAGACAGATATAGGAAATTTAAAAAGAAAGATAAAGGATAGAAAGAAAATGAAAGAAAGGTAAAAAATAAGATCAAAAAGATATTGAAAATGGATAATAAAAAATAAAGATTTAAAAAAATACACATACAGCACACAATTAGGTGATATCTCTCCCCAAATGGGAGAGATATCACCTAATTGTGTGCTGTATTTTCTTTGTTTTTTTAGGTGATATCTCTCCTCAAATGGGGAGAGATATCACCAAACGAGCAAATACTTTACTGTGTACATTAATATTGTTAATATTGTACTGCACAGAATAGGATCAGAATATAAAAATTGCTGGACATACAAGACATTACACACAGGAAAATGATGTTTCTAATACATAAAATAAGAAAAGTAGTATATTTATGGAGGAAAATTTTTGTTACTTTTAGTGAAAGCATGTATATGTAATTCGCAATTAACAAGTCACCAAAATTTAAATCAATACTTAAAATTAATAAGCGCATTTTCCTAAACTACTGTAAATATTACGTACCTGTCAAATGGGGCATATATTTTAACCAGGAAGTCATCTGAATTTAATACCAAACAAGAATGGCATTACACATTTCACTTGGAATGGCTGTTATTAAAAGTCCAAAAACAAATTCCCTCAGATGAGAGGATGTCAAAATACTCATGTAAGCATCTTAACTCACGACAAGAGTCGCCACCTACTGCTCAAATTTAGGCTAATATTTGTCAAATAACAGCATTATTTAAATCAGCAGAGTACATTACACTGTCTCTAAAATCGTCGAAATCATCAAGCATTAGATTTGCTGAAAATAAATTTCCTCGTTTGAAAGCAGAACTGTTTTTGAACGTTCAAGGTAATAAAACTGCGTAACAGCAAATGATTCCAAGGGGAGGAAAATCCACGTACTATTTACAAAACTTTTGCGACAAATTCACAAACCTGCTAATAAATAAGCTTTGGAAGGTTATATAACAAATTTTAACCATTATGAAATATTTAAGATTTTTCTCCTTTTAAACTCACTGCATACGTTAGAAAAGTGCAATAAATGAAAATATCAGGTTGTGCTAACATAAATTAGACAGTTTAGTATTAGTAGTGACAAATGATGAAAGAACGCAAGCTTATACAGATTCAGACAAAAAAAAAAAAAAAATCCATTTCACCTATCCACCCCCTCCAACAGTTTGTCTATTTTATTTAATTACTGGGGTCGGGTTTGAAATAATCAATATAGACTAAAGCGGGACACCATTATAACGCGATCCCGCTATACATTGAACGTTCCATCACGATTCCTATTGATGCTACGGTTGAATTAAAGAAAATCCAACCAAAAAAAGTTTCGGATTTACAATTGCGGTGAATTTTATTCATCATGAGCCTGTTCAGGTGACTTTTTTTTTTTTTTTTAAATAAAAAAAAAAAAAAGAAAGAAGAAAATAATTTATTAAATCAAAGCAAAAAAAAAAAATTAAAAATAATTTATATCGATGGTTCAACTGTTCATGATCCTGCTCAGGTAGCTAACAAACTAAATCAATATTTTGCATCTACATTCACACATGAGGGGTTATTCAGGAAGGGGAATACCATTGATGAAGTAAACACTGGCAGTGAGCTAGATGATCCTGTAATCCTGTTGAGTCAGTTTGGTGTGACATAAGCACTGCAAAAGCAAAAATACGAGTAGGAGTGTGTTATAGGCCTAATGACTCGAATGAGTACAATGAACAATTGTACAGAGAAATAGAGTGGGCCAGTAAATCAGAATGTCTTATAATGGGGGATTTTAACTTCCCAGATATTGACTGGAACTTGTGGGTTGGTCACTCACACACTAGTCAGACTTTTGTGGATTTATTGGATGATTGTTTTCTGCAGCAGCATGTTCGAGAGGCAACCAGAGAAAGTAATACTCTTGATCTGGTTATCAGCAGTGATCATTCGTGTATTAAGAATTTGCAGATAAAGGAACCACTAGGTGGCAGTGATCACAGTGTGCTGAAGTGGGATTTACTCAAAGAGGTAACTACCGTCAGGGGTAAAGGAAAGGGTTTTTGCTTCCGTAAAGGGGAGTACAGTGGTCTCAGACAGTTTTTAAATTCTGTACAGTGGGATCAACTGACGATGTTACAAACAGTAAATTCTAAGTGGGAAGCATTCAAGGAATTAATCGTGGAAGCTACTAGACTTTTCATACCGATGAAGAAATATTGTTCAAGGTTTAGGCCTAAATGGTTATCAAATGAACTAATGAGACTCGTGACAGAGAAGAAAAATGCATGGGATGCATATAAATTATCAGGCGACGCAGAAGCCTGTAGCAGATATAAGCTAGTCTGTAATCAGGTCACAAAGGAGGTTCGGCAGGCAAAGGCGGATTACGAGAAATCTTTGGCAAAAGATGCTAAGAAAAACAGCAAGGATTTCTTTACTTATATAAACTCTAAAAGGAAGGGGATGAATCTGATTGGTCCACTTGACATCGATGGTTCGACTGTTGATGATCCTGCTCAGATAGCAAACAAACTGAATGAGTATTTTGCATCTACATTCACACGTGAGGAATTATTACAGTTTGAAAATGGAAGAAGGTTATCAAATTGTAGCAGTGTGCTTAATGATTTTGTAATAACTGAGAGCAAAGTGGAGGAGAAATTGTTGAAGTTAAACATAAGAAAGGCACCTGGGGTGGATGGGATCTATCCAGTTATATTAAAGGAGGCGGCAAAGCAACTAAGCAAACCCTTAGCCATAATTATGAGAGCATCCTTGGATTCAGGGGAGGTTCCCACGGACTGGAGATGTGCAAATGTATCCCCAATTCACAAAGGAGGTTCGAAGGGTGACACGAGTAATTACAGACCAGTTAGTTTAACTTCTGTTCCGGGTAAAATAATGGAGTCACTGGTTAAAGATGCATTGCAGGATCATCTAGACAAGACTGCAGCAATAATTCAGACACAGCATGGGTTTGTTAAGGGAAAGTCTTGTCTGACAAATTTGATTGGTTATTATGATGTGGTCACAAAGGAACTGGATGCAAAAAATAATTTTGATATCATATACTTGGATTTCAGGAAAGCTTTTGACACTGTTGCGCATGGAAGACTACTGTACAAATTGGAGCAGAATGGTATTAAGGGTAAGTTGCTACAATGGATAAAAGGATGGTTAAGTAGGAGAAGACAGAGGGTGGTAATCAATGGGTGCTGCTCTTCGTGGACTAATGTTATTAGTGGAGTCCCACAGGGTTCGGTGTTGGGTCCACTGTTGTTTTGTATATTTATCAATGATATTGATGAAGGTATATCAGGCTTAATGTCGAAGTTTGCAGATGACACGAAGGTTGGCAGGGTTGTTAATGACAGTCATGACAGTGTGCTACTGCAACAGGATCTAGATAATTTGGGCAGATGGGCTAAGAAGTGGCAACTGAAGTTTAACCTTGACAAATGCAAAGTACTGCATATGGGTAGAAGTAACCCCAGAGAAACGTACCAACTGTGTGGTACTACACTTAAGGTGGTAGAAAATTAAAAAGACCTGGGAATAATTGTGCAGTCAGATATGAAGTTTTCTGAGCAATGCAGACAGGCTGCTAGGGCAGGTCATGGGGTTTTGTCAATGATATATAGGAATTTTGCTAGCAGGGAAAAGGAGATGATTGTCCCTCTGTATAAGGCAATGGTCAGGCCAGGCCTTGAGTACTGCGTACAGGTCTGGAGGCCTCATTTTAGGAAGGATGTAGATTTGCTTGAGCGTGTACAGAGAAGAGCAACACGATTGGTGAGGGGAATGAAGGGATCTTCTTACCAAGAGAGGCTTAAGTTCTGCAAATTGCAGTGGCTGGAGACTAGGCACCTGTGCGGTGATCTGATTGAGGTCTATAAGGCCTTGAATGGGTTGAGCACGCTGAATTCTGATGGGATCCTCCCACTTGTTCAGAATACGAACCTACGGGGACATAAGTTCAAATTAAGAAAGGATAGATGTAGAATAGATGTGCGGAAATTTGCCGTTAGCCAGCGGGTGGTTAATTGCTGGAACAAACTTCCATCTGTCGTTGTGGAAGTTGATAGGTTAAATAAATTTAAGGAGGAACTGGACAGGCATTTGGAGGGTATGGTGTGATTTTTTTTTTTTTTTTTGGCTGATGCTGCATAAGCTCCTACACTTGCTTTCTTGCATCAAGTGCCACTACTACTACTACTACTAATAATAATAATTGAGAGTAAAGTGGAGGAGAAATTGTTGAAGATAAACACAAGAAAGGCACCCGGGGTGGATGGGATCTATCCAGTTATATTAAAGGAGGCAGCAAAGGAAGTAAGCAATCCATTAGCCATAATTATGAGAGCTTCCTTGGACTCGGGGGAGGTACCCACAGACTGGAGATGTGCAAATGTAACCCCAATTCACAAAGGAGGATCAAAGGCTGACACAAGTAATTATAGACCTGTGAGTTTAACTTCTGTTCCAGGAAAATTGATGGAAGCACTGGTTAAAGCACTGCAGGATCATCTTGACAAGAATTCAGTTATAGCTCAGACACAGCATGGTTTTGTTAAGTGAAGGTCTTGCCTGACCAATTTGATTGGATACTATGATGTAGTCACAAAAGAATTAGATGCAGGGAATGCCAAGGGTTCACTTTGGTTCAATGGCACTACCAAGGATATAGGGAAGGCTTTATGATATGATAGCAGAGCAGGAGCTTATGTTTCATAATCAACCTGGAGAGGAGTCCACCTTTTGGACAGTAAATGGTGAATCAAACATAGACGTAACTCTTACAAACTAAACTGGCACTAGATTTGTCTGTGGATGGAAAGTCAAATTTGACTGGGTATCGAGTGATCATAGTGCGATATTTTATGAAATCAATACACATAGGGAAACAATGTTGGCTTGAATCAATTACAGCGCTTTTCTGTTAAGCATGCAAACTTGGAGATAAGTCTTCATGACAGGTGAGAACTCTGTGGAGTTTTTGCAAAAACTTATCTATGATGTGTGTGTAGCTGCTATGATAAAACATAGACCAGTTAAGTGGTGGACACCTCAGCTTACTCTATTGAAAAAACAGGTTAATAAGGCTAGGAAGCAATTTCAGAAGAGCAAACATGGGAAAGTGCCTTGGAAGTTATTCGATTAAAGAAAGACTATCAAAGTCTTCGTAATAAGTATGTCCACGCTATCGCTAAACAAAAATATGACTGCTGGAAAACATTGGAAAAAAAAGCAGGAAATAATGACCCCTGGGGGTTGGTTTATAAAATTTGTACTGGCAAATTCAGAGCAGCTGCTGATGTTATATATTCTAGTGGCAAGGGCACCACTGAGACGTATAGTTGGGAAGATTCCACGAGTGCAACCTTAGATCACCTTATGCGTAATGATAACATGGCTGAAAACCCATGTGTTAATCTAGAACACAACCCCAGAGGCTCACATCTAGTGAGTATGGGCTTGGCACACCCAAGGGCCTGAACTGAATATCATCATTCTTCTCTTTCTTGATGATTCCCTTCTATTTCTGACTGACTCACTCTCTCTCTCTCTCACAGGGTAACTCGGGAATTTTTTTTTGGCTGAGGCAGAATAAGCCTCAGGCTTCCTTGCACCATACGGCTAATAATAATAATAATATTGTCATATGCAGGCATTGAATGAGTCACATGGTAACAACACTGAAGAATTACCCTTTACCCATGATGAACTTCTCGCCATTGTTAAGTCCATTAAAAATAACAAATGTCCAGGTATGGACCTACTGGAGGGAAAGGTAATCAAAAAGTTCTCTAATCTTTATTCAAATGAATTGTTACAAGTTTTTAATAACTGTCTAAGAGATGGTGTATTTCCATCTCCTTGGAAGGATGCACTGCTCAAGATTATCCTTAAATCTCTATCCAAGCCAAGAAGTTCACCTGCTTCATATAGACCTATTGCATTGCTTCCTGGTCTTGGTAAAGTTTATGAGAAGCTTTTAAGCTATGCAGATTGCTATCTACCAAAACAGTAATATTGGCATTTCTAACAAGCAATATGGTTTCACTCCTAGGTACTGAGGATGCGCTTCACTCTTTAGTTTGCAATGTTCGGGAATCAAATTATAAATATACCTTGGGAATTTTTGTAGACTTTGCAGGTGCCTTTGATTCCATTAGTTGGGACAGTGTACTGATGATGTTGCATGGCTAAATGTTCTTTTAATATTTTCTCTATAATTAAGGATTACTTTAGGGATTGCACAGTAACAATTAAGTCTAATTTTGGATCAATTACACATTGTGTGACTTGAGGCTGCCTGCAGGAATCCATCTTTGGTCCTTTAATGTGGAACTTGGTTTTGGAAGATTGGCTCAAGAGAGAATTTGATCACTCACACACAATAGCTTATGCAGATGATATAGTAATACTTGTGCACGGAAACACCAGAAAGGAGCTTGAAATGAGATCTGATTGCATATTGAAAGAATTATGCAAATGGTGTAATTTATATAGGTTGACAATCTCTACATCCAAAATTAAAATCATGATGTTGAAGGATAAACTGGCTCTTAGTAGACCTCCCCTCGTAAGGTTTAATGGTATTTCCTTACAGCAGGTGTTAATGATTAAATACTTGGGAATATGTATTGCTAGTGGTTTGAACCTCTGATACATTAATTATATATCAGATATATTAATTATATATCAGAGAAAGTGAAGAAATTTATTGCAATGATCTCAAGAATAATGCGGGTGGAATGGGGGATAAAGGGGAAAGCACTCCATTTGATTTATGATTGCATTTTTCTGCCAATTGTTACGTATGGTGCATCAATCTGGGTTGGCCATGCAATCAAAGTAAGCAACACCAGAAAGCTCTATTCTATACATCGGGTTATGTTACTCAAAATGGTTATGGCCTGCAGAAGGTGAGAAGAAGTATAAATGTTGATACTCTGTTTCCTTAATGGGTGGGTGTCCACTTCTGCTCTTGCCAATGCAGTTGGTAAGAAGCCTTAGTTGTTTTTCTTGGACTTGATTCTGCAATAACATCTTCTTCCAGCTTGGTTTTGCTGGTTAATATGAGTAACTTCTGTTGAGCTCTCTGGCTGCTGGTAGATGGCTGTTCGTTGAACTTTTTATCTTTTGGAGAATACCAGGGATAATCAATCTCTAGGATGTGATGCTTGTGCTCACTGTGAAAGGGTCTCTTCATCAGTTTCTGTTGTAGCCTACTTGTCCAGCTCATTGTGATGGTTAGTCTCTAGGATGTGATGCTTGTGCTCATCTGTGGACAGTGTCTCTTCATCGGTTTCTGCTGTAGCCTACTTTCCAGGTTGTTCTGCTGTAGCTGAGGGGATGACCGTTGCACAGTAAGTTGATTTGTAATGTGAATGTGAAATTTGTATTGTTAATAATTGTTTAGTGTACTATACTATTTCTATATGTACGGCAGATTTGCCAGTTTTTTTTGGCTAGAGGCCGCTTTACTCAATAAATGAAAAAAAAAAAAAAAAAAAATGAAAATGACTACAGAGTACTCAAACAGTTTTTTGAGTACTCTGTAGTACTCAGACCAACTAATGGTAATACCATTAGTTGGTCCTGCTACACAGGACCAACTAATGATATTACCAACAACAAATTCTAAATGGGAAGTATTCGGGGAAGTAATCAAAGAAGCTTCTAGGCTTTTCCTACCAACAACGAAATACCGTTCAAGGGTTAGACCTAAATGGATGTCACATGAATTACTAAGACACATGACAGAGAAGAAAAGTGCACGGGATGCACATAAATTACCATATGATTCAGAAGCCTATAGTACAGGGGTGGCGAATCTTTTTAAGGGTGCGTGCCAAAATTGGCTAAATCTTTTAAAAGATTACCGTGTGCCCATCAAAATTTTTCGCATGCCTCTTGGAAAGCAATATTCAAGACTGTGTGATTAAATGTCTAGAGGTGGGAAGGAGCAGCAGTGCGTAGCACATGCTTCTCGATTAGACTGGGGTTCGGGCCCGTCACCACCAAATACAGAGGATGCGGAAAGGTCAGGGAATGACCACCGCATATTCCCGGAGCAATATGGCCTTAGTTGCTAATGCTCCTAAAAACCAAATAACAAACAAACAAACAGCAACTCTGACTTCAAACAGATCACTGCATGAATACAGCTATTTACTGAATGGTATGACATCACTACATGCCTGGCAGAAAGAATGGACACGTGCAGGTCACAACTCAAGGTGGATTCCTGGAGTGATGTTGTTTCGAAGTTTGAAAAATTTTTTTGAGACGGTCTGAATTCTGCGTGCCTAAGAAATCTGTATGTGTGCCACTTTGGGCATGCCTGCCATGGGTCCACCACCCTTGCTATAGTAAATATAAATTAGAAAGCTAGGGCAGATTATGAGAAGTCTCTGGCAAAGAAAAATAGCAAAGACTTCTAAGCTTATATTAACAGTAGAAGGAAGGGATTGAATCACATTGGGTCACTTGATATTTATGGGTTAACTGTTGATGACCCTTCTAAGGTTGTGGACAAATTAAATAGGTATCTTGCATCTACATTCACATATGAGGAATTCTTTAGGGGAGGGGATGCCAAAAGTTTATCAGACTCTAATGAGGAATTAAATGAACTGTGATAACTGAAAACAAAGTACAGGAGAAATTGTTGAGGATGGACAAAAATAAAGGCATCTGAGGCAGATGAAATCTATATGAAATTATATTAAGGAGGCAGCAAAGAAGTAAGCAAACCCTCAGGCATAATTATGAAAGCAAAGAAGGATTCAGGCATCCTTAGATTCAGGTCCCTATAGGCTGGAGAAGTGTGAATATATCCACAATTCATAAAGGGGGATCAAAAGATGAAATGAGTAATTAGACCTGTAAGCATAACATCTGTTTCAGGGAAAATAATGGAATCAATGGTTGAAGTAATGCAGGACCATTTGGACAGTCATGCAATTATACTGAAATCACAGCATGGATGTCTCAAGGGGCAGTCTTCTCTAATCAAATTGATTGGTTACTATGATGCAGTGACCAATGAACTGGATACAAAAAATAATTTTGACATCATATTCTTAGATTTCAGGAAGGCTTTTAACACTGTTGCACATAAAAGACTGCTGTACAAACTTCAGCAATGTGGCAATAAGGGCAAGTTACTGCTACGGATAAAGGGATGTTAAGTGGAAGAAGACAGAGTGGTCATCAATGGGCACTATCCTTCATGAACTAATGTCATTAGTGGAGTTGCCCAAGGTTTGCTGAGTCCATTGTTGTTTTCAATATTTTTCAATGCTATTGATGAAGGTATATCAGACTTAATGTCTAAGTTTGCAGATGATACAATGGTTGGCAGGGTGGTTAACGACAGTCATCAGGGTGAGCTACTACAACAAGATCCAGGAAAGTTGGGTTGACGGGATGAGAAATGGCAACTGAAGTTTAACATTAACAAATGCAAGGTAGTGCACAATGGTAACAGTAACCCCAGAGTAACTTATCAACTGCATGGTACTACACTCAGGATACTGGAGAATGAAACAGACCTGGGGGTAATTGTGCAGTCAGACACGAAATTCTCTGAGCAGTGCAGACATGCTGCCAGGAAAGCCAATGGGGTTTTTTCAATGAGATATAGAAACTTTGCTAGCAGAGATAAGGAGGTGATTATCCCTTTATATAAGGCCAAGGTTAGGATGCATTTTGTGTACTCTATATCCTGAGGCCTCACTTTAGGAAGTGAAGTAGATCTGCTGGAATGTGTGCAGAGAAGGGCAACCACATTGGTGGAAGGCACAAAAGGGTACTCTTACCTAGAAAGGCTTCATTTCTGCAAATCACAGTGTCTCAAGACCAGGCATCGGCAGGCAATCTGACTCAGGAGTTTAAAGCCTTGACTGGATTGGGTAAGCTGAATGTTAATGGTACTCTTCCACTTGCCGAGACTACACACGAGAGGGCATAAATTCAAGTTGGGGAAGGATGGTTACAGGATAGATGTGCAGAAGTTTGCCTTCGGCCAAAGGGTAGTGATTGCTGGAACAAGTTTCCATCTGTTGATGTGGAAGTGGATAGTTTGAATAAATTCAAGGAAGAACTAGATAAACTATTGGGGGGGGGGGATGGATAGGCGAAATGGTTTTGTTTTTGTTGGCTGATGCTGTATAAGCTTGCTTCATCATCTGTCACCATTAATACTAATACCATAATTTTAGCTGAAGCACTAGATATTATGTTTTCTGCCCTAACTGACTGGAGGAAAGAATGGGAATGTAGCAGATGTGCAGAAACAAAATGCTTTTGCTTTCTACTTAAAAGTCATTGTTTTATACTTATTTTATACACACATACAGTGATCACTGAATTATGACCACCTACCTAATACAGCTGTTATTTGCACAGATATTGACTCCACTAGATGTCTGAAGACATCAGCAAAGAGCTGCAGCCATGCTGCCTGCAAGGCTTTCCACAGCATCAGAACAGATGATGGTTGTGTCCATATGCCTCATTTCAAAACATCCCACACATGTTCAATTAGACTGAATTCTGGAAAATTCGGAGGACAATCAAGATGGGTGATTTCTTCACTGTGTTCCTTGAACCACTTGTGCACAGTGTGGTTCAAGAGGTTCACCAGTGACACATTGGTCCATATGCACCAGGGGTCCTAGTTCTTGCCAACAAAAACATGCCCCATATTAAGCAACCACTGACACCTGCCTGGATAATGGGCACCATGATGGGTCTGTGGACTCGTGTTGCCTGTGCCACACACAAAGACATCTGTTGGCATGTTGCACAGGTATTTGGATTCATCTGACCAGCACCCCTGTTTCCAGTCCTTCAGTATCCAACCAGCATTATGTTGACACAACAGCATTTGCCATGACCATAATCAGCAATGAGGACAGGGTGTCTTTTGGGTAGTCTGCTGTGGAACCCTATACAGTGCATCATCATTTGGGATAAAGGTAAAGTACAGCCATTATCAACCCACTGCAGGATGGAAGCCTCCTCAACAATTCATGCTGAGGGAAATGGACCATAATCTGCCACGCTTGTCCAGTGCGGGTTGGCAGATCGACCGTCTTCAGCAGTCAGGGGCTTGAACCCCAGTCTACTCAAAGAGCGTGTGCTACTGCACTCCCACTCCTGACCACTCGGCTATGGAAGCGGTCTTTGGGATACTGTTCTTTAATTCCTCATATTGTATTGTGATGTCAGCTCTCGCAACTGACCTGCTGTTGAGCTTATGCAATGCACTGCACCCTTCGCTTATCACAAACGTGTGCCTTGCGTAATCCTTCACAGTTCTGTCAGTGGGAGGTGGTCTGACCCATTTGTTATCATTCACTGTACACCTTAACCACAGTGGGCCATGGGCAACTCAAGAAATGCCATTTCAAATATGGAAGCACCTGATGTAGGAACTCCTAGAATCATGCCCTCACATCCCATTGTGAAACTCCATGATATCATTACTACATCCCATAACTGCTACTTTATCACACTGACTTGCACAACCAGGTGCAAATTGCCACTGCTCTAGCATAGGAAGCTGTTTTGCTTTTTATACTACAAGCTATGCTGTGCAGTTCACTGCAGACAGGGTGGTAATAATTCAGTGATCACTGTGTGTGTGTGTGTGTGTGTGTGTGTGTGTGTGTGTGTGTGTGTGTGTGTGGGCGCCTCCGTAGCCAGGTGGGAAGGAGCAGCACTGCGTAGCCCACGCTTCTTGATTAGACCGGGGTTCGAGCCTGTCACCACCAAATACAGAGGATGCGGAAAGGTCAGGGAATGACCACCGCATATTCCTGGAGCAATATGGCCTTAGTTGCTAATGCTCCTAAAAACCAAATAACAACAACAACTGTGTGTGTGTGCGCGCGAGCGTTATCATGATTCATTACCATTTGCTAACCACACCGGAAATGTACTGCAGTGCACACAATTAGTTAATTTGTTTTTAATTTGCATATAAGTATTAGCATTAGCATTAGTATAGGCATTTGATGCAAGAAAGCAAGCTTATTCCTTATCCCCATTCTTAATTCTCTTTGCAAGAATTCCTTGAACTCTGCTCTTGCCTGCACTCTCCACCATCTGTGAGTTTCTTACACATAAGCTTACAAGGTGTTATCAAAAAGTTTGGGGACTTTGGTGACTTGGCTGGACTTAGCAACATTCAATCACCCATTTTTTTCAGTCAACTGATTTGGCAAATATACTGAACAGAAGCTGTCTTATACAACATTTTAAAATGAATGCTTTTACTAAGCAGAAAATTTTCATCAAGTTTTGTTTAAATTAGGGAAAAGTACAACAGACAAAAATGTTAAAAACAGCTTATGAATAAGATGCTATGTGTCATTCAAGACATTTCAGTGATATGTAAAGTTTTAAGAGGTTGCTTGTTTGTTGAAGTTGACCCTTGCTCAGGCCATCTCCCAACTTCAAAACCAGTAACTGATTCATTTATGTTTTTTACCTGACAAGGACTAATGGTCATTTAACTATCCAAAAAAGCTGCTAAAAATGAAATTGGTATTTCTTAAAGATTTTAATTTTAATGCAATTTGGGAATGTGATGCAAATTCAGCCAAGTTTGTACCTTGCAATCTCACTGATGATCACAGAGTGCAGTAAGTTATTGTTGCAGTTATTGTTAATGACTACTGTCAGGGAGACGGAGAATATATTATGCAAAAATGAAAATAGTTGGAATAGGACCAGAGTATGTCCTATTCCAAGTCTGCCAAGGGTAAAAGTTGATGACGTTGTAGAGCAGATATCATCTTTTAAGGGCATAAATGGTGATATTGTTGTACACATTGGAACTAATGACCTTAAGAGTAAGAGATCTACAGATTTAATTAATAAGTACAGGTCAATGTCGAAAAAAAGTCATGAGCTAGGGTTGAATTTGAAAGTGTCTGCAATCCTACAAAGACACGATAGGAGGGAGTATATGATGAGAGCCTTGTCAATCAATTCGGCCCTGGAGAGATTGTGCAAGGCTCATGGGATAGAATTTTTTCAGCATAATCTGTGCTTGCTAACAGGAGAGATTTCTTCTACAGGGATGGGCTACACTTAAATAGAAAGGGGGCAAGAATATTTGCTGTTGCTATCGAGGCAGTGTTAAGCGTGTTGGAAAACTGCTAGCTTGGAGGGGGGATTAACAGGCTAAAAGATTAACAGTAGCTGAAGGCAGAGGCAAAAGCGATTCTTGCATTGCTTCTATTGTAATTAGCATCAACCTAGAGAGCAAGTTGTTGGAGATTTCAAGAGCTGCTAGGAGTCATCATGGAACAAGTAAATATATGGGCTGTGTTAGGGTAACTAAGAGTAAGAACAGGTGCATGTATATTTTCATATACACCAATGCTAGAAGTATAGTAAATAAATTTGATGAATTTGAAGTGCTGATCAAAGGCAGATAATTTTTGGTATATCAGAGACATGGTGTCACACATATATAAGCAGTGCAGAATTGGAATTTGAGGAGTACAATGTGTACAGAAAGGATAGACAAGGTAGGAAGGGAGGAGGAGTTATGTTGTTAGTTAAGAAACATAAAATCTAAGGAAGTGTATCAAGTTGACGTGAGTGGACAGTGCAATGTTGAGTCAGTTTGGTGTGACAAACATTGGGAAAGGGAAAATGAGAGTAGGAGTGTGTTATAGGACTGATGAATACAACAAACAATTGTGCAGTGAAATAGAGTGGGCCAGTAAATCAAATGTCTTGTAATGGGGGATTTTAACTTTCCAGATATTGACTGCAATTGTGGATTGGTCACTCACATGCTAGCAAGACTTTTGTGGATTTATTGGAGGACTGTTTTCTATAGCAACATGTTCGAGGGGCAACCTAAGGGGGGTAACACTCTTGATGTGATTATTAACAGTGATGACTCGTGCATTAGGAATTTGCAGATAAAGGAACCACTAGGTGACAGTCATCACAGTCTACCAACGTGGGATTTACTTAAAGATATAACTACCATCAAGCGAAAAGGGAAGGGTTTTTGTTTTCGTAAAGGTGACTACAGTGCTCCCAGACAGTTTTTAAATTCTATACAGTGGGATCAACTGTATTCTAAATGGGAAGCCTTCAGGGACGTAATCTTGGAGGCTACTAGGCTTTTCATACCAACTAAGAAATACTGTTCAAGGTTCAGGCCTAAATGGATGTCGGATGAATTAATGAGGCTCACGGCAGAGAAGAAAAATGCATGGGATCCATATAAATTAGCAAGTGACACAGAAGCCTATGGCAGATATAAGCTAGTCTGTAATCAAGTCAAAAAGGAGGTGAAGCAAGGGAAGGCTGATTACGAGAAATCCTTGGCAAAGGATGCAAAAAAAAAACAACAAAGATTTCTTTATTTATGTAAACTCTAGAAGGGAAGGGATGAATCAGATTGGTCTGTTGATGATCCTGCTCAGACAGCTGACAACCTAATGAGTATTTTGCATTTACATTCACACATGAGGAATTCTGTAAGGAAGGGAGAACAGAAGTTTACTAAACTCTAACAGGGAGCTAAATGATTTTGTAATAATGGAAAGCAAAGAGGAGGAGAAATTATTGAAGTTAAACATAAAAAAGGCACCTAGGGCAGATGAAATCTATCCAGTTATATTGAAGGAGGCAGCGAAGGAAGTAAGCAAACCCTTAGCCATAATTATGAGAGTCCCCTTAGATTCAGGAGATGTCCCCATGTAACTGGAGATGTGCAAATGTATCCCCAATTCACAAAGGTTATGCTGCAAATAATTATAGACCTGTTAGTTTAATTTCCGTTCTGAAGAAAATAATGGAGTCACTGGTTAAAGAAGTAATACAGGATTGCCTAGACAAGACTGCATTAATAGTTCAGACACAGCATGGGTTTGTTAAGGGGAAGTCTTGCCTGACAATTTTGATTGGATACTACGATGTGGTCACAAAGTAACTGGATGCAAAAAATAATTTTGATATCATATACTTGGATTTCAGGAAAGCTTTTGATACTGTTGCACATGGAAGACTGCTGTACAAATTAGAGCGGTATGGCATTAAGGGCAAGTTTCTGCAATGGATAAAGGGATGGCTGAGTGAGAGACGGCAGAGAGTGGTAATAAATCGCCACTGCTCTATGTGGATTAATGTTATTAGTGGAGTCCCCAGGGAAGCGGTGCTGGGCCCACTGTTGTTTTGTGTATTTACTAATGATATTGATGAAGGTATATCAGGCTTAATGTCCATGTTTGCAAATGATACAAAGGTTGGCAGATTTGTTAATGATAGTAAAGACAGTATGCTACTGCAACAGGATCTAGAAAAGTTATGTAGATGGGCTGAGAAGGGGCAACTGAAGTTTAATATTGACAAATGGAAAGTACTGTATATGGATAGCAGTAATCCAAGAGAAACGTACCAACTGTGTGGTACTACACTCAGGGAGGTGGAGAACGAAAAAGTCCTGGGAGGGTAATTGTGTATTCGGACATGAAGTTCTATGAGCAGTGTAGAAGGGTTGCCAGAGGAGGCCATGGAGTTTTGTCAATGATATACAGGAATTTTGCTAGCAGAGACAAGGAGGTGATTATACCTTTGTATAAGGCAATGGTCAGGCCACACCTTGAGTACTGTGTACAGGTCTGGAGGTCTCATTTTAGGAAGGATGTAGAGTTGCAACGAGTACAGCGAAGGGCAACAAGTTTGGTGAGAGGTATAAAGGGGTTCTCTCACTAGGAGAGGCTTAAATTCTGCAAGTTGCAGCATCTAGAGACTAGGCACCTGCAAGGTGATCTGAGTGAGGTGTACAAAGCCTTGAATGGTTTGAGCAGGCTCAATGCTGATGGGATACTTCCACTTGCTGAAATTAAGAACCTGAGGAGGCATAGATTCAAATTGAGGAAAGACAATTGTAGAACAGATGTGCAGAAGTTTGCCTTTAGACAGCCAGTAGTTGATTGCTGGAACAGACTTCCATCTGTTGTTGTGGAAGTTGATAACTGAAATAAATTTAAGGCTGAATTAGACAAACATTTGGAGTGACTGGATGGGTGAAATGGAAAGGTGTTTTTTTTTTTTTTGGCTGATGCTCTATAAGCTTGCTTTCTTGCATCATATGCCTCAATTAACGAAATGCTAAATATGCTTGAACTAATGCTAAGTTCAGACACATCAGAATCTTCATCAACATGCTGCTGCTGACCTACACTTTTTGTTTCTTCCCTCATTACTGGTGACGTGGGTGTCACCAGCAATGAGGGAAGTAATGTCACCAGTAAAAATGGCTCAGTCCACTCAGTCCCAAAAAAGCAAGACAATCTTGATCAAATGTGAAGATAATGTTTATTGCATTGTATTTCAATTAGAGGATTTTTTTTTTTTTAATTATAAAAATGGACTTCAGAAAATAGGCACTTACAGCATGACAATGCTGCTACACATTTGGCACTTTCCATTCAAAATCTTACAAACATTCCACTATAATCACTGGATTTACTTCTCTATGCCTATTTTTTTTTTTTTTTTTTTTTTTATTTGTATAAGCTGGAATAAAATAATTTAATTTAAATCCATAATATTAGAAACATTTCTGCTAATGTTTCTGTCTCTGTACCAGTGACAGATATCATAAATAACTACATGAAACAGTTCCTCTAAATAAATTTAAAAAATAGGTTAAAATCTAACTTAACATCAGTTAACTGAAAAGATAAACAAATACAGAAACAAATTTAAAAATTTGCTGATGTAGATCCAAAGAAATATTCCTGCTTCGAATATAACTGCAAATATCTGCACCCTCAACATACATCATTAGCTATTAATGTATATTACAGTTATCAAGTTGTCAAATGAAAAGCAGGAAGTTGTACGGAAAGTTGTGACTGCAGCTTCCTGTACTCATTGTGATAATTCAGCAACATGAGCAATCATTACTTTTATAAAAATGAAAAGTACGAACTTCAAAATATGGAACACAGTAGATTAGATAAAAGAGTAAACCTGCCAGCAATTAGAAATATATGCTTTTGTATGTTATATATCATAAGGAAAATAAAACTTTCTCTGCAATTCCATAACTCCTGTAATTGTATTTTATTAACAAAAATGATGACGTACTTGTATGTATTGGCAATTACTTTTGAAGTAAAAATACATACCTTTCAAAACATTGCATGTAACATCATGAATAAATTTCATCATGTCAAATTTATATTCATATTATAAAGGAATCAGACCAATCTACAATTTCTTTGTAACATCATTATGCATTCATTAAGTACATAATTTATGCTTATAATTCTACTTCTAACATATGTAATGAAGGACATAGATATAATACCAGCATATTTACTATCAACAAAAATTCTGTGCACAGCAACAAAAAAAGATCTAACATAAAAATAATTAACTGCTCATATAGATTGACACTTTCAGACCTTTCTGTGCCTTAGAATGAATAATTAAGAAAATGGTCCACAACCTCTTTCACTCTCCTCATTGGGTCTGATTCTTCATTTCTTTTCCCATTTTCTCAAGATTTGGTGGACAACTGATGCCGATCAATTGAGAGAGGGGGGGGGGGTCTCGCAAAAACCATTCATGGTCATAAGCAGAGGATTACAAATACAATGCACAGATACAATACTAAAATTTATTTATTTGGATGAGATCTCATGTGTTTTAAAAATATGATAAATAAAACACAGAAGAATATAACTTAGCAATGGAGATTGCAAAATCCAAAATAAGTTTGAAAAGAAAACTGCTTTAACTTTAGAAATAAAAAATATTACAAGGTGCAATATGAGAGCTGTAGGGCCGGTGAGGAACACATTTAACATTAATGCTGGCTAAGTACTCGATAGCATGAACAGTGTGTGGTCTTACATTGTCATGATGCTGCAACCGCCCACCTGGTGCAGTTGTGGTCATTTGCTACGAATGTGATTCTGAAAATTGTGCAGTACAGTTCTGCAGTAAGGTCTCCTAAGAGTAATATGACATGGCACAACATACAGGTAAGCCATTCCCTGAATGTCAAAACAAGAGAAGACCATAACCTTTCCTGCAGAAGCCATAAATTTTTCTTTTTTCATCACTGGTGGTGACAGACTTCCAAACAGAGCTTTGTTGCTTACTCTCTAGGTGGAAATGATGAAGCCATGTCTCATTCACCATTATCACCTTGTGCAGAACCTCACCATCTTCAGTAACTGTCCGCTGCAGCTCCTGAGAAACCTCCATGTGAACTTGCTATTGCTCAACTGTGAGTAGTCTTGGAACCCAGTGGGCACACACAAGTCATATACAAATGTGAAGAATGTCGGGTGTGCTTCCTACTGATATTCATAATATCTTTGCCAGTTGCCTTACTGTTATACAACAATCTTCTCTCATGACTGCAAAAGCAGTGTCTATGGTTTCTGCGGTGACAGCAGTAATTGGAGCTCTTGGATGGCTGATTTTTGTGATTGAATCATGTCCATCTTTAAACATTCTAAACCACCTGTGTGAGCTGTGCTATACTGAAGCATACATTCACCAAAAGCTACTTTTAACATTTCATATGCTTCAACTGATGTTTTCTTCAAACAGAAAAAAAATTTGAGAGCAGCATACTGTTCCTCATGTGTTATGTGTATTGTTTCGTAGGCAAAACTGAACAGGCATAAACTTGAAGACTGCCAAGGTCACTGTGTGAACGAGTCAACTGCACAGTTGCTATGTGATGGAGCTTGGTTTGGTGTTAAATTCCATAGCTCAGTTAGAAATAGCAAGCAGTGTTGTTGTTTATGAAAAATTATGATCATTCTTTATTGAACAGCCCTTGTAATAATTGCAAGATTTCTATTAGGCCAATTTTAATGAAATTTGGCATGGCTCAACAAATATTTTTAAAAGACCCAAATATAAAAATTTCATGAAAATTCATCAATTAGGAGTTGACTTGTTACATGCAGATGGATGGACATGATGAAGACAATAAGGCATATATATAAGGTATTTCACAAAATTAGACTGATTTTATAGAATTCAACATGGCAGCATTGTGCACACATTCCACATATCAGGTCTCATTGCATTCAGTTTATAATACCAAATGTGCTTGCTTATACCAAATAAGCAAGCACATTTTTGTTAACTGTGCTAGCTTACACAAAAAATGGAGCATAAAAAAAAATATATTAACATCAGATTTTGCACCAAACTGAACGAAAGTATACTAGAAATGCATGAAAAGTTAAAAAGAGCTTATGGAAATCAAGTTTTATCCCAAGCCCAAGTTTTCCAATGGCACACAGCCTTTTTGGAAGCTGTTAAAGATGAACCAAACACAGGGATTACTGTCCTGGCAACAACAGAGGAGAATGTGAAGAAGGTAAGGTTTCTGATTGTGTCCAACTGACAGCTGACCATGAGATTGATGGCAGGTGAGCTGAACATGAGTCACTGATCTGTCCATGCACAAAATTGATGCCAAAAAAATCTCACTGAAGAACAGAAGCAAAATAGGAAAAACATCTGTCTCTCGACCTCCTCGATCATGTTGAAACTGAACCAGAGTTCGTTCGGTGAGTGATAACAGGTGAAAAAAACTTGGATTTTTGAGTATGATTCGGAAATAAAAAAAATACCAAAATTTGTGAACATTTTCTGTGAATAGAAGAGTATACAGAGTGAAGAATGGCACAGCACAAATTCGCCACAACTGAAGAAAGCATGAATGAGCAAATCCAGAATCAAATCGATGTTCATCTGTTTTTTTGAACAGTTTAGTGCACAAAGAGTTCGTTCCTCGAGTAAAACTGTCAAATCAAACTTTCTACTGAGAAGTCCTTGAATAGCTACAGAAAATGGTTCTGCATGTCAACCTTAAAAGGCCACTTTGCAATGTCTGATAAGGAGGAATTATTGACCTCCAAAAACATTATAGTGCTACCACAGCCACCAATTCCCCAGATCTGTCACTGCGACATTTCTTTTTACAAAGATCAAGAATCTGAAAGGACATCATTTTGGGACAATCGACAACATTCAGAATGCCATAAACAATGCACTGAAAGACCTCACAGAAGACGACTTCCAGCACTGCTTCCATCTCTGGGTTTGGGTTTGGTTTGGGGTTTATTGGCGCATTAGCAACTAAGGCTATAATGCGCCAAGCTTCCATCTCTGGAAGCAATGCTGGAGAAAATGAGTAGCTTTCCATGGAAGCTACTTTAAAGAAGAGAACCTTCAATGTAGAAAATTTTACATGAAAATCTTTTATAAAATCAATCTCGTTTATTTTGTAACAGACCTCATATTCCAAAAGCACCTAAAAAAGAGCCAACATTCCCATATCATTTGTCCATCCTCTCAAATAGCTTGTTCTTCCTCAAATTTATTCAAACTATTGACCACTACAACACCAGATGGGAGTTTGTTCCAACAATCAACCACCTGTTGGCTGAAGGTAAATTTCAACACATTTATCCTGCAATCATCCTTCCCTGGTTTTAATTTATATACCCCTCAATGCATGTAGTCTGAGCAAGAGGAAGGATTCCATCAGCATTGAGTAAGCTCAATGCTGATGTTCAAAATGCTTTAAACATCTCAATCAGATCTCCCTGCAGGTGCCTAGTCTACAGCTGTTCCAGTTTGCAGAACCGAAGCCATTCCTGGTAAGAGTATCCTGTTCTTCCTCTTATTATTGATTTGTTGTTTTGTAGATATTTTGTCTATTGTATTCCATTTTCACCAAAATTTTTGAAAATCATACTGAAATAAGTTATTAAATAACTAATTACTAGATGAATGTTAACATAACCTATATAACATACTGATCAGAATTTTGATATATCAATTAACACACCTATAAAAAAATAGTCCATTTTAACCACTTTGGTACCCTCTTTCAGCAATGCAGTAAGTCCCCTTAGTCTGTAATCAAGTCACAAACTTGATTACAGACTAAGCAAGCAAAGGCAGACTACGAAAAATCTTTGGTAAAGGATGCTAAGAAAAACAGAAAGGACTTCTTTACTTATATAAACTCTAAAAGGAAGGGGATGAATCATATTGGTCCACTTGATATCAATAATTTGACTGTTGATGATCCTGCTCAGATAGCCTGACAAATTGAATGAGTATTTTGATTCTAAATTCACACGAGGAGTTATTAAGCGAGATAAATGCCAGAAGTTTATCAAACTGTAACAGGTTGCTTAATTATTTTGTAATAACTGAGAGCAAAGTGGAAGAAAAATTGTTGAAGTTAAACATAAGAAAGGCACCTGGGGTTAATGGGATCTAGCCAGTTATTTTAAAGAATGCGGTAAAGAACTAAGCAAACCCTTAGCCATAATTGTGAGAGCATTCTTGGATTCAGAGGAAGTCCCCACGTCCTGGAGATGTGCAAATGTATTCCCCATTCACAAATGGGATCTAAAGGTGACACGAGTAATTACAGATCAGTTAGTTCTGTTCCAGGTAAAATAAAGTAAAATAACTTCTGTTCCTAGTAAAATATTGGAGTCACTGTTTAAAGATGTATCGCAAGATCATACAGACAAGACTGCAGCAATAATTCAGACACAGTTTGTTAAGGGAAAGACTTGTCTGAAAATGATTAGATACTACAACGTGGTTACAAAGGAACTAGATGCAAAAAATAATTTTAATATCATATACATAGATTTCAGAAAAGCTTTTGACACTGATGTACATGGAAGTTTACTGTACAAATTGGACCAGTATGGTATTAAGGGTAAGTTGCATTAGTAGAGGAATTTGATGCAAGAAAGCAAGCTTATGCAGCATCAGCCAAAAAAAAAAAAAAAAAAAAAAAACCACTTCCACTTCACCCCTCTGTTCGTTCAAAATACCTATCCAGCTGAGCCTTAAACTTATTTAGGTTATCAACTTCCACGACAAGGGATGGAAGTCTGTTCCACCAACCAACCACCCGCTGGCTAAAGGCAAATTTCCGCACGTCTATCCTACATCTGTCTTTCCTCAATTTGAATTTATGCCCTCTCAGGTGATTATTCTGAGCGAGAGGAAGAATCCCATCAGCATTGAGCATGCTCAAACCATTCAAGGCTTTATACACCTCTATCAGATCACCTCGCTGGTGCCTAGTCTCCAGACACTGTAATTTGCAAAACTTAAGCCTTTCTTCGTAAGAGCACCCCTTTGTTCCATTCACTTATCTTGTTGCCCTTCTCTGTACTCGTTCCAGTAGCTCTACATCCTTCTTGAAATGAGGCCTCCAGACCTGTATACAGTACTCTAGGTGTGGCCTGACCATTGCCTTATACAAGGGAATAATCACCTCCTTATCCCTGCTAGAAAAATTCCTATATCTCATTGCCAATACACCATGAGCTACTCTTGCAGCCCGTCTGCACTGTCCAGAGAACTTCATATCTGCCTGCACAACCACACCCAGGTCCCTTTCATTCTCTACCACTGTCAGTGTAGTACCACAGAGATGATAATACGTTGCTCTGGGGTTGCTGTTTCCCATGTGTAGTACTTTACATTTGTCAATGTTAAACTTCATTTGCCACCTCTCAGCCCATCTGCTCAACCTTTCCAGATCCTGTTGCAGTAGCATAGTGTCAGTAGTGTCCTTGACAACCCTGCCTACCTTTGTATCGTCTGCAAACTTCAACATTAAGCTTGATATACCATCATCAATATCATTTATAAATACAGAAAACAATAATGGACCCAACACTGAGCCCTGAGGGACTCCACTAATAACATTAGTCCACGACGAGCAGTGTCCATTGATTACCACTCTGTCTTCTCCCCCTCAGCCACCCCTTTATCCACAGCAGCAATTTGCCTCCAATGTCACACTGCTCCAATTTGTGCAGTAGTCTTACATGTGCAACAGTATCAAAAGCCTTTCTAAGATCCAAGTATATAATATCAAAGTTATTCCCTGCATCCAGTTCCTTTGTGACTGCATCATAGTATCCAATCAAATTGGTCAGGCAAGACTTCCCCTTAACAAAACCATGCTGTGTCCAAGCTATAACTGAAGTCTTGTATAAATGATCCTGCAGTGCTTCTTTAACTAGTGCCTCCATTAATTTTCCTGGAACAGAAGTTAAACTCACAGGTCTATAATTACTTGTGTCAGCCTTTGATCCTCCTTTGTGAATTGGGGTCACATTTGCACATCTCCAGTCTGTGGGTACCTCCCCTGAGTCCAAGGAAACTCTCATAATTATGGCTAAGGGTTTGCTTACTTCCTCTGTTGCCTCCTTTAATATAACTGGATAGATCCCATCCACCCAGGGTGCCTTTCTTGTGTTTATCTTCAACAACTTCTCCTCCACTTTACTCTCAGTTATTACAAGATTCTCTAGCTTACTGCTAGAGTTGAATACACCTCTGGCTTTCCCCTCGCTAAATAATTCCTCATGTGTGAATGTCGATGCAAAATATTCATTTAGTTTGTTAGCTACCTGAGCAGGATCATCAACAGTTGACCCATCGATATCAAGTGGACCAATCTGATTCATCCCCTTCCTTCTAGAGTTTACATAAGTAAAGAACTCTTTGCTGTTTTTCTTTGCATCCCTTGCCAAAGATTTCTCGTAATCTGCCTTCGCCTGCCTAACCTCCTTTGTAACTTGGTTACAGATCAACTTGTATCTATCATAGGCTTCTGTGTCATGTGTTAATTTGTATGTATACCATGCATGTTTCTTCTCTGCCATATGCCTCATTAGTTCATCTGACATCCATTTAGGCCTAAACCTTGAACAATATTTCTTAGTTGGTATGTAAAGCCTAGTAGCTTCCAAGATAAGTTCTTTGAATGCTTCCCATTTTGCATTTGCTGTTGGTAACATCATCAGTTTGTCCCACTGTATAGAATTTAAATACTGTCTCAGTCCATCATAGTCACTTTTACGAAAGCAATAACCCTTCCCTTCACCCCTAATGGTAGTTACCTCTTTGAGTAAATCCCACTTCAGCACACTGTGATCACTGCCACCTAGTGGTTCATTTATTTGCAGATTCTTAATGCATGAAGAATCACTGCTGATAATCAAATCAAGAGTATTCCTCCCTCTAGTTGCCTCCCGAACATGCTGATGTAGAAAACAATCATCCAATAAATCCACAAAAGCCTTGCTAGTGTTTGAGTGACCAGTCCCCAAATTCCAGTCAATATCTGGGAAATTAAAATCTCCCATTATAAGACTCTCTGATTTACTGGCCCACTCTATTTCCCTGTACAGTTTCTTATTATACTCATCAGAGTCATTAGGCCTATAGCACACTCCTACCCTCAATTTTGATCTCCCAATGCTTATGTCACACCAAACTGACTCGACACTGCACTGTCCAGCGATGTCCACTGGCTTCACTTCCTTGGATTTTATGTATTTCTTAACTAATAGCATAACCCCTCCTCCCTTCCTATCCAGTCTGTCCTTTCTATAGACGTTGTACTCCCCAAATTCCAGTTCTGCATTCCTTATATCTGTGTGACACCACGTCTCTGATATCCCAACAATATCTGCCTTTGATGTTTTGAACAATACCTCAAATTCATCAAATTTATTTACTAAACTCCTAGCATTGGTGTACATGCAACTATACATGCATCTGTTCTTTTTCTTAGCTACCCTAACACAACCCATGTGTTTACTTGTACTGCAATGACTCCCAGCAGTCTCTGAAATATCCTGCATCTTGTTTTTCCGGCTTCTGCTCATTCCAATAGAAGCAGTGCAAGAATCTCTTTCACCTCTGCCGGTGGCTACTGTTAATCTATTCGTCTTTGTCTCCTCCCAAGCTAGCAGTTTTCCGACCGACCTAACACTGCCTCGATAGCATCAGCAAATATTCTTGCACCCTTTCTATTTAAGTGTATCCCCATCCCTGTAGAAGCAATCTCTCCTGTTAACAAGTACAGTCCAGGCTGAAAAAAATTCTACCCCTTGAGCATTGCACAATCTTTCCAGGGCCGAATTGATCGACAAGGCTCTCATCATATACTCCCTCCTATCGTGTCTTTGTAGGATTGCAGACACTTTCAAATTCAACCCTATTTGACGGCTTTTTTTCAACAGTGACCTGTACTTGTTAAGCAATTCTGCTGGTCTCCTACTCTTGATAATGCTAATGCCCTTGAAGGATTTAAACTGGGGCCCATCAAACTCTCAGCTGCCCACATCAACGCCAGAGCTTGCACCTGATCCTCAGGAAACACTGCAGCAAATCCCAAGGAAGAATACACTAGTCCCACAGGAGCTAGTTGTTGTTGTTGGTAACTCTATTGTCAGGGAAGCGGAAAATATATATTGTGAAAAAAGGATAGTTGAAATAGGACCAGGGTATGTTTGCCAGGGGGAAGGAGTTGATGACATTGTAGAGCAGATATCATTTCTGAAGGGCACAAAATGTGATATTGTTGTATACGCTAGCACTAATGACATCAAGACTAGGAGATCAGCAGACTTACTTAACAAGTACTGGTCAATGTTGAAAAAAGGTTTGAGTGGGAGAAGACAGAGAGTGGTAATTAATGGACACTTTTGTGGACTAATGTTATTAGTGGAGTCCCACAGGGTTCGGTGTTGAGCCCACTTTTTGCTATCAAGGCAGTATTAGGTGTGTCGGAAAACTGGTAGCCTTGGGGTGGGAGGGATACACAGACTAGCAGCAGCAAGTAGAGGTGAAAGTTATTCTTGCACTGCTTCTACTGAGACATGCAGCAACCTGAAATGTGGGATGTCTAAGATTATTATTATTATTGCTGCTCTTATATTATTTCTCCCTGATTGGAGATTCCACCTCGTGACGGGTTTTGCTACCAAGTACATGGGGGTGGTTGTTGGTATGTCTGATGTTACTGTTGGTCAAGGAACTCTCTGACAATCCTACAGGTGTTCAGGATTGCGACTTTCTGGAGTTCCTTGTAGGTGTTCGCTGGGAGACCTATTGCTGCTAGGCTGTTATGTAGGGTCTTTGGCACCATACTTGTGGTTGACACGATGATCGGGATGGTTGTTACTTGTTGCATATGCCACATCTCTTTGATCTCCTGTCTTAGGTTTGTGTACTTCCTGATTTTTTCCCCATGGGTTTTCTGCAGGTTGACAGTGTTGGGTACCACTATGTCAATCAGATAGGTAGCATTTTCCTTCTTGTCCACAAGGGTTATGTCCGGTCTGTTGTGCAGAATTGTCCTATCCATTATTATGGCGTGGTCCCAGTACAGCTTGTGGGTTTGGGTCTCTAGTACTGCCTGGGGTTTGTACTTGTAGTACGGTACACTTTCTTCAATCAACTGTTATTTCCTTGCGAGCTTCTCATGTATTATCCTGGCTACCTAGTCTTGTCTATGAGTGTACTCAGTCTGGGTGATCACCTGGCATTCCGCAGTGATGTGTTGGATCGTTTCTGAGGCCAGGTGGCATCGTTGACATGTGTCATCTAACACTCCAGGCTCCTTGGCAATGTATTTTCTATAGTTCCTGGTGTTGATTACCTGGTCTTGGATGGCGAGCATGAATCTTTCAGTCTCGGGGAAGAGCATCCCGCTCTTGAGCCAAGCATTGGAAGCAATATTATCTATGTGACCCTGATGGAGATCACTGTAGTGTCTGCCATGGAGTGTCTTCTCTGCCCATCTTTCTAGCTTCGTTTGTACCTCCTGGTTGGGGGGGACTCCTCGCTTAGGTTGAGTGGGGTATACCGCTTGTCTATCTTCCTTATGGCCTGGTGGAGTGCTGCTGTGTGTTTCTGGAAGTAATCCTTCAGGTTAACTATCGCTGTCTTCTGCTGCTCGATTAGGTCTATCAGGCCTCTTCCCCCTTCTTCCGAGGCAATTGTCAGTCTCTCCACGGCAGCTCTCGGGTGGTGTCCTTGTCTCAGGTGGGACAAGGACAATGGCCATCATTGTCCTTGTCTTTCTCATGATATCTTCCAGTTCGGTGTTAGTCCAATCTATGACCTCGAAGGAGTATGTTATCACTGGGACAGCATAGGTGTTTATGGCTTTAACTGTGTTCCCTCCATTCAGCTTTGCTTTCAGCAAAGCCAGGCTTCTGAGTCTCTGATGATATTTTTCGGTCAGGCAGGCCTTAATTTCCTTTTGCTGTAACTAATGAGCCTGCATCATCCCCAAGTATTTGTAGGCCTGTCCCTCTGCCATGGCTTCAATCTCTTTACCACTCTGCAGCTGGTAGTTTCGGTTGACTAATTTTTCCTGACGCAATCTGTGGGTCTTGCATTTGTCTAGACCAAATTCCATCCTAATATCCTTGCTGAATTCTTCAGTGATCTGGAGTAGTTGCTGAAGGTGCTTCTCGGTTCCAGCGTAGAGCTTGATGTCATCCATATACATCAGTGGGTGAGTGTTATTATTAGCTATATGGTGCAAGGAAGCCTGAGACTTGTGCTGCACCAGCCAAAAAAAAATTCCAGTGTTACCCTGAGAGAAAGAGAGAGAGAGAGTCAAAAGGGAATCACCAAGTAAGAGAAGAATGATGATATCCAGCTCAGGACCCTGAGTGTGCCAAGCCCATACTAGCAGATGTGAACCCCTGAGATTACACAGCCTGCTGGGGGGGGGGGGGTTCATCATGGAACAAGGAAATATGTTTTGTGTTAGAGTTATTAAAAGCAAAACCAGGTACATGTATATTTCCTTGTACATTAATGCTAAGAGTATAGTAAACAAATTTAGCATTAGCATTAATAGAGACATGTGATGCCAGAAAGCAAGATTTTATAGCATCAGCACAAAAAAAAAAAAGTTCCCATTTCACCCATCTATTCACTCCAAAAGTTTGTCTAGTTTAGCCTTGAATTTATGCTGTCAACTTCCACAGTGACAGCTGGAAGTTTGTTCCAGAGATCGACCACTCGCTGGCTAAAGGCAAATTTTCACACGTCTGTTCTACAACTGTCTTTCCTCTTGAATCTATTCCTCCTCAGCTTTGTAATCTGAGCAAGGGGAAGAATCCCATCAGCATTCAGCCTGCTCAAACCATTCCAGGCCTTATACACCTAAATCAGATCACCTCGTGGGTACCTCATCTCCAGACAGCAATTTGCAGAACTTAAGGCTTTCTTGGTAACTACAACCCTTTGTTCCACTCACTAATCTCATTGCCCTTCTCTGTACTCGTTCCAGCAGCTCTACATCATTCCTAAAATGAGGCCTCCAGACCTGCATGCAGTATTCAAGATGTGGTCTAAACATTGCCTTATACAAAGGGACAATCACTTCCTTATCCCTGCTAGCAAAATTCCTATATATCATTGACAAGACCCCATGAGCTACTGTTACAGCCTTTTTGCAATGCTCAGAAAACTTCATATTAGACTACTCGATTACCCTCAGGTCTTTTTCATTCTTCACTACCCTGAGTGTAGTAGGGCATAGATTCAAATTGAGGGAGCCCCAGAGTAACATACCACTGTGTGGTATGTTACTCTGGGGTAGCACTTTGCATTTGTCAATGTTAAACTTCAGTTGCCACCTCTCAGCCGACCTGCTGAACTGTTCCAGATCCTGTTGCAGGATCTGGAACTTACTGTCATTAACAACCCTCCCAACCTTTGTATCGACTGCAAACTTGGACATGAAGCCTGATATACCTTTATCAATATCATTGATAAATACAGACCCCTGGGAGACACTAATAATAACATTAGTCCACAAAGAGCAGTGTCCATTGATTATCACTCGCTGTCTTCTCCCACTCAACCATCCCTTTATCCATAGCAGCAACTTGCTCTTAATGCCATACTGCTCCAATTTGTACGTGCAACACTGGATGCATTATTTTGCATCCAGTTCTTTTGTGACCACTTCGTAATATCCAATCAAATTGAACAGACAAGACTTCCCCTAAACAAACCCATGCTGTGTCTGAACTATAACTGCAGTCTTATCTAGATGATCCTGCAATGTTTCTTTAACCAGTGACTCCATTATTTTTCCCCCGAAGAGAAGTTAAACTAACAGGCCTGTAATTACTCGTGTCACCTTTCGATGCCCCTTTGTGAATTGGGGATACATTTGTACAGCTACAGTCCGTGGGGACCTCCCCCAGGTCCAAGGATGCCCTCATCATGGCTAAAGCCTGCTTACTTTCTTCACTGTTTCCTTTAATATAACTGAATAGATCCCATCCACCCCAGGTGCGTTTCTTTTTTTTTTTTTTTTACATACTGGTATTTGATAAAGTACTGGTTAATTCAATGAATGCGGAAATAGTCCATTCTAAACATGGTGCCACTCAGACATAAGTGATGTGGAATTTAAATATGGTGAGTACAAAGTGTACAGATTGGACAGGCAGATCAGGAAGAGGGTGGGAAAGAATAATGCTCTATATTGAAAAAAAGCACACAGAATCTAAGACAGTACACACAAGATGTGGATGGCCAGTGTAATGTTGAGTCAGGTTGCATAAGCACTGGGAAAACTAAAGTGATAATAAGAGTCTGCTACAGGCCAAATCACTGTAATGAGTATAATTAATAACTACACATGGAGATGGCCAGTATATCAGAATGTCTTAAAATGGTGTCCTTGAACTTTCCAGATAGCAACTGGAATTTTTGGGTTGGTCAATCACACAGTAATAGATATTTTCTGGATTTATTTGATGCAGCATATAGATGTTTTCTATAGCAGCATGTTAGAGAGGCAAGAAAAACCAATACTCTTGATCTGATTATCAACAGTGACTCATTGTGCATTAAGAATTTCCAGATAGGGGGCCAACTATGTTATAGTGATCATAATACAGTAGAACCCAGATAAGAAATTCCCACATAAGAAGATTTCCCCTGTACCAGGTTTGGTTTCTTAAGTCCCAGTTTCACCTCTATATGTTGTAATGGATTATTTTCCCACATAAGAAGTTCCCCCGGGTAAAAAGTTCGTGATAAAGAATACATAGTGTATTATTATAATGACGTTTTCCCACTTAATACATTTTTTAAATATAGAAATTATTAATTTTATAATATTAAAAAATATAAACATTTGGTAATCAAATAAGTGCATTCCAAGCATCATTTTGCTTCATAGTAAACCAGCGAAGTAGTCGAAATAGCATCGTTTTTGTTACATCTCATATTGTGAATGCCTTTACATTGAATTGCCCTCATATTGCACTACCTCCAATTGGCCAATGGAAAAGACTAATGTTACTTATTCTCATACCACCCCACCAGAGGTGTGGGGTTGTGCTAGGGTATCTGCCGAGAATCCATTGGCAAAGTGTTGCTCATCGAGGGGCAACTCGTTGTGAAGGCATTCAAATTTGAGATATAACAGAAACGATGCCATTTTACCTACTTCGGTGTAAAAAAAGGCAAATGCAGCCATTATCAACCCACTGCAGGATGGAAGCCTCCTCAACAATTCATGTTGAGGGAAATGGACCATAATCTGCCACGCTGGTCCAGTGCGGGTTGGCAGATCGACCGTATTTAGCAGTCAGGGGCTTGAACCCCGGTCTACTCAAGGAGCGTGTGCTACTGCACTCCCGCTCCTGACCACTCGGCTACAGAGGCCTTGGTTTACTACCAACTAAAATGATGCTTGGCACTAACTTGTATTTTCTGTAGTCTGACGCTTCAAGCAAAAAAACAGTAGAAACATTTTAATACAATGGAAGTGACATATTGCAATTGTTTTCATCTATATCCATAAATGGATAGGTCGACCGCATTAAGCATTAAGTTCTGATGGGTTGTGAACAGTTCTGAATTACTTAGTAGATTATTGCTCTGTCTTGCTGTAATTGTGATCTTTTATAAAATTTTACTCTATCTATGGGAAACTTTTTTAAATCCTCAGTTTAAAAATGTTTCCCATAGATGAGTAAAATATTATAAATTCTGAAATAGTACTTAAAATGATCTTTAACTTATGTATGTGTATCTTTTCATTTTTATTTGTGTAGTTAATATTTCATTCCCTGAGGTCATTTTCCCTTCTAAGAAGTTTTCCCACGTAAGATGTTCTAAACCTCCAGTCTCTTGGAAAACTTCTTATCCAGGTTTTACTTTATATTGATGTCAGAATAGAAGGAGATATAAGGAACTGCTAAACAAGTAAAGAACAATGCTGAGAAAAATTCTAGATAGAAGAATAAATTTTAAAATGTCTACAATTATGCCAAGTCACAACAATAGGAAGTAAATGATGAGTGCCTTGTCAATTCAATCTTGAAGAGACTGTGCAAAGCCATGGAGTTAGAATATTTCACAGTGTGATGTGTGCTTGTAAATATATATATATATATATATATATATATATATATATATATATATATATTTACAAGCATACATGAATATATATATATATTCATGTGTTGTTGTTGTGGCGGACCCCAGGGTTTCTCTCATTAGCCGCTATTGTACTACTTGTGTTGAGGCTCACACCAAAACCAGCCATTTGTATGTAGTGTGTTGGGTGTGTAAATGTTATGATGTGTTCTGTTGCTATGTAGTTGGCCGGTACCTGGCTCTTAACATGTGGGAAGTGGCAACACCTGGTCACAGCATTCCAGCCCCCATCCCCACCGTGTAGAGGTGGCCAGGCTCTATTACCTTCATGCTTCATGCTAGTCTATACCGGAATAAAGTTGCAGGATAGACAGAGTTATTTTTTATTTTTTTTGTTAGTTGTTGGTGCATCGGCTTCTGTGGCCATAATGCACCTCCCAAGGGTTTTGCACTACTCTGATCCAAGCCCGAGGCGGGATGCAAACTCAGACAGAGTTATGAAAAAAGGAAAATGGGAATAACTGGAAAAGTTAGGGGTGGTGGGGGTCAGAAAAGGGACCTGCCGGAATAAAAGGAAGTTGAGAGAAATTGAGAAAAGATGAAAGAAAAAAAAAGGGAAGAAAAAGAGGTGGCGGAGACAATTTTCAGCCTGTCTTTTTATAAGCCATGTTGTGGTGTAATCCTATCCTAAATTAGGATTAGCAATTCCTATCCTGTGACCAGAACTAGGAGATGTCGAGGCACTTCCTCAATAGATCCTTCAGCTTGAAATGTAGCTCTTCCAATGTTGAAGATTTCTTTAGCACTCCCACTGTTTGACAGGAGATCCTCTTGGAGAAAAGCATATCAGAACTCTATGACAGACCAGGAGGAGGTTTGGTAGTTGAACAATCCTTAATTTCAGTGTTAGATAATAAGTATCCAATGGCTTGGCACAGCTGAAGCACTAGAGTCAAACTGCATACTACGTACACTATTTACAATTTCTAACACAGCAGGTTCATCACTCCAATCAATAAGGATTTAACTTCCATCACAATGTATCACCTAATGTTCGTGAGACAAAATGCAGGAAGCTTTTATGCTACTTGTCAGCTTACACCAGTTCTTCTTATAAGAAGACATAGAGAAATAAGTGATAATGTAATCCAATATATTAGTCAATTCTTTCTAGATAGCAGTTCTTGTGCAAGTCTGCAAAGAGAATGTCAGTCCTTGTTCAAGTCTTTCTCTTGATCCAGATCCAGGCTATCTCAGGGCAGCAGCTCTCGATTCCTCTCTTATTTTAAATACTCTGTTGCAAATAAGTTAAACACTTAAAATGCATCTTGTGATTGGATCAGCAAAGGTTTATTCTCCTGTCATAGGAACTAGTAATGAGTTCATTCCGTAAGTCAGTATAATAGTGACACTCCAAAAGAATATGATCTGCGTCCTCTTCACCTCCACAGAGACAAAGAGGGGAAGGAGACAATCCAAGTTTATATAGCTTGCTATTGACACTGCCGTGACCTGACAAAAGGTACATTCCATATAGTCCAGGAGCAAACCACAATAGTTCCCTTTTCCTGAATTCCCTTACATTAGGCAAATATTCTCTTGTCACCTTTCTCGTCTCCAATACAGACCAGTCAGTCTGCCACTTATTAACATATATGGTGCGCAATCTCTCCTTTTCGGTTGTTATTGGAACACTCAGGTTCCACGTTATCAAAAGAAGTACGATGTGCCTTTTTCAGATGGTATCTAAAATATCTATACTGGACCTCATATCGAATCCCGCCTTGGGCTTGGATCAAAGTACTGCAAAAACCTTGGGGGGTGCATTATGGCCACAGAAGCCGATGTGCCAACAACTACCAAAAAAAAAAAAAAAAAAATATTGTATTGGCATCCTTCCTGTCAGGACCTGCAACGCTGCAGTAGAAATTGTCCTACAAGCTCTCGATAACATAAGAAAGGCAGCACGCTGTGCTCGCAATAGCTGTTTGATAATAGTACACTTGGTTGTCCTATATCCCCAGGCACCAGCACCATATGTGATAATGGACAGGAATATGCAGTTATAATACAATCTCAGTGAGTGACCTTTAAGGCCCCACTCTTTTCATGTTACTTGTCTCACTATAGATAATGACTTGCATTTTTCTTTAATGTATTTTGCATGGGGTATAAAACTCAGACCATCATCCAAAATAATTCCCAAGTATTTTATGGTTGAACTGTATTTAATAGCTTGTCCTTTATATTTTATTTGAGGGGAAAGTCCTCTGTCTAACCTGCCTTTAAGCAACATTTGGGCTGTTTTACTCGTAGATACCTGGAGTTTATGCTAGTCAGACCACACAGACAGCTCCTGCAGACCCGGTTGGCAGCATCTTCAAGAGACTTCCTGGAGTTTCCTTGGACCAAGATGGTTAGGGCTGCATATGAGATCATGGTTGTTGCATCAAAATGTTTATTTAACCAGGAGATGAACACTAAATTCCAGCACAGGGGGCCAGGAATAGACCCCTGTGGGCATCCTCTGGTAACTTTTCTTGAAACTTGAATGGAACCACTCTTATCAATTGAACGCTGTGAAAAGTAACCCATTAGCAACCAGTATATAGGTGTAGACACTTCGGCCTCCCAGAACTTCTCCAGGGCACTTTGCCACCAAAGAGTGTCAAAGGCCCCTTTGAAGTCCACAAAGAGACCGAGCAGATATTTAGTCAGTTTCCAGCTGTATCTCTAAAAGAGAAGCGGTGGCATCTTCGGTTCCTCTACCCTTTGTAAACCGAACTGTACAGGTGAAGAAAGTCCTTTTGTAACATAGGTAGTCAAAAGACAACTCTCAATAACTTTTTCAAAAGCCTTGCCCACAACAGGGAGAAAGGCAATAGGCCTATATGACAGCGGATCAGATTCTGGCTTCTTTGGATTTTTGAGAATTTTTAAGTTAGCAACTTTCCAAATTGCAGGGAAAAATACCATGATTAAGGCAAGAGTTGAATAATGTTGCAATAACTACAGGAACCGTTTTCCCATACACGCTTGAGCACTTCCACCTCAATGCCATCAAGTCCAGGACATTTGCCCGAATGTATGGACTGGATAGCAATATCAATCTCCTCAAAGGTAAAAGGAGGTTCATCAGGCAAGCCCGAATAACAAGTGTTTTTCACTCTGATGTTTATCTGTTTTGGATCCGTACATACTTCTTCTTCTTGATAAATAGTAACATCCAGGATCCTATTCATGGTGGATACCCAAGATATGGTTTCTTGGTCATCAGTGGTTGTAACCGATGCAAACACTTCACCCAGTTGGAATTTTATTGTTTATTAATCTGTAAACCAGACCCCAGGGAGAACTGTTTCCCTGAGTACTCACTAGTTGCTCCCACAAAGCTTTTTTCCCTCTTGTAGATTTCCTGATGATAGTTTCTACGGGCTTGTTTGTATCTGTTTTGCAAAAGAACAACCTCCAGAGTGGGACGAGATCTGTCTCTCTTCACTTTCTGGAAATCTCTTCTTGCCTGTCTCATCAATGATTTTAATTGTGTCAAGTCTGAGGACCACCACGGCACATGGTAGGGCTTCCTTTTCCTATAGCTCATGGACTGTCTACAATCTGCAATAATTATGTTTTGAACTATTCGTGTCTGTTCATCTGCAGTGAGAGTAGTCAATTGTTCTATTTGGTCTTGTGTAAAGGAGTCTTTAAGTGCGGAGTCAAATTTATCCCACTTTGCTTTCTTTGTGTGAAATCTTGGTTTGTCAGTAGGATCAAATCTGGATCGCGATTGATCACAATTAAGTTGGAATGTCATGATGTTGTGATCGCTAGTAGACCAGCTAGGGTGCAACTTCCAGTTGGAAAGTCTCGGACTAATAGCAGAAGATGCAAGAAGAACCCATAGGCATCACACATGTTGGTGGATAGCCAGGGGTATTTAATATAATTAAGTGATGAGATAAGATTAGGTGTTCCATTAGTTCACCCTTTTTATTTATAGTTGCAGCACTCCACAGAGTAGACTCAGCATTTGCATCCATCATTACAATAACATTCTTCCCACAGAGAATATTAAGTGTCATATCCAAGTAGACCACAAATGGTTGTATAGAGTCTTTGTATTGGGAGCATTAACAGTATAACGAGATAGCGCAGACTAGCCAAACTAGCCCTCCAACACACACACACACACACACACACACACACACACACACACACACACACACACACACACACACACACACACACACACACAGCATGGGTGGAGCAGAGACTGGGAATTCTTGTAACTGTGAGGCTTGGATCTAAGATGACTATTGCAGCCCAATTCCGACATCAGGTATTTCCACCAGTTCTAACCGTAGTTGGATTGGATTGTACTAATCTATAGCGAATGAGAAGACCCTTTACAAGGCCCTTGTATGAATAGGGCTCTTGAAGAGCCATAACCTGAATAAAATGTTCTTGCAACACTTTTGTTAAGTCATTTGTAACTGAAATGGATTGTTGGCAGTTTAGCTGCAAAAACCTGATTTCTGTTGATTGTGAAGTACTAGAATTTATACTTGATGTTGTGTTTCTATCCAATAAAATGTCTTTGAATGAACAGCATCTACGGATTTTAAGTACTCTTGGTATTTGGGATCTCTCAAGGAGTGGGTGCAGTTCTTCTTTCGCTTCTTACAGTTTTTTACATCCTCAAGCGTAAAGTCATAGTACTTTAAATTTTTCTGATATATATATCTTCTATTATATCCTCAATCTTGGAGTCTTTGTGATCATCATAAATCGTAGTTGGGCCCAACTTTCTGGGCAATTCAGGTTTTAAACTGCACTCTTATAATGTTCTTGTAAAAAGGAAAGATCGTTTTTATGGGGGTGGGATACACTTAAACAGATGAGGTACAAAAATATTTGCTAACACTACAAGGCTGTGGGTCAGCCAACTGCTAGGCTGGGGAAGGTACACACACTAATAGATTAACAGTAGCTACAAGCAGAGGTGAAGGGGATTCCTGAACTGCTTCTATTGGGACATATAGTAGTCTGTAAAGCAAGGTATCAGAGATTACAGGAGCTGTTTGGAGGTGTCATCATGAGATGAGCAAGTATATACAGTGAAACGTCTCCTAACGGACACCTCTCTTTAACGGACATCTCTCTACAACAGACATTTTCAAACAGACATTTTCCCCAACTCTCCTCTATTGGTTTTAATGTGTTTTCAGCTTCTGTCTAGCAGACATTCTCTGTAACGACGCAGACAGGCAATCTGCACTTTAGATTAGCACTTAATTTGATCTCCCAATAACGGACAGTGGGCAAGCTCACGGCCCTTTTTCTAGGAACGTTTCTTCCACATATTGCCTCAATCGTGTGTTTCTTTTCTATTTCCGATTCTCTGAATTTTATCAAGGTTTACGTCGCGGTTCTAAACCCTTTTTCAAGAATTTTAAGGCATGTGTAAAACTTCTGATGAATTTGGGGGGGGGGATTTTGTCGGCCTTTCGTCTTTTGAGTTTCAGTTTTCAGTTTTGTTCAGTGTCATGTGAAGTGCACAGTGTCTTCTCCTAAACATTTAACTTTAAAAGATAAAAATTGAACTCATTAATGCATATGATTGGCAAAAAAATAGTGTTCGCAATCTCGCTGCAAAATTCAAAATCGGGAAGACAACATCCTAAAGAAAAAAAATGAACTGCTCAAACAATTTTGGCAACACGTAAATGATCAGGTTCAAAAATCATTCCCGAAAACTGTTGGACTTCAAATTGACAATGTTACATATGAGTGGTTTTGTCGCGCACGTGCTAAAAAAATTCCCCTTAATGGGCCTATTATTAGGGAAAAGGCTTTGGAGGTTGCGAAATCTATGGGAGTAAATGAGTTCAAAGCTTCTGTGGGATGGCTAGACAAGTTCAAAACTCAGCATAAAATTTCTTGGAAAAATGTAAGTGGTGAAGGTGGATCTGTTGATACTGGGGTTGTAACAGAGGGACCGTCAAATTGGAAGATTTATGTTGTGATTTTGAAGCTAAGGATATTTACAACTGTGACGAAACAGGGTTGTTTTTTAAAGCTCTTCCTGAAAAAACAATGAGTCTAAAAAACGAAAAGTGCCAGGGCGGAAAAATTTCTAAGGAACGCTTGACTGTACTATTGTGTACAAATATGCTGGGAGACTTTGAACAACCTCTTGTTATAGGAAAACCACAAAATCCTCATTGTTTCAAGGGCATAAATTTGAATCTTTTGAATGTTGACTGGAAGTCTAATAAAAAAGCGTGGATGACACGAGATATCATGAGTGAATGGATAAGTCACTTTAACCAAAACATGATTCGTCAAAACAGAAAAATTATTCTTTTCATGGATAATGCTGCATCTCGTGCCCACACATTGAATTGTCCAACATTCAAATCGTTTTTCTGCCACCAAACACATCTGCAGAGTGTCAGCCCTTGGATCAAGGGATAATAAAAAATTTTAAACTTCACTACAGAAAAGGTGTTTTAAGACATCTCATTGCAAACATGAACGATGTAACATGTGCGAGTGACTTTGCAAATAAACTCAGCATCCTAGATGCGATTCAATGGATTTCCTCTTCAGTAAACGCAATTAGAAAACAAACTGTCGTGAACTGTTTTGTAAAGTCTGGCTTCTCAAACGCAAAAATTGAAGTTGTGAACAGCAATGTGGAGCACCAAGAAGAACAAGAACTTCAACATCTATTGACAATGTACGATACTTCCGCTTTTTTTTTTTTTTTTTTTACTTCCGCTACAAGTGACCCTGGCTACAAAGATATAGACTCGAACCTCACTACAGAAGATGGTGCTCTAGATATCAACGACATTATCATCGATATTTTTCAAGAAGTTCCTCATGAGGATGAAGAAATGGAAGGAGGTCATTCTGTCGAAGAACATATTAACGACGAACCACCGATGAAAATAGAAGAAGCGCTCATACAAATCAATCGTTTAAATATGTTTTTCGCCGCTGAAGAAGATACTGAAGGACTTTCGATGGTTACTTCACTCCAAACAAATGTTGAAAACAAAATTATCAGCCGGAAGAAGGTGCAGAAGAAAATAAGTGATTACTGTATGTATTTTTCTTAAGATAAAGTCATAACATGCATAACACAATTGTATGTATATTATTTACAAAAATATTGTGCAAAATCTGTTTATAATTTAATTTAATTTTACGTTAAACGTTTAACGATTTTTCTTTCTTTCTTTTTTTTTCTCCCTCAGACTTCTTGTTAGCGGACACCTCTCTAACGGACAGATTTTCGTTCCCCATGGCTGTCCGTTAAAGGGAAGTTTCACTGAATCTTTGCAAAAAGCAAAAATATATACTTGTACTGGTACACGAATAATTGTAATGTTAAGAGTAAACAAATTTGATAAATTTAAAGAAGTGGTTAAGTCGACAAATGCAGACAAAGATACTGGAAATATGATCCCAGTCAGATATCAGCAATGCAGAATATGGTGAGTGCAATATGTAGAGAAAGGACAGATGAGAAAGAGGAGTAATGCCCTTAGTTAAGAAGCAATTAAATCTAAGGTAGTAAATCCATTCAACATGGGTAGCCAGTGCAATGGTGAATCGGTTTGATGTGACATCTGGGAAAACTAAAATGAGAGTATGAGTGTGTTATAGACTTAATGACTGTAATGAGCTTGACAATCAACTGTACAGACAAACAGAGTGTCCCAGTAGATCTGACTATCATATACTGGGTTATTTAAACATTCTACATACCGAATAGAACTTGTGGGATGGTCATGGTCACATGCACAGAAATTTTTGTTATTTATTAGATGACTGTTTTCTACAGTTATCAAGTTCTCAGCTGCGCACCTCAATGCCAGAATTTGCATTTGAGCATCAGGCAATACAGCGGCAACCCCTAAGGCAGAATACGTTGGACCCACAGGGGCTAGTTGTTGATGATGACTATTTTCAAGGAAAGAGGAAATATATTATGCAAAAAGGATAGGTGGCAAGGGGACCAGGCTATGTCTACCAGTGGCAAAAGTTGATGAGGTAATACAGCAGGTATCATCTTTTATTGTTTGTTTGTTTGTTTGGGGATTTATTGGGTGCCATATCATCTTTTAAAGGCACCAAAACTGATACTGTTGTACAGTTGGCACTAATGACATTATGAGTAGGAAATCTGCAGACTTAATTAACAAGTACAGAGCAATATTGAAAAAAAGTTGAAAGTTTATTACAGATAAATTTTACAGAGAATTTTTCACAGCATGGTCTGTGCTTGTTAACAGGAGACTGCTTCTACAGGAATGGTATATACTTAAAAAGGAAGGGTGCAAGAATATTTGCTGATGCTGTAGAGGCTGTGTTAGGTGCATCGGAAAACTGCTAGATTGGGAGGATTCAAAGACTAATAGATTAACAGATGCTGCAGGCAGAGGTGAAAGTGATTATTGCATTGCTTCTGTGGGAATGTGGAAAGCAAGTTCTTGAGGATTTCAAGAACTGCATGGAGTAATCATCGAACAAGTAAATACATGAGCTATGTTAGGGAAAACTAAGAGTAAGAATGGGTGCATGTATACTTGCACGTACACCAATGGTAAGAGCATGGCAAATATATTTCATGAATTTAAAGTGCTGGTGAAGACATCAAATGTGGACATTGCTGGAATATCAAAGACGTGGTGTTACTCCGATATGAGAAATGCAGAATTTGAATATGGGGAGTACAATGTGTAGAGAAAGGGTAGGAAGGAGAACAGAGGTTGTGCTCTTAGTTAAGAAACACATAAAATTTAAGGCAGTGCATCTATTTTATATGGGTGCCAGGGCAATGATGAGTCAGTATGCTGTGATATAATACCTGGGAAAGCAAAAATGAAAGTAGGAGTGTATTATAGGACTAATGACTCTTATGAGTATAATGAACAAGGTAATAATGTACACGGTAGAGGGAGCCAGTGATCAGAATGTAAAATGAATGAAATCAAAGGAAGTAAGGGGAGTTTGAGAACGAGGGTAGCATGTGCGGACGTAGCTTTTTGCCGCTCCTGGAACAGAGACGTTTTTTCTAATTTATTTTCCGTTTTATTAGCTTAAATTGGCATATTAACTTATTTTCTAGAGTAGCTTTATATTTATATTTACGATACTTAGTTTAAAGTAACTTAAATAGAGATTTTGTAGTATCGGTAAGGGTATCAAATCCACATGTTTACCGTTCGTAATTGTCGCCATTGTTACGCGATACAAAATATCTTGAAATAGATAGCATAAGCTTAATATAGTATAGTATAGTACATAATATTACAATTAATCAGTAAAATCTATTAATCTTGTTGAACTTCATTGTCAATTAAATTGTACTTTTAACTATACATATAACGACTTAGGTTACGTAACATAAATAATTAGTAAAAATAAATAATTAATACTTAACTTGATACGGAAGTTATATAAAGGGATTTCATAGATAACACTCGATACTGAAACATAAATATAGCGTTATAACTGTGTTGGGATACAAGTTTAGGGTTTTAATTTTGTACTGAAATTGAAATTTTATTGAAATTAAATCGAAATCATGACTCAGACGAGAGCAGCAAAGCAAAAGGCTCAAGCTAATGGGAGTGCTGTTGCTCAGGGGAGAACTAAGGGGGGGACAGTTGCCCTCTGAATCACAACCTTTTAAAATGCACTACTTGCATGATGTTTGTGGAGCAGTCAAGTACGGGACATGATACTGCAATGGGGGATGTCTTTGTGTGTGCGCGCGATGCAAGGAGTGTAAGAAAATCAGGCGACAACTCAGCGTTATGAGCCTGTATGAGAGCTTGAAGGACAGGGTGGGTGGGTGGATGCCCTCGAAGGATTAAAAGTGAGAGGCCCATCAAGCTCTCAGCTGCCCACACCAATGCCAGAGCTTGCACTTGGTCATCACGCAACACAGCGGCAGCCCTAAGGCAGAATGCGCTGGTCCCAAAGGAACTAGTAGTTGTTGGTGACTCTATTGTCAGGGAAACGGGAAACATGCTTTGTAAAAAGGATAGGTGGAACAGGACCAGGGTGTCTGCCAGGCGCAAAGGTTGATGACGTTGTAGAGCGGATATCATCTTTTAAGGGCACAAAAGGTGATATAGTTGTACATGTTGGCACTAATGATATTAAGAGTAGGAGACCGGCGGAATTACTTAACAAGTACAGGTCACTGTTGAAAAAAAGCTGTGAATTTGGGTTGAATTTGAAAGTGTCTGCAATTCTGCCCAGACAAAATAGGAGGGCGTATATGATGAGAGCTCTGTCGATCAATTCGGCCCTGGAAAGATTGTGCAAGGCTCAAGGGGTAGAATTTTTTTCACCCTGGTCTGTACTTCTTAACAGGAGAGACTGCTTCTAAAGAGATGGGATACACTTAAATAGAAAGGGTGCAAGAATGTTTGCTGATGCTATCGAAGCAGTGTTAGGTGGGTGGGAAAACTGCTAGATTGGGGGGATACAAGGACTAATAGATAAACAGTAGCAACTGGCAGAGGTGAAAGTGATTCTTGCACTGCTTCTATTGGAATAAGCAGCAGCCTGGAAAATAAAATGCAGGATATTTAAGAGATTGCTGGGAATCATTGGGGTACAAGTAAACACATGGGTTGTGTTAGGGTAGCTAAGAAAAAGAACAGATGCATGTATAGTTGCATGTACACCAATGCTAGGAGTTTAGTAAATACATTTGATGAATTTGAGGTATTGCTCAAAACATAAAAGGCAGATATTGTTGGGATTTCAGAGACGTGGTCTCACACAGATATAAGGAATGCAGAACTGGAATTTGGGGAGTACATCTACAGCAAGGACAGACAGGATAGGAATGGAGGAGGGGTTATGCTATTAGTTAAGAAATACATAAAATCCAAGGAAGTGAAGCCAGTTGACATCGCTGGACAGTGCAGTGTCGAGTCAGTTTGGTGTGACATAAGCATTGGGAGATCAAAATTGAGAGTAGGAGTGTGCTGTAGGCCTAATGACTCTAATGAGTATAATAAGAAACTGTACAGAGAAATAGAGTGGGCCAGTAAATCAGAGAGTCTAATAATGGGGGATTTTAATTTCCCAGATATTGACTGGAATTTGGGGGCTGGTCACTCACACACTAGCAAGGCTTTTGTGGATTTATTGGATGTTTGTTTTCTACATCAGCATGTTCGGGAGGCAACTAGAGGGAGTAATACTCTTGATTTGATTATCAGTAGTGATTCTTCATGCATTAAGAATCTGCAGATAAATGAACCACTAGGTGGCAGTGATCACAGTGTGCTGAAGTGGGATTTACTCAAAGAGGTAACTACCATTAGGGGTAAAGGGAAGGGTTATTGCTTTCGTAAAGGCGACTACGATGGACTGAGACAGTATTTAAATTCTATACAGCGGGACCAACTGATGATGTTACCAACAGCAAATTCAAAATGGGAAGCATTCAAAGAACTTATCTTGGAAGCTACTAGGCTTTACATACCAACTAAGAAATATAGTTCAAGGTTTAGGCCTAAATGGATGTCAGATGAACTAATGAAACATATGGCAGAGAAGAAAAATGCATGGGATACATACAAATTAACACGTGACACAAAAGCCTATGATGGATACAAGTTGATCTGTAACCAAGTTACAAAGGAGGTTAGGCAGGCGAAGGCAGATTAGGAGAAATCTTTGGCAAGGGATGCAATGAAAAACAGCAAAGAGTTCTTTACTTATGTAAACTCTAGAAGGAAGGGGATGAATCAGATTGGTCCACTTGATATCGATGGGTCAACTGTTGATGATCCTGCTCAGGTAGCTAACAAACTGAATGAATATTTTGCATCAACATTCACACACGAGGAGTTATTCAGCGAGGGGAATGCCAGAGGTGTATTCAACTCGGCAGTAAGCTAGAGAATCTTGTAATAACTGAGAGTAAAGTGGAGGAGAAATTGTTGTAGGTTAATACAAGAAAGGCACCTGGGGTGGATGGGATCTATCCAGTTATATTAAAGGAGGCAGAAAAGGAAGTAAGCAAACCCTTAGCCATAATTATGAGAGCTTCCTTGGACTCAGGGGAGGTACCCATGGACTGGAGATGTGCAAATGTGACCCCAATTCACAAAGGAGGATCAAAGGCTGACACAAGTAATTATAGACCTGCGAGTTTAACTTCTGTTCCCGGAAAATTAATGGAGGCACTGGTTAAAGAAGCACTGCAGGATCATCTAGACAAGACTTCAGTTATAGCTCGGACACAGCATGGTTTTGTTAAGGGGAAGTCTTGCCTGACCAATTTGATTGGATACTATGATGCAGTCACAAAAGAACTGGATACAGGGAATAACTTTGATATTATATACTTGGATTTTAGAAAGGCTTTTGATACTGTTGCACATGGAAGACTGCTGCACAAATTGGAGCAATGTGGCATTGGAGGCAAATTGCTACTATGGATAAAGGGATGGTTGAGGGGGAGAAGACAGAGAGTGGTAATCAATGGACACTGCTCGTCGTGGACTAATGTTATTAGTGGAGTCCCTCAGGGTTCAGTATTGGGTCCATTATTGTTTTCTGTATTTATAAATGATACTGATGATGCTTTATCAAGCTTAATGTCCAAGTTTGCAGACGATACAAAGGTTGGCAGGGTTGTCAAGGACACTACTGACACTATGCTGCTGCAGCAGGATCTGGAAAGATTCAGCAGATGGGCTGAGAGGTGGCAAATGAAGTTTAACATTGTCAAATGTAAAGTACTACATATGGAAACAGCAACCCCAGAGTAACATATCAACTCTGTGATACTACACTGACAGTTGTAGAGAATGAAAAGGGAATTGGGGGTGGTTGTGCAGGCAGATATGAAGTTCTCTGAGCAGTGCAGACAGGCTGCAAGAGTAGCTCATGGTGTATTGTCAATGATATATACAAATTTTTCTAGCAGGAATAAGGAGGTGATTATTCCCTTGTATAAGGCAATGGCCAGGCCACACCTAGAGTACTGTATACAGGCCTGGAGGCCTCATTTTAAGAAGGATGTGGAGCTGCTGGAACGAGTACAAAGAAGGGCAACAAGATTAGTGAATGGAACAAAGGGGTGCTCTTACGAAGAAAGGCTTATATTTTGCAAATTACAGTGTCTGGTGACTAGGCACCAGCGAGGTGATCTGATGGAGGTGTATAAAGCCTTGAATGGTTTGAGCATGCTCAATGCTGATGGGATACTGCCTCTTGCTGAGAATAATCACCTGAGAGGGCATAAATTCAAATTGAGGAAAGACAAATGTAGGATAGACGTGTGGAAATTTGCCTTTAGCCAGCGGGTGGTTGGTTGGTGGAACAGACTTCCATCCCTTGTTGTGGAAGTTGATAGCCTAAATAAGTTTAAGGCTCAGCTGGACCGGTATTTCAAACGAACAGAGGGGTGAAGTGGAAGTGGTTATTTTTTATTTTTTATTTTTTTTTTTTTTGGCTGATGCTGCATAAGCTTGCTTTCTTGCATCAAATGCCTCTACTAATGCTAATGCTAAGTTTTGCTTTAGCCACAATTATGAGAGCATCGTTGGACTCAGGGGAGGTCCCCACGGACTGGAGATGTGCAAATGTATCCCCAATTCACAAAGGGGATCAAGGGGTGACATGAGCAATTACAGACCTGTTAGTTTAACTTCTGTCCCAGAGAAAATGATGGAGTCACTGGTTAAAGAAGCATTGCAGGATCATCTAGACAAGACTGCAGTAATAATTCATACACAGCATGGGTTTGTTAAGGGGAAGTCTTGCCTGACAATTTTGATTGGATACTACGATGTGGTCACAAAGTAACTGGATGCAAAAAATAATTTTGATATCATATACTTGGATTTCAGGAAAGCTTTTGACATTGTTGTGCTTCTAAGACTATGATGCTTTCTTGCATCATAGCCTCTGATAATGCTAATACTAATGTGTTATAGAGGAGGTCTTTACTATCCAGATATTCGCTTGACTTGTGGATTGGTCACTCACAGACTAGTAAAATATTTCTGGTATTACTAGATGACTGTTTTCTACAGAAGCATGTTAGAAAAGCAACATGATAGAGTAATACTCTTGATCTGATTATCAGCAGTGATTATTCATGCAATAAGAATCTGCAGATAAAAGAAACACGGATCACTGCATATTGATGTGAGATTTACTTAAAGATGCAACTATCATAAAGGGTAAAGGCAAAGGTTTTTGCTTTTGTAACGGTTAACTACAGTGATCTAAGACAGTTTTTATATTTTATACAGTAGAACCAACTGACAATGTTACCATCAGCAAATTCTAAATGGAAACCATTCAAGGAATTAATCATAAAAGCTACTAGACTTTTTCATACCAACTAAGAAATGCACTTCAAGGTATAGATAGACCTACATGGATGTCAGATGAAGTGATGAGACTAATGGCAGAGAAGAAAAATGCATGGGATGCATATAAATTATCATGTAACACAGAAGCCTATGATAGATATAAACTAGACTGTAATCAAGTCACAAAGGATGTTAGGCAAGCGAAAGCAATTATGAGAATTCTTTGGTGAAGGCTGCAAAGAAAAACAGCAAACACTTCTTTACTTATGTATAAACTAGAATGAATGGGATGAATCAAATTGTTCTACTTGATATCGAAGGTTTGACTATTGATGATCTTGCTCAGGTTGCTGACAAACAATGATTATTTTGCTCACTCTCTCTCTCTCTCAGGGTAATGCAGAAATTTGGCTTGTGCAGCATAAGCATTAGGCTTCCTTGCACCATACGGTTAACAAGACACATAGGGTTGATGGGACTACTGAATTATATTAAAGGAAGCAGCAAAGGAAGTAAGCAAACCCTTACCCATAATTATGAGAGAATCTTTTGATTCGGAGAAAGTCCCTGCAAATGGAGATGTGTGAATGTATCCCAATTCAAAAGGGGGATCAAAGGGTGACACAAGTAATTACAGACCTGTTAGTTTAACTTCTGCTCCAGGGAAAATAATGGAGTCACCAATAAAAAAAAAAAAGTAGGTTTAATTTAAATTTTAACCATTTCAAAATTAATTTTTCATTATTTAGATTTTACTAAAGCTGACAACCAAATTAGAGCACCATATGAGAATAATGGATATAAAAATAGCATGAAGTATATTACATAGCATCAAACACCATATCCAATTTAAAAAGTTGAAAGCCTTTAAAAACAGATGCTTAATAACAGTTTCAATCTGTTTTCCTTTTTGCACTTTTCTATCTAGATAGTAGTAAGTGTCCACCACTGGGAGTCTCAGGATTTTTTAAAGCAGTTGGGGGGGGGCTAAAGCTATATTCCTGGAAATCATCAAGTTTTAATCACCATACAGAAATAAAAATCCATATTCTTTTGATCACAACTGGGAGGCTATAACTTCCTCAGCCCCTACCTGAAACCGCCACTGATGTCCACCAAATAATTGCCCACTTTTAGATGAAGACATGTAATGAAAAGCACCCTATTCATCACACAAATAAGATGCCATCAGTGTTTAAAGTTTACTTTTTGAGTGTACTTTTTAAAACCTTATACACTTCAAAATCAACATGCAGACATATCCAGAAATTGCAATTTAGAGAACCACAGTCATTCATTGTAAGAACGTTCTTTTGTGCCCCAATTAATCTTGTTGCTCTTCTCTGTATTATTTTCCAACAGAACTATATCCTTACTAAAATGAGGTTTCCAAACCCGTAAGTAATACTCCAGATGTGGCCTAACCGTTCCATTATATGAACAGATAATTACCTCTTTGTTCCTGCTGGGAGAGTTCCTGTATATCGGTTAGAGAACACCATGATCTATTCTAGCAGTCTCTATGCGCTGTCAGAGAACATGTCACACTGTACAGTTATCACTAGAACTTCCCCCTTATCAACTCCTTGAGTTTGGTGTTAATCAAATGGTATGCGATTACTGCTACTGAACCTTGCTTTCCGATTTCCAGCCCATTTGCCTAGTTTATCTAGATCTTGATGAAACACATCCTGATTACTATCATTAATCATATTGTATCATCAATAAGCCTTTATTATCACTATTTTCCAACACTCAAATGAAAAAATAATCTACAAAGCAAACTTTTTCCAGATTCTATAATCTGTGTTATGTAGCAACCTTGACTACACATTTATCACAAACATCAGAAATTGTAATTTTAAGTCACTATCAACTTAATACCTATATTCGATATGACAAACATTTGGGAATACATAGGCTGGAGAATCCCCATAAGCCTCCTTTCCAAACGACCACTGCCTCTGCTCAAGCTTAAATCCTCTGCACAGTTGTTATCAGTTTTTAAAGCATATCAATGTCTTAACCCATACTGTGCCATTGTGTCTGCCTATGATTGGCAAACTACGGTCTCAAAGAGAGAGGACTTAGAAATTCCTCCAGTTGTCAAAACTTCTTAAAATGAATGACAAGTGGCAAAACCAGTACTCTAGCATGCAGGTGCTCCCAGTTCAGAAACAAATTCTTGCCAAATGCAATTATCGGAACCATCAAGGGTCATCTCTGGGGAGATTCCCTTGGATTGGAAAAGTGCAAATGTATCTCCCATACATAAGGGTGGCTCTAAAAGTGAAGTTGGAAATTATCGACCTGTCAGTCTGACTTCAGTAGTAGGGAAAATCATGGAGGCAATGATCAAGGGTGGAATTCAGGATCATTTGGATCGAATTGAAACTCTCAAGGATACTCAGCATGGTTTTGTAAAGGGAAAATCATGTTTAACAAATCTGGTTCGCTATTTCGAAAGGGTCACTCACGAGCTGGATTTAGGGAATAATTTCGACATTGTGTATTTAGATTTCAGCAAAGCTTTTGACTCAGTCCCACATGAGCGGTTGCTTTATAAGCTGGAACAGGTTGGAATCACTGGGAAAATCCTTAGATGGATAGAAGGATGGCTTCAGGGCAGGAGGCAGGGGGTTGTGATAAATGGCTATTCCTCAGGTTGGGTTGATGTAAGAAGTGGGATTCCCCAAGGATCAGTATTAGGACCACTGTTGTTTTTAATTTTCATAAACGACATTGATGAAGGGATAGAGGGCGTCATGTCTAAATTTGCAGATGATGTTAAAATTGGTAGAGTAGTTAATGATCACTGTCAAGCTGAGCTTCTTCAGAGAGACCTAGATAGACTTCAGGAATGGTCAGAAAAATGGCAGCTGTGCTTTAATCCAACAAAGTGTAAGGTATTACACCTGGGAAACAGTAATCCCAAAAAAACTTATTCACTTGGTGGAGTTCAACTAAACCCAGTACTGGAGGAAAGGGACTTGGGTATTACGATACGGTCAGACATGAAATTCTCTGAGCATTGTAAACAGGTTGCAAGGAAGGCCCATGGTGTCCTATCGATGATCTATCGAACTTTTGCAAGTAGAGATAGGGACGTGATAATCCCATTATATAAGGCTTATGTTAGACCACACTTGGAATACTGTGTTCAAGTATGGAGACCGCACCTAAAGAAAGACATCGAGCTTCTTGAAAGGGTGCAAAGAAGGGTAACTCGCCTGGTGAGATCTGCAAAAGGGCGTCCTTATGAAGAAAGACTTAGAATATGTGGGTTGCAGAGTTTGGAAACTAGACACCTTAGAGGAGATTTGATTGAGGTATCAGTAAAATCAATGAGGACAAAATTTTCAAGATTATAAATGATGCTAGAACTAGGGGACATAAATTCAAGTTACGGGGGAAAATGTTTAGATTGGACTGCAGGAAGTTTTATTTTAGCCAGCGAGTTATAAATTACTGGAATAAGTTGCCTTCATGGGTGGTAGAGGCCAACAGTTTGGGGAAATTCAAAGGTCATCTGGATAGTACTTTCAGGTAAGGGAAGCGTATAGGATGATAGGTTTAATTTCCTTTTTATTTATTTTTTATTTTATTTATTAATTATTATCATTTAGTTATTTATTGTTTTTATCATTGTTTTGTTCGGATTTTTTTTTTTTTTTTGGCGGGTGCAGCATAAGCCATAGGCTTTCTTGCACCATGCGGCCGTTACTAATACTAATCTATTCATCTTGACTTACAGAAGATCAACATCAACTACAATCACCAATATGCCGCCATTTCAAAGGAATGCATGGGCCCAAGCATCAATCTGCCAAGAACTACAGATGTAACCTCAGATCTCCATGTCACAACTAGCTACAGTCCCAACATAATATAATACTGAATGAGTAAATCAGTGTGCTAATTTTGTAACTTTAATAAGAAATATTCTGCAGCAGAGATCAGGAGACATCTCTTAGTTTACTGGGGTTTTTTTAGCTTTATCTGGTTACTGTTTGAATCACTATAATTATATGTTTTGCAGTTATCAAAATCTGAGGGGGGGGGGTACTTGCTGGGAAACCATTCCAGAACCTCATTTAAGAAATGCAGCAAAGGTGCTACACCTGTGAGATCCACCTCAAAAATTTTCTGCACCTTCCTAAATATAGACAAATTTTAACTGGGGTATGTCTTGAATTGTTTTTTTTTTTATCATTTTCCACCAGAGATATGGCATGAATACACCCACCAGGTATAGTGCCACCATATTTGTTACTGTTTTTCACTGGCAATAGCATATCTCACTAGTTATGCTAGGAAATATTTCTCATGCTTGTTTTATTTTTTTTTATAGCTTTAGAATTTCTTTTTATTTTAATTTTTCTTTTTATATTAGCTTTATGTCTTGAAGTGATACACTGATGTTTAAAACACATGATTTACTCTTGAGGTATTTTTTTGTGCAAAAGTTTTTTTTTTTTTTTTTTAATTCTGTTTTACAACATGTTGGACGTTTTATCTTGTTTGTTTCGGTTTCATGTTTGCATCAGTCATTTATATTCAGGTAACTAGATGTTTTTCTAATGTAAGTTACATACTGTGTTTCCTTCTCTCCTTTATTATTATTTATGTATTTGACAAAAAAATGTTTTACTTTTGGATGATCTCTTCAATCGCAGTGTATGAGTAGTTAAGGCATTATAGCTTTAAAGGCTTTTGGTTACCCGAAACACAATTATACATCATATAGTTTGGTTTACAAAGTAAAGCAGACTAATTTATAATTGTTTTCCAGAAGTTAATAAATAGGAAATTAATCCTTTGTGTGGAATTTTTCTATTCGTTTGAAGGTAGTGCAATATCAGTCAAATTTTATGGCCTCTAGTATCAGTAATAATGATTTCCATAATGTAATTTTATGAATTTGTAGATGCAAAAAAAATCTAAACGTGGTGTGGAGTTTCACAACACATATATATAGTACATACCCTGATTAATATTCTTGGACACCTACTGCATTAAAACTATAGCATTATCTTTAGTCATGACATGGATCACAATAAGAATCCATAATATTTTAAATTGATGCCAATAAATGGTACTTGCAGGGAAGAAGGCCTCAGTATTTTAGTATCTTAAGCTAGTTTATAGTTTCCATGTATTCAAGAGCAGCTGATGATCAGTTGATGAGTAATTAATTGGAAATTGTCAAATAGAGGACAATTCAACCCATCCACTTCCACAACAACAGAAGGAAGCCTGTTCCAACAATCACCTGCTGGCTGAAGGCAAACTTCTGCACATCTACCCTTCAACCATCCTTGTTCAACTTGAATTTATGACTCCCCAGAGTATCTGTTAAGATATTCTTCCACTTCCTCAGCAAGTGGAAGAATATCTTAACATTCAGCTTACTCAATCCATTTAGGCTTTAAACACCTCAATAAGATCTCCCCACAGGTGCCTGGTCTCAAAATGCTACAATTCGCAGAACTGAAGCCTTCCTGATTGAAAGAACATTTATACTTTTTTCTGCCCCAGGAAGTTAAAACCTGTTGATAGTCTAAATATATCAACCACTAAGGTTCATGGAGACAAGATCCAGGAAAAAGGTCCACCATTCTGACCTCTTCCAATTAAGGGTGTCCCCCCCATAACATTAATCCTACCAAGAGCAATGGCCATTTATAACTAAAATCTATCCTACTGCTTCAACCCTACCTTTATTACAATACCGGTTCACCCTTGGGATAGCATATTAATACTATTGTTATCATTGTTGTATACGGTTTAGGAGCATCAGTGACTGAGGACAGACTGCTCTGTAAATTGCATGTTTTCTATGGTCGTTTTCTGTTTACTGGATAAAAAAAGCTCCTTTCCAAACAACCACTGCCTCTGCTCAAGCTTAAATCCTCTGCACAGTTGTTATCAGTTTTTAAAGCATATCAATGTCTTAACCCAAGTTACCGGGAGAAAAGAAAAAAAACCATGTTACCCTTACCTGAGACAGACTAACTCAGCCACATTGTGAAAAAAATCCAATAAAAATTTCTCACATCATCAAGGGGACTCAAACTCACTCTGTAGAATCACTGTGCTCCTCACAACACCCGGTGTTGGGAGGACAGTAATTCTACCAACTGTGCCACCCACGAGTCAGGCTGAAAGCCCAAATCCGAATGTGATTAATTTAAATTCTTTTTTTTCACAACATGGCTAAGTTTGTTTTTTTGCAAAGAAACTCGTTTTTTGTTCTGAAAACATCAAACCTACGGGAGAACACAGACAATATAATATACTGATGCTTTGTTGCCTTCTTTAATATAAACAGAATTAACCTATCCTAACAAGAATCATGTATGTGGAACAGTAACAAAAAAATGGAAAAAAAAAAAAAAAAAATCGAACCTGCACACCCAGGTTAGGTTCGAACTGTTAACTGGAATTCTACCAACCGGAAACGAACTGCTCCATTGACTACATAGCAGTGTTGTCTATTTGGAAAAATAAGTAAACTCTGGTTGACATAATAATTCTTATTTTTACGTGATTATTATTTTAGTTATTTATTTATTATGTTTTTTATTCAGAACTACTCGATGGTACGGAAAAACCTTTTTGGTGTGCTGAAACAAGTGTGCAGAAAACCGAGACATCTGGTAAACCCTATAATGGATATTGAAGTCGTTTAAAATGGTTTATTCACTTTTGTTTTGATATAGGGGTAGTTACGTCAACAGGAGCAGAATAGAACAGAACTCTGCCTTATCTGTAACCCTATTATATAAGTTAAAATTGTTTCTTAAATTTTATTTAAATTAGGACGATGTAACCACGTTTCATTACTTATAATAAAAATGGTTTTGTTATAGAGGGACTAAACAGTTAAGGGTGGAACTATTGCCAGAATACAGTATATCACAAACAATTATCTTGCCAAGAAACTGTGATTATCTCCAACATTTAAACACTTCAGGATTGATTACCGAATCATTTGAATATAATTAAATAAATTTCTGTTAGATGAGCATTAAAAACACGTACCTATAAAAGTTCAATTCACCAAAACCTGGAAGAGGAAGAAAAATATTTACTTAACTCCAGTCTGGAGAGAAAATGTAGTAGGTTTCTTGCAACATGGATTTACTCTAACATGAACACAAATGAATTTTGAAATCTACACATACATACAAACGAATCGGAAAATTACGCATACAAACACACACACTAAGATTCACGGCTGACATAGAAGTTATGATACAGTCACTTCCTGAGTACAAAGTGTGACGCAAGTAACCACGGAAACCTGTAAGAAAAGGCTACGTGATGACCCCGGTCGTTCTGCGAAGCGGAGACTATAGAACTTACGACCTTTCTTCCGATGTGATGTACCTGTGGCACGCAGAACAGGTGATTACTAACGGAACAAACTGAGGAAAGCAGCAATTGTTGGAACAAATGTAAAAATATGTGACGCAATGTTGCTGCTTTTTTAACAATAAATGTTGGCTTTGCTCTGCGATTTTGCATACTCCTTTCACATTTGTCGAACTGTAACGCAAATATACACTGCTCGACAAAATTTGAGGGGGGGGGGGAACACGTAAAAAAGTTGCACGTAACACGTGCAACTTACGAGGTACCATAGAATAACGATGAAATGAACGGACAGAGAAAAACTTCGGACACTTATAAGGAACATTTATAGGGGTTGTATAAGAATAATTATCAAAAAGGGTCACATTACAGAAGTCGATACATGATCTGGAAAATAGCAGAACTCTATTAAATACACAAGGCACACGCCGACAACACCTTTTACGGCTACAGCCGGTGTGACATGACATTAGTACTGTATACGATCCCCAGGACCGTACTTACACCTCTCGGGACCCGAGGCGCTAAGCTCTTACGGCCCCCCCCCTTTAAAGATACCAGACTACAAAAAAGAAAAAAACATGCATATCTAAATATAATCTGAAAAAAAAAACAATTATTTTACCGATCTGTTTAAACACAAACTTTGCAATACAAAGATCGCTTTAAAATTTTGAGATTACAGACGCCATGCAAGGCCCCCCTTCCTCTATGGTGAGGCAGAGCCTCATGCGCCTGTTTATAAGTACTGCCCTGACGATCCCCTCCAACAGCTAAACAGGCCTGACAGCAGTGAACCATGTTCGATGTATGGGTGTCTATAAGGTTCTGTAGCAACAAATCCGATTTTTCACCAGCGCAGACCTTATCTCACGAACTGATGACCGAGGAATTGGCTGTCGATATGCAATGCAACGTCCAAGGGCGTTCCACACATGTTCATTCAAATGGTGATCGTGCTGGCCACGTCGGTCGTCCTTCAGTTTCAAAATAATCCTCCACCACTTGAGCTCTATGTGCAGTGGCGTTTGCATGAAAAGAAAATCTGGGCCAACGGCATCCCTAAAAAGCCTCACATAGGGTTCTACTAAACTAACTATTATTTTAAGGCCACCCAAATAATGAAATTCATCTGCCGTATCTTATGTCTGTTAATTGCGTGTGCTCTATGGTCGATTTGTCTGTTTTGCTGGACGAAAAAATCCAGTTTCTGGGTGAAAAACCTTGCTATCTACGCCTGAGACCCACTAACTCAGCCACAGAGTGAAAAAAAAGCCCATTAAAGTTCCTCTCGTCATCGACGGGATTCGAACCCGGGCCTTTTCCCCACGGTATGGGGAGGACGATGATGATACCACTGCGCTACCCACGCAGACTCACATAGAGTTCGAGAATCTGTTCTCGGTTACCTATATGCTGTTACGGTACCCCTAGCAAAAGCGTGAAAAGGGGTGTGGCCGTTGATCATTATTCCGCCAAAACACGAGAACACCGTCTCCAACGTAAGTGTCCCTTTCTCTGATGTTGGCGAGATGGTATGTACCCCATTTGTCAGGGCTCCAAGTCACATGTTCATGGTACCAGTTTCGACGAGCTTTGTGGTCTGGGCTTAACTGCATAGAGTCCGCTTTGCTTGTACCTTAACACAGACCGGTTGGAAATATTTTTACCTGTTGTCACAACAACCTCAAGAGAGAGTTGACGACCAGACATCGTAGAGTTTCGTCTTGCTTTTAGAGCCAAAATAGCGATCTGTTCTGGTTGACCTAGCCCTCGGGCGAACTTGGCCAGCTGAATCGTAAACATTGTTAAATCCAGAGCATTTGCACGGGGGGGGGACATATGGCAGAGAAGAAAAATGCATGGGATACATACAAATTAACACATGACACAGAAGCCTATGATAGATACAAGTTGATCTGTAACCAAGTTACAAAGGAGGTTAGGCAGGCGAAGGCAGATTACGAGAAATCTTTGGCAAGGGATCCGAAGAAAAACAGCAAAGACTTCTTTACTTATGTAAACTCTAGAACGAAGGGGATGAATCAGATTGGTCCACTTGATATCGATGGGTCAACTGTTGATGATCCTGCTCAGGTAGCTAACAAACTAAATGAATATTTTGCATCGACATTCACACATGAGGAGTTACTTAGCGAGAGGAAAGCCAGAGGTGTATTCAACTCTAGCACTAAGCTAGAGAATCTTGTAATAACTGAGAGTAAAGTGGAGGAGAAATTGTTGAAGTTAAACACAAGAAATACAATCGGGGTGGATGGGATGTATCCAGTTATATTAAAGGAGGCAGCAAAGGAAGTAAGCAAACCCTTAGCCATTATTATGAGAGCTTCCTTGGACTCAGAGGAGGTACCCACAGACTGAAGATGTGCAAATGTCACCCCAATTCACAAAGGAGGATCACAGGCTGACACAAGTAATTATAGACCTGTGAGTTTAAATTCTGTTCCAGGAAAATTAATGGAGGCACTAGTTAAAGAAGCACTGCAGGATCATTTAGAGAAGACTTCAGCTATAGCTCGGACACAGCATGGTTTTGTTAAGGGGGAACTCTTGCCTGACCAATTTGATTGGATACTATGATGCAGTCACAAAGGAACTGGATGCAGGGAATAAATTTGATATTATATACTTGGATCTTAGAAAGGCTTTTGATACTGTTGCACATGGAAGACTGCTGCACAAATTGGAGCAGTGTGGCATTGGAGGCAAATTGCTGCTGTGGATAAAGGGGTGGTTGAGGGGGAGAAGACAGAGAGTGATAATCAACGGACACTGCTCGTCGTGGACTAATCTTATTAGTGGAGTCCCTCAGAGCTCAGTGTTGGGTCCATTATTGATTTCTGTATTCATAAATGATATTGATGAGGGTATATCAAGCTTAATGTCGAAGTTTGCAGACGATACAAAGGTAGGCAGGGTTGTCAAGGACACTACTGACACTATGCTGGCTGCAACAGGATCTGAAAGGTTGAGCAGATGGCCTGAGAGGTGGCAAATTAAGTTTAACATTGACAAATGTAAAGTACTACACATGGGAAACAGCAACCCCAGAGCAACGTATCAACTCTGTGGTACTACACTGACAGTGGTAGAGAATGAAAGGGACCTGGGGGTGGTTGTGCAGGCAGATATGAAGTTCTCTGAGCAGTGCAGACGGGCTGCAAGAGTAGCTCATGGTGTATTGTCAATGATATATAGGAATTTTTCTAGCAGGGATAAGGAGGTGATTATTCCCTTGTATAAGGCAATGGTCAAGCCACACCTAGAGTACTGTATACAGGTCTGGAGGCCTGATTTCAAGAAGGATGTAGAGCTGCTGGAACAAGTACAGAGAAGTGCAACAAGATTAGTGAATGGAACAAAGGGGTGCTCTTACGAAGAAAGGCTTAAGTTTTGCAAATTACAGTGTCTGGTGACTAGGCACCAGCGAGGTGATCTGATAGAGGTGTATAAAGCCTTGAATGGTTTGAGCATGCTCAATGCTGATGGGATACTGCCTCTTGCTGAGATTAATCACCTGAGACGGCATAAATTCAAATTGAGGAAAGACAGATGTAGGATAGACGTCCGGAAATTTGCCTTTAGCCAGCAGCCAGCGGGTGGTTGGTTGGTGGAACAGACTTCCATCCCTTGTCGTGGAAGTTGATAGCCTAAATAAGTTTAAGGTTCAGCTGGACAGGTATTTTGAACGAACAGAGGGGTGAAGTGGAAGTGGGTTTTTTTTTTGGCTGATGCTGCATAAGCTTGCTTTCTTGCATCAAATGCCTCTACTAATGCTAATGCTAATGCTAATATCGTCAGCATAGCAGATTATGACTTCTCTCTCTTGCAGAAACGGAATAATGACTGCAGTAAATAATGCTCCGGAGAGGACTCCGCCCTGGGGAACTCCCGCGGTGATTTTTATTGAGTTTATATCTTGATCCGCTGTCAGAACAATGATTCTGTCTGACAGCAGGGTTGTGATAACCCACATGTCACCTTTTATATGGAAGTAATTTTCAAGGAGGTGAACGAGTGAAGGAATGCTGATTGAGTCGAAGGCAGCTTCCAGGTCGAAGTACATGACGGCAAGTTCTACTTTAGCTTCTAGTGCTCTGAGAATGGTGCTTGTTATGGATGTTAAATTGTTAACTGTGGATCTTTCAGGAATGGCATAGTGAATTTGTGAGGCATGATTTGATTGCTGATGGTTGAAATTAATGCCTTCTCCATAAGTTTCAAGAGGCTGGAAGAGCGAGGGATTGGCCTGAACTGCTAATGTGCAAATGTATCCCCAATTCACAAAGGGGGATCGAAGGGTGACACGAGTAATTACAGACCAGTTAGTTTAACTTCTGTTCCGGGTAAAATAATGGAGTCGCTGGTTAAAGATACATTGCAGGATCATCTAGACAAGACTGCAGCAATAATTCAGACACAGCATGGGTTTGTTAAGGGAAAGTCTTGTCTGACAAATTTGATAGGATATTATGATGTGGTTGCAAAGGAACTGGATGCAAAAAATAATTTTGATATCATATATTTGGATTTCAGGAAAGCTTTTGACACTGTTGCGCATGGAAGCTATTGTACAAATTGGAGCAGAATGGTATTAAGGGTAAGTTGCTACAATGGATAAAAGGATGGTTAAGTGGGAGAAGACAGAGGGTGGTAATCAATGGGTGCTGCTCTTCTTGGACTAATGTTATTAGTGGAGTCCCACAGGGTTCGGTGTTAGGTCCACTGTTGTTTTGTATATTTATCAATGATATTGATGAAGGTATATCAGGCTTAATATCCAAGTTTGCAGATGATACAAAGGTTGGCAGGGTTGTTAATGACAGTAATGGCAGTGTGCTACTGCAACAGGATCTAGATAATTTGGGCAGATGGGCTAAGAAGTGGCAACTGAAGTTTAACCTTGACAAATGCAAAGTACTGCATATGGGTAGAAGTAACCCCAGAGAAACGTACCAACTGTGTGGTACTACACTTAAGGTGGTAGAAAATGAAAAAGACCTGGGAGTAATTGTGCAGTCAGATATGAAGTTCTCTGAGCAATGTAGACAGGCTGCCAGGGCAGGTCATGGAGTTTTGTCAATGATATATAGGAATTTTGCTAGAAGGGAAAAGGAGGTGATTATCCCTCTGTATAAGGCAATGGTCAGGCCACGCCTTGAGTACTGCGTACAGGTCTGGAAGCCTCATTTTAGGAAGGATGTAGATATACTTGAGCGTGTACAGAGAAGGGCAACAAGATTGGTGAGGGGAATGAAGGGATCCTCTTACCAAGAGAGGCTTAAGTTCTGCAAATTGCAGTGGCTGGAGACTAGGCACCGGCGCAGTGATCTGATTGAGGTATATAAGGCCTTGAATGGGTTCAGCACGCTGAATTCTGATGGGATCCTTCCACTTGTTCAGATTACGAACCTAAGGGGGCATAAATTCAAATTAAGAAAAGACAGATGTAGAACAGATGTGCGGAAATTTGCCTTTAGCCAGCGGGTGGTTAATTGCTGGAACAAACTTCCATCTGTCGTTGTGGAAGTTGATAGGTTGAATAAATTTAAGGAGGAACTGGACAGGCATTTGGAGGGAATGGTGTGATTTTTTTTTTTTTTTTTTTTGGCTGATGCTGCATAAGCTCATACATTTGCTTTCTTGCATCACATGCTACTACTACTACTACTACTACTACTACACAGATTGGCATTTAGGATCTGGCCTCACAGTATATCTGTTCCAGAGAGGGGGACAGTAGTGCTGTGTTAAGACATGGTTTAAAATTGAGAGTAGTGGATCGATGATAAACGTACCGAGACACTTGATCATGAATTGTGGCACAAGTTCGGGGCCTGCAGCTGTGGTGGGTGGTAATCCATTTAAAGCAGTATAAGCTGCTTCCTGGTGATGCAAACGGTGGCAAGCATACCTTGGGACGTTGTTGACAGGTAAGTTGCCTGGATATGTCGGGCCACATTGTTCGAGAACCGTGATATGTGATCCATCCACAGTTCAAAGTCCAGTGTTTTAGGAATTCCTGTGTGCCGAGAGTTATAAAATGGTTTGCCTTTTTGTAGGGTTGCTTTTAGATGTTTTTTTTTATTGCAGATAATTTCTGGCAGTTGAACATTGCCCTTGCTCTGTAGAAGGCAATCCGATCTTGTACAGCGCCTGACTCTTTCCATCTCTTATGCAGATTTTGTTTTTCTTGGAAGATTTTGTTCAGTGCAGGTGTCCAACAAGCTCTTGAATGGGGAGTGATGCAGAGAGACTTTGTGGCTTCGTAATTGGCAATGGTCCGTATCCACCTGGTCATAAGGTCCACAGCCACCTGGAGATCGCAATTGTTGAGAGCTTCTAAAATCCCAAGGGAAGGAGGATGCGGCTTCGAGACATCATGGTGGATCAATGAATTTATGGGAGGGGGTGTTATTTCTTTTTTTATTTTTTGGGCCTTGGATATCGAAGTTAGGTGCGGCTAAGTGCAGGAGTATGGCAATGGGTTCGTGATCGGATTGAAAGAGATTGTGAAGGTTGACTTCGAGGTTGCATGGTGCTGAGGAGAATACCAAATCTAAGAGATTGGATCCTCTCGTGGGGTGGCAGTTGAGAAGGCTGATACCCAGTGAATCCACACTGCTAATGACTGTCCTACTAAGATGTGCGAGAGTAGGTGGAAGATTGAAATCTCCACAAACAATGTGCTTAGCTGAGGCGTGGAGGTAATTCACTAGCAAATGGATTACATCTTCAATGATATACTGTTTGGGTGTGGTGGAATATATACCGTTGCTATGTCTATCAAGTAGGTGTTAAGCTTGAGGGACACCATGGCAGCTTCAAATGCCAGTGATTGGGTTCCCACATAATGTACGTTGCTAATGTGCCAATAAAATCCAAATCAAATCAAAACATAATGTACCAATGAAACGAGGGTGGTATTGTAGAATGTTGTGACTCCTGCTCCTCTGCGATCCACTCTAGAGGAGCAGAGCATCTGGTAACCAGCCTGAGGTGCACAGGCAAGGGAGTCCTGCCCATTTCTAAGCCATGTTTCAGCGATACAGAGGATATCTAGGGTTTTTTCGAAAGTAGAAGATGTCCGACAGTGTCCAGCTCGATACAGATACTTCTTACATTTTGAAAGACAATTCGAATGGTGGTAGCCATAGCAATCGGAGTTCGTATGGGTAGCAGCAGAAAGGATGCAAGCAGAGGAGCAAAGGATGCAAGGAGCAATTCACCATGGATGCCACAGATATGGAGCAAGCCTTCAAGAAGCACCGCAACCTATACACGGCCTACATCGATTACGGCAAGGCCTTTGACTCCGTACCTCATAGCTGGCTAATAGAAACCCTGAAGATCTACAAGGTCAATCCGATAGTGACAAACTTCCTAGGAGCCTGAAACTTCCTGAAGATCTACAAGGTCAATCCGATAGTGACAAACTTCCTAGGAGCAACAATGACGAAATGGAGTACCACCAGGGCTCCCATTCACAAATTTAAAAAAAACTTAGATTGCAACTTAAATAAACCCAAAAAAACCCTAATTTTCATCATATAGTATAGCAACACAAATAAGTGACGAGGCCACTAGTGACGGTCGTGCTCAAAGCCGCTAAGTGGATTTTTCTTATTTATTGATTTGAAATTATTGTTTTTCTAAAACTTTTGATTTAAATTTAGTAGTATAACATTATTTTGTGATTTTTTGATTAATTTGGTGTATTTATTCTTTACTCGGCCTTGTAAAAGTATCGGTAAGTGTTTCCACGTGTTCGTAACTACCGTTCGTAACTACCGCTACCGTTAGTAACCTTCCCGCCATTGTGATACCGTAATAGATATACCGTAGGTTATATACCGTACTAGATAGCGTTAGTTGAACTTCGTTAGCAGTTAAATTGTACGTTTAAATAAATACATATAACGACTTAGATTACAAACGTAATATAATTAATAACATAACATAATTAATTAATAAATTAATAGAATCATGACTCAGACCAGAGAAGCAAAGCAAAAGGCTCAAGCTAATGGAAGTGCTGTGGCTCAGAGCAGAACTGAGGGGAGCAGTTGTCCTCTGACTGACAGCCTTATAAAATGCACTGTTTGCTTGATGTTTGCAGAGCAATCGGGTACGGGACATGATACTGCCAAGGGGGATGTCTTTGTGTGTGCGCGATGCAAGGAGTGTATCGATATCAGGCAACAACTCGGCGTTCTTGTGGGCCTATATGAGAGCTTGAAGGAAAGGGTGGATACTAGATAGCGTTAGTTGAACTTCGTTAGCAGTTAAATTGTACGTTTAAATAAATACATATAACGACTTAGATTACAAACGTAATATAATTAATAACATAACATAATTAATTAATAAATTAATAGAATCATGACTCAGACCAGAGAAGCAAAGCAAAAGGCTCAAGCTAATGGAAGTGCTGTGGCTCAGAGCAGAACTGAGGGGAGCAGTTGTCCTCTGACTGACAGCCTTATAAAATGCACTGTTTGCTTGATGTTTGCAGAGCAATCGGGTACGGGACATGATACTGCCAAGGGGGATGTCTCTGTGTGTGCGCGATGCAAGGAGTGTATCGATATCAGGCAACAACTCGGCGTTCTTGTGGGCCTATATGAGAGCTTGAAGGACAGGGTGGATGCCCTCAAAGAAACTAAATTGAGGGGCCCATCAAGCTCTCAGCTGCCCACATCAACGCCAGAGCTTGCACTTGGGCATCGCGTGACACAGAGACAACCCCTAAGGCAGAATGCGCTGGTCCCGAAGGAACTAGTAGTTGTTGGTGACTCTATTGTCAGGGAAACGGGGAACATGCTTTGTAAAAAGGATAGGTGGAACAGGAACAGGACCAGGGTGTGTCTGCCAGGGACAAAGGTTGATGACGTTGTAGAGCGAATATCATCTTTTAAGGGCACAAAAGGTGACATAGTTGTACACGTTGGCACTAATAATATTAAGAGTAGGAGACCGGCAGAATTACATAAAAAGTACAGGTCACTGTTGAACAAAAGCCGAGAATTAGGGTTGAATTTGAAAGTGTCTGCAATTCTGCCCAGACACGATAGGAGGGAGTATATGATGAGAGCCTTGTCGATCAATTCGGCCCTGGAAAGATTATGCAAGGCTCAAGGGGTAGAATTTTTTTCAGCCTGGACTGTACTTGTTAACAGGAGAGATTGCTTCTACAGGGATGGGATACACTTAAATAGAAAGGGTGCAAGAATATTTGCTGATGCTATCGAGGCAGTGTTAGGTGGGTCGGAAAACTGCTACCTTGGGGGGAGACAAAGACCAATAGATTGACAGTAGCCACTGGCAGAGGTGAAAGTGATTCTTGCACTGCTTCTATTAGAATGAGCAGAAGCCTGAAAAACAAGATGCATGGTATATCAGAGACTGCTGGGAGCCATTGCGGTACAAGCAAACACATGGGTTGTGTTAGGGTAGCTAAGAATAGAAACAGGTGCAGGTATACTTGCGTGTACACCAAGCTAGGAGTTTAGTAAATAAATTTGATGAATTTGAGGTATTGCTCAAAACATCGAAGGCAGATATTGTTGGGATATCAGAGACGTGGTGTCACACAGATATAAGGGATGCAGAACTGCAATTTGGGGAGTACAACGTCTACAGAAAGGATAGACAGGATAGGAAGGGGGGAGGTGTTATGCTATTAGTTAAGAAACAGATAAAAACCAAGGAAGTGAAGCCAGTCGACATCGCTGGATAGTGCAGTGTGGAGTCAGTTTGGTGTGACATAAGCATTGGGAGATCAAAATTGAGAGTAGGAGTGTGCTATAGGCCTAATGACTCTGATGAGTATAATAAGGAACTGTACAGGGAAATAGAGTGGGCCAGTAAATCAGAGTGTCTTATAATGGGAGATTTTAATTTCCCAGATATTGACTGGAATTTGGGGGCTGGTTACTCACACACTAGCAGGGCTTTTGTGGATTTATTGGATGATTGTTTTCTACATCAGCATGTTCGGGAGGCAACTAGAGGGAGTAATACTCTTGATTTGATTATCAGCAGTGATTCTTCATGCATTAAGAATCTGCAGATAAATGAACCACTAGGTGACAGTGATCACAGTGTGCTGAAGTGGGAATTACTCGAAGAGGTAACTACCATTAGGGGTAAAGGGAAGGGTTATTGCTTCCGTAAAGGCGACTACGATGGACTGAGACAGTATTTAAATTCTATACAGTGGGACCAACTGGTGATGTTACCAACAGCAAATTCAAAATGGGAAGCATTCAAAGAACTTATCTTGGAAGCTACTAGGCTTTACATACCAACTAAGAAATATTGTTCAAGGTTTAGACCAAAATGGATGTCAGATGACCTAATGAGGCATATGGCAGAGAAGGAAAATGCATGGGATACATACAAATTAACACATGACACAGAAGCCTTGATATGCAACCAAGTTACAAAGGAGGTTAGGCAGGCGAAGGCACATTACGAGAAATCCTTGGCAAGGGATGCAAAGAAAAACAGCAAAGAGTTCTTTACTTATGTAAACTCTAGAAGGAAGGGGATGAATCAGTTTGGTCCACTTGATATTGATGGGTCAAGTGTTGATGATCCTGCTCAGGTAGCTAACAAACTAAATGAATATTTTGCATCCACATTCACACATGAGGAGTTATTCAGCGAGGGGAATGCCCGAGGTGTATTCAACTCTAGCAGTAAGCTACAGAATCTTGAAATAACTGGGAGTAAAGTGGAGGAGAAACTGTTGAAGATAAACACAAGAAAGCCACCCAGGGTGGATGGGATCTATCCAGTTATATTAAAGGAGGCAGCAAAGGAAGTAAGCAAACCCTTAGCCATAATTATGAGAGCTTCCTTGGACTCAGGGGAGTTACCCACAGACTGAAGATGTGCAAATGTCATCCCAATTCACAAAGGAGGATCACAGCCTGACACAAGTAATTATAGACCTGTGAGTTTAACTTCTGTTCCAGGAAAATTAATGGAGGCACTAGTTAAAGAAGCACTGCAGGATCATTTAGACAAGACTTCAGTTATAGCTCAGACACAGCATGGTTTTGTTAAGGGGAAGTCTTGCCTGACCAATTTGATTGGATACTACGATGCAGTCACAAAAGAACTGGATGCAGGGAATAACTTTGATATTATATACTTGGATCTCAGAAAGGCTTTTGATACTGTTGCACATGGAAGACTGCTACACAAATTGGAGTAGTGTGACATTGGAGGCAAATTGCTGCTATGGATAAAGGGGTGGTTGAGGGGGAGAAGACAAGACAGAGAGTGGTAATCAATGGACACTGCTCATCGTGGACTGATGTTATTAGTGGATTCCCTCAGGGCTCAGTGTTGGGTCCATTATTGTTTTCTGTATTTATAAATGATATTGATGATGGTATATCAAGCTTAATGTCCAAGTTTGCAGACGATACAAAGGTTGGCAGGGTTGTCAAGGACACTACTGACACTATGCTGCTGCAACAGGATCTGGAAAGGTTGAGCAGATGGGCTGAGAGGTGGCAAATGAAGTTTAACATTGACAAATGTAAAGTACTACACATGGGAAAGAGCAACCCCAGAGCAACGTATCAACTCTGTGGTACTACACTGACAGTGGTAGAGAATGAAAGGGACTTGGGGGGTGGTTGTGCAGGCAGATATGAGGTTCTCTGACAGTGCAGACGGGCTGCAAGAGTAGCTCATGGAGTATTGTAAATGATATACAGGAATTTTTCCAGCAGGGATAAGGAGGTGATTATTCCATTGTATAAGGCGATGGTCAGGCCACACCTAGAGTACTGTATATAGGTCTGGAGGCCTCATTTCAAGAAGGATGTAGAGCTGCTGGAACGAGTACAGAGAAGGGCAACAAGATTAGTGAATGGAACAAAGGGGTGCTCTTACGAAGAAAGGCTTAAGTTTTGCAAATTACAGTGTCTGGAGACTAGGCACCAGCGAGGTGATCTGATAGAGGTGTATAAAGCCTTGAATGGTTTAAGCATGCTCAATGCTGATGGGATTCTTCCTCTAGCTCAGAAAAATCACCTGAGAGGGCATAAATTCAAATTGAGGAAAGACAGATGTAGGATAGACGTGCGGAAATTTGCCTTTAGCCAGCGGGTGGTTGGTTGGTGGAACAGACTTCCATCCCTTGTGGTGGAGGTTGATAGCCTAAATAAGTTTAAGGCTCAGCTGGACCGGTATTTCAAACGAACAGAGGGGTGAAGTGGAAGTGGGTTTTTTTTTTTTTTTTGGCTGATGCTGCATAAGCTTGCTTTCTTGCATCAAATGCCTCTACTAATGCTAATGCTAATGCTAATATCTTTTATTTAATTGTAATCAGAATTTTCATCCCATTCAGTTCCCTCCACATTTATTTTTTGAGGTTCTTTCATTTTTTTCAAACGTTCTTTGAACATTTTTTTCAAATGTTCTTTTATGACAAGTTCCTTGTATGACTTCTTTTACCAATTCTGATTTAGGTTTCCATGTATAGTAATTTTGATTAGATCTATTTATCGCTTGTTTTGACATTAGTCGATCTTTCACAGTTTCTGGTTAGTTTAAGGGAGTTTGTGGATTTTGTTTTTATATGGTTTACTTGGGAGATGCTTTCTACACTTGCCGAAGAGTGAGGTTAAATAGTTAGACTGGTCATAAAGTTAGATAAAATCTTATATTTAGAATTATTAAAGCCATCTTTTTCATTACGTAGCAGATACCAAAACTCAGGGATGGTTTTGTAAGAGAGATCTAAATCTTGATTTAAACGAAATGATCTCCATTCATCATCTAGATCTATTTTGTATTCAGAAACAAAATGAGGGAACTGCATTGCTAAATGTAAAATTGAAGATGGCAATTTGGCACGATCATGTATCACTACTGTGTCAAGAACATTGAGACTGGCGATAATTCCATCGTCATTTAGAGGAAATCTTTTTCTGATTTCCATACAAAGTTCAACAAGAAATTTTAAACAATCAGTTTTAAACCTCTTTTCACTGTCACCAAGTGGTGTTGAATTTAATAAGGCCATACAACAGCCTCCCAAATATATTTTATTCAAAGGCTTATGACTTATTGCATTGCTTGGATCAATTTCAACCAGCTTGCACGAAGTAATGACTTCTTCTTTTATGAAAAAAACTAAGAATATTTTTATACTCAATCGAAACCATTGAATGAAGTAAGTGCAATCTGAAATGCTCAGATTGAAATTCAATATTCAGGCAGTTTATTTTCTCCAGTACATATCCTAAAAACAACATATGCTTGGTTCCTTTGGTGATCATAGTATTATAAATATTCCCTCCACCATCGATTTTGTCAATTTTTGATTGAGACTGAAAATAAAGAACTAACGCATCCCACTGCTCAATAATAATTTTGATTACATTGCCATGGGATAACCAATGTGTTTGTGCTAATTTGGGGATTTTATGCTTAGCAGTATCTACAACATCTTGAATCATTTTGAACTCGTTTAATCTTTTACTACTACGGGAAAAATAACAAGAGATATTTTTTATAAATATTTCTAGATATGATGGTAGTACCTTGACTGAATGACTAGCACATAATGCAAAAGAATAGCAAACACATCCCATTATAAATACTGATGGTACATCCTTTTTTTAGCAATGACTAGAACCCACTCTCAGTACCCATTATAGTGGCAAGTAGTATAAGGTTGGGGTTCTAACCGAGTACGGCTCTATGAATTTTGGCGTCAATTTTCGTGCGTGCTGCCGCGTCGGTCGCTTGTTTTGCCGTTTCGGTTTTGCGCGTGTGCCAGTGAGGCGAGCCGAGGTTTAGGCTTAGCTGTTGCGCCGAGGCTTAGTCGGAGGAAAAAATATTTTAGTTCTTATTTCGCCCGCTAGATGGCGCCACTTATTTTCGCATTAAATATATAAATTTTATTTTCGCTTTGCCGAGGCTCGAACCCATGTCGTTGCTACTGGTGGTCCGGTGCTTATCCCCACGGCTACCCTTTCAGTTGTAAAAATATGTGTAAATGTAGCTCTTATAGTTAAGAGTGGTGTGAGTGTGACGTAGGAAGTTGTATTTCGCCTTGTTCTGATTGGAGGGGGATATGAACCGATGTTCTGATTGGTTTGGGGGTATAAACCGACTTCGACTCTGAGTTTACCGGTGATTTTCTGGTCGCTTGATGCCGTAGAAATCGTCTGTTTTTTGCCGTGTTGTTTATCAAGCTACCGTGTTCGCAATGGATTGTGGGTTTGCGCCCGCACGCGCGCACACACACAAGCCCGAGCTCTTGCGCTCGCGCACGCACACACGCACAAGCCCGAGCTCTTGCGCTCGCGCACGCACACACACACACACACACACACACACACACAAGAAAATAGAGCAGTAGACATTCTTTCCCAAGACAAAGGATTTGGCGGGAAAAACGTGGACGCTGTAGACATACAGGCACTTGGGGGGTCACAAAAGCTCGAGCACGACGATGGCCACGAAACAGTGCCGCCATCTAGCGAGTCATTCTGAAAGCTGAAATCAAAGATTTTATTTTATTTAAGGTGTTTAAATTTTTTTTTTCCTAGGTAGCTATGACTTTGCCGTTTAAATATATTTCAGCGGCTTTGCAATATGTGGCGCCATCTGTGGAAGCAATCTGAAAGCTGAAAATTAAAAGATTTTATTTAAATATATATATTTTTTTTTTTCCCTACATACTTCTTGAACGGAGATTGCCACGACATCGTAACAACCAAGAAACTGTGTCGCCATCTAGCGTGTCATTCTGAAAGTTGAAATTAAGGATTTTATTTAAATATATATTTTTTTCTCTCACATACGGATACTTGGTGTCACAATACTTCTTGAACGGAGATTGCCACGACATCGTAACTACCAAGAAACTGTCGCCATCTACCGATCCATTCTGCAAGTTGAAAAGCTGAAAAATTAAGTATTTTTATATGTTTAATGTTATGTTATGTGTTTTTTTTGATGGTTAAATTTTTATATGTATATATTTTTACCCATAACTATTTATGATGGTTCCTCTTCAAGTTGAATTTATATCCTGATGTTTAGAGTCTATCTTGGAAAAAAAAAACCTGAAAAGTAAAATGTATTGATGTGTATATATATTTATTTACCTTCTTCGTGATATGGTGGTGCCATCTTCAGATTCTTTCCACAACTTTGAATTTTTTTTTTTTTAAATCTATATTCGAAATAAAACTTAATTTCTACTTTCTAAGAAAAAAAGACAGACAATATTTTTCAAATAGATATGTTTATTGATAAATAATAAAAAAATAAAATAAAAAAAAATTACAAGATAGTGGGGTCATCGCTAGTTTTACCCCATCTTTAACCATTAGCATCCAAACCCGCCATATAAGATGCAAAGAAACAGGGGTCGCGCCATAAGTATTCCTGGTTTTCGTAGAAGTCCATCTGGAAAAAAAAAAAAGAAATGTTAGAAGATTACAACGATCCGCGCGTCGTTGGAAGTTTTAGTGGTGTTAATGCATTACAAAAACATACAAAATTACCCAGACGTATCGTGAAAGAGTATTTGTCATCTCAACCTGCTTATGTCAGACACAAACCTCAAAGAGTTAATTTTCCTAGAAACCAAATAATAGTTCCTGGTCTACACCATACGTTTCAGTGTGACTTAGCAGAAGTTTCCAATCTGTCAGATGCTAATGGTGGAGTGTGCTATTTACTCGTCTGTATAGACGCTTTTTCTAGATACGCCTGGGTGAGAACACTTAGAAATAAAACATCGAAGCAGATGGTAAAAGCATTCAAATCAATTTTCAATTCAGTCTTAACAGCGATCAGGGCAAAGAGTTTATAAACAAAGATGTGAGGGCCCTATTTAAGTCTCTCAACATTAATTTTTATACTACTAGATCGGAGAAAAAGGCTGCAATCGCTGAACGTTTTATTCGAACTCTGAAAGAAAAAATATTTAAATGGATAACTTATTCTGAAAGTAAGAAATATGTGCATGTTCTTCCCGACATTGTAGCTACTTATAATCGAACGCCACATCGAGCTATAGGAATGCCACCTGCCGATGTCACTTTGCATAATGAAGAAGATGTCTACAGGAAATTGTACTTGAAAAAAACCAAAGAACAGATTCCTAAATTTAAAGTGGGGGATCGTGTCGTTCTTAGTACAGGTTCGAATCTTTTCTGCAAAGGATTCTGGGGCAATTGGACTCACGAGGTTTTTACTATATCTCAAGTGTTGAAACGAAGAAAACCAGTTGTGTACAGAGTACAAGACAAAACAGGCGATACGATCGAAGGTACCTTTTATGAACAACAGTTACAGCTTGTTAATATTCACGACTCGTTACCAATCGACGTGTATCTTATTGAAAAAGTACTTAAGGAGCGACGTGTGGGAGGAGAACGTCAATTCCGTGTTAAGTGGCTAGGATACCCTGCTTCCTACAACAGTTGGGTTTCGGCTAAAGATGTTCTTCTTAACACTACCGAGTAATGCGTGCATGGATTTCCATCCCCAGAATACGCAAGCTAATTTTACTATTATATTGCCCGACACTATACCTCTCAAAGGCAAGTGGGAGGTAGCACTTGCAGAAATACACGTACCTAAGTCATGGGACAATATTTCCGAAGGTTGGGCCGAGTTTGCAATTCTGCAGAAAGAACCGACAGTTAGGAACCCTGAGGTTTACATGCTGAACGATGAGTACAAAAATTCGTCTAAATTGATTGAACATATGTGTGGTCTTAATACCAATTTAGAGCTTAAAGTAGAAGAGACAGAATTCAAAGTGAGATTTACAATTCGCGTTAAAAATGGCTGTGAGTTGCGTATGACTTTACGAACTGCCAGAATTCTAGGACTAGTACACAAAGTAGTAGTGAGTGAAGTTGTTGACAAATCTAGAACTTTTAAAGGGGAGTACATAGGAAAGTGGATACCTAAAGGTAAAATAGTGTTACCACCATTAAAGCCTAACAGTGAGTGTGCTGATAGGAAGCTTGTACTCGTACAACAGCCGACTTGTGATGTTCGCGAGCATAAAATTCCTTATGGTAATTACGATAGCATCTCCGAAATTCTAAAGGTTATGACTTTTATAGCCCCCGAAATTAAAGGTTCTGTTAATGCCCGTGGTTTTGTTTCTTTTGAAATAGAAAGCGGTGAGCGTCTTCGCTTCCCTGAGACAGGACTCGGTGAGTTACTCGGTTTTGAGCGTATGCCTGATGGTTTCGAAGGAACAGCGAGATCGAAATTTCCCGGAGATATAAATAGAGGTGTAGGCTCTTATTTTGTTTATAGTAGTGTGATAGAAGACCAGGTTGTGGGTGATATCAGAGCGCCTCTTTTGCGAGTAGTACCGTTCGGAAGCAGTGGTGAATTCTTACATTTGGTTTATTACCCTGTACTGCTCTCAAACATTCCATCCATTTCTATTCAAATTCGCACAGACAGTGGTCAGTTATTTCCATTCAGAGGTGGTAAAACTCTAATTAAGTTACATTTTCGACCCCAATGAACGCGTACGTTGATTACTACTCAGTGCAAGCGGGGGGAAATCCCTACTTTGCAGGAGCAGCGATCCAGAGAGGTCAAGGTTTAGGCAGTATATTCAGATCTGCATTTACATTTCTCTCTCCTCTTCTGAAGCCCGCAGCCAAGTTCATCGGTCGCCAAGTGCTATCGGCAGGTCGTAATATGATCGATGATGTCATTTCGGGAGCACCCGTGAAACGCTCGTTTATAAATCGAGCTTCTGAAGTAGGACAGGCCATTAAGCAAAAAGTCCGTAGTCAGAGTGGAGGCAAGCGTCGAAAGAAAAAAAAATATCAGGACATCTTTCAATGATGGGTGAAGTTATGATGTCAGAACTAGACCTGTTTGCTCAGCCTGCCACTAATCTATGCATCGAGCGATCTTCATACATTACTTTCTTGCCTTTAGCTTCAGTGGATACGCCGGGGCCAATAGAATTTTCCATACCGGGAACATCAGAAGAATATCTGGACCTGGGAAAAACTTATTTGCGACTCAAAGTACAGTTAACTCAAAGCGACGGAAAAGAATTACAGTCGAGTGTAGGTGTTGTCAACAACTTTTTTCACTCCATGTTTAAACATGTGGATCTTTTCGTTCAAGACAAATTAATAAATCCTAGCAGTGATACATACCCCTATAGAGCTTATTTAGAAACGCTTTTGAATTTTGACAGAGGAGCAAAAAAATCCCAACTCACTACAGAACTGTTCGTAAAAGACAATGTTTCCGATGTTTCGCAAATGTTTTCTCAGCCTGACAGTGGTATGAATCAACGTATGAAGTTTTTTTCGAAAATCAAAACTGTGGAACTTCTGGGTCGTCTCAGACTAGATTTGTGCCATCAGGCCAAATATATTATTAACAATTTATCGCTCCGCCTGAGAATGGTTCGCAGTTCGCCCGAGTTCTGTCTGTTGTCTCTCGACAATACTGCTAAAATTCATATACGCGAAGCCTGTCTTTTTGTGCGTAAAGTTAAACTTAACCCCAGCATACAGTTAGCCCACATGAGTGTTCTTGAAAAACATCCTCTTGTATATCCCATTAACAGAGCTGATGTAAGTTACTATTCAATACCAAAAGGCATGTCAGACTCTACCCGAGACAATATATATCTAGGCCAGATCCCCACTCGTTTAATAGTCGGTATTGTGTCCAGTGATGGTTTCAATGGCTCCCTCAAAACCAACCCATTCAATTTTGGTCACTACAACCTGTGCTATTTACTTCTGACGGCTGATGGTGTGCAGCATCCTTCCATTCCGCTAACACCCGATTATAAGAATGGACATTATACCCGGTCCTACCTGTCTCTTTTCACATCGCTAAACAAATGGAATTCAGACTGTGGAAACGACATATCAATCTTGGATTATACAGAAGGGAATGTGCTTTATGCTTTCGACCTAACTCCCGACAGTAACGCTGTCGGCGCGCACATCACTTCTTTACGGCGAGGCGGTGTTCGACTTGAACTGAAATTCGCAGAACCTCTACCCGAAAACGTAACAGTGATCTTGTATGCCGAATTCGAAAACATTCTTTCTGTGACTAAAGACCGTTCAATCCTCGTGAATTATGAACACTGATCAGATTTTGAAGGTTTTAGAAGCAGACAGTGAATCGAGAAAACATCTGATCGGTGTCTGTGCCAGGGACGAGTTACCGTCAAGAATACAGAGGAAACCAGCATTGTTAGTCATTAATACGGACTTTTCGTATTTGCCCGGTACTCACTGGGTTTGCATTTTTCTGGGAAAAAACAGCAGTCAATATTTCGACAGCTTTGCACGACCGCCGACATCGGACATTGCAGAGTTCCTTAACCAAAACAGTAAGAAATGGACTTATAACAAAGTGGTGATTCAACATCCAGAATCTATAGCGTGTGGACTACATTGTATTTTTTTCCTGACTCATCGGTGTAGAAATATTTCTATGTCAAAGATTGTAAACAAATATTATTGTAAAGATTTGTGGGCAAATGATTTGTTAGCCACATTACATGTCATTGAACCTTTACTTACAAAATAAAATTTTATTTATTTTTAAAAAGTGTCTGTTTTATTGAAAAAAACTTACCACAACGAAATCCACGTATGCTTACGTCTCAAACGACGAGGCGATATCAAACCCGCATATCTGCGCTTGACCTGCTTACGAGGCTTTATAACTTCGCTCTTGGAGTACCGTTGCTCCAGCGCTTCAGAGGAGGAGGGGATTGTGGGTAGCGACGCCGTTACGTTCGATACGCTGGTCTCGATATCGCTTGATGCCGACGAGGACGCTTGTTTTGCGGCATTAGTTTTCAGGCCTAAATATGACTGTAGTATCTGAAGATACATTTTAACTTTAGACTCGGGCTGCAAATCCTGTCTTTTTAGAAGACATTTGCAGACATTTGCTCGTCTAAAGAGAGCATCTGTTTTTGTTCTGGCGGTGCAGCTACAAGCAAGAATTTACGGAAAGATTCACTCATCTTCTAATCAAACTTGTAATGAGCGGAACCACTATACTTGCGATCAGGGGGAACAGTGAACCTCCTTGTTGAAGAATTAATTTCCGCCTAGTTTTAAATGCTACTTTTTTATCTGCTAGTGTTCTGAGCAGACGTTTTTTGCGTTGTAACTTGTTTTTCACTCTCTCTGTCAACGGAATGCTACCTTTGACTATGTTTTTACATATTTCACAGAGTGAATTTATTTGTGTTTGATTTGAACTCCTTAATAAAGCGGTTGCCTGTTTCGGTCGAACTTCCGACAGATACCTTATAAAGTTAGCATTGTTTTTTTGACGCAGAGCCATATGGGGATGTAAACAATCGTATGTCCTTCGTTTGGTAACATGTGTGAGCGCAGTCTCAATCTATCGTCAGTGTTCTGACAAAAATCAAACAGTAAATATGAATGAGGATCGCGTGTTGCATGCTTATATATGTCGACTAAAACACGTGATCACCCGGGGAACACTTGACTTGCTAGGTGTGAGATTTGTCTTGAGTCGCGAGGGTTTTTAAAAACAATCAGATAGTGCGAATTCAAACTAATAGTACGGAACTGCGATCCTTGCGAAAACAGGTTTTGTGTTAACAAAATAACACTCAGATTTCTGTGATGTGATCCTTTTATAAATATCTCAGAAACGACAATACTATCCTTTGCTTGGTTGATGAGATCGTCTAAAACAAGTAAATTTTTTACTGATGGATCAAATTCGGGGATGTTTAAACCCTCCACGAACTCGATTTGCGAGTAACACCGAAACTTATCTTGAAACTCTGAATAGCAATAGACGATTCTTTGAGGTGGTGGCGAAATTAAACTTTCACTATTTTCTAATAGCGACAATACAAACGTTGTCTTTCCACTCTGTGTTGCTCCCGAGACTATCGCTGTGAATGGATGGTGAAACATTATGTAAATGATCGCGCTCGAGTCTGGACCAAGTATTTATGTGTGTGTGTGTTCGCGCGCCAATGCGAGAGGTAGGACTAGCAACTGTAAAGACAGAAGGTGACGTCTCCAGAAAAACGAAACATTGTCCCCTTTTTTAAAAAAAAAAAACTGTGAGTTATGAAAAAGGTTTTTTTTTGGAAGTTGTCTTTTCCATGAAACCATTCTTGACACGGAAAAAAAAGGGTATTCCTCCCTCTAAGCGCGCCCGAGACTTCGTGGCGGGTGGGAGGGGTGCCGCGATCCCCCCGTGCGCGCGCCCATCACGTGATGGGTGGGAGAGGTGCCGCGATTCCCCCGTGCGCGCGCCCATCACAACGTGAGGGGTGCCGCGATTCCCCCCATGCCCCGGCGCCCTGCGATTCCCATCCGAGTGCCGTCACGAATGTGACGTCGGTGGGAATAGGATGGGGAAGACGTGCCCGATCGACTTCGCCGACATCCTGAAAAAAAAGGAGACGTCACCAGAGGTAGCCATTGAAAAAACTGCTTAGTGTCAAAAACATGGGGATTTCACTGGGTTTTTTTTCTAATGTTGATAGTATGATGACTAGGTGGTTAGCTTTCGCTATGTGTCTTGGAAATATCCATAAGGGTAAGTGCGTGTGTCGTCTCCTACCACACGTTTAGCGAAAGTAAATCCAAACCTTTTTGTTACTGAGGACTCAAGGAGACGAGAAGTACGTTTGTCTCTCCGGACAGAAAACGGTACATCGACAGAAACGTCAACATGTTGGCCTTTTGCAGCAGCGGTCATAACATTCATGTTGACTAACTTCGCGTTTTTGGCATTAAGTGTCACACCCTTGCATTTGGTCACTGTTTTACCCCCTTGGGTGCGGAAGGAGTAAGATTTGGGACCAGTCGAGGCAAACTCAACAATGTGGTCCCCAGACAATTCGTCTGTGAGCTGACCCAGCGAGTGACCTATGGGTGGACGTTCGTCCCCCTGTTTTTGGATGAACACCACCGAATCAGTATTGCAATATAAAAGAGATTGGCGTAGAGGGGCCATAGCTTTGTAAAGCTTTATTCGGCCATAGGAAGCGACGAAAGAGCCAATGACTGCATTACCCTGACGGTATGGTTCTTCCGTTCCATCAATTGGGGCAAATGCAACTTGCATTATTTCTTCCGACACTAACATGGCGTCGTGGATGATTTTTGTGTCATCCATAAAAAGCTGTACAACGCTTTCGTAAGTGTTACATACTGCAGTGCTCACCCTATTAGTTCTCATTGCGAGCCGACCCCATAAACTATTGAGACATAATTTTGCAAGTGCGCGCTTAGCGGGGTTCGCCTTTATTTCGTGCCTGTCCATAGAGATGCCTTCCCTACTTTTAAAATCGGAAATGTATGCATCGGGTTCAACCCCCTCGGGCCAGCCCGACGCCTCCTGTTTGATTTTCAAGAAGGTGTCTATGTAGCCACCAAATAAAGACTTATGGCTCTTTATTTGAAATGCCAAACTTCGTAGATGTTATCAATTTTATAACCGCTCTCAACAGCCAGGTAAAACTCAGGCGTGCACCAGATTCCCGAAAAGCTCCGATCCTTGTGATTACAGGTGGGAGACATCTGCTCGGCACAAGCGCCGCATAGTGGGAACACTAGCTTGCCATTGGAGCTTATTGGGAGGACGGGTAAGAACTCCTTTTCGGGCGCTGTCACCCTAGCATGGATTATACCAAAGTATGCATTGTGACTATAGTCAAAGTCGCTAAGAATGACTTCGGGGTGACCGCGAGGAAATACGCCGTATTTGCAAACCCACGGATACAACGAACAGAAATCCACATAGTGAATCTCCTCGTTATCCGCCACCTGATGGTAAAGTTTAAAGCAGTCAACTCTACCTCCTCTGAGAGCGCTACGTGGTGTAATCGATTCATACGTTATGAATGCTGCAACAAATTCTTTCATGGCAGGGTCGTTTTTCTGTTGGCTGTCAAACTGGCATTCCCATACGGAAATCACATCATATCCTCGAGACCTAATGAAGGCCTCGCGATCCATGGTTTCAGCGTATAGGGTGCCCATAGGTTTGTTTCTCTGTGTCTGTATAGTACTAGGTCGAAAACAATTCTTGCACCCGTGATAGTAACAACCGTAGAATTCGTAAGCGGTGCTACCACATACCCCATCTAATAAAAAAGGACCTACTCTAACTTCACCACCCTGTGATCGAGCGTGTTGAATTTTAATGTTGTTCTGTTGTTCCTGCCACGAAAGCCAAGCCAACGCCTTCCTACTCTGTGTGTTACTCCCTATGTAGCCGCCAGGTGGTAGGATAGCCATTGTGTTTGGTTCTAAATAGTTTCTGGCGAAGATCCTACTACAAGCACCGGCGATAGTAATATCCTGACAGAAAGGATCAACTTGCGAGACTGCTATAAAGAGAGAACGGAACTTATTGCAGGAATCTCGCAATACTCTCACGTCGTCTAAGGCATAGGCCAAAAGTTCACATTTCAGGTTGTAGGTATCTCGTGACTTCTCTTGGTACCGTAACACGAATTCCGTACGGGTTTCTTCGCTCATGAATTCCGGTTTAAAATATTTTTGATCGGGCAAAGCTCCCACATAATCTAATGTGTCTATCTTGTGGAATTCGTGAGGGAAGAAGCCCTTACGCACCTCTGGCAGCTCGAACATAGCTGGCAGTTTTCGGAGTGGAACTGTTAGAAAAGAATAAGAGTCCAAGAAGACTATGTTTAACGAAGATAGAAAGATACCCAAAATCTTTGACCCATCATAGATAGTGTGAGGAGCTATGTGTTTCGCGAAAATATAAGAAAGCACAAAGTAACCGTCAAAACCACGAAGGTTGTGGGCGATTACTCGCACATTCTTATATTTTGGCTCTATGTGTCGAAGTTTTCGGCCATCACTACCTCGTTTCAAGGTCTCTCGGGTTCCTAACAGCTCATCCAAAAACTCCGCCATGCAATTGCGGCCCCAGTAAACGCGTTCCTGATCGCCAAAAGAAGCAACGCAGAGCACAGCCACATGCTCACCATCCAGCAAGACTGTTTCTGTGTCAAAGTATACAACAGAAACATCGTGCTTCGGGTCCTCAGGTTTTTGAACAAAGCAATGTTGTGTTTTGTGCACAGTTTTACAATAGCTACAGAAGTCGGGGTGGATGCATTTGTGTGCTGTATTGGTAAGAAAAGTGCACATACAAACGCCACAGCGATGCACTTCAGAGCAGGTATTGTTTGCCCTGTGAGCGTTAATGCATGCTTCGCCTTGGAAAAAACGATTACAAAAATTACACAGGAGAAGGTTGTCTTCATTATGAACGGCGACAGCTCTGCATCTATTGCACTTGAAAGAGCAATTGTGTGTGTTTAATCTCTCTCGAGTAGGTAAAACCTTAAGGCATAGGGGACAATAATAATCACTGCCAAACAGAGCTTTCAAAGATCGCACAAGATCATAATGTCTGTCGTGACTGAGTAGAAATATCTGTTTATCAGCAGTGGGGCCCCGATATGCAACTTCAAAACCGCACTCAGCGGAAATTACAACCAGTTGGTAATCAGGGATCGCTCGCTGAAACAACTCAACTTCATTCAAACCACAACTTTCTAAGGCAACCCCTGCGATACCATGTAAATTTGTAGCTCTGATAGTTTGCATACTACGCTTATCCTCTCGCACCTGTCTGTATGTTTTAGCATCGTCCTGATGGGCCGAAATACCAACAGCTAATGCTCTGGCGAGACATAAACTATCGGTATTGTTGATTTGAATGACAGCTTTTTTTTTTTTAAAAAGTCATTCAAATTCAACATTGCCCTTTTTTTAATATTCTCAGAACGATAGCCACCCTCCCCTCTATTCGTGATATTAATAAGAATCACGTCCAGACTCAAGTCGTCCGTTATCATAAATTCACTGTTTGATTGGTCGACAGCTATAAATGCGGCCATCACACGGTCAAATGTCAGATCGGTTAGAGGCATAAATGGCAAGTTTATGGGATTTTTTAGACTGGGTGCGTCTAAACACAACCTAACATGAGAATAATCACCCTGATTACTTAAATTTGCGATTATCTCTTCTAGCATCCGCCGAAAGTTCGAAAAAAACAGATCCCCGTCTGCTAAGTTTACAATGTTTGTAAACCGGACCTCATACGTTTTAAATAAGGTCCGATATTTTTTTGAATAACGTGCAACCCCATCCTGTACTTCGTAGTACTGCTCAAAACTTTCTTGTACGACTACTTCTCTCTCTTCCATCTAAAATTTAAAAAAAACATCGCATGAGCTTTAGGGGTTTGTTTTTCGCGAACAAAAACAAAAAAAATATATATATATATATCTATAGGTATACTTACATCATCATCATCGTCAACATTCAAAAATCCATCTAGTAATAACGGACTCTCAGCCTCCAATTCTTCTCCCCCCGCACCTTCTAGCATGTTGTCATGTGAGCATCCTGGTCGATGCTCAATACCGTCATCACCATAGCCAAAGAACTCCGCATTCTGAAAGGGTAACGTAAAAGAAACTCAGTTACCAAACAATAATTCTATAAACATATTTAAAAAATCAAATAAAAAAAAATTTTTTCAGTAATGAAAAAAGAAATACTTACACTCGAATACACCAAAGTTTGGCAGAATTCTATCTCAGCCTCAATCATCCTAGCATCTTCATGATCCTTCTCTACCCTGATAACTTCATCTATGAACTTCGAATCTACTTCGTCCCCAAAGAAAATATCTTCACTACTCATTTTGATTTCTTGTAATAGGAAAAAAAAGGCACTTGTGAATTGTGACCGTGTTGACCCCTTTTTAAAGCAAACTCGTGGATTGAAACAACATTTGACGACAGCCAATCAGTGCTTAGATTCAATAGTATGTGAAAGTCACCACCAATAGGAAAATACCATGGCATGAGAGCGAAATCCTTACACATCAGTAAGGGTAGGTGTGGTATCCTTGAAGGTAACCTTTTGAAACTGAGTTATCTTTTACCTTTTGTTACTACAAGGGCTTGTGAACGATAACAGCGCTAGTTATATAACCTTTGTACATGTTTCTACTTGTTCCCAACCAACACCTTTGAAGTTGAACTAGCTTTTACTACTCTAAATTTAAACAAAGACTTTGGGGTTGGTATCACCTTTAGTTATATGATGAAATATAACCTTTGCATGACATGTGTCTAGCCGTTCCCGAACGACATCTTTGAAGGTGAGCTATCTTTTGCTTTTTTTTGTTACGCTACATTTGAACAAAGACTAGGGAGCGGTAGCTCAGACACATGTCGTACAAAGGTTTTGAACAAAGGCTTGGGAACGGTGGTACAGACTTGGGGGTGGTATCTCCTTTAGTTATATGACGATATATATGGCCTTTGTATGCCATGTGCCCAACCTGTGATCACCCGACACCTTTGAAATTGAACTAGCTTTGTTATCTTTTGCTTTAGCCCTCTCTAAATTTGAACAAAAGACTTTGGGAGCGACACCTGCGTTAGCTATATGGGATTATATAACCATTGTACGACATGCCTCTACCTGTTCCTGACACGTCACGAGCTTATGAGCCAGTAACAACACGACTAGATTCTAACCACAAGCTGTTATAGCCCTTGGACCGCATTTACAGTTTGGAACTTTCTCAGTGTGGTTGTAAATTTTTCCACTGCTGCAGTTTTTTTTTTTATCCAGAATGTCAAGACACGAAATGTTTGATGATATAAGACCAAACGTAACTTTCTACAGGCGTCTGAGCCATAGTAGCACAGTTCGTGTTTATTGCCATGAATTCGAGCCACATGTTACGATTGAGACAACTAATACGCACATGATGCTATCCAGAAACCAGTGGGATGAATTCAAAAACAAAATAACTGATATCTTGCTTTCCGTAAGAGCCAGATCTAAAGATGAAATCCAACTACCGGGGATCCGAATCAATACAGATGGTGGTGTTTGTGATTTCTATTGGAAACAATTCTCGCTATCTGCAGAACGACGAATGACTCTCCACCTTTCTGAACTTGAAGCTATATCTAACAGAATCATAGACATAGATTCTTTTCTTCAACGTCTAGAAGACGAAAAACCCGCATTTCTCTTAATGCAATCAGTTATATTGGAACATCTTGATTGTGTTAGAGAACGTATAAAGAACGATGTGTTTACTGGCTCTATCGATGTTTCGTTTAACGACGTGTATGCTTACTTCGTAAGAAATGCTGAACCATCTACAACTGTTAAAATTTTTTCTGCTAAGTGTTCGAAAGAAGGTGTAGTTACTGAGTTCAACGATTATGCTTTGTACAATGCTGTAGTTTCGATGATCGAAGAACTTCAAACTGCTTACACTACGAAATATACAAAGTATCCGTTCTGATCAAAGCAATGTGCATATGTAAGTTTTTGTGTTGATTTTTGTGATTAGTAACAACATCTGTAAAACTTACCAATAAAAACATGTCTATTTGAAAAATATTGTCTGTCTTTTTTTCTTAGAAAGTAGAAAGTAGAAATTAAGTTTTAATTTTCCATTAATCAATAACCTTTTTTTAAAAAATTGAGAATTTACTTTTAGGAAAGAAATGATTTCGAATATAGATTTTAAAAAAAAAAAAAAATTCAAATTTGTGGAAAGAATCTGAAGATGGCACCACCATATCACGAAGAAGGTAAATAAATATATATACACATCAATACATTTTACTTTTCAGGTTTTTTTTTTCCAAGATAGACTCTAAACATCAGGATATAAATTCAACTTGAAGAGGAACCATCATAAATAGTTATGGGTAAAAATATATACATATAAAAATTTAACCATCAAAAAAAACACAACATAACATTAAACATATAAAAATACTTAATTTTTCAGCTTTTCAACTTGCAGAATGGATCGGTAGATGGCGACAGTTTCTTGGTAGTTACGATGTCGTGGCAATCTCCGTTCAAGAAGTATTGTGACACCAAGTATGTGAGAGAAAAAAATATATATTTAAATAAAATCCTTAATTTCAACTTTCAGAATAACACGCTAGATGGCGACACAGTTTCTTGGTTGTTACGATGTCGTGGCAATCTCCGTTCAAGAAGTATGTAGGGAAAAAAAAATATATATATATATTTAAATAAAATCTTTTAATTTTCAGCTTTCAGATTGCTTCCACAGATGGCGCCACATATTGCAAAGCCACTGAAATATATTTAAACGGCAAAGTCATAGCTACCTAGGAAAAAAAAAAAAATTTAAACACCTTAAATAAAATAAAATCTTTGATTTCAGCTTTCAGAATGACTCGCTAGATGGCGGCACTGTTTCGTGGGCTTCTGTTGTCGTGGCCATCGTCGTGCTCGAGCTTTTGTGACCCCCCAAGTGCCTGTATGTCTACAGCGTCCACGTTTTTCCCGCCAAATCCTTTGTCTTGGGAAAGAATGTCTACTGCTCTATTTTCTTGTGTGTGTGTGTGTGTGTGCGTGCGCGAGCTCGGGCTTGTGTGTGTGTGTGCGCGTGCGGGCGCAAACCCACAATCCATTGCGAACACGGTAGCTTGATAAACAACACGGCAAAAAACAGACGATTGCTACGGCATCAAGCGACCAGAAAATCACCGGTAAACTCAGAGTCGAAGTCGGTTTATACCCCCAAACCAATCAGAACATCGGTTCATATCCCCCTCCAATCAGAACAAGGCGAAATACAACTTCCTACGTCACACTCACACCACTCTTAACTATAAGAGCTACATTTACACATATTTTTACAACTGAAAGGGTAGCCGTGGGGATAAGCACCGGACCACCAGTAGCAACGACATGGGTTCGAGCCTCGGCAAAGCGAAAATAAAATTTATATATTTAATGCAAAAAATAAGTGGCGCCATCTAGCGGGCGAAATAAGAACTAAAATATTTTTTCCTCCGACTCCGCAACTATGCCTCGGCGCAACAGCTAAGCCTAAACCTCGGCTCGCCTCACCGGCACACGCGCAAAACCGAAACGGCAAAACAAGCGACCGACGCGGCAGCACGCACGAAAATTGACGCCAAAATTCATAGAGCCGTACTCGGTTAGAACCCCAACCTTATACTACTGTGGCACAATTATCACTTCCAAAGCCAACAAAATTACTTATTTGAATGTTTATTTCTATGAAAAGATCTTTTACAGCTTGATAAAGCCCTTCTGAAGTACCATTTTCGACACAGTGTCAAGTAACATGAAGTTTTTGAATATCAAAATATCTAACAACAATAACAGCTAGAACTTGCGATAAAGATAAATCTGTACTTTCATCTATTATCATTGAAAACTTAAGAATTTATTACAGTATACACAGAGCGTACAAATAAAGGAAGAAATATATGAGCTTTCGGCTATATGGTAGCCTTCATCAGAATTAAAAATACATGAATGGCAGTCGGAATGAAGATGTGCACTGCCAGGTGCGTGAGACGCGAGGTTTAATTGTTTGTTGACATCTGTGGCTGTGACGCATGATGACGTGGCCAGCGCTTGTCCAATGATAGAACTACTGACTCTGTGATCGGGTTGACTTGGCAACCACTGTTCCTGTTCAAGGATTTATCCGAAGATTTTATATTTAACGATTCCAACCAGGTACGTTTTAGGTAATGGTGGGATCTGTCTACCACCACGACATCGCGGTGTGGGTCGATGTCGTGGTGGGTTGTCCAGACATGTTCGGCGATAGCTGAGTGTTCTATATCCGCTAAACGGATCGCTCTTTTGTGCTCCGAGAGACGTTTCTCGAGTCGACGTCCAGTCTCTCCAAAGTAGCAGCTAGTGCAGTCACGGCAAGAGATGCGGTAGACCAAACCGCTCTGCAGAAGGGTGGGGACAGGTGTTTTCACGTTGGAAATGAAAGAACGCAGTTTCTTGCCTGGGAGTTGGATGCACTTTATTCCGTGCGTTCTCAGGATTCTACCGATCTGTTGTGACAGGTTGGGGTAGTATGGGATGAATGCCCTCGTGGATGGCTCGTCACTGTTGGTGTTGTAGCTGGTCGTCACGATGTCACGTGTCTGTAGATCACACCTGTCGAGGACGTCAATGGGGTAGCCACACCTCGTAAGGTCTACTTTGACCCTAGTGACCTCTTTGCGTCTTTCATCAGCGGAGCTGGAGTGTGTCCAGGCGCGAGTAAGCAAGGTTCGGGCAGAGGAGAGGAGGTGGCCTCGCGCGTGTGCTGACCGGAAGTTGGTGAACTGGCCAGCACACATGGGCTTACGATAAACTGTAGTCCTCAGGTATGTGCCTTCACGTCGGACAAGTGTGTCTAAATATGGTAAGGAGTTGTTCGACTCCAGCTCAATCGTGAATTTTATGAAGGGCGATAGTGAGTTGAGGTATGATAGAAGTCGCTGACCTGAGTCTCTAGGGATGACCACGAACACATCGTCAACATAGCGACACCAAAAGGCGATGTGATCTGGTGCGTGTGCAAACGCACGTCCCTCTAACTCCTCCATCACGATGTTTGCTGTGACCGAGCTGACAGGGGAACCCATGGCCGTGCCATGTATCTGCTGGTAGACTGAGTCATTAAATATGATCGCACCCCCTGTTAAGCACAGTCTGAGGGCGGCGGAAATGTCATCGGGTGTGAGACCAGTTCTTTCGTTGAGGGTTCTATCATTGTCCAAGAGTTGTTTTGCACAAGAAATGGCAAGTTCCACAGGGATGGAGGTAAAGAGCGATATGACGTCGAACGATGCCATAACTTGATCCTGCGAGATGGATACAGTGCGAATCCTCTTTATGAATTCAACACTGTTGGAGACGGTGTGGGTGGTCTTGCCAACTAGAGGAGAAAGAAGTCTCGAGACAAATTTAGACAGCTCGTAAGTCGGTGATCCACAGCAGGATACAATTGGTCTCAGTGGTGTGTCTTCTTTGTGCACTTTCGGTAGGCCGTAAAACCGTGGGATCTGACATCCGGAGGCACGGAGGTGATTACGGGTTGACTGTGTGATCTTCCCTTGTTTCAGCCAACTGTTGATGAGGATATTCACCTCTGATTCCCATCGTTCTAAAACTCTGTTGGGGTTGATGGTCAGGGGTTTGTATACGGTGGTATCTCGTAAAAGTAGTAGCGCTTTCGCCATGTAATCAGTGTGATCCATTACAACCGTACGGCGGCCTTTGTCTGCCGGTAGAATGACGATGGACGAATCCTGTTTCAATGCCTTGAGGGCAGAAAACTGTGTACGGTTGAGGTTAGAAGAGACGGGGCGAGCACGGTGTAGAACTGCTGCAGTCTTCAAGCGGATTGTGTTGGCTACATCTTCTGGGAGGCGTGATAAGCTGGCTTCCACACCTAAGGCGATGTCGGTGATCGGCCGGTGCTTAGGAAGAACGGCAAATGTCATGCCAAGAGTCAATAAGTTTATTTGGTCCGCAGATAACTGTTTGCTGCTTAGGTTCAATACGAAGTCCGTGGAATTAGTGAGAGGGGTATTACGTTGGCTGCGAAATTGACGGGATTCATTAATCAAATTACAAAACTTACGTTTCTGTCGGGCACAATAAAGATCTGATTCTCTGACGGCCTGGTGACATAAAGTGTTGACCACATCGGTGTAAACGGGATCGGGAATCAGAGTCTTAAGGTCGGCTAGTAGGGTTGCCTTGCTCGCTGAAGCACGTTGTATGTCATGATGGAGGCAGCCGATCCATATACTGATTACATGGCGAAAGCGCTACTACTTTTACGAGATACCACCGTATACAAACCCCTGACCATCAACCCCAACAGAGTTTTAGAACGATGGGAATCAGAGGTGAATATCCTCATCAACAGTTGGCTGAAACAAGGGAAGATCACACAGTCAACCCGTAATCACCTCCGTGCCTCCGGATGTCAGATCCCACGGTTTTACGGCCTACCGAAAGTGCACAAAGAAGACACACCACTGAGACCAATTGTATCCTGCTGTGGATCACCGACTTACGAGCTGTCTAAATTTGTCTCGAGACTTCTTTCTCCTCTAGTTGGCAAGACCACCCACACCGTCTCCAACAGTGTTGAATTCATAAAGAGGATTCGCACTGTATCCATCTCGCAGGATCAAGTTATGGCATCGTTCGACGTCATATCGCTCTTTACCTCCATCCCTGTGGAACTTGCCATTTCTTGTGCAAAACAACTCTTGGACAATGATAGAACCCTCAACGAAAGAACTGGTCTCACACCCGATGACATTTCCGCCGCCCTCAGACTGTGCTTAACAGGGGGTGCGATCATATTTAATGACTCAGTCTACCAGCAGATACATGGCACGGCCATGGGTTCCCCTGTCAGCTCGGTCACAGCAAACATCGTGATGGAGGAGTTAGAGGGACGTGCGTTTGCACACGCACCAGATCACATCGCCTTTTGGTGTCGCTATGTTGACGATGTGTTCGTGGTCATCCCTAGAGACTCAGGTCAGCGACTTCTATCATACCTCAACTCACTATCGCCCTTCATAAAATTCACGATTGAGCTGGAGTCGAACAACTCCTTACCATATTTAGACACACTTGTCCGACGTGAAGGCACATACCTGAGGACTACAGTTTATCGTAAGCCCATGTGTGCTGGCCAGTTCACCAACTTCCGGTCAGCACACGCGCGAGGCCACCTCCTCTCCACTGCCCGAACCTTGCTTACTCGCGCCTGGACACACTCCAGCTCCGCTGATGAAAGACGCAAAGAGGTCACTAGGGTCAAAGTAGACCTTACGAGGTGTGGCTACCCCATTGACGTCCTCGACAGGTGTGATCTACAGACACGTGACATCGTGACGACCAGCTACAACACCAACAGTGACGAGCCATCCACGAGGGCATTCATCCCATACTACCCCAACCTGTCACAACAGATCGGTAGAATCCTGAGAACGCACGGAATAAAGTGCATCCAACTCCCAGGCAAGAAACTGCGTTCTTTCATTTCCAACGTGAAAACACCTGTCCCCACCCTTCTGCAGAGCGGTTTGGTCTACCGCATCTCTTGCCGTGACTGCACTAGCTGCTACTTTGGAGAGACTGGACGTCGACTCGAGAAACGTCTCTCGGAGCACAAAAGAGCGATCCGTTTAGCGGATATAGAACACTCAGCTATCGCCGAACATGTCTGGACAACCCACCACGACATCGACCCACACCGCGATGTCGTGGTGGTAGACAGATCCCACCATTACCTAAAACGTACCTGGTTGGAATCGTTAAATATAAAATCTTCGGATAAATCCTTGAACAGGAACAGTGGTTGCCAAGTCAACCCGATCACAGAGTCAGTAGTTCTATCATTGGACAAGCGCTGGCCACGTCATCATGCGTCACAGCCACAGACGTCAACAAACAATTAAACCTCGCGTCTCACGCACCTGGCAGTGCACATCTTCATTCCGACTGCCATTCATGTATTTTTAATTCTGATGAAGGCTACCATATAGCCGAAAGCTCATATATTTCTTCCTTTATTTGTACGCTCTGTGTATACTGTAATAAATTCTTAATGAATCCAGAGCGCGTAGGCCTGTTTCGTTATTGAAAACTTGTTGTTTCTGCATATGTTAGAAATGTATATTTTTTCATGATAGGCTAAGCTATCTTGTATAAGATAAGAGACTTTAGTCGCCTTCATCTGAACTTGTTTTGCAATATTGCTATCATGAAATTCTTTCTTACATGCTTCTATAAGGTGATCACATTGCGCAAATGGAATATTATGCTCAGAAATGAGTGCAGCAATTGTTAACTCTGCCTTTGCTAATTCTTCATTCTCCGTAGGCTTACTTTTTGTGAAGGTGTCTAACGTTGAATTTGTCTTAGCAATATTTGCACTTTTTCTATGTTTAACTGTATTTTTATGCGCTAGTAACATCGATTTATTAGCATTCTTTAATTTCATTTCACAACAAATACAGTAAGACGCACCTTTTTCATTAGTCTTCTTTCAACCAATCCTTTAATTCCGGATCTTCTAACCATTCATTTCTAAAATTTTGAGTACACCACCGTTTACTCATCTTTCTCTGTGGGGAACAAGTTTCAGACATTGTGGGCAATTCGTGGGTATGGCTAGTTAGCAGTTATCTTATTTAAAAATGTTCTATAAAATAAAAAAATAAGGCACTAATCCATTAACATAAAATAGAAATAGTCACTACAATTTAAATTTATTATATCACTGTATGTAGTGCATGCCTAAATATAAAAAGCACACCAAATAATGCAATAATACCACGAACGATCACGAAAGACTGTGCAGTAAAGACCGCCTGCTCAATAGGCTGCGCATAGATTTTAGTAACACGAACAAAAACCATAGTGTAGAACCCTGCGAAAACTTTGAAATCCTTTTACATTTGTAGTGTACAAGCACTTGAGATATTGCAAATTATGATCAGTATTATTACAATATACAATTAAGAAAATTGTAAACTGTTATTAAATGTATTAAATTTTATTGTATTTACAAGAAATAAAAATAAATTTTGACTTAAAATTAAAACTTACCGAAAAAACACAGATAATAAGATATTTTTGTGAAAAAACCTATCAACCCAGATGACAATCAAAAAACCCAGATCTGGGTGGAAAAACCCAGATCTGGGTGGAAAAACCCAGGCGTGGGAGCCCTGGTCCTAACAACTAAGAAATGTTGAAACTGTGAACTACCTCGAGCTAGTAGTTCGCGCGGTGTCCGACAGATCTCGAGTATCGCTGTGTTTACCTCGAAAATTTTAAATATTCCAAGGCGCACAGTTTGAGAACCGCGGTTTTATGCAATAAACATTTAATTCCAAATTATTTTCATTATCTTTTACATTGTGTACAGTTAAAAAGTTATTTAAAAGGTATTTTTAAAATTCTTTATGGACATTCCAGAAGGTCAAGGACCAATTATATTGATTCCTATTCCTATTGATTAGTATATTCGATTAACGTGTTTCCGTTTTGCGCGATGCGGTCCCGGACGAATTTAATCACATTAATCGAGGCCAGCCTGTATTTTGTTATGGAGCATCCATTATAAAGTGATTTCATCGTACAATGAACTAACTGTAAATGGGGGTACACTGTAGTGAGTATTGTAAGGCGTATAGAGCACGTATACGTGCAATGCAACCACCGAAACCACCTCCATTGAGTAAAAAAGGAGAGATCTAAGCTATTTCAACAGCGGAAGAAATTACAGCGTGCGATGGAGTTGAACAAAGAAGCCGGAGAAGATCCATCCATATCTTCAGAGCCTTAAATCTCCCCAAAAATGTTAGAAGTGAATTTGGAAGGCATCATAGAAGTTGATACTGCAAATGAAAACGATGAAGAGTCCCCGAAGCCCAGTCGTACACGAACAGCGAAGAAGCCAAAACCGACATAATAATGAGGGCATAACAAACAGCCGGAGAAGATCCATCCATATCTTCAGAGCCTTACATCTCCCCAGAAATGTTAGAAGTGAATTTGGAAGAAGTCATGGAAGTTGTTACTGCAAATGAAAACGATGAAGAGTCCTCGAAGCCCAGTCTTACACAAAAAGCGAAGCCAAAACAGACATAATAATGCGGGCATAACAACAGCCGGAGAAGCAACAGAATTTTAAGAGACACGGAAGCATCCACGCATAGTTTTAACGCCAATTCCCAAATTACGATTTCGGTTCATTCTGTTCCTTGTGTGATGTCGGCTTTCGTTCAAGAACGATGTGAAGATTGTAGCGGCTCGAGATCACGATCTTCTTCAAACAGCATTTTCAAATGAGGATGCAAGCAGGGCCTCTGCGACCCTATGTGCAGCCAGTAAGCGAAATCAAATTTGCTGCCCCAAAATATTTGGATTAAAAAATAAAAAAGGCGTAAATAATTATTATTAATTTACTGAAAAAGAAAAGAATTACAACATATCTCACATGTAATATAATGAAACAAACAAAAATAAAAAATCATTAAATTATAAATCACAGTTAATCGTACCCACAATAATAAAACAAAAGGAAAATTATAATTTATTATACAAATTTATTATACAAAATTATATGAAGAGTCCTCGAAAAATTATACAAATTTATGTTGTTTTGCTTCAAGATGTGTGAATTTATTAATTCATTTATGTTTACTTGTTCCAAATGATCATTTTCTATTGAAATGATTGCCAAATTAGAGATTCGTTGCTGAGACCTCGTCGTTCGTAAATAAATTGTGATTAATTTTAATTTTGGAAAACTCCATTCACCTGAGGCAACTGAAACTGGTAAAGTCAGAAATATTCTTAATGCATCTGCTACATTTGGAAAAGCATCTGTAAAATCGTTTTTAAAAATATACAGGGTGTCTCAAAAATACAAGGCATAACTTCATTAATGAGTTTCTCATATGTAGACAATAAAAATATTTTATATCAACATAGTTCACGGGAATGGTTCCAGAGTTATTAACCGGAATGTCTTATCTCCCACAGGTGATTTCCTTCATCACAAGGTACTGACAGAATCTGGTGGTTTTCGATTCCGACCATGTACTCAAATCAGGAGCAAGCGGATATGCACTTTATGTACGGTTTGGCAGACGGCAATGCTCTGGAGGCTCGTCGTTTTTACCAAAAAAGGTTCCCAGAACGACGATGTCCAGACAGGAAAACGTTTGAAGGTATCCATCGCCGCCTTTGTGAACATGAGACCTTTACACCTCGTGCTGCCGACAGGGGATGACCAAGATCTACGACTCCTGAAGTAGAAGAGGAGATTTTGGATGTTGTGCATGCCACTCCTGGAATCAGCATATGCAGAATAGCAATGCAACTGGCTGCTCAACGTTCGACTATTTGGAGAGTGTTGCGAGAACACCAATTGTATCCTTACCGTCTGCAACGGGTACAGGCCTTGTCACCAGCAGATTACCCAGCGCGAGTAATGTTCTGCCAGTGGTTCTTGCAGCAGTGTGGTACAACTCCTCACTTTCCTGCCTTAGTGATATTCACAGATGAAGCACAGTTCACACGAGACGGAATCCAAAACTTTCAGAATCAGCATGTGTGGGCTGAGGAAAACTCACATGCAATTCTTCCATCACATCGCCAACAGCGGTTCAGCCTCAACATCTGGGCGGGTGTTTTTGGTGATAAGTTATTTGGGCCCCATGTACTTCCAAACAAACTCACAGGGCAGGCGTACAGAAACTTTCTGGAAAACAACATGCCTGATTTCTTGGACGACACGCCACTGATCATTCGTCAACAAGCACACTTCATGCACAATGGCGCTCCCGCACATTTCAGCCACACAGCCCCCAATTACATGAATCGAAGATTTCCTGGTCGGTAAATGGGTAGAGGTGGACCAATTGCCTGGCCTCCATGCTCAGCTGGTTTAAACTCACTAGATTTCTTCTTGTGGGGGCCATTTAAAGTCATTGGTGCATTCGACTCCGGTAGCTGATGTGGAAACTCTCCGCAATCGAATTGTGGCAGGTTGTGAGACAATACGAAACATGTCAGGAATTTGGCATCGTCTTCGCGAGTCCATGAGATGTCGATGTGAGGCCTGTATTCAGGCAGGTGGACATTTTGAACAATTACTATAAGTTGATGTGAACAGTTAAGTGTCATAGACAGACCTTCAAAACTCAGAAACCAAGCATTTCCGGAACTATGTTGATATAAAATATTTTTATTGTCTACATATGAGGAACTCATTCCTGAAGTTATGTGTATTTTTGAGAGACCCTGTATTGTAAAACTTGAAATGGAGTAATATTGTCTTTAATATAAATTTGAACTACTCTGAGTTCTTCAGATAATGCTAAACCATCAATATCGGACTCATTACATAAATGTCACTTAACTTAATATGTAAATATTTGCAATGATTTAATAAATCGTCATGTGACCTTTTTTTTTTTTTTATTCAGAAATGTTATAAAACATTTTAAATATTTCTGCATGTTCTTTCGTATTTGAAACCTTAAAGTTAACGAGAAAATTATTGTGTCCATATTAATTTCTCTCAGAAAATTTATTTTTTTGAAAGAAAAAATTAATTTTGAAAATTTGGATCCTGAATATCATCTCTACACTTATAATCGAAATGACATTATTTCAATCCTTTTCTTACAATGCTTCCTTCTGGAAACGAAGCTTCAATGACAATGATAATAGCCATATTATTAGCCGAATCGAGAATTGTTTGACCTGCTTCCTCTATTCTATTTTCTTAAAAAAATTCCGTGATATTTTTGTATACATTCAAAAGTTTCATGTGTATCAGAATCTTTTTTTTTTTTTTTTTTTGAGAATTTTACTTACCGGATTCATTTTATTTAAAATATTATACCAAATTATAATTGAACAAAGAATCTTATAAGATGTTATTTTTCAGGCTATTGATTTAGAACGATTCCTTGTATCCATATCTTTATTTTCCTCTTCAGTGATTATAGTCAAATCATAGCAAAATATTTAGCTTCTCTGGTCATTTCTAGTATTTTATCTGTAATACTTTGTGAAATTATTTAAATAATTTCATTTTGTTTTTCATCACCCAAATAATGCATGATATTTTTCCATTCAGATTTTGAATACGGCGAATACGTTCTGCCATAACCGAATCAAATTTAGCAATTGTTCAGTACTATTGTCATTTTGATATACTTTTTTTGAAGATTCCCTGAACGCTGCAGATTGCCTTGCTAAAATTAGTATCATATATCTTATTCTGGCTGAATTACAGAACATGGTATCTCTGTTGCGGGCGTGGCCGTAGAAGTGGGTGATTGTCCGGTCGAGTTTTGTGATTGGCTGATTACTGGGAATGCGTAATTTAACTCATTTTGCGTTTCTGATTTCTTGATTGGATGCAAATTCGTTTTTAATTTTAGCGTGAAATGCGAAATGATCGTGCTGTTGTTTAGTCGGCCTCGTACTGCTCCGCTACCTGGGCTATTGCGTTTTATTCAGTTTGCAAAAGGATGGATGTACGAGTGTAATTGAATGGTGTATGAGGGTGAAACTGATAGCTTTGGAATACAAGTGTTTTCAGTGTGGATGTTTGATGAAGTGTACCAGCCGGCATGCGAGGGCTGATGAGGTGAGGTTTTTTTTGGTTTGTTTGTTTGTTTTCAGGTTGTTTCTTTACGATTTGATGTTTTTTGTAGTAATTGTAACAGTTGTTAGTATTAGTTTTGAGCAGCACTGAAAACAAAAGAAAGAGAGAAAAGGAGCATTTTTCTTAACATGCACCAGCAATTCTCGTTGTAGTAATAGTAGTAGTAGTGGTAGTGGTGGCAGCACGTGATGCAAGAAAGAAAGTGTATGAGTTTTTGAAGCATCAGCCAAAAAAAAAAAAAAAATTACAAAACAATTCCTTCTAAATGTTTGTCCAGTTCTTCCTTCAATTTATTTAACCTATCAACTTCCATGACAGATGGAAGTTTGTTCCAGCAATTAACCACCCGCTGGCTAAAGGAAAATTTCCACACATCTATTCTACATCTATCTTTCCTTTCATGTTGTTAATGCATACGAAATCGTATAGTACTGTATGGGCGAGAAGAATCAACGGTTGTATGTGGTGTTAATTTTTGTTAGCTGTTAAAAAAAAAATGCCGTTTTCCGTTTATTTTTCTTCATTTCTTCTAATTCTTGCTTAGTATCACGAATTAAGAGCCAAACTAATTGCCTGAAGACCAGAAGTTCGAACAATGCGTTCCCAGTTAAGTCTCTCGTAATCCTTTGTTTCATGGAAATTTTCTTCATTCTACGGAAACTATTTTAAATGTAATTCCCAAGGGGAATTCAAAAAATTTCGTTCAATGGAAAATTTCGCTATAAAGAAGTTCGTTAAACAGAGGTCCGACTTGTATATATCAAAATAAAATTTGGTGCCCACCTGAACTGCCCCCCATAAGCAACGCTTAACTCGCCTACCCACTTGCGGCGTCCTTGGATGTAAGTCAAAAGTCGGCCTGTAACAGCTGTCGTGGCTCTCTCAAGGACAAAGTGATTCCAGCTCTATGGGAGTTAAATGGTTTTAAATATCATCCGATGCCACACAGCTTGCCGAAACTTTGTAGTAAATGAGGGCATAGCGGAGGAGAAATTGTTGAAGTTAAACATAAAAAAGGCACCTGGGGTAAATGGAATCAATCCAGTTATATTAAAGAAGGCAGCGAGGGAAATTAACAAACCTTTAGCCATAATTATGAGGGCATCCTTAGATTCAGATACATCCTTAGATTGATACAGATCACCTAGACAAGACTACAGTAATAGTTCACACACACACGATGGGTCAAGTCTTTTCTGACCAATTTGACTATCATATACGTGGATGTCAGGGAGACTTTTGATACTGTGCACACAGAAGCCTGCTGTACAAATTGGAACGATATGGCATTAAGGGCAATTTGCTGAAATGTATAAAGGGTTGGTTGAGTGGGAATTGGCAGAGAGTGGTAATAAATGGACACTGCTCTATGTGGACTAATGTTATTAGTGGAGTCTCCCAGGGTTCGGTGCTGGGCCCATTGTCCTTTTGTGTATTTATCAATGATATCGATGAAGGTATATATCAGGCTTAATGTCCAAGTTTACGGATGATACAAACTTGGACATTCAGTTTGTATCAGCAATCATAAGTTAAAATTTGGTGCATTGCTAGAACAATTTGAATCACTGAAAAAACGGGTGTTTGCCTTCGAGAATGATTTAACTGGATGTTGGTCAGGGACTCAAGTCTCTAGTAACCAACCAAGTAATGCACTCCCGATTCGGGCCCAGAACAGAATAACCAAATGCAAACTACTCTGGTTGTTGTTGTTATTTGCTTTTTAGGAGCATTAGCAACTAAGGCCATATTGCTCCACCTCTGGTTCAAAAGGACTTCTTCTATTAGGAGACTTCATTGTAGTGGAACAGGAATTTATTTTTTGTAATAAGGACAGGCGGACTAGCATTAGCATTAGTAGAGGCATTTGATGCAAGAAAGCAAGCTTAAGCAGCATTAGCCAAAAAAAAATAATAATAATAAAAAGTTAATAATAAATAAATAAAAAATAAATAAATAAAAAATAACCACTTCCACTTCACCCCTCTGTTCGTTCGAAATACCTGTCCAGCTGAGACTTAAACTTATTTAGGCTATCAACTTCCACGACAAGGGATGGAAGTCTATTCCACCAACCAACCACCCGCTGGCTAAAGGCAAATTTCCTCACGTCTATCCTACATCTGTCTTTTCTCAATTTGAATTTATGCCCTCTCAGGTGATTATTCTGAACAAGAGGAAGAATCCCATCAGCATTGAACATGCTCAAACCATTCAAGGCTTTATACACCTCTATCAGTTCACCTCGCCGGTGCCTAGTCCCCAGACACTGTAATTTGCAAAACTTAAGCCTTTCTTCGTAAGAGCACCCCTTTGTTCCATCAAATAATCTTGTTGCCCTTCTCTGTACTCGTTCCAGGATCTCTACATCCTTCTTGAAATGAGGCCTCCAGACCTGTATACAGCACTCTAGGTGTGGCCTGACCATTGCCTTATACAAGGCAATGGAATAATCACCTCTTTATCTCTGCTAGAAAAATTCCTATATATCTTCGACAATACACCATGAGCTACTCTTGCAGCCCGTCTGCACTGCTCAGAAAACTTCATATCTGCCTGCACAACCACCCCCAGGTCCCTTTCATTCTCTACCACTGTCGGTGTACTATAACAGAGTTGATACGTTGCTTTGGGGTTGCTGTTTCCCATATGTAGTACTTTACATTTGTCAATGTTAAACTTCATTTGCCACCTCTCAACCCATCTGCTCAAACGTTCCAGATCCTGTTGCAGTAGCATAGTGTCAGTAGTGTCCTTGACAACCCTGCCGACCTTCGTATCGTCTGCAATCTTGGACATTAATCTTGATATACCATCATCAATATCATTTATAAATATAGAAAACAATAATGGACCCAATACTGAACCCTGAGGGACTCCACTAATAACGTTAGTCCACGATGAGCAGTGTCCATTGATTACTACTCTCTGTCTTCTCCCCCTCAACCACCCCTTTATCCATAGCAGCAATTTGCCTCCAGTGCCACACTGCTCCAATTTGTGCAGCAGTCTTCAATGTGCAACAGTATCAAAGGCCTTTCTAAGATCCAAATATATAAAATCAAAGTTATTCCCTGCATCCAGTTCTTTTGTGACTGCATCATAGTATCCAATCAAATTGGTCAGGCAAGACTTCCCCTTAACAAAACCATGCTGTGTCCGCACTATAACTGAAGTCTTGTCTAGATGATCCTGCAGTGCTTCTTTAACCAGTGCCTCCATTAATTTTCCTGGAACAGAAGTTAAACTCACAGGTCTATAATTACTCGTGTATGTGGAGAACGGGTGCCAGATTGAAATTTGGCACCACCTCTAAAATTTTCTTCATACGTGTATGTATATTTAAGGTTTTAAAGTTCCCCTTGAACATTGGCACCCAGGTGCAGTACAAACCTTTCACCATTGGGACAGCCCGCCCCTGTTACCAACAGAATTTCAGATTTTAAAGGTGATAAACAGAATATTATTATTCATGTGGGGAATAATGATATTAAACATACACGATCTGATTTGTTAGACAAATATAGGACCATGCTGACGAAATGCTGCGAGTTAGGTCACAATGTATATGTCTGCAATTCTGCTTGGAGGGATCATATGCTGAAAGCCTTGGGGATTAACTCAAGACTTGAAGGACTGTGCAAGGCTTGTGTGGGTGAAATTTTTATCAGCTTGGCACGCACTTGTAGGATGAAAGAATCTGTTTTGTAGAGATGGGATACATTTAAACAAAGGCGGTGCAAGGGTTTTTGCCAGTATCATTGAGGATACCTTAAAGGTTCAGGGAAACTGCTATTTTAGGGGATAATATAAATACATGTTTATCTAATGATATTGTCCAAAGTAACGCTTGCATATACCTCTAGAGTTTTTGTTTGTTACTGCAACAGATTCTACTGACAATGTGTTCTGGGGGCAGAAACGTTTCATATGAGTTGGTAGCTAATGCCAGGGAAGCGAGCTTAAATAACTTTAAGGTATATGTCAGGATAAATAACTACACAAGAATATTAAATCTGAATTGTTTATACAGTAATGTCAGAAGTGTCGTCAATAAAATGAGTGAATTCGAACTGCTGATGAAGATAAGTAACGCTGATATTATAGGGCTTACAGAAATGTGATGCAACCCAGAGATAGGGGTTGATAAGTTTCAGTACAGTATGTATAATTTATGAAGGATAGGGCAGATAGCACTGGTAATGGGGTATGATTCTTATCAAAAGCAGCCTGAGCGCGAAAGCTTTCCTGGATTCAGTTGTTTCTCGTGGTAGTATAGAATCTGTATGGTGTCAGATAGTTTTAAGCAAAGGCATAATGTCATGCTAATTAGATTAGGGTTAACCATAATCTGATTGCGCAGATTATGATGAGAGCCTCTACGTTCAAATGAAATGGCAAGTAACTGTGATTGGCTTATCATAGGGGATTTTAATTTGCCTCTAATTGATTGAAGAAAATAAAACATGGGGATCAAACTTTTTTTTTTTTTTTTATCAACTAGATGATTTTTATTTGTATCAACATGTCAGGAGAAAATATTTTCTAGACCTCATCATCACCCATGAACCAGATGACATAACAGGGCTGACAGTACAGGAACCAGTACGAGGAAGTGATCACTCAGTTCTACAGCGGACGACGAAGAGAGAGGTAGCAATAGTTAGGCAAAGGAACGGGTTAAAATTTCAGAGAAGGAAATTACGATGCCTTAAGTTGCTACATGGCCTCAATTAACTGGATAGATATTGCACAGAGAGTGAATACAATTGAATTATGGTATACCTTTAAAACATTATTCACAGAAAACTTGAATGCATACAAAGTATATGCCATTCAAAAAATCCTTAACCAGGAGGATTCCGAGTTGGATGAGTAATGAAGTTGGCAAATTACTTGAGCAGAAAAAGATGGCATGGAAAAGTTAAAGAGCAATAAAGGGTACTGAAGCCTATAACAGCAACAAAGTGATCTGTATTGTTATTGTTAATTGGGTTTTTTTTTTGGAGCATTAGCTGTTTGTTTGTTATTTGGTTTTTTTTTTTTTTGGAGCATTAGCTGTTTGTTTGTTATTTGGTTTTTAGGAGCATTAGCAACTAAGGCCATATTGCTCCGGGATATGCGGTGGTCATTCCCTGACCTTTCTGCATCCTCCGTATTTGGTGGTGACAGGCTCGAACCCCGGTCTAATCAAGAAGCATGTGCTACGCACTGCTGTTCCTTCCCACCTGGCTATGGAGGCGCCCAGGAGCATTAGCAACTAAGGCCATATTGCTCCGGGGATATGCGGTGGTCATTCCCTGACCTTTCCGCATCCTCCGTATTTGGTGGTCACAGGCTCGATCCCTGGTCTAATCAAGAAGCATGTGCTATGCACTGCTGCTCCTGCCCACCTGGCTACGGGGGTGCCAAGTGATCTGTAATAGTGCCACAGAAAAGGTTAGACTGGCAGTGGCAGATTAGGAGAAGTCGCTGGACCCTTATATAATGTACGTGGGATAGTATATTATTTATAATGTACGTAGGATACCCTATAATTTTAAGGGAGGTGGCAAGTGAGTGCAGTGAACCATTGAGGCTAATTACGAGAGCATCAATGGACTCCAGAGTGATTCCGTCGGATTGCAAAAGTGCCAATGTATCACCAATACATAAGGGTGGTTCTAAGAGTGAAGTGGGAAATTACCGAGCTCTCAATCGGCAGAAGTCAAAAAAATCATAGAGGCAAATCATCAGGGGTGGAATTCAGGATCATTTTCATAGAAATAGAATCACGACATGGTTTTGTAAATGGAAAATCATGTTTAACCAATCTGAGTAGCTATTTTGACAGCCACTCATGAGCTGGATTTACGGAATAATTTCGACATTGTTTATTTGGATTTCAGCATAGCATTTGACTCAGTCCAACGTTGTTGTTATTTCGTTTTTAGGAGCATTAGCAACTAAGGCCATATTGCTCCGCAGTCCAACGTGAGCATTTAATTTATAAGCTTGAACAAGTTGGAATCACAGAGAAATCCTTAAACAGATAGCAGGATGGCTTCAGGGCAGGAAGCAGAGGGTTGTGATAAAGTCATTCCTCAGATTGGGTTGATATTAAGATGTAGTGTTCCCCAAGGACCAGATTAGGACACTGTTGTTAATGATTTTCATAAATGACATCGATGAAGGGTGTGATGTATAAATTTGCAGATATAAAGATTGATAGAGTAATTAATGATCATCGCCATGCAGAGCTTCTTCAGAGTGACCGAGATAGACCATAATCAGCAAAATGTAAGGTATTACACCTGGGGAACAGTAATCCCAAAATAACTTATACACACTTCGTGGAGTTACACTAAAGCCAGTAGTGGAGGAAAGGGGCTTGGGTGTCATGATACAATCAGACATGAAGTTCTAAGTGCGTTTAAGATACATTGCAAGGAAGGCTCATAGTGTCCTATCGATCATTTATCGAACATTTTCTAGTAGAGATAAAGACGTCCTAATCTCATTATACACTGATGAGCCAAAACATTATGACCACCTACCTAATATGATGTTGGTCCTCCGCGTGCAGCCAAAACTGCTTGTACCTGGCGAGGCATGGGCACCTACAAGATTTCTAAATGTGTCTTGTGGTATCTGGTACCAACACGTAACCAGCAGATCCTTTAATTCCTGTAAGGTCCGTGGTTGAGACGCCGCAGATCAGAGTTGCTGTTCCAACACAAACCCCAGATGCTAGATGGGTGGGACTGATGCCTGGGGAATTTGGTGGCCAGGGCAATACCTGGAAGTCTTCCTCATGTTCCGCGAACCAGTCTTGAACAGTCTAGGAAGTGTGGGTGTGGCAGGGCGCATTATCCTTCTGAAAGATGGCACCGGCAGAGGGGGAAGACCATCAGAATGTCCAGTACATGGATGATTGAACCCAGGGTATCCAGCAGAACGTCGCCCAAAGCATGACACCGCCGCCACCGGCTTGTATTCGTCCCAGTGCTTCCAGGTGCCATCACTTCCCCAAGTAAACGATGCACACATACCTGGCCGTCCACATGGTGCAACAGGAATTGAGATTCATCGTAATAGATGACCTTCTTCCAATCACTCAAGTTGCAGTTTCGATGCTCGTGCGCCCATTGTAGGCACTGTCGCGGATGAACCGTGGTTAGCATGGGCACTCAGAGTGGTCTGCTGCTACACAACCCCCTTTTCAGCAGGGTTCGATGTACTGTGTGTTGTGGCACATTATTCGCGTCACCAGTATTCAATTACCTGCTAGTTGAATCACAGTTGCCCTTCTGTTGCTGTGTGCCATCCGGGAGAGCCTTCGCTCACTTCGAGCATCGATGAGCCGTGGTCGTCCAACACCTCACCGGCAGTTCGTACGTTGTCCCTCCTCGGACCACTTTCGGTAGGTACTAACCATGGCTGACTGTGAGCACCCCACCAGTTGTGTCGTTTCAGATATGCTCTGACCCAGTAGTCTGGCCATTACAATTTGGTCTTTGTCAAACTCGCTTAAGTCCGCTACCTTTCCCATCTGAAGAACAAGAGTAACACTGATTAACGGAGCTCAGTATCAGGTGTTTTTTTATCTGTGTTCCGATCTGCGCTGTAGTTCACCTGCAGTTGCTTTGATTTGCATAATGACTCGCTGGTCATAATGTTTTGGTTCATCAGTGTATAAGGCTGTTGTTAGACTACGCTTGAAATAATATTAGACCACACCCAAATAAAAAGGTTAGAATCTAAAGAAAGACATTTAGTCTTGGATCCTTGAAAGGATCCAAAGACTGGTAAGATCAGAGGGCGTCCATATGAGGAAAGACTTCGAATATGTGGATTGCAGAGCTTGCAAACTAAGCATCTTAGAACAGAGTTAATTGTGGTTTTAAGGTTCTGAGAAGCATAAATACAATGAATGAGAATGAAATTTTCTCGATTATAAATTACCTTAGAACTAGGGACCACAAATTCAAGTTATGGGGAGAGATGCTTAGACTGGATTGCAAGGTTTTATTTTAGCCAGTGAGTTATAAATTACTGGAATAAGTTACCTACTTGGGTGGTAGAGGCTGACAGTTTGGAGAAATTCAGCTGAATAGTTACCTAAGGCAGGAGGGAAAGGTATATATAGTCTATATTCTTTTATTTTATTTATTTTTAAAGATTTTCTTATTATTTTATTTTTTTTTTTGGCTTGTGCAGCGTAACCCATAAGTTTCCTCACACCATGTAGCTATTACTAATACTAATATATGGGATACCTGTTTCCGGGGCTCTATTCTGTGCAATTATATAATTTTAAAATACAGAATATTAGTGAATTATTCTTATTGAACTGTAGCTTTCAGAGAAATACAAATTTAATTTTTTTTTTACTTTTGTAAGTTTAAATATTCTGGGAAGTTATACAGTTAAAATGAAACATTTCAACATGCTTTGGTGCGATGCATTTAAAAAAAAAAAACGATTTCTGTACTAAAAGAAAATATAAAGCATTAATGAACAAAATAATTGTGTATTATTCTTTTTATTTAATTTAATGATTGTGCTATACACAGAGGACAGAATTCAGGGGGTACCTGGTTCCTGGGCAACGTGACACTGTCACCCCTCTCGCTAGTGGATGAATCCACTGTTTAGTGGGTTCGTCCACTAGCCATAGTGATCACTCCTCTCTTAGATAGAACTTAAATAGGTAAACTGCATTCACGTAGATGGTAATTCGAGGTCAGAATGGATAAACGCCATGAGTTAACAGACTTTGAAAGATGGGCGACAGTGGGTGCTAAACGCATGGGTCAATCTATAGGGGAAGTGGTACAGAAATTGAATTATCCCCGTTTGACAGTATCAAGATTGTATCGGGCATTGCAGACAGTGCTGTGGGTGGAGAAAGCTGGTGGATGAAAGTGGTCGTCGACATGTCTCTCATTGTTTCAGCCTACTGGAGGGCGACAGTGGCAAAAATCACCGCCGACTTCAATGAGGGAGTGATCATTAGTCTCAATAGGTTATGGGAGCTGCCAACCCACCAGAGTCCCATTGTTAACACCACGACACAGGACACTACGCCTCAACTGGGTGAAAGAACATTGGCACTGGACCTTTGATGATCAGTACGGGTCTTTCAGTCTGATGAGTCCCATTTCCATTTAATTTGAGCAGATGGAAGGCACTTTTCTGGCAAGAGCTGCACAAAGCTATGCACCTGTCATGTCAACAAGGAACTGTTCACTCAGCTGGACAGTCAGTCATGGTCTGGGGCATGTTCAACTGGCAGGTGTTGGGATCTCTAGTACGTCTAGACGCATCTCTGAATGGTGCAGGTTATATGTCTGTCCTTGCAGACCATCTGTCCTTCACAGACATTGTGCCCCCACAGGGCAATAGACTCTTCCAGCAGGACAATGTGCCTCCCCACAGAGCTGTGGTGACTAGAACACGGATACGGCTAACATATGGACAGCGGTTCAGCAGGCATGGATGGAAATACATGTGGAATGCTTTCGTGAACTACTGGACTCAATGCCTAGCCGTGTGACTGCTCTTATCCGGGCAAAAGGTGGGCCTACCCATTTCTAGGTAGATACCCCACTCAGTGTACTAGAATGTAATTTTTAATACGTACAGGTTAATACGTACCCTGCTTAATGCTGTTAATTCGTTCTGGAGAAACAGAGTGCTAAGTTAATCAGCGCTAAGCGAGCGCTGTATTCCCATAAGGTAACGTGTATATGTGAGTTGCAGTCTGTGCCATAGGACATTTCTTAATCAATAACAAATGGTAGTGAAAAGATAATGTCAGTCAAAATATATAATATTCAAATATTTGTACATATAAAATATTCTGCATTAGATACGTATATAATTATGTAGTAAGTAACTACATTAAGTATCAAAATTAAATTTAAAATTCCGATTAAAATCATGAATTTAATTGATCTAAATTGATTTAATTTAATTGATGAATTTAATCGTGAAAAATGTGTCAATTTTGTGTTGTACTTCGGCCTTTTTCCTGGTAAACTGAATGGATTTTTAATTTAAAATCCTCCGCAGTGTTACCACCCAACAATAAAGTCAACCGATCCTTCGCCGCTTTGAAACCTCCCATGTTTCCTTCTTCTTTCGACATGAAACTTGTTTTAGGCATTTGTTTCCAAAAAAGTTGATTCATCTACGTTAAAAACTTGTTGAGAAGTATAACACATAACACCCCTCTTCAATAATTTTAACAAGTTCTTTTTTGAAAGTTTCCGCACCTTGATCTGCACTTGCAGCTTCTCCTTGGATTTTAAATGTCGAACCAGCTCTTGTTAGCTTTAAATGGTTCCACATTTTTTTTTTTGAGGTGAGCTTTCTTCAGATCATCATATAGGCTTATCGCTTTTTTTTTTTAAAATATTTATCTTAACGGAATTCTGTATTGGATATCATCTTCAATAAAATTTTTTAGAAGTCTCTCCATTTCAATCCTAATAGCCGGCCTAGTGGTAGTTGCTTGCAGTGGAACAGCTGTCTTTCCCGTTGCTAAACTTAATTCTTTATTTTTTATAATTTTTCTTACAGTTAAACCTGCCAGTCCTAAATTATGGCACAGATCCACTTGTCGTTGAAGGGAATCGATTCGCTTCAAAACGTCTAATTTAATTTTCAAATTCAATCTTTTTCTTACCTTTGCAGTCTTCGTACCACGTCCAGATATTGTTGCTTTTTCATTCTTATCCGCCCTTATTAATTCTTCAAAAATGTCACTGTGTTGGTTGCATTAATTATGACACAATGTTCGAGTAAACTGTCTGTTACAGACGATGTCTTAACACTGTACTGAGTGATAACTAGACTCCGGATAAATGCATATAACGCAAATATTACAAGCAATTATCAAAATATATTTGATAATTTTTTACAATGTTGATCTCGGAACTACATAATTAGCAATTAAATTAGTCTGGGAGAAAATTTCACTGAGTGTGGAATAATTTCTCAAGTCGGAGTGGGAAATGTTTTAATGTTGATTTGCTATTCATTATCAAGCTATCAACTACATCAGATGAAACGTCTTCGTTAAACATGTCAAAAGTGCATGTTTAACGAAATCTGTATGCTAGTAAGAGTTACAGTGAGTTGTGACAGTGTTATAGTGAAATATGGGTAATAAAATAAGAACAGCATAAAGCAAACCGCATTATGAGGGCCTGCTGTATTGAATTTTTAAATTTTTAATTTTTTAAACCATATCTTAATCTTAAACCTATCAACCGTAATAAAAAGATGCTGTATGGCATGGTCAGTAATAGGAGAAGAGATGGTGAAAAGAGCAAATACCTGATGGATGAGAACCTAATGACCATGGATGAAAAGATTACAAAAACATGGAAGAAATATTTGCACAATCTGTTGAATGTGCAGGACAGCCAGTAAAAGGGACAAAGGCAGGTTGATCATGAAAGAGGGGATGAAAGAGAAGATACAGAGAGAGACCAGACAGACCTGACATGGAGTGATATGGTGCAGGCACGGAAATACATCAAGACAGATAAATCTGCTGGTATAAATGGCAAGGCAGTGATAGCGAGAACAGACCATTTTGCAAATTCTGGAATAAGAGAGAAATGTGACGAAGGACTGGAAAGGCCCTCGTGGATAGCACAATTGGAAGGAAAGCCATCCTCCACACCGGGTAGAAAAGACCTAAGTTTGAATCCCATCGACGGAAGGAATTTTTATGAGTATTTTTAACAACATAGCTGAGTTGGTCAGTCTCAGGCTAGGGTAGCATGGTTTTTCCTATAGGAAATGGAAAATTGACCTGAGAACACACACAATTTACAGACAATATACGTGGAGCAACATGGCCATAGTCGCTGATGCTCCTGAAACCCAATATCAACAAAAACTGGAAACAAGGTTTGACCACACAGTTATTCAATAGCGAGAACAGGAAGAAGTGTTCCATTATAGAGGCATCACACTGACATTAGCATTAGTAGAGGCACATGATGTAAGAAAGCAAGCTTATACAGCATCAGCCAAAAAAACATTTCCCATTTCACTCATCCTTTTGCTCCAGAATCCATGAGATTCTGGAGCGAGACTTTCATGAGAGATCAACATTTGTTCCAACAATCTACTGCCCACTGATTAAAGGCAAATTTCTGCACATCTATTCTACAACTGTCTTTCCTCAATTTGAGTTTGTCCCCTAAGGTTTGAAATGTGAGCAAACAAGAGGAAGAATCCTATCAGCATCGACCTTGCTCAATCCATTCCAGGCCTCAATCAGATCACCTCGCAGGTGCCTAGTCTCCAGACGCTGCAATTTGCAGAACTTAAGCCTTTCTTCACAAGAGTACCCCTTTGTTCCCTTCATCAGTCTTGTTTTCCTTCTCTACTCATTCTAGCAACTCTACTTCCTTCCTAAAATGAGGTCTCCAGACCTGAACACAGTACTTAAAAAGTGTGGCCTGACTATTCCTCATACAAATGGATAATCACCTCCATATCTCTGCTAGAAAAATTCCTGTATATCGTTGATAAAACCCCATGATCTGCTCTTGACAAGACCCCACGACATCAAGTGAGTAAGCTGTATGAGAGAGTGTTGATGTGGAAGATAAGAGGAACGATTGAAAACCAGATGGCCGAGGAGTATGGCTTTAGGCAGGGCTGGCTTGAGGGTATGTGGCGCTCCTTGGTCAGTTTGGTTTTCAGCGCCTGATCATTTTTTTTATTTTAAATTTTTAAGCTTTATAAATTTTACAAAAAGGGCATGTCGTAATAGAACATATTTAAAAAATCTTACAGAAAATTAAATTTACAAACTTTTATTTACAAAAGGTATATAACAACAATAAATTATTCGAAAACTAAAAAAAATTCTTGAATAAAATATTTAAAATTATACTTATAAAATAGGTGTATAACAATAATAAATGTAATAACTTTGCAAAAACAAAGCAAAAAAAATCTTAAATTAAGTATACTTTATAAACACAGCTTATAGCTGTGTTTATAAACTATAAGAATAATTATTGAAAATCGTAGCAAAAAACAATTTTTTTAACAAAATAAAAACTTTTCTGGCTTTTACTGTCGCAAAATTTGTTATCAATTCTTCCATATAAAGTTCTTTTAAAACATCTCGTTCAATCGATAATATTGTTAAGCCGCCTAATCTTTCCTGACTCATCGTTATTCTCAAATGAGTTTTAATAAATTTCAGTTTCGAAAAACTCCTTTCACACAGAGACAGGCAACGTTAGGAAAATGCGTATAGCAATGAATAGGTTTGGTAAGGAAGATGTTAATTGCTGATCACAAATGAATTGGGGAATTTAGCGGGTGATTTAGTGTTGCCAATTTAGCGGTTTCCCGCTAGTTTTAGCGGAATTGTTTCAGGTTTGGTGGACTAAAATATGTGATAGCGGATTTTTTAGAGGAAAGAGTATAAATGTAAAAATTTAAAATAAGTTTAGCATTTTATATATTTTAGCAATGTAACATTTAAATTAAGAATTATTTATTTAACAATATAAATATTTCATAATTGAAATGTTTTATTGATAAAACATTGCAAACATAGTAGGGATATCTTATTTCATGGTTTTTTTTTATAAAGTGAAGAATCGGTTTTATATTATTCAGAAATTTCCCTGAGGAGAACCCAACAATTTCAATACATAGTTACACTCGCGGACAAACGACATGACCGGTCACAGCTTTAAATTGTTGAATCAAATCGAAAAATGTGGATTTAGATATTTATTTTATATTTAGATATTTATTTTATATTAAAAACAGAAAATAAATAACTATTTATATATAATATAATTTTTTAACCCCTACAAACAAATGAAGGCTAAACCTATTAATGGATGCCATAAAAAACAATGGGTACCATAAAAAAATAAAAAATATATGCTTAAAAAGTTAGAAAAAATTTAATATATAAAAAATTATGGAAAATCAAAAATTCAATTGAAACTTTCAAAATACAAAAAAAATTTACCTTTCTAATTTATTTATTTCTAAAATAAGGTAATTAAATAATGTTTCTTTAGAAAAATTTCTTCTAAATAGAAACTCATATAGATAACCGTGTTCCAAATTGGTATTTTAATTTTCTTTTGCCATGTAACCAAATGTTTTCAATATTTTGAGTAAGAGATCTTGAATCATCTGGAGAAACAAAATTATAGCGATGAATAACCTCATCATGGGTATAATTAATGTTTCAGTAGAGATCTTTATATGCAGGCCATCCATCACTGATGATTCTTGTACCTGACAATATTCTCTCTCATATAATCGATAATAGAGTTGTTTTATCTCTATTTTCTAAAGGAACTAAAAAAACATCGTTTCGTAATTCTTTCGAAAATGCACCAAAAACCAATTCTGTTCCTATTAGTCGTCCTCTATTTCTTTTGAAAAATGCTGATTCATCAATTTCACCGTTTGATAGGTATTCCATTTTCTGACCCCCCCCCCTTCCAGTTAATTATCTGAATCAATTATTGATATCATTCAGATCTCCCTCAGATCTTTGCATTTTTCAATAACAGTGTTCTTATTGATATTTAAATCAAGAGCAGTGCAATCTTGAGACCAATCTTGGGACCAGAAGTTTAGAAATAATAAATTTTGAGATGACGATAATCTACTATCATCAAAAAATGATCTAGGTCTAATACTTTTTGCTTTACGGCAAGGTTCTTACAACCCCATATAAATATATTTAACCCCAGGGGCTCACATCTGGTGAGTATGGGCTTGGCACACCCAGGGTCCTGAGCTCGCTATCATCATTCTTCTCTTTCTTGGTCATTCCCTTTTGACTCTCTCTTGATGAAGGTATATCAGGCTTAGTGTCGAAGTTTGCAGACGATACAAAGGTTGGCAGGGTTGTTAATGAAAGTAATGGCAGTGTGCTACTGCAACAGGATCTAGATAATTTGGGCAGATGGGCTAAGAAGTGGCAACTGAAGTTTAACCTTGACAAATGCAAAGCACTGCATATGGGTAGAAGTAACCCGAGAGAAAAAGTACCAACTGTGTCGTACTACACTTAAGGTGGTAGAAAATGAAAAAGACCTGGGAGTAATTGTGCAGTCAGATATGAAGTTTTCTGAGCAATGCAGACAGGCTGCCAGGACAGGTCATGGGGTTTTGTCAATGATATATAACAATTTTGCTAGCAGGGAAAAGGAGGTGATTGTCCCTCTGTATAAGGCAATGGTCAGGCAACGCTTTGAATACTGCGTACAGGTCTGGAGGCCTCATTTTAGGAAGGATGTTGATTTGCTTGAATGTGTACAGAGAAGGGCAACAAAACTGGTGAGGGGAATGAAGGGATCCTCTTACCAAGAGAGGCTAAAGTTCTGCAAATTGCAGTGGCTGGAGACTAGGCACCTGCGAGGTGATTTGATTGAGGTATATAAGGCCTTGAATGGGTTGAGCATGCTGAATTCTGATGGGATCCTTCCACTTGTTCAGATTACGAACCTAAGGGGACATAAATTCAAATTAAGACAGGACAGATGTAGAATAGATGTGCAGAAATTTGCCTTTAGTCAGCGAGCGGTTAATTGCTGGAACAAACTTCCATCTGTCGTTGTGGAAGTTGATAGGATGAATAAATTTAAGTAGGAACTGGACAGGCATTTGGAGGGAATGGTGTGATTTTTTTTTTTTTTTTTTTTAGCTGATGCTGCATAAGCTCCACTTGCTTTCTTGCATCACATGCCACTACTACTACTACTACTACTACTGCTCTCTCTCTCTCGCTCTCTCTCTCTCTCTCTCTATTAGGGTAACTCGGGAATTTTTTTGGCTGGTGCAGCTTAAGCCTCAGGCTTCCTTGCAACCATATAGCCAATAATAATATTAGTTTTACATTTACTTTTTGTAAGCCGGATTTCAAGATTGCAAACTTCACAAAAAGCTGTATTTTGCAAAATGTGATTTTTCGCCAACCAAGAAATCGTGTGATCAATATTGCCACTGCATAAACTCATCAACTCCGTTATAATAACAATAATAACGTTTTACATATGATGTACAATCAATATGGAAGTGATTTTTTTAACGTGAGGAAGTATTTTGTCTTTCTTTAATGGTAGTTGTTATTTTTGACTTCTTCCTCAGAATAAACTGCATTTGATACGCAATTTGGAAGTTTTTGTTTGGACATAATGTAGGGGTTTTAAAAATTTTTAAGGCACACGTTAATAGGATTTAACCCAAACAAAAATTTAAAAAGTTGGCGGGTTAAGTGCTAAAAATAGCAAATTTTGAGTATGCAGCTAGCGGAAGTATTATTAAGAGTTGGCAACACTAGTGACATTTCTTCATTCGAATATGAACAGTGAAGATATCTAATTTCATGAAGTAAATCCATTCTCGATATTGCCTTTTTCTTTTTCTGCTGTTAAAAGCATTTCTAAATTCATACAATGTTTTAAAAGTTCTATGTCATTCATAGACTTACATTTATTTAAATTCAAAAGAATATTAAAATTATTACTGTGTTTCAGCTAACAAATCAAAACGATCCTTCAAAGCAGTGAGGTCTAAAATGTTCCAAAAAAAATTTATTTTAAAATTTTCTTCTTCATCGCATATTGCTTCATCTTTATTTTCGTAGGGAAACATTACTTTTCGTCTCCATGTTCTAATTTTTTCAAATTTTTTTTCAATAATTTTATTGCAATATCTTCTGCTTCCAGCAAAATATTTTTCAACTTTTCGTTGCACTTATAATCATGAAGATATCGCATCGAACTAGTTTGTTTGTTTGTTGTTTGGTTTTTAGGAGCATTAGCAACTAAGGCCATATTGCTCCAGGATATGCGGTGATCATTCCCTGACCTTTCCGCATCCTCCATATTTGGTGGTGACAGGCTCGAACCCCGGTCTATTCAAGAAGCGTGTGCTACTCACTGCTGCTCCTTCCCACCTGGTACGGAGGCGCATCGAACTAGCAATAAGCGAATTTGCGTTTTCTAAATTTAATCCAAATTCTTGTAAAGCTTTACTTGTTATATTTATGTTGTTTAATATGTCATGCCAAATAATTAATGAACAAATGAATTTAAAATTTGCAATGTTCTTGAACAAGGCGTTTGCTTCAGCTTTGTTTACGGCGCCTGGTATAAAAAATCAAATAGGCAAACCAAAAACAAAAAATGCTAAAAACATCGTCCCTTGCAATACGGCTTTTGGGGGGCACTGCTTGTACCACCAACGCTTTGATTCTCTGGTCCTCTTTAATACTATTACTTTTTTTTACAATATTGGCACACCAAAGCCATTGTGCCCTTAGGCCGGTGCTGATTGTGCCTAAGCCTAGAGCTGGCACTGGCTTTAGGCCTAGGAGATTGACAGTGGATCTAATTTTGTGCATTAAGCTACTGATGGAAAAATGTTATGAACACAACAAAGAACTATGAATGGCATTTTCGGACATAATATGTTTAATGCTGTGAACAGAGAGAAAGTATGGGAAGTTTTCAGAAACTTGGGGATAGAGGAACATCCTGTGCAGAGAACTTGTTAAAGGAGAGACTGCTTCTACAGGGGAAGCAAACTTAAATAGAAGGGGTGAAAGAATATTTGCTGATGCTATCGAGGAATGTTAGCTGGGTCGGAAAACTGCTAGCTTGGGGTGGATTCACAGACTAATAGACTAACAGTTGCCGCAGGCAGAGGTGGAAATGATTCTTGCACTGCTTCTGTTGGAATGAGCAGCAGCCTGTAAAGCCAGTTGCTGGGGATTTCAGGAACTGCTGAGGGTCATCAAACAAGTAAATACATTGTGTTAGAGTAACTAAGAGTAAGAACAGGTGTATGTATACTTGCATGTACACCAATGCTAGGAGTACACACCAGGGCCTAGCATGTACACCAATGCTAGGAGTACACACCAAGGCCTAGCATGTACACCAATGCTAGACCCTGGCTTTAGGCCTAGGAGATTGACAGTGGATCTAATTTTGTGCATTAGGCAACTGATGGAAAAATGTTATGAACACAACAATGAACTATGAATGGCATTTTTGGACATAATATGTTTGATGCTGTGAACAGAGAGAAAGTACGGGAAGTTTTCAGAAACTTGGGAATAGAGGAACATCTTGTGCGAGAACTTGTTAAAGGAGACACTGCTTCTACAGGGGAAGCAATCTTAAATAGAAGGGGTGAAAAGAATATTTGCTGATGCTATTGAGGCAATGTTAGCTGGATCGGAAAACTGCTAGCTTGGGGTGGATTCACAGACTAATAGATTAACAGTTGCCACAGGCAGAGGTGGAAATGATTCTTGCACTGCTTCTGTTGGAATGAGCAGCAGCCTGGAAAGCCAGTTGCTGGGGATTTCAGGAACCGCTGGGTGTCATCAAACAAGTAAATACATGGGCTGTGTGTTAGAGTAACTAAGAGTACGAACAGGTGCATGTATACTTGCATGTACAGCAATGCTAGGAGTATAGTAAATAAATTTGATGAATTTGAAGCACTGGTTAAGACATCCAAGGCAGATATTGTTGGGATATCAGAGACGTGGTGCTACTCAGATACAAGCAGTGCAGAATTTGAATTTGGGGAGTACAATGTGTACAGAAAGGATAAAAAGGGAGGAGCGGTTATGCTGTTAGTTAAGAAACACATAAAATCTAAGGAAGTGCATCAACTTTACAAAGATGGCCAGTGCAATGCTGAGTCAGTTTGGTGTGACATAAGAACTGGAAAAGCAAAAATTAGGTTAGGAGTTTGTTATAGGCCTAATGACTCTAATGAGCAAAATGAACAATTATATAGAGAAATAGAGTGGGCCAGTAAATAAGAGTGTCTTATAATGGGCGATTTTAACTTCCCAGATATAGACTGGAACTTGTGGATTGGTCAATCGCACACTAGCAAGGCTTTTGTGGATTTATTGGATGATTGTTTTCTACAGTAGCATGTTAGAGAGGCAGCAAGAGGGAGTAACACCTTTAATCTGATTATCAGCAGTGATTATTTATGCATTAAGAATTTACAGATAAAGGAACCACTAGGTGCCAGTGATCACAGTGTACTGACGTGGGATTTACTTAAAGATGTAACTACCATCAGGGGTAAAGAGAAATGTTTTTGCTTTCGTAAAGGCGACTACAGTGGTGTCAGAGATTTTTTAGGTTCTATAAAGTCTGACCAACTGACTATGTTACCAATAGCAAATTCTAAATGGGAAGCATTCAAAGAAGTAATTTTGGAAGCGCCTAGGCTTTTTGTTAACTAAGAAATACTGCCCTAGGTTCAGGCCCAAGTGGATGTCAGATGAACTAATGAGACTCGTGGCAGAAAAGAAAAATACATGGGATGCACATAAATCATCAAGTGACACAGAAGCCTATGGCAGATACAAGCTAGTCTGTAATCAAGCCATAAAGAGGTTAGGCAAGCGAAGGCAGATTATGAAAAATCTTTGGCAAAGGATGCAAAGAAAACAGCAAAGCCTTCTTTACTTATATAAACTCTAAAAGGAAGGGGAGGAATCAGGTTGGTCCACTTGATATCAATGGTTTGACTATAGATGATCGTTCTCAGATAGCTGCCGAACAAAATTAGTATTTTGCATCTACATTCACATGAGGAGTTATTCAAGGAAACGGCCAGATGTTTATCAAACTCTAACAGGGATTTAAATAATTTTGTAATAACTGAGAGTAAAGTGGAGGAGAAATTGTTGAAGTTAAACATAAAAAAGGCACCTGGGGTGGAGGGGATCTATCCAGTTATTAAAGGAGGCAGCAAAGGAAGTAAGCAAACCCATAGCCATAATTATGAGAGCATCCTTGGACTCGGTGGAAGTCCCCATGGACCTGAGATGTGCAAATGTATCCCCAATTCACAAAGGGTTTCAAAGGATGACACAAATAATTATAGGCATGTTAGTTTAACTTCTGTTCCGGGGAAAATAATGGAGTCAAGAATGATGGCTCTGGTTAAAGAATGATGCAAGATCATCTAGACAAGACTGCAGTAATAGTTCAGAGATGGCACGGGTTTGTTAAGGGCAAGCCTTGTCTGACCAATTTGATTGAATATTGCTGGCCAGAGCTCTCCCACTTTACCTGGAAGTAGCCAAAAGAGGTATGTATTATAGACTTAAAAAGGGCATACCCACAGATTTTCTGGGGATAGTCCTTGGTACAGCAAACACCTTCAATGCTGAAAAAAAAAAAAAAAAGAATAACCACAAAGCCCCATGAGCTAGGGCAAACAAAGTGGGAGCAGGAAACCAGAGGTCTGGTTACCAAAAGGTTTCTGCCATGAGTGGCAATAGTTAGCCCAAAGCCACCTAAGTGGTATGTCCCTGGACTTTTTATAACATTTATATTGACAGGTCACTGCTCCCTAAAGGTGAAACTAACTTCCTTAAGGCTGACTGATGACCCAAACTGCACCTGTAGTGAGAGTGAAGACTGGGCACACATTCTATATCAATGTATAATTTATGACATTCCCAGAACACAGCTAATAGCACAGATTTGGCCCCCTTCCCAGGTAGAAGAACATCTGTTCATCATAAAGAGGAAAATTTACACAGAAACTATTGGTGCCTCCGTAGCCAGGTGGACAGGAGCAGCAGTGTGTAGCACAGGCTTCTTGATTAGACCGGGGTTCGAGTCCGTGACCACCAAATACGGAGGATGTGGAAAGGTCAGGGAATGACCACCACATATCCCCGGAGCAATATGGCCTTAGTTGCTAATGCTCCTAAAAACCAAACAACAAACAAACAACAGCCCAGTCTATTCATTCTGTTTTTCATTCTCATTCATTCCTTTACATCCCCTTGCTACTAGCTTACTGATATTTTTCAGCTAATTTGCTTTCCTGGCTGCTGAACAACTCCCTCCCCTCATGGTTACTTATTTGGTGTGGGGCCCCAGGTTCCTACACATGGCAGGGTAGTCCTGGGGGGTACCCAGGTCAATCTAGTACCCCCCAGATGTCCTTTGTATCGATTCACTTTTATTTCTATTTCTTACTATGGCCTAGAGGGTGAACCACGAACTGGCTCCATAGGTGATAACAGGTAGGAACACTGCACAGTATATGATTGCCAGGGTCTTTCTTTTGAGCCGCCAGTCAGCTCGACTGAACCTGGCAATCATACCTGTATAATTTCTCACTTTCTTTGCCAAGTAGGTCAAATGGGAATAAAAAGTTAATTTTGAATCAAAAACCACTCCAGAGTATTTTAGTCCTGTTACCATTTTTATAGTAGTTATGTTAATTTTTATTTGTGGACATCTTATGTCCAAATTGCCTTTTAGAAGTATTTTTTTTTTTTTTTTTCAGGCAATATTCTGAGGGCGGCATTTGATCTTTACTCTACAATCACTCGCATGTTACCTTTTACAAGGAAAATCATGTCATCTGCAAAGGTCAGGCTTTCCACGGTGCCCAAATCTTAGGCCAGAAATTCATTCAGAACAAAGAGCCAGGGATTGAATCCTGCAGGCAGCCTTTACTCATAGGGCATGTCAATTCCTAGAACCTTGTGGTAATTACAGTAATTACAGTACTCAGAGTCTGGATCTTAAATTTTTTTCAAAATTATTTCAAAACTTGAAGTCTTCTCATTCTTTGATCTTCATTCAAAATTCTTGGCTCAAAGATATTTCGAAAAAAATTTAAGAAAAGAATTTAAGATTAAACTTAAAATTTAAGTTTTGGTTGCAGGAAACCAGGTTTCTTTGTTTGTTATTTCATATATCATTTGATGCCTAACTCCTTAATGATGCCATACTAGCAGAAGGAGTTATAATCTGAAATCCACAGAAGTTATATTCTCAAATACAATGGTTAAACAGCAAAATATTTCAATATTTTATATTAAAATATTCCAAGGCAGTAAAAAAGTATTCTTTTATTAATACATTATTTACATAAGAATTCTAAATGCATTTTTATTATACAAAATGTGTAGTAAGTAAAATATTACTTTTAATAATTTCACTGCTGTTTTATCAGAAATGTTACTTTTACTCTGCATGTTATATGCCTATGAATAAGTAACCAGAAAAGGTTTTGAAATGGTGTGCCATTCTGTTGGTTTCAGAAAATAATTTTTTTTATATAATATAGATACTGTACTAGGAGAATGAATTATTGCTCAAAATAACATAATTAAAATTTTATATCATGACCTGCCTTTCTCATATTTCCACACAGAATCAATCCCTGCATTAATAAAACAAATTGGTTTCCACGTAGGTAAGGGATACCTGCATGCTATCACCCAACTTCCATTCTGCAGTTCTTCTGATAGTTTCTTTTCTATATCAGGCATCTGGAAATTAATCAAAAGTCAGTTAAGGAAATGGAATGAGAAAAGAAATCAGAATAAAAAATTAAATTTAAATTTAATTTTTAATCTGCTAATTGTTACTTTTTTTATATAGACTTAAATTTAAAAAAAATGATTTTTTTTTCAATTTTATTCAAACTAAATAAATTTGAGAATCCATATATGTAAGTGCAAAAACTAGCATCACAACAATAATGAAAATTTTCTTCTTTTTTCATTACGCATTCTGCTTGTTTCTTTTAATTTTATTTGAGCATTTTCATTATATGCGGTATGTTCTAAGTCATAAAATCTCTAAATTTATTTCTCATAAAGTAAACAAGACATAGAGGTGACACTTGCCTCATTTTTCAACAGTCTCCTAGAAGATGCACACATTTTTCACACCTGTTCTTCTAAGCTGTGAAGGCAGCAGCAAAGCTTTCTTTGGAGGTATGTTTGGCCCACTGGTTGATTTGCAGAGGCAGCTGCTTGTCAGCTAGGATATCTTCTGCCACAAAGAGCATCCTTCAACATTGGGAACAAGCAAAAGTCACAAGGTGCAAGGTAAGGAAAGTTTGAGGACGTGGGCCAACATCAATGTTGTTTTCTTTAAAAATATTTTGCACATTTCCAGAATGATGGGGTGAAGTGCTGTTCTGATGGAAACAAATGTGATTGTCTATATGGATTTTTCTGAAGTGCTGGGATGAAATTTTTCTTCAGAACTTCTTCATATGAGATGCCTGTCACTGTTGCCCATGGGTACACAAAGTATAAGGATTTCCATCAATATATAAAAAAATATATATTTTTTTGCTAGTGCAGCAAAAGTGTCTGGCTTCCTTGCACCGTTTGGCAATTACTATTACTAAAACAGCAATTATCATTTTTCTCTGCATCTGCAGCAACAAGGAACTTTTTGTGTGGTGGTCAATCAGTGTGCTTCCATTGGGTAGAGTGATGTTTTTTCTCTCAATTGAAGAGTGGAACCCATATCTCATCCATTGTGACAATAGAAGAAAAGAAAGATCCATTCACTGCATCATCTCGAATGACAGGATTGTATTTTTGTTCCTGAGAAAGCTGCCTTTCTCAGGAACAGTATGCATACTGAGTATAGTATGCAGGAATCCCACAGAAATGCTGTATCTGTTGAAATTTCATTCACTGTTGGTTTTCTGTCACCCAAAACCATTTCCTCAACCTGGATGTTGGCCTCAGAACAACTCGTTTAACATCTTGGTTCACGTGCTTCATTCTCGCAGGACTCCTGTCCTTCAAGAAACTTACATACCAGCTACAAATGCATTTATAAATCTTACAAGATGCACTTCTGACATTTTCCAATGGATTTCAATCGGACTTTTCCCAGTGAGAAGCAAAAATCAGATCACACGTTGTCCTTGATTTTAAGTATTATAAACATTGTATACTGTTTAGGGTACTGCAATCAATGTGACATACTGCATTGCGCACAATCTTCTGAAAACATTCAGACCTAACTGGAAATTACACTAAAGCAGTCCTGTGTGTACACTTTGATTACTTTGTGAGAAATAAATTTGGAGACCTTATAACTTGAATGCACCTTGTACATATAAAGCTGCTGTCTCTTCTCTTCAATAGTGAAATACACTTTGTAACCAGACAAGGGGGTGAATAGTGGAATGCACTATTCACCCCCTTGTCTGGTTAGGGTGGCTCTACCAGGAGCTTAAGCTCTCACCAGCATACCTTTCGGGGTCATTGTAGTACTCCATCATTCTCACTAGGATAAGATGGTAGTCCACAAGGGGGTGAAAATATTCCAAGACATCAAAAAAAGTGGGTTTTTTTTTTGTTAATACACTATTTACATAAGAAATCTATATGCATTTTATAATACAGAGTAGTAAGTAAGGTACTCATCCATGGGAGGTTAAATCCAGAGAACCCATTACTCCTGCAAGTATAGCAGTAATGGGTAACAATAAACTAGATTGCAGAATCCTGATGTCTTTTCTTTGAAGTTAGCAACACTAATTCCACAAATGATAGATGGCCCAAAAAAGCCAACTGGAAAGCTGGATAACATCAATGATTTAGAGAGAAAAAAAAGAAAAGTTACTATTCCTGTAATAGGACTGTTAACACTGTAAAATGGCCATACACTTAACATAATTTCCACATACAGACGTCATACCCTCAAAATTGCCTAAGATGCTGATGGACTGCAAAGAAAACAACAGGATGGAAATAGAAACATAGAAATAAACTAATATTTAGAAACAGCAGATCCAACAGATAAAAGCATGGAAAGGCAACTCTGTATTATCTTTTATGGTGTGCCTAAATATTAATGCTGCGAGTGCGTAACATAGCAGCAGGAAAATCCACATGGTACCTCTGCCATATATAGAGTAATGATATCTACTGCAACAAAGGTCTTTATGATAGTATAATGGTTTCATTGCTTGTTACTAATTTGGCAAAGTCTGGGTCTGAGTCTCATAGGACAGTGCTATTCAACCATGGTCATGGATATGTGTTGTGTCTTAGGTAGGGCAGTTCCTGATTGCTAGCTCAACTTTGCCATGATAATCTGTAATGATATATAGAACACTGTAAAATGGCCAGAAATTAGCACATTGTTTATGTTCGTGTTATGCATTCATGAATGTTGTTGTTCTGTTTAGTGCTTCTGGACACTTACCAGGAAGCAGCAATCAGAGGAAGCCTGCTTTCAAGTACTCAACCAGTGTGAACGATCTACCTTTTGGTGGATATGATTTATTTTGGGGTAGACAGTTGATATGAGATGGATGGATGGGTTGATGAGATTAGACTTTTCTCTCCCTCTCAAGAAAAAAACTAGGACGTTTTTCTTTTAAAGTGCATTTATAATTACTAGAATTTAAAAAAATTTCTCTGAAAAGAATTTAAAAAATCTTTTCAGCTAATTTGAATGACCCATTTTTTATTGCAGTTATAAAGGAAAGCTCATAATTCATGATAGTATTTTGTATGGTACATTTCATCATAAAATGTATTGCCACACCTAAAGTGCCAAAAAAGTATACAAGGTATATGCTATTCTGATAGCCCACATTGTTCATTTTAAGGTGAGCTTCAACATGCTAATAAATATGTAATCACAGTGACAAGAACACTGTTTTTATTTTATTGTTACAGGGAATTAGTTTATTCTTTTTATTATATTGAATTTGAAATAAGGGGTCTTGGAATTTACCTTGGAATTATAAATGCCTGTGCATTCTTATCCATTTGTCATTCGTACATTTTAAATGAAGCATTTCACCTGGACCTTTGCCACCCAGAAAATTAGTGTAATTGAATTTTCACAAATAGTAACTGAATATCACAGATGTAGGCACACTAAAAAATAATGTTCTACACCCACTTCAGTTTATTTTAAGGCTAGAGGACACCTGACCCATTTTTCACTTAGTTAATTAACCAGGTGTCAAGTGGGTTTCTGGATAGTTGCATGCTAACCAGTGTAAATTTTTTTAAGGAATTTGGAAGTTCTTTAAAAATTGAAGGAAAATGCAGATAAATAGAATTTTCAAACAAGGTTTTGTTTATCTGCATTTCCCGGTTTCTTTATGTGCTAATTTGAGTGTTGTAATTCTGAAAATTACCTTAGCTTTAGATTCAATATTTGCCCAGAATTTAAAGAGAAGTAAATATACATAACTATATTAGATTTATTAATGTTTAACTTCCATGCAGAATAGAGTACATCTTTGCTATAAGTAAAAAAATTACAAATTAAAAATCAGAAACAATTCTCAGGATAACCAAAAAAAAAAAAAAAATGCACTCTAGAACATCTTAGTCTTTGTGATCATCCCGAAACAAGAACTGGATATAGTCGTCTTGCCCATCATAGCTTCCTCCCATCTTCCTTGGAACCTCTTCTCCAGTGACTATATGTCCTGTTGGAATCTCTCCCCATGCTCTTTATCAATACTGTCCAGATCTAGTCTGAAGAAATCCAGGTGGGAGTGCAAGTAATGAAGCTTAAAATGACATTCTGCATCCTATTCTTCTATAATTTTCAAATAGCTTGTTAGCTAGATCTTTGTAAATAAATTTCATTTAACCTTACAGAAAGCAATCACTACAAGACAAAACTGTCAATAACAGCCATTTTGTTTTCCAATTCTCATGAAGCCGATATCTGTTTAACTTGCAAGCCAATAAATATGCCACCTTTCACTTTTCCATCAGACAATTCTGGAAACAGATTATAAAGGCCTGAAGTGTGGATCCAATGCTTTAACAAATTGTTTGACCACTCCCAGCTTACTATGAAGTGGTGGAAGCAAGACTGTTTCTTGGAACCAAGGGATTATTTATTACACTGTGTGCCAAGCTGCAACTCAATTCTGGACAGATCTTCCCTTGTAGTTCTTCTCCATCTTTTCTCCTAGGCTAATCTACCTGTCTTGCTGTCCCAGCTATAGAGAAAGCAGAGAAACTTAGAGAAACAACTTTGCAAATCTAAAAAAGAATCTTGAAATTTCAACAGACATCTCATTTATACTGGTCATACTTGATCTTCTCTAACAAATAATTCACATTTCCATAGTCTTTTTAATATGAACAGAGTGTACGCAGGAATCAATGAATTCCCAATGTGAAGAACACAGCTTTCAAACTTTTACTTGACCTATGAAAATACTCTATATCTGTATTGTGACTAACCAATCGAATCAAAACATTTGCACAAGGATTCTGCACCAATATAAAATGTGCATAAGTGATGTCTTTTTCTGAATATGGAAATCTTGCAAACTAGTTCTATTACATTCCACTATTTTAAATGAGATGTCAGGAGTTCTGAGCTGAATTTTGTTTGACCTACATCCCTCACTAAGTCATCCAATGCTTGCTGATTACGGAAATTAATGGTACTTTACTCGAACAGGTTTCTGAGGTGTAATCCCAATTTCCCTGTTCATCAGATCCATCAGCCAATTCTGATGCCTCTTCACTGAAAGGCATTGTGAACTCACACAGCTTTCAAACTACTTGAACTATGAAAATACTCCATTTCTGGATAGTAACTAACACCAATTTCTTCATAAAAATCAATCAGATCAAAAGAGTAGCACAGGGATTCTGCAACTGTGTAAAAATGTGTATAAGTAACATGTTCTTCTGTATGTGCATGTTTTGCAGTTGGCATTTAGCAGATTCCAAGATTTTAAATAAGACGTTAGGACTCTGCATTGGCTTTGGTTTGACCTAAATCGCTCACTAAGTTATTCAATGCTTTCTAATTAGCGAAACGTGGCACTTTAATTCATCATCCAACTCAGAAGACTCTTCTTTAGAAGACAGATTGGGAATTGGCTGGTAAGTTAGGATACACTGCAGATGCACAAGCCACCTTTTTTCAATTTGCAGACTTTTTAAACTGCTATATCCACCATAAAAAATTAGCAGTGACATGTGGACTCTCCCCATATTCAAGGTATAGCAAAAGGCATAAACTTATGACTATAACAATATCCCCCCCCCCCTTAATATTACCCTTCAAATCAGCACAGCTGAAATGAGGTATACCCACAGGTTATCATGATCATCCATTCCAAAATAGGCATCTTAAGGTGGAAACACACTATTATCACCTCACACGAACTCGCATGTAAGTATATCAAACATCAAATTGTGAGAGCTATATTTCCCCTTTAGCTATATAACAAACAAAGTATTGTTTGTTATTTGGTTTTTAGGAGCATCAGCAACTAAGGCCATATTGCTCCGGGGATATGGCAGTGGTCATTCCATGACCTTTCCACATCCTCCGTATTTGGTGGTCATGGGCTTGAACACGGTCTAATCAAGAAGCGTGTGCTACGCACTGCTGCTCCTGCCCACCTGGCTACGGAGGCGCCCCCCCTTTAGTTGTATTGGTTAAAGACACATTGTCATGGATGCTGGCAGGATATTTTTCATGTGGGAATAAATTGTTTGTGCACCAAATTTTTGAATATATGCAATACCTTAATTAAGAAAAGAATTAATGGAAATGAAGATTTTATGAATGCAACTATATCAAAATTTGCAGAGAAGCCAATAAGATTGCAATTTTTATTTAAAGATAATAATGAAAATTCTGTTTTGCAATAGTTATTTTAATTTTGTTCTTATTTTGATAAATTATTTGTATTTAATATATTTTTTTTTGTTTCAATAAATTAATGAAAATATTAAAAACTGTGTATTACTTTGAAATCCAAAGGTTTTGCACCATGCTGCCAGCACCTATGCACACTGTTGTCATTTGCTGTATTCACAAGATAACAAGTGATAGAAAGTAAAGTAAAGTGCAGCCATTATCAACCCACTGCAGCCATTATCAACCCACTGCAAATTGAAAAAAGGTGGCTTGTGCATCTGCAGTGTATCCTAACTTACCAGCCAATTCCCAATCTGTCTTCTAAAGAAGAGCCTTTATTGTTTTCTGTATTTATAAATGATATTGATGATGGTATATCAGGCTTAATGTCCAAGTTTGCAGACGATACGAAGGTTGGCAGGGTTGTCAAGGACACTACTGACACTATGCTGCTGCAACAGGATTTGGAAAGGTTGAGCAGATGGGCTTCGAGGTGGCAAATGAAGTTTAACATTGACAAATGTAAAGTACTACATATGGGAAACAGCAACCCCAGAGCAACGTATCAACTCTGTGGTACTACACTGACAGTGGTAGAGAATGAAAGGGACCTGGGGGTGGTGGTGCAGGCAGATATGAAGTTCTCTGAGCAGTGCAGACGAGCTGCAAGAGTAGCTCATGGTGTATTGTCAATGATATATAGGAATTTTTCTAGCAGGGATAAGGAGGTGATTATTCCCTTGTATAAGGCAATGGTCAGGCCACACCTAGAGTACTGTATACAGGCCTGGAGGCCTCATTTCAGGAAGGATGTAGAGCTGCTGGAACGAGTACAGAGAAGGGCAACTAGATTGGTGAATGGGACAAAGGGGTTCTCTTACGAAGAAAGGCTAAGTTTTGCAAATTACAATGTCTGGAAGCTAGGCACCAGCGGGGTGATCTGATAGAGGTGTACAAAGCCTTGAATGGTTTGAGCATGCTCAATGCTGATGGGATTCTTCCTCTAGCTCAGAAAAATCACCTGAGAGGGCATAAATTCAAATTGAGGAAAGACAGATGTAGGATAGATGTGCGGAAATTTGCCTTTAGCCAGCGGGTGGTTGGTGGGTGGAACAGACTTCCATCCCTTGTCGTGGAAGTTGATAGCCTAAATAAGTTTAAGGCTCAGCTGGACAGGTATTTCGAACGAACAGAGGGGTGAAGTGGAAGTGGTTATTTTTATTTATTTATGTTACTTTTTTTTTTTTTTTTTTTTGGCTGATGCTGCATAAGCTTGCTTTCTTGCATCAAATGCCTCTACTAATGCTAATGCTAATGCTAATGCTAACATATGCTCCTATGCTCCTATAAACACTGCAGGATGGAAGCCTCCTCAACAATTCATGCTGAGGGAAATGGACCATAATCTGCCACGCTGGTCCAGTGCGGGTTGGCAGATCAACCGTATTCAGCAGTCAGGGGCTTGAACCCCGGTCTACTCAAAGAGCGTGTGCTATTGCACTCCCGCTCCTGCCCACTCGGCTACGGAGGCCTTCCTTAACAAGTGATATTGTAGGCCAACTCAAGTTTTCAGGAGCTCACATTTTTTTGTTCAAACAGAAATTCTGTGAGGCATGATAGCTTGAGCAGAGGAGTACATTTCTGGAGGCCACTACCATAAAACAATAAAAACAATTTGCAGTTTCTGGTTTATTGGGCATTCCTGTTAGTACAATCTGTTATAAACGGGTAGTAAACTCGATCTTATTGCATTTGTGATAATACCGATAGCTGGAATTCTGCAGGTTATTATGGTGAAATGTGTTTCTCCTTCATGAAAGCTTCAATCATATAAAAAGCATAAATAAAATTTCAGAATCTTCTCTTCATTCCTATTTTTTAAGCTTTATAAACTTGTTACTTCGTATCTCACTTTTGCAATTTGTGCGTGCCGTGTTCATCATTATCGATTGCTTACTTTTTTTACTGTTTTAAATTACAATCCAAAAAACAGCAATATCAATTAGTTAGTATGTATATACTTCAGTATTAATTAAGCTATGTACATAAGCATACATAGTCTCCGATCAATACCACTAAATGGAAAATATAGCTCTCACAATTTGTTTACCAAACAAATTTGGTTTGGTTTGGTTTTTTTTTTAAGGAGCATTAGCAACTAAGGTCATATTGCTCTGGGGATATGCGGTGGTCATTCCCTGACCTTTCCGCATCCTCCGTATTTGGTGGTCACATGCTTGAACCGCGGTCTAATCAAGAAGTGTGTGCTATGCACTGCTGTTCCTGCCCACCTGGCTACGGAAGCGCCCCTTGTGTGAGGTGATAACAGTGTTTGCACCTTTATTTACTGCAAAACTTAGTGCCACCAGTGCTATGCTACACCTGCTTCAGACTTACCATTTAATGGACCAAAAGGCACTCTTTTTCTCCTGGAAAATGTTTAAAATTCCTCTGCATTTTATGGTCCCAATGTGTCAACCTTGTGGCAAGCGTGCCATATGCAGCTCTTGTTAGTGGCACACTTACTGATGTCAAAAAATAAAATAAAATAGAGTAAAAAATCAGAAATGAATATATAATTTAAATTCCCTGTTTATTGCCAAAATTTATATCCCAGATATTGTGTCAACATTTTCAATATAAGCACTTAGTGCAGATCACTAGCGGGGAGGGAGAATTATTGATTCCAGTACCTTATAGATATACCCCTAGGTGGCATGTGACAATATATGGAGCATACAAAAAAGAAAACGTTGGTCACACATCCAAGTGAGGTCTTACACAACTCACTAGAACTCTTCCTCTGTTTCAATGAAAAAAAAAAAAATCAATAAAACCCCTTCATTCTAGAAACCTTTTTCTGAATAAGATTACTGGGAATGAATTACCACCCTCCCTCCCTACTTCTCCTTCCTGAGATCTACATGTGCAAAAATAAGCAGTGCAATTAATCCAAATTACTGGTATTAATAATTACTTGATTGACCTTATCCGTGATCATTAAGAATAAGCAATAAGCGAGTCACTGGTGGAAAGAGAAAAACATCTTTTTAGTAGCTCTAAGTTTTAGCATTTCATGCAGCATTATAGTTTGAATTTGTTACAAAACTGTAGCCCTGGCAAAACATGTATACACCAGAAGAAGTTTTTGCACTGTTGGTGTCAAATTCATGGTCTTAAATTAGCATTAGCAGAGGCATATGATGCAAGAAAGCAAGCTTATCTAGCATCAGCCAAAAAAAAAAAGAATAAAAAATCCTTCCCAATTCACCCATCCATTCCAAATGTTTGTCAAGTTCTGTCTTGAACTTATTTAAGTTACCAACCTCTTTTGCACTGTTGATGTCAAACTGACGGTCCTAAATTATCATTAGCAGAGGCACATGATGCAAGAAAACAAGCTTATCTAGCATCAGCCCAAAAAAAAAAAAAAAAAACTTCCCATTTCACCCATTCATTCATTCCAAATGTTTGTCCAGTTCTGCCTTGAACTTAAGTTACCGACCTCCACTACATTAGATGGAAGTTTGTTCCAACTATAAACAACCTGCTCACTAAAGGCGAATTTCTGCACCTCTATTCTACAATTGCCTTTCCTCAATTTGAATTTATGCCCCCTCAGGTGAGTAATCTGAGCAAGAGGAAGAATCCCATTAGCACTGAGTCTTCTCAATCCATTCAAGGCCTTATACACCTCAATTAGATCACCTTGCAGCTGCCTAGTCTCCAGAAACTGCAATTTGCAGAACTTAAATCTTTCTTGGTAACACCAATCCTTTGTTCCACTCACCAATCTCATTGCCCTTCTCTGTACTCGTTCCAGGAGCTCAAAAGTGAGGCCTCCAGTACTCAAGGTGTGGCCTGACCATTACCTTATACAAGGGGACAATGACCTCCTTATCCCTGCTAGCAAAATTCCTGTATATCATTGACAAGACACCATGAGCTACTCTTGCAGCCTTTTTTGCACTGCTCAAAAAACTTCATATCTGACTGCACAATTACCCCCAAGTCATTTTCTTTCTCCACTACCCTGAGTTTAGTACCGCCCAGTTGATACGTTAATCTGGGGTTACTGCTACCCATATGCAGCATTTTATATTTGTCAATGTTAAACTTCAGTTGCCACCTCTCAGCCCATTTTTGCCCAACTTTTCCAGATCCTGTTGTAGTAGTCTACTATCATTACTGTCATTAACAATCCTGTCAACTTTCGTATCGTCTGCAAACTTAGACATCAACTCTGATATACCTTAATCGATATCATTGATAAATACCAAAAACAACAATGGGCCTAACTCCAAACACAGGGGACTCCACTAATAACATTAGTCCATGAAGAGCAGTATCCATTGATAACTACTCTCTGTCTTCTCCCACTCAACCATCCTTTTAGCCATTGTAGCAACTTGCCCTTAATGCCATACTGCTCCAATTTGTACAGTAGCCTTCCATGTGTGCTACAGTATCTAAAGCTTTCCTAAAATCCAAATATATGATATCAAAATTGTTCTTCGCATCAAGTTCCTTTCTGACCACATCATAGTATCCAATCAAATTTGTCAGACAAGACTTCCCCTTAACAAACCCATGCTGCATCTGAACTATAACTGCACTCTTTGTTGTTGTTATTTTGGTTTTTAGGAGCATTAGCAACTAAGGCCATATTGCTCCGGGGATATGCGGTGGTCATTTCCTGACCTTTCCACATCCTCCGTATTTGGTGGTCATGGGCTCGAACCCCGGTCTGATCAAGAAGCATGTGCTACGCACTGCTGCTCCTGCCCACCTGCCTACGGAGGCACCTAACTGAACTCTTGTCCAGATGATTCTGCATCACTACCTTAACCAGTGACTCCATTATTTTCACTGGAAAAGAAGTTAGACAAACAGGTCTGTAATTACTCGTGTCATCCTTTGACCACCCCTTTGTGAATTGGGGACACATTTGCACGTCTCCAGTCCAAGGGGACCACCCTTGAGTCCAAGGAAGCTTTCATAATTATGGCTAAGGGTTTTCTTACTTCCTTTGCAGCCTCCTTTAATATAACTGGATAGATCCCATCCACCACAGGTGCCTTCCTGATGTTTAACTTCAACAATCTCTCGTCCACTTCACTCTCAGTTATTACAAAATCACTTAGCTCCCCGTTAGAGTCTGATAAACTTCTGGCATCCCCCCCCTTGAATAACTACTCATGTGTGAATGTAGATGCAAAATACTTTATCAGCTTATCTGCCTTAGCATGATCATCAATAGTGAAACCATCAATGTTAAGTGGATCAATCTGATTCATCCCTTTCCTTCTAGAGTTTCCATAAGTAAAGAAATCTTGGCTGTTTTTCTTTGCATCCTTTGCCAAAGATTTCTTGTAATCTGCCTTTGCTTGCTTAACCTCCTCTGTGACTTGATTACAGACTAGCTTATATCTGCCATAGGCTTCTATGTCACCTGATAATTTATATGCATCCCACACATTTTTCTTCTCTGTCACAAGCCTCATTAGTTCATCTGACATCCATTTTGATCTAAATCTTGAACAGTATTTCTTAGTTGGTATGAAAAGCCTAGTAGCTTTTAAGATTAATTCCCTGAAGGATTCCCATTTAGAATTCACTGTTTTAAATATCAGTTAAACCCACTTTATAGACTTTAAAAACTGTCGGAGACCACTGTAGTCACCTTTACGAAAGCAAAAACCTTTCCCCTTAATCCTGATGGTAGTTACATCCTTAAGCAAATCCCACATCAGTACAAAGTGATCACTGCTGCCTAGTGGTTCCTTTACCTGCAGATTCTTAACGCATGAAGAATCACTGCTAATAATCAGATAAAGAGTATTACTCCCTCTGGTTAAACCTCGAACATGCTGATATAGAAAACAGTCATCCAATAAATCCACAAAAGTCTTGCTAGTGTGCGTGTGACCAATTCACAAGTTGCATTCAATAACTGGAAAGTTAAATTCCCCCATTATTAGATATTCTGATTTACTGGCCCACTCTATTTCTCTACACAATTGCTCATTATACTCATCAGATTCATTAGGTCTATAACACACATCTACTCTCATTTTCCCTTTCCCAGTGCTTACGTCACACAACACTGACTCAACATTGAATTGTCTATAATGTAAATTGGATGCACTTACTTAGACTTTATGTTTTTCTTAACTAATAGCATAACCCCTCCTCCCTTCCTGTCCTGTCTATCCTTTCTGTACAAATTATACTCCCCAAATTCCAATTCTGAACTGCTTATATCTGTGTGACACCACATCTCTGATATCCCAACAATATCCACTTCTGATGTTTTGACCAGCACTTCAAATTTATTTACTATACTTCTAGCATTGGTGTACACGCAAGTATACATATACCTATTTTTACTCTTAGTTACCCTAGCACAACCCATGTATTTACTTGTTCCACGATGATTCTCAGCAGCCCTTAAAATCCCAACTACCTCACTTTCCAGGTTGCTGCTCATTCCAATAGAAGCAGTGCAAGAATCACTTTCACCTCTGCCTGCAGTCTGTGAATAACACAGCCTCGATAGCATCAGCAAATATTCTCGCACCCTTTCTCTTTAAGTGTATTCCTTTCCTGTAGAGGCAGTCTCTCTTGTTAACAAGCATAGATCACACTGAGAAAAATTCTACCCAATGAGCCTTGCACAATCTCTCTAGGGCCAAACTGATTGACAAGGCTCTCTGATATTTCAACAATATCATATACCCCCTCCTATCATGTCTGGGCAAAATTGCAGATACCTTCAAATTTAAATCTAACTTGCGCCTTTTTTTCAACATTGACCTGTACTTGTTAAGTAAGTCTGCAGATCTCCTATCCTTAATGTCATTAGTGCCAACGTGTACAACAATATCACCCTTTGTGCACTTAAAAGATGATATCTGCTCTACAACATCATAAACTTTTGCCCCTGGCAGACATACCCTGGTCCTATTGCGCCTATTCTTTTTGCCCAATATATTTCCCATCTCCCTGACATATTGTCAGGGTCACTGTCAATAACTAGCTTTTGTGGGACCAGTGCATTCTGCTCTGAAAGTTGTCATTGTGTTGCCTGATGATGAAGTGCAAGCTCTGGCTTTGAAGTGGGCAGCTGAGAGCTTGATGGGTCACCGAATTTGTCCTTCAAGGGCATCTATCCTGCCTTTCAAGCTCTCATAAAGGCCCATAACAACACTGAGTTTGTTTGTTATTTGGTTTTCAGGAGCATTAGCAAATAAGGCCATATTACTCCGGGGATATGCGGTGGTCATTTCTTGATCTTTTCCGCATCCGCCGTATTTGGTGGTCACAGCTCGAACCCCAGTCTAATCAAGAAGCGTGTGCTACGCACTGCTGCTCCTGTCCACCTGGCTACGGAGGTGCCACAATGCTGAGTCGGCGCCTAACCTCTTCACACTGCTTACATTGAGCGCACACACAAAGACACCCCCCTTGGCAACATCATATCCCATCCTAGAAAGTTCTGCAAACATCTCACACGTTACACATTTCTTTAGGCCGTGATACGTTGGAGAATTGCTCCCTTCGGTTTCCCCCACCCACAGCACTCCCATTACTTTGCTGCTCTAGTCTGGGGCATGATTTCTGTTTCAATATGATTCAATTAATTAACAATGAAAATTAATAAGATTAATAAATTTATTTGATTAATTTACTATACTATCTTGACTATACAAAACTATACTAAGCTAATGCAGTAATTTGATAGTTGTATCTTAGCTATCAAATTCAAGATATACGTTATCAAGTTACACTCGACCATAACGATCACAATGCTAAATCAGTTGTATCCTTAGCTAAATACAAAAGATATATGCCCAAAAAGTGAATAAAACCTTCAAAATACTTATTTATTACAATTAAAACCCTATTATTCTTCTACGCGACTGAATTAAAACCCTATTATTCTTCTATGCTATAGAATTACGCTACAATATTCCAGCCAAAACACCAATACAATAGTGGTAAGAGTAGCGAGTTGTAACTTACAAAGTCATTAGCTAAATTTAAAAAAATACAGTAACGAACGCTACTAAGCCTATTTAATCTATTTGTAAAACACAAATTTAATATGTTAACTAATCAAAAAATACAACAGATATAAAAGATGATTAACCCTTTCAAAATACTTATTTATTACAATTTAAATATCCTTACACTACAATATTCCCACCAAAAACACTGCTGGAAATAGCGAGTTGTAACTTACAAAATCACTGGCTAAATTGATGTCAAAGAACATAGAAACAGGGCAGTTGAAAGGCTTTTTTGTCTTTCTACTCCCCAAACTGAGAAAAATAATACCTTTACCTGTGAATATGTAGTATGTGAACATATATATATTTCAAATATATAATAAAATAATTTCATCAAAATTCTCTTCCTACTGGGACCATCTTATGGTCTAGTGTGTCTTATTATTCAACAAATGCAGCATACAATATCCACAAATATAGCAGAACAAGTCGTCTAGAGATAACTTGCACACCTTTGTTTAGTTTACTTAAAGTGAATTGTGATTCTGTCAGCACACCGACAGAACCTGAGCTATCAGCAGATTTTTTTTTTCTTCTTTTTTTTGTTTATACAGTAGACTTTCAGAATAATGGCACCTTCGGGGATTGAAGGTGCCGTTATTTCGATTTTTATTTTATCTAGAAACTTTTATTTTTATAATATATATGTGATGCAGAAATAATGAGGCTGAATAAGATGGAAGAGGTAAACAAGAAGATGGAAGAGGTAGACATTGCTATGCTATACTTAGATGTCATCTATCAACAAACAACTGGTTTGACAATCAGTATTCAGCCCATTGGCAATATACATACAGCAGATTGCTTGTTACCCAACGGCCAAGTGATAACAACGGTTGTCTATATTTCTCCTAACAGTAACATACAGGATATAATGGAGTTCATTCATTTCATTTTGCTACTGTACTTAATTCAAGGTGCAGTGCTGTTAAAGAAAAATTTACATAAAATACCCATGATCATGAGTGGCGATTTCAATGTTAACTTCGGATTGGAAGAAACTAAACCACTAATTACTTACCTGTACGAAATGTTCGATCTAACTCTAATCCCTCAATTTCAACTACAAGATCAGGTACCTCAATCAATTCTGTTTTTCAGAGACATTTAGATACGTTGCAATCGCAAGTATATGTCTCTTACTTTAGTTATCATAAATCCATTGTATCTTGTTTTTTAGCTGAAATTATGGAAATTTGTGAATGATCAATAAAATATTTATAATAAAAAGCTCTTTTATTTCATAAATAATATATACAAATCAAAATACCTAAAAGAAACACAAAGGATGTTTCACATAAAACCATCTACTAAGCGTACTCAGCACATGTGTCACATTTTGTCCGATTTACAGCTCAGATCAAAAGTCAGTTTGCTTTTAGATATGAATTACAGACTTATTTTTCAACCGTTATATAAGAAGTTTCGGAATGTTATTTTTCAATATTACAAAAAATAGCATTAACAGAGACATATGATGCAAGAAACCAAGCTTACATAGCATCAGCCAAATAAAAAAAAAAAAAAAAAAAAACCTTCCTATTTCACCCATTCACTCACTCCAAGTGCTTGTCTAGTTCTGCCTTGAACTCATTTAAGTTGTCAACCTCCACTACGACAGATGGAAGTTTGTTGCAACTATCAACCACCTGCTGGCTAAAGGCAAATTTCTGCACATCTATTCTACAAATTAAAGCATACTAATGCAGTTTCTCAAATATAGGTGGAAGTAAACGTGTTAATGCACAACAGAGCACGGAAGAAGAGACCCTATCACATGCAATTGTGTGTGACTAGTGAAATAAGTATTCCAAAGACTATGAAAAAGTTGCTAACCTACTGCTTGTTCATATGCAGCTGTAGAGTTTGTAGATGTGAATGTTCACAGTGTCATGGAGCTGATTTGTGAAAACAGACTAACTATAATGTGCAATAAGGCTTAAGTTTTGCAAATTACAAGTGTCTGGAGATTAGGCACCGGCAATATGATCTCACAGAGGTGTATAAAGCCTTGAATGGTTTGAGCATGCTCAATGCCGATGGGATTCTTCCTCTTGCTCAGAATAATCACATGAGAGGATAGATGAGCACTTAATCACATGTAGGATAGATGTGCACAAATTTGCCTTTAGCCAGCGAGTAGTTGGTTGGTGGAACAGACTTCCATCGCTTGTTGTGGAAGTTGATAGCCTAAATAAATTTAAGGCTCAGCTGGACAGGTATTTCAAACGAACAGAGGGGTGAAGTGGAAGTGGTTTTTTTTTTTTTTTTTTTTTTTTGGCTGATGCTGCATAAGCTTGCTTTCTTGCATCATATGCCTCTACTAATGCAAGTGTACATAGGTGTTGGAAGTACAGAGGGAATTATTCATGGACACTTACACTGCCCTAAAATTAATATCTGAACACTCTTCTGTTGATAGTAATATTAACTTGTTTGCACACAAGGATACTCTTGTGTGCAATGAAGGAACATTTGAGAAGGCAGAAATTCAAAGCAGATAATGCCGTATAAGCTTGCTTTCTTGCATCATACGCCTCTACTAATGCTTGTTTGTTTGTTTGGGAATTTCTTGGGCGCATCGGCAACTATGGCCATAGTGCGCCAACTCTCCTAATGCTAATGCTAATGATAGTTGGTCACATCCTACCTCAGCACCACATGTTAGACACAATTATAAATATGTTCATGGGCTTCCAAGTAGACAATAATACAATTGTGAATGTACGATGCTGCGATCAGCAGAGTTAAGAGACTTGCAGCATGGAAAAATAATAGGGTGCCACATAACCAATTGGTCTATACATGACATTTCAACAGCATTGAAGATATCTAGTTCAATGACTGGTGATGTGTTCTGCAAATGGAAGTGAGCTGGTGCTGAAACCATGGTTTCGCCTGGGAACACAAAATGACCTGGAAAATCCCTTAAAACTGATGGAACATTACAGGAGAGCCCTCCAAAATCATAGCTGACGTTGCAGCATACCTCAGCCCTCAGTGAGACAAGTGGGACATATATCAGCACAAGTACAGTGTGCTTTGTTTGTTTTAGGATTTTATGGCGCATTAGCATCTAAGACTATAATGCGCCAAGTCAAAATAGTGCAGTGTGTAGAATGCAACATAATACGGATTACCACAGTTGTGCAGCTTTCCACAAGTTGCTAATCACCCAGAATAATGCCAGATGCTGTCTGGCTTGGTGCAAAGACCCACTGTTCTTGGACTTCCGACTAATGAGGGGGCATAAATTCAAATTGAGGAAAGACAGTTATAGAATACATGTGTGGAAATTTGCCTTTAGCCAACAGGTTGTTGATTGCTGGAACAAATTTCCATCTGTTGTTGTTGTTGTTGTGGAAGTTGATAACTTAAATAAATTCAAGGAGGAACTGAACAATCGTTTAGAGGAAATGCAGATGTGTGAAATGTTTTTTTTTTGGCTGATGCTACATAAGCTTGCATTCTTGCATCATATGCCTCTACTAATGTTAATGCTAATGGAAGAATGCGATTTGGAGTGATGTCATGGTACATAGTCTACAAGTGTGATGATTGTGCTGTAGTCATAAAATTAGCAGTAAGTATACTCTATGAATGTTACCAAAAGCAGAGTATACTATGCATATCAGGCTTATTAATTGCAGTTTATTTATATGAAGCACATACCATTCCCCTGTGAAAGGATAGGCTTTTCTATGTAAACATATTCATTTATTATAAAATTCGGTTAATAAGTATTACAAAGTTCTTTTTCACCCTGTGAGAAATAAATATTGTCATTTGGTATGTTTATTACAAATCTTGGCAGAGCAATCCGATTATTGCCCTAGGCCACATGGCTCCCTACTTCCCGAAGGATGGCACTGACTTGTTTGAAATTAGCTTTGTGTAAACAAAAGCAGTTCATGGTACCTACAAAAAGCCAAATGCACTCTGAGAAACATCTCTCTGAAGGATGAGTTGTTAAATTAACAAAATAAAAAGTTTTTCTAAGTTGTTTACATGTACTCCCCTCGCTCTCCACAGGAATAAGCTCAGTTGCAATTGTTACCCCAATTCAGAGAGAGTCTTTTGCTATCATATACAGCAATCTATTTTTTGTGCCATTTTATCTGAGCTGATGTCTTTTGCAGAACTTGTGTCTTTTTTTATATTAAATCTTATCTAACAGTGTTGTGGCAACAAAACATAGACAGACAGAAATAAGCCTGGAAATTAAACTAAAAATTATACAAGAGGCTGATAGGATGGAAAGAAGCAAAATGGACATTACTTTATCTACAATACTGAAAAACCGAAAAAGACTTGAAGAAGTGTGTGACACTGGACCAGAGATGAAAAACAGGAAACAAATTAGTGGTGCAAAACACGAGGAGCTTGAAACAAAACTTTTTGAGTGGTATCAAAAAATGCATGCATATAATTTGCCAATATCGGGTCCAATTTTGCAAGAAAAGGCAAATTATCTAGCTCAGCAACATGGGATTAGCGACTTCAAATGCAGCAGTGGCTGGCTCCAAAGATTTAAAGCCAGGAATAACTTGGTTTCGCGAAATGTTTGCAGTGAGTCTGGATTAGTCGACAAAGAAAAGGCTACAGACTGGTTGTGTTCCGTACGGTCCATCCTTGAAAAATATGAGGCAAAGGATATTTTTAATCTTGACGAGACAGGTTTATCTTATAATTTCCCGTCAAACAAAACATTTGCTGTTCGAAAAGAGTCTTGTCATGGTGGAAAATTAAGTAAACAAAGACTCACTGTTCTGTTATTCTGCAATTCAGATGGCAGTACAAAACTATGCCCACTTGTGATTGGTAAGTTTTCCAAGCCGTGTTTTAAAGCAGTTAACCAACTTCCCTGTGATTATCAGGCCAATAGAAGTGCTTGGTGGTCAAAATTTTTCAGTCTTGGTTATCAAAATTGGACAGAAGAATGCCTTCAGAAAAAAGGGACATTTTGACGATTCTAGACTGTTGTACAGCACATTCTGCCGAGACACTTAAGTTGACAAATATACGACTGTTGTTTTTAACCCCCCCCCAATACCACCAGTTTAATGCAACCACTGGATCAAGGCATTATTTATAACCTCAAGAGAGCATATAGAGCCCGCCTGATAAGGTACTTGATCTGCAACATAGAAGGAGGGAACAATTTTCAGCCAAATTGGAATGTCTTGGATGCTATCCATAATCTTGTTATTGCTTGGGAAAGTATTACATCAAGTAATATTCAACTGCATCAGAAAGAGTGGCTTTGGAGAGAACATCATCGAAAAACATGGTCCAGCAGATGAATGTGATAGCAACAGTGAGGAATGGAGGGATTTGAAGGAGCATATGGATATTGGTGAATTTGAGGAGTTTGTGAAGGTGGATGATGAAGTTGCTACCACTACAACGCCAACACGAGAAGATCTGCTGGGTACCAAACAAAACGATGTTTTTGTTACCAGCAACAGCAAAAGTGAAGAAGCAAGTACACTGCCATCTAAAAAAGATGCCCAAAATGCAATGAACATAATATAGAATGTGTTGGCCTGCAGTAACATTGATAAAGAAACAACTGTTGCATTTGATAACGTCTGTGCTGTAGTTAAAAATGCACATAGGACAAAAACTGTGCAAACAACATTGAATTCTTTCTTTAAATTAGATTAATTTATTAAAAAGTTAATAGTTTGTATGTCTCCTTTTATATTGAGATTGTAATTCTTTTTACAGTGATACTAAAATATTGCATATATCAAAATATATACTGTACAATATTTTCATTTCTGTTAATATTGCTTTTCTCTTAGTTTATCTTACAAATAAAATAAAATCTTTAAAAAATATGCTATTAATGTATTGTTAGACAAGGCTTTTGTTTTTATTTTTATTCTTAGATATACAGTAGTTACCGAAAAAAAAAAAAAAAAAAGGTAAAATTTTGACACTTTTGGGGGTACCTTGTTACTACAAATCTTGTTATTACAAAACGTGAAAATTTAGGTCCCTTGAACTTTGTATTAACGAGATTCCACTGTATATATATTATATATACTGCATATTTACTTATACAGGGTGTCTCAAAAATATTGGTACAAATGTTTAGGGGAGGTAGGTAACATCTAAAGGAATATGAATCGCATAGGAACCCATAACCGCAAACGTCACGGGGAAAGTAGTAGCAGAGGCACAAGAATCAGAAATGACACAAGACAGTAATTAGTGGCAAACATTTATTTGACATAATATTAACAAAGGAGTACGAGATGGATGCATTTCATGATGTTACAACAGATGCTCGAAGGTTCCACCATGAGACACGATGCATGCGTGACACCGACACAGCATGGACTGGCGGACATGGTCGAACACACCTGGAGTTTCTTTGACAGCAGCAGCAGCGTAGACGAGTCTCGCCACGAGATCCCTTTCTGTCTCCACAGGCGATTCATACATGATAGATTTGAGGGCCCCCACAGAAAGAAATCAAGGCTCAATAAATCAGGTGAGCGTTGGGGCCAGGCAACGGGTCCACCACGGTCAATCCATCGACGCCCAAAACGCCTGTTCAAATGGTCATGAACACACCTTCCATAATGGGCAGGCGCCCTGTCATGTTGAAACCAAATGTTGCATCTCACATTTGCTGGAACATCGTCAAGTAACCCTGGTAGAACTTGTTCAAGAAAGATCCGATATTTAGCAGAGTTCATGCGGGATGGTAACAGGTATGGGCCGACTAAGCAGTCACCGACCATACCTGCCCACACATTTATTGCGAAGCAATGTTGTGCCGCATGGGGGCACACACCGTGTGGTCCCTGTGCTAATCCATACACTAGGTGCATGTCTGCCTGCTCACAGTTCATATATCGATGCATGCTCTTTGTGCAGCAACTACTGCTTGAATGAGTAAACCAGAAATTTTCTCTCTCCCGAACTGATGAACAGCGCCGTGTACCAAATCACGGTGACATTTCCGGTTATGGGTTCCTATGTGATTCACATTCCTTTAGATATTACCTACCTCCCCTAAACGTTTGTACCAATATTTTTGAGACACCCTGTATATATATATATATATATATATATATATATATATGGCATAGATATTAAAAATAATAGACCTATAAGTATTGCCTAAGAATCAAATTCTAATAAATTTATTTTTTTAATTTTTAGTAAATACAGTATTTTAATATTTGTTTTTACAAGTCAGCACGAATTGTTGAGGCGGCTTCCATCCTGCAGTGGGTTGATAATGGCTGCACTTTACCTTTTTTTTTTTTTTTACAAGTCATTCAAAAACCAGAAGGTATATGCTAATCACCCAAAAAAATCCATAGGGTATGCGGCATATACCCTCCACTACAGCCTGGTATGGTGAATGCCAAAAAAAACTGCCTGCTGGACTGGATATTCCATAAATAAAGCTTGGCAGCGGTAGCATGATGGTCTGGGGCTGTTTTTCGTGGTTTGGCCTGGGACGATTAGTTGCTTTGGAAAAAACCACAAATGCTGAGGTTCGTCTAGATGTCATGGACAATAATGCATTACCTACAAGAGCTGTTCAATAAAGAACGATCATAATGATCATAATTTTTTTTTACAATTGCTTGTAAACCTTTTTTTTACAATAGGCGTTTTTGTAAAATACTGTATGTCAGACCAGATCAATCTCGAACTGCTCTTAATAAAACTTTATTAATAAATAGAATAGTAGTAAGTCTAACTGAAGTTTATCTTAGCCACACAGCTCTATACTGATGAACTACTGTGTCAGAACTTGCAAAAGATTCCAATTGCTGATAATACCTGGAATTTTGTGACACCCTTTGTATCTATCTGTCTATATGATTTTGTTAGCAGGGATAAGGAGGTGATTGTCCCCTTGTATAAGGCAATGGTCAGGTCTCACCTTGAGTACTGAATACAGGTCTGGAGGCCTCATTTTAGGAAGCATGTAAAGCTGCTGGAATGAGTACAGAGAAGGGCAACGAGACTGGTGAGTGGAACAATGGGTTACTCTTATGAATAAAAGCTAAAGTTCTGCAAACTGCAGTGCAGTGTCTGGAGACTAGGCACCTGTGAGGTGATCTAATTGAGATGTATGAGGCTGTGAATGGTTTGAGCAAGCTCTATGCTGATGAATTTCTTCCTCATGCCAGATTACTCACCTGAGGGGACATAAATTCATATTGAGGAAAGACAATAGTAGAACAGATGTTCGGAAATTTGCCTTTAGCCAGCAGGTGGTTGACAGTTGCAACAGACTTCCATCTGTTGTAGTGGAGGTCAACAACTTAAATAAGTTCATGGCAGAATTAGACAAACATTTGGAGTTAATGGATGGGTGAAATTGGAAGGGTTTTTTATTTATTTATTTTTTTTTTTTCCTGATGCTATATAAGCTTGCTTTCTTGCATCAATATGCCTCTACTAATGCTAAACATAAATATATAATATAAAACTTACCATTTCTTCTACTCCAAATATTATTATGTTATTATACTGTATTAGATTTACCTGAAAAAAACAAAAAACAAATAAATAAAAAATAACACACACACACACACACACACACACACACACACACACACACACACACACACACACACACACACACACACACACACACACACACACACACACACACACACACAAATGAAACTACATCGTAAACTATGTTTTGATGGGCAACTATATGTTCTGCATTTCATTCCCCTCCTTCGATTCCTGATATATATTTATAATACTCCTTGATTTTTATTATATTTAATCATATCATAATTATGGCTTTATTTCATTATTCCAATATTTTATACTTTTATTCTTATCAATAAGAACTCAAACAATGTAAAATATTAAGCCAACCCTATTGCACTCAGCAACATTAGATGCTGTTTTGTTGTGTATACCATCGAATGAATATTATATGATAATAGGGAATAAAGGCAATAATATTATTATTATTATTAGAATTAGTAGTAGTAATACTGGCAAATGATGCAAGGAAGCAAGCTTATACAGCATCACCAAAAAAAAAAAAAAAAAAAAACCTATCTACCTCATCTGTTATTTCCTTCTGATAATATGTCTATTTCTTCGTTAAACTGATTCAAGTTAGCATTAGCATTAGCAGAGGCATATGATGCAAGAAAGCAAGCTTATGCAGCATCAGCCAAAAAAAACCCTTCCACTTCACCCCTCCGTTCGTTCGAAAACCAACTACCCGCTGGCTAAAGGCAAATTTCACACATCTATTCTACATGTCTTTCCTCAGTTTGAATTTATGCCCTCTCAGGTGATTATTCTGAGCAAGAGGCAGTATCCCATCAGCACTCAGCATGCTCAAACCATTCAAGGCTTTGTACACCTCTATCAGATCACCTCGCCGGTGCCTAGTCTCCAGACACTGTAATTTGCAAAACTTAAGCCTTTCTTCGTAAGAGCAACCCTTCATACCGTTCACTAACCTTGTTGCCCTTCTCTGTACTCGTTCCAGCAGCTCTACATCCTTCTTGAAATGAGGCCTCCAGACCTGTATACAGTACTCAAGGTGCGGCTTGACCATTACCTTATACAAGGGAATAATCACCTTCCTATCCCTGCTAGAAAAATTCCTGTATATCACTGATAAGACACCATGAGCTACTCTTGCAGCCCATCTCCACTGCTCAGAGAACTTCATATCTGCCTGCACATTTACCCCCAGGTCCTTTTCATTCTCTACCACTGTCAGTGTAGTACCACAGAGTTGATACGTTGCTCTGGGGTTGCTGTTTCCCATATGTAGTACTTTACATTTGTCAATGTTAAACTTCATTTGCCACCACTCAGGCCATCTGCTCAACCTTTCCAGATCCTGTTGCAGCAGCATAGCGTCAGTAGCGTCCTTAACAACTCTGCCAACCTTTGTATCGTCTGCAAACTTGGACATTAAGCTTGATATACCATCATCAATATTATTTATAAATACAGAAAACAACAATGGACCCAACACTGAACCCTGAGGGACTCCACTAATAACATTAGTCCACGATGAGCAGTGTCCATTAATTACCACTCTCTGTCTTCTCCCACTCAACTATCCCTTTATCCATAGCAACAATTTGCCACCAATGCCACACTGCTCCAATTTGTGCAGTAGTCTTCCATGTGCAACAGTATCAAAGGCCTTTCTAAGATCCAAATATATAATATCAAATTATTCCCTGCATCCAATTCTTTTGTGACTACATCATAGTATCATCATCAAATTGGTCATAGAATCATCATCAAATTTGTCTTGCCTGACCAATTTGATGACTACATCATATTTTGATGTAGTCATCAAAATTTGATAACTACATCAAAATATATAGTCTGACCAATTTGATGATGACTACATCATCAAATTGGTCAGGCAATTCCCTTAACAAAACCATGCATAAATTCCCTTAACAAAACCATGCTGTGTCCGAGCTATAGCTGAAGTCTTGTCAAGATGATCCTGCAGTGCTTCTTTAACCAGTGCTTCCATTAATTTTCCTGGAACAGAAATTAAACTCACAGGTCTATAATTACTTGTGTCAGCCTTTGATCCTCCTTTGTGAATTGGGGTTACATTTGCACATCTCCAGTCTGTGGGTACCTCCCCTGAGTCCAAGGAAGCTCTCATAATTATGGCTAACAGATTGCTTACTTCCTTTTCTGCCTCCTTTAATATAACTGGATAGATCCCATCTACCCCAGGTGCCTTTCTTGTATTTATCTTCAACAATTTCTCCTCCACTTTACTCTCAATTATTACAAGATCATCTAGCTCACTGCCAGTGTTTACTTCATCTATGGCATTCCCCTTCCTGAATAACTCCTCATGTGTGAATGTAGATGCGAAATATTGATTTAGTTTGTTAGCTACCTGAGCAGGATCATGAACAGTTGAACCATCGATATCAAGTGGACCAATCTGATTCATCCCCTTCCTTCTATAGTTTACATAAGTAAAGAACGCCTTGCTGTTTTTCTTTGCATCCCTTGCCAAAGATTTCTCGTAATCTGCCTTCGCCTGCCTAACCTCCCTCCTTTGTAACTTGGTTTCAGATCAACTTATATCTATCATAGGCTTCTGTGTCACATGTTAATTTATATGTATCCCATGCATTTTTCTTCTCTGACATATGTCTCATTAGTTCATCTGACATCCATTTAGGCCTGGACCTTGAACAATATTTCTTAGTTGGTATGTAAAGCCTAATAGCTTCCAAGATAAGTTCTTTGAATGCTTCCCATTTTGAGTTTGCTGTTGGTAACATCATCAGTTGGTCCCACTGTATAGAATTTAAATACTGTCTCAGATCATCGTAGTCACCTTTACGAAAGCAATAACCCTTCCCTTTACCCCTGATGGTAGTTACCTCCTTGAGTAAATCCCACTTCAGCACACTGTGATCACTGCCACCTAGTGGTTCCTGTATCTGCAAATTCTTAATGCATGAAGAATCACTACTGATAATCAAATCAAGAGTATTGCTCCCTCTAGTTGCCTCCCGAACATGCTGATTTAGAAAACAATCATCCAATAAATCCACAAAAGCCTTGCTAGTGTGTGAGTGACCAACCCACAAATTCCAGTCAATATCTGAGAAATTAAAAATTAAAATGTGGAAGTTATCCACTTCCACAATGCCAGATGGTAGTTTGTTACAGCAATCAATTACTTTCTGACTGAAAGCAAATTTTCATACATCTATCCTGCAGCCATCCTTTTTCAATTCTGAGAAAGAGTTTGAATACCATCATCATCATTAAGATTACTCAATCCATTTAAAGCCTTAAACACTTAATCAGGTTTCCTTGCAAGTGCATAGGTTTCAAGCTCTGCAATTTTCAAAACTGAAATCTCTTGTGGTAAGAGTACCTCTTTTTTTTTTTCTTAACTAATTTGGTTGCAATCCTCCGCACCTGTTCCAAGAGATCCATATCTTAATTAAATGTGACTTTCAGACCTGTAAACAGTACAGGTCTGGAAGCCATAGACCTGTACTGCAGACAGGATGTGGCCTAACCATTTCTTTATATAATGGGATGGGATAATCACCGCTTTTTCCCTGTTAGCAAAGTTCTTATATATCATTGACAGAACCTCATCGGCTGTTGCAGCCTGTCTACACTGCTCAGAGAACTTCATGTAAGACTGCAAAATTACTCCTAGGTCTCATTCATTCTCCACCACCTAACTCATATGTTATTCTGAGATTACTGCTGCCCACATGCAGTATCTTGCATTTACCAATTTTAAACCTCAAATGCCACTTCTCAGCCTATATGCCTAATTTATCTAGGTCTTTTTGTAGTATGCCTTGTTTGCTGTAATTAAACCTCTGTGTCATTTTTAAACTAAAACCATAGGTGTGATGTGCCTTCATCAATACTGTTAATAAATACCTTAAATAGTAAGGGACCCAGCACTGAAATTTGAGGGTCACCACTATTAACATTAGTCCAAGAAGAGCAGTGCCCATTAATATCCACTCTCTGCCTTCTACCACTTAACCATCCCTTTATCTATAGCAGAATCTTGTCAGTAATGCCACAATTCTCCAATTTGTACAGCAGTCTTTCATGTAGGACAGTATCAAAAGCTTTACTGAAATCTAAGATGACGTCAAAAATTTACTATTTGCATCCAGTTCCTTTGTTACTGTATCATAGTAGCTAATCACAATTGGTTAGACAAAATCCTCCCCCTCCCACCATAACAAACCCATCATGTGATTTCCATATAATTTCATTCCTGGTAATATGATACTGTCATACTTTTTTAACCACTGACTTTTATCTTAAACAGAAGTCAAGCTTACAGGCCTATAATTGCTCATGTGACCCTGTGTGAACAGGCAATACATTTGCATGCCTCCAATCTATAGAAACTTCCCTTTGAATCCAAGGATGCTCTTTAATTATGGTCAAGAGTTTTTTTTTTTTGGTGTGGTGCTGCTTCTAATATAACTGGATAGATTCCATCAGCTCCCAGATACTTTATTTACTTTTAGCCTCAAATTCACTTTCCTCTCAGTTATCACAAAATCATTTAGCACCCAATTATAACTTTGTATACTTCTGGCATTTCCATCGCTAAAAACTTCTGTATGTATGTTAGTAAAGGAATGAACCACATAGTGGACCAAGGTGGTTCATTCCTTTACCTCTAGTGTTAACATAACCAAAGAACTCTTTGCTCCTTTTCTTTGCATTCTTAACCAACGACTTCTCATAATCTGCCTTAGCTTGCCTCTTAGTTGGGATAAAAAGCATAGTAGTTTCTATGATTACATCCATAAATGCCTCCTATTTAGAATTTAGAGTTGGTAATGTCATCAGCTGATCCAACTGAAGGGAATTTAAATACTGTTTAAGACCACTGTAGTTGCCTTAAGAAAAGCAAAATCCCTTTTCCTTACCTTTGACAGTTGTTATATCTTTAAGTATATCCCACATCATATATATACTGTATATAAAGTTGTTATATCTTTAAGTATATCCCACAATATATTATAATCACTGCCACCTAATGTTTCCTCTAAATGAATATTCTTAATGCATGATGAGTCACTGCCAGTAATCATATCAAGAGTATTGCTTTTTCTAGTTGCTTCTCTAACACACTCCTGTAGAAGAGTTATCCAATAAATCCAAAAATTTCTGCTACTGTGTGAGTGACCAACTCCCAAGTTCCTGTCAATATCTGGTAAGTTAAAGTCTCCCATTACACACTATTCACCTTCCAAAAGGTAACAGTAGAACAAATTAATCAAAATGAGGATACAAATCTATCAGAGGAGTGATTCTCAATAGTGTATCCAATAAAGTGGACTATTAAAGAACTGGAAGATGGGTTGCTAAAAATCTGTAATAATTTTGTAAGTAATACTTTAAATGTGCCAGACCACAGCCATGAGTCTCGGCCACTATGTACACAACTGTTTGTGTACACACATATTGAATAGGTCTTTTCATTGGTTACATGTATGAGAAAGGCTCATATGCATGAATGGAATATTCTAATCTTGATGTCATTCCCTAAAAACACACACACATGTTGGGCAGTAATAAGCATTAGTAAATATCAATAGGAAGTAACACCACTTATATTACATTAGCATTAGAAAGGACACATGATGCAAGAAAGCAAGCTTATACAGCAACAGCCAAAAAAAAAAAAAAAAAAAAAACACAAACCCCACTTCTCATTTCACTCATCCATCTGCTCCAAATGTTTGTCTAGTTCTGCCTTGAATCTGTTTAAGCTATCAACTTCTACAATGACAGATGGAAGTTTGTTCCAGCAATCAACCACCTGCTGGCTAAAGGCAAACTTTCGCACATCTATCCTACAACTGTCTTTCTTTGATTTGAATTTATGCCTTCTCGGGTGATTATTCTGAGCAAGAAGAAGAATCCCATCAGCACTGAGCATGCTCAAACCATTCAAACCTTTATACACCTCAATCAGATCACCTCATAGGTGCCTAGTCTCCAGACACTGTAATTTGCAAAAATTAAGCTTTTCTTCATAAGAACAACCCTTTGTTCCATTCAATAATCGTGTTGCCCTTCTCTCTACTCGTTCCAGCAGCTCTACATTTCGAGACCTGTATACAGTACTCAACGTGTGGCCTCACCATTGCCTTATACAAGGGGATAATCACCTCCTTATCCCTGCTAGAAAAATTCCTATATATCATTGACAAGACACCATGAGCTACTCTTGCAGACTGTCTGCACTGCTCAAAAAACTTCATATCTGCCTGCACTGCTCAAAAAACTTCATATCTGCCTGCACAATTACCCTAGGTCCTTTTCACTCTCTACCTCTGTCAGTGTAGTAGCACACAGTTGATACATTACTCTGGGGATACTGCTTCCCATATGCAGTACTTTACATTTGTCAATGTTAAAGTTCAGTTGCCACCTCTCAGCCCATCTATTCAACTTTTCTAGATCCTGTTGCAGCAGCATCATGTCATTAGTTTTAACCCTGCCGACCTTCGTATCGTCTGCAAACTTGGACGTTAAGCCTGATATACCATCATCAATATCATTATGCAATTCTGCCCAGACACGATAGGAGGGAGTATATGATGAGAGCCTTGTCGATCAATTCGGCCCTGGAAAGATTGTGCAAGGCTCAAAGGGTAGAATTTTTTTCAGCCTGGACTGTACTTGTTAACAGGAGAGATTGCTTCTACAAGGATGGGATACACTTAAATAGAAAGGGTGCAAGAATATTTGCTGATGCTATCGAGGCAGTGTTAGGTGGGTCGGAAAACTGCTAGCTTGGGGGGGAAACAAAGACGAATAGATTAACAGTAGCCACCGGCAGAAGTGAAAGAGATTCTTGCACTGCTTCTATTGGAATGAGCAGAAGCCTGAAAAACAAGATGCAGCATATTTCAGAGACTGCTGGGAGTCATTGCGGTACAAGTAAACACATGGGTTGTGTTAGGGTAGCTAAGAATAGAAATAGGTGCATGTATACTTGTGTGTACACCAATGCTAGGAGTTTAGTAAATAAATTTGATGAATTTGAGGTATTGCTCAAAACATCAAAGGCAGATATTGTTGGGATATCAGAGACGTGGTGTCACACAGATATAAGGAATGCAGAACTGGAATTTGGGGCGTACAACGTCTACAGAAAGGATAGACTGGATAGGAAGGGAGGAGGGGTTATGCTATTACTTAATAAATACATAAAATCCAAGGAAGTGAAGCCAGTGGACATCGCTGGACAGTGCAGTGTTGAGTAAGTTTGGTGTGACATAAGCATTGGGAGATCAAAATTGAGAGTAGGAGTGTGCTATAGGCCTAATGACTCTGATGAGTATAATAAGAAACTGTACAGGGAAATAAAGTGGGCCAATAAATCAGAGAGTCTTATAATGGGAGATTTTAATTTCCCAGATATTGACTGGAATTTGGGGGCTGGTCACTCACACACTAGCAAGGCTTTTGTGGATTTATTGGATGATTGCTTTCTACATCAGCATGTTCGGGAGGCAACTAGAGGGAGGAATACTCTTGATTTGATTATCAGCAGTGATTCTTCATGCATTAAGAATCTGCAGATAAATGAACCACTAGGTGGCAGTGATCACAGTGTGCTGAAGTGGGATTTACTCAAAGAGGTAACTACCATTAGGGGTAAAGGGAAGGGTTATTGCTTTCGTAAAGGCGACTACGATGGACTGAGACAGTATTTAAATTCTATACAGTGGGACCAACTGATGATGTTATGCAAATGCAAAATAGGAAGCATTCAAAGAACTTATCTTGGAAGCTACTAGGCTTTACATACCAACCAAGAAATATTGTTCAAGGTTTAGGCCTAAATGGATGTCAGATGAACTGATGAGGCATATGGCAGAGAAGAAACATGCATGGGATACATACAAATTAACACATGACACAGAAGCCTATGATAGATACAAGTTGATCTGTAACCAAGTTACAAAGGAGGTTAGGCAGGCGAAGGCAGATTACGAGAAATCTTTGGCAAAGGATGCAAAGAAAAACAGCAAAGAGTTCTTTACTTATGTAAACTCTAGAAGGAAGGGGATGAATCAGATTGGACCACTTGATATCGATGGGTCAACAGTTGATGATCCTGCTCAGGTAGCTAACAAACTAAATGAATATTTTGCATCGACATTCACACATGAGGAATTATTTGGCGAGGGGAAAGCCAGAGGTGTATTCAACTCTAGCAGTAAGCTAGAGAATCTTGTAATAACTGAGAGTAAAGTGGAGGAGAAATTGTTGAAGATAAACACAAGAAAGGCACCCGGGGTGGATGGGATCTATCCAGTTATATTAAAGGAGGCAGCAGAGAAAGTAAGCAAACCCTTAGCCATAATTATGAGAGCTTCCCTGGACTCAGGGGAGGTACCCACAGACTGGAGATGTGCAAATGTCACCCCAATTCACAAAGGAGGATCAAAGGCTGACCCAAGTAATTATAGACCTGTGAGCTTAACTTCTGTTCCAGGAAAATTAATGGAGGCACTAGTTAAAGAAGCACTGCAGGATCATTTAGACAAGACTTCAGTTATAGCTCAGACACAGCATGGTTTTGTTAAGGGGAAGTCTTGCCTGACCAATTTGATTGGATACTATGATGCAGTCACAAAGGAACTGGATGCAGGGAATAACTTGGATCTTAGAAAGGCTTTTGATACTGTTGCACATGGAAGACTGCTGCACAAATTGGAGCAGTGTGGCATTGGAGGCAAACTGCTGCTGTGGATAAAGGAGTGGCTGAGGGGGAGAAGACAGAGAGTGGTAATCAATGGACACTGCTCGTCGTGGACTAATGTTATTAGTGGAGTCCCTCAGGGCTCAGTGTTGGGTCCATTATTGTTTTCTGTATTCATAAATGATATTGATGATGGTATATCAAGCTTAATGTCAAAGTTTGCAGACGATACAAAGGTAGGCAGGGTTGTCAAGGACACTACTGACACTATGCTGCTGCAACAGGATCTGGAAAGGTTGAGCAGATGAACTGAGAGGTGGCAAATGAAGTTTAACATTGACAAATGTAAAGTACTACATATGGGAAACAGCAACCCCAGAGCAATGTATCAACTCTGTGGTACTACACTGACAGTGGTAGAGAATGAAAGGGACCTGGGGGGTGGTTGTGCAGGCAGATATGAAGTTCTCTGAGCAGTGCAATCGGGCTGCAAGAGTAGCTCATGGTGTATTGTCAATGATATATAGGAATTTTTCTAGCAGGGATAAGGAGGTGATTATTCTCTTGTATAAGGCAATGGTCAGGCCACACCTAGAGTACTGTATACAGGTCTGGAGGCATCATTTCAAGAAGGATGTAGAGATACTGGAACGAGTACAGAGAAGGGTAACAAGATTAGTGAATGGAAAAAAGGGGTGCTCTTACGAAGAAAGGCTTAAGTTTTGCAAATTACAGTGTCTGGAGACTAGGCACCAGCGAGGTGATCTAATAGAGGTGTATAAAGCCTTGAATGGTTTGAGCATGCTCAATGCTGATGAGATTCTTCCTCTCGTTCAGAATAATCACCTGAGAGGGCATAAATTCAAATTGAGGAAAGACAGATTAGCATTAGCATCAGTAGAGGCATTTGATGCAAGAAAGCAAGCTTATGCAGCATCAGCCAAAAAAAAAAAAAAAAAAAAAAAAAAAAAAAAAAAGTAACATAAATAAATAAAAATAACCACTTCCACTTCACCCCTCTGTTCGTTCGAAATACCTGTCCAGCAGAGCCTTAAACTTATTTAGGCTATCAACTTCCACGACAAGGAATGGAAGTCTGTTCCACCTACCAACCACCCGCTGGCTAAAGGCAAATTTCCGCACATCTATCCTACATTTGTCTTTCCTCAATTTGAATTTATGCCCTCTCAGGTGATTATTCTGAGCAAGAGGAAGAATCCCATCAGCATTGAGCATGCTCAAACCATTCAAGGCTTTGTACACCTCTATCAGATCACCTCGCTGGTGCCTAGGTTCCAGACACTGTAATTCGCAAAACTTAAGCCTTTCTTCGTAAGAGCACCCCTTTGTCCCATTCACCAATCTAGTTGCCCTTCTCTGTACTCGTTCCAGCAGCTCTACATCCTTCTTGAAATGAGGCCTCCAGGCCTGTATACAGTACTCTAGGTGTGGCCTGACCATTGCCTTATACAAGGGAATAATCACCTCCTTATCCCTGCTAGAAAAATTCCTATATATCATTGACAATACACCATGAGCTACTCTTGCAGCCCGTCTGCACTGCTCAGAGAACTTCATATCTGCCTGCACAACCACCCCCTGGTCCCTTTCACTCTCTACCACTGTCAGTGTAGTACCACACAGTTGATACGTTGCTCTGGGGTTGTTGTTTCCCATATGTAGTACTTTACATTTGTCAATGTTAAACTTCATTTGCCACCTCGTAGCCCATCTGCTCAACCTTTCCAAATCCTGTTGCAGCAGCATAGTGTCAGTAGTGTCCTTGACAACCCTGCCAACCTTCGTATCGTCTGGAAACTTGGACATTAAGCCTGATATGCCATCATCAATATCATTTATAAATACAGAAAACAATAAAGGACCCAACACTGAACCCTGAGGGACTCCACTAATAACATTAGTCCACAATGAGCAGTGTCCATTGATTACCACTCTCTGTCTTCTCCCCCTCAGCCACCCCTTTATCCATAGCAGCAATTTGCCTCCAACGCCACACTGCCCCAATTTGTGCAGCAGTCTTCCATGTGCAACAGTATCAAAAGCCTTTCTAAGATCCAAGTATATAATATCAAAGTTATTCCCTGCATCCAGTTCTTTTGTGACTGCATAATAGTATCCAATCAAATTGGTCAGGCAAGACTTCCCCTTAACAACACCATGCTGTGTCTGAACTATAACTGAAGTCTTGTCTAGATGATCCTGCAGTGCTTCTTTAACCAGTGCCTCCATTAATTTTCCAGGAACAGAAGTTAAACTCACAGGTCTATAATTACTTGTGTCAGCTTTTGATCCCCCTTTGTGAATTGGGTTCACGTTTGCACATCTCCAGTCCATGGGTACCTCCCCTGAGTCCAAGGAGGCTCTCATAATTATGGCTAAGGGTTTGCTTACTTCCTTTGCTGCCTCCTTTAATATAACTGGATAGATTTAGGATAGACGTGCGGAAATTTGCCTTTAGCCAGCGGGTGGGTGGTTGGTGGAACAGACTTCCACCCCTTGTCGTGGAAGTTGATAGCCTAAATAAGTTTAAGGCTCAGCTGGACAGGTATTTTGAACGAACAGAGGGGTAAAGTGGAAGTGGTTTCTTTTTTTTTTATTTATTTATTTTTTTTTTATTTTTTTTTATTTATTTTTTATTTTTTTGGCTGATGCTGCATAAGCTTGCTTTCTTGCATCAAATGCCTCTGCTAATGCTAATGCTAATTAATGAATACAGAAAACAACGATGGATCCAACACTGAAACCTGGGGAACTCCACTAATAACATTAGTCCACGATGAGCAGTGTCCATTGATTACCACTCACTGTCTTCTCCCACTCAACCACCCCTTTATCCATAGCAGCAATTTGCCTCCAATGCCAAACTGCTCCAATTTGTGCAGCAGTTTTCCATGTGCAACAGTATCAAAAGCCTTTCTAAGATCGAAATATATGATATCAAAATTATTCTTTCCATCCAGTTTCTTTCTGACTACATCATAGTATTCAATCAAATTGGTCAGACAAGACTTCCCCTTAACAAACCCATGCTGCGTCCAAGCCATAACTGAAGTCTTATCTAATTGATTCTGCAATGCTTCTTTAACCAGTGCCTCCATTAATTTCCCTGGAACAGAAGTTAAACTAACAGGTTTATAATTACTTATGTCAGCCTTTGATCCTCCTTTGTGAATTGGGGTCACATTTTCACATCTCCAGTCTATAGTACCTCCCCTGAGTCCAAGGAAGCTCTCATAATTATGGATAAGGGTTTCCTTACTTCCTTTGCTGCCTTCTTTAATATAACTGGATAGATCCCATCCACCCCTTGTATTTATCTTCAACAATTTCTCCTCCACTTTACTCTCAGTTATTGCAACATTATCTAGCTTACTGCCAGAGTTGAATACACTTCTGGCATTCCCCTTGCTGAATAACTCCTCATGTGTGAATGTCGATGCAAAATATTCATTTAGTTTGTTAGCTACCTGAGCAGGATCATCAAGTTGACCAATCGATATCAAGTGGACCAATCTGATTCATCCCCTTCCTTCTAGAGTTTACATAAGTAAAGAACTCTTTGCTGTGTTTCTTTGCATCCCTTGCCAAAGATTTCTCGTAATCTGCCTTCGCCTGCCTAACCTCCTTTATAACTTGGTTACAGATCAACTTATATCTATCATAGGCTTCTGTGTCATGTGTTAATTTATATGTATCCCATGCATTTTTCTTCTCTGCCATATGTCTCATTAGTGCATCTGACATCCATTTAAACCTTGAACAATATTTCTTAGTTGGTATGTAAAGCCTAGTAGCTTCCAAGATAAGTTCTTTGAATGCTTCCCATTTTGAATTTGCTGTTGGTAACATTATCAGTTGGTCCCACTGTATAGAATTTAAATACAGTCTCAGACTATCATAGTTGCCTTTACGAAAGTAATACCCTTCCCTTTACCCCTGATGGTAGTTACCTCTTTGAGTAAATCCCACTTCAGCACACTGTGATCACTTCCACCTAGTGGTTCCTTTATTTGCAGATTCTTAATGCAGGAAGAACCACTACTGATAATCAGATCAAGAGTATTCTTCCCTCTAGTTGTCTCCCAAACATGCTGATGTAGAAAGCAATCATCTAATAAATCCACAAAAGCCTTGCTAGTGTGTGAGTGACCAGCCCCCAAATTCCAGTCAATATCTGGGAAATTAAAATCCCCCATTATAAGACTCTCTGATTTACTAGCCCACTCTATTTCCCCGTACAGTTTCTTATTATACTCATCAGAGTCATTAGGCCTATAGCACACTCCTACTCTCAATTTTGATCTCCCTATGCTTATGTCACACCAAACTGACTCGACACTGCATTGTCCAGCGATGTCGACTGGCTTCACTTCCTTGGATTTTATGTGTTTCTTAACTAATATCATAAACCTTCTTCCCTTCCTATCCTGTTTATCCTTTCTGTAGACGTTGTACTCCCCAATTTCCAGTTCTGCATTCCTTATATCTGTGTGACACCACATCTCTGATACCCAAACAATATTTGCCTTTGATGTTTTGAGCAATACCTGAAATTCATCAAATTTATTTACCAAACTCCTAGCATTGGTGTACACGCAAGTATACATGTACCTGTTCCTATTCTTAGCTACCCTAACACAACCCATGTGTTTACTTGTACCGCAATGACTCCCAGCAGTCTCTGAAATATCCTGCATCTTGTTTTCCAATCTTCTGCTCATTCCAATAGAAGCAGTGCAAGAATCACTTTCACCTCTGCCAGTGGCTACTGTTAATCTATTAGTCCTTATATCCCCCCCAAGCTAGCAGTTTTCTCACCCACCTAACACTGCCCCGATAGCATCAGCAAATATTCTTGCACCCTTTCTATTTAAGTGTATCCCATCTCTGAAGATGCAGTCTCTCCTGTTAACAAGTACAGACTAGGTTGGAAAAAATTCTACCCCTTGAGCCTTGCACAATCTATCCAGGGCCGAATTGATCGTCAAGGCTCTCATCATATACTCCCTCCTATCGTGTCTGGACAGAATTGCAGACACTTTCAAATTCAACCCTAATTCACAGCTTTTTTTCAACAGTGACCTGTACTTGTGTAATTCTGCCGGTCTCCTACTCTTGATTGATTTTGTTACACTCCTTGCATTGCGCACACACAAAGACATCCCCCACGGCAAGTTAGTTAGTTAGTTACTAAGGTTGAGATAATTTGTTATAAATGTTAAATGATTATGAAATAATGTAAGTGAGATACAGGGGTAATAAAAAGAAAGTAATAGTATAAAGGAATTAGTAAAGAAATTATATTTATAGGGGGTAGTGCTGTAAGGATATGTTAATCTATATCATTAAATTAGGCCAGGTGCCAACACAAGATAACATACCAGTTGAGGTGTAAAGAGAAAGAAATTTTATTAGTAGAGAGACCTCTTCAGTAAAGAGGGATGACTAAGATGATAACTAGAAAGTAATTAAGGCAAAATGGGTGATCTGTAGTGAATATTATTGAGGTAAGAGAATACCAGTTGTAATACATTTCATGCGTTAAAGGCTGGAAACAAATATACAAAAAGAGTAAAAAGAGTTGAAATGAGCTTTTCTGATGTAAGTGATAGAACTTGGTAATGTAAGAGAATGACTGAGTAATCATCGAGGATTCATATTAAGTAAGATACATCTGATACAAACTGATGTTAATAATATATAAATCAGGAATAGTTGATGAGACGGTGTATTGTACTAGTATGGTTCATATATATGGAAATGGGTATGGATGTATGTAATTATTTGTTTTTTTTTTTTGTAAATGTTGTATATAATGTTCATTAAAGGTTTGTAAATAAATGTGTCTCTTATTAAGTTCTGCTAACACCCGCTTTATACACCCTAGAATTTAGAGTTTTCTGTGAATTGCAGTCAGATTTGACTGCAAACAAAATTCAGATTTGAAACAAAATAAACTCAACAAAAACAAGACAAGAATTGCAATTAATAACATTTTTTGTACTCCCCCCCCCCCCAACACACACACAACTGCTTTTCAAATTGGAGCAGTATGGCATTAAGGGCAAGTTGCTGCAATGAATAAAGGGATGGTTGATTTGTTTGTTTGTTTTTTATTTGGTTTTTAGGAGCGTTAGCAACTAAAGCCATACTGCTCCAGGGATATGAGATGGTCATTCCCTGACCTTTCCGCATCCTCTGTATTTGGTGGTCATGGGCTCAAACCCCGGTCTAATCAAGAAGCATGTGCTATGCACTGCTGCTCTTGCCCACCTGGCTACAGAGGCGCCAGGGATGGTTGAGTGGGAAACAGCAGAGAGTGGTAAAAAATGGACACTGCTCTACGTGGACTAATGTTATTAGTGGAGTCCCCCAGGATTCGGTGCTAAGCCCATTGTTGTTTTGTGTATTTATCAATGATATCGATGAAGGTATATCAGGCTTAATGTTGAAGTTTGCAAATGATACAAAGGTTAGCAGGGTTGTTAATGACAGTAAAGACATTATGCTACTGCAACAGGATCTAGAAAAGTTAGGCAGATGGGCTGAGAAGTGGCAACAAAAGTTAAACATTGAAAAATGCAAAGTACTGTATATGGGTAGCAGTAACCCAAGAGAAACGTATCAACTGTGTGGTACTACAATCAGGGAGGTGGAGAATGAAAAAGACTTGGGGGTAATTGTGCAGTCAGGTATGAAGTTCTCTGAGCAGTGCAGATGGGCTGCCAGAGCAAGTCATGGAGTTTTGTCAATGATATATAGGAATTTTGCTAGCAGAGACAAGGAGGTGATTATCCCTTTGTATAAGGCAATGGTCACGCCACACCTTGAGTATTGTATAGGTCTGGAGGCCTCATTTTAGGAAGGATGTAGAGTTGCTAGAATGAGATCAGAGAATGGCAACAAGATTGGTGAGAGGAACAAAGGGGTAGTCTTACCAAGAGAGGCTTAAGTCTGCAAGTTGCAGCATCTGGAGACTAGGCACCTTCTAGGTGTTCTGATTGAGGTGTATAAGGCCTTGAACAGTTTGAGCAGGCTCAGTGCTGATGGGATATTTCCACTCGCTTAGTTTAAGAAGCTGAGGAGGCATAGATTCAAATTGAGGAAAGACAGTTGTAGAATCGGTGTGTGGACGTTTGCCTTTAGCCAATGGTAGTTGATTGCTGGAACAGATTTCCATCTGTTGTGGAAATTGATAGCTTATATAAATTTAAGGCTGAACTTGACGACATTTGGAGTGACCAGATGGGTGAAATGGGAAGTTTTTTTTTTTTTTTTTTTTTTGGCTGATGCTATATAACTTGCTTACTTGCATCATCATATGCCTCTGCTCATACTGAGTTTTCACTTTCCAAAGCTTTCATGCTTCTCAATATCAATCAGAATGACACTAAGATATATTGATTACTGCTAAAAGCAACAATTACAGACACCCTGTTCAACTAACAGATATTTTAAATGTTTAATTAAAACTCTTTAAACTCTACACTATTTAAAGTGGTTAAAAATAGAGGGCAGTTTTTTGTTGTTTTTGCTCTTGGGCATGTGTAAATCACTGACACTGAGTTTTCACTTTCTGAAGCTTGCAATATAAGTTAGAATGACACTAAGATATAACAGGATGATTACTTGATAATTGAATTCTGCAGTGTATGTTTCCCATTGGTTGTTCCTAATCTGGAATGATTACTATCAATTGAAGTACACATCACATAGTCATTTAACCAAACTTTTTTTTTTTTTTTTTTTTAGAAAATTATCCCCCCTCTTCGGTAAGTTTGTTATCAGCAAGTTGGAGCACCATCATACAAGAACTGCGGAATTACTTAACAAGTACAGGTTGAAAAAAAGCCGTGAATTAGGGTTGAATTTGAAAGTGTCTGCAATTCTGCCCAGACACGATAGGAGGGAGTATATGATGAGAGCCTTGTCGATCAATTTGGCCCTGGAAGGATTGTGCAAGGCTCAAGGGGTAGAATTTTTTTCAGCCTGGTCTGTACTTGTTAACAGGAGAGACTGCTTCTACAGGGATGGGATACACTTAAATAGGAAGGGTGCAAGAATGTTTGCTGATGCTATCGAGGCAGTGTTAGGTGGGTCGGAAAACTGCTAGATTGGGGGGATACAAGGACTAATAGATTAACAGTAGCCACTGGCAGAGGTGAAAGTGATTCTTGCACTGCTCCTATTGGAATGAGCAGAAGATTGGAAAATAAGATGCAGGATATTTCAGAGACTGCTGGGAATCATTGGGGTACAAATAAACACATAGGTTGTGCTAGGGTAGCTAAGAAAAAGAATAGGTGCATGTATACTTGCGTGTACACCAATGCTAGGAGTTTAGTAAATAAATTTGATGAATTTGAGGTATTGCTCAAAACATCAAAGGCAGATATTGTGGGGATTTCAGAGACGTGGTGTCACACAGATATAAGGAATGCAAGAACTGGAAATTTGGGGAGTACAATGTCTACAGAAAGGATAGATAGGATAGGAAGGGAGGAGGGGTTATGCTATTAGTTAAGAAATACATAAAATCCAAGGAAGTGAAGCCAGTTGACATTGCTGGACAGTGCAGTGTCGAGTCGGTTTGGTGTGACATAAGCATAGGGAGATCAAAATTGAGAGTAGGAGTGTGCTATAGGCCTAATGACTCTGATGAGTATAATAAGAAACTGTACGGGGAAATAGAGTGGGCCAGTAAATCAGAGAGTCTTATAATGGGGGATTTTAATTTTCCAGATATTGACTTGAATTTGGGGGCTGGTCACTCACACACTAGCAAGGCTTTTGTGGATTTATTGGATGATTGTTTTCTACATCAGCATGTTCAGGAGGCAACTAGAGGGAGTAATACTCTTGATTTGATTATCAGTAGTGATTCTTCATGCATTAAGAATCTGCAGGTAAATGAACCACTAGGTGGCAGTGATCACAGTGTGCTGAAGTGGGATTTACTCCAAGAGGTAACTACCATTAGGGGTAAAGGGAAGGGTTATTGCTTTCGTAAAGGCGACTATGATGGATTGAGACAGTATTTAAATTCTATACAGTGGGACCAACTGATGATGTTACCAACAGCAAATTCAAAATGGGAAGCATTCAAAGAACTTACCTTGGAAGCTACTAGGCTTTACATACCAACTAAGAAATATTGTTCAAGGTTTAGGCCTAAGTGGATGTCAGATGAACTAATGAGACATATGGCAGAGAAGAAAAATGCATGGGATACTTACAAATTAACACATGACACAGAAGCCTGTGATAGATACAAGTTCATCTGTAACCAAGTTACAAAGGAGGTTAGGCAGGCGAAGGCAGATTTCGAGAAATCTTTGGCAAGAGATGCAAAGAAAAACAGCAAAGAGTTCTTTACTTATGTAAACTCTAGAAGGAAGGGGATGAATCAGATTGGTCCACTTGATATTGATGGGTCAACTGTTGATGATTCTGCTCAGGTAGCTAACAAACTGAATGAATATTTTGCATCGACATTCACACATGAGGAGTTATTCAGCGAGGGGAATGCCAGAGGTGTATTCAACTCTGGCAGTAAGCTAGAGAATCTTGTAATAACTGAGAGTAAAGTGGAGGAGAAATTGTTGAAGATAAATACAAGAAAGGCACCTGGGGGTAGATGGGATCTATCCAGTTATATTAAAGGAAGCAGCAAAGGAAGTAAGCAAACCCTTAGCCATAATTATGAGAGCTTCCTTGGACTCAGGGGAAGTACCCATGGACTGGAGATGTGCAAATGTGACCCCAATTCACAAAGGAGGATCAAAGGGCGACACAAGTAATTATAGTCCTGTTAGTTTAACTTCTGTTCCTGGAAAATTAATGGAGGCACTGGTTAAAGAAGCACTGCAGGATCACCTTGACAAGACTTCAGTTATAGTTCAGACACAGCATGGTTTTGTTAAGGGGAAGTCTTGCCTGACCAATTTGATTGGATACTATGATGCAGTCACAAAAGAACTGGATGCAGGGAATAACTTTGATATTATATACTTGGATCTTAGAAAGGCTTTTGATACTGTTGCACATGGAAGACTGCTGCACAAATTGGAGCAGTGTGGCATTGGAGGCAAATTGCTGCTATGGATAAAGGGGTGGTTGAGGGGGAGAAGACAGAGAGTGGTAATCAATGGACACTGCTCATCGTGGACTAATGTTATTAGTGGAGTCCCTAAGGGTTCAGTATTGGGTCCATTTTTGTTTTCTGTATTTATAAATGATATTGATGATGGTATATCAAGATTAATGTCCAAGTTTGCAGACGATACGAAGGTTGGCAGGGTTGTCAAGGACACTACTGACACTATGCTACTGCAACAGGATCTGGAAAGGTTGAGCAGATGGGCTGAGAGGTGGCAAATTAAGTTTAACATTGACAAATGTAAAGTACTACATATGGGAAACAGCAACCTCAGAGCAACGTATCAACTCTGTGGTACTACACTGACAGTGGTAGAGAATGAAAGGGACCTGGGGGTGGTTGTGCTGGCAGATATGAAGTTTTCTGAGCAGTGCAGATGGGCTGCAAGAGTAGCTCATGGTGTATTGTCGATGATATATAGGAATTTTTCTAGCAGGGATAAGGAGGTGATTATTCCATTGCCTTGTATAAGGCAATGGTCAGGCCACACCTAGAGTACTGTATACAGGTCTGGAGGCCTCATTTCAAGAAGGATGTAGAGATTCTGGAACGAGTACAGAGAAGGGCAACAAGATTAGTGAATGGAACAAAGGGGTGCTCTTATGAAGAAAGGCTTAAGTTTTGCAAATTACAGTGTCTGGAGACTAAACACCAGCGAGGTGATCTGTAAGAGGTGTATAAAGCCTTGAATGGTTTGAGCATGCTCAATGCTGATGGGATTCTTCCTCTTGCTCAGAATAATCACCTGAGAGGGCATAAATTCAAATTGAGGAAGGACAGATGTAGGATAGACGTGAGGAAATTTGCCTTTAGCCAGCGGGTGGTTGGTTGGTGGAACAGACTTCCATCCCTTGTCATGGAAGTTGATAGCCAAAATAAGTTTAAGGCTCAGCTGGACAGGTATTTCGAACGAACAGAGGGGTGAAGTGGAAGTGGTTATATTTTATTTATTTAATTTTTATTTATTTTTATTTTTGGCTAATGCTGCATAAGCTTGCTTTCTTGCATCAAATGCCTCTACTAATGTTAATGTTATTATTATTATTGCTCTTATATTATTTCTTCCTGATTGGGGATTCCACCTCGTGACGGGTATTGCTACCAAGTACACAGGATGGTTGTTGTTATGTCTGGTGTTACTGTTGGTCGAGGAACTCTGACTATCCTACAGGTTTTCAGGATTTCTGACTTTCTGGAGTTCCTTGTAGGTGTTTGCTGGGAGACTTATTGCTGCTAGGCTGTTATGTAGGGTGTTTGGCACCATACCTGTGGTTGACACGATGATCAGGATAGTCATTACTTGTTGCATATGCTACAACTCTTTGATCTCCTGTCTTAGGTTCAAGTATTTCCTGATTTTTTCCCCATGGATTTACTGCAGGTTGCCAGTGTTTGGTACTGCTATGTCAATCATATAGGCAGCCTTTTCCTTCTTGTTCACAAGGGTCTATGTCCGGTCTGTTGTGCGGGATTGTCTTATGTGTTATTATGGTGCAGTCCCAGTACAGCTTGTAGGTTGGGATGTCTAGTAATGCCTAGGGTTCGTACTTGTAGTACAGTACACTTTCTTCGATCAACTGGTATTTCCTTGCTAGCTTCTGATATATTATCCTGGCCACCTGGTCGTGTCTATGAGTGTACTCAATCTGGGTGATCACCTTGCACCCCTCCCCCTTTAGCCAGTGGGTAGTTGGTTGGTGGAACAGACTTCCATCCCTTGTTGTGGAAGTTGATAGCCATCGTCGACATGTGTCATCTGACATTCTGGGCTCCTTAGCGATGTATTGTCTATAGTTTCTGGTGTTGATTACCTGGTCTTGGCTGGCCAGCATGAATCCTTCAGTCTCAGGGAAGAGCATACTGCTTGTGAACCATGCATTGGAAGCAGTGTTATCGATGTGATCTTGGTGGAGATCATTGTAGTGTCTGCCATAGAGAGTCTTCTCTGCCCATCTTTCTAGCTTCGTTTGTAACTCTGGTTGGGGGGAGGACTCCTCGCTTAGGTCGAGTGGGGTATACCGCTTGTCTATCTTCCTTATGGCCTGGTGGAGTGCTGCTGTGTGTTTCTGGAAGTAATCCTTCAGGTTAACTATCACTGTCTTCTGTTGTTCAATGAGGTCTATCAAGCCCCTTCCTCCTTCTTCCCGGGCAACTGTCAGTCTCTCCACAGCAGATTTCGGGTGGTGCTGGCGGCTCTTGGTCATCATTGTCCTTGTCTTTCTCATGATATCCTCCAGCTTGGCGTTAGTCCAATCTATGATCCCAAAGGAGTTTGTTAGCACTGGGACAGCATAGATGTTTATGGCTTTAACTGTGTTCCCTCCATTCAGCTTTGCTTTCAGCAGGCTTCTAAGTCTCTGATCGTATTTTTCGGTCAGGCAGGCCTTAATTTCCTTGTGCTGTAACTGCTGAGCCTGCATCATCCCCAAGTATTTGTAGGCCTCTCCCTCTGCCATGGATTTGATTTCTTTACCAGTCTGCAGCTGGTAGTTTCAGTTGACTAATTTTCCCTGGTGCAATCTGTGGGTCTTGCATTTGTCTAGACCAAATTCCATCCTAATATCATTGCTGAATTCTTCGGTGATCTGAAGTAGTTGCTGTCGTTACTTCTCGATTCCCGCGTAGAGCTTGATGTGATCCATGTACATCAGGTGAGTCAGGGTGTACAGGTTCTTCCTTCTTTCTTTGAGGTTATATCCGTACTTGATACTGTTCAGCATGGTGGATAGCAGGTTAGCAGTATGGGACTTGAGGAGTAATCTTTAGAATTTTTTTTCCCCCTTTCCTCTTCTAAAATTTTTGAATACCTGATTTATGAGGTTTTTCTGTGCTTGAAGTTATAACATATTCATATTGTAACTAAGAATTGCTTCATTATTCAAAAGTCATCAGAAATGCATTAACTGAATACTATGTGCTTTCTGATGAAAGATCAGTAAATCTCAATACAAGATGTATGATATGACAAAAACACTTATTAATCTTTTTTAAAATTTTATAATATTCACTTTCATAATGGTGAAATGTAGAATAGAATACAAATGCCTCATATCAACATGCTGCATCTTAAAATATAGCAGAATAGTGTTCTGGTGATGTTAATTGTTTAAAAGTAGTGCATCGCATAATTACTTGTGGATACACAAAAGTCACTGCTTACAGCAGTTGGAAACCTGCTAGCTGCTAAGGACCCCAAATTCACAAAGGAGGGTCAAAGGCTGACACAAGTAATTATAGACCTGTGATTTTAACTTTGTTCCAGGAAAATTAATGGAGGCACTGGTCAAAGAAGCACTGCAGGATCATCTAGACAAGACTTCAGTTATAGCTCGGACATGGTTTTATTAAGGGAAAGTCTTGTCTGATCAATTTGATTGGATACTATGATGCAGTCACATAAGAACTGGATGCAGGGAATAACTTTGATATTATATATTTGGATCTTAGAAAGGCTTTTGATACTGTTGCACATAGAAGACTGCTGCACAAATTTGGAGCAGTGTGGCATTGCAGGCAAATTGCTGTTATGGATAAAGGGATGGTTGAGGGGGAGAAGACAGAGAGTGGTAATCAATGGACATTGCTCATTGGGGACTAATGTTATTAGTGGAGTCCCTCAGGGTTCAGTGTTGGGTCCATTATTGTTTTCTGTATTTATAAATGATATTGATGATGGTATATCAAGCTTAATGTCCAAGTTTGCAGATGATATAAAGGTTGGCAGGGTTGTCAAAGACACTACTGACGCTATGCTGCTGCAACAGGATCTGGAAAGGTTGAGCAGATGGGCTGAGAGGTGGCAAATTAAGTTTAACATTGACAAATGTAAAGTACTACATATGGGAAACAGCAACCCCAGAGCAACGTATCAACTCTGTGGTACTACACTGACAGTGGTAGAGAATGAAAAGGACTGGGGGTAATTGTGCAGGCAGATATGAAGTTCTCTGACAGTGCAGACGGGCTGCAAGAGTAGCTCATGATGTTTTGTCCATGATATACAGGAATTTTTCTAGCAGGGATAAGAAGGTGATTATACCCTTGTATAAGACAATGGTCAGGCCACACCTTGAGTACTGTATACAGGTCTGGAGGCCTCATTTCAAGAAGGATGTAGAGCTACTGGAACGAGTACAGAGAAGGGCAATAAGATTAGTGAATGGAACAAAGGGTTGCTCTTATGAAGAAAGGCTTAAGTTTTGCAAATTACAGTGTCTGGAGACTAGGCACCAGCGAGGTGATCTGATAGAGGTGTATAAAGCCTTGAATGGTTTGAGCATGCTCAATGCCGATGGGATTCTTCCTCTTGCACAGAGAATAATCACCTGAGAGGGCATAAATTCAGATTGAGAAAAGACAGATGTAGGATAGATGTGTGGAAATTTGCCTTTAGCCAGCGGGTGGTTGGTTGGTGGAACAGACTTCCATCCCTTGTTGTGGAAGTTGATAGCCTAAATAAATTTAAGGCTCAGCTGGACAGGTATTTCGAACGAACGGAAGGGTGAAATGGAAGTGTTTTTTTTTTTTTTTTTTGGCTGATGCTGCATATGCTTGCTTTCTTGCATCATATGCCTCTACTAATGGTAATGCTAAAATACACAAAAGAAAAAGGTAAACCTCATTTAACTAAACATTATTTATTATTAAACATATTAAGTTGTTGTTATTTGGTTTTTAGGAGCATTAGCAACTGAGGCCATATTGCTCCAGGGATATGCGGTGGTCATTCCCTGACCTTTCCGCATCCTCCGTATTTGGTGATTACGAGTTCGAACCCCGGTCTAATCAAGAAGCGTGTGCTATGCACTGCTGCTCCTACCCACCTGGCTATGGAGGTGCCATATTAAGTCAATATATAAGTCTGAACAGTAACAATAATCCTGTAAACCTTAGCTCTTTCAGGAGTACATAAGTAGATCAACAGTTTTCTTGTGTGGGTTGTTTTGAAATCACCAATGTCTGCTACTGCATCTAGGATGCAGTAGCAGCCATTTGTGATTTCAAAATTTTTTTCACCATAACATTGCTTTTTCATAATATTTAAATAAGGCAGAGGACTGCCTAACCATTCAATTTCAAGTTTATCATCATGACAGCAACGAAAGTTTTTTTAACTGAATTACTTCTTATCTTACTCATTTAGAATAAACACAAATAAAAGCATGTGAAACTAGATATTGAAGCTAATTTTGCCATGGCCCAACTTAGCCATCCTTCAGCTGGGAGAGAAAAGCTCCAAAGAATTACTGTGGGCACGTATGGATTATTTGTTATATGGACACAATGAGAGCCAGTTTTAAACTGCCATGTCACTTCATTCTTGACTTATGAATTTGGTTATATAACATTTAATCATTTATAATATCAGCTGTTTGTTGTTTGTTTGTTATTTGGTTTTTAGGAGCATTGGCAACTAAGGCCATATTGCTCCGGGAATATGCGGTGGTCATTCCCTGACCTTTCCGCATCCTCCGTATTTGGTGGTGATGGGCTCGAAATAATATCAGCAATAAATACAAAAAGAATTTAATTTTATTTTTTTAGTGCAACTGTGTCAGTGCCATGGCTTGATGGCACATTATAGCTGCCACTGCTGGGGAATTTTACAGGTCACTTCAAACAATGTTCCCATTAATGTACAAGTTATCTTGAAATTTTTCCAGTACACATTGTCATCTCTTATCTGTGTTTCCTATCTGTTATAAACTATGACAACTAATTGTGAGACACATGTTTATAATAGACAACAGCAAAAAAACAGTTGGGGTAAAATTAGAGGAGGAACTGCACCTGTTGACTTCAAATCTGATTTGGGCTTACAAAAGTTGAAATTGGAGAAATTATCTGAAATTCAGATCTAAAAGTTCATAAAATAAATAAAGTGATAAAAAATGGATGTAGAGAACATTATTATATCAAAAAAAAAAAAAAAGTTAGAATGGATGCTTTATGAATTTTTAAAAAAAAAATTATGGTTTAATTTTTTAAAATAACTTTAGTGTTGGGCAATAAAGTCAAAAAATAACATTTAAGCATAAAGTCTTAATTTTTATAAAATTTCATAATTCCAGAAAAACTCACTCCACAGAGCCCACAACTACCAAAAACTCATTACTCAAAGTCCAGTCCACAAACATTTGGAAAACTTACGTGAAAGGCTTGAGATGTGGGATATAGTGGTGACAAGAAAAAGTAAAACACAAACAAAAACAATGCTTAGTTATAATTTCTTTTCATTATTAAAAATACATTACATTCCATAAATCCCGGCACTTGAAATTTGTACTCTTCCTCACACCCATCATGAATGCCTTCATTTTGGAATATAATACTAACCATGGATTGAGTTCAACACCCTCTGAATATAAACCACATTTTGCAGTTGCGATAACCTACATAAAATAAAAATATAATCTGTAATAGAATATAACAAATTTATCATAGTATTTGACTGCTGACTTCTCTATAACATGATGATAAACTATCAGTATATTCTAAAAACTATAGTAAATATAAATTAGTCAGTAATAAATTTATTTAATTGAGGATTAGGCATGCTAAAGCATATTAAGAGAAGCTATTAGCTTTGAGTGCAAAAAAAAAGAGTAGCAAGGATTTCTTCTCTTATGTCAGCAATAAAAGGAAAGGAATCAGTCATATTGGTCCACTTGGTATCTTTTGTAGAAGCAGTAATTTATTCTAAACTGGCTGCTGATAAGCTAAATAAATACATTGCATCCAGATTCAAGTGTAAGAAAATTTTTGAAGTTGAGGATAACCGGTAGTCTAGATAATGCTAATTGGGAGCTGAAAGATTTTATGATAACTGAGAAGGGACTAGAAGCAAAGTTATCACAATTAACAGTCATTGAGACACAAGCTATTAGATATTAGAGCTGGAAAAGGAATTAGAAAATGTGAATTGGAATATCATCGGTTTGGCTGAAACAAGAAGAAGAAATGAATCACTTATAAGTTTATCAAGTGGAAATCTGCTGTACACCAATGGAAACAGTGAAAGGAGTGAAGGTGGAGTTGGGTTTCTGGTCCATAAAGATTTTAAAAACAACATTTTGGTATTCAAAAGTACATCACCAAGGGTGTCAAGACTAATACTCAAGATTTCTAAGAGGTACAAGCTAAAGATTATAATGATTTATGCACCAACATCAAGCCATGATGATGAAGAGGTTGAAGAAATGTACACTGAAATTGAGAGTCTTCTAGATGAGCAGAAAACCCACTACACTATTATTATGGGGGACTTCAATGCTAAGGTTGGAAAAAGGCAAAACAGCGCAGAAAGAGGAACTATAGGAAATTTTGGAATTGGTGAAAGAAATAAAAGAGGTGAAAGACTTGTGGAATTTGCAGAATCTCAAGGAATGTCAGTAATGAACACTTTTTTCAAGAAAAGGGTGAACAGAAAGTGGACATGGAAGAGTCCAAATGGATTAACAACTAATGAAATTGACTTCATCCTCACTAACAGAAGATATATTGTTACTGATGTTACCGTCCTGAATAAGGTAAATGTTGGAAGTGATCACAGAATGGTAAGATGTACACTTGATATAGATGTAGGAAAGGAAAGGAAAAAACTGACTCGAGTAAATAATACAAAGGTCTTTGAGATAACAGAAGAGGAGAAAAAGCAGTATGTACTGGAACTTAAGAACAAGTATGAACTTCTGCAGACTGCTGAAGATCAAGATATCGACGAGGAATATTACAACTTTTTGAAAGTGATAAAGCCCAAGAAACCTATAGGGAAACAGAAATCCAAAGAAGAAAAAATTAGTCAAGAAACACTTGTCATGATGAACCAAAGACGACAAATGAAGAGCAAGAAAAACACTGACAGGGAGAAAATTGAGTATATTGAGTTATGCAAAGCCATTAGAAAGAGACTCAGAGAGGACATAAGAAGTTTTAACACAAGAAAAGTAGAACAAGCATTAAGGGAAAACAGAGGATTTAAATCAGCAGCCATGAGCAGTAATACAGAAAGACAAATCATACTGAAACTGAAGAATAGCGATGGTGTACTTATAAACAGCAGAGAAGGCATAATTCAAATAGCAGAAGACTACTATAGAGAATTATACAAGGAGCGAGGGAATGATACCAGCAGTGGGGAAGATGGATTGCAAAGTAGCAACACATACGACATACCCGATATTCTTCCTGATGAGGTAGAACATGCATTGAAGAAAATGAAGAATCGGAAAGCCCCGGGGGAAGATGAAGTTACTGTAGAGTTGTTAAAATTGGGAGGAAGAGACATAACACAAAAACTGGCAAGGCTCTTCACAAAGTGCATTAGAAAAGATGGGATGCCTAAGCAGTGGAATAATGCAATCATAGTTTTGCTGCATAAGAAAGGAGATAAATCAGAAATTGTAAATTATAGACCAATTAGCTTGTTATCCCATATCTACAAGTTGTTCACAAGGGTCATTACTAACAGATTAGAAAGAATACTTGATGAGAATCAACCGAAAGAGCAAGCTGGCTTTAGGACAGGATTCTCAACTATGGATCACCTTCACGTAATATCACAGCTAATGGAGAAAGCAAATGAATATAAAACACCATTATGCCTGGCATTTGTGGATTATGAAAAAGCATTTGACTCCATACAGCATAAGGCAATGTTTCGGGCACTGGAAAGACAAGGCATAGATACCCCATATATTATGATTTTGAAGAAAATATATGAGAGTGCTACATCCTTTATTAGACTAGACAAAGACAGTAGCAAATTTAAAATTGAGAAAGGAGTTCAACAACGAGACACAATATCTCCGAAGCTGTTTACTGCTGCCCTTGAGGAAGCTTTCAGAAGATTAGACTGGTCGCAGAAAGGAGTCAATGTGAACGGAGAGTACCTAAACCATTTACGATTTGCAGATGACATTGTGGTCATAAGCCACGATCCCAAAGAATTAGAGGAAAATCTTAATCAGTTATGCACAGTTAGTAAGGATTTTGGACTAAAGATGAATATGGCTAAAACAAAAGTAATGATGAACAAGTATGCCACGGAAAGGGAAATAATGATTGAAGGAGCAGTAATTGAAAAGGTGGAGTCATATACTTATCTGGGACAAGTTATTAGCTGTAATAATGATAAATGGCTGGAAGTCAAGAGAAGAATAAATTTTGGATGGATAGTATTCAGGAAATATAGTCACATACTGAAGAGCAATATCCCAGTTTGTCTGAAACGGAAAATAATGAATCAATGTATACTCCCCACCATGATTTATGGAAGTGAAACTTGGGCACTCACCAAAAGAATGGAAGAGAAGCTAAGAACTACACAGCGAAGAATGGAACAAATTATATTGGGAATCAGACTGTTAGATAAGAAGAGAAACACGTGGATTAGGCAGCAAACTCAAGTAAAGGACATTCTTATCAAAACTAAAGAACTAAAATGGTCTTGGGCAGGACACATAGCTCGAAGACATGATGACAGATGGACTAAGAAAATAACAGAATGGTACCCAAGAGGAGCTAGAAGAAAACCTGGAAGACAAAGGCGGAGATGGATAGATGAAATTCATGAGTTTTTGAGTAGTAAATGGATGGCCAGTGCTCAAAACAGAAGGAACTGGAAAGTTGCTGGAGAGGCCTTCATCCTGCAGTGGATTGAAAATGGCTGATGATGATGATGATGAGACACAAGCTAATTATATTAATGAGACATTTTCTACTCTTAACATAATAGCGTTCTGCTTCTCTTATGAGAAGCAGAACGCTATTATGTTAAGCTATGTTCTGCTTCTCTTATGAGAAGCAGAACATAGCTTTGTTAAGGGTAGAAAATGGCTTTGTTAACATCCTTAACTATAGCCTCCATAACCTTCCCTGGCACAGAAATCAAACTGACAGGTCTGTAGTTGTTCATTTTGCCCTTTGAACCACCTTTGTGAATAGGAGAGATGTTTTCACATCTCCACTCTATAGGAACATCATCTGAAGCCATGGATGCTCTCATATAACAGCTAAAGGCTTGCTTATATCTTTTGTTGCTTCCTTTAATAACTGGTCTTTTCCATCAGCTATAGATAAAGGGATGGTTAAATGATAGAAGACAGAGAGCAGTTATAAATGGCCACTGCTGTTCATTCCTAATTTTATGAGTTGGGTCCCACAGGGTTCAATTCTTGGTCTCACACTATTCCTAATATGTGGAATTGGAAATCTCTCAAGGAATCAAGTATCTAGTGATCTGGCAAGTGATGCACTCCCGCCTCTGGCCCTAGAACAGAACATTTAGTGCATATTGCTCAGGTTCAAGAATATTTAGTTTATTGGACAGGTTCATTCCACTGTCACAGAAATGGGTAACATTTTTTGGACTAGAAGCAGGTGTATCTACCGAGAGCAACAACTCATGTTACCAACGGATTGTCTGATTATAAGGCAGGTAAAGAGAACATTATTCATATGAGGCCTAACTGATGATTTGTTAAATAAATATAGCACTGTGATGGAAAAATTCTGAAAAATACAACAAAATTTATCCTAATGTATAACAACATCATCATCATCAGCAGCTCTTTCCAATGGATGAAGGCCTCTCCAGCAACTTTCTAGTTCCTTCTGTTCTTTGCAATGCCATCCATTAACTACCCACAAAATCGTGAATTTCATCTGTCCATCTCTGTTGTTGCCTTCCAGGTTTTCCTTTAGCTCTTCTTGGGTACCATTCCGTTATTTTCTCAGTCCATCTATCATCATATCTTCGAGCTATGTGTCCTGCCCAAGTCCATTTCAGTTCTTTAGTTTTGATAACAATGTCCTTTATTTGTGTTTGCTGCCTAATCCATGTATTCCTCTTCTTATCTAGCAGTCTGATAATTCGTTCCATTCTTCACTGTGTAGTTTTCAGCTTCTTTTCCATTCTTTTGGTGAGTGCCCAAGTTTCACTTCCATAAGTCATGGTGGGAAGTATACATTGGTTCTTTATTTCACGTTTCAGACAAATTGGGATATTACTCTTCAATATGTGACTATATTTCCTGGCTATCCATCCAAAATTTATTCTTCTCTTGACTTCCAGCCATTTATCATTGTTACAGCTAATGACTTGTCCAAGATAAGTATATGAATCCACCTTTTCAATTTCTACTCCTTCAACAATTATATCTCTTCCTGTGGTATACTTGTTCATCATTACTTTTGTTTTAGCCATATTCATCTTTAGTCTAAAATCCTTACTAACTCTGCATAATTCATTAAGGTTTCCCTCTAATTCTTTGGGATCGTGGCTTATGGTGACAATGTCTTCTGCAAATCGTAAATGGTATAGGTACTCTCCATTCACATTGACACCTTTCTGCAACCAGTCTAATCTTCTGAAAGCTTCCCCAAGGGCAGCAATAAACAACACAGAGATATTGTGTCTCCTTGTCGAACTCCTTTCTCAATTTTAAATTTATTACTCCCTTTGTCTAAGCTAATAAAGGAAGTTAGCTTTCTCATATATTTTCTTCAAAATCATAATGTATGGGCATAATCATAAAGGCATAATGTATGCCTTGTCTTTTTAGTGCCCAAAACATTGCCTTATGCTGTATAGAGTCAAATGCCTTTTCATAATCCACAAATGCCAGGTATAATGGCATTTTATATTCATTTGCTTTCTCCATTAGCTGTGATATTACATGAAAGTGATTTATAGTTGAGAATCCTCTCCTAAAGCCAGCTTGCTCTTTTGGTTGAATCTCATCAAGTATTCTTTCTAATCTGTAATTTTAGTAAGGACCCTTGTGAACAACTTGTAGATGTGGGACAACAAGCCAATTGGTCTTTAATTTCTAATTTCTGATTTATCTCCTTTCTTATGCCGCAAAATTATGATTGCATTATTTCACTCCTTAGGCGTCACGCCTTTCCTAATGTATTTTGTGAAGGGTCTTACCAGTTTCTGTGTTATGTCTCTTCCTCCCAATTTTAACAACTCTACAGTAACTTCACCTTCACCCGGGTCTTTCTGATTCTATATTTTCTTCAATGCATGATCTACTTCATCAAGAAGGATGTCGGGTATGTCATATGTGTTGCTAATTAGTGATCCATATTCCCCACTGCTGGCATCATTCTCTCGCTCCTTATATAATTCTTTATAATAGTCTTCTGCTATTTGAATTATGCCTTCTCTGCTATTTATATGTACACCATTGCTTTTCTTCAATTTCAGTATCATTTGTCTTTCTGTATTACTGCTCATGGCTGCTGATTTAAGTCCTTTGTTTTCCCTTAATGCTTGTTCTACATTTCTTGTGTTAAATCTTCTTATATCCTCTCTGAGTCTCTTTCTAATGGCTTTGCATAACACAATATACTCAATTTTGTCCTTGTCATACTCAACAAATGAAGAGCAAGATATGCTCTTAATTTATTGTCTTCGGTTCATCACGACAAGTGTTTCTTGACTAATTTTTTGTTCTTTGGATTTTTTTTTACTTATAGGTTTTTTGGGTTTTATCACTTTCAGAAAGTTGTTGTATTCCTGGTCGATATCTTGGTTCTCAAAGGTCAAGCTCAAACTTGTTCTAAGTTCCAGTATATATTGCTTTTTCTCCTCTTCTGTTATCTCAAAGACCTTCAAATTATTTACTTGAGTCAGTTTTTTCCTTTCTTTTCTTACAACCAGTGCTTTTTTTTGGGACAGTACGCAACGGTACAGCTCACCAGCTCCTTTACCAGTGATGTGTGACATTTGGATGCAGTGCACTTCGAAATTTTTAATATTCCGTAAATTTTTTTCATGTTTACCTACTATTCAAATAAGCTTAAAATTATTTAACTATTTTCATTTTTTACTGTCTATTGTTAAGATATTTCTACATAAAACTGTATAACCAGTTTTATAATTCTAAACTACTCAGTCGGACCTCTGTTTCACTAAGTCCTTTTATAGCGAATTATTTTGAATACCCCTTGGAAGTTACATTTAAAATACTTTCTGTTGAGCGAGAAAATTTTCATATAGTGAAAGGATTAGGAGACAATTAACTTGGGTACGCACTGTTCGCATTTCTGGCCTTCAGGCAATTAGTGCTGCTCCACAAATTAAGAGAGCTAAAGCATTCTACAACTTAGTCGTACCTGGTAGAACCTATCCGACCACCTGTCCCACATACGGAGGAGTCGCGCTAGTCAAGAGTGAGCAGATCAAGTTGTATTCCCAATGGACTTTGGCCCACTTTCTACTGCAGTGGTGTCCAACCTTTTCCCGTACAGGGGCCATATTCAAAAAAACTTCAAAGTTATATTTCAAAGTTAACTTCAAAGAAACATTTTCCATATTTTGTTGCATGTAAAAGTAAAATTGAAAATATTCGAAAACTTTATTAAGTACAATACATAATTACATTTACTGAACAAAACATTTAATGAGAAATTTTTTTTGATAATTAACAAAATTTAAAATGCAGTTTTAGTTCACTTTCCTTGCAGGCTGTAGGTTAGACACCTTTGTGAATCAACTGTAAGTGCCCCGTTCGAGAATTAAAAAAGTGATTTTCTTTTACCCCAACAAATAATCAGCTGTTGTTTCGCGGAAGTGCGTTATCCGCATTTTTCCGTAAATTTTTCCTATCTCTGTTTACATGGTCACAGTACCTGAATATCAGACAGACACCATCATTTTGGACAGTTTCAAAACAAAGAAAAGTAAAAATTCAAATTTAAAAACTAGTGACAATATCGATGACGAGAGAAGGAAAACGAGGACAACAAAGGTATTAATCCTTCTAAACATGAATTGTTGGCATTTGGTGAAAATGAAGTTAGAAAATTGTCAATTGGGTTACAGTTAAATGAAAGAGATGCAATTCATGGACACCTAATTGATAAGAAGGTTTCAGAAAAATTTACGCATTTGATGAACGCTCTGAGTACGATACCAATTTCATTGAGTGAATGTGAACGAGGATTTTCACAAATGAATCTGATCGCCGGACCAACCAATGCTTTGTTGATGACAAAAACAGTTTCTTCACTACTGTTTCTTAAAATTGTAGGCCCCCACCACTGATCCGGTTCGATCCAGCAAAATATGTCGATTCGTGGCTGCTTCGGAAACGTCATTCAGCAACGACACACAAAGAGGAATAAAAGAAGTCAGCATAGGACAGAGGTCGGCAACCTGTGGCTCGCAAGCCACATGCAGCTCTTTTAACATGTAACTGCGGCTCTTTAACTTTGCAGCTCACTTGAAGCACAATCTGAAATGGAGTTAAGAGGACTTAAAAATTACTACACTGACAGTGGTAGAGAATGAAAGGGACTTGGGGGTGGTTGTGCAGGCAGATATCAAGTTCTCTGAGCAGTGCAGATGGGCTGCAAGAGTAGCTCATGGAGTATTGTCAATGATATACAGGAATTTTTCCAGCAGGGATAAGGAGGTGATTATTCCATTGTATAAGGCAATGGTCAGGCCACACCTAGAGTACTGTATACAGGTCTGGAGGCCTCATTTCAAGAAGGATGTAGAGCTGCTGGAACGAGTACAGAGAAGGGCAACAAGATTAGTGAATGGAACAATGGGGTGCTCTTACGAAGAAAGGCTTAAGTTTTGCAAATTACAGTGTCTGGAGACTAGGCACCAGCGAGGTGATCTGATAGAGGTGTATAAAGCCTTGAATGGTTTAAGCATGCTCAATGCTGATGGGATTCTTCCTCTAGCTCAGAAAAATCACCTGAGAGGGCATAAATTCAAATTGAGGAAAGACAGATGTAGGATAGACGTGCGGAAATTTGCCTTTAGCCAGCGGGTGGTTGGTTGGTGGAACAGACTTCCATCCCTTGTGGTGGAGGTTGATAGCCTAAATAAGTTTAAGGCTCAGCTGGACAGGTATTTTGAACAAACAGAGGGGTGAAGTGGAAGTGGGGTTTTTTTTTTTTTTTTTTTTGGCTGATGCTGCATAAGCTTGCTTTCTTGCATCAAATACTAATGCTAATGCTAATGCTAATTAAGGACATGTGGAGTGCAAGACTAAAATGCCTTAAAACTGAAATTGAGAATTTGGAGAGGCAAAAGGCTGCCCTTGCAATTCTACACAAATTGACAGCGTTAGACAAATTTAAAATGCAGACCAAATTGTGTTCGATGTGTGGAGTAGCTTACCGGACCCATATATAAATTTGAAAATAGTTGCGTTTGGACTTCTCTCAGTTTTTGGTTCAACATATTTCTGCGAGCAAATATTTTTGAACATGAACTATATTAAAAATAAATCAAGGAACCGTTGTCTGAACAATGCGAGCATGTTTAATTACAACATACTCGAATGATGTTGAGAGGCTCGCTCAAGAAGTCCATCAGCAAAAGTCACATTAATTTGTACCTAATTCGATGTTTGTTTTGTTTTTTTCACTATTAATAAATAATATTTCAGAGTATATACATTTTTTAATAAACACCTTCCCATTCTATTCCATTTCTTAAAAAACTCTTGCCTCCCCCCCTCCCAGCTTGAGCTGAGGTGCAGCTCTTTGGATTCTCTCTCTTTTTTTTTACTTATTTTTTTGTATACTTGAATAATAAATTTATGCTTAATAAACTATGTTACTATACTTATTTTGTTGTTCTTATTCTAAAAACATTACTACTACAGTAACAATATCAGGGGAAAAAAAAATTTTAGAATACTTTTCATATCCTTTTAATTTTCAATTTTTCCTGATAGCAAAGAATGAGTACTGACATCAATTTTTTTACAAAAAAAAAAAAAGCTTACAACTATATCAAGTGTGCATTTTACCATTCTGTGGGTGCCTCCATAGCCAGGTGGGCAGGAGCAGCAGTGCGTAGCACACGCTTCTTGATTAGACCAGGGTTCGAGCCCGTGACCACCAAATACAGAGGATGCGGAAAGGTCAGGGAATGACCACTGCATATCCCCGGAGCAATATGGCCTTAGTTGCTAATGCTCCTAAAAACCAAACAACAACAACAAACAAACAACCATTCTGTCATCACTTCCAACATTTATCTTGTTCAGGACAGTAACATCATTCACAATATATCTTCTGTTAGTGAGGATGAAGTCGATTTTGTTAGTTGTTAATCCATTTGGGCTCTTCCATGTCCACTTTCTGTTCACCCTTTTCTTGAAAAAAGTGTTCATAACTGACATTCCTGGATATTCTGAAAGATCCACAAGTCTTTATCGAGGCAGTGTTAGGTGGGTCGGAACACTGCTAGCTTGGGGGGAGACAAAGACGAATAGAATAACAGTAGCCACTGGCAGAGGTGAAAGAGATTCTTGCACTGCTTCCATTGGAATGGGCAGAAGCCTGAAAAACAAGATGCAGGATATTTCAGAGACTGCCGGGAGTCATTGCGGTACAAGTAAACACATGGGTTGTGTTAGGGTAGCTAAGAATAGAAATAGGTGCATGTATACTTGCGTGTACACCAATGCTAGGAGTTTAGTAGATAAATTTGATGAATTTGAGGTATTGCTCAAAACATCAAAGGCAGATATTGTTGGGATATCAGAGACGTGGTGTCACACAGACATAAGGAATGCAGAACTGGAATTTGGGGAGTACAACGTCTACAGAAAGGATAGACTGGATAGGAAGGGAGGAGGGATTATGCTATTAGTTAAGAAATACATAAAATCCAAGGAAGTGAAGCCAGTAGACATCGCTGGACAGTGCAGTGTCGAGTAAGTTTGGTGTGACATAAGCATTGGGAGATCAAAATTGAGAGTAGGAGTGTGCTATAGGCCTAATGACTCTGATGAGTATAATAAGATACTGTACAGGGAAATAGAGTGGGCCAGTAAATCAGAGAGTCTTATAATGGGAGATTTTAATTTCCCAGATATTGACTGGAATTTGGGGCTGGTCACTCACACACTAGCAAGGCTTTTGTGGATTTATTGGATGATTGTTTTCTACATCAGCATGTTCAGGAGGCAACTAGAGGGAAGAATACTCTTGATTTGATTATCAGCAGTGATTCTTCATGCATTAAGAATCTGCAGATAAATGAACCACTAGGTGGCAGTGATCACAGTGTGCTGAAGTGGGATTTACTCAAAGAGGTAACTACCATTAGGGATAAAGGGAAGGGTTATTGCTTTCGTAAAGGCGACTACGATGGACTGAGACAGTATTTAAATTCTATACAGTGGGACCAACTGATGATGTTACCAACAGCAAATGCAAAATGGGAACCATTCAAAGAACTTATCTTGGAAGCTACTAGGCTATACATACCAACTAAGAAATATTGTTCAACGTTTAGGCCTAAATGGATGTCAGATGAACTGATGAGGCATATGGCAGAGAAGAAACATGCATGGGATACATACAAATTAACACATGACACAGAAGCCTATGATAGATACAAGTTGATCTGTAACCAAGTTACAAAGGAGGTTAGGCAGGCGAAGGCAGATTCCGAGAAATCTTTGGCAAGGGATGCAAAGAAAAACAGCAAAGAGTTCTTTACTGATGTAAACTCTAGAAGGAAGGGGATGAATCAGATTGGTCCACTTGATATCGATGGGTCAACTGTTGATGATCCTGCTCAGGTAGCTAACAAACTAAATGAATATTTTGCATCGACATTCACACATAAGGAGTTATTCAGCGAGGGGAAAGCCAGAGGTGTATTCAACTCTAGCAGTAAGCTAGAGAATCTTGTAATAACTGAGAGTAAAATGGAGGAGAAATTGTTGAAGATAAACACAAGAAAGGCACCCGGGGTGGATGGGATCTATCCAGTTATATTAAAGGAGGCAGCAAAGGAAGTAAGGAAACCCTTAGCCATAATTATGAGAGCTTCCTTGGACTCAGGGGAGGTACCCACAGACTGGAGATGTGCAAATGTCACCCCAATTCACAAAGGAGGATCAAAGGCTGACACAAGTAATTATAGACCTGTGAGTTTAACTTCTATTCCAGGAAAATTAATGGAGGCACTAGTTAAAGAAGCACTGCAGGATCATTTAGACAAGACTTCAGCTATAGCTCGGACACAGCATGGTTTTGTTAAGGGGAAGTCTTGCCTGACCAATTTGATTGGATACTATGATTCAGTCACAAAGGAACTGGATGCAGGGAATAACTTTGATATTATATACTTGGATCTTAGAAAGGCTTTTGATACTGTTGCACAAGGAAGACTGCTGCACAAATTGGAGCAGTGTGACATTGGAGGCAAATTGCTGCTATGGATAAAGGGGTGGTTGAGGGGGAGGAGACAGAGAGTGGTAATCAATGGACACTGCTCGTCGTGGACTAATGTTATTAGTGGAGTCCCTCAGGGCTCAGTGTTGGGTCCATTATTGTTTTCTGTATTCATAAATGATATTGATGAGGGTATATCAAGCTTAATGTCGAAGTTTGCAGACGATACAAAGGTAGGCAGGGTTGTCAAGGACACTACTGACACTATGCTGCTGCAACAGGATCTGGAAAGGTTGAGCAGATGGGCTTAGAGGTGGCAAATGAAGTTTAACATTGACAAATGTAAAGTACTACACATGGGAAACAGCAACCCCAGAGCAACGTATCAACTCTGTGGTACTACACTGACAGTGGTAGAGAATGAAAGGGACCTGGGGGTGGTTGTGCAGGCAAATATGAAGTTCTCTGAGCAGTGCAGACGGGCTGCAAGAGTAGCTCATGGTGTATTGTCAATGATATATAGGAATTTTTCTAGCAGGGATAAGGAGGTGATTATTCCCTTGTATAAGGCAATGGTCAGGCCACACCTAGAGTACTGTATACAGGTCTGGAGGCCTCATTTCAAGAAGGATGTAGAGCTGCGGGAACGAGTACAGAGAAGGGCAACAAGATTAGTGAATGGAACAAAGGGGTGCTCTTATGAAGAAAGGCTTAAGTTTTGCAAATTACAGTGTCTGGAGACTAGGCACCAGCGAGGTGATCTTATAGAGGTGTATAAAGCCTTGAATGGTTTGAGCATGCTCAATGCTGATGGGATTCTTCCTCTCGCTCAGAATAATCACCTGAGAGGGCATAAATTCAAACTGGGGGAAAGACAGTTGTAGAACAGATGTGGGAAAATTTTCCTTTAGCCAGCGGGTGGTTGAATTCTGGAACCAACTTCCACCTGTTGTAAAAGTTGACAGCTTAAATAAATTCAAGGGAGAACCGCACAAACTTCTGGAGTGAATGGATAGGTGAAATGGGAGGGGTTTTTTGGCTGATGCTGTATAAGCTTGCTTTCTTGCATCATATGCCTCTACTAATGCTAATTATCACTCCTGCAATATTCATTTTGTCCTTTTTTATTTCTTTTTTTTTTTTGCATTGCAAGCCTCCCTAGCCTCAAAAATTAACATGAGGTATTTGCTTTATGTTCATTGTCTTGAATTTTTTCTATTTTTTTTAGGGTAATAAAGGAAATATATATATATAAACCTTAATAAAATAAATTTCTGTTTATTCTCGAGTAGGCCAAGGATAGAAAAGCTTATATAATCATTGTGACTGCATACCTTCATTCAAAATTCAAACATGAAGTTTGAATGAAGCTATGCTGAATAGTGTTCTTAAAAAATTGTAGTGAAGACCACTTTAGTTTGTAATACTGTCTTAATACCAAATTTATTACTAATTATTACTACCATATTAATAATGATGTTTCTTCATATAAACTTACAATCCTTCCATCTCCACTTCCCAAGTCAAGAATGTTCCCCTTCCTTCCACAAAGCATTTTTAAAACATTATTAACCTGGGAATTTGTTGCAGGAACATATGGAAGGCAGAATCTTCGTAAAGCAGGTAGCAGGAAAGGCACGCAAACTGTTACCATGCCTATTGTAACTGAACTAATAATTCCAGTTATTATTACACCAAAATGTTTTGTTTCTTCTGAATGATTTCTTGCTGTCATTTTTTCATATAACCTAAAAATCAAAAATGAGGAAAATTAATACTACTTAGTAAAATAAAAATGCATAGCACAGAGAATTTACTATTTAATTTTTTTTTTTTTTTCAATGTGAACAAACATTTTAATTCACATGATCTGTCAATATTTGCTAAACTGTAACTATATAAATATGAAACTACAGCATTCTGGAGCCAAATGTGGTGGCGGTCGGTCACCCCAAATGGCTGCTATCTGCAGAGGGAAAAGTATTGTTTCACCCATCTGGTGGTTCTAAATATAAACATGAAGCAGTTTTGAATGTCTGTTTCATTTTTGATATACTGGGTTGGCATTGTAAGTTTGGTGTCATTAAACATGTAATATATATAACTATTGACAATCATATAGTGCTATGTGGCCCAGTTATCAACAGTCTTTGATTCATATCAGCATTAATAGTGGAAACAGATCCAAGCTTATATAGTATCAGTCTAAAAAAAAAAAAAAAACAACACTTCCAACATCACTTGTCCATCCTTTATTATAATAATTTGTCCAATTCTTCCTCATATTTATTCCAACAACCTACTTCCACAACACCAGACGAAAGTTTCTTCTAACAATCAACTGCCTATGGGCTGAAAGCAAATTTCCACTCATCAGTCTTACAACCATCCTTCCTCAATTTAAATTTATGCCTTCTCATGTGTGCTGCCTGAGCAAGTGGAAGCATGCCATCAGCATTTAGTTTGCTCAATCTATTCAGGGACTTAAAACACCCCAATCAGACCTCCTTATAGGTGCCTAGTCTTAAGAAACTGCAATTTACAAATTGAAGACTTTCCTGGTAAGAGCAACCTTTTGTTCTTTCTGAATAATCTCATTGCCTTTCTCTGCACCTGTTCCAAAAGAACCATGTCCTTCCTAAAATGACACGTCAAGACCTGTATGCAGTATTCAAGATGTGGCCTAACCATCAGCTTATACAGCAGAATGATTAGCTTCTTATCACTGCTAGCAAAATTATTGCATATCACCAACAAACTCTATGAGTTGTCATAGCAGCATGTCTGAATTGCTTAGAAAAATTCACATCTAACCTCACAATAACCCCTCCAGCTCTTTGTTGTTCTCCATTAACTTGAGTGTAGTGCCACGCAAAATGTTATTTTGGGATTAGAGCTCTCCATATACAGTACTGTACTCTGTATTTGTCAATGTTAAGCTTTAATTCCATTTCTCAGAACCAGATGCCTATTTTCTTTCTAAATCTACTTGCAGTAGCATATCCTGATTAGTCACTAACCACCCAAACAACCAATTTGTATCATCTGAAAACTTTAGCATTAGCGGGGGCATTCGATGCAGGAAAGCAAGCTTAGGCAGCATTACTCAAAAAAAAAAACGCTCCCATTTCACCCCTCCATTTGTTCCAAATGCCGGACCATCTCAGCCTTTATTTAGGCTATTAGCTTCCACAACAAAAGATGGAAGCCTGTTCCACCAATCAACTACTCGCTGGCTAAAGGCAAATTTCCGCACATCTATTCTACAACTATCTTTCCTCAATTTGAAATTGTGCCCCCTCAGGTTCTTAGTGTGAGCAAGAGGAAGAATCCCCTCAGCATTCAGTTTGCTCAACCCATTCAAGGCCTTATACACCTCAATCAGATCACCTCGCAGGTACCTACTCTCCAGCCATTGCAATTTGCAGAACTTAGGCCTTTCTTGGTAAGAGCACCCCTTTCTTCCCCTCACCAATCTTCTTGGCATTCTTTGTTTTTTTTTTTTTTTTTATGTGAACTCCAAACACGAGAGGTATTAGAACCTATAGTACTTAGTACCGTGCTTAGGTTCGAGGTTGAGAAGACGAAAGAAGATATTTGTTGACATTGGACTTGAACTTCTGTAGATTGTAATTTTCAGGAAATGTATGAAGGAAGGTTGTTCCAGAAGACGGCAGTTGAATGAATAAATGAGGAAGATGAAAAGTTGGTTCTGTGGGTTTGAAGTTGGACAGTAAATGGATGTTGGCTGGTGGCGGCACGGGTTTGGACTGTTTTGAAAGAGAGAGCGGGAATTATAGAAGCCAGTTCGGAAGAACAGTGCCCATGGAAATATCTGTAGAAGAGGCATGCAGCAGAAACAATACGTCTATGAGAAAACGAGTGGAGAGACTCTGTTAGAGATGAATCATTAATTAACCTAACTGCCCTCTTCTGAATGGAATCAAGAAGCCTGAAAGGGGTTTTGGGGACACCACCCCAGATGTGGGAACAATATTCCATAGTAGGGTGGATCTGCGATTTATACAGAGTGAGCAGCTGTTTGGAAGAAAAGTAACGCCGAGAGCGAAAACCAAGTTTTTTAGATGCAGAGGAAGCAATATTTGTAATGTGCTTGTGCCAAGAGAGATTAGAAGTCAGGGTAATCCCCAAAAGAGATATATCATTTTGCCAAGAAATCAGAGTGTCACTAAAGATAAGCATAGGAGCAGAAGAATCCTTTTTGCGAGATATAAGACAAGACTGAGTTTTAGTAGGGCTGAAATCAACTAAGTTGTCTTTGCCCCACTGGAGAATTACCTGAAGATCGGCATTTAAGGAATTGGTAGCAGATTTTCGAGAAGTTGAAGCTGATTGAGCAGGACAAGGTTTCTCAAAATGGAAAGTTGAATGCAATGTGCTATCATCGGCAAAACTATGGATAGGATTTCCAGTCAATGGAAGAAGGTCATTGATATACAAAAGGAATAGAGTGGGGGAACGAACTGAACCTTGGGGGACACCGGCATTAGTGGAGAAGTTATGAGGCAGAGAGCCATCTACCATCACCCTCAGTGAGCGATCAGAGAGAAAACTGGATAACCAATTACTAAAAACAGTTGGCAAACCATAAGATGGAAGCTTGTTTAGAAGACCTTTATGCCAAACACGATCAAAAGCCTTTGAGATGTCAAGAGCAACTACTTGTGTTTCACCGAACCTTTCCATTGAATTTGTCCATAAATTAGCATTAGCATTAGTAGAGGCATTTGATGCAAGAAAGCAAGCTTATGCAGCATCAGCCAAAAAAAAAAAAAAAAAAAGTAACATAAATAAATAAAAATAACCACTTCCACTTCACCCCTCTGTTCGTTCGAAATACCTGTCCAGCTGAGCCTTAAACTTATTTAGGCTGTCAACTTCCACGACAAGGGATGGAAGTCTGTTCCACCTACCAACCACCCGCTGGCTAAAGGCAAATTTCCGCACATCTATCCTACATCTGTCTTTCCTCAATTTGAATTTATGCCCTCTCAGGTGATTATTCTGAGCAAGAGAAAGAATCCCATCAGCATTGAGCATGCTCAAACCATTCAAGGCTTTGAACACCTCTATCAGATCATCTCGCTGGTGCCTAGTTTCCAGACACTGTAATTCGCAAAACTTAAGCCTTTCTTCGTAAGAGCACCCCTTTGTCCCATTCACCAATCTTGTTGCCCTTCTCTGTACTCGTTCCAGCAGCTCTACATCCTTCTTAAAATGAGGCCTCCAGACCTGTATACAGTACTCTAGGTGTGTCCTGACCATTGCCTTATACAAGGGAATAATCACCTCCTTATCCCTGCTAGAAAAATTCCTATATATCATTGACAATACACCATGAACTACTCTTGCAGCCCGTCTGCACTGCTCAGAGAACTTCATATCTGCCTGCACAACCACCCCCAGGTCCCTTTCATTCTCTACCACTGTCAGTGTAGTACCACAGAGTTGATACGTTGCTCTCGGGTTGCTGTTTCCCATATGTAGTACTTTACATTTGTCAATGTTAAACTTCATTTGCCACCTCGAAGCCCATCTGCTCAACCTTTCCAAATCCTGTTGCAGCAGCATAGTGTCAGTAGTGTCCTTGACAACCCGGCCAACCTTCGTATCGTCTGCAAACTTGGACATTAAGCTTGATATACCATCATCAATATAATTTATAAATACAGAAAACAATAAAGGACCCAATACTGAACCCTGAGGGACTCCACTAATAACATTAGTCCACGATGAGCAGTGTCCACTGATTACCACTCTCTGTCTTCTCCCCCTCAACCACCCCTTTATCCATAGCAGCAATTTGCCTCCGATGCCACACCGCTCCAATTTGTGCAGCAGTCTTCCATGTGCAACAGTATCAAAAGCCTTTCTAAGATCCAAGTATATAATATCAAAGTTATTCCCCGCATCCAGTTCTTTTGTGACTGCATCATAGTATCCAATGAAATTGGTCAGGCAAGACTTCCCCTTGCTGTGTCCTAGCTATAACAAAACCATGCTGTGTCCTAGCTATAACTGAAGTCTTGTCTAGATGATCCTGCAGTGCTTCTTTAACCAGTGCCTCCATTAATTTTCCGGGAACAGAAGTTAAACTCACAGGTCTATAATTACTTGTCACAGGTCTATAATCACAGGTCTATAATTAAATGGGTAAGATAAGCCAGAATATCACCAGTAGATCGACACTGACAGAATCCATACTGGCAATCTTTGATCAGATGGAAGTTAAAGAGTTAGCGGTTAATTGAATATCACCAGTGGATCGACACTGACAGAATCCATACTGGCAATCTTTGATCAGACGGAAGTTAAAGAGTTAGCGGTTAATTGATTTCTCCATTACTTTAGAAAGAGTAGAAGTAATTGCAATGGGACGATAATTGGATGGGAGGGATTTGTCACCGTTTTTAGGAACTGGCTGGATATGAGCGAATTTCTAAGCAGAAGGAAAAACACCTTTGGAACAAGAAAGTGAAAAAAGGCGGCAAAGAATAGGAGTAAGTTCAGGAGCACAGGTTTTGAGAACAAGTGGAGAAATACCATCAGGACCTGGGGCTATCTTAGCATCAAGATTCATCAAAATCCTTCTGATATCCTTTTGATGGAAGACCACAGGAGGCATTGAATGGAGCGTGCTAGGAATGGTGGGAGGTGTTTTACCAAGATCATTAATACATGAGCTGGAAGAAAAATGGGATGCTAGTAGGTCAGCTTTATCCTTGGCTGAAGTGACAACAGAACCATCTGGTTTGGACACGGGTGGGAGCAGAGATGGGCAAAAGTTGCGGCCAACAGCTTTGGCAAGAGACCAGAATGGTTGGCTACCATTAGGGCAAGAAGCAAGTTTTCTACTCTTAGCCTGTTCAAACTCTAGTTTGGACTGAATAATAACTGCTTTACAATTGTTGCGAGCTTTGGTGTAGGCAGAAAATGAAACTGAAGAATTAGAAACAAGCCAATTACGATATGCAACATTCTTCACTTGAACAGCCTTAGCACATTTATTGGAAAACCAAGGTTTAGATAAGGGACGAGATTTTAAAGTGGAGTGTGGGATAAAGGATTCCATTCCTGCAAGATTAATTTCACTGACACGATCTGAGCAAACGTTGATATCAGAAGTTTTGAAACAGTAATCCGACCAAGAAAAAGAAGAAAAGAAGTCTCGCAGGTCATCCCATTTTGCATTCTTGTAATGCCAAACAACACGAGGTTGGGAATAGCTGTGAGATAAAGATTCCATTGGAGAAGAGACAATCACCAAGTTGTGACCTGAAGTGCCTAAAGTACCTCTCACTTCGACCGTGTACTTAGAAGGGTTGTTTGTGATAAAAAGATCAAGCGTATTGGCTGTATGATTAGGATTGTCCGGTAAATGAACAATCTGTGCTAGGTCATTAGTAATTGCAAAAGCCTCAGCATCTCGACCTGTTGGGTCGGTGTTACTAGAAAACTGAAGCCAGCTGGAGTTGTGAACATTAAAATCACCAAGGAAAATTACCTCACTGTTAGGATAGTTGGACTGGAGAAAGTCAAGTTGCAAAGAGAGGAAGTCAAAGAGCTCCAAGTGATTAGTGGAGTTGGGAGAACGGTAGAGACAATAGATGAATTTGATACAATGAGGTAGAGAGATTTTAAGCCAGAGAAGATCAAAGAGAGGAGATTCCAAAATGCCAAGTCTCTGACAGGGAATATCAGAACGGACATATGCACAAGTACCACCTTTGAGGCGAAAGGAATCATACAGTGAATAATGTGGGCCTCTGAGATGAGCAGTAGCTGAATCAACCGATAACTGAGATTCTGTCAGAAAAAGTACATGGGGTTTGGCAGACTGCAAGTGGAAATGGACATCGTTGAGATTAGAATTCACACCACGTATATTTGTGAAATGAATTAGGAAGTCCTTGGGAGGTTTAGATCTTTTCGCAGATAAGCTTGCTCTATTAGTTTGACAATTCATGGTGTATTCAATAGTAAGAAAAAGTGGGTGGGACATGCTGTATGAAGTAATGAAATTTTTGGATATGGCGTACACGTGTCTTAACTATTACTGCAGTCTTGTCTAGATGATCCTGCAATGCTTCTTTAACCAGCTATTCCATTATTTTCCCCGGAACACAAGTTAAACTAACAGGTCTGTAGTTACTTGTGTTAACTTTTGAACCCACTTTGTGAATTGGTGATACATTTGCACACCTCCAGTCCATGGAGACCTCCACTGAGTCCAAGGAAACTGCCATAATTACTTGTTCTAGCAACTCTACATCCTTCCTAAAATGAGGACTCCAGGCCTGTACACAGTACTCTAGGTGTGGCCTGACTATTGCCTTGGTTAACAGGATAATCACCTCCCTGTCCCTGTTAGCAAAATTCCTATATATCATTGACAAGACTCCATAAATTGCCCTGGCAGCCCATCTGCACTGCTCAGTGAACTTCATATTTGACTGCACAATTACCCCCAGATCTTTTTCACTTTACACTTTAGTGGAAGTGGGTTTTTTTTTTTTTTTTTTTTTTGGCTGATGCTGCATAAGCTTGCTTTCTTGCATCAAATGCCTCTACTAATGCTAATGCTAATGCTAATAAAATCACTCTCTTCCGTTAACACACACTTGTACACTTCCTTGAGCGTAGTGTCACAGAGTTGGTATGTTTCTCTTGGGTTATCGTTACCCATATGCAGTACTTTGCATATATCAATGTTAAACTTCAATTGCCACTTCTCAGCCCATTTTCCCAACTTATCTAGATCCAGTTGAAGTAGCATACTGTCTTTACTGTAGTTAACAACCCTGCCATCCTCTGTATCTTTTTAAACTTGGATATTAAACCTGATATTTTTACTGTAGTTAACAACCCTGCCAACCTCTGTATCTTTTTAAACTTGGATATTAAACCTGATATACCTTCATAAATATCATTTATAAATATACAAAACAACAATGGGCCCAACACCGAACCCTGGAGAACTCCACTAATATTTGTCCACAAAGAGCAGTGTCCATTGATTACCACTCTCTGTTGTCTCCCACTCAACCATCCCTTTATCCATTGTAGCAACTTACCCTTAATGCCATAACTCTCCAATTTGTACAGCAGTCTTCCATGTGCAACGGTATCAAAAGCTTTCCTGAAATCCAAGTATATGATATCAAAATTATTTTTGACATTCAGTTCCTTTGTGACACACATAGTATCCAATCTAATTGGTCAGAAAAGACCTCCCTTTAACTAACCTATGCTGTGTGTTAACTATTACTGCAGTCTTGTCTAGATGATCCTGCAATGCTTCTTTAACCAGCTATTCCATTATTTTCCCCAGAACACAAGTTAAACTAACAGGTCTGTAGTTACTTGTGTCACCTTTTGAACCCACTTTGTGAATTGGTGATACATTTGCACACTTCCAGTCCATGGGGACCTCCCCTGAGTCCAAGGAAACTCCCATAATTATGGCTAAGGGTTTGCTTACTTCCTTTCTGCCACCTTTAATATAACTGGATAGATCCCCACCCCAGGTGCCTTCCTTATGTTAACTTCAATTTCTCCTCCACTTTGCGCTCAGTTATTACAAAATCACTTAGCGCCCTGTTAGCGTTTAATAAACTTCTGGCACTCCCCTCATTGAATGACTCCTCGTGTGTGAATGTAGATGCAAAATACTCATTCAGTTTATCAGCTACCTGAGAATGATCATCAATAGTCAACCCATCTATGTTAAGCAGTCCAATCTGATTCATCCCTTTCCTTCAAGAATTTACATAAGTAAAGAACTCTTTGCTGTTTTTCTTTGCATCCTTTGCCAAAGATTTCTCATAATCTGCCTTTGTCTGCCTAACCTCCTTTGCGACTTGATTACAGACTAGTTTATACCTACCATAGGCTTCTGTGTCACCTGATACTTTATATGCATCCAATACATTCTTCTTCTCTGCCACAAGCCTCATTAATTCATCTGACATCCATTTAAGCTAAACCTTGAACAGTATTTCTTAGTTAGAATGAAAAGCCTAGTAGCCTCCAAAATTAAGTCCCTGAAGGCTTCCCATTTAGCATTAGCATTAATTAGCATTAGCATTAGCATTAGCAGAGGCATATGATGCAAGAAAGCAAGCTTATTCAGCATCAGCCAAAAAAAAAAAAAAAAAAAACACCACTCCCATTTCACCCCTCCGTTCGTTCGAAATACCTGTCCAGTTGAGCTTTAAATTTGTTTAGGCTATCAACTTCAACAACAAGTGATGGAAGTCGGTTCCACCAACCAACCACCCGCTGGCCAAAGGCAAATTTCCGCACATCTATCCGACATCCGTCCTTCCTCAATTTGAATTTATGCCCTCTGAGGTGATTATTCTGAGAAAGATGAAGAATCCCATTGGCATTGAGCATGCTCAAACCATTCAAAGCCTTATACACCTCTATCAGATCACCTCGCCGGTGCCTAGTCTCCAGACTCTGTAATTTGCAAAACTTAAGCCTTTCTTCGTAAGAGCAACCCTTTGTTCCATTTACTAATCTTGTTGCCCTTCTCTGTACCCGTTCCAGCAGCTCTACATCCTTCTTGAAATGAGGCCTCCAGACCTGTATACAGTACTCAAGATGTGGCCTTACCACTGCCTTATACAAGGGAATAATCACCTCCTTATCCCTGCTAGAAAAATTCCTGTATATCATTGACAAGACACCATGCGCTACTCTTGCAGCTCGTCTGCACTGCTCAGAGAACTTCATATCTGCCTGCACAATTACCCCCAGGTCCTTTTCATTCTCCACCACTGTCAGTGTAGTACCGCAGAGTTGATACGTTGCTCTGGGGTTACTGTTTCCCATATGCAGCACTTTACATTTGTCGATGTTAAACCTCATTTGCCACCTCTCAGCCCATCTGTTCAACCTTTCCAGATCCTGTTGCAGCAGCATAGCGTCAGTATTGTCCTTAACGACCCTGCCAACCTTTGTATCATCTGCAAACTTGGACATTAAACTTGATATCCCATCATCAATATCATTCATAAACACTGAAAACAACAACGGACCCAACACTGAACCTTGAGGAACTCCACTAATAACATTAGTCCACGTTGAGCAGTGTCCATTGATTACCACTCTCTGTCTTCTGCCACTCAACCATCCCCTTATCCATAGCAGCAATTTGCCTCCAATGCCACACTGCTCCAATTTGTGCAGCAGTCTTCCATGTGCAACAGTATCAAAAGCCTTTCTAAGATCCAAATATATAATATCAAAGTTATTCCCTGCATCCAGTTCTTTTGTGACTACATCATAGTATCCAATCAAATTGGTCAGGCAAGACCTGCCCTTAACAAAACCATGCTGCGTCTGAGCTATAACTGAATTCTTGTCTAGATGATCCTGCAGTGCTTCTTTAACCAGTGCCTCCATTAATTTACCTGGAACAGAAGTTAAACTAACAGGTCTATAATTACTTGTGTCAGCCTTTGATCCTCCTTTGTGAATTGGGGTTACATTTGCACATCTCCAGTCTATGGGCACCTCCCCTGAGTCCAAAGAAGCTCTCATAATTATGGCTAGGGGTTTGCATACTTCCTTTGCTGCCTCCTTTAATATAACTGGATAGATCCCATCCACCCCAGGTGCCTTTTTTATGTTTATCCTCAACAATCTCTCCTCCACTTTCCTCTCAGTTATTACAAAATCATCCAGCTCACTGCCAATGTTTACTTTACCTACATCATTCTCCTTCCTGAATAACTCCTCATGCGTGAATGTAGATGCAAAATACTCGTTTAGATTGTTAGCCACCTGAGCAGGATCCTCAACTGTTGAACCATCAATATCCAGTGGACCAATCTGATTCATCCCTTTCCTTTTCGAGTTCAAGTATGTAAAAAACTCTTTTCTGTTTTTCTTTGCATCCTTTGCCAAGGATTTTTCATAGTCTGCCTTTGCCTGCCTAATCTCCTTTGTGACTTGGTTACAGACCAACTTATATCTATCATAGGCTTCCATGTCACCCATTAATTTGTATGTATCCCATGCATTTTTCTTCTCTGCCACATGTCTCATTAGTTCATCTGACAACCATTTAGGCCTAAACCTTGAACAATATTTCTTAGTTGGTATGTAAAGCCTGGTAGCCTCCAAGATTAGTTCCTTGAATGCTTCCCATTTTGAGTTTGCTGTTGGTAACATCATCAGTTGGTCCCACTGTATAGAATTTAAATACTGTCTCAGACCATCATAGTCGCCTTTACGAAAACAAAAACCCTTCCCTTTACCTCTGATGGTAGTTACCTCCTTGAGTAAATCCCACTTCAACACACTGTGATCACTGCCACCTAGTGGTTCATTTACCTGCAGATTCTTAATGCATGAAGAATCACTACTGATAATCAGATCAAGAGTATTGCTCCCTCTTGTTGCCTCACGAACATGCTGATGTAGAAAACAATCATCCAATAAATCCACAAAAGCCTTGCTAGTGTGCGAGTGACCAACCCACAAATTCCAGTCAATATCTGGGAAATTAAAGTCCCCCATTATAAGACTCTCAGATTTACTGGCCCACTCTATTTCCCTGTACAATATCTTATTATACTCATCAGAGTCATTAGGCCTATAGCACACTCCTACTCTCAATTTTGATTTCCCTATGCTTATGTCGCACCAAACTGACTCGACACTGCCCTGTCCATCGATGTCGACTGGCTTCACTTCCTTGGACTTTATGTGTTTCTTAATTAATAGCATAACCCCTCCTCCCCTCCTGTCCTGTCTATCCTTTCTATACACATTGTATTCCCCAAATTCCAGTTCCGCATTACTTATATCTGTGTGACACCACGTCTCTGATATCCCAACAATATCTGCCTTTGATGTTTTGAGCAATACCTCAAATTCATCAAATTTATTTACCAAACTCCTAGCATTGGTGTACACGCAGGTATACATGCACCTGTTTCTATTCTTAGCTACCCTAACACAACCCATGTGTTTACTTGTACCGCAATGACTACCAGCAGTCTCTGAAATATCCTGCATCTTGTTTTTCAGACTTCTGCTCATTTCAATAGAAGCAGTGCAAGAATCACTTCCACCTCTGCCAGTGGCTACTGTTAATCTATTAGTCCTTGTATCCCCCCCAACTAGCAGTTTTCCGACCCACCTAACACTGCCTCGACAGAATTCAACATTGGTAACATCATCAGTTGACCTTCTGTACAGAATTTAAAAACTGTCTGAGACAACTATAGTCACCTTTATGAAAGCAAAAGCTTTTCCCTTTAGCCTTGATGGTCGTTACATCTTTAAGTAATTCCCAGATCAGTACATTGTGATCACTGTCACCCAGTGGTTCCTTTATCTGCAAATTCTTAATGCATGAATAATCACTGCTGATAATCAGATCAAGAGTATTACTTCCTCTGGTTGCCTCTCGAACATGTTGCTTCAGAAAAGTCATCCAATAAATTCAAAAAAGTCTTGCTAGTGTTCGAATGACCAACCCACAAGTTCCACTCATCTGGAAAGTTAAAATTCCCCATTATAAGACATTCTGATTTATTGGCCCACTCTATTTCTGTGCACAATTGTTCATTATACTCATCAGATTCATTAGGCCTATAACACACACACCTACTCTCATTTTTCCTTTGCCAGTGCTTATTTCACACCAAACAGACTCAACACTGCATTATCCATCAACATCATTTGGATGCACTTCCTTAGATTTTATGTGTTTCTTAACTAACAGCATAACCCCTCCTCCCTTCCTGTCCTATCTATCCTTCCAGTACACATTGTACTCCCCAAATTCCAATTCTGCACTGCTTATATCTGTGTGACACCATGTCTCTGATATCCCAACAATATCTGCCTTTGATGTCTTGACTACTACTTAAAGCTCATCAAATTTATTAACTATACTCCTAGCATTGGTGTACATGCAAATATACATGCACCTCTTCCTACTCTTAATTACCCTAACACAGCCCATGTATTCACTTGTTCCACTATGACTCCCACCAGTCCCAGAAATCTCCATAGCCTTGCTTTCCAGGCTGCTGCTCATTCTAATAGAAGCAATGCAAGAATCACTTTTGCCTCTGCCTGTGGCCACTGTTAATCTTTTAGTCTGTGTATCCCTCCCCCAAGCTGACAGTTTTCCAACTCACCTGACACTGCCTCAATAGCATCAGCAGCAAATATTCTTATGGGGTACACTTAAATATAAAGGGTACCCCATCCCTGTAGAAGCAGTCTCTCCTCTCAACAAGCACAGATCAGGCTGAGAAAAATTCTACCCCTTGAGCGTTGCACAATCTCTCCAGAGCTGAATTGATCGACAATGCTCTCATCATATACTCCCTCCTATTGTGTCTGAGCAGGATTGCAGACACTTTCACACTTTCAACCCTAACTCGCGACTTTTTTTCAACATTGACTTGTACTTGTTGAGTAAATCTGCAGATCTCTTACTCTTAATGTCATTGGTTCCAACGTGTATTTAACCCCAGGGGCTCACATCTGGTGAGTATGGGCTTGACAAACCCAGGATCCTGAGCTGGATATCATCATTCTTCTCTTTCTTGGTGATTCCTTTCTACTTCTCTCTCTCTCTCTCTCTCTCTCTCTCTCTCTCTCTCTCTCTCTCTCGCAGGGTAACTCGGGAATTTTTTTTTTTTTGGGTGGTGCAGCATAAGTCTCAGGCTTCCTTGCACCATATGGCTAATAATAATAATAATAATAATAAAAAAAACAACACCTTTTGTGCCCTTAAAAGATGATATCTGCTCAACATCATCAACTTTTGTCCCTGGCAGACATACCCTGGTCCTGTTCCACCTATCCTTCTTGCACAGTATATTCCCCGTCTCCCTGACAATAGTCACCAACAATTACTAGTTCCTTTGGGACTAGCGCATTCTGCCTTGGAGATTACCTCTGTTTTGCCTGATGCAGAGGAGTGAGCTCAGCTGGACTGCTGAGAGCTTGATGGGGGCCCTCATATTAATTTCTTTGAGGGCATTTACCCTACACCTCAAGCTCTCATACACGCCCATCAGAACACTGAGTTGGTGCCTAATTTCTTGACACTTTATACACCTAGAACACATAAAGGCATCCTCCTTGGCTAGATCATGTCCTGTTTTAGACAGGTCGCCAAACATTTCACATTTTGCACATTTTTTGAGATTGTGATGTATTGGAGAATCGCCCCCTTCGTTTCTCCCCCGAGTCACAGTACTCTCACTAGTCTGTGATATTTGTTTCGCAGCTCTAGTCTGGGTCATGATTTCCATTGAAATACAACTTAATTAACAATGAATTTTAATAAGACTAATATTATTTTTGATTCATTGATAATACTATAATATGCTAACAGATTCCTAATACAGTGCTTTGTATTATGCCATCTAGTTTTACTTTATACCTTACGCTATCAGTTTGAGATATATATACCTAAACTTAAACATTAAGCCTGATATTCTTTCATCGGTATCATTAATAAGTATTGGCAACAACTCTAGTGAACTCCGCGAATAACATTATTCCAAGAAGAACAGAGCCTAGTAATAACTACTCTCTGTATTCTCCCAATCAACCAACCAATGTTCGCTGAGGTTGTCACAGACATTATCTCAGATATGCCAGACAAGCTGTACTTGCTACCTAGGAATCTAAAACACTGATGGAACTGATATTCGGGTGACATTCAAGTCAAGTGGACTAATTTCGGCCAAGTCTGGATGGTCTGTGACAGTCAAATCCTCTGCTTGCACCTTCACGATGGTGGGATTATTAGAAATCCTGGTATAACCTCCATGCACAAACACACTGTGGGTGACCACCAAGGTGTGAACCAACGTAAGCAAGGGTCGAGGTGTGGTGCCCACACAACATGGAGTATTACCGCTCCTCTGTGTTACCAGGCAATACTAGGTAATAGATGACATTCATCAACCAGTGCAATACCACCACTTTGCTTATTGGAGGCTTGAAGTGGTGGAACCCACGTTTAATCTCCAGAGCTAAGTTCTGGTCAATCCTTCCCCATCTCTTCCATTGTGCAGTATGACTGATGACTTTTTGATTTATGATGAACATCACGGGAAGATCCAATCTTCCTTACATTTCGAGGGTACAGCTCTAAAACAGTGTTCGCAGGTCGGCCACTAGTTAGTACACCAGACTGAACATATTGGTAACTCTTTAGGAGGCTTCCGGATCAGCTAGTGAATAATGCTAGTGAATAATCTTGCTATCTCTACTCTGCCAGATAATGACTGGAGGGAGTCCAAGTAGTGTGTATGCAGGGGAAATGTCGAGGATCTGGGTGTATTCTTACCATGTGTACGTCATATCCAAAAATTTCATTCCTTCATATGGCATGTCCCCCCCCCCCACTTTTTCTTACTATTGAATACACCCTGAATTGTCAAACTAATAGAGTAAGCTTATCTGCAAAAAGATCTAAACCTCCCATACACTTCCTAGTTCAGATCACAAATATACATGGTCTCAATTCTAATCTCAATGATGTCCATTTCCATTTGCAGTCTGCCAAACCCCGTGTATTTTTTCAGACAGAATCTCAGTTATCAGTTGATTCAACTACTGCTCATCTCATTTTCCCAAATTATTCGCTGTATGATTCCTTTCGCCTCAAAGGTGGTACTTGTGCATATGTCCATTCCTATATTCCCTGTCAGAGACTTGATAATTTGGAATCTCCTCTTTTTGATCTTCTCTGGTTTAAAATCTCTTTACTTCATTCTGTCAAATTCATCTGTTGTCTCTACCATTCTCCGAACTCCACTAATCACTTGGAGCCCTTTGACTTCCTCTCTTTGCAACTTGACTTTCTCCAGTCCAACTTTCCTAACAGTGAGGTAAATTTCCTTGGAGATTTTAATGTTCCCAACTGTAGCTGGCTTCCGTTTTCTACTCACACCGACCCAGCTGGTGGAGATGCTGAGACTTTTGCAATTACTAATGACCTAGCACAGATTGTTCATTTACCTACAAGAATACTGGACAAATCTAACCATACAGCCAACATGCTTAATCTTTTTCTCACTAACAACGCTTCTAAGTACACAGTCGATGTGAGTGGACTTTTAGGCACCTCAGATCACAACTTGGTGATTGTCTCTTCTCCAATGGAGCCTTTATCTCTCAGCTATTCCCAACCTCGTATTGTTTGGCATTACAAGAATGCAAAATGAGATGAACTGCGAGACTTCTTTTCTTCTTTTCCTTGGTCGGATTACTGTTTCAAAACTTCTGATGTCTACGTTTGCTCAAATCGTGTCAGTGAAATTATTCTTGTAGGAATGGAATCCTTTATTCCACACTCCACTTTAAAATCTCGTCCTTTATCTAAACCTTGGTTTTCCAATAAATGTGCTAAGGCTGTTCAAGAGAAGAACAATGCATATCGTAATTGGCTTGTTTCTAATTCTTCAGTTTCAGTTTCTGCCTACACCAAAGCTCGCAACAATTGTAAAGCAATTATTAATCAGTCCAAACTAGATTTTGAATAGGCTAAGAGTATAAAACTTGCTTCTTGCCTAATGGTAACTGACTGCAACTGCTCCCACCTCTGGGAGCAGAGATGGGCAGAGATGAGCATCTCTGCTTACAAAGGAACTGCATCCAGTTCCTTTGTGGGCAGAGATAAGCATCTAATCATATTGCTCAGACAAGACTTCCCCTTAACAAAACCATGCTGTGTCCGAACTCATATAACTGTAGCCTTGTCTAGATGATCCTGCAGTGTTCAGTGACTCCAATATTTTCCCTGGAACAGAAGTTAAACTAACAGGTCTGTAATTACTCGTCAACCTTTGATCCCCTTTTGTGAATTGGGGATACATTTGCACATCTCTAGTCTATACAGTGAGACTAACTAGTGATGTTACCAACTGCAAATTCCAAATGGGAAACATTCATGGAATTAATCTTGGAAGCTACTAGGCTTTTTGTATAAGAAATAAGAAATACTGTTCAAGGTATAGGCCTAAATGGATGTCAGTTGAACTAATGAAACTTGTGGCAGAGTAAAAAAATGCATGGGATGCATCTAAATTATCAAGCAACACAGAAGCCAATGGCAGATATACACTAGTCTGTAATCAAGTCACAAAGGAGGTTAGGCAAGCAAAGGCAGATTATGATAAATCTTTGGCAAAGGATGAAAAGAAAAACAGCAAAGATTTCTTTATTTATATAAACTCTAGAAGGAAGAGGATAAATCAGATTGTCTACTTCACATTGATGGTTTGACTGTTGATGATCTTGCTCAGGTAGCTGACAAACTGAATGAGTATTTTGCATCTACATTCACACATGAAGAATTTTCTAGGGAAATAAAGGCCAGAAGTTTACCAAACTCTAACAGGGAGCTAAATGATTTTGAATTAACTGAGAGGAAAGTGGAAGGGGAAATTGTTGCAATTAAACATAAGAAAGGCACCTGGGGTGGATAAGATCTATCCTATTATATTAAGGAAGGCAGTGAGGAAGTAGTAAGCAAACCCATAGCCATAATTAAGAGAGCATCCTTGGATTCTGGGAGGTCCCTACAGATTGGAAAAATGCAAATGTATTGCTAATTTCCAAAGGGGATCAAAGGGTGACCCAGATAATTATAGATGTTAGTTTAACTTCTATTCCAGAGAAAATAATGGAATGACTGGTTAAAGAAGTAATGCAGGTTCATCTAGACAAGACTGCAATTATAATTCAGAAACAACATGGCTTTGTTAAGGGGAAATCTTTCCTGACCAATTTGATTGGATACTATGATGTGGCCACAAAGGAACTTGGATTTGAGGAAAGCTAGTGATACTGTTGCACATAAAACACATAGTGATACTGTTGCATATAAAACACATAGTGATACTGTTGCACATAAAACACATAGTGATACTGTTGCACATAAAACACATAGTGATACTGTTGCATATAAGAGCAAGTTGCTGCTATGGATAAAGCAATAGTAGTAATTGGCAGATGATGCAAGAAAACAACCTTATATAGCATCAGCCAAAAAAACACAGTTCACCCATTTGTAACCTCCAAGAATTTGTCTAGTTCTGCCTTGAATCTATTGAACCCATCTACTTCCACAACAACTGATGGAAGCCTGTTCCAACAATCAACCACCCGCTGGCTGAAGGCAAACTTACGCACTAGGCTTTAAACACCTCCATCAGATTTTCCTGCAGATGCCTAGTTTCAAGAAGCTGTAATTTGTAGAACTGAAACCTTTCAACATAAGAGCCCCCTTTTGTCCCCTTCAAGAATCTGGTTGCCCTTCTCTGCACCCATTCCAGCAGATCTACATCCTTCCTAAAGTGAGGCCTCCATTCCTGTATACAGTACTCAAGATGTGGCCTAACCATGGCCTTATACAAAGGGATAACCACCTCCTTACCCCTGCTAGCAAAGTTTCTATATATCGTTGACAAAGACCCATGAGCTGTTCTGGCAGCATGTCTGCACTGCCCAGAGAATTTCATGTATGACTGCACAATTACCCCCAGGTCTTTTTCATTCTCCAATACCCTGAGTGCAGTGCCACACACTTGATAATTTACACTGGGGTTACTGCTACTCATCTGCAGTACCTTGCATTTGTCAATGTTAAACTTCAACTGCCATTTCTTAGCCCATGAATCCAATTTTCCTAGATCTTATTGCAGTAGCTCACCCTGATTGACTGTTATTAACCACCCTGCCAACCTTTGTATCATCTGTAAACTTAGACATTAAGTCTGATATACCTTCATCAATATTGTTGGTAAATATTGAAAATGACAATTGTTTCAGCATGGAACTTCACTAATATTAGCCCACGAAGAACAGTGCTCATTGTTAACCACTCTCTCTTCTTCCACTTAATCTTCCCTTCATCCATAGCAGTAACTTGCCCTTAATAACACATTCCTCCAGTTTGTTCAGCAGTCTTATGCGTGAACAGTATCAAAATTCTTCCTGAAATCCAAGTACATGATGTCAAAATTATTTTTTGCATCCAGTTCTTTGGTTACTACAGCACAGTTACCTATCAGATTGGTTAGACGAGGATGCCTCTTGACAAATCTATGCTGTGATTGCAGTATAGTTGCATGCCTGTTTCTAATGGTCCTACATTAGAAAATGGGAAGCATTCAAAAAATTAATCTTGGGAGCTACTAGACTTTTCATACCAACAAAGAAATATTGTTCAAGATTTAGGCCTAAATGGATGTCAGAAGAACTAATTAGACATGTGACAGAGAAGAAAAATGCATGGGATACACATAAATTAACATGTGACACAGAAGCCTATGATAGATATAAGCTGATCTGTAACCAAGTTGCAAAGGAGATTAGGCAGGCGAAGGCAGATTACGAGAAATCTTTGGCAAAGGATGCAAAGAAAAACAGCAAAGAATTCTTTACTTGTGTAAACTCTAGAAGGAAAGGGATGAATCAGTTTCGTCCACTTGATATCGATGGTTCAACTGTTGATGATCCTGCTCAGGTAGCAACAAACAAAATGAATATTTTGCAGAGGAGTTATTCAGGGAGGGGAATGCCAGAGCATAGGTTTGTTAAGGGGAAGTCTCATCTGACTAATTTGATTAGATACTATGTAGTCACAAAGGAACTGGATGCAAAGAATAACTTTGATATCATATATTTGCATCTTAGAAAAGACTTTGATACTGTTGCACATGGAAGAATGCTGCACAAACTGGAGCAGTGTGGCATTGGATGTAAATTGCTGCTATGGATAAAGGGATGGTTGAGTTGGAGAAGACAGAGAGTGGTAATCAATGGACACTGCTCTTCGTGGACTAATGTTTTTAGTGCAGTCCCTCAGGGTTATGTTGGGTCCATTGTTGTTTTCTGTATTTATAAATGATAATGATGATGGTATATCAGGCTTAATGTCCAAGTTTGCAGGCAATACGAAGGTTGGCAGGGTTGTTAATGACACTAATGACAGTACACTGCTGCAACAGGATCTAGAAAAGTTGAGCAGATGGGCTGAGAGGTGGCAAATGAAGTTTAACCTTGACAAATGTAAAGTACTACATATGGGAAGCAGTAATCCCAGATAACATATCAACTCTGTAGTTCCACACTTACAGTGGTAGAGAATGAAAAGGATCTGGGGATAATTGTGCAGGCAGATATGAAGTTTTCTGAGCAGTGCAGACAGCCTGCAAGAGTAGCTCAAATTCCAAGGCAGATCCCTCTGCTGATTCCCTTATTTTCTATCTTTTCGCTCCCTTTCCATTTCCCATACTTCTCCTTTTGTCTTTCTCTTCTCATGTCTCTAATTGGGTTTTCCTGGATCATTGCCCTGGGTTGACCTAGCATGAGCTAATAGTAGACCCTGGCCGACTCCTTGTGGCGGGCATGAGGGTAGGACCTGGTCACCACAACACAGCAGCAACATCTTTACACACCCAACAATACTACATATAAATGGCCGGTTTTGGCATAAGCTTCAACACAAGAAGTACAATAGCGGCTAATGGGGGAAACCCTGGGGTCCGCACAACAACACATGAATGTCTCTGTGTGATGCTACACTCGGAGTAGTGGAAAATGAAAAAGACCTTGGGGTATGCAGTCCAATATAAGGTACTCTAAACAGTGCAGACAGGCTGCCAGGACAGCTCATAGGGCTTTTTTTAAATGATATACAGTAATTTTGCTAGCAGAGATAAGGAGGTGATTATACCATTGAATAAGGCAATGGGATAATCACCTCCTTATCCCTGCATCTTGACTACTGCATACAGATCTGGAGGCCTCATTTCAGGAAGGATGTAGAGCTGCTGGAATAGGTATAGAGAAGGGCATTGAGATGGTCAGGGGAACAAAAGGGTGCTCTTACCAAGGATCTGCTGCATGCCTTTTCTACAGATACTTCCATGGGCACTTTCTTCTGAATTGTCTTCTATAATTCCTGCTCTCTCTTTCAAAACAGTCCGAACACATGCCACCACCAGCCAACGTCCATTTACTGTCCAACTTCAAACTCACAGAACAAACTTTTCATCTTCCTCGTTTATTCATTCAACTGGCATTTTCTGGAACAACCTTCCTTCATATGTATTTCCTGAAAATTACAGTGTACAGAAGTTCAAGTCTAATGTCAACAAATATCTTCTTTCATCTTCTCAATATCCAATGGCAGGAGCAGCAGTGCGTAGCACACACTTCTTGATTAGACTGGGGTTCGAGCCCATGACCACCAAATACTGAGGATGCAGAAAGGTCAGGGAATGACCACCACATATCCCCAGAGCAATATGGCCTTAGTTGCTAATGCTCCTAAAAACCAAATAACTAACTAACTAACTTAACTAACTCAACCTCCAACCTAAGCACGGTACTAAGTACTATAGGTTCTAATACCCCTCGTGTTTGAGGTTTTCATAAAAAAAAAAAAAAAAAAAGGCTTGTTTTGAACCCTCAATCTTTGATCCTATAAAGGTGATAAATCATATATCATTCACAAAGCCGCAATGAGTCAATTTTTAAATGTGAAAGTAACTATTATTTAGCATTTCTAGTGGCAAATGAGCATAGAAGCAAACTTATATGGCATCAGCCAAAAAAAAAAAAATTTCTCCACATCCTTAGTCTATCCCCTCTAATAATTTGTCTAATCCTTCCTTAAATTTATTCCAACTACCCACTTCCACTATATCAGACAGAAGTCTCTCCAACAATCAATTACTCCCTGGCTGAAAGCAAATTTTCACACATCTCTCCAGTAAACATCCTTTTTCAATTTCAGTTTATGTCCCCTGTGTTTATCATCTGAAAAACAGGCGGGATACATCAGCAACACACTCCATGTAAAGCATTAAACACTTCAATCAGGTCTTCTTGCTGGTGTCTTGCCTGCAGAACTTTCTTTTTAAGAGTACCCTTCTGTGTCCCTCACTAGTCTGTTAAGTAATGGCACAGCAGACTGTTCCACGCCCTTGCCCATAAGAAGAGGAGGGAGAGAATTACATCTAAAAAAATTTGAGCAATTCAAAATTTTTAATGGCCCTAAAAATATCTTTCACTGCAAAAAATACTTTTAGGATTAGTAAAAATTCAGTGCAGATTGTTTTGTAGCTTGGGCTTGTTACTGCTATAGATGTACAGTCTTGATATTTAGAAATCAGTTTCACTAATACATAAAGTTTTCTGCATTTCAAGCTGCATGTAAAGGATGGGTAAAACTCCAGATTAGGGTACCCCATCAAACATGGCGGCTAGCAAAACAGTGAGATTGACAAGTTATGACTCCATCCACTGTGCTAGATTGATATGCCTAGGGTGTTCTCCCACTTGCCTTTGTTTTTTGGATCGTGAACTCATTTTCCGATTCAAAAACAGCGGGATGGGGAAATAAACACCCTACCTAAGCTAAGCACTCCCTCCTTGACAACACAAAACAATCAGAAAGAAATGCCTCCACAATAATCACCCAAACACAGAACTTGACCATCAATCACAGCACTGAGTGGGAAGTGCCTTCACCTGTCAATCACCGCTGTCTTTCCTCACTTTCATCAGGCGCCTCTGTAGCCAGGTGGGCAGGAGTGGCAGTGCGTAGCACACGCTTCTTGATGTAGACCGGGGTTTGAGCCCGTGACCACCAAATACGGAGGATGCGGAAAGGTCATTCCCTGACCTTTCCGCATCCACCACATATCCCCGGAGCAATATGGCCTTAGTTGCTAATGCTCCTAAAAACCAAATAACAAACAAACTTTCATCAGTGTACCCTATACTGAATTCAGCCAAAGGATGATATTTCCCTGGGCATTTGAAAGTTATATGGTACAAAAATTGAATAATGTATAATCTTTCCAGTAATATTGCCAGTTTTTTTGCCTTTTGATTGCATAATTGGTTCTTATAAAAATTGTTCCTTAGAATCAGTTATGTAATCAAAAGGTTTTACAATAATTTTAATAGACATTTAAAATTATATTAAAATTTACTAAATTTACAGTTAAACTTGATTATAATCTTTGGATTCCTGATTGTTCAAACATCTAAGCTAAATGAATTTCTGAATAGTTATATAACATGATTTTAAAATTTTCAATCAGCTGTAAAGCCCTGGGCCATTGCCAAAACTGTGATTCATGATTCTTGTTTTGCTTCTCTGCACCCATTCCAACTTGATCACTTGCTTCCTAAAACAAGATTTCCAGACCTGTACAAGCAATATAACTATTGCCTTATGGAACAAGATAATCACTTCTTTGTCCCTGTTGGCAAACCTTTTGTATACCACTGATAGAATTCTATGGGCTGTCCTAGCAGCCTGTGTGCACTATTCAGAGAACTTCATGGTGGAATGCACAATTACCATCTGTTTTTCGTTTTACACAACCTTGAATGTAGGTACCAAATAACTGCTACATTTGCACAAATGATTAATTGACATTCTAATTCATATTACATGCACAATAATAGCTGGCTGCTGAACCAGCAGTGTTGTGGATAAGTTTCATATATATTTTTATTACTTTGGGTTATTATTATTATTATTATCATTAGCCACATGGTGCAAGGAAGCCTGAGGCTTATACTGCACCTGCCAAAAAAAATTTTTTTTTTTAACCCTGAGAGAGAGAGAGAAAACAAGGGTCAGAAGTAAAAGGGAATCACCAAGAAAAAGAAGAATGATTAGCATTAGCATTAGTAGAGGCATTTGATGCAAGAAAGCAAGCTTATGCAGCATCAGCCAAAAAAAAAAAAAAAAAAACCCACTTCCACTTCACCCCTCTGTTCGTTCAAAATACCTGTCCAGCTGAGCCTTAAACTTATTTAGGCTATCAACCTCCACCACAAGGGATGGCAGTCTGTTCCACCAACCAACCACCCGCTGGCTAAAGGCAAATTTCCGCACGTCTATCCTACATCTGTCTTTCCTCAATTTGAATTTATGCCCTCTCAGGTGATTTTTCTGAGCTAGAGGAAGAATCCCATCAGCATTGAGCATGCTTAAACCATTCAAGGCTTTATACACCTCTATCGGATCACCTCGCTGGTGCCTAGTCTCCAGACACTGTAATTTGCAAAACTTAAGCTTTCTTCGTAAGAGCACCCCTTTGTTCCATTCACTAATCTTGTTGCCCTTCTCTGTACTCGTTCCAGCAGCTCTACATCCTTCTTGAAATGAGGCCTCCAGACCTGTATACAGTACTCTAGGTGTGGCCTGATCATTGCCTTATACAATGGAATAATCACCTCCTTATCCCTGCTGGAAAAATTCCTGTATATCATTGACAATACTCCATGAGCTATTATATCCAGCTCAGGACCCTGGGTGTTCCAAGCCCATACTCACCAGATGTGAGCACCTGGGGTCATTTATGTAATTAAATCCATACTGATGGGCAGGTTCACACATTCCCCAACTATTACAAATATCATGCTCTGACTGATTACATACTGTAACTACTGAACTGGAACCTCATTTTGACCTTATCAACCTACACGGCATTTTACATCCATTATCTCACACAACTCGTTCACAGAATCCGGCATGCCCCCGAGTAAAGTGAAATAACTTGTGGAGGGAATGGTTGAGTGAATTTTTTTTTTTTTTTGGCTGATGCTACATAAGCTCATACGCTTGTTTTCTTGCATCACATGCCTCTATTCTTCGTGTTGTAGAAGTATACTAAATGAGCAATCATAGTACAAATCTTAACATTTATAACACGTATTCTCAAATATCACTGAATACGCTCTACTTCTCAAAAAACATTTATTACTACATTAAATCATTACAATAGTACCTTAAATCGTTAGGTCAACTTGTATATTTTCATCGCAGAGTACTAATACATCTACTATGTGGTTTTCATAGCTTTGAATTACGTGTGAATATGGGTGGGTCCCAGGTAGGGATTAAAGGTGCTGTAGTCCTTCTGATCTGAATAATGTGGATTTGTTTTGCTGTTACACGATATTAAAAGCTTAATTGATGATTTCCCGAAACACTACTTTAGTTCCTAACGGCTTTTAGTCCACCTGTCTTATAAAATTCTCGCATAGCCCTTGCGCTGAGCCTCAATTTAGTGGTTTTCGTACTTGATAGAACATATATACCAAATATTGAAAAGTTCGTGTTTATATCAGGTATATTGCAAAGTAAACTAATTTCTCAAAAACATTAATTAAACATTTAAAAAATTCGCAGTATAAATACAAAATATTACTACCTAGTGTCAATATTTCGTTAGATATTTGCTAATAGATGGCGCAAAGTAAGGCGTTCATGTAATATATAAATCGCAAGCACGCAATTTTTCTTTGATCAAGGTGTTGTTAATGTCTCTGTGTGCTGAGTAAGTTTTGCTAGCATACATTAACCTAACCAGCTATTTAATACATTGGATTATTCTGCTGTTCTTCATCAGTTAGTTCTCAGCAGAACCTTTGTAAATGTCGTTAAAAAAAGAACTAACTGTTGGGAATTAACAACTCCTGTGATCCAAATAGAGAAAAGTAACTTTCCTTGCTCTAGGAAACCGATCAAAATATTTCTGGTGAAGAGCCACAATGAGCTGATGCTTTGGATTTGTTCTTGAGCACATGTTTATCGTGTTACTGGTGATATTTTATTGGTCGGCTTAATTTTACAATCTCATAGTAAAGATAGCTGAGTACATTTTGCCATAGTCATAAGGGCCATGGTCAAGTACAAAGCTTACAGTTCAATTGAAACATTCAGTTTTTTGCCATTTCTTTGCTAGTTTGCATGCAATTAGGTTGTTAAATATAGTCATATTTCATATATGTTTTCACGTAAATCTGTTTGGAATATAATTTCCCCATCTTCAGAAATTGAGGTCTTTGGTTGCGTCTGTGATAAACAATCAGATGTAATAATGGTGCGTGAAAGCATAAATACACTATTATTATTATTAGCCATATGGTGCAATGAAGCCCGAGACTTATGCTGCACCAGCCAAAAAAAAAAAAATTACCCTGAGAGAAGTAGAAAGGAATCGCCAAGAAAGAGAAGAATGATGATATTCAGCTCAGGACCCTGGGTTTGCCAAGCCCATACTCGCCAGATGTGAGCCCCTAATGTTACACTAATGTCGGGAAAAAATAAGGGGAAGGATGTGTTACAGCCCTCATTTTAATCATCAGTTGGAATTAGAGACTACCTATCAGATGTATTTATTAACAAGATTATTTCTCCCCTAAGTGATAGCAAAAAAAGTTTCTTTTTTATTTTTATATAAACTTAAAATTATCTACTTTTGTTTCATTGCAAAAAATGTAATTAGAAAACAATGCAGGAAGAAGTACAAACAATGAGTAGAGAGAGTAATCTCCAAACGGTTGTTGATAATTAGGCATGCTTAGAAATAATACTGTATTCAGAATTAAACTGAGTCACCAAGTGACATCACTTGTTTATCCATGTACTTGTTTGTACCTGCTCTTATTTCTGAAAATTGCAATGCTCAGTTTGTTTGTACAAGCTGAGCACTGAAATAGTCAACATAATTTCTAAAATGCTAAGATATAATCCCAGGGGCTCACATCTGGTGAGTATGGGTTTGCCACACCCAGGGTCCTGAGCTAGATATCATTATTCTTCTCTTTCTTGGTGATTCCCTTCTACTTCTCTCTCTCCGAGTGAGTCAATTTTTTTTTTTTTTTTGGCTGGTGCAGCATAAACCTCAGGCTTCCTTGCACCATATGGCTAATAATAATATTTTAACACTCATAAAACCCATGCACCAAGGAGTTGAAACCTGATTGTTAGTGGATTTTTATTCATGCCATAATGTCATTTGCAGATAGCAAGGTTTCCCCCAGAAACTGGGAATTTTCGTTCACCAAACAGACAAATCGACCATAGAACACACACAATTAACAGACATAAGATGTAGTATGGCATATGAATTTAATTATTCAGTTGGCCTAAATATAATAGTTTTGTCATTTGCATTTAAATAGTCAATCAATCAAAAAGAAAAAAAGATAAAACTTTAGTTTACGGTAGCCCATGGCCAACGGTCGATTTTTGCTTGAATCCCTCCCAAAGTCACTTAAAAACCTAACCTTTTTTTTTCACTAAACACAAATGAAAGTTAATCAAAAACATGACCCCTCATTATTATTATTATTAGCCATATGGTGCAAGGAAGCCTGAGGCTTATGCTGCACCAGCAAAAAAATTCCCAGGTTACCCTGAGAGAGAGAAGTAGAAAGGAATCGCCAAGAAAGAGAATGATGATATCCAGCTCAGGACTCTGGGTGTGCCAAGCCTATACTCACCAGATGTGAGCCCCTTGGGTAATAATTGTTTTGTTTTTTTCCCCTTCTAATTACAACCATTTTTCTCAGTTCGCATCCTTCATGTAACCTGTTCATCACGTAGCAAAACACGAGGGGTAGCATAAACTATATTTCAACCAACTATATTGTTATTATTAGCCATATGGTGCAAGGAAGCCTGAGGCTTATGCTGCATCAGCCAAAATAAATTTCTGATTTACCCAGAGAGAGAGAGAAGTAGAAGGGAATCACCAAGAAAGAGAAGAATGATGATATCTGGTTCAGGACCCTTGGTGTGCCAAGCCCATACCCACCAGATGTGAGCCCTGAAGTGTTTATTTGGCTGAATAACCTAAATAACTCTTTGTTTCTTATTAAAGAATCTTATTGGACAACCCGGTATTAGTATTATTACGTTTGAAGAATAAAAGTACAAAACAGTGTGTAATTACAGGAATTATAACAGTGAAACATATAACTGGTTTGCCTCTTTCTATGTGTAGCCCATAATTTCCAAAAAAATTAATCTCAAAATTTAATTAAGTTGCATGTGAATTCATTAAAATGAAATGAAATATTTCAACTAATGTTTAGTTAATGGTAAGTAAAAAAAGGGGGGAGGGGAATCTAAGTGTCACTTTTTATAAGCACTATGTTAACCATGCTGGTGAAAAATTTTATTCTACAAAAGTATGTGCAAATAAGTTTTTATCTGTTCAGCATCAAATGTTACTAATTAATAGTTGTAGTGGCATATGATGCAAGAAAGCAAGCGTATAAATAATACATCAGGCAAAAAAAAAAAAAACCACTTCCCACATAACCTGTCCATCTCCAATATTTTGTCTATTCTTGTTTTGTCTAAACTTGAATTTATTCAAACTACCCACTTCCAAAACAACAGATGGAGGGTTTTTTTTTTTTTTATTACTCCAAAACAGCCGAAGCCTTACAGAGGAGGAATATGACAGTAGCAATACAGTAATAATTCTTTTTATAGTCAGTATACAATGTCAGATCTTAATATGCAATGTAAAATCAATTTGCATTTGAGCAAAGCTGGGGTGACAGAGAATTTGTATTTCTAAGCATTTTTGTTATCTTTTCTTGTTTGTTCACAATGAGTAGTTACATTGATTGATTTGTGTTATTATTCTTATAGTTATCCAGTTTTTTTTTTTTTTTTAATTATTTCTTATTATTATCTTTGTTATTTATTATCTTTGTTTATTGAAAAATTTATAGCTAAAATATACCTATTATTATTAAGTTAATTATTTATTTTCATTTTCTAGTTACTTGATTATAAAACCTTTGCAACTCTTTTTTTGATATTGATGTCTTCATCTAGAATATCAATGTTGGATTCATTTATCAATTTTGCAGTTCTGTTGAAGCAATGAAATCTAAGTTGATCAGTTCTGAATGGCTCTTGTGCCAGCATATTGTGTCTTCTCAATGCTCTTGGAGGACAGCTGAAATTGATGAGGTAGAGCAGCTCGGGGACATCCAACTTTTCAGCCACGAGATGCATTAAGAATTTGCAGCCTGCCTCAGCCCTTTTTTGGTAGAGTGGTACCATCCCAAAGTGAATGCACCATTCATCGTAGGATTTTGTGTTCAATTCCAACCTGGATTTGTACATTAGGAATCTGACTATGGATTTCTGAATACATTCCAGTTGTTTTTTAAGAATTTTGGTGTGAGGATTCCAGATTTGTGAGGCATATTCTAGAATTGGGTTGATTATCATTATGCAAGCTGTTTTTATGAGCTGTATGTTGGTAAAGTTGAAGCAGATTCTTTTAAGCAGTCCAAGGGATTTGGAGGCCTTAGCTGTAGTTTTATTTACATGTGTGTTGAAGTTTCCCTTGTCAGAAAACCATACTCCCAAAACTGAAACCTCTTATATTCTCAATAGCTCATGGTTATTAGTTTTACAGGGATAATTAATCTTGTGTTTTTTGTGATAGTCTGCAACAGACATGGTGCAGCATTTGTTTATAAGTTTAGTGTTAGGCCATTGTTTGAAATCCATCAGGTGATAGTGTTCTAGCCCATTTTCCAGTGGTTCACAGTCTTGTGTTGTTAGCATTAGCATTAGTAGAGGCATATGATGCAAGAAAGCAAGCTTATGCAGCATCAGCCAAAAAAAAAAAAAAAAAACCCTTCCACTTCACCCCTCCGTTCATTCAAAATACCTGTCCAGCTGACCCTTAAATTTATTTAGGCTATCAACTTCCACAACAAGGCATGGAAGTCTGTTCCACCAACCAACTGGTGGAACAGACAACCCGCTGGCTAAAGGCAAATTTCCGCACATCTATCCTACATTGTTTTGATAGATAGTTTTGTATATTTTCAAGTCATCTGTGTATGAGAGCACTTTGATGTTAACATGCTGCATACAATCTTGTATGTCATTAATATATATAGCAAAAAGTAGTGGCCCCAGAGGAGAACCCTGTCGAACTCCCCTCTGTATATGGAAAATGGAGGAGTAACTTCCTTCAAAAAGAACCCTGCTTTTCCTGTTGTCATAAAAGTTAGACATAAGTGATAAGGCATTACTTGATAAACCTCTGTGCTTTAATTTGAGGCAAAGCAACTTGTGTGGTACTGAGTCAAAGGCTTTTTGTAGGTCCAGATATATAATGTCTATCTGATTGTTATTATCAAGGCTATGTTTGATGTCATGTTCTATGGAGAGTAGGTTGGTCACTGTTGATCTGCCCATAAGGAAACCATGATGAATGTGGCTGAATTTGTTTTTCATGAAGCAGCAGAGCTGAGAGTAAAGGAGGTTCTCAATGATCTTGCTTAGGGAGTTGGCTTTGAGTATGGGACAAAATGAGGCAGTGTGTCTTTTGCACCCTTTTAAAAAGTGGGGTACTGGTGGTTTCCTTTAATCTTCCGGGGAGTGGTCCCTTTTTGAAAATGGCTTTTATCAGATGTAGAAGTTGTTGCAGGACAACAAAGCAGTGTTTCCAGAGTGCCATGGGGAGACTGTCAGTGTTTGTGTCATAGCTTAATTTGAATTTGTTAAGGGTATTCAATAAAATCTCTAGATTGACTTCAAATTGTGTCAGAGTATCACTGAAGTATGAGGAGGGATGAGAGGTGTTATCCAGCTTACTGCTGTGATCAGCTTTTTCAATATAGATCAGCTTTTTCAACTTCTATAGTTCACTGTAGAAGTTTGCAAATTCATCTAATTGAATGGTCTCCATTTTGTTCATATGTTTGTGGTTTTTATAACCCATTTTCCAATGCTTCCAGAATGGACCCATATCATGCCTGTTTACCGCACCAAACCTATTGGTAACTCTCTAGGAGGCTTCCGGATCAGCTAGCATATAATCTTGCTACCTCTACTCTGCCAGATAGTGACTGGAGGGAGTCCGAGTAGTGTGTATGCGGGGAGCATTGTCGAGGCCACATTATGTCAAGGATCTGGGTATATTCTTACCACATGTATGCCATATCCAAAAATTTCATTACTTCATACAGCATGCCCCACCTACTTTTTCTTACTATGTCAAACTAATAGAGCAAGCTTATCTACGAAAAGATCTAAACCTCCCAAGCACTTCCTATTTCATTTCACAAATATACGTGGTCTCAATTCTAATCTCAACGATGTCCATTTCCACTCGCAGTCTGCCAAACCCCATGTACTTTTTCTGACCGAATCTCAGTTATCGGTTAATTCAACTACTGCTCATCTCAGATGCCCAAATTATTCGCTGTATGATTCCTTTCGCCTCAAAGGTGGTACTTGTGCATATGTCCGTTCTGATATTCCCTGTCAGAGACTTGGCAATTTGGAATCTCCTCTCTTTGATCTTCTCTGGCTTAAAATCTCTCTACCTCATTGTGTCAAATTCATCTGTTGTCTCTACCGTTCTCCCAACTCCACTAATCACTTGGAGCTCTTTGACTTCCTCTCTTTGCAACTTGACTTCCTCTCTTTGCAACTTGACTTTCTCCAGTCCAACTTTCCTAACAGTGAGGTAATTTTCCTTGGCGACTTTAATCTTCACAACTCCAGCTGGCTTCCGTTTTCTAGCAACACCGACGCAGCAGGACGAGGTGCTGAGGCTTTTGCAATTACTAATGACCTAGCACAGATTGTTCATTTACCTACAAGAATACCGGACAATCCTAATCATACAGCCAATACGCTTGATCTTTTTATCACAAACAACCCTTCTAAGTACACGGTCGAAGTGAGAGGTACTTTAGGCACTTCAGGTCACAACTTGGTGATTGTCTCTTCTCCAATGGAATCTTTATCTCACAGCTATTCCCAACCTCGTGTTGTTTGGCATTACAAGAATGCAAAATGGGATGACCTGCGAGACATCTTTACTTCTTTTCCTTGGTCGGATTACTGTTTCAAAATTTCTGATGTCAACGTTTGCTCAGATCGTGCCAGTGAAATTATTCTTGTAGGAATGGAATCCTTTATCCCACACTCCACTTTAAAATCTCGTCCTTTGTCTAAACCTTGGTTTTCCAATAAATGTGCTAAGGCTGTTCAAGAGAAGAATGTTGCATATCGTAATTGGCTTGTTTCTAATTCTTCAGTTTCATTTTCTGCCTACACCAAAGCTCACAACAATTGTAAAGCAGTTATTAATCAGTCCAAACTAGAGTTTGAACAGGCTAAGAGTAGAAAACTTGCTTCTTGCTCTAATGGTAGCCGAGCATTCTGGTCTCTTGCCAGAGCTGTTGGCTGCAACTTTTGCCCATCTCTGCTCCCACCTCTGTCCAAACCAGATGGCTCTGTTGTCACTTCAGCCACGGATAAAGCTGACCTGCTAGCATCCCATTTTTCTTCCATCTCATGTATTAATGATCTTGGTAAAACATCTCCCACCATTCCCAACACGCTCCATTCAATGCCTCCTGTGGTCTTCCGTCAAAAGGATGTCGGAAGGATTTTGACGAATCTTGAGGCTAAGAAAGCTCCAGGTCCCGTTGGTATTTCTCCACTTGTTCTCAAAACCTGTGCTCCTGAACTTACTTCCTATTCTTTGCCGGCTTTTTTCACTTTCTTGTTCCAAAGGTGTTTTTCCTTCTGCTTAGAAATTCGCTCATATCCAGCCAGTTCCTAAAAACGGTGACAAATCCCTCCCATCCAATTATCGTCCCATTGTAATTACTTCTACTCTTTCTAAAGTAATGGAGAAATCAATTAACCGCTAACTCTTTAACTTCCGTCTGATCAAAGATTGCCAGTATGGATTCTGTCAGTGTCGATCCACTGGTGATATTCTGGCTTATCTTACCCATTTATGGACAAATTCAATGGAAAGGTTCGGTGAAACACAAGTAGTTGCTCTTGACATCTCAAAGGCTTTTGATCGTGTTTGGCATAAAGGTCTTCTAAACAAGCTTCCCATCTTATGGTTTGCCAACTGTTTTTAGTAAGTGGTTATCCAGTTTTCTCTCTGATTGCTCACTGAGGGTGATGGTAGATGGCTCTCTGTCTTCTAACTTCTTCACTAATGCCGGTGTCCCCCAAGGTTCAGTTCTTTCCCCCACTCTATTCCTTTTGTATATCAATGACCTTCTTCCATTGACTGGAAATCCTATCCATAGTTTTGCCGATGATAGCACATTGCATTCAACTTTCCATTTTGAGAAACCTTGTCCTGCACAATCAGCTTCAACTTCTCGAAAATCTGCTACCAATTCCTTAAATGCTGATCTTCAGGTAATTCTCCAGTGGGGCAAAGACAACTTAGTTGATTTCAACCCTTATAAAACTCAGTCTTGTCTTATATATCGCAAAAAGGATTCTTCTGCTCCTATGCTTATCTGTAGTGACACTCTGATATCTAGGCAAAATGATATGTCTCTTTTGGGGATTACCCTGACTTCTAATCTCTCTTGGCACAAGCACATTACAAATATTGCTTCCCCTGCATCTAAAAAACTTGGTTTTCTCTTTCGCTCTCGGCGTTACTTTTCTTCCAAACAGCTGCTCACTCTGTTTAAATCGCAAATCCGCCTTGCCATGGAATATTGTTCCCACATCTGGGGTGGTGCCTCCAAAACTTCTATCAGGCTTCTTGATTCCATTCAGAAGAGGGCAGTTAGGTTAATTAATGATTCATCTCTAACAGAGTCTCTCCACTCGCTTTCTCATAGACGTATTGTTTCTTCTGCATGCCTCTTCTACAGATACTTCCATGGGCACTGTTCTTCTGAATTGGCTTCTATAATTCCCACTCTCTCTTTCAAAACAGTCTGAACACGTGCCACCACCAGCCAACATCCATTTACTGCCCAACTTCAAACTCACAGATCCAACTTTTCTTCCTCATCTTTTTCATCTTCCTCATCTTTTCACCTTCCTCATTTATTCATTCAACTGCCGTTTTCTGGAACAACCTTCGTTCATACGTATTTCCTGAAAATTACAATCTAACAGAAGTTCAAGTCCAGTGTCAACAAATATTTCTTTTGTCTTCTCAACCTCCAAACCAAGCACAGTACTAAGTACTATAGGTTCTAATACCTCTCGTGTTTGAAGTTCACATAAAAAAAAAAAAAAAAGATAAGTAATTTTGGTAGGCCAAATTGATATTGTTTTTTATCTGCCTTCTTAGATTGGAGAACTGGATGTAGCTGTCATGTCTGTGTGTTTTTGAATTTGATGAAAATTTGTTGTTTTTTCTTAAGTAATTGAATGATTTCTTTTGAGAACCACACAGGAAATTTGTTAGTGTTTGCCTTTGCATGGCTCTTGGGTGTATAATTTTTGATAATTGGGTCTTAAGTTGTTATACAGCATATCCAGAATTGTATCTGGATCTTGACTCCTAAATAATGGTTGCCAGTTCGCATTTGAGATTTCATTTCTTATTTTGTCCCAGAGGGCTCTCCTAAAATTAAAGGAGCATTGCCTGACTTCATTGATGATATATTTGGTCTTGAGATCAAAGACAAGCAATAAGGCTAGATGATCTGAGTGGAAATAACTGGGAGTATAGTTAATATTTTTGTCCAAATTTGTGAATACTAGGTCAAGGAGTTCCTCTTTTCTGCTGGGGAGTTTGCATTTTTGTTTCAGGTTCAGTCTGAGGAACATATCCTTGAGAAACTGCAATAAGTAGCTATTTTTATTGTTATGGTCTTCCTTGCCCAATCCATACTCAAAGTGAGTGTTAAAGTCACCTAGCACTATTGTTTTGACATCACTCCTGAAGGAGATAAGAATGGGTTCTAGTCCCTTCTCAAGTTTTTTTTAAGGTGGTCTTTTTGACTGGGGGTGGTAAGTAGATTCCTACCAGTTGCACCGTTATGTTGCCAACTTTGGCTTTGATGTAAATTCCCTCAATATCTTCTAGGGAGATGATGTCAGAGATGACAATTTTTTGGTGCAGTAAAATCATTACTCCTCCCCCTTTCTTCTTTTCCCTATCTCTTATGATAATTTGAAAGTTTGAGGGACAAATTTCTGAGTCCAAGATGTCAGGGGTTAGCCAAGTTTCTGTGAGAACTCAGATATCAAAGTCAGAGTGGCTAACCTCTATTTTAAATTTATTGAGCTTCTCAATGATGCTTCTACAATTTTGAAAGTATATATTTATGAAGATTCTTTTATCTTTGTTTCTGCCATGAGTATTATTATTCATTGATTGCTTTCAGCCTTTCCAGGTCATTTTTTTTGTAGAAGGTGTTGTGTGTGATAGGCCTGTAGTCCTTATGTTTTCTGAACCTAAACGCCTGAACTGTAACCCCATCAGGGAAATTATGTTTAGATGTCATAAGTTTTACATCCTTTTGATCAAAGCTGATCTTAAAGGAGGAGTATATTTCAGGATGAAGTGACTTAATTTTCTCAGCTGATATGTTAACTTTTTTTTTTTAATTTTTTAATTTTTTTCTTAAAGTAGCATTCTAGGTCAGCCTCCATGGAGGGTGCCAGCCTGGAGACATGCCACAAAATCTTTTTAGGAACCACTACGAGGTTTCCTCTATCCCTTTTTCCAATGAATCTTATTTTGCTATCATTGGTGTTATTGAGAGAGACATTATCAGTAGTAACCTTGACCTGGTGCATTTTCATTCCATCATCACCCATCCCTTTCCCCTTTCAGTGAGTTTGACTTTGTTTTTATTAGATGTATTCAGAAATACATCGTCAGGAGTGTCACTGGTGTGATTAGGTTTTGAATGTTCATCCTTAGTCTTGTATCTGGGTTGGTTTTTCGGACCCTTTGAAGTTGGGACTGTTGATTGACTGGAGTCATCTGCTGGCTAAATGTAAACCTCTGCATATCTATCCTACAACCATCTTTTCTCAATTTAAATTTGTCCCCTCATATGTATAGTCCAAATAAGAATGGCATCAACATTGAGCTTGCTCAATCCATTCAAAACATTAAACACCAAGTCTCTGGATGCTGCAATTTGCCGAACTGAAACCTTATATGTATAGTCCAAGTAAGAATGGCATCAACATTGAGCTTGCTCAATCCATTCAAAGCATTAAACACCAAGTCTCTGGATGCTGCAATTTGCAGAACTGAAGCCTTTTCTGGTATGAACATCCCTTTGTTTCCCCTCACCAATCTGATTGCCCTTCTCTGTACTCATTCTAGCAAATCTACATCCTTCCTAAAATGAAGCCTCCAGACCTGTATACAGTACTCAAGATATTTATTTACTAGAAGTATAGTAAATAAATTTGATGAATTTGAAGTCTTGGTCAAGACATCAAAGGCGGATATTGTTGGGATAGCAGACACGTGGTGTCACACAGATATAAGCAATGCAGAACTGGAATTTGGGGAGTGCAATGTATACAGAAAGGATAGAAAGGGAGGAGGTGTTATGCTGTTAATTAAGAAAAACATAAAATCAAAAGAAGTGCACCCAGTTGATATAGATGAACAGTGCACTGTCGAGTCAGTTTGGTGTGACATAAGCATTGCGAAAGCAAAAATAAGAGTAGGAGTGTGTTAGGCTTAATGGCCTAATGACTCGAATGAGTACAATGAACAATTGTACAGAGAAATAGAGTGGGCTAGTAAATCGGAATGTCTTATAATGGGGGATTTTAACTTCCCAGATATTGACTGGAACTTGTGGGTTGGTCACTCACACACTAGTCAGACTTTTGTGAATTTATGGGATAATTGTTTTCTGCAGCAGCATGTTCGAGAGGCAACCAGAGAGAGTAATACTATTGATCTGATTATCAGCAGTGATCATTCGTGTATTAAGAATATGCAGATAAAGGAACCACTAGGTGGCAGTGATCACAGTGTACTGATGTGGGATTTACTTAAAGATATAATTACCATCAGGGGTAAAGAAGGAAAGGGTTTTTGCTTCCATAAAGGTGAGTACAGTGGTCTCAGACAGTTTTTAAATTCTGTACAGTGCGATCAACTGACGATGTTACCAAAAGTAAATTCTAAGTGGGCAGCATTCAAGGAATTAATCGTGGATGCTACTAAAAGTTTCATACCTATTAAGAAATATTGTTCAAGGTTTAGGCCTAAATGGTAACCAAATGAAATAATGAGACTTGTGACAGAGAAGAAAAATGCATGGGATGCATATAAATTATCAAGCGACTCAGAAGCCTATGGCAGATATAGGCTAGTCTGTAATCAGGTCACAAAGGAGGTTAGGCAGATCACGAGAAATCTTTGGCAAAAGATGCTAAGAAAAACAGCAAGGATTTTATTTACTTATATAAACTCTAAAATAAAGGAGATGAATCAGATTGGTCCAGTTGATATAAATGGTTCGAATGTTGATGATCCTGCTCAGAGAGCAAACAAACTGAATGAGTATTTTGCATCTACATTCACACATTATGGTTATGAGTTATTATGGTTTGAAAATTCCACAAGGTTATCAGATTGTAGCAGGGTGCTTAATGATTTTGTAATAACTGAGCAAAGTGGAGGAGAAATTGTTGAAGTTAAATGTAAGAAAAGCACCTGGGGTGGATGGGATCTATCCAGTTATATTAAAGGAGGTGGCAAAGCAACTAAGCAAACCCTTAGCCATAATTATGAGAGCATCCTTGGACTCGGGAGGTTCCCACAGGCTGGAGATGTGCAAATGTATTCTCAATTCACAAAGGGGGATCGAAGGGTGATACGAGTAATTACAGACCAGTTAGTTTATCTTTTGTTCCGGGTAAAATAATGGAGTCACTGGTTAAATATGCATTGCAGGATCATCTAGACAAGATTGCAGCAATAATTCAGACACAGCATGGGTTTGTTAAGGGAAAGTCTTGTCTGACAAATTTGATAGGATATTATGATGTGGTTACAAAGGAACTGGATGCAAAAAATAATTTTGATATCATATATTTGGATTTCAGGAAAGCTTTTGACACTGTTGCGCATGGAAGGCTATTGTACAAATCGGAGTAAAATGGTATTTAGGATAAGTTGCTACAATGGATAAAAGGATGGTTAAGTGGGAGAAGACAAAGGTTGGTAATCAATGGGTGCTGCTCTTTGTGGACTAATGTTATTAGTGGAGTCCCACATGGTTCGGTGTTGGGTCCACTGTTGTTTTGTATATTTATCAATGATACTGATGAAGTATATCAGGCTTAATGTTGAAGTTTGCAGATGATATGAAGGTTGGCAGGGTTGTTAATGACAGTAATGGCAGTGTGCTACTGCAATAGGATCTAGATAATTTGGGCAGGTGGGCTAAGAAGTGACAACTGAAGTTTAACCTTGACAAATGCAAAGTACTGCATATGGGTAGAAGTAACCCCAGAAAAACGTACCAACAGTGTAGTACTACACTTAAGGTGGTAGAAAATGAAAAAGACCTGGGAGTAATTGTGCAATACTCCCAAATTATCTAGATCCTACTGCAATAGGATCTAGATAATTTGGGCAGATGGGCTAAGAAGTGACAACTGAAGTTTAACCTTGACAAATGCAAAGTACTGCATATGGGTAGAAGTAACCCCAGAGAAACGTACCAACAGTGTGGTACTACACTTAAGGTGGTAGAAAATGAAAAAGACCTGGGAGTAATTGTGCAGTCGGATATGAAGTTTTCTGAACAATGCAGACAGGCGCCAGGGCAGGTTATGGGTTTCTGTCAATGATATATAGGAATTTTGCTAGCAGGGAAAAGGAGGTGATTGTCCCTCTGTATAAGGCAATGGTCAGGCGATGCCTTGAGTACTGCCTACAGGTCTGGAGGCCTCATTTTAGAAGGATGGAGATTTACTTGAGCGTGGACAGAAAAGGGCAACAAGATTGGTGAGGAGAATGAAGGGATCCTCTTACCAAGAGAGGCTTAAGTTCTGAAAATTGCAGTGGCTGGAGACTAGGTACCTGCACAATGATCTGATTGAGGTGTATAAGGTCTTGAATGGGTTGAGCATGCTGAATTCTGATGGGATCCTTCCACTTGTTCAGATTACGAACCTAAGGGGGCATAAATTCAAATTAAGAAAAGACAGATGTAGAATAGATGTGCGGAAATTTGCCTTTAGCCAGTGGGTGGTTGATTGCTGGAAGTTCCATCTGTCGTGGAAGTTGATAGGTTGAATAAATTTAAGGAGGAACTGGACAGGCGTTTGGAGGGAATGGTGTGATTTTTTTTTTTTTTTTGGCTGATGCTGCATAAGCTCATACACTTGCTTTCTTGCATCACATGCCACTACTACTAGTACAAAAAGGGGTATTACGTTCCAAAAGCTAACAAAAACTCATAATTTTTTATAACTATCGGAAACTTCATTTTTATTTAAAATAGTAATTGTGATACATATATGTCAGAAAATGTGCGTTCATTTAATTTTCTTCCTCTTATTTGCTGCTAAGCACAATCAAGCAAGAACGTTTTCTCTAGTGCAGACTATTGTCGCCTTTTGATCTTTCTTCTGCAGCACCTAGATTTCTGCTATCTTTAATAATCAGTATCCTGGAATTGTTTGCTTTTGTTTGATAGATCTTTGTAAATTGCGTGGTATGGAGCTAAGCATTTCTGATGCTCCCTTTTTAACTGTTCCTTTCGTTCGAAGCATCTGAATTCAAAAAATAAGATTCTAATTTTATTGCTCGGCCAAATTTATGCTTTCCCGAATGCTTTTTAGTGTAAAATTTCGAAGTTCCGAATTATCATCTTCGCTATTATCCTCTGAATTGATTTGGATTACCTCCAAAGCCTTTTCCACCAAATCCTCTTCGCCAGCCCCTTTTTCTGTCAGTAATTCTTGAACGTCTTCAGTAGTAATATCATCAAAACCATCCCCTCCTACCGAATAAGCAAACTCTACAATCGTACCGATTCCGTTTTCTGTCGGTTCGACCATATTTCTGGAATAAACTGATTCAGGCCATACATTTTTCCAACACGCACCTGTTCACGGTGCCTTCGTGGGTAACTCAGTTGGTCGGATCGCCGTCCTCTCCACCGGTTGGAAAAGACTATCACCGGAGGAATTTTTACGGGTCTTTTTCACAAAGTGCCTGAGTTAGTCGGGCGAGGGAAGCATGAATTTTTCTCCCGGAAACTCCGGTTTTTCGTCCAGGAAAAACAGAAACTCCATCTCAGAACATATGCAATTCACAAACAGTATAAAGGATCGACGTCGCCTTAGCTGCCGATGTTCCTAAAAACCAATATAAAAACAAGGTGTTAACGGTTTTACTTCTTTGAGTGATAAAGCTATGATTCTGATACAGTCCACAATTGAAAAACGTTTACATGCCTCCATCACTTCAGTAGATTCAGAATCAATTTTTTCAAAATCTGTTGTAACGATTTTCTGAGTAATGAGTTTTAAAGGTAGTTATAATGCTTTTATCTAATGGCTGAATTAAAGACGTTGTATTAGTTGTAGGAACATTACTTGAACATTTTGGATGACAAATCTTTTGTATGGCCTGGCGCGTTATCCAATAGTAATAAAACTTTTAAATCTCGATGTTTCCCTTTAAGTAAACAATTTAGAAACCATTCTTTAAATAAGACATCAATTAACCCAAATTATGCATAAATTACTTAGGCATAATTTATGACTGGAATTTAATTCACAACAAAGAAATTGTTCCAATACGATTCTTAAGAACAAACTTGAGCATTAGCATTCGTAAAGGTACATGATGCAAGAAAGCAAGCTTATATAGCATGCTTTCATCAGTCTAAATCATCCTTTAAGGGGACAAATTTAAGGTGATATTAAGGTGATATCCTTTAAGGGTGATATTGTTGTATACCTGTCACTAATGATTACAAACCCCCAGAATTCCTTAACAAGTACAAGACAATGCTGAAAAAAAGCCGTGAGTTAGTGTTGATTTTGAAAGTGTTTGCAATTTTGAACAGACACGATAGGAGGGAGTATAAGATAAGAGCTTTGTCGATCAATTCGGCCCTGGAGAGATTGTGCAAGGCTCAATGGGTAGAATTTTTCCCAGCCTGGTCTGTGCTTGTTAACAGGAGAGACTGCTTCTACAGGGATGCGTTACACTAAAAAAGGAAAAGGTGCAAAAATATTTGCTGAGGCTGTCGAGGCAGAGTTAGATGGGTCGGAAAACTGCTAGATTGGGGAGGGTTACACAGACTAATAGATTAACAGTAGCTGCTGGCAGAGGTGAAGGTGATTCTTGCATTACTTCAATTGAAATGCAATTGAGCAGCAGCCTTGAAAGAAAGGCAATGGGAATTTCCAGGACTGCTGGGAGTCACAGTGGAACGAGTAAATATATGGGCTGTGTTAGGGTAACTAAGGTAACTAAGAGTAGTACAGTAACAGGTGAATGTATACTTGTATGTACACCAATGCTAGGAGTATATTTAATAAATTTGATTAGCTTGAAGTGCTAGTCAAGACATCAAAGGCAGATATTGTTGGGCAATCAGAGACATTAGCATTAGCATTAGCATTAGTAGAGGCATTTGATGCAAGAAAGCAAGCTTATGCAGCATCAGCCAAAAAAAAAAAAAAAAAAAAAAAAAAAAAGTAACATAAATAAATAAAAATAACCACTTCCACTTCACCCCTCTGTTCGTTCGAAATACCTGTCCAGCTGAGCCTTAAACTTATTTAGGCTATCAACTTCCACGACAAGGGATGGAAGTCTGTTCCACCCACCAACCACCCGCTGGCTAAAGGCAAATTTCCGCACATCTATCCTACATGGTGTCATACAGACATAAGAAGTGCAGATTTCGAATTTGGTGATTACAATGTGTACAGAAAGAATAGACAGGACAGGAAGGGAGGAGGGATTATGCTGTTAGTTAAGAAAAACATAAAATCTAAGGAAGTGCATCCAACTGATGTCGGTGGGTGGGCAATGCAATGCAATGATGCGTCTGTTTCGTGTGACATAAGCACTGGGAAAGGAAAAATGAGAGTAGATGTGTCTTTTAGACCTAATGAATTTGATGAGTATAGTGAGTAATTGTGCAGAGAAATAGAGTGGGCCAGTAAAATGGAGTGTCTTATAACGGGGGATTTTAATTTCTCGGATATTGACTGGTATTTGTGAGTTGGTCACTCACACATTTGCAAGGCTTTTGTAGATTTATTGGATGATTGTTTTCTACAGCAGCATGTTCGGGAGGCAACTAGAGGGAAGAATACTCGATCTGATTATCAGGAGTGATTCTTCATGCATCAAGAATCTTCAGATAATGGAACCACTAGGTGGCAGTGATCACAGTGTGCTGAAGTGGAATTTACTCAATGGTAACTACCATCAAGAGTAAATGGAAGGGATTTTGCTTTCGTGAAGGTGACTACAGTGGTCTGAGACATTATTTAAATTCTATATGGTGGAATCAACTGATGATGTTACCAACAGCAAATTCGAAATGTGAAGCATTCAAAGAATTAATCTTGGAGGCTACTAGGCTTTTCATACCAACGAAGAAATATTGTTCAAGATTTAGGCCTAAATGGATGTCAGATGAACTAATTAGACGTGTGACAGAAGAAAAATGCAAGGGATACATATAATTTAACATGTGGCAGAGAAGCCTATGATAGATATAAGCTGGTCTGCAACCAAGTTACGAAGGAGGTTAGGCAGGCAAAGGCAGATTACGAGAAATCTTTGGCAAAGGATGCAAAAAAAAACAGCCAAGAGTCCTTTACTTAGGTAAACTCGAAGGAAGTGGATGACTCAGATGATATCGATGGTTCAAGATCATATCGATGGTTCAACTTTTGATGATCTTACTCAGGTAGCTAACAAACTAAGTGAATATTTTGCATCGACATTCTGACATGAGGAATTATTCAGGGAGGGGAACGCCAGAGGTGTATTCAACTCTGGCAGTAAGCTAGATAATCTTCTAATAACTGAGAGTAAACTGGAGGAGAAATTGTGAAGATAAACACAAGAAAGGCACCTGGGGTGAATGGAATCTATCCAGTTTTATAAAAGGAAGTAAGCAAACTCTTAGCCATAATTATGTAAGGTTCCCTGGACTCAGGGGAGGAACCCGTGGACAGGAGATGTGCAAATGTGCCCCAATCCACAAAGGAGGATCACAGAGAGGCACAGGTAATTACCTACCCGTTAGTTTAACTTCTGATCCAGGGAAATTAATGGAGGCACTGGTTAAAGAAGCTTTGCAGGATCTCTAGACAAGACTTGAGTTATAGCTCGGACACAGCATGGGTTTGTTAAGGGGAAGTCCTGCCTGACTAATTCGATTGGATACTATGATGTGGTCACAAAGGAACTGGATGCAAAGAATAACTTTGATATCATATATTTGGATCTTAGGAAAGCCTTTGATACTGTTGCATATGGAAGACTGCTGCACAAATTGGAGCAATGTGGCATTGGAAGCAAATTGCTACTATGGATGAAGGGATGGTTGAGGGGGAGAAGAGAGTGAGTGTGGTAATCAATGGACACTGCTATTAGTTAAGTTATTATTAGTTAATAACTAGTTTATTAGTTAAGTCCTTCTGTTTGATCCATTGTTGTTTTCTGTATTTATAAACGATATTGATGATGATATATCAGGCTTAATGTCCAAGTTTGCAGATGATACGAATGTTGGCCGGGTTGTTAATGATACTAATGACAGTGCACTGCTGCAACAGGATCTAGAAAAGTTGAGCAGATGGGCTGAGAGGTGGCAAATGAAGTTTAAAATTGACAAATGTAAAGTACTACATATGGGAAGAAGTAATCCCAGAATAACGTATCAACTCTGTGGTACCACACTGACAGTGGTAGAGAATGAAAAGGACCTGGGGGTAATTGTGTCGGCAGATATGAAGTGTTCTGAACAGTGCAGAGGTCTGGAAGTGTAGCTCATGGTGTCTTGCCAATGATATACAGGAATTTTTCTAGCAAGGATAAGCAGGTAATTATCCCTTTGTATAAGGCAATGGTCAGGCCATACCTTGAGTACTGTATACAGGTCTCGAGGCCTCATTTTAAGAAAGATGTAAATCTGTTGCAACTAGTACAGAGTAGGGTAACAAGATTAGTGAATGGAACAAAGGGTTGCTCTTACGAAGAAATGCTTAAATTTTGCAAATTACAGTGTGTGGAGACTAGGCACCTGCGACGTGATCTGATTGAGGTGTATAAAGCTTTGAATGGTGTGAGCAGGCTCAACGCAGATAGGATTCTTATTCTTGCTCAGAATAATCGCCTGAGAGGGCATAAATGAAATTGAGGAAAAGCGGTTGTAGGATAGGGGTGCGGAAGTGTGCCTTTTGCCAGTGGCGGTTGATTATCGGAACAAACTGCCATCTGTTGTTGTGGAAGTTGATAGTTTAAATAGATTCAAGGCAGAACTTGACAAACATTTGGAGTGAGTGGATGGGTAAAATGATGTTTTTTTTTTTTTTTTTTTTTTTTGGCGATGTTATATAAGTTTGCTTTCTTGCATCACGTGTCTTTGCTAATGCTAATGCTAAAAAAAAGAGAAAAAAGACCTCATTTCAACCATTCATTCGCTTCTGTCTTGTTCTGCCTTCAATCTCTTTAAGCTATCAACTTCTAGAACGACCGAACGATCCCGTACATCTATCCTATAACTGTCTTTCCTCGATTTATGCCCTCTCAGGCGTTTAATCTGAGCAAGAAATATCATTATTATTATTATTATTATTATTAATCAGTTTATTTCCCAAGAAACCTTGGGTCCCCCTGGGACGGCTCTGTGCCAGAAGGGTGTGAATATTTACAGATTAAGGTGCGAGGAACACATGTACAATAGACAAGAGTACATGTGTGCTCGACCCGAGACATTTACAGGATTAAATATACAAAATATACAGTAATATACAAATATTAAAAAAAAAAAAAAAACACAACAGTCTGTTATGTCCAGGAGCAGGTGAGTATTATAAGTTCATTATCTGGTAGCAGTTCTTGAGGATTTCCTTCCTGTAGGGCTTGTCTTCACAGAACCTCTCAGGGTGGATCCTAAATTTATTGAAGATCCGAAGACAATTGGCTGGAAACATGCTCCTCAGGGAATCAATGCTTGACAGCGTAAGACGTAGAGGGAGACAGGAGTCGGGGTGCTCCCCACTTGCCCTCCTAGGGCCAGAGATTAATGTGGATACCGATGGAACATCAATTCGCCTCGTTATAAGCCGTGCAAGCGTGAAGACATTTTTTGTCATGATGATATGTCTCCAGGGAGTGGTACCCAGATTTGCTTGTAGAATCGATCTGCAGATAGTTAGGGGGTGGCCTACCACCCTGTTCATCCCTCTAAGCAACCAGTACTCTAAACTGAGATACTTCTAAAGGTATGAGGCAGATGACCAAATTTCTGAAGCATAGAGAGGAATCGGCGTAATGCACCTCAGGATGTGCCGAACAAGCAGCGCTGGCTGATGCACACCAATGAGTTCTTGACGCACTACCCAAAGAGCAGCGTACGTCTTCTGCCTCATCCTGGCAAAGTGAGGTTGAAAAGTGAGTCCAACATCCCAGGTGAGGCCAAGATCCGTACGAGAGGTCACCTTTTGCACCGGTTCCCCACTAACAAGGATTTGGATATCATTTTTGACTTTCTTCTTGGTTATCGTCAGTTGCGTTGATTTGGAAGGGATCAGATGGAGCCCAATTGTGGCAAGATAACTTTCCAAGCTTAATATCTGCCTAGAAGCTTGTTGGTTGATATTATCAATTTGATGATTATGATCTGAGCTCACGTAGTACTTCAGATCATCGGCATAAGAGACAAAGTTCGTATTCTGAGCAAGGAAAGGCTCCAAAACTGCTGCAAACAGGGTAGCTGACAGTACACTTCCTTGTGGAATGCCTCTTGAGACGTCAATAGTTACTTGAAAGTCATTGTGGGTCACAGTCAGATGTCTAGGAAGTAAAATAGACTACTTCAAAATTTGAAGTAAGGTATCTGCCAGGCCGAAGTAGTGTTTCAGAATGGTAAAAAAAGCTGGGAGCTGTATTTTGTCATAAGTCGATTTTATGTCGAGGAATATGATATCAATCTGTGATTTGTTGTTAAGGGTGCGCTGAATTCTGAAGAGGGCATCAAGAAGATTGATAGTTGTCGATCTCCTTTGTAGGACAGTATGTAGGTACTTGGGCCTGTGTGCAAAGCAATGCTGGGCAATTGTTGCTGAATTACTTTTTCAAAAATTTTGAGTAAAGGACAACTGATGGATATTAGTCGCAGGTCTTTAGGAGATTTTGGTTTCTTGATCTTTGGAATGGGCTTAACATGGTAGGTTTTTAAAATTGAAGAAACTATTCCAGATTGCAGAATTTGTCTGAAAAGGTGAAGGAGAAGGTCGACTATATATGGGCTGCAAATTTTGATAATAAAGAGTGGGAAACCATCTGGACCTAAAGTAGCTTTGTCGGGTAGTTTATTGATGACATCAATTAGGGTCTCTCTAGTTATTTCTATTTCAGACAAGTGTGCCCTAGGTAACCAGTCCTCCTGAGAGAGAGACAGAGAGAGAGAGAGAGAGAGAGAGAGAGAGAGAGAGAGAGAGAGAGAGAGAGAGAGAGGAATCAGAGTCAGGAAAATCTGCCTGCAGTAAGTTGAACTGTGCCCATTCCTGGACAAGCTTTTTGTCAATGGCTAGATGATGATGATGCAAAAGGATCCTTCTACTACTCTTCAACCTATTGAAAACAGCTTGGTTGAGGACCTGCCTTTTCTTTTTCAAGAAGCAAGCTCTTCCTTTCTTAGAGATGGAACGGTCTGAGGGAAGTTGAGTTTTCTGCCATTTCCGATAGGCCTTCTGCTTCTTGATGAAAGCCATCTTAGTTTCCTTATTGAAACCCCGATTCGACCTGTTATCAATCCTGGTGATTCTGGCTGCACCATGTAGTGCAATTGACTTTGATCAACCGATGAAATACCACCACTTTGCTTATTGGAGACTTGAAGTGGTGAAACCCATGTTTAGTCTCTAGAGCAAAGTAGTAGTAGTAGTAGAAGTAGTGGCATGTGATGCAAGAAAGCAAATGGATGAGCTTATGCAGCATCAGCCAAAAAAAAAAAAAAAATCACACCATTCCCTCCAAATGCCTGTCCAGTTCCTCCTTAAATTTATTCAAGCTATCAACTTCCATAACGACAGATGGAAGTTTGTTCCAGCAATTAACCACCCGCTGGCTAAAGGCAAATTTCCGCACATCTATTCTACATCTGTCTTTTCTTAATTTGAATTTATGCCCCCTTAGGTTCGTAATCTGAACAAGTGGAAGGATCCCATCAGAATTCAGCGTGCTCAATCCATTCAAGGCCTTATATACCTCAATCAGATCACCGCGCAGGTGCCTAGTCTCCAGCCACTGCAATTTGCAGAACTTAAGCCTCTCTTGGTAAGAGGATCCCTTCGTTCCCCTCACCAATCTTGTTTCCGGCATCCCCTTCCCCCATACTTCTCCTTCAACCCATGCACGGTACTAAGTACTATAGGTTTTGATACCTTTCGTGTTTGGGGTTTTCATAGAAAATATTAATTTCAGTTGTTCCGACAAGAGCATAACGGCATCCTCCAACGGCTCAGAATAGAGACGCCCCAGTCAAACCCAATCAAGTATTGGAGAATGATCTCTGGCTTCAGATATTTGGTAGAGAAGGCTATCCTAGGCAATTCAGCGGAATACTCGTCAGGTAACCCAAGGGAATTGCTCGGTAAGGATAGTTTACACGCAATTGGCGTGTGATCAGATTGGAATCGAAAGTTTGCTAGGTAGGAATTTGATATCTTGCAAGTTGTGGAAGATTAGGTCCAGCGCTCGACACGCTCTAGTTGGTTGCAACACTAACCGTGTAAGGTTAAAGGCACGAAGAGTGACCTCAAGGCCCTCAAGAGCATTCCCATGCCTGGGCAGTGGTAAGTTAAAATCACTTGCTACAACAGTTCGAATATTAGGCACTAAGTTGGTTGCTAATCGCATGAGCAGCTAAGCTCTAGAGTCTTCATTGTGGTCTGGAGAAAGGTAAACCAAGCAACATTGGATTTGAAGAAGAAGACTCCTCAGCGTCAGGGAGACTGCCTCAAAGTTGTTTGACTGGCTCACTCGTGTCCTTATTGGCTGGAATCGATCGTTGAACAGGATTTCAACACCTCTGCCTCGCCCGTTAATCCTGTGATTCTCAATGGGATTCACAAGGGGTGTTAAAATGGGCAAGATCAACCTGTCTATCCACCGTTAACCATGTTTCTGTAAGGCAGATGACATCAAACTCATTAAGCAATAGGAGGGTCTGGAGACAACGAAGCTTGATTTTTTGGCTGCGTACATTCTGCATAAACCAAAGAATCTCTCCTTCGTGTGAACCTGGTAGCAAGTCATCCTTTTGTAGCTATGGCTGTTTATCTCGCCTGTATCCGCTGTAAGCGATCGATCTGCTCCTCTCTTGGAACGGCTTTATAAGGGTGCCTACCGGCCAGCAACTACAATCCAGATGATATGCTTTGCATTCGCAGGGCAGGAGATGATAAAGGAAGAATAGGTCGGGTGTCTAGTTTTGATAGCTTTTGCATCTAAGTTGATCCCATGTTCTTGGGCAAAGAGTGCCCTGATATTTTCCGCTTTTGTTGCTGGTCCCAGTCTGGAGACAAAAATTCTCTTTCGGGTCTGGACAGCTGTAATATTATATATTTCCTCAAGACTCCGCGACCGAGGGACCGAGGTAGGTTCAGTAGGAACCGACATATTAGGCTCCTCGCATGGAATTCTGTTACCTTGTGTTTTCACAGTCAAAACACTTTGAGTGCAAGCCATTTGTGGGTTATGCCTGGGAAATTGCGCATGATAGTTAAATTGATCAGAGAGACAGAAGGCAACTGCTTGAGCATAGATCCGCTCATCCCTGTTTAGGCGTGGGGTTTTTCTCATCTCCATCCTGTTGTAACAGTGATGATCCTGGTTCAGAACCTGGCCACCAGGCTTCTCCTGACGTCTTTTGCAAGGTTGGTGCAGACTAGATTCACCAGGAATCTTACACTTGTCCTGGATAAAAGGGCTGTCAGCCTCGAAGGTCGGATCGTGCTGATAGAGAGCGGTGTAAGGGGGATGACTACCCAAAGGGTTCAACATCACGGCCGGGGCTACGATCTGTTCAGTTGTTCTGTCTGCAAAAAGCGGCAAACTGTGCAGATTTTTAAGTTCTCTTGTTCTTTGCTGGACGCGCTCAGTTTGAGTTGGAGGTCTTGGAAGTGCATCATCTGCATCCTGTGAATGCTCCTGAAGTTCCAGATGATCCATCACTGTCGTCTGACTAGAGGGAAAACAGCATTCACTTATAAAGATTTTGAGATCCCTGAGTTATTCATTCATTATGAGCACTTGGTCGAGAATTTCCGTATTTTGGGGTCTGAGTTTTCTATTTTCGTCATTAAGGCAGTCATGAGAGTCGATTATTGGGGACAGAATCTCCCCGAAAGTGATCTTAAATCTTTCAGGGAGGGCATTGATTAGGGACGTGTTGTCCCTTAGAGCGCTTTTAATTGACAAACTATCAAAGGGGCTATTACCTTTGGCAGGAGCGGTATCAAACTCCCTATCCGAAGAAGCAAAGTCTTTCCCAAAGCATAAATTTGAATCTCCAAGTGTTCTCAACGCAGACGACACAATACTACCTTCAATCGAACTGTGCACATCAAGAAGGCCAGGGAGGGTGTTGGATGGGTTTTTTTTCTGCAAGAGTGGTAGTGGATATCTCTTCCTTCGAGATGTCCGCACTTTTTGGGTTACTTGCGTGGCAGGTCCATTTTCTTCTCCGTTGTTTGTTCAGCCTTTTAGCTTTAGGTGGCAGGTCCATTTTCTTCTCCGTTGTTTGTTCAACCTTTTAGCTTTAGGTGGCTGGCAATCACGACAGAAGATTCTACGACACGTAACACAAAGTAATGCCGGAGCCTCGGGTTTGAACCCACATTCGGCACAGGACTTTTGCTGAACGCCCGTCCTATCCTTCATTGTATACAGCTGAATTATAATCGAAGGATCTGAGCTGAAAAAGGGGCGGATGGCACGTCGAGAAAGGCAGTAATCGGGTAGGCGAAAAGGCATGGAGCAACAAAGTTTTGCTGCAATTGGGCAGCTTACTAGCTTGAAGTATAGGCTAAATTCCGGAGATGCACAAATTAAGTAAGTTTTGAAAGGGCAGATGGGCCATCTGAAACCTGTTGATGAGGGGTTCCAGCAAAAGCGGTCATCTAATCGAATACTTGATTGCCAGACAGAAGTAGCCAAAAATGGTGAGATTTAGTTTGCTAAGTTTCCTTCTAACTCGCTTTCAACATGCAAACTCTTAAGCTGAACAGATGGATAAGTCGGTCACAGTTATATATGTCGCACCTTACAAGCGGTTTCAAGAAGAAGAATCCCATCAGCATTGAGCATGCTCAAACCATTCAAGGCCTTATTCAGTTACCCCAATCAGATCACTTTGCAGGTGACTAGTCTCCAGGCACTGCAATTCGCAAAACTTAAGCCTTCGTAAGAGAAATCCTTTATTCCATTCACTAATCTCGTTGCCAATCTCTGTACTTGTTTCAGCAGCACTCCACCCTTCTTAAAATGAGGCCTCCAGACTTGTATACAGTACTGACCATTGCTTTGTACAATGGGATAATCACCTCTTTATCCCTGCTAGAAATATTGCTCTATATCGTTGACAAGACATTATGAGCTACTGTGCAGACCGTCTGCACTACTCAGAAAATTTCATATCTGATAGAACAAATATCCCCATGTCCTTTGAAAAGGCCATGGCTAGCTTGGCCTTTAAGCTTGGCACGTAAGCATAAGAATAGGCGCGCCACAGCGCGCCTATTCTTATGCTTACGTGCTGAGGATGCCACAAACCAACGTTTCAATCAGGAACGAAACCCTACCCAGGAAAAAGTCATTGCTGAAACAGCTAAACCTTGTAGTTTTTCTGCTAGCTGATACTGATACCTGAAAAAGTGAGGAAATAAAGAGTACTGTTATGAATAACCTCAACAATGACTTTAGGAAGACTAGAATTAAAGCGATAAGGAAAACACGAAATATTTGAATTGTTATTGACACGGAAACAAGAGAAGAAGCAAATGAAATAATGCAGAACCCGAAAATCACTATGCTCGGACTTACTACTGTGCTCCCCAAAAGAAAGGGGCCATCAATAATAATTTTTGATTTGAACAAAGATATCATCCCCGTGCAATTAGCTGAAGATTTATACCATCGAAACCTGCAGAGTATCCTACCTAATCAAGACAGGCACTACCTAATCAACCCAAAATACTCTACTAAATCTAAGGTTGGAGAAAATGTCAACTGGATTGTTGAATTACCACCTCCAGCATGGCAAGTCTTAAGTAACCAGAGGAGGATCTACGTAAACTGCAGCAGCGACCGATTCCGGTAACACATAGCTGTACCTAAATGTTACAAATGCTGAAAGTTTGGTCATACCTTCCACACTTGTACCCAGACTGTCGCTACCTGCGACCACTGTTCTGAGAAGGGTCATGATTTCAATTCTCGCCCCAACAAAGTGGCCATGCCTGTCTGTGCCAACTGCTAAAGTTTCAAGTTGGGTCATGCCCACTCCATTCGGGACATCAAGGCCAAGCGTATCCAAAAAACGAGAATTTATTATGGGGACCCGCACTAAAAAGTATAATGTTGGAGTGCTTAAAATTTTCCATGGGCAGCTGTTGCAGTCCGTAACCACGATATAACAGTAATGAAGATTTCCCAACTTTACACAGCCTGGGCAGTAAGCGCCCATATTATCAACTCTATGGGGTCGTTTTATGTAGTTGCCCTCTATTGTCAGGCCGGGGGTAGATATTGCTTTTGTAATTAGATGTCTTACAAATGTTTTAAATATCTTACCAAACGAAAAGATTAACATTGGGGAAGATGTGAATTGCTGGTCCCCAGCATGGCATAGTACGACGCCAGACAGACAGGGAAACAGGAGGGCCAACGACTTGAAGAGTTTCTCTCAAATTCAGTAATAGCCATCCTCAATCAGCCGCATAACTTACCAAACTTCTGCAACACTCTCTGGTAGTCCACGATTGAGATCACTTTGGCCACCAGAAACATAGCAGGCAATCTTACTGGCCGGAGGATCCAGGATTCGTTTACTATTTCTGACCATCGAGATGATAACTTACCAGCCCACAAGCCCACTAAACAGACTTCCTATATCGAGACAAATTCTTCATCGCTTATGCAATGAACAAAGCAAACTGGGAACTCTTCAAGGACTATCTGACTACTTCTCCAAGAGAGGTACTATCAGAACTGTACCAACTGCATAATACCGAAATACTACAACGACGAATAACTACAATGATTACCAAAGCAAGAAACGCTGCAATAAAAAGGAAGTGTCCCATACCGGGAGCCTTGCCCTGATTGTTCGCCGAATTGCAGAGACTGCATAAAGTAGTCAACACAAGGAGAAAGGCCTTCCAGCGGACCGAAGATCTTGGCGTGCCGCCAAGGTGGAGGCCCTCAGACAACTAAACCGGGAGGTACGAAATACCTAAACTGCCAAAATCAGAACTTGCAAAATCAGTCTTGGGAGCTGCTTATTTCCACCACTGAGAACAATAACCCCTGAGAAATGGTGTATAAAATCACAACAAACAAGCTCTCAAGTGGGAAGGTTAACACCTCTAAGAAGATCCCACAAGGAATAGTGGCTACCTCTTGGGAGCAGTCCATTCACATCATCTTGGAGGTAACTTTCCAACGACAAGTTTCACCAGTTACGCCGGAGCAACTTAAAGTTTGCCAAGATAATTAAACATGCCACACATCAGATAGAGCCGCCCTTTATTGCTGAGGAGCTGCATGCAACTACTGCAATGATCCGAATGAAAAAAATTCCACGGTTGGATCTGCTCGAGTCTGAAATTGTAGAGAAGGCAATGGGATACTCACCAGAGCTCATATTAAATCTCTACAACTGCTGCCTTCAAACTCGAAAATACCCCTATGATAAGAAAATAGCTAACGTCAAGTTAATTAAATAATCCAACCAAGCCGTCAGAACTACGGGACTCCTACAGGCCGATAGCCCTTCTATCAGTCCTAAGTAAGCTCCTTGAACGCCTGCTGTACAATAGAATTCAAAATCACTATTCAAATACCAAACTTCCTTCCGGGGTGCTCCACAGTTCATTCTCTCCAAAACTAGCTTCTGGCTGCTGTATCAACAGATAAGAAATAATTTCTTGTTATCTCCGTTGACTTCGCTGAGGCGTTCAATTCGCTCTGGTGGCCGAGCGTCCTTGGCCGTTTTCGGAAAGCAAACTTACCAACAAACCTCTATAGCATTATTAAAACCTATTTATCCGACAGATCTGTATTTATCAACACACCATTCCAGAAACTCGAAAGGCAGGTATACAAGGATCGGTATACCTGCCTTGTATACAGGGTTCTGTCCTGAGACCGCTTTTGTGGAATATTGTCATGGACGATTTTCTCCACATTGATCTGGGTCAGGTTGGTTCGCAAGCTTTTGCAGATGACCTCATACTCACTGTCGCTACCAATACAGCACAGCTTGAGAACTAGGCAAACCACTCTCTCTGACTTCTTTAATACTGGGCAAGATTGCACTATATTAGGATCTTCTGAACGAAAACAAGATCTATCCTGCTGAAGGATACTCTAAATATCCGATGGCCACCATAAATAAAAATTGAAGATAAAACAGTTAAACTAACAGCGTAGCTAAAATATCTTGGATTCATCCTTGATCCAAAACTGTCATTTCAACCACATCTTAAATATCAGAGGGCAAAGATTAGAAATTTTACTGCCCTGGTTGTCAGTCTCACGACGTGATTGGGGACTGAATCGGTTCACTCTGTCATTGTTTTATAAGGCCATATTTATTGCAGCTATTACCTATGTTTCTGGTATCAGGTTCACGAAGGCCACAATTACAACAAACAGAAAGACAGTTGTAACCATTCAGCGTTCAAATCTCTTAACCGTCACCGTGCCTGGTGCACAGTTAGCACCCATGCACTACTGAATTCGGCTGGTACCCTTCCACTTGATTTGGAGATCGTCCACTGTGGATTTCTGAGCCAACTGTCCAGAGGGATCCCCTATACCTTCTTGAGCTTCACAGTAGATCTGGCGAACAGTCGCAGAGCAGAAAAGAAATGCCTTGTAACCCATTTGCAGCAGGTATCGCATGTAAGATGGACAAATTCACCTATAGGAGAAATCAAGCGAAAATTTATCCTTGACATTAACAGAGTATATCCAAGTTCTCCCCTTTGATTTTCCCCCGGCCTTTGCCCAACTATTCTCTTCACCGGACACAGATCTATTAAATCCAAACTCTTCTTACTGGGGAGTGTAGAGGCCCACCTGTTCCTGTGGAGGATTGGAGAGCTGGCAACACCTGATGTTGGACTGTCCATTATACGACGACTTACGACGCATCTTCATTACTAGGACCCCAGGGGCTCACATCTGATAATAAAGATAAATTCTTTATTGCTGATAAGTACAGAATATGTACTAGAGACAATAATACTCATCACGGCGACATGGCCAGAAGTTTTACATTATAAATTAGTTTAATTGGCAAAAAAAAAATTTTACCGTTACGTGGAAATTATTAGTTACACAAAATTAAACATGTAAAATGAAATTAAAATAATGAAAATATGTGGACTGAACGTCATATGGAGGAAATTATCCCAGTTCCACAGATGTACTCCACTCGAGGAGCATGTGACGATATTTGTAGTCGGTAGCCAATTTCTGAAGGTCGACTCCAAGACGGAGCAGTGATTGAATTTTGGGGAGTGCCTGGGCAGGTAGGAACCGACTACACAGTTTCAGCCGGTTGTATTTGAGGGTTAGTGTGGGCTCTAACCTCAAGGATTGCGGAGGATTGTGCCACTGACAGAAATCCCAGATGTTTGGGGCGTTTATCACTCCTGTGTACATTTTTACTGAAGTCATTAAACGCCTGCTGTCAGTTAACCTCGGAAGCCTGGGTACATTTAGCTGCTCAGCCATGTCAGTTGTTCTCCATTGAGCGGGTCGGAGATGCTTATTTGTGGCCCATTTCAGGGTCCAGTATTCAGACGAGAACACCGGTTTTTGAAGTGAGGGCGACGCAGATGCCCAAATCTCAGCAGCGTATAATATAGCCGGATAAACAGTGGTTTGAAGAAATCTGGTAGTGGTTGCGGCATCGTTGCAATGAAGTAAGTGTTGTTTCGCTCTCGAGCGTAGAGTGTTAAATCGTTTCCAGAGGTATTCTGTGTGAACATTAAATTTCAGCTTCGGATCAAAATAGACACCGAGATCCTTATGGCAGGTGACTACTGGGATGAGAGTACCTAAAACTGAAGGTTGATTTATTGTTGGTTGGTGTTTCAATGAGTAAATCATTATTGCAGATTTTGAAAGGTTAAAGTTTAATTCAATCATCTTCAAGTAAGTTGAAAGGGCGGTCAAGTTCTTTGTGATGGAAGACGTAATTGTCATTGGGTTTGCAGACGGTGGGATTAATGTAAGAAAATTTATATCGTCGGCATATATTATAGCATCATCCCGAGGACTCATGAAAGGAATCAGGATGGCTGAGAAGAGAAGGCCAGACAGGACACCACCTTGTGGGACTCCTGCATTGATTTTTCTTGTAAAGTGGGTCTTCTTCAAAGTGAGGTGGACACTTCTATTCCTCCATAAGGCGGTGAGGAAAGCTAGTAGGTCTCCATTAATCTTGAAGAAGAATTATTATTATGGGATTAGTATGGGCTTGACAAACCCAGGGCCCTAAGCTGGATATCTTCTCCTTTCTTGCTTTCTTGGTGATTCGCTTCCTCTCTCTCTCTCTCTCTCTCTCTCAGGAAAACATGGCATTTTTAATTTATTTTTTTGGCTCGCTCAGCATAACCCTCAGGCTTCCTTGCACCCTATGGCTAATAATAATAATAATAATAATAATAATAACAGATCGGACATAACCCTTGTGGACAAGATGGGAAAAGGCTACCTATCTGATTGACATAGCGGTGCCGAACAATAGCAATGTCCAGAAAATCCATGAGAAAAAAATTAGGAAGCACATGAACCTGAGACATGAAGTCAAGGAGATGTGGCATATGCAAGAAGTATTAACCACCCTAATCATCGTGTCAACCACCGGTATGGTACCAAAGACCCTACATAGCAACCTAGCAGCAATAGGTCTCCAGAGAACACCAAGGAACTCCAGAATGTCGCAATCCTGAATACCTGTAGGATACTCAGAGATTTCCTCGACCGACAGTAACACCAGACTTTACAACCACCCTGTGTACTTGGTAGCAATACCCGTCACGGAGTGGATCCCCCAATCAGGGAGAAATAATAATAATAATAATAATAACAAACCTACGAAGAAACCGAGAGAGCCATCTGTTAGACTCTGAACATGATTACCACGCCTTCACATGCTTCACGCAAGACCTCTTCACACGACGGAAAATCCAGCGTCTCCAACAAAGGAAATAATATCAACGAAATTCAATTTACAAAAAAAAAAAAAGTAACTAAATTAGACTCGTGTACAACTGACTGGATAAAATACAGAACCTGTTTTTTGAGCCTCTATGTGTATACAGCCTGTACATGTATATTTATACATTCCAGAATATTAGGACAAAACACTTCAATAGTACACTGCACAGACAACACTTTACACACATTTCTGGTTATTTTTACACAGTGCTGATCATCACAGTTTACAATTGCAGAGTTGTACTTCATGAACCAGCTGCCGCCCTCCATGAGATATTATGCATGTCTAGATCCCATCCTTTCCTAGTGCAGAAACCCTCAAGGGCAGTTGTCAGGAATTTTATATTGCCACGTTTACATCATATATTTTGTCACTGCAAATAGGCCAATTTTTTCAATCATTGTTTTGCTGTCTGATCTGCGCAATTATGTCCTAATATTCTGGAATGGTTGAATATACATATACTGGCAAAACCCGTGTAACACCGCTTTTCTACAACACTGTTTCTCGATTGATAAATTGCGACAATCCTCGCACAACGCGGTCCTTAAATACCACGGCCTCGCTCTAACACGGTTTTGAGAATTGTGGCAAAACTCGCATAACACGGTATTTTTGAGCTTTTGTGCGGAGAAAATCCTCCTATTAAGTTGGATGCAATTTTTCAACATTTGTATTATTTTTGTGAATCTCCGCTGTTGACTCGCTAGTCGTTATGCAATTTTTTTTTTTTTTTTTCTTACTTCTATGGTATTGAACTTTGTTTGGTTGTTTGAGACCATAAAAAATTGTGATTTTGAAGCGTGTATTTTGTGACTTTTAAGGTTTTTGTATCGTTATTTTAGTTTTTTTATTTGATCATTGATAAATTTTTCCAGGTATATTACCAACAGTAAATTCAAAATGGGATGCATTCAAAAAATTAATCTTGAAAGCTACTAGGCTTTTCATACCAAATAAGAAATATTGTTCTAGGTTTGCTGTTATTTTCTACCACGCTTTTCTTTACTTCATCTGCCATTTATTTAGATCTTAGCCTTGAGCAGGATTTTTTAATTGATATAAAAAACCTAGTCGTTTCTATGATTACTGTCCTGAATGCTTCCTATTTGAAATTTGATGAGAGTAACGTCATCAGTTGGTTCCACTATCTTGAATTTAAAAACTGTCTCAGACCACTATTGTCACATCCATCGGCTCGTATTCAGGGGGGTCGAGGGGAATATTCCCCCTTAACCATGCCTGTAGGTGTTCCAAGCTATATTTAAAAGAAAAAACGCTCAAAAACTTGGTCGTCATTCCCCCCACCCCTTACGATGATACCTGGATATGATAGCGGTCACATTTGCGTAAAAAAACCCTTACCTTTGCCTCTGATGGCAGTTACTTCTCTTTGTACACTGAGTGATCATTGAATTATGACCACCCCTATGAAAACCGAATGCGACCCGTTTACCCAGTGAGGTACGAGACTGCGCAGTTAGTCGACCTATGTAATAAAGATAAGGTGTCAGTGGTTCAATTGGTAGTAAAATTGAGAGCATGATGTGGGTAAAACGAAGGATTTATCGCACTTTAATAAAGGACAGATTGTGGGAGCTCGACAAGCTGGTGCCTCGATTTCCCAAACGGCTGAACTGGTGGGCTGTTCGGGAGCTGCTGTTGTTAAAGTGTACCAAAACTGGAGTCAAAATGCTGAAACAATGACCGGACGGCAAAATTGCAAAAGTCAGCGAAATGTAGATGTTAGAGGTGAGCGCTGGATCCGATGACTCGTACAGGCGAATAGGTGCAGGCACTGTTGAAGAGTTGACTACCCAACACAGCATGGACTATGCCAGCAGACGATCCCTACGGCATCCTCTCCTAACCAAGGTTCATCGGCGTAAAACACTCGCCTGGTGCAAAGAGCATGCAAGTTGGACGTTAGGGGACTGGAAGACGGCGTGCCAAATCTGTACACGACCATCCACGGTTTGGAACATTTACTCCACTGGTTGGTCATGTACAGATTTGGAGGCAACAACATGAGGCTCTTCATCCAGCATGCATGGTATCAAAAGTGCAGGCAGGTGGAGGCAGTTGTATGGTGTGGGGCATGTTTCCCTGGCAGGAACTTGCACTCCTGGTGCATGTGGAACCACGCATTACTGGTCTCCGCTATCGTCAACTGCTTGCTGAATGTGTACACTCCAGTAAGTTACACTTGATCCCGAATGGCGATGGTGTCTTCCAAGGTGACGATGTGCCGAGCCATCGGGCACTTGATGTGCAGGAATGGTTTGAGAAACACAGTTCTGACTTCCAGCATGTCGATTGGCCTCCGAACTCCCTCCTCATATCAATCCCATAGAGCACTTGTGGGACATTATGGAAAGGCATATCAGGCGTCTGAATACACTAATCACCTCCATACCTGCATTGCTAGCCGCACTACACACAGCTTGGTTGGCCGTACCTCTTGATCACTTCCGACATCTTGTTGAATGAATGCCACGTCGGATAGCTGCTGCACTGAGGTGAAAAGGAGGACCTATGAGGTATTAGGTAGGTGGTCATAATTCAGTGATCACTGAATGTATATATCCTACTGTTGTTGTTGTTATTATTAGTTTTTGGGAGCATCGGCGACTAAGGCCATGCTGCTCCGTGTATATTGTCGGTAAATTGTATGTGTTATGAGATCGAATTTCTCTTTGCTGTTTCCAGTAGAAAAAAATCATGCAGCCTCCTTGAGACCGACTAACTCAGCCACGTTGAGAAAAAAGACCCATAAAAAGTATATCCTGCGTCGATGCACTGTGATCACTGTTACCTATTGAGCCTCTTATAACAGCAAATTCTTAATGCATGTAAAATAATTTTAATCTAAATTCTTTATGCGTTTTGTTGTTGGGATGTTTGGTGTATTTACATTAACTGTGCACAATGGCAGTCAAGTAAAATCTGAGGTTAAAAGGTATTTATTTCTCTCCGGTAAGTGCAGTGAATTGTTTTCCAAGTTCATGGCGGAACGTAGAAATATCACTGATTTAGCAGATCAAAACAGGGGTTCGCGTTTTCTCCAGTGCACCGTCCGACAGTTCTGTATCGAAAAAGTTGAACTTAATATAACGTAAGGCTTGTCAATGCGATACCACCAGGTCCATTGCTCGGTAGTTGTAGAAACATTCCGTGGGTCAGTTAGTCGGTCTCAGGCGTAGACAGCAAGGTCTACTCGGCCACGCGGGTTTTTCGACCAGCAAAACAGGCAAATCGACCAAAGAAAACACGCAATTGACGGACATAATATACAGTGCACGGCAGATGAATTTACTTATTCGGCTCGCCTAAAAATAATAGTTTGGTAGTTGTAGAAATAACATGATATAATAATAGCAGAATTGTATATGCTTTTACTTTAACTAACTTAACAGTGTGACTTCTGATTCGTCTTGGTCGTCCAGCTCTCGATGGGTCCGATCGGTGTTTTTCAGGTGTTGCATGCTGTTAGATCCGCCATTTTCTTGCTTCTGTGGTTTCAAAATCTTGGAATTAATTCAAGTATGTACATTTCTGCATCGGTTACTAAATTAATATATTATATATTGAAAGTAGAGGATAGGAAAGGTTATTTTATGAATTTATTCACTGCAAACAGTGTTTCTCTCTTTCACTAAATGTAGCTGATGTCCTGTACTTATTGATAGTAAAAATATCTCTTAATGTACACTTAGTAGACAGAAATCGTGGGATACCTACCTAGTAACGGGTAGGCCCAGTTTTCTCCCGGATAAGGGCACTCACATGGCGAGGCATTGAGTCCACTAGTGTACCAAAGAGTTCCACAGGTATTTCCATCCATGCTTGCTCCACCGCTGTACATAATTCCCTCATTCCTGGTTGCAGGATCCACAGCACGAACGGATCTTTCCACAGCACCACAAAGATACTCCACAGGGTTCATCATAGTGTACCAAAGAGTTCCACAGGTATTTCCATCCATGCTTGCTCCACCGCTGTACATAATTCCCTCATTCCTGGTTGCAGGATCCACAGCTCGAACGGATCTTTCCACAGCACCACAAAGATACTCCACAGGGTTCATGTCTGGTGAATGGGGAGGCCATTGCATGGCGGAAAAATCTGCAGAATGCTCTTCGAATCATGTTCTAATCACCAAGACTCTGTGCAGAGGCGCATTGCCCTGCTGTTAGAGTCCATTGTCCAGTGTGGTGCACGATGACAATGACGGGATGCATATGGTCTGCAAACATGGACACGTAATATCTTGAGGTTACGTGTCCATGCTAGAGGTCCTACTAGAGGTCCCAACCTGTGCCAGTTGAACACGCCCTAGACCATTACCGACCGTTCACCTGCCTGAACAGTTCCTTGTTTTCATGAGGGGTGCGGTTTCTCCCAGATATGCACCCTTCTGTCCGCTCGAGATAACTGGAAATTGGACTCATTGGACCAGCAGACCCGTCCAATCATACAAGGTCTAGGGCCGATGTTCTTTCGCCCAGTTGAGGCGTACGGTCCTGTGTCGTGGTATTGGCAATGGGAATCTGTTACGTCGGCGGCTCCCATCACCTATTGCGGCTAATGATCACCTAATGGCCACGTTGGAGTCGTTTCTGGCACTTATCTCGTTGAAGTCGGCGGTGATTTGTGCCATTATCGTTCTCTGGTTAGCTGAAATAATGCGAGACAGACGTCCACGGCCACGTTCATCCAGTACCTTTCTCCGCCCACAGAGTTATCCCTGAAGAGATGTTATTCGGGAAATAATGTATTCCCGGCACACTTTTGATACTGTCGAACGGGAACAGTGCAATTTCTGTACCACCTCCGCGATAGAGAATCATGCATCGGGCACCCACTATCATCTATCTTTAAAGTTGTTAATTCACGACGTTTATCCATACTGACATCGATTACCGTCTACATAAGGTCGGTTCGTCCGCTAGCGAGAAGGGTGACAGCGTCGCGTTTTTCAGGAACTAGGTATCCCATGAATTTTGTCTTTATTTTGCTTACTGGTGACACATAGGAACACGCACTACTGTTCTGCAATTGCTGTACAATAAGTAAATGTAAGTAAAATGAAAGCCATTCGTCTGCTGCCAGACGTAAGAAAATCCCGATAAATCTTGGGATTTTCTGGCTAATGCAAAATTAGCCAGTTTCCGGTTTATTGGGCTTTTCTGTTAGTGCAATAAACGGGTAGTAAACTTGATCTTATTCATTTGCGTTAATACCGATAACTGGAATTCTGCGTTTTCATGTTATTATGGTGAAATGTGTTTCCCCTTCGCTGAAATCTGCTCTTCATTTCTATATCTAAAGTTCATCTCACTTGCGTGTGTTGTGTTAGTTCTAATTTGTGTGTGCTGTGTGCTTTGTTATTGACTGACGCTTATATATTTTACTGTGTTTTAAATTTTACTACCAAAAAAAAAGTCAGTGAACAGAAAGAGAGTGAATTTGAGTGTAAAAGATAAGTTACACATTATCGAAACGTACAATAAATTAAACTTAGGCAATATATCTCAAAGGGAAGCAGCAATAAAATTAGGAGTGCCTCAGTCATTTTTATCAAAATTGTTAAAATCACTTCACACATTAAACACTAATGTGATTAGTGAAACCAGAAAAAGGAAGCATGAAGGGAAAGGCCAAACAGTAGATGAAGCTCTGTTCGTTTGGTTCAAACAGGCCAGCTCATTTAATGCACCAGTCAATTGTAGCATTCTTCCTCAGAAAGCTAATGATTTTGCTGAAAAACTACACGAAGAGTTTAAGGTGGTGGATCGATGGCTGACAAGATGGAAGGAGAGGCATGATATTGTTTACAAAAAACTTCACGGAGAAAAACAGGAATCCAATGGTTCTGCAGCTGAAACCTGGTTGAAAACCTCTTGGCAAACTGTGTTAAGCACTTATAATGCTGAAGACATTTTTAATACAGATGAACCCCCAGACCACTGCATGATTTTTAAAAATTCCTCTGTGTCTGCAGGATGAAGATGTGATATCTGTGAACAAGGCAAAGAGCAAGAAGTTGAATAACTGGATAGTGCAGATAGCAGGTCCTGTCCACAAACAGTTGATAAGAAAAGGAAAAGTGTTCATCAATTGGTCCGCTTGTCGGGTCCGTGATATTGTCACGGTAACCCAGTGTTACAGATGTATGAATTATGGCCATATTGCGAAGACCTGTAAAATGAAAACGTTCTGCGGACATTGTTCCACCGAAGGTCATTCATATAAAGATTGTTAGAACAAGGAAAAGTCACCTTGCTGTATAAATTGCAAGCGTAAAAAACAGACAGCGGAACATAGTGCCATAGACCATACCTGTCCCGAATATGAAAAGGCTGTAGCCTTAAATCGAAGAAGAACAGATTATGATTAGAGATAGTGCTGTGCTTGGAGAGAGACCTAGTGTGACACTATAATTTTATTATGATAAAAATTTTTAGCCGCCTTACGAGTAGAGGTCTTCCTCCACGAGGAAGGGGCGGTAACTGTGGTCACACGGGATATTTGCTTATCTCTGTGTGACCACAGGCTAAAGACCGAAAAAAAAAAAAAAATAAATAAACTGTTTAATCAACAGAAATGTTAGAACAATTTTGGCCTAATAACCATAGTAGTGATGATAATTCACACAAATAATAATTGTAATAAAACTAAAAAGATTAAGAATTTTGCGCATATAGGCTATTGCCTGGGTGGCGCACTGAAGGTTCTGTTGCTTAAATGGAATGTGTCTGCAGGAAAGAAGATCAAGGACAGGATTATGGTTCTTTTAACATGCAACATGACGGGAACAATCAAGATAAAGCCGTTAGTTAGCAAGAGTAAATCGCCTAGATGTTTTTAAAGGAGTTAAACAGCTGCCTGTTGAATATGCCAATAATACCAATGCTTGGATGGCAGCTTCTTTATTTGAAGATTATCTTCGTAAATGAAATTTTAAATTGGATAAGAAAATCAAAAAAAAACTGCATTGGTTTTGGACAACTGCTGAGCTCATCCAAAGTTGACTTTCAAAAACATTTAATTAGTTTTTCTACTTTCAAATACCACATCACTAATTCAACCACTTGACCAGGGAATAATAAAAACCTTTAAGACCTTTTATAGATCAGATATGAGACAAAGAATCATCCAGTCTATAGATGAAGGTTTGGGAACATCATCTGATATCGCAGTCACATCATCTGATATGCAGTCACAAAAGAACTGGATGCAGGGAATAACTTTGATATTATATACTTGGATCTTAGAAAGGCTTTTGATACTGTTGCACATGGAAGACTGCTACACAAATTGGAGCAGTGTGACATTGGAGGCAAATTGCTGCTATGGATAAAGGGGTGGTTGAGGGGGAGAAGACAGAGAGTGGTAATCAATGAACACTGCTCATCGTGGACTGTTATTAGTGGAGTCCCTCAGGGCTCAGTGTTGGGTCCATTATTGTTTTCTGTATTTATAAATGATATTGATGATGGTATATCGGGCTTAATGTCCAAGTTTGCAGACGATACAAAGTTTGGCAGGGTTGTCAAGGACACTACTGACACTATGCTGCTGCAACAGGATCTGGAAAGGTTGAGCAGATGGGCTTCGAGGTGGCAAATGAAGTTTAACATTGACAAATGTAAAGTACTACACATGGGAAACAGCAACCCCAGAGCAACGTATGAACTCTGTGGTACAACACTGACAGTGGTAGAGAATGAAAGGGACATGGGGGTGGTTGTGCAGGCAGATATGAAGTTCTCTGAGCAGTGCAGACGGGCTGCAAGAGTAGCTCATGGAGTATTGTCAATGATATACAGGAATTTTTCCAGCATCGATAAGGAGGTGATTATTCCATTGTATAAGGCGATGGTCAGGCCACACCTAGAGTACAGTATACAGGTCTGGAGGCCTCATTTCAAGAAGGCAGTAGAGCTGCTGGAACGAGTACAGAGAAGGGCAACACGATTAGTGAATGGAACAAAGGGGTGCTCTTACGAAGAAAGGCTTAAGTTTTGCAAATTACAGTGTCTGGAGACTAGGCACCAGCGAGGTGATCTGATAGAGGTGTATAAAGCCTTGAATGGTTTAAGCATGCTCAATGCTGATGGGATTCTTCCTCTAGCTCAGAAAAATCACCTGAGAGGGCACAAATTCAAATTGAGGAAAAACAGATGTAGGATAGACGTGAGGAAATTTGCCTTTAGCCAGCGGGTGGTTGGTTGGTGGAACAGACTTCCATCCCTTGTGGTGGAGGTTGATAGCCTAAATAAGTTTAAGGCTCAGCTGGACAGGTATTTTGAACGAACAGAGGGGTGAAGTGGAAGTGGTTTTTTTTATTTATTTATGTTACTTTTTTTTTTTTTTTTTTTTTTTTGGCTGATGCTGCATAAGCTTGCTTTCTTGCATCAAATGCCTCTACTAATGCTAATGCTAATCGCAAAGCAGATAACTGTTCTAGATGCACTTCATATGACAATGAGCGCCTGGAATGAAGTTTCTGAAACCTGCATTAGCAACTGTTTCAAAAATGTGGATTAATTATTCATGATGGGCAACTAAGTCACGATACTGATCATGTTGAAAAGCCTGAAGACATGGGTGAACAGGAGTTTAATGATTGGGTGGACATAGATGATCTACAAGTTACTACAGCTCTAACAGATGTAGAAATTGCCCAGTCTGTTACTGATAATTTTGCCGAGGAGGAGGAAAATGAAGATGAACCCGAACAAATTCTAGTTACAAAACGTCAAACTCGTGAAGCTATAGCTGTTCTGAGGAGAGCATTGGAAAAAACTGGTGCAAGTGATTGTGAATATAGACTGTTATACAATATTGAAAAATATATAAATAGACTTTGTAGTGATAATTTGAAGCAATCTAAAATAAGTGACTATTTTAAATTATAATCATATTACAAAGTGTTAATTAATATACATATTAATTAAACATATGTACCCATAACAATGCTGAGTCGGCGCCCGATTTCCTCACACTCCTTACATCGCGCACACACAAAGACATTTTCCGTAAGTATAAATTTATTTTTCTTTTGCTAATTTGTGGATAAATTTATTTTTATTTTGTTCGGAACGTAAAAATCGGAATATCCTTCAGATTTTTAAGTATCATTTAATTGGTAATAAACCTTTGGTAATAAAGTGTAAATTTGTGCTTTATATCTTTATTTTTATAGCCTCTGGATAATATTTGTTGATTTTTGCTTATTAGAATCGCCATTTATTAGAATCAAAATTCAATTTGCAAACATGATCACTGTAACTGGAACTTACTTATATATATATATATATATATATATATATATATATATATATATATAGTGTTATAACTGCATAACTGCATTGGGATATAAGTTTAGGGTTATTTAGAATAAGTTATATTTTTCTATTGAAATTGAATCGAAATCATGACTCAGACCAGAGCAGCAAAGCAAAAGGCTCAAGCTAATGGGAGTGCTGCGTCTCACAGCCCTCACTCTGAATCACAGCCTTTTGAAATGTACTGCTTGTTTGATGTTTGTGGGGCAATCAGAAACGGGACATATTGCCAAGGGGAATGTCTTTGTGTGTGCACGATGTAAGGAGTGAGGAAATCAGGTGCCAACTAAGCGTTGTTATGGGCTTATATGAGAGCTTTAAGGACAGGGTGGATGCCTCTAAAGGATTTAAATTCAGGGCCCATCAAGATCTCAGCTGCCCACATCAATGCCAGAGCTTGTATTTGAACATGACGCAACACAGCGGCAACCACCAAGGCAAAATGCTCTGGTCCCAAAGGAACTAGTTGTTTTCGGCGGCTCTATTGTCAGGGAAACATGGAACATATTGTGCAAAAAGGATAGGTGGAACAGGACCACAGTATGTCTTCCAGAGGCAAAGGTGGATGACGATGTAGAACAGATATCATCTTTTAAGGTCACAAAAAGTGATATTGTTGTATATGTTGGCACTAATGGTATTAAGAGTAGGAGACCGGCGAAATTACTTAACAGGTGCTGGTCAATGTTGAAAAAAAGCCGTGAATTAGGGTTGAATTTGAAAGTGTCTGCAATTCTGCCCAGACATGATAGGAGGGAGTATTATGATGAGAGAGAGCCTTGTTAGTCAATTTGGCAATGGAGAGATGGTGCAAGGTTCAAGGGGTAAATTTTTTTCAGCCTGGTCTGTGCTTGTTAACAGGAGAGACAGTTGTAGGATGGATGTGCGGAAGTTTGCCTTCAGCCAGCAGATGGTTGATTGACGTCACAAACTTCCATCTGTCATTGTAGAAGTTGATAACTTAAATAGATTCAAAGGAGAACTAGATAAACATTTGGAGCGAGTGGATGGGTGAAATGAGAAGGGTGTTTTTTTTTTGGCTGATGCTGTATAAGCTTGCTTTCTTGCATCATGTGCCTATGCTAATAATTTTTGAGTACCTTTCCATATTAGAGCTGGAAAAGGAATTAGAAAATGTGAATTGGAATATCATTGGTTTGGCTGAAACAAGAAGAAGAAATGAATCACTTATAAGTTTATCAAGTGGAAATCTGCTGTACACCAATGGAAACAGTGAAAGGAGTGAAGGTGGAGTTGGGTTTCTGGTCCATAAAGATTTTAAAAACAACATTTTGGTATTCAAAAGTACATCACCAAGGGTGTCAAGACTAATACTCAAGATTTTTAAGAGGTACAAGCTAAAGATTATAATGATTTATGCACCAACATCGAGCCATGATGATGATGAAGAGGTTGAAGAAATGTACACTGAAATTGAGAGTCTTCTAGATGAGCAGAAAACCCACTACACTATTATTATGGGGGACTTCAATGCTAAGGTTGGAAAAAGGCAAAACAGCGCAGAAAGAGGAACTATAGGAAATTTTGGAAATGGTGAAAGAAATAAAAGAGGTGAAAGACTTGTGGAATTTGCAGATTCTCAAGGAATGTCAGTAATGAACACTTTTTTCAAGAAAAGGGTGAACAGAAAATGGACATGGAAGAGTCCAAATGGATTAACAACTAATGAAATCGACTTCATCCTCACTAACAGAAGATATATTGTGAATGATGTTACCGTCCTGAATAAGGTAAATGTTAGAAGTGATCACAGAACGGTAAGATGTACACTTGATATCGATGTAGGAAAGGAAAGGGAAAAACTAACTCGAGTAAATAATACAAAAGTCTTTGAAATAACAGAGGAGGAGAAAAGGCAGTATGTACTGGAACTTAAGAACAAGTTTGAGCTTCTGCAGACTGCTCAGGACCAAGATATCGACGAGGAATATTACAACTTTCTGAAAGTGATAAAGCCCAAGAAACCTATAGGGAAACAGAAATCCAAAGAAGAAAAAAATTAGTCAAGAAACACTTGTCATGATGAACCAAAGACGACAAATGAAGAGCAAGAAAAACACTGACAGGGAGAAAACTGAGTATACTGAGTTATGCAAAGCAATTAGAAAGAGACTCAGAGAGGACATAAGAAGATTTAACACAAGAAAAGTAGAACAAGCATTAAGGGAAAACAAAGGATTTAAATCAGCAACCATGAGCAGTAATACAAAAAGAAAAATGATACTGAAACTGAAGAATAGCGATGGTGTACTTATAAACAGCAGAGAAGGCATAATTCAAATAGCAGAAGACTACTATAGAGAATTATACAAGGAGCGAGGGAATGATGCCAGCAGTGGGGAAGATGGATTGCAAAGTAGCAACACATACGACATACCCGATATTCTTCCTGATGAGGTAGAACATGCATTGAAGAAAATGAAGAATCGGAAAGCCCCGGGGGAAGATGAAGTTACTGTAGAGTTGTTAAAATTGGGAGGAAGAGACATAACACAAAAACTGGCAGGGCTCTTCACAAAGTGCATTAGAAAAGGTGTGATGCCTAAGCAGCGGAATAATGCAATCATAGTTTTGCTGCATGAGAAAGGAGATAAATCAGAAATTGGAAATAATAGACCAATTAGCTTGTTATCCCATATCTACAAGTTGTTCACAAGGGTCATTACTAACAGATTAGAAAGCATACTTGATGAGAATCAACCGAAAGAGAAAACTGGCTTTAGGACAGGATTCTCAACTATGGATCACCTTCACGTAATATCACAGCTAATGGAGAAAGGATATGAATATAAAACTCCATTATGCTTGGCATTTGTGGATTATGAAAAGGCATTTGACTCCAAACAGCATAAGGCAATGTTTCGGGCACTGCAAAGACAAGGCATAGATACCCCATATATTATGATTTTGAAGAAAATATATGAGAGTGCTACATCCTTTATTAGACTAGACAAAGACAGTAGCAAATTTAAAATCGAGAAAGGAGTTCGACAAGGAGACACAATATCTCCGAAGCTGTTTACTGCTGCCCTTGAGGAAGCTTTCAGAAGATTAGACTGGTCGCAGAAAGGAGTCAATGTGAACGGAGAGTACCTAAACCATTTACGATTTGCAGATGACATTGTGGTCATAAGCCACGATCCCAAAGAATCAGAGGAAAATCTTTATCAGTTATGCACAGTTAATAAGGATTTTGGACTAAAGATGAATATGGCTAAAACAAAAGTAATGATGAACAAGTATGCCACGGAAAGGGAAATATTGATTGAAGGAGCAGTAATTGAAAAGGTGGAGTCATATACTTATCTGGGACAAGTTATTAGCTGTAATAATGATAAATGGCTGGAAGTCAAGAGAAGAATAAATTTTGGATGGATAGCATTCAGGAAATATAGTCACATACTGAAGAGCAATATCCCAGTTTGTCTGAAACGTAAAATAATGAATCAATGTATACTCCCCACCATGACTTATAGAAGTGAAACTTGGGCACTCACCAAAAGAATGGAAGAGAAGCTAAGAACTACACAGCGAAGAATGGAACGAATTATATTGGGAATCAGACTGTTAGATAAGAAGAGAAACACATGGATTAGGCAGCAAACTCAAGTAAAGGACATTCTGATCAAAACTAAAGAACTAAAATGGTCTTGGGCAGGACACATAGCTCGAAGACATGATGACAGATGGACTAAGAAAATAACAGAAGGGTACCCAAGAGGAGCTAGAAGAAACCTGGAAGACAAAGGCGGAGATGGATAGATGAAATTCATAAGTTTTTGAGTAGTAAATGGATGGCCAGTGCTCAAAACAGAAGGAACTGGAAAGTTGCTGGAGAGGCCTTCATCCTGCAGTGGATTGAAAATGGCACTGCAATTTTTATTTATTTTTTTCACCACATATAAAGATCTGATTAAAGGAATCATTATTTTCCAGTGAACCAAAAGTTACAAGTACAAGTATTGCCAGAGGGCTTTCAGAAAAGGACTTTGAAGTTTTTTCGCAATAATATAATGAAAAAATGTGTGACTGGCCAAGTCATTATTTTGAAAAGATTATTTGTTAATACAGTATTATATTTCTGTAAATGAAAATTCAATCCTCAATCTTTTTGATCCTACCTAGTATTTAAATAAGTAGTTAAAGAGTTGAGAACCTTGCTATAGAAAGATAAAAGTAATGCCTTCCATCATAATAGCAGAAACAAAGGAATAACAGATGAGGAAGGATTAAATAAAATTTGAGGTAGATAAATACAACAGTTAGTTTAGTTATTACACCTGTGACTTGTTAAAATATGACATCTTTTTTTGCTGTTAATATCCAGAAAGGATCTGCATAAACCTGTTTTGATAGGAATACTGTATTTTTAAATACAGTATTCCTATCAAACTGTATTTTTAAATACAGTATCCCCATCTGAAAACTGTTTTGGGAATAAAAATATATGCTGAAAACATGCAAAGATGGAAGAAGAATGGAGGAAAAAAGAACCATGGTATGTCTGCCAGAAACAGGACCAGGGTATGTCTGCAAGGGGCAAAGGTTGATGACGTTGTAGAGTGGATACCATCTTTTAAGGACACAAAAGGTGATATAGTTGTACACGTTGGCACTAATGATATTAAGAGTAAGAGACCGGGGAATTACTTAACAAGTAGAAGTCACTGTTGAAAAAAAGCCGTGAATTAGGGTTGAATTTGAAAGTGTCTGAAATTCTGCCCAGACACGATAGGCGGGGGTATATGATGAGAGCCTTGTCGATCAATTCGGCCCTGGAAAATTGTGCAAGGCTCAAAGGGTAGAATTTTTTTCAGCCTGGTCTGTACTTGTTAACAGGAGAGACTGCTTCTACAGGGATGGGATACACTTAAATAGAAAGGGTGCAAGAATGTTTGCTGATGCTATCGAGGCAGTGTTAGGTGGGTTGGAAAACTGCTAGATTGGGGAGATACAAGGCTAATAGATTAACAGTAGCCACTGGCAGAGGTGAAAGTGAACCTTGCACTGCTTCTATTGGAATGAGCAGCAGCAGCCTGGAAAATAAGAATCAGGATATTTCAGAGACTGCTGGGAATCATTGGGGTACAAGTAAACACATGGGTTGTGTTAGGATAGCTAAGAAAAAGAACAGGTGCATGTATACTTGTGTGTACACCAATGCTAGGAGTTTAGTGAATAAATTTTATGAATTTGAGGTATTGCTCAAAACATCAAAGGCAGATATTGTTGGGGTTTCAGAGAAGTGGTGTCACACAGATTTAAGGAATGCAGAACTGGAATTGGGGAGTACAATGTTTAGAGAAAGAATAGACAGGATAGGAATGGAGGAGGGGTTATGCTATTAGTTAAGCAATACATAAAATCCAAGGAAATGAGGCCAGTCGATATCGATGGACAGTGCAGTGTCGAGTCATTTTGGTGTGACATAAGCATTGGGAGATAAAAATTGAGAGTAGGAGTGTGCTATAGGCCTAATGACTCTGATCAGTATAATAAGAAACTGTACAGGGAAATAGAGTGGGCCAGTAAATCAGAGTGTCTTATAATGGGGGATTTTAATTTCCCAGATATTGACTGGAATTTGGGGGCTGGTAACTCATACACTAGCAAGGCTTTTGTAGATTTATTGGATGATTGTTTTCTACATCAGCATGTTCGGGAGGCAACTATAGGGAGTAATACTCTTGATTTGATTATCAGTAGTGAATATTCATGCATGAAGAATCTGTAGATAAATGAACCACTAGGTGGCAGTGATCACAGTGTGCTGAAGTGGGATTTACTCAAAGAGGGTACTACCATTAGGGGTTAAGGGAAGGGTTATTGCTTTCATAAAGGCAACTACAATGGTCTGAGGCAGTATTTAAATTCTATACAATGGGACCAACTGATGGTGTTACCAACAGCAAATTTAAAATGGGAAGCATTCAAAGAACGTATCTTGAAAGCTACTAAGCGTTACATACCAACTAAGAAATATTGTTCAAGGTTTAGATCTAAATGGATGTCAGATGAACTAATGAGACATATGGCAGAGAAGAAAAATGTATGGGATACATACAAATTAACAAGTGACACAGAAGTTTATGATAGATACAAGTTGATCTGTAACCAAGTTACAAAGGAGGTTAGGCAGGCAAAGGCAGATTACGAGATATCTTTGGCAAGGGATGCGAAGAAAAACAGCAAAGATTTCTTTACTTATGTAAACTCTATAAGGAAGGGGGTGAATCAGATTGGTCCACTTGATAGCAATGGGTCAACTGTTGATGATCCTGCTCAGGTAGCTAACAAACTAAATGAATGTTTTGCATCGACATTCACACATGAGGAATTATTTAGCGAGGGGAAAGCCAGAGGTGTATTCAACTCTAGCAGTAAGCTAGAGAATCTTGTAATAACTGAGAGTAAAGTGGAGGAGAAGTTGTTGAAGATAAACACAAGAAAGGCACCTGGGGTGGATGTGATCTATCCAGTTATATTAAAGGAGGCAGCAAAGGAAGGAAGCAAACCCTTAGCCATAATTATGAGAGCTTCCTTGGACTCAGGGGGAGGTACCCATGGACTGGAGATGTGCAAATGTGACCCCAATTCGCAAAGGAGGATCAATGGCTGACAAGTAATTGTAGACCTGTGCGTTTAACTTCTGTTCCAGGAAAATTAATGGAGGCACTGGTTAAAGAAGCACTGCAGGATCATCTAGACAAGACTTCAGTTATAGCTCGAACACAGCATGGTTTTGTTAAGGGGAAGTCTTGCCTGGCAATTTGATTGGATACTATGATGCAGTCACAAAAGAACTGGATGCACGGAATAACTTTGATATTATGTACTTGGATCTTAGAAAGGCTTTTGATAGTGTTGCACATGAAAGTCTGCTGAAAAACTGGGAGCAGTGTGGCATTGGAGGCAAATTGCTGCTATGGATATAGGGGTGGTTGAGGGCGAGAGGACAGAGAGTGGGAATCAATGGACACTGCTCATCGTGGACTGAAAGCTCTTCAAACAGAGAAGTTTTTCCTGATTTATTTTCTGCTTTATTAGTTTAAATTGTCATATTAACTTATTTTCTAGAGTAGCTTTATATTCCTAGTTACGATACTTAGTTTAAAGTTTAACTTAGACAGAGATTTCGTAGATATTACTTAGTATCGGTAACGGTATCAAATCCACGTGTCACAAATTGAACGAGAGGTCTTTTAACCAAATTTAGTCGATTTATTAACCAATTGTTATATCAAATTATCTTCTATAAGTAGATTATAGACCTAGTCAGGATCCTTAGTTTATTCTAAATTGAGATAGGGAGATTTCGAAGCTAATCAATACTTATGAGTCCGTAGAAATACCGTTCGTGAATTCCCGCCATTTTTACACGATAGCATAAGCTTAGTGTAGTAAAGTTCATAATATAATATTGTCAATTAATCAGTAAATCTATTAATCTTGATAAACTTTATTGTCAATTAAATTGTATTTTTAACTCTATAAATATATATAACGACTTAATCGTAACAAATAATTAATACATAACTATAGTGGTACACGTGATACTACGGAATTTGTATAAAGGGAACACTAGATACCGAAAAAAAAAAAAAAAAAAAAAAAATATATATATATATATATATATATAACATAACTGTTTTGGGATATAACTTAAGGATTCAATTTTTGTTTTAAATTTTATTGAATTAAATTGGAATCATGACTCTGACCAGAGCAGCAAAGCAAAAGGCTCAAGCTAATGGGAATGCTGTGGTTCAGGGGAGAAGTGAGGGGGGCAGTTGCCCTCTGAATCACAGTCTATTAAAATGCACTGTTTGCTTGATGTTTGCGGAGCAGTCGGGTACGGGACATGATACTGCCAAGGGGCAGTATCATGTCCCGGGATGTCTTTGTGTGTGCACGATGTAAGGAGTGCAAGGAAATCAGGCGACAACTCAGCGTTGTTATGGGCCTTTATGAGACCTTGAAGGACAGGGTGGATGCCCTCGAAGGAAATAAATTGAGGGGCCCATCAAGCTCTCAGCTGCCCACATCAACGCCGGAGCTTGCACTTGGTCATCAGGCAACACAGGGGCAGCCCCCTAGGAAGAATGCGCTGGTCCCACAGGAACTAGTAGTTGTTGGTGACTCTATTGTCAGGGAAACGGGGAACATGCTTTGTAAAAAGGATAGGTGGAATAGGACCAGGGTATGTCTGCCAGGGGCAAAGGTTGATGATGTTGTAGAGCGGATATCATCTTTTAAGGGCACAAAAGGTGATATAGTTGTACACGTTGGCACAAATGATATTAAGAGTAGGAGACCGGCGGAATTACTTAGCAAGTACAGGTCACTGTTGAAAAAAAGCCGTGAATTAGGGCTGAACTTGAAAGTGTCTGCAATTCTGCCCAGACACGATAGGAGGGAGTATATGATGAGAGCCTTGTCGATCAATTCGGCCCTGGAGGGATTGTGCAAGGCTCAAGGGGTAGAATTTTTTTCAGCCTGTACTGTACTTGTTAACAGGAGAGATTGCTTCTACAGGGATGGGATACACTTAAATAGAAAGGGTGCAAGAATTTTTGCTGATGCTGTCGAGGCAGTGTTAGGTGGGTCGGAAAACTGCTAGTTGGGGGGGATACAAGGACTAATAGATTAACAGTAGCCACTGGCAGAGGTGGAAGTGATTCTTGCACTGCTTCTATTCAAATGAGCAGAAGTCTGAAAAACAAGATGCAGGATATTTCAGTGACTGCTGGTAGTCACTGCGTTACAAGTAAACACATGGGTTGTGTTAGGGTAGCTAAGAATAGAAACAGGTGCATGTATATCTGCGTGTACACCAATGCTAGGAGTTTGGTAAATAAATTTGATGAATTTGAGGTATTGCTCAAAACATCAAAGGCAGATATTGTTGGGATATCAGAGACGTGGTGTCACACAGATATAAGTAATGCGGAACTGGAATTTGGGGAATACAATGTATATAGAAAGGATAGACAGGACAGGAGGGGAGGAGGGGTTATGCTATTAATTAAGAAACACATAAAGTCAAAGGAAGTGAAGCCAGTTGACATCGATGGACAGGGCAGTGTCGAGTCAGTTTGGTGTGACATAAGCATAGGGAAATCAAAATTGAGAGTAGGAGTGTGCTATAGGCCTAATGACTCTGATTAGTATAATAATATATTGTACAGGGAAATAGAGTGGGCCAGTAAATCAGAGAGTCTTATAATGGGGGATTTTAATTTCCCAGATATTGACTGGAATTTGTGGGTTGGTCACTCGCACACCAGCAAGGCTTTTGTGGATTTATTGGATGATTGTTTTCTACATCAGCATGTTCGTGAGGCAACAAGAGGGAGCAATACTCTTGATCTGATTATCAGTAGTGATTCTTCATGCATTAAGAACCTGCAGATAAATGAACCACTAGGTGGCAGTGATCACAGTGTGTTGAAGTGGGATTTACTCAAGGGGGTAACTACCATCAGAGGTAAAGGGAAGGGTTTTTGTTTTCGTAAAGGCGACTATGATGGTCTGAGACAGTATTTAAATTCTATACAGTGGGACCAACTGATGATGTTACCAACAGCAAACTCAAAATGGGAAGCATTCAAGGAACTAATCTTGGTGGCTACCAGGCTTTACATACCAACTAAGAAATATTGTTTAAGGTTTAGGCCTAAATGGATGTCAGATGGACTAATGAGACATGTGGCAGAGAAGAAAAATGCATGGGATACATACAAATTAATGGGTGATATGGAAGCGAATGATAGATATAAGTTGGTCTGTAACCAAGTCACAAAGGAGATTAGGCAGGCAAAGGCAGACTACGAAAAATCCTTGGCAAAGGATGCAAAGAAAAACAGAAAGGAGTTCTTTACATACTTGAACTCGAGAAGGAAAGGGATGAATCAGATTGGTCCACTGGATATTGATGGTTCAACAGTTGAGGATCCTGCTCAGGTGGCTAACAATGTAAACGAGTATTTTGCATCTACATTCACGCATGAGGAGTTATTCAGGAAGGAGAATGATGTAGGTAAAGTAAACATTGGCAGTGAGCTGGATGATTTTGTAATAACTGAGAGGAAAGTGGAGGAGAGATTGTTGAGGATAAACATAAAAAAGGCACCTGGGGTGGATGGGATCTATCCAGTTATATTAAAGGAGGCAGCAAAGGAAGTATGCAAACCCCTAGCCAAAATTATGAGAGCTTCTTTGGACTCAGGGGAGGTACCCATAGACTGGAGATGTGCAAATGTAACCCCAATTCACAAAGGAGGATCAAAGGCTGACACAAGTAATTATAGACCTGTTAGTTTAACTTCTGTTCCAGGTAAATTAATGGAGGCATTGGTTAAAGAAGCACTGCAGGATCATCTAGACAAGAATTCAGTTATAGCTCAGACGCAGCATGGTTTTGTTAAGGGGAAGTCTTGCCTGACCAACTTGATTGGATACTATGATGCAGTCACAAAAGAACTGGATGCAGGGAATAACTTTGATATTATATACTTGGATCTTAGAAAGGCTTTTGATACTGTTGCACAAGGAAGACTGCTACACAAATTGGAGCAGTGTGGCATTGGAGGCAAATTGCTGCTATGGATAAGGGGATGGTTGAGTGGCAGAAGACAGAGAGTGGTAATCAATGGACACTGCTCAACGTGGACTAATGTTATTAGTGGAGTTCCTCAAGGTTCAGTGTTGGGTCCATTGTTGTTTTCGGTGTTTATGAATGATATTGATGATGGGATATCAAGTTTAATGCCTAAGTTTGCAGTTGATACAAAGGTTGGCAGGGTCGTTAAGGACACTACTGACGCTATGCTGCTGCAACAGGATCTGGAAAGGTTGAACAGATGGGCTGAGAGGTGGCAAATGAAGTTTAACATTGACAAATGTAAAGTACTACATATGGGTAACAGTAACCCCAGAGCAATGTATCAACTCTGCGGTACTACACTGACAGTGGTGGAGAATGAAAAGGACCTGGGGGTAATTGTGCAGGCAGATATGAAGTTCTCTGAGCAGTGCAGACGGGCTGCAAGAGTAGCTCATGGTGTCTTGTCAATGATATACAGGAATTTTTCTAGCAGGGATAAGGAGGTGATTATTCCCTTGTATAAGGCAATGGTTAGGCCACATCTTGAGTACTGTATACAGGTCTGGAGGCCTCATTTCAAGAAGGATGTAGACCTGCTGGAACGGGTACAGAGAAGGGCAACAAGATTAGTAAATGGAACAAAGGGTTGCTCTTACGAAGAAAGGCTTAAGTTTTGCAAATTACAGAGTCTGGAGACTAGGCATCGGCGAGGTGATCTGATAGAGGTGTATAAGGCTTTGAATGGTTTGAGCATGCTCAATGCCAATGGGATTCTTCATCTTTCTCAGAATAATCACCTCAGAGGGCATAAATTCAAATTGAGGAAGGACGGATGTCGGATAGATGTGCGGAAATTTGCCTTTGGCCAGCGGGTGGTTGGTTGGTGGAACCGACTTCCATCAATTGTTGTTGAAGTTGATAGCCTAAACAAATTTAAAGCTCAACTGGACAGGTATTTCGAACGAACGGAGGGGTGAAATGGGAGAGGGTTTTTTTTTTTTTTTTTTGGCTGATGCTGAATAAGCTTGCTTTCTTGCATCATATGCCTCTACTAATGCTAATGCTAATGGACTAATGTTATTAGTGGAGTCTTTCAGGGTTCAGTTTTGGGTCCATTATTGTCTTCTGTATTTATAAATGATATTGATGATGGTATATCAAGCTTAATGTCCAAGTTCGCAGACGATACGAAGGTTGGCAGGGTTGTCAAGGGCGCTACTGACACTATGCTGCTGCGCAACAGAATCTGGAAAGGTTGAGTAGATGGGCTGAGAGGTGGCAAATGAAGTTTAACGTTGACAAATGTAAAGTACTACATATGGGAAACAGCAACCCCAGAGCTACGTATCAACTCTGTGGTACTACACTGACAGTGGTAGAGAATGAAAGGGACCTGGGGGTGGTTGTGCAGGCAGATATGAAGTTCTCTGCGCATTGCAGATGGGCTGCAAGAGTCGCTCATGGTGTATTGTCAATGATATATAGGAATCTTTCTAACAGGGATAAGGAGGTGATTATTCCCTTTTATAAGGCAATGGTCCGGCCACACTTAGACTACTGTATAGAGGCCTGGAGGCCTCATTTCAAGAAGGATGTAGAGATGCTGGAACGAGTACAGAGAAGGACAACAAGATTAGTGAATGGAACAAAGGGGTACTCTTACGAAGAAAGGCTTAAGTTTTGCAAATTAGTGTCTGGCGACTAGGCACCAGCGAGATGTTCTGATAGAGGTGTAGAAGCCTTGAATGGTTTGAGCATGCTCAATGCTGATGGGATTCTTCCTCTTGCTCAGAATAATCACCTGAGAGGGCATAAATTCAAATTGAGGAAAGACAGATGTAGGATAGACATGCGAAAATTTGCCTTTAGCCAGCGGGTGGTTGGTTGGTGGAAAAGACTTCCATCCCTTGTTGTGGAAGTTGATAGCCTAAATAAGTTTAAGGCTCAGCTGGATAGGTATTTCGAACGAACAGAGGGGTGAAGTGGGTATTTTTTATTTATTTATTTATATATTTTTTTTGGCTGATGCTGCATAAGCTTGCTTTCTTGCATCAAATGCCTCTACTAATGCTAATGCTAATGCTAGTGCTTTTAGTGTATATTTTAATTTTTATTTTCAGCTGTGTTGCCATCAAAACTTACACCATATGTTGCCATCAAAACTTACACCACATGTTGCAGTAAAAACTTACACCATATGTTGCCATCAAAACTTACACCACATGTTGCAGTAAAAACTTACACCATATGTTGCCATCAAAACTTACACCACATGTTGCAGTAAAAACTTACACCATATGTTTCAATCAAGACCTACACCGTTTTTGCCATCAAAAGTGTTGCAATCAAAACTTACACCATTTGTTGCCATCAAAAGTGTTGCAATCAAAACTTACAACATTTGTTGTCATCTAAAGTGTTGTAATCACTTTGATAACAATCATTTAGTGATAATAATATTCTTGGGCCCTCTATTGGTAAAAGTTCTTTTCCAGTGTTATCCACCTGTGTGCCTTGCACATCTGCGAACGTCGTGCTTCAGATCAAGTGGAAGTTAAGCATAACTTTTGGAATTTTCCTAGTTTTTACTGCGGGATAAAAAATGCCTGTAAGTATGTACATTAGTTATCATTAGTTTCGAATATTAATTTGTGTTTAAAGCATAAAAGTTACTATAAAGGCAAATGGCTCTTGCCGCGTGGCACTTAGGCCTAAGTGCGTAAAATTCATTGTCCCTTGAATTGGCTGGGTCTCAAAACTTTTGTTTATCCTAATTGTTTCGTTACACACAAACCCTTTGTTTGTGTGTAACTAGTTTTTTATTTGGGTGAGCTATTTTTTTGATGAACGCAGGCTCCGCGAAATTATCATTTGTTTTAAAGAAAACTGAATTGAGAGAGTTGGGGTTATTTGGTGAAATTTCTGCCTTGCTTGAGTATATATATAAATCAGCAGACCCGAATTGGCGACTGATGAATAAGAAAACTCAAGCCTTATTTCTGAAGTCATTATTTATTTGCGATACTTAAGGACCAACTACAGTAGTAATTGGTAAAAACTTACACCATTAAAGTGGATTAAAGACACGCAGAACCCGTGCAAATTAAACCTTAACTAATTAAACTAAATAGCAAATTAGTCTGCCGTTGCCAGTATGTCGTGTGACACGCCACTCTTTAGTCCCTTCCCCCCTCTCTTTATATAGATAGATTTATTTTATTATTTTTTAAATTTGTAAATGAAATCAAATTTTCCCTTGTATCTTTGCTCACTTTGTCTATACAGTATTTTCTGTGTACATTTTGGTACACTATGGATTATGATTGATTTCTTTCTGTGTGGTGTTTAAAAGTTGCTAAGTGAGCAAAGGTGTACATATGTTTTGGTACAGAAGCACCTGGAACATTAGTGCAACTCTGCCCTGTTTCATTGAGGATACAGAAATCTGTAGGAAAGGCCAGAAGTGTGAGTGGTATGATGCATGTGTGAATTATGTATGTTGTCTTGTTCAGGCTATTTGGTTACCTGGAAGAAGCAATCACCTGAATGGCTTTCAAGTACTCATCTCTGACAGGAAGGTAGGCCAATTCTACTATTAGCACGCTGGTGAAAAGAGACAGCTCCCAGATTCACAGGAGAGAGTGCTGTACAATTAAATGTAGTAGTAAAAACCCTGGAGGCTCAGTTCAGAGTAAGGGGAGAAAAAAACTTGGAAATACAACCATTGGAAAACATGTATTATTGTTACAGGAATATAAACAGAAAGAGATATTTACACACAAAGTCAGAACTTTTTGATAGAGAAGACTGAAACAGAGTGACACCTTGTACAGTTAGAATCAAATTGCCTTATGTATATCAGTAGTAAGGCCCAAACATTATACACATAAACATTATTATATACAACCCTAGCAAAGGCATAGACAAATTCAATTCTCGTAGTAGTGTCTATAGAGTGCCATGACAGGTGTTTAATGTTGCCAAAGAGTTCTGATTTTGCTGTCTAAATGCAAACAGCTGACAAAACAAGAGATTATTTTATGTCTGGGTTTCAGAGGATCACTGATCTAAAATTCAAAAACTCATGGCAGAGAAGAAAAATGTATCTACACTCACACATGAGGAGTTATTCAAGAGAGGGACAGATGTTTATCAAACTAACAGGGAGTTGAATGATTTTGTAATAACAGAGCAAAGTGGAGGAGAAATTGTTGAAGTTAAACGTAAGAAAGGCACATGGGGTAGATGGGATCTATCCAGTTATATTAAAAGAGGTGACAAAGGAAGTAAGCAAACCCTTGGCCATAATTATGAGAGCATCCTTGGACTCGAGGTAAGTCCTCACCGACTGGAAATTTGTGCAAATGTATCTCCAATTCAGAGAGGGGGATCAAAGGGTGACACAAGTAATAACAGACCTGTTGTACACATTGGCACTAATAATATTAAGAGTAGGAGACCGGCAGAATTACTTAACAAGTACAGGTCACTGCTGAACAAAAGCCGAGAATTAGGGTTGAATTTGAAAGTGTCTGCAATTCTGCCCAGACACGATAGGAGGGAGTATATGATGAGAGCCTTGTCGATCAATTTGGCCCTGGAAAGATTGTGCAAGGCTCAAGGGGTAGAATTTTTTTCAGCCTGGACTGTACTTGTTAACAGGAGAGATTGCTTCTACAGGGATGGGATACACTTAAATAGAAAGGGTGCAAGAATATTTGCTGATGCTATCGAGGCAGTGTTAGGTGGGTCGGAAAACTGCTAGCTTGGGGGGAGACAAAGACCAATAGATTGACAGTAGCCACTGGCAGAGGTGAAAGAGATTCTTGCACTGTTTCTATTAGAATGAGCAGAAGCCTGAAAAACAAGATGCATGGTATTTCAGAGACTGCTGGGAGCCATTGCAGTACAAGTAAACACATGGGTTGTGTTAGGGTAGCTAAGAATAGAAACAGGTGCAGGTATACTTGCGTGTACACCAATGCTAGGAGTTTAGTAAATAAATTTGATGAATTTGAGGTATTGCTCAAAACATCAACGGCAGATATTGTTGGGATATCAGAGACGTGGTGTCACACAGATATAAGGGATGCAGAACTGCAATTTGGGGAGTACAACGTCTACAGAAAGGATAGACAGGATAGGAAGGGGGGAGGGTTATGCTATTAGTTAAGAAACACATAAAAACCAAGGAAGTGAAGCCAGTCGACATCGCTGGACAGTGCAGTGTTGAGTCAGTTTGGTGTGACATAAGCATTGGGAGATCAAAATTGAGAGTAGGAGTGTGCTATAGGCCTAATGACTCTGATGAGTATAATAAGGAACTGTACAGGGAAATAGAGTGGGCCAGTGAATCAGAGTCTTATAATGGGAGATTTTAATTTCCCAGATATTGATTGGAATTTGGGGGCTGGTAACTCATACACTAGCAAGGCTTTTGTAGATTTATTGGATGATTGTTTTCTACATCAGCATGTTTGGGAGGCAACTAGAGGGAGTTATCAGCAGTGATTCTTCATGCATTAAGAATCTGCAGATAAATGAACCACTAGGTGGCAGTGATCACAGTGTGCTGAAGTGGGATTTACTCAAAGAGGTAACTACCATTAGGGGTAAAGGCGACTACGATGGACTGAGACGGTATTTAAATTCTATACAGTGGGACCAACTGATGATGTTACCAACAGCAAATTCAAAATGGGAAGCATTCAAAGAACTTATCTTGGAAGCTACTAGGCTTTACATACCAACTAAGAAATATTGTTCAAGGTTTAGGCCAAAATGGATGTCAGATGAACTAATGAGGCATATGGCAGAGAAGAAAAATGCATGGGATACTTACAAATTAACACATGACACAGAAGCCTATGATAGATACAAGTTGATATGCAACCAAGTTACAAAGGAGGTTAGGCAGGCGAAGGCAGATTACGAGAAATCCTTGGCAAGGGATGCAAAGAAAAACAGCAAAGAGTTCTTTACTTATGTAAACTCTAGAAGGAAGGGGATGAATCAGATTGGTCCACTTGATATTGATGGGTCAACTGTTGATGATCCTGCTCAGGTAGCTAACAAACTAAATGAATATTTTGCATCGACATTCACACATGAGGAGTTATTCAGCAAGGGGAATGCCAGAGGTTTATTCAACTCTAGCAGTAAGCTACAGAATCTTGAAATAACTGGGAGTAAAGTGGAGGAGAAACTGTTGAAGATAAACACAAGAAAGGCACCCGGGGTGGATGGGATCTATCCAGTTATATTAAAGGAGGCAGCAAAGGAAGTAAGCAAACCCTTAGCCATAATTATGAGAGCTTCCTTGGACTCAGGGGAGGTACCCATAGACTGGAAATGTGCACATGTGACCCCAATTCACAAAGGAGGATCAAAGGCTGACACAAGTAATTATAGACCTGTGAGCTTAACTTCTGTTCCAGGAAAATTAATGGAGGCACTGGTTAAAGAAGCACTGCAGGATCATTTAGACAAGACTTCAGTTATAGCTCAGACACAGCATGGTTTTGTTTAGGGGAAGTCTTGCCTGACCAACTTGATTGGATACTATGATGCAGTCACAAAAGAACTGGATGCAGGGAATAACTTTGATATTATATACTTGGATCTTAGAAAGGCTTTTGATACTGTTGCACAAGGAAGACTGCTACACAAATTGGAGCAGTGTGACATTGGAGGCAAATTGCTGCTATGAATAAAGGGGTGGTTGAGGGGGAGAAGACAGAGAGTGGTAATCAATGGACACTGCTCATCGTGGACTAATGTTATTAGTGGAGTCCCTCAGGGCTCAGTGTTGGGTCCATTATTGTTTTCTGTATTTATAAATGATATTGATGATGGTATATCAAGCTTAATGTCCAAGTTTGCAGACGATACAAAGGTTGGTAGTGTTGTCAAGGGCACTACTGACACTATGCTGCTGCAACAGGATCTGGAAAGGTTGAGCAGATGGGCTTCGAGGTGGCAAATGAAGTTTAACATTGACAAATGTAAAGTACTACACTTGGGAAACAGCAACCCCAGAGCAACGTATCAACTCTGTGGTACTACACTGACAGTGGTAGAGAATGAAAGGGACTTGGGGGTGGTTGTGCAGGCAGATATGAAGTTCTCTGAGCAGTGCAGACGGGCTGCAAGAGTAGCTCATGGAGTATTGTCAATGATATACAGGAATTTTTCCAGCATCGATAAGGAGGTGATTATTCCATTGTATAAGGCAATGGTCAGGCCACACCTAGAGTACTGTATACACGTCTGGAGGCCTCATTTCAAGAAGGATGTAGAGTTGCTGGAACGAGTACAGAGAAGGGCAACAAGATTAGTGAATGGAACAAAGGGGTGCTATTACGAAGAAAGGCTTAAGTTTTGCAAATTACAGTGTCTGGAGACTAGGCACCAGCGAGGTGATCCGATAGAGGTGTATAAAGCCTTGAATGGTTTAAGCATGCTCAATGCTGATGGGATTCTTCCTATAACTCAGAAAAATCACCTGAGAGGGCATAAATTCAAATTGAGGAAAGACAGATGTAGGATAGACGTGTGGAAATTTGCCTTTAGCCAGCGGGTGGTTGGTTGGTGGAACAGACTTCCATCCCTTGTGGTGGAGGTTGATAGCCTAAATAAGTTTAAGGCCCAGCTGGACAGGTATTTTGAACGAACAGAGGGGTGAAGTGGAAGTGGGTTTTTTTTTTTTTTTTTTTTGGCTGATGCTGCATGAGCTTGCTTTCTTGCATCAAATGCCTCTACTAATGCTATACAGAAGGAGATATTTACACATAAAGTGAGAACTTTTTGATAGAGAAAACTGAAACAGAGTGACACCTTGTACAGTTAGAATCAAATTGCCTTATGTATATCAGTAGTAAGGCCCAAACATTATACACGTAAACATTATTATGTACAAACCTAGCAAAGGCATAGACAAATTCAATTCTCGTAGTAGTGTCTATAGAGTGCCATGACAGGTGTTTAATGTTGCCAAAGAGTTCTGATTTTGCTGTCTAAATGCAAACAGCTGACAAAACAAGAGATTATTTTATGTCTGGGTTTCAGAGGATCACTGATCTGAAATTCAAAAACTCATGGCAGAGAAGAAAAATGTATCTACACTCACACATGAGGAGTTATTCAAGGAGAGGGACAGATGTTTATCAAACTAACAGGGAGTTGAATGATTTTGTAATAACAGAGCAAAGTGGAGGAGAAATTGTTGAAGTTAGGCACATGTGGTAGATGGGATCTATCCAGTTATATTAAAGGAGGTGACAAAGGAAGTAAGCCATAATTATGAGAGCATCCTTGGACTCGGGGTAAGTCCTCACCGACTGGAAACGTGCAAATGTATCTCTAATTCAGAGAGGGGGATCAAAGGGTGACACAAGTAATAACAGACCTGTTAGTTTGACTTCTGTTCCAGGGAAAATAATGGAGTCACTGGTTAAAGAAGCATTGCAGGATCATCTAGACAAGACAGCAGTAATAATTCAGACACAGCATGTCAGGGGGAAGTCTTGTCTGACCAATTTGATTGGATACTGTGATGTGGTCACAAAGGAACTGGATACAAAAAATAATTTTGATATCATATACTTGGATTTCAGGAAAGCTTTTGATTCTGCTCACATGGAAGACTACTGTACAAATTGGAGCATTATGGCATTAAGGGCAAATTGCTACAATGGATAAAAGGATGGTTGAGTGGGAAAAGACAGTGGTAATCAATGGATACTGTTCTACATGGACCAATGTTATTAGTGGTGTTCCTCAGTGTTTGGTGTTGGGCCCATTGTTTTGTATATTTATGAGTGATATTGATGAAGGTATATCAGGCTTAATGTCCACGTTTGCAGATGATACCAAGGTTGGCTGGGTTGTTAATAACAGTAATGACAGTATGCTGCTGCAACAAGATCTGGAAAGGTTGGGTAGATGGTCTGAGAAGTGGCAACTGAAGTTTAACATTGACAAATGCAAATACTGCATATGCGTAGCAGTAACCCCAGAGAAATGCATGTTTTCTGAGAGTGGAAACAGGCTACCAGGGTAGATCATGGGGTCTTGTCAATGATATACAGGAGTTTTGCGAGCAAGGATAACGAAGCGATTATCCCCTTGTATAAGGCAATGGTCTGGCCACACCTTGAGTACTGCATACAGGTCTGGAAGCCTCATTTTAGGAAGGATGTAGTGTTGCTAGAACGAGTACAAAGTAGGGCAACAATATTAAGTTCTGCAAATTGCAGCTTCTGGAGACTAGGCACCTGCGAGGGGATCTGATTGAGGTGTAGAAGGCCTTGAATGGATTGAGCAGGCTCAATGCTGATGGGATTCTTCCTCTTGTTTCAGATTACATACCTGACGGGGCATTCCTGAGTCTGGGAGAGAGCCAAGAGTGGGGATAAGGAATAAAGAAGAGAGCAAAGAGTGCAGTTAAGGAATTCTTCACATATATAAATGCAAAGAAGAGGACAAACCAGATCGGACCCTTATGTAATTGATGGGGATAGTATTAGATACCAAAGCCGAAGTTACAGATGAACTCAACAGTTATTTTGCATCGATATTTACAGAAGAAAAACCCTTTGTGGCAATTAATGATATTGAAAGTTTACATGTTTATTTAATGAAAAAACTTTCTAGCCTCTAGGCTAGTAAGGGGGTTGATGGCACATGCCCCTAGATTTTAACGGAGTGCATTGAACCGTTGAGGTTAATTATGAGAGCAACACTGGACTCAGGAGTGATTCCATTGGATTGGAAAAGTGCCAGTGTATCTCCAGTATATAAGGGCAGTTCTAAGAGTGAAGTGGGAAATTACGGGCCGGTTAGTCTAACTTCAGTAGTAGGGAAAATCATGGAAACAATGATCAAGGGTGGAATTCGGGATTATTTAGATAGAAATGGAATTCTGACCGATACTCAGCATGGCTTTGTAAAGGGCAAATCATGTTTGGTTAGCTATTCTGACTGGGTCACTCAAGAGCTGGACTTAGGGAATAATTTTGACATTGTTTATTTGGATTTCAGCAAAGCATTTGACTCAGTCTCAACAAGCCTTTTAAGCTGGAACAGGTTGGAATCACAAAATTCTTAGATGGATGGCTTCAGGGCAGGAGGCAGAGGGTTGTGATAAATGGTTATTCCTCAGATTGGGTTGATGTAAAAGTGGGGTTCCCCAAGGATCAGCACTAGGACCACTGTTGTTTTTGATTTTCATAAATGACATCAATGAAGGGATAGAGGGCATGGTGTCTAAATTTGCCAATGATGTAAAGCTGGTAGAGTAGTTAATGATCACAGCCAAGCAGAGCTTCTTCAGTGTGTGACCTAGATAGACTTTAGGGATGGTCAGAAAAATGGCAGCTATGCTTTAATCCAGCAAAGTGTAACGTATTGCACCCGAGGAACAGTATCCCCAAAATAACTTGTACGCTTGGTTATTGTTGTTATTTGATTTTTAGGAGCATTAGCAACTAAAGCCATATAGCTTCGGGGGTATGTGGTGGTCATTCCCTGACCTTTCCGTATCCTCCATATTTGGTGGGCACGGGCTCGAATCCCGGTCTAATCAAGAAGCATGTGCTACGCACTGCTGCTCCTGCCCACCTGGCTACAGAGGTTCCTGTACACTTAGTACAGTTGAACTAAAGCCTTTAATTGGAGGAAAGGGACTTGGGTATTACGATACGGTCAGACATGAAGTTCTCCGAGCATGGGCAAAGGGAAATGCATAGGTTGTCTATTTTATTTTATTTTGTTTTTTAATTTTCTTTTTATTATAATTTTTATTTTTATTCTATTTATTTATTTGTTTATTTTGGCTAGTGATCATAAGCTATAGGCTTCCTTGCACCCAGTGACCATTGCTAATACTAATACGTCCAGTATGTGTCCTTAGAAATCTTCCCAGCATTTGGCCAACTGTGTGGGATTTTGCTTATGTTCTAAACTTACTAAGATCACCTGTGGACTTAAGTTGTCTTTTTTTTAACAATTGGACAACTTTAGGTGGTATACAGGTAGATATCCCTTGGTGGGTTATTTAATCCTGCTGTGTAATTTAAGGATTACTGTAAAATTGACAAAGGAGACAGTTGCCTTTGAAAGCTTTGGTGTTTTATCATTTTTAACTCGTGATTTTATCACTTAATTGCTTCAGTTATCCTAAATAATTAATGTCCGACCTCTTCCGGATAATCGAACGTAGGGTAAAATTAAATAAATTCTGTTATAATGTATTAATGTAAAAGAAAGACTAAGTAGTGTGAAAAAGTGAATTAAATTAAATTAAAATAATAACTTACATAAAAATTCGCACATTTACATATGCAAATTTTATGTGGAAATAATTTAAAGTAATTTTTTAAAATAATGTTTGATCGTTTTTGTTTCATTTGTTGGGAACTTTTTTTTTTTTTTTTTTTTTTTTTTTGCTGCGAAATCTCTCAAGTTCCTTAATAATATCAATTTGATTATATCATGTTCTTCCTAGTTTTCTGCCCATTTCAGTGCCGTTTCTTTTCGTTGACATTTTACTGTAAAAAAACGGAGAAAAATAAGAAATTGCACAGTTTCGGGCCGACATTATTCTTATCAAATCTGGAGTTAAACTAAACATAATATGAAATGGAGAACAAAATATGTCATGGAAAATTGGTTCATGTAACTGAATTGACTAAACTATCACTCATGGTTTCCAAGAAAACCCATTAGTCCTAATCCAACATTTCACTAGATATACAATGTAAAAAAACAGACAGAAATACTCTTGTAGCATAATAAACATTTGTCTCAAATACTATGGTTAATAAAAAAAAATGAAGAAAAATTAGCCTTTCAAATTATTCCGGATAACCGACATTCTACTGTATTAAATGTACAGTTTTATCCTGTACGTAGTTTTTTCATTTATGTTAAAGATTTTGACATATATTTGGATCGGTGTATTTATTGCAATTGTTATGAATTCCCCCCCCCCCTTTTTTTTTTAACTACTAAGGCCTATTTCGTGAATTATAGTTGATTGCTTGGAGGAGAAATGTGTCTGCAGATGCTGCCTCTTGGTATCTGTTTAAATTAACCTCTTATGCTTAGTAAATAGGATTTTATACTTTAATCCTGGCAAACAAAAGCACAGTTGATGATACCTGTCATCAGTCAGTTGTGAAAGTGCTGACCAATGAAAGTGTTTGTCGGCCCACGTTTGTTCATTAGGATTAAAATAAACAAATAGACTCTAAAAAAGGTAAAGCAAGTCAAAACTAATATACCAATGGAAACAGTGATATAATAGGGGATTACCAAATGAAAAAAGAAAGAGTGCATTCAGAGAAGGTTGCGGAGGAAAGATGACTACTTTCAAGTTTGGGGGTTGGGGCAGGTAAAGGACTGAATCTGTCAGTTGCTATACAAATAAAGTTTAAATTAATTCCTGCATTTGTGTGTAGAAATGAAAAACATTTGTCCTCTTCCTTGTAGAAAAAAAAAAAAATATATATATATATATATATTATTTTTATTAATGCATTCTTAACCGTATATCCCCTGAAACTAAACTAGCTTGTGGTCATATACTTATGCATTCACATTGCAAGATTCATGTCCTGAATGAAATTTGTAGATTTAATTGTTGGTGCTTTTGTCAGAAAGTAATGTGAACCATCCTAGTTCTTCTGTTGGCGCACTATGGCCACAGATGCCGATGTGCCTAATAAATACTGAAACAAACAAACCTAATTCTGTTACAAACAAATTTGTGGCCCGCTGCCAAGCAGCTGGAGAACATAGCAGCAGTTAATCTGTTTAACCTCACACTCTGAATGTTGGCTGTTCTGGAATGTTTAGCATCAGTTTAAAAAGTTGCTATATATTGGGGGAGAGGATTTGGTTCAAAAAGAATATTGTTAAGTCCAACTTTATTGTAATAATTAGCAATGGCATTGTACACAACTGATATTACTGAAATAATTTTAGACAGTTTTATGTCTCCAGTTGAATTTAATATAAAAATGAGATTGTTTTAAATACACAATAGATTATAGATCAGATATACAGTAAACTCTCGATTTAACGGACTCCGATATTTCGGATTTAACGGACCGGACAAATAATAATACAGTAATGTACATATTAATCTTGACCATATTATTATTTTTTTTTTTAGGTTATACAAAACTTCAGTGTTATTATTAATTAAAAATTAATAATAATTACATATTTCCATTATTGTTTTGATAATTATCTACTTTTATTTTAATAATCAAATTCAGGAAATTGTTTTTTATTCTTTCTGAAAACATGTTCAAATAACTGTTTTCCCAGATAACAGATAAGAGCAGGTGGTGACTTGTGAGCTGAACGTGACTCGAGACACTAAACTGCAGGTCTGCCGACTTGCTTTGTTTCTGTCTTGGTCTGCCTCAAGCTATCTTGCGGTCAGGTTGTATACAGTGTTTCTGTGATTTCTGAATTGATTTTTTATTAAATAATTTTGCAATCCTTACAATTTAAAATGGCATCAAGTGATACAGGAGTTGAAAGAAAGTGTGTGAACTTAAATGTGGCAGAGAAATTAGAATAATCATTCGTGTATTAAGAATTTGCAGATAAAGGAACCACTAGATGGCAGTGATCACAGTGTACTGATGTGGGATTTACTTAAAGATATAATTACCATCGGGGTAAAGGAAAGGGTTTTTGCTTCCGTAAAGGTGAGTACAGTGGTCTCAGACAGTTTTTAAATTCTGTACAGTGGGATCAACTGACAATGTTACCAAAAGTAAATTCTAAGTGGGCAGCATTCAAGGTAATCGTGGATGCTACTAAAAGTTTCATACCTATTAAGAAATATTGTTCAAGGTTTAGGCCTAAATGGTTTTCAAATGAACTAATGAGACTCGTGACAGAGAAGAAAAATGCATGGGATGCATGTAAATTATCAAGCGACTCAGAACCCTATGGCAGATATAAGCTAGTCTGTAATCAGGTGACAAAGGAGGTTAGGCAGGCGAAGGCAGATTACGAGAAATTGTTGACAAAAGATGCTAAGAAAAACAGCAAGGATTTTTTTACTTATATAAACTCTAAAAGGAAGGGGATGAATCTGATTGGTCCACTTGACATCGATGGTTCGACTGTTGATGATCCTGCTCAGATAGCAAACAAACTGAATGAGTATTTTGCATCTACATTCACACATTATGGTTATGAGTTATTGTGGTTTGAAAATTCCACAAGGTTATCAAATTGTAGCAGGGTGCTTAATGATTTTGTAATAACTGAGCAAAGTGGAGGAGAAATTGTTAAAGTTAAACATAAGAAAGGCACCTGGGGTCGATGGGATATATCCAGTTATATTAAAGGAGGCGGCAAAGCAACTAAAACCCCCTTAGCCATAATTACGAGAGCAACCTTCTTGGATTCAGGGGAGGTCCCCACAGACTGGAGATGTGCAAATGTATCCCCAATTCACAAGGGGGGGGGTCGAAGGATGACACGACTAATTACAAACCAGTTAGTTTAACTCTGTTCCAGGTAAAATAATGGAGTCACTGGTTAAAGATGCATTGCAGGATCATCTAGACAAGACTGCACCAATAATTAAGACACAGCATGGGTTTGTTAAGGGAAAGTCTTGTCTGACAAATTTGATAGGATATTATGATGTGGTTACAAAGGAACTGGATGCAAAAAATAATTTTGATATCATATATTTGAATTTCAGGAAAGCTTTTGACACTGTTGCGCATGGAAGACTATTGTACAAATTGGAGCAGAATGGTATTAAGGGTAAGTTGCTACAATGGATAAAAGGATGGTTGAGTGGGAGAAGACAGAGGGTGGTAATTAATGGATGCTGCTCTTCGTGGGCTAATGTTATTAGTGGAGTCACACAGGGTTCGGTGTTGGGTCCTCTGTTGTTTTGTATATTTATCAATGATATTGATGAAGGTTGGCATGGTTGTTAATGACAGTAATGGCAGTGTGCTACTGCAACAGGATCTAGATAATTTTGGCAGATGGGCTAAGAAGTGGCAATTGAAGTTTAACCTTGACAAATGCAAAGTACTGTATATGGGTAGAAGTAATCCCAGGGACACGTACCAACTGTGTGGTACTACACTTGAGGTGGTAGAAAATGAAAAAGACCTGGGAATAATTGTACAGTCAGATATGAAGTTTTCTGAGCAATGCAGACAGGCTGCCCGGGCAGGTCATGGGGTTTTGTCAATGATATATAGGAATTTTGCTAGCAAGGAGAAGGAGGTGATTGTCTCTCTGTATAAGGCAATGGTCAGGCCATGCCTTGAGTACTGCGTACAGGTCTGGAGGCCTCATTTTAGAAAGGATGTAGATTTGCTTGAGCGTGTACAGAGAAGGGCAACAAGATTGGTGAGGGGAATGAAGGGATCCTCTTACCAAGAGAGGCTTAAGTTCTACAAATTGCAGTGGCTGGGGACTAGGCACCAGTGCAGTGATCTGATTGAGGGCCTTGAATGGATTGAGCATGCTGAATTCTGATGGGATCCTTGCACTTGTTCAGATTACAAACTTAAGGGGGCATAAATTCAATTTAAGAAAAGACATGTAGAATAGATGTGCGGAAATTTGCCTTTAGCCAGCGGGTGGTTAATTGCTGGAAAAAACTTCCATCTGTCGTTGTGGAATTTGATCGGTTAAATAAATTTAAGGAGGAACTGGACAGGCATTTGGAGGGAATGGTGTGATTTTTTTGCTGATGCTGATGCTGAAGAAAGCAAGTGTATAGTGTATACACTTGCTTTCTTGCATCACATGCCACTGCTATTACTACTACAAGGCCTCTCTCAGTAGCATGTGTTTGTGAAATTTACGGTGTAAAAAAACAGTTCCTGATATCCGTAAATCAAAGCCCAAATTGCAACATTTTTCTTTAAAATACAGTTGATAGCTCTAAATGTGGTTCTACAGAACGGAGTAGAAAACACGAGTTGCACGAGATAAAAACTAAATTAAGAACAATAAAAATGCCCCTAGGTTACGTTTGATATAACGGACATCCCTTCTCCCCTATTAGTCCATTAAGTTGAGGGTTTACTGTATTTTACCTAGAACTCTAATAGAAAGTACAATATTTAATTGTGGTCAGCTCTGAGGCTTAAGGCAGGTTATGTTACTGTAGTCTGTTCGCTCTTCAATCCTGACACAAAAATGTGTGGTTCATGGTAGCTGTCAGTGGTCAGTTGTTGAAATAGGCACTATTTTTAAGTTGCTGACCAATGATAGAGTTATCAACCATATGTTCGTCAGAATTAAAGTGAACAGCTATAGAAAATGTATAGCGATCTCGGATTACTAAGAGATGCTGCACTGTGATTTACATATACAGTATTCATTAAATTTATATATCTAAATACTAAAAGTAGAGATTTGGATATAACCATTATGTTACAATCCCTTTTTAGAGATATCAGAGATACTGACTTCTATGCTGCCTGCAGTTCTTTTGTTACAACTTAACTGGCATAACTGTGACACTCTTGGCATGGATAATAGATAATATTCTGTGTTTAGGTTCAAAGTTTTGGAGGTTATGGTCTGATTGAATGGATCATGTAGACTGAGAAGGAATGGGGGCACACTATAGGCTAGTCCAGTGGTGTGCAAACTATGGGGCACGACGACCCTCAGAGGGGATGCAGCAATTTTTAAATAAAATTAGTTATTGTGTACATAAAAGCTAAAAAAAACTTAAAATTACTTTTTCAGTACTGTAGGTATAGAGACCTTACTACTCGAACGAAGTTTGAGATACGAATGAACCCTATTCCCACTATTTTTTAGGGTGGTTTCATGTTTAATGCAGGTTGTTTTCTTACTTATTGCCCTTGTGCGTAATAAGCCTTAATTTGCTCACTGGCTATGGACACAGAGAAAGCAGCTGACTAGTGTGACTTCTCAGTATGTATTAATACAGTAAACCCCCGCTATTCACGTATTTGCGGTCGCTGATTTTAAATCGCCATGAACATTTTCCGCCATAAAAAAAACATGGGCGTGGCTAAAATTATCTTTCCCGGTCAAACCAGCGCTCAGTGTGGATATTTCTCGCTAATCCTTGTTCAGTATGTGTTATGTGCTTGTCATGGCTGGTTTCGTCGTTTGCTTTTAATTTATATGCTTATAAATTGAGTAAATTTATCAATTTATAAATTGATATGCCTACAAAAGTGAAAAATCTACCGTTTTCAGTGTAAAACAGGCTTTTTTTTTTTTTTTTTTTTGTGAGTGTGTTAACGGAAGAAAGTGACTTTATTGTGGACAAGTTCCATCATATTCCAAATCGAAAAGAATGAAAAAGAACAGAAAATATCAAGAAGAATTTATGAAGTATGGCTTTACTTACGGTGTTGTTGATGATGAGCAACGTCCTTTGTGCATAATATGTTACGAAAAACTAGCTAAAGAAAGCATGAAACCTGTTAAATTAAAAAGACACATATGAAACATCCAGAGATAATGAAAAATACTGGACCTTTTCTGGTCTTGGCGCATTATAGCCTTAGATGCTAATGCGCCAATAAAACCAAACCAAACAAACAAAACTGGACCTTTTCAAAAGATGTGCCGATACAAGGTCTGAAATCTTTTAAGAAGAAACATATGGCAGTTCCTTGTAAAGCTGTAAGAGCATCGTTGGAAGTTTCATATTTAATAGAAAAAAATTTGAAATCACATACTATTGCTGAATCTCTTGTTGCTATCAAAATAATTTCAATTATGCATGGAGCAACGATTTAAATACCGTTCCTCTATCCAGAGACAGTCTCGCAGCATATTATAGTTATCGGAGAACATAAAATCCAGTTTATTAAATCGATTGAGAGAAAGTTAAATTTTTGCAATACCATTACATGAATTCACAGATATTTAAAACCTTGCTCAACTTACTGTATGTGTGAGATACTGCTTCGAGGGAAATATTTTAGAGAAATTTCTATTTTGCAAAGCTTTGAAAGGAAGAACGAAGGTCGAGAAGATTTTTGATGTTATAAATATTTTCTTTCAAACAAATACTCTAACGTGGAACAACTGCTTTACAATTTGTACGGATGCATTAACAAGAGAAAATAAAGGTTTGAAAGGCAAAGTAAAGGAAATTGACTCAAATATAGTTTTGAATCATTGTATTATACAGAACATAGGGAAGCATTAGTAGCAAAGGAAATGCAAACTGATTTGCACAAAGTTTTGAAAGGATGCGATAAGTGTGATCGACTTTATTAAAAAGTAGAAGCTTAAATAGTAGACTTTTCACAGTGCTTTGTAATGAAATGTGATGAAACACTTCTTTTTATATACGAAAGTGAGGTGGTTGTCCAGTGTTGCAACGTGTTTTTGATCTCAAACATGAAGTTTTGTTGTTTTTATCGGATAAAAATCAGAACCTTGCTTAATTGTTTACAAATCCAAAATGGCTTGGAAAACTTAGCTCCCTTGCTGATATATTTGATAGAATAAAACTTTTGAAGGGAAGCTTAATCTTTGGAAAACTGAATTTGAGCGTTATAATACTGAGGTGTTCCCGTGCTTTTCTGATTTTGTTATAATATTGACAGTTTGCAATTTAGGGATATCATTGCCACCCACTTAACAATTAATTAAGAATTTTTCCAAATGATTTAATGTATCTCCAGAAAGAAAGTTGTACAGGCGGGCCTCGATTAATGCGATTAATTCGTCCCGCGAGCGCAAAACGAAAACGCGTTAATCGAATATCATAACCAATAGGAAAAATTATAATTGGTCCTTGACCTTCTGGAATTTCCATAAAAATTTAAAAAAAAACTTTTAAATAACTTTTTAACTGTATATAATGTAAAAGATAATGAAAATAATTATGGAATTAAATGTTTATTGTATAAAACAGCTGTTCTTAAACTGTGCGCCGCGGAATATTTTAAATTTTCGAGTGAAACACAGCGATACTCGACATCTGTCGGACACCGTGCGAACTACTAGCTCAAGGTAGTTCACAGTTTCAGCATTTCTTATTAAGTTGTTTGGACTTAACTACTAAACGAAACTGTTAGGTATTTCTTTTGGTCTGGGTGCGCCGTGAACCGAGAAACTTTGGGAACCTCTGACAAAATACACAATGAAGAAATTACCGTTACGGAAATATTTGAATAGTGTTGACTTTCTCTTTTCATCAATCAATTTCCGATAGCTGACAACAATCTTCTCTGGGCCCTGGCGAAATAAATATTGCAGAGAACATCAAAACTTTTGTTTGAGGTTCTATGCGATACGAAAGATTTCATCTAATCCTTTTACCGTTATCTCCTTCGCGGTAACATTTTCATCTGACTCATTTAAAAATTTGAATTTTTAAATGCAAGTCTGCATTGACTTTATTAGCAGGAGACAAACATGTCTTCTTCCAATAGTTGATGGAACACACCGAGGCGGGCAGCAGGCAAATGTTTGTTTATTGACCATACGACTCATGGTAAGCTTAACGTGCGATTCAAATCTTTTTCAACTATCGCATAAAAAAAAAAAAAAAGATCGCGTTAACTGGAAATTTGCATTGTGTAAAGTGAAAAGTGGTATCATTTTTCAAATAGCGTTAACTGAATATCGTGTTAATCGAACTCGCATTATGCGAGGCCTAGCTGTATTGGATTCATGACCACTTTGCTTTTGACACTTCTTCATGTCCTGAAATTACCATTCAGCCAAAGGAAGATCTTATTGATCTCTCGTTTGACGAAGCATTATGTGCTCTTTTCAAGACTGCTTGGGAAAATTTTGGCTTTCTCTTTGAGATGAGTGTCCAGAATTATTGAAAATGGCGATACAAACTTTGCTACCTTTCGGGTCTACATATTTATGAGGTTGGTTTCTCAAAATTAACATCTATAAAAACAAAAAAGCATTCCAGATTTGATCCAGATGACATTAAATTAGCGATTTCAAACATTGTGCCAAATACGGACCAAATATTATTGGTTATCCAGGCTCGTTAATTGTTTTGTTTTGTAATTATTCAATTTTTATTGTTTTGTAATCTTAATTGAAGAATAAGAATTTGATTTGTTGTTTTTGCTTTATTCAATTAAAATATTAAACAATTATTTTAATGTGTAAATTAAAATGGAAACGAGATTTTTATTCCTTTCTCAGTACTCGAACAAAATTTTCTACTACATAATTTATAAAATGCCATTTTTCTTCTCTAAAATCTGGTCATCCTACCGCGGGGTTTACATTGAGGGATTGCGTCAATTTTATATTTAATAAAGGGGATTGCGAGTGAAAAAGTTTGTGCACCACTGGGCTAGTCCATTGGTGGAGTGGTGGGTTGATCAAAAATCTGCATTTCCAGCCATGGCTTTCAGAAGTTTAATTACATACATACATACAGCACCTCCAGGGTTGAGAGCTCACTGAAAGCAGAACATTTTTGAATAATGTGGGTGATTACTTCCTATACCAGCATGTTAGAAAGACAACAAAAGAAAACAGTACAACCTGCTACAGTGCAGTTCACTTAGTGCTTGTTTGCTGTAGCACTCTGTATATTGTGATATCCTGAATCAGAATAGTGCTATTCACTCTAAATGCCTTAGGTGCAGGTGTTTGAGATGCTCTGTCCAAAAAAACTTTTACCATAATGGTCTTTGATTTAAATTGACTTTTAACTGATACTGTAATTAGCATTAGTGATGGCATATGATGCAAGAAAGCAAGCTTATACAGCATCAGCCAGAAAAAAAAAAAACCCTTCCCATTTCACCTATCCATTCCCTCCAATAGTTTGTCTAGTTCTTCCTTGAACTTAACTGAAGCTATCAACTTCCACAACAACAGATGGTAGTTTGTTCCAGCAATCAGCCACTTGCTGGCTAAAGGCAAGCTTCCACACAGCTGTTCTGCAATTGTCCTTCCTCAGCTTCAATTTGTGTCTCCTCATGTGCAGCCTGAGCAAGAATCCTCTCAGCATTGAGCTTGCTCAATCCATTCAAAGCCTTAAATTCCTAAACTGGTGATCAGCATTGATTTGTCAGGTATTAAGAATTTCTGTAAGTGCAAAAAAGTCCAGTTAAACTCCTCTGCCCCATGAAAAGTAAACAGAATTTGTTTTTATTTGTTTAAAAGGCTTTTCGGTTGAAACCTGTCAACCGATAAGCAGAAGCAGTGTTTACAGTACAGTAAACCCTAGATTTTATGGACCTCAGATTTAACAGAATCTCAGTTATCAGTTGATTCAACTCAGTTGCCCAAATTATTTGCTGAATGATTCCTTTCGCCTCAAAGGTGGTACTTATGTCCGTTCCGATATTCCCTGCCAGAGACTTGGTAATTTGGAATCTCCTCTTTTCGATCTTCTCTGCCTTAAAATCTCTCTACCTCATTCTGTCAAATTCATCTGTTGTCTCTACCATTCTCCCAACTCCACTAATCACTTGGAGCTCTTTGACTTCCTCTCTTTGCAACTTTCCTAACAGTGAGGTAATTTTTATTGGTGATTTTAATGTTCACAACTCCAGCTAGCTTCCGTTTTCTAGTCACACCGACCCAGCTGGTCGAGATGCTCAGGCTTTTGCAATTACTAATGACCTTGCACAGATTGTTCATTTACCTACAAGACTACCGGACAATCCTAACCATACAGTCAACACGCTTGATCTTTTTCTCACAAAAAACCCGTCTAAGTACACGGTCAAAGTGAGTGGTCCTTTAGGCACCTCAGATCACAACCTGGTGATTGTCTCTTCTACAATGGAGCCTTTATTTGATGTCTATTCCCAACCTCGTATTGTTTGGTATTACAAGAAAGCAAAATGGGATGACCTGCGAGGTTTCTTTTTCTTGGTTGGACTACTGTTTCAAAACTTCTGATGTCAATGTTTGCTCAGATCGTGTCAGTGAAATTATTCTTGTAGGAATGGAATCCTTTATTCCACACTCCACTTTAAATTTCGTCCTCTATCTAAACTTTTGTTTTCCAATAAATGTGCAAAGGCCTTTCAGGAGAAAAATGGTGCATATCGTAATTGGCTTGTTTCCAATTCTTCAGTTTCATTTTCTGCCTATACGAAAGCTCGCAACAATTGTAAAGCAGTTATTAATCAGTCCAAACTAGATTTTGAACAGGCTAAGAGTAGAAAACTTGCTTCTTGCCCTAATGGTAGCTGAGCATTCTGGTCTCTTGCCAAAGCTATTGGCTGTAACTTTTGCCCATCTCTGCTCCCACCTCTGTCAAAACAAGATGGTTCTGTTGTCAATTCAGCGAAGGATAAAGCTGACCTGCTAGCATCCCATTTTTCTTCCAACTCATGTGTTAATGATCTTGGTAAAACACCTCCCACCATTCCCAACACACTCCATTCAATGCCTCCTGTGGTCTTCCGTCAGAAGGATTCCAATGAATTATGGTGCTAAGAAAGCTCTAGGTCCTGATGGTATTTCTCCACTTGTTCTCAAAACCTGTGCTCCTGAACTTACTCCTATTCTTTGCTGCCTTTTTTAACTTTCTTATTCCAAAGGTGTTTTCCCTTCTGCTTGGAAATTTGCTCATATCCAGACAGTTCCTAAAAAGGTGACAAATCCCTCCCATTCAGTTATTGTCCCATTGCAGTTACTTCTACTCTTTCTAAAGTAATGGAGAAATCCATTAACCACTAACTCTTAAACTACCTAGAAACCTTCCGTCTGATCAGCGATCACCAGTATGGATTCTGTCCGTGTCGATCCACTGGTGATATTCTGGTTTATGTTATCCATTTATGGACTAATTCAATGGAAAGGTTCGGTATAACACAAGTAGTTGCTCTTGATATCTCAAAGGCTTTTGATCGTGTTTGGCATAAAGGTCTTCTAAACAAACTTTCATCGTATGGTTTGCCATCTGTTTTTTGTAATTGGTTATCCAGTTTTCTCTCTGATCGCTCACTGAGGATGATGGTAGATGGCTCTCTGTCTTCTAACTTCTCCACTAATGCTGGTGTCCCCCAAAGTTCAGTTCTTTTCCTCTTGTATATTAATGACCTTCTTCCATTGACTGGAAATCCTATCCATAGTTTTGCTGATGATAGCACATTGCATTCCACTTTCTATTTTGAGAAACCTTGCCCTGCTAAATCAGCTTCAACTTCTTGAATATCCACTACCAATTCCTTAAATGCCGATCTCCAGATAATCCTTCAGTGTGGCAAAGACAATTTAGTTGATTTCAATCCTTCTAAAACTCAGTCTTGTCTTATATCTCTCAAAAAGGATTCTTCTGCTCCTGTGCTTATCTTTAGTGACACTCCGATTTCTAAGCAAAATGATATATCTCTTTTGGGGATTACCCTGACTTCTAATCTCTCTTGGCACAAGCACATTACAAATATTGCTTCCTCTGCATCTAAAACTTGGTTTTCTCTTTCGCTCTTGACATTACTTTTCTTCCAAACAGCTGTTAACTCTGTACAGATTGCAAAACCGCCGTACCATGGAATATTGTTCCCACATCTGGGGCAGTCCCCCCAAAACCTCTCTCAGGCTTCTAGATTCCATTCAGAAGAGGGCAGTTAGGTTAATTAATGACTCATCTCTAACAGAGTCTTTCCACTCATCTACCGATACTTCCATGGTCACTGTTCTTCTGAATTAGCTTCTATAATTCCCACTCTCTCAAAACAGTCCGAACACATGCCACCACCAGCCAACATCCATTTACTGTCCAACTTCAAATCACAGAACCAAATTTTCATCTTCCTCATTTTTTTATTCAACTGCCATTTTCTGGAACAACCTTCCTTCATATGTCTTTCATGAAAAATATGGTCTACAGAAGTTCGAGTCTAATGTCATCAAATATCTTCTCTCGTCTTCTCAACCTCCAACCCAAGCACAGTACTATGTGCTATAGGTTCTAATACCTCGTGTTTGGGGTTTTCATAAAAAAAAAAAAAACAGATGACAAAAAATTACTGAAACCAGAAATCATGAGTCAGCAGCCAACAGTACAGTATGCATACTATTCTGTTTACAGATAATCTCACTGTCATATCTTATCCTGTTGCTGTATTATAGCCTTACTTACGATGTATCATGATGTTCCCCCTCCCCCTAAGAAAAGAGGTGGAAAGAGGAAGCAGGCACATCTGGGTGCTGCACAGAAATGAAAGCTTTTAGAGGTTAGACCCTGGTTGTCTGTTATCTGTCTCTGAGGAAGAGTAACACAGAAAACTTTCCAGGCACACTACATGAAGTCTAATAAATTATCTCCTACTAATACTGTGATTTACTTAACCTTTTACCAGGTGGTTTGGTGGAAAAGAGTAAGGGATTATCTTCGTCTTGATCCCAGGGTTTACTTGGGCCCTGAGGGTATTATTGCAGCTATTGGCCTTAATGGTAATGGGGGATGTTTATACACATTTAAGGATATGTGATAGAATTTTAATTATATACTCTAATCTTGTTGGAAAACTTTACTAGTTAAGATCCGTGTCCATGTTGGTTAAGAATTGATCTAGGTCGTAATCCACTCTTTCGTTGGGGAGAGTTATTTGGTTTGAGATTTGGGTAGTGGTTAAGAAGTTTAAACTTATTTTTATTTGGGGTTAGGACAAAAACAGCCACATAAGGATGTTTATGTGGCTGTTTTCGATCTGGATTCCTTTGTTGCAGTTTGTGACCAGTACTGATGTTTTGGAAAATGTCCATTGTTGCTCCTGTGGAAAGCTGGGTCTGAATATGTTACTCTGCCTTTTTTCAGTGTCCTTGTGTTCTTTTACTCTGAGTTTACTCTTGCTTTGTCCTATAGGTTTAGTTCAATCTCTACGTTGTGGGCAGTATACAGTGGGTCTCCAACATCCAATGGTAATTCGTTCCACAAAACCCATTGTAAGTTGAAACAAATAATACATTGATTTAGTGTTTTGTGCAGATTATTTAATAAATAGTCATAAAACACCTTAAAATAAAAACAAACAAATTAGCATTTACCTTAGACTTGAAGTGCAGAGCTGATGAAATCAGTGGTGGCATAGTTGGGGTGTTTTTTTACCACTTCTCTTAAATGCTTCCAACAAGCAATGAGTCTTCAGCTGACACTTTTTGGGTGTCTTTTTCTTCCTCTTCTTCTCCAGTGTCACTCACCGTAATTTTCTCCAACTTTTGTAGCCCCCCCTATGTTGTTAGCTCACGGCCATGAGCATCAATAAGGTCCTCCATGTTCTCTTCGCTAACTTCCAGACCCATTGATTTATCAAGAGTGACAATATCATTTGTCAAAGCACCATCATCTTGAAATCCGTCAATGTTATGGATTATTAAAGGCCAGATGTTTTTCAAGGCTGAATTTAAGCACCTGGTGGAAACATCATGCCAAGAACTTATACCCAGCCTCAACAATCCAGCATGTTGAACTTGGACTTCCAAAAACCTTTGAGGGTTACAGCATTTTCACCAGAGGTCTCTGCAAAGCAACTTTTTCGTAGTGTAGGTTTTCTTGAAGTTTGCAATCACTTGCTGATTCACTGGTTGAAGAAGAGTAGTGTTGGGTGGCAAAAATTTGACTTGAACAGTCAAATTGTGCCTCAAGAGATTGAACAAGGTTGGGATCATGGCCTGGCACATCCAGCAGGAGCAGTGCCTTCACAGGAAGCTTATTTTTCTCAAGATAACTCTTCACTGAAGGACAGTAAACTTCAAGCTCCCATTCATAGGATATATCTTCAATGAATGGGAGCTTGAAGTTTACTGTCCCAGGCCTTCTTGTTATTGTGCCAAAATGCTCCCGGCATGCCTTTGTTGTTTAAATACTCTGGGGGTGTTAGAGGGATACACAAGCAAAAAAGGCTTCAGCATGGAATCCAAAAGGCATTGGCACCCAACAGGAGAGTGGGCCTATCTTTCATAGGCTTATTCCCAGGTAAACTAGCCTCATCCTTAGTAATGTACGTTCTCCTGTGCATTCACTTCCAGAAGAGGCCGGTTTTGTCAATGCTGGTGGGGAAGATAACAAAATTAACAAAATGATTAACAAAATCCTTGTAATTCAATTTTAAAGGTCTCAGCTGCTTTTTTTTTTTTTTTTCAGTATTGGATGCCTCCCCATGCCTTTCAACACTTTTGATATTCGCCCTTTTTTGAAGTGCTTGAACTCTGCTGACTTTAAAGTCTTCAAAGTGCACAGCACTGCCACTGGTTGATGGAGCTTTGAGTTTCAGATCATAGATCTGAAACAATCGTATGGGTAGTGATGTTTTGCACGCCATGTGTTGAACAATAAAAAAGATGCTAATTGGTTGAGAACAATCGTATGAATGAGTGATGTTCCGTGCACCACGCGTCTGAAAATTTTCACCCATGTATTGTTCCAGCCATCGGTACCTGCAAATATCACTGGTCCTTAAAATAAACAGTCGTATGGAGGGTATATTGGTTCCTGAGAATATCGGATGTCAATGTCATCATAAGTCGAGGCCCCACTGTATATGGTTTTTAGCGGTGAGAGTCTTGAGAGGTGGGTGTCGAGATGGGCATTTTTAATGTCTTTTATTGTTGTGGTTTTAGTGTACCTGATAAAAATTTTGTTTTGTTTTCAATATGAGTTTATGTGGATAACCACAGTTACTGGAAGGTGTGTGTTATCTGGAAGATTTTGTTCTTGAGAGCTTGGCATTTGTGGAGGTGGTAGACCCTTTGGGACACCTATTTTTTATTTTAATATTGATATTTATTTTTGTTATGAGTGTGGTTATTATGTATATCTGAACATAAGCATTCACCTTGATTTCCATCAGCAAGTCTGCTTAACTCTGTCCTCCCCCCATAAGGCTTTGGTCTCAATGTTATTGGCAATTTATAGGAACACATACCTTTTGAAAAACAATTATGTTATATATATGCCGCTTCCGTAGCCAGGTGGGCAGGAGCAGCAGTGCGTAGCACACGCTTCTTGATTAGACCGGGGTTCGAGCCTGTGACCACCAGATACGGAGGATGCAGAAAGGTCAGGGAATGACCACCGCATATCCCCTGAGCAATATGGCCTTAGTTGCTAATGCTCCTAAAAACCAAATAACTAACTAACTAACTATTTATGTTATTTTTGTTAACCTAGTGGTCAGTATTTTGTGCAACCAGTACAGTGAGAATAAAATATAATTTTGTTCAAGGAATAGTTTTTGTGTGTACTGCTTGAATTAAGTAAATGTGAATTTCTTTGTACACCTTCATTTTGATATAGAATATCTAATTTGTGAAACATTACCTGCCAAAAACATCTGGACACCCATTTTCCTAGTCAGTTAGACTTTTGGTGACTCAGACCAATATATAAGGATTACATATGAACAAAACAATTTAGTTGTTCTTGTCATGACACAGAATGAAGTTGAACTGTGAGGGGGGGGGGGGTGGATATTACTCTGCCAGATGTTACATTGCTGACATATCAGTTTATGCAATTTCTGACAGCTGACACCATTCAAAGTTGGTGATGATGCTTTTATGAAATGAAATTATGACGATATGACCAGCATTCATTCATCAACACAAAGGAAGACCGTGGAAGCACACTTCTTTTAACCAGAGAGTACTAGGAAGGAGTATTGCAGTCTCATGAGCCATCCCTGCACATCACCAGGAGTATAAGATATCAGTAGAAGTTGTCTGTATTAAGATCAGTCTTTGTGTGGTTCTGTGAAGTGACAAGTCATACTAGACCCTATTCTGATGAACTGCACCAGGGACAAAGATCAGACTAGGTGGGTTTATGGTGTGCATCTGTTTCTTGTGGTATGGCCTAGGACAGAAATGGCAAGATGTTTGCAGTGTGTATCTCAAAAATGAGTTGAAACAAAAAATATGCCAATTTTCATATGCCACATGGAGTAAAAAAACTTACAAAAATTAGTAATCTTTATTGCTATTATGAAAAAAAGTAAATGCACTTGAACGTCTAATGAGAATTTGTTGCTGTATAATTTTTCATTCAATTAGAATCATGGTTTCACTGTAATTGTGTTCAGAATATACACTTAAAGAAATTTGTCTTCAAATATAAGAATGCCTTTTTTATAATATAAAATATTTATGGGTGTCCACATGCTTGTATATGTTCCTGTGTATTCCATTGGTTCACCTTCCCTGCCCTAGGATCTTTGGTGGTTGAGTGGGGAACTGAATGTTAATGCTTAACATTCTGGAAAATGCTGTGCACCCATAATATGGCAATTCTATGGCACAGGAGCATATTTGTTTGAACAGGATACTGTTCCATGCTGAACTACTGGTGCTGTTTAAGAATGGTTCATGGACATGTACAGAAGTTGGAATGGCCAGTGCAGAATTCTAATTTGAATGCTGTGAGATGAACTGTCTGATGTCTGATGAGGGTCAGACCAACCTGTCTCACATCAATAGCTGAATTGATCATTGTTCTGCAAGAGGCAAGATGGAGTGTGCTTGCTGCAATCTATTGTTTATTGGTTGAAAGCCTACCCAGGAGGATGGAATGTGCCATATTGTCCAAAGGACCTACACACTATGGAAGTGAGTGGTAGTGACTTACATCTGTCTAGATACTTTTTTGGAGGTTAATATAGGTTATTGAGAGTGAAAGGCAGTTATAAACAAATATTTCATATTATCTAAAATTGTTTATTGTTTAGCTGGCAAAAGACCTGCTTCATCCATCAGCAGATGAAGAGAGAAGGAAGTGCAAACTTAAAAGACTTGTCCAGCATCCAAACTCCTTTTTCATGGATGTTAAATGCCCTGGTGAGTTTTTGCTGATTTTTTTTTTTTTTTTCTTTAGAAGTTTTGTAAATGAATACTCCTCAAGCATTATAAAATCTAAATTTTAGCAGATTCTAAGGTGATAATTAACTACTTTTTGGAATCAACTCTTGGTGAAATAGAATGGGGGGAGATTAATGTGGAATACTGAGAAACTATTTTACTAATGTAACTAGCAAAGAACATTATTTGGTAAACCTATTATTTATCTTAAATTAATTTTAAGAACACACTTCTCTGTGAAAAATGATTAGGTTATTAGAATTGTAGAAGAAAATATGTTGATATTGCGTGATAGTAATTTTTATCTGCAGAGTCATCAATAAAAGATAACCAGTTTTAGTATTAGTAGTGGCAAAATTATGTAAGGAAGCATGTGCAGAATTAGCTATTAGTAAAGTGAATAAAGGTGAAATTTGCACTGTTATAAAGAATTTCAAAACTAGGAGATATAAATTCAAATTAACAGGGTAAGGAAGAGATTTTAGACCTAATTTTAAAGTTTTCTTTTAGCCAGTGAGTTGTTGATTACTGGAATAAGTTGCCTTTCTTATCTTAAATATATATATAGGGGGTCTCAAAAATACACGGCATAATTTCAGGAATGAGTTCCTCATATGTAGACAATAAAAATATTTTATATCAACATAGTTCCGGAAATGCTTGGTTTCCGAGTTTAGAAGGTCTGTCTATGACACTTAACTGTTCACATCACCTTATAGTAATTGTTCAAAATGTCCACCTTCTGCCTGAATACAGGTCTTACATTGATGTCTCATGGACTCGTGAAGACGATGCCAAATTCCCGTTGACATCGTCATACTCATTGCAGATGGTAAGGATACAGTTGGTGTTCTCGCAACACTCTCCAAATGGTTGAACGTTGTGAACAGCCAGTTGCATTGCTATTCTGCGTGTGCTGATTCCATGCAGAATAGCAATGCACAACATCCAAAATCTCCTCTACTTCAGGAGTTGTAGATCTTAGTCGTCCTCTGTCGGAGGCGATGGATACCTTCAAAAGTTTTCCTGTCTGGACATCTTCGTTCTGGAAACTGTTCGTGGTACAAATGACAAGCCTCCAGAGCATTGCCGTCCACCAAACTGTACATAAAGTGCATATCTGCTTGCTCCTGATTTGAGTACATGGTCGGAATGGAAAACCACCAGATTCTGTCAGTACCTTGTGATGAAGGAAATCACCTGCGGGAGATAAGACATTCCGGTTAATAATTCGGGAACCAAGCATTTCCAGAACTATGTTGATATAAAATATTTTTATTGTCTACATATGAGGAACTCATTCCTGAAGTTATGCCATGTATTTTTGAGACACCCTGTATATATATATATATATATATCCAATATTTTAAATTAAATAAAATAAAACATAAGCCTGTAGTATGGCAAATTATTTATTCATTTTATTATAATTTAACTTTCGTCAAAATTTAATATAATTCAATAGTAATGGGTCGATATGCTAATTTAGCAACGCCTGTGCCGCCATCTATTTTTCTTTTTTTCTTCTATATAAGCTGATTCAGCTTACAGTATGTCAGTGGTGTGGCTCTGCTCTAGAGTGCTGTCTGTTCTATAATTTATTTTTCGCTGCATAAGGACCACCGCCGTGCAAATCCTCTGCATTGGTGGATCGATCGGAGGAGGGAGGGTGAATTGGTACTTCGATCTTTTCACCATGGCGACGATTTGTATAGCGATTGAAATGCAGCGATTCCATGACCATTATTGGCCTCGTGGTCCTCTGTCGATATGGGGCATGATGGTCAGTCTATTTTATTTTAATTTATTTTGATTTTGTTATCGTTTGGTAGTTCCTTTAACCCTCTTTTGGTGATATTTCACGTCTTTCGGAACTGGTACCTCTCGGGGGGGGGGTACCGCTAAATTAATATGTAATTGGCATTATCCTAAATTTTGTATAGTTTTTGTTAATTGGAATTAAAATTCGAAATTATACAAGGGTTTCAGGGCTACTATTTATGTCTTCTTTCTTTTCGTTCGTTTGTTTATTTGGGTTATTTTTATGTTAATTTTCGCCCTACAGTTTTTGCCATACTACAGGCTTATGTTTTGTTTTATTTAATTTAAAATATTGGATGTATTTCAGCTTCATATGGAGGAATTGCATGTCGCGGCCTCTAATGAATGCTTAATTATTTATTTATTTATTCACTTTATTATAATTTAACTTATGTTAATATTTAATATAATTCAACGATAGTATATATATACACGTTTAATTGTAGATTGTTACCAATTATTGGTGTTTTTCATATATGTATTAGTGTTCATACAAATTTGTAATCAAGTTATCCTAGTTTGGTTATCTTCATTCCATATGGCCTATACATTTTGAGTTAAGATAAAAAGTATAATGCTAAATGATAATGATTTTTCATAACATTTTACTAATGAAAACATTTTATCTGTAGCCAGATAATTATTAAATCTTAATTTCTGTATAAATTTATATAATAACATAACGTATTGCATTACACCACGTGGCCGTCAATCCCCTCATCATCATCATCAGCCATTTTCAATCCACTGCAGGATGAACGCCTCTCCAGCAACTTTCCAGTTCCTTCTGTTTTGAGCACTGGCCATCCATTTACTACTCAAAAACTCATGAATTTCATCTATCCATCTCTGCCTTTGTCTTCCAGGTTTTCTTCTAGCTCCTCGTGGGTACCATTCTGTTATTTTCTTAGTCCATCTGTCATCATGTCTTCGAGCTATGTGTCCTGCCCAGGACCATTTTAGTTCTTTAGTTTTGATAAGAATGTCCTTTACTTGAGTTTGCTGCCTAATACATGTGTTTCTCTTCTTATCTAACAGTCTGATTCCCAATATAATTCGTTCCATTCTTCGCTGTGTAGTTCTTAGCTTCTCTTCCATTCTTTTGGTGAGTGCCCAAGTTTCACTTCCATAAATCATGGTGGGGAGTATACATTGATTCATTATTTTACGTTTCAGACAAACTGGGATATTGCTCTTCAGTATGTGACTATATTTCCTGAATGCTACCATCCAAAATTTATTCTTCTCTTGACTTCCAGCCATTTATCATTATTACAGCTAATAACTTGTCCCAGATAAGTATATGACTCCACCTTTTCAATTACTGCTCCTTCAATCAATATTTCCCTTTCCGTGGCATACTTGTTCATCATTACTTTTGTTTTAGCCATATTCATCTTTAGCCCAAAATCCTTACTAACTGTGCATAACTGATTAAGATTTTCCTCTGGTTTTTTGGGATCGTGGCTTATGACCACAATGTCATCTGCAAATCGTAAATGGTTTAGGTACTCTCCGTTCACATTGACTCCTTTCTGCGACCAGTCTAATCTTCTGAAAGCTTCCTCAAGGGCAGCAGTAAACAGCTTCGGAGATATTGTGTCTCGTTGTTGAACTCCTTTCTCGATTTTAAATTTGCTACCATCTTTGTCTAGTCCAATAAAGGATGTAGCACTCTCATATATTTTCTTCAAAATCATAATATATGGAGTATCTATGCCTTGTCTTTCTAGTGCCCGAAACATTGCCTTATGCTGTATGGAGTCAAATGCCTTTTCATAATCCACAAATGCCAGGCATAATGGTGTTTTATATTCATTTGCTTTCTCCATTAGCTGTGATATTATGTGAAGGTGATCCATAGTTGAGAATCCTGTCCTAAAGCCAGCTTGCTCTTTCGGTTGATTCTCATCAAGTATTCTTTCTAATCTGTTAGTAATGACCCTTTGAACAACTTGTAGATATGGGATAACAAGCTAATTGGTCTATAATTTCCAATTTCTGATTTATCTCCTTTCTTATGCAGCAAAACTATGATTGCATTATTCCACTGCTGAGGCATCACACCTTTTCTAATGCACTTTGTGAAGAGCCTTGCCAGTTTTTGTGTTATGTCTCTTCCTCCCAATTTTAACAACTCTAAAGTAACTTCCCTACTTCAATCCCCTACTTCAATGCAATACGTTATATTATTATATAAATTTGTACAGTCTTTAAGATTTAGTATTATTATATAAATTTATACAGAAATTAAGATTTAATAATTATCTGGCTACAGATAAAATGTTTTCATTAGTAAAATGTTAATGAAAAATCATTATCATTTAGCATTATACTTTTTATCTTAACTCAAAATGTATAGGCCATATGGAATGAAGATAACCAAACTAGGATAACTTGATTACAAATTTGTATAAACACTAATACTTATATGAAAAACACCAATAATCGGTAACAATCTACAATTAATGTACAATTGGCCTATGGCAAAAATACAATGGCATTAACACAGCACAGAAGAACTCGCAAATCTAAAAGAATACATACATCTAAACATAATAACCACATTACACACACACACACACACACACACACACACACACACACACACACACACACACACACACACACACACACACACACACACACACACACACACACACACAATGAATATTGTTGCATGCACCCAGAACCTCTCTCAGGCTTCTGGACTATTTGAAAGAGAGCAGTCAGGTTACTTAAGGACCCATCTCTTGTAAATTCTTTCCATTCTTTCTCTCAAACTTTTTCTGTTGCATGCCTTTTCTATTTACATGGGTACCATTCTTTTGACTTGGTATGTATAAATTCCCCTTCTCTGTCTTACAAACAGTCCGAATACATGCAGCAACCAGTCTGCATCCATTTACTGTTCGATTCTGTTTTCTGGAATTACCTTCTTTTATATATATTTCCTGAAAGTTATCAACTTCAAAAGTCTGTTGTCGACAAGTATCTTCTGTCTTAACCTCTAACCTACTCGCAGTATTATCTTTCATATAATCTCAAAACTGTTTTCATCTGCTGTGTGACCACATCTAGACACTGTAATGCCCCTTGCCACTCAGGTTAAAACGACCAGTTTGTTGCTTATCTGATGCTTGAATCCAAGGGAATCTCCCCAGAATATAAATCTTAGCTTACTAAATTCATTTTTCATCTATTCTATCATTGTCCTTAATAGAATGAATGCACTAAGTGCTTAATGGAGAATGGCTTTAAAGTACCTCATGGCTCAATGTATTTTCATCCTTATGCTATATATTTGACCCAACACCGAACCCCCCCCCCAGGGTTGGGCCCATTGTTTTGTATATTTATCAATGATATTGATGAAGGTATACCGGGCTTAATGTTCGAGGTGGCCCATCTCCACTGCTCAGAGAACTCCATAATCAGACTGCACAATTACCTCAAGGTCTTTTTCATTCTCTACCACCCTGAATGTTGTAGAGAATGAAAGTAACCCCAGAGAAACATACCAACTGAGTACACTCAGGGTGGTAGAGAATGAAAAAGATCTGGGGGTAATTGCGCAGTCAGATATGAAGTTCTCTGAGCAGTGGAGATGGGCTGCCAGAGCAGGTCAAGGAGGTGATTATCAATTTGTATAAGGCAGTGGTCAGGCCACACCTTGAGTACTGCATACAGGACTGAAGGTCCCATTTTAGGAAGGATGTAGAGTTGCTAGAACGAGTACAGAGAAGGACAACAAGATTGGTGAGGAGAACGAAGGGGTGCTTGCTCTTACCAAGAAAGGCTTAAATTCTGCAAATTTCAACATCTGGAGTCTAGGACACCTGCAAGGTGATCTGATTGAAGTGTATAAAGCCTTGAATGTGTTTAGTAGGCCCAATACTGATGAGATTTTTCCTCTTGCTCAGATTATGAACCTGAGGGGGCATAAATTCAAATTGAAGGACAGTTATAGAATAGAGGTTTGGAAATTTGCCTTTAGCCAGCGGGTGGTTGATTGCTGGAACAAATTTCCATCTGCCATGGAAGTTGATAGCTTAAATAAATTCAAGGAAGAATTGGACAAAATGTTCAGAGTGAATGGTTGTTTGAAATGGGAATTTTTTTTTTTTTTTTTTTTGGCTGATTCTTTATAAGCTTGGTTTCTATCATCAATGTCTCTACTAATGCTAATTTCATCTTGATTGAATGCAGGAAACTTCTCAGTCTGCAATAAACCCTTTCTTGAAATTAAAACTGTTACCTTTCTACCAAAATCTCATTTGTCATTTTCCTTTAAGGACACTGATTACTCACTGGAAACAGTTCCAGGTAGATCTCAACTTTACGAGTTAATTTGTTCCTAGCGTAAGCTCATAAAGTGGAGACTCATTTCCCATAGACATAATGTTAAAAACAGGGATTGCGTTCTCAACAATGAAAAAACAATGATTTTTTTTTTATCCAAAATAATGAAAACATAGTCTTTAAAATCATGTAAATTATAATAATAAAGAAATTATTTGTCATACAAACGTTAGTGTTTATTCTTCTTCATCATTGACTGATGATGATGATGAAGAAGAATGAGATCACGTTTGCTTATGATCTCATATTCTGTTTCCAATGTTATTCATCTTCGCTATTTCTTTTTATTAATATCACCCTCTGTAGTATTACTTCATAACTTGAAATAAGACAAGACAGTGGAAATTAAGAGCAACACAATCACTATTTGTAATGTCAGTGTGGTAACTGCTTTATGTTATGTGAATCAGTGAGATGCTCTCATTTGTCTGAACGAGTACCAGTAGCTATACAGTACTACACTAGTACGAATAGCTATACAGTACTACACTAGTAATGTAGTATTGTGTAGCTGTGTGTGTGGCTTGAAATGCCATGTTTATGAATGTTTGTCATTTATTTATTTCAATTAATGTTCATATTTTCAATTTTGATGATACTTTATACTTGAAATAAAGAACTCGTAAAGCAGAAACTACCTGTATGTGTGATATTATTTGTGTCACTGCAGATGACCAGATCGATTGTTCCTGCTCTCAGTATTCTCTGTTACATGCTTATACAGATAAAGCAAGTTGATTCAGAATATTTAGTGCCTCTGTAGACGAGGTCAGGAGCGGGAGTGCAGTAGCACGTTCTTTGAGTAGACTGGGGTTAAAGCTCCTAATTGCTAAATACAGTCGATCTGCCATCCCACACTGGACCAGCATAGCAGATTATGGTCCATTTCCCTCAGCATAAATCGTTGAGGAGGCTTCCATCCTGCAGTGGGTTGATAATGGTTGAAGTTTACCTTTTTTTTTTCCACCTCAGGTCCAATTGCCAATCCATGGAAAATGTCAATTGATAGTAAATCAAATTTTCCATGAGGCACTCAGGCTTAAATTAGAAACCCTTATCATATCTATCACTGTTGTGTGGTCCATAGTACACCTGTACTCTCACCTTTCCTTCACACAAACTGTTTCTGAAAGTTCTAAATCAGAGTATGATCCTGCTGAATTCAAGCAGTTTCTCATCAGAAGTATAACTTTCTCTCTCCTCCCTTCATGTACATATATGTTCTGAAATGAAACTCATCACATACTCAATATTTTGCCTTCATTCATTTTATTAATCCCTTTCAGAGCCTTGTGAACCTCGGTTAGGTCCCTTGTAAGGTGCCAGGTTGCCAAGCATGTATCCCACATATTCGAAGTCTTTCTTTGTATGGTCACCCTTTTTGCCAATCTCACTTTGTAAGTTGTTCAACTTTGGACCCTTTAAAGAAGCTAAGAATCTTTTTTTAGATGATGTCTCCATACTTGGTCATGGTATTCCAAGTGTGGTCTTGGTTTTCTCATACAGGCTATTGTTTGATAAATCATTGATAGGACACTGCTTTCCTGGCTGCCTGTTTACACTCTCCAGAGAATCTCATCTGTCTATATCATAACTCCCAAATCCCCAGCCTCTTGTGAGAGGTTACTGTATAAGTTGGAACATAGTTGGGAATTACTGGCGAGATTCTAAGAGAATCTTTCCAGTAATTCCCAAGGGTATGGCTGCAGGGCAGAGCATAGTGATTAATAGATAGCCATCCCCTTGAAGTCTTCCTCTACTGTTTTTAATTCAACTTCACCAACTGTGTGAGTTATTAAGATCTTGCATTTTGCTACATTAAAGATAGCTACAACTTTCCTGGCCATTCTTGAAGTCTGTTTGAGTCATCCCAAAGGAGCACTAATTGGCCCTGATCATTAATGACTCTTCTAATCTTTGTCATCTCCCTTCATTGACATTATTCGTGAAAATTTCCAATTTTCACAAATGATGTCAGAAGTGAGGTTCCACAAAGATTGGTTCTTGGACCAAAAACCAATCCTTGGGAACCCCACTTCTGAATTACACCAATCTGAAGAATATCTGTTAATCACTATGCTCTGCCCTGCAGCCATCCCCTTGGGAATTACTGGAAAGATTCTCTTGGAATCTTGCCAGTAATTCCCAACCATGTTCCAACTTATACAGTAACCTTTCACAAGAGGCTGGGCTTTGCTACAGTTTAAAACTGTCAAAATTGTTCCCTACCTCCAACTCATGGGTCACCGTGTTAAAATAGCTTACCTCTTCAGTTAAACATGATTTTGCCTTAATAAAACCACGTTGTGTCTTTTAGATAGTTTTGAAAATCAAACCTTTAGAAAAGCCTTACACCTTTCAGCTTCAGTTGTATTTCCATACAAAGGCAAAATTGAATAAGTTCTGGATTTCTGATTTACAAGTTGCCAAATCGAATCAAATGATACATCAATAGATGTAGAGGATATTACTGCATCAAAAAAGTAATAAACAATAGGTTATTTTTATTTTTTTGTTTTTTAATTATAATCTGATTTTGAATAAATCATTAGCTTGAAACAGATTCAGTCACCTCATTAAGGGCAATTTTTGTATAAAAGTACAATAACATAGCAACAAATAATTGTAGTACTTATGTAAGGGGTTTTTTTTTTTTTTTTTTGTTTTTTTTCCACAATGGAGTTAGCAAAAATACTATGCACTATATGTATTCCAGAAGTCTGATGTTTTTTTCCTCCCCAAATTTGTTATTTGTCCTGGATGGCACATTAGTAAAACAAAAAAGGCCAGCCACCCTGTCCTAGATTTTGCTCATGTTTGGCATAAAGGCCTTTTAAACTAGTTTCCATCACTTATGATTTGCTTTCCACATTTTGTAATTTGGTAGCCAGTTTTCTCTTTAACTGTTCTCACTGGAAGTAAAAGCAGAACTGGCTTTCTCTCTCCTAACTTGTCAACTGATAATGGTGCCCAAGGTTCAGTTTTTTCATACACTCTTTTCCTCATATGTTAATGACCTTTCAGTAACTGGCTACCTCTCCACAGTTTTGCCTAATAGCACACTATGTTCTAGTTTCCAGTTTAAGAAACTGCTCTGCAAGCAGCTTCTTGGACATCCACTGCCAATTACTTAAATGCCAGTCTTGTGTTAATTCTGCAGTGAAGTGATGAAAACTTAGTTAACTTCAATCTTGAAACTCAGTCCTGTGTGCCTTTTTCACAAAAAAAGTCTTCTGCTCCTGTATTTATCTTTGATAATATTCAGATTTCTGGACAAGATTACACATCTTTATTCAGGATTCTCCTGACTTCTAATCTCTCTTTACATAAACATCACAAATATTGCTTCCTCAGTATCAGAAAAACAGGATTTGTTTTTTCTCTCTGCATTACCTTTCTTCTAAACAGTTGTGACTGTAAAATTTTAAATCCACCCCACCATGGAATTTTGTCCTCATATGTAGGTGGTGTTTTCCTCTTCTGTATTAATTGACATCTGTATTAATTCTTTATTGACATCCACTGCCAGTGAGTGTAAGAAAACATAGTTATGCAGTCCTTCTGTAACTCAGACCTGTGTTATTTTTCTAAAAAATGTTGCTCCCTTAGTCATCAACAACACTCAGACTTTTAGGCAAGGTCACATATCTCTATTCAGTATTGCCCTAACTTTTAATCTCTTGTATATAAGCATATCACAAATATTGCTTACTCTGAATCTAAAAAACTGAGTTTTCTTTTTTAGCTCTCAGCATTACTTTCTTTTAGCTACAGCATATATACAAATCTGTCTTGCTGTGGAATATTGTTTCCACATCTGGGTTGGTACTTAAGATTACTCATGACTACTCATTTACCTTTGCAGTTTGTTCTGTTTTTTAGGATAGCATGTATGTGAATTTTGAATGTTGCTATAATGACACTGTAATGATAAACATGTTTTTATATGCTCATGTGTTTTTCTTTGTTTATATAATAGGCTGTTACAAGATTACCACTGTGTTTAGCCATGCTCAGACTGTAGTTTTGTGTGTTGGTTGCTCTACAGTGTTATGTCAACCAACTGGTGGCAAAGCAAGATTAACAGAAGGTAAGATATTTATAAATTAAATTAGTAACGGTGTAATTTTTGAAGTACATTCTTAAGACATTTCAGGCTAAACTGCTATTCCATATGAACTGAGAAATCTTTTACAGAAATATGACTTATTGTCCAGTAAAAAATATATTGCAGTAATTCAGACCTTTTCATATCAAAGGTTCACATCAAATATCAGTTTTAATTTCAAAATAGAGACCAACATGGTAATATCACTAAGGCTTATGGGGGGGGGGATGGACTAAACCATAACAAATATAGCAAATTGCTGCTCGGTTAAGGTTGGACTTTGTGGAGTGTGATTCTCAAAATAAAATATAAATAAGAAAAAGCAAGGAACACCCACCTTTAGCAGCACAAATGCACCCTAGGAGATGCATGCCTACATCCACCAAAGTATGAATCCCATTTTATATCCTTTTGATGTGGGCACCTGTATGTTGGGAGAGGACCTCCCATTGATGGTGCTGACCTCCAGATTAGCATTACTGGGAACCAGCACCTACACTTTAGATACCAGGAAACTCTCTCTCTCTCTAGCATAAACAGTTGTCTTTGCAGTATGCTTTTAATTTGATATCTCTGTCCAGTTGCCTCGTATGGACACCATTTTGAGTGAAAATGGGAAAATCTGTACAACACTCATATCAGTTTCTCTCAATGTCTGCCCCAGACCTTCAGGGAGAATTGTGCAGAAGTTGAGCATGCAGGGTGGAAGGAATTGTCCTGCACAATTATGGATTTGACATTGGTAACTGGGCAGAATTGGGAGGGTCCACCCAACTACCAGAAATTCTTTGCAGCATATCGAGCACAATATTTTGACTTCCTGCCAGTCACACACAGATGGTTTTATGCAGTACAGTAAAGTTGCATACATTAGAATTATCCCTGGATCTTATAAAGGTTAGCTATTACCAAAAATATAAGTTATATTCTGATTCATTAAGTGTGTTACATTTACATGCTTTATCATCAACAGTGAAGCATATCCCTCATCCAGTTCTGCCTCACATTTGGCAGATGCTTTATTCTCTTTTTGGATATGATTATGATGTTGGCTCCAATCCACATCAGAATCAGGTGAAACGATCCAGCTGATATCACTGCCAAACCAGTAATCCCATTGAATAACTGTTGCCTTGAAGTCCCATATACAGACTACAGGCAAGTAATATATAACAAACTGTACTCCAGTGCGAAGCTTCTTGGCGCGGACAAGCTACGTATAAACTAAATGAGATTAAGCATGTAATCAAGCAATGACTACCAGTTTCTGCAGGGTCTGAAGAGGAAGTTGGTCTTGCAAAACTATTTTAACCATTCATCATATTTTTACAGATGTCCGTTTATATGTATGTCTTACTGCTTTTAACAATCTGGCTGAATTGTTTACACTCAGCCAGAGTTTGGATAACAGACATGTTTTCTTTTAAAACATTTTACTGTTTATAATATACACACACAGATTTAAATTTATCCTTTTATAATTTTTGATATACATGAGGGACTCACATCTTGTGAGTATGGGCTTGGCACACCCCGGGTCCTGAGCTGGATATCATCATTCTCTCTTTCTTGGTGATTCCTTTCTACTTACTTCTCTCTCTCAAGGTAATAGGGAGATATTTTTTTTTTTTTTTTTTTTGGCTGGTGCAGCATAAGCCTCAGGCTTCCTTGCACCATTATAGCTAATAATAATAATAAATGGTAACCTGCATTTTGAGTTTGTGCATTATAGTCTAAGTTGCCAATTTACCTTTAAACACTAAGTAACCAACAACACTTTTATAATAGATAATTAGGTAGGAACCAGGAACTTCCAAGCACTACCTTTTCAAAGGCATATCACAGATTATACTCTGACTTTGTACTCCAAAAGGGATTACATTTCAGTCATTAAACGTTATCCAGCAAAATGTCAGCGGGTGTACCCATACAGTCTGGACAAGACAGAAAACAGTGAACAGAATTCAAAATTATAATGTAGACATACTTTATAATTTTGAGTTCTGTTTGGTTCAGATTATATAGGGACATTCATTGATATTTTGCTGGATAGCGACCACTGGCTGAAATATAATCCTTTTGGAGTTCACAAGTGCTGATGCCGCTAAATTATTATGTAATTGGCATTATTTTAAATTTATATCGGTTTTATTAATTGGATTTAAAGTGCGAAATTATATAAGGGTTTTTCGGCTACTGATTATTTTTACCTTTACTCTCCTTTTTCCGTTTGTTTTATTTTGGGTTATTTTTATGTTAATTTTTGCTCTACAGTTTTTGGCTATTTTATTTTATTTATATGTTTTATTTTATTTATTTAATTCTTAAATTTAAAATTGGATATATCTTGGCTTCATATGGAGGATTTGCGTGCTGCTGCCTCTAATGAAAGCTCAATATAAGTGCCGGTCATTGTGATCACGTTTGTGAATTGAATTTTAATTCAATTAAACAGCGATTCTAATTAGCGAAAAAATGAGGAATATTATCCACAGGCTATAAAAGTAAAGATATATTAAGTACAAATTTACCCTTTATACCAATTAAAAAATATAATGATACGTGAAATTTGGAAGAATATACATGATAATCGGAAGAATTAATACGTACTGTAATATGTGCATACTAACTAAACTAGTTGACATTTCTGTTCACTGTCATTTGTGGGTGGGGGTTAAAATTTAAAACAGTAAAAAGATAAGCAATCAATAACAAAGAACACGACACACACAAATTGCAAGTAACACGATACGTGCAAGTGAGAACGGAGTAACAAATTATGAAGCTTTAAAAATAGGAATGAAGAGACGGTTCTGCAAATTATTTTTTTTTTATATGATTGAAGATTCCATAGAAGTGTTAAACACATTCTACCATAATAACATACAGAATTCCAGTTGTCGGTATCATCGCAAATTCAATGAAATCGAGTTTACTATTAGTTTATGATAGATTTCACTAAGAGAAAAGCCCAATAAACAGGTGACTGCTAATTGTTTTATGGTTGTGACCTCCAGAAATCCGACGGAACTACGTGGTACGGTCGGAGACAATCGTAGGATAATCTTCAGTGCTGCAGTCTCCTGCCCCGATTAAACGGCATTTTGTCCCAATTAAGCGAAGTAAACCCTGGCTATTTTCTCGATTGGTTTCTGTTTTTTAAGATTTACCCCGGTTAAACAGTGGCCCAAATAACTGGAATCCACTGTATATACTTATATTTGAATAATGCTTGAAATAATTGAAAACTGAATCTTACATAAAAAAGGGGTAAAGCATGCATCATAGGCAGCAAAAAAGCATTTTCCTCTACATGTCGCTTGAACTTAAATTATTATTATTATTATTAGCCATATGGTGCAAGGAAGCTTGAGGCTTATGCTGCACCAGCCAAAAAAAAAAAAAAATTCCTTATTACCCTGAGAGAGAGAGAAGTAGAAAGGAATCACCAAGAAAGGGAAGAATGATGATATCCAGCTCAGGACCCTGGGTGTGCCAAGCCCATACTCACCACATGTGAGCCCCTAGGGTATGAGAATAATGATAAAAAATAAATAAAAAAGCCAGCGGCATGGCAAGACAGAAGAGCGAAAATTGTGAAATTATTATTATTATTATTATTATTATTAATAGCCATATGATGCAAGGAAGCCTGAGGCTTATGCTGCACCAGGAAAAAAAAAAGCTCCCGAGTTACCCTGAGAGAGAGAGAGAGAGAGAGAGAGAGAGAGAGAGAGAGAGAGAGAGAGAGAGAGAGAGAGAGAGAGAGAGACAAAAGTAGAAGGGAATCACCAAGAAAGAGAAGAAGGATGATATCCAGCTCAGGACCCTGGGTGTGCCAAGCCCATACTCACCAGATGTGAGTCCCCGGGGTTAATTATACATAACGATCAAATCAACAGGGAAGGAAGAGAATAAAATTATTGCAGCAGAAACTCTCGAAGATAATTTAGAAGTCTAAATACAAAGATAGTAAAATATAATCAATTAAGTTTTGAATAGCCAATTAAATTAAATTTAACAGCACCCCCTCTGACAGGCACCAGGTCCAAATTTATGTGAAATATCACGAGCAGAGATGTGAACAACTACAATAAAATAAAAACAGAAATAGACTGACCATTATGCCCCATCTCAACAGAGGACCACAAGGTCAATAATGGTCAGGGAATCGCTGCATTTCGATTGCTAGCCAAATCGCCGCAAAGGCAAATCGATCGAAAGATCAGTCCACCATCCAATCCCCAGATTGAACTGCCAATGCAGAGGACTTGAATAGCGGCGGTCCTGATGCAGCGAAAATTAAAAATAGGACAGGTACAAGCACTCAAATGCAAAGCCGCACCACTGACAAAGAGATGGGGCGTAATGGTCAGTCTATTTCTGTTTTTATTTTGTTTTATTCTTCAGTACCTGGACTCCTAACCCACCACTGAGTCTAAAGGAATGCCCACAACCCAGCAAAGCAAAAAATGCACTTGGGAGTGGAACACCACTGTGCTTCTACGCAGAGATGCATGCATTGAACATGATTCTTAGTTATAATGGGAACTTATGATAAGTTCCCTTAAGACACGTTTGTGGCACACCTAAATAGTGATTGTCATTGAATTCAATGGAGTTTTTCCTAATCTCGTGCCACACTGTTTGGGAACCACTGCTCCAGCATGCCAGAGCCAGAAGGAAGAAAGAGAAATCCAAAGCAGAGCTAATTATCTCTTATTCAGCTCTCAGAATATTCATCAAATGAATAAATAAGGAGTGTGCCTACATTTGTTCAAAAGGTTGGCTGGAATAATGTCTAGAAACCTATTAATGATGGTTGAGTGATGTATATTGTAGTGTGTGTAAAGCAGTAGCTGCAATTCTGAAAACATAAACATGGTTTCCAGTACCTTGATGGAATTCCAAATGTACAATGGGGTATGGGGTATATTTCACTAATATTTTGCCAAGAAAATCTCTTTTCCTTAAACTTGCATGGGCTGGAGTATGTTATAGTGATGTGAGAGCCGAAAGGGATCTTGGATCTGTTTTATTTCATCCACTACCAGTCTTAGTTTTCCAGATATTCTCGTATACTATCTACAAGGTAATCTGGCAGAAGATCTGGAAAATAAAGGGAAAATATGTATCGTATTCTTCAGTGATCTAAGATCATAAAGAATGCATAATTACATATCAACTGCAGTGATTGTCCCCAGAGTTCATGCCTCTAAAAGAGAAAAAAGGAAAAACAGATATTAAACTTTTAAATTGCTGAACCATATAACCACTGAACCACTTCATACAAGAACTAAGAGCAGCATTATTTCTCTCACAACCAACTGCTGTTGGATCAGATAATATCCATTTTGAAATGATAAGCAACCTGTCGGAGTCAGTGGATCACCTCCTAATCCTATTCAGTAGAATCTTTATTGAAAGAGTTTCCAGATTTCTTGCAAAGTAAGATTTTCTTTTCCTTTCCAAAACCGTGAAAGAATTCTAATAAATTGTATGCTAATTAACTATCATCCAATCACTCTGACAAGTTGTCTGTGCAAGATCCTGGAAGGAATAGTCAATGCTCACCTTGTTTGGTATTTAGAAGTAAATGGCCTCCTTTCCAGGTCACATTGTGGCTTCTGAAGATTATCTTACTTTGGACTATTTAATTAGATTGGGAATGTACTCTTGTGGCGCTTTTTTAAAATCCAAGTATTTGGTATCAGTTTCCTTTGATATTGAAGAAACAGGTCCTTGTGACTCAACCTCATTTGGCATATTACCCAGACCTAAACAACTCTGGCCTTGGGGATCTCCTTCCTGTTTTTATTAAAAACTTCCTACCTAACTGCCTTTTTTGAAGTTCGTGTATGACTGAATGTTTTGCCAAGAGGAGCGGGTCCAAAGAGGATCTGTTCTGAGTGTTGCACTTTTCAAAATTAAAATAAAAATTTTTTACAGATCAAATTTCTACCAACTGTATACAAAGCCCTCTAAGATTGATGATATTACTGTAATTTGTAATTCATGCAATACTAGGGTCAATAAAAGGGAGTACTTGATTGATATGGCAAGGAACGTGATCTGATGGATGATTGTGCAAAAAGCCATAGATAATCTTATATCCTGAACATTGACTAATGGGTTCAAACTTTTATTACAGAAGACCATCTGTGTACAGTTCTGTTGCAAATGGTATCTTCATCTTGGCACACAATTAAGGTTTGGACAAAGCATCACCCTGATAATAGCAGAAGTAAAATTCCTGGTAATTATTTTTGACAGGAAGCTGACTTTTCTCCAAGATATCCATATCAGCTAAGGGCAAAAGTGCATAACATTCTTTTTGCCATTCCTCAATTTCATGGAGTCCCGTTTGATGTACCCTGCTGTGCCTTGGTAGCACTCTTGTCCACTCTAAACTTGATTATAATTTCCAAATTTATTCTTATGCTGTAGATCAGTGGTTTTCGACCTTTTTTTTAATAACAGCACCCCTAAGTAATTTATTTTATTTTGTGGCACCCCTGCTCAATTTTCGGCCTGTTAGATTTGATTCTCTCTCTCAGAAAAAAAAAAAAATTATATATGCTAGTTATTACAATAATATAACTATAAACACAATTACAATTCATAATGGCGCCTCCGTAGCCAGGTGGACAGGAGCAGCAGTGCGTAGCACACGCTTCTTGATTAGACCGGGGTTCGAGCCCATGACCACCAAATATGGGGGATGCGGAAAGGTCAGGGAATTACCACTGCATATACCTGGAGAAATATGGCCTTAGTTGCTAATGCTCCTAAAAACCAAACAACAAACACCAATTCATAATACAAATTATATATACAGTAATGCCCCGAAGTTACGCGATAGGTGGGCCTGACGAAAATCGCTTAAGTCGAATTTGCGTAAGTCGGGGTATAACTTTGCATATAAATACATATAAATTTTGTTTAATTGGGACCGAGGACTAACAAAAACACTGGTTTAGAATTAAAATATTTAATAAAATTGCAGTTCTTTATACATATTAATACAAAATATGTATTAAAAAATAAATGAGTTACGTAAAAAAAGTTATTTCGATGTCGAAGGCTTCATAAAATCTAACAAATTCGTCTGACGACGCAGCGCCTTCTTTTTTTCAAGCAGAATTTCTTCGTAGCAAGCTAATAAATTTTTTATCCCTTGCTTTATAGCTATAACTCGTTCTTCAATTGAGCTGAGACCTTCTGTCAAGCTTGCAATTGTCATGTGCTTTATGTGCTTTTCTGGTGGAACTGGGTCTGAAGTGTCGGATACTTCAGTGCTCACGCATCTCTATGAGCTCATTCATTGTCAGCTCCTGACTATGTGAATCCAGCAGCTCGTTGACATCATCACCATTGACTTCCAAATCTAATTGCCTGGCAAGATTAACAACTTCTTCTATCATATGAGCGACATGATCAGTTTCTGGCATTGTTTTCGTCTCGGTTTTGAAAAAAACAAATGGACAAAGTTACTTCCAGACACCATTCAATGTTTTTTTGTGAATTTCATCCCAAGATTCTTCAATGATCCTTACGGCATCTAAAAGATTGAATTGTTTCCAAAAGTCTTTAACAGATATCTCACTATTTTGTCTCATAACTTCATTCAGACATGCAAACGAATGCCTCGTGTAGTAAGCCTTGAATGTTTTGATGACTCCCTGGTCCATCGGTTGAAGCAAGCTAGTTGTGTTTGGAGGCAAAAACACAACTTTCACACGTGGGTCAAAATTAATTAGGGTGGCAGGAGGGTGACTGGGTGCATTGTCAATAAGAAGCATCACTTTAAATGGAATCTGTTTAGACTTGCAATAACGTTCGACTTCGGGTATGAAATGGTGACCAAACCAGTCCTCAAAAACGGAAGCTGTCACCCAAGCTTTATGATTTGACTTCCAAATCACTGGTAAGCTAATTTTAGATATACACCAAACGAAAAAAATCAAGAACCGCGTAACTCCAAGTTCGCGTAAGTCGGGGTAGCGTAAGTCGAGGTATTACTGTATATAATAATTTTACTTTTATATAGAGGTACTAAGTAAACATCAATTATAGATCACCACAAAATTAAAGAATACCGTACTTCTTTTTATAATGAAATAAATATATAAATTTAAAAAATAATAACTTCAAGTAACTTAAACCCAAATGACGTGGCACCCCTGGAATGTTGTTGCAGCACCCCGGTTGAAAACTACTGCTGTGGATAGTGCACTTTGGCTAGATCCAATCCACCATGAGGCCATTCACATTTCATAGATCACCTGCCCAAAGTCTATTTTAAAGCAAATGAGCCATTCCTATCTCGTCAACGTAAGCAGTTGTCCTTACAATGTGCTTTTAAACTGAAATCCATGTCTGACTACCCTTTGTGGACATCAGTTTTTGAGCCACAGTGAGAAAATCTGTACAACACCCATTGTACTGCCAACTGATCATTTGGTATTTGGATCAAAGGGCTGGTAATTGAACTGGATGTCACTCTGGGGAAAGGGATGATACAATTTACTGGCAACGCTTCAACACATTGAGCAGAATTTCCCTTATTCTTGCCATTCTACACAAATGTGACTTGTGCATCCTCTTACATAGTGTAGTATCCATCTTGATCCTGGCACAAAGTAGCATATACATGGCTGAGTTCCATGTGATACTGGCTAGCCTTGGATCACATTAAAATTCATCGTTACCATAGGTCAGTGGTTTTCGACCTTTTTTTAATAACAGCGCCCTGAAGTGATTTATTTTATTTTGTGGCACCCCCTACTCAATTTTCTGCCTACACGATCCGATTATCTGTATACAGTGGTGCCTCGCAATTTGACTATAATCCGTCGTCGAATTGCGAATTTGTCGAATTGTGGGTCAATATTTTTCATATAAGTTTATGGAAAATTGATTAATTCGTTGCTGGAGAGAAATACACAGTATTATTGACTTTACTATATTCTACCATATAAACGAAATTACAAAATACATAATGAGTACATACATTTCATTGAGCCTTAGATGTTGGAAGGATGTTTTATTTATCTTGTTCTACCCTTTCTCTTGTCCTCTTGGCTTGAATGGGGATGAGGAATTGATCAAGGATGGACTCTCTCCCCCTCTTTTTCAAGATAGCCTTGAAGTGATGCATAGTAGTGTTGTTAAACAAGTCTGTCATTCTAGTTACAACAGCAGTGTTGGGATGCCATTTTAAACAAGCAGACTGCACCTTCTCCCAGTGGAATAAAATTTCTTTAATGGCAGCTGTTGGAATCGGCCCTTTTTCCCTGTCTTCTTCTTCAAGTGAAATTTCCTTTTCTCTCTCTTTTGCTTCCTGTTCGCTGAGTGTTTTGAGTTCTTCCACAGTTGGTTTGTCATCGTGATCCTCCACAAGCTCTTCCACATAGCCGACCGGGCTAGCCGAGTGGGTAAAGTACCTGCCCGGCAACCCAAAGGTCGCGGGTTCGATTCCCGCCTCGGGCTTGGATCAAAGTACTGCAAAAACCTTGGGAGGTGCATTATGGCCACAGAAGCCGATGCGCCAACAACTACCAAATCAAAAAAAAAAAAAAAAATGTTCCACATCAGCCTCATCAACTTCTCCTATGTCGAGGTTCTCCTCCGTCAAAATGATTTCTCGCATGGCTGCAGTTGCTTCTGATTCTTCAGCGGCTTTGTTGTTGTTGGGGATGACTTTTTTCGGGATGACTGCATTGTTGTCATCCCGAAAAAAGGAAGGAACGAGTTTCTTCCACGATGCACGAAGGGTCCTCTGTGTCACTCCCTCCCAGGCAGTTTTAATAAAGGAAATGGCATGAAGAATATTGAACTCAGTCTTCCAGAACTCCTTCAGTGTCTTATCAGAAGAATGAGTCACGTCAAAAAGCTGTGAAAACAAAGCCTTGGTGTAAAGTTTTTTAAAACAGGAAATTACTTCTTGATCCATGGGTTGGATCAGTGATGTGGTGTTTGGAGGCAAAAACTGGACTTTGATGAAATCAAAGTCAATTTCAAGAATGTTTGCCAAGTCTTGGGAGTGGGCACTAGCATTGTCAAGAATCAGCAGTGCTTTCAAAGGTAAATTGTTGTCAATGAGGAATTTTTTTACGCTCGGGGCAAACTCCTCAAAAATCCAATCTTTGAAGACTTTCTGGTCTACCCAGGCTTTTGCATTGGATCTCCACATCTGGCAGTTTGGACTTTATGATTTTCTTCCCAAAGCAGTGAGGATTTTTAGAGTGGTAAACGAGAAGTGGCTTTACTTTAAAGTCTCCACTTGCATTTGCTGCCAATAACAAGGTAAGCCTATCTTTCATAGACTTATGTCCTGGGAGCGTCACTTCTTCTTGCGTGATGTATGTCCCGGTTTCATCCCCGTTAAAAATTTGCTGCGGCAAGTAGCCTTCCTTCATGATTAAATCTTCAATTTTTTTCACAAACTCTTCTGCAGCCTTTTTATCTGCACTAGCTGCTTCCCCATGTCTGAGAACACTATGGATACCTGTTCTACCTTTGAATCTGTGAAACCACCCACGACTTGCCTTGAATTCATCAGTTTGATCTGAGATACGGCCTGGAATTTTCTTCTGCAATTCTCAAAAATTAACCTAGCCTTCTCACAGATCATTGCCTGAGTTACTGGATCTCCTTTCATCTGTCTTTCTCTAATCCAGGTAAGAAGCAGCTTTTCCATTTCTTCGTTGATTAAATCTGTTTCTGTCAGAAATTTTCATTGCTCCAGCGAACACCCTAGCACCTATAATCTTGTCTCTTTGTTGCCAAAAGGTTGCCACGGTTGACCTAGGGATGCCATACACTTGAGCTACATCTGTAAATTGTTCTACCTTTCTGCACTTTTTCTATAATTTCTTTCTTCTTTTCTATGCTCAACCAAGTGTGTTTCTTTCCTGAATTATTCTGCTGTTCGCCTCTCTTTGGACCCATTATCAAATTTCACTCAAAAAATAACTGCCAAAGCACAAAATTTTTACTTTATGAGAAATGCAGAATTATAAATTAGCACAAACAACTAGAGCAAACGTGAACTCAGACTACGATTATTAACGAGATAATGTCTCATAATCGAGGAAGAACTGACGGCATACCTGTAGCTCTCTTTGAGGGCGGCTAACGTAGCTGAACGATTGAGGGATCTATTCCCACTTTATCTATCATTGGTTAAATGTTACTCTCGCTCTTTAATACCATTGGTTAAAATGTATGAAGCAGCTGTCACTATTTAGTGCTATTTAGTAACATTAAATGCAGTTACGTAGTCCAGCAAAGAATTCTATCGTGCAATATCATGTAGCGTTTTCGCTGGCCCGCGAAATCCGACTGTCGAATTGCGAGTCACCACCTGTATATACATAAATATTTTTAAAAAAACATGTTATATGACGGTTATTATAATAATATAACTATAAACAAAATTAAAATTCATAATACAAATTATTTGTACTTATATAATAATTTTATTCTTTTTATAGAGGTACTAAATAAACAACAATTATAGATCACCACAAAATTAAAAAGAAAGCATGCAGTGGATACCGTAAACCTTTTTATAATGAAATAAATCAATTTTTAAAAAAAATCAGTTTGAGTAACTTAAACTCACATTACGTGGCACCTCTGGAATGTTGTTGCAGCACCCCAGTTGAAAACCACTGCCGTAGATGTATGGTATACAGTAAAATCTCATTAATACAAACTCATTTATGTGAAGCACATACCATTCCCTTGCAAAAGGATAGGCTTTTCTGTGTAAATATATTTGTTTATTACAAAATTTGGTTAATATGTATTGCAAAGTTCGTTTTCACCCTGTGAGAAATATTGTTATTTTGTGTTTGATACAAATCTTGGCAGAACTGTCCGATTATTGCCTCTGGCCACCTGGCTTCCTACTTCCTAAAGTGTCTGCAATTCTGCCCAGACACGATAGAAGGGAGTATAAGATGAGAGCCTTGTCGATCAAATCGGCTCTGGAAAGATTGTGCAGGGCTCAAGGGATAGAATTTTTTTCAGCCTGGTCTGTACTTGTTAACAGGAGAGACTGCTTCTACAGGGATGGGATACACTTAAATAGAAAGGGTGCAAAAATATTTGCTGATGCTGTCGAGGCAGTGTTAGAAACTGCTAGCTTGGGGGGGGGGATACAAAAACAAATACAGCAGGCCCCCGTTATAACGCGGTTCGCTTTACGCTGATTCGCTATAACGCTGTTCTTATATTATAACCCGTATCTGACTATAACGCTGTCACAGATCACTATAACGCTCTTTTACAGATTACATTTTTGACATATTTAACGAAATCGTTTCATTTGATGGAGTCGATAGCTTGAAAATGAATAGCAAAACAGCATTAAAACATTTCCCACGCCGACTTCATCAATTTTCCCACGCTCAGTGAAATTTTCTCTCACGCTAATTTAAGTACAGTAGCTTGTTACGTAGTTCCGAGATCAACATTTTAAAAAATGATCAAATATATTGCTTGTAATATTTGCGTTATATGCGTTTATCCGAAGTCCAGTTAGTCATCACTCAGTACAGTATTAGACATCGTGCGTAACGGACAGTTTACTTGAACATTGTATCATAATTAATTCAACCAACGCAGTTATTTTCGAAGAGCTAATAATGACCGACAGGAATGAAAATGCAACAACGTCTGGGTGCAGTACGAAGACTATAAATGTAAGAAAAAGACTGAATTTAAAAATTAAATTAGACGTTTTGAAGCGAATCGATTCCGGTCAACGACAAGCGGATGTGTGCCATAATTTAGGACTCGCGAATTTAACTGTAAGAACAATTATGAAAAAATAAAGAATTAATTTTAGCAGCGGGAAAGATAGCTGTTCCACTGCAAGCAACTAGGACTAGACCGGCTATTAGGATTGAAATGGAAAGACTAATTTTTTTGAAGATAATATTCCAGTGCAGAATTCAGTTAAGTTAAATATTAAAAAAAGAGATTAGCCAATACGATGATCTGAAGAACACTCGCCTAAAAAAAAATGTGGAACCATTTAAAACTGGTAGAATAGATTTAAAATCCAGGGAGAAGCCGCTAGTGCAGATTAGGAGCGGAAACTTTCAAAAAAGAACTTGTTAAAATTATTGAAGAGGGGTATTGTGTGTTATACATCTCAACAAGTTTTTAACACAGATGAAGCAGGACTTTTGTGGAAACGAATGCCTAAAAGAAGTTTCATATTGAAAGAACAAAAAACATGGCAAGTTTCAAAGCGGCGAAGGATCGGTTGACTTTATTGTTGGGTGGTAACGCTGCGGGCCATTTAAAATTAATACCCCTTTTAGTTTATTTGGAAGAGGGCCAAAGTTCAACTCAAAATCCACACATTTTTCATGATTAAATTCATCCATTAAATTAAATCAATTAAATTCATTATGTTAATTGGAATTTTGTTTACTTTTGAGACGCAAGTAGTTACCACATAATTATACGTATGTAGTGCAGAATATTTTATATGTGCAAATATTTGAATATTAAATATTTTGACCGACATTTGTGCATCTTTTCATTACCGTTTATTATTGATTAGGAAATATCCTATGGCACCGACCGCAGCTCACAAATACATGTTACCTTATGGGAAAGCGGCGCTCGCTTAGCGCGGATTCACTTAGCGATCTGTTTTTCCGGAACGAATGATCAGCGTTAAGCGGGGGTCACCTGTAGTTTAATAGTAGCCGCGGGCAGAGGTGAAGGTGATTCTTGCACAACTTCTATTAGAATAAGTAGTGACCTGGAGCGAGGGGTGTTGGGGGTTTCAGGAACAGATGGCAGTCATCGTGAAATTGGTGGGTATATGGGATGTGTTAGGGTAACTAGGAATAGGAGCATGTATGCCAATGCTAGAAGTATAGTAAATAAATTTGATGAATTTGAAGTCTTGGTCAAGACATCAAAGGTGGATATTGTTGGGATAGCAGAGATGTGGTGTCACACAGATATAAGAAATGCAGAACTGGAATTTGGGGAGTACAATGTGTACAGGAAGGATAGACAGGATAGAAAGGGAGGAGGTGTTATGCTGTTAATTAAGAAAAACAAAATCAAAAGAAGTGCACCCAGTTGATATAGATGAACAGTGCACTGTTCAGTTAGTTTGGTGTGACATAAGCACTGCGAAAGCAAAAATAAGAGTAGGAGTGTGTTATAGGAATAATGACTCGAATGAGTACAATGAACAATTGTACAGAGAAATAGTGGGCCAGTAAATCAGAATGTCTTATAATGGATTTTAACTTCCCAGATATTGACTGGAACTTGTGGGTTGGTCACTCACACACTAATCAGACTTTTGTGGATTTATTGGATGATTGTTTTCTGCAGCAGCATGTTCGAGAGGCAACTAGAGAGAGTAATACTCTTGAACTGGTTATCAGCAGTGATCATTCATGTATTAAGAATTTGCAGATAAAGGAACCACTGGGTGGCAGTGATCACAGTGTACTGATGTGGGATTTACTTAAAGATATAATTACCATCAGGGGTAAAGGAAAGGGTTTTTGCTTCCGTAAAGATGAGTACAGTGGTCTCAGACAGTTTTTAAATTTTGTACAGTGGGATCAACTGACGATGTTACCAACAGTAAATTCTAAGTGGGAAGCATTCAAGGAATTAATCGTGGATGCTACTAAAAGTTTCATACCTATTAAGAAATATTGTTCAAGGTTTAGGCCTAAATGGTTTTCAAATGAACCAATGAGACTGGTGACAGAGAAGAAAAATGCATGGGATGCATATAAATTATCAAGCGACTCAGAAGCTTATGGCAGATATAAGCTAGTCTGTAATCAGGTCACAAAGGAGGTTAGGCAGGTGAAGGTAGATTTCGAGAAATTCTTGGCAAAAGATGCTAAGAAAAACAGCAAGGATTTCTTTACTTATATAAACTCTAAAAGGAAGGGGATGAATCTGATTGTTCCACTTGACATTGATGGTTCGACTGTTGATGATCTTGCTCAGATAGCAAACAAACAGAATGAGTATTTTGCATTTACATTCACACGTGAGGAATTAAGTTTTGAAAATGGCAGAAGGTTATCAAATTGTAGCAGAATACTTAATGATTTTGTAATAACTGAGAGAAAAGTGGAGGAGAAATTGTTGAAGTTAAACATAAGAAAAGCACCTGGGGTAGATGGGATCTATCCAGTTATATTAAAGGAGGCGGCAAAGCAACTAAGCAAACCCTCAGCCATAATTATGAGAGCATCCTTGGACTCAGGGGAGGTTCCCACAGACTGGAGATGTACAAATGTATCCCTAATTCACAAAGGGGAATCGAAGGGTGACACGAGTAATTACAGGCCAGTTAGTTTAACTTCTGTTCCTGGTAAAATAATGGAGTCACTGGTTAAAGATGCATCGCAGGATCATCTAGACAAGACTGCAGCAATAATTCAGACACAGCATGGTTTTGTTAAGGGAATGGCTTGTCTGACAAATTTGATAGGATATTATGATGTGGTTACAAAGGAACTGGATGCAAAGAATAATTTTGATATCATATATTTAGATTTCGGGAAAGCTTTTGACACTGTTGCTGAAAGTATATCAGACTTAATGTCGAAGTTTGCAGATGATACAAAGGTTGGCGGGGTTGTTAATGACAGTAATGGCAGTATGCTACTGCAACAGGATCTAGATAACTTTGGCGGATGGGCTAAGAAGTGGCAACTGAAGTTTAACCTTGACGAATGCAGGGTACTGCATATGGGTAGAAGTAACCCCAGAGAAATGTACCAACTGTGTGGTACTACACTTAAGGTGGTAGAAAATGAAAAAGACCTGGGAGTAATTGTGCAGTCAGATATGAAGTTTTCTGAGCAATGCAGACAGGCTGCCAGGGCAGGTCATGGGGTTTTGTCAATGATATATAGGAATTTTGCTAGCAGGGAAAAGGAGGTGATTGTCCCTCTGTTTAAGGCAATGGATGGGCCACGCCTTGAGTACTGCGTACAGGTCTGGAGGCCTGATTTTAGGAAGGATGTAGATTTGCTTGAGCGTGTACAGAGGATGGCAACAAGATTGGTGAGGGAAATGAAAGGATCCTCTTACCAAGAGGGGCTTAAGTTCTGCAAATTGCAGTGGCTGGAGACGAGCCAACTGTGCTGTGATGTGATTGAGGTGTATAAGGCCTTGAATGGATTGAGTACGCCGAATTTTGATGGGATCCTTCCACTTGTTCAGATTACGAACCTAGGGGGACATAAATTCAAATTAAGAATAGATGTGCAGAAATTTGCCTTTAGCCAGCGGGTGGTTAATTGCTGGAACAAACTTCCATCTGTCGTTGTGGAAGTTGATAGGTTGGATAAATTTAAGGAGGAACTGGACAGGCATTTGGAAGGAATGGTGTGATTTTTTTTTTTTTTTTTTTTGCTGATACTGCATAAGCTCATACAATTGCTTTCTTGGATCACATGCTACTACTATTACTACTTCCAGAAGGTTGGCACTGACTTGTTAGAAATTAGTTTTGTGTAAACAAAAGCAGTTTATGGTAGCTACAATGTTAGGTGCACTCTGAAAAACAAATTTCTGAAGGATGAGTTGTTAAATTAACAAAAGAAAAAGTTTTTCTAAGTTGTTTCCATGTGATTAAGGTCAGTTGCAATTGTTACCCCAGTTCAAAGAGTTTTGCTACAGTATACAGCAGTCTATTTTTTTGTGCCATTTTATCTGATGTCTTTTTTGGAACTTGTCTTTAAATTAATTTAAAATTTGTTTATATTAAATTTTATATAGCAGTGTTATGGCAACAAATCGTAAACGGATGGCATTAAGCCTGGATATTAAACAAAATTTTTATACAAGAGGCTGATAGGACGGAAAGAAGCAAAACGGACATTGAAAAGGAACACATCCCTTTATCTACAATACTGAAAAACCAAAGAAGTGCATGACACTGGAACAACGATAAAAAAAACTGAAAACATATTCGTCGTGGAAACCACAAGGAGCTTGAAACAAAACTGTTCATACTACCAGTTTAATGGAACCACTGGATCAGGGCATTATTTATAACCTCAGGAGTGCATACAGAGCCCCCCCTCTGTGGATCAAGTACCTTATCAGGTACTTGATCTACAGCATAGAAGGAGGAACAATTTGCAGCCAAATTGTTCCTCCAGTTCAGCCAAGGAATGTCTTGGCTGCTGTCCATAATCTTATTGCTTGGGACAGTATTGCATCTAAGTGTAATAATCAACTGCTTCAGAAAGAGCATGGAGAGAATATCATTGAAAAACATGGTCCAGCAGACGAATGTGATAGCAACATTGAGGAATGGAGGAATTTGGAGGAGCAGATGGATTTTGTTGGCAAATTTGAAGAGTTTGTGAAGGTGGATGATGAAGTTGCTACCACTGCAACATTAACACCAGAAGTACTGCTGAGCACCAAACAAAACGATGTTTTTGTTACCAGCGAAACTGAAGAAGCACATACACTTCCAGCTAAAAAAGATGTCCAAAATGCATTGAACATAGTAGAGAATGTGTTGGCCTGCAGTAACGTTGATAAAGAAACAGCTGTTTCATTTGATAAATGATGTAGTTAAAAATGCATGTGGGACAAAAACTGTGCAAATAACATTAGATCTTTCTTTCAATTAGATTAATTTATTATAAAGTTAATGGTTTGTGTCTCCTTTTATGTTAAGATTGTAATTTTTACTATGATACTAAAATATTGCATATATCTAAATATACAGGGTGATTCACTACCAGTGCGACAAACTTGCAGGAGGTGTAGGGGGCACAAAGATGAATCAGAATCACATAACATTGCAGGGTCCGAAATGCCTTCGTCATGCGGTAGAGGACGTTGAATGGGAGGTCGCATGAACAGCGATCCCGCTGTAAGTCAGCATTTGCGAACCGGTTCCCAAGGCAGTAGGATGGACACGTATTCAAACGTTGAACTGGCCGACATGCACCTCGCATGTGGAGCTGCAGACTATAACGGGCACGCCGCTCTGCGCTTGTACCAGGAATGTTTCCCGCACATGCATGCTCCTCCTCATACAATTTTCACACGTGTGCACAGAAGGTTACGTGAGACTGGTTGTTTTACGAGAGATACCATGAATCGAGAGCGAATGACGAGGACGCCAGACAATGAGGAGAATGTCCTACGTCTTGCAGAAGGCAATCCGAGTAAGAGTACTCGAGCGATAGGCCAATGATTGGGTATTTCCCAATCCACTGTATGGAGGATACTGTCAACAAACCAAATGAGTTCATACCATCTGCAACGCGTCCGATCATTGGAGCCTGCGGATTATCCACTCTGGAGGACTTTTGCTACTTGGTTTCTTCAACAGAAACGGTTCGCAAGTGCTGACTTCCAGCAGGATCGCTGTTCACGCGACCTCCCGTTCAACGTCCTCTACCGCATGACAAAGGCATTTCGGACCCTGCAATGCTATGTGATTCCAATTCGTCTTTGTGCCCCATACACCTGCAAGTTTGCCACACTGGTAGTGAATCACCCTGTATATTGTACAATATTTTCATTTCCGTTAATTGCTCTTTTCTTAGTTGATCTTACAAATAAAATAAAATCTTTAAAAAATGTTTTATTTCTATTACTCTATTGTTAGATAAGGCTTTTGTTTTTATTTATTTTTTTATTAATTTAAATTAATTTATTTTTGTTATTATTATTCTTAGATATACACTGATGAGTCAAAACATTATGACCAGCGCGTCGTTATGCAAATCGAAGCAACTGCAAGTGAACTGTGGCACGTGCGTGGGTCGGGACACAGTATGAGGACGCCTGGTGCCAAGCTCTGTTAATCAGTGTTACTTTTGTTCTTCAGGTGGGAAAGGCAGTGGACTTAAGCGAGTTTGACAAAGGCCAAATTGTAATGGCCAGACAACTGTGTCAGAGCATGTTTGAAACGGCACAGCTGGCAGGGTGCTCACGATCAGCCGTGTTTGGTACCTACCGGAAGTGGTCCGAGGGGGGGGGACCCACGAACTGCCGGCCAGGAGTTGGACGACCATAGCTTGTCGATGCTAGAGGTGAGCAAAGGCTCTCCCGGATGGTACATGGCAATAGAAGGGCGACTGTGGTGCAACTTGCCAGTAATTGAAATGCTGGTGACAGGAGTAATGTGTCGCAACACACAGTACATCGAACCCTGCTGAAAGTGAGGCTGCATAGCCGCAGGCCACTCAGAGAACTCATGCTAATCACTGTTCACCAGCAACAGCACCTACAGTGGCACCCAAGCATCGAAGCTGGACCTTGAGTAATTGGAAGAAGGTCATCTGGTCTGATGAATCATGTTTCCTGTTGCACCATGTGGACGGCCAGGTACGTATGCGTTGTTTACCTGGGAAGTGATGGCACCTGGATAAACCATGGGACGAAAACAAGCCATTGGTGGCGGTGTCGTGCTTTGGGCAATGCTCTGCTGGAATACTCTGGGTCCAGTCATCCATGTGCTGGGTACTCTGGCATCTACCACCTACCTAAACATCATTGCTGAACAGGTACACTCTTTCATGGCAATGGTCTTCCCCTCTGGTAGTGCCATCTTTCAGCAGGATAATGCACCATGCCACACCGCCAGGATTGTTCAAGACTGGTTTGCTGAACATGAGGAGGACTTCCAGGTCATTTACCTGGCTTACAAATTCCCCAGATATCAATCCTATCGAGTATCTGTGGTTTGTGTTGGAACAGCAACTCCAATCTGCGTCATCTCAACCACAGACCTTACAGGAGTTTAAAAGGATCTGCTAGTTACATGTTAGTACCAGATACCACACGACATTTAGAAATCTTGTAGCGTCCATGCCTTGCCTGGTACGAGCTGTTTTGGCTCATCAGTGTATAGTATGTATGTACCAAAAAAAAAAAACAGTAAAATTTTGACACTTTTGGGGGGCCTCATTATTGCAGAACGTGAAAATTTAGGTCCCTTGAACTTTGTAGTAACGAGATTTGACTGTATATCAATTGCTAACTACGTTGCAGGCAGTGTCATCAAAGAGGTACAGTAGATGCTACATTCTCTTTGGGAATCAAAATTTGACATTTGCCAAAAAAAAAAAAAAAAAACTTCCCACATCACATATTTATCCCCTCTAATATAATTTGTTTAGCTCTTGAATTTATTCAAACTATCCACTGCCACGACACCAGAATGTTTGTTATAACAATCAACAAAATGCTACCTGAAGGCAAATTTCCACATATCTATCCTGCAACCATCCCTTCTCGATTTAAGTTTTTTAAATGGTGCCGTGGATTTCCTTGGCAGAGTCTGCATTGTACAGAGAACTTTGTCCAGCTGCATAATTACCCAGGTCTTTGTCATTCTCCATTAATCTGAATGCAGTATCACATAGTTGGTATGATATTCTGCAATTACTGTTACTCATATGCCGTAACTTGTATTTATCCATTTTAAACTACTTCAGTTGCCACTACTCAGCTCATCTTCTGCCTAATTTTTGTAGATATTTTGCAGTAGCATTCTTTGATTAGTGACTTAAGTCTGATATGCCTTCATCAATATCATTAAATAAATAGTGAAAACGACAATGCACCCAGCACTGAAACCATGCTGGGGAGCTTTGCCAATAACAGCAGTCCAAGGAGAACAGTGCCCATTGATAACCACTCTTGTCTTCTCACACTCAACCAATGGAACTGTTGGAAAAAGGTAGAATAGCATTCAAATTTTAAGCACCAGAGGCCATCTAAAAGATTTAATTGTGTAATCACTGCACAACAAATGCTGTCTGATGAATTAATGTGCTGGTGTGATATTTTAAAAGCATGTTAAACTAAAATTAACATAAACTATAAAAACACCAGGAATTATAAGTGTGTGAGTTAATGTTAACTCGCACATTTATAATTCCAACTGATTGACCTTTCCAGGTGATTTGCTTTATATATCTGTCTGATGTATGGGGAGCAGGTGGTGTAGAATAGTCTAGAGAACTGCAGGCTGCACAACTTCTCAATCAGCATTCCAACTAATATGAACAGATTAAGATTTAAGTATGTGAAAACTAGAATACTGAAGTAACTGAGGGGGCTAGGGAAAAGTGGGCTTTATGTTCGAAATCAGCATTAAAAATATACAGGCTGCTATATTTCTGTTGAAAAAATTTTCATTTTCAGTGTAATAAATTAATAGATATAGAGGATATTAATGTACATCAGTGGCAAACAAAAAAACTGCATCACTTGTGCATTTTGCAAATAATGTGGGTTGCAGAAATGTTCGAAATGCATTTGTTAGATGGGATATATATCTCTGTGAATGAAATCCAATAAAAATGCTCCACCTGATATATCTAATTGCCATAAATATCTTCCCAAAGGGTAAAATGTGTAATTAATGGAAATATGAGAAATCATGCAAATGGAAATCATGACAAACAAACATACATTTTATTGCATTTACGTGTACAAACTGAAATGACAAGTTAACGTAATGGTATTATGTACTGTAAATCAGCAAAATCCTCTGTTTTGTTGTTCCTCCTCAAGCTGCAATGGTCTGGTATAGAGTCAATCAGCTTCTGGATATACGGTTGCCCAATTTTGTGGTACCACACCCTTACAATGCTCTGCTGCAGCTGAATCTTACTTGTTGGCTTCTTCTGAGCAATTTTAGATGACATTATGTACCAGCAATTTTCAGTCGGGTTCAAATCTAGACTGTTGCTGGGCCAGTCCAACACTAATGTCACCATTTCTGAGGTATGACTGCACCTTAAGGGGAGAAAACATTGGTGTGTGTTTTCAGCCTTGTGAGACAAGAAGACAAACTCATCCTTAAATCTAAATAGCATAATACTTAACCAATTTTGTTGTATGACAAGGTGCTGAGTCTTGTTTAAAAATGCAATTTTAGACGTCTGTTTGGTGATCCATAATAACGGGTTTCTGACACTCCTCCAATATAGCAGTGTAGGTTTCTGCATTCACCATTCCATTAATAAACTTGATTCGCCCCACCCCTTTGCGTTATGCAGTCAGGATGGTGTGCCTCCAGTTTTTGTCTTCTGACTTATCGCTTCCCATCCGAGCATTGCAGGTGTCAGAAAAGATGATGGTGTCCCATTGCTCTTTTGTCCATGAAACATGCATTTTAGCTCAAGCAAGTTGCTTCTTCCTCGTTTGTTGGGTTAACAAAGGCTTCTTCTTGGACCAATAAGCATGCAGACCACATTTCGGAAGCCGTCTTTGGATAGTTCATATTTGTTTCAACACCAGAGGCTATCTCAAAGTCCAGTTTTAGATCAGGAGCACTAGCATGGTGATTATGAAGGCATAGCCATTTCAAATATCGATCTTGGGGAGGCGTAGTCACTCTCTTATGGCCTGATCCAGGTCTTCTCTTCACATCACTAGTTTCATGCTTTAATTTTAGCACCCTGGGTATTGTTGACTGGTGGCAACCTATTTTATCAGTGATAGCACGTGTAGGAAACCCTTCTTGGGACAGAGCAACAGTTACACTTTTTTTCTTCATGTCAACTGTGAACATATGGAGCCATGCTTACACCTCTGCAAAACAGGATACTAATGAGTATGTACAGGCATACCTCGATTAACGAATAGGATGCGTTCCACGAAATTACTTCGTTAAGCGAAACTTCGTTTTCAGAGGTAAAAATACTATGGCCAGAATAGGGATACGTTCCTACATAAAGAAAATGAAAAGCTTTTTTTCGAACAAAGAAAAGTTTTATTAAATAAACAGTCAACTTACATACAAAGTGAAATCACATTTTAAAATATGAGGTTAAAGTTGATTGTTTATGCTTTTTTTCTCTTTCATTTAACAATTGCCTATACGGAGTTATTGCATTTAACGCTGATCGCTTAACTATAACACTTCTTCCTAAGTCAGGATCATTTTCACTAAAAAAATTTAAAACGTTTTCAATATCATTTAAGCACCTTTTTAAATCTTTGGTTGTTAACACTTTTTCGGCAGGTACTTCTTTAACTTCGCCTTCATTATCTTTGTCTTCGTTGCTAACAAGGCTTTCTAAATCTTCCACTGAAAAACCATCATCTTCTGCATTCAATAAATTTCTAACATCCTCTTCATCGACATTTTCGAAACCTATTTGATTGAGCCATCTGGATAACTTCATTTCTAATTCTTGGATGTTATTTTCTTCTTCTGGTACAACTTCTGGCCATATTTTGCGCCAAACTCCATTTAAGCATTTCTTAGTGACTTCTTTCCAAGAACTATCAATGCTTTCTATTGCGTTTTTAATGGTGTAGTTTTTCTAAAAGGTTTTAACTGTTATTTCCTCTTTATCCTCTAGTTCAGTTAAATTGCTTAAAGTTCGACGCAGATTATAAGCTTTAAATGATGCTATTACTCCCTGATCCAATGGTTGAATCAGGGAAGTTGTGTTTGCTGGAAGAAACACAACTTTGACAGGAATGCATGTGTCCAACGTGTTAAGATCAGTAGGATGTCCCGGAGCATTGTCTAACAACAAAACAGCTTTTTCTTCAAAGTTGTTTTTCTTTTGACAGTACCGTTTTACTCCAGGACAAAAGTGGTTAACAAACCAATCAGTAAATAACTCCATGGTAACCCACGCTTTTCTATTTGCTTTCCATATTACAGGTAAATTCATTTTTATGTTACCTTTTAACGCCCTCGGATTTTCTGAATGGTAAACTAATAACAATTTTAATTTATAATCGCCAGAGGCATTTGATCCAAAGAGTAACGTTAAACGGTCTTTGGCTGCTTTGAACCCAGCAGCCGATTTTTCTTCAATAGAAATGAAGCTTTTTGTTGGTAGCCGTTTCCAGAACAAACCGCTTTCGTCAACATTGAACACCAAATTTGGTGGAAAATTTTCACGTTTAATTATTTCCTTTAGTTTTTCTGGAAACTTATTTGCAGCTTCAACATCTGCACTTGCAGCTTCTCCTGTTAATTTTACACTATGAATCCTGGCCCGTTTTTTAAATTTCTCGAACCAATCACGAGAATCCCCAAAGGTTTCCGTAATTTCTTCAGTTTGTTTAGATTTCAGGTGATTAAACAAAAATGGAATATTTTTTTTTATGTTAAATGGGGCTTGAAATTGCGGACTTCGTTATATTGAGGCTTCGTTATCAGAGGTAACGTTAACCGAGGTATGCCTGTATACTCTTCCAATGCCGTATTTATAGAAACGGCTGAAGCAGTGCTTTGCAATTACTGTCTGATGCAATAGAATCGTTATCTTACGCAATACTTTTGCTTTGCGACAAACAAAATGACAAATCAAACAATATCTTATACGTTTCACTACAAATGTTACTTTTTTTTTTTTAAGGTGATGCAGTTTTTTTGTCTGCCACTGTATATAAAAAATAAGTTTTTGTAAATATTTAAATTTGAATTTAGTAGTAATTTAATGTTGGGAGTTACAGTAAAATAGTAATAAATTAGGACTTAAACATTTATGTAGTGTTCAACTTAAATTCCAACAAATATTTCCAGCAGCCCTAGTGGAAAATTCAGTGTCCAAAAAAAATTATAGAAAGCACTGTCAAGTTATTTTGAATTCCAGCTGCATGGCTAGAATGATTAATAAATGTAAAAAAGAGCTCAAAATAGCTGGAATTCAGTTAATTCTTGTGCAATTGCAAGTGGGTTAATGAAGCTGTGCACAGAATTGTTTTCCATTTTCTTACATAAATTGGAACTATAATAGCTGTAGAATGTTTCCCTTCATACATTTCTGATTCCAGCTTCACACAGACTTCTGTTACAAAAGTATGCTGGTGTCCATGACTGAAGGCCTGGCATAGCTGAGTTTGACTGTTTAAAACTCACATGATTGTTGCAGGTAATGATTAGTTGTAAACTCCAGAATCTTAGGGGGTCTTGCTGAATTATAATGTTCTGCATGAACTTATTTTTTTTTTTTTTTTTGAGTAGATTAATAGGACAATGTTCTATTTATATATAAATAATTAGACATTACAGCCTTAAAATGAAAGCATCACAGATCATTCATTTGCTTAATTAGAAATAAATTCTTTAGCCATAGGAATCTTTGCTCGTTTAATATTGTTTTATATTTTCATTTTTGCAGAATAATGCTGTGTACAGTGTGTGGCAATATAACATTCCTAGACTGATGCATTCATGTTTAATAAGTTTGAAAATAAACTGAGGTGGTGTGTAGTAGTTCCAACTGATGGTGATATAGAGATTATCCAGTAGGTTGTTACTGCAAGTAACAACCAGTTTTGTTAGTAGTATGACTGTGCAAATGGAGGGTGCATTGGATGTTCCGTACCAGGGGCCCCCAAGTACCTTTTCACAGCCCTGGTTAGTAGCATTAACATTCCATGGCCCAATTTTTGCAACTGGGCAACAAACATCAAATTTTATTTTAAACTGTGAAAATCTGCAACAGAAATAAGAACTGTTTATGGTGATGAAATGTTAAGTTTTACTGGTGTCTGAATAGATGGACATGAGGATGTTCACAATGATGCAAGAAGTGGGCACCCATCAACCTCTTGAAGTGAGGGCAGAGTTGCAAAAGTTTGGGAAATTGTAGAAAGATTGTTGTTTGACGCCTCAGAATGGTAGTTGATGAGTTGGATATGAATATGGATTGATTTCTCAAGTTCTGGACAAAGATTTAGGAGGAGGGAAGGTCTGTGCAAAATTTGTGAGGCAACTGTGATTCACAAGGAATTTGTACCTAAAGGGGAGAAGTCAGTGCCTTGTTCTACATACAAGTGCTTCAGAGACTATTGAAGTGCATTTCTCTGGTGAGATCAGTTTGGAGAGGAAGGCAGCTGGTTCTTCTTGCACAACAATGCCCCTGCCCATTCTGTATTTGTAAAGATGTTTATGAAGAAATGTGGCATTGTACAGAACAACCATCCCCCTATACTTCCTTTCCTGATCTAGCACCATCAGACTTTTCTCTTTCTCAGTGTGAAAACTTCCCTCAAAGGAAATAATTTCAGGATATTGACATAAAGAAAAATGTAACTGCCAAACTGAACATAATCTCTTTGAATCCCTTCCTTTACTCTTTTCAGAAACTTTCAGAATGGAAACTTTGAATAAAATCCATTTTTGGCTCCTTCACTTGATGTTCTTTTTATTGCATCAGTCTGGAGACTTTATTGCCACATCTTGTATAACAAAATTAATGATTTTCTTGCATGTTATTGATGTTATTATAACAAAAGGCTTTCCAAATTTGTTTAATTCTGTGCATCTGTTTCAGGTTGTTCATTCAGGAAGAAGCAACATTGAAGAAGTAAAATTTCAAAAAAAAAATAAATGCCACAAAAATAAATTCCTGTTGGTTTAAATGTGTATCTTACAATCTAATTTTATTACATTTTAAAAAGTTTTGATACCTATTTCTTTTATACACACAGTACAAGGAACAGTGAACACGACTGTTACACTCTGTAACCTATCTTAAATCCTGGCAGTACTACACACACACTCACATAAACCAAAATTGGGTTAAATGGTTCCCAATAATGATGTGAAGTGAGAAAATTTTAATCATTTGTAAGTAGGCTGTTAGTTGGCTCGACATTAGATTAAGTTGTAATATGAGGAGTATTTGAAAAGTTTGTGGCCATGTACTTCATTATTTGAGACTACTATAAAAATAATAAATTACAGACACGCACGTAAACCAGAATTTTCAGGTGTGTGTGTGTATGTATGTGTGTGTGTGTGTGAGAGAGAGAGAGAGAGAGATTTCTCAGTGATTACTGTATTGTGACCATCCCATCTATAATGGACTATGTCACGTTGCTCAGAGTATAAAAAGCCCAACAGCTTTGTACACGATAGTAGTGGTAACTTGCATGCAGTCATGGAAATAAAACTGATAAAGTAGCAGTTATGTGACGTAAAGAAATCGTGGAGTTTCAAAACGGCATGATTGTGGGAGCTCGTGTGTCAGGTGCATCCATATTGGAAACGGCATGTTTTGTCGGTTGATCATGACCCACTGTCGCTTGGGTGTACAAAGAATGGTGTCAAATGGTTCAAACCTCCCACCAGCAGAACTGTAAAGTATTATGCAGGGTGCATGCTAATGGTTCATGACAGCTGCAGTACACTGTTAGCTCAATGGCAGGTCGCAGTTTATTGCCAGATGTACAGGGTTCCACAGTAGATGACCCAAGAGACACCCTCTCCTCCTGGTCATCAGCAACGAGTATTGTGGTATCAACAACATGCTGGTCAGATGAGTCCAAATACCTGGTGCAACACACCAGTGGACTCCGTGTATGGTGCAAGTCTATGGACCCATTGTGTATGGTATGTGAAATCTACCAGCAGCTCTTAGGAGGCCACATGCACTCTGACACGTTGCCTTTTTCCCATCTTCCAAGGTGATGATGCACCAGGTCATCAGGCCCATACTGCTGTGGTAGCAGCAACATGCTGGTCAGACACTGGAGGACTGGAAACGTGCTGGTCATGAGTCCAAATGCCTAGTGCAACATGCCAACGGACACCTTTGTGTTTGGTGCAAGCAATGCGAGTCTGTGGACCCATGGTGCCCACTATCCAGGCAGGTGGCAATGGTTGCTTAATATGGGGCATGTTTTGTTGGTAAGTACTAGAACTCCTGAAGCCTACCGGCAGCTCTTAGAAGACCGTGTGCACCCTGCCATGTATTTTTCCCATCTTCCAAGACGATAATATGCCATATCATCAGTCCTACACTGCGTGAATGGTTTGAGGAACACAGTGAATGACTGGCCTCCAAAAATGCCTCACCTCGATATAATTGAACACCTGTGGGATGTTTTGGAGCAGGAAGTGAGGTATGGAGATGCAACCATCTGTTCCGATACTGGGGAGTCTTACAGTCAGAATGGCTGCAGATCCCAGTGGAAGTCTTCAGACATCTGGTGGAGTCAATACCTAGGTGAATAGTGGCTGTTATCTGTGCAAATAGTGACCCAACACGGTATGTGGTCATAATTCAGTGATCAGTGAGTGTGTGTTTATATACATATAATTGTGTTTTTTTTTTTTTTTTTTGTGTCTACCAAAACCCGCAATTTCACAAAAGAACATTATAATGCTAGCAAAAACAGTTTGTATGAAAATTTTCTGTGGATTCAGGTAATTTTGCAAACCAATGGGCAATCACAAAAAATTTGGATTCATTAAATGTGATCCGGACACCAAACCGTCGGTAGAATGGCATGAAGAATCTCCCCACAAGAAAATTTTGAAAGGGCATCATCAGTTACCATGGATCTGGTTTTTTGGGAAGTGGGATACAAAGGGAATATTTGTTGATTACCTTTAAAAGGATAAATCCATTTTAGGTGAATATTTTTACTACTGAAATTTCATGAGGGGTTAAACCAATCATTGTGGGAAACTGGATATCTTTCTATATGACTGCAGTGGATTCTACATATGGGCTTTGGAAAATGAGACTGCACTGTATAATGTATATAATCATTAGCAGTGACCATTTTGAATAAGGTCATTTCCACAAAGCTTTATTCCTGCTACAGCAAACCAGAAACTTTTTTGCAAAATTTGTACTACATTGGTTTATAAATAATAAGTACCATGTGGGTATAAAATAAGTTTCCCTATTCAGGAGACTCTAGTGTCAAATTTGTTAGAGACAGTGCTGTGAAAATCAGTGGGTATGTCATTCAAGGTATGGGTAAGCAATTTGTAGAAGAAAAAAAAATTAATTCAAATTTCTGCCACCAGGTGAGGCACTGCAAATATGAGATGGAATACTTAACTTAGGATTAGATTTTAATATCAGAGCTTAGAAATCTACAGATATTCTATGTGCTTACCTTCACTTGAGATGACATTCTGAAAATGAAAGACTGCGTGTGACAATTTAACATAGCATCTCATTGGGGATGTTGGCTACATGCTGTTTAATGTTTACTTTCAATTCGACAAGCATCTGTATGCCACGACAGTAAACTGTCTTTCAGGTATTCCCATAGCCAGAAATCACAGGGATTGAGATCTGTTGATTGGGCTGGTCAGGACTGCGGAAAGTCTAGAAATGATGCAATAATTTCCAAATGTTGAACGGAGCAGTTCCTACGTGGGAAGGGGCACCATTTTGCATGAACGCTACGGTCTCCAAGCATTGCCTTTCTTGCAGAGCAGGAATAATGTGATCTCTTAGAAGAGTGCAGTACCGTGCTAGTTACTATACACCTTACGGGCCATGAGGTGTAGACACTCTTTCTTCAAAGAAAAATAGTCCAACTATAAACTTGCTGTGAATCCACACCATACAGTAACATATGTTCTTTGTAGTGGTCTTTCATGCACAGAAGATGGACGAGAAGTTCCCCATATTCTGTAATTTTGTGCATTTACTGTCCCATTAAGAGTGAAATGTGCCTCATCAGACCACAAGATCATTCGAGCCCGTGTATCATCAAGTTCCATATGAGCCAGAAATCATAGAGCAAAGTCTGTTTGTTGTTGCTGATCACAAGACTAGTTTTTGCACTATGTGAATCTTGTATAGGAACCAGCATAAAATTGTTCAAAGTACTTTTACATACAGTAGACCGAGGAAGGTTCAAGTCTCTTGGCACTGCTGACTGGTAGTGTTTCGCATTCTGATATGGAAACCATTGCAACCGTCATTTCATCAACTACCTCCGTTCCAGTATGTGGTCATCCCCTGCCTGGAATTGCAACTAACTCACCGGTCCCTTCAAATGTCTATTAGTTTTCGAAGCCCCACTGACGTCGAAGGTCCTTTACGCAAATCTTTAAGTTTCCGATATTAGCATTACTATTATTTTGGTAGAACAGTTTTACCAAAATCTAACAGGATATCATTTGTGTAAGCAGTGTTTCTTGAAGTAAATGACTTGTATTTGTGCAGTGCTGTTTTACCCCTGGTGGTGGAAATTTGGACTTTTTTTTTTTTTTTTTTTGCTTCTACAAATCAAATCGCTTCTCCATATCCTAAATCACATACCCACAGATTTTCACAGTTCTAACTTTTGACACTAGGGTCTCTTGAATAGGGAAACTTATTTTATAACCACCTACCTGGTACATTTGTCTACAAAGTGTGTTTTAGATGAGAACAGGCTTGGTGGGTGAAAACTTCTCTATTAGTAGAACATGTATTAAATTGCTGCAGGAAGTCACAAAATACTTTATATAATTAACTGAAATTTTGAAAAAAGGTTTTTTATTCCATATCTCTTCCACCATTTAAAATGTTGAAATTGTAAGTTATTTTTAGTTTAACTTATTTCATTTTTTAAATTTAAATTCTCTGAATAATCATTTGGCTATGTTCAGATACTTTGTGGACAGCTGAATGGCCTTTAATCATTGGACAAAAATTTCTGAAATGCAGGGGAACACTATTGTTGCTGTATTATGCTTTTCGTAATTCTACGTCTTAGTGTTGGAAAGAGTTCAGCAAAATTTTCAGACAATTGATGGCATTGACAGTGTCGTGACAATCACCACCACCCTACAAACCAAATCCTGACCCACACAGTAAACCTGTTATTATTCATGCAGTAACACCTGATGTTTCTTGCTTTTCGTATAAGCGGTTATGCCAGTTAATTCCACCCTTGGTTTTAAATGTTGCTTCATTCGTGTAATACAAATTCTTCATAAACACTATAGGCAGGTAAGATTCTACTACAGATGAGTCATATTGCTGCAAGTAACAACAACATGCTGGTCAGATGAGTCCAAATATCTGATGCAACCCGACCATGGTTTCTCATTATGTTTAAGTTAAACTCATGGGAAACCTTGAATTTTTTTCATACAAATGCATTATGACTTATCTTTGACCACACACTGTACTGATTGCGTTAGCAAATAGTATTTCACCTCTTCTATTTAATAATAGTAATTTTTTATCCCTATTTTATGTTACACTTTTTTGGGAGATAACAGCAAATAAGGGAGAGAGAACACAAGCCAATGACTTTAGGGGGTGTTCCCTTAAAAATGATGAATATACAATTGAAAATTGTACAGGTAATGTTCAACAGGAAAGACAAATAAATTGGAGTGTTTCGTACATTTCTTTACAGAAAACTTCGAAAAGCATCACTACTTATAATATTGTGAACATTTTTTACAATTAAATGAGGAGAGAAAAAAAATGATGAAATACACGCACAGAAATTTACAAACTATTTGCCAACTGCTTTTAACATTTATACATTATTTCCATGTTGGTGTTTTTAAAATTCAGGAGTTGAGTGGAAGGTAATTTGAATCAGACATCCCTGGTGATGTGTTCGATTAATAGTTTCTTAATTGATTTAGTGAATTGACATTTTTTTATTTTTGTAGGAAGTTTGTTCCAGGTTTTAGCACCTCTATTTTATACTTTTCTGACCTATGGCTTAAAGCAAGATCTTCAGGTTGGCTTCATTTCTTAGATTGTATGATATTTTTTCTTCATCTGTGGTTATGAAAAAGGATCTGAAGAGGAGGAAAGTCTGCTGTCTTCATAGCATTGTAAACAAGGATCGCCTTGGCTTTCTGCAATAGCTGGTAGGTGCTTAGGAGTCTCACTTGCATCTCAAACTAACCTATGTATTCCAGGGAATGCCCAAAATTGAATGAATGCATCGATTGAGAATGGAGTTGATTCTCGCAAGGTTTTCTTGGCTCGTAGTACCCCATGAGATGAATCCATAGGTGAGGTGCGGCTGAATTAAAGAAAGGAATACTTGTCTGAGAAGAGGAGACAACCTGGCAAGTATTCCTGCTAGTGACGAAGTTTTTCGTAGGGTTATCATTTGTTTTGCCCAACTTAGCTTATCATCCAGCCAGATTCCGAGAAGCTTGGTTTCATTCACCCTTTCAGGTTCTTTTTCTTTGTATGTTACGTCTAAATCAATATTTAGTGGTTTGTTTTTCATTCTAAACACCATACATTTTGATTTTTCTGGATTCAGTATAAGAATTCAGACACAGGAAGCAAGGCGTAGCTTTATTCTCAGGCTGTGAAACAGCTATCATGTTTCTAACAGTTAGGCTGCCGTAGCCAAGTGGTCGGGTGCACGGGTGCATAAGTACATGTGCCTTGAGTGACCAGGGTTCAAGCCTGTGACTGCTAAATACAATGCTGTTTCTTGTATTCTGTCTGTCTTGTGAACTCTGACCGACCGTTTTGTTGTCCCAGAATATAAAGAGAAAATTTATTTCTAAATAATGCCGTTTGACTTTGTAAATGCTTAGCTGAATACAAAAAACTTACTTTATTAGGACCTAAAAAGTATTTAGTTTAAAACTGCAGTTAATTACTGTGATATACTCTAAAATTTACTTGTTAGATTTTCATAAAATTAGTAAAAAGGGCTCTGAAAATTGTGAAGTGCCAAATCGAAAAATAAGCTACTGTATATAATTAGGATAATTAAAACCATATTAAATGCAGTATGCTATTCAACTAAAGGTCTTTTCCAAAAATATCCATTTTCAAATATCGAAATTTCAGCAGCTGCACAGCATAGCTCGATGATATTGGCAGTGCACTCTCTCTTCTGGGATAGTGTGATTCCTGATTCCCACCATCTTTGTGGTCGTGCAGATACAATGGTGTCATTTATAGGAGATGGGAATTTTTATTTATTTTATCTTTTTTAAACCCTCTTTTGCTCCCAGCATTGTGCAATGGTATGTGCATAAATATGGCCTGCTTAATAGGTATTGAGAAGCAGTAATCACTTCGTCAATGAATGCAGACCCCAGTAGCAGAGTTCTGTATCATATTTTTTTGTTTCAACGCTTTCCAGGTCTATGTACGTTTGTTTTTATCTTAAGTGATGTGTGGAAGTAATCGATTTTCATGCAGTTAATCCAAATTTGGAATGTATAGTTTATCTAAGTTCGTATGTGTTCTATAAAAATTAACCATCTATGTTCCCTTCTCCCTATAAAAGGTAATTAAAAGAATGCCGATAACAAAACGAAACAGTTCCGTAATAATGCAGTGGATTCAGGGTCTTGTCGAAACCTAATTAAATCCACATGTAAAGGACTTAGTAGTGCAAGGGAATAAAAACGTTGCACTAAGACTAATCAAAAGCAAAAGTACTCGCATTCAGAAACAAAATTTATCCAGACAGACTCGTAAATTGACGTGCAGTATTCGTGTGCTGGCATTATTAATTCCCGATAAAGCGGTTAACAACTGGACAAAGAGAAACTGTGGTGAGTTTTTTATTTCTTTCTTTCTCTAGATGGCAGGCTTTACGCTATATGAGTATAATCGTTAACTATCTCTCTCTCTCCTTTGTCAATGTACGGTAAATATTTGAACCGTACTGTTCGTTACTTGCAAATAATACAGTTGAGCATTGCTATTTGAAAATAATAAATTATTACAAGAAACTAAACTTAGCAATGGTTGAATTAGCATATTTGGGTTTCCATTTATAATTATTTTTAGAAAGCATTATTATCTGATATTCGTTTTGGTAAAATTGGCATGAAATTATATAAAAATAAGTTTAAAAAACGTAATTACTCTCTTTGAAATCTTCAAACCTTTGATTCTAAAATCTTCATAGAGAAGCTTTTAGAATGATTTTACTGAGCAGCGGCCTGGAAACAGCTGAGTTGTTTCCAGGTTATCCGAGAATTCTCAGTTCATTCAAATTGGGACTTCTCTGATGATGGAATACTAAATATTCTTGAAAGGGGAGTTGTAATAAATAGTTGAAGTTTTAATAAAGTAATGTATACTATTATTTTCATTCCAAGAAATTTTAAAAAATATTTTAAAATGGAATATCACCTCTCCCCACCCCACAAGAATAAGTCGTCAATTTGCTCACGTGAGTCGAATCATTATTTAAATATTCATTTTAATGTGATAACATAATTATGACCCTTTTATAATAACCGAAAGAAATATAAAAAGTTCTAGATAATTGAATTGGAATCCTGCCGATTTTTTCCCACTCAAATCTCAGTTTGGTATTGTTTAGAAGTACTATAATACACTTTTTTTAATTTTTCACCATTCTACATTAAAAATTATCCAACACAAACACCAAAGAGTTTGATTTATGCCAAGACCCCCTGGAGTTTCTAGATGGGACCCTAGAATTAATAAATTTTAATATTTCACAAAAAATATTTTAATAGTTTATTTCAAATACAACATCCCGGGACTCACATCTGGTGAATATGGGCTTGGCACACCCAGGGTCCTGAGCTGGATATCATTCTTCTCTTTCTTGGTGATTCCCTTCTACTTCTATCTCTCTCAGGGTAACTCAGAAATTTTGGCTGGTGCAGCATAAGCCTCAGGCTTCCTTGCACCATATGGCTAATAATAATGATGATAATGATAACAGTAAAGTGGTTGAAGTATGATTAAGTATGCAGAGTCACCCTATGTAAGCTGTATGCGCATGTCCAGTTTGTAAATGAGCAAGTTCAAGGTACAGTAGGTGGAAGCCAAAAAGTTGTACCGATTCTGCAAGTCAGTAGAGAAGTTGTATTCCATATGTTCTCAGTTTTTTTTTTTTTTTTTTTTACAGTGAATTGTTCTTTGAACTAGCATATTCTGAAGTCATTTTTGTGTATTAAGGATCTATAGAAGTGGTTTTCAAGCACTAAGAAAGATTAAAAATAATCTTTAATTTTAAAATTTGTAAGAAAAATATACTTGTAGGTTCTGTCCCCTGTTTTTCAGCAGTTAATGCCAGAAAGGGACAAGTTATATAGAGACAATTGTCTTCTGCTCATGGTTCCAACATGAGTAGGGAATTCTCCTTTGGTGGCACAGTTATGATTTTTTTTTTTATAATCTAGTCCCCTTGTTTTCAAATTTCTATAATGCCTCAGCATTTCTAGCCTCAAGATACCATTTTAAGTAAATAGCGATTACTGTGTGAATTCATTAGAGTAATGGGAATCATTTTCTCTCAAAGCATCTCAGGCTCATTGGCACTAAGAACATTGAAAATATAAAAACCTAGAGCAAATACGAGCTTTTCAAAACTCCGCTCGCAACATTACTGCTATCCTTGCTAGCAATGCCCCCTGAAGCAGACTGCTGGTAGTCATTGCGTTACAAGTAAACACATGGGTTGTGTTAGGGTAGCTAAGAAAAGAAACAGGTGCATGTATACCTGCGTGTACACCAATGCTAGGAGTTTGGTAAATAAATTTGATGAATTTGAGGTATTGCTCAAAACATCAAAGGCAGATATTGTTGGGATATCAGAGACGTGGTGTCACACAGATATAAGTAATGCGGAACTGGAATTTGGGGAATACAATGTGTATAGAAAGGATAGACAGGACAGGAGGGGTTATGCTATTAATTAAGAAACACATAAAGTCCAAGGAAGTGAAGCCAGTCGACATCGATGGACAGGGCAGTGCCGAATCAGTTTGGTGTGACATAAGCATAGGGAAATCAAAATTGAGAGTAGGAGTGTGCTATAGGCCTAATGACTCTGATGAGTATAATAAGATATTGTACAGGGAAATAGAGTGGGCCAGTAAATCAGAGAGTCTTATAATGGGGGATTTTAATTTCCCAGGTTTTGACTGGAATTTGTGGGTTGGTCACTCGCACACTAGCAAGGCTTTTGTGGATTTATTGGATGATTGTTTTCTACACCAGCATGTTCGTGAGGCAACAAGAGGGAGCAATACTCTTGATCTGATTATCAGTAGTGACTCTTCATGCATTAAGAACCTGCAGATAAATGAACCACTAGGTAGCAGTGATCACAGTGTGTTGAAGTGGGATTTACTCAAGGAGGTAACTACCATCAGAGGTAAAGGGAAGGGTTTTTGTTTTCGTAAAGGCGACTATGATGGTCTGAGACAGTATTTAAATTCTATACAGTGGGACCAACTGATGATGTTACCAACAGCAAACTCAAAATGGGAAGCATTCAAGGAACTAATCTTGGAGGCTACCAGGCTTTACATACCAACTAAGAAATATTGTTCAAGGTTTAGGCCTAAATGGTTGTCAGATGAACTAATGAGACATGTGGCAGAGAAGAAAAATGCATGGGATACATATAAATTAATGGGTGACATGGAAGCCTATGATAGATATAAGTTGGTCTGTAACCAAGTCACAAAGGAGATTAGGCAGACTACGAAAAATCCTTGGCAAAGGATGCAAAGAAAAACAGAAAAGAGTTCTTTACATACTTGAACTCGAGAAGGAAAGGGATGAATCAGATTGGTCCACTGGATATTGATGGTTCAACAGTTGAGGATCCTGCTCAGGTGGCTAACAATCTAAACGAGTATTTTGCATCTACATTCACGCATGAGGAGTTATTCAGGAAGGAGAATGATGTAGGTAAAGTAAACATTGGCAGTGAGCTGGATGATTTTGTAATAACTGAGAGGAAAGTGGAGGAGAGATTGTTGAGGATAAACATAAAAAAGGCACCTGGGGTGGATGGGATCTATCCAGTTATATTAAAGGAGGCAGCAAAGGAAGTATGCAAACCCCTAGCCATAATTATGAGAGCTTCTTTGGACTCAGGGGAGGTACCCATAGACTGGAGATGTGCAAATGTAACCCCAATTCACAAAGGAGGATCAAAGGCTGACACAAGTAATTATAGACCTGTTAGTTTAACTTCTGTTCCAGGTAAATTAATGGAGGCACTGGTTAAAGAAGCACTGCAGGATCATCTAGACAAGAATTCAGTTATAGCTCAGACGCAGCATGGTTTTGTTAAGGGCAGGTCTTGCCTGACCAATTTGATTGGATACTATGATGTCACAAAAGAACTGGATGCAGGGAATAACTTTGATATTATATATTTGGATCTTAGAAAGGCTTTTGATACTGTTGCACATGGAAGACTGCTGCACAAATTGGAGCAGTGTGGCATTGGAGGCAAATTGCTGCTATGGATAAGGGGATGGTTGAGTGGCAGAAGACAGAGAGTGGTAATCAATGGACACTGCTCAACGTGGACTAATGTTATTAGTGGAGTTCCTCAAGGTTCAGTGTTGGGTCCGTTGTTGTTTTCGGTGTTTATGAATGATATTGATGATGGGATATCAAGTTTAATGTCCAAGTTTGCAGATGATACAAAGGTTGGCAGGGTCGTCAAGGACACTACTGACGCTATGCTGCTGCAACAGGATCTGGAAAGGTTGAACAGATGGGCTGAGAGGTGGCAAATGAAGTTTAACATTGACAAATGTAAAGTACTGCATATGGGAAACAATAACCCCAGAGCAACGTATCAACTCTGCGGTACCACACTGACAGTGGTGGAGAATGAAAAGGACCTGGGGGTAATTGTGCAGGGAGATATGAAGTTCTCTGAGCAGTGCAGACGAGCTGCAAGAGTAGCTCATGGTGTCTTGTCAATGATATACAGGAATTTTTCTAGCAGGGATAAGGAGGTGATTATTCCCTTGTATAAGGCAATGGTTAGGCCACATCTTGAGTACTGTATACAGGTCTGGAGGCCTCATTTCAAGAAGGATGTAGAGCTTCTGGAACGGGTACAGAGAAGGGCAACAAGATTAGTAAATGGAACAAAGGGTTGCTCTTACGAAGAAAGGCTTAAGTTTTGCAAATTACAGAGTCTGGAGACTAGGCACCGGCGAGGTGATCTGATAGAGGTGTATAAGGCCTTGAATGGTTTGAGCATGCTCAATGCCAATGGGATTCTTCATCTTTCTCAGAATAATCACCTCAGAGGGCATAAATTCAAATTGAGGAAGGACGGATGTCGGATAGATGTGCGGAAATTTGCCTTTGGCCAGCGGGTGGTTGGTTGGTGGAACCGACTTCCATCACTTGTTGTTGAAGTTGATAGCCTAAACAAATTTAAAGCTCAACTGGACAGGTATTTCGAACGAACGGAGGGGTGAAATGGGAGAGGGTTTTTTTTTTTTTTTTTTGGGCTGATGCTGAATAAGCTTGCATTCTTGCATCGTATGCCTCTACTAATGCTAATGCTAAAAGCAGTCGGGCATAATAGCAGAGTTTACCATTCATGCCATTGCGGAGGTGGGTTTCTACTATCTAAAAACCATTTGTCTAAAGCTCTGAAAACCACAATATGTACAATTATTTTATATACACTACACTCAATGTATAAATAACCAATACAAATAAATTCACTAATCACCTACGATTACTTAGTTTAAAAACTTCATTTATGACTATAAAGCCTTATAATTGTCCAAGTCTAAAAGGTGTTCTAACAATCGATCCGAGGAAATATTCCCTTCCTTATCATACAACTGTTAGTCTCAAGTTGTGATACTAATCAAAGTACGCGTATGTGCACTCTCTGTGGTGGATCCCAGACATGTCGATCACTCAGATGAAATACAGAAACTAAAACAGGCCTGATGTGTTCGTTAATGAATGCATATGTAGTGTGAACGTTTTGTAGTTTGTGTCGTGTGTCAGGATTAGTCCAAGTAAAAACTAAAATTAGCATTTTAAATTCAAATTTAATTAACAAGATTTATACATCCTTAAAGTTCACTTTATAAATGGTTACAAGTCCGCTGTCATAACTCTCTTATTTAGCCAAAGCTTAGAACAGAATAACAGGAACAAGTTCGTTGAAGAGGAAACATGTATGCAATGTCATACGAGCCCTAAGAACTGTTCTAGCAAAAAAAAAGAAAATCCTTGGAAGGCTCCAAAGTGGTTGAGATTTTCAATTAACACGTTTGCATTCTGATCGAGATTTGGAATGACTTCAAAATGTTCCAGCCTGGCTTAATGGTATCTTGGCATAAAACTCCAGCTTCGTAAGATGCTATTGGAAGAAATATTGCATGATAATATATAGTATCCTTATGTTAAGACCACACTGCCTGTGAGATCCTAACTATTGAAGCTGTGAAGTTCGTGATCTTACTGGAAAAAGTAAAAAATATTTTATTAGAGTCACCCAGAATTTCTTCTATATACCAATTTATGTAATGTGTAAATTTCATATTCTTCGGTCAATTTGCGTCGTGATGGATGAAAGACCCTAGTTTCTGGGTGAAAATACTTTGCTGTCTGTCCAGAGATTGACGAACTCAGCCACAGAGTGAAAAAAGCCCATTAAGGTTCCTTGCGTCATCAACAGGATTCGAGCCCAGGCTTTTTACACTTCATAGGGTTGACTGTGATGATACCACTGTAGACACAAAGTAATTCATTTGTTTAAGCAAAATTTTATAAAAATCCATTTATCATGTTTTGGCTAAATCCATTTAGCCAAAACATGACCACCTACCTAATATGATGTTGATCTTCCACGTCGTGCAGCCAAAACAGCTCGTACCAGGTGAAGCATGGACGCTACAAGATTACTAAATGTCTTGTAGTATTTGGTACCAACACGTAACCAGCAGATCCTTTAATTCCTGTAAAGTCCCTCGTTGAGACGCCACAGATCGGAGTTGCTGTTCCAATACAAACCAGAAATGATTGATGTCTGGGGAATTTGGAGGCCAGGATACCTGTAAGTCTTCCTCATGTTCTGCAAACAATCCAGGTGACGTGGCATGGTGCCTTATCCTGCTGAAAGACTGCACTGCCAGAAGGAAAGACTTGCCATGAAAGGGTGTACCTGGTCAGCAATGATGTTTAGCGGTGGTAGGGGTCAGAGTGCTTGGCACATGGATGACAAAGCATGACACTGGCTTGTGTTCGTCCCACGGTGCAATGTTCCACAGGCTTTTCCGTCATATTATGCTCTTGCCTATCAATATACTCGTGAATCCTCGCTATAGCAAGTCAGCACAATATCATGTGAATTCCAGAAAAGCCTGGGTTTCGAATGATCTATCTAGTGGTTCAAATTAGGACAAAATCCTGCGCCCTCAAGTCTCACTCAACATGTCACAGTGAGCGTACTCGCAGCGACAGAATTGCGTTGTGTTTTTCATCCCGAAACAACTCTTAGCTAAGGGCTGGTTCGAAATGCCGCCATAAATGATTCTTTAAAAATAATTATTGTTCAGTGAATTGTATGTAATTTAGAAAGAATGATCAGAACGCAAAATAATAACAAACAAAATAAGGTTTATTTAACATATATGTATACAAGTGAGTACAATATAACTGGTACATAAGTTAGATTAGTTGGTATGTAATTGTTAAGTAAACTAACTGGATACAAGCAGTATCTTGCTTTAGCAATATTATAATTTTGTAATGTTCTTCATGTGACTTTTACACTAATTCTCTATCAAGTACAAAATTCTAGAACAGGGAATTATATTAACAGGAAAAAACTAGAACAGGTAATTATATTAACTTAATAGTGTAATTAATATTCGACCATTAAATTAATAAGTCGCATTTTCCATTAAAACTGAATACTAAGAAAATAATACAATTGTCGGGGTATATTTATATATATTTATGTGAGGAATGATGTCTTATAAATGCATTAAACGTATGCAGGTAATGGATTCGGCTTTTGGGTGATTTAATACTGTTTGTTATCAAACAATAGGGGTTGACTTACCCGAAAATATTCTGCAACGCCTTGGGGGGGTGAAATCTGTATCAGACATCAATACGATTCTTTTCTCATCTTTTCCTATTAATTATTAATTTACCTCTTCTTCACATAATGACAAAAATCGGCCAAAACTATTACTACTCTTTCTTCAGTCATGTCTTGCACAAAGATAACTGTGTCTCTGTGTGTGTCCGTCTCCCCTCTTCGTCTTTTTTCTTTCTTTTTCCCCTTCAAATATATATATCTCCGCATCGCCTCGGGGGGGGGGGTGAGAAATAAATTGATACTGTACCATGCACGGCGTCGTAGTGACAATTAATATCTTTATAAAGGTCTTGTTATGCAAGACCTGCTGTGCCTTGTTCTGGTAATTTCTACTCATATAACAATTCACCGTTCTTCGGACCTTTGCGTTCGATCAACATTCTTGTCCGCTCAGGAGAACGGGTGACATCACTGTAGTGTCCCCTTACGGCGACCGCATCCCTGGGGTGATTTGAAAGCGAAAGTAAAAGCTTAGCTCAAGTGACGCTATCGTTATATAATTTAGTTGTATAGGCCGTGAAAAATATATCAGGCATTATTAGGCCAAATACCTCTTGAAAGTAAGTGAAAGGGCTGAAAATGAAAATATTTTTCACAGCAACCAAGCACGATCATGTCCCCAGGCAAGCGACACGCACGTATCCAGCCGTCCACATGATGCAACAGGAAATATGATTCAGTGGACCAGACGTCCTTCCAATCACTCAAGGTCCAGTTTCGATGCTCGCATGCCCATTGTAGGCGCTGTCGCCGGTGAACCATGGTTAGCACGGGCACTCAGAGAGGCCTGCGGCAACGCAGCCCCGTTTTCACCAGGGTTCGATGTATTGTGTGTTGTGACACATTACTCCCATCACCAGCATCCCAATTACCAGGGAGTTGTGCCACAGTCGCCCTTCTGTTGCCATGTACCATCTGGAAGAGCCTTCGCTCACCTGGAGCATTGATGAGCCATGGTTGTTCAACACCTCGCCGACTGTTCGTGGGTTCCGCTCCTCAGACCATTTCGGTAGGTACTAACCATGGCCGATTGCCATTCGGATATGCGCTGACCCAGTCGTTTGGCCTTTGTCAAACTCGCTTAAGTCTGCTACCTTTCCCATCTGAAGAACAAGAGTAACTGAGTAGCTGAGATCAGTATCAGGTGTGTTTTATACCATATCCCGTGCATGTGCCGTAGTTCACCTACAGTTGCTTTGATTTGCATAACGACTCGCTGGTTATAATGTTTTGGCTCATTGGTGTATATACAATATTTATATACATTCTAATATATGTACAAGGAAAATTCAAAAAATAAGTTGCACCTGCCGCCATCTCTTTGTATAATTGTGCAAAAAATGTGGCACCTGTGTGGAATGGAGTTCATATCATGTGCGCCCCCGATAGACGAGTTTCATTGACATAGTGGTAACAGTTGTGTAGGAGCAAGTGCTCATACTGGCACGTCAGCTAGAATGTTACTCCAAGTTCGAGGTACACGGACAGTAGCGTTGGAATGTCTTGGCATTGGGGCAGGTGCCATTGACAGGCCACATCAATTTGGTGTCAAGTTATTTCGATACCCGAGGCTAGATGACGAAATGACGTCCCTAGATATCGCATCAGAATGGGAGCAGAGGGCGGGGTAAAAATTGATTTTTGCCAAATGTTTTCAGAGGGCGATTCAATTCTGCATGCATCCTTCCACTGGACGACAAATTGGTACAGCAGCACTAGATAAAGCAGGCACAACTCCTCATGCTTAGAAATGGGCAATGATTGACCGGGTGTTGATCGCTGTAGAGTGTAGACAGAGTTACTTTTTCAACACAGATTTTCCAAGGTGGAGTTTGACCAAACGTCTAGGTGCCACCCAAACATACATACATAGTATATCTTTTATTGCGTTTTATTGCTTGCAAGTGAAGCTGTATAATTAAAATTACGCAGAATGTGATTATTGTAAATAGACAGTGTTTGTATATATGTAATAAAAATGTATGTAAAAATGCATGCATCCTTAAATTTGAATACATATTGCATAGCAGCACAGATCTATTTGCTGTCCATTTTTAAGGGACCACTTCATAAGTTTTGAGTTATAAATAATGTGTGTAGTTTTGTGCTTGCTATTTAAACGGGTAATCGTAAATATTGTGATTTATAATTCAAATAAAACAAAAAAATACGAATTAATTTTAGACATGCCACCAAAGAAAAGAAGCCGACATCAGCACGGTGTAGAAAGACTGCATAAAGAGGAAATTATTAAAAAAAAAAAAAACATTCCGCTTGTTTACAAAACTGGCTTAAATTTGAATTTTATTATTATTATTTTGAAACTGTACGAAATGTCGGAAACACTCGGATTTTCAATTACTGTGACCATGTAAACAGAAATAGGGAAAATTTATGGCAGAGTGTGGATGATTCACTTCAGCGAAACAACAGATGACACCTTGTTGGGGGTAAAGGTAAACTACTTTCTCTTAAATCTCTAACACGGTGCTTACAGTAGAAGGCTGACCAGAGCCTATTGTAAGAATTTGGAATACCGTTGATCTGCCAACTGACTATGGATACATATAAAGTAGTTGACCAGCTCGACTTCTCGGTATATAGTAGTAGTAGAGGCATGTGATGTAAATTTCATTTTTTCTACGGACACTACGGACTTTTAAATGAAATTGTGATGTTAATCCATTAACATCATAATCTAATATGGAAAATTTTATTTTTTCTACGGACACTATTTTAAATGTAATTACGAAGGGGAATTCAAAAAAATTCGCTAAACAGAAAAAATCTGATATAAAGAAGTTCGTTAAACAAAGGTCAGACTGTACTTATTGACGCTATAAACGTTTTTACTGGCTTTATTCCAAAAAAATTGTAACGAAAAACCGTCATGTGAAATGCGTTACGGAAGTAACGTCATATTCAGCTTCCGCCAGAAGCGAATTGTTGTATCTTGTATTGTAGCATCATACTTGTATGATGGCAACGATAATTTATCTTCTACTGGACCAATTTAATGAAATTTTGCACGGAGCTTCTTCTTAGGTCTATACTAGAGGAAAAACTTTCAAACCTCTGAAAATTGCAGTAGTTTTCCAGGATAGTGGAAAATAATGAATATGTGATTATGGAAATGTGGACGTATAGCATATCGTTGGAAAGCTAAGAAACAGAAATATTAAGGTTTTAAGATACAAAAAATCTTTATTATTATTATTATTAATATCCATATGATGCAAGGAAGCCTGAGGCTTATGCTGTACCAGGAAAAAAAAAAGTTCCCGAGTAACCCTGAGACAGAGTGAGAGAGTGAGTCAAAATTAGAAGAGAATCACCAAGAAAGAGAAGAATGATGATATCCAGTTCAGGACCCTGAGTGTGCCAAGCCCATACTCACCAGATGTGAGCCCCGTGGGTTTCGGAAACTTGGAAAAGCATTAATTCGAAAACGCATCTGGTTTCAAGTCAACTGGTGTTTTTAGATTGAATGTTATTTTTTTTTTTCTTTACAATTAAACTTTGAGGCTGGAAAAAGAGTTCTGCACATTTATGATAACATTCTTCAACTTAGACGTGTCATCAGATCTTTCGATAAATACTACACGTAATGGAACAACTATAGATGGTGTATTTAGTCTTGAACTAAAATCTCTTCAATGTAAAAATTATATATCCTGCTTTAGTCATCACAGACCAATACTTTCATAACCGATATATAATTGTTATAAATAAAATAAAAACATTGTTATATTATTGAATCCATGAATTTTATTAATATCCATAATATCAATAAAATTCATGGATTAAAAAATTAAAACGCTTTTAACCACTGCCGATGACTCTTAAATGTAAAACACGTTAAATATGCTAGCTGCAAGACACATTATGTACCGGGTACTGAAGTTTTATTATTATTTATTATGATAATTTTATTTACGCGCCTTTTTATGATGAGGGGCTCACATCTGGTGAGTATTGGCTTGGCTCACCCATGGTCCTGAGCCGGATATCATCATTCATCTCTTTCTTGGTGATTTCCTTTTACCTCTCTCTCTCTCTTGCCTGGTACAGCATAAGCCCCAGGCTTCCTTGTACCATATGACTAATAATAATAATTTTACCAATAATCGTAAAAAGGCGTGTAGCCACGAATTTGCTAAGGGCGCCAAAAACCTAGCTACGCCTCTGTGAGTACCACAGAGTATCTTACTACTCTGTGCTCAATATTATAGTAGGCTATGAATTGACTGCCTGCCAGCTGGCTGCAGTGTTTGACGTCAAAGGTGTCGAATCACGCACCCGTAGGCTTCAGTAGCGCAGGAATTTCTAGTTTGCTCATGAAGTATGTAAATAATTACTTTGTAGTAAGATACAGAGCGTCAACTCGCTGAATTACTTTCAGCGCCACCAATTTCGGACCTATAAACATCAAAATCCACAGAGTTCTAACGCGCATGCCCATTGCTAATAAAATTGGTACTGGTTTGAAAAGATTAATTGCTGAGCGTAGCGAGTTCATTTTCCTTTGCATTTTGGTTACTATTATTTTAATTATTTGTGTATTATTATTATTGGCATAACGTACTATTATTAGCGTAACGAGTTCATTTTCCTTTGCATTTTGGTTACTATTATTTTAATTATTTGTGTATTATTATTGGCGTAGCGTATTATTATTAGCGTAGCGAGTTAATTTTTCATTGCATTTCGGTTACTATTATTATAATTATTTTTGTGCATTATTATTATTATTATCTCTTTTTTTTTTATATATATTTGTCTGCTGACATTATGAAGAGAAGTACTTCTCGTGTAATAAATCTGGAGTGCGATTATACTGATTTCCGAAAGAACATTTAAGGTAATATATCATAATTGATAGAACCAGGCAGTGGCGGATTTAGCACTTGAGAGGTCCCAGGCGCAATTCAATTTTGAGGACCCCCTCTGCAATAAATGAATATTTATTTATTAAATATTTTCACTTGAGAGGTCCCAGGCGCAATTCAATTTTGAGGACCCCCCTCTGCAATAAATGAATATTTATTTATTAAATATTTTCGGTACCACTACAGTGTGCATTCTACGCGCACGTTTTTACTATAGCACGCGCCCTAGATTTGGTGTTGCGGTTTTAATCATTTTGGTTGCGCAATTCTTTCATACATATTTTATTAATTGGGAATTAAAAAATTAATTCCCAATTATCACTTGCTATAAATGTCACGCCTCGTCAAACAATTCAGTTTTGATAAATACATAAACAATACATAAGATATTACAGATACTTACTTGATAACAGAACAAAAATACTCCTACACTAAAACACCAACCACACCAAACTCTAGTAATTTGTAACAGATTCGTGAGTGAAATGTTAGTTCCGAACGCTATTAAAAAAGACGATGCTTCGTTACATGTGAGCCAGCGCAGTAGTGATTTCAGAGGCTTTAAAAGACTACTGCGCTTGCTTATTGGTTCCCAATTAGTTGCGAATAGTTTTGAACTGCATCCGCGAACAATTCTAATATCGTTTCTTGAGCAATATCGTCACAGAGTTCTTCACTCGTGGAATTACCTCCACTAAGAAAAAACTGAAAGTGTTTAATTTAAGCTTTAATGATAATATGTATTCTACTTCAGATTCACTTAGTTCGCATAGATATTTCATATAATATGTGGTGATATTCGCATAAGAGTTTACTAACTTCTCATATTAAATTATAGTTTTATTCAGTAACGGTAATAAAGATGAGTGTAAAAATTTAAAATGAAACTTTTTTTTTTGAGACCTGAAATTTGAGGCCCCCTCGATTTAAGAGGCCCCAGGGGCGCCCCTCGTGCGCCTGTGCGGAAATCCGCCAATGGAACCAGGAAATATTTAATGAAATGTATAAAAAAAAAAAAAAAAAAAAAAAAAAACACTACTGAATAGCTAATTATTAACTAATTCCAAACTTATTACATTAATTAATATGAATAAGAGGTAAGCAGCAGACATTATCAATCCACTGCAGGATGGAAACCTCGTCAACCAATTCATATCGAGGGAAATGGACCATAATCTGCTATGCACTGGTTAGCAGATCAACCATATTTAGTAGTCAGGGGTTTGAACTGCAGTCTACTCAAACAGTGTGTGCCACTGCACTCCCACTTCTGACCACTCAGCTATATTAATATGAATAGTGTAATGATATTAATCAAAGTAAATAATTTTTCAAATAATTAAATAATTTGAATTTATAGATGTAAAGACATAATTGGGTTGGGGAGTTTACTCTTCCCTGCCATTCCTGCTCATATTAACCCTTTTTTTTTTTAAATTATCATCAGTGGTTTTGACTTTTTTTTTTTCTGGGTTACTGACTGGCTGAAAGCAGTTGGTAAGTATGATAGTATTCGACATTAAGATAATTATGCATCATTATTATATAATAATGCTAGACTGTGTGGAGCTCATCTTTATGATTGGTGTTTTACAAACACTGAAAGGGAAAACCTTATCAAATTTGCTTGGCCAAATACTGAGTTTCTCCTTCAACTGATTGTGTGGCGTTCAGTTCATGTTTTTCAGCCATGCCCACGGCTTTTGCTTTTAATGTTTACCTTCAAAGCCAAAGTACTTATAAGCTATTGAGAAGGAAGCTCAATTTACCAAGCAGAAAAACCCTGAAGCATTTAATGTTGAACATTACTAATAAGCCAGGATTCTGTCCTGTTTTGCTGAATTGTTTAAGGAAGTAAATAACAGCTATGCAGGAAAAAGACAAACTGTGCATGCAATTAATAAACAAAGTACATTATCTAATTGTGAAAATGATGATGCTGCTGTTCTTCTTGGCCTCTTAAACCATACTGATACTTTGCTTGAATTGGATCACCAGGATGCTAGTGAACCAGTAAGTCTCCTGACAAAGTGAGTCAAAATCAACCAGGTACAGTGAGGATATGGATATTTTTGATGACAATGTACTGGCCATATGTCTCAGGTTACCTAGCCAGAAATATTTTAAAGAGCAACAATTGTGAAACATATAAAAATTTACTATTAGGCCCAAAAGATCTTGATATTGAAAAAATGTTATTGTATTTTAATGTGAAATAAAGTATGGATTGAAATGGCCATCAAAGGAATTGTTGAATACAATGATATGTGTATCAAATATCTTCTTTTCTAAAGTTGATTTGGTATTTCATAAGGAAAATTTTGTAAAAAAAAAACGTTTGCAATAAAACATGTTTTATTGACTTTGAGTGGATTGGGAACCACAAGCACAAAGATAATATGCAAAAAATGCTTATTCAATCTTGAAAATTATGTTAAAACAAAAAGTTAAAAATGTGAACTTGGCTTACTGATCTAGTCCAGCATCAAAATCCCTTAAAAAAATTGAAATATGTCATAATTGAAATATATCATTGGGAGAACGAGAGTAGCCTTGTGCAGGAGAAGTTTTTACTGCTCCTGTAATGGAGAAGTTTTTTCTGTTTTATTAGCTTAAATTGGCATATTAACTTATTTTCTAGAGTAGCTTTATATTCCTAGTTACGATACTTAGTTTAAAGTTTAACTTAGATAGAGATTTTGTAAGTATTACTTAGTCGGTAAGGGTATCAAATCCACGTGTTACAAGTTGCAGTCTGTTGAAAGAGAAGTTTTTTAGCCATATTTAGCCCCTTTATTGACCAATTGTTATATTAAATTATTTTCTATAAGTAACTTATAGATCTAGTCAGGATCCTTAGTTTATTCTGAATTGAGACAGCGAGATTTGAAGTTAATTAATACTTAAGTGTCGGTAGATTTAACGTTCGTAACTTCTCGCCATTGTTATACGATACAACGTTATATCCCGAACTAGATAGCGTAAGCTTAGAATAGTATAGTACATAACATAATATTGTCAATTAATCAGTAAAATCTATTAATCTTGTTAAACTTCATTGTCAATTAAATTGTACTTTTTAACTAAATACATATAACAACTTAGATTACAAACGTAACATAATTAAGTATGGGCTTGGCACACCCAGATTCCTGAGCTGGATATCATTATTCTTCTCTTTCTTGGTGATTCCTTTTACCCCCCCTCTCTCTCTCTTTCAGGGTAACTCAAAATTTTTTATTTTTTGGCTGGTGCAGCAAAAGCCTCAGGCTTCCTTGCACCATGTAGCCATTAATAATAATAATAATAAATAATAACTTGATACGGAAGTTATATAAACGGAACTCGTAGATAATACTCGATACTGAAAAATATATGAACCACTAGGTGGAAGTGATCACAGCGTGCTGAAGTGGGATTTACTCAAGGAGGTAACTACCATTAGGGTTAAAGGGAAGGGTTATTGCTTTCGTAAAGGCGACTACGATTGACTGAGACATTAAATTCTTTACAGTGGGACCAACTAATGATGTTACCAACAGCAAATTCAAAATGGGAAGCATTCAAAGAACTTATCTTGGAAGCTACTAGGCTTTACATACCAACTAAGGATACATACGAATTAACACGTGACACAGAAGCCTATGATAGATACAAGTTGATCTGTAACCAAGTTACAAAGGAGGTTAGGCAGGTGAAGGCAGATTATGAGAGATCCTTGGCAAGGGATGCAAAGAAAAACAGCAAAGAGTTCTTTACTTATGTAAACTCTAGAAGGAAGGGGATGAATCAGATTGGTCCACTTGATATCGGTGGGTCAACTGTTGATGATCCTGCTCAGGTAGCTAACAAACTAAATGAATATTTTGCATCGATATTCACACATAAGGAGTTATTCAGCGAGGGGAATGCCAGAGGTGTATTCAACTCTGGCAGTAAACTAGTGAATCTTGTAATAACTGAGAGTAAAGTGGGGGAAAAATTGTTGAAGATAAACACAAGAAAGGCACCTGGGGTTGATGGGATCTATCCAGTTATATTAAAGGAGGCAGCAATGGAAGTAAGCAAACCCTTAGCCATAATTATGAGAGCTTCCTTGGACTCAGGGGAAGTACCCATGGGCTGGAGATGTGCAAATGTGACCCCAATTCACAAAGGAGGATCAAAGGGCGACACAAGTAATTATAGACCTGTTAGTTTAACTTCTGTTCACGGAAAATTAATGGAGATACTGGATAAAGAAGCACTGCAGGATCATCTAGACAAAACTTCAGTTATAGCTCGGACACAGCATGGTTTTGTTAAGGGGAAGTCTTGTTTGACCAATTTGATTTGATACTATGATGCAATCACAAAAGAACTGGATGCAGGGAATAACTTTGATATTATATACTTGGATCTTAGAAAGGCTTTTGACACTGTTGCACGTGGAAGACTGCTGCACAAATTGGAGCAGTGTGGCATTGGAGGCAAATTGCTGCTATGGATAAAGGGGTGGTTGAGGGTGAGAAGACAGAGAGTGGTAATCAATGGACACTGCTCATCGTGGACTAATGTTATTAGTGGAGTCCCTCAGGGTTCAGTGTTGGGTCCATTATTGTTTTCTGTATTTATAAATGATATTGATGATGGTATATCAAGCTTAATGTCCAAGTTTGCAGACAATATGAAGGTTGGCAGGGTTACAAGGACACTACTGACACTATGCTACTGCAACAGGATCTGGAAAGTTTGAGCAGATGGGCTGAGAGGTGGCAAATGAAGTTTAACATTGACAAATGTAAAGTACTACATATGGGAAACAGCAACCCCAGAGCAACGTATCAACTCTGTGGTACTACACTGACAGTGGTAGAGAATGAAAGGGACCTGGGGGGTGGTTGTACAGGCAGATATGAAGTTTTCTGAGCAGTGCAGACTGGCTGCAAGAGTAGCTCATGGTGTATTGTCAATGATATATACGAATTTTTCTAGCAGGGATAAAGAGGTGATTAATCCCTGTATAAGGCAATGGTCAGGCCACACCTAGAGTACTGTATGCAGGTCTGGAGGCCTCATTTCAAGAAGGATGTAGAACTGCTGGAACGAGTACAGAGAAGGGCAACAATATTAGTGAATGGAACAAAGGGTTGCTCTTACGAAGAAAGGCTTAAGTTTTGCAAATTACAGTGTCTGGAGACTAGGCACCAGCGAGGTGATCTGCTAGAGGTGTATAAAGCCTTGAATGGTTTGAGCATGCTCAATGCTGATGGGATTCTTCCTCTTGCTCAGATTAATCACCTGAGAGGACATAAATTCAAATTGAGGAAAGACAGATGTAGGACAGATTGTGCGGAAATTTGCCTTTAGCCAGAGGACACTTGGTTGGTGGAACAGACTTTCATCCCTTGTTGTGGAAGTTGATAGCCCAAATAAATTTAAGGCTCAGCTGGACAGGAATTTCGAACGAACGGAGGGGTGAAGTGGAAGGGCTTTTTTTTTTTTTTTTGGCTGATGCTGCATAAGCTTGCTTTCTTGCATCATATGCCTCTACTAATGCTAATGCTAAAATGCTAAGGAAATAATCACCTCCTTATCCCTGCTAGAAAAATTCCTGTACAGAATTGACAAGACACCATGAGTTCTCTGCTCTGCTCAGAGAACTTCATATCTGATTGCACAATTACCCCCAGGTGCTTTTCATTCTCTACCACTGTCAGTGTAGTACCACAGAGTTGATACGTTGCTCTGGGGTTACTGTTTCCCTTATGTAGTACTTTACATTTGTCAATGTTAAACTTAATTTGCCACCTCTAAGCCCATCTGCTCAACCTTTCCAGATCCTGTTGCAGCAGCATAGTGTCAGTAGTGTCCTTGAGAACCCTGCCAACCTTTGTATCGTCTGCAAATTTGGACATTAAGTTTGATATACCATCATCAATATCATTTATAAAAAAGAGAAAACAATAATGGACCCAACACTGAACCCTGAGGGACTCCACTAATAATATTTGTTCACGATCAGCAGTGTCCATTGATTACCACTCTCTGTTTTCTCCCACTCAACCACTCCTTTATCGATAGCAGCAATTTGGCTGCAATGCCACACTGCTCCAATTTGTGCAGCAGTCTTCCATGTGCAACAGTTGTCAAAGGCCTTTCTAAGATCCAAGTATATAATGTCAACGTTATTCCCTGCATCCAGTTCTTTTGTGACTGCATCATAGTATCCAATCAAATTGGTCAAGCAAGACTTCCCCTTAACAAAACCATGCTGAGTCCGAGCTATAACTGAAATCTTGTCTTGATGATTCTGCAGTGCGTCTCTTAATTTTCGTGGAACAGAAGTTAAACTCACAGGTGTATAATTACTTGTGTCAGCCTTTGATCCTCTTTTATGAATTGGGGTCACATTTGCACATCTCCAGTCTTTGGGTACCTCCCCTGAGTCCAAGGAAGCTCTCATAATTATGGCTAAGGGTTTGCTTACTTCCATTGCTGCCTCCTTTAATATAACTGGATAGGTCCCATCCACCTCAGGTGCCTTTCTTGTGTTTATCTTCAACAATTTCTCCTCCACTTTACTCTCAGTTATTACAAGATTCTCTAGCTTACTGCTAGAGTTGAATACACCTCTGGCTTTCCCCTCGCTAAATAACTCCTCATGTGTGAATGTGGATGCAAAATATTCATTTAGTTTGTTAGCTACCTGAGCAGGATCATCAACAGTTGATCCATCGATATCAAGTGGACCAATCTGATTCATCCCCTTCCTTCTAGAATTTACATAAGTAAAGAACTCTTTGCTGTTTTTCTTTGCATCCCTTGCCAAAGATTTCTCGTAATCTGCCTTCGCCTGCCTAACCTCCTTTGTAACTTGGTTACGGATCAACTTGTATCTATCATAGGCTTCTGTGTTACGTGTGAATATGTATCCCATGCATTTTTCTTCTTTGTCATATGTCTCATTAGTTCATCTGACATCCATTTAGGCCTAAACCTTGAACAAGGTTTAGGCCTAAAAATGGATAATTTACATACCAACTAAGAAATAAATAATATTTCTTAGTTGGTATGTAAAGCCTAGTAGCTTCCAAGATAAGTTCTTTGAATGCTTCCCATTTTGAATTTGCTGTTGGTAACAGCTTCAGTTGGTCCCACTGTATAGAATTTAAATACTGTCTTAGATTATCGTAGTCGCCTTTACGAAAGCAAAAACCCTTCCCTTTACCCCTGATGGTAGTTACCTCTTTGAGTAAATCCCACTTCAGCACACTGTGATCACTACCACCTAGTGGTTCCATTATCTGCAGATTCTTAATGCATGATGAATCACTACTGATAATCAAATCAAGAGTATTATTCCCTCTAGTTGCCTTCCGAACATGCTGATGTAGAAAGCAATCATCCAATAAATGCAGGAAAGCCTTGCTAATGTGTGAGTGACCAACCCACAAATTCCAGTCAATATCTGGGAAATTAAAATCTCCCAGTATAATACTCTCTGATTTACTGGGCCACTCTATTTCCCTGTACAGTTTTTTATTGTACTCATCAGAGTCATTAGACCTATAGCACACTCCTTCTCTCAATTTTAATCTCCCAATACTTATGTCACATCAAACTGACTCGAAACTGCACTGTCCAGCGATGTTGACTGGCTTCACTTCCTTTAATTTTATGTGTTTCTTAACTAATAGCATAACCACTCCTCCCTTCCTATCCTGTCTATCCTTTCTGTAGACGTCTTTCACTCCGTGGCTGAGTTAGTCGGTCTCAGGCGTAGATAGCAAGGTTTTTTCCCACAGAAACTGGGGTTTTTTCGTCCAGCAAAACAGGCAAATCGACTAGAGAACGCACGCAATTTACAGACACGAATTCGGGTTAATGTAATCATTTACGGATAACCCTAATATAGGAATTTGATTTTTTTTTCTGTAGACGTTGTACTACCCAAATTCCAGTTCTGCATTCTTTTTATCTGTGTGACACCCCGCCTCTGATATCTCAAAAATATCCCCTTTGATGCTTTGAGCAATACCTCAAATTTATGAAATTTATTTACCAAAATCCTAGCATTGGTGTACACGCAAGTATACATACACTTGTTTCTATTCTTAGCTACCCTAACAGAACCCATGTGTTTAGTTTTACCGCAATGATTGCCAGCAGTCTCTGAAATATCCTGCATCTTGTTTTTCAGGCTTCTGCTGATTCCAGTAGAAGCAGTGCAAGAATCACTTTCACCTCTGCCAGTGGCTACTGTTAATCTATTAGTCTTTGTATCCCCCCAACATAACAGTTTTCCGAACCACCTAACACTGCCTCGATAGCATCAGCAAATATTCTTGCACCCTTTCTATTTAAGTGTATCCCATCCCTGTAGAAGCAGTCTCTCCTGTTAACAAGTACAGTCCAGGCCGAAAAACATTCTACCCCTTGAGCCTTGCACAATCTTTCCAGGGCCGAATTGATCGACAAGGTTCTCATCATATACTCCATCCTATCGTGTCTGGGCAGAATTGCAGACACTTGCAAATTCAACCCTAATTCCCGGCTTTTTTTCAACAATGACCTGTACTTGTTAAGTAATTCTGCCGGTCTCCTACCCTTGTGATCTAAATGAAATAGTGATCTAAATGAAAGAATGCCAAATTTTGTTAAAGAAAGTAACTAACTCAACAATAAAACAGTAAAAATTTAGCTACATAATCATATTCCAAATTTTTCATTGATTCCGTATTCTTTTGTTGTGTAGTATACCAAAAAAAAAAAAAAAAAAAAAAATATTAACGGCTGTGGTTAGCAGCTATATGATACAGTATTCATTTCATAGGATGCCATAGCAAAAGTAATAAATAAATAAAGGAAAATAAATTAAAAATCTGAAAACATAGGAAATTACCATATGTATACTTGAGAAATAAATTTTAATTACAACGGGGGGAAAGAAAAAAGTAGTGGGTGATAAACAGAGGTTTGAACTGAGGAGGAAAAAAGACGACTGCTTTTAGCGTTATCACATGGCTACCATAACTGTTAAATTAACTTTGTCGATATTTTTTTCAGTGCTGTTTTTGGGACGGTACTGGCACCTTTATCAATGACGTGTGATATTTGGATGCAGTGCACTTCGAAATTTGTAATATTCCCTAAATTGTTTTCACATGTTTACCTACTATTGAAATAAGCTTAAAATTATATTTAACTATTTGCATTTTTTACTGTCTATTGTTAAGATATTTTCTATATAAAACTGTATAACCATTTTTATAATTCTAAATTACTCAGTCGGACTTCACTTTAACGAAGTCCTTTTATAACAAATTATTTTGAATTCCCGTTGGAAGTTACATTAAAATACTTTCCGTTGAGCGAGAAAATTTTCATATAGCGAACGGATTAGGAGAGAATTAACTCAGTACGCATCACTGTTAGCATTTCTGGCCTGAAGGCCAGAAATGCTAACAGTGATGCGTACTGAGTTAATTAAGAGAGTTAAAGCATTCTACAACTTAGTGGTACCTCTTAAGACCTATCCGACCTCCTGTCCCACATACGAAGGAGTCGCGCTAGTCAAGAGTGAGCAGATCAAGGTGTATTCCCAATGGGCTTTGGCCCACTTTCTACTTCAGTGGTGTCCAACCTTTTCCCGTACAGGGGCCATATTCCAAAAAAGTCAAACTTATATTTCTTTAGTGCGTTACATTTTCCATATTTTGTTGCATGTAAAAGTAAAATTAAATATTCGAAAATTTTATTAAGTATAATACACAATTATATTTACTGAACAAAACATTAATGAGAAATTTCTTTTGATAATAACAAAATTTAAAATGCTGTTTTAGTTCACTTTCATCGCTGGCCGTAGGTAAAACACCTTTGTGAATCAACTGTAAGCTCCCCGTTCGAGAATTAGAAAAGCGATTTTCTTTTACCCCGACAAATAATCATCTGTTGTTTCGCGGAAGTGCGTTATTCACATTTTTCCTATCTCTGTTTACATGGTCACAGTACCTGAATATCCGAATGACACCGTCATTTTGGACAGTTTCAAAACAATGAAAAGAAAAAATTCAAATTTAAGAACTAGTGACAATACTGATGACGAGAGAAGGAAAATGAGGACAAGAAAAGTATTAATCCTTCTAAACATGAATTGTTGGTATCTGGTGAAAATGAAGTTAGAAAATTGTCAATTAGGTTACAGTTAAATGAAAGAGATGCAATTCGTGGATTTCGGAGATACCTGATTAATAAGAAGGTTTCGGAAGAATTGAAGCATTTGATGAACGCTCTGAGTACGATACCAATTTCATTGAGTGAATGTGAACGAGGATTTTCATAAATGAATCTGATCGCCAGCCCAACCAGCACTTCTTTGATGACAAAAACAATTTCTTCACTACTGTTTCTTAAAATTGTAGGCACACTGCTGACCCGCTTCGATCCAGCAAAATATGTGGATTCGTGGCTGCTTCGGAAACGTCATTCAGCAACGACACACAAAGAGGAAGAAAATAAGTCGGCATAGGACAGTGGTCTGCAATCTGCGGCTCGCAAGCCACATGCAGCTCTTTTAACATTAACTGCTGCTCTTTAACTTTACAGCTCACATGAAGCACAATTTGAAATGGAGTTAAGAGGACTTAAAAATCAAGGACATGTGGAGCTAAAATGCCTTAAAACTGAAATTGAGGATTTGGAGAGGCAAAAGGCTGCCCTTGCAATTCTACACAAATGGACCGCGATAGATGAGTTTAAAATGCAGACCAAATTGTGTTCGATGCATGGAGTAGCTTGCCGGACCCATATATAAATTTGAAAATATTTGCGTTTGGACTTCTCAGTTTTTGGTTCGATGTATTTCTGCGAGCAAATATTTTTGAACATGAACTATATTAAAAATAAATCAAGAAACCGTTGTCTGAACAATGCGAGCATGTTTAATTACGACATACTCGAATGATGTTGAGAGACTCGCTGAAGAAGTCCATCAGGAATAGTCACATTTATTTGTACCGAATTGGATGTTTGTTACGTTTTTTTTTAGTATTAACAAATAATATTTCAAAAAATATATATTTTTTAATAAACACCTTCCCATTCTATTCCATTTCTTAAAAAGCCGATTGAAGAGCCGCACCTCAGCACAAGCTGAGGTGCGGCTCTTCAATCAAAAATGGCATTTCACTCAAAAAAGGTTGCCGACCCTGGCATAGGGTGTCTGATGAGAACTTAATAAAAATTTGGAATATTCTACAAAAACTTTATTATGAAATTATTTTTTACTTATTTTTTTATATATACTTGAATAATAAATTTATGTTTAATAAACTGTGTTAATATACTTAACTTGTTGTTCTTATTCTAAAAATATTACTACTAAAGTAACAATATGAGGAAAAAAAATTTTAGAATACTTTTCATATCCTTTTAATTTTCAATTTTTCCTGATAGCAAGGAATGAGTATCGGCACCTATTTTTTTTACAAAAAAAGCACTGTTTTTACTTATGTATAAAATTGGTTATTTTTCCGTCTTTTACACTGTCCTGTTTTTGTATTGAAACAATAATTAATTGTGAATATTTCATACTAATAATCGGTGAATTGATATATTGTCCATGGCAATTACAAAGCTGTAGAAAATTCTCTACCCACTCTTCCAGCCTGTTTCTTAGGTCCGAAATTGGTGGCGCTACTTTCTATGCGTTTTAACTTGTAACTGGAATTAACATTATTGTCTATGGGAGTTGATACTATCTTTCTACTGTGTTTGTGACTATATACATGTACTTGTCTGAACATCTTAATCTTTCGAGTCCGCTTTTAAAGTGCGTTTTATTAGTTGTTATAATGGAAGTATAGTAGGCAAATGTTGGTTTGCAATAAATGAATTATTTAAACAGTTGATTCATGATATTGAAATATGTAAAACTTTATTGAACTTGTTAGTAAATCTGGTCGTTGTCAAAGTTTTTTGATATTTATAGTGAACCTCTGGACATGGGAAATTGGCATCTGGAAGTGATTAGAATGAGCATTTATATGCTTTTCCCTGTGGGCACATTTTATCTTTTTAATCAACCTCAACTATTTGAGAAATGGGTTGTGAAAACTAAGCGGGAGATGTATCCGCCCGATAATCCAGAAAATCGTGCATTAGTGGAAAAATGTATTGAACGTTTTCAAGAAAGGCGTAACCAGGAGCTTTTGAATAAATTGGTGGATAACAAGAAATGATTTGCATTTTAAAAATAATTTAATTAAAATGTTTGTTTTCTACTGAATATTGCAGAAATACGTTTGATTTATAAAGCATGAAACATTAAAGAGATTAATTAAAAGGAAAACTTGAATTTTCTATTAGGTACTAATATGCACCTAATATGGTATATTAGGTGCTAATATGCACCTAATATGGTATATTAGGTGCTAATATGCACCTTATTAGGTGCATAATTAGGTGTAAGCCATATTAGGTGCATATTAGCACCTAATATGCACCTTATTAGGTGCATAATTAGGTGTAAGCCATATTAGGTGCATATTAGCACCTAATATGGCTAATAATAATATCACTCAGAAATACCATTTATTAATGTTACAGTTGTAATTTTCTCAGGGGCCATTGTTGTGGGTTAGTTTTTTTTGTTGGGCTAAAGTTTACTTAGGGTTCCTAAACTTTGTGGGGAATTTGTGAACAACAATATATTCATAACAATTCATTCACTTTTCCGATTTTTAACCCTAGACTGCCTAACCATAGTGCAGTAGGGACATAGATGCTAACTTTTGGTCTGTGGGACACACAAAATTAAATGTTTATTTACAGCCTATGCATATATTAAAAATAATGTATACCTTGTGAAACATACACATTTAGATTATTAAAATTTTCTGCAGCACACCTTATAGCAAATTTATAAAGGTCCACATTAAGTGACTGTGCAACCTTCAGCATTTGCCTGAGGAGACTTTGACATGAGGAGATATCTATCAACTATGTGCAGCCTGTTTCGGCTAGGGAAGAAGTCATCTGTAGGGTTAAGAGTGGGATCCTTCCATTCTGTACCCTTCTGTATTTCGGGTATCTGGATTCAGTATTATATTTAGTACTTATAACAGTTATATTCATTTTAACAGCGAGATATGGGAGGAATACTGTCTCCCCTTTTCTGCTCTTATATAAAAATCGGAACTGCGATTCATTTACAAAACTGATATTGTTGAGTAAGTAGTAGTGGCAAATGATGTAGGAAAAAATGCTGTATACACTTCTCTCACCCATACCTTCCAAGAATTTGTCTAATTCTTGAATTTATTCAAACCATCCACTTCCACAACAACAGATGGAAGCCTGTTCCAACAATCTAACATCCACTGGCTGAAGGCAAACTTCTGCACATCTATCCTGAAACCATCCTTCTTCAACTTAAATTTATGCTCCCTTATGTGTAGTCTCAGCAAGAGGAAGAATGCCATTCACATTCGGCTTACTCAATCCATTCAAGGCCTTAAACATCTCAATCAGATCATCCCACAGGTGCCTAGTCTGCAGAAGCTGCAATTTGAAGAACCAAATCCTTTCTAGGTAAGTGCACCCTTTTGTTCCCTTCACCAATCTGGTTCCCCTTCTTTGTACCCATTACAGCAGATCAACATTTTTCCTAAAGTGAGGCCTCCAAATCTGTATACAGTACCCAAGATGTGGCCTAACCATTGTTTGTATAAAGGGTTAATCACCTCTTTATCCTTGCTATCAAAGTTTCCATATATTATTGACAAAACCCCATGAGCTGTTTTGGCAGCATGTCTGTACTGCTCAGAGAATTTCATAACTAATCGACTATTACCCCCAGGTCTTTTTCAATTTCTGCTACCCTGTGTTTAGTATCACACAGTTGATAAGAAATTAATCTGAGATTACTGCTATCCATGTATAGTACCTTGCATTTGTCAATGTTAAACTTTAATTGCCATTTCATACCCCATTGATCCAAAATTCATAGATTTTGTTGCAGTAACTCATCTTGATTGCTGGTGTTAACCACCCTGCCAACCTTTGTGTTGTCTGCAAACTTTGACATTAAGCCTGATATACCTTCATCAATATCGTTAATAAATATTGAAAAAACAAAGGGCCCAGCACTGAACTCTGGGGTACTCCACAGATAACATTAGTCTAGGAAGAGCAGTCCCTATTGATAACCACTCTCTGCCTTCTTCCACTTAACCATCCCTTTATTCATAGCAGTAACTTGCCCTTAATGCCACATTGCTCCAGTTTATATAGCAGTCTTTTATCTGCAATAGTATCAAAAGCCTTCCTGAAATCCAAGTATATGATATTAAAATAATTTTTTGCATCCAGTTTCTTGGTTGCAGCATCATGGTAACCTATCAGTTTGGTTTGACAAGACTGCCCTTGAAAAAAATCCATGCTGTGACTGCAGTATAATTGCATTCCTTCCCAGATGGTCATGTATTAATTCTTTAAGCAGAGACTCCATTATTTTCCCTAAAACAGATGTTAAGCTAAGTCTGTAATTACACCTGTCATCTTTCAATCCTCTTTTATGAATTGGGGATACATTTGCACTTCTCCACTCTGTAGGGACCTCCCCTGAATCCAAGGTAAAAAAAAAATCCAGGGATGCTCATAATTATCGTAAAGGCTTGCTTACCTCCTTTGCTGCTTTTCTTAATATGATTGGATATCTCATCCACCCCAAGTGCCTTTTTTATGTTCAGTTTCAACTCTTCCTCTTTCCTTTCAGTTATCGCAAAGTCATTTAGCTCCTCATTGGAGTTTGATAAACTTCTGGCATCCTCTCCCCTAAAGAATTCCTCATGTGTGCAACATGAGCAGGGTCATCAAGTGGCTCAGTGTAATTCAATCACTTCCTTCTACTCTTAATATAAGCATAGAAGTCTGGCACTTTTCTTTGCATTCTTTGCCAGAGACTTCTCATAATCTGCATTAGCTGGCCTAACCTCCTTTGTGATTTGATTACAAACTAATTTATATCTACCATAGGCTTCTGAATCACCATATAATTTATATGCATCCCATGCTCTTTTCTTCTCTGCCACTTCTCTCAATAGTTCATCTGATATACATTTAGGTCTAAGTTTTGGAGAATATTTAAATATCCACTTAGGTCTAAGTCTTGAACAGTATTTAAGTATCCATTTAGTTCTGTCTTGTGTCTTGTGTTTACTTATGTATAAAATTGGTTATTTTTCCGTCTTTTACATGTCCTTTTTTTGTATTGAAACAATAATTAATTGTGAATATTTCATATTCACAATTAATTATTCATATGAAAAGGTGGATACAATTCCTGAATTTTATGCAAGGGAAATAAAGCAGAGAGATAGTACATATCTCATGTTACCCTATTAAAGTAAATATTTTATGGGGAGAAGGTATATTTCTTCCATTTGTCGTTGTATAAAAGTCAAACTGTGTAGTACATCACTTACTCTTAAATGAAGTATTACATATAATATCAAGCTAGTCCCTGATAACTGAGAATTCCTGTGATTTTTTTTTAAACAACAGTGTAGGGAGAGAGATATCTCTTACCATCGCCCGGAAGGCACAACTAATATTTTGAATTTTAATATAATAATTTTTATTTTTAATTATTTTCTTTATATTGGCCTCAGTGCTGGCTCAAGTATATGATATCAAAATTAATTTTTGCATCCAGTTCCTTGGTTACTGCATCACAGTATCCAATCAGACAAAACTGCCACTTGATAAATCCATGCTGTGATTGCAGTAAAACTGCATTCCTATCTAGATGGTCCTGCATCACTTGGCGCCTCCATAGCCAGGTGGGAAGGAGCAGCAGTGCGTAGCACACGCTTCTTGATTAGACCGGGAGTCGAGCCCATCACCACCAAATACGGAGGATGCGGAGAGGTCAGGGAATGACCACCGCATATCCCCGAGCAATATGGCCTTAGTTGCTAATGCTCCTAAAAACCAAATAACAAACAAACAAGCCGGCATCACTTCTTTAAACAGTGACTCCATTATTTTCCCTCAAACAGATATTAAGCTAACAGGTCTGTAATTACTCATCACCTTTTGATCCCCCTTTGCTAATTAGAGATATAGTCACATATTTCCAGTCCATAGGAACCTCTTCTGAATCCAAGCATTCTCTCATAATTATTGCTAAGGGTTTGCATACCTCCAATTATCTGCGAATGGAAAATTCCTAATGTCCTAGGAACAACTTCACTCTATTACTTATTTCAAGAAAAGCTTCTAATTTGAGACCTGCAATGAATATGGATAAATAACAGATAATAGTCTAAAATTTAATATCTTTGCTCGATATTAAATGAGTAGAAAATTTTCCATCTTTAGATTTGGAAGATTTCAACATAAAATGCCTTCAAGATAAAACTAAATTCAAAATTTAAATTTGCCCATTTAAAAAAAAAATGTAACCCATTATGTAGAATAAAAGTGATTACTAAGCAAAAACAAGAGAAAAACTAACTTAAGAGAGTACTAAAGAAATCTCATTGAATGAAGTGAACTTGCAAAATAGAAATCTGATGTGCATTTCAGTAGGATCTTCGCTGATAATAAAGTGATTCAGTACTTTTAAATTACAACCAATCTAAATTCAAATCACGTTGACATGCCTTTTTCTACTTCCTTGCATCATTTGCCACTACTAATACTATGTTATCTTCTCCAAAGGCATTCAGTACTGGAATAGGAATGTTACCGTTACAAACCTGAGGGTTTGAAAGCCAAGCTTTAGATTTTGGGTGATCTAAGCCCATGCATGATAAGCAGTTTCAATTTAGTGAGCCCTTGTTAATTTAATCTCTTCCTCTCTTTTGACTTCCTTGCGTACCACAAACAGCTGCTTTTCAGGCACTACTATTATGCTTGCCCACTTATTTTAAGTGTTAATTGCTCTGCCTTGAGAGTTTAAACTGCATGGGAAAACTGTCTCACAGCATAATGAATCTGCTGTTTTGACAAACTGCTGGATATTGTATTACAGTAGATTCAATTATCTGCTTTGAGGATTAACAAGGGCTTTTACAGCCTGCAGAAGTCTAAGCCAGTGTAAGTAGTATAACAAAAGGAATAAGTGGAATCCGTTAACACTCATTGTTCATTTACTTTTTTTTTTTTTTAATGTATCCATACACGAGGTCCTTGAATTCTTAGAAACTTCATTCCCGCTTTTGCTTCTGTCTGCTAGCTCACTTTAGTCATATTTCAGTAATTGTTCAGTTCTTCTGCTATAATTTAACATTATTCTGAGATTTCTTTTTTTGAAAATGAGTGTATGCATGTGTCATGTTAAAACAGAAAAGTCTTTTCTATTGAACAAAAACTTCAGTCAGCTTATCACTAAAAGTGAAAAAGGTAGTTAGGGGTCAACCACCTTTTTCGTGTTTTTTTTTTATTAATGTAACAAGGAAATGTCAAGAAGACAAGGTGATGCTTTGAAATTTATATAGCACCATTCACAGAAAGGAAAAGCAAACTTTGTTTTATTTAAAAAAAAATTGTATTAAATTTTGTGAAATCTCACAACACTTTTTATAATGTGAACTAGGGGGCTCGCGCCAACCAACCCCCGTGAATACTTTTCTACATAATATGTAGAGGTATGATGGAGTAAGTTAAATCTTTTCTATGTAAAAGACACCTGTCGAAACACCCTGATCAATATCTAATTTAATATATAAAAGAAAATAGAAAGTAAGAAAATACTATAAAAAGTAAAATTTTGTGAATGTTAGTGAATGAAAGTTATTATTAATTGCATATTCTATCTTAGCCTCTTCACTGGACAGACTGATGGCTATGCAGGCCCTCAGGGGCCTCATGGTTATCCAAGCTGATACCATGCTGTAGCTTTTCCTAGCTGGCATGGTGTGGGATACTGACACTGGCCATTAGGGTAATCCTCAGGCCAGTGTGGGATAGAGCTGCAAACATTCCATAGGAATGTTTCCCTTGGTTTTTTTATTCCTACCACCTGGGGTGGTTGAGTCTCCTTCCCCCACCCCACCTGGTGCCCTACCCCACCACCCAATTTCAACTCCCACCCTCTGGACCAGGATGGTTATGTTATTTGTTATTTTAGTTTTTAGGAGCATTAGCAACTAAGGCCATATTGCTCCGAGATATGCGGTGGTCATTCCCTGACCTTTCCGCATCCTCCGTATTTGGTGGTGACGGGCTCGAACCCCGGTCTAATCAAGAAGCGTGTGCTACGCACTGCTGCTCCTTCCCACCTGGCTACGGAGGCGCCAACCAGGATGGGCATCCTGTACCAGGGATCTCCTTACAGTCCCTCCTTTTAAATCAGGCAAGTGCCTCAACATTGCTCCCTCTGTTCTCTACCCTTTTATCTCACCCTCTTCATATCTCCCCATTATCTCCTTTCCAATAAATTTTTTTGGGCTCTCTTTGGATGCCTAGGCTACCCCAGGGTTCACCCTGCCAGAGCTTTCTTCTCTCCTAATGCATCCTGGCCCACCTCTCCGTGCCGGTGATGGAAACTGCGGTTGTCAGTGGTGCTCCACAGCTCCTCAGGCTAAGTAGCCAGAGGAACAACCCAACCCACACTAATACTTGACAAAACTCACTAACACACACCCTTGCCTTATGCAGAGTATTGCATTTTACACAGAGTAAAAATGTGGAGTTGGGGGAGACCCCCTGTGCTGCCAGACAAAAAAACACTGTTACTGTGATTGACATCTAATCAGGAAATGACCTATGTAATTTACCTATGCATTTGTAGTGCATAGCATTTTCAAGGTCTAATAAATATTACTATGTAATTATTTACCTGCATTTACATAGGTCACTTAGGAAAAGGCCTTTTGCTTCGGGTTTTGTAATGCATGAGGAATATTGTTGCATTGCAAAGAACAGGACTAAAATATTTCACTGAAATATTTACAGACTGTACAAATATTTAAAATATTTACAAAAGACTAAATTACTGCATTTACAAATATACAATATTCATTAATATACAGAAAACGTTACAATGGAACATCAAATGTTTGACAGGAAAGCATGTGCACGAGGTTGGTGAATGTTATGGAGGCAGTTGTCAATAATTAATTGCATTTGTAGTGATGTAATTGCCTCGCCCTCTTCTCCCATTGGCTCGAATAAATATCACTAGGAGGAAAACTTTTTTTAACATATAGAGAGATATGGAATATGTGTAAATAAATTCATGTTTTTGTGACTTTATTAGTTTTTTATCATTTTTTAGATTATCCTGACAAATTTATTTTGCATCCATCCAAGATAATTGGGAGTTTACTGTACTTCTAAACAAATGACATTGACAAATCACAGAGACAGGGTACATATCTTGCCTTGGGTAACAAAACATCTAGGTAAAGCCAAATGTTTTGGCACCAGTAGCAGTATATTAATAGGTTAGCTTAGTATGTATTTGTCTGCAGTTCTGCCAAAGCACAACTTACGACTAGAGGGATGCTACAAGGTTTTTAGGGAAGCAGATATTTTTATTTGCATGAACCACACTTATAGGTAGAAGGAGCCTATTTTGAAGAGACAGGATACATTTAAACAAAGGTGGTGCTAAAGTCTTTGCCAATATTGAAGAGCCCTTAGGGTTCAGGTAAACTGCTAATTAGATAAGTAGAACTCTTTATTGTATATACAAGGCATGTGCTGTACACAACACCCCTCAAGGCTACAAGTCTGGGGTTAAGTAATATAGATACCCACTTATCTGATAATATGGGTCAAAGTAATGATTGCATTACCTTGATCAAGAGTTCTGGTATGAGGCCTCAAAAGCCAGAGTGCTTTCCATAGGCGGATTCAGGGTAGGGGCACAGGGGTATGTGCTCCTGTCATTTTTCTGAGAATATACATCAACTGTTTAAATTCCCTTTAGCTACAAATTTTTTTTTTTTTTATTGTTAAGATTTTAGCTATTTTTACATTGAGGCATAGCTTTTTAAACTATGCAGCATTTTAAACATCAGCATTGCAAACTGACTACAGCATTGCAAACTGACTACAGTTTGCAATGCTGATGTGATTGCCATTAGTTCTAGGTGCCACACAGTATGGTGGTGCATAATGTTTATTTCAAAGTTTAGCTGCATGCCTGTGTCTGCTAGTCGCATTACGTTTGAGTGTCATATTTGTTTTGTTCTGTGCATTATTTTGTGCCTTGTTTGTGCACACACAAGGCACAAAATGGTGCCCCTCCTGTCATTTTTTTCGGAATCTACCATTGGTGATTTCTAATATTGTTTTAAATGAAGGGGAGGCCAATTCCAAGTTAACAAACTTACATAACTTCAAAGGATGTATATATATTAATATATACAGTAAACTGAAAAATCACAAAGAGAGCAAAGAAAGAAAGAAAGAAAGAAAGACAAGTAATTTTTCAAGGTGTATATGAAAACGATTAAGACTGGAAACTTAAGTCTAAATTGTCTCCAGTAATATCAAGGATGTTGTCAGTGAAATGAGCAAGTTTGAATTCCTGGTTAGGAAAATTAATGCTGCTATGTAGCTGCCAATTTCTGATTTTTGAAAAGCTAAAGGTTATTGTAGGCAGGAAGAAAGCAGGTTTTACTTTTTGCCAAAACAGGTTTTCTGAAAAAAGTTCTTTGGAAAAAAAACAGGAGGGAAAACAAAATTTTCAGAAAAAGGTTTTTTGAAGGCCACACTGCAATATAAATTAAATTTCACTGGCAAAATACAGTACACATTTTATATTGAAATACAGGTCATAGAACTATTTCCAAGTAAGCTAATGTTTTAACTGCTTTTAAACATTAGCTTACTGAGCATTTTTCTGCCTGTGGATTTGGATCACATAGGTTCATTATGATTGCTACAAGAAAGGCAGTAGCAAACTTTGCACTTCTTCAGAAATGTTGAGTAAAAGTTTTGTTTATAACAAGAGCACTGCTGTTGAGACTTGGCTCTCAAGAGCTCTTCCAAAACTGCAAAAAAAAAAAAGAAAGAAAAAGATCTGAATTACATTTGATGCTTTCTTGTTCACTTTCATTTCTCTAATCAAGGACTGCTGACTTTCCCAAAAGCAAATTCTAAAGGGGAAGAAATCCAAGGAAGTAATTGTCGACATTGACTGTGTAAAAATCATTATGGGAATCAAAAAAAATGGAAGAAAATTAGAAATCACTGATATAACAAACTTACTAAACATACTGTTATCTGCCAATTATTTTGCCCATTAAGGAGTTTTTTTATCAACAAGTATTTGGGTAACCAATGGGTGCTTCCATAAGTGGACATCTCTCTGAATTTTACCTTCTGGAAATAGAAAATCACATCATTACCAAGTACCCTTCCCCATCCCTTGAATTTTATAGAAGGTACGTAGATGATTGCTTATAGGCAAACCAGATACCATAAATACAATCTTTCACGAGTTGAATAATTTAGATGAAAGGCTACAATTCACAACAGAAAATGAAGAAATAAAGCATAAACTTCTTAAATCTAATATTAACAAGAAATGCCGCCAAAATCAACACAAAATATATCATAAACCTACAAATAAAGGAAATTATTTGCATTTTGACAGCTATAGACCCCATTCTCACAAAAAATCAACCTTAATAGTCCAATTCAGCAATGCTTTCAAGTATTCATCTATAGAAGATGATTGTAAACAGGAAATCGAATCACTTAAGGACAGATTCTCCAACCGCGGCTACCCAAAATGGCTGATAAACAGTGACTTAAATACTGCCGAAAGAAACAGTAAAGAAAAACCAAAATGAGAAGTGATGAAAAAACAATCCAATGGATAGGCCTTCCGTATGTTGGAATGTACCAACAACATTTGAAAAAAATTTTTCAAAGATTGAAGTAAACAGCCTTCAGCAACTCCAAGAAATTATGGGCATACTTTAAAAATTCAACAAACAACAAAAAAACAATACATTTTAAACAACAAACAAATGTAGTTTATGCAATTCCTTGCACACCAGACTGCGATTGTAAGTGTGTGTGTTTGTATATATATGTAGGCAGCATGATAACATCGTTACATATGAGAATCCAAAAGCACCAAAGCAGTTTAAAAGTAGCCTCAAATAATAAAGAAAAAATAGACTGGACAGAAAAAATTAGTTCCGAGTTGGTAGCCCACCACTTAGACACAGGACATTACCCATCCTTTGAAAACACCATAATATTAGACAGACAAGAGACAAAATTTAGATTAGAAACCAGTGAGACTCTAGCAATAAGATCAGCAAACAGGTCAATAAACATACGTAGACCAATAATAATTTCTGAGGAGTGGGATATAAAACAAATATCCTACAAGTTCAAATTTAATAAACAAAACATACCCCCCGATATCCTGGACTTCTACTAATGGGGATGGTTATATATATATATAGTGGCGAACAAAAAAACTGCATCATCTTAAAAAAGTAACATTTGTAGTGAAATGTATAAGATATTGTTTGATTACAGTAATTTTGTTTATCGCAAAACAGGTATTTAGTCAGATAAAACTTCTATTGCATCAGACAGTAATTGTAAGGTATTGCATCTGTCGTTTTCTTAAATACACCGTTGGAAGGGTATACACACTCATTAGTATCCTGTTTTGCAGAGGTATAAGCATGGCTCCATATGTCTCTAGTTGATACCAAAAAAAAAAAAAGTGTAGCTGTTGCTCTGTCCCAGGAAGGGCTTTCTTATGCGTGCTATCCATACTATCGCTGATAAAATAGGCTGCCACCTGCCAGCAGTATCCCGGGTGCTGAAATTAAAGCGTGAAACTGGTGATGTGAAGAGAAGACCTGGATCAGTTCATAAGAGAGTGACTATGCCTTCATAAGATTGATATTTGAAATGGCTATGCCTTTGTAGTCACCATGCTAGTGCTCCTGATCTAAAACTGGATTTTGAGATGGCCTCTGGCATTGAAACAAGTGCACAAACTATCCAAAGACAGCTTTTGAAATGTGGTCTGCATGCCTATTGGCACAAGAAGAAGCTTTTGTTGACCCAACAAATGAGGAAGAAGTGAACTTGCTTGGGCTAAAATGCATGTTTCATGGACAAAAGAGCAATGCGTCATCTTTTTTGACAAATCGAAATTCAACCTGCATGGCTCGGATGAGAAGCGATATGTTAAAACACGACAATTGGAGGTATACCATCCTGACTGAATAACACCAACTGTAAAGTTCCCCACCGGTCTGGGGATGCATAACAAGCAAAGGAGTGGGGCAAATTATGTTTATTAACGGAAAGGTGAATGCAGAAACATTGCTATCTTGGAGGAGTGCCTGAAACCTGTTATTAGGGATCACCACACAGATGTCCAAAACTGTATTTTTCAACATGACTCAGCACTTTGCCACACAGCAAAATTGATAAGTTTTATGCTATTTAGATTTAATGATGAGTTTGTCTTCTTGTCTCACAAGGCTGAAAACATACACCAATGTTTTTCCCCCTTCAGGTGCAATTATACCTCAGAAATGGTGGCATTACAGTGTTGAACCCTATTGAAAATTGCTGGTACATAATGTCTAAAATTGTTCAGAAGAAGCCAACAAGTAAGATTCAGCTGCAGCAGAGCATTGTAATGGTGTGGTACCACAAAATTTGGGCAACTGTATATCCAGAAGTTGATTAACTCTGTGCCAGATCGTTGCAAGGCTGTAATTGCAGCTCGAGGAGGAACAACAAAATATTGAGGATTTTGCTGATTTATAGTACATAATACCATTATGTTAAATTGTCATTTCAGTTTGTATATGTAAATGCAATAAAATGTATGTTTGGTTGTCATGATTGCCATTTGCATGATTTCTCATATTTCCATTAATTATGCATTTTGCCCTTTGGGGAAGATATTTATGGCAATTTGGTATATCAGGTGGAGTCTTTTTATTGGATTTCATTCACAGAGATATATATCCCATCTAACAAATGCATTTCGAACATTTATGCAACCCACAATGCAGCGCAAAAGACATTATTTGCAAAATTCACAAGTGATGTAGTTTTTTTGTCCATCACAGTGTATATAATTTTTATTGTATACAAAAGGATGTATACAATGTACCCTTCACAGTAGCAATGCCAGGGGCTTTACTGGTGGACAAAAGCCTTGGGAAAAGGGGCTTACATCGAGATTCGGGTTCATCCCCCTGGGCCAATAACAAAATAAATTTCAGTTAAATTATTTACAATATATTCATAAAGATATACTTTTGGCATTATTTACAATATTATATAGACATACTTTTTGACTTTATTATACTACCCACATTACTGTGCAGTTTGTCTGGTTGAGGTTAGGCCATCAAGGGTCTGTCTCTAGTATTTCCGATCCTTGGCAAATTTGTCGAGGTCGCTGTCGATTGCTTGGACTGTGATGAGCATCTGCCTGGGGAGAAAATGGTCATTAAGGGCTAGTCCATTAGGGTTGGCATTAAGTATATGAGCTGACCTCAGTCCAGGTTGAGGGTTTCCTCGGATGCACAGTTCCGAAATGTTTGGCTTTGGGATTATTCTGGTAGTCATTTTGGCAGTTAGGGTGAGGCGTCTTTCTATTACAAGATTTGACAGTCGGGCAAAGTTTAGTGCAGTTGCCATCGCAGTTGTTCTTTGCTGGGATGGATGACGATGTTTATAATCCAGCAAAGGAGATAGTATTTGGAGGAGTACACGCACTTGATATTGTTGGGGCTGCAGATGCCCAGATTTCTGAGGAATATAACACGATGGAGTATACAGAGGTGTATATGTACCAATGAGTCACCTCCAGATCTTTAATGTGGAGCAGTTGTTGTTTGGTAGTCCAGTGCATTTTGCAGAATTTCGTTATGAGCTTGTCAATGTGGAGATTGATGGTCAGTTTGTAATTGAAGATGATTCCCAAGTCCATATGTATATTGACCACTGGTAGGAGAATACCATCTAGAGAAGCAGCAACCCACTGAAGTCCTTCAGTGGGTTGGTGCTTCAAAGAAAAGACAGTCTGTGCTGATTTTGCAGGTTAACAAGTAGTCCAAATTGATGGAGATTGGATCCTAAGCTGTTTAAATTTTGACGGATCTTTTCAATAACGTTTGAGATATGTTTGCCGGGGTAATCTGGCTATCTAGCTTAATATCAGCATAGCAGATGTTTACTCTCTGTTGCACAAACGGAATAATGACTGCAGTAAATAATGCTCTGGAGAGGACTCCACTTTGGGGAACTACTGCAGTGATTTTTCTTGAGATTATATCTTGATCCGCTGTAAGAATGATTCTGTCAGAGAGCAGGATTGTGATGAACCACAACATGTCATTTTATATGGAAGTAATTTTCTAGTAGGTGAATGAGCGAGGGAATCCTGATTGAGTCAAAGGCAGCTTCTAGTGCTCTGAGAATCTGTCAACCTGGAAGCTTCTAGCTTCTAGTGTTCTGCTTTAGCTTCTAGTGCTCTGAGAATGGTGCTGGTTATGGATGTTAAATTGGTAACTGTGATTCTTCTGGGAATGGCATAATGAATTTGTGAGGCATGATTTGATTGGTGATAGTTGAAAGTAGCATCTTCTCCATGAGTTTCAAGAGGCTGGAAGAGCAAGAGATTGGCCTGAACTGTTTAATGAGGGATGCAGATTGGTATTTAGGATGCAGCCTCACAGCATATCTGTTCCAGAGAGGGGAAAAGTAGTGCTGTCTTAAGATGGTTAATAAATTGGTCAACTACTGAGTGCCGGGCACTCAGGATGAAAGGTCTGTAGTCACAAAACTGAAAAAAGTTTCTAGTATCTCGGCTTGGCCTAAAAACTGAAGAACTAATGAAAATGTCTGAGTCTTTCCATTTGTTGTGAATGACAAGGGTGGGAGAAGTGGTTAAAGTCTTGGGGGACAAGTGACTAGCAGGTGAGGGCCATGCAAGACTCCGTGCAGGTGCCTCCTCACCATTGCTGCCAGAACACTGTCTTTCTGAGTACCTCCTTGCCGGGACAACTTCAGCTTTGAAAATTGTTAAAAAATACTTCTCATCGCATAATTTATAAATGACCTTTATAGAATTATTAACTACTTAGCAACCATTTTGTCACCAAAAGGAGAGTTACTTAGTACAAAGAAGCACGCTATTGAAGTCCAATAAAAAATTGTTTTTTTAATTATAACATGAAAAAGTAAATGATAATTTCAATCGGAATAGTTTTCCCTTGACAAGCATCGAATAACGCATAGCTAATGTGATTTTTAAATTTTTAGCTCCATTAGCGACGGAAATAGAGGTAGAGGGGGGACATGAAAATTACTCCCATTTTCCTGTCTGGCACCGCCATTTTTAATTAAAAAAATATTTTAAATTATATTTTAAACCTACTCGTTGAGCTCTTTCCAATGGTGTATAATAAGCTATAGGTTGTCAACATTTTTTGTCCCCCCCCCTCAAATTTTACCCATTTCTTAGACAAATTTTTGTCAATTGATCAATATGGCGTTACATTGGCCCACCTGATGTACAAACCGGTGCAAAATTTCAAGTCAATAGGTTGAGTGGTTCCAGAGATACAATGCTGTGACAGACGGACGAACAGACAGACAACCAAGTGACATTATAAGGGTCTTTCATTAGACTACAGACCCTAAAATTTTAGTGGATTGATGACCACAGTTAATGAACAAGTGCTAAGGCGCTTGATCATTAATTGTGCCTGCAGTTGTGGTGGGCGGCAATCCATTTATAGCAGTTATAAGCTGCTTCCTGGTGATTTGAATGGTGGCAAGCATATCAGTTGGGACATTGTTGATGGGTAAGATGTCTGAATATGTCAGGGTCACAAGGTTTGAGAACCATGCAATATGATCCATCCACAGTTCACGGTCCAGTGTTTTAGGAATTCCCGTGTGCTGAGAGTCAAAATGGTTTGTCTTTTCATAGGGTTGCTTTTAGATGATTTTTAATTGCAGATGATCTCTGCAATTAAAAATCATCTAAAAAATCGTTTTTTAATTGCAGATGAACACTGCCCGTGTTCTGGAGAAGGCAATCTGATCTTGAACAGCACCTGACTCTTTCCATCTCTTATGCAGACTTTGTTTTTCTTGAAAGGTTTTGTTCAATGCAGGTATCCACCAAGCTCTGGAATGGGGAGTGATACAGACAGTCTTTGCCACTCCATAACTTTTGATAGTTCTGATCCACCTGATCATGAGGTCCACAGCCAGCTCGAGATCGCAATTATTGAGAGCTTCCCAAGCGATCAACTGTGCAGCTTTCGGACATCATGGTGGATCAATGTATTTGGTTGCTGTTATTTCTTTTATCTTTTTAGGGCCTTGGATATCAAAGTTAGGTGTGGCTAAGTGCAAGAGCATGGCAATTGGTTCGTGATCAGATTGAGAGATTGTGAGGACTGTCTTCTTGATCGCATGGTTTTTTTTTTTTTTTTTTTATGAAAACCCCAAACACGAGAGGTATTAGAACCTATAGTACTTAGTACCGTGCTTCGGTTGGAAGTTGAGAAGACGAAATAAGATATTTGTTGACATTAGACTTGAACTTCTGTAGATTGTAATTTTCAGAAATACGTATGAAGGTCGCTCCAGAAAACAACAGTTGGATGAATAAACAAGAAAGATGAAAAATTGGTTCTGTGAGTTTGAAGTTGGACAATAAGTGGATGTTGGCGGCACGTGTTCGGACTGTTTTGAAAGAGAGAGCAGGAATTATAGAAGCCAATTTAGAACAGTGCCCATGGAAGTATCTGTAGAAAAGACATGCAGCAGAAACAGTATGTCTATGAGACAGTGAATGGAGAGACTCTGTTAGAGAGGAGTCATTAATTAACCTAAGTGCACTCTTCTGAATGGAATCTAGAAGCCTGAGAGGTTTTGGGGGCACTGCCCCAGATTTGGGAACAATATTCCATGGTAGGGCGGATTCGCGATTTGTAATCCCAGCTGAACAGCTGTTTGGAAGAAAAGTAATGCCGAGAGCGAAAGAGAAAACAAAGTTTTTTAGATGTAGAGGAAGCAATATATGTAATGTGCTTGTGCCAAGAGAGAGAGAGAGATTAGAAGTCGGGGTAATCTCCAAAAGAGATATATCATTTTGCCTAGAAATTGGAGTTTCACCAAAGATAAGCATAGGAGCAGAATAATCCTTTTTTTGCTAGATATAAGACAAGGCTGAGTTTTAGAAGGATTGAAATCAACTAAGTTGTCTTTGCCCTACTGGAGAATTACCTGGAGATCAGCATTTAAGGAATTGGTAGTGGATATTCGAGAAGTTGAAGCAGGGCAAGGTTTCTCAAAATGGAAAGTGGAATGCAATGTGCTATCATTGGCAAAACTATGGATGGGATTTTCAATCAATAGAAGGTCATTAATATACAAGAGGAAAAGAGTGGGGGAAAGAACTGAACCTTGGGGGGACACTAGCATTAGTGGAGAAGTCAGAAGACAGAGAGCCATCTACCATCACCCTCTGATCGCTCATCAGTTTTCCTCTGATGAGCGATCAGAGGAAAACTGGATAACCAATTAGAAAAAACAATTGGCAAACCATACAATGGAAGCTTGTTTACACCTTTATGCCAAACACGATCGAAAGCCTTTGAGATGTCAAGAGCAACTGCTTGTGTTTCACGAACGTTTCCATTGAATTTGTCCATAAATGGGTAACATAAGCCAGAATATTACCAGTGCCGACACTGACGGAATCCATACTGGCAATTGTTGATCAGACGGAAGGTTTCTAGCAGTTTAAGAGTTGGCGATTAATTGATTTCTCTATTACTTGAGAAAGAGTAGAAGTAACTGCAATGGGACGATAATTGGATTGTGCTGAGGAGTATACCAAATCTGAGATTAGATCCTCTCATGGGGTGGTAGTTGAGTAGGCTAATACTCAGATGTGTGTGAGAGTAGGTGGAAGATTGAAATCTCCACAATCAATGTGCTATAGCAGAGGCGTGGAAATGATTTACTAGCAAGCGAAACATCTTCAATAATGTCACTGTTTGGGCCTGGTGGAATGTATACTGTTGCTATGTCTATCATGTCGGTGTTGAGCTTGGGGGACACCATGGCAGCTTCAAATGCAAGGGACTGGGTTACCACAGAATGTACCAATGAAAAGAGGATGGTATTATAGAGTATTGCAATCTCCCTCCTCTGTGATCCTCTCTAGAGAGCAGAGCATCTGGTAACCAGCCTGAGCACAGGCAAGGGAGTCCCACCACTTTTCAGTGATACAGAGAATATCAAGGGTTTTCGAGAGCAGAAGCTGTTCAACAGTGTCTAACTTGTTAAATATTCCTTGCATTTTGAAAGGCAATTCGAATGGTGGTAGCCATAGTAATCGGAGTTTGTACACGTGGCAAGTCTCTTTTTTGGGTCCGCATTGGTCTACAGCCTTGGGGATTTATATTATAATCTGCTGGTAGTTGCATTGACTGATATGTGGACATTTTGTTTCCAATAGTAAGTTTTTTCTCAGTGGATTTATCTGATTTCTCATGAATTTGTTTGGCTTGGCAGCTTTAATTGCTATTGCATTTGATTATGTTGGTTTATTGTGGTTCTTGGCATCTGATCTAGGAAGAGCTTGATGAGAGTTCCAGCTGCCATAGCCTTGAAGCTCATCTTCTTTGAAGGTGAGCTTCCAGCATGAAACTCACCTTCTTTGGGTGTCAGGCAAGGATGAAAGATGCATAGGTTGGGTATGTGGTTTCTCTCTGTCTCACAGTTAGGTGTATTCAGTGTACTTCTGCAAAGATGGCCTTAATGCTGCCTGGTTCAGTAGTTGGTTCCATTCGAGAAACAAAGATTTGCCCACGAGTCTGGCCTGCTGTGATATTGTATGAATAGGAGTGAATCCTCTTAGTTGACAGTTGCATGGCACCTGTTTTCCCATTCGTCTTCCACGTTCCATTTTCTGATAGGTTTAATATATCATTTGAATGAAACTCTTGATTGGTGAGATGACTTGAGCAGGGAGTGGAAGCAATTTGTAAGCCTTGCTAGTGGGATCTTTTGGATATTTTGAGCATCTTTTTGACTGGTGGCTACTTCTGCAAATGTGGGTATCAATGGATCTTTTCCAGTATGGATTGTCTGTTCTAACATTTTAGGTTCAGTATTATTTAAGGTCAGTACTGTGGAGAGGGCCACCTGAGGTCTTTGAGTAGCCATCCCCCAGTGATGTTAGATGCAGGTTTGGGAGAGTTACCTTCACTGAGACCTGCATCTTTGCTATTGAGCTGATTAGTGGGGTTCTTCCTTTGTTGGTCATCGTGATGTGCTGGTACCTTGTATTCTTTTGGTGTAGCTCTTTTGCCACTTTGAAGGTTGGGTTCTATGGTCTAATCAATTTATTTGTAACTACTTGTGCCTTGAGTTGTATTTCTTCAAGCAGTCTTGAGTTTTAATTGGGCTTTAATTTGCTTAATCTCATTAAATATGAGTATTCAGCTGACTGTTTATGAGCATCGCTTATCTGTGGACAGTTTTCCCTGTGCATCAAAGTTTTTACTGTTTGGCAATACTTCGTGGCCGAGGTAGTTACATCATGTATGACTCCTTCAGGGTCATGTGTAACTGCCGTGTATTGTAACAGAGAAGTAGGGGTAGCACTGTTAACTGTGGTGGAATGATTGTCACCATTGGCGATTTGTACCTGCTGATCATCAGTTGTTTCCAGCGTGGTGGGATAGCTTTATTTTCCTGTGCAGATGATGCAGTTTCAATTGATGTGCAGGGTATCTCATTACATTGGGTAGGTGCCCTTGATCCACTGTTGAGGGACTCACTATCAGGTATTTCCTTTCATGAAAAATTGCATCTCCGTTGCTTGTTCATCTTTTTAAAATCAATTTTAAGGTCCACAAAACGTAGTGCAGCACAATGTAGATAACATATAGATCAATGTTTAATTTGCATAATTTACAAGGGGCTTAGAGGGGAACAGGTATCCTGTGTGTTATCAGACACTCAGCCTAAAACACTGATGGATCCAATATCTCTCTATTACAGAAGATTTAGGAGAAGTCCGGTTGGCCTGCCTCCCTAAAATCCACTCATGCACACCTTCTCGATGGTAAGCCCTGTTACGTCACTTAGGTGGCAACGAACGTGTAGAGTGGTTCTCTTCAAGACGCCTGGTCAGCGTGAAGAGGAAAAGACCAAACCCTCCAGCAATGAGAGCACAACAATACAAATGGCCCTCAGTCCCCAGCAGCGTTCACTCTCCCTCTTACGGCAGCGAGAGGATCAGAGTGGAAGCAGAGGGTGCTAAGAATCTCTGGGTACGACCAGGCTGCCATGCACGGAAATTGAACTTGGCCTGTTATAATGTACGATCACTCATCGGTGAAGACAGGATATTAGAGCTGGAAAAGGAATTAGAAAATGTGAATTGGAATATCATTGGTTTGGCTGAAACAAGAAGAAGAAATGAATCACTTATAAGTTTATCGAGTGGAAATCTGCTGTACACCAATGGAAACAGTGAAAGGAGTGAAGGTGGAGTTGGGTTTCTGGTCCATAAAGATTTTAAAAACAACATTTTGGAATTCAAAAGTACATCACCAAGGGTGTCAAGACTAATACTCAAGATTTCTAAGAGGTACAAGCTAAAGATTATAATGATTTATGCACCAACATCGAGCCATGATGATGATGAAGAGGTTGAAGAAATGTACACTGAAATTGAGAGTCTTCTAGATGAGCAGAAAACCCACTACACTATTATTATGGGGGACTTCAATGCTAAGGTTGGAAAAAGGCAAAACAGCACAGAAAGAGGAACTATAGGAAATTTTGGAATTGGTGAAAGAAATAAAAGAGGTGAAAGACTTGTGGAATTTGCAGAATCTCAAGGAATGTCAGTAATGAACACTTTTTTCAAGAAAAGGGTGAACAGAAAGTGGACATGGAAGAGTCCAAATGGATTAACAACTAATGAAATCGACTTCATCCTCACTAACAGAAGATATATTGTGAATGATGTTACCGTCCTGAATAAGGTAAATGTTGGAAGTGATCACAGAATGGTAAGATGTACACTTGATATAGATGTAGGAAAGGAAAGGAAAAAACTGACTCGAGTAAATAATACAAAGGTCTTTGAAATAACAGAGGAGGAGAAAAAGCAGTATGTACTGGAACTTAAGAACAAGTTTGAGCTTTTGCAGACTGCTCAGGACCAAGATATCGACGAGGAATATTACAACTTTCTGAAAGTGATAAAGCCCAAGAAACCTATAGGGAAACAGAAATCCAAAGAAGAAAAAATTAGTCAAGAAACACTTGTCATGATGAACCAAAGACGACAAATGAAGAGCAAGAAAAACACTGACAGGGAGAAAATTGAGTATACTGAGTTATGCAAAGCCATTAGAAAGAGACTCAGAGAGGACATAAGAAGATTTAACACAAGAAAAGTAGAACAAGCATTAAGGGAAAACAAAGGATTTAAATCAGCAGCCATGAGCAGTAATACAGGAAGACAAATGATACTGAAACTGAAGAATAGCGATGGTGTACTTATAAACAGCAGAGAAGGCATAATTCAAATAGCAGAAGACTACTATAGAGAATTATACAAGGAGCGAGGGAATGATACCAGCAGTGGGGAAGATGGATTGCAAAGTAGCAACACATACGACATACCCGATATTCTTCCCGATGAGGTAGAACATGCATTGAAGAAAATGAAGAATCGGAAAGCCCCGGGGGAAGATGAAGTTACTGTAGAGTTGTTAAAATTGGGAGGAAGAGACATAACACAAAAACTGGCAAGGCTCTTCACAAAGTGCATTAGAAAAGGTGTGATGCCTAAGCAGTGGAATAATGCAATCATAGTTTTGCTGCATAAGAAAGGAGATAAATCAGAAATTGGAAATTATAGACCAATTAGCTTGTTATCCCATATCTACAAGTTGTTCACAAGGGTCATTACTAACAGATTAGAAAGAATACTTGATGAGAATCAACCGAAAGAGCAAGCTGGCTTTAGGACAGGATTCTCAACTATGGATCACCTTCACGTAATATCACAACTAATGGAGAAAGCAAATGAATATAAAACACCATTATGCCTGGCATTTGTGGATTATGAAAAGGCATTTGACTCCATACAGCATAAGGCAATGTTTCGGGCACTGGAAAGACAAGGCATAGATACTCCATATATTATGATTTTGAAGAAAATATATGAGAGTGCTACATCCTTTATTAGACTAGACAAAGACAGTAGCAAATTTAAAATCGAGAAAGGAGTTCGACAAGGAGACACAATATCTCCGAAGCTGTTTACTGCTGCCCTTGAGGAAGCTTTCAGAAGATTAGACTGGTCGCAGAAAGGAGTCAATGTGAACGGAGAGTACCTAAACCATTTACGATTTGCAGATGACATTGTGGTCATAAGCCACGATCCCAAAGAATTAGAGGAAAATCTTAATCAGTTATGCACAGTTAGTAAGGATTTTGGACTAAAGATGAATATGGCTAAAACAAAAGTAATGATGAACAAGTATGCCATGGAACGGGAAATAATGATTGAAGGAGCAGTAATTGAAAAGGTGGAGTCATATACTTATCTGGGACAAGTTATTAGCTGTAATAATGATAAATGGCTGGAAGTCAAGAGAAGAATAAATTTTGGATGGATAGCATTCAGGAAATATAGTCACATACTGAAGAGCAATATCCCAGTTTGTCTGAAACATAAAATAATGAATCAATGTGTACTCCCCACCATGACTTATGGAAGTGAAACTTGGGCACTCACCAAAAGAATGGAAGAGAAGCTAAGAACTACACAGCGAAGAATGGAACGAATTATATTGGGAATCAGACTGTTAGATAAGAAGAGAAACACATGGATTAGGCAGCAAACTAAAGTAAAGGACATTCTTATCAAAACTAAAGAACTAAAATGGTCTTGGGCAGGACACATAGCTCGAAGACATGATGACAGATGGACTAAGAAAATAACAGAATGGTACCCAAGAGGAGCTAGAAGAAAACCTGGAAGACAAAGGCGGAGATGGATAGATGAAATTCATGAGTTTTTGAGTAGTAAATGGATGGCCAGTGCTCAAAACAGAAGGAACTGGAAAGTTGCTGGAGAGGCCTTCATCCTGCAGTGGATTGAAAATGGCTGATGATGATGATGGTGAAGCCAAATGTAAATTATGCTATGTACCATTGAGCTGTGATATTGTGAATGATGTTTAGTCCTGAACAAGATAAATGTTGGAAATGATCACAGAATGGTAAGATGCACACTTGATATAGATGTAAGAAAAGAAAGAAAAAACTGACTCGAGTAAATAATACGAAGGTCACTGAGATAACAGAAGAGGAGAAAAAAGCAGTATGTACTGGAACTTAAGAACGAGTTTCGGCTTCTGCAGACCTTTCAGGACCAAGATAACAATGAGGAATACAACTTTCTTAAAGTGATAAAGCCTGAGAAACCTATAGGTAAAAAGAATCCAAAGAAGAAAACATTAGTCAAGAAACACTTGTCATGATGAACTGAAGACGACAAATGAAGAGTAAGATAAACACTGACAAGGACAAAATTGAGTATACTGAGTTATGCAAAGCCATTAGAAAGAGACAGAGAGAGCAACATAAGATTTAACACAAGAAAAGTAGAACAAGTATTAAGGGACAACAAAGGACTTAAATCAGCAGCAATACAGAAAGAAAAATGATACTGAAGAACAGCAATGGTGTCCTTAAAATTAGCAGAGAAGGCATAATTCAAATAGCAGAAGACTACTAAAAAGAATTAAACCCGGGGGCTCACATCTAGTGAGTATGGGCTTGGCACACCCAGGGTCCTGAGCTGGATATCATCATTCTTCTCTTTCTTGGTGATTCCCTTCTAATTTTGACAAACACACACGCACAATCTCTCTCTCTCTCTCTCTCTCTCTCTCTCTCACAGGGCTACTCGGGAACTGTTTTTTTTTTTTTTTTTTCTTTTTTTTCTCCTGGTGCAGCATAAGCCTCAGGCTTCCTTGCATCATATGGATATTAATAATAATAATAATAATTATATAAGGAGCAAGAGAATGATACCAGCAGTGGGGAAGATGGATTACAAATTAGCAACACATATGACATATCTGATATCCTTCCTGATGAGTTAGAACATGCATTGAAGAATCAGAAAGCCCAGATGAAGTTACTGTAGAGTTCTAAAATTGGGAGGAAGAGACATAAAACAGAAACTGGCAAGACTCTTCACAATATAAAGGCGTGACACCTAAGGAGTGGAATAATGCAATCATAATTTTGCTTCATAAGAAAGGAGATAAATTGGAAATTACAGACCAATTAGCTTGTTGTCCCACATTTACAAGTTATTCACAAGGGTCAGTACTAACAGAGTAAAAAGAATATTTGATGAGAATCAACCGAAAGAGCAAGCTGCCTTTAAGACAGGATTCTCAACTATGGATCACCTTTGCATAATATCACAGCTAATGGAGAAAGCAAATGAATATAAAACACCATTATGCCTGGCATTTGTGGATTATGAAAAGGCATTTGATTCCATACAGCATAAGGCAATGTTTCAGGCATTGGAAAGACAAGGCATAAATACCACATACATTATGATTTTGAAGAAAATATATGAGAACTCTTACCTCCTTTATTAGACTAGATAAAGACAGTAGCAAATTTAAAATTGAGAAAGGAGTTCGGCAAGGAGACAATATCTCCAAAGTTGTTTACTGCTGCCCTTGAGGAAGCTTTCAGATGATTAGACTGGTTGCAGAAAGGAGTCAATGTAAATGGAGAGTACCTAAACCATTTACAGATTATATTGTGATCATAAGCCATGATCCCAAAGAATTAGAGGAAAATCTTAATCAGTTATGCAGAGTTAGTAAGGATTTCGGACTAAAGATGAATATGGCTAAAACAAAGTAATGATGAACAAGTATGCCACAGAAAGGGATATAATCATTGAAGGAGCAGTAATTGAAAAGGTGGATTCATATACTTATCTGGGACAAGTCATTAGCTGTAATAATGATAAATGGCTGGAAGTCAAGAGAAGTATAAATTTTGGATGGATAGCATTCAGGAAATATAGTCACACTGAAGAGCAATATTCTAATTTGTCTGAAAATAACGAACCAACGTATATTCCCCACCATGACTTATGGAAGTGAAACTTGGGCACTCACCAAAAGAATGGAAGAGAAGCTGAAAAACTACACAGCGAAGAATGGAACGAATTATATTATGAATCAGACTATTGGATAAGAAGAGAAACACATCAGGCAGCAAACACAAATAAAGGACATTATTATTAAAACTAAAGAACTGAAACAGACTTTGGCAGGACACACAGTTCGAAGACATGATGAACTAAGAAAATAACAGAATGGTACCCAAGAGGAGCTAGAAGAAAACAATGGAGATGGACAGATGAAATTCACGAGTTCGTGGGTAGTAAATGGAAGATAGATAGGGTTCAGGGAATGTCAAAAAAATGGCAGCAATATTTTAATGCTGCAAAATGCAATGTTTTATACTTGGGAAATAACAGTCCCAAAAAATCATATACAGGGTCGGCCAAAAGTAGGTATACCATACTGTATACCTACTTTTAGCCCACCCTGTACATTAGGAAGAGATGAGATAGCTCCAAGACAGTCACAGGTGTCCAGCAATGTTGTGCTTTTCATATAACACTCTCAATGGCTGTCAAGTTTTCTTTGATTTTTTTGTTGAAAATTCCGGAAGTCACTGTTAATTAGTGTAAACAGGAAGCCTAATTAATAATTGGATGCAAGATGTCAAGTGGCATCTTGCATCCAATTACTGAAGCATGCTGGCTTTATGATAAAGAGCAGCAGGTCTTATACTCACTGGTTTTTGTGGCACTGAAGTGTGTGTGCCCAGTTTTTTGATTTACATTTCATTTAGGAAAATAATTGAAAATATACATTTTTAATATAAAAATGGATTTTTCAGTTATGTTCAAAGTAGATTTAAAATAAAGGAGGCATCAAAAAAAAAAAAAAAAATGAACAATTTTAAATTATTTCTTGGTGATTCTTAAAACTGCATGTGTGTGTGGAGAATTGTGACTGGTTATAGGTTAAAGACAGGAAGGGAGAGAGTAACTATCCAGGCAGCCATGAAGTTCTACATGCAGTATAGACAGGTGGAAGACGGAACTATGGTGTCCTATCAATGATTTATCAGATATTTGCTTGGTAGATAGGGCCACAATCCCATTGTATAAGGCAATGATGCGACTACATGGAGATTACTGGGTCCACGTATGGAGACCACATACCTAAAAAAGTTTGCCGAAAAGGGCCAAAGATGGATACATTTGGTAAAGGCAGCGAATGGGAACCCACATGAGGTAAGACTTTGATATGCAGGAAACAAAGCTTGATAAATAGGTATCTTGGGGAGGGGGGACCAGATCAAGGTCTACAATAGGGTTACTGGATATACCCAGATTTGACTGATTCTTCCTGGGAATTGTTGCCAGCATTTCATGGATTTTAGAATGTGTCCCTGAAAAGGTGACAAAAGTAAAGTGTTTGAGACTACTTTCTCCAGGTCAGTATCCTGATAATATAATGAACTGTTAAATATGATCAACATTGAAATATTTTACTGTTATAGCTACATTAGATGTACAAGTTATGGCAAATTTGGCCTCAAAAAGGCTAATCCTCCACACATTTTAAAAATGAGAATGGCCACTACAGTTTAAGAACAAATGTATTTGAAAGCAGTGCAATACCAGGCAACTTACGAAGGCAAAGTTTATTCTGCTGTCATCATTAAGACCATTACATTAAGCAGTTTAAATACTGTAGTCTTTAGACCGGAATATCAATTTTGAGACATTGTTGCATTCTCACTTTTGAGTAAGGGATGACAGCAACAGGCTTTCTATAAAATAATGTTGGTATTTCAGAAATAAATATTTATCCTTTGATATACAGTTACCTAAGCAAGAAATGTTGCATCTCCATTCCAGATTAATGTACATACACCAACAAATTGCTGTTAATTGTTGTGTGGCAATTTCAAGATGGTGAAAATCTAACTGAAAATGCTGCTTTTTATTTTGTATACAGCACAAACTTAGGCATACATTGTTAATAAACCTGATGATAAACTTAAAAGTGCAGATATAATCAGTTGAGAGACTGGAAGGACACATGGAAACTGCTATGAAAACTCAACTATATCTGCTATGTTTTTATGTAGTTTTACAAAGTTAATTATCAGGCAGATATGAAGTTCTCTGAGCAGTGCAGACGAGCTGCAAGAGTAGCTCATGGTGTCTTATCAATGATATACAGGAATTTTTCTAGCAGGGATAAGGTGATTATTCCCTTGTATAAGGCAATGGTTAGGCCACATCTTGAGTACTGTATACAGGTCTGGAGGCCTCATTTCAAGAAGGATGTAGAGCTGCTGGAACGGGTACAGAGAAGGGCAACAAGATTAGTAAATGGAACAAAGGGTTGCTCTTACGAAGAAAGGCTTGTGCAGGCAGATATGAAGTTCTCTGAGCAGTGCAGACGAGCTGCAAGAGTAGCTCATGGTGTCTTGTCAATGATATACAGGAATTTTTCTAGCAGGGATAAGGAGGTGATTATTCCCTTGTATAAGGCAATGGTTAGGCCACATCTTGAGTACTGTATACAGGTCTGGAGGCCTCATTTCAAGAAGGATGTAGAGCTGCTGGAACGGGTACAGAGAAGGGCAACAAGATTAGTAAATGGAACAAAGGGTTGCTCTTACGAAGAAAGGCTTAAGTTTTGCAAATTACAGAGTCTGGAGACTAGGCACCGGCGAGGTGATCTGATAGAGGTGTATAAGGCTTTGAATGGTTTGCGCATGCTCAATGCCAATGGGATTCTTCATCTTTCTCAGAATAATCACCTCAGAGGGCATAAATTCAAATTGAGGAAGGACGGATGTCGGATAGATGTGCGGAAATTTGCCTTTGGCCAGCGGGTGGTTGGTTGGTGGAACCGACTTCCATCACTTGTTGTTGAAGTTGATAGCCTAAACAAATTTAAAGCTCAACTGGACAGGTATTTCGAACGAACGGAGGGGTGAAATGGGAGAGGGTTGTTTTTTTTTTTTTTTTTTTTTTTGGCTGATGCTGAATAAGCTTGCTTTCTTGCATCATATGCCTCTACTAATGCTAATGCTAATGCTAATCTGTGCCAGTTTAAAGTCAGTTATTCTTCAGTCTACTGTTCATAAGGTGCTTCAGGAAGGGAGGGATAAAAGTGATCAAGCATTATCAGTCTTGTCTTAGGATAGGCCTGATGTAGCTGATAAGGCTTGTATCACTTCTGAGTTGACCATAGAGAGCGCCCATGTGACCACTAAAGTACAGTTAATGATAATCTTGGAGTATTAACCAGAGCAGAGATTAGTTTTTTTGTTTTTTGTTTGTTTGTTTCGGGATTTATTGGGTGCATCGGCAACTATGACCATAGTGCACCAGCAGAGGTTAGGATGGGTCATAGTGATTCCTCTGAAATACAAGGGGCATTTGAAAAGTTTGTGACCTGAGTACGAAGGGTTTACTTGAGCAGTCTGGTAACATCTCTTTCTTGGCGATTCCTTTCTGCTTCTCTCAGGGTAACTCGGGAATTTTTTTTGGCTGGTGCAGCATAAGCCTCAGGCTTCCTTGCACCATATGGCTAATAATAATAATGTTACTTTTGAACATAGTCCCCTTTGGAACCAATACACATTTACCACAGAGGCTTCAATGCATGGAATCCAGCTGAAAAAGAAAGTTTTCTTGGTCCTCCAGGAATGCATCCACTGCAGCAATGACTATCACACTGTCAGTGGGAAAATGGATGCCAGCCAGGTATTTTTTCCACATTAGAAAACAGATGAAAGTCCAATGTCACAAGATCTGGTGAATATGGGAGACAATCCAAGATTTCTAAACAGCACTCATGCAATTCAGCCATGGCAGTTACAGACTTGTGAGTAGGTATGTTGTCTGGTGGTAAATGTGTATTTTACCACCAGGACATGGGAAGATGACCCATTGTGCCAACATCTTTTTCATAATGAGAACTGCTGTTATTATTTGGTACACATGTTCATATGAGATGCCCAAGACACAGGCAATGTACTGAACTATTACTCACTGATCACTCATCATCAGCTCATGCACACTGCCAACAACTTCTATAACAATGGACAAGCAGGTCTTCCACAGCATGGATCACCTTCCAGGCTCTCCATTCCCCATTTAAATTCTGCCGCTCACTTTTTAAACATGGAACAGAAAGGGGCACAGTCCCTTCTTTTCCAAATATTGGAAGACTGCAAGGTGATTTTGTCCATCTTCCTCATTCACACAATTTTATTAACTTCAGGACCTGTAATTAAAAGAGACATTATTGGAACTGCATAAAACTTGGTGGGTTACTATTTTAAGTGTTACATATTATGCACAGAATTTTTAATTTCTCTACTTAATGTGTAAAAAAGTGACCAATTAAATAAATAAAACACTTTAAAAAAAAAGACTTTTCAACAGCCTCTTGAAAAATAAAAAATCTCCCTATACAAGGGTGTGATGCCCTGGTGTGGCTAATTTAATCTTGAACAAATAGCAGGCTGCAAGTTTTTCACTACCTATGAGAGTTATCCCTTCCACCTTGCTGCCAAAAACAAACAGAATCACTAAGTGTGATTGGAAATGGGGCTCTTCAGTTTTATTGCTCTTTTCTACCTAACTTTGTGAAACAGGTTTTTAAGCAATTTTAACCATCAAAAGCTTTAAAGCTGATTTAAACCAGAGCATGACTCGAGGTGCAGCCTTTTGAATACACAACCACAGTTTGAGGAACCTTGAAAGCTTGTGCAGTCAAGGTTCACAATGATATTAATTTTGTACTGTTCTTCTATATAACTATTATTTTGTAAAACCAACCATCTAATAAACCGATTATTAATCACATTTTAATATTTTTTCAACTACGCAGTTTCCTAGAGATTACTTATTTTAATAACAATAATGTACTTCATTTGTAGATAACAGTTAAGTAATTAAATGAAATATATTATTAATTCAATGCTGAACCATGGGTTGCAAAGTTGACTCCCAACTTAATGTGGTCCAGGCTTAAAAAGGTTAAAAACCTTTAATAGAATATATGCATGCTTAAATTTTGGTGTTACCAAAATTTTTAAATTGAGGTCCTTATTTAAAATTCTTTGATTAATGTATTTGGAGAGTTCATAGGTGTATTATCTTTGTCTTTTCCTCCTATTACTGGAACTTGTAGCAACTTACCCCTCAGGAATTTTGGAATTGTACACTGGTACTTCTTTTCCAGTACCATGCTTTGTTTATTATTATTAATACATTTATTTGATTTTTATGAATCTTATGTGTGGGAGATTGACATATGAGGCGAGGTTTATTGAGAACACTCAAAAATAGCTGCCCTCTGTGGTAGTAGTTCACTTGTTTGGAGAGGCCTCATTGAGTCCAATCATAAACTGAAGGAATTTTTAAAGATTCAACTGAAACTACAGTTAGCTGATCTCAGGCAAAGTGAACAGATGCAAACTACATGGATTCTCACAGTCTCTGTATAATCTGGCATAGCCTTGATTAGGGAACCCAGTTTAGTTCTAGTGTCCCAGTCAAGGCCATTTCTGGATACTGAGTGATAAACATCCAGGAGACCAAGACAAGAAGGTAGCAGTAAAAGCAGTTAAGGATTTTTTTTTTTCCCTTCTGTATTCAAATGATAGAAAATAAACGTTGCATCCAGTATTAAAAATTTAAGTTGACTACAGAGAATAAATAAGTTGGAAAAGATGGAGCCATATCCCTATAAATGTTCTCGATCCTGGTCAATTATACAATTTGTAATAAATAATAAACAGAAAAATATAAACACAGCAATTCATACTTCTTTTATTTGTAAACATACTGTTTTCAAAACTAATCAGTTACTGAACAGTATAAAATACAGTCGACGTGGTCCACTACAACAGCATTTTGAAGTACATTATCCACATCATTATAAACATTTCTTATTGAAAAATTCCTCAAAAATTATTTCTCGGATAAGATTTTGCGGTTCATTAGAAAACTTGGTTCAAGCTAAGGAAATAAATGCTTCACGATGCATTACTGCTTCCAAGATATGACTATGTAGGCACAATAATTATAACAAAAACGTATTTAGACTTTAGTCAAACATTAAATTACTGGGTATTTAGCTATACATCAGGAAACAGAATGAGTCATCAATTGTTAAGTAATAAGATATGTAAAATAATTATGAAATACAACATTTACAGTGGCAGCTTACAATATTGTTCAATATTTTAAGTTAAAACTGGCAGATGAACTAAAGTTGCCATTTTTTAACATAAGTTTTGTTCTTGCATTAATTCTCCTTTTTAATTACAAAAATCAGTTATACCAAAAGTATGAAATGGTACAATGTACACAGGAATTTATCACGCAAGAAATAAAACTTCACTAATTACATTTTCTTCATTTTACTGAAAAACACTCATTCAGAATGTAGGATTGTATTAGAAAGTCTCTTACTCTCTCTTTTCTCTGTGTCCTTTTCTCTTCACCTCTTATTATCATTATTCCACTGTTACAGTGAATAATGCAAAAAAAAAGGGGGGGGGGAAGGAAAAAGTGGAGAATTTGTTCTTTTGTACAAAGAATCCCAGCATTAATAGAAACATGGCCAAGGACAGTGTATAGTTGTAGTGGATGAGAAAAAGAGAGAGAACATAAGAGATCGTTTAGATGTCCAATGCTTATACACATGGTTTGAGAATATATACACAGTATTCAGACACAGATCATCATAGCAATTCACATGACCATCTAGATGTCTTCTTTGGTGGTTCATTGGCTTTCAACTGATGGCCCCCATTCCTAGGTGGATTTGATGCTTTCTGGAAAGCAAAAAAAAATTAAAAAATTAAATAAACAATATATACAAGAATTAACCCTATCAAATTTATAACATTAATTCATTGTGTTTATGCACTATAAGCATACATGATCTGACGATTTGTTAAACAAAAATAGGACCATGCTGAAGAAATGCTGCGAGTAAGGTCATAACGTCTATGTGCCTGCAATTCTGGCCAGGCACAACAAGAGAGATTATAAGCTGAAAGCCTTGGGGATTAATTCAAGACATGGATGCTGCAAGGCTTTTGGGGAGAAATTTCTATCAGTTTGACCCGCACTTGTAGGCAGAAGTAATCTGTTTTGTAGAGACGGATACATATAAACAAAGGTGGTGCAAGAGTTTTTGCCAGTATTATTGAGGATACCTTAAAGGTTCAGGGAAACTGCTAGTTTGGAGGGGGGGACAAGGGTAATATAGATATGCATTTATCTGATAATATTGGTCAAAGTAATGCTTGCACATACCTCAAGAGTTCTTGTTTGTTACTGAAACAAACTGATTTATTAGCAAGATTTCATATTAGCAAGTCAGCAACACTGCCTAATGGTTAATAAAAGAATGTTATTTTCAAGGGTAACCTATTGAGTGACCCACCACCACAAATAAAAACTGAGCATGTAAATAGGTTTTATTTGTATACATCCTTATAAACTTTATAAACATCAATAAATGACACTGTGTGGTGGGGAGGAGGGAAACCCATTACAGACTGAATCATATGCACAAATATAGTTTTTTTTTTTTTAAGTTAGTTAGTTGTTGGCACATCGGCTTCTGTGGCCATAATGCACCTCCCACAGTTTTTGCAGTACTTTGGTCCAAGCCCGAGGTGGGATTCGAACCCAGGCAGGCATTTTACCCACCCGGCCAGCCCGGTCGGCACAAATATAGTAGGTACCCCCAGCTGTAAACACTAGCATTTCCAGTGTTTTTCAATTTTCTGCTTTTGGCGAAAACCTTTACCTTTTCTCAGTGCTTTTTTTTTTTTTAAGACGGTAAGCAACGGTATGGCATACCAGCACCTTTATTAACAGTGACTTGTGACATTTGGATGCTGTACACTTCGAAATTTGTAATAGTCCATAAATTTTTTCGCATGTTTACCTACTTTTCAAATAAGCTTAAAGTTATTTAACTAAATTTGCATCTCACTGTCTATTGTTAAGATATCTACTGTATAAAACTTTATAACCATTTTTAGAGTTCTAAATTACTCAGTCAGACCTCCTTTTAGAGCAATATTTTTTTAATCCCCTTGGAAATTACATTTAAAATAGTTTCAGTTGAGCGATGAAAATTTTCATATAACGAATGGTTTAGGAGAGACTTAACTGCATACACACTGTTCGCACTTTTGACCTTCAGGCAATTTAGGAAATTAGTGCTGCTGCTAAGCAAGAATTGAGAGAGCTAAAGGGATTACCATTCTACAACTTAGTGGTACCCGGTAACTTAGTAAAATCTATCCGACCACCTGTCCCACATATTGAGAAGTTGCACTGGTCAACAGTGAGCAGATCAAGGGGTATTCTCAATTAGATCTGGTTCACCTTCTACTGCAGTTGTGTCCAACCATTTCTCGTACAAGGGGGCATATTCAAAGTTAGAATTCTTTCGGGGGCCGCACTGAGTGATTCGAGAAAAATTAGTGTGTTACATTTTTTTCCATATCTTGTTACACGTAAAAGGAAGTTTCTGTTTTCATGTTAATGTTTTTTATTTTCAGGCTATACATAAAAAATGCAAATTCCCAATACTTTTATGTGTAACAAAATCTATGTCACTAATTTATTTTTTAGATTTTATTAAAATTATAAAAGTAAAAATTAAATGCAACAAGGCAATAATATCTTTAAGAGTATAATAATCTATATAATTTGATGTAAACACACCACAGACAACTTTTAAACAAAAAACTAAGTTAGTAGTGTGAAGAGCATCATTTTATCTGTATTGTGCTCTTCCTTCACAACGAGTTGCCATGTATTGCACTACCTCTAATAAGTAACGCTTCAGAAAAAGAGAATACTATTGTTACTTGGTATTGTCTGCAATACCAGGGTACCTGCCCACCCACTGATGAAAGGCCAACAAGCCTTGAAACGGTGCTGTCTGGGTGGTGGTGCCCACCGCGAATAAGTAATAGTCTTTTCTTTTAGTGAAGCATTACTTATTCGAGGTAGTGAAATACATGGCAACTTGTGAAGGAAGAGCACAATAAGAGATACAGATAAAATGATGCCCTTCACACTACTAACGTAGTTTTTTGTTTAAGAGTTGTCTATGGTGTGTTTACACCAATATTATATAAAATTATAAAAATATGACTTTTTTTGTTTTTCAAAAAAATACCTTACTTTTGCCATTAAATGCTCACTTAATGAGAATTTTTTGATAATTAGCAAAATTTAAAATGCTGTTTTAATTCACTTTCTGCATGGGCCATAGGTTGAACACTGCTAGGAATCAACTGTAAGCCCCCAGTTCGAGAATTAGGAGGGAGTGATTTTCTTTTACCTCGACAAATTGTTTTGCGGAAGTGTGTTATCCACATTTTTCAGTAAGTTTTCGCTATCTCTGTTTACATGGCCACAGTAGCTGAATATCCGAATGACACCGACATTTTTGACAGTTTCGAAAAAAAAAAAAAAAACACAAGAAAAATTCAAATTTAAGAACTAGTGACAATATCTAAGACGAGAGAAGGAAAATGAGGAAAACGAAGGTATTAAACCTTCTAAACATGAAATGTTGGCATTTGGTAAGAATGAATTTAGAAAATTGTCAATTGGGCTTAAGTTAAATGAAAGAGATACAATTGGCCCATTTCGGGAATACCTAATCGAAAAGACGGTTTTTGGAAAAATTGAAGAGCATTTGATGAACGCTCTGAGTACGTACCAATTTCATCGAGTGAATACGAATAAGGATTTTCACAAATGAATCTGATTGTCAGCCCAACCAAAGCTTTGTTGATGACAAAAACAGTTTCTTAAAATTGTGGCCCACCGCTGACCCGCTTTGATCTAGCAAAATATGCCGATTCGTGGCTGTTTCGGAAACGTCAATCAGCAACAGCCACAAACATTAAATCGGCATAGTGCGTTGGATGAGAACTCAATAAAAATTTGGAATATTCTATAAAAACTTTATTATGAAATTATTTACTTTTTTTATTATTAATTTTTACTTATTTTTATATACTTGAATAATAAATTTATGCTTAATAAACTGTGTGTTAATATAGAATCTTGAAATAACTGAGAGTAAAGTGGAGGAGAAATTGTTGAAGATAAATACAAGAAAGGCACCTGGGGTGGATGGGACCTATCCAAGTTATATTAAAGGAGGCAGCAAAGGAAGTAAGCAAACCATTAGCTATAATTATGAGAGCTTCCTTGGACTCAGGGGTACCCATGGACTGGAGATGTGCAAATGTGACCCCAATTCACAAAGGAGGATCAAAGGGCGACACAAGTAATTATAGACCTGTTAGTTTAACTTCTGTTCCCGCAAAATTAATGGAGGCACTTAATGTCCAAGACTTCAGTTATAGCTCAGACACAGCATGGTTTTCTTAAGGGGAAGTCTTGCCTGACCAATTTGATTGGATACTATGATGCAGTCACAAAAGAACTGGATGCAGGGAATAACTTTGATATTATATACTTGGATCTTAGAAAGGTTTTTGATACTGTTGCACATGGAAGACTGCTGCACAAATTGGAGTAGTGTGGCATTGGAGGCAAATTGCTGCTATGGATAAAGGGGTGGTTGAGGGAGAGAAGACAGAGAGTGGTAATCAAGGGACAGTGCTCATCGTGGACTAATGTTATTAGTGGAGTCCCTCAGGGTTCAGTATTGGGTCCATTATTGTTTTCTGTATTTATAAATGATATTGATGATGTTATATCAAGCTTAATGTCCAAGTTTGCAGACGATAGCACATGGAAGACTGCTGCACAAATTGGAGTAGTGTGGCATTGGAGGCAAATTGCTGCTATGGATAAAGGGGTGGTTGAGGGAGAGAAGACAGAGAGTGGTAATCAAGGGACACTGCTCATCGTGGACTAATGTTATTAGTGGAGTCCCTCAGGGTTCAGTATTGGGTCCATTATTGTTTTCTGTATTTATAAATGATATTGATGATGTTATATCAAGCTTAATGTCGAAGTTTGCAGACGATACGAAGGTTGGCAGGGTTGTCAAGGACACTACTGACACTATGCTACTGCAACAGGATCTGGAAAGGCTGAGCAGATGGGCTGAGAGGTGGCAAATGAAGTTTAACATTGACAAATGTAAAGTACTACATATGGGAAACAGTAACCCCAGAGCAAAGTATCAACTCTGTGGTACTACACTGACAGTGGTAGAGAATGAAAGGGACCTGGGGGTGGTTGTGCAGGCAGATATGAAGTTTTCTGAGCAGTGCAGACGGGCTGCAAGAGTAGCTCATGGTTTATTGTCGATGATATATAGGAATTTTTCTAGCAGGGATAAGGAGGTGATTATTCCCTTGTATAAGGCAATGGTCAGGCCACACCTAGAGTACTGTATACAGGTCTGGAGGCCTCATTTCAAGAAGGATGTAGAGATGCTGGAATGAGTACAGAGAAGGGTGACAAGATTGGTGAATGGAACAAAGGGATGCTCTTACGAAGAAAGGCTTAAGTTTTGCAAATTACAGTGTCTGGAGACTAGGCACAAGCGAGGTGATCTGATAGAGGTGTATAAAGCCTTGAATGGTTTGAGCATGCTCAATGCTGATGGGATTCTTCCTCTTGCTCAGAATAATCACCCGAGAGGGCATAAATTCAAATTGAGGAAAGACAGATAGACGTGAGGAAATTTGCCTTTAGCCAGCGGGTGGTTGGTTGGTGGAACAGACTTCCATCCCTTGTTGTGGAGGTTGATAGCCTGAATAAGTTTAAGGCTCAGCTGGACAGGTATTTCGAACGAACAGAGGGTTGAAGTGGAAGTGGTTATTTTTTATTTATTTATTTTTTTTTTGGCTGATGCTGCATAAGCTTGCTTTCTTGCATCAAATGCCTCTACTAATATACTTAATTTGTTGTTCTTATTCCAAAAACATTACTAGTAAGTAACAATATCAGGAAATAATTTTTTAAAGTACTCTACTTTTCATGTCCTTTTAATTTTCAATTTTAGTATTAGTAATGGCTGCATGGTGCAAGAAAGCCTGTGGCTTATGTTGCACCAGCCAAAAAAAAAAAAAAAAAAAAAAAAAAAACACTCAGAATAAAATAATGATAAAAAAAAAAATAAATAAAATAAAATAATAATTAATAAAAGAAAAGGAAATTAAACCCATCATCCTATGTGCTTCCCACATCTGGATAGTACCCGAAGGTACTATCCAGATGACCTTTGAATTTCCCCAAACTGTCAGCCTCTACCACCCATGTAGGCAACTTATTCCAGTAATTTATAATTCGCTGGCTAAAATAAAACTTCCTGCAGTCCAATCTAAACATTTCCCCCCCCCCGTAACTTGAATTTATGTCCCCTAGTTCTAGCATAATTTATAATCTTGAAAATTTCGTCCTCATTCATTTTACTGATGCCTCTCGGAGCCTTAAACACCTCAATCAAATCTCCTCTAAGATGTCTAGTTTCCGAACTCTGCAACCCACATATTCAAAGTCTTTCTTCATAAGGATGCTTTTTGCTGATCTCACCAGGCGAGTTACTCGTCTTTACACCCTTTCAAGAAGCTCAATGTCTTTCTTTAGGTGCAGTCTCCATACTTGAACACAGTACTCCAAGTGGAATACTGTGTTCATTTTTTCTGATAGCAAAGAATGAGTACTGACACCTATTTTTTTTTATAAAAAAAGCACTGCCTTTTCTGAACAAAAAAAAAAAAAAAAGAAAAAAATGCAACTGAATTTTGCTTAGTTAATCCCCCCTATGGAGATTACATCTGTGTTACTAATTTATTGTGGCATACTGTGGATACCCCCTAAACTCAGAGGATATCCCGGGACCTGCTGAGATTGTTCTGGGAGGGGGTGGGCAGTTAACCAGCCATGCTAAAAAACTGATATACAGCAAAAAAAAAAAAAAAAAAAAAAAAAGAAAAAAGAAAAAAAAAAAAAAGCATTTTAGAGAAACATTCTCTGGATGGCAAACTACAAATAACCACAAACCTAAATTACCCCCCCCCCCATCCCTCACTTAAACACTACACAGAATCCAAATGCTTACCAATTTTTTTTCCATCTTTGTTTTGATGTCTCTTGCAAGAGTATAAAATGCTTCTTTTACATTTATATTTGCTTTTGCACTTGTTTCCATGAATTTTATTCCATATTCTATTGCAAGCTAGAGAAGAAAACAAAGTTGTAGTTAAAAACTGGAGACTGGAGAAATAAATTTTCAATTTAATTTAGCTTAAAGTTTTTAGGAAACGGTCACGTGCTTAAAGTAAAGGCTACAGAAAGCATACAAAGTTAATTTAATTTTTTTTTGTTAAGAAGGCTAACTTTTTAAAAAATTTAAGTGAATATTATTATCAGGCTTCTGAATAGAAAAGAACACTTAAATCCATTGAACTTTAATTTCATATCAGCATCAAAGCAGATCCATGACATATGTGGGCATTTTCTTTATATAATTTGCCTAACAATGGAGATCTTTCTTAACTGAAATACTGTGTAACTTCTGAATACCTCTCCTTTCATTTGGAAGTATATACCGATTTTATACAAGAACTGCATGGCAATAAGCTCAATATGAAGAAAAGACTTAAAATTCTTCAGATTGTTACAAATCCTTACAAACAATGCATCTGGATTCTGGTCTTTCCACATATTAGAAATTTTATTCAAAAAAAGAAATAAGTAGAAGGGAAGACTGAAAATGAACATTCTATCTTGCTGGTTTTATTTAATATTAGTAATAAAATAAATTAAAAAACAATACCAATAAAGTAAAAATATGAGATGGCAATTTTTTTTTTTTGCCACACCAGTTCGACTCTTCTCATATTTCTGAAAGGAATAACACTCCTGAAGCAATGAAATATGGCACAGAAGTGATAACCATCAGCAAACACTTTTTCCATTCACAAGCCTTTCATGAGTATCAAAGCACGTTATCCATTGGATAATTCAGCATCTCAGGGACTGCTTTCTTTAAACTAATACTAAATGGTCATAAAAATAAATGTCCATTTATAATCTGGATGGGTGAGGTCAGAAGTGTTTACAACTTCACTGTAAATATTTTATTGCAGCTGATGTAACAGCTACCAACTGGCTGTGCACTTTTTGTGGTTGTGTATGATCTTAATTTCAGTGTGAAAATTTATGCCTGAGCAAATTACTCTTGAACCACAGCCAACCCTGAGTTTGCAGAACTAATTTTGTACACTAATACTTCATAATTTCTGATGTTATAAAATGATAAAATAATTACTGAAATTACATCATGAATTTGATAAATGGTTTTATAAATGATAAAAACTTAATCTTTTTTAAGTTAAATTATTATTTTAAAAATTAAATTTGTTAAGACATGAGGGACATTACCCAGACATTGCATAAAATATTTCTTATCATCTTTACTCTTGGCAGGGTTATGTTGCTTATGTAATTAAGCAGGCTGAACAGTTTTGTTCAAATATAATTTCACCAAATGGATGATGAACAGATACACAAAGCAGCCCAAAATATGCATACACATTTTCACCATAAATAATTTTACATGTTTATAGATTAACTTAAATTTATTTATTTTTTAATTGTTGATTAGTATATGATTCTGCAGAAGAAAAAAAAAAAGATGGGAAAAAGTTGTTTAAACAATAAAAAGCAATTTTAAAGTGGTAGTAAAAATCCAAGAATGAGTGTGAAATGCAAAGACAGTGGAGAGAGAATTTTCTATATAATAACATCATGCAGAACAACTTCAAGTCGTCATAATAAATATGAGATGTAAGGTGCTGTGCAAGATTTGGGCAAGCAAAAGATTCTACTATAATAATAATAATTAGTAGTAGTAACACATGACCAAAGGAAACAAGCTTATAAATCATTTACAAAAAAAAAAAAAACATACACACAAACATCTCCTGCTCATCCTTCCACTAATTTATCTAGTTCATCCTTAATTTCATTGAAACTACCCATGTCCAAAACAGATGTAAAACTGTTCCAAGAATCAACCAGCTGCTGGTTGAAGGCAAACCTAAACACATCTATCTGGCAACCACTCTTCTTTAATTTATGCCCTTCATGTGTAGTCTGAGCAACAGGAAGAATAGCAACAGCACTGAGCTTGCTCAGTACATAAGAAGCCTTAAACATCTCAATCAGATCACCTTGCATGTGCCTAGTCTCCAAATGTTGCAATTTGCAGAACTGAAGCCTTCTTGGTAAGACCACCTTTTCATTTCTTTTACCAACCTTGTTTCCCTTTTCTGTATCCGTTCCAGCAAATCAACATCGTTCCTAAAATGAGGCCTCCAGACATGTATGCAGTATTCAAGATGCAGCCTAACTATTGCCATGTACAATGGGATAATCCCTCCTTATCCTTGCTAGCAAAATTCCTGTATATCATTGACAAAACCCCACTGGCTGTGATGGCAGCCTATCTGCACTGCTCAGTAAATTTCATATCCGACTGAACAATTAGCCTCAGGTCTTTTTAATTTTGCACTAACCTGAGTGTAGTACTACACAGTTGGTATGTTAATCTGGGTTGGCTGCTACTAATAGGAATTGTCAATGAACTTCAACTGCCCATTAACCCACCTGCCTAATATTTTAGATCTTGTTGCAGTACCTTACCCTGATTATTAGCACTGACAACCTTAGAAAGCAGGCCTTGTGCATCGGGTTGCATATCATCCAAGTTTCTTGCGACAACCAACTAACTGGTTAATATAAATAAATGATATATACATAAGATAAAACAGAGATAAAATAAGATAAAAGTGTTAAGTGTCGCAAGAAACTTGGATGATTGACAACCTTTGTACCATCTGAAAATTTAGATATTAAGCCTGATACACCTTCATCAATATCATTGATAAATACAGAAAACAATTGGTGCAGCACTGAACCTTAGGGGAATTCCACTAATTTTAATTAGTCCATGAAGAGTAGTGTCCATTAATAACCATTCTGTCTTCTCACTTTGAACTATCCCATTATCCAGAGCACTAATTTGCCCCAAATTCCATACTTCCCCAATTTGCAGCCTTTCATGGGCAACAGTATCAAAAGCTTTCCTGCTGTGACTGCAGTATAATTGTATTCCTGTCTAAATGGTATCCAGCCAGTGACTCCATTATTTTCCCTAGAACAGAAGTTAAGCAAACAAGTCTGTAATTACTTGTGCTACCTTTTGATACACCTCCCTTGAGAATCGGGGATACATTCATACGGGTCTGGTCCAAAATCCCAACAGCCAATCAAGACAGCTGAAAATCCTGGCAGTATCTACTATATTGTAAAAATATATGAATATAATTCTATATATTTATTAGTTTTTAGTAAGTAAAAATTTACCTTATTAGATAAACTTGGTAGAAAGAATATAAATGAAAAATAAAAATTTTAACGAAAAATACCTCTCAATTTGAAGACCATGTTTTCTGTTACAGAAACAGTTTTAAAATACGATCAACAAATAAAAGAGGTATTGCTCAAAACATCAAAGGCAGATATTGTTGGGATATCAGAGACGTGGTGTCTCACAGATATAAGGGATGCAGAACTGCAATTTGGGGAGTACAACGTCTACAGAAAGGATAGACAGGATAGGAAGGGGGGAGGAGTTATGCTATTAGTTAAGAAACACATAAAAACCAAGGAAGTGAAGCCAGTCGACATCGCTGGACAGTGCAGTGTTGAGTCAGTTTGGTGTGACATAAGATTGGGAGATCAAAATTGAGAGTAGGAGTGTGCTATAGGCCTAATGACTCTGATGAGTATAATAAGGAACTGTACAGGGAAATAGAGTGGGCCAGTAAATCAGAGAGTCTTATAATGGGAGATTTTAATTTCCCAGATATTGACTGGAATTTGGGGGCTGGTTACTCACGCACTAGCAGGGCTTTTGTGGATTTATTGGATGATTGTTTTCTACATCAGCATGTTCAGGAGGCAACTAGAGGGAGTAATACTCTTGATTTGATTATCAGCAGTGATTCTTCATGCATTAAGAATCTGCAGATAAATGAACCACTAGGTGGCAGTGATCACAGTGTGCTGAAGTGGGATTTACTCAAAGAGGAAACTACCATTAGGGGTAAAGGGAAGGGTTATTGCTTCCGTAAAGGCGACTACGATGGACTGAGACAGTATTTAAATTCTATACAGTGGGACCAACTGATGATGTTACCAACAGCAAATTCAAAATGGGAAGCATTCCAAGAACTTACCTTGGAAGCTACTAGGCTTTACATACCAACTAAGAAATATTGTTCAAGGTTTAGGCCAAAATGGATGTCAGATGAACTAATCAGGCATATGGCAGAGAAGAAAAATGCATGGGATACTTACAAATTAACACATGACACAGAAGCCTATGATAGATACAAGTTGACATGCAACCAAGTTACAAAGGAGGTTAGGCAGGCGAAGGCAGATTACGAGAAATCCTTGGCAAGGGATGCAAAGAAAAACAGCAAAGAGTTCTTTACTTATGTAAACTCTAGAAGGAAGGGGATGAATCAGATTGGTCCACTTGATATTGATGGGTCAACTGTTGATGATCCTGCTCAGGTAGCTAACAAACTAAATGAATATTTTGCATCGACATTCACACATGAGGAGTTATTCAGCAAGGGGAATGCCAGAGGTGTATTCAACTCTAACAGTAATCTACAGAATCTTGAAATAACTGGGAGTAAAGTGGAGGAGAAACTGTTGAAGATAAACACAAGAAAGGCACCCGGGGTGGATGGGATCTATCCAGTTATATTAAAGGAGGCAGCAAAGGAAGTAAGCAAACCCTTAGCCATAATTATGAGAGCTTCCTTGGACTCAGGGGAGGTACCCATAGACTGGAAATGTGCAAATGTGACCCCAATTCACAAAGGAGGATCAAAGGCTGACACAAGTAATTATAGACCTGTGAGCTAAACTTCTGTTCCAGGAAAATTAATGGAGGCACTCGTTAAAGAAGCACTGCAGGATCATTTAGACAAGACTTCAGTTATAGCTCAGACACAGCATGGTTTTGTTAAGGGGAAGTCTTGCCTGACCAACTTGATTGGATACTATGATGCAGTCACAAAAGAAATGGATGCAGGGAATAACTTTGATATTATATACTTGGATCTTAGAAAGGCTTTTGATACTGTTGCACATGGAAGACTGCTACACAAATTGGAGCAGTGTGACATTGGAGGCAAATTGCTGCTATGGATAAAGGGGTGGTTGAGGGGGAGAAGACAGAGAGTGGTAATCAATGGACACTGCTCATCGTGGACTAATGTTATTAGTGGAGTCCCTCAGGGCTCAGTGTTGGGTCCATTATTGTTTTCTGTATTTATAAATGATATTGATGATGGTATATCAAGCTTAATGTCCAAGTTTGCAGACAATACAAAGGTTGGCAGGGTTGTCAAGGACACTACTGACACTATGCTGCTGCAACAGGATCTGGAAAGGTTGAGCAGATGGGCTGAGAGGTGGCAAATGAAGTTTAACATTGACAAATGTAAAGTACTACACATGGGAAACAGCAACCCCAGAGCAACGTATCAACTCTGTGGTACTACACTGACAGTGGTAGAGAATGAAAGGGACTTGGGGGTGGTTGTGCAGGCAGATATGAAGTTCTCTGAGCAGTGCAGACGGGCTGCAAGAGTAGCTCATGGAGTATTGTCAATGATATACAGGAATTTTTCCAGCAGGGATAAGGAGGTGATTATTCTATTGTATAAGGCAATGGTCAGGCCACACCTAGAGTACTGTATACAGGTCTGGAGGCCTCATTTCAAGAAGGATGTAGAGCTGCTGGAACGAGTACAGAGAAGGGCAACAAGATTAGTGAATGGAACAAAGGGGTGCTCTTACGAAGAAAGGCTTAAGTTTTGCAAATTACAGTGTCTGGAGACTAGGCACCAGCGAGGTGATCTGATAGAGGTGTATAAAGCCTTGAATGGTTTAAGCATGCTCAATGCTGATGGGATTCTTCCTCTAGCTCAGAAAAATTACCTGAGAGGGCATAAATTCAAATTGAGGAAAGACAGATGTAGGATAGACGTGCGTAAATTTGCCTTTAGCCAGCGGGTGGTTGGTTGGTGGAACAGACTTCCATCCCTTGTGGTGGAGATTGATAGCCTAAATAATTTTAAGGCTCAGCTGGACAGGTATTTTGAACGAACAGAGGGGTGAAGTGGAAGTGGGTTTTTTTTTGGCTGATGCTGCATAAGCTTGCTTTCTTGCATCAAATGCCTCTACTAATGCTAATGCTAAATAAAAAACGACTTAATTTTACTTTATCATATTGCATTTAATTGGTAATTTTTCAAGTTGAATTTTGGTATTTGTATAGTGCGTCTGAGCAATAATTATAGGTATAGCATTAAACTGGTAAAGATAAAAAACTTGAAATAAGAATACTTTCAGAATATGAAAATTTAGAATAATGTGTTTTGGCAGCTGCATCATAGATATTCATTAGCTGTACTTTCACAAATTTCTTTGACAAGTACATTAGGTGCTGGCAAGATATTTTGAAAGGGGTAACAGGTAAAAATATCCCATTTTCTTCTTATTATAATAATAATAATAAGAAGAAGAAAATGGGATTTCTTGTTTTTGCAGTGGGAGAGGAAAGAATTCTTCTATTTACAACAAAAGTAAATATTCAATGCCTATCATGTGCTCAATATTGGATTATGGATGGTACATTTAAAACCGTGGTCACAATTTTTTTTATTAATTATACACAATATATGTAACTGTTGGTTTGCCGAACTCCTGATATTCTCCTCCTTAGAGATCCTCATGCATGAATGCAAATGTAAAATATCTATTATTTGTCAGCAACCTGTGCAGGATCATCAACAGTTAAACCATCGACATCAAGCAGACCAATGTGATTCCATCCCTCCTTTCTACTGTTAATGTAACTAAAGTCTTTGCTTTTTTTTGACATTTTTTGCCAGAGATCTCTCATAATCTGCCGTAGCTTGCTTAACCTACTTTGCGATTTAATTACGAACTAGTTTATACACAACATAAGCTTCTGTATCACCTGTCAATTTATATGCAAAGGGACTGGGGGTTAAGTACCTGTGAGTTAATCTGATTGAGGTCTATAGGGCCTTGAACGGGTTGAGCATGCTGAATTCTGATGGGATTCTTCCGCTTGTCCAGATTACAAACCTGTTTGTTTGTTATTTGGTTTTTAGGAGCATTAGCAACTAAGGCCATATTTCTGGGGATATGCGGTGGTCATTCCCTGACCTTTCTGCATCCTCCGTATTTGGTGGTGATGGATGGACTCGAACCCCAGTCTAATCAAGAAGCGTGTGCTACACACTTCTGCTCCTTCCCACCTGGCTATGGAGGCGCCTTTACAAACCTGAGGGGGCATGAATTCAAATTGAGGAAAGACAGTTGTAGAACAGCTGTGCTGAAATCTGCCTTTAGCCAGTGGGTGGTTAATTGCTGGAACAAACTTCCATCTTTCGTTGTGGAAGTTAATAGCTTAAATAAATTCAAGGAGGAACTGGACAAACGTTTAGAGGTAATGGTTATGTGAAATTGTTTTTTTTTTTTTTTTTTTTGGCTGATGCTACATAAGCTCATATGCTTGCTTTCTTGCATCACATGCCTCTATTACTTCTACTACCTCAATCAAGAGTACATATATAAGATGGTTTCCACACTTGCTCATGAATGGAAGGCTCTTTGGAAAGACCAAAGGATTCATATTCACCAACCAAGAACTACAGGAAATACATCTTTAAGAACCCCAGAATAACAGATAACGTGTGGATGATGCCACCTGGGCCCACAAGCAATCCAGCACATCACCACAGGATGCAGGGTGATCACCCAGATGGATTACACTCACAGACACTACCAGGTGGCTAGGATAATAGATCAGAAGCTAGTGTAAAAATACCAGCCAATCAAAAAAAGTTTACCGTATTACAAATGTGAGCCTCAGGCCATAATAGATACCTCTACTCACAGATTATGCCGGGAATGTGCCATAATGACACACAAGATGATCATGCACAACAGACCAGGCATAACCCTCATCGACAAGAAGGAAATGGCTACCTACCTGATCAACAACAGCAGAGCCCAACACCAGAAACCTCCAATGAGGAAAATATTAGGAAGTCAAAGACACGTGGCATAAGGAACAAGTAATGATCATCCCAATCATCATGTTGACCACCAGCATGTGTCAAGGAGCCTCCACGTGAGAACCTAGTTGAAAACCGCAATCCTGAACACCTGTAGGATGGTAAGAGAGCTTCTCGACCAACAGTAACAATAATATTAGTAATCAGACACAACCAATCAACCCCATGCACTTAGTACTAGTACCTGCCTTGGGGTGGAAAAAATCCCATAAAGGAGAAGGTTTTTTAAATAATAACTAGGGGCTCTACCCTTGCCAATCTCAGCAGATGTATGACGGAGTAAGTTGAACCTTTTCTACGTAAAAGACACACCTGTCGAAATGCACTGATCGATATTTAATCAGGAAATGACCTATGTAATTATTTACCTGTGCATTTGTAGTGATGTCATTGCCTCCCCTCCCACTTGTATCAAGTGACCCACATCCCTCTTCTCTCATTGGCTATCCCACTAAGTAGCATTCTCAAAGTCGAATAAATATCTGTGTAGGTCACTTTAGGAAAAGGCCTTTTGCTTTGGGTTCCATGATGCATGAGGAATATTGTTGCATCCGAAAGAGCAGAACTAAAATGTTTAACTAAAATATTTACAAACTATACAAATATTTACAAAATACTAAACTATTTACAAATCGGGTCCCTTCATCAGCTAATATTACAATGGAACATCAAATGATGCCATAACGTTCACCAACCTCGTGCATGAGGTTGGTGAATGTTATGGAATCATTTGATGTTATTATTTGTATAATAATAACGTTATAATGCACTGATTGAAATCTAATCAGGAAATGACCTATGTAATTATTTACCTGGGCATTTGTAATGACGTAATTGCACCACCCATTTCTCCGATTGGCTCAAATAAATATCACTAGGAGGAAAAATTTTTTAATGTATAGAGAGATAATAAATGAAAACATTCAACATGTGAGTATACTATGAAGTTAGAGACAAACAATGTATAGAACAAAACTACACGCCAAGTGGTTAGAACGCCAACTGTTCAAGTCACCAAACAGTGAATAGCATGACGGAGGTGGACCATCATTAAGAAGAACCTGACAGCTCCTGCAATCTTGGTAAAAATCAAGTAGGATGTGAGTGATCAACTACAAAGAACAACAAATATGGACACACTGGAACCAGAATGTCTGGAAGAGGAACAGCAAGTACAAGAACTACAACCTGGAGCAGCTGAAGTGGAAACAGACAAGATTGCAATATCCAGAGACAAGATTGTGATATCTAGAACAGTGCAAGAAAGCCCTCGCAGAATTTGAGGGAATGGACCTCACAAAGATCCACACCATACCAAAGCAGAGACGCAACAGAATCCTGAAGAAAGTAACAGACCACCTCAATAGGTGAATAATACTAATTATCTAAATAACAAAGCAACATTAGACATCTGCACAGGCCATTTATTGTATCCTGGTGGCTGCTACTGTAGCAGCCACCAGGATGAACAGAAGGGAAATCAGAGACCAACGTAACACAAAATGCAAAGACAAGGAATCGCCAGTCTGGGAAAGAAGGCTATAGCAGAAGATAGAAGAGATAAGATAGGTCAACTGAACCAGGATCAATGGGGTAACAGAAATTAGACAATCAGAAATGCGAGGCCATCCTCACTTTTCTAGCATGGACATTCACAGCAAACACAAGACCTATAATCAGAGACATGAAGAATACCTTGGCACCCTCAAGCAGAAACTCCTGGAACTCAGCAGGAGACTTCACCATTACAGGGAGAGTACCCAGAGAAAAACAAACAACAGGATATTTGATGAAATTTGAGGATATTCTACAGGAAAATCGGACAGGAGGAGAAGGAAAAAAATGGATCCCCCAAACCAAAAGGAACTGGAGGAGTTCTGGGGAACCTGTGGAGCACCAAAGTTAGCCATAACTAGATCTAGAAAGGAAAAAAAACCAAAAACATACAAGAGATGCAGAATAGATTTGGGAAGAAATAGTACAACAGTCGATCAGGAAGTCCCACAACTGGCAAATCCATTTATGCAGTCCCTGTACTAACCTTCTTCAATTTCTGAAATTATTTTTTGTTGTATTGCACTCCTGTATAATTTTGAAATCCTTAATTATTCCTTGTTCCAAAGGTTGCACTATGGATGTTGTATTTCTCTGAAAGAAATACAAGTTTTATGTCGTTTAGCTGCACATATGAATGAGCTGTACAGTTATCTAAGGCAGTGCTCCCCAAACTTTTTTGGTCGCACACCCTCATTTACTTAAAATGACTGGCATGCACCCCAGAAAAAAAAAAAAAAAAAATTAAATGTATAAGTTTGATATATTTTTTTAAAATTTATAAATCATTTACATGAAAGGCATTATAGCTAAATTCACATATAATTTTAAAAGATCACAAATAAAAAAATACAAAACAAAATTAAATTGAAGTTCAAGTACAAAATAATAAGAAATCATTAACATAACAAGTGTATCTTGCAGCTCCCTAGGGATGTACACATCCCACTTTAGAGACCACTGATCTAAGGCAATCACAATGTTTTTTACTGACTTGCAATAATTCTTTGTCCCATTCCTTCAGAAAGTCAATGAAAATTTGAGACATCATCCATGCATTTCTCTTATATTCAACTGGTAAGTTTTTGTCCCTCTGAAGACACATGGATGCTTACTTTTCCCAATTATAAAAAGCTTTTTTTTTTCTTTTCTTTTTTTATTGTGTCTGTCATATTACATGTAAGAGGTACAATCACCTCTCTCTTGCTGCTTTTCCAGCTGTTGAATATTCATTTCTAACATCCATAACTACTGATACAAGAAATTCAGCTGCACACACATGCACATAACAGAGTGTTCCACCCAGATAATAACACACCCTGACACAATCACAGAGTCTCTGACTCAAGGAATCCCCTACCTGAAGGCTAAGGACAAAGACACCACAAACTTGTCAAAGTATAGACAAACCACCTATTTTCCAAAAATGTACAAGATCCTGACCAGCTGCACAACTAAGATATCAGACCATTTGGAGAGCATGGCTGAGCAGCAGAAAGGATGTAAGCAGATGAGTAAAGGATGCAAGGAGCAATTAACCACTGATGTGGCAGTTACGGAGCAAGCTTACAAGGAGCACTGCAACCTGTACACAGCCCACATAGACACCATTGCAAAATGGAGGACCACCATCAAGGTCAAGAGCATCACGACCAGACCAATCCCCATCAGAAGAGGAATCTTCCAGAGAGATGCACCGAGCCTACTATGATGACCTCCAGATGTTTCTGTCTATCAATCAACCCTCTGTCCATCATTATCAATAACAGCAAGTACAGATTTTTTTTTTTTTATGGAAATCCCAAACACGAAAGGTATCAAAACCTATAGTACTTAGTGCCGTGCATAGGTTGAAGGAGAAGTATGGGGGAGGGGGGGTGCTGGAAACTTTGCTCTAGAGACTAAACATGGGTTTCACCACTTCAATCTTCCAATAAGCAAAGTGGTTGTATTTCACCAGTTCATGAAAGTCAAGATATACCCTAAAAGATGAAAGGAAGAACCCATGCACCCTCTCTCTCACCTGATATACATGGACAACATCAAACTCTATACTACAACCCAGAATCATCTTCAACAGCTATGCCAGATCATCGAAGAGTTTAGCACTGACATCAGGATGTAATATGGCCTAAACAAATTTCAAAACCTATGGATAGTATTAGGGGGAATGCATTCAGCCTAAACTACCAGCTGAAGATCAGTGTAGAGATTGAAGCCATGACAGAGGGAAAGACCTATAAATACCTGGGGATAATGCAGGCTCAACAGCTAGAATACAAGGAGATCAAAGAAAACACAAGGACATCGCTTCACTGAGATATACCATCAGACTGAGAAGTCTGCTAAAATTAAAGCTGAATGGCAGGACTGGACTGCATAGGCATAAACACCTATGCAGCCCCAGTACTAACTATATTCCTTTGGGATCACAGATTGGACCAACTGAGCTGGAGGAGATTATGAGATTGACCAAGAGTCACCAACATCACCCGAAGTAGCAATCAAGAGAGACTGGCCATAACCTGGAAAGAAAGAGGGAGGTGTTTGACAGACCTCACTGAACAACAGAAGAATCTGAGGGATTACTTCCAGGAAAACATAGCACCAATCTACCAGGCCATAAGAAGACAAAAATGGCACACACCACTCACCCTCAATAAGGAGACACCATTCTCAGAAACAGAAGAAACAAAGACAGAAAGATGGGCAAAGAAGGCACCCCATAGCAGACACTCTGATGACCTCCATGAAGGCTACATAGATAAATTGGCTGTGAATGAATGGCTCACAAGCAGGATGTTCTTTTCCAAGACCAAAGGATTCATGCTCGCCACCCAACACCAGGAAGTATATTGCCAAGGACTGTGCAGTGACGGATAACACATGTCGACAATACCACCTGGATTCAGGAACAATCCAACACTTTACTGCTGAATGCAGGGTGATCACCCAGGAGTGTGCTCAGAGACATGACCAAGTCGCCAGGATAATAGATCAGAAGCTAGTGCAAAAATACCAGTTGATCAAAGAAAGTGTATTACATTAAAAGTATTAACCTGTACTAGAGATCCCTACTCCCAAACTATACTGGAACTGTGCCATAACAATGGACAAGCCGATCCAGTGCAACAGATGAGACGTAACCCTCATCCACAAGGATATATAGCCACCTATCTGATCGAAATGATGCTGCCCAGCACCAGATGAGGAACAAAAAGATCAGGAAATCCAAAGAATGTGGCACATGGAACAAATAATGACATTACGATCACCATATCATCCACTAGCATGGTGCTAAAGAGACTCCATAAAAACCTAGCAGCAAAAGGATCTCACAGGGAACTCTTACAAGGAACTCCAGAAAACCAAACATCTGTAGGATAGTTAGAGTTACAGATATAACAACCACCCCACGCACCTGGTACCAGTACCTGTTGCGGGATGGGAAAATAAACCTATTAGAAGAAGCAAGAATAATAATTATAAAATGCACACAGCAAAACCACATTTCCATATCTTCTTTCTTTTAACTTTATAAGAATTAAAGATGTACCAATACTTAATTGGGGCTTAATTGAGTGACCCATTCCAAATCCATAGTTCACTTCCTGATTTATTTATTTACTTCCAATCAGCTCTTATTTCATAAAGCACATTTCTTTTATGCAAGTCAGCCACTTGATTCAATGCAATGATTTTAGGATCTCAGACCAAACTGACAGTCAAGCAAACAATGGTAAAATAACTATCTGCTGAAAGTGAGCAATCTAATCAAGGATAATTCTCTTAATAACTAATGGGCACAAAGAGATACCTTATTTCTTTCTTTTCTTGTACTAATTATTAAATAAAATATATTTTTTAAAATCTGATAAGCTAAGTTTGGTAATGAGGTTTCAGATGTACAGTACAGTGAGTACTGCTTATTGTGATCACATTTGGTTTACAAAAATTAATAACATTATGCAGATGGATTAAACAGAGGGATTTTTTTTTTTTGATAAAATATAAAAAGGTGTTCATCTTACCAATCTATTTATCATCCAGTACAGTATATATAGTACGCTACATAAATAACTACAATATAAACACATATCAACTAATTAATGTCAAAATTAGAAAAAATAAATAAATAGATTAAAAAAAAAAAAAAAAAAGAAGCAATGAATACAGGCAGTTCTCGCTTTACGAGTTCTCGGGTTTACAAGTTTTTTTCCCCCCAAGTATCAAGTACAGTCATTCCTCGTATAGAACGACAGTTGTGTTCCTAGAAACCCTCATGCAATATAAATAACAGGCCCTATGGGAAAAATAGGGTTAGGTGCCGACCACCCAAGATTGAAGGCACATTTAACCAAAACATTACCAAACACAATAAATAATCGTAACAAATACGTTAAGTATTTTATTACAACTATTATGTAATAAAATATTGCTAATTCTTTTGCTTCTATCGTAAGCAAACTTGTTTTTTGTTTGATTTTCTATCCAAATAGATGACAGCCATTCCATCTCTTCCAATTCTTTGTGTCTTGATCTAATGGATTTTAATTACACTTTTTGAGTTGTTCCCGCTATGAAAGTTTTTATTTTCTCTGCATTCTTTCTAATTCTTGGTGTTGCCTCATTTAGGCCTGTAGTACGTGCAATATCACATGGTCTTTCATTTTGCTCAAAGTGCTTCACAATTTCATATTTTTTTTTCTCTATGGACAGAGGCGGACTGGCCATAAGCCTTACCAGGGAAACCCCAGTGGGCTGGAGGCCGGTGTGATTTTGGCCATAAACCATAGTATGAGGCCACTACAAATTTTCCTGGGTAAGAATTTTGACCCAGTCTGCCTCTGTTTATCAATATTGCTTTTCTTTTTCTCTCTGAATCTGTAGTGTCTTCACCAGGACACTTCCTTTTCACACCTTTTAAGTATATTGCTCTTTTTTAGGGAATAAAACACGATTACAAAATGAGGAGGCCCACTTGATACACATAAACAAAACTGCACACATGTAGCCACTGAATAAATAACACCGTAAAGGCAGAGATACACTATTAACACCTTACATTTTACTAAAGCACATTTCTGGGGGGTTACTACCATTAAAAAATAAAAACAATTTCCAGTTGCGTTTCTGATAGTGGAATCTGTTATAAACTGTAGTAAATTCGATCTGATTGCATTTGCGATAATACCAATAGCTGGAATTGTGTGGGTTTTTATGTTATTATGGTGAAATATGTTTTCTCCTTCACTGATATAAAAAAAACATAAATACATTTTCAGAATCTTCTCTTCATTCTCTTCATGTTGCCGTTCAGTTGGGTGATTTCGCTTTCGACTGCCATTTCTTATAAACACAAAGGCGAATCATGCATAAGTGAATTCGGTTCGTGTTATATATGATATCGTTCCCCTATTTATAAATTCTGTATGATCGAATTCGTGTAGTGTAAACACACATTATACAAGGACTGACTGTATCAACAAAATCAAAAATATGAACATTAATTGCAAAAAATAAATTCATAAATAACACATTTCAAACCACATGCGTAGCTATACAATACAGTGTACCCTGCTTTACGATATTAATCCGTTCCAGAGACACCATCGTATCGTTAAAACATCGTAATGTGAACCCAAATAATACATTGTTTTTTGGCAATTTGTTTCAAGATCTCGGAAGTTGAAATTTTCGATGTATAACTACGCCATTTATCTTTCTAAAATGTCATTTTTAAGGTCACGAGTGTGACCTTAAAGCCATATAAAAGGTCATGAGCGTGGTTTGTAAACTGTATTAGTTACCAATTCAAATCATTAAAATGCACTACACTTTCATTGTTTTCATATGTTACAGAACTTTAATTTTCAGGACATACGAAGGAAGGTTGTTCCAGAAAATGGCAGTTGAATGAATAAATGTACAAGATGAAAAGTTGGTTCTGTGAGTTTGAAGTTGGACAGTAAATGGATGTTGGCTGGTGGCGGCACGTGTTCGGACTGTTTTGAAAGAGAGAGCGGGAATTATAGAAGCCAATTCAGAAGAACAGTGCACGTGGAAGTATCTGTAGAAAAGGCATGCAGCAGAAATAGTATGTCTATGAGAAAGCAAGTGGAGGGACTCTGTTAGAGATGAATCATTAATTAACCTAACTGCCCTCTTCTGAATGGAATCTAGAAGCCTGAGAGAGGTTTTGGGGGCACTGCTCCAGATGTGGGAACAATATTCCATGGTAGGGTGGATTTGCAATTTGTAAAAATTGCAAATCCACTGATTTGTACAGAGTGAACTCTGTACAAATTGCAGCTGAACAGCTGTTTGGAAGAAAAGTAACACCAAGAGCGAAAGAGAAAACAAAGTTTTTTAGATGCAGAGGAAGCAATATTTGTAATGTGCTTGTGCCAAGAGAGATTAGAAGGCAGGGTAATCTCCAAAAGAGATATCATTTTGCCTAGAAATTGGAGTGTCACCAAAGATAAGCATAGGAGTAGAAGAATCCTTTTTTGTGAGATATAAGACAAGACTGAGTTTTAGAAGAACTGAAATCAACTAAGTTGTCTTTGCCCCACTGGAGAATTACCTGGAGATTGGCATTTAAGGAATTGGTAGCGGATATTCGAGAAGTTGAAGCTGATTGAGCAGGGCAAGGTTTCTCAAAAGGAAAGTGGAATGCAATGTGCTGTTGGTATTAGTAATGGCTGCATGGTGTGCAAAAACACCTATGGCTTATGCTGCACCAGCCAAAAAAAAAAAAAAAAAAAATCTGAACAAAACAATGATTAAAAAAAAATAAATAAAAAAAAAAAAAATTAATAAAAAAAAAAAGGAAATTAAACCTATCATCCTATGTGCTTCCCTTACCCGAAAGTACTATCCAGATGACCTTTGAATTTCCCCAAACTGTCGGCCTCTACCACCCATGAAGGCAATTTATTCCAGTAATTTATAACTCGCTGGTTAAAATAAAACTAAATAAAATAAAACTAATTAAAATAAAATAAACAAGAATATTTGCTGATGCTATCAAGGCAGTGTTAGGTGGGTCGGAAAACTGCTAGCTTGGGGGGGAGACAAAGACTAATGGATTAACAGTAGCCACTGGCAGAGGTGAAAGAGATTCTTGCACTGCTTCTATTGGAATGAGCAGAAGCCTGAAAAACAAGAGGCAGGATATTTCAGAGACTGCTGGAAGTCATTGCGGTACAAGTAAACACATGGGTTGTGTTAGGGTAGCTAAAAACAGAAACAGGTGCATGTATACTTGCGTGTACACCAATGCTAGGAGTTTAGTAAATAAATTTGATGAATTTGAGGTATTGCTCAAAACATCAAAGGCAGATAGTGTTGGGATATCAGAGACGTGGTGTCACACAGATATAAGGAATGCAGAACTGGAATTTGGGCAGTACAAAGTGTATAGAAAGAATAGACAGGACAGGAGGGGAGGAGGGGTTATACTATTAGTTAAAAAACACATAAAATCCAAGGAAGTGAAGCCAGTCGACATTGAAGGACAGGGCAGTGTCGAGTCAGTTTGGTGTGACATAAGCATAGGTAAATCAAAATTGAGAGTAGGAGTGTGCTATAGGCCTAATGACTCTGTTGAGTATAATAAGATACTGTACAGGGAAATAGAATGGGCCAGTAAATCAGAGAGTCTTATAATGGGGGATTTTAATTTCCCAGATATTGACTGGAATTTGTGGGTTGGTCACTCACACACTAGCAAGGCTTTTGTGGATTTATTGGATGATTGTTTTCTACACCAGCATGTTCGGGAGGCAACTAGAGGGAGTAATACTCTTGATCTGATTATCAGTAGTGATTCTTCATGCATTAGGAATCTGCAGATAAAGGAACCACTGGGTGGCAGTGATCACAGTGTGCTGAAGTGGGATTTACTCAAGGAGGTAACTACCATCAGAGGTAAAGGGAAGGGTTTTTGCTTTCGTAAAGGCGACTATGATGGTCTGAGACAGTATTTAAATTCTATACAGTGGGACCAACTGATGATGTTACTAACAGCAAATTCAAAATGGGAAGCATTCAAGGAATTAATCTTGGAAGCTACCAGGCTTTACATACCAACCAAGAAACATTGTTCAAGGTTCAGGCCTAAATGGTTGTCAGATGAACTAATGAGACATATGGCAGAGAAGAAAAATGCATGGGATACATACAAATTAATGGGTGACATGGAAGCCTATGATAGATATACGTTGGTCTGTAACCAAGTCACAAAGGCAAAGGCAGATTATAAGAAATCCTTGGCAAAGGATGCAAAGAAAAACAGAAAAGAGTTCTTTACCTATTTAAACTCAAGAAGGAAAGGGATGAATCAGATTGGTCCACTGGATGTTGATGGTTCAACAGTTGAGGATCCAGCTCAGGAGGCTAACAATCTAAATGAGTATTTTGCCTCTAAATTCACACATGAGGAGTTATTCAGGAAGGGGAATGTCGTAGGTGAAGTAAACATTGGCAGTGAGCTAGATAATAACTGAGAGGAAAGTGGAGGAGAAATTGTTGAGGATAAACATAAAAAAGGCACCCGGGGTGGATGGGATCTATCCAGTTATATTAAAGGAGGCAGCAAAGGAAGTAAGCAAACCCGTAGCCATAATTATGAGAGCTTCTTTGGACTCAGGGGAGGTACCCATGGACTGGAGATGTGCAAATGTAACCCCAATTCACAAAGGAGGATCAAAGGCTGACACAAGTAATTATAGACCTGTTTAACTTCGGTTCCAGGAAAATTAATGGAGGCACTGGTTAAAGAAGCACTGCAGGATCATCTGGACAAGAATTCAGTTATAGCTCAGACACAGCATGGTTTTGTTAAGGGCAGGTCTTGTCTGACCAATTTGATTGGATACTATGATGTAGTCACAAAAGAACTGGATGCAGGGAATAACTTTGATATTATATATTTGGATCTTAGAAAGGCTTTTGATACTGTTGCGCATGGAAGGCTGCTGCACAAATTGGAGAAGTGTGGCATTGGAGGCAAATTGCTGCTATGAATAAAGGGATGGTTGAGTGGCAGAAGACAGAGTGGTAATCAATGGACACTGCTCAACGTGGACTAATGTTATTAGCGGAGTTCCTCAGGGTTCAGTGTTGGGTCCATTGTTGTTTTCTGTATTTATAAATGATATTGATGATGGTGTATCAGGCTTAATGTCCAAGTTTGCAGACGATACCAAGGTTGGCAGGGTTGTTAAGGACACTACTGATACTATGCTGCTGCAACAGGATCTGGAAAGGTTGAGCAGATGGGCTGAGAGGTGGCAAATGAAGTTTAACATTGACAAATGTAAAGTACTACATATGGGAAACAGTAACCCCAGATCAACGTATCAACTCTGTGGTACTACGCTGACAGTGGTAGAGAATGAAAAGGACCTGGGGGGTAATTGTGCAGGCAGATATGAAGTTCTCTGAGCAGTGCAGACGAGCTGCAAGAGTAGCTCATGGTGTCTTGTCAATGATATACAGGAAGTTTTCTAGCAGGGACAGGGATGTGATTATTCCCTTGTATAAGGCATTGGTCAGGCCACACCTTGAGTACTGTATACAGGTCTGGAGGCCTCATTTCAAGAAGGATGTAGAGCTGCTGGAACGAGTACAGAGAAGGGCAACAAGATTAGTGAATGGAACAAAGGGTTGCTCTTACGAAGAAAGGCTTAAGTTTTACAAATTACAGAGCCTGGAGACTAGGCATCGGCGAGGTGATCTGATAGAGGTGTATAAGGCTTTGAATGGCTTGAGCATGCTCAATGCCGATGGGATTCTTCCTCTTGCTCAGAATAATCACCTGAGAGGGCATAAATTCAAATTGAGGAAGGACAGATGTCGGATAGATGTGCGGAAATTTGCCTTTAGCCAGCGGACAGTTGGTTTGTGGAATAGACTCCCATCGCTTGTTGTTGAAGTTGATAGCCTAAACAAATTTAAGGCTCAGCTGGACAGGTAATTTCGAACGAACGGAGGGGTGAAATGGGAGTAGTGGTTGTTTTTTTTTTTTTTTTTTTTTTGGCTGATGCTGAATAAGCTTGCTTTCTTGCATCATATGCCTCTACTAATGCTAATGCTACCTGCAGTCCAATCTAAACATTTCCCCCCATAACTTGAATTTATGTCCCCTAGTTCTAGCATCATTTATAATCTTGAAAATTTCGTCCTCATTCATTTTACTGATGCCTCTCAGAGCCTTAAACACCTCAATCAAATCTCCTCTAAGGTGTCTAGTTTCCAAACTCTGCAACCCACATATTCTAAGTCTTTCTTCATAAGGACGCCCTTTTGCCAATCTCACCAGGCGAGTTACCCGTCCTTGCACCCTTTCAAGAAGCTCGATGTCTTTCTTTAGGTGCAGTCTCCATACTTGAACACAGTATTCCAAGTGTGGTCTAACATAAGCCTTATATAATGGGATTATCACGTCCCTATCTCTACTTGCAAAAGTTCGACAGATCATCGATAGGACACCATGGGCCTTCCTTGCAACCTGTTTACAATGCTCAGAGAATTTCATGTCTGACCGTATCGTAATACCCAAGTCCCTTTCCTCCAGTACTGGGTTTAGTTGAACTCCACAGTGAATAAGTTATTTTGGGATTACTGTTTCCCAGGTGTAATACCTTACACTTTGTTGGATTAAAGCATAGCTGCCATTTTTCTGACCATTCCTGAAGTCTATCTAGGTCTCTCTGAAGAAGCTCAGCTTGACAGTGATCATTAACTACTATCAATTTAGACATGATGCCCTCTATCCCTTCATCAATGTCGTTTATGAAAATTAAAAACAACAGTGGTCCTAATACTGATCCTTGGGGAACCCCACTTCTTACATCAACCCAATCTGAGGAATAGCCATTTATCACAACCCTCTGCCTCCTGCCCTGAAGCGATCCTTCTATCCATCTAAGGATTTTCCCAGTGATTCCAACCTGTTCCAGCTTATAAAGCAACCGCTCATGTGGGACTGAGTCAAAAGCTTTGCTGAAATCTAAATAAACAATGTCGAAATTATTCCCTAAATCCAGCTCGTGAGTGAACCTTTCGAAATAGCGAACCAGATTTGTTAAACATGATTTTCCCTTTACAAAACCATGCTGAGTATCCTTGAGAATTTCAATTTGATCCAAACGATCCTGAATTCCACCCCTGATCATTGCCTCCATGATTTTCCCTACTACTGAAGTCAGACTGACAGGTCGATAATTTCCAACTTCACTTTTAGAGCCACCCTTATGTATGGGAGATACATTTGCACTTTTCCAATCCAAGGGAATTTCCCCAGAGTCTAGTGATGCTCGCATAATTAGCCTCAATGGTTCAATGCACTCGCTTGCCGCCTCCCTTAAGATTATAGGATATATTCCATCAACTCCAGGAGCCTTACTGGTCTGTAGGCTCCAAAGTTTTTTCATTAAATAATCTTGCAAAATTTCAATATCTTTAATTACGTATTTTTTAACTTCGCTCCCACAATTTCCCATTGCCACAAAAGGTTTTTCATTTGTAAATATCAATGCAAAATAACTGTTGAGTTCATCTGCAACGACAGCTGGTGTATTTAATACTATCCCCTTTCCCTTACGTAAAGGTCCGATCTGGTTTGTCCTGCTCTTCTTGGCATTTATATATGTGAAGAATTCTTTACCCCCCCCCCCTCTTTGCTAGTGATTTCTCATAAACTGCCTTTGCCTGTTGAACTTTTTCTGTGGCTCTATTACACATCACCTTGTAGCTGTTATAGGCTTCAGTACTTTTTATTGCTCTGTCATCAGCAAAACTATGGATAGGATTTCACGTCAATGGAAGAAGGTCATTAATATAAAAGAGGAAAAGAGTGGGGGAAAGAACTGAACCTTGGGGGACACCAGCATTAGTGGAGAAGTTCGAAGACAGAGCCATCTACCATCACCCTCAGTGAGCGATCAGAGGAAAACTGGATAACCAATTAGAAAAAACAGTTGGCAAACCATAAGATGGAAGCTTGTTTAGAAGACCTTTATGCCAAACATGATCGAAAGCCTTTGAGATGTCAAGAGCAACTGCTTGTGTTTCACTGAACTTTTCCATTAAATTTGTCCATAAATGGGTAACATAAGCTAGAATATCACACTGACACTGATGGAATCCATACTGGTGATCGTTGATTAGACGGAAGGTTTCTAAATAGTTTAAGAGTTGGTGGTTAATTGATTTTTCCATTACTTTGAAAAGAGTAGAAGTAATTGCAATGGGAAGATAATTGCATGGGAGGGATTTGTCACCCTTTTTAGGAACTGGCTGGATATGAGCAAATTTCCAAGCAGAAGGAAAAACAGCTTTGGAATAAGAAATTGAAAAAAGGTAGCAAAGAACAGGAGTAAGTTCAGGAGCACAGGTTTTGAGAACAAGTGGAGAAATAGGACCTGGAGTTTTCTTAGCATCAAGATTTGTCAAAATTCTTCTGACATCCTTTTGATGGAAGACCACAGGAGGTATTGAATGGAGCATGTTGGGAATGGTGGGAGGTGTAAGAGTTACAATCACCTTTCTTTCTGCTTTTTTCCAGCTGTTGAATATTCATTTCTAAATAAGAGTATGCTCAGGCATTGCTCTAAAATAAACAGCAGTTTCATTGTCAAAAGTAGTCAGAACTAAAGATTTTTCCAATAAATTAGGTAAGGCACTTCTAACCCATTTTTGTGCTAAACCTGTATCTGAGTCTGATGTTTCTCCATGAAGTGTTTTTGTATGCAATGTTGTTTCTTTCCTTCCACCTGCTTAGCCACCCATCTGTAGTCTTTAAAATCATTTACACTGAGTTCATTTGCAAATCCTTCACCTTTTCACATAAGGTATTTCTGCTGATAGGAACATTTTTTCATCTTGTATTTGTGAACCATCTCAGAAGCACTTCTTCCACAAGTTCATTCTTTCCACATCTTTTTTTTTTTTTTTTCCTGTTCAGATTATCATTCTCAATCATTCCTAATTCATGCGATATTCTATTTTTTAAAAGTTTAAACAAAAGGGGCTGCAAAACACTAATGCACCCTCTCTCTGACTACATTTAGATAAGGCATCACAAGCACTTAGAAGTTTGTCTTTTTCACTCAAACTTAAATGACTTTGGTTCTGTGATATTTCTATTCTAAGAAAAAAAACCATGATTCAAATCTGAAAGGATGTCAATTGCACACTAAACTCATGTCTATTCATAGAAAGCAGACAGTGTATACAGTACTGCACATGCACACCATGAAATAAATTTCATGATTTCGCTGTCACGATGGACAGTATAATTAAACATCAATAATTTGTCATACATAGTTGTAAAACTTTACAATATTGGGTTAGTTTGTTCTTTTCTTCAGCCTGATAGCAAAAACATTTTCTTGACAATTCACTTGCTTTTATTTACAGGTCCTCTCCTGCTTTTCCTGAAGGCTATGAAAAATGTGGAAAGATTAGAAGTTAAAAGGTACCGCTTTCATGTGAATTAGGCTGTAAACATTATTTGGAGTGGTCAGTGTCGTAAATAATCAACAAATTTCTGATTTGCACACAATTTTAGGTGTTCTGAAAGGCATATTTCTCCTAACTGAAATGAAAAATGATAACAATAAATGGCAGTAAGATATAATTTGATTATAATAAGCAGCTGATAACACTAACCAGCATTCACTGTATTAGGTTTATTAACAAATATGACTTACCAGAGAAAACTTAAAACATTGAACTGAGGCATGCAGCTTTAGTATATATATACATTTACTTCTAAAATATGACTATATTAAAGATATATAAAATACAAACAAACCTGTTCTCCTTTTACTTTAGAGACCTGTCTTCTATCATTTATGTCACACTTATTACCAAGGATCATTTTTTCTACATCTGCTGATGCATGCTGAAATGATTAAATAAATATTTAGAATAATGAAACTTCTCACACTTTTAATTAGCATAAGAGAAATGAACAAGCATATATTCACATTCACAGTACTAAAATAACATATCACACTACACAAGGATTCTCCCATCTCCCAAACATACATAACTTCTAGGGGTCCGCTTAATTTTTACAATGCTAAAGATTTTTTTCAGAATATTCAAAAATCAAAGAGCAAATAGTTGTTATATTGAGCTCCCCCCCCTTGTTTATTTTCAATTAATTCAGTGACATGTCCCAAAGACATACTGTTCCAATTCCTTCTGATGTGGAACATTAACACAGGTCTCAAGGTGTAAGATGACTCCACTAAAAGGAAAGGCTTATTGAGCTATATTTTGGGCACAAAATTAGCACAAGAAAAGACATGGGTTTCACATTTTATCTATATCATTTGTAACCTGACTCACAGAGCACAGCCAAAGGTTCACATAATCAATTCTCAACATTTGAAGGAAGGTTAGGGATGATGTTATTGATTGCTATTTTTCTTAAGGACAAGGGGGAAAAAAAAAAAAAAAAAATCCCAAACCTTTATACTATGTAATCTGATGTTCATTCAGATATGACATACCCTCAAAGTCCCAGAGCCTTCCACAATGGATGTCCACCTATGTCTTCAGGTCTGCATCTTATAACTGAAATTGATTTGAATACTCTTGTAAGAGACTTGAATTTAGCAAAGTTTCAAGAAGACTTTGGTTCATAATATAGATGACAGGAGTGTCCACTCCTGTCATCTATATTATGAATAAGATACACGACAAATCTAAAACCACTTAAAATTGATAGAAAATATTTTACAGGTTTTTATTCACCAACTGGAAGATGTGCTTGCTGTAATAGATGGCAGCATAATCACAACTGGACCACATGCTTCCAGTAATCCTGCATCCATATGATGAATTTCTCACGCCAACACATCCACATTTTTGAGCTGGCGCCTGAGCTGTGTGACCTTAGTTGAAGGTCTCCTACACCCACATTGTGCTCTTTGCATGGTTCAGGTACTGATGCCTTATGTTATTTGGTTTTTAGGAGCATTAGCAACTAAGGCCATATTGCTCTGGGGATATGCGGTGGTCATTCCCTGACCTTTCTGCATCCTCCGTATTTGGTGGTCACGGGGTTGAACCCCGGTCTAATCAAAAAGCGTGTGCTATGCACCTGGCTACGGAGGCACCTTGATGCCCTATGTTTCCACACTAAATGTAGAGGTTAACAGTTTATTTGGCAATGATTATACCAGATAATCCACTTTGTATAAATACCTTACAGGAACTGCATTTGTTCATGAATATTTTCCAGATGTCTTCCATTAATTAAAGATTCAAATGATTGATATTAATCTCTGAACATTCAACAAGTGCAACAATCATACTTATTTGGAAGTTCACAAGATTCAGCACTTCCACACTGGTAGTGAATTGATTTACATACTAGTCTGGATATGCAGCTTCTGAGCACTTTCTTACATACAAACACTGTGATTTCTGATTTGCATAATTTTGCATTTATGTTTGAACTCCCCCCCCCCACAGTCTTCGTAAAGTAGCTAGAGTATGCACACAGAGAGAGACCATTTTATTAGGTATACCTACTCTTTCTATGAAATAAAACACTTCAGTATGGTAAAAGCATGTGATGCTTTTACCATACCACAATTATAAAGCAGGTGAACAGATAATTTATAATAACGGGATAATTTATAAAAATATCACCTGTAGAAGTGTGCATGTTCATGGGCCGATTTGTACATTGTGTAGGCAAAAAATCCCAGAATAACTCACCAGAAAAACTACAGCTTCATATAAAGAGAACTTCAGAAATCCCTCCATTCCATCAACAGGAATCGAACCCAGACTTTTCCAAACAAGTGGGAGGCAGTGATATATTGTGGAGTCCAGGTTGCTACAGAGAAGGATGGTTTGGTTTTTTTTTTTAGGAGCATTAGCAATTAAGGCCATATTGCTCCAGGATATGCGGTGGTCATTTCCTGACCTTTCCGCATCCGCCGTATTTGGTGGCGACGGGCTCCAACCCCGGTCTAATCAAAAAGCATGTGCTATGCACTGCTGCTCCTTCCCACCTGGCTACGGAGGCGCCCCTGCTACAGAGAAGGATGCCATACATGTTAGGTAGGTCGGAAAACTGCACTGTTAGCTTGGGGGGATACACGGGCTAATAGGTTAACAGTAGCTGCTTGCAGAGGTGAAAGTGATTCTTGCACTCTTCTATTGGAATGAGCAGCAGCCTGGAAAACAAGTTGGACAGACATCTTGCGTAGTCAAGACCAGTTAATTTTCATAAAGTTGGACAAATGCTAACTTATTATGATTTTCTCTTGTAGAGGATCTGTGTCCTCATTTTGAGTTTAAAATCAATGGTGTGAATTTAAATCAAATAGGATACTATACGCTATTAAGAAGTATTTTTGGAAAATTAAATTTTAGAAATATTATATTTTACCTGAGATTTATTCAGGAATGTCTGCATCCAAGTAAAATGTAATTAGAAAAGTATAGAAATTAAATAAACCTAGTAAGAGGAAGCAGGAATAAAAGCAAGGTTTGATCCTAAATCCATGAATGGGGAAACAAATAGAAGTATAAAGGGAGATGAATTCCTGAAGTTTGATGGGGGCTTTTTGTTTATACCATCTTCAAAGGGGAGAGAACATGTTTCGAAGGCCATATTTATAGCCCAAGCACATTCCATTGCTGTATTTCAAAAGCATGGTGGGGGGGGATTTGAGTGGATGAAAGGAAAAGAAGTAGGAGAGAAGGAAAATTCCTGCCACTTGTATTACACTAACAGTTTGGGAATTTGAAAAATTTAGAGATTTAGAAAAGCTTAAAGGGGTTTTTTTTGGGGAGAGTGAGAGAGATGAAAGTTTCCACTTGGAAATCCTGGTGCGTGACCAACCGTCGCCATTGGTAGATGTCCTGGATGGGGGGCGGGGGATTGTTATGTTTTGTTATTAAATTTAAACTTATAGGATATTTGTTTTTAAGTCCCATTCCTCAGAAATTATTATTGGTATATGTATGTTTATTGATCTATTTGTTGATCTTATTGCTAGAGTCTCACTGGTTTCTAACTTAAATTGTGTCTTGTTTGTCTATTACTATGGTGTTTTCAAAGGATGTGTAAGTAGTGAGTCTCCAGTTCAGAACTAAATTTTTTCTGTCCAGTATAATTTTTCTTTATTTATTTCAGGCTACTTTTAAACTGCTTTTGTGCTTTTGGATTCTTATATGTAACGACGTTCTCATGCTGCCTATATATATGCAATCGCAGTCTGGTGTGCAAGGAATTGCATGAACTACGCTTTTTTGTTAGTTGAATTTTTAAGGTACGCCCATAGTTTCTTAGAGCTGCCGAGGTTTACTCCAGAATCTTTGAAAACTTTTTTAAAATGTTGTTTGTACGTTTTAATATATGGGAGGCGTATACATTGTTTATTTATCACTTCTCATTTTGGTTTTTCTTTATTATTTCTTTTGGCAGTATTTAAGCCACCGTTTATGAGCCATTTCTGGTAACTGCGGTTGGAGAATCTGTTATTAAATGATTCGATTTCCTGTTAGTGAGAATTCTCTCTTTAGATGAATAAATGAAAACATTGTTGAATTGAGCTATTAGAACCAATTTTTTTTTGTGAGAAAGGAGGCCGCAGCTGTCAAAGTGCAAATAATTTCCCTTATTTGTAAGTTTGTGATATATTTTAGTGTCGATTTTGGTGGCATCTCTTGTTAATGTTAAATTTAGGAAGTTTATGCTTGTTTTCTTAATTTTCAATTGTGAATTGTAGCCATTCATCTACATTATTAAACTCATGAAAGGTTGTATTTATGGTGTCGGGTTTGCCTATAAGCACACAATTATCTATGTACCTTCCATAAAATTTAAGGGATGGGGAAGAGTACTTGAAAATGATGAGGTTTTCTATTTCCAGGAGGTAAAATTTGTAGAAATGTCCGCTTATGGAACTGCCCATTGGTACCCTAAACACTTGGTAAAAAAACTCCTTCATGGGTTTAATAATTGGCAGATAACAGTATGTTTAGTAAGTTTGTTATATTAGAAATTTCTAATTTTGTGTTTTTTAGTGTGGGGTCATTGTGTAACATGTCCTGAGTAGCCTTCACTGCTTTTTGAGGGTGTACTTTTGTATAAAGTGATTTTTTATCATAGGAATATAATTTGTCATTGGGTTCTAATTTTATATTTTTGACTGACGAAAATAGGTGTTCAGTGTTTTTTATGCAATATTTGGAATAATTCATTAGAGGTTTTGGTAAGTCAACCACAAATTTTGCCAAGTTTGCTGATAATGTACTTTTGAAATTGAATATAGGCCTTAATGGTTTGTCAGGTATGTAACTCAATGACACCGAATATATAAGGTGAGCATGATGTTTGGGCTAAGAGGTCTTGTGCAAATTGCTTGCAATCTTTTCTTTGGAGTGTAATCTTTTTAGTTCTTTTACGAATTTTCATCTGATGGTGGGGTTAGGATTTTTTCCTAGTTTCTGGTATGTATTTGTATCTTGTAGGAGGTTTGCCGGTTTGTTGTCATTATCGGATTTGTTTATTAATGCTAATGAGTCACCTTTATCAGCCTTTTGAATGATGATGTTTTTATTTGTGGTTAATTTTTTGATGCACTGGAATTCCTCTTTTGAAAGGTTAGGAGTAAGATTTGCTTTTTTATTTGTTACATTATTTATTTGCTTAATTAGTTTTTTTCTATTGCTGTGACTATGTAAACCTGTTTGGACTTTTATTACCTTTTTATCCCTTTTATAAGGCAATGGTCAGGCCACACCTTGAGTACTGTATACAGGTCTGGAGGCCTCATTTTAAGAAGGATGTAGGGCTGTTGGAACGAGTACAGAGAAGGGCAACAAGATTAGTGAATGGAACAAAGGGTTGCTCTTACGAAGAAAGGCTTAAGTTTTGCAAATTACAGTGTCTGGAGATTAGGCACCTGTGAGGCGGTCTGATTGAGGTGTATAAAAGCCTTGAATGGTTTGAGCATGCTCAATGCGGATGGGATTCTTCCTCTTGCTCAGAATAATCGCCTGAGAGGGCATAAATTCAAATTGAGGAATGACGGTTGTAGGATAGATGTGTGGAAGTTTGCCTTTAGCCAGCGGGTGGTTGATTGCGGGAACAAATTTCCATCTGTCGTTGTAGAAGTTGATAGCTTAAATAGATTCAAGAAGAACTTGAAAAACATTTGGAGTGAGGGGATGGGTGAACTAAGGGTTTTTTTTTTTTTTTTGGCTGATGCTATATAAGCTTGCTTTCTTGCATCATGTGCCCCTGCTAATGCTAATTACATATAAGTAGTGCAAGTTGCAGCATATGGAGACTAGGCACCTATGAGGTGATCTGATCGAGGCGTATAAACCCTTAAATGGTTTCAGCCTGCTCAATGCTGACATGATTGTTGAAGATAAACACAAGAAAGGCACAAGGGTGGATGGAATAAATCCAGTTATATTAAATGAGGCGGCAAAGGAAGTAAGAAAACTTAGCCATAATTATGAGAGCTTCCCTGGACTCAGGGGAGGTACCCATGGACCGGAGATTTGTAAATGTGAACCCAATCCACAAAGGAGGATCAAAGGTAGACAGGTAATTACAGACCTGTTAGTTTAACTTCTGTTCCATGGAAATTAATGCAGGCACTGGTTAAAGAAGCATTGCAGGATCATCTAGACAAGACTTCAGTTATAGCTCGGACACAGCATGGGTTTGTTAAGGAGAAGTCTTGTCTGACTAATTTGATTGGATACTATGATATAGTCACAAATGAACTGGATGCAAAGAATAACTTTGATATCATATATTGGGATCTTAGAAAAGCCTTTGATACTGTTGCACATGGAAGACTGCTACACAAATTGGAGCAGTGTGGCATTGGAGGAAAATTGCTGCTATGGATAAAGGGATGGTTGAGTGGGAGAAGACAGAGTGGTAATCAATGGACACTGCCCTTCATGGACTAATGTTATTAGTGGAGTCCCTCAGGGTTCAGTGTTGGGTCCATTGTTGTTTTCTTTATTTATAAATGATACTGATGATGGTATATCAGGCTTAATGTCCAAGTTTGCAGACGATATGAAGGTGGGCAGAGTTGTTAATGACAGTACACTGCTGCAACAGGATCTAGAAAAGTTGAGCAGATGGGCTGAGAGGTGGCAAATGAAGTTTAACATTGACAAATGTAAAGTACTACATATGGGAAGCAGTAATCCCAGAATAACATATCAACTCTGTGGTACCACACTGATAGTGGTAGAGAATGAAAAGGACCTGGGGGTAATTGTGCAGGCAGATATCAAGTTTTCTGAGCAGTGCAGATGGTCTGCAAGAGTAGCTCATGGTGTCTTGTCAATGATATACAGGAATTTTTCTAGCAGGGATAAGGAGGTGATTATCCCCTTGGATAAGGCAATGGTCAGGCCACACCTTGACTGTATACAGGTCTGGAGGCCTCATTTAAAGAAGGATGTAGAGCTGCTGGAACGAGTACAGAGAAGGGCAACAAGATTAGTGAATGGAAGAAAGGGTTGCTCTTACGAAGAAAGGCTTAAGTTTTGCAAATTACAGTGTCTGGAGACTAGGCACCTGCTAGGTGATCTGATTGAGATGTATAAAGCCTTGAATGATTTGAGTATGCTCAATATTGATGGGATTCTTCCTCTTGCTCAGAATAATTGCCTGAGAGGGCATAAATTCAAATTGAGGAAAGACGGTTGTAGGATAGATGATGTACAGAAGTTTGCCTTTAGCCACCGGGTGGTTGATTGCTGTAACAAACTTCCATCTGTCATTGTAGAAGTTGATAGCTTAAATAGATTCAAGGTAGAACTTGACAAACATTTGGAGTGAGTGGATGGGTGAATAAGGGTTTTTTTTTTTTTTATGGCTGATGCTATATAAGCTTGCTTTCTTGCATCATGTGCCTTTGTTAATGCTGCCAATGATACTTTTACACTTGCTCAGATTAAGAACCTGTGTGGGGCATACATTTAAATTGAGGAAAGAGTTGTAGAATAGATGTGCGGAAGTTTATCTTTAGCCAGGGGGTAGTTGATTGCTGGAACAGACTTCCATCTGTTGTTGTGGAAGTTGATAGCTTAAATAAATTTAAGATGAACTAGACAAACATTTACAGTGATGGATGGGTGAAATGGAAAGGTTTTTTTTGGCTGATTGATGCTATATAAGCTTGGTTTCTTGTATCACATGCCTCAACTAATGCTAATACTGATGCTAATATTCATTGTATGAGGTCTTTTTTGATCTCAATAAGGTCTCAATTACACTGTAATTGAGGCCTTTATGGAGGAGACTGTGTTCGTCTTTTGTTAAGTTATAGTTGGAAAGGTTGGTAAGGAATTCACCATTCGCAGAATCTGTTTGGTGCATACCCACAGATTGTGGTCTCTGTGAAACGGGAGATCCATTTTTTCTTGTGTCTTTCTGTAAGTATTTCAGTATGAAATTTGATTCTATCCTGTAGGTGGAGGAAGAAGGCATTCAATAGGTCCTCGTTCACAAGTGATTTCAGTCAGTTTTTGACTGTGTGAATATAGTGCAGAAGGTTTTTCTTTGTGTGGGTTCCTTGTTTTAGTGCACATGTTACTATGGATGGAAATTTTATGGAAGGCAAGAATATGATTGTCTGCTTATAGGCAAACCAGACACCATAAATACAACCTTTCATGAGTTTAATAATGTAGATGAATGGCTACAATTCACAATTGAAAATGAAAAAAACAACAGCATAAACTTCCTAAATTTAACATTAACAAGAGATGCCACCAAAATCAACACTAAAATATATCACAAACCTACAAATAAGGGAAATTATTTGCATTTTGACAGCTAAGGCCTCTTTTCTCACAAAAAACAATGCTTTCAGGTATTCATCTCCAAAGGATGATCGTGAACAGGAAATCGAATCACTTAAGGACAGGTTCTCCAACCACGGTTACCCAAAATGGCTCATAAATGGTGCCTTCAATACTGCAAAAAGAAACAGTAAAGAAAAACCAAAATGAGAAGTGATGAAAAAACAATCCAATGGATAGGCCTCCCATATGTTGGAATGTACCAACATTTGAAAAACAATTTTCAAAGATTGAAGTAAACAGCCTTCAGCAGCTCCAAGAAATTATGGGCATACCTTAAAAATTCAACAAACAACAAAAAAACAATACATTTTAAACAACAACAAAAAAAGTAATTTATACAATTCCTTGCACACCAGACTGCGATTGCATTTATATAGGCAGCATGAGAACATCGTTACATACGAGAATCCAAAAGCACAAAAGCAGTTTAAAAGTAGCCTGAAATAATAAATAGACTGGACAGAAAAAATTAGTTTTGAACTGGTAACTCATCACTTAGATCCTTTGAAAACACCATAATAATACACAAAATTTAAGTTAGAAACCAGTGAGACTCTAGCAATAAGATCAACAAACAGATCAATAAGCGTACATAGACCAATAATAATTTCTGAGGAATGGGACCTAAAACAAATATCCTATAAGTTCAAATTTAATAACAAAACATAACAACCCCCTCCGCCATCCAGGAGGGGATGGCGAAGGGGATTGTTATCTACTAACGGGGACGGCTGGTCATGAACCCAGATTTCCAAGTGGAAACTTTCATCTCCCCCCCAAAAACCCCCCACCTTTAAGCTGTTCTAAATCTCTGAAATTTTCAAATTCTCAAAGTGTTAGTGCAGGGTTACCCAAAATTTTTTAAGCGCGGACCAGAGTTTGCAGATTTTTTTTTTTTGTGGCTCACCTATATCTATAAATTAATGTATTTTCAATAATTATAATCGTATGGTCAGGAAATAATGACACTACCATTAGGTCATTTAACATACCAGTAATAATGCAATTAGGTATTTATTAACATCAGTAAATATAAATAAAAGATAGGTAATTCTTTTCTTTGTTTATTATAAAAAGTTTACATAAAATTGACATATTTTAGGAAAGGAAATTTTCTTATAGTTTTATGTAGGTATATTTTAAATAATTTGTTTGCAGACGGGTACCAGGCCGCACACTACACTTTGTGAAACCCTATGTTAGTATAATATGAGAGGGCAGGAATTTTCCTTCTATCTCTTTCTTTTGATCATTCAAACCCCTCCCACCACGCTCTTGAAATACAGCAATGGAATGTGCTCGGGCTACAAATATGGCCTTCGACACATGTTTGCTCCCCCTTTGAAGATGGTATAAACGAAAAGCCCCCCATCAAGCTTCAGGAATTCATCTCCCTTTATACTTCTATTTATTTCCCCATGCATGGATTTAGGATCAAAGCTTGCTTTTATTCCTTCGTCCTCTTACTAAGTTTATTTCATTTCAATACTGTTCTAATTACATCTTATCCGGATGCAGCCATTCTTGAATAAATATCAGGAAAGAGAATGTCCAACTTAAAATATAAAATTTCTAAAATTTAATATTCCAAAAATACTTCTTAATAGCCTACACTATCCTATTTGGTTCAAATTCATACCATTGATTTTAAATTCAAAATGAGAACACAGATCCTCTACAAGAGAAAATCACAATGTCAGAATTTGTCCTACTTTATGGAAATTAGCAGGTCTCAACTACACAAGTTGTCTGTCCAACGTCTAATAAAGTTGAGACTTTAGGATTTCCATAATTTTTTACACTATGTCCTGGAAAACAAGATGCTGGGGATTTCAGGGACTGCTGGGAGTCATAGCAGAACAATAAATAAATAGGCTGTGTTAGGGTAGCTAAGAATAACAACAGGTGCATGTATACTTGCGTGTACACCAGTGCTAGTTTAGTAAATAAATTTGATGAACTTGAGAAGTTGGTCAATACATCAAAGGCAGATATTTTTGGGATATCAGAGATGTGCAGTCACGCAGGAATATAAGGAATGCAGAATTAGATTTTGGGGAGTACAATGTGTATAGAAAAGATAGACAGGGTTGGCAGAGTTTTTAATGACACTAATGCAGTACAGTACTGCAACAGGATCTAGAAAAGTTGACCAGATGGTCTGCGAGGTGGTGACTAAAATTTAATATTGACAAATGTAAAGTACTGCATATGGGTAGCAGTAACCCCAGAATAATGTATCAACTGTATGGTACTATACTCAGGGTGGTAGAGAATGAAAGAGACCTGGGGGTAACTGCAGTCAGATATGAAGTTTTCTGATCAGTGCAGACATTCTGCAAGAATAGCTCATGGTGTCTTGTCAATGATATTCAGGAATTTTTATAGCAGGGATAAGGAGGTGATTATCCCCTTGTATAAAGCAATGGCCTTGAGTACGGTATGGAGGCTTCATTTTAGGAAGGATGTAGAGCTGCTGGAATGAGTACAGAGAAGGGCAACAAGATTAGTAAATGGAACAAAGGGTTGCTCTTATGAAGAAAGGCTTAGGTTTTGCAAATTACAGTGTCTGGAGACTAAGCACCGGTGAGGTGCTCTGATAGAGGTGTATAAAGCCTTGAATGGTTTGAGCATGCTCAATGCTGATGGGATTCTGCCTCTTGCTCAGAATAATCACCTGAGAGGGCATAAATTCAAATAGAGGAAAGACAGATGTAGGATAGATGTGCGGAAATTTGCCTTTAGCCAGCGGGTAGTTGGTTGGTGGAACAGACTTCCATCCCTTGTTGTGCAAGTTGATAGCCTAAATAAAGGCTCAGCTGGACAGGTATTTCGAATTAACGGAGGGGGTGAAGTGGAAGTTTTTTTTTCCGGCTGATGCTGCATAAGCTTGCTTTCTTGCATCATATGCCTCTACTAATGCTAATTGGTGAATGGAAAAAAGCTTACGAAGAAAGGCTTCTCAGCCCAACTCTCAAGTTCTGCAAATTGCAGTGTCTGGAGACTAGACACCTTTGAGGTGATCTGATTGAAGTGTATAAGGCCTTGAATGGTTTGAGCAAGCTCAATGCTAATGGGATTCTTTCTCTTGCCCAGATTAACCACGTGAAAGGACAAATTCAAATTGAGGAAAGACAGTTGCAGAACAGCTGTGTGGGATTGGCCTTTAGCCAGTGGGCGGTTGATTGCTGGAACAAACTTCCATCTGTCAATGTAGAATTTGACAGCTTAAATAAATTCAAGGCAGAACTAGACAAACATCTGGTGTGAATGGATGGGTGAAGTTGGATTTTTTTTTTTGGCTGATGCTGTATAAACTTGCTTTCTTGCATCATATGCCTCTACTAATGCTAATTTAGTACAAGAATGGGCAAGATGAAAGATTTAACTGAATACTGCACAGCAGTTTGTGTCAGATACACCAGTACGAGTATTGTGGAACCTGAACCCTGCTAGTGCTTTCGTTGTTGTTATTTGGTTTTTAGGAGCATTAGCAACTAAGGCGATATTGCTCCGGGATATGCGGTGGTCATTCCCTGACCCTTTCCGCATCTTCCATATTTGGTTAGTGCTTTTGTACATTGCTTCATCTCAAGGAATATTGAGATTTGTCTAATAACTGAATAACATCCAGCTAATGGTGATTCTGTGGTTCGGGCAAGTTTTATTAGAGAGACCAACAAGACATGCAGGGTATCAGAAAGGTTACAATCAATCAGTATTCCAAATGATGACTGAATCAGGTCCATTCCTGTTGGCAAAAAACTAGAAAGTACACAGAAGAAATTACAGTAGGTCCAAGAACAACGACACTAGAGAATTGGAAAAACATTGCCTGGTCTGACAAATCTTGATTCTTGTTGTTTAGTGGAAGAAACAGAAAATGGCAAAAACAGCACAAGTCTATGTACCCACCCTGCCACGTGTCAACAATGTAGGCTTGTAATTGTAGTGTAATGGTATGAGCAGTGTTTTCATGGTACACACTGAACCCTGTTGATAGCAGTAGAGCAGCGGTTCCCAACCTTTTTTGGCTCGCGAACCCCTTTCAACTTAAAATTTTTTTTAGTGAACTCCTTTCAACACAATATTTTTAAAGCGAACTACTAAGCATATATTCTCTGAAATTGTATAATATTTCTGAATTTTTATTACAAAATATTTCCAGTACTATGTTTTTATAAGCGACATAGCATAATAATAATAATTATTATTATTATATAATAACTGCTTTATACTTTATAAAGCAGTTGTTAATCAGTCCAAACTAATTTCGAACAGGCTAAGAGTAGAAACTTCCTTCTTGTCCAATGGTTGGTACCATTGGACAAGGTCTCTTGCTAAAACTATTGGCTGCAATTTTTGCCGATCTCTGTTTCCACTTCTGTCAAAATGGTTCTGTTGCCACATCAGCCAAAGATAAACCTGACCTGCTGGTATCCTAATTTTCTTCCAACTCATGTATTGATATCTTGGCAAATCACGTCAAACCATTCCCAGTACACTCTATTCAATGCCTCTTGTGGTCTTCCATCAAAAGGATGGAAGACTACAAGAAGGATTTTGACAAATCTTGATGCTAAGAAAGCTCCAGAACCTGATGGTATTTCTCCACTTGTTCTCAAAACTTGAGCTCCTGAACTTACTTCTCTTCTTTGCCGCTTTTTTCACTTCCTTATTCCAAAGGTGTTTTTCCTTCTGCTTGGAAATTTGCTCATATCCAGCCAGTTCCTAAAAAGGGTGACAAATCCCTCTCATCCAATTATCGTCCCACTGCAATTACTACTACTCTTTCTAAAGTAATGGAGAAATCAATTAACCACCAACTCTTAAAACTATTTAGAACCATTACGTCTGATCAATGATCACCAGTATAGATTCCGTCAGTGTCGATCCACTGGTGATATTCTGGCTTATGTTACCTATCTATAGAAAAATTCAATGGAAAAGTTTGGTGAAACACAAGCAGTTGCTCTTGACATCTCCAAAGCTTTTGTTCATGTTTGGCATAAACGTCTTCTAAATAAGCTTCCATCCTATGGTTTGCCAGCTGTTTTTTGTAATTGAGTATCCAGATTTCTCTGACCGCTCACTGTGGGTGATGATAGACTGCTCTCTGTCTTCTAACTTCTCCACTAATGCTGATGTTCCCCAAAGTTCAGTTCTTTCTCCCATTGTTTTCCTCTTGTATATTAATGACCTTCTTCCATTGACCGGAAATCCTATCCATAGTTTTTCTGACGATAGCACATTGCATTCCACGTTCCAGTTTGAGAAACCTTGCCCTTCTCAAACAGCTTGAACTTCTCGAATATCCACTAGCATTTCCTTAAATGCTGATCTCCAGGTAATTCTCCAATGGGGCAAAGTTAACTTAATTTCAATCCTTCTAAAGCTCAGTCCTGTCTTATATCTCGCAAAAAGGATTCTTCTGCTCCTATGTTTATCTTCAATGACGTTCCGATTTCTAGGCAATATCTTGGAAATTACCCTGACTTCTAACCTCTCTTAGCATAAAGCACATTATAAATATTGCTTCCTCTGCCTCTAAAAAACTTGGTTTTCTCTTGGCATTACTTTTCTTCCAAACTGTTGTTGACTCTGTAGAAATCGCAAATCCGGCCTACCACAGAATATTGTTCCTGCATCTGGGACAGTGCCCCCAAAACCTCTCTCAGGCTTGTAGATTCCATTCAAAAGAGGGCAGTTAGGTTAATTAATGTCTCATCTCTAACAAAAAAAAAAAAAAAAAAGATATTTGGATAACCTGTAAATTATTACATCTACCCATATATTTATTGTCTCTGAAATTGACTAACTTAGCCACGGAATGAAAAAAGCCCGTTAAAATTCCTCGCGTCATCAACGGGATTCAATCCCATGTCTTTGACACCCGGTGTGGGGAGGACAGTGACGATACCACCGTGCTACCGCTCAACAGTCTCATGTCTAACAACCTCTCCATTCTCTGTTTCATAGGCCTTTCTATATATACTTCCACGGGCACTGTTCTTCTGAATTGGCTTCTATAATTCCCGCTCTCTCTTTCAAAGCAATCCGAACACCTGCCGCCAACATCCATTTACTGTCCAACTTCAAACTCACAGAACCAGCTTTTTTGTCTTCCTCATTTATTCATTCAACTGCCGTTTTCTGGAACAACCTTCCTCATACGTATTTCCTGAAAATTACAATCAACAGAAGTTCAAGCCTAATGTCAACAGGCATCTTCTTTCAACGTTAAACCTATGCATGATACTAAGTACTATAGGTTCTAAAAAAAAAAAAAAAGTACCTGTACATAACAATGGTCCTTGAAAATCAAAACAAAATTAGTATGGTAAACATTTATTTCACATTACTTTTTATTTATTTGATTTTATTTTGTTTATTATTAGTTATATTTTGTAGTTTACAGCAATTTACCTATGTAAATCTATACAGATGCCATTATAGAATTTTTAGTGCGAACCCCCGGAACACTTTCACAACCCCTGGGGTTCGCGAACCACCATTTGGGAACCACTGCAGTAGATCAACATTTGGAAATTGTTTCCAACCAGGTGCATCCCCTCATGGCTTCAGCATATTCATCTGCAAATGATTTTTTTTTTAACAGATGATGCACCATGTCACAAGGGCAGAATTGTACAGAACTAGTTCCAAAAATATCAAAGTGAATTGAGCTTACTGTGGAAGCCTCTCCCAGTTACCAGTTCACAATCCAACTGAGTACCTATGGGACGAGGCAGAATGAGCATTAGAGAGTACAGATCCACAACCACAGGAAGTACAGGCAACAACTATATAACACAACATTGTTTTGCTCTAACATAATTGATTAACTGCAGCAATCCTCGCACAACATGGTACTTATATAATATGGTTTTGCTCTAACATGGTTAGAGAATTGCAGCAAACCTAGCAAAACAGTATTTTTGAGCTTTTGTGCGGGGAAGCCCTGCTATTATGTTGAATGTAATTTTTCAACATTTCCATTCTTTTTATGAATCCCCGCTGTTGACTCGATAGTCGTTATTAAAAAAAAAAAAAAAAAAAAAAATAGGAAATTCTGTTGGGAAATCCCAGTGTTTGGTTCTGAGCTATTGAACTTGTGTTTGAGACCATAAAAATTTGTGACTTTGAAGCATGCAGTTCGTGACTTTTAAGGTTTTCGTAAAGTTATTTTGGTTTTTATTTGATTGTTCATAAATTTTTCCGGGTATGTATTTCTAAACTTTGTTCTCAAGAACTGTATTGGAATAACTTCCTTGTTGTGAATTAAATTCAAGCCCTAAATTATGCCTAAGGAAAGTAAAAAAGCCCTGCTCAAAAGAAACTATTTCTCTAGAAACAAAGATACAAATTTTGGAACGTCTTAAAAAAGGGGAAAGATATCATACATTTTAAAAAGTTTAAATTAAATGAAGCAACAATCCGGACCATAAAGAAAAATGAACAGAAATTAGAACTGTTGTTGCTGTAGGATCTTTCCGCAAATATGACAGCTCATTCCTGAGCACTAATAATTAAGAAAATGGAAAAAGCACTCAGTATTTGGATATTACTAATTTTAATAAAAATGAAGTTTGTGATAGTTATACAGGGTCATTATAAAGTCCTTTTGCAGTTTTAAATTTTTATAACTTCCATTCTATACATGATAAAATCAATCTATAAAAAGGATAAGTAAAAGAATTTATTACAGTTTAACATACTTTTATTCTAGGGATTATTAATTCTCAACGTGTCTTGCAATAAAGGGTTGTTCTATAGATGCCACACTTTCCTTACTTACACTTAGCCTTTCAGATTATGGTTTATCATTGATGGAACCTGTTTCTTTAAACTTTTTCATCCAGTTAGTTATGGAATTCCTGTGTGATGCATCTTGTTGTAATAGGTTCTAAATCTTTTTTGTACTGTGATTACAGACTTTAACTTGGCCAACCACAGCGCACAATTTACTTTCTCTTCTATTGAAGCCATTTGGATCAAGCCTAATTCTGCAAAATAATAATAATAATAAAATTTTTGCTAAACTACAATAAAATAAATTAATCACTCTTAGTACATACTAAACTTCTCCAAATTACATTTCCAAAGTTTTTTACAGATTGATTTTATCATGTATAGAACGGAAGTTATGAAAATTTAAAACTGCACAAGGACTTTATAATGACCCTGTGTATATATATATATATATATAAATATATCTTATGTAGAAAGTGTGAAGAAGATTTTTGTTTAAACCTATTGAATCTACGGTATACATCAGAAGTGAACTCGATTAAATGGATAAGGAATGTAGCGATATATGGTAGGATGAAGCGACCAAGTAAGATATGAAAAAGAGAGAGACAGATAGTTGGCAAGAAATTAAAAATAAAAATAAGAATACATTGCAATATTTTTCACAATTTCAGTGTCTTCATCATATGCCATCCACCAAAATTGAGAAAGACGGCAATGTTCTTGCTTCTGTTTCCGACATGTTCTGTATGCGTTCATCACCACATATTGCATTTCAATTTATACAGACACCATACCATAATATTTTTTTCCCCCCCCACACCATTTTCTAACGCTAGTGGTTCCTAGCGTACCTACACATAAATATACTGGCACACTGCCATCCTGATAATTTGGTCAGTTTCAGTTTTACAAGGTAAAGGTAAGTGCCTTTCTTCTTGCCTATTCCTACTTCCGATATCATTACTTTAGTTTTTTTCAATTCTTTCTTTTTACTTGCTTCTGTAAGGTCATCGATGATCTGTATGCTCTACGTAATATAATTACATTTATTGGTACAATTTATTAGACCTTATTCTTGCTGCAAAATTTCAAAATTTTGTTCTCAACACGTGTCTACAGCACACGTGTACCATAGCATACAGAACATGTTGGAAACAGAAGCAAGAACACTGCTGTCTTACTCATAATTTCGGTGGATGGCCTGTGATGAAGACACTGCAATGTAATCTTATTTTGGTCGCCTTTTCATTTCTTATTTTTAATTTCTTGCCAACTATCTCTCTCTTTTTCATATCTTACCTGGTCGCTTCATCCTACCATATATCACTACATTCCTTCTCCATTTAATTGAGTTCACTTCTGATGTATACCGTAGATTCAATAGGTTTAAACAAAAATCTTCTTCTTCACACTTTCTGCATATGATATATTTATATATATATATAGACATTATGGGTGTAGGGTACGTTTTGCTAATGCAGTGTCCCTGATACATAATCAATGTTATCTTCTTTTTTATACTGTTACACTCCACCCTCCATGATTACTTAGCTTCTTAATACTATTATTCTTTTATTATACACACACACACACACACACACACACACACACACACACACACACACACACACACACACACACACACACACACACACACGTACTACCATTAAATATTGACAAAAGTTAAATTATAATAAAGTAAATAAATAAATAATTGAGCATTCATTAGAGGCAGCGACTCACAATTCCTCCATATGAAGCCGAAATATATTTTAAATTAAATAAAATAAAACATAAGCCAGTAGTATGGCAAAAACTAACATAAAAAAATAACCAAATAAACGAACAAACAGAAAAGAAGAATAAAAGTTAGACATAAATAATAGCCCAGAAACCCCTATATAATTTCGAACTTTAAATCCAATTAACATAACGTATATAAAATTTAGAATAATGCCAATTATATATTAATTTAGCGGTACCCCCCCCCCCCCGAGAGGTACCAGTTCCAAAAGACGTGAAATATCACCAAAAAAGGGGTTAAAGGAACTAACCCCCTTTTACCTTTAACCCCCTTTTTTGGTGATATTTCATGTCTTTTGGAAATGGTACCTCTCAGGGAGGGGGGGGGGGGTAAAGCTAATTTAATATATAATTGGCATTATTCTAAATTTTATATACGTCATGTTAATTGGATTTAAAGTTCGAAATTATATAGGGGTTTCTGGGCTATTATTTATGTCTAACTTTTATTCTACTTTTCTGTTCGTTCGTTTATCTGGTTATTTTTATGTTAATTTTCGCTCTACAGTTTTTGCCATACTACTGGCTTATGTTTTATTTTATTTAATTTAAAATATATTTTGGCTTCATATGGAGGAATTGCAAGTCGCTGCCTCTAATGAATGCTCAATTATTTATTTATTTACTTTATTATAATTTAACTCTTGTCAATATTTAATGGTAGTATATATTTCGGCTTCGTATGGAGGAATTGCATGTTGCTGCCTCTAATGAATGCTTAATTATCTATTTATTTAATTTATTATAATTTAGCTTTTGTCAATATTTAATATAATTCAATGGTAGTATGGGTTGATATGCTAATTTAGCAGCACCTGTGCCGCCATCTATTTTCCTTTCTTCTATATAAGCTGATTCAGCTTACAGTATGTCAGTGGTGTGGCTCTGCTTTAGAGTGCTGTCTGTTCTATAATTTATTTTTCGCTGCATAAAGACCACCGCCGTGCAAATCCTTTGCATTGGAGGATTGATCGGAGGAGGAAGGGTGATTTGGTACTTCAATCTTTTCACCACTGCGACGATTTGTATAGCGATTGAAATGCAGCGATTCCATGACCATTATTGGCCTCGTGGTCCTCTGTCGATATGGGGCATGATGGTCAGTCTATTTTATTTTATTTTATTCTGAATTTGTCATCTTTTAGTAGTTCCTTTACCCCCCTTTTTTGGTGATATTTCACGTCTTTTGGAACTGGTACCTCTTGGGGGTACCGCTAAATTAATATATAATTGGCATTATTCTAAATTTTATATACGTCATGTTAATTGGATTTAAAGTTCGAAATTATATAGGGGTTTCTGGGCTATTATTTATGTCTAACTTTTATTCTTCTTTTCTGTTCGTTCGTTTATTTGGTTATTTTTATGTTAATTTTCGCTCTACAGTTTTTGCCATACTACTGGCTTATGTTTTATTTTATTTAATTAAAAACACACACACACACACACACACACACACACACACACACACACACACACACACACACACACACACACACACACACACACACACACACACACACACACACACACGTAGCCCATGATTTACGTCGGGTTAGGTTCCTGGGGGACAGGTGCAAATGGAACCCTTTATATAATGGAGTCAATTGGAAATCACAGGGTTAGGTTCCGGCCACCAAAAATTTTATCTACCACTTTGCATCGATTGTTTTATTTTATTAGCATTCTTCATAGTTGTAGTAATAGTCGATGGAGGCATATTCATAGCCCTACACACATTAGGGTGGCTTTCATCAGATTCTATCCTCCGATTATTGCACTAGAATTAAATTAACTACTTTTACCAGACATGGGGTGTCTTTATTCTCTTAAATTAAAAACTTTATAACACGATTGAAAAAAAAAAAAACTGCACACGGCTATCACTATTATTATTATTTAATTTATTAAAGCACAATTAAAAAAAATTTTAGCCTAATAAATTTCCAACACGTGTAAATATCGTAAACAACAACTAACCGAATGCTTCACCGCATGGACCTTTACTACCTGCATCCATGAGTGGTTACTTTGAGGGCGGGAATCTTTCTCATCTCTGATATGAATGTGCTAATTGCTGATTGGCTCAGATTGTCCTAAATCACGTGAACAGTGCATGATACATAGCACAGTATGCGATAAATTGTGTCTGATGATTTTAAACTTTCAATTTATAAAAAAATTTCAAAAAAAAAAAAAAATAAATAAATAAATAAATAAAATAAAAATGGCATTGTGGTTAGTAATCGGTGCTATTGCAAATCAGACCAGCACAAAACGAGGGCCACCTGTATATATAAAAGAGGCATATTTTTGTTAGCTTTTGGAATGTAACCCCCCCCCCCCTTTACTGATTCTTGGTCCCATATAACACGGTTTCACACTACATGAGATTTTATAGGAACCTAACTACCGTGTTATACAAGGTTTACCTGTATTTGAGTCAACATGGACCACCATCCCTGTAGCATGCTTTTGACATCTAGTTGAGTCCATCTCACAAATCTTAGCTGTTCTTAGGGTTAAAGATGGAGTATGCTGAAGTTTTCTTCCTTTTTATCTACCACTTTGCATCGATTGTTTTATTTTATTAGCATCATCATTTCATGGAATTCATGAAATGATGACACTAACTTTGAAACACAAATCAATGTGTATGAATCATTTAGCTGTACTCTACTATCTAAACTGTGCATGTGGTTTTAAGTATCCCTTGGCATTCATCACAACACAAGCAGTAGCATATCCAGCACTTGTCTACAAAACAGAAGGTTGTACATTACTTATAAAACTGAAATGTATTATACTACTTACAAAACATTGGTGTGGCTGCATTAATGTGTGTGTGGGTAAACACCAACTCTGATGCACAAGTTTCAATCTATGCAGGAATGCTGTGCATTCACCACATGAATATACATATATGGAGCATTTAGTACTTAATTTTATTTGGTGATTTTAATGTTCACAACTCTAGCCAGTAAAGATGCTTAAACTTTTGCCATCCTACAGTTCCAGACAATCCTTACCATCTATCTAACACTTTGCTCTTATACTTACTAACAATCCTTCAAAAGTACACAGTAATTTACACAGTAAAGAGCAGAAGCCTGAAGTGTGGAACAGGTGTATGTATACTTGCGTGTACACCAATGCTAGGAGTTTGGTAAATAAATTTGATGAATTTGAGGTACTGCTCAAAGCATCAAAGGCGGATATTGTTGAAATATCAGAGACGGTGTCACACAGATATAAGGAATGCAGAACTGGAATTTGGGGGAGTACAACGTCTACAGAAAGGATAGACATGATAGGAAGGGAGGAGGGGTTATTCTATTAGTTAAGAAACACAAAATCCAAGGAAGTGAAGCCAGTCGACATCGCTGGACAGTGCAGTGTCAAATCACTTTGGTGTGACATAAGCATTGGGAGATCAAAATTGAGAGTAGGAGTGTGCTATAGGCCTAATGACTCTGATGAGTATAATAAGAAACTGTACAGGGAAATAGAGTGGCCCAGTAAATCAGAGAGTATTATAATGGGGGATTTTAATTTCCCAGATATTGACTGGAATTTGTGGGTTGGTCACTCACACACTAGCAAGGCTTTTGTGGATTTATTGGATGATTGTTTTCTACATCAGCATGTTCGGGAGGCAACTAGAGGGAGTAATACTCTTGATTTGATTATCAGTAGTGATTCTTCATGCATTAAGAATCTGCAGATAATGGAACCACTAGGTGGCAGTGATCACAGTGTGCTGAAGTGGGATTTACTCAAAGAGGTAACTACCATCAGGGGTAAAGGGAAGGGTTATTGCTTTCGTAAAGGGACCAACTGATAATGTTACCAACAGCAAATTCAAAATGGGAAGCATTCAAACAACTTATCTTGGAAGCTACTAGGCTTTACATACCAACTAAGAAATATTGTTCAAGGTTTAGGCCTAAATGGATGTCAGTTGAACTAATGAGACATATGGCAGAGAAGAAAAATGCATGGGATACATATAAATTAACATGTGACACAGAAGCCTATGATAGATACAAGTTGATCTGTAACCAAGTTACAAAGGAGGTTAGGCAGGCGAAGGCAGATTATGAGAAATCTTTGGCAAGGGATGCAAAGAAAAACAGCAAAGAGTTCTTTACTTATGTAAACTCTAGAAGGAAGAGGATGAATCAGATTAGTTCACTTGATATCGATGAGTCAACTGTTGATGATCCTGCTCAGGTAGCTAACAAACTAAATGAATATTTTGCATCGATATTCACACATGAGGAGTTATTCAGTGAGGGGAATGCCACAGGTGTATTCAACTCTGGCAGTAAGCTAGAGAATCTTGTAATAACTGAGAGTAAAGTGGAGGAGAAATTGTTGAAGATAAACACAAGAAAGGCACCTGGGGTGAATGGGATCTATCCAGTTATATTAAAGGAGGCAGCAACCTTAGCCATAATTATGAGAGCTTCCTTGGACTCAGGGGAGGTACCTACAGACTGGAGATGTGAAAATGTGACCCTAATTCACAAAGGAGGATCAAAGGCTGACACAAGTAATTATAGACCTGTGAGTTCAACTTCTGTTCCAGGAAAATTAATGGAGGCACTGGTTAAAGAAGCACTGCAGGATCATCTAGACAAGACTTTAGTTATAGCTCGGACACAGCATGGTTTTGTTAAGGGGAAGTCTTGCCTAACCAATTTGATTGGATACTATGATGCAGTCACAAAAGAACTGGATGAATTGGATCTTAGAAAGGCTTTGATACTGTTGCACATGGAAGACTGCTGCAGAAATTGGAGCAGTGTGGCATTGGAGGCAAATTGCTGCTATGGATAAAGGGGTGGTTGAGGGGTAGAAGACAGAGTGGTAATCAATGGACACTGCTCATCGTGGACTAATGTTATTAGTGGAGTCTCTCAGGGTTCAGTGTTTGATGATGGTATATCAAGCTTAATGTCCAAGTTTGCAGACTATACAAAGGTTGGCAGGGTTGTCAAGGACACTACTGACACTATGCTGCTGCAACAGGATCTGGAAAGGTTGAGTAGATGGGCCGAGAGGTGGCAAATGAAGTTTAACATTGACAAATGTAAAGTACTACATATTGGAAACAACAACCCCAGAGCAACGTATCAACTGTGTGGTACTACACTGACAGTGGTAGAGAATGAAAAGGACCTGGGGGTAATTGTGCAGGCAGATATGAAGTTCTCTGAGCAGTGCAGACGGGCTGCAAGAGTAGCTCATGGTGTCTTGTTAATGATATACAGGAATTTTTCTAGCAGGGATAAGGAGGTGATTATTCCCTTGTATAAGGCAATGGTCAGGCCACACCTAGAGTACTGTATACAGGTCTGGAGGCTTCATTTCAAGAAGGATGTAGAGCTGTTGGAACGAGTACAGAGAAGGGCAACAAGATTAGTGAATGGAACAAAGGGGTACTCTTACGAAGAAAGGCTTAAGGTTTGCAAATTACAGTGTCTGGAGACTAGGCACCAGCGAGGCGATCTGATAGGGGTGTATGAAGCCTTGAATGGTTTGAGCATGCTCATTGCTGATGGGATTCTTGCTCGGAATAATCACCTGAGAGGGCATAAATTCAAATTGAGGAAAGACAGATGTAGGATAGATGTGCGGAAATTTGCCTTTAGCCAGCGGGTAGTTGGTTGAACAGACTTCCATTCCTTGTAGTGGAAGTTGATAGCCTAAATAAATTTAAGGCTCAGCTGGACAGGTATTTCAAACGAACGGAGGGGTGAAGTGGAAGTGTTTTTTTTTTTTTTTTTATTTTGGCTGATGCTGCATAAGCTTGTTTTCTTTCATCATATGCTTCTACTAATGCTAATGCTCCCTGTCCTTCAGTGTTTCTCAACTGGTGCTCCATTGATGCTCATCACATAATTTATTTTAAGTAACATGTTTACTTAAAATAAATATAGGTGAAGACAACTACCCAGATGTCTGTATAAATGAGTGAGTCTTACTTAGTTCATTTTCTGGACTGTTGAAAAAAAAAAAAAAAAATGCAAGCACATGCACGCACACACATTCTTGTGTTCCTCCTAAATTAGGAAACGCATTGTTGTGCACCACACTCTACTAATGGTTGAGAAACGCTGCTGCTCTGGGCAAACTAAATTGGCAATGGTCTCTTCTCCAATAGAGACTCTCTCTTAAAAGGCATTACAATATGAAGACAATTTCTATTGCTGTTTTCAATCTCTTGATTCTAGTATTTGCTCAGAATACACTGCGTGAAATTAACCTAGTATAAATGAAATTCATAATTCCTCTGTGCAGTCTGAACTTTCATCCTTAATCAAAATAATGGTTTTCCACAAAGTGTGCTAAGCTGTCCAGGATAAGGATAAAGAAGTACAAGTATGTCAACCATAGCCTACATCTAAATCTGAGCTTCATTTGATGCTATTCTAAAGCTCACAACAGTTTAGCTTCAGAGTAGGCATCAAACAGACTCCAAAAGTGAAATGTACTAGAGATAGCTTTGATGTCTAGAGTAAGTGGGATAAAGTTTCAGAAGAAAGAAGGTAATTGTTGACACTGGACTTAATTTATACATTTCTCATATTGCTTGGCAAGAAGATAAATCTAAAATCACATCCAATATTTGTAAGGTGCAATGTGTAGGTGTAGTAGTGCATTATATAAAGTAAACAAATTATGTTCATTCATTAGTTTCCCTGCACTAACCTACAATTATTGCTATTTTAAAATCACAAGATTATGTTCAAAGTTATTCCACTATGTTATTCCAAGTTCATTATGTTATTTCAAGATCTTTTGTAAAATTCAGGAACTTAGTAATGAAACAATTACTGCTATTATATAAAAATATTTTGGCATTACCTCTTCAATATTTCTAATCCAATTCTTTATGTTTTCAAATGACTTCTCATGTGTTACGTCATATACTAACATAATTCCCTGTTAAAAAAAAAAAAAAAAAAAAAAAGAAATGTATAAATATATAATCATTAATTCATTTTTATATACAGAATTGTTACGTTTTTTATTTTTTTCAAAATCTGTTTGCTATTGTAAAATAAGCTAACCAGTATAATAATTGTGTGTTCACTATGCCAAGAGAACAGAAAAGATGGGGGACACAGAGCAAAATTTGATTTATCTTTTGGTTCTCCCGTATTCATTTTATTAGTCTAGAGTAATTAATTTCACAGATAGAGATATCCTATATTGATAACTGCAATCAAAAGTTATAGTTAGTTCATCCAAAATTTTAAGAGCTGAACAGTAGTGTATTTGCATATACAATACACAAGAATTTGTTTATGATGTAACCTCTTTCTGTAAATAGCTATGAATAAAGTGGGTTTGCTACTTATTTAACCTTGAGATAGATGCTAATTAGAATCAACCTCAAAGCCACTCATAGCAAAGTGAATGCACTCTGCCACAAGTTTCTTTGGTATTGCATTATTCTAAAAGGCATTTCTCCAAAGGAGCAGTATATTGCTTTTTATATAAATATATGCCACTACCCAGACCCAGGTTTTGATCCTTTTTGGGATCTCCCCACTGAGTTGTTCAGGTCTACACAGTGCTTATTTGTCCACCAAGATCCCACAAAAAGAAAATGGAAAAAAAAAAAAAAAAAGAAAAAAAAGAGACAAACCTAGGTCTGGGTAGTGGACTCCATAATAGGATGGATGTGGATCCCTTTATCACAACTGACACTGGGGACTGCCATAAAAATATGGAGTGCTTTGGGCTACAGGTGAAGACTAAATCAATCAATTATCTCAACATTATCATAGGGCTCAAGCTTGCTATGTTTATTACAGTAATGTTTAGCATGTGTAGGATGAACAAAATTAGCAGTGCTGAGAGCCTCCTCATGCTCACAAATGTGGTCTTCGAGTCTCCTCCTAGACTTGCCAATGTAACACATCCCACAAACCAGAACCTTACATAAAAAACAAAATAACTTTGCATAAGCAAAAGTAATAGGAGTTTTAACATTGGTAATAAAAGACTGCAACTTCCTGCCAATGAGGTGAGCATACAACTCTCTAGAAGAAGTTAAATCCTGAATAACTGAATTCTATAATACCATGACAAGTCAGTTGGAAACCCCCTGGGTAATGAGGGGGATGCAGGCAGTTGACAAGAAGTCACAGGAAGAGGGATGCTGCAATGCAATATCACAGGCCTGTAGCTCAAGCCCATCGAATATCCACACCTCATTAAATCCATGCTTACTTTGGCAATCTCAGTCTCTGCATGGCACAGAACAGAATGTTACTATGCCTGATTAAACAGAATGTGAGCAATGCTCTGCAAGTCTCTAGTAGTGCATGGGCCACTCACAGGCTTCCTGAAAACAGAAGTTTCAGGATGTGACTCCAATTTGACCATACTATGGCCTGGGAACGAGGTTAGTTGGAAGTAAGGAATTCGTATTTTTTTTTTTTTTTTTTTGTTTAACAATCCGTACAACCTTTGCTAAAAGAATAATTTTAAGATGCTAAATTAATCCTGCAGTTTTGGCCCCATACCTGAGAGGTGTAACTCTAAAATAACACGTCTGCTTTAACTGTTCACCAAAGAAAAAAAAAATATGATTTTCTGTACCTTCCTAATTACAGACAAATTTTAACTAGGTGTGGTTTTTGACCTTTTATTCAAGCTTTTCCCAGAGTTAGAGCATGAATGCATCCAGCAGTTGCAGCCCACCACTCAGTTCTACTTTTAAATGATAGTAACATTAGTGTGAGAAACTGACTGCTATTGATGCTAAGAAGCTTAGAACTGTGTTTTCAGTTCAAAGTATTTATAAAACTCTTCTACATGATCTAACAATTAACTGTTAGATCACATGTGAGAATTTTACAAGTTTATGTAAAGCATGTATTTTTGAATAATAAACACAAAGAAAACATTACTCAAGACAGAGTTAGCAATGTATGTGGTATTAAAATTTTGCATGGTCCATGATGCATCAAATTTGAAATACATTTTAAAAAATTTAAAAATGGAAATATGCATATTTCTTAATTTTTTTTAAAAAACTATTCACTTGACATGAACCTTTTCATTGTAATCTTTTGTATTAGTAGTGGCAAATTATGCAAGAAGGCAAGTTTATAAATCATTAGGAAAAAAAACCACTTCTCACATCATCTCCAGTAATTTGTCTAGTTCTAACTTGAATTTATTCAAACTAGCAAACTACACACTTCCACAACAACAAATAGAAGATTGTTTTCTGTATTACATTTCAGGCACATTAGCAAATAGTAATAATTCATGATTTATAATACAAAAAAAAATAATAAATAAGTAAAATTAAATTAAAAGCAAAAACTTCCATGTATGAACGAAGAACATTTTCATTTCTGCATTGGTTGTAGGAATGAGTGGGCATGAAACAATTGCCCATTCATTCCTACAACCAATGCATGGCAACACACAATATCCAGTGCTTCAGTTACAATATATAGTAGTGGTTTTCAACCTTTTTTTAATAACGGTAGGCCTAAGTAATTTATTTTATTTTGCAGCACCACTACTCAATTTTCTCAATATATATATATATATATAATATTAAAAAATATATGTTATATGATATTTATTACAATAATATAATTATAAAAATTACATTTCATAATACAAATTATATATATACAGTATATAATTTTATTCTTTATATAGAGGTACTAAGTAAACATCAATTATAGATCACTACAAAATTAAAAAAGATACTGTACACCTTTTTATAATGAAATAAAACATATAAATTAAAAAATAATAATAAGTTTAAGTAACTTAAATCCAAATTACATGTCACCCCTGGAACGTTATTGCGGCACCCGTTGAAAACCACTGATATATAGTATGTGGATAGCCTTGTGATATATATGAAAAAAAAAAAAAAAAAAAATAATAATAATAAAATAATAATAATAAATAAAATAATAATTTTTGGATTATCTATTTAGTCTAATTTTATTTAACTTTGTAAAGGGTTGATAAATCGTTCTAAAAGATCTAAATGTAAAATTTAATGAAAATCCGTCCACTGGGCATCAAGGTAATATGCAGATGGCAGTGGTGGTGAGAGTAGAATAATTGTCTGATGTCTGTTTGTCAAATTTTAAAGAAATTTGGAATGGCTTGACAAATCTCTTTTAAAGGCCCAAATATACAATTATTGGAAAACTCCATCCACTGGGAGTCGAGTTCTTATATGCAGGTGGACGAGCAAATGGGTCGGAAAACTGCCAGCTTGGGGGGGGATTCACAGACTAAATGGTTAAAAGTAGCCACAGGCAAGGATGATTCTTGCACTACTTCTACTAGAATGAGCAGCAGCCTAAAGGGCGGGACATTGGGGGTTTCAGGAACTGATGGCAGTCCTCGTGAAACAAATAAATACATGAGCTGTGTTAGGGTAACTAAGAATAAGAATAGGTGCATGTATACTTGCATGTACACCAATGCTAGAAGTATAGTAAATAAATTTGAAGTGGTCAAGACATCAAAAGGCAGATATTGTTGGGATATCAAAGAAAGCAGTGCAGAATTGGAACTTGGGGAGTACATTGTGTACAGAAAGGTTGTTGTTGTTGTTTTGGTTTTTAGGAGCATTAACAACTAAGGCCATATTGCTCTGGGATATGCAGTGATCATTCCCTGACCTTTCCGCATCTTCCGTATTTGGTGGTGACGGGCTCGAACCCTGGTCTAATCAAGAAGCATGTGATACGCACTACTGCTCCTTCTCACCTGGCTACGGAGGCGCTGTACAGAAAGGATAGACAGGATAGGAAGGGAGGAGGGGTTATGTGTTAATTAAGAAAAACAAAATCTAAGGAAGTGCATCCAGTTCACATATATGGACAGTGCAATGTTTAGTAAGTTTGGCATCACTGGGAAAGAAAAAGAAAAATATGAGTAGGAGCATGTTATAGGCCTAATGACTCTAATGAGTACAATGAACAATTGTACTCTGAGAAATAGAGTGGGCCAGTAAATCAGAATGTCTTATAATTGGGGATTTTAACTTCCCAGATATTGACTGGAACTTGTGGGTTGGTCACTTGCATACTAGCAAGACTTTTGTGGATTTATTGGATGATTGTTTTCTAAAGCAGCATGTTTTAGACACAACCAGAGAGGGTAATACTCTTGATCTGGTTATCAGCAGACATTATTCGTGTATTAAGAATTTGCAGATAAAAGAACCACTAGGTGGCAGCGATCACAGTGTACTGATGTGGGATTTACTTAAAGATATAATTACCATCAGGAGTAAAGGGAAGGGTTTTTGTTTCGGTTAAAGTGACTGCAGTGGTACCAACTGATGATGTTACCAACAGCAAATTCTAAGGGGGAAGCATTCAAGGAATTAACTGTGGAAGATACTAGGCTTTTCATACAAATTAAGAAATATTGTTCAAGGTTTAGGCCTAAATGGATGTCAGATGAACTAATGAGACTTGACAGAGAAGAAAAATACATGGGATGCATATAAATTATCAGGTGACACAGAAGCCTATGGCAGATATAAGCTAGTCTGTAATCAATTAAAAAGCAGATTAGGCAAGCAAAGGCAGATTATGAGAAATCTTTGGCAAAGGGTGCTAAGAAAAACAGCAAGGACTTCTTTACTTATATAAACTCTAAAAGGAAGGGGATGAATCAGATTGGACCACCTGATAACGATGGTTCAACTGTTGATAATCCTGCTCAAATAGCTGACAAACCGAATGAGTATTTTGCTTCTACATTTACACATGAGTTATTAAGGGAGGAAAATGCCAGAGGTTTATCAAACTGTAACAGGGTGTTTAATGATCTTGTAATAACTGAGAGCAAAGTGGAGGACAAATTGTTGAAGTTAAACATAAGAAAGGCACCTGGGGTGGATGGGATCTATCCCATTATATTAAAGGGCGTGGCAAACAAAGTAAACAAACCCTTAGCCTTAATTATGGGAGCATTCATGAACTCAGGGGAAGTCCCCACGTACTGGAGATGTGCAAATGTATTCCCAATTCACAAAGGGGAATCTAAAGGCTTGACATGAGTTAGTTTAACAGACCAGTTAGTTTAACTTCTGATCCAGGGGAAAATAATGGAGTCACTAGTTAAAGATGCACTGCAACTGGATGCAAAAAACAATTTTGATATCATATACTTGGATTTCAGGAAAGATTTTGACACTGTTGTGCATTACTGTACAAATTGGAGCAGTACTGCACAAATGTACAGTACTGTACTGTACAAATTGGAGCAGTATGGTATTAAGGTTACGTTGCAACAATAGATAAAAGGGTGGTTGAGTGGGAGAAGACAGAGTGGTAATCAATGGATGCTGCTCTTCGTGGACTAATGTTATTAGTGGAGTTCCCAGGTTTCCATGTTGGGCTCACTGTTGTTTTGTATACTTATCAACTATATTGATGAAGGTATATCAGGCTTAATGTCGAAGTTTGCAGATGATACAAAGGTTGGCAGGGATATTAATGGCAGTAATGGCAGTGTGCTACTAAACGGGATCTACAAAATTTGGGAAAATGGGCTGAGAAGTGGCAACTGAAGTTTAACATTGACAATATTGTTCTGGGGATATGTGGTGGTCATTCCCTGACCTTTCCGCATCTTCCGCATTTGGTGGTCACAGGCTCGAAAACCCTGGTCTAATCAAGAAGCATGTGCTACGCACTGCTGCTCCTGTCCACCTGGCTATGGAGGCACTCTTAACATTGACAAATGAAAAGTACTGCATATGGGTAGAAGTAATCCCAAAGAAATGTACCAACTGTGTGGTACTACACTTATGGTGGTAGAAAATGAAAAAGATCTGGAAGTAATTGTGCAGTCAAATACGAAGTTTTCTGAGCAATGCAGACAGGCTGCCAGAGCAGGTCATGAGGTACTGTCAATGATATACAGGAATTTTGCTATTAGGTAAAGGAGGTGATTATCCCTTTGTATAAGGCAATGGTCAGACCATGCCTTGAGTACTGTGTACAGGTCTGGAGGCCTCATTTTAGGAAGGATGTTGTTATGTTATTTGGTTTTTAGGAGCATTAGCCACTAAGGCCATATTGCTCCGTGAATATGCGGTGGTCATTCCTGACCTTTCCGCATCCTCCGTATTTGGTGGTGATGGGCTCGAACCCCGGTCTAATCAAGAAGCGTGTGCTACGCACTTTTTTGGGAAGGATGTTGAGCATGTACAGAGAAGTGCAACAAGATTGGTAAGGGAAAGAAGGGGTCCTCTTACCGAGAAAGGCTAAAGTTCAGCAAACTGCAGCGGCTGGAGACTAGGCAACTGTAAGGTGATCTGATTGAGGTGTATAAGGCCTTGAATGGGTTGACCATGCTGAATTCTGATGGGATTCTTCCTCTTGCTCAGATTACAAACCTGAGGGGCATAAATAAAATTTGCCTTTAACCCACGGGTGATTAATTGCCGGGACAAACTTCCATCTGTCATTGTGGAAGTTGATAGCTTAAATAAATTCAAAGAGGAACTGGACAAACTTTTAGAGGGAATGGATGTGTGAAATTGGTTTTTTTTTTTTTGGCTGATGCTACATAAGCCCATAACGCTTTCTTTCTTGCATCACATGCCTACATTACTACTACTACTACTACTATGCTACACAGTGAAGAAACAGGTGCATTATACATATACTGTAACATGCCTAAAAATGTGAAAAGTCAAAGATCACTTCTGATATTTCCCATAATTGCAAAAATGTTACTTATACTGTTATTTCTATTTTCTGCAAGAGGTGTTTTTAATTATTTATGACATATATTTTTAAATACTTGTAATTTTCAATAATTTAAGAGATTATCAATAAAAAGATTGCATCAATAATAATAATAATAATAATTGTCAGGGTAATCCCTAATAGAGGTGTGTGATCTTACATCCCTTTTGAGATATAAGATCACACAGGACTGTTTTACAAGGATTGAAATTAACTAAGTTATCTTTTCCCCATTGGAGATTTACCTGGAGATCAGCTTTCAAATCTATTGGTGGTGGATATTTGAGATGAAGCTGTTAGTTTAGGGGAAGGTTTCTAAAACTGGAAGGTGCAATGTAATGTGCTGTTATTAGCAAAAATATAAACATGGATTTCCAGTCAGCAGAAGGCCATAATGTACAAGAGGACAAGAGTGAGAGGAAGAAATGAACCTTGAGGATCATCAGCATTAGTGGAGAAGTTAGAAGACAGAGAGCCATCTACCACCACTTGCAGAGAGTAGTTGGAGAAAAACTGGATACTCAATGCAAAAAACAGTCAGTAATCCATAAGATGGAAGCTTGTTAAGACCTTTATGCCAAACACAATCAGAAGCCTTTGAAATGTTAAGAGCAACTGCTTAACATGTTCACTGCCAGAATGCAAACTTGTGTCAACACAAAACACAATTTTTGTGCTTTAATGCAAACATGTGTCCATTCAGTTGCAGTCAATAACTTTAAATGAAAGGCACATGAAATTAACAACTGTTTGATAGCAGCAAACTAACTGAATTATTTGCATTATGGCTAGGATTTTGCTTAGAGTCAACCGCACTGTCTAGAGAGCACTGTAAAAGCTGTATACTTGATTCACTGTTTCATATATTCTTTGCTTATGTTGAAGTTAATTTTTATATAGTTTAGTATTTTTTTTTTCTTTGCTTGCGTTGAAGATATTTCATCCAGTTTAGTATTTTCCACAAGAAGAAATGGTAAAATTTTTTGAAGATTATGCTTGCTGAATTTTAATTCTTTAGTTTGTGAGAACAAAACATCATCCTTAGTGTGGGTCTACTGATAAAATTTTGTGTAAAAAGTGTTTTATTAAAAAATTTTACACTAAAGAGTTGTTATATATTGGATCCATAGCCTGGGGGAACAGGAATGTACAGTACATTGACAGTGATGACATTTTGAATCAACTCTTTATAATATGTCATCTGATACTGAAATAGAATTCTATTCATGTCATGTGAATTCCGAATCTTGTTCAGATTCGGAATGCATCTATTCATGTTAGAATGCTACAAACAACAGATTCCAGCAGTATTACCTGAAGTGATGATTTTTCACAGATGAAATCCATTCCTTTTACTAAAAAGCAGTGCCTATTTGTTCCAGCACCCTTGCAAGCATAAGTAGCAGCAAATATGTTAAGTTTCACCAAACTTTTGCAATGAATTTCTTCATGGAAGGGTAACATAAGCCAAAATATCACTAGAGGATTGGCACTGGTGGAATCCATATCGGCGATCACTGATCAGACAGAAGTTTTGATACAGTTTAGGAGCTGGCCATTAATGAATTTCTCCATTACTTTAGAAAGAGTAGTGGTAAGTGCAATGGTATGATAATTGGATGAGAGGGATTTGTCACAGTTATTGGGAACTGGTTGAATATGGGCAATTTTTTAACACAGGTGGAATAAGAAAGTGTAAAAAAGGCGATTCAGAACAGGAATAAACCCAGGAGCACAAGTTTTGAGAATAAATGTAGAAATAACACAAGGACCTGCAGCTTTCTTGGCATCAAGCTTGTTCAAAATTCTTCTGACATTCTTTTGACAGAAAACCACAAACATTGAATGGAATGTACTGGGAATGGTAAGAGCTGATTTGCCAAGATTGTCAACAGAAGGATTAGAAGAAAAGTAGGATGCTTATAATTTAGCTTTACTTTAAGACACAATAGAACCATCAGGTTTTAACAGAGGAGGGAGTAGAGATGGGCAAAAGTTGCAGCCAATAGCTTTGGCAAAGGATCACACAATGCTCAAATACCAGTTGGACAAGAAGCAAGTTTTCTACTCACCACGAAACCTAGTTTGGACTGATTACTGCTACCAATGTGCAGTATCTGCCATTTGTCAATTTTAAACTTCAATTGCTATTTCTCAGACCAATTTTTCTAGATATTGTTGTACCAGCATACCTTGATTACTGTTATTAATGAACTTGCCAACCTTCAATTATCTGAAAACTTGAGACATTAAGCCTGATGTTTTCAATATCATTAAGAAATACTGAAAACAACACTTAACACAGGAGGGCTCCAAGGATAACAGTAGTCTAGGAAGAGTAGAGCAGTGCAAGCACCACTGATAATCACTCTGTCTTCTCACAGTCAGCCATCAATTTATCTATAGCAATAACTTTCCCACTAATGCCACACACACACTGCTCCAGTTTTTACAGCAGTCTTATGTGCAACACTATCAAAAACTCTGTGAAAGTTAAGTATATGATGTCAAAATTATTTTTTTCATCCAATAATTTTTTTAAAACTACATCATTAATATCCAGATTGGCTAGACAAGATTATCCTTTAAAAGATTCATACTGCAACTGCAGTATAACTGCACTTCTGTCTAGATGGTCCTGCATTACTTCTTTAACCAGTGACTCCATTATTTTCCCTGGAACAGAAGGTAAACTAACATTTATTATTATTTTAACAGGTCTGTAATTATTCATATCACACTTTGGTCTCCCTTTGTGAACTAGGGAAACATTCACACATCTCCAATCCACAGATACCTCCTTGAATCAAGGGATGCTCTCATAATAATGGCTAAAGGTTTGCGATCCTCTTTTGCTGCCTCCTTTAATATAACTGGATAGATCCTATAAACCACAAGTGCTTTTTTTTTTTTTTGGTGTATCTTCAACAACTATTCCTCCCAGTTATCACAAATTCATTCAGCTTCCTATTAGAATTTGACACCCATACAGTATTTCCCATTACTAAAAAATTTCATGTGAATGTAGATGCAAAACACCCATAAGAATAGATGCAACGAAGTTTTTGCTGCCATCCTTTGCCAGAGACTTCTTGTGATCTGCCTTAGTTTGCTTAAGGTCCTTTTTGATTTGATTGCATTGTTGTTTATATCTACTACTGACTTCTGTATCACACGATAATTACATGCATACCATGCATTTTTCTTCTCTGCCACGAGTCTCATCAGTTCATTTGACATCCATCTGAACAGTATCTCTAGTTGGTCTAAAAAGCTCAGTGGCTTCTACGATTACGTCTCTGAATGCTTCCCATTTATAGTCACCATTGCTAACTTCATCAGCTGGTCCTGAACTTTACTGTTGCTAGTTTCATTGAAAGTAAAAGGCCTTTGACAGTAGTTATATCCTTAAGTAAATCCCACATCAATACACTGTGATCACTGTCACCTAGTGTTTTTTTACACCTGAAAATTTTAATGCACTTTAAAGCACTGCTGATAAACAAAACAGAAGTATTGCTTTCTATGCTTTCCTACATTAAAAAAGAAAAGTGTAGAAAACAGTCCAATATATACACAACTTTTCAGCCTTCCTGAAATCCAAGTATATGATATCAAAATTATTTTTTGCACCCAGTTCCTTGGTCACTGTATCATAGTAACTTGTCAGATTGGTTAGACAAGACCAACCCAGAACAAATCCATACTACGATTGCAGTGTAGCTGCATTCCCGTATAGATGGTCCTGCATTACTTCTTTCACCAGTGACTCCATTACTTTCCTTGGAACAGTTGTTAAGCTGACAGGTCTGTAATTACTCACGTCATCTTCTGGTCTCCCCTTTATGAATTGGGGATATATTTGCATATTTCCAGTCAATTAGCATATGATGCAAGAAAGCAAGTTTATGCAGCATCAGCCAAAAAAAAAAAAAAACCCACTCCCATTTCATGCCTCCATTTGTTCAAAATACCTGTCCAGCTCAGCCTTAAATTTATTTAGGCTATCAACTTCCACAACAAGGGATGGAAGTCTGTTCCACCAACCAACTACCCACTGGCTAAAGGCAAATTTCTGCATATCAATCCTACATCTGTCTTTCCTCAATCTGAATTTATGCCCTCTCAGGTGATTATTCAGAGCAAGAGGAAGAATCCCACTGGCATTGACCATACTCAAACCATTCAATTCAAGGCTTTATACACCTCTATCAGATCACCTCGCCGGTGTCTAGTCACCAGACACTGTAATTTGCAAAACTTAAGCCTTTCTTCATAAGAGCAAACCTTTGTTCCATTCACTAATCCTCTGTACTCGTTCCAGCAGCTCTACATCCTTCTTGAAATGAGGCCTCCAGACCTGTATACAGTACTCAAGGTGTAGCCTGACCATTGCCTTATACAAGGGAATAATCACCTCCTTATCCCTGCTAGAAAAATTCGTGTACATCATTGACTAGACACCATGAGCTACTCTTGCAGCCCGCCTGCACTACTCAGAAAACTTCATATCTGCCTGCACAATTACCCCCAGGTCCCTTTCTTTCTCTACCACTGTCAGTGTAGTACCACAGAGTTGATACATTGCTCTGGGGTTACTGTTTCCCATATGTAGTACATTACATTTGTCAATGTTAAACTTTCATTTGCCACCTCTCAGCCCATCTGCTCAACCTTTCCAGATCTTGTTGCAGCAGCATAGCGCCAGTAGTGTCCTTAACAACCCTGCCAACCTTTGTATCATCTGAAACTTGGACATTAAACTTGATATACCATCATCAATATCATTTATAAATACAGAAAACAACAATGGACTCAACACTGAACCCTGAGGGACTCTCCGAATAAGATTACTCCACGATGAGCAGTGTCCATTGATTACCACTCTCTGTCTTCTCCCCCTCAACCATCTCTTTATCCATAGCAGCAATTTGCCTCCAATGCTACACTGCTCCAATTTGTGCAGCAGTCTTCCATGTGCAACAGTATCAAAAGCCTTTCTAAGATCCAAATATATAATATCAAAGTTATTCCCTGAATCATAGTATCCAATCAAATTGGTCAGGCAAGACTTCCCCTTAACAAAACCATGCTGTGTCCGAGCTATAATTGAAGTCATGTCTAGATGATCCTGCAGTGCTTCTTTAACCAGTGCATCCATTAATTTTCCTGGAACAGAAGTTAAACTCACATGTCTATAATTACTTGTGTCAGCCTTTGATCCTCCTTTGTGAATTGGGGTCATATTTGCACATCTCCAGTCTATGGGTACTTCCCCTGAGTCCAAAGAAGCTCTCATAATTATTATGTTATTATTTGGTTTTTAGGAGCATTAGCAACTAAGGCCATATTGCTCCGGGATATGCGGTGGTCATTCCCTGACCTTTCCGCATCCTCCGTATTTGGTGGTGACGGGCTTGAACCCCGGTCTCATCAAGAAGCGTGTGCTACGCACTGCTGCTCCTTCCCACCTGGCTACGGAGGTGCCTTCTCATAATTATGGCTAAGGGTTTGTTTACTTCCTTTGCTGCCTCCTTTAATATAACTGGATAGATCCCATCCACCCCGGATGCCTTTTTTATGTTTATCCTCAACAATTTCTCCTCCACTTTCCTCTCAGTTATTACAAAATCATCTAGCTCACTGCCAGAGTTTACTTCAAATCCGGCATTCCCCTTCCTAAATAAGGAGGTGATTATTCCCTTGTATAACGCAATGGTCAGGCTACACCTTGAGTACTGTATACAGGTCTGGAGGCCTCATTTCAAGAAGGATGTAGAGCTACTGGAACGAGTACAGAGAAGGCCAACAAGATTAGTGAATGGAACAAAGGGGTACTCTTACAAAGAAAGGCTTAAGTTTTGCAAATTACAGTGTCTAGAGACTAGGCACCAGCAAGGTGATCTGATAGAGGTGTATAAAGCCTTGAATTGAATGGTTTGAGTATGGTCAATGCCAATGGGATTCTTCCTCTTGCTCTGAATAATCACCTGAGAGGGCATAAATTCAAATTGAGGAAAGACAGATGTAGGATTGATATGCAGAAATTTGCCTTTAGCCAGTGGGTAGTTGGTTGGTGGAACAGACTTCCATCCCTTGTCGTGGAAGTTGATAGCCTAAATAAATTTAAGGCTCAGCTGGACAAGTATTTCGAATGAATGCAGGGGTGAAGTGGATTTTTTCTTTTTTTTTTTGGCTGATGCTGCATAAGCTTGCTTTCTTGCATCAAATGCCTCTACTAATGCTAACTCCTCATGTGCGAATGTAGATGCAAAATACTCATTTAGTTTGTTGTCCACCTGAGCAGGATCATCAACAGTTGAACCATCAATATCCAGTGGACCAATCTGATTCATCTCTTTCCTTCTAGAATTTACATAGGTAAAGAACTCTTTGCTGTTTTTATTTGCATCCTTTGCCAAAGAGTTCTCATAATCTGCTTTTGCCTACCTAATCTCATTTGTAACTTGGTTATAGACCAGCTTATATCTATCATAGGCTTCCATGTCACCCATTAATTTATATGTATCCCATACATTTTTCTTCTCTGCCATATGTCTCATTAGTTCATCTGATATCCATTTAGGCCTAAACCTTGAACAATATTTCTTGGTTGGTATGTAAAGCTTAGTAGCTTCCAAGATGAGTTCTTTGAATGCTTCCCATTTTGAATTTGCTGTTGGTAACATTATCAGTTGGTCCCACTGTATAGTATTTAAATACTGTCTCAGACCATCGTAGTCACCTTTACAAAAGCAAAAACCCTTCCCTTTACTCCTGATGGTAGTTACCTCTTTGAGTAAATCCCACTTCAGCACACTGTGATCACTGCCACCTAGTGGTTCCTTTATCTGCAGATTCTTAATGCATGAAGAATCACTACTGATAATCAGATCAAGAGTATTACTCCCTCTAGTTGCCTCCCGAACATGCTGATGTAGAAAACAATCATCCAATAAATCCACAAAAGTGTTGCTAGTGTGTGAATGACCAACCCACAAATTCCAGTCAATATCTGGGAAATTAAAATCCCCCATTATAAGACTCTCTGATTTACGGACCACACTCTATTTCCCTGTACAGTTTCTTATTATACTCATCAGAGTCATTAGGCCTATAACACACTCCTACTCTCAATTTTGATATCCCAATGCTTATGTCACACCAAAGTGATTTGACACTGCACTGTCCAGCGATGTCGAATGGCTTCACTTCCTTTCATGTGTTTCTTAACTAATAGCATAAAAGTCGCTGTGGTCGCGGAAGTGTACGGACGCATCTGCACGAAGCCCACTTGATGTAAACGGCGGACGACGATATTGCGCGATCTTCGATTTAGGCAAGTATTACAACATGGATTTTTCAGGTTTGAAGAGTATCACAAATGAAGGTAAGTAAATTAAGTCGGGCAAGAATAGTTTTTGTGATTGTATTTGCTTAATTTTTGCTCTTTTGAGAGTGTTTTTGTTCAGCGCGATCGCTACAGCTTCAGTGGTTGCGAGCCCACTGGCATAGCCACTGATTTGAGTACATCTCAAAAGTCCAAAAATTTGATATTATACTTCAAAACTGCTTGTGATAGGGTTATTTTGTATGGAAAATATAATACTACTGACAGAATTAACTTATACCTAGTTTATAAGATAGTTTTCTTTGTCTACAGGCGTTTCCCGCCAAAACTGGAAAGTTGCGATTTCTGATTTCTTGTGGGCCTACACTGGAAATAAGTACCACAAACCAGTACTTACAACGTCAGGAATTGACTTATTTATACGAAAGGGAATTTAAAGCAGAAATTATGACTGAAAAATCAAATAATGACAAAATTCGGTCAATGACTTAAAAGACTCCTCTGAAAATGACGCTAGAGTGCTCAGGGAGAAAGCCCCTGTTAATGAGGAAAATGGTAATGAACTGGATAGCTGGCCTCCTCAGTATTAAGAAGGGCAGGCAAGGAAAAAATCAAGAAACTATAGAAAAAAATTCCCGAGATGCAACAAAAGACAGAAGAAGAATTAAAACTAGACTACCTAACAAATTTGACTGACCCTATCAAACAGGCAAAGGAAACCAGAGTGTATCTAGAAGAACATATGCACAAGCAAACCAGCAGGATTACTTCTGCAATTAGGCTGCAGATAGTGAACTGTTGGTCACTGCTTGAGCAGCGACTGATTGAATTAAACACAGAGAACCAAGTGTTAAAATCAAAATTAGAGGTTACAACTGAGGAGAAGAACAACTATAAAACAATGAACACATTAACCTATGCCCAATGTGCAAAGGTTAATGGCAAACAGGACATTAGCATTAGCATTAGTAGAGGCATTTGATGCAAGAAAGCAAGCTTATGCAGCATCAGCCAAAGAAAAAAAAAAAAAACCCCACTTCCACTTCACCCCTCTGTTCGTTCAAAATACCTGTCCAGCTGAGCCTTAAACTTATTTAGGCTATCAACCTCCACCACAAGGGATGGCAGTCTGTTCCACCGACCAACCACCCGCTGGCTAAAGGCATATTTCCGCACATCTATCCTACATCTGTCTTTCCTCAATTTGAATTTATGCCCTCTCAGGTGATTTTTCTGAGCTAGAGGAAGAATCCCATCAGCATTGAGCATGCTTAAACCATTCAAGGCTTTATACACCTCTATCAGATCACCTCGCTGGTGCCTAGTCTCCAGACACTGTAATTTGCAAAACTTAAGCCTTTCCTCGTAAGAGCACCCCTTTGTTCCATTCACTAATCTTGTTGCCCTTCTCTGTACTCGTTCCAGCAGCTCTACATCCTTCTTGAAATGAGGCCTCCAGACCTGTATACAGTACTCTAGGTGTGGCCTGACCATTGCCTTATACAATGGAATAATCACCTCCTTATCCCTGCTGGAAAAATTCCTGTATATCATTGACAATACTCCATGAGCTACTCTTGCAGCCCGTCTGCACTGCTCAGAGAACTTCATATCTGCCTGCACAATCACCCCCAAGTCCCTTTCATTCTCTACCACTGTCAGTGTAGTACCACAGAGTTGATACGTTGCCCTGGGGTTGCTGTTTCCCATGTGTAGTACTTTACATTTGTCAATGTTAAACTTCATTTGCCACCTCTCAGCCCATCTGCTCAACCTTTCCAGATCCTGTTGCAGCAGTGTAGTGTCAGTAGTGTCCTTGACAACCCTGCCTACCTTTGTATCATCTGCAAACTTGGACATTAAGCTTGATATACCATCATCAATATCATTTATAAATACAGAAAACAATAATGGACCCAACACTGAGCCCTGAGGGACTCCACTAATAACATTAGTCCATGATGAGCAGTGTCCATTGATTACCACTCTCTGTCTTCTCCCACTCAACCACCCCTTTATCCATAGCAGCAATTTGCCTCCAATGTCACACTGCTCCAATTTGTGTAGCAGTCTTCCATGTGCAACAGTATCAAAAGCCTTTCTAAGATCCAAGTATATAATATCAAAGCTATTCCCTGCATCCAGTTCTTTTGTGACTGCATCATAGTATCCAATCAAATTGGTCAGGCAAGACTTCCCCTTAACAAAACCATGCTGTGTCTGAGCTATAACTGAAGTCTTGTCTAAATGATCCTGCAGTGCTTCTTTAACCAGTGCCTCCATTAATTTTCCTGGAACAGAAGTTAAGCTCACAGGTCTATAGTTACTTGTGTCAGCCTTTGATCCTCCTTTGTGAATTGGGGTCACATTTGCACATTTCCAGTCTATGGGTACCTCCCCTGAGTCCAAGGAAGCTCTCATAATTATGGCTAAGGGTTTGCTTACTTCCTTTGCTGCCTCCTTTAATATAACTGGATAGATCCCATCCACCCCGGGTGCCTTTCTTGTGTTTATCTTCAACAGTTTCTCCTCCACTTTACTCCCAGTTATTTCAAGATTCTCTAGCTTACTGCTAGAGTTGAATACACCTCTGGCATTCCCCTTGCTGAATAACTCCTCATGTGTGAATGTCGATGCAAAATATTCATTTAGTTTGTTAGCTACCTGAGCAGGATCATCAACAGTTGACCCATCAATATCAAGTGGACCAATCTGATTCATCCCCTTCCTTCTAGAGTTTACATAAGTAAAGAACTCTTTGCTGTTTTTCTTTGCATCCCTTGCCAAGGATTTCTCGTAATCTGCCTTCGCCTGCCTAACCTCCTTTGTAACTTGGTTGCATATCAACTTGTATCTATCATAGGCTTCTGTGTCATGTGTTAATTTGTAAGTATCCCATGCATTTTTCTTCTCTGCCATATGCCTCATTAGTTCATCTGACATCCATTTTGGCCTAAACCTTGAACAATATTTCTTAGTTGGTATGTAAAGCCTAGTAGCTTCCAAGATATGTTCTTTGAATGCTTCCCATTTTGAATTTGCTGTTGGTAACATCATCAGTTGGTCCCACTTTATAGAATTTAAATACTGTCTCAGTCCATCGTAGTCGCCTTTACGGAAGCAATAACCCTTCCCTTTACCCCTAATGGTAGTTACCTCTTTGAGTAAATCCCACTTCAGCACACTGTGATCACTGCCACCTAGTGGTTCATTTATCTGCAGATTCTTAATGCATGAAGAATCACTGCTGATAATCAAATCAAGAGTATTACTCCCTCTAGTTGCTTCCTGAACATGTTGATGTAGAAAACAATCATCCAATAAATCCACAAAAGCCCTGCTAGTGTGTGAGTAACAAGCCCCCAAATTCCAGTCAATATCTGGGAAATTAAAATCTCCCATTATAAGACTCTCTGATTTACTGGCCCACTCTATTTCCCTGTACAGTTCCTTATTATACTCATCAGAGTCATTAGGCCTACAGCACACTCCTACTCTCAATTTTGATCTCCCAATGCTTATGTCACACCAAACTGACTCAACACTGCACTGTCCAGCGATGTCGACTGGCTTCACTTCCTTGGTTTTTATGTGTTTCTTAACTAATAGCATAACCCCTCCCCCCTTCCTATCCTGTCTATCCTTTCTGTAGACGTTGTACTCCCCAAATTGCAGTTCTGCATCCCTTATATCTGTGTGACACCGTCTCTGATATCCCAACAATATCTGCCTTTGATGTTTTGAGCAATATCTCAAATTCATCAAATTTATTTACTAAACTCCTAGCATTGGTGTACACACAAGTATACCTGCACCTGTTTCTATTCTTAGCTACCCTAACACAACCCATGTGTTTATTTGTACCGCAATGGCTCCCAGCAGTCTCTGAAATACCATGCATCTTGTTTTTCAGGCTTCTACTCATTCTAATAGAAGCAGTGCAAGAATCTCTTTCACCTCTGCCAGTGGCTACTGTCAATCTATTGGTCTTTGTCTCCCCCCAAGCTAGCAGTTTTCCGACCCACCTAACACTGCCTCGATAGCATCAGCAAATATTCTTGCACCCTTTCTATTTACGTGTATCCCATCCCTGTAGAAGCAATCTCTCCTGTTAACAAGTACAGTCCAGGCTGAAAAAAATTCTACCCCTTGAGCCTTGCACAATCTTTCCAGGGCCGAATTGATCGACAAGGCTCTCATCATATACTCCCTCCTATCGTGAGGAGGGATAGGATAGGACATAACTAAAGCAAAACAAATAGCTACTAAGCAACCTATTTTAAACAAGGAAAGCAACATTATTATTCTAAAAGCAAAAAGTGACTACTCATAAAACCAGTGAGGCAGTTAAGGACACCGTGGTAACAAAGCTGAGGCCTCATCTGAGAGAAATAAAGATAAACAACATGCGGAAAATCAGGAATAATGGAGTCCTGATCTAGGTAGCAAGCAAAGAAGATCTAAGAAAAATAGAAAACCACCCCGAGATGGAAAAACTGGGCTTGCTCCCTGAAAAACCAAAAGGGAAAAACCCTAATATTATAATCTTTGATGTACCTGTGTCAGTAATAGAAAAAGAATTCATGATGGATATCTACTTCAAAAACTTTAACAATGAAATGACAATAGATGAATTTGATGCTGAATTCCTGCTGAAAAGAGCAACAAAAAACAAAAGGAATGGACAACTCAACATAATTGCAGAAATTACACCAAAAATTTGGAAGGTATTGCAGGGACAACAGAGAATCTATGCTGGCTGGACCAGTCATAGATTTAGAGAACACTTCCCTATCCAAAGTTGCTTTAACTGCCATAAATATGGTCACATTGCCAGAGACTGCAGTCAGAAAGAACCTGTTTGTGGTCACTGTGCAGTAACTGGCCATGATTACAAAAATTGCAAAAATAAGTCTCAGCAGCCAAAATGTGCTACTTGCAAGGCAGCACGGCTGACTGACTATACACATAGTATCAGGGATGATAAATGCCCCAGTTATAAAAAAATGGCAAAACTTATTCAATCTAGGACAAACTATGGGCCAGATTGAAAACGTGAATGTGACTAGGGCTCTAAATCTTGTCCAATTGAATGCTCAAAGAGCAAGAGCCGTTGTAGATCAGATCAAACTCAAATAGGAAGAAAATAATATAGATATCTTGGTACTCCAGGAACCCTACACCCATATGGGTAGGATTCAGGGATACCCAAGAGGCTATAAAATAATAGAATACACCTCAGGTGTCCCTTCTACAGCAATAGTAGTTAAAAATACTGACCTTACAGTCACAAAGGTGGGTCACCTCTGCTCCCCAGTGGGGGTGTGTGCCCATATCACCAGTGCTGTAGGACAGTTTTACATTATTTCACTATATTCCAGACCAGGTGAAGATATAAATCCAACTATTGAATACCTACAAATAGTCACAAACTTGCTACCTACTGCAAATATCATAGTGTGTGCTGATGTCAACTACCAGTCACCCTTATGGCATAGCCGTACGGAAGACAGAGCAGGCACACACAATGGCCAGATACTTTCAGACTACATAGCCACCTCACCCTTTCAAGTGCTAAACCAACCAAATAACCTCCCAACTTTTAGTAGTACCATGTGGGAGAGTGACATTGATGTTACTCTTGCCACCAATTCAATAGCTTATAAAATCACAGACTGGTGTGTCCAGCCAGCCTGGACCACATCAGATCACAGAGCCATTTCCTTCAAACTAAACAGGCAATTACAAACAACCCAACACACTCTGTTGGATATCAAAAGGTATAACCTTAAAAAGGCAAACTGGCAGATCTTTGCAGAACATACAGCAGCTGAGCTGCAAAAACAGGAAAATGAGTGGTCTAGATCAGGCAACTGTAGCCCGGATGAGCAAGCACTGACTATGACAAACATCTTAACAAAAACAGCAACCCTGTCTATCCCACAGAAAAAAACGAGGAAGCAGACAGTTCCCTGGTGGTGCCCCGAACTGACTATACTCAGAAGTAGGGTACACCAAGCGAGGAGACATTTTCAAAGAGCTAGAACATCTTGGCCACAAAATGAGGTGGATGCACTGAGAGATTCTTATAGAACTCTCAGGAATCAGTATACAGCCCTCATAAGAGACAAGAAAAAGGAATGCTGGAAGAACTTGGTGGGAACTACTGGAACCAATAACCCCTGGGGAGTTGTCTACAGAATAGTGACCAACAAGCCGCCAAGAGGAGATGTCTTAGAAACTACTGTCAAACCAGATGGAACCCCAACCCTGTGTTGGGTGGATTCTGTAAATAACATCCTAGACAGTATCATTTAGACTGAAACTGGAAATCATTCCCCCACCCAGCTAGACATTATAAAAGAAAACACTGAATACGACAATGCTAATATTGAACCTCTATTCACTATACAAGACTTAGAAATAGCACTATCTAAAACCAAAAACAATAAATGCCCAGGTTTTGACCTCTTAGAGGTTGAGATTATAAAAAAATTAGCGGATATAGCACCACATAAATTAATAGCACTATATAATAACTGTATGACAGAAGGTATATTCCCGAAAATATGGAAACAAGCTGTGTTAAGATTAATCCTAAAAAACCCTGAAAAACTCCCTACTGATCCCAAATCATATAGACCAATAAGCCCTACTCCCTGTACTAGGGAAAATATATGAAAGACTAATATATAGCAGATTAGCTCAATATTACACAGAAGCAGGTTTGCATTCCAACAATCAGTACGGTTTTAAGCAGGGCAATTCTACGGAGGATGCCATGCACCACCTACTGACAACAGTTAAAAACACAGAGGAGAAATATATGCTGGCAATCTCCATTGACTTTGCTGGGGCATTTGACTCACTCTGGTGGCCTAGTGTCCTTAGGAGACTTCGCCAGGCAAATGCCCCACAAAACCTCTATAAGGTAATAAACAGCTACCTTACAGACAGAAGTGTCTCAGTACGCACAAGGTTCCAGGAATTGACACGCCCTGTGAATAAAGGCTGCCCGTAGGGTTCAATCCTTGGCTCTTTCTTTTGGAACATTGTTCTGGACGAATTTCTGGCCTTGGATCTGGGCCCCGTGGAAAGCCTGGCCTTTGCAGATGACACGATTTTCCTTGTAAAAGGTAACTCAAGAGTGGTTGTAGAGCAAAGATCAAATGCCGCCCTCTTGCAGCTGCAGGAGTGGGCACAAATGCACACTCAAAATATTGCCTGAAAAAACCAAACAAATACTACTAAAAGGCAATTTGGACATAAGAAGACGTCCACAAATCAAAATTAACACAACCACTATAAAAATGGTAACAGAACTAAAATATCTTGGAGTGGTCTTTGATTCAAAATTAACTTTTTACCCCCATTTGATCTACTTGGCGAAGAAAATGAGAAATTATGCAGGTATGATTGCCAGGATCAGTCGAGCAGACTGGGGACTCAAAAGAAAGACCCTGGCAATCATATACCGTGCAATGTTCCTACCTGTTATCACCTATGGGGCTCTCAATGTTCCTACCTGTTATCACCTATGGGGCTCTCAATGTTCCTACCTGTTATCACCTATGGGGCTCTCAATGTTCCTACCTGTTATCACCTATGGAGCCGGTGCGTGGTTCATCTGCTCGGCCATAGTAAGAAATAGGAATAAATTAGAATCGATACAAAGGACAATACTACTCACTATTACCAGAGCATGTCGCACAGTAAGCACACCTGCACTACAGCTGCTGGCCGGAACTCTCCCACTTTATCTGGAAGTAGCCAAAAGAGGCTTATATTATAGATTTAAAAAGGGCATACCCACAGAATTTCTGGGGATAGCCCTTGACACAGCCAACACCTTCAATGATGAAAGAAAAAGAATAACCACAAAGCTCCACGAGCTATGGCAAACAAAGTGGGAGCAGGAAACCAGAGGTCTGGTTACCAAACGGTTTCTGCCACGGGTGTCAATGGTTAGCCCAAAGCCACCTAAGTGGTATGCCCCTGGACTTTTTACAACATTTATATTGACAGGTCACGGCTCCCTAAAGGCGAAACTAACCTCCTTAGGCCTGACCGATGACCCAAACTGCACCTGTGGCGAAAGTGAAGACTGGGCACACATTCTATATGAATGCATAATATATGACATCCCCAGAACAGAGCTAATAGCACAGATTGGCCCCCTTCCCAGGGGAGAAGAACATCTGTTCATCATAGAAGAGCAAAATTATAAAGCTTTTACATCTTTCACACAGAAAGTATTCAAAATGCGCAGAGCAATGCAAAGAATGGCAATTCAGCCCCCCAGCAATTAAACAATAATCAATAGTAAAATTGCCCAAGTTTCCCACTACGCCCAGACGATGACTTAAAACTGTCAGGATAGCAGTATTCTGCACCCTGACAGAAACCCGACATGACAAACCTCCCCAGGATTACCCTGCCATGTGTAGGCAGGGTAACCACGTAGGGGAGGGAGATGTACAGGAAGCAGATTAGCTGAAAAATACCAGTAGGCTAGTAGCAAAGGGATGCAATGTAGTATGAATGAATGAGAATGAAAGACAATGAATAGGCTGGGAACTGAGTGAACTAGGAATTATGGTAAAAGGGAATAAATGGCAGTTTTGGTGAAAGAAAGAGTGAACTAGCATGAGGGAAAGAGAGAGTAAATGGGAATGAATGGAAGAGCAAATGTAATTGGCCGAAAGAATACAAAGTTAAAAATAACTTACATCGCTTTATATATATATATATATATATATACACTGTACTAACAAACATTTACTAACCACATAAACACTATCACTGCATTCTCCCCTGGCCTACAAAAAAAAAAAAAAAAAAAAAAAAAAAACTTGTGGCTAGGCCTGCACCACAACTGAAGAAAAACAGTAAGTTGAGGTGCCCAGAGAGTGCAGTGCAGAAAGTAAGAGTCGAATAAATGAGATGAGAGCTAGAAGAATGAATAAAAGTGTAAGCATATGAGAAAAAGAACACGAATCATAAATGCCAGTTAAGTACACACTAACCTTAGTTTTAATTAGCATTTAAATTTACACTACACATCATTGCATCCCTTCCTGGTGTGTGAGAAAAAGATGAATGAGTGAAAAAAAAAAAAATATATATATATATTTATATATATATAAAAAAAAAACACCTTGGAAAAAAATTATAAAATAAGAAAAAAGTATTTAAAAAAAAATAAATAAATAAACAAATAAAAAAAAAAAAGAATGCAAGTAGAGTGAGAATGCAGATTATGAATGAAGTAAATGTGTGTTTCTCCCACCCCCTTGCCTGGTGGGTTCACTGCCAGCTAACATATCCCACCCCCAGAGCGGGATGGGCAGATTAACCCTCATACCGGATTCGACACTCCTTGGACATGACACCGACGAAGACATTCTGCGGCTTTGCTGCCAACGGCGATCTGAACTGGGTACTCTAACCTGGATCCCTTTAAAACCCCATCCCCAGGCAGGGGAGGGAGGAGACGGATCTCTGTCTCCTCTCCTCCCTGCCTACCCCCCAATACTTCATCTCCACTGACCCCTTTGGGGATGCCTACTCTATCGTCCCTATTCTTCTATCTGTTTTCCCCCCAGTCTTCAGTCTCCCTCCCTCTCTCACTAAATCAACCGAAGTACACCCTTAACAATGCCGCCAAATTCTAATCAACTTCTAAATTCTACCGGTTTCCTGTAAATCTCTAAGACAACTAACACTATTAACTAGCGTATAGCCTCACATGTCTAAATTTAATAACATCAAAATTTTGCCCGACCTATTTGGCCTTTAACACATCTCTTTAGCATTCAACACCAACCAGTGATTTCCTAACAGCAATCCCATTAAGCATTAATGTCAAACGCAATTTTTTTTTTTTTTTTTTTTTTAATAGGTCCTAGCCACTGAAATCCCAGGAAACTAGGTGGCAGGACCTGCCAGAGAAATTTGTTGTGATACTGGATACACCCGGCTAGCCTCCATGTGGCAGGGTATGGACAACGTTGGGCCCCACTAGGGGCTTGGCGGCCAATAAGCCGGATAAACAATGGGCACAACATATCACACTGCACAGACACGGCCCACACACTTTCAAGTCTCTGGCTTGACAGTGTACTGTCCTCGATACAGCGAAACACACGCGGAGATGGGAGAAATCCCTGGTGCCGTCCAACACGAACATACCTTACCTTATGTACTCTCCAAATTCCAGTTCTGCATTCCTTATATCTGTGTGACACCACGTCTCTGATATCCCAACAATATCTGTCTTTGATGTTTTGAACAATACCTCAAATTCATCAAATTTATTTACCAAACTCCTAGCATTGGTGTATACGCAAGTATACATGCACCTGTTCCTATTCTTAGTTACACTAACACAATCCACGTGTTTACTTGTACCACAATGACTCCCAGCAGTCTCTGAAATACCCTGCATCTTGTTTTCCAGGCTGCTGATCATTCCAATAGAAGCAGTGCAAGAATCACTTTCACCTCTGCCAGTGGCTACTGTTAATCTATTAGTCCTTGTATCCCGCCCCAAGATAGCAGTTTTCCGACCCACCTTTCACTGTCTCAATAGCATCAGCAAATATTCTTGCACCCTTTCTATTTAAGTGTATCCCATCCCTGTAGAAGCGGTCTCTCCTGTTAACAAGTACAGACCAGGCTGAAAAAAATTCTAACATTGTGTAACCATGGCGACATTGGGAGCTTCAAGTATTACACAGGGGGGTGCAAAAGTTGTTGTTGTTATTGGGTTTAAAGACACAAGGGCAACTGAGGCCAAATTGTGTCTATTCATCGTTTAATTGCATGACCCTATCTTTATTGTTGTTAAATTATATACTTTTGTATAGGCCAATACATTTTAAGTATATAAAAAGTTCTTCAATATTTGCATTGTTTCCTAGGATATGAGATAAATCAGGTGATACGTTAAGCCTGGAAACTGATTGAAAAGTGTTTGACCAGATGGTTGAATGCAAGGGACAATCAAGCAGAAAATGGCGGACCGTAAGCCGACTGTTACAGGATGAACACTGAGGTGGGCTTTCTCCCAATAGCAAGTAGAGATGGGTATGATGTGTATGTCCAATTCTTAGCCTTGCCAACACCACTTCCTCACGTCTGTTTGGTCTGAAGCAAGAGAGCCACAGCTTTGGTTCTTGTTTTATTTGGTAAAGTTTGTTGTTAGTATTCCTTTTCCATGTCTGTGACCAGTTGTCGTAACATGCTTTACGAATTACAGGCTTGTAATCAGTGTATGGGACCTGAGGATGTTGTGAGAGAGTGGGTTGAGGATGTTTAGCGGCAAAGTCTGCACTTTCATTTCCCGGAATGCCAGAATGGCCAGGGATCCAGCAAAAGCTGATTGACTGATTGGACGCACTACAGGAAAATAGTTGGGAATGAATTTCTTTCAATGTAGGATGAGAAGAGGAGAAATTCTTCCTTATAGCATAGATAGCACTGAGGGAATCAGTGTAAATTATTGCGGGTGAGATGCAAAGTTCAATAATCTTATTAAGTGCTAACTTGATGGCATAAAGTTCAGTAGTGAAAACACTGCATGATAAAGGTAGTGTGGCTGAAATTGTACATGTAGGAAAAACAGCTGCATCACCTACCTTACTATCAGTTTTCGACCCATCGGTATATATTTTACAGGCATCGGAATTAAGGGTAGCATGAGCTGAGTGCAACTGTCTCATGTTATTGGGAGGTATGACATTCTTCCCCCACTGGAGAAAATGTGTATCATGTGAGGCACAAACATACGTCCAGGGTGGAACAGGTGCAGTTGTGTTCTGAAAAATATCAGCTAAATCAGTATTCCAACTCTGAATAAGATCTTTGATCCTGAGTGAAGCAGGACGATTTTCATGTGGCTTATTCTCATAAAAAGAATCCCACCGAGTGTGATAAAGATACTCCCAACTGGGGTGCGATGGAAGACTCTGGATCTTAGAAGCATAGAAAAGCAATAATGTTTTTCTACGAAGATATAATGGAGGCTCGTGGGCTTCAATATAAAGACTTTGCATGGGAGAAGTCCTGAATGCGCCCAGAGCAGTCCTCAGGGCACTGTGCTGGATGACATTTAGCCGATCTAATGTGCTTTTCCTAGCTGAGTCATATACGGATCAGAGATTTGTAGAGGTGAAGTAAGGAGTACCGATCAGCTCCCCACGACATGGATGAGACTGATAGAAGCATGTTCAACTGTTTTATACAAGTAGTTCGTAGATATGTGATATGTGCTTGGAAGTTAAGCTTACTATCTAATATCAGACCGAGAAATCTGATGCTGTTTACTACTGGTATTGGACAATTGTTTAGCCGTAATTCAGGATGGTGGTGGACGGCACGTTTCTTACAAAAGTGAGTGGTGGTAGACTTTTGTTCAGCTAGTCGATATCCGTTGCGTGACATCCAGGATTCAATTCTGTTAATGGCAAGTTGGAGTTGACGCTCAATGGTGTCATGCTTTGAGATTGGCAGGAGATGGCGAGGTCGTCCGCGTACATATAAGCCTCCACAGTTTTGGGGATGTCTCTAGTTATGCTGTTGACTCGAATTGCAAATAATGTTGCGTTGAGTATAGATCCCTGTGGTACTCCTTCTTCCTAAATATGGGGTGTAGACAGTACGTTCTGATAACAGACCTGAAAAGAGTGGTGGCGCAGGAAATTCTGAATTATCTGATGGAGATGACCCCTTAGTCCTAGATGATAAAGGTCCATAATAATACCATTTCGCCAGGTAGTATCAAATGCCTTTTCAATATCTAAATTGACCATGACTAGATGTTGCTTCATGACAAAGGCATTCCGAATATTCGATTCAGCTTTGATAAGGACATCAAGAGTGGATCTGTTCTTATGAAAGCCGCTCTGATGATCTGTTAAAAGGTTCTCTGCTTCTAAGATCCAGGTAAGCCTCGTATGTATCATTCTTTCAAAAATTTTTGCCATGCAGCTTGTGAGAGATATTGGCCTATAATTGTTAACCAAAGAAGGGTCTTTGCCTGGTTTTGGTATGGCAAGTATGTGAGTATGATGCCACGAAAGTGGATAATCATTTTCTGAGAAGATTCGATTATGGAAGATCAATTGGGTACATAAGTCCTCTTCAAGTAATTGTTTTAGCATGATGTAATGTACGTCGTCTGGGCCGGCAGCACTATTTGAAGATTTATTTAAGGATTCTTTGAGAGCCGTGTGGAAAGTTAATTTTGCGGCGTTCTGCATCTGCCCTGATGCGCTGAAAGGAGATGGAGTAGGAAGCAGAAGCAGATATTGAAGAAAATGATTCTGCTAGCACATTGGTGATTTCCTTAGGTGCCAAGAGATCTTTTCCATCCCAACAGAGTATTGGAGAGGGTGGTCGAGTGAATTTTCCATTTAGCGCTTTAATTCTTCTCCAAATGAATCATGGGTCAGTGTCTTTGGTGATAGTTGAGGCAAATGAGATCCAGGAGTCACGCTTGGCTTTTCTTCTAATCTGCCTTGCTTTGGCTTTAAGTCTTTTGTATTCTATTAGATTACTGGTTGTAGGAAACTTACGGAATTTGTTCCAAGCACGGTTTTTCTCACGCTTGGCATTAGAACAATGTGTTCCACCAGTTGTTATGGTGGGAGCATTTGTGAGGTCGTGACTTCGGAATTGAATTTTTTGCTGCATTTAGTATCTGATTGGTAATGTAGTTAGTTACGTCTTCAATTGGATGTTGCTGAACATAACTCCTGTCTAACTGGACCTGGGTACAGTAGCTCTCCCAGTTTGCCTTCTTGAACTTCCAGGTGGATCGGTGCTCGAGATTTGCAGTTACCCCGTGTTTGTAATGAGCAAAGGATTGGGAAGTGATCACTGTTTAGAGGATAGTTTAGCACTGACCATGTCATACTTGGGAGAATTGCTGGTGAGCAGATTGACAAGTCTATTGCAGAAGTAGATCCTGTAGATAGGTGAATATAAGTGGGAGATCCAGAATTTAGTATAGTTAGGTTGTTATTATTCATGAATGTTTCTATTAATTTGCCTCTTGTGTCAATCGCAGGCGACCCCCATAATGGATGGTGGCCATTGAAGTCACCAAAAAGGCAGATTGGAGATGGTAGTTGCATAACCAAATTATCAAGTTCTGTATTTGAAAATGGTTGAGAAGGGGATATATATATATATATATAGAAGTTAGGGTAATTGATATACCGATTGAAATACGTGCTGCCACAGCTTCTAGAATAGTTTGTAATTGAATTTGCCTGGACGGTATGTTGATTTTATAAGCACAGCTACTCCTCCGCGAGCAGGAGACTCCGAAATCCTGTCTTTTCTATATATTGTATTGTTTGTAAATTTCGGTGAAGCTTGAGATGATAAGAAAGTTTCTTGTAGACATACTCCTATCGGATTATATTTAATCAGTAAATCTTTTATGTCGTCAGAATTGCTTCTTAGTCCTCTGCAGTTCCACTGTATGATATTAGACATTATTTGAGTTTAGTTGTGGTCGATTGGTCTGACTGTTTTTTAGAAGTGGAGCATTTCGGTCTGTCTTGTTTTATTTTATCTTTTTTTCAGGAAATAGGGGCGTACAGAATCCATGGTGTCATTTGCATGGAGTTCCAAAATAGGTTCCCCATTATCTAAACGCTCATCTACTTCCATACTGTTGGTAGGAGTTTCCATTTGTTTTGAACCTGTGTCAGATTTCGTTTGCTCTGTGTCATATGGGACCGATGGAGTATCACTAGGGTTACTGATTGGGGTATTTGTAGCTCCGCTAGTTTTATTTTGAGGATTTTCTTTTTTTGAATTTGAAAGAGTAGATTTAAGCCAATTAGCCATTGAGGTATTAGGCGGAATTGATACATCTATTTGTGCTCCAGTAGATACATAGTTTCTAGTGCGAACAGTGTAGGATCGACTGCTAGGCATGCTCAACATAACTTGCCTACGTGCCTCAGGAAACGTAACTTTATTTTCTATTTTATATTTTTGAATTTTTTTCCCTGTAATCCATAACTCACAAGATTTGGAAAAGGCAGGGTGACTTCCCTTGCAGTTTGGACACGCAGGGGTTGCCGCTGAGCAATCAGCTTGAGTATGGTCTTTAGATCCGCATATGGGACAGATGGAGTCACCTCTACATGCCTGCTGTGAATGACCATATTTCTGGCATTTGAAGCAACGAACGGGATTCGGAATATATGGTCTGATACGGCAATTCAAATAGCCAGCTTTGATTGAGGATGGTAAGTCTGGAGTACTGAATGTTAAAATGATGGTTCTAGTTGGAGTTAGATTCCCATCTTTTTTAGTCATGATTCTTTTTACACTTGTTACCTTTTGACTACTAAGTTCTTGGAGTAGTTCTTCTTCGGAGACTGAAGTTAGGTCCCACTCACTGATCACACCTCTTGATGAATTTAAGGTTCTGTGGGGAGTAACTGATACTGTTAGCCCCCCAAAAGATGTTGTATTTAACAGCCGCTCAGAATGTTTTGAGGTGGCTGTTTCAATCAGGAGGTCTCCGGATTGTAGTCGCTTCACCATATTTGGTGACCCTGCAATAGACTCTAAACACTTTTGTATCAAGAATGGTGATAACTTGCCTACAGGTTGGGCAGATAACGAATGTACCACCAAGAAATTCGGTATATCATTTTGACATTTTGCTTCCCTTCGAAGCCTTTTTGGGTGGACACAGTCATGGTCAATTTCGGAAGTCTCTTGTCTTGAGCTCAATGGCTCTAAAGGTGGATAACTATTTGTATCCATATTAGCTCCTTTTGGCCCTGGGGGTTTACCTTTACCACCCAGGTTACCGGCCTCGCCACGGGGAGGCAGGAGCAGTGCCGCTTGTGGCCAAGCGTAGAGGTTAGTTTAGTTAGTAGAAGTACTAAATTAAAGAAAAACGTACTTTTCTTCTTCTGGGCTCACTTCTTAAGTGTTTTTAAGAAAATGAAGCTACTTAACGAAAAGGTTTAATAAGTAAGGGAGAAAACAAAAGAGAACCTAGTCGCTTACCAAAAAACGCTCTTTAATCGCACGAGAATCACTTGGCCACGGAAACGCTTGGCACCCGGGGCCGGGTGCAAAAGTAGGTATACAGTTGTGAGTCTGAGAAATTAAATCACTAAATATTTATTATACATCTTTTATTATTTTGCATTCCTTATTTATGAATTTTTTTATTTATTTTTTTGTTTTTTTACAGATAATTAGGCTGTTAATTTAACCAACGAAAGTTTATAAACAAACAATACTGGAAGACAGAGAATGCTGAAAAGGTTCGAGAGAAATGGGGTGAAGAATTTGATACAGTACCACCAAATAGGCTAACAATCTAAAGAATGCGCAATAAATTCGACCGGACTGGGTCCATCTGTAATATGCCAAAGAGTGGTCTACTAGTCTATGTTACTACCCCTGCAAATGAAATGTTAGTTGCCGTGACATTTACTCAAATGCCCACGAAAATCAAAAAAAGAGAGCTTCTAGTGAGTTAGGCATTTCTCACAGATCTTTGGGTAATCTGATGCAACGTTTAGATTTGAAAATGTATCGGCCAAGAGTAAGTCGTGGATTAGCATTAGTAGAGGCATATGATGCAAGAAGGCAAGCTTATGCAGCATAAGTCAAAAAAAAAAAAAAAAACTCTCCCATTTCAACCCTCTGCTCGTTCCAAATACCTGTCCAGCTCAGCCTTAAATTTATTTAGGCTATCAACTTCCACAACAAAAGATGGAAGTCTGTTCCACCAATCAACTACCTGCTGGCTAAAAGCAAACTTCCGCACATCTATCCTACAACTGTCTTCACTAATCTTGTTGCCCTTCTCTGTACTCATTTCAACAGCTTTACATCCTTCTTAAAATAAGGCCTCCAGACCTGTATACAGTACTCAAGGTGTGGCCTGACCATTGCCTTATACAAGGGGATAATCACCTCCTTATCCCTGCTAGAAAAATTCCTGTATATAATTGACAAGAAACCATCAGCTACTCTTGCAGACCATCTGCACTGCTTAGAAAACTTCTTATCTGGCCTGCACAATTCCCTCCATGTCCTTTTCATTCTCTACCACTGTCAGTGTAGTACCACAGAATTGATACGTTACTCTGGAGTTACTGCTTCCCATATGTACTACTTTACGTTTATCAATATTAAACTTCATTTGCCACCTCTCAAGCTCATCTGCACAACTTTTCTAGATCCTGTTGCAGCAGTGCACTGTCATGAGTGTCCTTAACAATCCTGCCAACCTTCGTATCGTCTGCAAACTTGGACAATAAGCCTGATATACCATCATTATCATTTATAAATAAACGATTATTAGAGGATGACCTGGATTGCCGTTTATAATTCTGTGAGGTAGTTTTGAATGACGAAAGACAAGGTTGTTGTTGTTATTTGGTTATTAGGAGCATTAGCAACTAAGGCCATATTGCTCGGGGGATATGCGGTGGTCATTCCCTGACCTTTCCGCATCCTCCGTATTTGGTGGTGACGGGCTCGAACCCCTGTCTAATCAAGAAGCGTGTGCTACGCACTGCTGCTCCTTCCCACCTGGCTACCGAGGCGCGAAAGACAAGGTGATGGCATCATTTGAAAAATTTGTTGGTCCGACAAAGCAAATTTTAAACTGTCAGGCACTGTTAATAGGCACAACTGTCTATATTATTCAACAGAAAACTCCTATGTAACAATTGAAGAACAGTTGAATCAAGCTGGCGTTACAGTTTGGGTGGGCCTTTCAAGTACAGGGGTCATTGGACTGATATTTCTCAGTATAACTGTAAACGAACACCTGTATCTTAGCATGCTAAAGGATACTCCTGAAAACAGCCTCTGAGGTTGGGCAAATTCATATTTTAGCAATAAATCAGCTCATACACCAACCATAAGAATAAGTCATCATCATCATCATCATCATCAGCCATTTTCAATCCACTGCAGGATGAAGGCCTCTCCAGCAACTTTCCAGTTCCTTCCGTTTTGAGCACTGGACATCCATTTACTACCCACAAACTCATGAATTTCATCTATCCATCTCCGCCTTTGTCTTCCAGGTTTTCTTCTAGCTCCTCTTGGATACCATTCTGTTATTTTCTTAGTCCATCTGTCATCATGTCTTCGAGCTATGTGTCCTGCCCAAGACCATTTTAGTTCTTTAGTTTTGATAAGAATGTCCTTTACTTGAGTTTGTTGCCTAATCCATGTGTTTCTCTTCTTATCTAACAGTCTTATTCCCAATATGATTCGTTCCATTCTTCGCTGTGTAGTTCTCAGCTTCTCTTCCATTCTTTTGGTGAGTGCCCAAGTTTCACTTCCATAAGTCATGATGGGGAGTATACGTTGGTCCATTATTTTACGTTTCAGACAAACTGGGATATTGCTCTTCAGTATGTGACTATATTTCCCGAATGCTATCCATCCAAAATTTATTCTCCTCTTGACTTCCAGCCATTTATCATTATTACAGCTAATAACTTGTCCCAGATAAGTATATGACTCCACCTTTTCAATTACTGCTCCTTCAATCATTATTTCCCTTTCTGTGGCATACTTGTTCATCATTACTTTTGTTTTAGCCATATTCATCTTTAGTCCAAAATCCTTACTAGCTGTGCATAACTGATTAAGATTTTCCTCTAATTCTTTGGGATCATGGCTTATGACCACAATGTCATCTGCAAATCGTAAATGGTTTAGGTACTCTCCATTCACATTGACTCCTTTCTGCGACCAGTCTAATCTTCTGAAAGCTTCCTCAAGGGCAGCAGTAAACAGCTTCGGAGATATTGTGTCTCCTTGTCGAACTCCTTTCTCAATTTTAAATTTCCTACTGTCTTTGTCTAGTCTAATAAAGGAGGTAGCACTCTCGTATATTTTCTTCAAAATCATAACATATGGGGTATCAATGCCTTGTCTTTCCAGTGCCCGAAACATTGCCTTATGCTGTATGGAGTCAAATGCCTTTTCATAATCCACAAATGCCAGGCATAATGGTGTTTTATATTCATTTGCTTTCTCCATTAGCTGTGATATTACATGAAGGTGATCCATAGTTGAGAATCCTGTCCTAAAGCCAGCTTGCTCTTTCGGTTGATTCTCATCCAGTATTCTTTCTAATCTGTTAGTAATGACCCTTGTGAACAACTTGTAGATGTGGGATAACAAGCTAATTGGTCTATAATTTCCAATTTCTGATTTATCTCCTTTCTTATGCAGCAAAACTATGATTGCACTATGAAGAATAAGTATTTTACTGTAACTAAAATATTTACAAATTAAAATAAAATAAAATAAATATTTACAAAAACTGCTTTTAATATTAAATTAAATTATGTACATGTGAAAAACATTAAAACTGTGATAAAATCCTTGCGATAAAATACACTAAAATAAACCAGATTAAACCCAGAGGATGCGGTTATTGTGGATCGAGCGCATGGGTTCTGGAACCGGAAATGGCTTGAGAGCCTACAAATCTGTTCTTCCGACCACAATATTATGAATAGGGACAGAGGTATGTGTATGCATCCTCTGTTTAAAACTATCATCCTAAGTACGGATGAACAGTTTTGCTTGACACGCTCCCGAGCTGTTTCCGCTTCCAGTTCAGACCATGCGCTGACTGCACCACTGTATAAGTACCGTGAGCTTGTTATATATGGACGTGCTGCAGGAAGTTTTGTTACTGCTGAAGAAGGAAGCCGATGCTTCCGAAAGCTCCAGAGATTTTTATTGTTTTTATCGCTTTTAATCCGGTTTATTTTAGCGTATTTTATCGCAAGGATTTTATCACAGTTTTAATGTTTTTTACATGTACATAATTTAATATAATAGCAGTTTTTGTAAATATTTATTTTATTTTAATTTGTAAATATTTTAGTTACAGTAAAATACTTATTCTTATGGTTGGTGTATGAGCTGATTTATTGCTAAAATCTGAAGGATACTGTTATACCAGAATTACGACTACAGCATGCTAATGAGGACTTTTTTCCAGCAAGCTGGGGTTCCTCCCCACTATGCTGTAACCGTGTGTGATTGTCTTCACCAAGAATTTCCCCATGGGTGGATAGGTCGACGAGAGCCAGTTGAATGGCCACTACAATCACCAGACCTCCCCCCAATGGACTTCTTTTGGGGTGTTATCAAAGATAAAGTATTTTCAAGAAAACCACACACTGTTGATGACATGATTCTATTCATAAGAGAAGCATGCCAAGAAATTGATAACAATAAAGACCTCTGTGCCAAAGTGTGCTTGAGTGTAGAAACTAGAGTACAGGAATGTGTAAATGCTGAAGGCAAACAATTTAAGCACTTAAGAGATTGTACTTAATTGCAGGGTCCAGTGCAGGTTGGCAGATCGACCGTATTCAGCAGTCAAGGGCTTGAACCCCGGTCTTTTTTACTTAATTGCAATTTGTATGTCATCCTTATTGTGACTTAATAAAGCTATTGTAATAATAATAATAATAATAATGTAATAATCATAACTTTGTAATTGTCAGCATGTTTTTTTCCATAATAAAAACTATATCCCTATTTTGCACCCCCCCTGTATTTTATGTCCCCTCCCACCAAGTTAAAAACAAGCATGTCCACAAATACATTTTACACTGACTTAAAAAAAAAAAAAAAAAAGGGATATTTTTGAAAGTAATATTCAATTCTTTAAACTGCTTCCTTATGATGTTATCTTCCTCAATATTTAAAAATGCTATTGTAATCATATAATAACCACAATATCTACACTAGTAGATATTGTAGTTATTATATGATTACTACCAGCTGGATTTTCATATTAACTTATTAAAAAATTTAGCTATGATTTCTGTTATCAACATAGCAAAATCCATATGCCGATAACAAAAGTTAAATTTTATTTAGAAAAATGCATAATTAGTGGTAAACTATTCTTACAGCTCACTGCCTGTATAAGAGCCAAAACAAAATACCTTCGGCATTTTGTTTTGGCTCTTATTCAAAAAAGTTTGATGATCTTGTATTACTTGATTTCCGGCCTCTGGAGCCGAGTGGGCAGGAGCGAGAGTGCAGTAGCACACGCTCCCTGAGTAGACCGGGGTTCAAGCCCCTGACTGCTCAACACGGTCGATCTGCCAACCCGCACTGGACCAGCGTGGCAGATTATGGTCCATTTCCCTCAGCATGAATTGTTGAGGAGGCTTCCATCCTGCAGTGGGTTGAAAATGGCTGCACTTTACTTTTTTTTTATTACTTGATTTGGTTTCATTAACTTCTGAATCTGAATTCCAAGGACATTTTTCAATTTTCAGCATAAGCCCACGTCATCTCAAAACTATCATAAATATAAATATCAAAGCACCACATTCCTGTATGTTTTTAAAACAATTTGTTTTATGTACAGACAACTTGTTAATGCCTTGAAACAAGAAAACCTTTCAAACATGTATCTATGCACACACACAACTTATTCCACAGAGCCCACATAGTAAAGTCCATATGTACACATTAGAACTTGCATGCAAAAGAGTTAACTTAGGATAGATATACTTTTCTGCCCCTGGCAAGTTTATTTCTGTCATGTATAGTAAAAACTTCAATTAAATTATACAGGGGTACAGTCTGTCAGCTAAACTCAAAAGGAATGAAGAATACATATAAAAAAATAAATACATATATACAGGGTGATTCACTATTAGTGCGACAAACTTGCAGGAGGTGTAGGGGGCACAAAGACGAATTGGAATCACATAGCATTGCAGGGTCCGAAATGCCTTCGTCATGCGTAGAGGACGTTGAACGGGAGGTCGCGTGAACAGCGATCCCGCTGGAAGTCAGCATTTGCGAACCGTTTCTGTTGAAGAAACCAAGTAGCAAAAGTCCTCCGGAGTGGATAATCTGCAGGCTCCAATGATTGGACGCGTTGCAAATGGTATGAACTCATTTGGTTTGTTGACAGTATCCTCCATACAGTGGATTGGGAAATACCCAATCGTTGGCCTATTGCTCGAGTACTCTTACTTGGATTGCCTTCTGCAAGACGTAGGACATTCTCCTCATTGTCTGGTGTCCTCGTTCGCTCTTGATTCATGGTACCTCTCGTGAAACAACCAGTCTCACGTAACCTTCTGTGCACACATGCGAAAATCGTATGACGAGGAGCACGCCTGTGCAGGAAACGTTCCTGGTACAAGCACATAGGTGCCCGTTACAGCCTGTAGCTCCATACACGAGGTGCATGTCGGCCAGTTCAACGTTTGAATACTCATCCATCCTACTGCCTCAGGAATCGGTTCGCAAACGCTGACTTCCAACGGGATCGCTGTTCACGCGACTTTCTGTTCAATGTCCTCTACCGCATGACGAAGGCATTTCGGACCCTGCAATGCTATGTGATTCCGATTCGTCTTCGTGCCCCCTACACCCCCTGCAAGTTTGTCATCCTTGTAGTGAATCACCCTGTACACACACAAAGATTTATTTAATTCGATAGATATAGCTTAAAATGGAGGTGAATAACCGCAACCTGCAAAGGACCCTATCAGTCTCTATATACAGCGAAGTCAAACAAAATCCAAATCATAATAATTCCATATTTACAAAATATAAAATACCAAATTTTAATAGTTATTATTGAATTAGGCTTACATCGAAAGGCACGTCATCATGGGGCTAGCACCTCTCAAAATATGCTATCAATAACAACTTAAGCTATCTGTTTCTGCTAGTTATATGCCAGCCTAACCATATTATGATATACTAAATATAGTATAAATAATAAGCATTAATTTTAAATTAGCATTAGCATTAGTAGAGGCATATGATGCAAGAAAGCAAGCTTATGCAGCATCAGCCAAAAAAAAAAAAAAAACCCCTTCCACTTCAGCCCTCCATTCGTTCGAAATACCTGTCCAGCTGGGCCTTAAATTTATTTTGGCTATCAACTTCCACAACAAGGGATGGAAGTCTGTTCCACCAACCAACTACCCGCTGGCTAAAGGCAAATTTCCACACATCTATCCTACATCTGTCTTTCCTCAAGTTGAATTAGGTTAAGCAAAGTAGCATTATTCGAGTTATCTGAAATTACGTTATATGAAAAATAATGGCAGACTGACAAAAATAACTGCTAGCCCTACAGGTAGCCAAAAACTTAAACATTATTAAAATATATACACAAGTGTTTCTGTTTTGTAAGCAAAATGCTTACAAAAGACAGCAAACTACTTTGGAAAATTACTGGGGGTTTAAAGCGGCGTCCCTTAGCAGGGTTCCTGGTAATTTGTTGTGTCCCTTAGCAGGGTTCCTGGTAATTTGTTGTGTAAAGAAGCATGTACAAATATAATTAATTTAACGCATTATATTTAGAATTAAGGTTAAAATTAAAATTAAAAGACATAATAATTGAAATTGAGTGTATCAAGCACTGCAAGACCATTTTAAAGAACAAAAACTTTACCAATGCATCAGAGTTTACAAAAAATGTGGAGAGACCCAAGCTGCTGCAGGAAATGAAAGGAATTTTCAAGGCTCCCTCTACTGTCAAATTAGATCATGGATCATGTATCCTCCAATTAAAAACGTAGTGGACAACAGCAACCTCTGAACAAAATCAAATGCCAAAAAAAAAAAAAAATTAGCTACATAAACTAGACAGAAAATGAAACATATAAGCAACAGAAACCAATGGTGAAAAAGAAACACAAACCAGAAATCAATTCTAAATATCAATACAAAATAAACATTCCTTCCCATAGAACAAATTTCAGGTGGTAGATGACTTTCATCAACCGGAGAAATACCACCACTTTGCTTATTGGAGGCTAGAAGTGGTGAAACCCATGTTTAGTCTCTAGAGCAAAGTATCCGGCATCCCCCTCCCCCATACTTCTCCTTCAACCCATGCACGGTACTAAGTACTATAGGTTTTGATAACTTTCGTGTTTGGGGTTTTCATAAAAAAAAAAAAACAATTATAGGTACAACTTTTTCAGACAATAAGACACAGATCAACAGTTATATATAGCAAGTGCCTAATATGTACTTATATACATATGCTAAAAGGAAGACATCTCATTAGTATTTCCCCAACTTTCTAACCACAGTATGAGGGCTAATATTTTCATGCCATAATTTCATAGCAATGAAAACAGTTCTACATAGATGCTTAAATATAAATTTAAGAGGGAAACCATTTTTTTCTAAGCTTATTAATAAATTCTTTAAGTGAAACTAAAATATTTTCGAGACTATTGCATATTCTAATTAATCTTAATCCTTGTGATAAAATTATATTACTATGAATTCTATGGGAGATGTTTGAATGCCAATGGGTGAGATTAACTGTCTCGAATTTAAAATATCTGCATTTGTCGTATAATTCCGTTACTACCTTCTCATTAGTAATTTCCATATCTATATCTAGAAATGTGGCTGCCAACACACACTGTTTATTTGTACTCTCAAGCTCCAATTCTGTAGAATAAAAAATTGCCATTTCTTGTAAAATATTAGGCTCATTAATAGCAATAAGGTCATCAATATATCTCTAAAGTATTGTACTTTTATTAAATTTACTTTCATAGTGATGTAAATACAGATTAGCTACGATACACGATCCCATAGCTATACCCGTATGCTGTCTATATACTGTGCTACCATTGATGATATAGCAATTAAATAAACATAAGTCTATTAAATTGTCCCAGTAATACTTATCACAAGATATAACCCTATTATATGTATTATAATATTCGCTGAATACCATTTTTTAATTATCATGTGATATACCAGTGAAAAGATTTTTAAAGTCATACTTACCAATATGTCTAATATCTGTTGAATTTGTATTCAGGTGATCCAATACCATACTATTATTTAAAATAATCTTAGAATCACCCAAATTTTCCAATACAATTTTTAACAGAGTCTAGCTTTTTATGTGGTATTTTTAAATAACTATCTCTGCAAGATATTATAAACCTAAACGTGACAGGGGAATTAAGAAATTTTGGGATCCAATGCACGTATGGAAATTCCTATTTTTTGCCATGCCAGTGGGGTTGTTTAAATGATCAAATGTGGAGAATGCGATGCCAAATATGTAGGACAAACAGGTAGGCCATTGCATTTGAAAATCAATGTTCACAGATCATGTCTTTCAAAAATAAAAAAAAGATATTGAATTAAAGCACTTTCAAGAACAGTTCTATCTCTATCCTAGCCATAGAAGGCGTAAAAATCACTTTATCATTATCAGCCATATGGTGCAAGGAAGCCTGAGGCTTTTGCTGCACCAGGAAGAAGAAAAAAAAAAAAAAAAATTCCGAGTTACCCTGAGAGAGAGAGAGAGAGAGAGAGAGAGAGAGAGAAGGAAATCACCAAGAAAGATAAGAATGATGATATCCAGCACTCAGGACCCTGGGTGTGCCAAGCCCATACTCACCAGATGTGAGCCCCCGGGGTTTATCCATATGGACTGAACAGTAAGTTTAACGGACAATGCTTTCCCAACATTAAACAGGACCAATGTATATACAGCAGGCCCCCGTTATAACGCAGTTCGCTTTACGCTGATTCGCTATAACGCTGTTCTTACATTATAACCCGTATCTGACTATAATGCTGTCAAAACTCACTGTAACGCTATTTTACTAGCATACAGATTGAATTTTTGGCAAATCCGTCTTCAGTCCAGTCTGTTTTGAGCCTTTTTTTTTTTTTTTTGGCAAAAGGAGAAAATAGCCACCATGAAATTAACTACAGTAATTATTTTTATAATTTCTACTCTATGTACAAAATTGAAACTTTCAATATGCTCTTATTTTCTTGGTGTGGATAGTTTCAAGGGAGAAATTCTTTTTTAGTACACAAGTTGAAAAAATTTACCATCCAGTGTCATATGTTGTTACGAAGTCTGCATTTTCTGTTCTGACCTGTAATAGAAAGATATTAAAAATAGATTTACTCCCTATCTCTTCTTTTGTTTTACTGTGGGAACTATAACTTGCCAAATGTTTTTCACACAATCAATCCCATGAGTGCTAAATGCGGTGCTGTTTCTTGTACAGTATTCTCTTGTCTTCTGAATTCCTCTGACCTTGTGGTCACCCGAAGTACATAAAATTTGTTTGTTTTACTGTTTTGGAAATTCCATAAACATTCTCCACGAGTCACACCATAATTGATTTACAGTACTTTTCCTGCAATAAACAACCATTTGATTTTACTGCACGGTAAAATCGAACTTTTCAGATAAATAAAACATTTGTCACCGTCTTCAGCTCACTTGCCAGAGGAATTCTAGATATCATTCAGTGCATACAGTGTTAGACATACAGACAGTTTACTGTACTCGAACGTCGTATCACAATCAGTGCAACGCAGTTACATTTGCAGAGAGTTATGGTGGATAAGAATGAAAAAGCAACAATGTCTGGACACGGTGCAAAGATTGGAAAGGTAAGAAAAACATTGAGTTTGAAAATTAAATTAGACGTTTTGAAGAGAATTGATTCCGGTCAAAGACAAGTGGATGTGTGCAATAATTTAGGACTGGCAGGTTCAACTGTACGAACAATCATAAAAAAAAAAAGAATCAATTTTAGCAGCTGGAAAAACAGCTGTTCCCCTGCAGGCAACTAAATTGACCAGGGCTAGGCCGGCTATTATGATTGAAATGGAGAAACTTCTACATAATTTCATTGAAGACAACATTCAACGTAGAATTCTGTTAAGTTCAATTATTATTAAAGAAAAAGCGAAGAGCCTATATGAAGATTTAAAGGAAGCTCACCCCGAAAAAACATGTGGAACCATTTAATGCTAGTAAGGGCTGGTTTGATAGATTTAGAAAGCGCTATAACCTGCACAATGTAGCAATACAGAGAGAAGCTGCAAGTGCAGATCAACAAGGAGCCGAAACTTTCAAAAAAGAATTTGTTAAAATTATTGAAGAGGGATGTTATACTGCTCAACAAGTTTTAAACATAGATGAAACAGGTCTTTTTTGGAAACGAATGCCTAAAAGAAGTTTCATATCGAAAGAAGAAAAAAACATGCCAGGCTTCAAAGCGGCGAAGGATCGGTTAACTTTGTTGTTGGGTGGTAACGCTGTATGGGATTTTAAATTAAAACCCCTTTTAGTTTACCATTCTGAAAATCCAAGGGCTCTTAAAGGTTTAGCTAAATCAAACCTACCTGCAATCTGGAAGGCTAATAAAAAAGCTTAGGTAACCAGGCTGCTTTTCATTGATTGGTATGTTGAGTTCTTCTGTCCTGCAGTGGAAAAATATTTTGCAAAAAATAACATTGGTTATAAAGCTATTCTAATGATGGACAATGCACCAGGACACCCAAGCAAAGAGAGCTTAGAAGACTTGAACAATCACATAAGTTTTTTACATGCCTCCAAACACTACGTCTCTGATCCAACCAATGGACCAAGGAGTAATTGCAACATTTAAAGCGTACTACATAAGGAACACCTTTTCCCAAGCTATTAAAGCCATCAACACTGAAAATGTACCGAGCTTAAAGGAGTTTTGGAAATCCTATAACATTAAAACCGCCATCTACAACATTTCAAGTGCCTGGGATGAAGTGACTCAGAAAACCATGAATGGAGTGTGGAGAAAAGTTTGGAAAAATTGCATAAAGCATTCCCAGGAACCTGATGATTCTGTTGAAAATGTTAAAACACAAATTGTTGGGCTCGGAAAAGAAGCAGGATTACATGAAATTAACGAAGACATCGTACAAGAGATGATCGACAGGGATGGCCTCTCTAATGAAGAACTAATGGAAATTATAAAAGAACAAGAGCTTGCTATTGAGGGAGATGATGATCAAGATACTATAGATGAAGAACCGATGAAGTCGTTGACTGCAAAAGGACTTAGTGAAGCTTTTGAACACTTCGAAAAAAAATGTGTGATTATTTCCGGGAGAACGACCCTGACATGGAACGAAGTGCCAAGGTAATAAGAAATTTAAAGAAAGAAATGAATCCCTACATGATGTTGTACAATGAGAGGAAGAGGGCCAAAGCACAACCCAAAATTGACACATTTTTCAGTCCAAAGATACGAAAACTTGAGAGCACAGGGCCATCGAATTAATAAATTCATGATTTTCGTTAGTTAATTACCTCATAATTATATGTGTATGTAATGTAGAATATTTTATATGTACCAAATTTTGAATATTAAATATTTTTAATCAACACTGGTGCATATTTTCACTACCATTTATTATTGATTAGAAAATATCCTATGGAATAGACCACAACTCACAAATACATATGTTACCTTATGGGCGCTCGCTTAGCGTGGATTCACTTAGCGCTCTGTTTTCCCGGAACGACCTATCAGTGTTAAGCGGGGGTCACCTGTACAGGGTGTTTCAAAAATGATGGTCAATAATTTAAAGGTGAAAAGTACAAAGTAAAATAAGCAAAAAAGTCCTAGTGAACATCAAGGCTGCAAATGAACCATTTTCGAGATAATGTACATTTTCTGTTAAGATCTGCCACTGACTATGGGAGCACTCTGGGAGGGTAGTCTGGATATGGTAGGAATACAGTAATTGGCAATGTAAAATTCGCCACACACTGCTATTACTCAGTACAAGCTCTTGCAGAGCAACCCTCCTTGTCAAAATTCCTGGATTTTGTTCTATTCTTTCTAACACCCTTTCCTCAACATCAGGTGTTATGCTTCTGGGCCTACCTGTTCGTACTCCATGTGCGAAGCGCACATCTTCTCTAAGGCGTTAATGTACCCTGATGAATGTGTACCTGTTGGGCTGCCTTCGGCGGGGAAATGCTTCTTGGTACAAATATGCAGCCTCGAGTGCACTGCCGTTGGCTTTACCATACACGAAGTGTATGTCCGTATACTCTTCGTTGCTGTAACCTCTTTCCATTGTTTACTATCCTTTGACAAGTAGTACTAGTATGCCTGTTATGTCTCAGAGCATTGAAAGAGGGGGAAAAGGGAGAGAATGAGCATAACCCAACCTAAACAAACAAGTCAGTGTTGGATCCCAACTAGAAACGTGCAATATCTCGAAAACAATTCACTTAAGGACCTATGTTTACTAGAATTTTTTTGCATATTGTAGTCTGTACAGTTCACCTTTAAATTATTGACCAACACCTTTGAAACACCTTGTATAATATGTCCCAATTGGTCAAAACTACTGTTATTAGACATTACAGGAAAAGGAGATTGCATGGTGGTACAAATAAGGAATTACGTAAGGTTGATAAAGCAGGTAACGTTTTGGATTTGTTAAAGTCATGGAATCAACCTATCTTCAATATCAAGATTATTCATAACATGGTTTTGGCCTGAAAGTTAGCAGGTTGAAGGCCTTGTTGAATTTAAGCAGAGATTACAACTTTATCAATTCACAGCTGAAACATTTATTGTTTGATATATTTATGTTTAAACTGGGAAATATTAAAGTAGTTACAAAGGAATTCATAAGTTTTAAATTTTTGAATAGTGTTTTAGACAACATTAAATTAGAGCAGATTCTAAACCACTTTAACTATGCATTGCCATTAACTAGTTCAAGAATTAGATCTAGATTCAGCCATGTTAAGCTGATTGGTCTAACAGTCTGTAATTATAAACAGGAAGCTATAAAGCTTAATAGTATAGAGAATGATGCACTTTGCTTCTGCCATTTACCAGAATATCAATTTTATGTTGATATACACCATAAGCATATCATTACAGGAGACCTGAAAATTGTCAAACATGTATAACTAAGGAAATTGTTATCTTATGGTTTAAATTTAGGCCTTGTTTTAGGACTAGTGTTAAACAAATTTGAAAGCAAATTCGTAAGAATCTGATACAATTCGGTCTAAAATTGGCATATAAATATAGTATACCTGTAGAGGCTTTCCATATGTGGATTTGCCTTACATATGAGGCATTGGTTAAGCAGAAATCCAAATGGTGTGATAAGGCTATGATTTTTGATTTAAAGTTAATTAAACAACAGGTATCAGATATACAATCTAGATTTATTATCACTACCATTGATAAGGCAGCCAACAACTATGGTATTACTGTATTTGTAAAAAGTTTTATACTGCTACTTCAGCTAAAGAGCTTAACAACAGTACAACATACAGCAAAGAAGAAACAAACAGTAATATTATCAGCAAGAGACTGTTTGCTATGAATAAAAGGTTAAAACTTAACTATTCTAACACTAAATTTCCATATGTGAATTGGATCCCAAAATTTCATAAGTCCCATGTCACATTTCAGTTTATAACTTCTTGCAAAGATAATTATGTAAAAATACCACATAAAAAGCTAGACTCTTTGTTGAAAATTGTATTGGAAAATGTGGGTGATTCTAAGATTATTTTAAATAATAGTATGGTATTGGATCACCTGAATACAAAAGCAACAGATATTAGACATATCGGTAAGTATGACTTTAAAAATCTTTTCACTAGTATATCACATAATTTAAAAATGGTATTCAGTGAACATTATAATACATATAATAGAATTATATCTTACGATAAATATTACTGGGGCAATTTAATAGACTTATGTTTATTTAATTGCTATATCATCAATGGTAGCACAGTATATAGACAGCATACGGATATAGCTATGGGATCGTGTAGTTCGTGTATCGTAGCTAATCTGTATTTACATCACTATGAAAGTAAATTTAATAAAAGTACAATACTTTATAGATATATTGATGACCTTATTGCTATTAATGAGCCTAATATTTTACAGGAAATGACAATTTTTTATTCTATGGAATTGGAGCTTGAGTGTACAAATAAACAGAGTGTGTTGGCAGCCACATTTCTAGATATAGATATGGAAATTATTAATGAGAAGGTAGTAACGGAATTATACGACAAATGTATAGATTTTAAATTCGAGACAGTTAATCTCACGCATTGGCATTCAAACATCTCCCATAGAATTCATAGTAATATAATTTTATCACAAGGATTAAGATTAATTAGAATATGCAATAGTCTCGAAAATATTTTAGTTTCACTTAAAGAATTTATTAATAAGCTTAGAAAAAAATGGTTTCCCTCTTAAATTTATATTTAAGCATCTATGTAGAACTGTTTTCATTGCTATGAAATTATGGCATGAAAATATTAGCCCTTATACTGTGGTTAGAAAGTTGGGGAAATACTAATGAGATGTCTTCCTTTTAGCTTATGTATATAAGTACATATTAGGCATTTCCTATATAACCGTTGATCTTTGTCTTACAGTCTGAAAAAGTTGTACCCATAGTTGTTCTATGTGAAGGAATATTGTTTATTTTATATTTTGTATTGATATTTAGAATTAATTTCTGGTTTGTGTTTCTTTTTCACCATTGGTTTCTGTTGCTTATGTTTCATTTTCTGTCTGGTTTATGTAGCTAATTTTTTTTTTTTTTTTTTTTGGCATTTGATTTTGTTCACAGGTCACTGTTGTCCACTACGTTTTTAATTGGAGGATACGTGATCCATAATCTAATTTGACAGTAGAGGGAGCCTTGAAAATTCCTTTCATTTCCTGCAGCAGCAGCTTGGGTCTATCCACGTTTTTTGTAAGCCCTGATGTACTGCCATTTATTGGAAAAAAAAAAAAAAAAAAAAAATTGGTTACAAAATTTGTCACTGCATGGCACATAACTATCTTAGTTATGATTTTGCAAATAACTTATGTTATTTGCATAATCGTGAGTTATTGCCACTGTACTGTATAAAAGCAGTCTCTTCAAAATCATACGGTAGATGTTTGTCTGCACTGCAGCAGCAGCAATGCCAACAACATTGCAGGAAAAAGTGCTATTAGTGAAGCTATTAGAACAGCAGTAAGCAGCTATCAGAGAATTCCAGTACCAGAAGCACATAAGGCGTGGACCTATGATTATTTGTGCTGTCTGCAAAATGATTGCGAACTTTGAAGCGACAGGACAGCTTGGTGTTCAACCAGGTAGAGGTCGAAAACGAGTGGACTCCTCTTGTGTTGAAGATGTGGCTATGGCTGTTGTGGATTTATCAAGTCAATCTCCATGTGGTAGCACAAGTGTGCCAGCTGTTTCTTGTGAAGTGGACATGCCATATTCCACTGTAAGACTAGTAATGCGTCAGGTGTTGAGGTACTATTCTTACAAGATGTACATTCTACAGCAGCTACAGCATGGTGATGCAGATATTCGTTTCACTTACGCACTTCAGTTTCTGGTGTGAATGACAGTGGATATCACTTGGCCGTGGAACATCCTTTGGAGTGATGAGGCCTATTTCTGCTTAAACAGACAAGTGAATACGCACAACTGTCGCATTTTGGCAACAGAAAACCTTTGAGTTATCCAAGAGGTCCCGTTGCATTCTCCAAAAGTGACCGTGTGGTGTGGATTTATGGCCACGTTCATGATTGGGCCATATTTTTTTGACCAGGACTGGACCCCACACCTGTTCCGTCACTAGACATCGATATTATGAAATGTTGGCAAATTTTGCAATACCAGAGCTGCAACGACATCGGTGTGTTCAGGATAAGATGGTGTGCCACCCCACATCCACCCTTGTGTGCAAAGATTGCTAAGGCAACACTACAGATGAACAGGTCATCAGCTGTTGTTTCCAGACATCTTGGCCACCCTGATCACCGGACCTCAACCCCATGCGACTTCTGGTTGTGGAGTTTTTTGAAGAACCAGGTGTATTGGGAAGGATGTCAAACTCTAGCAGATCTGAAGGATAGCAATAGACATGTGCTGGCTATTCCAGTTGACAGGTTACGTTCTGCTGTAGAAAATGCTGTTCTTCAAATGGAAACTGTTGTTGACCAAAATGGAAGACACATCGGACAATTGTAGTGCTATTCAAGTAATTTGTATTGCCACAGTGCCATACAGCGACAAATTTTTTTTTCAAATAAATGGCAAGCGCATTCTTTATTGTACCTGTTGTCCAAATTTCCCTTCAGTACGAGCCTTAGAAAAACTTGCTCCAGAGCCCTTCTACATAGGGATATTTTAACAACCCTGCATATTGAACAATGTAAGGTTAAGTATAGTTTATTGAAGTTACACTATTTTTCAGTTTTACTAATAAAGAATGAATCCAGAAGTGTGTGTTTTTTATTGTATTTTTTCAAATAAAATTGTGTCATAGCACTTATTTATGTCTTTTGCTGCACAATCATGAAGAGGATCGTTCGCACAAAAATATTCAAGTGCTTGGTCAATTTTCTCAAGAGCTTACTTTAATTCTCAAATCCTCATTAACTGTGGGGACTCAGATAATGAACTCTGATACTGGGTACTCCCTGTACTTTACATTACGCTCACGAGAACAAAATTTCTTGTCTTGCACGTATTGTGTTAGGTACAGTGTTTCAACAAGTTATTCAATTGTCGTAAAAGAAAACAAAAATGCATACAGTACTCAGTTTTTCCTATTTGATTACTTGATATGGTATTGATAAATAAAACAACAGCCAGCCTTCCCACTAGCTGAGAGTTAAATTTTCTTCATTGTAAAAATATTTTAAAGAACACTAAATACCATCAGATTGAGGCAATCATGTCATTGGGTCCAATACAGATGAAAGGCCTGGTTCAGTGGACATGTCATTGTTTCTGAGGTCTGTTAAAGTAGCATTTATTGAATACTTGAGGTCTTTGGGGTTGTCACAGACATTCTCTCAGATATGCCAGACAAGCTGTACTTGCTACCTGCGAGTCTAAAACGCTGATGGAACTGATATTCGGGTGACACTCAAGTCAAGTGGACCCAATTTCGGCAAAGTCCGGACGGTCTGTGACAGCCAAATCCTCTGCTTGCACCTTCACGATGGTGGGACTGTTAGTAATCCTGGGTATAACCTCCATGCACAAGTACATGGTGGGTGACCACCCAGGTGTGAACCAACATAAGTAGGGGTCGAGGGGTGGCGCCTACACCACATGGAAGAACGCTGCCCCTCTATGTTACCAGGCAGTACTAGGTGGTAGATGACTCTCATCAACCGGTGAAATACCACCACTTTGCTTATTGGAGGCTTGAAGTGGTGGAACCCATGTGTAGTCTCCAGAGCTAAGTTCCGGTCAACCCTTCCTTATCTCTTCCATCATGCAGTATGATTGATGACTTTTGAGGTTATGATGAACGTCGTGGCGAGATCCAATATTCCTTACATTTCGAGGGTACAGCTCTAAAACGGTGTTCGCAGGCCAGCCGCTAGTTAGTACACCGGACCGAACCTATTGGTAACTCTCTAGGAGGCTTCCGGATCAGCTATTGTGTAATCTTGCTACCTCTACTCTGCCAGATAGTGATTGGAGGGAATCCGAGTAGTGTTTATGCGGGGAGCATTGTCGAGGCCACGTTATGTCAAGGATCTGGGTATATTCTTACCACGTGTACGCCATATCCAAAAATTTCATTACTTCATACAGCATGTCCCACCCACTTTTTCTTATTATTGAATACACCATGAATTGTCAAACTAATAGAGCAAGCTTATCTGCGAAAAGATCTAAACCTCCCAAGCACTTCCTAATTCATTTCACAAATATACGTGGTCTCAATTCTAATCTCAACAATGTCCATTTCTACTTGCAGTCTGCCAAACCCCATGTACTTTTTCTGACAGAATCTCAGTTATCGGTTGATTCAACTACTGCTCATCTCAGATGCCCAAATTATTCGCTTATGTCCGTTCTGATATTCGCTGTCAGAGACTTGGCAATTTGGAATCTCTTCTCTTTGATCTTCTCTGGCTTACAATCTCTCTACCTCATTGTGTCAAATTCATCTGTTGTCTCTACCGTTCTCCCAACTCCACTAATCACTTGGAGCTCTTTGACTTCCTCTCTTTGCAACTTGACTTTCTCCAGTCCAACTTTCCTAACAGTGAGGTAATTTTCCATGGTGATTTTAATGTTCACAACTCCAGCTGGCTTCCGTTTTCTAGTCACACCGACCCAGCAGGTCGAGATGCTGAGGCTTTTGCAATTACTAATGACCTAGCAGATTGTTCATTTACCTACAAGAATACCGGACAATCCTAATCATACAGCCAATACGCTTGATCTTTTTCTCACAAACAATCCTTCTAAGTACACTGTCGAAGTGAGAGTGTCCTTTAGGCACTTCATTGTCTCTTCTCCAATGGAACCTTTATCTCGTAGCTATTCCCAACCTCGTGTTGTTTGGCATTACAAGAATGCAAAATGGATGACCTGCGAGACTTCTTTTCTTCTTTTCGGTGGTTGGATTACTGTTTCAAAACTTCTGATGTCAACGTTTGCTCATATCGTGTCAGTGAAATTATTCTTGCAGGAATGGAATCCTTTATCCCACACTCCACTTTAAAATCTCGTCCTCTATCTAAACCTTGGTTTTCCAATAAATGTGCTAAGGCTGTTCAAGAGAAGAATGTTGCATATTGTAATTGGCTTGTTTCTAATTCTTCAGTTTCATTTTCTGCCTACACCAAAGCTTGCAACAATTGTAATGCAGTTATTAATCAGTCCAAACTAGAGTTTGAACAGGCTAAGAGTAGAAAACTTGCTTCTTGCCCTAATGGTAGCCGAGCATTCTGATCTCTTGCCAAAGCTATTGGCCGCAACTTTTGCCCATCTCTGCTCCCACCTCTGTCCAAACCAGATGGTTCTGTTGTCACTTCAGCCAAGGATAAAGCTGACCTGTTAGCATCCCATTTTTCTTCCAGCTCATGTATTAATGATCTTGGTAAAACACCTCCCACCATTCCCAACACGCTCCATTCAATGCCTCCTGTGGTCTTCCGTCAAAAGGATATCAGAAGGATTTTGATGAATCTTGATGCTAAGAAAGCTCCAGGTCCTGATAGTACTTCTCCACTTGTTCTCAAAACCTGTGCTCCTGAACTTACTCCTATTCTTTGCCGCCTTTTTTCACTTTCTTATTCCAAAGGTGTTTTTCCTTCTGCTTGGAAATTTGCTCATATCCAGCCAGTTCCTAAAAAGGGTGACAAATCCCTCCCATCCAATTATCGTCCCATTGCAATTACTTCTACTCTTTCTAAAGTAATGGAGAAATCAATTAACCGCCAACTCTTAAATTACTTAGAAACCTTCCGTCTGATCAACGATCGCCAGTATGGATTCCGTCAGTGTCGATCCACTGGTGATATTCTGGCTTATGTTACCCATTTATGGACTAATTCAATGGAAAGGTTCGGTGAAACACAAGTAGTTGCTCATGACATCTCAAAGGCTTTTAATCGTGTTTGGCATAAAGGTCTTCTAAACAAGTTTCCATCTTATGGTTTGCCAACTGTTTTTAGTAATTGGTTATCCAGTTTTCTCTCTGATCACTCACTGAGGGTGATGGTAGATGGCTCTCTGTCTTCTAACTTCTCCACTAATGCCGGTGTCCCCCAAGGTTCAGTTCTTTCCCCCACTCTTTTCCTCTTGTATATTAATGACGTTCATCCATTGACTGGAAATCCTATCCATAGTTTTGCTGATGATAGTACACTGCATTCCACTTTCCATTTTGAGAAACCTTGTCTTGCTCAATCAGCTTCAACTTCTCGAAAATCTGCTACCAATTCCTTAAATGCCAATCTTCAGGTAATTCTCCAGTGGAGCAAAGACAACTTAGTTGATTTGAACCATTCTAAAACTCAGTCTTGTCTTATATCTCGCAAAAAGGATTCTTCTGCTCCTATGCTTATCTTTAGTGACACTCCAATTTCTAGGCAAATTGATATATCTCTTTTGGGGATTACCCTGACTTCTAATCTCTCTTGGCACAAGCACATTACAAATATTGCTTCCTCTGCATCTAAAAAACTTGGTTTTCTCTTTTGCTCTCGATGTTACTTTTCTTCCAAACAGCTGCTCACTCTGTATAAATCGCAAATCCGCCCTGCCATGGAATATTGTTCCCACATATGGGGTGGTGCCCCCAAAACCTCTCTCAGGCTTCTTGATTCCATTCAGAAGAGGGCAGTTAGGTTAATTAATGATTCATCTCTAACAGAGTCTCTCCACTCGCTTTCTCATAGATGTACTGTTTCCGCTGCATGCCTCTTCTACAGATGTTTCCATGGGCACTGTTCTTCTGAATTGGCTTCTATAATTCCCGCTCTCTCTTTCAAAACAGTGGGAACACGTGCCACCACCAGCCAACATCCACTTACTGCCCAACTTCAAACCCACAGAACTAACTTTTCATCTTCCTCATTTATTCATTCAACTGCCGTTTTCTGGAACAACCTTCCTTCATACGTATTTTCTGAAAATTACAATCCACAGAAGTTCAAGTCCAATGTCAACAAATATCTTCTTTCGTCTTCTCAACCTCCAACCCAAGCATGGTACTAAGTACTATAGGTGCTAATACCTCTCGTGTTTGGGGTTCACATAATAAAAAAAAAAAAAAAAAAAAAATACTTATTGTATAAAATATATTAGGGAATGTTTAAGTAAGTTACGACATTACCATTCAAATATATCACATGCAAAATTCTGTATACCATCATTTGAAGATGCCAATGAGATAAGATACTTAAAGAATCAGAAACCTCTCTATGCTCTGTTTCTATTCCACACAATACAGGAAAAGAGGAGGAGAAAAAATAAAGTTTTGATGATCATCTAATAATATGAAATACTACAAAATTCAATAATATAGTTTTTTTTATATACTTTAAAGAAGTTCTTACCATTGCCCCTCTATAATATGCAGTTGTAATGGTACGAAACCTTTCTTGACCTGCTGTATCCCTAATTAAAGTAATAAAAAACTTTAAATTTTTAATTTAAAAATAATTATACTAATAGTACTCAATTTTTTTAAATTTAAAAAATTTATTTTTTCCCGATTTATGATAAATTCAATGTATGAATTTTTCATAACTTAGGAAAAAAATAATTTTATGCCAGTAGATAAATAAAAACAATCTGTAACTGGAATATATTCTTGTAGTCAGGGCCGGATTTACACATAAACTAAACAAGCTACAGCTCAGGGCCTCATATCACAAGGGGACTCTCTCTAGATTAAAAAAATTCAGTGAACAGGTGAAGAGCCTTATATATGTTATAGTTTAGGGTCACAAGTTTAAATATAGCTCTGCTGACAGTATTATGCAGGATCATCAAGAAAAGAAACAACAGTTTGAATGCTTATATATTTTGATTTATCGCATTAGTAATGGTGAGTGTGATGACATTAAACATCCAACACACTTGAAGTTATTATTCAAGTAAAAACATATTAAGCATATGATCCCTGTCCATCATCCGTGACTATTTACAGATACAATCGACATTTATCATACCTGCAGGCGGTGTTTTTTCAGAGATGCCCCGACAATAGCTATGATTGATTTCACTAATAGTATGCGAATTATTCATGTAGACACTGTCCTTCGGGAATCTGCAGACAAAATAAAAGAATTCAGTTATGACAAATACTATGCACAAGAACATACAAACAGAATGTTGATTAGAGATGACCCCATCATTAAAGAGAAGCAGATTTTGCCAACAAGATGGGAGCAAGATCACATATGGCAAATTCAGTTTGCAAAGTGATTCTTCCATACATGCAAAATTCCGGTCGCCACCAACCAAACTGGAAAATAATCACAAATAGATGCACACCATCTATTTGTCAATAATACTAATTTAAGGAAATAAGGCCTGCTTATACAGTCCATTCCAGTTATTTGGGACTAGTGCATTTTGGCCCGATTAAGCAGCTGCCCCAATTATCCGAAGTGTCACGTAAATAGTTAAAAATACAATGTACCCCCCCCCTTTACAATTGGTTCACTGTACAATCAAATCACATTATGACGAACTCAACATAGTAAAGTACCGTTCACTATACGATGTGCAGTAAGCGCCGGTCATTGTGATCATGTTTGTGAATTGAATTTTAATTCTATTAAACAGTGATTCTAATTAGCGAAAATAGGAGGAATATTATCCACAGACTATAAAAGCAAAGTATATACATGAAAATCGGAAGAATATACATGATAATCGGAAGAATATACATGATAATCGGAATAATTAATATGTACTGTAATATGTGGCCGGGGGGGGGGTAAATTTAAAACAGTAAAAAGATAAGCAATCAATAACAAAGAGCACAGCACACACAAATTGCAAGTAACACAATACGCGCAAGTGAGAATGGAGTAACGAGTTACAAAGTTTTAAAAAGAGGAATGAAGAGAAGATCTGAAAATTAATTTTTTTATATGATTGAAGATTTCATGGAAGTGTAAACACATTTCATCATAATAACCCACACAATTCCAGCTGTTGGTATTATCGCAAATTCAGTAAGATTGTCCATTTATGATAGATTTCACTAACAGAAAAGCCCAATAAACAGGTGACTGCTAATCGTTTTTATTCTTTTATGGTTGTGACCTCCAGAATTTCAACCGAACCACGTGGTACCGTCGGAGACAATCGCAAGGTAATCTCCAATGCTGCGGTCTCCTGCCCCGATTAAATGGCCCGCTGTCCCAATTATGCGAAGTAAACCCTGGCTATTTTCTCGATTGGTTTCTGTTTTTTAAGATTTGCCCCAAATAAACGGCTGCCCCGATTAACCGGTGGCCCAAATAACCGGAATCCACTGTGTGTATATATATATATATATATATATATATATATATATTTAGTATTAAAGTATAAAGAAATATATATATAAAATAAGAGTATAGTCTGTCCTCGTACAACACGTGTTTGCACTACATGAATTCGATCATACACGATTTATAAATAGGGGAACAATGTCGCATATAACACGAACGTAATTCGCTTACGCACGATTTGCCTTTGTGTTTACAAGAAATGGTAGTCGAACGGGGCGGAAACTGAACACAACACAGTAGGAATGAAGAGAAGATTTTTAAAATTTATTTGTTTTTGATTTCTTGGAAGGGGAAACACATTTAACATAATAATGTAAAAAGCAACAGAATTCCAGTTATCGATATTATCGCAAATGTAATTAGATCAACTTTTACTACCTGTTTATGACAGACTCCACTAGCAGGAACCACCAATAAACCGGAAACTGCAAATTGTTTTTATTGTTTTATGGTAGTGACCTCCAGAAATGTGCTTTAGTAAAACATAAGCATGTAATACGTGAGAATAGTGTGTTTCTGCCTTTACTGCATTGTTTATTCAGTTTGTACACGGGCGCTGCATCATTTATTCAGTTGCTACTTGTTCACTGTGCGTTTATGTATATCAAGCTTGCCTCCTCATTTTTGTTCATTTTATAATTGTGCTCTATTCTCAAAAAAATGAGTAAAATACTTGAAAAAAGTGTGAAAAGAAAGCGTTCTAGTGAAAATACTTCAGAGAGAAAAAGAAAAGCAATATCGATAGAAGAAAAATATGAAATTGTGAAACGCTTTGACCGGAATGAAAGAACATGCGATATTGTGCGTACTACAGGCCTAAATGAGGGAATGCTGAGAACAATTAGAAAGAATGCAGAAAAAATAAAAGCAACTTTCATAGCAGAAACAACACAAAGTGTAACAAAACCAGTTAGATCAAGACACAAAGAACTGGAAGAGATGGAACGTCTTTTATCTGTTTGATAGAAGATCAAACAAAGAAGAAATCAGGAACAAGTTTGCTTACGATAAAAACAAAGGCATTGGCAATATTTGAAGACCTCAGAAATAAAGCTGAAAACCCTCAAGAAGTGCCTCCCTTTACTGCCAGTAGTGGCTGTTCAATAATTTCAGGAAATGTCACGCTTTCCATAATGCGAAATTATCAGGTGAAGCTGCAAGTGCAGATGAAGCAGCAGCAAAGGCATTTCCGCCGATACTGAAAAAACTAATTGAGAAAGAGGGCTACACACTGGACCAAATTTTTGACATTGACGAAACCGGACTGTATTGGAAAAAAATGCCATCACGAACATATATCTCAAGAGAGGAAGCACGAGCTCCAGGCTTCAAGGCTGCTATGGATAGGTTGACCGTTATGTTAGGAGCAAATGCAAGTGGGGACTTGAAACTGAAGCCTCTTGTTGTTTATCATGCAGCTAATCCACGAGCATTAAAAGGGATCGCAAGGACTACCCTCGGTGTTTACTTTAGGAACAGCAGAAGAGGGTGGATGACAGGGCAGATCTTCACTGATCTTCTACTACATGTGTTTGAGGATGTGTTTCGAAGCTACTGCAAAAAGAAAAATTTGGATTTTAAGATTAATTATTTTGGACAATGCACCAAAGTCACCCTCCAACCCTTGATGAACTGTCACCAAACATCAAAATCCTGTTTTTACCACCTAACACAACATCTCTTATCCAGCCACTTGACCAAGGAGTAATTGCTGCTTTTAAGCACTATTACACAAGACACACATTTAAGATGCTGATAGCAGAAACAGAGGGCAAAAATGCACCAACAGTTAAAGACTTCTGGAAGTGATTCAGGCGCCTCCGTAGCCAGGTGGGCAGGAGCAGCAGCGCATAGCACACGCTTCTTGATTAGACCGGGGTTCGAGCCCGTGACCACCAAATACGGAGGATGCGGAAAGGTCAGGTAACGACCACCGCATATCCCCGGAGCAATATGGCCTTAGTTGCTAATGCCTAAAAACCAAATAACAACAACAACTGGAAGCGATTCCAGTGGAGGCTTGGAACGAAGTGACAAAAGAATGCTTACATGGTGTTTGGCTGTTTGTTGTTGTTGTTTGGTTTTTAGGAGCATTAGCAACTAAGGCCATATTGCTCCGGGATATGCGGTGGTCATTCCCTGACCTTTCCGCATCCTCCGTATTTGGTGGTGATGGGCTCGAACCCCGTGTAATCAAGAAGCGTGTGCTACGCACTGCTGCTCCTTCCCACCTGGTGGGAAGGAGCAGCAGTGCGGAGGTGCCCATGGTGTTTGGCGGCCTCTTTTACCAGATTTTATTCGTGATTTTAAAGCCTTTGATCCTGTAAACGAGCTTCCTAAATTAAAAGCACAGGCAGGTGAAAGATGAGAAAGACGACGAAGTTGAATGCCTGAACGCCACCATAAAACCGCTTTCTACTTCAGAGTTATCTTCAGTTTTAAATTCATTTGAGAAAAGTATGCAATGACTAGAAGATAACGATTATAATGCAGAAGGAGGCAGAAGAGCACTTCATACAATTTGGTCTGCTTTGTGAAAGAAGGAAGATTGCGAAACTACAGAAACTAGATGTCTTTTTTATGAAAACATCCAAGAAAGAGACAGAAAATGAGCCACAGCCCTCTAGTTCTGGCGTGACCACATTTCGTCCTAAGTCCTCATCGGCATCTCCTCCGCCTCCCAATTCCGATAATGATGACAACCTGCCGCCACTTTCCCCATAATTCCACTGCTTCAACCCTTTCTCAAGCCCTTTCCCTCTAGCTTTCTTCATTTACTTTTAAGGTAAGAATCTAAATTTAAATGATTAAATTATTAATTTTACATTTTTAAACCGTGTATGTGTTTTATTATGATTAAATTTATTGTGTTTGGTAATGTTTTGGTTACAAATGTGTGTCCAATCTTGGGTGGTCGGCACCTAACCCTATTTTTTTCCATAGGGCCTGTTTTTTATATTGCACAAGGGTTTCTAGGAACACAACTATCGTGTTATACGAGGACTGACTAAAGTATAATGTATTAAAGTATAAAGAAAGATTGGAAGAAATTTAAGAAGTGAAAAACTATATAGATTTTTGAAACTGTTTTCCCTTTACAAATTTAAAGTTATCACAAACTGAAATGGAAATTTAGAGAAAGAGTAAAATAGTCTGCCTAATGGAGTCCTGCAGGGTTCAGTGCTGGACCCATTATTGTTTTTGTCTGTCAGTTTTTATTAATGATATGCAAGTTTAACAGCACCAGCAAAAAAAAAAAAAAAAACACCTCCCATTTTACCTATTCATTCCCTCCAATAGTTTGTCTAGTTCTGACTTGAATTTGTTTAAACTATCAACTTCCACAACAACAGATGGAAGCTTGTTCCAGCAATCAACAACATGCTGGCTAAAGGTGAATTTGCACATATATTTTGTAATCACCCTACCTCAATTTGAATTTGCACCCCCTCATATGCATAGTCTGAAAGAGGAAGAATCCATCATCATTCAGCTTGCTCAATCCATTCAAAGCCTTAAACACTTCAATCAGATCACCTTGCAGGGGCCTTGTCTCCAGATACTGTAATTTGCAGAACTGAAACCTTCCTTGGTAAGAGCACCCATTTGTTCCATTAACAATCTTGTTAATGGAGCGAAGTATCTCCACATCCTTCTTAAAATGAGGCCTCCAGACATGTATGCAGTACTCAAGATGTGGCTTGACCATTGTCTTATACAATGGGATAACTTCTCTGTTTCTTGGAGCTGAAAATTCTTTGACCAGTGTGTGGATACTCTTGTACCTAGGTTGACAAAGATATATCGGGCTTAATCTCTAAGTTTCCAGATGATACAAAGGTTGGCAGGGTGGTCAACAACAGTAATGACAGTATACTACAGCAACAAGACCTAGAAAGATTAGATCAATGGGCTGAGAAATGGCAGTTGAAGTTTAACATCAACAAATGCAAGTACTGCATATAGGTAGCAGTAATTCCAGAGTAACTTATCAATTGTGTTGTACTAGACACAGGTAGTGGAAAATGAACAAGACCTGTGGGTAATTTTGCAGTCAAATATAAAATTCTCTGAGCAGTGCAGACATGCTTCCAGGACAGCTAATTGGGATTTGTCAATGACATACAGAAACTTTGGCAGCAGAGATAAGGAAGTGATTATCCTCTTGTACAAGGGTCATGGTAGTAAGCAGCATCTTGATTATCGTATACAGATCTAGAGGCCTCACTTTAGGAAGTGATGTAAATCAGCTGGAATGGGTGCAGAGAAGGGTAACTAGATTGGTGAGAGGGAAAAGGGTGCTCTTACCCAGAAAGGCTTCAAGAACTGTAAGTCCTGCAAATTACAGCATCTGGTCTAAAAATGAGGTAAGGAGATCTGATTGAGGTGTTTAAAGCATTTAATGGATTGAGTATGTTAAATAATAATGCAATTCTTCCTCTTTCTGATACTACACCCACATGAGGGGGCATAAATTCAATTTGAGGAAAGATGGTTGCGTGATAGAAGTGTGGAAGTTTGCCTTTAGCCAGCAGGTGGTTGATTATTGGAAAAGGCTTCCATCTATTGTGGAATGAGCTATGTTAAATACATGGGCTATGTTAGGGTAACTAAGAGTAAGAAGAGGTGCATGTACACTGGTGTTCAAAGAAAGTGCATCACCCCTTAAAATTGTAACTGTCATCCGAATAACAAGTATATGGCAATATTTCTTACAGATTGCATCAGATAAGATTGAGACACGTAGGTGATGACGTAATATTTCATCAGCTGTTACTTTCAGCTATATAAGCACACTCTGCAAGAGTTGCAGTCATTCCTTAGTCAGGATGGCGAATTACATGCAGTTCATGCCACGAAGAAAGAGTGCTATTGTTGCTTTAAGTGAGGAATGATGTTCTTTCTATCATATTGTTTAAAGAGTGTCTTGTAATAAGTTGACAATGAGTAGATTTCTTTCCAAACTCAAGAATACTGGTTCTGCTGAGAGGTAAAAAAGAACCAGATGCAAACGAGTCTCTAAGCCAAAACAGGACCTCGTTTTGAAGCATTTATGCCTTAAAAACTGCAAATCTTCTTCGTCTGAGCTGAAAAGAGAATGGGAAGAACATACAGGAGTGGTAGCAAGTGCAGTCAGAAGTCACCTCTTCGAAAATGGACTTTTAGCCCGTCGTCCTAAGAAGCCCCTCCTCACACAAAAAATGAAAAGGCCCAATTAATTTGGTTTAAGGAGCATGTCAAATGGACCCCCGAGCAGTGGAAGCCAGTTATTTTCTCGGACGAGAAGAAATTCAACCTGCATGGTTCTGCGCCATATAGACGTTTGTTTGTTGTTTGGTTTTTAGGAGCATTAGCAACTAAGGCCATATTGCTCCGGGGATATGCGGTGGTCATTCCCTGACCTTTCCGCATCCTCCATATTTGGTGGGCATGGGCTCGGGCTCGAACCCCGGTCTAATCAAGAAGCGTCTGCTACGCACTGCTGCTCCTGGCTACGGAGGCACCTTCGCCATATAGATGTGGTGAAGAATACCATCCAGACTGTATGGTGTCTACAGTGAAATTCCCTACCAGCCAAATGATATGGGGTACATTTCGTATTGCGGAGAAGGTCACCTGCAGTTTATAAAAAGGTTCCGTAAGTGCCAATGGATACCTGGTTATATTGGTTATAATTGCTGCCAACCGTTAGAGACCATTTCAACCTGCCAAGTAACTGCATCATTCAGGACGATTCTGCTCCTTGTCATCGGGCGAAAAGTGTAAGTAGGCACGTCTGTAATTACTTTAGCTTCATTTTTTCATTAGAGGTTCGACAGTAATGTGTTTACATTTGTTACAGGTGAAAAAATGGTTGGAAGAACGGTCCATTACAACTCCTAGCTGGCCAGGAAACAGCCCAGCACCGTGTGGAATCTGCAGTTGCCAGAAAGAAACCAAAGACTCTTTGTGAACTTCAGGAAGCTATAATTCGTGTTTGGAATCACGAACTATCAGTTGATTATCTTCAGAAATTGATCTTGTCAATGCCTTGATGGTGTGCTGCTGTCATCAGGGCCAGAGGCAGTTCAACTAAATATTAGTTTGCACCTGGCGAACGTTTCCTTTTTTGTTTTCCATTTAAAATTATAAACTGAAGCAAACTGAGGGCTTCTGATAACATTCCAGCCATAATTGTCGTGTTTACCAAAACTGTTACATAAAAGTTGTAAATGCTCATTTTGGAATATTTTGAGAGCACCTATCAAATATTACTTGGCTTTGCCTTAACTTTTAATAAATATCTTTTGTTTATATTTCTATTTGTGATGCTAGTCATTAATGTAACATACCATCGTGAAAAAGGGTTAGAAATATGAAATGCCTAGGTGATGCACTTTCTTTGAACACAGTGTATATTATTATTATTTTTAGCCATGTGGTGCAAGGAAGCCTGAGTCTTATGTTGCACCAGCCAAAAAAAAAAAAAAAAAAAAAAAAAAAAAAAAAAAAAAATTCTGAATTACCCTGAGAGAGAGAGAATCACCAAGAAAAATCTGCTGACGATGCTAGTGGGAGCCAGACGTGTTCAAAGCCACTAAGTGGATTTTTTTTATTATTTGATTTGAAATTATTGTTTTTCTAAAACTTTTGATTTAAATTTAGTAGTATAGCATTATTTTGTGATTTTCTGATTAATCTGGTGTATTTATTCTTTACTCGCCTTGTAACTGCATAAAAGTATAGCTAAGGGTATCAAATCCATGTATTACAAGTTGCAGCTCCGCTGAACGAGAAGTTTTTTTAGCCATATTTAGCCGCTTTATTGACCATTTTTTACATCAAATTATTTTCTATAAGTAACTTATAGACCTAGTCAGGATCCTTAGTTTATTCTGAATTGAGACAGCGAGATTTGGAAGTTAATTAATACTAAAGTGTCCATAGATTTACCGTTCGTAACTTGCCACCTTTGTTATACGATACGTTATATTCCGAACTAGATAGCGTTAGTATAGTATAGTATAATATTGTCAATTAATCAGTAAAATCTATTAAACTTGTTAAACTTCGTTGTCAATTAAATTGTACTTTTAACTAAATATATATAACGACTTAGATAACAAACGTAACAAAATTAATTAATACATAACTTGATACGGAAGTTATATAAAGGGAACTCATAGATAATTAATACTTGATACTGAAAATATATATACTGTTATAACTGTGTTGGGATACAAGTTCAGGGTTATAATTTTGTACTGAAATAGGAATTTTATTGAAATTAAATCGAAATCATAACTCAGACCAGAGCAGCAAAGCAAATGGCTCAAGCTAATGGGAGTGCTGTGGCTCAGAGGAGAACTGAGGGGGGCAGTTGCCCTCTGAATCACAGCCTTTTAAAATGCACTGCTTGCATGATGTTTGTGGAGCAATCAGGTACGGGACATGATATTACCATGGGGGATGTCTTTGTGTGTGTGCGCGATGCAACGAGTGTAAGGAATTATCAGGCAACAACTCAGCGTTGTTATGGGCCTATATGAGAACTTGAAGGACAGGGTGGATGCCCTCGAAGGAACTAATTTGAAGGGCCCATCATGCTCTCAGCTGCCCACATCAACGCCAGAGCTTGCACTTGTTCATCACGCAACACAGTGGCAACCCCCAAGACAGAATGCGCTGGTCCCACAGGAACTAGTAGTTGTTGGTGACTATTGTCAGGGAAACAGGGAACATGCTTTGTACAAAAGATAGGTGGAACAGGACCAGGGTATGTCTGCCAGGGACAAAGGTTGATGACGTAGAGTGGATATCACCTTTTAAGGGCACGAATGGTGATATATTTGTACACGTTGGCACTGATTATATCAAGAGTAGGAGACCGGCAGAATTACTTAACAAGTACAGGTCACTGTTGAAAAAAAGCCATGAATTAGGGTTGAATTTGAAAGTGTCTGCAATTCTGCCCAGACATGATACGAGGGAGTATATGATGAAAGCCTTGTCGATCAATTCGGCCCTGGAAAGATTGTGCAAGGCTCAAGGGGTAGAATTTTTTTCAGCCTGGACTGTACTTGTTAACAGGAGAGACTGCTTCTACAAGGATGGAATACACTTAAATAGAAAGGGTGCAAGAATATTTGCTGATGCTATCGAGGCAGTGTTAGGTTGGGGGGGGGGGGATACAAAGACTAATAGATTAACAGTAGTCACTGGCAGAGGTGAAAGTGATTCTTGCACTGCTTCTATTGGAATGAGCAGAAGCCTAAAAAACAAGATGCAGGATATTTCAGAGACTGCTGGGAGTCATTGCGGTACAAGTAAACAAACGGGTTGGGTTAGGGTAACTAAGAATAGAAACAGGTGCATGTATACTTGCGTGTACACCAATGCTAGGAGTTTGGTAAATAAATTTGATGAATTTGAAGTATTGCTCAAAGCATCAAAGGTGGATATTGTTGGGATATCAGAGACATGGTGTCACACAGATATAAGAAATGCAGAACTGGAATTTGGGGAGTACAACATCTACAGAAAGGATAGACAGGATAGGAAGGGAGGAGGGGTTATGCTATTAGTTAAGAAACACAAAAATCCAAGGAAGTGAAGCCCGTCGACATCGCTGGACAGTGCAGTGTCAAGTCAGTTTGGTGTGACATAAGTATTGGGAGATCAAAATTGAGAGTAGCAGTGTGCTATAGGCCTAATGACTCTGATGAGTATAATAAGAAACTGTACAGGGAAATAGAGTGGGCCAGTACATCAGAGTCTTATAATGGGGGATTTTAATTTCCCAGATATTGACTGGAATTTGTGGGTTGGTCACTCACACACTACAAAGGCTTTTGTGGATTTATTGGATGATTGTTTTTTACACCAGCATGTTCGTGAGGCAATTAAGGGAGTAATACTCTTGATTTGATTATCAGTAGTGATTCTTCACGCATTAAGAATCTGCAGATAAAGGAACCACTAGGTGGCAGTGATCACAGTGTGCTGAAGTGGGATTTACTCAAAGAGGTAACTACCATCAGGGGTAAAGGGAAGGGTTATTGCTTTCATAAAGGCGACTATGATGGTCTGAGACAGTATTTAAATTCTATACAGTCAGACCAACTGAAGATGTTACCAACAGCAAATTCAAAATGGGAAGCATTCAAAGAACTTATCTTGGAAGCTACTAGGCTTTACATACCAACTAAGAAATACTGTTCAAGGTTTAGGCCTAAATGGATGTCAGATGAACTAATGAGACATATGGCAGAGAAGGAAAATGCATGGGATACATATAAATTAACACGTGACACAGAAGCCTATGATAGATACAAGTTGATCTGTAACCAAGTTACAAAGGAGGTTAGGCAGGCGAAGGCAGATTACGAGAAATCTCTGGAAAGGGATGCAAAGAGTTCTTTTCTTATGTAAACTCTAGAAGGAAGGGGATGAATCAGATTGGTCCATTTGATATCGATGGGTCAACTGTTGATGATCCTGCTCAGGTAGCTAACAAACTAAATGAATATTTTGCATCGACATTCACACATGAGGAGTTATTCAGCGAGGAGAATGCCAGAGGTGTATTCAACTCTGGCAGTAAGCTAGAGAATCTTGTAATAACTGAAAGTAAAGTGGAGGAGAAATTGTTGAAGATAAACACAAGAAATGCACCAGGGGTGGATACGGTTGCACATGGAAGACTGCTACACAAATTGGAGCAGTGTGTCATTGGAGGCAAATTGCTGCTATGGATAAAGGGATGGTTGAGGGGGAGAAGACAGTGGTAATCAATGGACACTGCTCATCATGGACTAATGTTATTAGTGGAGTCTCTCAGGGTTCAGTGTTGGGTCCATTATTGTTTTCTGTATTTATAAATGATATTGATGATGCATATCAAGCTTACTGTCCAAGTTTTCAGACGATACAAAGGCTTGCAGGGTTGTCAAGGACACTACTGACACTATGCTGCTGCAACAGGATCTGGAAAGGTTGAGCAGATGGGCTGAGAGGTGGCAAATGAAGTTTAACATTGACAAATGTAAAGTACTACATATGGGAAACAGCAACCCCAGAGCAACGTATCAACTCTGTGGTACTGACAGTGGTATTTGTTGTTATTTGTTATTTAGTTTTTAGGAGCATTAGCAACTAAGGCCATATTGCTCCGGGATATGCGGTGGTCATCCATGACCTTTCCGCATCCTCCGTATTTGGTGGTGACAGGCTCGAACCCCGGTCTAATCAAGAAGCGTGTTCTACGCACTGCTGCTCCTTCCCACCTGGCTACGGAGGCGCCCCTGACAGTGGTAGAGAATGAAAAAGGACCTGGGGGTAATTGTGCAGGTAGATATGAAGTTTTCTGAGCAGTGTAGATGGGCTGCAAGAATAGCTCATGGTGTCTTGTCAATGATAATGCTAGAGAATCTTGTAATAACTGAGAGTAAAGTGGAGGAGAAATTGTTGAAGATAAACACAAGAAAGGCACCCGGGGTGGATGGGATCTATCCGGTTATATTAAAGGAGGCAGCAGAGGAAGTAAGCAAACCCTTAGCCATAATTATGAGAGCTTCCTTGGACTCAGGGGAGGTACCCACAGACTGGAGATGTGCAAATGTTACCCCAATTCACAAAGGAGGATCAAAGGCTGACACAAGTAATTATAGACCTGTGAGTTTAACTTCTGTTCCAGGAAAATTAATGGAGGCACTAGTTAAAGAAGCACTGCAGGATCATTTAGACAAGACTTCAGTTATAGCTCGGACACAGCATGGTTTTGTTAAGGGGAAGTCTTGCCTGACCAATTTGATTGGATACTATGATGCAGTCACAAAGGAACTGGATGCAGGGAATAACTTTGATATTATATACTTGGATCTTAGAAAGGCTTTTGATACTGTTGCACATGGAAGACTGCTGCACAAATTGGAGCAGTGTGACATTGGAGGCAAATTGCTGCTGTGGATAAAGGGATGGCTGAGGGGGAGAAGACAGAGTGGTAATCAATGGGCACTGCTCGTCGTGGACTAATGTTATTAGTGGAGACCCTGAGGGCTCAGTGTTGGGTCCATTATTGTTTTCTGTATTTATAAATGATATTGATGATGGTATATCAAGCTTAATGTCGAAGTTTGCAGACGATACAAAGGTAGGCAGGGTTGTCAAGGACACTACTGACATTATGCTGCTGCAACAGGATCTGGAAAGGTTGAGCAGATGGGCTGAGAGGTGGCAAATGAAGTTTAACATTGATAAATGTAAAGTACTACACATGGGAAACAGCAACCCCAGAGCAACGTATCAACTCTGTGGTACTACACTGACAGTGGTAGAGAATGAAAGGGACCTGGGGGTGGTTGTGCAGGCAGATATGAAGTTCTCTGAGCAGTGCAGATGGGCTGCAAGAGTAGCTCATGGTGTATTGTCAATGATATATAGGAATTTTTCTAGCATGGAAAAGGAGGTGATTATTCCCTTGTATAAGGCAATGGTCAGGCCACACCTTGAGTACTGTATAGAGGTCTGGAGGCCTTATTTCAAGAAGGATGTAGAGCTGTTGGAACGAGTACAGAGAAGGGCAACAAGATTAGTGAATGGAACAAAGGGGTACTCTTACGAAGAAAGGCTTAAGTTTTGCAAATTACAGGGTCTGGAGACTAGGCACCAGAGGTGATCTGATGAGGTGTATAAAGCCTTGAATGGTTTGAGCATGCTCAATGCTGATGGGACTCTTTCTTTTGCTCAGAATAATCACCTGAGAGGGCATATATTCAAATTGAGGAAAGACAGATGTAGGATAGACATGCGGAAATTTGCCTTTAGCCAGCGGATAGTTGGTTGGTGGAACAGACTTCCATCCCTTGTTGTGGAAGTTGATAACCTAAATAAATTTAAGGCTTAGCTATAAAGCCTTAAATTTATTTAGGCTATCATAAATAAATGATAGCCTAAATTCAACAGGGGTTACTGAAGTTGTTGGAATGGGATTTATTGGCGCAAGGGCTGCTATGACTATACTGCGCCTGTTACTTTGGAGTGTTGGTCAATATATGAAAGGAGACTGGTCTAGAAGTGATTGTATGCGTTAATCATTTTTAGATAAGTGAACAGTTCTGATAAAGTGGCATCATCTCCAAGTATATGGCTTAGTTGCAGTGGTTTTTGTGAGCTAAGTAGAGATCTGAAACATACGATTCTAGCTGAATGATGTGTGCACTCAATGATAATGTTTCATGGTAAGTATGGAACTGCAATGAGGGCAAAGTGGAGGATCTTCTCCTAGCAGTAAAAATAGGTGCATTAGATATGTATGGCCAATTCGTGAAAAATTCGCTCTTGCAAGCACGACCTCTTCCAACCTGTTTAATCGGGAACTGGATCTCCATAGCTGTGGATTCTGATTTATTTCAAGAAGTTTGTTACCTGTTTGATTATGCCACATTTCAGGCCACATCTCAGTACATATCTGCCATATGACTGGTTTATAGTCAGAAAAAGGAACTGGGACGGAATCGAAGCAAGTGGGGTGTTTTGCTGCTTTGTCTGCCCTTTCGTTTTCTGGAATTCCAGTGTGGCTGGGTATCTAGCAAAATGTGACAGTCAACTTATTTTTATTGAGATGACATAACTGTGACCTGATTTGTGAGAGAAGTGGATGCAAATTTTGTGATTTATTCTGTAGGGCATTCACAGCACTTAAAGAGTCTGTATATATTATTACCTGGGTGTTTGAAAGATCATTAAGGAGATTTAAAGCCATTTTAATTGCATATAGTTCAGCCGTAAAAACACTTATTTCAAGTGTTTATAGCTTAAATAAATTCAAGAACTAAACAAACTATTGGAAGGAATGAATAGGTGAAATTGGACGTGCTGTCTTTTTTTTCTTTTTTGCATTATTTGCCACTACTAATGCCAATGCTAAAAGTGGTTGGATTCAATAGATTCAAGGAAGAACTAGACAAATTCTTGGAGCATATGGATGGTTGAAGTATTTATTATTTTTTTTTTTTTTTTGGCTGATGCTATATAAGCTTGCATTCTTGCAACGTTTGCCACTACTATTTACTAATGAAGTACTGATGAAAGATTTGTATATCATACATAAAATGGAAGCCTTCTCTATTGACCCCATATATATGCTCTCTGTTAAAAATTTTGTGACTAGTGTCAAACCAAACCCTGGTAATCATATCATACCTCACATTCAAAAATTTAATTAAAACAATTTTTAATTACCTTAGCTAACCCTATTTCTTCTCCACCCCCCACCTTTTTTTTTTTTTTAGATCCTTGCCACTGAAATCTCAGGAAATTAGTTGGTAGGACCTGCCAGAGTAAATAACTATAATACTGGTGTACCTGGTCTGCCTCCACGGGGTAGAGTGTGGATGTTGGGTTCCATTAGGGGCCCAAAGGCTAAGGACCACAGGAACAACAGTACACGACACTACACATATACAAAATCCATACACTTTTAAACCTCTGGCATTCACAGTGTCCTTTTCACACCCACAATGTATACTATGTGGAGATGGAGGAAACCACTGGTGCTGTTTGACACTAAACACATTCTACATAAAAAGGAAAACTGAAATACCTGGGATAAAGGACAATGGGACATTCAAACGGCAACGTTCTTTTAAGGGAAAGGTACAAGGCATGACAGTGGGCAAAGAAAATGTAGTGTTTTGATAATCCCTCAAATCAAGCATGTTGCAGTTAAGCAGCTGTAACCAATATAATATCAAAATCAGTAAGCAAATACATTCCAAAACAAAAAAGCACCTGAAACAGGAAAAAAATGAACAGAAAATTCAAGCACAAATATAAATTCCCTCAAACAGCACTTTATTATCTAAGGATAAAACATATAATTCTACTTCAAACTTTATATAGCAATATTAGCATTATTTGAGGCATATCATTAGTGGTAGGGTTCTTGACGACACTAATGATAGTACGCTACTGCAAGAAGATCTCCAAACGTTGAGCAGATGGGCTGAGAAGTGGCAACTGAAGTTTAACATTGGCAAATGTAAGGTACTGCATATAGGTAGCAGTAACCCTAGAGTAACATATCAACTGTGTGGTACTACACTCAAGGTGGTAGGAATGAAAAGGACCTGGGGGTAATTGTGCAGTCAGATAAGTTTTCTGAGCAGTGCAGACAGTCTGCAAGAGTAGCTCATGGTGTCTTGTCAATGATATACAGGAATTTTTCTAGCAGGGATAAGGAGGTGACTATTCCTTTGTATAAGGCAATGGTCAGGCCACACCATGAGTACTGTATACAGGTCAGGCAGCCTCATTTTAGGAAGGATGTACAGCTGCTGGAACAAGTACAAATGGCAAAGAGATTAGTGAATGGAACAAAGAGTTACTCTTACAAAGAAAGGCATAAGATTTGCAAATTACAGTGTCTGGATCACCTGCAAGGTGATCTGACTGAGTTGTATAAGACCCTGAATGGTTTGGGCAAGCTCAATGCTGATAGGTTTTTGCCCCTTGCCCAGATTAATTGCCTGAGGGGACATAAATTCAAATTGAGGAAAGAGTTTTAGAATAGATCCTTTAGCCAGCGTGTGATTGATTGCTGGAACAAACTTCCATCTGCTGTTGTAGAAGTTGACAGCGTAAATAAATTCGAGACAGAACTAGACAAACATTTGGAGTGAATGGGAATGTTTTTTTTTTTTTTTGGCTGATGCTGTATAAGCTTGTTTTCTTGAATCACATGCCTCTACTAATGATAACAACAAGCTTATACAGAATCAGCCAAAAAAAAAAAAAAAAAAAACCCTTCCAGTTTCACCCATCTGGTCACTCCAAATGTTTGTCTAGTTCAGGCTTTGTAAATTTATTTAAAGGACCAGCGAATTCTGCCTTGGGGATTAGTAGTAGCAGCAGCAGCACTAGTGGCAAGTGATGCAAGAATGCAAGCTTATATAGCATCAGCCAAAACACACACACGCTTCACCCTCCAATCATGCCAACCTTTATATCACCTGCAAACTTGGACATTAAACCTGATATATCTTCATAGATATCATTGATAAATACACAAAACAATGATGGGCCCAGCACCGAACCCTTGGGAACTGCCCAAAAACATTAGTCCACAAAGAGCAGTATTCATTAATTACCACTCTGTCTTCAACAACTCAACCATCCTTTTATCCATTTGCCTTTAATGCCATACTGCTCCAATTTTTATAGTAGTCTTCCATGTGCCATAGTATCAAAACCTTTCCTGAAATCCAAGTATATGATATCAAAATTATTTTTTGCATCCAGTTCCTTTGTGATTGCATCTTAGTATCCAATCAAATTGGTCAGACAAAACTTCCCCTTAACAAACCCAATCTGTCTGAACTATTACTGCAGTCTTGTCCAGGTAATCCTGCATCACTTCATCAACCAGTGACTCCATTATTTTTCCCAGAACAGAATTTAAACTAACAGGTCTATAATCATTTGTGTTGCCCTTTGAACCCCCTAAGTGAATTGGGAATACATTTGGACATCTCCAGTCCATGGGAACCTCCCCTGAATTTAAGAATGCTCTCATAATTATGGCAAAGGATTTGCTAACTTCCCTTGCTACCTCCTTCAATATAACTGGATAGATTCTATCTGCCCCGGGTGCCTTTTTTATGTTTAACTTCAACGATTTCTACTCTGCTTTGCTCTGTTATTACAAAATCATTTAGCTCCCTGTTAGATCTTAGTAAACTTCTGTCCTCCCCTTCCTTACAGAATCCCTCATGTGTGAATGTAGATGCAAAATACTCATTCAGTTTGTCAGCTATCTGAGCAGGATCATCAACAGTCGAACCACCAACATCAAGTGGACCAATCTAATTCCTCCCCTTCCTTCTTGAGTTTAGATAAGTAAAGAAGTCTTTGTTGTTTTTCTTTGCATCCTTTGCCAAAGATTTCTGGCAATCAGCTTTTGCTTGCCTAACCTCCTTTGTGACATGATTACAGCTTATATCTGCCATAGGCTTCTGTGTTACTTGATAATTTATATGTATCCCATGCATTTTTCTTCTCTGCCACGGAGTTTCATTAATTCATTTGATATCCATTTAGGTCTAAATCTTGAACAGTATTTCTTACTTGGTATGAAAAGCCTAGTAGCTTCCAAGATTAATTCCCTGAAGGCTTCCCATTTAGAATTTGCAGTTTTTGACATCATCAGTTGATTTCACTGTATAGAATTTAAAAACTGTCTGAGCCCACTGTAGTGACCTTTACGAAAACAAAAACACTTCCCTTTACCCCTGATGGTAGTTACTTCTTTAGGTAAATCCCACATATGTGTACACTGTAAACACTGTCACCTAGTGGTTCCTTTATCGGCTAATTCTTAATGCATGAATAATCACTGCTGATGATCAGATCAAGAGCATTACTCCCTCTGGTTTCCCCTTGAACATGTTGCTATAGAAAACAATCTTCCAATAAATCCACAAAAGTCTTGCTAGAGTTCAAGTCACAAATGCACAAGTTCCAGTCAATATCTGGAAAGTTAAAATCTCCCATTACAAGACATTCGGATTTACTTGGCCCACTATTTCTCTACCCAATTGTTTGTTGTACTTATCAGAGTTATTAGGCCTATAACACACTCCTACTCTCATTTTCCCTTTCCCAGTGTTTGTCACACCAAAAACAGACTCAACATTGCACTGTCCACCCATGTCAACTGGATGCTTCCTTAGATTTTGTGTTTCTTAGCTAACAGCATAACCCCTCCCCACTTCCTACTCTGTCTATCCTTTCTGTACAACATTGTACTCCCCAAATTCCAATTCTGCACTGTTTTCATGTATGACACCATGTCTCTGATATCCCAACAATATCTGCCTTTGATGTCTTGATCAGCATTTCAAATTCATCAAATTTATTTACTATACTTCTAGCATCGGTGTAAATGCTAGTATACATGCACCTGTTCTTACTTTTAGTTACCCCGACACAGCCCATATATTTACTTGTTCCATGATGACTCCCAGCCGCTCTTGAAATCTCTAGCAACTTGCTCTCTAGGTGGTTGCTCATTACAATAGAAGCAGTGCAAGAATCACTTTCGTGTCTACCTGCAGCTACTGTTAATCTTTTAGTCTGTCAATCCCCCAACTCAATCTAGCAGTTTTCCGACCCACCTAACGCTGCCTTGATAGCATCAGCAAATATTCTTGCACCCTTTCTATTTAAGTGTATCCTATAGAAGGAGTCTCTCCTGTTAGCAAGCACAGACCACACTGAAAAAAATTCGACCCCATATGAAGTATGAAAAGGGTTATGCAATTATTAAAATATAAATTGACTAAAACAATATTAAAATTTGTAAGCTAGAAGAGCCATATGTGAAATCTGAAATGTGTTGAAAAATAAGAGTTGTAAAGTGTGCCAGGCAGCAACATCTGCAATAGCAACAGTAAAAGTCATACTAACTTGAAAATTGAAAGTGAGATAAGAATAGACTAGTAAAGATTATTATATTGGTCTTGATGAAATTCAGTTGATTAAGTTGAAATTAATGAATATTGGAGTGGATGAAATAAAGTAAAGAATAAAACTCAAAACATGATATCATGCACAAAGGTAGCAGAAATGATAGTTTGAAGAAATCTGTAAATAAAATAAAAACAAATAAAAAAAGTTAGGTAATTTATGTAGTGCATTAACATTTCAGGTGCATTAGATTTATTTTTTAAATAAACTGAATTTCTTTCTCAGTGATTAACAGATGTGTAAAATAAACTAATTATCTTGTTACTAATTAGTTAACTGAACTCCGCCATGGACGGTCCCAAGCCCGGCTGCGAAAGGAGGAGGGTGGTCATCCTGCCAAAATGACCAGAACCGGGAAACCGGGGAAACTAGGCAAGAAACCGCATGAAATTCGGAACAAGCTCTTACAACAATGTTACCGCATCCGGGGTAGCCGATGCGCCAGCACTGGGGACCCAGGGTACTGGTGTGAAGTGGACCACTGGCCACAGAACAAGCTGTTATAACAATGTTACCGCATCCGGGGTAGCCGATGCGCCAGCACTGGGGACCCAGGGTACTGGTGTGAAGTGGATCACTGGCCACAGCAATAAGCTTACTACCCCGAAAAGGACAATTAACATTGGCGAATGGAATGTTCGAACGGGGCACCACGTTGGACAAAAGGAAATCATTGCCCAAGAACTACTTAGGTGCAAGATATCAATCGCAGCATTGTCTGAATTAAGGCTCACCGGGTCTGGAACGATGATCATCCAACCACCAGCACCTAACGAAGCGGTTATGCTATTCTACTCTGGTGGCGAGAAACGAGAAGCAGGAGTGGGCTTTAGGGTCGATGCTCAGGCCACCAGTAGTGTGATCGCTTTCCAACCAATATCGGACCGCCTGGCAGTCCTTACTGTCAAGGGCACCATCAAGACCCATATTATCTCCGCCTACGCGCCAACTGAGACTAGCCTGGACCCGACCAAGAATGACTTCTACAACCAGCTCCAACATACGCTGGATTCAATTCCGCAGACAGAAGTGATCATCCTCGCAGGGGACTTTAATGCCCATATTGGCGTGGACAGATCTGGTTGGGAAACAACAATGGGCAAGTTTGGCCATGGGAAGATCAATGACAACGGACTACGTTTGTTGTTGTCCTTTGCCGCATCTAACAACCTGATCATTGGAAACAGCCATTTCCAGCACCCTCAAAAACATCAACTTACATGGCGAAATCCATCTGGCAAGGACTCAGCAATCCTGGACTACATTTTGATCAATGCCAGATTTCGCTCATCACTCATGGATGTTCGTGCCATGAGGGGACCTGATTGCGGATCTGATCATTACCTCATCCGGGCTAAGGTGCAGCTCAAATTACGGCATGCAAAAAGATCATCTCGGTCAGCCAAGCTGGACTGGAGGCAGCTAATGAATGCTGCCAACAAACAGGCATATCAGATCGCCCTATCCAACCGCTTCGAGATGCTGGCCGTGCCCGAGGATATAAATGAAGAAGAAAAGCAGATCTCTGATGCCATCCTGGAATGTGCCAAGCCCCTATGTCCACCTGCCCGACGTCGAACGCAACCATGGATATCAGATGAGTGCCTTGACCTCGTGGACAAACGGAAACAGGCAAAGTTGGTCGACTTTGAACGGTACCGGCAGCTAAACCGAGAAGTCCGACAAAGAATGACAGCAGAAAGAGAAGCATACTGGAACCAAGTGGCAGACGATCTTGAAGTGGCGGCATCCAAAAACGAGTACCGCACTCTCTACCGCACCCTCAGATGTCTGAGTGGAAAGACTAAATTGACTAGTGACAACATCAAGAATGCTGATGGGACCTTCGTGCGATCACCATCCGAACGCCTGCATCGGTGGAGTGAATTCTTCAAAGCTCTGTATAATCACGACCCACCTCAGGGACCGCCAGCAACAGCACTCTCGATCGACCCCCCCTGAGGTCTCCATGGTCGATGTTGAGCCTACAGTAGAAGAAGTGAAAGCAGCCATACAATCCCTGAAGAATGGCAAGGCACCAGGAGTGGACCAAGTCACCACAGAAGCGATCAAAGCCGGGGGAGATGTACTGCTTCGCCGACTACACTCACTCCTCAAAACCATCTGGTGCACTGAACAAATTCCGTTAACATGGAGGAAAGCCATTATCGTACCAATCCACAAGAAAGGTGATAACCGGGACTGCAAGAACTACCGTGGCATCAGCCTCCTTTCCATCATTGGAAAGGTCTTTATGAAGATTATCCAGTCAAGACTGCAAAAACATCACGAGCAAACCAGTCGAGAAGAACAGGCAGGATTTAGACCCGGGCGAGGATGCTGTGATCAAATCTTTGCCATTCGTCAGCTGATGGAGGAGAGGATCCGGTGTGGACAGCGAACCGTCATTGTTTTCATTGACTTTAAGTCTGCTTTCGACTGTGTCCACCGGCCTGCCTTATGGAAACTACTAGAGGTTGAACATGTACCTCGAAAAGTCATCACACTCCTCCAAACTGCATACAACGGTTTAACCAGCCAGGTGCGCATCCAGAACGATTTATCTGAGGAATTTACCATCCAAACTGGAGTCCGCCAAGGGGATGTAGCCTCCCCGTTGCTTTTCAACATCGTGGTCGACGCCATTATGAGGCAAGCATTCAGAAACAGACAGGGCATACAATATGACAAGGATCACTATGTGACTGACCTGATGTTTGCTGATGATAGTGCTATCCTTGCCGGTAACGACGCTGAAGCCACGGAAATCCTCTACGACATTGCCCGCATTGCCCGGCCATACGGTTTGAAGATCAATGCTGGTAAGACAAAGGCCCTGACAACAGATGGGTCGCAAGCCACCATCTATCTCGAAGGCGTCCAGATCGAGCAAGTGCAGGACTTTAAATACCTTGGGTCGCTGGTCCAGGAGAAGAAAGTTGCATCCACCATGGAAATTCACAGCAGAATTGGACAGGCGGCCACTGCGTTCGCCTCGCTCAAATGGTGTCTGTGGAAGAGGACCAACATTTCCACAAAGACTAAAATCCGACTCTTCCGGACTTTGATCCTGCCCATTCTTCTTTACGGATCGGAAACATGGATTTGTCTCAAGTTAGATTTGAACAAACTTGAGGTATTCCAAATGCGATGCCTGCGGCAGATCTTGGGCATCTCTCTTCGCGACCGCATCACTAATGATACCATCCGCGCCAGATGCCAACAGCAACCAACCATTGCCGACCAAATCCAGAAGCGAAGGCTCAGATGGTTTGGCCACGTATGTAGAATGGGCACGAACAGAATACCATCCACACTCCTTTGGAGACAACGACCCACCCAATGGAGCATCCAACGGACCGCGCCTAGGAAAACGTGGGCCAAGCAAGTGGAAGATGACTTGAAGAGCCGACGTCTCGACCTTAACCAGGCCAGGACTGAAGCCATGGATCGTAAGGTATGGAAGAACATCACAGAGCAAGTCCGAAACCCTGCGGCACCTACAGCAGCATACTGGTTGCGTGGCCAACCGCCTCCCCCAGCTGCCAGCTAAGGACCAAAGAAGAAGAAGAAGCAGAAGAAGTTAACTGATAACATATAAAATTAATTGTTTTCACTTCACTGCATGTACCTCACAGTGAAATCCTTGAACTTTAAAACTGCAATAACATAGATTCTATATAAGATATAAAAAATCTGTTAAATGCATTGAAAGGGTTATTTATTATAGTTTTTATGTACAAAAATAATGACTTAATTTACTCAACTCTGTTTTTTTAATTTTTTTTTTTCCAGATGAACTACCCTGCAAGAGATGACGTCAATAGAAGAGAAAGTGAACTGTAGTTGCCTTCTGTCAAGCAATGCTAAGTCCATATATCAGCAGTTGGGAGAAAATTTACAGCATATTATGCTAAGGAAGCATAATGTGTTTACATAATTGCTCTCCACAGAGAAATTCAATTTCAAACTGGATGAAGAAGTTTAAAGAGACTGGTTCCATTAATGATAAGTAAGAAGTAGCTTTTCAGTAAAGCCAACAAAAATCACTAAGATGGGTATCTCTGAAAGTGTTCTTAAAGCAACCGTGCACAAAATTCTTGGAGTGAAATTGCACAAGTGGCTTACAAGATTCAAGTGCATCAAATATTAATGGAGGACTACCATGCAAAATTAGCTTTCTCTCACAAGTTATAATAATAATAAAAAAAAAAAAAAAAAAAACCCATTGAAAATGGCAATTTATCTCTTGACAATCTGAAGCGAAGTTCAACATTAGTGGCAAGGTTAATCACCACATTTGCCATATTTGGTGCCAGAAAAACCATAAAAAGTTTTTAGGTATATAAAAGGGATTCCCCTAAAGTCAACATCTAGCATGCCCAGGAAAAATACACATAACTGGACCTCTGTTTTTTATGAAGAAAGGGTGGTTAATGGTGATAGTTATCTTGCAGTGCTACAGAATTTTTTTTTTTTTTTTTTTTTTTATTCCTGAACTAAGATAATTAAGAACTGAAGCCAATACGGTTTTAAAGCAAGATGGAACACCTTGTTACTTTGCTCAGAATGTTCAACAGTTTTTAAATGAAGTCTTCCCAAAGAGATCAATCGGCAGAGGTGGGCTAACTGCTTGGCCAGCTCACCCACTCACCAAATTCATCCCAATTAAATTTTTTTGATGGGCATATATTAAAAGTGTGGTTTACTCCTCAAAGCCTCACTCTTTAAATGATTCTTGTACCAGGATCACAAATGAAATTAATGCTGTAACTGAAACAACTGGTGAATGTACGAATGGAATTGCAAAATTGTAATACACTTTGTATCAGTAATGATGGAGGTTATGTTGAATCTTAATCTGTATTAACAAGTTATATCAACTTAACAACTGTATAAATCATTATTGCAGTTTTAAAGTGCATCCCCTGTATTTCATGTACCTGCTATGATTTAATAAGAAAATGGTATACATGATATACCATTTTGTTTTTAGTTGAACATGATATACATGTTCAACTAAAAACAAAAATCAGTCCACTGGGCAATCAAATTATTACATGCAGGTGGACTGATATGGTGAAGATAAATGTGTATATCACTGACAACATACACCACCTTTTATGTTAAGACACAGCCATACAATTGGCTAATGTTAGCTTATCCAGGAAAATCCTGGATAAGCTAACAGAAGGAAAATACTCTTGTAAATTTTGCCCTCTTCAGAAATGCCAAGTCAAAATTTTGTTTATATAATAATAGCACTATTATGCTATATTTGGTTTTCAAGAACATTTCCAATGCTGAACATGTTCAACTAAAAACAAAAATCATGTGGACTATAGACAAGGCATATCGCGATGGCATCTTGTCCTATCTTGCTGTTTGTAAAGGACATCTATGCAAGTGCCGATCTTAGTTAGCAGATGTCATTTCATGTTCTCCTCAACTTGCAGTCCATTTTCGTTGTAATTACTACTTCATTTTTACATTTTGATTATATTTGTTTTTATCTATTAATTATTATTTAGTTATTATTTTATTTAATTTTTTTTTCTATTATAAAACAAAATCACTTGTATAAACAACAAATTGTAAGATTCCTCTGGCTTTCTGTGTAAGGAATCACTATTGTATAAAATTTATGTTATATAAAGAATCTTATTATTATAAGTACAACAAGCAGTTGGGCAAAGAAATAGAGTGGGCCATTAAATCAGAATGTCTTGTAATGAGGGATTTTAACTTTCCAGATATTGACTGGAACTTGTGCGTTTGTCACTTGAACTCTAGCAAGACTTTTGTGGATTTATTGGAGGATTGTTTTCTACAGCAACATGTTCAAGGGGCAACCAGAGGGAGTAATACTCTTGATCTGATTATCAGCAGTGATTATTCATGAATTAAGAATTTGCCAATAAAGGACCCACTAGGTGATAGTGATCACAGTGTACTGATATGGGATTTACTTAAAGATATAACCTACCATCAAGGGTAAAGGGAAAGGTTTTGTTTTCATAACGGTGACTATAGTGGTCTCAGACAATTTTTAAATTCTATACAGTGAGATCAACTGATGATGTTACTAACAGTGAATTCTAAATGGGAAGGCTTCAGGGACTTAATCTTAGAAGTTACTAGGCTTTTCATACCAACTAAGAAATACTGTTTAAGGTTCGGGCCTAAATAGATGTCAGATGAATTAATGAGGCTCGTGGCACAGAAGAAAAGTGCATGGGATGCATATAAATTATCATGCAACACAGACGCCCACGACAGATATAAGCTAGTCTGTAATCAAGTCACAAGTAAACAAGTCAAGGCAGGAGAAGGCAGATTATAAGAAATCTTTGGCAAAGGAAAACAGCAAAGAGTTCTTTACTTATGTAAACTCTAGAACACTGGTTCCCAACTTGTGTTCCGCGGAACTCTAGAGTTCCACCGATAACATTTGGTGTTTCGCAATAAAATTAATTTTTGAGTTCTAATTAAGTTTAAAATATGTATGAAAAATTTATTTAAATAAAGTTTCAAAAATTATTAATATTCCACAGGGAGAGGGGACCTGCACACAGACTGTGTGCGGCTCGTATTTGTGGAAAATAAAATCTGGTTAGTCTAATGGTGGATGAATGAATCGCATACTTGCATTTGATTCTCCCACCACTAGTTGAGTCATGTCCCCAGACAAAATCATCTGTAGTGAGGTGGGGTGCAGCAGTACAGCGTATGAGAGGGCGTATCTGTCATAGATCGGTGGTGTTTTGCACTGCAATAATTTTGCGGTCTTATGTATTTTTCATATAAAAATAAAGTGGGTATTATATTAATTTATAATATTATGAGTGTGTATACCCCATATTAAAATATCGTGGATCGTTGTTTGAGAGGAGTTTTAAAAAGTGTATCAAGCAGTTCACACGTTTTTAGTGACAAGGAGACTGGTAAAGCAGATACTGACGAAAACACAGATCAAGGCACTAGCATTACTTGTGTAGCAGATGAATCGAGGAAAATGGAAGCATTGTTTGTCAATACTAAAATATCGCTAAGTCATAAAAAACTTAAATACGACTCTAGATATTTATTACTCGGATTCACGACCACAGGAAATCCCGTGGCCCATGATGTGTTATGTATATTATGCAATAAGATCTTATTAAATAGTTTGTTAGTAGCAGCTAAATTGCGCAGACATTTTGAAACAAACCATTCAGAATATAAAAATAAAGATGGCAAATTTTTTAAAAGAAAACTTTGTCTCTTGACAAAAATAAACATTTTATGTCAAAAATGTTGTCAGATAACAAAAGGACAACAATGGCTTCCTACAAAGTAAGCTACCATATAGCGCTCGCAGGTGAGGCACGTACAATTTCTGAAACTCTCATAAAACCATGCATCAAAGATGTTGTTCAGTGTATGTTTAATGAGGAATCCTGTCAAAAAATTGATGAAATTTCTTTCTCAAATAATACAGTTTCATGCAGAATTCATGATATAGCTGCGGATATTGAGCAGGAACTTATTTTAAGACTTCAGTCATGCGATGAGTACTCTTTACAATTAGATGAGACAACGGACGTTGCAAACCTATCAATTTTATTAGTTTTCATTCATTATTACTACAATAATTCTATTGAAGAAGATGTTACTCTGTGAAAATTTACAAACCAATACAACAGGAGAAATGATATATAAATGTATCAACGATTTTATGAAGACTCGTGGAATAAATTGGGAGAAATGTGTCGATGTAGCGATGGTGCGAAGTCGATAATACGACCTGTGAAAGGGGCAGTAACATGAATTAAAAATGTTGCTAAAATGTGTACGAGTAGTCACCGTGTTCTTCATAGACATGCACTGGTTGCACGAAATATCCCTTCATCTTTAAAATGTATTTTAGATGAAGCGGCGAAAATTAACTTTGTGAAAACATAACCATTAAAAACAAGATTATTCCAAATTATATGTGAAGATATGGGCAGCCAACATACATCTTTGCTGGTACATACTAAAATTAGATGGCTGTCACGTGGCAGAGTTCTTGTCAGATTGTTTGAATTACGAAGACAGCGTGCCATATTCTTACACAATGACAAATTTCTATTAGCCGATCACTTTAGAAATGTGGTTGAGTCAAATTGCTTATCTGGCAGATATATTCACAAAATTGAATGATGTTTTTCTCTCCCTTCAAGGGAAAAAAATTTAAATATTTTCAACACAAACGATAAATTACAATCATTATTAAGAAAGTTACAACACTGGATCGTGGCTGTTGAAAAAAATAATATGGATCCATTTCCAACTTTAAATAACTTTTTACAGGAATCCAACTGTGAAATTGATGAGGAAATTTGAGAAGAAATTATTTCTTATCTAAAATCAATAACTGTGGCATTAAATGAATACTAAAAGATGACAATAACTATTGGGTTTTCAATCCTTTCAATAGTAAAGAAAAACCAGATGAACTATCTACTTTACAGAATATGAAAATCTCATTGACCTGACAGCCAAATAAAAGTTAAATTTATTGAAGTTTCATTAAACGAGTTTTGGTGTGACTTAAAAGAAGAAAATCCAAATTTATTCAAAAAGGCAATTTGTTGTTTGTTGTCGTTTAGTACCGCATATTTGTGTGAAAGTGGATTTTCGCTCTACACTGCGACAAAAACAATATACAGAAGTAAGTTGGATGCCAATCCTGATATTAGAATTCAGCTGTCCATAATTAAACCAAATTTTGAAAGAATATTGAAAGAAAAGAAGACATTTAATCCTTCACATTAATTACCAATTTGAATTAACAATATTTGCTTTTTCATTATTAATCTTTTTTTTGTATTTTCAATAAATTAATTTTGATTTGTTGTTTTATTTATAATCAGTAAAAATTGTCAGGGTTCCAAAATTTTTTTTTATCAAGGTGAAAAGGGTTCCATGATTAAAATAAGTTGGGAACCGCTGCTCTAGAAGGAAGGGCAACTTAGCTCCCCGTTAGAAGTTTATCAACCTCCAACAGGGAGCTAAGTGATTTTGTAATAACTGAGAACAAAGTGGAGGAGAAATTGTTGAAGTTAAACATAAAAAAGGCACCTGGGGTGGACAGGATCTATCCAGTTATATTAAAGGAGGCAGCAAAGGAAGTAAGCAAACCCTTAGCCATAATTATGAGAGCATCCTTAGATTCAGGGAAGGTCCCCATGGACTGGAGAAGTGCAAATGTATTCCCAATTCACAAAGGGTGATACAAATAATTATAGACCTGTTAGTTTAACTTCTGTTCCGGGGAAAATAATGGAGTCACTTAAAGAGGCAATACAGGATCACCTAGACAACACTGCAGTAATAGTTCAGAAACAGCATGGGTTTATTAAGGAGAAGTCTTGTCTGACCAATTTGATTGGACATTACAGTGTGGTGACAAAGGAACTGGATGCAAAAAATAATTTTGATATCATATACTTGGATTTCAGGAAAGCTTTTGATACCGTTGCACATGGAAAACTGCTGTACAAATTGGAGTTTTTTTTTTTTTTTTTTTGATTTGGTAGTTGTTGGCGCATCGGCTTCTGTGGCCATATTGCACCTCCCAAGGTTTTTGCAGTACTTTGATCCAAGCCCGAGGCGGGAATCGAACCCGCGACCTTTGGGTTGCCAGGCAGGTACTTTACCCACTCGGCTAGCCCGGTCGGCACAAATTGGAGTGGTATGGCATTAGGGCAAGTTGCTGCAATGGATAAAGGGATGGTTGAATGGAAGATGGCAGAGAGTGGTAATAAATGGACACTCCTCTACATGGACTAATGTTATTAGTGAAGCTCCCCAGGGTTCAGTGCTGGGCCTATTGTTGTTTTGTGTATTTATCAACGATATCGATGAAGGTATATCAGGCTTAACGTCCAAGTCTGCAGATGATACAAAGGTTGGCAGGGTTGTTAATGACAGTATGTTACTGCAACAGCAACTAGAAAAGTTAGGCAGATGCGCTGAGAAGTGGCAACTGAAGTTTAACATTGACAAATGCAAACTATTGCATATGGGTAGTAGTAACCCAAGAGAAACACACCAACTGTGTACTACTATATTCAGGGATGTGTAGAATGAAAAAGACCTGGGGGTAATTGTGCAGTCAGATATGATGTTCTCTAAGCAGTGCAGACAGGCTACCAGAGCAGGTCATGGAGTTTTGCCAATGATATATAGGAATTTTTCTAGCAGAGACAAGGAGGTGAATATCCCTTTGTATAAGGGATAATCACCTCCAAAAGTCAGGTCACATCTTGAATACTCTGTACAGGTCTCCAGAACTGTACACAATATCACTGAATTCATTGAGGTGTATAAGGCCTTGAATGGTTTGAGCAGGCTCAATGCTGATGGGATACTTCTACTTGCTCAGATTACAAACCTGAGGGGGCATAGATTCAAACAGAGGAAAGACAGTTGTAGAATAGATCTGATGAAGTTTGCCTTTAGCCAGCGGGTGGTTAATTGCTGGAACAGACTTCCATCTGTTGTAGAAGTTGATAGCTTAAATAAATTTAAGGCTGAACCAGACAAACATGTGGAGTGACCGGAATGGTGAAACGGGAAGGTATTTTCTTTTTCTTCTTTTTTTTTTTTTTTGGCAAGAAAGCAAGAAAGCTTGCTTTCTTGCATCATATGCCTCAAATAATGCTAAAGTGTTTATTCATAGTAGTTTTCTTCTAGAGTGGTTCACAACAAGTTAAAACTTGGTGTTCATATGTTCAAAAGATGAAAGCTCTGCTCATTCTTTTAGATATAACTGTGCATTCAAAAAAATTAAGGTTAATCGTTAAACCTGACCAAAACCTTGTATTCATCCTACTGATGAAAGTCAAATCACAGCACAAATCATTCGAAAACAGAATGACAACTCCCTTTTGTTAATAATTTGCTTTGTGCCACAAATGTGAATTACTTCTAACCAGCAGCAAGCATTTTCATTCTATAATGTTATCAGAGCAGAGCGGAGTTCCAGTTGTTCCAGGTAGATGCCCCCCCCCCAATATATATGTTCAGCTACACCTGGACTTAAATCACATTTAAGGTCAGGTGTGGTCTCTCTCTTTTTTTTTTTTTATTTATTTTACTGTCTGTCCATACTGTTTGTACAGAGTGAGCATGCTGGGTGATCAATGTATGAATGACACTATTTCATTTTACTTATGCCTCTTGGAGCCTTTAACACCTCAATCAAGTCTCCTCTAAGGTGCCTAGTTTCCAAGCTCTGCAAACCACATATTTGAAATCTTTCCTCATATGGACACCCTTTTGACAATCTCAGCAGGCAAGTTACCTGTCTATGGACCCTTTCAAAAAGTACAATGTCTTCCTTTAGGTGTAGTCTCCATAGTTAAACACAGTATTCCAAGTGTGTTCTAACAATAGCCTTATATAATGGGATTATTACATCCTTATCTTTACTAGAAATTGTTCGATAAATTATCGATAGGACACCATGGACCTTCCTTGCAACCTCTGTCTACAATGCTCGGAGAACTTCAATTCTGACTGTATTGTAATACCAAAGTCCCTTTCCTCCACTACCGGCTTTAGTTCAACTCAATCAAATGTATAAGTTATTCTGAGGTTACCTTTCATCAGGTGCAATACATTAGCATTAGCATTAGTAGAGGCATATGATGCAAGAAAGCAAGCTTATTCAGCATCAGCCAAAAAAAAAAAAAAAAAAAAAACAACCACTACTCTCATTTCACCCCTCCATTCGTTCGAAATACCTGTCCAGCTGAGCCTTAAATTTGTTTAGGCTATCAACTTCAACAACAAGCGATGGAAGTCTATTCCACAAACCAACTGCCCGCTGGCTAAAGGCAAATTTCCGCACATCTATCCGACATCCGTCCTTCCTCAATTTGAATTTATGCCCTCTCAGGTGATTATTCTGAGCAAGAGGAAGAATCCCATCGGCATTGAGCATGCTCAAGACATTCAAAGCCTTATACACCTCTATCAGATCACCTCGCCGATGCCTAGTCTCCAGGCTCTGTAATTTGCAAAACTTAAGCCTTTCTTCGTAAGAGCAACCCTTTGTTCCATTCACTAATCTTGTTGGTTGCCCTTCTCTGTACTCGTTCCAGCAGCTCTACATCCTTCTTGAAATGAGGCCTCCAGACCTGTATACAGTACTCAAGGTGTGGCCTGACCAATGCCTTATACAAGAGAATAATCACATCCCTGTCCCTGCTAGAAAAATTCCTGTATATCATTGACAAGACACCATGAGCTACTCTTGCAGTCCATCTGCACTGCTCAGAGAACTTCATATCTGCCTGCACAATTACCCCCAGGTCCTTTTCATTCTCTACCACTGTCAGCGTAGTACCACAGAGTTGATACGTTGATCTGGGGTTACTGTTTCCCATATGTAGTACTTTACATTTGTCAATGTTAAACTTCATTTGCCACCTCTCAGCCCATCTGCTCAACCTTTACAGATCCTGTTGCAGCAGCATAGTATCAGTAGTGTCCTTAACAACCCTGCCAACCTTTGTATCATCTGCAAACTTGGACATTAAGCCTGATATACCATCATCAATATCATTTATAAATACAGAAAACAACAATGGACCCAACACTGAACCCTGAGGAACTCCACTAATAACATTAGTCCACGTTGAGCAGTGTCCATTGATTACCACTCTCTGTCTTCTGCCACTCAACCATCCCTTTATCCATAGCAGCAATTTGCCTCCAATGCCACACTTCTCCAATTTGTGCAGCAGTCTTCCATGCGCAACAGTATCAAAAGCCTTTCTAAGATCCAAATATATAATATCAAAGTTATTCCCTGCATCCAGTTCTTTTGTGACTACATCATAGTATCCAATCAAATTGGTCAGACAAGACCTGCCCTTAACAAACCCATGCTGTCTGAGCTATAACTGAATTCTTGTCCAGATGATCCTGCAGTGCTTCTTTAACCAATGCCTCCTCTGTCTACAATGCTCGGAGAACTTCAATTCTGACTGTATTGTAATACCAAAGTCCCTTTCCTCCACTACCGGCTTTAGTTCAACTCAATCAAATGTATAAGTTATTCTGAGGTTACCTTTCACCAGGTGCAATACGTTACACTTTGCTGGATTAAAGCATAGCTCCAATTTTTCTGACCATTCCTGAAGTCGATCTAGGTCATTCTGAAGAAGCTCTGCTTGGAAGTGATCATTAACTACTTTATCAATCTTTACATTATCTGCAAATTCAGACATAATGCCCTGTATCCCTTCATTGACGTCATTTATGAAAATCAAAAACAACAGTGGTCCTAATACTGATCCTTGCGGAACCCCACTTCTTACATCAACCCAATCTGAGGAATAACCATTTATCACAACCCTCTGCCTCCTGCCCTGAAGCCATTCAGCTATCCATCTAAGGATTTTCTCTGGAATTCCAACCTGTTTCAAATTATAAAGTAACAGGTCATGTGGGACTGAGTCAAATGCTTTGCTGAAATCCAAATAAACTATGTTGAAATTATTCTCTTGAGTGATCCTGTCAAAATAGCCAACCAGATTAGTTAAACGTGATTTTCCCTTTACAAAACCATGCTGAGTATCCTTCAGAATTCCATTTCTATCTAAATGATCCTGAATTCCACCCTTGATCATTGTCTCCATGATTTTCTCTACTACCAAAGTTAGGCTAACTGGATGGCAACTTTCCACTTCAGAACCACCCTTATGTGTTTGAGATACATTGGCACTTTTCCAATCCAATGGAATCACCCCCGAGTCTAGTGATGTTCTCTCATAGTTTAATGCACTGAGTTGCCACCTCCCTTAGGATTATAGGGTATATGCCATCAACCCAAGGAGCCTTACTGACCAGTAGTCTCAAAAGTTTTTTTCATTAAATAAATGTGAAATTTCAACATCATTAATTACATTTTTTTTTCAACTTCACTCCCATAATATCTCATTGACACAGTTTTTCTTCTCAAATATCAATGCAAAGTAACTGTTCAGTTCATCTGCAACTTCAGCGGGGTATCTAGTACTATCCCACATCCATTACATAAGGCTCCGATCTGATTTGTCCTTTTTGTCTTTGCATTAATATATGTGAAGAATTCCTTATCCTCCCCTCTTTACCAGCAATTTCTCATAATCTACCTCTACCAGCCTAACCTTTTCTGTGGTACCATAAGAGATCAATTTGTAGCCGTTATAGGCTTCAGTACTTTTCATTGCTCTAACTTTTCCATGCAGTCTTTTTCTGTTCAAGTAATCTGGCAACATTCATTATTCATCCAACTTGGAATCCTCCTCTAGGAGCATCCAAGGCTTCTGTGATTAATGTTTAAAGGTATACCATAATTCAATTGTATTCACTCTTTGTGCGATATCTACCCGGTTAATAGAGGCCACGTAGCACCTTAAGGCATCGTAATTTCCTTTTCTGAAATTATAAACTAATTTCTTTGCCTTTAACTACTGCTACCTCTCTCTTCATTGCCTACCGTAGAACTCCATGATCACTTACTGCTAGTGGTTCCTGTACTGTCAGCCCTATTATGTCATCTGGTTCATCAGTGATGATGAGGTCTAGAATATTCTTTTCCCTAGTACTTTCCCTGACTGGTTGATACAAACAGCGTCATCTAGTTCAGTGGATCCCCACCTTTTTTGACTTGTGAACCCCTTTCAATGTAATATTTTTAATGCAAACCACTAAGCCTATATACTCTGAAATCGTATAATATTTCTGAATTTTTATTATAAAGTATTTCCAGTACTATGTTTTTATAAGCAACATTGTGTAATAATAAAAATTATTATTAAGTATTATTTATACTTTGAAAAGCAGTTATTACTTAGTCCAAACTAGATTTCAAACAGGCTAAGAGTACAAAACTTGCTTCTTGTCCAAATAATAGCCGAGCATTCTGATCTCTTGCCAAAGCTATTGGCTGCAATTTTTGTCCGTCTCTGACGAAATCAGACAAAAATCAGCCAAAGATAAAGCTGACCTGCTAGCATCCTATTTTTCTTCCAACTCATGATCTTGGTAAATCAACTCAAACCATTCCCAGTACACTGCATTCAATGTCTCCTTTGGTCTTCCGTCAAAAGGAGGTCAGAAGGATTTTGATGAATCTGATGCTAAGAAATCTCCAGGTCCTGATGGCGTCTCTCGACTTGTTCTCAAAACCTGTGTCCCTGAACTTATTCCTGTTTTGTGTCATCTTTTTTTCTCTTTCTTATTCAAAAGGTGTTTTACCTTCTGCTTGGAAATTCTCATATCCAGCCAGTTCCTGAAAAACAGTGACAAATCCCTTCCATCCAATTATCATCCCACTGCGATTCTTTCTACTCTTTACTAAGTAATGTAGAAATCAATTAACTGCTAACTCAAACTATTTGGAAATCTTTCATCTGATCAACAATCACTAGTATGGATTCAGTCAGTGCCGTTACACTGGTGATATTCTATGGACAAATTCAATGGAAAAGTTGGGTGAAACTCAAGCCATTGCTCTTGGCATTTCAAAGGCTTTTGATCGTGTTTGGCATAATGGTCTGCTAAATAAGCTTCCATCCTGTGGTTTGCCAGCTGTTCTTTGTAACTAGGTATTCAGTTTTCTCTCCAACCGCAGGTGATGGTAGAAGGCTCTGTCTTCTAACTTCTCCATTAATGCTGTTTCTCAAGTTTCAGTTCTTTCTCCCACTCTTTTCCTCTTGTATATTAATGACCTTCTTCCATTGACCAGAAATCCTATCCATAGTTTTGCTGATGATAGCACAATGCATAGTTCAGAAACCTTGCCTACTCAAACAGCTTCAACTTCTCAAAGTATCCACTGCCAAATCCTCAAATGCTGATCACCAGGTAATTCTCCAGTGGGGCAAAGAAAACTTAATTTCAATCCTTCTAAAACTCAGTCCTGTCTTATATCTTGCAAAAAGTATTCTTCTACTCCTATGCTTATCTTCGATGATGCTCCGATTTCTAGGTAAGATCTTGGGGATTACCCTGACCTCTAATCTCTCTTGGCATAAAGCAATTACAAATATTGCTTCCTCTGCATCTAATAAACTAGGTTTTCTTTCTCTCTTGGCTTTACTTTTCTTCCAAACAGTTGACTCTGTAGAAATCGCAAATCCAGCCTACCATGGAATATTGTTCCCACATGTGGGGAGGTGCCCCCAACACCTCTCTCAGGCTTCTAGATTCCATTCAAAAGAGGGCAGTTGTTTGTTTGTTTGTTGGTTGGTTTTTAGGAGCATTAGCAACTAAGGCCATATTGCTCCGGGATATGCGGTGGTCATTTCCTGACCTTTCCGCATCCTCCGTATTTGGTGGTGACGGGCTCGAACCCCGGTCTAATCAAGAAGCGTGTGCTACGCACTGCTGCTCCTTCCCACCTGGCTACGGAGGCGCCAAGAGGGCAGTTAGGTTAATTAATGTCTCATGTCTAACAGAGTCTTTCCATTCTGTCTCATAGAATTTCTGTTGCATGCTTTTTCTATAGATACTTGCACCGTTCTTCTGAATTGGCTTTTATAATTCCCACTTTCTCTTTCAAAGCAGCCCAAATGTGCAGCAACCAGTCAACATCCTTTTATTGTCAAAGTTCAAACTCACAGAACCAACTTTTCTTCTTCCTCATTTATTCATTCAACTTCTGTTTTCTGGAACAAACTTCCTTCATACATAATTCCTGAAAATTACATTCTACAAAAGTTCAAGTCTAATGTCAACAAGTATTTTCTTTCATCTTTTTAACCTTCAACTCATGCATGGTACTAAAGTACTATAAGTTCTAAAAAAAAAAAAAAAAAAAAAAAAAAAAGTACCTATACATAATGATCCTTGAGATTAAAAAAAAAATTTATTATGGAAAACATATTTTACAAGATATACTGTAATATAGTAAACTAATTATAAGAAATTGTGGGAGATGTGGTTTCTTTGGCAGTTCTTTACTTTTTATTTAATTTTATTTTACTTTGTTTATTATTAGTTATATTTGGTAGTTTACAATAATATACCTATGTAAATTTAAGAAATGGTCTTCTAATTAAGCTTCCATCCTGTGGAACTATTTTTAGGACACAAATAATTAAATTCATCTGCCGTGCTGTGTGTCTTATGTCTGTTAATTGTATGTGTTCTATGGTCAATTTGTCTGTTTTGAAGAACAAAAATCCCTAGTTTCTTGGGGGAAGGGGGGGGGGAACCTTGCTATCTACACCTGAGACCTGTAAATCTAAGCAGACACCATTACAGAATTTTTAGTGCAAACTCCCTGGAACACTTTCATGAACCCCTGGGGGTTCGCTAACCACAGATCGGGAACCACTGATTTAGTTTATTTAAAAATTTTGTCCCCACATGTGGAGTTTCCTTCCCATTTGCTCCAATCAATGAGAGGCAAATTAAAATCACCCATAATAAGATATTCACATTTACTTGCCCATTCCATTTGCATGTAGAGGCTCTCATCATAATCTTTGCAATCAACTGGCCTGTAGATTACTCCTTTACTCTCATTATACCTTTGCTTCCAACTATCTCACACCATACAGATTCTATACTAGCATGTGAAATGTCTGAATCCAAGAAAGCTTTCATCACGCTCATGTTGCTTTTATAAGAAGCATGACCCCATCACTCCTACCTTCCCTATCCTTCCTAAATACATTATACATACCGTACTGAAACTCATCATCCTCTATTTCCAGGTGGCACCACGTTTCTGGAAGCCCTATTAGTCAGCATTACTTGTCCTAACCAGCAGTTCGAATTCAGTCATTTTATTGACAACACTTCTGATATTGCTGTATAAACAATTAAGACTTAGTGTTCTTGTATAGTTAACTACCCTGGCACACCCCTTAAAGTTATTTAAGCTTGCTTCCCTGGCATTAGCTGCTTCCTCATTTGAAACGTTTCTGCCCTCAAAACATCTTGCTAATATGTTCTGATGTGGTAACAAACAAGAACTCTTGAGGTATGTGCAAGCGTTACTTTGACCAATATTATCAGATAAACACATATCTATATTAATCCTTGTCCCACCAAACTAGCAGTTTCCTTGAACCTTTAAGATATCTTCAATAATATTGGCAAAAACTCTTGCACCACCTTTGTTTAAATGTATCCCATCTCTACAAAACAGATTCCTTCTACCTACAAGTGTGGGCCAGGCTGATAGAAATTTCCTCCCAAAAGTCTTGCAGAGTCCAAGTCTTGAGTTAATCCACAAGGCTTTAAGCATATAATCCCTTCTATTGTGCCTGGGCAGAATTGCAGACACATAGGCATTGTGACCTAACTCGTGGTATTTCTTCAGCATGGTTCTATATTTATCTAACAAATCGTCAGATCGTGTATGCTTAATGTCATTAGTTCCTACGTGAATAATAATATTTTCTTTACCTCCTTAAAATCTGACAGTCTGTTGGTGACATCATTAATAGTTGCTCCTGGAAGATATACCCTGGTTCAAGTCCACCTATTCTTATTACAAAAAATATTTCCCGTTTCCCTGACAATGGAGTCTCCTAATAAAACTAAGTCCTTTTGAACAATAGTTTGCACTTGGTTATTCTGTTCTGGGGCCCGAATCGGGAGTGCATCATTATGTCGTATTCTTAAATTAAATTTAGATAGAATCGTTCCTCAGGCTAAAATCAGTGAAGCAAAGGACTCAGAGCTTTGGCTGAGAAGAGAACAACAGACAGCAGTTCATTTACGAAACAGGATTTTATAATGTGCTCTGCCTCTTTGCAAAGCTGCCTTTAGCTGACATGATACAGCCAAAGGCCTTTGTCTATATTCATTATACATGGTGTGGAAGATAAAGCACAAATTTGACATTCTGACAAGCTATATTAGCCCAGGACTTGAACAGGGTTAATGCCCTTGAAGGAATAAAAGCCCACACTTAGGCAACATACAACAACAACGGCACTTTCTCAACCTGTTAGAACGTTATACATTATAGAACGTTATACATTATAACGTTCTATGCAGTTGGTCCCAGCCAATGTCTCATAAACCTAATGCTATTTTACATTCAGTAAAATGACCATGAAAATAAAAGGATTTCAATTTAACGACCATTAATTTCTAAATGAAATTTTAATCTGAATTTTCACTTTCTTATTACAATATTCACATTTAAAAATGACAGAATGCTTCAAATATATTAAGTAATTGCAGCCTGACCATGAGAAATCATTTTTTAAAGATTTTCCATTCTCTTTTCTCACAGTGCAGTAATCAAATGAACATCAGCTAAAAGTCAGTTACAGCATATGTTTATTGGTGTGGCTCCAAGAAAGTGGACAGTTTGCCAATCGCATAAAATTAGGATTTTGAAAGTGTAGATAACAGTGTGCATTTAAGACTGACATTGCCAAACATTTCTGCATTCCTAAGAGTACACTGTTCACTATTCCGAAAAATTGGAAAAAGATTGAAAGTTAACAGAAATCTGCAGCTGCACGGGGTAGAATTCGAGCACAAAAGGCAAAGTATCTGGATCTTGAAAAGGTAATTTTGGAACGGCTAATGATCATGCGCACAAAAAAAGTTCTCATAGATGGTAACTATGAGAACTTTTTTTTTTTTTGGTTACTTTTTAAAAGGTTACTTTTAAAAGCTAAGGCTGAATTGTTTGTGCATCAAATGGACATTCAAGAATATAAACGCTCAGATGGATGGTTTCAGAAATTTAAGACTCATGGGCTGTTTTTCAAAAAAAAATGTTTGGTGAAAGTGCAGCCATGGAAAGGAATGAAAGGAAAATAGTTTTAAAAAATGTTTTGCTGACATACAACCACAATGACATCTATGCTGATGAAACTGGACTCTTTTTTTAATTGCTAACGGATAAAACACTTACATTTAAAGGCGAGAAATGTAGTGGCAGAAAAAAAAAAGGCCAAACAACAGATTACTGTTCTCCTACCAGCAAACATGACTGGCACAGAGAAGCTTCCTCCTTAAATCATTGAGAAAGCCCAGAAGCTTCTATGCTTTAAAATTCTGAAGACACTACCAACCATGTATCAAGCACACTAAAAGGCACAGAACATCAGAAATCTATGAAGAATGGATCAGAGAGACACATCACAGGATAAGTGAGAAGAATAGAAAACGTTTGCTGTTTGTCGATAGCTGCACCCCTCATGTTAAATAAGCTACCTACATGCAGTCACTGCATTGTCGAGTACCTACCACCAAATATGTCAGTTCCTTGGCCACTTGATCAAGGTGTAATCCAGTGTTAAGAAAAATTACCAAAGAATGTTATTAAATAAAATTGTACGTCTTGAAAGGAAATAATTCTATGTGAAATCGACATCCTGCAAGCAGTGTGTTTAAGCATGAAATGAAGCTGATGAAAAATTGATCACCTGCTGCTTCAAACATGCAGGATTTACCACCTTGAATGATGCAATGTGTGAAGTTTCACATGCTTCTGCCTCTATTAATTTAATATCGTAGTACATATTATAAATAAGATTATACTACATTGTATAAGTAAAAGTACATTAAACAGTCAAGACTTTACTTGTTTTGTTGGGGATTTAATGAACGATCAATATAATGTCCTTCTGATATAACAACCATTTTTCTCATTCCCCTGGAGGGTCATTATATAGAATTGACCGTATTGTGTAAAAAGGTATGTGGATTAAGACCAGGATATATCAGCCAGAGGCTAGAGTTCATGACAGTTCAGCACAAAAGGTTTTTTTTTTTTTTTTTGTAAATGTTGGTACTGATATTAAGAGTACGATATCTGAAAATTTATTTAACAAGTACAGGGCAACGAGTCCATAGTTAGGATTAAATTTGAAAGTGTCTGCAATTCTGCAGAGACATTGTAGGAGAGAGTACAAGAATATTAGATGATGCTATCAAAGCAGTGTCCGATGGTTGGAAATAGATAGTCTGGGGAGGAATATACAGACTAATCGATTAACAGCAGTCAGAAGTAGAGGTGAATGATTCTTGCACTGCTCTTATTGGGACATACAGCATCCTAAAAACAGAGTGTCAGAGAGAGACAGGTCTGCTGGGGGTTCATGGGACAAGCAAACAGATGGACTGCATAGTGTCACAAAGAGCAAAAACAGGAGCACAGTTAAGTCTGCAAAAATAAAAACATAAAAGGGACATCAAAGACAGTGTCATTCAAACGTAAGTGATATAAAATTTGAATATGGCAGCAGTACACCCAGTTTATTTGTGGCCATTGAGTCAGTTTGGTGTGGAATAAACACCAGGAAAAGAAAAATAAGAGTAGAAGTGTGGTAAGAGGCACAGAGTTGATGACATTACAATGATTGTAATGACAAACTATACATATAAAATAGTGTCCAGAATATCAGATTATCTCATAATGGGGGAGTTTGACTTTCCAGATATTGAATGCAAGTTGTGGATTGGTCACTCACACAGTAGCAGAACTTTAGAGGATATAAGTGATTACTGGTTTATACACAGGCATATTAAGAGGCAATGAGAGAAAGTCCCTTGATGGTATCTTCACCTTGTCATGTACAAGAGAAGCACTATTTTGTGCCCAGGTCATGATGCAAAGGTGCAGAGAATAACAGATTGATGCCCATCTTTGTTTTATTGACTTTGAGAAGGCCTTTGATCAAGCCCAGCATACCAAGCTCATCAAGATCCTCAAGTCCGGCCTTGATGAAAAGGACATCCAAATAATCAAACACCTCTACAAGGACCAGACGGCATCTGTTGTAGTTGATGGCAGAAAGACAGAAAACATTAACATTGATCATGGAGTGAGATAAGGATGTGTACTCCCCCCCCTCCTGTTTAACATTTACTTGGACGTCATCTTCAAGAGATGCATTAGATGGAAGAAACAAAGTAATATCTGTAAATGGTAGAATGATTAACAACCTTCACTATGCAGATGACCCTCAATCGTGTGAGTGAAGAAAGTGAAAGAATGGGCCTCGCAATTAATATCAACAAGACTAAGCTCATTGTCCTTAATGGGACAATGCCAACACCTCCCCTCATCGTGTTAAACAGAAGGCTGATAGAGAGAGTTGACAAAAATCAAATATCTAGGCTGTTGGATCAATAACAAAAATGAACCGGATATAGAAAAAAAAGCAAAGACTGAAATGGCCAGGCAGTATTTATTTAAAATGAGACATGCACTGTGCAATGGAAACCTGGATCTCCACCTTAGAATCTGGATGATGAGATGTTGTTTGGTCAATTTTGTTGTATGGTGCAGAGACGTGGACACTGAAAACTAACATCTCGAAAAAACTAGAAGCATTTGAAATGTGGACATACAGAAGAATGCTAAAGATACCATGGATAGCAAGAATGACCAATAAGAGCATCCTGCAGAGAACCGGAAAAACCCGGGAATTGCTGAAGGACAAAGAAAAGAAAAATGGCATATCTTGGACACCTGATGAGGAACAACAAATACACAATTCCACGATTAATTATTGAGGGGAGAATGAAAGGAAGAAGAAAGCCTGGGAGAAGATGTACATCGTGGCTTGATAACATTAAGAATTGGACAGGACTGAACACTAAGCAGCTGTTCAGAGCTACCAGAGACATTTGCTGTGGTGGCCGCCGACCTCTGTTAGATGGCACACAGTGAAGAAGAGAAAAAGCAATACTCTTGATCTGATTATCAGCAGCAACTCTTCATGTATGAAGAATCTGCAGATAAAAGAATTACTAAGTGGCAGTAATCAGAGTGTCTTGATGTTGGATTTACTTAAAGATGAAAAGGGAAATACCTTTGTAAATATGATTACAGTAATCTCAGACAGTTTTAAATTCTATTCGGTTGGAACAACTGATGATATTACCATCAAAAAAATTCTAAATAAGGAGCATTCAGGGAAGTAACCATAGATGATACTAGGCTTTTTATGCCAACTAAGAGGTTCAAGGCTTGGGCCCAAATGGATGTCAGATGAACCGATGAGACTTGTGGCAGAGAATAAAAGTGCATTGAATATTTATGGATTATCAAACACAAACTTATGGGAAATATAAACACATCTGCAATCAAGCCACAAGGGGGTTAGGCAAGTTAAAGAAGACTACAAGTAGTCTCTGGAAAATAAAAGTAACAGACATTTTTACTTATTACATAGGTAGGATTTTATTGGCGCATTAGCAACTAAGGCTACAATGCGTATTACTTATGTAAACATTGGTAGGAATGTTGTTGCTGTTATTTGGTTTTTAGGAGCATTAGCAATTAAGGCCATATTGCTCCGGATGAGGAGCAATATGGCCTTAATTGCTAATGCTCCTAAAACGGTCACGGGCTTGAACCCCGGTCTAATCAAGAAGCATGTACTAGACTTTACATACCAACTAAGAAATATTGTTCACGGTTTAGGCCTAAATGGATGTCAGATGAACTGATGAGGCATATGGCAGAGAAGAAACATGCATGGGATACATACAAATTAACACATGACACAGAAGCCTATGATAGATACAAGTTGATCTGTAACCAAGTTACAAAGGAGGTTAGGCAGGCGAAGGCAGATTACGAGAAATCTTTGGCAAGGGATGCAAAGAAAAACAGCAAAGAGTTCTTTACTTATGTAAACTCTAGAAGGAAGGGGATGAATCAGATTGGTCCACTTGATATCGATGGGTCAACTGTTGATGATCCTGCTCAGGTAGCTAACAAACTAAATGAATATTTTGCATCGACATTCACACATGAGGAGTTATTTATCGAGGGGAATGCCAGAGGTGTATTCAACTCTAGCAGTAAGCTAGAGAATCTTGTAATAACTGAGAGTAAAGTGGAGGAGAAATTGTTGAAGATAAACACAAGAAAGGCACCTGGGGTGGATGGGATCTATCCAGTTATATTAAAGGAGGCAGCAAAGGAAGTAAGCAAACCCTTAGCCATAATTATGAGAGCTTCCTTGGACTCAGGGGAGGTACCCATAGACTGGAGATGTGCAAATGTGACCCCAATTCACAAAGGAGGATCAAAAGCTGACACAAGCAATTATAGACCTGTGAGTTTAACTTCTGTTCCAGGAAAATTAATGGAGGCACTAGTTAAAGAAGCACTGCAGGATCATTTAGACAAGACTTCAGTTATAGCTCGGACAAAGCATGGTTTTGTTAAGGGGAAGTCTTGCCTGACCAATTTGATTGGATACTATGATGCAGTCACAAAGGAACTGGATGCAGGGAATAACTTTGATATTATATACTTGGATCTTAGAAAGGCTTTTGATACTGTTGCACATGGAAGACTGCTGCACAAATTGGAGCAGTGTAACATTGGAGGAAAATTGCTGCTGTGGGTAAAGGGGTGGCTGAGGGGGAGAAGACAGAGAGTGGTAATCAATGGACACTGCTCGTCGTGGACTAATGTTATTAGTGGAGTCCCTCAGGGCTCAGTGTTGGGTCCATTATTGTTTTCTGTATTCATAAATGATATTGATGATGGTATATCAAGCTTAATGTCGAAGTTTGCAGACGATACAAAGGTAGGCAGGGTTGTCAAGGACACTACTGACACTATGCTGCTGCAACAGGATCTGGAAAGGTTGAGCAGATGGGCTGAGAGGTAGCAAATGAAGTTTAACATTGACAAATGTAAAGTACTACACATGGGAAACAGCAACCCTAGAGCAACGTATCAACTCTGTGGTATTACACTGACAGTGGTAGAGAATGAAAGGGACCTGGGGGTGGTTGTGCAGGCAGATATGAAGTTCTCTGAGCAGTGCAGACGGGCTGCAAGAGTAGCTCATGGTGTATTGTCAATGATATATAGGAATTTTTCTAGCAGGGATAAGGAGGTGATTATTCCCTTGTATAAGGCAATGGTCAGGCCACACCTAGAGTACTGTATACAGGCCTGGAGGCCTCATTTCAAGAAGGATGTAGAGCTGCTGGAACGAGTACAGAGAAGGGCAACAAGATTAGTGAATGGAACAAAGGGGTGCTCTTACAAAGAAAGGCTTAAGATTTGCAAATTACAGTGTCTGGAGAGTAGGCACCAGCGAGGTGATCTGATAGAGGTGTATAAAGTATTGAATGGTTTGAGCATGCTCAATGCTGATGGGATTCTTCCTCTCGCTAAGAATAATCACCTGAGAGGGCATAAATTCAAATTGAGGAAAGACAGATGTAGGATAGACGTGCGGAAATTTGCCTTTAGCCAGCGAGTGGTTGGTTGGTGGAACAGACTTCCATCCCTTGTCGTGGAAGTTGATAGCCTAAATAAGTTTAAGGCTCAGCTGGACAGGTATTTTGAACGAACAGAGGGGTGAAGTGGGAGTGGTTTTTTTTTTTTTTTTTTTTTTTTTGACTGATGCTGCATAAGCTTGCTTTCTTGCATCAAATGCCTCTACTAATGCTACGCACTGCTGTCCTGTCCACCTGGCTACGGAAGCACCTTAGTAGGAATGATGAATCAATTGATCTGCTAGGTATGAATGGTTTTACTGTTGATGATCCTGCTCAAGCTGACAAACTGAATGGATATTTTGCATCTACATTCACACATGAGGAAATTTTTTAGAGATGGGGATGTCAAGTTTTTCAAATTCTGACGGGAGTTAAATGAATTTTGATAACTGAGGGAAAAAATGCAAGAAACACTGTTAAAGCTAGAAGCAAAAAGGAAACTTGATGGGATATATCCAATTGTATTAAGAGAAGTAGTAAAAGAGAGATAAGCAGGCTTTTAGCCATTACTATGAGGGCATCCTTGGATTCAGGAGAGGTTGCTGCAGATTGGACATGTAGTGAGTAATTACAGACCCATCAGTTGGACTTTTGTTCAAGAAAAAATAATGGTCACGGGTTAAAGAAGTAATGCTGGATCATCTATACCAGAATTCAGTTATACTGCAGTCACAGCATAGATTTGTTAATAGGCAATCTTGTGTGATCAATCTGATTGGATACTATGATCGTAGTATCGGAAAACAATAACTGGATGCAGTAAATAATTTTGACATCCATATAAATAGATTTCAAAAAAAAAAAAAACTTTATTCACCACAAATAACAGTACTGTACAAATTGGAGCAGTGGCAAGTTGCTGCTACAGATAAATGGATGGCTGAGTGGGAAGAAGACAGAGTGGTTATCAACAGGCACTGCTCTTTTTGGATTATAGTTATTAATGGAATTCTCCTCAGGGTTTAGTGCTAGGCTCATTATTATTTTCAATATTTATTAATGATATTGATACAGAAATATCAGGCTTAGTGTCTAAGTTTGCAGATGATATGAAGACTGGCAGGATAATGACAGTAATCAGGGAATAATACTACAAGATCTAGAAAAATTAGGCAGGTTGGGCTGAGAAATGGTAACTGAAGTTTAACATTGGCAAATGCAAGGTAAGGCATACGGATAACAATATTCCGAGAATAACCAATCCACTCATGGTAGTGGAGAAGGGAAAAGACTTGGGAGCAATGGTGCAGTCAGATATTAAGTTCTCTGAGTAGTTCAAGCAGCTAGGACAGCTCATGGGATTTTGTCAATGTTATATTGGAATATTTCCAGCAGTGATAAGGTTTTTTCATTCTCCACTGCCATGAGAATGATACTAAGCTGGTATGTTAATCTGAATTTACTGCTCCCTATAAGAAGAACCTTGCATTTGTCAATATTAAATTAAAACGTCAACTGCCTTTTCTTAGCAGATCTGTCTAGATCTTGTTGCAGCAGCATATCCCGATTAACTACCATGTCAAACTTCTTGTCATCTGCAAATTTAGGCATGAAGCACGATTTTCTTTCATCAATATCATTTTTAAATATAGAAAATAAGGTTCGGCTCAGCACTAAACCCTGGGGAACTCCACTAATAATATTAGTTCAAGAAGACCAGTGCCCACAGACAATCACTTTACCATTCCTTTATCTGCAGCAGCAACTTGATCTTAATGCCACTCTGATCCAATTTGTATAGCTTGTTTTTTTTTTTTTTTTTTATGTGCAATGGTATCAAAAGTTTCTCTGAAATCTAAGTATGTACATGTTATTGTTATTTGGTTTTTTTTAGGAGCATTAGCAACTAAGGTCATATTGCTCTGGGGATATGCGGTGGTCATTCCCTGACCTTTCCACATCCTCCGTATTTGGTGGGCACGGGGTATGTACATGATGTCAAAATTATTTTTTGCATCCAGTGCTTTTGTTACTGTGTCATAGTATCCAGTCAGACAAGATCACCCCTTAATGAATTCCTGCTGTGACTGCAGTATAACTACATTCCTGTCTAGATGGTCCTCCATTACTTCTTTAACCAGTAACACATTTATTTCCCCTGGAACAGAAGTGAAGCTAACAGGTGGCCTGTAATTACTTATGTCTCCCTATGATCCCATTTGTGAAATGGGGATACATTCACACATCTCCAGTCTATTATTTATCATATGGAAAAAAAAAAAATAAATAAATACACATAATAAAAAAGGAAGACAGCATTAAAAAGAAAAACTCATATTTACAATTGTACTGTATATCCAAATAATAACATTCAATTGATGCCGGAGTCAATATCAGGAACTCTTCTGGTTTTCCGCAAAACACTCAGGATACAGCCTTGGGTAATATGTTGCACAGTCTGTCTATCAGCACCAGTCACATTGTGAAGTATAACTCTTATTCCACTTAGAAAGGAAATCTGCACACCTGCCATGTCTTGTTCTTATTCGGTTTATTTTGGTCCAGATCTTCCCAGGTAGGTTGAAACCATCCGGTCTTTCCGAAATCCATTTAGTATTTAAGTGGAGGAGAAAGTTGGCTCCATTCATGTATCCATTCCTTTAAAATTAATAATTTTCAATCTCTCTGCTGTTCTAATAGGAGGATGTCTAGATCTTAATCTCTTTATACGTATATCTGGTAGGTCATTATGGATGGGTAAGTGCAGATTTGCCATAATTTTCTGGTATTCCTTTAGCAGTGCTTTACTCCTTTGAAGGTGAGGTGGAGGGATATGACTCAAGATTGGCAGTCATTGAGTTGGAGTTGATCTGATTGTGCCTGAAATCAGACGCATCGTACTATTAAGGTGTGTATCAATTAATTTGGTATGAAGACTATTAATCCAGACAGGAGCACAATACTCTGCCACGGAATAAACAAGACCCATAGCTAAGCATCGAAGAGTTTCTGCCTTAGAGCCCCAAGTCGTTCCAGTTTCTGCAAAATATTGTTCCGGGATTTTAACTTTGCTACAGTCGTAGTTAAGTGATATTTATAGGATAAAGTTCTGTCAAGAGTGACGCCCAGATATTTTGGGCACCTATTATGATGTAATAAAATACCATCAAGGTACACTTCAATATCATGATTTGCCATTTTGTTATTAAGGTGGAAACATGTTACTTCCGTTTTATTCTTATTTAGTTGAAGTCTCCATATACAGAAATATTCTCCTAAGATCACTTGTGTCTGTTCAGTCTTTCTTAAAATTTCATGTCTTGTAGACATGACCCAGTCATCAGCATAATCAAATTTCCTTGATCTTGTTTTCAGCATATCTACTATATACAGACTGAACAGAAGAGGGGCCAGAACAGAGCCTTGTGGTAGGCCATTATTCAGCTTCTTCTGTACACTAACTGTGTTACCCCCCTGACAACCTTAAATAATCTATCAAACATAATATTAATTAGATGTGCTATAGTCCTACATGTCAATAGAGACGTGTAGGACTATAGACAGTTAATAGAGACCACCCTTGAATCCATGGATGCTCTTATAATCATTGTTAAAAGGTTTGCTTACCTCGTTTACATAACATAACTAAATAGATCTCAACCACTCCAAATATTTCTTTTACTTTTAGCTTAAAAAATTTCACCTCCACTTTCCTCTCAGTTATCACAAATCATTCAGCTATCCTACCAGAAATTGTCTCGCTTCTGGCATCCCCAGCTCTAAAGAATTCGTCACGTGTGAATGTAGATACAAAAATATCCATTCAGTTTATCAGCAACCTGAGCAGGTTTATTGACCATTAGTCCATTCATATTTAGAGGACCAATGTGATTCTATTCCCTTTCTTCTACTGTTTACGTAAATAAAGAAGTCTTTGTTGCTTTTCTTTGCTAGAGACATTTCGCAATCTGCCTTAGTTTGCCCAACTTCGTGATTTGATTGCAGACTAGTTTATATCTACTGTAGGCACTGTATTGCCTGATAATTTATATGCACCTCATGAGTTTTTCTTCACTGCCATGAGTCTCATTAATTCATTTGAGATGTGTTTAGGGCTTAGCCTTGAACAATATCTCTTAGTTGGCATCAAAAGCCTAGCAGCTTCCCTGAATGCTTTCCATTTTGAATTTGGTCCCACTGCTGGAATTTAAACTGTCCAAGACTGCTGTAGTCACCTTTATGAAAGCAAAAGCCCTTTCCCTTGTCTTTGACAGTAGTTGCATCTCTAAGTAAATCCCACATCAATACAATGTGATTACAATGCTGATAATAAGATCAAGAGATTGATCTTATTATCAGCATTGTGCTGCTTTATGTATAAGTCAGCTGCATTTTCCTGTGACTGATACCACATTGTCCCATTGACAAATTTTGATCAGTGACCCAAGAGGATATCCAGCTATCAAAAACAAATAAACAAAATTGAAGAGATAGTGAAACACAAACAAACAAACACTAACAGAATTTACTGGATAGCCCATGTATTTTTGTTTCTTGATGAATGTTGAAAAATTATTTTTATGACACCAGAAAATGAGAGAGAGAGAGAGAGATTTTATGGCATGTCATGTCCTTATTAAATATGGTGCAACCTTGATATACATGCTTTTTTTTACTAGTTTTGGAAATAATGTCAGAATGATCATGCCCCCCAAATGGAAATATAAAAAGTTATCCAGTTTATGGAAAACACAAACATTTCACAATAGAAACTGATGCATCACAGAAAGAGCACCAGTTAATGCAGTGGTTTCCAAATGTAAACTACTGTATTCCCTAGTGTGATTTATTCTCCCAATCTGACAATTAAATTTTTATAAATAAAAGACTTATTAAAAAAAAATAAGTACTGTAGATGTTTAGTATTTTGCCTCAATGATGGATGCAATAAAAAAAATAAAAAAAGTACATGGCTAACGTAGTACATATACTGGCCAAAAAAAGTACAAACCTTTACTGGGATGTCTTTGTTTTGAATAACAGCAAGTGTTTAGCACAGCATGGATTCTATAAGGTGTTTTAGTGTGCTTTGGTCTAATTGTAAACATTCTTCCAACAAAATATCATGTAGCTGTGACAAAGTTGAAGGAAGAGGACTTCACTGCCAAATGCCTCTCTCAGCATATCCCACACATTCTCAATAGGATTGAGATCAGGTGAATGTAGGCCCAGGGAAGTTGTAATAAATCTGCATCTTGTTCTATGAACCAGGTGACACTCCAATTTCTAGGCAAAATGATATATCTCTTTTGGGGATTACCCTGACTTCTAATCTCTCTTGGCACAAGCACATCACAAATATTGCTTCCTCTGCATCTAAAAAAACTTGGTTTTCTCTTTCGCTCTTGGCATTACTTTTCTTCTAAACAGCTGTTCACTCTGTACAAATTGCAAACCTGCCCTACCATAGAATATTGTTCCCACATATGGGGCGGTGCCTCAAAAACCTTTCTCAGGCTTCTAGATTCCATTCAGAAGAGGGCAGTTAGGTTAATTAATGACTCCTCTCTAACAGAGTCTCTCCACTCTCTGTCTCATAGACGTACTGTTTCTGCTGCATGCCTTTTTACAGATACTTCCATGGGCACTGTTCTTCTGAATTGGCTTCTATAATTCCCGCTCTTTCAAAACAGTCTGAACACGTGCTGCCAACAACCAACATCCGTTTACTGTCCAACTTCTAACTCACAGAACCAACTTTTCATCTTCCTCGTTTATTCATTCAACTGCCGTTTTCTGGAACAAACTTCCTTTGTACGTATTTCCTGAAAATTACAGTCTACAGAAGTTCACATCTAATGTCAACAAATATCTTCTTTCGTCTTCTCAACCTCCAACCCAAGCACGGTACTAAGTACTATAGGTTCTAATACCTCTCGTGTTTGGGGTTTTCATAATAAAAAAAAAAATCCTTGCATGAGCATGGCACAATGAGCTGTTGAACTGTCATTCATAAAATGGCCATTACCTTTGGGTTATAAAATGATAACGTTGCACGATGTTGTAGATCTGATGCAAAATTCAGATACTCCTTGGATGATATTCGACCTTGCACAGATATCAACACGCCTAGTCCATGCCAACAAAACATTTCCCATACTATGATACTACCTCCAGATGCTTGGGCTCTCTTAACAAGGCAAGCAGAGTCCATCAGTTTGTGAGGTTCTTGTCACACTATCTGTCTACCATCAGTGCAAAAAAAAGTATCATGATTTGTCTGAACACTACTTTCTTCTATTGTTCCATTGTCCAATCATGACATTCTCGGCACCACTTCAAGCAGATTTTGCTGGTTTTCTCTAAAAAAAAAAAAAAAAAAGAGCCTTCCAAATTGGCAGGTGACTGCCAATACTCAATTTCTTCAATTAGAAGGCAGAGGTAGAAATAGGTACAGGAATAGGACAATTCTGGGCTTGTTTGAATTCAGATGTTATTTTCTGCACACTGGATGGATGTCCTCTTTTCCCATACACCTCTTTTAGATCAGCGTTTCCCAAACTGTGTTCTGTGAAAATTCATAATTAATAAATAAATTTTTTTAATTTGTATCACTTTTGGATCGTTATTTTTTTAACTTTTTTTTTTCGGTTATTAATATACTGGCATAGACTAATAATCAAATAGGCTCTGGAACACTATGTTGGTGGGCTTTGCATAGAGGTAATGCCACTAGGAAAAGTAGCAATGTAGTGATCTAATATGCCATTCATATGTGATTTAGTCTGGAGTACAGGGGTTGGGGAGAGGGAGAAGTGAACTGATCTCATAACTGAACTTACTTCCTTGTATAAACTTTTTTCTGATAATTATCAGTATTTTGAAATATTATTAAAATACGTGACCATGGATTTGTAGTTGAAAAAAGGAACTTTAAAACGAGAAGCAAAATTCTTCTAGTAGTGCAACTGTGGTTGATGAAAACAAACAACATTGTTACACTTCAAAGTGATGAACAATCGCAGCCTCTTGTTCCCCAAAAATCCGAAGTTAAAAAACAGTAACCAAATAATAAAAGACCAAAATAAAAATATAATGACAGTTATTTGAATTTAGGTTTTGCATGTGTTGGAAATAAAGATGCTCCTGATACACAGTGTGCCATATGCAATAAAATATTAGCAAACAGTTCTTTGGCTCCCACTAAACTTGTTTTGTAAGTGTTCCGTGAATATGTTGTGAGATTTAAAGTGTTCCGTGACTAAAAAAGTTTGGTAAAGCTGCCTTAGATTATGATAGCTTTTTTTGAACTATTGATATTTGTTTAAGGAATTTATGGCATTAGAAGTATTGGAGTATTGTTTTTCTGCCACATTTACACCTTTGAGAAGTGGAAAAATCACTTGTTTTCGAGTCATTAAAACCTTTGATATGGATGGTTTTTGAGAAACCAGTTATGTCTTTCATTTCTTGAATCGTGGCTCCTGATAAATGTGCATCCATGATAAGACCCTTCTCAAAGCCTGATAGATAACACTCCCTCCCCCCCCCCCCAAATTCTGGCTTCAGATTATTGCAGTAGAACAACATGTGCAGTCTTTATTCTCAATGACTGCAAAATGTCATCACCCCACACCAGTTTGCTTTGCATTTCTTCTGTCTGTGACTGTTTTAATACAAAAGGTTCGTATTTTTTTTTGTCCAGTGTGTGTAATTGCACATGGGAAAGGTAAACATTTTTCCTCTGAGAGGGGAAATGAGAATGAGCTACCAGTTGCAATATATTCAGTTATAAATTTTTGTAAACAGCATGTGAGATATCCTTTTCAAAGTCATGAAATCACATATAAATGGGAAAGCTGCTAAAGTTATAATGTAATTACTAAAATGTACCCTAGAATACATTAATTGTAACAAAGGTACCTGTTAAACAAAATCAAAGCTTTTTTTCTGTGATGTCATGTTCACATGACATACCAAAAAAAAATGAAATACTTTCTTTTAAAGTTAATCAAACATTATATTGCAATTGTTGGCTATATTTTAAAGTTAATAAAACCTTATGTTGCAATTATTGGCCTAAAACCCCTTTCAAAATTCAGTTACTGAGTTTTCAAAGGGATTTCAGAAGGCCATCCAACCTCAGCTTAGCATTAATATTATGCCATACAATCTGTTTACTGAAAGAAGCTTATCACAATCACATCTTTCTGAAAAGAACTGCAATATTGAATGTTGATACATTTTGTTCTATAATCAAGCTTTATTACTTTTCGGTATCAAATAGATTGAAAAGGGAGATAAGCTTCGTTTGTGTTCATTTTAAATAAACTAAAATAATTCACTATACCATGGCTAAGTAAGAATATCAAGCTTTGTAAAAGAATCCAGTATTTGACTCTCTGTCCAATAAACAAACTGAGAAAACAACAGACATAAATAACCAGTATTTTCCAATTAAGTTTTATTATCATTTTCTAAGTGTATAAGTTTAATTTTATTTACACTGTTTTTATTACAATTGTTTTCTTGAGAGTTTTAATAAATTTGGCACCCTTCACTGTTGATTTTTTTTTTTTTTTTTTTTGGTATGACTGTTCCAGACAACTGCCAATTATTTTTTCATTATAGTCTATTTAATCTTTTTATTCTCACAGTCAGAATAAATAAAGTCTATTGTTTCAATAAAAGTTCAGTTTCTATGGGCAGATGAAGATCAGTTTTGCATGTTGAATCTGTATAAAATAATAATAATAATTATTATTTTTTAAATATACTTTTCAGCTATTTGGATGTGGAATATATTTTCTCTAAAAATATTTAAAAAAAAAAATGATAAAAGCTTATCAATCAAATTTAAATAAGTTATTTTCCTTCCATTTCTGTCATTTAAATTATAAGTAGATTTTCCTTCCATTTCTGTCTCACTGCAATGGATGAGCTCTTTGCAGCAGTAATTTTCCTCTTGTGCAGAAAGCAAAAGAGTGCTGCTACTTTTCAATTAGTGGTTAAAGCAAAAAGTAACCACTGTATAAAATGTTTTTAAATGTGTACAGTTCACACAGGCTTGCTGGTAATAAAATAAGGAAATACTATCACTATAAGTAAGCATCCAGAAAGGGCATGAAAACTCTACACAGAAAAACAAGAGTAAGTTCTCCTTTGAAGAACAAACTGGTTACACAGCAATTGGTTCTCCAGTTGCTCTGTACATTATGCTAATTTGCTTACAATGTGTTCTCTTTCACCTAATAAACAAAGACGGGCTGGGAACAAGTACTCCAACCGTAGAACAATTACATCCCCATTCTCAATAAAGGTAAAACCTGGAACAACTGCCAACACATGCACAACAGATATTTCGTTTCAAATAGTCAAATTAAATTTAAGGGTAATTAAAATCATTTTACTGTGAAATCCCCTGGCATGTTGGAAGTTGACAGGCTACTATGTGATACGAGGACAACGGGCAATTTAATATCATTTTTTTTTTTTTTTTTTCAAGAAACAGCCTTTTGCTTTTGGTGGTAAAAACAAGAGATAAATACATTAAATGTATTATTTCCATAGCTAAAGTAGACAGTTTACATATGCTTTCTGGCAATAAAACTATATGCTCATCACTCCCATTTAACGATCCTATTGGGAGAGGAGCGATAAGTGTTAAAATATGAAAAATAACCCAACACTTGCTGAAATGAAACTGCTTACAATAATAATGGTTTTATAGGTCATTGCATATAACATTGATAACTAACTAATTAAAAATTTAGAAAAAACTAGTTAAATTTTATTTCAGGCAATAACATGGGTGCCAAAGATATCACACACACATTATATCAATGTTGCACTGCATATAGCGATACATACTGAAATATTAATGTTCATTGTAAAAAGTACTTATATTAGAGAATGCAAAATTTTGAACCCCTCCCCTATACTGAAGTTCTAGCATCTTTTATTATATACTTTTAACACTTATCAACATTTAATTTTTATGATTTTATATGTACTGTAAATACTTTATTTTTATTTTGTAAAAAACTATTTTTACATTTTGCCATTTAGTTGTTTGATTATACTGATATTAAAATTTGTAATTACTAAAACTTTTTTGATAAAGTAAATCTTAATATAAGATTTTTAATTATTTATTTTGCAAGTGTTCTAATTTTGCTTACTAAGGATCTGAAATCCAGAAAGCTTCTGGTCACAAGCTTTCTGGATAAGAGGGTCCACTACCATATTTAAAATTATTACAGTAAATGCCTACTTTTGAGGAACCTACATACATTTGAATTGTGTGGGAGAATCTTATAAGTAAACCTCTTACCATATCTGAAGTTTAATTTTCTTTCCATCAATATCAATTGTTTTTATTTTAAAGTCTATACCTGAAATTAAAAAATGAAAACATTTTAAAATCAGTTGTTAATATTAAAAATACTCAGTTAAAAATTACAAGAACTACATACACAGAATGGTTTCAGAAGTAATGCACACTGTAGTAATGCTCTGTTTTGGGGAGGAGGGGTGGCCACAAACTGTAATAGCTTAATTCTTGCCAAAGAAGGAACTAGTTTCACATTTCTACTATAAAGTATTTTTGTGCCACAGAGTTTTAAAGTGGATGAATCAGATTGCAGGTTAAGCAATGTGTGAAGATAAACATTACCATGCAAAACCTAAAAAAAAAAAAAATAAATAAATAAATATTAGAAGAATCAAAATTGTTTTCACACAATTTTGGATAAAGACTAAAAATAATAACCATAAAAACTGCTGCTGAAGCCCACAAGTACAAAGAAAACATTTATTGAATGATGACAAACTATCTGGATATATACAAATGGGTAATTTTATCACAGAAGTTGTGCTAAAATTTCTGTGGTTTCTTTCCTTTCCCTGAAATAAGTATCCCAGACTTGGACTTTTCCAAAATCAAATGAACTTACAACTTGACTTTTATCTTCTGCAAAGGAGACATAGTATTCAGAAGATACAGTATTAGTAGCAACAAATTATGCAAGAACGCATCCTTATGAAGCATCAGCCAAAATAAACTTACCGCATCACCTGACCATCCCTTTCAATTAATTTGCCTAGTTCTTCCTTGAATTTATTCAAACTACCCACTTCCACAACAACAGATGGAAGTTTGTTCCAACAATCAATGGCTGAAGGCAAATTTCTGCACATCTATTCTGCAACCAACCTTCCTCAGTTTGAGTTTATGCTCCCTCGTGCAGATAATCTGAGCAAGAGGAAGGATTCCATTGGCACTGAGCTTGCTCAATCCATTCAAAACCTTACATATGCCCAGTCCTTACATATGCCCAATTGAAGAATTGATGCCTTTCTTGGTAATACACCCCTTTGTTCCTCTCACCAATCTTGTTGCCCATTTGTGCACCCATTCCAGCAGAATTACATCCTTCCTTAAATGAATCCCCTCCCCAGACTTGCAGTACTCAAGATGCAGCCTAACCACTGTCTTGTACAATGGGATAATCACCTAACTGCTGCTTGCAAAGTTCCTATATCATTGACAAAACCCTGTGAGCAGTTCTGGCAGGTTTTCTGAACTGCTGAGAGAACTTCATACCGACCACACAATTATCCCAGGTCCTTTTGTGTAGTACCACACAGTTGGTACATTAATCTGGGATTACTGTTATTCATATTGCATTTGTCAATGTTAAACTTCAACTGCCATTTCTCAGCCCATCTGTCTAATTTTTCTAGATCTTGTTGCAGCAGCTTGCCTTGGTTCCTGTCATTAACTATCCTGCCAACCTTTATATCATCTACAAACACAGATAATAAACCTGATATACCTTAAATCAATAATCCATGAAGAACAGTGCCCATTAATAACCACTTTCCATCGTCCTCCAACTCAAATATCCCTTTATCCATAACAGTAACTTGTCCTTAATGCTACACTGCTCCAATTTATACAGCAGTCTTATGCATAATAGTATCAAAATCATTCCTGAAATCCAAGTATATGATATCAAAGTAATTTTTTGCATTCCAGTTCTTTTGTCCAGTTCTACACCACAGTATTTAATCAAATTGTTCCGACATTTCTCCTTAACAAACCCATGCTATTACTGCAGAATAATTTCATTTCTGTCAATGGTTTTGCATTACTTTTTTAGCCAGTGACTCCATTATTTTTCCTGGAACAGAGGTCTAGTTGACAGGTCTGTAATTACTCATGTCACCTTTTGATCCTTTGTGAATTAGGGCAATGTTTTTAGAAATAAAAATTTACTGCATTAACTATGGCTGTGTGCTTTAGTTTTGGAACCAATCTTATATTTATATATATATAAATGTAGTATTAAACAAAAATATTAAAAATGAACTGATCAAATGATTATTATATATTTGTTTGAAGGATGTGGTCCATCATCCATGAATGAATGCAGATGGTGGTCCATGAATGAATGAATGCAGATGAAGCAGAATACTCTACCCTGTGTTAATATTAAGCAATCACCACAGTCCTACTAAAAATATAATTATATTTCAAGATTTTGCCAAATTTTGTCATAAGCACTAAATAAGAAAATAACAAATGATTACAGTTAATGAAAACATGCAATGGTTATTACATAATTTCATAATGTCACAAATTATAAATGTTACCTAAAATAATATCATTTTTTTTTTAAATCAGTAAAGGGTTAAAAACCAAACTGAGAAGTGCAAATATATAGCAGATATCGGAGGAAACAGGAGGATCATACACTAAATCCAGGGTGACATCCATGGGAAAAATCAGGTCCTAATTTTATGAAAAGGTTAAAATTGCTATTGAGAAGAAGATGAAGCTAAAGGTGATTAAAATGCTGAAAAATTTAATTATCATGCTGAAAAATGAGTAAAATGTCTTCCCACAAGTAGTTGAACAATCCAAATTTATTTTGTTATATTTGTGGAAGTTGTCATCTTCAAGCAAAGATAAGATATTACAGATTTTGAAAAAAAAAAAAAAAAAAAACAATGGGCTCCACATAAAATTTGCTGAACCTGCATTGAAGCATTGAGATTGTGGAAAAATGAAGGAAAATGAATGGAGAAAAAATAAAGGAAGGCTATGCCATCTGCAATTATGATTTGGCTGGAACCTATAAACAACTGTGATGACTGTTAGCTTTGCTTAGTTAATGCAGAGGGATACAATGCAAAAGTAAGAATGGCAATGCATATCCTAATATTCCCTCTGGCATTAACACCAGTCTCACACGGAGATAACCTTCTGATCTGTGCACTTCACTTTGGAGAATGTAGCAGCAGAGAAAGTGAAACTTCTGAAGGTGAAACTGAAGTCTACATGCCTAGAGGCATTGAATCCAGTCCTTGACTGTTTTCACCACATGAACTCAATTATCTGGTAAGAGTTAAATTCACCAAAGGTATCTGCAGAACCCCTTGGTTCTAGATTTAAGTAAAAAAATCTAGCACATGGGACGTTTTTCTCGTGATACAAACACAGAGAATGAGAACTAGGACTCTACTTTTCTGAGGACAATTCTATGGTTTTTTGCAGTAATATAAACAACTTAATGAACTATTTACAATTCTACACAGTGGAGACTTTGACTCAGTCTCAAAGGTGTGTTGCTCCACAATAGAAATAAATATGGGTCTATTCTGGTAGCTTACTCTATGCATTTGAAAGAATGCATAAGAACTTGAAGTTGTTCACAAATATTAAGTATGAATAACATGATTGGTTGGTTGGTTGGTTGGTTGGTTGGTTGGTGTGTGTGTGTTTGTTTGTTTGTTGACTTTAAAGTGATAGGCATGTTACTTGGACAGTAATCTGGCTACACAAAAATGCCTTGCTTTTTGTGTGAGTGGGATAGTAGAGCAAGGAGTTAGCATTGGGACATCAAACTCTGGCAGTTGGTTGCCTGGATCAAATATACTTCATAAACCACTGGTAGACCCCAAAACAGCCCTCCTTCCACTCTTTCTCATCAAACTGGGTTTGATAAAACAGTTTGTGAAAGCTTTACCTCAGGAAGATCCCTGCTTCAACTACCTTTTACTAAATTCCGATCAACTACCCAAGAAATGTTAAAACAAAGTATTTTTGTTGGACCACAAATTCACAAACTGATAAGGGATCAAGATTTTGAGGGATCTATTAATAAAAGAGAAAAACATGCATGGATTAGCTTCAGGTCTGTTGATGAGAACTTCTTAGGGAACAACTAGGATCCAGACTACAAGAATATAGTCTCAAATATGTTGGAAAATTAAAATGTTTGTACGGGTGTCAAGACATTTTTATTTTACACTCCCATATCAGCTACTTCCCAGATAATCTAGGAAGTGTTAGTGGAGAGCAGGGTGAGAGGTTTCATCTGGTAATTAAAAGACATGGAGATGAGGTACCAGAAGAGGTGGAATGTTGACATGATGGCTGACTATTGCTGCATGCTGAAGAGGGACTGTAAGGTAGGAGGGGTTATCACCAATTAGTGTTATCACCAATGACTTTTCATGCATTGGAAATATCCAAGTAGAGGAACCACTATGTGGCAGTTATCATCATATACTGATGTTGGAGCTACTTAAAGATAAGTAGCTATCAAGGGCAAATGGAAGGGATTTTGCTTTTGTACTGACAACTGCACTGGTACACAATTTTGGAATTTATTTCAGGTGATCCAACCAATGATGTTACCTGCTACAAATTCTAAATGGAAAGCATTCAGGGTAATCATACAAACAACTAAGTTTTTTATACTAAAAAAGAGATACTGTTGTAGGTTTAGACCTAAATCAATGTCAAATTAACAGAAGAGAATAGTGACAGAAGAAAAATTGCATAGGATGATTATATGTTGATTCTTTATTGAACCACGAGGGTGGTTCAATAAAGAATCGCCCTGACCTAGCTGCAGAGGTGCTAGCCTGCTGATTCTTGCCATAGGTTTTAGTCCTACTCTACATAGCCACCATACAGATTTACACTTTTTTCCCCATCAATGGATGAGGCTACAGATACCATTTTTGTAGAAGTGGCGAGGTTGGTCTTTGAACCATGCCTCTGTTGTAGAAATGAGTGTCTCGTCGTTAGGGAAGTGGATCCCCTGAAGAAATGATTTGAGGGAAGGAAACAAGAAATCTGATGGTGCAAGATCGGGTGAGTAGGCTGGATGGGGGAGTATTTCATATCCACAATTGTTGTTGCAATTTCAGAAGTGTGAACTGGGGCATTGTCTTGAAGCATTTTCATGCCTTTGGACAGCATGCCTACATGTTTTGATTTTCTTCTGAAATTTTGTAAGTTGGCATAATAGGCACCTGTAATTGTTCTACCTTTCGGCAGGTAATCAGTCATTATTACGCCTTTCTCATTCCAAAACACTGTCAGCAAGACTTTTCCTGCTGACGCTTGGACAGTTGCCTTCTTTGGGGGATGGGGAACCATGTCACCATTCCATTGACTGCTTTTTACTTCAGGGTCGAAATGGTGTCTCCAACTTTCATCCCGAATGATTAGACGAGAAAAAAAAAATTTAATTTTTTTGGCACAGGGCTAACAACTTGTGATTTCTGTTGTCGATCAGCCTTCTGGAAACCAGTCAATCGGGGAATCCATCTTGCACTCAATTTCCGTAAATGGAGTTGGTCAGGAAGGACTGGTTCAACAGAGCCCACAATAATCTTCACCTCCTTGGACAATTCATGCACAGATATCCGGTGATCTTCCATGATTAACAACTCCACTTTTCTGATCATGCTGTCATCAATGGCTGAATGGGGACGATCTGGAATGGGCTCAAATTCTACAGATGTCCGACCATACCTAAACTGTTTATGCCAGTGCTTCACAATGCCATAGGATGGGGCTTCATCCTTATATACAGCAGTCATCTCCTCGTGGATTTCTTTAGGAGATATCCCCTTCAAGAACAGATACTGGATTATGGTTCTGGCTTCAAGTTTGTCCATTATGCTACTTCATCACACGTTAGGCAAGCTAATGTAGATTATTAGATGTGCTTATTGGCTTAGGTTTTTTTTTTTTTTTTTTTGTTAGTTGTTGGCGCATCAGCTTCTATGGCCATATTGCACCTCCCAAAGTTTTTGTATTTTACTATGATCCAAGCCCGAGGCGGGAATCGAACCCGCGACCTTTGGGTTATTGGCTTAGGTAAACACTAGAAGGAAAGTGATGAAGTTCATCACTTCTACAAGTGATAAACCACATTGGCTCACTAGATATCAATGACATAACACTATTAATTATCCTGTTCAGATTGAAAACAAACTAAATAAATAGTTTGCATCTACACTCAGTGCAATGACTATATAGGGATGAAAATACCAGAAGTATTCACTGAGTTATAAGTGGGAGCTAAACACTTTTGTGATAACTCAGAAGAAATCAGAGGAGAAGTTGTTAAAGCTGAATATAACAAAGGCACCAGGGGCTGGTGAAATCTATTCAATTACATTAAAAGAAGCAGAAAAAGGCTAAGCAAATCCTTAGCCATAATTATGGAAGGCATCCTTAGATAGTGGAGAGGTCCTTATAGATTGGAGATCTGAATATAGCTCCCCAATTCATCAGGGGGGGGGGACAAAGAGTTAAGTGAGAAATTATACTTGCAAGTTTGACTTCTGTTCCAGAGAAAATTATGAGTTACTGATTAAAGAAGTAATGCAGGGCAATCTAGCATTAGAATGAAGTTATGTAAAATGGGTGATCTTATTTCACCAAGCTTATTGGATTTTATGATGCAGTAACAAAGGAACTCTATTCATCAAAAAATTAATATCACATACTTAAATTTCAGAAAAGCTTTTGATACCATTCGCATAAGACTGCTGAACAAATTAGATAATTGTAGTTAGGTGCAATTACTGTTATGGATAAAGGGACAGTGCTGAGTGGGAAAAGTGGTTAACAATGGGCACTACTCTTTATTACCTTTCATTACATTAAAATGTAGTATCAAGAGCAAAAATGATAAATTTTGTGAGGCAGAAGAAGCAATATTTATGATGTGTTTATGCACAAGAGAGATCAGAAGTCGGATCAATCCCTAATAAAGATGTGATCTTCAGAAGATGAGCATAGGAGCAGAAGACTCCTTTTTTGCAAGATATGTGACAAAACTGAGCTTGTTTGCACTACTCAGGAAATTTCATGTCAGACTACAATTAATCATTTTCCTCATCAGCTACCTTGAGTTTGGTACTACCAAAATAGTATGCTATTCTAGGATTACTATTACCCAAACAAAGTACCTTGCATCCATCAATGTGATACCTCAGTGGCCACTTTTCAGCCTATCCACTTAGTTTATTTAGTTCTTCTTGAAATAACATACCCTGATTACCATCCTTAACCACTGCAACCACCTTTACATCACAAAACTTAGATATCAAATTTGAAATATCTACATCAAGTAACTATTAGCATTAGTAGAGGCATTTGATGCAAGAAAGCAAGCTTATGCAGCATCAGCCAAAAAAAAAAAAAAAAAAAAAACCCACATCCACTTCACCCCTCTGTTCGTTCAAAATACCTGTTCAGCTGAGCCTTAAACTTATTTAGGCTATCAACCTCCACTACAAGGGATGGAAGTGTTCCACGAACCAACCACCTGCTGGCTAAATGCAAATTTCCGCACGTCTATCCTACATCTGTCTTTCCTCAATTTGAATTTATGCCCTCTCAGGTGATTTTTCTGAGCTAGAGGAAGAATCCCATCAGCATTGAGCATGCTCAAACCATTCAAGGCTTTATACACCTCTATCAGATCACCTCGCTGGTGCCTAGTCTCCAGACACTGTAATTTGCAAAACTTAAGCCTTTCTTCGTAAGAGCACCCCTTTGTTCCATTCACTAATCTTGTTGCCCTTCTCTGTACTCGTTCCAGCAGCTCTACATCCTTCTTGAAATGAGGCCTCCAGACCTGTATACAGTACTCTAGGTGTGGCCTGACCATTGCCTTATACAAGGGAATAATCATCTCCTTATCCCTGCTGGAAAAATTCCTATATATCATTGACAATACTCCATGAGCTACTCTTGCAGCCCGTCTGCACTGCTCAGAGAACTTCATATCTGCCTGCACAACCACCCTCAAGTCCCTTTCATTCTCTACCACTGTCAGTGTAGTACCACAGAGTTGATACGTTGCTCTGGGGTTGCTGTTTCCCCATGTGTAGTACTTTACATTTGTCAATGTTAAACTTCATTTGCTACCTCTCAGCCCATCTGCTCAACCTTTCCAGATCCTGTTGCAACAGCATAGTGTCAGTAGTGTCCTTGACAACCCTGCCAACCTTTGTATCGTCTGCAAACTTGGACATTAAGCTTGATATACCATCATCAATATCATTTATAAATACAGAAAACAATAATGGACCCAACACTGAGCCCTGAGGGACTCCACTAATAACATTAGTCCACGATGAGCAGTGTCCATTGATTACAACTCTCTGTCTTCTCCCCCTCAACCACCCCTTTATCCATAGCAGCAATTTGCCTCCAATGTCACACTGCTCCAATTTGTGTAGCAGTCTTCCATGTGCAACAGTATCAAAAGCCTTTCTAAGATCCAAGTATATAATATCAAAGCTATTCCCTGCATCCAGTTCTTTTGTGACTGCATCATAGTATCCAATCAAATTGGTCAGGCAAGACTTCCCCTTAACAAAACCATGCTGTGTCCGAGCTATAACTGAAGTCTTGTCTAAATGATCCTGCAGTGCTTCTTTAACCAGTGCCTCCATTAATTTTCCTGGAACAGAAGTTAAGCTCACAGGTCTATAATTACTTGTGTCAGCCTTTGATCCTCCTTTGTGAATTGGGGTCACATTTGCACATTTCCAGTCTATGGGTACCTCCCCTGAGTCCAAGGAAGCTCTCATAATTATGGCTAAGGGTTTGCTTACTTCCTCTGCTGCCTCCTTTAATATAACTGGATAGATCCCATCCACCCCGGGTGCCTTTCTTGTGTTTATTTTTTTTAAAAATAGTAAGAGGCTCAATACTAACCCTTATGGTACCCAACTCATCACACAAGTCCACAAAGAGCAGAGGTCATTTATAACCATCCTTTGCCTCCTGCCACAAAACCATCCCTTTATCTATAGTAGTAACTTGTCCCCTAATGCCAAATAGTTATAAACAGCCTGCCATTTATTATATACTGAAATATCGAGGCCTCCTACTATAAATATAACTAATACATAGAGATCTGTACAGAGTACAAGTGTGGATGCCGCATTAGTGAAATAAAATACAAATGTATATATATTACAAATATAATATTTACACAAAATATAAAAATTGGTAAAAACTGTTCAATTGAAATAAGGTAAGAGCAGAATAAAAAGGGTAAAAATCATAACTTTTTACACTCGGGGAATGTCTTTGTCAACCATAAATTTGCTAAAACAATGTACAAATGCACGGTGTCAAATAATTATTTATTGATTGTATCTGGCTGATACGATGAATAAATTACTGAATTCTGAAATATTCAGTCAGCTGGAGTAAAAAAAAAATTTGTCATTATCCTCTACCCAGAAGGCTTCTTTCATTCAATATATATACACTAACTTTGGTCTATCAGCAATGCATACTGTAAAAGAACTACAAGTGATTTAGTTAATTGAAGATAAAGCCAGACATCTTATCGTTATCTGCCAATGCCATGCTCATGGTTTAGCACCTTGGGGTCTGTATCTGCACATCATTCTCAGATTTCAGACTGATGGCTACTCACAGAAGGTTTGAAAGGACAGCGATGTTGGTTATTACAGGCATACCTCGAATAACGAATAGGATGCGTTCCACGAAATTACTTCGTTAAGCGAAACTTCGTTTTCAGAGGTAAAAATACTATGGCCAGAATAGGGATACGTTCCTACGTAAAGAAAATGAAAAGCTTTTTTTTCGAACAAAGAAAAGTTTTTTATTAAATAAACAGTCAACTTACATACAAAGTGAAATCACATTTTAAAATATGAGTCTAAAGTTGATTGCTTATGCTTTTTTTCTCTTTCATTTCACAATTGCCTATACGGAGTTATTGCATTTAACACTGATCGCTTAACAATAAAACTTCTTCCTAAATCAGGATCATTTTCACTAAAAAAAATTTAAAACGTTTTCAATGTCATTTAAGCATCTTTTTAAATCTTTGGTTGTTAACACTTTTTCGGCAGGAACTTCTTTAACTTCGTCTTCATTATCTTTGTCTTCGCTGCTAACAAGGTTTTCTAAATCTTCCACTGAAAAACCATCATCTCCTGCATTCAATACATTTCTAACATCCTCTTCATCGACATTTTCGAAACCTATTGATTGAGCCATCTGGATAACTTCATTTCTAATTTCTTGGATGTTATTTTCTTCTTCTAGTACAACTTCTGGCCATATTTTGCGCCAAACTCCATTTAAGCATTTCTTAGTGACGTCTTTCCAAGAACTATCAATGTTTTCAATTGCGTTTTTAATGGTGTAGTTTTTCCAAAAAGTTTTAACTGTCATTTCCTCTTTATCCTCTAGTTCAGTTAAATTGCTTAATGTTCGACGCAGATAATAAGCTTTTAAATGATGCTATTACTCCCTGATCCAATGGTTGAATCAGGGAAGTTGTGCTGGAAGAAACAACTTTGACAGGAATGCATGTGTCCAACGTGTTAAGATCAGTAGGATGTCCCAGAGCATTGTCTAACAACAAAAGAGCTTTTTCTTCAAAGTTGTTTTTTTGACAATACCGTTTTACTTCAGGACAAAAGTGGTTAACAAACCAATCAGTAAATAACTCCTTGGTAACCCACGCTTTTCTTTTTGCTTTCCATATTACAGGTAAATTCATTTTTATGTTATCTTTTAACGCCCTCGGATTTTCTGAATGGTAAACTAATAACAATTTTAATTTATAATCGCCAGAGGCATTTGATCCAAAGAGTAACGTTAAACGGTCTTTGGCTGCTTTGAACCCAGCTGCTGATTTTTCTTCAATAGAAATGAAGCTTTTTGTTAGTAGCCGTTTCCAGAACAAACCGCTTTCGTCAACATTGAACACCAAATTTGGTGGAAAATTTTCACATTCAATTATTTCCTTTAGTTTTTCTGGAAACTTCTCCTGTTAATCCTGGCCCGTTTTTTAAATTTCTCGAACCAACCACGAGAAGCCCCAAAGGTTTCCGTAATTTCTTCAGTTTGTTTAGATTTCAGGTGATTAAACTGGAATATTTTTTTTATGTTAAATGGGGCTTGAAATTGCGGACTTCGTTATATCGAAGCTTCGTTATCAGAGGTAACGTTAACCGAGGTATGCCTGTATTTGCTTCTTTACGCAACAAAATAGTATTTCTGCCATCAGAAAGAATGTAGAGTGTGCGACACTTAAGATACCTACTTCCTCGATGAACAAGTTACTGCAAAGCATCATTTCAGTTTGTAGTAAATCAGTTGAAATAGCATAGTTTTTGTTATATCTCATATTGTAAACACCTTTCACAATGAGTTACCTGTTATTGCACTACCTTGAATAAGCAACGCTTCCCCAGTAGAGAAGACTAATGTTAATAATTCTCAGTGGATACTATCACCCAGATGGCACTGATTTGTAACATGTTGGTCTCATCGGCGAGGGCGTACCCCAGTGATACAACGAGCGACAACCCAGCTATGAAGTTAACTTTCCAATATGAGAAATTGCCAGACAGTATGAGATAGTAAAGAACTAAAAAGGATTTAGGGCTGAAAGCATCAGACTACAGGAAATTTACTAGATGAACAAGTTAGTGCAAAGCCTCATTTTAGTTCTTAGCAAATCACTGAAGTAAGTGAAATGGCATAGTTTTTGTTACATCTCATATTGTGATTGGGTGGTGTCATCTACCAAGAATAAATAACATTAGTCTTCTCTACTGGGGAAGTGTTGTTTATTTGATGTAGTGCAATAACAGGCAATTTGTTGTGAAGGCATTCATTCACAACATGAGATGTAACAAAAACAATGCCATTTCACCTACTTCAGTGATTTACTATGAACTAAAATGTTTTGCAGTAACTTGTTTCATCTAATAAATTTCCTGTAGTCTGAAGCTTTCAGCCCTAAACTCTTTACTATCAACATGCAGTCTGGCCTGTCTCATATTGTGAAGTTAAACTTCATAAGTGGGTTGTCACTCACTATATCACTGGATGTACCTACCTGCCCACTGATGAAAGGCCAGAAAGTCGAAACAGTGCCATCTGGGCAGTGGTACCCAACAAGAATAAGTAATTAGAGGTAGTGCAATAATAGGGAATGCATTGTGCAGGTGTTCACAATATGCGATGTAACAAAAATGATGCCACTCCACCTACTTCAATGATTTACTACGAAGTACAATGATGCTTTGCACTAGTTGTTCATATAATAAATTTTCTGTAGTCAGACTTTCAGCCCTAAAGCCTTTTTAGTTTGATACCTACTTCCTTATGAATGGTTCATGGGGGTATGTCATGTTTTATTGCAGAAGTCACTGTATGTTACAGAATAATTTTGTATTCTACATCAGTCTTAGACAAATCTATATTGAACTAGAGTTCAAAAGTTTTGACCCTAGCTCAGAAGAGCTTATTAGTCAAGGGCCTTAAATTTAAATTGTACCAAAGGCAACCTCCAGTTACCTGCATAACTATGGAACTTGATCAGCCCTCTGTTTATCTCCAGTACAGCTAACAGAACGACTGTTGATCTTTATAATGCCCATTCTGTAACAGTCAGTCTTTCTAAACAAGATAACCTTACTCTATGACAGCTTAAAGCTGTCAGAGTAAGGTTATCAATTACAAGATACATTGGTCTACAAGTCAGTACTTCAGAATCCACTAAAGGCCTTAGAAAGGAAGTTAACTGCCTTCTAAAAACATGGTTAGATCAAGACAAGAAACTGTCATCTACCTGTCTTATGGTTTACCTGAAATCCACAGACTGGATGCTATTAAAACCCACTGTTTCATTAATCAGCTTTTACATTCATTCCTATAGAAATGGCCATTATATGTCCCAGGAATGCTTCACAGAATTGACTCCACTCTTAATGACAGAACTAAACTAACAGTTAAGTGATATGCGTGGGCCTTCAGCTTTGTCTGGCCGACACCACTGCAATATTCAAGGATCACTCGCATGTTTGGCTGATAATGATCCTCCCATCCTACATTTATTGGTATCACTTCAGCAGTTTATTCATTTTCATAGCACTGCTCTAACAAATTTATGGTTGACAGAGACATCCTGAAATGTCAAAAGCTACTGTTTTTAGCCTATTTTACTCTGCTTTTACCTTATTTTAACTGAAGTTTTTACCAGTTGTTGTTATTTGGTTTTTAGGAGCATTAGCAACTAAGGCCATATTGCTCCGAGGATATGCGGTGGTCATTCCCTGACCTTTCCACATCCTCTGTATTTGGTGGTCACAGGCTCGAACCCCAGTCTAATCAAGAAGTGTGTGCTATGCACTGCCGCTCCTGCCCACTTGGCTATGGAGGTGCCAGTTTTTACCAGATTTATATTTTGTGTAAATAGTATATTTGTGAAATATTTTATTTTTGTTTCAATTCTGTATATTCAGTCAGTTGGAGTTTTAGAGGATATTTTGATATTCTTACATATTGTTTGCCTCTAGTCTATATAGAAAACTGAAAAGCCATGATTATTCATACAGATTACCAATTTGGCTGCAGTATCTGCCAAGTCTGATATCACTATGGATCCCACAGAAGCAGATGTCAAATTTACATTAATTGAGAACAGTGTATCAGCTGCTAAACCCAGGACACGCCCAAATGAGTTGAATATATCATCATTGATAAACCATGTAATCCGCTCAGAGAATCTATGTATATAATATGCACCAGCCGTATTGGCAAGGGCAGTTACCAAGGCTAACTCTATGGCATGCAACTCTACAACATATATGCTGCACTGAAGGGGATCAGGTTGGATATAGCAGTGTCCAAAAGGAGAGTAGATCCCACAGATAATTCTGACCTCAAAACATATATATAAAGTAGCACAAAGTCAATGTTCAGCTCTGTGTGCACAGTAGAGTTGTAGATAGACAGAAGAGTATCATACATTCCCAGTTTTGAATGGAAATGTCACATATTATACAAGCAAGCCGGGATTGGAAGGGGAAGCCTTGGCAAATGTGCAATCCTTGTCTGCTGTAATATGTAAATTGAGTAGTTCCTGGAGGTGAATACCGAATGAGTAGTTAGCAGTCTGACTGATGTCATACAAGTTTTTCCAACCTGGCTCGAAAATGGATGCACACACTGGTCTGGCAGGGAGTTCAGTTTGAAAGCATAATGGACAGACAACTGCTGTCTTTGGAGCAATAAAGAAGGCTTTGCTTCCAAATACAGACTGCACAGGAGACATTTGAAATATTCCAGCAGAAATACTGAACAGAATGATGGATGAGATCAAGCCACCAAGGTATAATTTCTAATGGATGCATATAACCGAGACCTATAATGTAATTTAGATTGCACAAGTGCGTGACAGAGATTCAGCCAGGTACATCAGTATGTACACACCCCATGAAGTAAAGGAGAAAGCACAGAGGATATGTAAACCTCATGCACTTTGTGCATAGCTGCTGAAGGAAAGTTAACTTTTAATCAAATAGTAGCCCAAGGAATTTGGGTCTGGTACTACTGGAATAGCAGTCATGCTTCAATTCATGTTTGGGATGGAGATTATATTTATGACAAAAATGTACACAGATGGTTTTTGCAGTAAGAACTTGAAGGCATTAGTCATTTCATTTCTGAGGAATCAGAATCATCAATTCCTATGTTGCAGCTGTCTTCCAGCAATTCCTATGCATTGTTGTTACTATTATTAGTTTTGGTGCAAGGGCTGTTCAGGCCATATTGCATCTCTATATTACATGACTGAGAAAATATGCTGAAGTCATCAACATAGAAAGCACTGTTTACAGTTGGAAGTTTTTCTGTGATGGAAAAGTGGGAAAGGGAAGAAAGAGAATCCTACACAAACTGGTGAGATAAAAAGTTTAATAAAAACAGGGATTTGGCCTCAGAGAGAGGCTGTAAAGGTCTTTAAAAATACCAAATCTTCAGGTAATGTCACAGACCTTTTCTATATCAAGAATAATGGTATCAGGAACTCTCATAGAAAAACATCTTTCATCCCGAAGATGACATTTCCAATCTAATTAAATGGGCCAAAATGAGCCTGTTTCTTTGGAACCTATGCTGGAAAGGAAATCATTTGCTTCAAAATATGATATAAGACAAGCAATGATCATTCTCCAAGATTTTGTACAACAGTTAATTGATAGAACTTTGGGATTTTTTTCAAAAAAGAGAAGGGCAGTTACCTTGTGCCAAAGGTCTGGAAACCAAACTGCTCTTCAAGAAAGATTGTTATATACTGTTAATATTGTTATAAAGATTGTTAAATCAGGAGATCCATAGATTTTCATTAAAAGGTGTTTAATCATTTCATAATTGATGTAATCTGGTCCAACAGTATATGCTTTTGGAAGGGTGGGGGCAATTCAACTCTTGTATGGTAAGTGGCTCATTATGAGGGCAAAACACTGAAAATTTCGCACCCACTTTTCATTTTGGGAATAGAAACTCAAGAGAATAATATAACGTTGCAGAGATATCACAAAATTTTTCCTCCAAGAGCAGCGATACTGCAATAGCAGGTCCATTATATTTCATGATTAATGAAAGATGTTATGTGCATTTTGCCATAACCTTTGTTATTTGTATTGTACCTTTACATACACTGATTGATCACTGAATTATGACCACTCCTATGAAAACTGAATGCGACCTGTTGACCACGTGAGGTACAAGAGTGGAAAGTTAGTCCGCCTATGTAATATAGATAAGGTCTCAGTAGGCAGTAAAATTCCAAGTGCGATTGGTAAAAGGAAGGATTTATCGGACTTTGATAAGGACAGATTGTGGCTGCTCGACGAGATAGTGCCTCGATTTCCCAAATGGCTAAACTGGTGGGGTGTTCGAGAGTCATCGTAATTAAAGTGTACCAGGACTGGCATCAAAATGAAGAAACAATGACCAGACGGCAAAACTGCAAAGGTCAGCGAAAGGTTGATCTTAGAGGTTAGCGCCGGGTCGGACTACTTGTACAGGCAAACAGGCGTAGCACTGTTGAAGAGTTGACTACCCAATACAACATGGGCCAACCCGAAACGATATCTGGTATGACCATGCGTCGCACGTATGGGCTATACCAGCAGATGACCCGTACGGCATCCTCTTCTAATCAAGGTTCATTGGCGTAAAAGAATCGCCTGGTGCAAAGAGAATGCAAGTTGAACGTTAGAAGACTGGAAGGTGTTCTGGTCGGATGAGTCACATCACTTACTCCACACTGTGGATGGTCGTGTACGGATTTGGCGTTAACAGCATGAAGTTCTATCATCATGCATGGTATAAAAAGTGCAGGCCGGTGGAGGCGGTTGTATGGTGCGAGGCATGTTTCACTGGCAGGAACTTGGACCCCTGGTGCATGTGGAACAACATATCAGTGGTCTCTGCTATCATCAACTGCTTTCTGACTGTGTACACCCTGCTATGTTACACTTTTTCCTGAATGGCGATGGTGTCTTCCAAGATGACAATGCGCTGGGCCATCAGGCACTTGTTGCGCAGAAATGGTTTGAGGAACAAGTTCTGACTTCCAGCATATCGATTGGCTTCCGAACTCCACTGATATCAATCACATAGAGCACTTGTGAGACACTATGGAAAGGCATATCAGATATCTGGATACACCAAATCACTTCCATACCTGCATTGCTGACCACATTACACACAGCTTGGTTGGCCATACCTCCAGAATGCTTCCGACATCGTGTTGAATCACTGCCACGTCAGATAGTTGCTGTACTATCCTACGTGGGCAAAACGACATAAGTATTAGGTAGGTGGCCTTAATTCAGTGATCACTCAGTATATATTTACCTTCACTGACCTAGAAGGAAGGAGATGAATCAGATTGGTCCACTTGATATCGATGGTTCAACTGTTGATGGTCCTGCTCAGGTAGCTAACAAACTAAATGAATATTTTGCATCAACATTCACACATGAGGAATTATTCAGGGAGGGGAATGTCAGAGGTGTATTCAACTCTGGCAGTAGGCTAGATAATTTTGTAATAACTGAGAGTAAAATGGAGGAAAAATTGAAGATAAACACAAGGCACTTGGGGTGGATGGAATCTATCCAGTTATATTAAAGGAGGCAGCAAAGGAAGTACATCTCCAGCCCATGGGTACCTCCCCTGGGACTTAGGGGTGGTAATCATGGACTGGAGATGTGCAAATGTGACCTCAATCCACAAAGGAGGATCAAAGGGAATTACAGACCCGTTAGTTTAACTTCTGTTCCAGGGAAATTAATGGAGGCACTGGTTAAAGAAGCATTGCAGGATCATCTATACAAGACTTCAGTTATAGCTTGGACACAGCATAGGTTTGTTAAGGAGAAGTCTTGTCTGACTAATTTTATTGGATACTATGATGTAGTCAATGGAACTGGATGAAAGAATAACCTTGATATCATATTTGGATCTTAGAAAAGCCTTTGATACTGTTGCACATGGAAGACTGCTGCACAAATTGGAGCAGTGTGGCATTGGGTGCAAATTGCTGCTATGGATAAAGGGATGGTTGCGTAGGAAAAGACAGTGAGTGGTAATCAATGGACACTGCTCTTCGTGGACTAATGTTATTAGTGGAGTCCTTCAGGGCTCAGTGTTGGGTCCATTGTTTTCTGTATTTATAAATGATATTGATGATGGTATATCAGGCTTAATGTCCAAGTTTGCAGACGATATGAAGTTTGGCAGGGTTGTTAATGACACTAACTTTTGAGCCTTGTTGATCAATTCGGACCTGGCAAGATTGTGCAAGGCTCAAAGGGTTGAATTTTTTTCAGCCTGGTCTGTACTTGTTAACAGGAGAGATTGCTTCTACAGGGATGGGATACACTTAAATAGAAAGGGTGCAAGAATATTTGCTGATGCTATCTTGGCAAGTTAGGTGAGTCAGAAAACTGCTAGCTTATGGGGTTACAAGGACTAATAGATTAACAGTAGCCACTGGCAGAGGTGAAAGTGATTCTTGCACTGCTTCTATTGGAATGAGCAGCAGCCTGGAAAACAAGATGCAGGATATTTTAGAGACTGCACAGAGTCATTGCAGTACAAGTAAACACATGGGTTGTGTTAGGGTAGCTAAGAATAGGAACAGGTGAATGTATACTTGCGTGTACACCAATACTAGGAGTTTGGTAAATAAATTTGATGAATTTGAGGTATTGCTCAAAACATCAAAGGCAGATACTGTTGGGATATCAGAGACGTGGTGTCCCACAGTTATAAGGAATGCAGAACTGGAATTTGGGGAGTACATTGTGGAGGGGTTAGGCTATTAGTTACGAAACACAAAATCCAAGGAAGTGAAGCCAGTCGACATCGCTGGACAGTGCAGTGTCAAATCACTTTGGTGTGACATAAGCATTGGGAGATCAAAATTGAGAGTAGGAGTGTGCTATAAGCCTAATGACTCTGATGAGTATAATAAGAAACTGTACAGGGAAACAGAGTGGGCCAGTACATCAGAGTCTTATAATGGGGGATTTTAATTTCCCAGATATTGACTGGAATTTGTGGGTTGGTCACTCACACACTAGCAAGGTTTTTGATTTGATTTGGATTTTATTGGTGCATTAGCAACAAGGGCTAACACTAGCAAGGCTTTTGTGGATTTATTGGATGATTGTTTTCTACATCAGCATGTTCAGGAGGCAACTAGAGGGAGTAATACTCTTGATCTGATTATCAGTAGTAGTAGTGATTCTTCATGCATTAAGAATCTGCAGATAAAGGAACCACTAGGTGGCAGTGACCACAGTGTGCTGAAGTGGGATTTACTCAAGGAGGTAACTACCATCGGGGGTAAAGGGAAGGTTTCTTGCTTTCGTAAAGGTGAATACGATGGTCTGAGACAGTATTTAAATTCTATAGAGTGGGACCAACTGATGATGTTACCAACAGCAAATTCAAAATGGGAAGCATTCAAAGAACTTATCTTGGAAGCTACTAGGTTTTACATACTAAGAAATATTGTTCAAGGTTTAGGCCTAAATGGATGTCAGCTGAACTAATGAGACATATGGCAGAGAAGAAAAATGCATGGGATACATAAATTAACAGGTGACACAAGCCTACGATAGATATAAGCTGGTCTGTAACCAAGTTACAAAGGAGGTTAGGCAGGCAAAGGATGCAAAGAAAAACAGCAAAGAGTTCTTTACTTATGTAAACTCTAGAAGGAAGGGGATGAATCAGATTGGTCCACTTGATATTGATGGTTCAACTGGTGATGATCCTGCTCAGATAGCTAACAAACTAAATGAATATTTTGCAATGACATTTACACATGAGTTATTCAGCAAGGGGAATGCCAGAGGTGTATTCAACTCTGGCAGTAAGCTAGATAATCTTGTAATGACAGAGTAAAATGGAGGAGAAATTGAAGATAAACACAAGGCACCTGGGGTGGATGGAATCTATCCAGTTATATTAAAGGAGGCAGCAAAGGAAGTAAGCAAACAAACCCTTAGCCATAATTATGAGAGCTTCCTTGGACTCAGGGGAGGTACCCATAGACTGGAGATTTGCAAATGTGACCCCAATTCATAAAGGAGGATCAAAGGCTGACACAAGTAATTATAGACCTGTGAGTTTAACTTCTGTTCCAGGAAAATTAATGGAGGCACTGGTTAAAGAAGCACTGCAGGATCATCTAAACAAGAATTCAGTTATAGCTCAGACATAGTATGGTTTTGTTAAGGGAAAGTCTTGCCTGACCAATTTGATGGGATACTATGATGCAGTCACAAAAAAACTGGATGCAGGGAATAACTTTGATATTATATATTTGGATCTTAGAAAGGCTTTTGATACTGTTGCGCATGGAAGACTGCTGCACAAATTGAAGCAGTGTGGCATTGGAGGCAAATTGCTGCTATGGATAAAGGGATGGTTGAGGGGGAGAAGACAGAAAGTGGTTATCAATGGACACTGCTCATCGTGGACTTATGTTATTAGTGAAGTCCCTTGGGGTTCAGTGTTGGGTCCATTGTTGTTTTCTGTATTTATAAATGATATTGATCATGGTATATCAAGCTTATGATGCTGCAACAGTATCTGGAAAGGTTGAGCAGATGGGCTGAGAGATGGCCAATGAAGTTTAACATTGACAAATGTAAAGTACACCATATGGGAAACAGCAACCCCAGAGCAACGTATCAAGTGGTAGAGAATGAAAAGGACCTGGGGGTAATTGTGCAGGCAGATATGAAGTTCTCTGAGCAGTGCAGATGGACTGCAATAGTAGCTCATGGTGTTGTTTGTTTGTTGTTTGGATTTTAGGAGCATTAGCAACTAAGGCCATATTGCTCCTGGAATATGCGGTGGTCATTCCCTGACCTTTCCGCATCCTCCGTGTTTGGTGGTGACGGGTTCGAACCCCGGTCTAATCAAGAAGCGTGTGCTATGCGCTGTTGCTCCTTCCCACCTGGCTACGGAGGTGCCGTAGCTCATGGTGTCTTGTCAATGATATACAGAAATTTTTCTAGCAGGGATAAGGAGGTGATTATTCCCCTGTATAAGGCAATGGTCAGGCCACACCTTGTGTACTGTATACAGGTCTGGAGGCCTCATGGAACAAAAGTTGCTCTTACGAAGAAAGGCTTAAGTTTTGCAAATTACAGTGTCTGGAGACTAGGCACCGGCAAGGTGATCTGATAGAGGTGTACAAAGCCTTGAATGGTTTGAGCATGCTCAATGCTGATGGGATTCTTCCTCTTGCTCAGAATAATCACCTGAGAGGGCATAATTTCAGATTGAGGAAAGACAGATGTATGATAGATGTGCGGAAATTTGCCTTTAGTCAGGGGGTAGTTGGTTGGTGGAACAGACTGCCATCTCTTGTTGTGATAGTTGATAGCCTAAATAAATTTAAGGCTCAGCTGGACAGGTATTTCGAACGAACAGAGGGGTGAAATGGAAGTGGTTTTTTTTTTTGGCTGATGCTGCACAAGCCTGCTTTCTTGCGTCATATGCCTCTACTAATGCTAGTTCACTGATGCAACAGGATCTAGAGAAGTTCAGCAGATGGGCTGAGAGGTGGCAAATGAAGTTAAACATTGACAAATGTAAAGTACTACATATGGGAAGCAGTAATCCCAGAGTAACATATCAACTCCGTGGCACTACACTGACAGTGGTAGAGAATGAAAAGGACCTGGGGTAATTGTGCAGGCAGATATATGAAGTGTTCTGAACAATGCAGAGGGTCTGTAAGAGTATCTCATGGTGTCTTGTCAATGATATACAGGAATTTTTCTAGCAGGGATAAGAAGGTGATTATCCCCTTGTATAAAACAATGGTCAGACCACATCTTGAGTACTGTATACAGGTCTAGAGAACTCATTTTAAGAAGGATGTTTTTTTTGGTAGTTGTTGGTGCATAGGCTTCTGTGGCCATAATGCACCTCCCAAGGTTTTTGCAGTACTTTGATCCAAGCCCGAGGCGGGAATCGAACCCGCGACCTTTGGGTTGCCAGGCAAGCACTTTACCCACCTGGCTAGCCCAGTCGGCAAGAAGGATGTAGAGCTGTTGGAATGAGTACAGAGAAGGGCAACAAGATCAGTAAATGGAATGAAGGGTTTCTCTTACAAAGAAAGGCTTATGTTTTGCAAATTACAGTGTCTGGAGACTACGCACCTGTGAAGTGATCTGATTGAGGTGTATAAAGCCTTGAATGGTTTAAGCATGCTCAATGCTGATGGGATTCTTCCTCTTGTTCAGAATAATTGCCTGAGAGGACAAATTCAAATTGAGGAAAGACTGCTGTGGGATAGATGTGCAGAAGTTTGCCTTTAGCCAGCAGGTGGTTGATTGCTGGAACAAACTTCCATCTGTTGTTGTAGAAGTTGATAGCTTACATAGATTCAAGGCAGAACTTGACAAACATTTGGAGCGAGTGGATGGGTGAAATAAGGGTTTTTTTTTTTTTTTTGGCTGATGCTATATAAAGCTTGCTTTCTTGCATCATGTGCCATTGCTAATGCTAATTTCATGGTCCATCACACTAGAACAAGTATATGCAGGTCATATGACACTCCCTTGGAAAGGGTTTTGATATTGAAATCAGCTTAACATATTCAGTATCTATGGCCTTACTGGGTGGTGCAAAGGTACCCAGATGTATTTTAATTCAGAGTCATTTGAGAATTGGAAGTAAAGGATGAATTTCTAGTGAGGACTAAATTTCCATTGCTACATACAAATATTCACTTTGCAGCTGTCACTTCTCACTATTTTAATGTGAACAGATTCCCTTTACAGATACTTCAAATAGATCTTTTTAGAAATCATGCCATAAGATGTTGAGTGTTTTATGGGCCATTACTGCAATATCCCCCTCCCCCACCCAATATAGATTGTTCGGAGGAGTTGTTCTCTGTGTTTGCCACATTGTTTTGATCAAGACTCTTGACAGATTTAAGAAGCTGGCCAACCTTTCTAAACCCTTCTAGATAAGGGAGGGTGACATTTTCAGTATGGGTTTTTGGAGGTAGCATTACCAACAATCGAGATGGAGGACCTGATGTCGGCAAACGTAAAGAAAGCTAACACAAGAACCATAGGAAAACTACAGGTAACTTACCAGACAAATTGATTTGCCACTATTGCAGTTTCTTCTTGCATTCTTGGTAAACAGACCGCATGTGTTATAGGTATTGGCAGTAGAAGTTGAGAACGATATATTGATTTATATGTATAATATCAGTGATTTGAGCTACGATTGTAGCGTAGAAGGCATCGTTTTAATTGTATCTCATAATGTGGTTGCCTTCACAACAAGATAGCTACTATTGAATTACTTCAAATAAATAACGCTTCTCTAGTAGAGAAATTCAATAGTAGCTATCTTGTTGTGGAGGCAACCACATTATGAGATACAATTAAAACGATGCCTTCTACGCTACAATCGTGGCTCAAATCTATGGGTTAACTATGGTGTATTTACACCGATATTATATAGTTAATTATCAAAACCCATAAGGATTATGCCTAGTGCATTTAATTTTCCAAATACATTACCACCACACCCTTCTGGCATCTCTCATAATGTGGATATAACTTTGCAACTGAGATGGCTTGTTGTATTACCTGGGTACCTATCCGCCCACTGATGACGAAGCCAAAAAGCTTCGAAACGATCGTCTGGGTGGTGGTACCGCTGAAAATAAATAACAGTAGCCTTCTCTACTAGAGAAGTGTTATTTATTTGAAGTAATTCAATAGTAGCTATCTTGCGAAGGCAACCACATTATGAGATACAATTGCCGACCGGGCTAGCCGGGTGGATAAAGTGCCTACCTGGCGACCCAAAGGTCGCGGGTTCGATTCCCACCTTGGGCTTGGATCAAAGTACTACAAAAACCTTGGGAGGTGCATTATGGCCACAGAATGCCTATGCGCCAGCAACTACCAAAAAAAAAAAAAAGAGAGATACAATTAAAACGATGCCTTCTACGCTACAATCGTAGCTCAAATCTATGGGTTAACTATGGTGTATTTACACCGATATTATATAGTTAATTATCAAAACCCATAAGGATTATGCCTAGTGCATTTAATTTTCCAAATTGATTGATATGTAGGCAAGACAGACAATATGCCTGTGCGGACGTTGCTCCTTAAAGCTCTTGAAACAGAGAAGTTTTTCCTGATTTATTTTCTGCTTTATTAGTTTAAATTGTCATATTAACTTATTTTCTAGAGTAGCTTTATATTCCTAGTTACGATACTTAGTTTAAAGTTTAACTTAGACAGAGATTTTGTAGATATTACTTAGTATCGGTAACGGTATCAAATCCACGTGTCACAAATTGAACGAGAGGTCTTTTTTTTTTTTTTTTTTTTTAACCAAATTTAGTCGATTTATTAACCAATTGTTATATCAAATTATCTTCTATAAGTAGATTATAGACCTAGTCAGGATCCTTAGTTTATTCTAAATTGAGACAGTGAGATTTGGAAGCTAATCAATACTTACGAGTCCGTAGAAACACCGTTCGTGAATTCCCGCCATTTTTACACGATAGCATAAGCTTAGTGTAGTATAGTGCATAATATAATATTGTCAATTAATCAGTAAATCTATTAATCTTGATAAACTTTATTGTCAATTAAACTGTATTTTTAACTCTATATAAATATAACGACTTAATCGTAACAAATAATTAATACATAACTATAGTGGTACACGTGATACGGAAGTTGTATAAAGGGAACTCGTAGAAAACACTAGATACCGAAAAAAAATATATATAACATAACTGTTTTGGGATATAACTTAAGGATTTAATTTTTGTTTTGAATTTTATTGAATTAAATCGGAATCATGACTCTGACCAGAGCAGCAAAGCAAAAGGCTCAAGCTAATGGGAGTGCTGTGGTTCAGGGGAGAACTGAGGGGGGCAGTTGCCCTCTGAATCACAGTCTTTTAAAATGCACTGTTTGCTTGATGTTTGCGGAGCAGTCGGGTACGGGACATGATACTGCCAAGGGGGATGTCTTTGTGTGTGCACGATGTAAGGAGTGCAAGGAAATCAGGCGACAACTCAGCGTTGTTATGGGCCTTTATGAGAGCTTGAAGGACAGGGTGGATGCCCTCGAAGGAAATAAATTGAGGGGCCCACCAAGCTCTCAGCTGCCCACATCAACGCCGGAGCTTGCACTTGGTCATCAGGCAACACAGAGGCAGCCCCCTAGGCAGAATGCGCTGGTCCCACAGGAACTAGTAGTTGTTGGTGACTCTATTGTCAGGGAAACGGGGAACATGCTTTGTAAAAAGGATAGGTGGAATAGGACCAGGGTATGTCTGCCAGGGGCAAAGGTTGATGACGTTGTAGAGCGGATATCATCTTTTAAGGGCACAAAAGGTGATATAGTTGTACACGTTGGCACTAATGATATTAAGAGTAGGGGACCGGCGGAATTACTTAGCAAGTACAGGTCACTGTTGAAAAAAAGCCGTGAATTAGGGTTGAACTTGAAAGTGTCTGCAATTCTGCCCAGACACGATAGGAGGGAGTATATGATGAGAGCCTTGTCGATCAATTCGGCACTGGAGGGATTGTGCAAGGCTCAAGGGGTAGAATTTTTTTCAGCCTGGACTGTACTTGTTAACAGGAGAGATTGCTTCTACAGGGATGGGATACACTTAAATAGAAAGGGTGCAAGAATTTTTGCTGATGCTGTCGAGGCAGTGTTAGGTGGGTCGGAAAACTGCTAGTTGGGGGGGATACAAGGACTAATAGATTAACAGTAGCCACTGGCAGAGGGAGTGGAAGTGATTCTTGCACTGCTTCTATTGAAATGAGCAGAAGCCTGGAAAACAAGATGCAGGATATTTCAGAGACTGCTGGTAGTCATTGCGGTACAAGTAAACACATGGGTTGTGTTAGAGTAGCTAAGAATAGAAACAGGTGCATGTTGGTAAATAAATTTGATGAATTTGAGGTATTGCTCAAAACATCAAAGGCAGATATTGTTGGGATATCAGAGACGTGGTGTCACACAGATATAAGTAATGCGGAACTGGAATTTGGGGAATACAATGTGTATAGAAAGGATAGACAGGACAGGAGGGGTTATGCTATTAATTAAGAAACACAAAGTCCAAGGAAGTGAAGCCAGTCGACATCGATGGACAGGGCAGTGTCGAGTCAGTTTGGTGTGACATAAGCATAGGGAAATCAAAATTGAGAGTAGGAGTGTGCTATAGGCCTAATGACTCTGATGAGTATAATAAGATATTGTACAGGGAAATAGAGTGGGCCAGTAAATCAGAGAGTCTTATAATGGGGGATTTTAATTTCCCAGATATTGACTGGAATTTGTGGATTGGTCACTCGCACACTAGCAAGGCTTTTGTGGATTTATTGGATGATTGTTTTCTACATCAGCATGTTCGTGAGGCAACAAGAGGGAGCAATACTCTTGATCTGATTATCAGTAGTGATTCTTCATGCATTAAGAATCTGCAGATAAATGAACCACTAGGTGGCAGTGATCACAGTGTATTGAAGTGGGATTTACTTAAGGAGGTAACTACCATCAGAGGTAAAGGGAAGGGTTTTTGTTTTCGTAAAGGCGACTATGATGGTCTGAGACAGTATTTAAATTCTATACAGTGGGACCAACTGATGATGTTACCAACAGCAAATTCAAAATGGGAAGCATTCAAGGAACTAATCTTGGAGGCTACCAGGCTTTACATACCAACTAAGAAATATTGTTTAAGGTTTAGGCCTAAATGGTTGTCAGATGAATTAATGAGACATGTGGCAGAGAAGAAAAATGCATGGGATACATACAAATTAATGGGTGACATGGAAGCCTATGATAGATATAAGTTGTTCTCTAACCAAGTCACAAAGGAGATTAGGCTGGCAAAGGCAGACTACGAAAAATCCTTGGCAAAGAATGCAAAGAAAAACAGAAAAGAGTTCTTTACATATTTGAACTCGAGAAGGAAAGGGATGAATCAGATTGGTCCACTGGATATTGATGGTTCAACAGTTGAGGATCCTGCTCAGGTGGCTAACAATCTAAACGAGTATTTTGCATCTACATTCACGCACGAGGAGTTATTCAGGAAGGAGAATGATGTAGGTAAAGTAAACATTGGCAGTGAGCTGGATGATTTTGTAATAACTGAGAGGAAAGTGGAGGAGAGATTGTTGAGGATAAACATAAAAAAAGGCACCTGGGGTGGATGGGATCTATCCAGTTATATTAAAGGAGGCAGCAAAGGAAGTATGCAAACCCCTAGCCATAATTATGAGAGCTTCTTTGGGCTCAGGGGAGGTACCCATAGACTGGAGATGTGCAAATGTAACCCCAATTCACAAAGGAGGATCAAAGGCTGACACAAGTAATTATAAACCTGTTAGTTTAACTTCTGTTCCAGGTAAATTAATGGAGGCACTGGTTAGGGAAGCACTGCAGGATCATCTAGACAAGAATTCAGTTATAGCTCAGACGCAGCATGGTTTTGTTAAGGGCAGGTCTTGCCTGACCAATTTGATTGGATACTATGATGTAGTCACAAAAGAACTGGATGCAGGGAATAACTTTGATATTATATATTTGGATCTTAGAAAGGCTTTTGATACTGTTGCACATGGAAGACTGCTGCACAAATTGGAGCAGTGTGGCATTGGAGGCAAATTGCTGCTATGGATAAGGGGTTGGTTGAGTGGCAGAAGACAGAGTGGTAATCAATGGACACTGCTCAATGTTACTAATGTTATTAGTGGACTAATGTTATTAGTGGAGTTCCTCAAGGTTTAGTGTTGGGTCCGTTGTTGTTTTCGGTGTTTATGAATGATATTGATGATGGGATATCAAGTTTAATGTCCGAGTTTGCAGATGATACAAAGGTTGGCAGGGTCGTTAAGGACACTACTGACGCTATGCTGCTGCAACAGGATCTGGAAAGGTTGAACAGATGGGCTGAGAGGTGGCAAATGAAGTTTAACATTGACAAATGTAAAGTACTACATATTGGAAACAGTAACCCCAGAGCAACGTATCAACTCTGCGGTACTACACTGACAGTGGTGGAGAATGAAAAGGACCTGGGGGTAATTGTGCAGGCAGATATGAAGTTCTCTGAGCAGTGCAGACGAGCTGCAAGAGTAGCTCATGGTGTCTTGTCAATGATATACAGGAATTTTTCTAGCAGGGATAAGGAGGTGATTATTCCCTTGTATAAGGCAATGGTTAGGCCACATTTTGAATACTGTATACAGGTCTGGAGGCCTCATTTCAAGAAGGATGTAGAACTGCTGGAACGGGTACAGAGAAGGGCAACAAGATTAGTGAATGGAACAAAGGGTTGCTCCTACGAAGAAAGGCTTAAGTTTTGCAAATTACAGAGTCTGGAGACTAGGCACCGGCGAGGTGATCTGATAGAGGTGTATAAGGCTTTGAATGGTTTGAGCATGCTCAATGCCAATGGGATTCTTCATCTTGCTCAGAATAATCACCTCAGAGGGCATAAATTCAAATTGAGGAAGGACGGATGTCGGATAGATGTGCGGAAATTTGCCTTTTGCCAGCGGGTGGTTGGTTGGTGGAACCGATTTCCATCACTTGTTGAAGTTGATAGCCTAAACAAATTGAAAGCTCAACTGGACAGGTATTTCGAACGAACAGAGGGGTGAAATGGGAGTGGCGTTTTTTTTTTTTTTTTGGCTGATGCTGAATAAGCTTGCTTTCTTGCATCATATGCCTCTACTAATGCTAATGCTAATATAAAGAATTTCTTTTCCTATTATTCCTTAAGGTTAAGTTAGGAAACCTAACCTTAAAAATGTACAAAGAAATCAGTAATATGGTTTCTTAAAAATGAAAAACACTCATGAACTCCAATAATCTGCATTTAATAATGAAAAAAAAAAAAAAAAACTAATTATTACATCATCTGTCACACCAATGTGTCAATCAATATATCATTCTCAACTTCTACTGCCACTATCAATAACTTGTGTTTCCAGAGAATGCAGGGAGAAACTGCAGTAACTACAAACTAGTTTGTCTGGTAAGTTTCCTGTGGTTCTCATGTTGGCTTTCTTTACCTTAGCCTCGATGGCTTTTGCTCTGAGTCTCTTTGCTCTGTGGTACTAGTATGATTATTTCGACCATTATTTTCCAATAGTGGAAAATTTTGGAAAACTTGGAAAATTTTATTGCAAGAGTTATAAACACGAAAAGGAAACTTTTTATAAATATTAACATCAAATGTTTTACATAATTGTTTACAATACATTCAATAAACTTATTTCTTTTATATAAAAGAAAATATTTACCTAGCAATACCTTTCATTTGAGTGAATTTTTTTTAAACAGTTTTTCATTTTTTAGTGCATTTTTGTAAAATTCTTTATATGACATATTGTGATTGTTTTCGGCAACAGTTCTCTTTCAACATTCTTATTTATATCCTTTTTCCACGTGTTAAACATTGAGCTAAATACTCCCTCACTCATTGCATTTGAGTGAGGCAAAGCAAAAACATTTTTTTGTATTACATACTTTGTACACATTTAATTTTTATCCAAACATCTGTGGTATTTTTGAGGTCTTTTGTCACAATATTTTTTATGGAATGATTTCAACACCACATTCTTCATACAGTAAATCGATATTGATATTGGGAATTTTAAATAAAAAAAAAAAGTGTTTCCTGAGCCTTAACCATTACAATGAAATAAAAAAGAAGTAGAGCAGAATGTAAAAGGTTACAAAGTAAGCATAATATAAATATTCTGTAATCCTCTTTGTAAATAGGATGAATGTCTTTTTTTGAGTCTTTAATTAAGGGTGCATTTCAACAACAACTTTATCGTCAGTTAATTCTTTCTTCCTAAATAATCATCTAAACAGGGTGTTTTTTTGATTTCTGCTTTTTTCAAATTCCCCATTTCAAATGTTAAAAAAAGGGATTTTTGGAAATTATAATTCCGAAAGGGGTAACGTCTGGCAACCTGTAATGTTGTATGAGTCATTCTCTTTGAGGAAAGCCGAAGCGAAATGAATTGCCACAGTTCATCCTCCTCTTCAGATTTTGAAGATTTAGAAAATGCATGAGCTTTTCTTATAGCCGAGAAAACAAGAGTATGCAATGGATACAGGACATCAACTGGAAGAGAAGAGAACAAAGCAAATTCCATCATTTACTGCAGGACTTAGATGAAAATCGTTTCAAGATGTACTTACGTATGAATAAAGAAGAATTTAATTTCCTATATAATCCAATTAAGGATGACATTCAAGGGCAAAATAAGCAATTTCGAAATTCAATCAGCACTAAGGAAAAATTAGTTTTTTTTGGAAAGTTGACATACTTCAAGTTTAATTTTGAATAAGAGATTTATTCTGTCAAAATACGAAACAATTTTTTAATGAAATTTAATAACAACAAAAAAACTACTTCTCAACCCTAAAAATTGAACTTGTAAGAAATTGAGTTGTGTAAATTCAAATAATTGCTTGTTCGTCCTCTCAATTTGTTAATTGAGATTCTGTTGGTCTATTTTCCTCCTTTGGCCATTTCTGAGCATCTCTGTGACTGGACATTTGTTGTGAATATGCAGAGGTGTTTTTTTTTTTTTTTTTTTAATGTAAACCCCATACTAGAGAGGTATTAGAACCTATAGTACATAGTACCGTGCTTGGGTTGGAGGTTGAGAAGATGAAAGAAGATATTTGTTGACACTGGACTTGAACTTCTGTAGACTGTAATTTTCATGAAATTACGTACGAAGGAAGGTTGTTCCAGGAAAATGGCAGTTGAATGAATAAACAAGGAAGATGAAGTTGGTTCTGAGAGTTTGAAGTTGGGCAGTAAATGGATGTTGGCTGGTGGCTGCACGTGTTCGGACTGTTTTGAAAGAAAGAGCAGGAATTATAGAAGCCAATTCAGAAGAACAGTGCCCATGAAAATATCTGTAGAAGAGGCATGCAGCAGAAACAGTACATCTATGAGACAGCGAGTGGAGAGACTCTGTTAGAGATAAATCATTAATTAATCTAATTGCCCTCTTCTGAATGGAAACAAGAAGCCTGATAGAAGTTTTGGAGGCACCACCCCAGATATGGGGACAATATTCCATGGTAGGGTGGATTTGAGATTTGTACAGAGTGAACAGCTGTTTGGAAGATGAGTAGCACTGAGAGCAAAAGAGAAAACCAAGTGCAGAGGAAGCAATATTTGTAATGTGCTTGTGCCAAGAGAGATTAGAAGTCAGGGTAATCCCCAAAAGAGATATCATTTTGCCTAGAAATCGGAGTGTCATCAAAGGTAAGCATAGGAGCAGAAGAATCCTTTTTGTGAGATATAAGACAAGACTGAGTTTTAGAAGGGTTGAAATCAACTAATTTGTCTTTGCCCCACTGGAGAATTACCTGAAGATCGGCATTTAAGGAATTGGTTAAAGATTTTCGAGAAGTTGAAGCTGATTGAGCAGGGCAAGGTTTCTTAAAATGGAAAGTGGAATGCAATGTGCTATCATCGGCAAAACTATGGATAGGATTTCCAGTGAATGAAAGAAGGTCATTAATATACAACAGGAAAAGAGTGGGGGAAAGAACTGAACCTTGGGGGACACCGGAATTTGTGGAGAAGTAAGAAGACAGAGCCACCTACCATCACCCTTGGTGAGAGAAAACTGGATAACCAATTACAAAAAACAGATGGCAAACCATAAGATGAAAGTTTGTTTAGAAGACCTTTATGCCAAACACTATCGAAAGCCTTTGAGATATCAAGAGCAACTACTTGTGTTTCACCGAACCTTTCCATTGAATTAGTCCATAAATGGGTAACATAAGCCAGAATATCACCAGTGGATCGATACTGACGGAATCCATACTGGCGATCGTTGATCAGACGGAAGGTTTCTAGGTAGTTTGGCAGTTAATGGATTTCTCCATTACTTTAGAATGAGTAGAAGTAATTGCAATGGGACGATGATTGGATGAAAGGGATTTGTCACCCTTTTTAGGAACTGGCTGGATATGAGCAAATTTCCAAGCAGAAGGGAAAACACCTTTGGAATAAGAAAGTGAAAAAAGGCAGCAAAGAATAGGAGTAAGTTTAGGAGCACAGATTTTAAGAACAAGTGGAGAAATACCATCGGGACCTGGAGCTTTCTTAGCATCAAGATTCATCAATCCTTCTGACATCCTTTTGATGGAAGACCACAGGAGGCATTGGATGTAGCGTGGTGTTTTACCAAGATCATTAATACATGAGTTGGAAGAAAAATGGGATGCTAGCAGGTCAGCTTTATCCTTGGCTGAAGTGACAACAGAACCATCTGGTTTGGACAGAGGTGGGAGCAGAGATGGGCAAAAGTTGCGGCCAATAGCTTTGGCAAGACACTAGAATGCTCGGCTACCATTAGGGCAAGAAGCAAGTGTTCTACTCTTAGCCTGTTCAAACTCTAGTTTGGACTGATTAATAACTGCTTTACAATTGTTGCGAGCTTTGGTGTAGGCAGAAAATGAAGTTGAAGAATTAGAAACAAGCCAATTACGATATGCAACATTCTTCTCATGAACAGCCTTAGCACATTTATTGGAAAACCAAGGTTTAAATAAAGGACGAGATTTTAAAGAGGAGTGTGGGATAAAGGATTCCATTCCTGCAAGAATAATTTCACTGACACGATCTGAGCAAACGTTGACATCAGAAGTTTTGAAACAGTAATCCGACCAAGGAAAAGATATCTCGCAGGTCATCCCAATTCTTGTAATGCCAAACAACACGAGGTTAGGAATAGTCATGAGATAAAGGCTCCATTGGAGAAAAGAATCACCAAGTTGTGATCTGAAGTGCCAAAAGGACCCCTCACTTCAACCATGTACTTAGAAGGGTTGTTTGTGAGAAAAAGATCAAGCATGTTGGCTGTATGATTAGGATTGTCCAGTATTCTCGACCAGCTGGGTCGGTGTGACTAGAAAACTGAAGCCAGCTGGAGTTGTGATCATTAAAATCACCAAGGAAAATTACCTCACTGTTAGGAAAGTTGGACTGGAGAGAGTCAAGTTGCAAATAGAGGAAGTCAAAGAGCTCCAAGTGATTAGTGGAGTTGGGAGAACGGTAGAGACAACAGATGAATTTGACACAATGAGGTAGAGAGATTTTAAGCCAGAGAAGATCGAAGAGAGGAGATTCCAAATTACCAAGTCTCTGAAAGGGAATATCAGAACGGACATATGCACAAGTATCACCTTTGAGGTGAAAGGAATCATACAGCAAATAATTTGGGCATCTGAGATGAGCAGTAGTTGAATCAACCGATAACTGAGATTCTTTCAAAAAAAAGTACATGGGATCTGGCAGACTGCAAGTGGAAATGGACATTGTTGAGGTAAGAATTGAAACCAAGTATATTTGTGAAATGAATTGGGAAGTGTTTGGGAGGTTTAGATCTTTTCGCAGATACGCTTGCTCTATTAGTTTGACAATTCATGGTATATTCAATAGTAAGAAAATACCCAGATCCTTGACAATGCCCCCCGCACACACAGACTACTCGGACTCCCTCCAGTCACTATCTGGCAGAGTAGAGGTAGCAAAATTATACACTAGCTGATCCAGAAGCCTCCTAGAGAGTTACCAATAGGTTTGGTCTGGTGTGCTAACTAGCGGCCAGCCTGTGAACACCGTTTTAGAGCTGTATCCTCGAAATGTAAGGAATAATGGAGTAGCTGGTTGAAGTGGAGGGTGCTTCGGAATAGTCACGAGAGCAGCATCCTTGATGTTGTTGTTATTTGTTTTGGAAATTCTTACTTGTATGCTCAAAACAGATTTATTTGTAATTTAATTTTCCATTAGCATTTCCTCCATTTTCCTCTTGTCATGTGGCCACGCCTAACAAAATTTGTGTTCGAACAGAAAAATCTGAGCTCTTGACAATGTCATTTGGCCTTGAAGCCCGACGTGTTATCTTGTGAATACAGCCAATGACAACAGTGCATCTCTGAGCAATAAACTAATTGGTAAATATAGCTCCCTTACATTTGACATTAGATATGTATACAAGTGAAGTCTCGTGAAGTGATAGTAGTGTGTTTCCGCCCTTATCAATGTCCACCGGCCTCAACAGTTCCTTGTTGACATGACGGGTACATAGATTCGTGCGGTTTCCACAGATACACCCTCCTGTCCACTTGAAATAACTGGAAACTCAGCCCAGGAGACCAGTCTCCAATCATCTAAGGTCTAGTGCTGATGTTCTTTCACCCAGTTAAGATGTAGTGTCCTGTGTTGTGGTGTTAACAATGGGACTTTGGTAGTTCAGTTGGCTGAAACAAAGTGCGACAGACGTTGACAGCCATTTTCATCCACTACCTTTCTCCACTCAGTGTTATTCACGATGAGATGTTATTTGGAAATAGCATATTCCTGATACTACTGAACAGGGATAGTGCAATTTCTGTACCACCTCCACAATAGAGTGACCCATGCACTGGGTACCCACTAACATTCCTCTTTCAAAGTATGTTAACTTGTGGCATTTATCCATACTGACATCGAATTACAGTCTATGTGAACCTATATACTTGCCAAGCAGTGGGTTCATCCAGTAGCGAGAGGGGCGACAGCACCACGTTGCCCAGGAACCCCATGAATTCTGTCTTTTCAGTGTAGGAAGGCCAACTTTATCAAATACTAGCCCTGAAAACATGGTCTCAGGATAATCTTTCACAAGCTTACACTCGTGAAAAAAATGTATACAAACTCTTCTCTAGTGAGAATCTGAAGCCATTATTCATTTCCCAGGAGGTTAAGGCAATTAGTGGCATTTTGCATGACCGGAAAAATATCTTGAAATCATTAATGCGAAGGCACTGTTTGCAGTAAGTTATTCTGTAATAGAATTCACTCCAACGACAAAAAACAAACTTAAAACTGATCCTTGGGGTACTCTCTCTTCTAGGCATTAGGACTAAGACAGTGGATACTACACTGATTTGGAAGGATTGACAGGATAAAAATCCTTAATAAAAACAGAAAGATGACTGAATGCTGGGACTAGTATTCAGTCATCTTCCTCTCTAGAACTCAATGTTATTAAGGCCTTTTAAAACACCAAATCTCCAAGCTGTCATATACTTTGTTTTTTTTCCCCATATCAAAGAACATGGACACCAGGGTTCTTGTTTTAAGAAAGCATTACAAATAGATGTTTCTAATTAACCCCAGGGACTCACATCTGGTGACTATGGGCTTGGTACACCTAGGGCCCTGAGCTGGTCTCTCTCTCTCTCTCTCTCTCTCTCTCTGTTTTTTTTTTTTTAGCTGGTGCAGCATAAGCCTCAAGCTTCCTTGCACCATATGACTAATAAAAATAAATAATAATGTATACTTAAAAATGATCCAAAGTGGGCCTATTCCATCAAATAGATGTTTCCAATCTAATTGACTGAAAGTGGATCCGTTTCTTTGGTTATGTTATTTGGATTTTTAGGAGCATTAGCAACTAAGGCCATATTGCTCCAGGGATATGTGGTGGTCATTCCCCGACCTTTCTGCATTCTCCGTATTTGGTGGTCATGGGCTTGAACCCCCGGTCTAATCAAGAAGCATGTGCTACGCACTGCTGCTCCTGCCCACTTGGATATGGAGGCACCCATTTATATGGAAGCTGCACTGAATTCTGGGAGATCAGTTGTTTCCAAAGCTCATACAAGATGGGTGTTGAGTATTCTTTTCAGGCTTTTACACAAGCAGCTAGTCAAAGTGATAGGATAATATTGTGGTAAAACTTTGGGATTTTTTCCTGGCTGATGAAAGGAAAGGATGATTGCCTTATGCCAGGAATTCTGAAAAGTGCTCCTTAAGAAAGAATCTGTTATATACAAAGAGCAGGATGGTTGTTTTCTATGGTGAATGGCCCATTATAAGAATGAAAATCCTTAGATTTAAAGTTAAATGCTTGCCTTTCATTTTTCTCTTTAAGGATTGGGAACTTAGGGGGAGTAGGATGCTGCAGATATGGGAGAAAATCTCTCCCCAAGAGCACTGGCTACTCTTGGGGAGAGATTTTCTGTGCAGAGAGTCACCAACATCAATAGCCAATTAAATGAAGGGGAAAATGCATCCATTATATTCCAGGACCAATGATGAATGCAATACACATTTCCCTTTCATTTTCTGCATTTTCTCACACTGTTTTAGTGGTCGTTGATTAGCAAACAGAGGGTGTAAAGCATATGCAAGATTCCTTTTGCCTCTGATGTCTGATAGCTTGTGCACATTTAAAGGCTATGAGATTAGCTATGGTAGGATATTGTTGGAATATCTCCCAGGCTTTGGAATATAGTGGACACCAGGAAGATGTTATGTTTTTGGGATTGCAGCTATTGGTGGCACGGACAATATTTTCTATGATTTACAAATAACTGCATCACTGATGGACTGCTGTCTAATGATTAAAGACATTCCAATCAATATCCCACCAAATAATGAAGTTATCACAGTAAAGTGATTGCTTCCATAGGGATTCTCCATTTTCCACACAAGCGAAAGGAGAATAAAAGGGAACAACCAATTTTTAGAATATAACCCTGAAAAGGTGATTCACAAGAAGTGAGTATCATCATTTGTTGATACTCACTTTACAGATCACTATTCTGGCCATTATATTATCTCACTCACTCACTCAATCGAAAGTCATCATTTACATATAAATGTAACTTTGTTACAGTAGTTCCTAAGGATTCCCTAAACCCACCATGTTTTTGTGCTGAGCATCTCTATAAACTAGTCATGTATATTGTGTTAGTTTGTGCACTTGGAAGTGTGCTATGTTGTATGACTGGCCTCTTAGCAACCAGCTAGCAAGTCACCTGGAGATTTGCTGGCTGGCTCCTGTATTCGCCACAAGGAGGCTGACCATCTGTACAAAATTAAACATGGTTTTTGGACCTCTCACCACAACCATGTGGTTGTATTAAAAGAGATGAGGAGAGAGTGAAGAGGTAAACACACACACAAAAAAAAAAAAAAAAATTTATATATATATAGCAATACCTCACTTAGCACGGGTTTCACTATAACACTGTTTTCAATTAAGTTTAAGTCGAAAATTTACTGTAAACATTAAAACTCATTCAATAGCCTAGATGGGTACTATGCATATATGCTGCATTGTCGGAGCCAGGTACTATACATATATGCTGCTGTGTCAACTCTGTTGTCTACCACACACATGTGACAATAGCTCCCTTCAGGCAGTCAGCTGCAATGTGCAACTGTGTTGAGTATTCTTAATTCCATCCTGACGAGACGACAGTTTTTCAAACTTCATTTCAAAATTTATTTTTTACCCCTTTAAATAAGATCGAAAATATATCTGCATCTTGGCTATAAATCACTGCCAACAACATGCATTCTGTTTGGCAGCATGTTTTGCCCCACTTGGTAAATGATTTCACTGGTTTTGAGTTGCAAGTTCAGATAATTTCCGAAGATATTGTGAAGGTTGGAAAAGACTTGGGATTCGAAACTTTGGACACTGCCAATGTATGTGACTGCACTAACTCATGTGCGGCTTAAGATGATGATGCAACTCTCCTTGAAATTGATGAGCAAACTGCATATGCAGAAGAAGAAAACAATTCTGAAGTGGATAACACTGAAGTGCCACCAAAACAACTGGAGAAAGTTTTTTGGGGGTTGACATGGCCTGCGAGGTGATTACGAATGTTGAACGTAGCATCAAGATATGGCAAATTTTACAAGATGAGATTCAATGCTACAAAGACTTGTACACCAAGAAAAGAAGAGTTGGCTTCACCAGACTTCATTATTGAAATATCTACATAAACAACCACTTTTTTCTCATCTCTCATGATGTTACCTTTTCATTAATAAAATTTTTGCAATATTTTTTTAAATTTCAAATCCTTTTAATTGGCTATCAAGTGCAAATTGGTTATAGATTTATTAAAATCTGTTTATAGACTGTTTCTCTTGTACGCATTCAATTAAAACCCATTACAATTATACCTCAATCAACACGGTTTCACATAACACGGAATAGGTTTGGTACCAATATCAGTGCTATGAGGGACACGTGCGTGAAAATAGCCAGGGTCTACTTTGCTTAATTGGGACAACATGCTGTTTAATTGGGGCAGGAGACCGCAGTACTGGAGATTACCCTACAATTGTCTCCAACTGTACCATGAGGTTCAGGCAGATTTCTAGAGATCACAATAAAAACAATTAGCAGTCACCTGTTTATTGGGCAATCTTTCATAAACAGATAGTAAACTCAATCTTATCAAATTTGCGATGATACCGACAGCTGGAATTCTGTGGGTTATTATGGTGAAATATGTTTACACTTCCATGGAATCTTCAATAATATAAAAAAATTAATTTTCAGAATCTTCTCTTCATTCCTATTTTGAAAGCTTCGTAACTTGTTACTCCGTTCTCACTTGCGCACGTATTGTGTTACTTGCAATTTGTGTGTGTCATGTTCTTTGTTATTGATTGCTTATCTTTTTGCTGTTTTAAATTTTAACCCCCAACCACAAATGTCAACTAGTTAGTATGCACATATTAATTATTCCAATTATCAAGTATCATTTAATTTTTTAATTGGCAAGGTAATAAAGGGTAAATTTGTGCTTAATATATCTTTACTTTTATAGCCTGTGATCAATATTCCTCCTATTTTTGCTAATTAGAATTGCTGTTTAATAGAATTAAAATTCAATTCACAAATGTGATCACAATGACCGGCACATTGTATAGTGAACGGTACTTGACTATGGTGACTCCAATCATAACATGATTTGATTGTACAGTGAACCAATTGTAAAGCGGGGGGGGTCCATTGTATTTTTTATCTTTTTTACGTGAAACTTCGGATAATCGGGGCAGCTGCTTAATTGGGCCAATATGCACTAGTCCCGATGTGTCCCAAATAACAGGAATCTACTGTATATATAAATCAATTAAAAATACATAAAACAAAAACTGCATAATATGCCATGAGAAAGGAGGGATTTAGGTAGAAAAGATCTCAGCAGGTATAAGTTGCATTTGATGGTATGAGAGGGGGTACAGCATTAGGAATTATAGAGACATCAGGGAAGGATTGCAGGCATGCAATCCTTCCCTGATGTGGTCCATGCATGCTGTTCAACAGTCACTGACATGCAAGAATAACACTGTTAAATGTATGCTAAGAGTTATATATGCTGTCTGGATTGGTGGGTCAAGTTAATCTACACTATTGGCACCATGCCACATTCAAGAGGCTGTAACCAACCCAGAGCTTAGATAGTGCATATGTTTTGTCCAATTCTAACCACATCTTGAGTGGCAGCCAGAAACTGAATATCAGTGGCCTAAGTTAGGTGCTAGATGTGGCCTTGGACTTATGGTCTGAATGGAGTTAAAAGATGTGAACTAGAATAACTGAATTTCATTATTTTTTAAAATAACACAAATTATGTTTCAATCAATTATTATAAAAGCCTAAATTTAATATATAAAAAGGTACAGACTTTGATAATAATTTAGTTACCTTAAAATAAAATAGCTGATGTTACTTTATTTTAATAATGCTAATTGTCTTTACTGAAATCATATGGAGTTAAGAGGACTATGTTATGCTGTCATATATTTTGGCAGCCAACAAGATTTAAATGGTTTAGTTAATGTAATGGTCTTATAAGCTCACTACAGAATAAACTTCCACCTTCACAATGAGTTGCCTCAGTACTGCACTACTTTAAATCATTTATTTAGAAAATAATTGATAGTGCAATTGGCAAATTAATCTTTTTAATTGTGATCTTATATTGCCAAGAGGTTAATCTTATATTTAGACATAACATCTTTTAAGTAAAGGTCAGATTAACCTCTGGTGAAGTCAACTGTTTGAAAGGCGTGCAATACCAATGTAAATCATTGCTGGGCAGTTTATTCTGTTGAATAAACTGCCCAGCAATGATTTATTTAAACTAAATAGTTTAAATAATTCTGCCAGCTGCAACAAAAAGAGAAAGATAATCTTCCTAATTATAATTTAAACAAGTGAAATTAAAGTTTAAGTAAATTTATAATTTCATTTATTTAATAATTATTTAATTGAACATTCCCTTTAAATACAGAATAGTACATGTTTATTTTTCATATTCTTTATATTGGAGCCATTTTGTCTCCAAATTTGAACCACAGAAAATGGTATCCCTACTACAGAATTGATTTGCTGTAATGGTGGAACTATTGGTTGGATGAGTTGTGTGATATCCTTAACTTTATATTGGATTTAAAAATTGATGGCACTGGAGTGGTTCTTGCCAAGTATATAATGGTTAGTTTGAAATTACCCAGTGAACCTTAGAAAGACCTGGATGCAGCATAACTTGGTACTGAGCTGCATCCAGAACTAGTTTCCCAGAAGTTGCAATTTGCAGAGAGTTAAAGTCTTATGGCAAGAGTACCCTTGTATTCTTGCCTTCGTTTTTTTTTTTTTGCAAGAAAAAAAATCCAGTTCCATCCTTTTTCATAATTTAAAAATATATGTCCCTTATGTGTGTCATTCTCAGCAAGAGTTAGGATTCCATCTTCCTTTAATTTGTTCAATCCATTTAAGGCCTTAAACACTTTAATCAAGTCACAGGTGCATAGGTTCTGGAAGTTGCAATTTGTAGAACTGAACTCTTACGGTAAGAGTACCCATGTATCCTCACCTAATCTTGTTGCTCGTCTCTGCACCTGTTCTAACAGATCTACATCCTTCCTAAAATGAGACCTGCAGACCAGTATGCAAGATGTTTATTTTGCCGTATAACAGGAGAATTACCTCCTTGTCTCAGCTGGCAAAATTCTTGTATATCATTGAGAAAACACCACGAGCTCTCATAGTAGCCTACCTACACTGCTCATTTTTATTTAATTTTATATATTTTTAACTTATCTTATTCATTTTCTTACCCATGTATTTTTTATCACTTATTTTATGAGTTCTTAAATACAAAGATATGAATAAAAAATAAGTTATATTTTAATAAAGTTTTGTCAGCTATTGAAAGAAATTTTTACTGACGAGCAGAACTCTGTGGAGTGTGAACAAATGAAATTTATTGTTTGGGCAAGATTTCCACCAGTTTCCCCGAGCAGGATGTCTCTGATATATCTTCTTTGAAACCTCACTGTTGGTACATAACAGCAATTTGAGATTACCTGGAGTAATGTTTAAGGTTAGGTGCTGTGTACCTTGATTGAGCTGCATTCAGACTTCTGGTATTATACTGTTCACTCAGTTTGATTGTTGCTGTCATGGTGGCATTTCCTCTGTTTTGATTCAAGCTGAAAGATATGGAATTCAACTAAAAATAGTATTTTTTTTGTTTTTTTATTATCAAAACAAGTGGAATTATGTAAAGTGCAGGAGCAAAGTTAATTGACTAGATAGAATTTCTCTTGGTTGGTTTTAAACAAGCAGGGCTTCTTTATTCCATTAGATTACATTATATAAAAAAAAAAAAAAAAAAAAAAAAAAACCCCTGAACTCTGAAGTAAAATGGGCTTTGAAACTAGGCAGGAGGCAGACGATGGGACAAAACCATAATCCAGCTAGAAAAGCCAGGGCAAAGTAATTTTTTGTACTTTGATTAGACAAGTAGATATATTAACAATGTTTTTGTCATTAAGAAAACACCATGAAAATAGTCTCAGTTTAAGTCAACATACAAAGCATTTGCTCAATTTATATTATATTGAGTATTACATCTCTGATTCATACTATCTAATTAAAATGCAGAGTAAAAAGATCATAAACAAGAAATTTTTTTTTAACACTGCATTTCAAAATTTTAAAATATTTCATGAATTTTCATTGGAGCTTTCTAAATCTTTTCATAATTTAAGATTTATGTGCAGCATAAATTGACAATTACTAAATTGTTATTGTAGTCTACTGATCTAAGAGAATAATCATGTTTTAGAGTACAGCAAGCTTAAGTAAAATTCTTATTTATCTTTTCATTGCAATGGTCACTATGCTATATTCTTCACTGTACGGGGCATGTCAAAAATAGCTTCTTACATTTGATTTTTATGTTTACACAAAAGAAATACTGTACTGAAAGAAAATTTGTTTAAACCCAAAATTGCAGTGGGGGTAACAGTACACAACTGTTTGATGTGACTTCCAGTAGTAATGCAAGACACATTACAATGGTAATAATCTCTTGACAGATGTACTGTAACACAGTTGTGTAACTGTGTTTATTGCTACCATGAACCTTCTGGTAGTGTCATTTGATTAAAAAATTGACTGTTAGTGTATGTGCGGTGGGACTTGTATGTTTGGTCCTTAACCCTGCAGAAAGAAATCCAGTGGTGTGAGGTATGGTTAGCAAGCTGGCCACAGAATTGGACCCTACTTCTTACCAATTTATCTGGTAAGTGTAGATCCAAATGGCCTTAAACAGCCTTACAGAAGTGAACCATCTTGATGAACAAGCACGCCGTTGCTTGGATCAACACACGCGACAAAAAGATATACACAGGCTGTATATCTTTTTGCAAAGAAAGATATACAGCCTGCAATTAACAGCACAAAACATGTTAACCTTGGGACTGCCTATGAGAAACCATTGAGAAAGTGAAGGTTTCTTCATTTGCAATAGACCTATGTGTATTCTTACCAGTGCACACAGAATATCTGGTAGCTACAAGTCTTATAAAAATCTTTGTTGAAAATCAATGACACCACCCTTCATGGTCAGTGGCTATTCCATTCTTAGATCGAAATTGTCTGCTTAGTGATTCAGCCAAACCTTATATAAAATTTACACTTAATTTGCATCGTAGATTTGATTTTCTTACATCCAAAAAGTGAACTGTGGCCTTCTTGCAGCTCTGTATGTCAGCATTCCTGTTTCCTGTTTACACTGTGGCCCTACACAAGGACATGATACAATGCACCCATCATGGCATGCTGCTGGTACAGAAAGAGCATTGTGCATTTCATGAATGCATGGCAGCAAGCAGCTAACAAATGACATTGAAAACTTTGGTTTATTTTTAAGTTAATACATTTACAACAATTTAAGTCTGTAAAGCTACTTTTGACTTGCACTATCTATATTCTCTGAACTACTTGGATTTTGAGAAACTGGGAGTGTCAATTTTTCTTGTCCATTCCCCCTCCAACTTTTTTTTGTGGTCTTTTATATCAAGAGCCACTAAATCACTGCTTAAATGTCATGAATACTATGAATTAATTGAAGATGGTTATCCATGCAACCTTTTTTTTAAATATTTTCAATTTTGATAAAGAAAAACGAGGAAAAATATTCAAAAGGAATATTTTTCCTTATACATAGATTTATTCTTAGATATTTTACCAACTAGAGAGAAAATAAAACATTTCATGCTGTATTTTAGAAAACAGTTATGAAATGTTATTGCTTATGTGATTATTTCATTTAATTAACATATGTTAATTAAATGAAGAATTAATAAAAAAAACGTTAAAATATCGTAATGCGAATTCAGTAACACATTGTTTTTTGGTAATTCGTATCAAGATCTCGGAAGTTGAAATTTTTGCTGTGTAATCAATCTCTCTCTAAAATATCATTTTTAAGATCACGAGCGTGATCTTAAGGCCATATAAGAGGTTGTGAGCATGGTTTGTAAATTGTATTAGTTACCAATTCAATTCATTAAAATGCATTACACTTTCATTGTTATCATATGTTCCATTATAAGAATCAATTTTAAACGCCTTTGTAATATTTTTCTAAAGCACATTTCTGGAGGTCACTACCATAAAACAATTTGCACTTTCCAGTTTATTGGGCTTTTCTGTTAGTGCAAGCAATTATAAACGGGTAGCAAACTATCTTCTTGCATTTGTGAAAATACCGATAGCTGGAATTGTGTGGTTTTCATGTTATTATGGTGAAATGTGAATTCCCTTTACTGAAATCTTCAATCGTATAAAAAACAAAAAAATTCAGAATCTTCTCTTCATTCCTTTTTTTTTTTAAAGCTTCGGAAACTTATTACTTCACCTGAATTGTGTTAGTTGCAATTTGTGTATGCCGTTAAAAAATGCTTATACATGCAATTGTGAAATTTATAATTAAAAGAGATTATCTTGGAAACAAATGCTTCATGAAACATTTCTGAAGACGACAACTCCTTGTGCAACAAACCAATAACAAGTGTGCATTTAGTCAATGATGAAGAATAAACATACTTTAACATTTGTAAGTCTTAAATAATTTCTCTTATTATAATTAGCTTGATTTTATAGGCTACGCTTTCATTTCTTTCAATAAATGATTGTTTAAACAAAATAATTAGCTAACTAATTTCATTGTTGAGAACGTAACCCCTATTTTTAACCTTGTGTCTATGGGAAATAAATTCCCGCTTTATGAGCACGCGCTAGGAACGAATTAACTCGTAAAGTCGAGAACTACCTGTAATTAAATAAATTACAATGTAATATGCATTGTTAATTATTTTACTAAAATAATATATTTTTATTAATAGTAGTAGTGGCAAATGATGCAAGACGCTCATGCAGAATCAGAAAAAAAAAAAAAAAAAAAAATATTTCACCTGTTCATACTCTAGCAGTTTATCTAGCTTTCCTTGAATTTATTCAAACTACCTACCTCCATAACATCAGCTGGAGGTTTGTTCCAATAATCAACCACCCTCTGGCTGAAGGCAAAATGTCTACACATCTGACCTGCAATAATCCTTCCATTTAAATTTACATCCCTCACCTACGTATTTTGAGCAAGAGGAAGGTTTCCATCAGCATTGAGCTTACCCAATCAGATCTCTTTACAGGAGCCTTGTTTCCAGACTGCAATTTGCAAAACTGAAGCCTTTCTGGTAAAAGCACCCATTTGCTCTCCTAACCAATCTTGCTGCTCTTCTCTGCACCCATTTCAACAGATCCACATCCTCCCTAAAATGAGGCTTCCAAACATTTATGCGGTATTCAAGATGTGGTCTAACCACTGCCTTATACAACAGGATAATTGCTCATGAGCTGTCCTGGCACCTGTGTGCACTGTTCAGAGAACTGCATATCTGATTGTACAGTTACCTCCAGGTCATTTTCATTCTCCACTGTCCTGAGTATGGCACCACACAGCTGATATGTTAATCTGGGATTACTTCTCCCATGTGAGCTACCTTGCATTTGTAAGAACTTGATTACCCTTTCTGAGCCCATCTGCCCAATTTGTTTAGATCTTTTTCCAGTAGCATACCCTGATTACTGTGAATAACTACTCTGCCAACTTTTATATCATTTGGAAACTTATAGATTAAGTCTGATATGCCTTTGTCAATTTCATTAATAAATATAGAAACTAACAATGAGCCAGCACTGAATCCTACAGGATCAGCTAATAACATTAGTTCAAAAAGAGCAGCACCCACTGAAAACCTGACTTTTAGCATAGGCATTTGATGCAAGAAAGCAAGCTTATGTGCAGCATCAGCCAAAAAAAAAAAAAAAAAACACCACTTCCACTTCACCCCCTCTGTTCGTTCGAAATATCTGTCCTGCTGAGCCTTAAACTTATTTAGGCTATCAACTTCCATGACAAGGGATGGAAGTCTGTTCCATCAACCAACCACCCGCTTTTCCGCACGTCTATCCTACATCTGTCTTTCCTCAATTTGAATTTATGCCCTCTCAGGTGATTATTCTCAGCAAGAGGCAGTATCCCATCAGCATTGAGCATGCTCAAACCATTCAAGGCTTTATACACCTCTATCAGATCACCTCGCTGGTGCCTAGTCTCCAGACACTGTAATTTGCAAAACTTAAGCCTTTCTTCGTAAGAGCACCCCTTTGTTCCATTCACTAATCTTGTTGCCCTTCTCTGTACTCATTCCAGCAGCTCTACATCCTTCTTGAAATGAGGCCTCCAGACCTGTATACAGTACTCTAGGTGTGGCCTTACCATTGCCTTATACAAGGGAATAATGACCTCCTTATCGCTGCTAGAAAAATTCCTACATATCATTGACAATACACCATGAGCTACTCTTGCAGCCCGTCTGCACTGCTCAGAGAACTTCATATCTGCCTGCACAACCACCCCCAGGTCCCTTTCATTCTCTACCACTGTCAGTGTAGTACCACAGAGTTGATACGTTGCACTGGGGTTGCTGTTTCCCCATATGTAGTACTTTACATTTGTCAATGTTAAACTTCATTTGGTGGAGTGCATTATTATTTGAATTATTTGGTGGAGTGCATTATTATTTGAACATAATGACCTGTACTAAGGACTTAGAGGGGAACAGGTATCTGTGTGTTATCAGACATTCAGCCTAAAACACTGATGGATCCAATATCTCTATTACAGAAGATTTAGGAGAGGTCCGGTTGGCCTGCAACCCTAAAATCCACTCATGCACACCTTCTCGATGGTAAGCCCTGTTACGTCACTTAGGTGGCAACAAATGTGTAAAGTGGTTCTCTTCAAGATGCCTGGTCAGCGTGAAGAGGAAAAGACCAAACCCTCCAGCATATGCCAGCACGACAGAGCAAATGGCCCTCAGTCCCCAGCAACTTTCACTCTCCCTCTTACGGCAGCGAGAGGATCAGAGTGGAAGCAGAGGGTGCTAAGAATCTCTGGGTACGACCAGGCTGCCATGCACAGAAACTGAACTTTGCCTGTTATAACGTTTTTTTTTTGGTAGTTGTTGGCACATCGGCTTCTGTGGCCATAATGCACCTCCCAAGGTTTTTGCAGTACTTTGATCCAAGCCCGACGCGGGATTCAAACCCGCGACCTTTGGGTTGCCAGGCAGGCACTTTACCCACCCGGCTAGCCCGGTCGGCAGTTATAACGTAAGATCACTCATCGGTGAAGACAGGATATTAGAGCTGGAAAAGGAATTAGAAAATGTGAATTGGAATATCATCAGTTTGGCTGAAACAAGAAGAAGAAATGAATCACTTATAAGTTTATCAAGTGGAAATCTGCTGTACACCAATGGAAACAGTGAAAGGAGTGAAGGTGGAGTTGGGTTTCTGATCCACAAAGATTTTAAAAACAACATTTTGGAATTCAAAAGTACATCACCAAGGGTGTCAAGACTAATACTCAAGATTTCTAAGAGGTACAAGCTAAAGATTATAATGATTTATGCACCAACATCGAGCCGTGATGAAGAGGTTGAAGAAATGCACACCGAAATTGAGTCTTCTAGATGAGCAGAAAACCCATTACACTATTATTATGGGGGACTTCAATGCTAAGGTTGGAAAAAGACAAAACAGCGCAGAAAGGGGAACTATAGGAAATTTTGGAATTGGTGAAAGAAATGAAAGAGGTGAAAGATTTGTGGAATTTACAGAATCTCAAGGACTGTCAATACTGAACACTTTTTTCAAGAAAAGGGTGAACAGAAAGTGCACATGGAAGAGTCCAAATGGATTAACTACTAATGAAATTGACTTCATCCTCACTAACAGAAGATATATTGTGAATGATGTTACTGTCCTGAATAAGGTAAATGTTGGAAGTGATCACAAAATGGTAAGATGTACACTTGATATGGATGTAGGAAAGGAAAGGAAAGGAAAAAACTGACTAGTAAATAATACAAAAGTCTTTGAGATAACAGAAGAGAAAAAGCAGTATGTACTGTAACTTAAGAACAAGTATGAGCTTCTGCAGACTGCTCAGGACCAAGATATCGACGAGGAATATTACAATTTTCTGAAAGTGATAAAGCCCAAGAAACCTATAGGTAAAAAGAAATCCAAAGAAGAAAAAATTGGTCAAGAAACACTTGTCATGATGAACTGAAGATGACAAATGAAAAGCAAGAAAAACACTGACAGGGAGAAAATTGATTATACTGAGTTATGCAAAGCTATTAGAAAGAGACTTAGAGAGAACATAAGATTTAACACAAGAAAAGTAGAACAAGCATTAAGGGAAAACAAAGGATTTAAATCAGCAGCCATGAGCAATAATACAGAAAGACAAATGATACTGAAACTGAAGAATAGCGATGGTGTACTTATAAACAGCAGAGAAGACATAATTCAAATAGCAGAAGACTACTATAGAGAATTATACAAGGAGCAGGGGACTGATGCCAGCAGTGGTGAAGATGGATTGCAAAGTAGCAACAGATACGACATACCCAATATTCTTCCTGATGAGGTAGAACATGCATTGAAGAATCAGAAAGCCCCGGGGGAAGATGAAATTACTGTAGAGTTGTTAAAATTGGGAGGAAGAGACATAACACAAAAACTGGCAAGGCTCTTCACAAAGTGCATTAGAAAAGGTGTGACACCTAAGCAGTGGAATAATGCAATCATAATTTTGCTGCATAAGAAAGGAGATAAATCAGAAATTATAGACGAATTAGCTTGTTATCCCACATCTACAAGTTGTTCGCAAGGGTCATTACTAACAGATTAGAAAGAATACTGGATGAGAATCAACCGAAAGAGCAAGCTGGCTTTAGGACAGGATTCTCAACTAGGGATCACCTTCACGTAATATCACAGTTAATGGAGAAAGCAAATGAATATAAAACACCATTATGCCTGGAATTTGTGGATTATGAAAAGGCATTTGACTCCATACAGCATAAGGCAATGTTTCGGGCACTGCAAAGACAAGGCATAGATACCCCATATATTATGATTTTGAAGAAAATATGAGAGTGCTACCTCCTTTATTAGACTAGACAAAGGCAATTGGAAACTTAAAATTGAGAAAGGAGTTCAACAAGGAGAAAATATCTCTGAAGCTGTTTACTGCTGCCCTTGAGGAAGCTTTCAGAAGATTAGACTGGTCGCAGAAAGGAGTCAATGTGAACGGAGAGTACCTAAATCATTTACGATTTGCAGATGACATTGTGGTCATAAGCCACGATCCCAAAGAATTAGAGGAAAATCTTAATCAGTTATGCACAGTTAGTAAGGATTTTGGACTAAAGATGAATATGGCTAAAACAAAAGTAATGTTGAACAAGTATGCCACAGAAAGGGAAATAATGATTGAAGGAGCAGTTATTGAAAAGGTGGAGTCGCATACTTATCTGGGACAAGTTATTAGCTGTAATAATGATAAATGGCTGGAAGTCAAGAGAAGAATAAATTTTGGATGGATAGCATTCAGGAAATATAGTCATTCAGGAAATATTACGTTTCAGACAAACTGGGATATTGCTCTTCATACTGAAGAGCAATATCCCAGTTTGTCTGAAACTTAAAATAATGAACCAATGTATACTCCCCACCATGACTTATGGAAGTGAAACTTGGGCACTCACCAAAAGAATGGAAGAGAAGCTGAGAACTACACAGCGAAGAATGGAACAAATTATATTGGGAATCAGACTGTTAGATAAGAAGAGAAACACATGGATTAGGCAGCAAACTCAAGTAAAGGACATTCTTATCAAAACTAAAGAACTAAAATGGTCTTGGGCAGGACACATAGCTCGAAGACATGATGACAGATGGACTAAGAAAATAACAGAGAGGTATCCAAGAGGAGTTAGAAGAAAACCTGGAAGACAAAGGCGGAGATGGATAGATGAAATCCATGTGTTTGTGGGTAATAAATGGATGGCCAGTGCTCAAAACAGAAGGAACTGGAAAGTTGCTGGAGAGGCCTTCATCCTGCAGTGGATTGAAAATGGCTGATGATGATGACCTGTACTGGGATCTGAACTGGATTAACAATGAGCTGGGCTAGGCTTTATTTTGATTCACTTATTGGGCATTAGTATATTTAGTGACCTGAGCACTCAGCTTTAAGTAAATTTAAGACACGCTTTGTATTGAGATCTCTGAACTGGATATATAATATGGCAGACTAATTATGATGCATTTTTGAACATTAAATCTTTGTTTATTTTAATTCTGTACAATACTGCTTAAGACATTGCACTTCATTCTATGAATTTTTGTGTGATGTTTTAAAGCTTAATGATATTGTCTATATAAGACTCTTGTCTATATATAAGATATTGTCTGAGACAGTATCAAAGGGTTACCAAAGCTTGACAATTACCACCTAGTACAATATAAAAAACACAAAAACAAAATCCACTGACAATTGTTTTCTCTGTTTCCAATGTAAGGAGTATATCAGTCTCAAATTAAAACTGCACATTTACTAGATGAATCACTAAAGAAATAGGTCTTGCCCTAGAGAAATTTAACTTGGGAGCTCATCAGGGACTCAAAAGAACCTGCTAAATGATGCATCCTCCAACCCCAACTTGGACCCTAAAAACAGAATCAAGCGAAAACTGATCTGGTTCAGAAGGACTTTGTGTACTGGATGCAGAGCACATCTGTGAGCAACAATTAATGATGTAACCAATCAATTGTCAGAATGATTGGTTAACCAATCAATTGTCAGAATATTTGGGGGGGGGGAAGAGAAATATTTGCCATTCAATGATTAAAGATACAATGGATTGGTAAGGGAGCAAAAAAGTCATCCTTTTTGAATCTTTACAAGGAGACCATTTAAAAATTGTGGATTTTCAAATTTTGAATTTAAAAGCTATACCTAAAATTGTTATCTATTATTGCCAACAAGAAATCACACCCAACATGAAGTTGAAGAAAAAGAAGAGAACCCTTGCCATTTATTCCCCTGTGTGTCACACACAATTTAGGAAGAAGTGAAGGGCCTTCAAGACTTATTTACATGAAGAAGAATGGGTTTAAAAACAACTTTCTTCATTAAACAATTTAGATAATGTTTTGTTTTCCTTTCTATTTTATTCAATATTTTCTTCTATTAAAAGAATCAGTATTTTATAATTTATTTAGCTCCTTATTTTATGTGAAAATTACAATGGTGTTTTTTTTTTTCCATTCATTTTTATTAACCTTAAATGATAGTTTTCTGAATAGAAAGCCATTTTTTCCATTCAGAAAACACTTTTTTCAAAACATTTAATTTTAGTAATTTTCTATGATTTTTTGTTATAGTAAAACAAAGTATAGTAAATTTGCTATACTGTTTTAGTAAAACATGATATTTTTATGATCTTTCACTATAACAATGGTAGTTACTAAGTGATTCCACGAGGAAATCTTAGTAACTACCATTAGAAGAGGCACATGATGCAAGAAAGCGAGCTTATATAGCATCAGCCAAAAAAATAAAAAACTTGCCATTTCACCCGTCCTTCGCTCAAATGTTTGTCTAGTTCTGCCTTGAACTTAAGTTGTTGACCTCCACTACTAGAGATGGAGGTCTGTTACAACTATCAACCACTTGATGGCTAAAGGCAAATTTCCACACATCTATTCTACAACTGACTTTCCTCAATTTGAATTTATCCCCTAAGGTGAGTAATCTGAGCAAGAGGAAGAATCCCATTAGCACTGAGCTTGCTCAAACCATTCAAGGCCTTAACACACCTCAATTAGATCATTTTGCAGGTGCCTATCTCCAGAGCTGCAATTTACAGAACTTAAACCTTTCTTGGTACAGCAACACTTTGTTCCACTCACCAATCTCATTGTACTTCTCTGTACTCATTCTAACAGCTCAACATCTTTCCTAAAATGAGGCCTCCAGACCTGTACACAGTACTCAAAATGTGGCCTGCCCATTGCCTTATAGGTGATAATCACCTCCCTCCTTATCCATGCTAGTAAATTCCTATACTGTATATCAATGACATGCCCCATGAGCTACTCTTACAGCCTGTCTGCACTGCTTGGAAAACTTCATATCTGACTGCACAATTACTCCCAGGTGTTTTTCATTCTCCACTACCCTGAGTGTAGTACTGCACAGTTGGTATGTTACTCTGGGGTTACTGCTACTCATATGCAACACTTTGCAATTGTCAATGCAAACTTTAGTTCCCACTTCTCAGTCCGTCTGCACAATCTTTACAGATCCTGTTGCAATAACATACCGTCCTTACTGTCATTAACAACCCTGCCAACCTTCATATCATCTGCAAACTAAAACATTAACCCTGATATACTTTCATCAATATCATTAGTCCATGAAGAGCAGAGTCCATTAATTACCACTATCTTCAACCACCCTTTTATCCAATGCCATACTGCTCCAATTTGTATGGTAGTCTTCCATGTGCCAGAGAATCAAAAGATTTCCTAAAATCCAAGTATATGATATCAAAATTATTTTTTGCATCCAGTTGCACTGTGACCACATCATAGTATCCAATCAAATTAGTCAGACAAGACTTCCTCTTAACAAACCCATTCTGTGTCTGAACATTAATTGCAGTCTTGTCTAGATGATCCTGCATTGCTTCCTTAACCAGTGCCTCTATTAATTTCCCTGGAACAGAAGTTAAACTAACAGGTGTGTAATTACTCATGTTACCCTTTAATCCCTCTGTCTACGTAAACAGGGAACATATTTGCACATCTCCAGTCAACAGTGAACTCCCCTGTGTCCCTTGGAAGTTCCCTTCCTTGGACACAGGGAACTCCCTGTGTCCAAGGAAGCTTTCATAATTATGGCTAAGGGTTTATTAACTTCCTTTAATATAACTGTAGATCCATCCACCCCAGGAGCCTTTCTTCTATTCAATTTCAACAATTTCTCCTCCACTTTCTCCCAGTTATTACAAATTAACTTAGCTCCTTGGCAGAGTTTGATAAACTTCTGGCATTCACCTCCCTGAATAACACCTCATATGTGAATGTAGATGAAAAATACTCATTTAGTTTATTAGCTACCTGAGCAGGATCATCAAAATCAAGTGGACCAATCTGATTCATTTCCTTCCTTCTAGAGTTTACATAAGTAAAGACTTTACTGTTTTTCTTTGCATTGTTTGCCAAAGATTTCTCTTAATCTGCCTTTGCTTGCCTAGCATCTTTTGTGACTTGATTACAGATTGTCTTATATCCCCATAGGCACCCGTGTCTCAGGATAATTTATATGCATCCCATGCATTTTTCTTCTCTGCCACAAGTCTCACAGGTGACATTCATTTAGGTTTAGGCCTAAATGGATGTCACCTGACATCCAATTAGGCCTAAATCTTAAACAGTATTTCTTAATTGGCATAAAATCTAGTAGCTTTCAAGATTAATTCCTTGAATGATTCCCATTTAGAATTTGCAGTTGGTAACATCATCAGCTCGCCAGACTGTATAGAATTTAAAAAAAAAAAACTCAGACCACAGTAGTCTCCTTTACAAAAGCAAAAATTCTTCCCTTTACCTGTGATGGTAGTTATATCTTTAAGTAAATCCCACATCAGTACATTGTGATCACTGCCACCAAGTGGTTCCTTTATCTGAAGATTCTTAATGCATGAAGAACCACTGCTGATAATCAGATCAAGAGTATTACTCCTTCTGGTTGCCTCTCAAACATGCTGCTGAAGAAAACTGGCAGAATTACTTAAGTACAGGTCACTTGAAAAAAGGCCATGAATTAGAGTTGAATTTGAAAGTGTCTGCAATTCTGCCCAGATACGATAGGAGGGAGTATATGATGAGAGCCGTGTCGATCAATTCGGCCCTGGAAAGATTGCGCAAGGCTCAAGGAGTCTAATTTTTTTTTCAGCCTGGTCTGTACTTGTTAACAGGAGAGACTTCCTTCTACAGGGATGGGATACACTTAAATAGAAAGGGTGCAAGAATATTTGCTGATGCTATCGAGGCAGTGTTAGGTGGGTCGTAAAACTGCTCGCTTGGGGGGGGAATACAAGGACTAATAGATTAACAGTAGCCACTGGCAGAGGTAAAAGTGATTATTGCACTGCTTCTATTGGAATGAACAGAAGCCTGAAAAACAAGATGCAGGATATTTCAGAGACTGTTGGGAGTCACTGCAGTACAAGTAAACACATGGGTTGTGTTAGGGTAGCTAAGAAAAAGAACAGGTGCATGTATACTTGCGTGTACACTAAAGCTAGGAGTTTGGTAAATAAATTTGATGAATTTGAGGTATTGTTCAAAGCATCAAAGGTAGATATTGTTGGGATATCAGAGACGTAGTGTCACACAGATATAAGTAATGCAGAACTGGAATTTGGAGAGTACAACGTCTACAGAAAGGGAGGAGGGGTTATGCTATTAGTTAAGAAACACATAAAATACAAGGTTGTGAAGCCAGGCACATCGCTGGACAGTGCAGTGTCGAGTCAGTTTGGTGTGACATAAGCATTGGGAGATCAAAATTGAGAGTCGGAGTGTGCTATAGGCACAATGACTCTGATGAGTATAATTAGAAACTGTACAGGGAAATAGAGTGGGCCAGTAAATCAGAGTCTTATAATGGGGGATTTTAATTTCCCAGATATTGACTGGAATTTGTGGGTTGGTCACTCACACACTAGAAAGGCTTTTGTGGATTTATTGGATGATTGTTTTCTAAATCAGCATGTTCGGGAGGCAACTAGAGGAAGCAATACTCTTGATTTGATTATCAGTAGTGATTCTTCATGTATTAAGAATCTGCAGATACAGGAACCACTAGGTGGCAGTGATCATAGTGTGCTGAAGTTTGATTTACTCAAGGAGGTAACTACCATCAGGGGTAAAGGGAAGGGTTATTGCTTTCGTAAAGGCGACTACGATGGTCTGAGACAGTATTTAAATTCTACACAGTGGGACCAACTGATGATGTTACCAACAGCAAACTCAAAATGGGAAGCATTCAAAGAGCTCACCTTGGAAGCTACTAGGCTTTACATACCAACTAAGAAATATTGTTCAAGGTTCAGGCCTAAATGGATGTCAGATGAACTAATGAGACATATGGCAGAGAAGAAAAATGCATGGGATACATATAAATTAACATGCGACACAGAAGCCTATGATGGATATAAGTTGATCTGTAACCAAGTTACAAAGGAGGTTAGGCAGGCAAAGGCAGATACAAGAAATCTTTGGCAAGGGATGGAAAGAAAAACAGAAAGGAGTTCTTTACTTATGTAAAATCCAGAAGGAAGGGGATGAATTAGATTGGTCCACTTGATATCGATGGTTCAACTGTTCATGATCCTGCTCAGGTAGCTAACAAACTAAATCAATATTTTGCATCTACATTCACACATGAGGAGTTATTCAGAAAGGGGAATGCCATAGATGAAGTAAACACTGGCACTGAGCTAGATGATCTTGTAATAATTGAGAGCAAAGTGGAGAAGAAATTGTCGAAGATAAATACAAGAAAGGCACCTGGGTGGATGGAATCTATCCAGTTATATTAAGGAGTCAGCAAAGGAAGTAAGCAATCGGTTAGCCATAATTATGAGAGCTTCCTTGGACTCAGGGGAGGTACCCACATACTGGAGATGTGCAAATATAACCCCAATTCACAAAGAAGGATCAAAGGCTGACACAAGTAATTATAGACCTGTGAGTTTAACTTCTGTTGCAGGAAAATTAATGGAAGCACTGCAGGATCATCTTGACAAGAATTCAGTTATAGCTCAGACACAGCTTGGTTTTGTTAAGGGAAGGTCTTGCTTGACCAATTTGATTGGATACTATGATGTAGTCACAAAAGAATTGGATGCAGGGAATAACTTTGATATTATATATTTGGATCTTAGAAAGGCTTTTGATACTGTTGCACATGGAAGACTGCTGCACAAATTGGAGCAGTGTGGCATTGGTGGCAAATTGTTGCTATGAATAAAGGGATAGTTGAGTGGCAGAAGACAGAGTGGTAATTAATGGACACTGCTCATTGTGGACTAATGTTATTAGTGGAGTCCCTCAGGGTTCAGTGTTGGGTCCATTGCTGTTTTCTGTATTTATAAATAATATTGATGATGGTATATTAAGCTTAATGTCCAAGTTTGCAGATGATACAAAGGTTGGCAGGGTTGTTAAGGACGTTACTGATGCTATGCTGCTGCAACAGGATCTGGAAAGGTTGAGCAGGTGGGCTGAGAGGTGGCAAATGAAGTTTAACATTACATTGTCAAAGTACTACATATGGGAAACAGCAACCCCAGAGCAACATATCAACTCTGTGGTACTACACTGACAGTGGTAGAGAATGAAAAGGACCTGGGGTAATTGTGCAGGCAGATATGAAGTTCTTTGAGCAGTGCAGACGGGCTGCAAGAGTAGCTCATGGTGTCTTATCAATGATATACGGGAATTTTTCTAGCAGGGATAGGGAGCTGATTATTCCCTTGTATAAGGCAATGGTCAGGCCACACCTTGAGTACTGTATACAGGTCTGGAGGCCTCATTTCAAGAAGGATGTAGAGCTGCTGGAACGCGTACAGAGAAGGGCAACAAGGTTAGTGAACGGAACGAAGGGTTGCTCTTACGAAGAAAGGCTTATGTTTTGCAAATTATAGTGTCTGGAGACTAGGCACCGGCGAGGTGATCTGATAGAGGTGTACAAAGCCTTGAATGGTTTGAGCATGCTCAATGCTGATGGGATTCTTCCTCTTGCTCAGAATAATCACCTGAGAGGGCATAAATTCAAATTGAGGAAAGACAGATGTAGAATAGATGTGCGGAAATTTGCCTTTAGCCAGCGGATAGTTGGTTGGTGGAACAGACTTCCATCCCTTGTTGTGGAAGTTGATAGCCTAAATAAATTTAAGGTTCAGCTGGACAGATATTTCGAACGAACGGAGGGATGAAGTGGAAGGGTTTTATTTTTTTTTTGGCTGATGCTGCATAAGCTTGCTTTCTTGTATCATATGCCTCTACTAATGCTAATGGATAAAAGGATGGTTGAGTGGGAGAAAACAGAGTGGTAATCATTGGACACCGCTCTTCGTGGGTCTAATGTTATTAGTGGAGTTCCCCAGGGGTCCATGTTGGGCCCCATTGTTGTTTTCTATATTTATCAATGATATTAAGAAGGATGTAGAGCTGTTCGAACGAGTACAGAGAAGGGCAACAAGATCAGCGAATGGAACAAAGGGTTGCTCTTACAAAGAAAGGCTTAAGTTTTGCAAATTAGTGTCTGGAGACTAGGCACCTGCGAGGTGTATAAAACCTTGAATGGTTTGCGCATGCTCAATGCTGATGGGATTCTTCCTCTTGCTCAGAATAATCTCCTGAGAGGTCATAAATTCAAATTGAGGAAAAAAACAGTTGTAAGACAGATGTGCAGAAGCTTGTCCTTAGCCAACAGGTGGTTGATTGCTAGAACAAACTTCCATATGTCGTTACAGAAGTTGATAGCTTAAATAGATTCAAGGCAGAACTAGACAAACCTTTGGAGCGAGTGGATAGGTGAAATGAGAAGGAAAGGGGGGTTTGGCTGATGCTATATAGGCTTGCTTTCTTGTATTATGTGCCCTTGTCAATGTTAGTATTGAATAAAGGTATATCATGCTTAATGTCCAAGTTTGCAGACAATACGAAGGTTGATAGGGTTGTTAATGACAGTATGCTACTGCAACAAGATCTGGTAATGTTTGGCAGATGGACTGAGAAGTTGCAACTGATGTTTAACATTGACAAATGCAAAGTACTGCATATGAGTAACAGTAACCCCAGAGTAACATACCAACTGTGCAGTACTACTCAGGATAGTGGAGAATGAAAAACACCTGAGAGTAATTATGCAGTCAGATATGAAATTTTCTGAGCAGTGCAGACAGGCCGCAAGTGTAGCTCACAGGGTCTTGTCAATGATATATAGGAATTTTGCTAGCATGGATAAGATGGTGATTATCACCTTGTATAAGGCAATGGTCAGGCCACATCTTGAGTACTGCATACAGGTCTGGCGGCCTCATTTTCGGAAATGATGTTAAGCTACTAGAACAAGTATAGAAAAGGGCAACGAGATTAGCGAGTGGAACAAAGGGTTGCTGTTACAAAGATAGGCTTAAGTTCTGCAAATTGCCATATCTAGAGACTAGGCGCCTGTGAGGTGATCTGATTGAGGTGTATAGGCCTTGAATGATTTCAGCAAGCTCAGTGCTGATGGGATTCTTGTTCAGATTTCACACCTGATGGAACAGAAATTCAAATTGAGGAAAGACAGTTGTAGAATAATGTGTGGAAATTTGTCTTTAGTCAGCAGGTGGTTGTTTGCTGATACAAACTTCCATCTTGACAGCTTAAATAAATTCAAGGCTTAACTAGACAAACTTTAAGTGAATAGATCGGTGAAATGGGAAGGGTATTTTTTTTTTTTTTTTTTAACTGAGGCTATATAAGCTCACTTTCTTGCACCATATGCCGCTACTAATGCTCACAACTACACCTGGCTTCTGTTTTCTAGTTACACGTAATCTGCTGGTCGAGATGATCAGGCTTATTCTCAAAACTTTCACTACTGTTCTGTGTAGCTTCTTTCCACTTTCCTATTCCACTGGTGTTTTTCTTTCTGCATGAAAATTTTCTCATATCCAGCCAGTTGTTAAAAAGGGTGAGAAATCACTCCCTTCTATTTAATGCAATGTGGCAATAATTATTGCCACACTGCATTTACCTTTGCTCTTCCTGAAATAAAGAAATCCACCAACTCAAAGTATCCTGACCACTTCGATCTGATCAATGACTGCCAATATGGATTCTGTCAGTTTTGATCCTCTAGTGACATACTGACATATCAGTTATACCTGGACAACTTCAATGGAAAAGTTTGGTGATATTAGCATTAGCATATGATGCAAGAAAGCAAGCTTATTCAGCATCAGCCAAAAAAAAAGAAAAAAAAAAAAAAACAACCACTACTCCCATTTCACCCCTCAATTCGTTCGAAATACCTGTCCAGCTGAGCCTTAAATTTGTTTAGGCTATCAACTTCAACAACAAGCGATGGAAGTCTATTCCACAAACCAACTGCCCGCTGGCTAAAGGCGAATTTCCGCACATCTATCCGACATCCGTCCTTCCTCAATTTGAATTTATGCCCTCTCAGGTGATTATTCTGAGCAAGAGGAAGAATTCCATCGGCATTGAGCATGCTCAAGCCATTCAAAGCCTTGTACACCTCTATCAGATCACCTTGGCGATGCCTAGTCTCCAGGCTCTGTAATTTGCAATACTTAAGCCTTTCTTCGTAAGAGCAACCCTTTGTTCCATTCACTAATCTTGTTGCCCTTCTCTGTACTCGTTCCAGCAGCTCTACATCCTTCTTGAAATGAGGCCTCCAGACCTGTATACAGTACTCAAGGTGTGGCCTGACCAATGCCTTATACAAGGGAATAATCACATCCCTGTCCCTGCTAGAAAAATTCCTGTATATCATTGACAAGACACCATGAGCTACTCTTGCAGCTCGTCTGCACTGCTCAGAGAACTTCATATCTGCCTGCACAATTACTCCCAGGTCCTTTTCATTCTCTACCACTGTCAGCGTAGTACCACAGAGTTGATACGTTGATCTGGGGTTACTGTTTCCCATATGTAGTACTTTACATTTGTCAATGTTAAACTTCATTTGCCACCTCTCAGCCCATCTGCTCAACCTTTCCAGATCCTGTTGCAGCAGCATAGTATCAGTAGTGTCCTTAACAACCCTGCCAACCTTTGTATCGTCTGCAAACTTGGACATTAAGCCTGATACACCATCATCAATATCATTTATAAATACAGAAAACAACAATGGACCCAACACTGAACCCTGAGGAACTCCACTAATAACATTAGTCCACGTTGAGCAGTGTCCATTGATTACCACTCTCTGTCTTCTGCCACTCAACCATCCCTTTATCCATAGCAGCAATTTGCCTCGAATGCCACACTTCTCCAATTTGTGCAGCAGTCTTCCATGCGCAACAGTATCAAAAGCCTTTCTAAGATCCAAATATATAATATCAAAGTTATTCCCTGCATCCAGTTCTTTTGTGACTACATCATAATATCCAATCAAATTGGTCAGACAAGACCTGCCCTTAACAAACCCATGCTGTGTCTGAGCTATAACTGAATTCTTGTCCAGATGATCCTGCAGTGCTTCTTTAACCAGTGCCTCCATTAATTTTCCTGGAACCGAAGTTAAACTAACAGGTCTATAATTACTTGTGTCAGCCTTTGATCCTCCTTTGTGAATTGGGGTTACATTTGCACATCTCCAGTCCATGGGTACCTCCCCTGAGTCCAAAGAAGCTCTCATAATTATGGCTAGGGGTTTGCTTACTTCCTTTGCTGCCTCCTTTAATATAACTGGATAGATCCCATCCACCCCAGGTGCCTTTTTTATGTTTATCCTCAACAATTTCTCCTCCACTTTCCTCTCAGTTATTAGAAAATCATCTAGCTCACTGCCAATGTTTACTTCACCTACGACATTCTCCTTCCTGAATAACTCCTCATGTGTGAATGTAGATGCAAAATACTCGTTTAGATTGTTAGCCACCTGAGCTGGATCCTCAACTGTTGAACCATCAACATCCAGTGGACCAATCTGATTCATCCCTTTCCTTCTTGAGTTTAAATAGCTAAAGAACTCTTTTCTGTTTTTCTTTGCATCCTTTGACAAGGATTTCTCATAATCTGCCTTTGCCTGCCTAATCTCCTTTGTGACTTGGTTACAGACCAACTTATATCTATCATAGGCTTCCACGTCACCCATTAATTTGTATGTATCCCATGCATTTTTCTTCTCTGCCATATGTCTCATTAGTTCATCTGACAACCATTTAGGCCTGAACCTTGAACAATATTTCTTGGTTGGTATGTAAAGCCTGGTAGCTTCCAAGATTAGTTCCTTGAATGCTTCCCATTTTGAATTTGCTGTTGGTAACATCATCAGTTGGTCCCACTGTATAGAATTTAAATACTGTCTCAGACCAGCATAGTCTCCTTTACGAAATCAAAAACCCTTCCCTTTACCTCTGATGGTAGTTACCTCCTTGAGTAAATCCCACTTCAGCACACTGTGATCACTGCCACCCAGTGGTTCATTTATCTGCAGATTCCTAATGCATGAAGAATCACTACTGATAATCAGATCAAGAGTATTACTCCCTCTAGTTGCCTCCCGAACATGCTGGTGTAGAAAACAATCATCCAATAAATCCACAAAAGCCTTGCTAGTGTGTGAGTGACCAACCCACAAATTCCAGTCAATATCTGGGAAATTAAAATCCCCCATTATAAGACACTCTGATTTACTGGCCCACTCTATTTCCCTGTACAGTATCTTATTATACTCATCAGAGTCATTAGGCCTATAGCACACTCCTACTCTCAATTTTGATTTACCTATGCTTATGTCACACCAAACTGACTCAACACTGCACTGTCCAGCGATGTCAACTGGCTTCACTTCCTTGGATTTTATGTGTTTTTTAACTAATAGCATAACCCCTCCTCCCTTCCTATCCTGTCTATCCTTTCTGTAGACGTTGTACTCCCCAAATTCCAGTTCTGCATTCCTTATATCTGTGTGACACCACGTCTCTGATATCCCAACAATATCTGCCTTTGATGTTTTGAGTAATACCTCAAATTCATCAAATTTATTTACTAAACTCCTAGCATTAGTGTACACGCAAGTATACATGCACCTGTTTCTATTCTTAGCTACCCTAACACAACCCATGTGTTTACTTGTACCGCAATGACTTCCAGCAGTCTCTGAATTATCCTGCATCTTGTTTTTCAGGCTTCTGCTCATTCCAATAGAAGCAGTGCAAGAATCTCTTTCACCTCTGCCCGTGGCTACTGTTAATCCATTAGTCTTTGTCTCCCCCCAAGCTAGCAGTTTTCCGACCCACCTAACACTGCCTCGATAGCATCAGCAAATATTCTTGCACCCTTTCTATTTAAGTGTATCCCATCCCTGTAGAAGCAATCTCTCCTGTTAACAAGTACAGTCCAGGCTGAAAAAAATTCTACCCCTTCAGCCTTGCACAATCTTTCCAGGGCTGAATTGATCGACAAGGCTCTCATCATATACTCCCTCCTATCGTGTCTGGGCAGAATTGCAGACACTTTCAAATTCAACCCTACTTCACGGCTTTTTTTCAACAGTGACCTGTACTTGTTAAGTAATTCCGCTGGTCTCCTACTCTTAATATCATTAGTGCCAACGTGTACAACTATATCACCTTTTGTGCCCTTAAAAGATGATATCTGCTCTACAACGTCATCAACCTTTGCCCCTGGCAGACATACCCTGGTCCTGTTCCACCTATCCTTTTTACAAAGCATGTTCCCCGTTTCCCTGACAATTGAGTCACCAACAACTACTAGTTCCTGTTGGACCAGCGCATTCTGCCTTGGGGGCTGCCTCTGTGTTGCAAGATGACCAAGTCCAAGCTCTGGTGTTGATGTGGGCAGCTGAGAGCTTGATGGGCCCCTCAATATGTCAAGAGAAATTCAAGCAGTTCTTTATGAAATTTCCAAGGTTTTTGATTGCATTTTGGAATAAAGCTCTTCTAAACAAGTTTCCTACTTTTTTTAAATTAGATATGTAGTTTTCTCTATGACTAGAGACCATGTTTAATTCTTTCTTCTACTCTTTCTCGCATATATTTATGACCTTCCACTGACTGCTAATCCTACCCATAGTTTTGTTGATGATAGCACACTACAATCCACCTTACAGTTTGAGGAACCTTATCATGCACAACAAATTTCAAACAGCCTCAACTTCTTCAATATCCAACACTAATTCTTTAAATGCTGATTCACAGGTAATTTTATAATATGGCAAAGAAAAAACTTAGTTAACTTTAATCCTTTATTTCTCACAAAAATAAGAAAAAAGTCTATTGCTCCTATGCCCATCTTTGATGACACTAGACATGATCAGATCTCTATTAGAGATTACTCAGACTTTAAATCTAACTTGGTTTAGGCATATCACAAATATTGCTTCCTCTCCATAAAAAAAAATAATAAATAAAATAATTGGTTTTCTGTTTTCCTCTCCACATTAATTTTATTTTTTGGAGGAAAGTATTCACTTTGTACAAGTCTCAACTTTTCTACCACAGAAGGGGTACCCAAAAACCTCTTTAAAGCTTCTTGACTACATTCAGAAGAGGACAGCCAGGTTAATTAACTCAGCTCATTTAATTCACCTCTCCCATATACATTCAGTTTCTGCTGAACAACTTTTCTATATATACTTCCATGATCACTGTTCTTCTGAAATGGCATTAGTAATTCCTCCTCTGTTTCAAATTGGACCAAACACATGGTGCAAGTAGTCAGCATCCATTCATTCAAAGAATCAACCTTTTCTCATTTATCCCTTATACTTCAGTTTTCTAGATCAATCTTCCTTCACATATATTTCCAAAAATTGCAATCTACAGAAATTCAAGACTGATGTTGACAAGTATCTTCTCAGCCTTCAAACCCATGCATAGTACTAAGTAGCACGAGTCTACATACCTTTCACGTTTGGGGTTTTCATTAAAAAAAAAAGAAAAAAAAAAAGCATAATCCAAGGTTTACTTATTATCAAAGTAAGATGAAACACATGACATCTAAAGAAGTTGTGGGACTAAACAATGCAACCATCTAAAGGGGTGCAGGGGTGAGAAGTTTGTGGCCCCAGTATGAAAGGTTAGTAGTAGTGTTAAAAATTTTTGTACTTAATGTATAACACTTCAAATAGCAACCCCACCAAGTTTCATGCAGTTTCAAAAACATAAGTCACAGGTCCTGAAGTAAAAATTGTTGAATGAGAAAAAAAAAAAAAAAAAAAAAATCAGTGTGCAGCATCAAATATTGAGGGTAAAAGGGACTAATGCCAAAGACAATTCATGAAGATAGGATTACAATATTTGGAAGGATGACTGCCCCCTTCCTATTCTATGGTTACGAAGTGGGCAGCAGAATTTAAACAAGGGCAGAAAAGCCTGAAACATGACCCATGCTGTGGAAGACTTGCAATATCCATCACTTCAGAAGTTGATGAGAGTGCATAATCTCATGGCGAGTGAGAGTTTTGTACATAATTCGGATGAGATGACAGCTTCTTGGGCATCTCATCTGATTGTGTATACCACATAATAACAGGTGTTCTCACTATGAAAAAGATGTCAGCATGATGGGTCTAAAGTAGTTGACAGCAGATCAAAAACACAAGAGTTGTCAAGCCAAGTGAACATTTGCTTGTTTTAAAGCAAATTCAGCAAATTTCCTTGTAAGCTTTGTATCCATGGTTGAGACATGGGTTCATCACTTTCAGCCAGAGACACATGAGCAGTCCAAACAGTGGAAACAACTTTTTTCCCTCTCGAAAGGAAGCAAAGTTGATACCTTCTGCTGGCAAGGTGATGGCATCAATTATTTTGGGATACTGATGGAGCAGTGCAAGTGGATTACCTTCAGAAAGGTCAGCCAGTCAGAGACATTATGCAGACCTTGTGAGGCATTTGCATGAAAACATAAACACGAATGCTAAGGAAAACTTAGCAAAGGAGCCTTGTTCCACCAGGACAACATGCCTGTTCACAAGTCTATCATTGCCATAGCTGCACTGCACAAGTGCAGCTTTGAAATCTTGAACCATCTTCAATATTTGCCAGACCTAGCATGATATATGAGATTTATCTATATACTAATTTTAAACTATACCTGGCTGGCATACATTTTCCCACCAACAGTGACATCATTGCTGTAATGGATACATTCTTGTAGGCCCAACAGAAAACTTCTTCCCTGCATTGGTGGCAAAAGTATATTGACTCCAAAGGGAACTGTGTTAAAAAAGTAACATGTTACCAGATTCCTTAAATAAACCTGTCATACTCAGGCCACAATTTTTTCAAATGTCAGTTTATACACAGTGCCCACAGGACAATATGAAGTTCTATCAGTAACACACACAGGGTGTTACAAGTCTGTTGCCATGGGAAAAATAACATCCTAAAACTTGCTGAATGGTGCAGAGAGGCAATTTCTATTTTCATGGGTTTTCTGGCACTCTAAAACCATTCTCCCCCACCCCAAAAGTAACTTTTAACACCTTCACTATTATAGTTCTATAATCTTCTAAGCCAATTCAAAAGCTTAAACAAATGTTGCCATTTATAATTTTTTGGAATAAATCTCTGAAAGCTTACTATGGACATCCAGGCCTTCCATTATTAAAATGTAATAAATTTCAATTCAAATTTTTCTTCTTCTCGTGTGTGTGTTTGTTATTTGGTTTTTAGGAGCATTAGCAACTAAGGCCATATTGCTCCGGGGATATGCAGTGGTCATTCCCTGACCTTTCCGCATCCTCCATATTTGGTGGTCATGGGCTCAAACCCCAGTCTAATCAAGAAGCATGTGTTACGCACTGTTGCTCCTGCCTGCCTCCTGCTGTGATCCTGCACGTTTTAGTTGAGATGTCTTCAGGCAACTGAAAACATGCAAAAAGAAATCACTGTGCCAGATCTGCAAACCTAGGTGGAGTATCATATATTATCTTCTTTGGTATGGCTTTCCCATGCTATAGCACTATTCATTAAACTCCTGGAATAACACTACTTACTCCAAATGCTTAGGAGTTACCCATTAGCAGTTGTTTGGGTGACAGAGACTTGTCAAAAAATAAAATAAATTAATTCTCTTCAGTCTTATTTTACAATCAACTAGTTTCAATGAATTGAAATTACGGCTGATTACAATAATCAACTGTAATCACAATGCATTACTTCACATGTGTATTATTTCATTTTGCCATTAAATTGACATTAATTAAGAAAATTATTGAATTGCTGGCCAAACTAGAAAATATGCAAAGAATTTCCAATTTATGACAAGGAGAAACTTTGAAAGCTGTCTGTTTATTGTACCAAAAGTTTATTTTTCATGCCCACCAGTAATTTACATCTCTATGTCAGTTTTTTTATATCTATTTATACTAGCACAAGTTTCTTATGTCTACAAAATGCTGTCGCAACACGCACCATGTAGTGTTAAAAAGAAAGCTTATAGAGCATCAATAAAAAAGTTATCACTATCCATTCCCTTTAACAGTTTGTCTAGTTCTTCCTTGAATTAATTCAAACTACCCACCAAATGAAAGTTTGTTCCCACATTCAACTATCTGCTAGCTGAGGAAAAGCTTCCCACACAACTATCCTTTATTCAATTCGAATTTATGATCCCTCACATGTGTAGTCTGAGCACGAGGAAGGATTCCATCAGCACCGAGTTTAATTCATTCAAAGCCTTAAAACCTCAATCAGATCCTCTTGTAGGTACTGTTTAACAAACCTACAGAGTGATACACACTGTTGTTACGTTAATTCGGATTACTGCTACCCATAAACAGTACCTTACATTTGTCTATATTAAACTTCAATTGCCTTTTCTCAGGCCATCTGCCTAATTTTTCTAGATCTTGTTGCAGTAGCATATCTTGTCATTAACCAGGATGCCAACCTTTGTATCATCTGCAAACTTATAAATTAAGCCTGATATACTTTCAATATCATTAATGAATAGTGAAAACAACAATGAGCCCATCACTGAACCCTGGGGGACAAATAACATTAGTCCATGAAGAACACTGTCCATTGATAACTACTGTCTTCTCCCACTCAACCATTCCTTTATCCATAGTAGTAACTTGCCCTTAATGCAAGACTGCTCCAATTTGTACAGCATTTTTTTTTTTTTTTTTTTAATCTTTTAACTAACTACAATAGAATACTGGTCATTTGAAACAACTCGGACAGAGTCTTTCAGACAATATATTTTTTTTGGATAATTAATTCTAAACGCAATTAAAACAAATTAATGAGAGAATACTGCAGTAACATACAAGCATCATTTCACATGATGTACTACTATACTTGCTTATACAGCTTTAAAATGTCCTTTTTTTCCCCCTCCCACTGAAAAATTCTATACTTTCTTTAATGGCATTAAATTTGTATTCAATTCTTTTCTTTTGATTCTGCTTACCTAGTAGTGATCTGAAGGGCATTACAAACTTCACTAGCATTCTGTGGTATGAATATACCATTCATTTTGTGGTATATGTAAATGATTACATATAGAATACTTAATGAACATAACAACCCTCTTCATTTCCAATTTCTGTCCAATTAAGAATAACATTTAATGATGAATCTATTTTGTCATCTGTCAAAATGTGTTGGTCATACAAATTATTATTAGTCACCATTGCAGTGTATCAATGAAATTGTAATTCAATTCAAAGAACTTAGGATCAGAAAAATAGTAGGAAGCATTAATATTGGTAGTGGAAAATGCTGATGAACCCCCTTGTGAACAAAATTTCACACTTTTAAATTCGTCTCTAATTCCTGGCTTTTTCTCAATGTCACAACTATGAAGTAAAGCCACAGACTGCCTATACTTAATAACAGTAGCACCTGCACACATGACATTATCTTTTCGTATGCTTAAAGGAAAACTGTTCTTCAATATCACCAATTTGGGATGCTGCCAGATATATTCTGGTCCTATACCACCTATCCATATTGAATAATACATATCCCCTATTTTCTGACAACAGAGTCGTCATATGTTTTGCTAATCTGTGTCATATTTTCCATATTAATTTAATTGCAGTTTATAAGAAGGCAGAAACGCCTCAACATATAATTCGGCTCACACATAATTCTAGCGGGAGCACACAAGTCAGAGGAGTTTACAACTAATCATTATTAATCAATATTTACCAATCACGCGGGTTTCAAGTACAGTTAAACTCAAGCGGGTGAGCACTGCACTCCCGCGTTTTACCACTCGACTACAGACTAATTTCTCATTATCATACAAATCTACATGATCTAAAAACACGCATTAGGAGAGACGAAATATTTAATCATCAAACGCTTATAGTTCGTAAGCTTAACATTCTAAATCTGCCTGTCAAATGAATAATTTAATGTTGTAGTCGTCTGTAACGAATCAGTCAGTTGAAGCCATCAGATATTTCAGAACAATTCATGCCATTAAAGAACACTTTCTTCTTTTCAAGTGGTCATATGTGATCAATACCCGATATGTTACTCACTTAACCTTTACCTAAGTAAACGTTGAATAAACATCACTTGAAAATTCCATTCAAAGATTTTGAGTTAGCCAGCTGTATACACACTAGAATTAGGGCTACATAGAAAATAAGACATTTCTTACCGATAGTAGAAATAAAACTGGAACTGAAGTTATCTTCTGAAAACCTAAATAAAATGCAAGTCTTTCCTACTCCTGAATCTCCTATTAAGAGAAGCTTAAATAAATAATCATACGTTTTGGCCATTTTACAAATAATGAAACTGAGTGTAAATTGTGTGTATATATGGTTGTTAAGTGGTAACTCCCTCTAACACTACAACACACAAAGTTATTCGTCACTTCCGGAATTACTCATAAGCATACACGTTTTATTATTTTGGGCACTCCACATCTTATTTTCCTTATTATTATATCCTGTGCTTTGTTTATATTGTTTCTTCACAAATACCATTTGATTGCAACCGCTACGCATAACATTACAAAAAATAAATAAATAATAATATAAAATAAGAAAACACCTAATCACTTCAGATTTATATTACAGACCACTTAGAAGGAAACCTAAAAAAAGTAGGGACGTCTACTTATATTTTAATATTGAATGTGGGATCTGAATATTGAAATTACGCCTGCAATTTATTGCAGGCGTAATTTCAATATTCAGATCCCTGTTCAAATGCAGCATTTGGTTTCAACATGACGGGGCGCCTGCCCCGTCATGTTGAAACCAAATGACCATTTGAACAGGCGTTTTCGTGACCATTTGAACAGGCGTTTTGGGCGTCGATGGATTGGCCATGGTGGACCCGTTGCCTACCCCCTACGCTCACCTGATTTATACAGCTTTGGTTTCTTTCTGCGGGGGGCCCTTGAATTGTATAGTGTATTAATCGCCTGTGGAACCGGAAATGGATCGCGTGGCGAGACTCTTGTGACTGCTGGTACTGTCAAAAAAACTTTGGGTGTGTTCGACCGTGTCTGCCAATGCATGCTGCGTCGGTGACACCCATGCGTCGCGTCTCATGGTGGAACCTTCGAGCATCTGTTGTAACATCATGAGATGCATCCATCTCGTACTCCATTGTTAACGTTATGTCAAATAAATGTTTGCCACTAATTACTGTCTTGTGTCATTTCTGCTTCTTGTGCCTCTGCTGCTACTTTCCCGTTACGCGTCCGGTTATGGGTTCCTATGCGATTCACCTTACTTATGATGTTACCTACCTCCCCTAAACGTTTTGTACCAATATTTTTGAGACACCCTGTATATCTTAGCTAACATTTAGGCATAAAGACAAAAAAAACCTGAGTTTTTCATTTCAAAAAAACACACGGAAATCGACAAAAGAATGGACGAAATTTGCGGCCATCTTATGCGAATTAGTATAGTAGCGGTTCAGTATAATGTGACTATACTAAATGACTTAAAAAGCATCAAAAATGATCTACAAATTTAGGAATGGCAAGATTAAAAACCCATTGACTGATCTCTCACCTCTTAATAAACTGAACTAATCAAATTCTACTTTTATAAATGTGAATATCAAATCAACCCCTCCAGCGTTTATTAGTATTATTATTCAAATAAGAAAAAGTAGTGCCAAATGACACTTTGATACAATATAATGATAAGAAATCTATACAATAGAGGTCTTCTCCTGATGACAGAAAGCAAGCTTATACAGCATCGGTATAAAAAAAACACTTTCAATATTAGTAATTCATCCCCTCTAATACATTAGCATTACTTTCTTGCATTAGTATTAGTTGAGGCATATGCCTCAACTAATACTAATGCAAGAAAGTAAGCTTATACAGCATCAGCCAAAAAGAAAAAAAAAAAAAAAACCTTCCCCTTTCACCCATCTGGTCACTCCAAATGTTTGTCTAGTTCAGCCTTAAATACATTTAAGCTATCATCTCCAACAGTAACAGATGGAAGTGTGTAAGCGCAATCAACTACCCGCTGGATAAAGGAAAAATTCCACACATCTATTCTACAACAGCCTTTCTTCAATTTGAAACTATGTCCCCTCAGATTCATTGCATGTCTGCAATTCTGCCCAGACACGATAAAAGGGAGTATATGATGAGAGCCTTGTCGATCAATTCGGCCCTGGAAAGATTGTGCAAGGCTCAAGGGATAGAATTTTTTTCAGCCTGGGCTGTACTTGTTAACAGGAGAGATTGCTTCTACAGGGATGGGATACACTTAAATAGAAAGGGTGCAAAAATATTTGCTGATGCTATCGAGGCAGTGTTAGGTGGGCCTGAAAACTGCTAGCTTGGGGGGAGACAAAGACCAATAGATTGACAGTAGCCACTGGCAGAGGTGAAAGAGATTCTTGCACTGCTTCTATTAGAATGAACAGAAGCCTGAAAAACAAGAGGCATGATATTTCAGAGACTGCTGGGAGACATTGCGGTACAAGTAAACACATGGGTTGTGTTAGGGTAGCTAAGAATAGAAACAGGTGCAGGTATACTTGCGTGTACACCAATGCTAGGAGTTTAGTAAATAAATTTGATGAATTTGAGGTATTGCTCAAAACATCAAAGGCAGATATTGTTGGAATATCAGAGACGTGGTGTCACACAGATATAAGGGATGCAGAACTGGAATTTGGGGAGTACAACGTCTACAGAAAGGATAGATAGGATAGGAAGGGAGGAGGGGTTATGCTATTAGTTAAGAAACACATAAAAACCAAGGAAGTGAAGCCAGTCGACATCGCTGGACAGTGCAGTGTTGAGTCAGTTTGGTGTGACATAAGCATTGGGAGATCAAAATGGAGAGTAGGAGTGTGCTATAGGCCTAATGACTCTGATGAATATAATAAGAAACTGTACAGGGAAATAGAGTGGGCCAGTAAATCAGAGAGTCTTATAATGGGAGATTTTAATTTCCCAGATATTGACTGGAATTTGGGGTCTGGTCACTCACACACTAGCAGGGCTTTTGTGGATTTATTGGACGATTGTTTTCTACATCAGCATGTTCGGGAGGCAACTAGAGGGAGTAATACTCTTGATTTGATTATCAGCAGTGATTCTTCATGCATTAAGAATCTGCAGATAAATGAACCACTAGGTGGCAGTGATCACAGTGTGCTGAAGTGGGATTTACTCAAAGAGGTAACTACCATTAGGGGTAAAGGGAAGGAAGTGCTTTTGTGGATTTATTGGACGATTGTTTTCTACATCAGCATGTTCGGGAGGCAACTAGAGGGAGTAATACTCTTGATTTGATTATCAGCAGTGATTCTTCATGCATTAAGAATCTGCAGATAAATGAACCACTAGGTGGCAGTGATCACAGTGTGCTGAAGTGGGATTTACTCAAAGAGGTAACTACCATTAGGGGTAAAGGGAAGGGTTATTGCTTCCGTAAAGGCGACTGCGATGGACTGAGACAGTATTTAAATTCTATACATTGGGACCAACTGATGATGTTGCCAACAGCAAATTCAAAATGGGAAGCATTCAAAGAACTTATCTTGGAAGCTACTAGGCTTTACATACCAACTAAGAAATATTGTTCAAGGTTTAGGCCAAAATGGATGTCAGATGAACTAATGAGGCATATGGCAGAGAAGAAAAATGCATGGGATACTTACAAATTAACACATGACACAGAAGCCTATGATAGATACAAGTTGATATGCAACCAAGTTACAAAGGAGGTTAGGCAGGCGAAGGGAGATTACGAGACATCCTTGGCAAGGGATGCAAAGAAAAACAGCAAAGAGTTCTTTACTTATGTAAACTCTAGAAGGAAGGGGATGAATCAGATTGGTCCACTTGATATTGATGGATCAACTGTTGATGATCCTGATCAGGTAGCTAACAAACTAAATGAATATTTTGCATCGACATTCACACATGAGGAGTTATTCAGCGAGGGGAATGCCAGAGGTGTATTCAACTCTAGCAGTAAGCTACAGAATCTTGAAATAACTGGGAGTAAAGTGGAGGAGAAACTGTTGAAGGTAAACACAAGAAAGTCAAGTACTCCACCAAATCCAGATCGGGTACTTGTTGGAACTGGGTAGTCGAACTCTCCCCGAAGATATGGAAAATATTATCCCAACAACAACGAATATTTATTGGCTGGAGCTCTTGCCGGTTCAAGGAGCACATACCTACAATCAAGTGCTTTAAATGCCTCTGATTCGGACACATCCCATGTCTGTGCCCGACAAGACTTCACCTGTGGCCACTGTGCCAAACGCGGACACACCTACAACAATTGTCAAAAAAAATCAAGCCCCAAATTGCGCCAATTGCAAAGCCGTAAAAATGCATCCCAATCACTCCGTCCAGGATGTCAAATGGCCAATCTATTTAAGGGTATTGAGAACCATCCAGAACAAAACCGACTATGGCTGTACACCATAATCCCACCAATGTCCTCAAGATTCACCAACTGAATGCCCAAAGAGCCAGAAATGTTGTCGAACAAATTAGAATGAAAATGGATGAAGAAGAAATTGATATTCTCTGTGTTGAAGAGCCCTACACCCCCAAGAAACGGGTACAAGGCTACCCTCGAGCATATAGGATAATTGAGACAACCACAGATACTCCATGGGCAAAAGTGTAAAGTGTAAAGTGTTCATTGTCTAACGGCCCAAGGGATTTCCCCCATCTCCGTGTTCTGTACTCTGTTTGTGAAACACAGAACACTGTGAAGGTCAGAGATTTTAAAAAGTGTAAGGTACGTGTTTATGTTGTGTAGTGTCATGTTGTGTTGTTCCTCTGACCTTTTTGCCGTTGGGCCCCTAGTGGGACCCCCCCGTTGCCCACACAACCCCGAGGAGGCAGGTCAGGCATAGAGGGATCGCATTAGAAGTAATTACTCTGGCAGGCCCTGCCACCTAATTTCCTAAGGTTTCAGTGGCAAGGGCCTAAAAAAAAAATAAAAATAAATAAAAAAATAAAAATAAAAATAAATAATAATAATAAAAAAAAAAAATAATAATAATAATAATAATAATAAAAAAAAAAAAAATTATAATAAAATAAAAAATAAAATAGAATAAAATGCATATTTAGTTAGAGTAGGGGGGTGTGTGTGTGTGTGTGTGTGTATATACTGTGTCGGGGTGGTTCCCAGGCATATGCCCATCTCCACCTAATTCTTTAAATAAAACAGATAACTGTAAAGTGGGCCTGAAACATAGCTAAGAAATTGAATATTCAAAACAAGAGCATTTTTAGATATAAATTACACTAATTATATCTAAAGAAAAATAGTCAAATTTTGTATAGGAAAGGTTAAACTTGTATTAAAGAAATGTTTATGAACTTAGTATGTTGTTTATGTCAGGTCACTCTGCCATCAGGAACCAGCTGATATCTTCAGCTGTAGGCTGATGCCCGACCCTGGGCACGTGGAGCCGGACCTGTCTCTACTATTGTATACTGAAGTGCAAGGCACTAACCTGCACCCAACAGAGGAAGTGCAATACTGTTGGGTGCCAACATCCCTGGTCTCAGGCCGCCCAAACCCGAGAACCAAGGAAAAAAAAAAAAAAAAAAAAAAACCACCGTAGTGGTACATGTTCAGGAGCCACAGACCGGACAAATAGCTTCCCAGACTGAAGCACCCGAACCCAGATGCAATCATGCATGATTCACATATGCTGCCAACTCTAGATCTGAAAAGTTCCTTATGATTGTTCTTCTGGCAAACACAGCGGCAGCAAATCTCTGCAGAGCCCGGAAGCTAGATGCATCTTGTATAAGGATCTCCACGTTATCCTCAGTAAAGGGAGAAACCTCGTCGAAAAGTCGACGACGCTCTGATCCATAAAAAGGACAAACAAACAACACGTGCGTCCAAGTTTCTGCATCACCACAAGAACACCACGGATCAGGCTCCAATCCTTTTGAAAATAGTTTGTCACGAAAAGATCCGTGTCCGGTCAATATATAACTTGTAAACATCGTAGGACAAAACCAAGAAGACACTGTCTTTGACATAGCAAAATCCGCCGCTGGAATAATTCTTCTTGTTGTCTCGCCAAATGCAGAAGAGCTCCATCGAATCCTCCACATGGCAATGAGGGAGTTCCAAATTCTGACTTTTTCCTCTTTAATGTTGGCAGTCAGGTCAATAGAGATGCCCAGGCACTGAGCCGAAATTCCTTTTCTTAGTGCATATAACATACCACGGTACAATACATATAAATCAACTGGAAGAGCACCTGCGATCACCTGCAGTGCAACCGTCGAGACAGTCCGAGGAGCATACAGCAATGCTAGCAACATAGATCTCTGCGGAGGACGCTCGGCCACCAAAGGGTGTCGAACGCTCCCGCGAAATCAGTTGTAATCATCAGGAAGTATTTTCTGTCTGCTTGGCGGGCCTCAGTGAGCAGTGCCTGTAGAGCATCAACTGTGGAACGCCCTGGTCTGAAACCATATTGGTTTGGAGATATTAGGTTTGCTTTCTCATAGTGGCTTTGGATCCATACATGGAGGAGACGCTCTAGGAGCTTGCTGCATACGGACAATAGGGCTATGGGCCTGTACGAACTTGGTAGATGTGGTAGTTTTGTCGTATTTTTAAGGATAAGTTTCATATCTGCAACTTTCCAGTCATCAGGGAAGGTGCTAGTGTGTAGGCAGAGATTGAATAGGTGCAGCAATAGCTCCGGGGACATTTCGAGTCCAATAGGTTTCATTTTCTCTGCAGATCTCATGCTGCTCAGTTGTTGTTGGATTAATGTTTGGAGGAAAAACCTTGTTTAAGATGTTTGAGACTGAGTCCCTCCAGGTCGTGGTTAGGTTTCCCTGCGGGGTTTCTGTAGCGGTGTTCACTTCCCCCCTGGGGAGTTTGTTTGTGGTGATTTTGTAACACCACCACTCAGGGGTCAGAATTTCCCGTGTAAGAGACAAGTTGCTCCCAGGATTGCTGCTTTGATTTCTTTATTCTTTCCGTATACACGTTTCTTGCTGTTCGATATACTTCTTTAAGTTCTTCGACCTCCACATCAGGCCAAGATCTTCTCGCCCTTTGGAACACTTTTCGTTTGGCTTGTACCTCCTTTCTCATCTTTCGAAGCTCCTCATTCCACCAGGGCACCGCTCCCGGAGAAGGTTTTTTCCTTTTAATTGTGGCGTTGCAGACTTGTGTTAATAGGGTGGTAATCTCTTTTTGAAGAAGGTTTGGATTTTGAGTTTGCCTGAGTTTCTGCTGCTGTTTTCCCACCATTTCCAGCAGGGCACCCGTGAACGTGTCCCAGTTTGTTTTTTCTATTGCATATCTATGTTGCATTACTCTGGAAATTGGCTGTCTATTACAGTTTTTTGTGATCCTGAATGTAATGGCTCGGTGATCCGAGGTCGTCCAATCATCTTGGACCTTCCAGTCGGAGATATAGCTGGCTGTGTTTCTTGTAGCAAGAGAAATGTCAATGGTGGCTTCCCAAAGGGTGCTGCTGAAAGTGGGGAGGTTGTTTGGCTGATTGAGGATTCCGAAAGGGGAGTTACCCAGGTAGTTGTCCAGTCTTTGGCCGTTTGTTGCTCCTCGACGGTCTGGTGTTGTGCTGTACCACGCGGGAGACCTGCAGTTTACATCTGCCCCAACGATAATTCTCCCTCCAGTAAGAGTATTTAGTACGCTTTGAAGGTATCTTATAGCCCTGATAATATCTTCTCCTGGACGGCAGTATAGGGCAACGATAAAAGTTTCCAAACGCTGTAATAATGTGTGCACATACGGCCCAGGCTGTGCAAAGTTGTGTTATCTTTGTGGCTGTGATGTCAGGGTTTCTTACAGCTATTGCTGCCCAGGGGGTTTCCCCTTCCACCTGGATGACTTTGTAGGTCAAGGGATAGCCTCTGACCTGGTTCTTATGGGTGTACGGTTCTTGCAGGATAATTACATCCGTGTTGTCCTCTTCTGCCCGAATTCTGATTTGGCCGACCACAGCCCGGGCCCGCTGTGCGTTAATTTGCATTATTTTTACCTTTTCGAAGTTAAATTTTTTAAGGTGTCTCCCCATAATCGATCCGTTGTTGGTGCTGACCCTTGGCTTTTATATATGTTGGACATATTCTGTCTCTGATGGAATGTGCTGAGTCGATTTTGAAACTTTTACAGTTCACACAAATAGGATCTTTGGTTTTGTTAGGACAGCTGTTAAATTCGTGGCCTTTTTCAGCACAATGGCCGCACGTTGGCACTGTCTGGATACAAGTGTGTGAAGTGTGGCTGAACCTACAACACTTGAAGCATTTAGGCACAGCTACATGTTCGCGAAAGCGGTGGCTGCCCCAGTTTATGTATACCCTTGCTTGATTGTTAAGGACTTTCCAGGCGATTGGGTTGATTTGAACAATCCAGTTTTTGCCTCCTCCTCCTTTGACTTTTTTTGAGTATTTAGGTGTGATTAAGGCATCTGCCTCTAAGTCTGGGAAGTACTCCTACAAGTTCCTACAGTATAGTTCCTCAGTGAGTTGCTGCGGGGTCAGGTTATCACTGAGGTCAAAAATGATGATAGAGGGCCCCAACGTTTTTGGCGCCTCTGCCTTTAGACCCATTGTCATTATTTTTGCATTGGTCATAATTTTGTTAGCTTCTTTTTTAGTTTCCGTTTCGATTACTATGCCTGTATTTCTACTTTTTCTTATTGCATTTATTTTCGTAGTTTTGAGATCATCTTTCAACTCTGTCATTATTTTGGTCTTGATTTGTTCACTTGTATGTGATTCTTTGGAGTTAATGGGTCTGATAACCACCAGATTCTGCTGTTTTATCAGGGTTCTGTTTCTTATATGCTGGGGGTTTTGTTGACTGGTCTGTGGTGGATGCCCTTGGATGGAAGCACCCAGTTTAGAGGCTGGAAGGTTCTTAAGTACAGCACCGGCATAAGAGGGCACTGTAGATGATTCAGGTTCTGTGGTTTGGCCCAGTTCCCGCTCGGGTGAAGATTGCGGAAGCTTAGCGCAGATGTCTAAGGCCTTTTCCAGTATTGTAGACCTTGTCTTGATTTCTTCGTTGACAGCTTTTAGCTTCTCATTCTCGATTAGAAGAGCTGTTGTGATTGTTTCTAGGCTTGTCCAAAGCTCCTGGACATAGTTTCCAGTGGCTTTGGTGAATCTTATGGAGTCTTGGTTGAGGAGTGCCACCAAGTTCCTGTGCAAGACTGAGATGATCTGATGGAAGGAGGTGGTGTCTCCCTCATTAAAGAGGCCAGCCAGAACAGGTGGTGCAGGAATGGTAAGCATACTGGATGGTGGGATCCCAGATGAGACCACTTGGTCCAGAGCAGACGGTAGTTGTGTAGCCAAGAAATCTGCTGGGGCAGTTTGAAGTGGCAGAGCTGATGGAGTTTTGTGAGCACCTGAGGAGTTTCGCGTCTCAGAAGCAGCAGCTACAGGAGTGTTTGGAGCTGCAGGTAAGGCTGCGGTTGAGGTGGAGTTTGCCATCAATTCGAGGATGGAGGCAGCTATTGGTGTAGAGATTCTTTGGTCCAAGGTGGAAGCTGAGTAATTATGGTCTATGAAAGGTGATATACAAATATTATTCATCTGTGCAGGAAGTGAAGAGCAAGAGGAGCGCAGAGGACAAGCTCTGGACCTTCCCTTGGACTTCTTTCTCTTGGAGGAGGATTTGCCAGATACTCTAAGAAGCAGTGAATTAGAAGTCTCCGATTCGTCTCTCTCAGACGTGCTAACTTTCAGTGTGAACTTTCAGTATTTTCATTATTTTCAACCATCTTACTCTGCTGGGATGAAATATTTAAGTTCAGGGGGTAAATGGTTCTATTGAATTTTAGTCAAAAATCCAGAAATGTCTAGTGAAGAATTTAAATAATTAACAGAAAAGAAGAGTTTCCAACTCTTGTCGGTAGGGCGCGCTGAAAGAGATGGGAAAATTTGCATATTGTATTATTGGGCGACAGAGGATTGCTGACGTCACCCGAGAATCAGTAGTCAGATGTATCAATGCACAATAAAAGAGAGTCCCCTTCAAAAGCGAACCAACTCCTTATGCACCACCTACTCCATGGGCAGCCATCATTATTAGGAACACTACAATTACAGTCACAAACATCGACTCCTTATGCACCCCCTTTAGTGTTTGTGCACACATTATCTGCCAACAAGGCGCTCTCTGCACGTAGTCTCGTTGTACTGGCGACCACGAACTGATATCGCACCATATATTGAATATCTCCAGTCAGTCATAACTCTCTTACCTTCCAGCAAAATCCTAGTAACATTGGATGCCAATTGTAGATCTCGCCTGTGTCATAGCCGGGTGGATGGCCAAGCAGTTTCCCAGAATGGACAGCGATTAGAAGATTTCCTTTCGTCTTCTCCATTTGAGGTCCTTAACCAACCACATCACCTTTCTACCTTCAGCAATACCCTGTGGGAAAGCACCATTGACGTTACCCTCGCCACACGGTCCATAGCACAAAGTTCTCATCATGGATGGTTCATGCGGCCTGGACCACCTCAGACCCCAGGATCATCTCCTTCCATCTATCTAGACAACTTGATGGTACTCCTCCCATATATCACGATATCATCAGATACTCCACCAAAACAGCTGATTGGAATGGACAATATAAAATCAAAGCTACAAATGGATACATCTCAACTAAACCATCTTGATCCACAGGAGCACCTCTCCCTCTTAACAACCACAATCCAACAAGCATGTGAGAGAACTATAAAAAAACGTCAGAAGCACCTAAAAGCAGTCCCATGGTGGTGCAGGGAACTAGAAAACCTAAGGCGTCAAGTCCACGCTGCCCGAAAAGCCTTCCAGAGAGCGAGGCACTCCTGGCCTCCTACTGAAGTCCAGGCTCTACGGGAAATATAGAAGACATCGTAATGACTACACAAGCCTCATTCGGCAGAAAAAGAATGTGTCTTGGCAGAACCTTGTGACAGCTATTGGTAATGCAGATCATTGGATGATCGTTTATCTCATTGTTATTAACAAGCTGCCCAGGGGAGAGAAGGTAAAATGCAACCGTGACCCTCGATCGCAATCCAACACACACAAATGGGCTGAATCCATGAATAATATTCTGAATGCCCTACTTCAGACTGATGAGAGACCTATCAATGATGAACAAAAGCAAATTGAATAAGACAACCAGGCCTTCTCCAACGATAAAATAGAACCTCCTTTCACCTCTGAGAAAATGAACAAAGCACTTGACAGAATAAAAATAAATAAATTCCCTGGTCATGAAAATATTGAGGCAGAGGTCATCAAGAGAGCAGCAATATTTGTACATCTTCCGAACCACCTATTAGCACTGTTCAACAAATGCCTTGCTAAAGGAATTTTCCCTGATTCTTGGAAACAGGCGGTGCTTCGACTCATTCTAAAAGGTCCAGATAAAGATCCTACTCTACCCAAATCTTATCGCCCCATTGCTCTTCTCCCGGTCTTGGGCAAGGTAATGGAGTGGCTGCTTCAATCTAGATTATCTACCTACTACCAGAAAACCAACTTAGACTCTCCAAAGCAGTATGGCTTTAAGGCAGGATGCTCCAATGAAGTTGCTATGAACAATCTCCTCAACACAGCAAACTCAACCACAGAAAAATATCTACCGGTTATCTCCAATGACGTTGCTGGTGCCTTCGATGCCATCTGGTGGCCCAGCATTGTCAGGAGATTACGTCAACTCAATATTCCACTCAACCTCTACCGCTGTCTCCAGAACTATCTCTTCAATCGCTCAGTAACTGTTCAAACAAATTTTCAGTAAACTTATGTCATTATTATTAGCTATATGGTGCAAGGAAGCCTGAGGCTTATGCTACAGGTAAGCCCCAGCCAAAAAAAAATTCCCGAGTTACCCTGAGAGAGAGAGAGAGAGAGAGAGAGAGAGAGAGAGAGAGAGAGAGAGAGAGAGAGAGAGAGAGAGAGAGAGAGAGAAGTAGAAGGGAATCACCAAGAAAGAGAAGAATGACGATATCCAGCTGAGGACCCTGGGTGTGCCAAGCCCATACTCCTCAGATGTGAGCCCCTGGGAGCGGCTCATTCCCAACTTCCCGATCAGTTATTAGAGGTTGTTACAGGGCTCAGTTCTTGGGCCCTACTTCTGGAACTTAATGCTAGATGAATTTCTTCTTATGGATCTATGTCCTGTGGACTGCATGGCCTATGCAGATGACCTCAACCTCCTTATCAAAACTGATTCTAGAACTCAGCTTGAGCAAATTGCTTCCTTTGCCTTAACGATCCTCCAAAATTGGGCAAACACCCACAAGTTAGTCATCTCTAGGGAAAAAACGAAGACTATCCCCCTCAAAGGATCCTTGGACATAAGAAAACCGCCCCAAATTGAAATCTCTGGGCAGACATTGCAACACAAAACAGAACTAAAATATCTAGGAGTAACCTTCGACTCCCGATTAACATTCTTACCTCATCTTAATTACCTCTCCAACAAAAGCCGTCATTAAACTGCCATGGTCGAAAGAATTAGCAGAGCAGACTGGGGTTTGAGGAGGACTCTCATGCTACTTTACAAAACCATCTTCTTATTAGCTGTGTGCTATGGTACAAGCATATGGTTCCCTCGTGCCATCATTGCACGTAATAAAGCAAAGTTATATGAAGCATCACAAATAGAAATATAAACAAAAGATATTTATTAATAGTTAAGGAAAAGCTAAGGAATATTTTACAGGTGCTCTCAAAATATTCCAAAATGAGCATTTTCAACCTTTATACAACAGTTTTGGTAAACACGACAATTATGGCTGAAATGTTATCAAAAGCCGTCAATTTGCTTCAGTTTATCATTCTAAATGGAAAACAAAATGAAAAGTTCACCAGGTGCAAACTAATATTTAGTTGAACCGCCTCTGGCCCTGATGACAGCAGTACATCGTCGAGGCATTGACAAGATCAATTTCTGAAGATAATCAACTGATATTTCGTGGTTCCAAACACGAAATATGGCTTCCTGAAGTTCATGAAGTGTCTTTGGCTTCTTTCTGGCAACTGCAGATTCCACACGATGCCAACAGTTCTCTATAGGATTCAGGTCAGGGTTGTTTCCTGGTTAGCTAAGAGTTGTAATGGACCGTTCTTCGAACCATTTTTTCACCTGTAACAAATGTAAATAGATTAATGTCGAATTTCTAATGCAGAAATGAAGCTAAAGTAACTACAGAAGTGCCTACTTACACTTTTCGCCCGATGACAAGGAGCAGAGTCGTCCTGAAATATGCAGTTACTTGGCAGGTTGAAATTGTCTCTAATGGTTGGCAGCAACTTGCCTTCCAATGTAGCCAGGTGTCCATTGGCATTTATGGAACCTTTTATAAACTGCTGGTGACCTACTCCGCCATAGATATGAAATGCACCCCTATGTCATTTGGCTGGTAGGGAATTTCACTGTAGACACGATACAGTCTGGATGGTATTCTTCATCACGACTACGGCGAATCGTTTGTCTCCCATCAGAGCATACACGTTGAATTTCTTCTCATCCGAGAAAATAACTGACTTCCACTGCTCCGGGGTCCATTTGACATGCTCCTTATACCAATTTAATCGGGCCTTTTTCATTTTTTGTGAGGAGGAGCTTCTTCTTAGGACGACGGGCTAGAAGTCCATTTTTGAAGAGGCGTCTTCTGACTGTTATTGCACTTACTACCACTCCTGTATGTTCTTTCCTTTCTCTTTTCAGCTCAGACGAAGAAGCTTTACGGTTTTTAAGGTATAAGCGCTTCAAAACGCGGTCCTATTTTGGCGTAGAGAAGTGTTTGCATCCGGTTCCTTTTTTCCTATCATCAGAACCAGTATTCTTGAGTTTGGAACGAAATCTACTCACTTTTGACTGATTACAAGATACACTATAAGCAATATGACGGGAAGAACATCTTTCCTCACGTAAAGCAACAATAGCACTCCTTCGTGCAGTTGGCGTCAACTGCACGTAACTCGGCATCCTGACACAAGCAAGGAATAACTGCAACTCTTGCTGCAGAGGGTGTGCTTATATAGCTGAAAGTAAGAGCTGATCAATATAACGTCATCATCTATGCGTGTTAATCTTATCTGATGCAATCTGTAAGAAATATTGCCATATACTTATGTTATTCGGACGAAAATTACAATTTTAAAGTGTGATGCATTTTCTTTGAACACCAGTGTATATATATATATATATATATATATATATATATATATATATATATATATATATTTTTTTTTTTTTTTTTTTTTTCTAGAATGTAAAATAATGTTAGTAGTTGATTGTTGGAACAAACTTCCACCTGGTGCTTTTGAAGTTTGCTGAGCAGTGCAGACAGGCTGCCACAGCAGGTCATGGGGTATCATTGTCAGTGATATACAGAAATTTTGCTAGTAGGGAAAAGGAGGTGATTATTACTGTGCATATGGCAATGGTCAGGCCACGCCTTGAGTACTGCATACAGGTCTGGAGGCCTCATTTTAGGAAGGCTGTAGAGTTGCTTGAGCGAGTACGGAGAAGGGCAACAAGATTGATGAGGGGAAAGAAGGGGTTCTCTTACCAGGAAGGGCTTAATTCCTGCAAATTGCGGAGTCTGGAGACTAGGCACCTGCTAGCTGATCTGATTGAGGTGTATAAAGCCGTGAATGGGTTGAGCAGGCTCAATTCTGATGGGATTCTTCCGCTTGTTCAGATTACGAACCTGAGGGGGCATAAATCAAATTGAGGAAAGACAGTTGTAGAATAGATGTACGGAAATTTTCCTTTAGCTAGCGGGTAGTTGATTTCTGGAACAAACTTCCACCTGTCGTTGTGGAAGCCGATAGCTTAAATAAATTTATGGAGGAACTGGACACAGTTTTAGAGGGAATGTATGCGTGAGTTTTTTGTTTTTCTTTTTGGCTGATGCTACATAAGCTCATACGCTTGTTTTCTTGCATCACATGCCTCTACTACAACTACAACTACATGTAATATACAATTCAACGCAATATCCTACTCATTGTGACCAGAGCTTGCCGCACAGTCAGTAATCCTGCCCTGCAGGTTTTATCAGGTACTCTTCCTCTGGACCTGCAGGTTATTCGTCGCGGTCTTGCATACCGAATAAAGAGAGGAATTCCCACCAACATTCTGGATATAACACTCGATCTAGCTAATGATTCAAAAAACGAAATTAAACAGATTTACTCTAAGCTCTTCCAGCATTGGCAAAGATCTTGGGAGCAAACAGCCAAAGGTGAAACAACTAAAAGATTTCTTCCACAAGTTATGATAACTGCACCAAAACCTCCTCCGTGGTACTCACCAGGCCTTCATGTTTCATTCTTCCTCACTGGTCATGCATCGTTTTGGGCCAAAAAGCATTCCCTGGGTCTCACCGAATCTCATCTCTGCATATGTGGTGACAATGAAGACTGGATTCACCTTATGTATAATTGCCCTCTTTATGATTTACCCAGAAGTCTCCTAATTACCAGAACTGGAAATATACCCAGTGTGCAGGAACATCTCTACATAATTGACAAAACCAACTACAAAGCCTTCACTACTTTTGCCCAGACTGTATTTGAAATGAGTCAAATTCACTTACAGCAAACTGTTCAGCGCACCCCATCTTATAATGAACCCAAACTCAATTCACAGAACATATCCTGAATGGAATCAAAGAAAACACCAACAGGATATTGATCTTTATCCTGACCTAACAGGAATCTCTCGACGTTCACAAAGGAAGCTATCTTACAAACCCATCAACCCAAAAGGAATTTTCTACAATAGACACGAGAACTCCAAGCAATCCTTGAGCTTCATGAATCCATGTGCCTCCTCTCATCCCCTAAGAGAAGATGATCCAAATCCACTACCCAGTGTAGGACACTGCTCATTGCCTACAAGTCACCCTTGGCTGATGAAGATTCAATTGCTGACGCTGGGCCCTTGCCCAATGTCAGCAATTGAATCTTACTGGCACCTCTTCTCTTTAAGGTGTAGGACAATATCTGATTTTCCTACTTGTGTAGGAACTCCCATAAATACTCCTCTGGGAGTGAGACTGGCATTTGACTTGTCAAATGCAGGGTCATGCTATTAGGCAACCTGACTTTGTGGGTCACTTGACCTCACAATCTTTTCTCTTTTTTCTGAGGTAGGGTGGACTCCCCTTTTTTGGAGGGAGCCCACGACACTAAGCCAGCCCTCTTTCTTCTGCTTACCTTCTTTCTTCTCCTCAATCTCTCACCCCTTCTCCTATTTCAAAAAAGATTTTTTTTTTTCTTTTTGCCCTCCCAGGGAAGCTCTGGCTAACCCCAGGGTCGGCCAGCCAGAGTTCTCTTTCCACTTACCCGGTCCAGCTCCCAGTGCCAGTGACGGTAACTAGCGGTCTGTGGTGTTCCACAGACTCTAGGCTAAGCGGCCAGATGAACAACATAACCTGCACTAAGCAAATATGAACGTACACTAACATATGCTATCTGGCCTTTACAATACTGTCTTACTTCAGAAGAGTTTCAAATGCGCAGTTGTGCGAAAGCACCGGTGCCGCTTGTCAAAAAACACTATGTCACTATGCCACTATCTTTCACTTTATTTAATTTGTAACATTTTTTATCTTGTACCATCATCATATCTAACGTTTTTTTTTTTTTTTATTAATATCTTAGCTTGCACAAAAACAACCCTGATATCTTTATTTTAACTAACTTGTAAGATCTTATTATTATTATTATTATTAATATCCATATGATGCAAGGAAGCCTGAGGCTTATGCTGCACCAGGAAAAAAAAAAAAAGTTCCCGAGTAACCCTGAGAGAGAGAGAGAGAGAGAGAGAGAGAGAGAGAGAGAGAGAGAGAGAGAGAGAGAGAGAGTCAAGAGTAGAAGGGAATCACCAAGAAAGAGAAGAATGATGATATCCAGCTCAGGACCCTGGGTGTGCCAAGCCCATACTCACCAGATGTGAGCCCCCGGGGTTAATATCTTACAATATGTTTCTCTGGGGTTACTTCTACTCATATGCTACTTTGCATTTGTCAAGGTTAAACTTCAGTTGCTATTTCTCTGCCCATTTGCTCAAATTTTCTAGATCCTGTTGCAGTATCACAGTGCCATTACTGTCATTAACAACCCTTCTAACCTTTGTATCATCTGCAAACGTCGACACTAAGCCAGCTATACCTTCATCAATATCATTTATAAATATACAAAACAACAGTTGACCTAACATCGAACCCTGTGAGACTCCATTAATAACATTAGCCCACGAAGAGCAGCATCCATTAATTACCACCCTCTGTCTTCTCCCACTCAACCATCCTTTTATCCATTGTAGCAACTTACCCTTAATAGCATTCTGCTCCCATTTGTAGAATAGTCTTCCATGCGCAACAGCGTCAGAAGCTTTCCTGAAATCCAAATTCATTCATTTATTAATTACACACAATATAGTCCCAACATCATGTACATAAAAGTATATACATGATTTATATACAAGATATATTTACATATAATTATATGCTCTGACAAACATTAAACTCTCGTGTGTGTGTGCAAGTGTGTTCTTATTCAGGGTAGCTCCCAGGCATAAGCCCAAATCTACCTTGAGAACTTGGGAATATATAGTCTTTACAAAGCAGTCCTTAAAAAGTATGTTAAATTACTTGAGTCTGAGTTTACTGTAGCGCTATTCGCACTTGAAATCCCGCACCCACTGGAGGTAGTGCAATACCAGTGAGTGCCAGCAATCCCGCGCCACGGGTTGCCCATACCAGGGAGCCAGCAGGGAAAAAAAAAATAAGAATAAAAAAAAAAAAAAATATATATATATATAATAAAACAACAATAATATTCAATAGTCTGGATGGCACAACTATAAACTTCAAAAATCACAGTTCAACTGAATATTTCCTCAGCTGCTGTTTCACATGCACTGGAACCTCCAAAACCAATAACGGTACTATCCAGCAATCTCCAACTGTACGCCATGGATAATAGACGCTTTAGACCACCAGACCCGACGCAATGAATCTGATCCAGCACGGCAGAATCCAGAATGGAGTATTCATGATTGCAGCACAAAAGACAACCAACCAGAGCTCCAGACCCAACACCATGAATCAGGTCCAGCACCCCAGCCGCCAGCCAGATGTAGAAACGAATAGTGAAACTCCATGAAGACAATTAAGACACTAGGTTTGCCTCTGAAGAAAGGCTCTGAGAACAGTTCTTCTTGCAAAAACAGCAGCTGAAAATTCCTGAAATAAATTAAAACAGTCACGATTTTCAATAAGCAAATGCACTGTATCAAATGATAAGTCAGGAATATGCGCCACCAAAATCCGCCTTTGGTCTTCATACTCCCGACATAAAAAAATTACATGCATCCAAGTCTCCTGCTCGCCACATGTACAGAAAGGATCTGTCTCCAACCCTCTCTCATATAATTTGGCCCTAAGTGAGCTGTGTCCTGTTAACAAATAAGAAGTGTACATAGAAGGCGTAAACCAAGATGCCACGGTTTTTGCCAATGCATAGTTCACCTGGGGAATATATTTCCTCGTCACAGCTCCAATATCACCACTTTCCCATCTGGTCTACCATAAATCCATTAATTTGTTCCATATTCGTTGTTTTTCTTCTTTAATATTATTCTCCAAATCAATTGTAATATCCAAAAACGTTACTGATGTACCCTTTTTCAATTTGTACAAAAACCCTCTGTAGACAATAAATAAATCCAATGGCATGGTACCAGTAATTACCTGTAGGGCGTTTGTAGACGCTGTTCTAGGTACTTTCAATAATGTTAATAACATAGAGCGCTGAAGCGATAAAAGTTTCGATCGAATCCTAGTTTTAGTTACCACAGAAAACCAAACAACAGCCGCATATGCCACTATCTGGAGAAAAATAGTCTTATAATACAATGACAACACTCTCTTATTCAAACCCCACTCCTTACGAGAAATCCTAGCAATGGAGCCTGTAAAGTGTCTTACTTTTACATTTAGGTGTGAAACATGTGGGAAAAAGGAAAGTTTGTCATCTATGATTAATCCCACATACTTAGTTTTAGCAACAAAAGGAATTTGAACACCACCTAAAAGAACTCTTGGAGGCCTGTCGTAATCAAATTGTTTCTTAAAAACCATAAAACAGGTCTTACTTGCAGAGATCTTCAATTTGTTCAAATTGGCCCACTCCATTAAATCATCTAAAACTGACTGTATTTTTCTTTCCAATATAAGTCTGGAACGCCCAGAAACTCCAATCACAAGGTCATCAGCATAAGCTATCTTAGCAACCTCTGTACTCTCCTTAACAAGCCACTGATCTAAAACTGCATTCCAAAAGAGAGGTCCCAAAACCGAACCTTGAGGACAGCCTCTCAAGACACTGGCACTATATGACAGATGACGTGCACGCACAGTAATAAATCTGTCCTGAAGTATGACCTTATAGTGTTAAATATGTAACTATTACACTCTGCAAGCACTAGAGATCGAAGGGCACTTTCCCACCATACCGAATCAAATGCTCCTTCGAAGTCTATAAAGACCATAAGAACATATTTCTCAGAAGAATCCTTTATGTACTTTAAAAGAGATGTTATGGCGTCCTCTGTAGAGTGCCCCTTCTTAAATCCATGCTGATCAGCAGAACACAGATGCTTATCCTCTAACATCGCAGAAATTCTGGAAGCAAGTAACCTTTCATAAACCTTACCCATGTTCGCCAAGAGAGAAATCGGTCTGTATGCTCTCGGATCAGTCCTGGGCTTACCAGGCTTATGCAATATCTTTAGCAGTGCCATCTTCCACGGTCTTGGAAAAGTACCTTCAGTGAAACATTTATTAAACAAATTTAACATAATTTGAGGAAAGTAATCATAAAACTTAATGATTACTTGATTTTCAATTAAGTCCAAACCTGGACATTTCTTAACGTTCAATTTAGCTACTGCTGCACCCAACTCCACCAAACTGAAGAGTTCAGCTTCAGCGTCACCTGCTCCTGTAAACTCAGAGTTCATCCGGCGTATCTCCGTTTGTTCAGGTGAATCATCTTGAGGAAGATCCTGAGGAAATAGTCTGCTAACAATCGTTTCCACAGTAGAAAACCAATCCAATGTCTCATCATTATTGTTCAATAGTGTTGTATATTTCTCCACAAAGCAACTTATTACGAGAGATTTTATACACGAGACCCCAGGGATCTCTGTTACCAACTTCATTAACCAAATTTTGCCAACAAGTTCTCTTGCTCTCAGCAATAGCCTTATGAAAGGCCTTTGTTCTCTCTTTATAGGCATTTTTAAATGATTCCACATCAACACTAGAGAGATGTCTATTTCTTTGGTATACTTTCCTAGCCTGGCATACCTGAGACCTCAGAGAAGACAAAGCAGGAGTCCACCACGGCACAGACAACTTTTTAGTCCTTTTTCTCCTCGTAGAGTGCACACAAGCCTGGAAAATATGATACTGTACAAAGTTTACATATTCATAAGCTGTCATACCATTTAAACTCTCTCCAGGTATCGCACAATTATCACTATCGAAAACTGTAGTCAAATAATTTTTAAAATTGTTCCAGTTAACACGGTCCATAGAAAATCTAGACAGATCACTCGTAGCGAAGCTCTTTTCCCTTACTTCGAAACAGAGATCAAATGAAATTGTACGGTGATCACTATTTACTAAACCAGAATTGACTTCTCAATTCAAAATAGAATCGCACATACGAAGAGATGTCACAGTTACGTCAACATTGGACTCTCCATTTACAGTTGAAAAGGTGAACGGCTTATTTGGAAGGTTTTGAACAACAAGATTATGAGATAATAAGAGGTCTTCAAATTGGTTCCCTCTCACATCAGTATATCCACTGTGCCAAAAATGTGATTTTGCATTAAAATCAGCAGTCACAATGAGATTATCAGTGAAGAAACAAAAGCCATAAATAAATAATCTTATAGCTGGATAGATTTCTCTTCTTCAAAATATCCCGAAAATAATCACATAACTTCAAAATATGTATATTTTGAATTATATTATATTTAATATTATTCAGTACTATGTATTTACTGAGATGGCACTAGTTATTGTTTTCCATCTCCATGGATATTTTTAAACAAAATTTCTCAGGTAGCCATTTTCTCCCATGAAAAGTCTATGGGCTAATGCTAAGTCTATGGGAAATTTCAGAACGGTATATATTCCAGTGTTAACTCTATGTATTCCTATGTATAGTATTCAAATAATGAAAGAGAATACTTCACTCGATGATATCAGCACAACCCCACGATTCCGACACCCAAAATTTAACAGAACAACTCACCAACTCTTCGTCTTTAAGAAGCACATAATTTTATAGCAGGGGGAGGCTTAAAAAACTTTAAATAATCTTAAGAACAGGAGCACATTTTAATGATTAATCCAACCAACAATCCCTCTAGCGGTCTTTTCTCCTGAAATCCAAATATATGATATCAATATTATTTTTTGCATCCAGTTCCTTTGTAACCACATCATAGGCTAGGAACAGGACAACTGAGGGTTCGTGTCCGCCAGTGTGAAATGGGCAGAAAATGGATGACGTAGCGACCAAAAGTAGCGCAGGTCGTATGGCTTTCAGTGTGAAACGCCCTTTAGGGACCGGTTCCACCAACTCGGGAAATTCTAGGATCAGGTTCGCGCGAAGCAATTCGAACCCGCTGAATTCCACCACCGGATCTGCGTCACCCGTTGACCTTCAGCCAAGGGGTGGCTGATTCCTGGAACAAGCTTCCATCCTTTGTTGTGGTCGATAATAGTGGGAATAAATTAAAAGAAGAACTAGACAAACTATTGGAGGGCATGGATAGGCGAAATGGGATTTTTTTTTTTTTTTAGCTGATCATGTGTGAGTAACGGCCTTCGTTTCCCCGTGGTCAGGAGCGGGGGGTACAGTAGCACATGCTGTTTGAGTAGACCGGGGTTCAAGCCCCTGACTGCTAAATACTGTCGATCTGCCAAATGGCAATGTACCAGCGTGGCAGATTATGGTCCATTTTTCTCAGCATGAATTGTTGAGATGACTTTCATCCTGCAGTTGGTTGATAATGGCTGCAGTTTAACTTTTTTTAAAATTTTTTAATTATCATGTATGACCTTGCTTTCTTGCTTCATTTGCTACTACTAAATATTAATATGACAGGTTCTTCTTCTTTTGTCCTTAGTTGGCTGCTGGAGGAGGCAGTTGGCCACGTAACGAGTACGCTGCTGTAGATGCCGCAGGGTTTCGGACTTGCTCTGTGATGTTCTTCCATGCTTTACGATCCATGGCGTCAGTCCTGGCCCGATTAATGTGGAGACGTTGGCTGTTCAGGTCATTTTTCCACTTGCTTGGCCCACGTTTTCCTAGGCGCGGTCCGGTGAATGCACCATTGGGTGGGTCGTTGTCTCCAAAGGAGTGTGGATTGTATTCTATTCGCGTCCATTATATGTGGCCAAACCATCTAAGCCTACTCCTTTGGTATTGCACTCCTTCCACTGGACGACAAATTAGTGCAGCAGCACTAGATAATAGAAGCAGGCACAACTACTCAAGCCTAGAAATGGGCAGTGATTGACAGGGTGTTGATCGCTGTAGAGTGTAGACAGGTTCTCTCTCTCTTTCTCTACACAGATTTTGCAAGGTGGAGTTCGACTAAATGTCTAGGTGCCACCCAAAACAAGTACATTCGCATACATACACACATAGTATATCTTTCATTATTTTATTGCTTGCAAGTGAAGCTGTATAATTAAAATTGTTTTTTTTTTTTTTTTTTTTTTTTTTACGCAGAATGCAACGATTGTAAATAGAAAGTGTTTGTATCTGTGTATATATGTAATAAAAATGTATGTAAATAAAAAAAAATTAAAAAATAAATAAATAAAACCATGTAAGCCTTCGCTTCTGGATTTGGTCGGCGATGGTTGGTTGCTGTTGGCATCTGGCGCGGATGGTATCATTAGTGATGCGGTCTCGAAGTGAGATGCCCGGGATCTGCAGCAGGCATCGCATTTGGAATACCTGAAGTTTGTTTAAATCTAGCTTGAGACAAATCCATGTTTCCGATCCGTAAAGGGTAAATAAAGTCCGGAAGAGTCGGATTTTAGTCTTTGAGGAAAAGATTGGTCCTCTTCCACAGACACCATTTGAGCGAGGCGAAGGCAGTGGCCGCCTGTTCAATTCTGCTGTGGATCTCCACGGTGGATGCCACTTTCTTCTCCCGGACCAGAGACCCAAGTTATTTAAAGTCCTGCACTTGCTCGATCTAGGGCACTCTCCCAGTATGCGCAAGACTTATTCACCAGGAGAAAAACAGCAAGGACGGGGGAATGCAGCACAGACAGTAGAGAACAGACTAATCGCAGCACAGTTGCAAACACAGTAGAGAACAGACTAATCGCAGCACAGTTGCAAACAGCTTGATGGCGATCTGAAGAGGACACCCTCGCCCTCTTCACCTATTATTCCCACTTCCTTGGGGGGAGGGGACATTTTTTGTTCCTTCTCCTCCACCTCCAAACTTCTACTCTGGTGGGGCATGGGCATGCCCCACTGAAAACTGGGGCTATCTACTCTATTGGCCCCATATTTCTGTCTTTTCCCCCCAATCTTCAGTCTCCCTCCCCTCTCTACCTTCATCATAGCGAAAGCCCCACACGTCAAAAACTTAATATGATAAAATTACCTTACGCCCAAAACTCGGCCTAGCAAACCAAAGCGACATTACCCCAGCGCAGATTTTTTATTTACTTATATATATATATATATTTTTTTTTTTATTGGTTTTTTATTATTATTATTATTATATATTTATTTTATTTTATTTTATTTTATTTTATTTTATTATTTTTTTTTAAGGTCCTAGCCGCCGAAATCCCAGGAAATTAAGCGGCAGGACCTGCCAGAGTGAATCTACAGCTACTGGGTTCCTGGTCTGCCTCCACGGGGCGTAAGTGGGACAACGTTGGGCCTCAATAGGGGTCCAACGGCTAAATGACCAGATGAACAACGGTACAGAACACAACACATGAACAATTCCCACACACTTTTAAATCTCTGGCATTTCCCAGTGAACTGGTTCACCACAATGAAAGCAACGCGGAGATGGGGGAAACCCCTGGTGCCGTAAGACAACAACACACACTTACACTTACTTGCTCGATCTGGACGCCTTCGAGATAGATGATGGCTTGCGACCCATCTGTTGTCAGGGCCTTTGTCTTATCAGCATTGTTCTTCAACCCATATGGCCGGGCAGTGCGAGCAATATCGTAGAGGATGTCCGTGGCTTCAGCGTCGTTTCCGGCAAAGATAGCACTATCGTCGGCAAACATCAAGTTAGTCACATAGTAATCCTTGCCATATTGTACACCCCGTCTGTTGCTGAATGCTTACCTCATAATGGCGTCGACCACGAGGTTAAAAAGCAACGGGAAGGCCATGTCCCCTTTGCGGATTCCAGTTTGGATGGTAAATTCCTCAGATAAATCGTTCTGGATGCGCACCTGGCTGGTTAAACCGTTGTATGCAGTTTGGAGGAGTGTGATGACTTTTCGAGGTACATGTTCGACGTCTAGCAATTTCCATAAGGCGGGCCGGTGGACACAGTCGAAAGCAGACTTAAAGTCAATAAAAACAATGATGGTTCGCTGTCCACACCGGATCCTCTCCTCCATCAGTTGACGGATGGCGAAGATTTGATCACAGCATCCTCGCCCGGGTCTAAATCCCGCCTGTTCTTCTCGACTGGTTTGCTCGCGATGTTTTTGTAGCCTTGACTGAATGATCTTCATAAGGACCTTTCCCATGATGGAGAAGAGACTGATGCCACAATAGTTCTTGCAATCCCGGTTATCACCTTTCTTGTGGATTGGCATGATAATGGCTTTCCTCCATGTTAGCGGAATTTGTTCAGTGCACCAGATGGTTTTGAGGAGTGAGTGTAGTCGGCGAAGCAGTTCATCTCCCTCGGCTTTGATCGCTTCTGTGGTGACTTGGTCCACTCCTGGTGCCCTGCCATTCTTTAGGGATTGTATGGCTGCTTTCACTTCTTCTACTATAGGCTCGACGTTGACCATGGAGACCTCAGGGGGATCGATCGGTGGTGCGGCTGCTGGTGGTCCCTGATTTGGGTCGTGATTATACAATGCTCTAAAGAATTCACTCCATCGTTGTAGGCGTTCGGACGGTGATCGCACGAAGGTCCCATCAGCGTTCTTGATGTTGTCACTAGTCAATTTGGTCTTTCCACTCAGACATCTGAGGGTACGGTAGAGAGTGCGGTACTCGTGCTTGGATGCCGCCTCTTCAAGATCGTCTGCCATTTGGTTCCAGTATGCTTCTCTCTCCGCTTTCATCCTCTGTCGGACTTCTCGGTTGAACTGCCGGTACCGTTCGAAGTCGACCAATTTTGTCTGTTTCCGTTTGTCCACGAGGTCGAGGCACTCGTCTGATATCCATGGTTGCGTTCGGTGTCGGGCAGGTGGGCATAGGGGCGGGCACATTCCAGGATGGCATCAGAGATCTGCTTTTCTTCTTCATTTTTATCCTTGGACGCGGCCAGTGTCTCAAAGCTGTTGGATAGGGCGATCTGATATGCCTGTTTGTTGGCAGCATTCATTAGTTGCCTCCAGTCCAGCTTGGCTGACCGAGATGACCTTTTCGCATGTCGTAGTTTGAGTTGCACCTTCGCCCGGATGAGGTAGTGATCAGATCCGCAATCAGGTCCCCCTCATGGCATGGACGTCCATGAGTGATGAGCAAAATCGGGTGTTGATCAAAATGTAGTCCAGGATTGCCCAGTCCTTGCCAGATGGATTTCGCCATGTAAGTTGATGTTTTTTCAGGGTGCTGAAAATGGCTGTTTCCGATGATCAGGTTGTTAGATGCGGCAAAGGACAACAGACGTAGTCCGATGTCGTTGATCTTCCCATGACCAAACTTGCCCATTGTTGTTTACCGACCAGATCTGTCCACGCCAATGTGGGCATGAAAATCACCTGCGAGGATGATCACTTCTGTCTGTGGAATTGAATCCAGCGTATGTTGAAGCTGGTTGTAAAAAATCATTCTTGGTCGGGTCCAGGCTAGTCTTAGTTGGTGCATAGGCGCAGATGATATGGGTCTTGATGGTGCCCTTGACAGTAAGGACTGCCAGGCGGTCCGATATTGGTTGGAAAGCTACCACATTACTGGTGGCCTGAACACGACCATAAAGCCCACTCCTGCTGCTTCTCGTTTCTCACTTCCAGAGTAGAATAGCGTAACCGCTTCGCTAGGTGCTGGTGGTTGGATGATCATCGTTCCAGACCCTGTGAGCCTTAGTTCGGATAATGCCACGATTGATATCTTGCACCTAAGTAGTTCTTGGGCGATGATTTCCTTTTGTCCAACGTGGTGCCCCGTTAGAACATTCCATTCGCCAATGTTAATTGCCCTTTTCGGCGTAGTAAGCTTACTGCTGTGGCCAGTGATCCACTTCACACCGGCACCCCGGGTCCCCAGTGCTGGCGCATCGGCTGCCCCGGATGCGGTAACATTGCTGAAAGAGCTTGTTCCGAATTCCATGCGGTTTCTTGTCTAGTTTCTCCGGTTTCTCGGTTCTGGTCATTTCGGCAGGATGACCACCCTCCTCCTTTCGCAGCCGGGCTCTTGACCGTCCATGGCGGAGTTCGTTATGACAGGTTAATTTACTATTAAGTACTGTATTCTGAACTAGTATTAAATATCTCGCCAAATGAGTTTGTATGAATAGCAACAATGAGCTGGATATCATCATTCTTCTCTTCATTGGTTATTCAATTTTATTTCTTTCTCTTTCTCTGTCTCTTTTGGGGTAGTTCAGCAATTTTTTTTGGCTCGTGCAGCATAAGCCTTGGGCTTCCTTGCACCGTATGGCTAATAATAATGACATTCTATCTAGGAAGAACGCAAAAGAGAAATTTTGGTAATTTTGTAAATGGCACATTGGCGTGTCGAGATATTGATAGAGGGCTATTTTGTTCGATAGTTAGAACGTGTGGTTTTTTTCCGCAGAGTAGTAACATACATCTTACTTCTCTGTGGTTTTTCTATCGCACCGATTCACCTTTATTTACAATAATTGAAAAAAAACAAGTGTGGATCTTATGTTCAGAGTTGATATGAAATTGATTAATTTAATTTTTTTATTACTTTTAAAACTACGTGCCATGTAATTTGAAAAAAAAAAAAAAAATACACTTTATTCTTAGAAAATAAAGATGCTGTAATGATTGTATAAATCACTAGGAATTCCTGTATATTATGATACAGACTATTTAATTCTTTGTAGGGGATCAAGATAATATGTGACTAATCTACTAAGGTGAGTTTACTGCCGTTATTAAATAAATAAAAAAAAATTAAATAAAATAAGAAGAAACTCGTTTTTACTCCCGGGGCCTAAAGGAGTTCCCAACTTTATCGTAAGCGAAAGAGATGACAGCATCTGATGCCGAGTCTTGTGAAAATAGCCACACTGGACTCGACTTGCCCTTGATTTCACTTCTCTATAACTTATGCATAAGTTCTCGATATTTCAACACAGTGTTGAACCCGTATGGGTACGATCTGGCAATGTGCATTCGTTACCAGCTATTAAAGTACTTATATCTCCATTTTCACTCATCGTTTTTTTTATTCGGTTTTGCTGGTGATTTTAGCATTAGTTGAGGTACATGATGCAAGAAAGCAAGCTTATACAGCGTCAGTCAAAAAAAAAAAAAAAAAAAAGAAACCATTTCACACAACCATTTGCTCTAAAATTTTGCCATATTGTCCTTGAATTTATTTAAGCTATCAACTCCCACAACAACAGATGGAAGTTTGTTCCAGCAATCAACCACCTGCTGGCTAAAGGCAAATTTCCGAACATCTATTCTGCAACTGTCCTAACTCAATTTGAATTTATGACCCCTCAGGTTCATAATCTGAGCAAGAGGAAGAATCTCATCAGCATTGAGCCTGCTCACCCCATTCAAGGCTTTATACACCTCATTCAGATCACCTTGCATTTGCCTACTCTCCAGATGCTACAATTTGCAGAATTTAAGCCTTTATTTCTAAGAGTACCCTTTTGTTCTCCCCCCTCACCAATCTTGTTGCTCTTCTCCACTCATTCCAGCTACTTGACATCCTTCCTAAAATGAGGCCTCCAGATCTGTAGGCAGTACTCAAGGTGTGGCCTGATGGCAGGGTTTACCTTATACAAAGGAACAACTCTCTTCTCCTACTAGCAAAATTCTTGTATATCATTGACAGGACCCCATGAGCTGCTCTGGCAGCCTGTCCACTGCTCAGAAAACTTCATATCTGACTGCACAATTACCCCTGGGTCTTTTTCATTCTCTATCACCATGAGTGTATCACACATGTAAAATGTACCAACTGTGTGTAGTATCACACAGTTGGTACATTTCTCTGGGGTTACTTCTACTCATATGCAGTACTTTGCATTTGTCAATATTAAACTTCAGTTGCCACTTCTCAGCCCATCTGTTCAACTTTTCTAGATTCTGTTGCAGTAGCATACCGTCATTAACAACCCAGCCAACATCTGCAAACTTGAACATTAAACCTGATATATCTTCATCAATATCATTGATAAATATACAAAACAACAATGGGGCCAACACCGAACTCGGGGAACTCCACTAATAACATTAGTCTATGAAGAGCAGTGTCAATTAATTACCACTCTCTTCTCCCATTCAACCACCCTTTTATCCATTGTAGCATTGCCCTAAATGCCATACTACAATTTGCACAGTAGTACAAATGATAGTGCGAAAAAAAAAAAGAAGAAAAAATAGTCTTAGCAGATAGTAAATATTCACAAAGTGCTTTCTGTTCTTTCCCATCAAGTTCCTCTTGATGGGAAAAATTGATCAGAATTTTGAAAAGGATGCTGTAATTTATGGGGAATGTTTAAAGAGGATTACAGGATGTTGTAATTTATGAGGAGGCTGTTGTTTATATTATGATTAGCTAGAACTGTCTAGGTATCCAGGGAGAGCTGCTGATTGAAAGAGAGTTTGTGCTGGCTGTCTGAGCCCTCTGGAAGATGGCAAGGGATTCTTCAGAAGACTGAAGCACTTTTTTCTTAATTTTTGAATTTTGTAGAAAACTTTCCATGTTTCTCCAAAATTAAGGAGGAAAAGAGACACTGCAAGAATAAAAATATGTTTAAGAAAAGAACATGAAAAGAGCTGCAGGAATAAAAATTATGTTTAAGAACGTTAGCATTAGCATTAAACTTTTAATTTATTAAAATGTATTATATAGTGCAACCGCATCAGAAATACATAACTATATCTGAATAAATCAGAATATTAGTAAAACGGCATCATTTTAAGTTATATCTTATATTGTGAATACCTTCACAACGAATTGCCATGATATTGCACTACTTCAAATAAGTAACGCTTCACCTAAGGAGAAGACTAATGTTACTTATTCTCAGATGGATACCACCACCCAGACGGCACCGTTTCAGGGCTATTTGGCCCTTCTTCGGTGAGTGGGTAGATACCTGAGTGATGCAATGATGGCAAAACAGTTATGAAGTATAACTCCACAATATGAGATATACCTGATGGTGTAACTGAGAGATGAGAGATGCCTGATAGGCTTATGCCCTAAACGCTTTAGAGTGTATTAAAATGTTTAATAATGTTTTGTTTGTAACAACAAATAAAACAAAAAACAATTGAACATTATTTGAAAAAATTAATTTTTTTTCCACAAAAATTTCAGTAAAATATCTATTCAAATAGCACATGTAAATGGGCGAATTTTTGTGTATCTTTCTGTACATTAAAGTAATTTTCCTCCGAGTGATATTTATTTAGCCAATGGGAGAAGAGGGATGTGGGTTACGTGGTAATACGTAACAAATACTAAAATATGTAACAGAAGCTTGTTTTACTGTGTTAAAACAAGCTTCTATGTTTATCTAACATGACCACGCATATGTAATTATATGATTTCTATATGTAATGTATTTATGTATCCATAGCAGAGGAAGAGAGACATATAGTGTCAAAAGCTTCTGTATTATTTTACTTTATCAAAAGAAATGAGCGCAGCCCCCTAGTAAGTTATTATTATTATTTTTAATTAAATAAATTCTTTATTTCATGCTATTTAAGGTCTTTTTCTTTTACCATAATACATTATGACAGAATTTATTTAATTTTAGCTTACTTTCGATTATCCGGAAAATTTTGCTATCCGAAAGAGGTCTGACCTTAATTATTAGCATTAACATTAGTAGAGGCATATGATGCAAGAAAGCAAGCTTATTCAGCATCAGCCAAAAAAAAAAAAAAAACCCTCTCCCATTTCACCCCTCCGTTCGTTCGAAATACCTGTCCAGTTGAGCTTTAAATTTGTTTAGGCTATCAACTTCAACAACAAGTGATGGAAGTCGGTTCCACCAACCAACCACCCGCTGGCCAAAGGCAAATTTCCGCACATCTATCCGACATCCGTCCTTCCTCAATTTGAATTTATGCCCTCTGAGGTGATTATTCTGAGAAAGATGAACAATCCCATTGGCATTGAGCATGCTCAAACCATTCAAAGCCTTATACACCTCTATCAGATCACCTCGCCGGTGCCTAGTCTCCAGACTCTGTAATTTGCAAAACTTAAGCCTTTCTTCGTAAGAGCAACCCTTTGTTCCATTTACTAATCTTGTTGCCCTTCTCTGTACCCGTTCCAGAAGCTCTACATCCTTCTTGAAATGAGGCCTCCAGACCTGTATACAGTACTCAAGATATGGCCTAACCATTGCCTTATACAAGGGAATAATCACCTCCTTATCCCTGCTAGAAAAATTCCTGTATATCATTGACAAGACACCATGAGCTACTCTTGCAGCTCGTCTGCACTGCTCAGAGAACTTCATATCTGCCTGCACAATTACCCCCAGGTCCTTTTCATTCTCCACCACTGTCAGTGTAGTACCGCAGAGTTGATACATTGCTCTGGGGTTACTGTTACCCATATGTAGTACTTTACATTTGTCAATGTTGAACTTCATTTGCCACCTCTCAGCCCATCTGTTCAACCTTTCCAGATCCTGTTGCAGCAGCATAGCGTCAGTAGTGTCCTTAACGACCCTGCCAACCTTTGTATCATCTGCAAACTTAGACATTAAACTTGATATCCCATCATCAATATCATTCATAAACACCGAAAACAACAATGGACCCAACACTGAACCTTGAGGAACTCCACTAATAACATTAGTCCACGTTGAGCAGTGTCCATTGATTACCACTCTCTGTCTTCTGCCACTCAACCATCCCCTTATCCATAGCAGCAATTTGCCTCCAATGCCACACTGCTCCAATTTGTGCAGCAGTCTTCCATGTGCAACAGTATCAAAAGCCTTTCTAAGATCCAAATATATAATATCAAAGTTATTCCCTGCATCCAGTTCTTTTGTGACTACATCATAGTATCCAATCAAATTGGTCAGGCAAGACCTGCCCTTAACAAAACCATGCTGCGTCTGAGCTATAACTGAATTCTTGTCTAGATGATCCTGCAGTGCTTCTTTAACCAGTGCCTCCATTAATTTACCTGGAACAGAAGTTAAACTAACAGGTCTATAATTACTTGTGTCAGCCTTTGATCCTCCTTTGTGAATTGGGGTTACATTTGCACATCTCCAGTCTATGGGTACCTCCCCTGAGTCCAAAGAAGCTCTCATAATTATGGCTAGGGGTTTGCATACTTCCTTTGCTGCCTCCTTTAATATAACTGGATAGATCCCATCCACCCCAGGTGCCTTTTTTATGTTTATCCTCAACAAACTCTCCTCCACTTTCCTCTCAGTTATTACAAAATCATCCAGCTCACTGCCAATGTTTACTTTACCTACATCATTCTCCTTCCTGAATAACTCCTCATGCGTGAATGTAGATGCAAAATACTCGTTTAGATTGTTAGCCACCTGAGCTGGATCCTCAACTGTTGAACCATCAATATCCAGTGGACCAATCTGATTCATCCCTTTCCTTCTCGAGTTCAAGTATGTAAAGAACTCCTTTCTGTTTTTCTTTGCATCCTTTGCCAAGGATTTTTCGTAGTCTGCCTTTGCCTGCCTAATCTCCTTTGTGACTTGGTTACAGACCAACTTATATCTATCATAGGCTTCCATGTCACCCATTAATTTGTATGTATCCCATGCATTTTTCTTTTCTGCCACGTCTCATTAGTCCATCTGACAACCATTTAGGCCTAAACCTTGAACAATATTTCTTAGTTGGTATGTAAAGCCTGGTAGCCACCAAGATTAGTTCCTTGAATGCTTCCCATTTTGAGTTTGCTGTTGGTAACATCATCAGTTGGTCCCACTGTATAGAATTTAAATACTGTCTCAGACCATCATAGTCGCCTTTACGAAAACAAAAACCCTTCCCTTTACCTCTGATGGTAGTTACCTCCTTGAGTAAATCCCACTTCAACACACTGTGATCACTGCCACCTAGTGGTTCATTTATCTGCAGGTTCTTAATGCATGAAGAATCACTACTGATAATCAGATCAAGAGTATTCTGGATAACTGACGCTCTACTGTAATAATAGAAAATAGAATGGTTGTAAGTAGCAGTGTATGGCACAATATAACACTGGATCATCAACATGTTTATGTTTTTTATGTGCAGTTAATAAAATTGCATTCTTAATCTCTATTTCTTATTTAGCCTTATTATTTCTGCATTAAATGTATTAAAAATAAAACTTCCTAGATAACATAAAATTCGAAATAACAGCATCTTGAATCCCTGAAGATGCCATTATTCTGAAAGTCTATTGTAAAAAGAAATTCAAAGAAGAAAAAATTAGTCAAGAAACACTTGTCATGATTAACCAAATTTGACCACAAACGAAGAGCAAGATAAACACTGATAAGGACAAAATTGAGTATACTGAGTTATGCAAAGCCATTAGAAAGAGACTCAGAGAGGGCATAAGATTTAACACAAGAAACGTAGAACAAGTATTAAGGGACAACAAAGGACTTAAATCAGCAGCTATGAGCAGTAATACAGAAAGACAAATGATACTAAAACTGAAGAATAATGATGATGTACTTATAAATAGCAGAGAAGGCATAATTCAAATAGCAGAAGACTACATCATTCCCTTGCTCCTTATATAAAGAGTTATGTAAGGAGCAAGGGAATGATACCAGCAGTGGGGGAGATGGATCACAAATTAGCAACACGTAACGACATATCTGACATCCTTCCCGATGAGATAGAACATGCATTGAAGAAAATGAAAAATAAGAAAGCCCTGGATGAAGATGCAGTTATTGTAGAGTTAAAATTGGGAGGAAGAGACATCACACAGAAACTGGCAAAGCTTCACAAAATACATTAGGAAAGGCGGGATGCCTAAGGAGTGGAATAATGCAATCATAATTTTGCTGTCTAAGAAAGGAGATAAATAAGAAATTGGAAATTATAGACCAATTAGCTTGTTGTCCCACAGTGGGGGAGATGGACCAATTAGCTTGTTGTCCCACAGTGGGGATTAGCTTGTTGTCCCACATCTACATTACTAATGGATTAGAAAGAATACTTGATGAAAATCAACCGAAAGAGCAAGCTGGCTTTAGGACAGGATTCTCAACAATGGATCACCTTCATGTAATATCGTAGCTAATGGAGAAAGCAAATGAGTATAAAACACCATTATGCCTGGCATTTGTGGATTATGAAAAGGCATTTGACTCCATACAGCAAAAGGCAATTTTTCGGGCACAGGAAAGACAAGGCATAGTTACTCCATATATTATGATTTTGAAGAAAATATATGAAAACGCTACCTCCTTTATTAGACTAGATAAAGACAGTAGCAAATTTAAAATTGAGAAAGGAGTTCGACAAGGAGACAATATCTCCGAAGTTGTTTACTGCTGCCCTTGAGGAAGCTTTCAGAAGATTGGACTGTGCGCAGAAAGGAGTCAATGTGAATGGAGAGTATCTAAACCATTTATGATTTGCAGATGGCATTGTGATCATAAGCCACCATCCTAAAGAATTAGAGGAAAATCTTAATTAGTTATGCAGACTTAGTAAGGATTTCGGACTAAAGATGAATATACTAAAACAAAAGTAATGATGAACAAGTATGCCATAGAAAGGGATATAATCATTGAAGGAGCAGTAATTGAAAAGGTGGATTCATATACTTATCTGGGACAAGTCATTAGTTGTAATAATGATAATGGCTGGAAGCCGATCAGGCTAGCCGGGTCGGTAAAGTGCCTGCCTGTCAACCCAAAGGTCGCGGGTTTGAATCCCGCCTCGTGCTTGGATCAAAGTACTGCAAAAAACCTTGGGTGCATTATGGCCACAGAAGCCGATGCGCCAACAACTACAAAAAAAAAAAAAAAAAAAAAAATGGCTGGAAGTCAAGAGAAAAATAAATTTCGGATGGATAGCATTCAGGAAATAGGCACATACTGAGGAGAATATTCTAATTTGTCTGAAATGTAAAATAATGAACCAATGTATATTCTCCACCATGACTTATGGAAGTGAAACTTGGACACTCACCAAAAGAATGGAAGAGAAGCAGAAAACTACACTGCGAAGAATGTAACAAATTATATTAGGAATCAGACTGTTAGATAAGAAGAGAAACACGTATAAAGACCATTTTTATCAAAACTAAAGAACTGAAAGGGACTTGGGCAGGACACATAGCTCGAAGATATGATGACATATGCACTAGGAAAATAACAGATTGGTACCCAAGAGGAACCAAAAGGAAACCTGGAAGACAACAATGGAGATGGTCAGAGGAAATTCACGAGTTAATGGGTGATAAGTACCACCCACAAACTCGTGAATTTGTGGCCATTGCGCAAAACAGAAGGAACTGGAATGTTTCTGGAGAGGCCTTCATCCTGCAGTGGATTGAAAATGGCTGATGATGATGAACATTCCAGTTTGCATTTTAATAAATATCAGTAATAAACAAAAATACTTCTTCTAGGGCCATGGTCAACCAGATGAATAAAAGTACAGCATTTTTATTTTTTGAATTCTTAATCATGCTCCACTCCCCCATAAATCAAAGAACTAAAAATACCACCTCAAAACTGCTCATTATGTTATTTGATAATTGAATGCACTAGAGATATAAAGGAGTGTGTGCATTACTTAATTGGTTCATTTCTGTGTGTGTGTTATGACTTGTGTCATATTTCTTCATGAAATAAAGAAATCAGAAATTAATAAACCAACCAATCTTGTGTCACGACTCATGCCAGCCCTCCTTCCTCGAGGAATGAGTAATTATTACAATGTGCAATTATAACTATAATTATAAATTGGGAGGGTGACCACCTGGGAATACCGGATGTAGTTGGCTTTTTAACCCCAGGGGCTCACATCTTGTGAGTATGGGCTTGGCACACCCAGGGTCCTGAGCTGGATATCTCTTCCTTGGTGATTCCATTTTATCTCTCTGGGTAGTTCAAAATTTTTTTTTTTGGCTGGTGCAGCATAAGCCTCAGGCTTCCTTGCACCTTATAGCATAGTGTTAATAATAATAATAATAATAATAAATTATAATTAGTAAAAATTATAATGTCTGATGTTTGTAGTTGAAGGTAAATTTATTGTTTTAATTAGTATTACATTACAGTAAAAGAGGAGCTGGAACATGTGTTTGTATAATTAGTTTTTCTGTGTTTTAATAAATTTTTTAATTGCACAGAATAGTGTTAATTCTCTATTTATAGGATACATTGAAAATATCCTTCCACCATATCAGGGTTTGTTGTATTTTTATTAAGGGGATTATTGAAAATATTAAGAAATTAATTTCTTTAATCAGTATTTTCAAATCATTCTTATAATTGATTATCTTTCAGAATTCACAGAAGAGCATTTCTGCCTTAGCCATGTCATTTCTCCTATTTCGTCTTTATGTTGTGCATCGATCAAGTGAATTGAATAATGTGATATTTCATCGCAGGCTATCTTTGGTTTCATCCTTGTGTTACACCAACTCTTATTTGGAAAATGAAGTTAGAAACAAAGATTTAATTTATTCCCTGAGAGACAATTTTGAGTTTCAAAAAGAATCACTAGATTACGTACTTGAAGAGTCTAATTCATTTAGTTTGTTACCACAGCGAGCAATTTATCTTTTGAATATTCTTAGCAGATGGACCCTTCAAAAGCATATTAAGTTGGATGACTTAGAGAATGACTCAAGGTTCCAGAATCTCTGTTTGGTTTTAAGCCAGAAATGCAAGTATATAGATGATTATGCATTATTAAAGGTAATGAAAAGCCTTTCAATTTTGGGAATTTCTGGAGAATCATATGTGCTGAAGGCATTGGAAAGAGAGATGTTATGGAAAGCCCAAAAAATGGACATGAAAAATTTAAGGGATAGTTTTTCTTATTTTGTGTCTAAGGATAGCATACAAAAAGGAAATATTGAAGAACTCAGTGCAGTGATAGAGAAGAGATGGCTTGAGATAACAGATGCTTCAGATGTATGTGATGTTTTACGACAGCAGAAACACTTCAGCAAAAGTTTTCTGAACAGAGTTGAAGATGGTGCTGTTTCAGTGACAGAGAACATGTCGGCATTTGAGCTGTATCAGATGATATGTGCACTTTCAGAAACAAAAAGACGTCCAACCCCATTGCTTCGTGCTATATCTTTTCATCTGAACCAGAAATCTGAAAACTTGACTGCTAAACAGAAGATCAACATTCTTTATGCTTTAAGAAATTTGAATTTTGGAGACTCTGTCTTATTAGAACGACTGTCTAATGATCTATTACCAGAAATTTCTTCAGTGGAAAGAGCTAACTTAATTTCTTCATTGTTGATTTGTTTTGGTAATTTAAGATGGCGACATCCAGGTAATTCTAATTTTATTATTGAAATAACTATATTTTTGTAAACCTCTGTTTTAGGCAGTCTGTTATTAATGTGTTTTTATTACATTTGATTGTTTTTATCACATTTGATAATATTGTATAATAAAAAAAAGTAAGTATTTTGTTCTTTTTTTTTTTTTTAAACAAAAAGAAAATGGTATTGTAACAGGGTGATGAAAAAAGTAATACAATTTAATTAATGGCCATGAAAAAGTAATGCAATTTGATTGATGTCATGAAAACAATGAAATTTCTTGCTTAGTCATGTGGTTGTGTGTGTCAAAATTTATTTTCCAATTACTGAGAGGATGGTGGCATTATTTTGTGTGCAGGATACAAAATCCTGTTAGTAGCATTTAATAATGCTACTAATAGGATTTTATTGAACAGCTGACACTGTTTTTTTCTTTTGTAGTGCTTGATAGTAATAAAAACCAAGAAAATGGTTAGGCCATCATCTGTAAACTGAGATAGTAGCTGTGGATAACCACAAAGCTTAATATGTGTTTTGTAAATCTCCATTTGATGTGGAGTGCAGTGGTTTTGCTTCTGTAAAAGTTCATAGCAATGGAATGAAACATCAGAAGTTGCAAAATATTTGAGAAAAAGCCAGCCAGGGGGCTCACATCCGGTGAGTATGGGCTTGGCACACCCAGGGTCCTGAGCTGGATATCATCATTCTTCTCTTTGCTGGTGATTCCCTTCTACTTTTGACTCTCTCTCTCTCTCTCTCTCAGGGTTACTCGGGAACTTTTTTTTTTTTTTTTTCCTGGTGCAGCATAAGCCTCAGGCTTCCTTGCATCATATGGATATTAATAATAATAATAATAATAATTGTCACAAATTTTATATGTAGTAGTTCTGCATAACCTGTATGCAGTGGATGTACATGTTATGATTTAGTGTTTATTATTTATTTTTTGTTTATCCTGGTGCTGTATAACCTTTGATTTCCTGTATTATGTTGTATATATTAATATTTTGTCCAGTACCCAATAACTTCTGTGTGTGCAAAATGATATTAGACAGTCATGAACCACTCTTCAAATTGCAGTACAGTGAACTCCCTTCTGATTTATTTCTGATCATGTTCCTAGGCAGTTTAATTGTTAAAAAATTTGAAATGAAGAAAGATAAGTTTGTTCATATCATTTTGTTCAACAATAGTTGTGTGAACAGTTGAAGAACTGCAACTGTGCTGTTTTGTTTGAATTCCTCAGTAAAGTGTGTCAAAAAGAGTAGATGGATATTATTATATAATACCGTGATAATTTATCAAGTTATATATATTACCAGTGTCGGACCAAGGTATTTTTGCTCCCTGGGCAGAAAGATTTTTTGCTGCTTCCTTTACTAAGGCTATATATGTGTATATAAATATATATATATTTATAATTATATTAGTGATAAAAAAGGAAAGAAGGAAATTTAAAATGACAATAACTAATATTTATGGGTCAATGCAGTTGCAAGCAATCATGCAATACACTACTCCTACTCCTTTAGTTTTTCTTCTTACTATCTGCATGTTTCTCTTTGCGTTAATTTAATTATTTATTTATTTTTACCATATCCATCACATAGGGGCCACCACATTATTTTGACGATTATTACATTATGTCCTAGATACGGTCAATATGTAGTATGTATTATATATTTAATCTTATTTTAATCATTAAATTATGTTCTCTGTCGGGTCAACGATGATTGATATATGCTTACATTTATATTTTACTTATATTTCTTGCCTTTGATTCTAATATTTCTAAATTTTTTTAACTTTAACATCATTCGATTTATTAATATTCAATTTATATTTGGCCTATACTGGTTTATATTTGGTTTAGATTTAAATTACTTAGCATATATTGATCATCACAGAAACAGAGAACCTCTTGTCGTTTTTTGCCTTTATTCTGGGTGGTTGGCCCCAGTTGAAGTCATCTAGATTGTCGGTAAAAAGCGATAATAATATATATATATATATATTTTTTTTTTGCGTTTTCTTAGGCCCCTGATGGTATTATTATTGGATTGATTTACTTTTTCTAATAATTTTCTATTATCCTTAATATTCTATATATATATATATATATACATATATATATATATATATAGGGGCTTAGAGGGGAACAGGTATTCTGTGTGTTATCAGGCACTCAGTCTAAAACACTGATGGATCCAATATCTTTCTATTACAGAAGATCTAGGAGAAGTCCGGTTGGCCTGCCTCCCTAAAATCCACTCATGCACGCCTTCTCAATGGTAAGCCTTGTTACGTCACATAGGTGGCAACGAACATGTAGAGTGGTTCTCTTCAAGATGCCTGGTCAGCATGAAGAAGAAAAGACCAAACCCTCCAGCATGTGACAGCATGACGAAACAAATGGCCCTCAGTCCTCCAGGAGTGGAGTGGAGTGGATTGGAGTGGAAGCAGAGGATGCTAAGAATCTCTGGGTATGACCAGGCTGCCATGCATGGAAACTGAACTTGGCCAGTTACAAGGTAAGATCACTCATCGGTGAAGATAGGATATTAGAGCTGGACAAGGAATTGGAATATCATTGGTTTGGCTGAAACAAGAAGAAGAAGAAGAAATGAATCACTTATAAGTTTATCAAGTGGAAATCTGCTGTACACCAATGGAAACAGTGAAAGGAGCAAAGGTGGAGTTGGCTTTCTGGTCCATAAAGATATAAAAAACAACATTCTGGAATTCAAAAGTACATCACCAAGGGTGTCAAGACTAATACTCAGGATTTCTAAGAGGTACAAGCTAAAGGTTATAATGATTTATGCACCAACATCGAGCCATGATGATGAAGAGGTTGAAGAAATGTACAACAAAATTGAGAGTCTTCTAGATGAGAAGAAAACCCACTACACTATCATTATGGGAGACTTCAATGCTAAGGTTATAAAAAGACAAAACAGCGCAGGAAGGGGAACTATAGGAAATTTTGGAATTGGTGAAAGAAATGAAAGACTTGTGGAATTTGCAGAATCTTGAGGATTGTCAGTAATGAAAACTTTTTTCAAGAAAAGGGAGAACAGAAAGTGGACACGGAAGAGTCCAAATGGATTAACAACTAATGAAATCGACTTCATCCTGACTAACAGAAGATATATCATGAATGATTTTACCATCCTGAATAAGGTAAATGTTGGAAGTGATCACAAAATGGTAAGATTCACACTTGATATAGATGTAAGAAAAGAAAGAAAAAAAACTGACTCGAGTAAACAATACAAAGTTCTTTGAAAAAACAGAAGAGGAGAAAAAGCAGTAAGTACTGGAACTTAAGAACAAGTTTGAGCTTCTGCAGACTGCTCAGGACCAAGAAGAGGAATATTACAACTTACTGAAAGTGATAAAGCCCAAAAAACCTATAGGTAAAAAGAAATCCAAAGAAGAAAAAATTAGTCAAGAAACACTTGTCATGATGAACCGAAGATGACAAATGAAGATCAAGATAAACATTGACAAGGAGAAAATTGAGTATACTGAGTTATGCAAAGCAATTAGAAAGAGCCTCAGAGAGGACATAAGAAGATTTAACACAAGAAAAGTAGAACAAGCATTAAGGGAAAACAAAGGACTTAAATCAGCAGCCATGAGCAGTAATACAGAAAGACAAATGATACTGAAACTGAAGAATAGGAATGGTGTACTTATAAGTAGCAGAGAAGGCATAATTCAAATAGCGGAAGACTACTATAGAGAATTATACAAGGAGCGAGGGAATGATGCCAGCAGTGGGGAAGATGGATCCCAAATTAGCAACACATACAACATACCCAATATTCTTAAAATTGGGAGGAAGAGACATAACACAAAAACTGGCAAGGCTCTTCATAAAATGTATTATAAAAGGCGTGATGCCTAAGCAGTGGAATAATGCAATCATAGTTTTGCTGCATAAGAAAGGAGATAAATCAGAAATTGGAAATTATAGACCAATTAGCTTGTTATCCCACATCTACAAGTTGTTCACAAGGGTCATTACTAACAGATTAGAAAGAATACTTGATGAGAATCAACCGAAAGAGACAGCTGGCTTTAGGACAGGATTCTCAACTATGGATCACCTTCACGTAATATCACAGCTAATGGAGAAAGAAAATGAATATAAAACACCATTATGCCTGGCATTTGTGGATTATGAAAAGGCATTTGACTCATACAGCATAAGGCAATGTTTCGGGCCCAGGAAAGACACGGCATAGATACCCCATATATTATGATTTTGAAGAAAATATATGAGAACGCTACCTTCTTTATTAGACTAAACAAAGATAATAGCAAATTTAAAATTGAGAAAGTAGTTTGAGAAGGAGACAATATCTCCGAAGCTGTTTACTGCTACCCTTGAGGAAGCTTTCAAAAGATTAGACTGGTCGCAGAAAGGAGTCAGTGTGAATGGAGAGTACCTAAACCATTTAGGATTTGCAGATGACAATGTGGTCATAAGCCATGATACCAAAGAATTAGAGGAAAATCTTAATCAGTTATGCACAGTTAGTAAGGATTTTGGAAAACAAAAGTAATAATGAACAAGTATGCCACAGAAAGGGACATAATGATTGAAGGAGCAGTTATTGAAAATGTGGAGTCGTATACTTATCTGGGACAAGTTATTAGCTGTAATAATGATAAATGGCTGGAAGTCAAGAGAAGAATAAATTTTGGATGGATAGCATTCAGGAAATATAGTCACATACTGAAGAGCAATATCCAGGTTTGTCTGAAATGTAAAATAATGAACCAATGTATACTCCCCACCATGACTTATGGAAGTGAAACTTGGGCACCCACCAAAAGAATGGAAGAGAAGCTGAGAACTACACAGCAAAGAATGGCATGAATCAGACTGTTAGATAAGAACAGAAACACATGGATTAGGCAGCAAACTCAAGTAAAGGACATTCCTATCAAAACTAAAGAACTAAAATGGTCTTCGGCAGGACACATAGCTCGAAGACATGATGACAGATGGACTAAGAAAATAACAGATTGGTACCCAAGAGCAGCTAGAAGAAAACCTGGAAGACAACGGCGGAGATGGATAGATGAAATTCATGAGTTTTTGGGTAGTAAATGGATGGCCATTGCACAAACCAGAAGGAACTGGAAAGTTGCTGGAGAGGCCTTCATCCTACAGTGGATTGAAAATGGCTGATGATGATGATGATGAGTCTCATTGATAGAAATGCAGAAAAGACGTGATGATATTATTACTTAGACCATCTGAGTGCAGGGCCCTGCTCGACAGAACCAGTTGAACATGGTTTTGGCTGGCCCAGCCAGTGCTGCCTGAACAGTTATTTTTGTAGCTTGTAAGCGACATCTTAGTCAGCCAATTTCTAATACAATTTCTTCATGATGAAATTCATCGAAAATTTCTGTTAACTTTGAAATATGCATTTCATATTCTTCTTTCTTCGCAACAACCAGATTATAAAGTTGAATATAGCCAACATCATTTTCTTGCAGGGATGTCTCTCCAAACATATGCATTTCATCTTTATTGTCTGCTGGTCAATTGAATCGAACTTCTCCTAATGTTCCTGCTAATATTTTCATGAAACAGCGAGAGTTGGGATGGTCATGAATAGAAGAGGACTGTCCTTTGGTGGACTGTACCCTCTTCTTTACATGGAGTGTGTTAATTTTTATATAGGAACAGAGAAAATCTTTGCACAGGTATGTTAATTTTTATATAGAAACAGAGAAATTCTTTGTACAGGTGGACAGGATGTTGGTACTCTGTCTCCTTAATGGGTGGGTGTCCCCTTCTGCTCCTGCCAATGCAGTTGGGAAGAAGCCTTGGTTGTTTTTCTTGGATTTGATCCTGCAATAACACCTTCTTACAGCTTGGTTTTGCTGGTTAATATGAGTAACTTCTGTTGAGCTCTCTGGCTGCTGGTAGATGGCTGTTCATTGAACTCTTCATCCTTTGGAGAATACCGGCAATGATCAATTTCTAGGATGTGATGCTTGTGCTCACTGTGAAAGTGTCTCTTCATCGATTTCTGTTGTAGCATACTTATCCAGCTCGTGATGATCAGTCTCTAGGATGTGATGCTTGTGCTCATCTGTGGACAGTGTCTCTTCATTGGTTTCTGCTGTAGCCTACTTGCCGGGTTGTTGTGTTGTAGCTGAGGGGATGATCATTGCACAGAACAGTTGATTTGTAATGTGAAATTTGTATTGTAAATAATTGTGTACTGTACTATACGTATTTCTATATTTATGGCAGATTTGTCAGATTTCTTTTGTGTAGGGGCTGCTTTACTCAATAAATGAAATGAATGTCCTTCACACCATGTTAAGATCATATTAAACTTTCCATTTCCTTTATCCACAAAGTTCCGTGTGTATCTTTTTTATAAAACCTTTTTTATTTTTATTTAAGCCAATCATCTGTTTTGCTTTGATAATCAGATAAAACACAAAGTACCTCCTTAGGATTTGCTTCACCTTCAAAAATTTGATGTAATTTTTTTACATCAAATTTTTACATAATGCATAGGTTAGGAGAGAAATCCCTGCAAGAAAATGATGTTGGTTATATTGATGATTTACAGGGACTTCATCTTAGTTTGCATGTATATTCACCTCCATTTAAACAAGTTCACCTCTTCAACAGACACACCGTGTGCCAAATTGAGAAATCGTTATCATTCTGCAGCATGTTTGAAAAGTTTCAAGTGATATACGGTTGAATAATGGCAAACGTTGAAAGAATTTTGTCCATCATTTTCGACCAAACCTCCAATTCTCAACGAAACCTATCCAGGCATTCATACATCACTATTTTTAATTCTTCTTCATCTTGAACTGACAGTCCAGCATCATTTATCATTTCTCCTGGCATTTGTTTTTTTATCCCTATTCTTCCTCTCCTTTCTATTGAAATGCCCATTTCCTCACAAGTTGTATTTTATTTTATTTCTATTATTTTACAATTTTATTTCTTTCTTAATTAATAATTTTAAGGTCTATAACTTCACAACACATTTTTCCACGCTTATTCTGACTATTGAGGCAGTGTTAGTTGGGTCGGAAAACAGCTAGCTTGGGAGGGATACATGGACTAATAGATTAACAGTAGCCGCTGCCAGGGGTGAAAGTGATTCTTGCACTGCTTCTATTGGAATGAGCAGCAGCCTGGAAAACAAAATACAGAGGATTTCAGAGACTGCTGGGAGTAATTGCAGTACAAGAAAACACATGGGCTGTGTTAGGGTAGCTAAGAATAGGAACAGGTGCAAGTATACTTGCTTGTACACTAATGCCAGGAGTTTGGTAAATAAATTTGATGAATTTGAGGTGTTTGTCAAAACATCAAAAGCAGATATTGTTGGGATATCAGAGACGTGGTGTCACACAGATATAAGGAATGCAGAAATGGAATTTGGGGAGTACAATGTGTACAGAAAGGATAGACAGGATAGGAAGGGAGGAGGGGTTATGCTGTTAGTTAAGAAACACATAAAACCCAAGGAAGTACAGCCAGTCCACATGGCTGGACAGTGCAGTGACGAGTCAGTTTGGTGTGACGTAAGCACTGAGAAATCAGAATTGAGAGCAGGAGTATGGTATAGGCCTAATGACTCTGATGAGTATAATAAACAACTGTACAGGGAAATAGAGTGGGCCAGTAAATCAGAGTTCCTTATAATGGGGGATTTTAATTTTCCAGATATTGATTGAAATTTGTGGGTTGGTCACTCACACACTAGCAAGGCTTTTGTGGATGTATTGGATGATTGTTTTCTACAGCAGCATGTTTGGGAGGCAACTAAAGGGAGTAATACTCTTTATCTGATTATCAGTAGTGATACTTCATGCATTAAGAATCTGCAGATAAAGGAACCACTTAGGTGGCAGTGATCACAGTGTGCTGAAGTGGGATTTACTCAAAGAGGTAACTACCATCAGGGGTAAAGGGAAGGGTTTTTTGCTTTCATAAAGGTGACTAAGGAGGTCTGAGACTATTTCAATTCTATACAGTGGGACCAACTGATGATGTTACCAACAGCAAATTCAAAATGGGAAGCATTCAAAGAATTAATCTTGGATGCTACTAGAAATACAACTCAGAAATATTGTTCATGGTTTAGGCTTAAATGGATGTCAGATGAACTAATTAGACATGTGGCAGAGAATCAAAATGCACGGGATACATATAAATTAATGGGTGACACAGAAGCCTATGATAGATATAAGCTGGTCTGTAACCAAGTCACAAAGGAGGTTAGGCAGGCAAAGGCAGGTTATGAGAAATCTTTGGCAAAGGATGCAAAGAAAAACAGCAGAGTTCTTTACTTATGTAAACCCTAGAAGGAATGTGATCAATCAGATTGGTCCACTTGATATCAATGGTTCATCTGTTGATGTTCCTGCTCAGGTAGCTAACAAACTAAATGAGTAATTTGCGTCTTCACACATGAGGAGTTATTCAGGGAGGGGAATGCCAGAAGTGAATTAAACTGGCAGTGAGCAAGATGATTTTGTAATAACTGAGAGCAAAGTGGAGGAGAAATTGTTGAAGATAAACACAAGAAAAGCACTTGGGGTGGATGGGATCTATCCAGTTATATTAAAGGAGGCAGCAAATGAAGTAAGCAAACCCTTAGCCATAATTATGAGCGCTTCCTTGGACTCAGGGGAGGTACCCATGGACTGGGGATGTGCAAATGTGACCCCAATTCACAAAGGAGGAGCAAAGGGCAACTCAAGTGATTACAGACCTGTTAGTTTAACTTTTGTTCCAGGGAAATTAATGGAGGCACTGGTTAAAGAAGCATTGCAGGATCATCTAGACAAGACTTCAGTTATAGCTCGGATACAGCATGGTTTTGTTAAGGGGGAAGTCTTGTGTGACCAGTTTGATTGGATACTATGATGTGGTCACAAAGGAACTGGATGCAGGAGATAACTCTGATATCATATATTTGGATCTTAGAAAGGCTTTTGATACTATTGCACATGGAAAACTGCTGCATGCATTGGAGGCAAATTGCTGCTAGGGATAAAGGGATGGTTGAGTGGGAGAAAACAGAGCGGTAATCAGTGGACACTGCTCTCTTCATGGACTAATGTTATTAGTGGAGTCCCTCGTGGTTTAGTGTTGGGTCCATTGTTGTTTTATGTATTTATTAATGATATTGATGGTGACTCAGGCTTAAAGTCCAAGTTTGCAGACGATATGAAGGTTGGCAGATTTGTTAATGACAATAATGACAGTATGCTGCTGCAACAGCATTAGCATTAGTAGAGGTATATGATGCAAGCTTATGCAGCATCAGCCAAAAAAAAAAAAAAAAAAAACCTCCCATTTCACCCCTCCGTTTATTCGAAATACCTGTCCAGCTGAGCCTTAAATTTATTTAGGCTATCAACTTCCATAACAAGGGATGAAAGTCTGTTCCACCAACCAATTACTTGCTGGCTAAAGGCAAATTTCTGCACATCTATCCTACATCTGTCTTTCCTCAATTTGAATTGTGCCCTCAGATGATTATTCTGAGCAAGAGGAAGAATCCCATCGGCATTGAGCATGCTCAAACCATTCAAGGCTTTATACACCTCTATCAGATCACCTCGCCAGTGCCTAGTCGCCAGACACTGTAATTTGCAAAACTTAAGCCTTTCTTCGTAAGAGCAACCCTTTGTTCTATTCACTAATCTTGTTGCCCTTATCTGTACTTGTTCCAGCAGCTCTACATCCTTCTTGAAATGAGGACTTCAGACCTGTATACAGTACTCAAGGTGTGGCCTGACCATTGCCTTATACAAGGGAATAATCACCTCCTTATCCCTGCTAGAAAAATTCCTGTATATCATTGACAAGACACCATGAGCTACTCTTGGAGCCCATCTGTACTGCTCTGAGAACTTCATATCTGCCTGCACAATTACCCCCAGGTCCTTTTCATTCTCTACCACTGTCAGCGTTGTACCACAGAGTTGATACGTTGCTCTGGGGTTACTGTTTCCCATATGTAGTACTTTACATTTGTCAATGTTAAACTTCATTTGCAACCTCTCAGCCCATCTGCTCAACTTTTCCAGTCCTGTTTCAGCAGCATAGCGTCAGTAGTGCCCTTAACAACCCTGCCAACCTTTGTATCATCTGGAAACTTGGAGATTAAGCTTGATATACCATCATCAATATCATTTATAAATACAGAAAACAATAATGGACCCAACACTGAACCCTGAGGGACTCCACTAATAACATTAGTCCATGATGAGCAGTGTCTATTGATTACCACTCTGTCTTCTCTCCCTTTGGGCCTAAACCCAGAACAGTATTTGTTAGTTGGAACAAAAGCCTCGTAGCTTCCAAGATTACTTCCTTGAATGCTTCCCATTTAGAATTTGCTGTTGGTAACATCATCATTTGGTCCTACCGTATAGAACTTAAAAAATCTCTGAGACCACTGTAGTCACCTTTACGAAATCAAAACCCCTCCCCTTTAACCCTGATGTTAGTTACATCTTTAAGTAAATCTCACATCAGTACACTGTGATCACTGCCACCTATTGGTTCCTTTATCTGTAAATTCTTTATGCATGAAAAATCACTGCTAATAATCAGATCAAGAGTGTTACTCCCTCTGGTTGCCTCTCTAATATGCTGCTGTAGAAAACAATCATCCAATAAATTCCCAAAAGTCTTGCTAGTGTGCGAGTGACCAACCCACCAGTCAATATCTGGGAAATTAAAATCCCCCATTATAAGACACTTATTTACTGAACCACTCTATTTCTCTGTATAGTTGTTCATTCCACTCATCAGAGTCATTAGGCCTATAACAAACTCCTAACCTCATTTTTGCTTTCCCAGTGCTTATGTCACACCAAAATGACTCAACACTGCACTGTCCCTCTATATCAACTGGATGCACTTCCTTAGACTTTGTGTTTCTTAACTAACAGCATAACCCCTCCTCCTTTCTTCCTATCTTGTTTATCCTTTCTGTACACATTGTACTTCCCAAATTCCAATTCTACATTCCTTATATCCAGTGGCAGCTCATGACTCTGATGTACGAGGGTGCTGCCTTTTAAAGTTACATTAAATTGCCTTGGTTATGAGACATGTAGACATAGATAGTAATAATAATAAGCAAGTTAAAAATACTACAAAACATTAACTTGACACTTACCATTAATGGACTTGGGTAATCTTGAAATTTTATTTAAAAATAAAATCCAGTCTTCGATTTTTATTTGTTAAAAATAGATTAATAACTTTTTCAATCAGGTTTGGTGCACTTTTCAAATCAGCATTGCTTGCTCCGCTCCCTTTGACTTGTTTTATCACCTCTAACATCACCTCTTTTATCCCGCGGACCACTACCATGATGATTTTTTTCCATAAAAGTAACATTCTAAATATGAAATGGTACATACACTTGTTTTTGCACTCCAAGTTATTTGCAAAAAATTGGATATCATTAATGTTAATATAATTAATAATATAATGGCCTTATAATGATAAAAAAAGTATAATAAATAAACACAGATATATTCATTATGAAAAATGCAAAAAAACATTTTAAATTTCATTTTATTAAAAAAGAATTAACAGAAACAATATTAACAATTATCAAATATCGAGTGCACTTCGACATATAAACGATTGATTATAGCAAAATAATCAGTGTGACATATGTTGCTGCTTGTTTGAAATAAGCGGTTGGATTCTTGGCTCCAATGATGTTACTGCAACACGGAGAGCCGTTTGTATTTCTAGCCGACAGCGGTACTTGTTTTTAATTGCCGTAACTGATGAAAATGTCTTTTCACACATGTATGTAGTTGCATATGGAATTAAAATTTTGATGGCCTTTTCACTCAGCGCTCAGTACTCACTTTTTACGGAAAGCCAAAAATGAGATCTTGTTAGGGACGAGTGGAATTTACCTTTGAGACTGTCGTTGGATGATAGATTGATTAGGCTGTCTTTTTCTTTCATGTTCAAATTACTATCCTCGATTTTCGCCGAAAATGGATCTATTATCCACGTATTTCCGTGTCTGGGGTCCTCTTTCTTTGGGTAATAATGACCAAAAGAGTCAGTGAGCGACTGTAAGTGCAATCGAACGAGTTATTACCTGTCGGTTGACATCCTCCTGTTTCATATAATAATCAAAATTTGGGAACATTTGCAGATCTTCTGCCAACCGCGTTTGCCACAGCAATATCTTCCTTTGAAATGCATCCATTTTGCTTCCAGTGTGAACACATCCATAAGCTGTCCAGGACGTGTTCAGCTCGTTTAACAGAGAAAAAATATCTGCCAGGTATGCAAGCTTGGCTAGTCAATCATTGTCGGACAAGAGATCATGGAACCTCGAATTATTTTGCTGCTGGAAGAATAACTTGATTTCTTGATGCAGGTCGAACAATCGGGTTAGTACTTTGCCCCTCGACAGCCATCTCAGCTCAGCGTGAAGAAGAACATGAGTATGCTGAGAGCCCATTTCTTCACAAAGTGCCTCAAATATTCGAGAATTGAGCGCTTTGTGGCGAATTTTGCTTATAATTTTAATTACATCAGAGAGTATTTTGTGCAGTTCTGGAGATAATCTTTTTGCCACAAGTTCCTCATGATGTATAATGCAATGAGTAAACAAGATGTCTGGGTGTCCAACATCTTTCACTTTTGCAACAACTCCTGAACGATGTCCAGTCATGCTTGCGGCACCATCTGTGCATATCCCAACACATTTCTTCCATTCAATACTGTGTTTCAAGAAATAACCATTAAGTGCATTGAAAATTTCAGAGCCGGTTGTTCTACTCGACAAGATTAGCAAACAGAGGAGTTCTTCCTTTAATTCTCCTTGGCAATCAAACCTCACAAAACAGAGAAGAACTGCCTTGTTAGTTATGTCTGTTGATTCGTCAAGTTGAATTGATTAAAACGTAGAATTTTTCACAAGTGCAATCACTTAATTTTCAATATCTTCAATTCTGTGCTTCACAGTGTTAGCGGACATAGGAATTCCTTTCAGTTTCTGGACAGCCTGTTTCCCCAAAACCTCTTCACAGGCTTGTAACAAGCAAGGCTTAATTAATTCTTCTCCAATCATATACGCTTTTTAAATCTTGCGATTTGAAGTGCTATCAAATAAGAAGCTTTTACTAAGGATTTATCTTCAACAATCATTGTTGCTAATGAACTTTTTTGCTTTTGCAAATTTTCATGCATCCTTTGGAAGTACTCAACTGGCTTTTTAGCTAAATCTGGGTGTTTTGACTGCAAGTGCCTGCCGAGTTTCGAAGGTTTCATGGCATCATTGGATAACCTCTCAGAACATATAATGCAAAGCGGCCATGGATCCAGTTCACTTCCAGGTTCTTGAGTAAATCCAAAGTTCAAGTAGTCCGCATCATATTTTCTTGAAACTTTGAATTTTTTCTCCTCTCCGCCTCCAGTTCTAATGTCCTTCCTGATGATGCCTTGTGGTGGCTGCGGAGGCTCTGATTCATTAACCAACTCATGACAACGCGGCGTATTGGGGTTATTTTATATGAATCTAAACCAAACAAGAAATAAGATATTTATCAAACTCAAGCTCTTTGATATCATTAAATATCACACTGTGCACAGTTAAAATAAAAATATCACTGGTCACTTACCTAAGAACTGCACTGTGCCCAGGCTAGGCCATCGATTAGAAATAGCTTTCTATATTTTTTTACAATAAAAGCATCGCTAATACCGGATATTGAACTGGGCCTTTTATAAACATGCAACGTAATAAGACGAAAATTGCAAAAAAGTAGAATCAGAATATAATGAAACATTTTAATAAACACGAAAATTGCAAATATTTAAATTACTCTGCAGACCACCAAAATTCTCTCGCGGACCACTGTTCTAGACCTTTCCTATAGCTAGCCTGCAGCCTCTCTTGGAGGAAATTAAATGAAAGGGATAATGGTTGCAGATTTAACCTTTGGTGGGGTGAGATCTGTATCCACTTGAGGGTTATTTTCTGCAGAAGGCATAAGCAGTATTTATCACAGAATTGTCAACAGGAATCACCGGCTCAGTAGAGTTAATTAGCTGTAATTCAGCATTATCAGAAGCAGTGTCACGTGAAAATTGATCATTCTGTGTTATCATCGGTTCCATCTGATCTGAGTTCAAAGGAGTCTATCCAACACATGGAAAAAACATCAGTAGAAAGCCTGTGGAATATTGTGAGCCGTATACTGTTCAACAAATCACAATTGTCAACAGGCACAACTAGAACTTCAGTAATGCAGAATAGTATGTTTTTTTTTTCTTTCAAATGTCATGCATGTATGCAAAGGCTAAACAAATGTGTCACTTCCTAAAAGGGAGTGATATGTTGGAAGATAAACCACATTGTCTGAACCTGGAAGGCACTTGTCAAGGTCACTCATATCATTATCGGATGCACCATTTAAGCAATTAACAATGGTTGAAAGTGCGCATGAGCAAAAGCAACAAAGAGCATAAGGAAGAACAGCGAATACTTATTTTTAGTCCACTGTTGTGACTGGAATCACCAAGCACTTCCAGAAGTCAATATCCACAGAGTGGTGTTTAGCATTAGCATTAGCAAAGGCACATGATTCAAGAAAGCAAGCTTATATAGCATCAGCCAAGAAAAAAAAAACAAAAAAACCCTTTATTTCACCCATCAAATTGCTCCAAATGTTTGTCAAGTTCTACCTTGAATCTATTTAAGCTATCAACTTCTACAACGACAGATGGAAGTTTGTTCCAGCAATCAACTATCCGCTGGCTAAAGGCAAACTTCTGCACATCTATCCTACAACCGTCTCTCCTCAATTTGAATTTATGCCCTCTCAGGCGATTATGCTGAGCAAGAGGAAGAATCCCATCATTATTGATCATGATCAAACCATTTAAGGCTTTGTACACCTCAGTCAGATCACCTTGCAGGTGCCTAGTCTCCAGACAGTGTAATTTGCAAAACTTAAGCCTTTCTTCGTAAGAGCAACCCTTTGTTCCATTCACTAATCTTGTTGCCCTTCTCTGTACTTGTTCCAACAGCTCTACATCCTTCTTAAAATAAGGTCTCAGACATCCTTCTTAAAATACAGTACTCAAGGTGTGGCCTGACCATTGCCTTATACAAGGGGATAATCACCTCCTTATCCCTGTTAGAAAAATCCCTGTATATCATTGACAAGACACTATGAGCTACTCTTGCAGACCGTCTGCACTGCTCAGAAAACTTCATATCTGCCTGCACAATTACCCCCTGATCCTTTTCATTCTCTACCACTGTCAGTGTGGTACCACAGAGTTAATATGTTACTCTGGGATTACTGCTTCCCATATGTAGTACTTTACATTTGTCAATGTTAAACTTCATTTGCCACCTCTCAGCCCATCTGCTCAAATTTTCTAGATCCTGTTGCAGCAGTGTACTGTCATTAGTGTCATTAACAACCCTGCTAACCTTCGTATTCTCTGCAGACTTGGACATTAAGCCTGATATACCATCATCAATATCATTTATAAATACAGAAAACAACAATAGACCCAAAACTGAACCCTGAGGGACTCCACTAATAACATTAGTCCACGAAGAGCAGTGTCCATTGATTGCCACTCTCTGTCTTCTCCCACTCAACCATTCCTTTATCCATAGCAGCAATTTGCCTGCAATGCCACACAGTTCCAATTTGTGCAGCAGTCTTCCATGTGCAACAGTATCAAAGACTTTTCTAAGATCCAAATATATGATATCAAAGTTATTCTTTACATCCAGTTCCTTTGTGACTACATCATAGTATCCAATCAGATTGGTCAGGCAAGAGTTCCCCTTAACAAAACTATGCTGTGTCCGAGCTATAACTGAATTCTTGTTTAGATGATCCTGCAGTGCTTCTTTAACCAGTGCCTCCATTAATTTCCCTGGAACAGAAGTTAAATTAACAGGTCTGTAATTACCTGTATCTTCCTTTGATCCTCCTTTGTGGAGTGGGGTCACATTTGCACATCTCCAGTCCATGGGTACCTCCCCTGAGTCCAGGGAAGCTCTCATAATTATGGCTAAGGGTTTACTTACTTCCTTTGCCACATCCTTTAATATAACTGGATAGATTCCATCCACCCCTGGTGCCTTTCTTGTGCTTATCTTCAACAATTTCTCCTCCACTTTACTCTCAGTTATTACAAGATTATCTAGCTTACTGCCAGAGTTGAATACATCTCTGGCATTCCCCTCCCTGAATAACTCCTCATGTGTGAATGTCGATGCAAAATATTCATTTAGTTTGTTAGCTACCAGGGCAGGATCATTAACAGTTGAATCATTGATATCAAGTGACCAATCTGATTCATCCCCTTCCTTCTAGAGTTTACATAAGTAAAGAACTCTTTGCTGTTTTTCTTTGCATCCTTTGCCAAAGATTTCTGCCTTCGCCTGCCTAACCTCCTTTGTAACTTGTTTACAGACCACTTATATCTATCATAGGCTTCTGTAACACATAATTTATATGTATCCTATAGTATGAATCAGAGCTGTAATACTCAATATGTTCTACGTTGATAATAATATTAGTAAATTAATAAGAGGAGTTTACCTCAATGTAGTACGTAGAACACTTCCGTATGATACCCTCCAGAAATTAAAACGGAAAAAACGAAAAAATCGACAACTTACCGGCACATTAAAGTAAAATATAAATAATTAAATAATCAATTTAACACAATTCAAAATCAATTCTGAATTGTGTTAAATTGATTATTGAATTCTGAATCTTCCTGAAGCTGACAATGCTTTTCGACCGACTGTCGTGAACACAGGAATTTTCATTCCTGTGTTCATGACAGTCGGTTGAAAAGCATTGTCAGCTTCAGGAAGGAAAATCGTTTTGAATATTTTCGTTAGATTCTTTTAATTGCGTTAATTTGAATTTTAATTGTTTTAAATTGATTTTGAATTGTGTTAAATTGATTATTTAATTATTTATATTTTACTTTAATGTACCGGTAAGTTGTCGATTTTTTCGTTTTTTCCGTTTTAATTTCTGGAGGGTATCATACGGAAGTGTTCTACGTACTACATTGAGGTAAACTCCTCTTATTAATTTACTAATATGTATCCTATGCATTTTTCTTCTTCGTCATATGTTTGATTAGTTCATCTGACATCCATTTAGGCCTAAATCTTGAACAAAATTTTTTGTTGGTATGAAAAGCCTAGTAGCTTCCAAGATTTTTCAGAGCACAACTTACAACCATCCAAAACCAACAGTCCTCCTAGTGGTTCTAAATCAGGTAGGCAATGAAATTGGCAGTTTAATTCTTGATAAATATGTCTGGTATCACTACTATAGTCTGTTCAGAGAAACAACTATTGCTTTATACAAGGGGATAATCACCTCCTTATCCCTGTTAGAAAAATTCCTGTATATCATTGACAAGACACTATGAGCTACTCTTGCAGACCGTCTGCACTGCTCAGAAAACTTCATATCTGCCTGCACAATTACCCCCTGATCCTTTTCATTCTCTACCACTGTCAGTGTGGTACCACAGAGTTAATATGTTACTCTGGGATTATAGTATACCTTTATCCAGTCCTGCATTGACCAGAGAATAACTGGGATTATATATGTAACAAAACAAATACCTCAAAAAAAAACAAAACAGAACAAAAATTTTTTCTATTGTTGTTTACCAGAACTACTGTTTGAAATCGGAGATTGCATAAATAATGGCAGATAATCACCTGTTGTATTTTCCTACTGTGAAATTAATGGCAAAAAATATATATTTTTTTTCAGGATTTTTTCACATTTTATTGTTTTCTTCAGACTTTTTTTTTTTTTTCCCTCTTCAATTTTAAGCTGCTAACCAAAAGATTGAATTCCAGTTTATTAATTGGTAACTCATTGTAATGTGGTACTATATATTTTAGGTTTTTTTGCTTATTTATTTTTTAATATTTATATTATTTTATAGCACTTCTGGAAGAATGTGGAAAATGGATTCAAGAACATTTAGATTCTTGTGGAATCCGTGAAGTTGTCTCATATATACTAGCTCTTGCAAAAGTAAATTATATTCCTGAAGAAGTAAACTCCATTTTCAATAAGTTGCTCCCTCAACTTACAAGGGAACGTATTGGTGTGGATTCTGTTTGGTTGGATTTGGTATGGTCATTAGCAATCCTAGGACAAGTTACTAGAAATCATTTAGTTTCTGTTTTACAGCCTACTTTCTATCAGCCATTAATTGGTAAGATTTCCTCTTGTATGCTCTTCATATCTGAATGATATTAAGTCCAGACCAAATATGTTTAAAAATGTATAGTGGGTGAAGGTAAAGAAAGCCAACACGAGAATCACGGAAAACTTTGGGAAACTTACCAAGCAAACTCGTTTCCCCTCTACCACAGTTTCTTTCTGCATTCGTGGTAAACAGATGGTGCATGTTATTGGTAGTGGCAGTAGAAGTCAATAATGATGTATTGATTAGTTTTTTCTCATTATTAAAAGAAGATTATTGGAGTTCATGAGTGTAATGTCTTTGTGGCTGAAATTTACTTATGAGTACCCTCTCCAGACGGCCTCAATCTTTGGGTGTTTATCCCCTCTTCCCGCTGTTTTAAACTATGATAACAACTTCTACAGATGGTGCGTGTTATCGGTAGTGGCAGTAGAAGTTGTTTTTCTATTTTAAAACAGCGGGTTGTTGTTATTTGGTTTTTAGGAGCATTAGCAACTAAGGCCATATTGCTCCGGGGATATGCGGTGGTCATTCCCTGACCTTTCCGCATTCTCCGTATTTGGTGGTCACGGGCTCGAACCCCGGTCTAATCAAGAAGTGTGCACTATGCACTGCTGCTCCTGCCCACCTGGCTACAGAGTGATACTTTTGAGCACTGATACTACGCGTATCAGTGCTCAAAACAGCAGGAAGGGGGGGATAAACACCCTAAGGCTGAGGCAGTCTGGAGGGTGTACCCGTAAGTAAATTTCAGCCCACTCATGAACTCCAATAATCTGCTTTTAATAACGAGAAAAAAGCTAATCAGTACATCGTTATTGACTTCTACTGCCACTACTGATAACATGCATCATCTGTTTACAGAGAATGCAGGGAGAAACTGTGGTAGCAGGAAACGGGTTTGCCTGGTAAGTTTCCCAAAGTTTGCTGTGGTTCTCATGTTGGCTTTCTTTACCTTAGCCATATAGTTTTGTAAGAATATTTAGTATTAAAAAAATTATAGTAGATTTTCATAATAAAGTATTTTAATGCTATTTATTCTATCTAAAATTAAATGGGGAAAAAAAGTTAATATGTTCAAAGTTGAATTTCATATCAGTATTATTATTTAATGCTAGTTTTATTTTTTTGATTGTTTATCAAGTTTGATGGTAACAATGACACTGGCTATGCAAAATCATATAAATTTTTTTTTTTTCAATTATTCTGAGTAAAAAAGTTCATATTAATGTGTTCAGTTCTCAATAGATATGGAGATAGTTGTTTGAAATGGTGCGCACAGCTCCCTGAATCAAATGTGACCAAGAAGCAGTTATAACCTAATGCTGTTTGGTGTTAGAAGTATTGTTAAGAATGTTGCACATCTTTACATATGCTGTTTTTGCTTTTATTTGTGGTTTATGTGGAATTGCTACCACTGCTTGTGGAGAATACTGTCGACGGTTTCCTAACCACAGAATAATGGATTCAAGAGCGTTTACACCAAACTGCATGAGACTGGTACAGTTCCTAGCACTCATATTTCTTCTGAACGTGCAAATGAACAAAATGTGGATGAAATAGAACACATTCTTCAGTCTGTGGAATGTAGTCCTACTATTAGCACAAAAAGAATTTCTATGCGTATCAGTGCTCCACAGACAAGAGTATGGCAAACATTACGTGAGCATGGCTTGTATCCATTTCACACACAGGCGGATGCAACATGTTCAACCTGGAGACAATGCCCAGTGATTGGAATTTTGTCGGTGGGTAAATGCTAATCTCTGATTAATTCCATTAATACTATTCAGCGATGAAGCGACGTTCACCCATGACGGTATCAAAAACACCCATAACTCTCATATGTGGTTGGACGAAAATCTACATGCCACTGTAGAAACAAATTTTCAACATCTCTTCTCTGTAAATGTGTGGTGCGGTATCATTGACAATCAGTTGATTGGGCCTGTTGTGTTACAAAATCATCTTACAAGGCCCATTTCCTATAATTTCTGCAAAAAGAACTACTATTATTGGATTATGTTCCCTTGGCTACAAAGATTGGTATATACTTTCAGCATAACTGTTTCAGCTCTTGCACATTGTACCTGTCTGGTGATACAATATCTAAATTGAACTTTCCCTGAATGATGGATCGGCTGTGGTGGTCTCATTCATTGACCACCAAGGTCTCCAGATCTCACTTCGTTAGATTTCTGTTTGTGGGGATGGATGAAAAGCACAGTATACAAAGAAAAGGTGAATATAAGAGACTACTTGCTCGCTCGCATTTTGGATACTGCTGCCCTCAGAAAGGAACACCAAGACAACTTCAGAACAACATGTCATATTACCACAAGAGTTGCAAAGTGCATTGAGGTTTGTGGTGGGATTTTCAAATATTTATTGTGAACTGTAAAAAAATTGTCAATTTGCGTTTTGTATCATTCAAAAAGTCAATAAATACAAACAAGTCATTTATCATTCTTTAATACCTCTCATGATGGTTTTGTTCATGCCAGTTTCAAACAGCTGTATCTCTGTATCCATTGAGAATTGGACACATGTTTATATGAACATTTTTACTCAGCATAATCGAACTATAACCTCCCAAAATATTTACTATTCCTCCTGAATCACACTGTATTTGTCATATAAGAGTTAATAGGAAGCATATTTCTATTTCAGATTTATTATTGCATAGAAAAAATAATTACATAAAATAGATAAAATCATTAACCCTTCACATATATGAATGTAATATAGTCGAAGCTCTATATAACGACCTTCCAGGGGAATAAGAGAAAAACGGTCGTTATTCGATCATTCATAAAATCAACAACAAAACAAGTAAAAGTGTGAACATTTAATGTAATTCCACTAATACAATATAGTATAATCTGATTCAATGGGGTAGCTAAGTTTTCTGTGCCCTTAGGCAAGAAATCATTTTGGGTCCCTTATTTTTATTTAAATAAATTTTAATTAGGTATAATTTAAAAAAAAATGTTGAATCATTTTAATAACATAAATATGTATTTTATTTACGATTTCTTTATAATTTTACAAACATCAAAAACATGAAAATTAATATTACAATATGATACTACTTATTAAATACAATTGACAAACAAAAAATTATACTATAACCAATAAATTTATGAAAAAAGTTAAATTGTTACTTTTTGTGCTTTTACATTTGCAAAATCATTAATAATATCTTTTAAATACATTTTACTGACATATTTATGCTCAATAGCCAACATTGCAAGATTGCAGTCTACTTTGACCAATAGCATTTCTTTTATTATTCGTAATTTACTAAATGATCTTTCGGCAGAGGCAGCTGACATGGGCAGGGTAAAAAATAACATAAATAAAGTAAATATTTCTGAAAAGTCACTTTCTAGAGCACTATATTTTGAAATTAACAAATAAAAAAATTGTCTGATAGACATGTCTCTGATAAATCTTGTTTAAAAAGTGTAATTAAATTACAATTTTGAATTGGCAGTTGGGGAGAGAATGCAGATGAATACTTTTTTTGAGATTTTCACACTCAATATATCAGCATTTGACATTATTTTTTTCGGTTTTAGTACTGCAAAATAATTTTTTACTAACTTCATACTTTTGAAACAATTTTAATTTGTATTATAATTTTGTCTAAAACATAGGAAAAAACACTGATTTTAAAAAACTGATCTCTATTATCAAACAAAAAATCTGAAGCTAATTCATTGTACTGCCTTTTAGTTCTACGTTGTCATTTGTATTCAAATTTGGAATCTACTCCGAACTTCTTGGCAATTTGCCCAGATTCGTATTTAATTTGTTCATAAGAATTTCGAATGTTTTGTAAATTTTTACTGACTCGATCCAATACAGAAGTACATTAATCAAGGTCTATGTCATGCTTCTGCTGCGTTTTTGAAGCATAATTAATTTCACACATCACGTTATTCAAAAATATACAAATGAAAATAAAATCAAATGTCATCATTTGCTTCATTATTCTAAGTGGTCTCAGTCTGCTTTTTTTAGTTGATTTAAGATTAATTTCTGTCAAAGCCTTTATAATATCTGCAAAACAAACTTATGCTGTTATAGACTGTAATCTACCAGACCAGCGAGTAGGGTTGAGTTTTTAATGCAACTTCAGATTCCCCAGTAAATTTAGAAAGAAGGTCACATCTTTTTGTACTATTTCCAAAAAAATTATACAAATTTTTAAGAATGTTGAAAAATGATTAAATGTTATTACAACAGTTTATGCTATCATTTATAACTAAATTTAAATTGTAACTTGCACATTGAATGTACTCTGCATTTGATTGGATCCTTTTAATACGTGACTGCACACCATTATAAACCCATTCATGGCATTAGCCCTATCATATCCCTGACCATAACATTTTTCAATGGGAATATTTAGTTTGTGTAATATTTTCATTATATTATCCATCATCATTTCTGCCAAATGATCATTCATGTCATAGAATCCTAAAAACATTTCACAAATTTCAAAAACTTTGGATTTTTCATTTTCGTTGCAAATTATGTGAACATGTACAATAACACTTAATTGATCTTTTTTTGGGAGATCTTGAGTAGTATCTAAAATTAGTGAATAGAATGGTGCTGAATTAATTTTGAGTGTTAATTCTTTTGCTAATTTGGTACCTAAACATTCTATTAACTCATTTTGGATAGCGGGGCTTAAATAAGTTACTAAACCAGATGGCTTATTAATAATTTGTTTCATTATGTCATCATAGTAGGAAAGTAAATGGACTTGCGATAAAAAAATTGCCGTTGTGATCTTCCGAAAATCCTACCCGATGACCACGAAATACTAAAGAATTTTTAGCCAGCATAAGCATTATTTGAAATAACCGTTCTAGTACCATTTTCCAAAATGTGAGGACCTGTATCTTACTTGTTCTTCAAGATCTTTATCAATCATTGCGTTCTTTTGCCACATTTCATGTATACAGTATTAGCACATGCCTCAATATGATGTTAAGAAACACTGAGATTTTATCCGAAAAGATAAATTTTTCCAATATCGTAGTCCGGAATGCCACTGACTTTTAATATTTGAAAACAGCTAGCATGGTTGGCAATATGCAGCATCTAAAATTCATGAGTAACACAGCCACAAACAAGGAACTGGACCATATGTTGAAATAGAATAGTAGTATGTGTCACTAAAACTTTTATTTTATTGTTCGGGATTCCTTGGAAATGATCCTTTAGGTCTCTGAGGTGACAAACTCATAATGTTTCTTTTTGTTTCATTGAAAATGTTGATGTCCACATATTATCCAAGATCGCTTGAGGGAATAAACAGTGCAGTGCGTTCAACACTAATTTACGATGAAGGCATATCTATGATTGTTGAATTGTTTTCGTTTGATACCAGTATTATTTCTTCATAATCTGCTGGTAATTTTTGTGCAATTGATGTTTTTGTACACATTGATGAACCATGCTTTTGCACGAATCGGTAACACCAACCTTCTGTTCCAGAAAAATTCAGAATTCCTCGTCCTTCTGCTAATATCCTAGCCTTATGCATAATCATTTTGATAGAAACACTTCTTCCTAAATTCCTTTCCCCTACCATCCATTTTTATACATCTTCAAGTTCTGGCCAATGTGGGGCGGGACCACGAAGGTTATGTTTACTTTTTTTAGCAGCTTGAAGTTCTTTTTCTTGCTTCCGCCAGACGTGTTTTTCCATAGGCGGTGGCCCAAAAAACCTTTCCAAAGCTCTGTTACCATGATTTTTAGCGTGATCTATTATGTTTAGTTTATATCCGAGAGTGTAACTCAACCTCTTCTCTTGCAGCCATTTTCTGAGGGTAAAATACTTTAAAATAATATCAAACGCCAAGATTAAAACAATATTGTTATGAAATGGGTTTCTGATTAAAAACAGCTGGTATACAATTAACACTGTTCTTTGTTTTATTTCAGTCACTCATAATGATTACAATTCATTGTCGTGATTATAGTCATTTCACACATAATTAAGGTACACTACCATACACTGAGACACACTCAACATCACGAAAGCCCGCTATAACAGAACTAACTGGCCTGCCGGTTGTGCCACCTTTTAAAGGATTGGCGAACTATTGAGAAACCTGGAAAAGAATTTTGAAGTTTCCATCGCTTTCTAAGGCTTTTCCTGTGTGCCCTGACTTTCAAAACTTCTTGGAACGGATTCTAAACAACTCTGCAAGTCAAAAGTACCCTTGGGTGTCCCATTATCCTTTAGAAATGAAAATATTCTGAGCAAATGGCGAAATACAACCTGTCTGCTCACCCAGATGCCAATGAAGGAGGGCTTGCTTCCGCATATAGGACTCAGGGTGATTTTTTCGGGGGAAAAGTGCATCTTATATGCCATCAAATACAGTAAAAATTTTATTAATTTAATTTTAAACTTTATATTTTAAATACAAATAGCAATAATAAACAAATACATTTTTGTATGTCAATTGCTGATTTGATAATGACTTGAATTTGAACAAACTTGAATTAAAATTAATCAACTAACAACTTTTGATACCGTATATGGCTAAATGTTCGTGACCTCTTGTCAAGTTGGGGAATCCCGAACACCATACGATATATATGCCGCCTCCATAGCCAGGTGGGAAGGAGCAGCAGTGCGTAGCACACACTTCTTGATTAGACCGGGGTTCAAGCCCGTCACCACCAAATACGGAGGATGCGGCAAGGTCAAGGAATGACTACCGCATATCCCGGAGCAATATGGCCTTAGTTGCCAATGCTCCCAAAAACCAAAACAACAACAATCATATGATATGACGCATATAAATACAGTAACTGAATGGGTGTCTGATCACTATACAAAGTTTTGTAAAAGCAAAATAAAAACTGCCACCGCCTGGGTTTTTTATGTTTTAGCAGTGAGATATAAGAATTCCTTCCTTATTCTAGATGTATCACATTGTCGAAGAGCTCTGTGAGAAAAATATTTTCATTGCATGTTGCATCTGTCTATAGGCCCTAGCGTAGTAGGGGCAGCCCCTACTTTCATCTGTTTATGAGCCCTGGTGAAGTAGGACCCCCTAATCCTTTGCCTACTTTTGCTATATGGTAGCTACACCCCTGATCTTATTTATAATATGTACTACAGCATTAGTAAATTGATAAGAGGAGTTTACCTCAATATAGTACGTGGAACACTTCCGTATGATACCCTCCAGAAATTAAAACGAAAAAATCGACAACTTACCGGTACATTAAAGTAAAATATAAATAATTAAAGTGAAATATAAATAATTAAATAATCAATTTAACACAATTCAAAATCAATTCAAAACAATTAAAATTCAAATTAACGCAATTAAAAGAATCTAACGAAAATATTCAAAACGATTTTCCTTCCTAAAGGAAGGAAAATCGTTTTGAATATTTTCAAATTCAAAACTAATATTCAAAACGAATATTCAAAACGATTTTCCTTCCTAAAGGAAGGAAAATCGTTTTGAATATTTTCGTTAGATTCTTTTAATTGCGTTAATTTGAATTTTAATTGTTTTGAATTGATTTTGAATTGTGTTAAATTGATTATTTAATTATTTATATTTCACTTTAATTATTTATATTTTACTTTAATGTACCGGTAAGTTGTCGATTTTTTCGTTTTAATTTCTGGAGGGTATCATACGGAAGTGTTCCACGTACTATATTGAGGTAAACTCCTCTTATCAATTTACTAATATTATTACCAACGTAGAACATATTGAGTAATACAGCTCTGATTCATACTATCTAAGTACTACAGCATTAAACAAGAAAATTATGACTAAATTTTGTATTGATTGTAGGGTGCAGTAAGGTTACAATTAAATTGTAAATTTCACTACATAGGTTATATACCTATCAAGACCTAACAAGAGAATTGTTTCATACTTTAAAATAATCTGTCAAAACATGCTGTTTCAATGGTAGAGCATGTTTTAAAAGTGAATTATTGAAGGTGTGCAATAGCAGTTATTTCACTTTTGCAGTTAGGCTGCACTTGAAAAAATAGACACAAGTTGTAATCTTTGATGAGCATCTTTTGCTGAAACTTCTTGTTCAACTGTAGCAGGTTCATCACTACAGATTTCAGATTCCATTATATCTGCGATGAGTTCCTCTTCGTTCATGCACATTCAGTGTCCGCATCCATTTCTGCATAATCTTTGAAGCTTAAGTTTTCCTGTAAGTTTAGGTGATGACACACACATGCTCAAATATTTCTTCCCTGTTATCGCACTGTTCTTCACAATTAATAGAGGAAGAAGTATGCGAAACTTCACACACATTGCATCATTCAAGGTGATAAATCCAGCATGTTTGAAGCAATTGGCAATCACTTTTTCATCAACTTTGTCCTATGCCGAAACACATTACCTGCAGGATGTTGATTTCGCATTGAATTTTTTTTTCGAGACATAGCACAATTTTGTTTAATAGCATTCTTCGATAGTTTTTCTTAAAGCTTTTTCTTAAATCTTTCTGGATTACACTTTGATCAGGTGGCTGAAGAACTAACATGATATTTGGTGGTAAGTACTTGACAGTGATTGCACGTAGGTCGTTTACTAGCCAATGAAGGGTGCAGTTGTCGCCAAACAGCAAAATTTTTTTATTCTTCTCGCTCATCCTAGGATCTAATTCTCTGATCCATTCTTCATAGATTTGTTATGTCATCCATGGTTTGCTCTTTTGGTTTGCTTGATACATAGTCGGTATTGTCTTCAAATCTTTAAAGCATCAAGGCTTCTGAGCTTTCCCATTGATTAATAGACGAAGCTTCTCTGTGGCAGACAAGTTTGCTGGTAGGAGAATGGTAATCCATTGTTTAGCCTTTTTTCCGCCACTATATTGCTCGCCTTTAAATGTAAGTGTTTTATCTGGTAGCAATTTAAAAAAAGAGTCCAGTTTCATCAGCATTGAATATGTTATTGTGATCATATGTCAGCGAAACATTTTTTAAACGATTTTCCTTCCATTCCTTAGTAGCATCAATGTCCACAGCTGCACTTTGGTCACATGCTTTTTTGAAAGACAGGGCATGATGAGTCTTAAATTTCTGGAACCATCCAGAATTGGTGCCCCAAAAACTTCTCTCAAGCTTTTGGACTTCATTCAAAAGTGGGAAATCAGGCTAATTAATGATCAGTTTCTTACAAAGTCTCACCCCACACACTGTCTCATAGATGTTCAGCTTCTGATGCACGCCTTTCTATAGGTACTTCCATGGGCATTGTTCTTCTGAAGTGGTATCAGCAACACCTCTCCTACTCTTCCAAACTGGTCCAGACATGTGCCACATCCAGTCAGCATTCATTCACTGTCCAACTCCAAACTTACTGGATCAACTTTTTCTTTTCCTTGTTTATACCTTCTTCTGTTTTGTGGAACAACCTTCCTTTACATGTATTTCCCAATCATTATAATCTACAGAAATTCAAACCTAATGTCAACCTTCTGTCTTCTTAACCTACAGCTCATACACAGTACTAAATAGTTCCTTATCTTTCATGTTTGGTGTTTCATTTAAAAAAAAAAAAAAGACCAAGTAGAAGAAATTTAGAAATTGGTTTTATCTCTGTTCACAGCTCTCATATTAACCTTTTAGTCCACCTTATGCAATGATTTCCAGTAATGTATTAATCATATAACTTGAAGAATACCTTATATAAAAAAAAATCTAAAAATGCTGTTTCAATTTTCAGAAAAAGAAGATTTTTCCAGTGTTACTAATAAACTGAAGCTGTTGAATCTGAACGTAGTAGCCAAAACTGATTTTCCAGGTTGTCCATGTTTGTCACATAAAACATCCTTAGAGTGGGCTGAGGTGAGATGGCATTTCTAATTTTAAAATCAATTATAGATGTTAAAAATTTCTTGAACATCATTAATTATTTTTCTAAAATTATGTTACAAGTAGTTTTGATTAAAAAAAAAAATTGCCAAGCTTCTGTAATGTGCCCTTTGTGTAAGTATTATAACTGCTCGTTTTGAATTTTATATGTATTTATTAGTATTTTTAGAAGGCTTGTATTACAACATAGAAATCAATTTCTTAAATTTTTCATTTTAAGTGGTGTCTAAATTCTGTGGCTAACAGTAACTGTCACTGCTGTTCATTTCGTTGTGAAAGCCTAGGATCACAAGAGGAAATTCTGTAGGCTTCCTCCTTCGTTGGCAAGTCGTTAGGCCTTGGGTGAGATTTATATGATTTCTTTGTCTCAGAAACTCAGGTTTTTCATTCTACAAGAAAAAACTGGCTATACCTTTTTATGTAGTTCAGCTTGATTTTCTAATGCCTCATGACAGCTTGACTTGGCACAAATTCTGAATAGCTCCCACTTGTGTGTGTACATTATATTGCCAAAAGTAAAGTGCTACCTGCATGTTTCAAAGAACTTTTTATTGATACAAAATTTAATAACGTGTTGGCCAATCTTTGCCTTTAATTATACACTGTATCTTTGTTAGCATTAGCATTAGTAGAGGCATATGATGCAAGAAAGCAAGCTTATTCAGCATCAGCCAAAAAAAAAAAAAAAACACCACTCCCATTTCACCCCTCCATTCGTTCGAAATACCTGTCCAGCTGAGCCTTAAATTTGTTTAGGCTATCAACTTCAACAACAAGTGATGGAAGTCTGTTCCATCAACCAACTACCCGATGGCTAAAGGCAAATTTCCACACATCTATCCTACATCTGTCTTTCCTCAATTTGAATTTATGCCCTCTCAGGTTACTATTCTGAGCAAGAGGAAGAATCCCATCGGCATTGAGCATGCGCAAACCATTCAAGGCCTTATACACCTCTATCAGATCACCTCGCTGGTTCCTAGTCTCCAGACACTGTAATTTGCAAAACTTAAGCCTTTCTTCATAAGAGCAACCCTTTGTTCCATTCACTAATCTTGTTGCCCTTCTCTGTACTCGTTCCAATAGCTCTACATCCTTCTTGAAATGAGGCCTCCAGACCTGTATACAGTACTCAAGGTGTGGCCTGACCATTCCCTTATACAAGGGAATAATCACCTCCCTATCCCTGCTAGAAAAATTTCTGTATATCATCAACAAGACACCATGAGCTACTCTTGCAGCTCGTCTGCACTGCTCAGAGAACTTCATATCTGCCTGCACAATTACCCCCAGGTCCTTTTCATTCTCCACCACTGTCAGTGTAGTACCTCAGAGTTGATACGTTGCTATGGGGCTATTGTTTCCCATATGTAGTACTTTACATTTGTCAATGTAAAGAATTTATCCTCAACAATTTCTCCTCCACTTTCCTCTCAGTTATTACAAAATCATCTAGCTCAGCCAATGTTTACTTCACCTACGACATTCCCCTTCCTGAATAACTCCTCATGTGTGAATGTAGATGCAAAATACTCGTTAAGATTGTTAGCCACTTGAGCAGGATCCTCAACTGTTGAACCATCAATATCCAGTGGACCAATCTGATTCATCCCTTTCCTTCTTGAGTTTAAATAGGTAAAGAACTCTTTTCTGTTTTTCTTTGCATCCTTTGCCAAGGATTTCTCATAATCTGCCTTTGCCTACCTAATCTCCTTTGTGACTTGGTTACAGACCAACTTATATCTATCATAGGCTTCCATGTCACCCATTAATTTGTATGTATCCCATGCATTTTTCTTCTCTGCCATATGTCTCATTAGTTCATCTGACATCCATTTAGGTCTGAACCTTGAACAATATTTCTTAGCTGGTATGTAAAGCCTGGTAGCTTCCAAGATTAGTTCTTTGAATGCTTCCCATTTTGAATTTGCTGTTGGTAACAACATCAGTTGGTCCCACTGTATAGAATTTAAATACTGTCTCAGACTATCATAGTTGCCTTTACGAAAGCAAAAACCCTTCCCTTTACCTCTGATGGTAGTTACCTCCTTGAGTAAATCCCACTTCAGCACACTGTGATCATTGCCACCTAGTGGTTCCTTTATCTGCAGATTCTTAATGCATGAAGAATCACTACTGATAATCAGATCAAGAGTATTACTCCCTCTAGTTGCCTCCCGAACATGCTGATGTAGAAAACAATCATCCAATAAATCCACAAAAGCCTTGCTAGTGTGTGAGTGACCAACCCACAAATTCCAGTCAATATCTGGGAAATTAAAATCCCCCATTATAAGACTCTCTGATTTACTGGCCCACTCTATTTCCCTGTACAGTATCTTATTATACTCATCAGAGTCATTAGGCCTATAGCACACTCCTACTCTCAATTTCTCATTTTGATTTCCCTATGCTTATGTCACACCAAACTGACTCGACACTGCCCTGTCCATCGAGGTCGACTGGCTTCACTTCCTTGGATTTTATGTGTTTCTTAACTAATAGCATAACCCCCTCCTCCCCTCCTGTCCTGTCTATCCTTTCTATACACATTGTATTCCCCAAATTCCAGTTCTCCATTCCTTATATCTCTGTGACACCACGTCTCTGATATCCCAACAATATCTGCCTTTGATGTTTTGAGCAATACCTCAAATTCATCAAATTTATTTAGCAAACTCCTAGTATTGGTGTACATGCAAGTATACATGCACCTGTTCTTATTCTTTGCTGCCCTAACACACGCTTCTTGATTAGACCGGGGTTCGAGCCCGTCACCACCAAATACGGAGCATGCGGAAAGGTCAGGGAATGACCACCGTATATCCCGGAGCAATATGGCCTTAGTTGCTAATGCTCCTAAAAACCAAATAACAGCTGCCCTAACACAGCCATGTGTTTACTTGTTCCGCCATGACTCCCAGCAGTCTCTGAAATATCTTGCATCTTGTTTTCCAGGCTGCTGCTCATTTCAATAGAAGCAGTGCAAGAATCACTTTCAACTCTGCCAGTGGCTACTGTTAATCTGTTAGCATTCTGCCTCAGGAGTTGCCTCTGTGTTGCGTGATGACCAAGTGCAAGCTCTGGCATTGATGTGGACAACTGAGAGCTTGATGGGCCCCTCAACAGAAAATCCATATTTATGTCTAGTACATTTTTTTTACACTGTGGTTATGCGGTTCAGCTATTGTTGGTTGGACATATTGCCTTGAGTTATGAATGACTCCTTGTATCCCCCCAAACTAGCAGTTTTCTGATCCACCTAACACTGCCTCGACAGCATCAGCAAATATTCTTGCACCCTTTCTATTTAAGTGTATCCCATCCCTGTAGAAGCAGTCTCTCCTGTTAACAAGTACAGACCAGGCTGAAAAAAAATTCTACCCCTTGAGCCTTGCACAAACTTTTCAGGGCCGAATTGATCGACAAGGCTCTCATCATATACTCCCTCCTATCGTGTCTGGGCAGAATTGCAGACATTTTCAAATTCAACCCTACTTCACTGCTTTTTTTCAACAGTGACCTGTACTTGTTAAGTAATTCCGCCGGTCTCCTACTCTTAATATCATTAGTGCCAATGTGTACAACTATATCACCTTTTTTGCACTTAAAAGATGATATCCGCTCTACAACGTCATCAACCTTTGCCCCTGGCAGATATATCCTGTTCCTGTTCCACCTACCCTTTTTACAAAGCATGTTCCCCGTTTCCCTGACAATAGAGTCACCAACAACTACTAGTTCCTGTGGGACCAGCGCATTCTGCCTCGGGGGTTGCCTCTGTGTTGCATGATGACCAAGTGCAAGCTCTGGCGTTGATGTGGGCGACTGAGAGCTTGATGGACCCCTCAACAGAAAATCCATATTTATGTCTAGTACTCTTTTAACACTGTGGTTATGAGGTTCAGCTATTGTTGGTTGGACATATTGCCTTGTGTGTTATGAATGACACCATATTTTTGATATTTCTATATTGTCTGCATGTTGATTTTACCAGTATCTCAGATTCATCAAATTTATTAAGTACATTACTAGTATTAGTTTACAAATACATAATAGTGTGTATTTTTTTTTTTGTGTATATATTTTTGTGTGTTGTGGCTCTGAACACATCCCATATAGCAATACTTCCTCCAGAAATTTCTGGAGCAGATGAACTTTCCCCTGAAGTTCATCTGCCCCCCACACCCAAGAAGTGGAATTCATTCAGATTTTAGAAATTTCATTTTACTTTCAATTTTATATATCATTATATACACTTTATCATTTTTATTTAGTAATTTTGGAGAAATCTCACTGATTATCATCAAATTCAGGATCTTGAAAATTTTTTGGCTCCCAGGATCTTGCAAACTTTTTGACATATCAAAAACCATTTTGATTTTTACATTACTGGCAGACCCACCCAAATAAAATATAATTTTGTTCTACAATTTTCAATAATAGAACAATATGATCGACAAACAAAGTGTTCTGAACCGACATTAAAAATTTGCCCTTCCACCTTTCATAGTATGCAGATTTAAAAAATAAAGTTAAGAAATCTGTCTGCCTGTATGCTTTTATGCAGACTGCTTGAAATATAATTGCTTACACCTTAGCTTCCAGAAATGCTAGCAAAAAACTGTTGCCTGCACATCGTACAAATCAGCCCATGAGAAAATAAACACACGAGTGACAAACTCTGGTGAGACAAAATATAATAATAATAATATACGAGAATTGTTCAGTAAAGAATAATCATAATTTTTCACGAAAAACCTACTGCTTGCTATTTGTAGCTGAGATATGGAATTTAAGACTAAACCAAGCTGCATCACGTAGCAGCTGCACAGTTAACCAATGCACACGTTGTGACTTTGACAGGTGGTCAAGTTCATGCTTGTTTAGTTTTGCCTCCATAACTATGGACGTGACACTTAAGGAACAGTATGCTGCTTTCAGATTTTGTTTCCATCTTAAGAAAACATCAACTTGAAGTGTATGAAATGTTAAAAGAAGCTTATGGTGAATCTACATTTCCATATAGCACAGCTTGCAGGTAGTTTAGAATATTTTAATCTGGAGATATTTCAATCACAAACATTGGCGGTCTTGGAGCTCTAACCACTGCTGTCACCACAGAAATGATAAACATTGTTTCTGTAATTGTGAGAGAAGATTATCTTATAACAGTAAGGCAAATATCAGTAGGAAGAATGCATGGTATTCTCCATTGCCATTTACATACAACACATGTTTGTGCACATTGGGTTCCAAGACTACTCATACCAGAGTAACAGCAAGTTCGCATGGAGGTTTGTCAAGAGCTACAATGGATGGTTACTGAAAATGGTGAGGTTCTGCACAAGGTGATAATGGTGGATGAGACATGGCTTTATCATATCAGCCCAGAAAATAAGCAACAAAGCTCTGTTTGGAAGTCTATGTCATTGCCAATGCCAAAAAAAGCAAAAGTTATGGTTTCTGCAAGAGTGGTTATAGTCATCTCTCTTTTTTTTTTTTTTGACATCAAGGAATGTTTACCAGCATGTTGTGCCATGTCATATGACTGTTACGGGACCTTACTACAGAACTGTACTGCACACTTTGTGGGATCATATTAGTCATGAATAACCACAACTGCACACAGGTAGATGGATGCTGCATCACAACAATGCGAGATTTCAAATTTCTCATACTGTCATCAAGTATGTAACCAGCATTAATGTCAAGTATGTTCCTCATCATCCCCACCCCTACAGCCCTGTCCTTGCATCCTGCTGCTCATTTCTATTGGAATGAGCAGCAGCTTGGAAAGCAAGTTGCTGGGGATTTCAAGAACAGCTGGGAGTCATCATGAAACAAGTAAATATATTGACTGTGTTAGGGTGAGTAAGAGTAAGAACAGGTGCTTATATACTTGCATGTACACCAATGCTAGGAGTATAGTAAATAAATTTGATCAATTTGAAGTGCTGGTCAAGACATCAAAAGCGGATATTGTTGGGATATGAGAGACCTGGTGCCACATGGATATAAGTAGTGCAGAATTGGAATTTGGGGAGTACAATGTGTACAGAAAGGATAGACAGGATAGAAAGGGAGGATGGGGTATGCTGTTAGTTAAGAAACACATAAAATCTGAGGCAGTGCATCCAGTTGATATTGGTGAACAGTGGAATGTTGAGTCAGTTTGGTGTGAAATAAGCACTGGAAAAGCAAAAATGAGGGTAGAAGTGTGTTATAGGACTAATGACTCTGATGAGTACAATGAACAACTATACAGAGAAATAGAGTGGTACAGTAAATCAGAATGTCTTATAAGTAGATTTTAACTTCCCAGATATTGACTGCAACTTGTGAGTTGGTCACTCGACCACTAGCAAGATTTTCTGAATGATTGTTTTCTACAACAGCATGTTTGAGAGGTAACCAGAGGAGTGATAACTGTTGATCTGATTATCAGTAGTGATTATTCATTCATTAAGAATTTGCAGATAAAGGAAACACTGGGTGGTAGTGATCACAGTGTACTGATGTGGGATTTACCATCAGGGGTAAAGGGAAGAGTTTTTACTTTTGTAAACTACAGACTACAGTGTTCTCAGACATTTAAATAATGTACAGTGGGACCAAATGATGTTACCAACAGCAGTCTAAGTGGGAAGCATTCAAGGAATTAATCTTAGAAGCTACTAGGCTTTTCTTACCAACTAAGAAATACTGTTCAAGGTTTAGGCCCAAATGGATATCATATGAACTAATGAGACTTGTGGCAGAGAATAAAAATGCATGGAATGCATATAAATTATCATGCGACACAGAAGCATATGGCAGATATAAGCTGGTCTGCAATCAAGTCACAAAGGAGGTTAGTATGCGGAGGTAGATTACGAGAAATCTTTGGCAAAGGATGCAAAGACTTCTTTACTTAATTTAGTCTAGAAGAAAGGGGATTAATCACATTGGTCCCCTTGATATCAATGGTTTGACTGTTGATGATCCTGATATCATATAATTTTGATATATACTTAGATTTCAGGAAAGCTTTTTATACTGTTGCACATGGAAGACTACTGACAAATTGGAGCAGTATAGTGTTAAGGGCAAGTTGCTACAATGGATAAAAGGATGATTGAGTGGGAGAAGACAGAAAGTGGTAATCAGTGGACACCGCTCTTCATGGACTAATGTTATTAGTGGAGTCTTCCAGGGTTCGGTCGGCCCATTGTTGTTTTCTGTATTTATCAATGATATTCTAACCTTCGATACTCTAACCTCCCAAAAATATTTACTATTTCTCCTGAATCACCCTGTATATATATATATATATTTATTATTATTTTATCAGGCTTAATGCCGAAGTTTTGTGTAATTGTTGCACCCGCTGTATGTGAAATGGAGGTAAAAGCCGTGACCAGGTAATGTTTGTCTGTGGAACACTGATATGCGTATAAATTCTTTTTTTGCTGATAGTAGGACTACATTCTGCCGACTGAAAAATGTGGTCTATTTCATCCACATTTTGTTCATTTGTATGGTCAGAAGAAATATGAGTGCTGGGAACTGTACCAGTCTCAAGCAGTTTGCTGTAAACACTAGTAAACGCTCTTGAGTCTGTTATTCTGTGGTTAGGAAACCATTGACAGTATTCTCTACAAACAGCAGTAGCATTTCAACCACAAAAACCATAGACAAACACCATATTTGCATATTCAGCATGTGTGTGAAGATGTGTGGCATTCTTAACAACACTTCTAACACCAAACTGCTTCTAGTAAACGCTCTTGAATCCGGTATTCTGCGATTAAGAAACCATGAAGGGTATTCTCTACAAGCAGCAGTAGAACTTCCACCACAAAAACCATAGACAAACACTTTATTTACATATTCAGCCTGTGTGAAGATGTGCAGCATTCTTAACAACACTTCTAACACCAAACTGCTTCTTGGTCTCGTCTGATTCAGGGAGCTGTGCGTGCCAGTTTAAAACATCTCCGTATCCATTGAGAATTGGACACATGTTTATGTGAACTTTTTTACTCAGAATAATCGATACTCTAACCTCCCAAAAATATTTACTATTTCTCCTGAATCACCCTGTATATATATATTTATTATTATTTTTTTAAATTTATTTTGTTAAAAGAAATTACTCAGCTATTACAATAATATTGCATACCACCCAACTTTTCAATTGTTGTTAGAAGATTTCCTAAAATCACATAACTTTTACAGTTTTATGTCATGTTTACTTACAATCTGGTTTATGGTCTTACATTTTTGAAATACTCATGTCATGCTTTTCAAATACACACCCATGTAATCTGTGAATGCAGATGTCCAAATGTATTTCTTCTATATAAAAAAAAGAGTTTTTTATCTATTTTTATGTAATTTTATTTTAATTTTACAAACTTAAAAAGCACCAGCTAGAGGGGACAAAATAATTAGTATTAGTGTTAGTAGAGGCAAGTAATCCAAGAAAGCAAACTTTATAAATCAGTTGAAAAAAACAAACAAACAAAAAAAAAAAAACTTCCAACACCACTTGTCCATTGCTGTCAGTAATTAATTTTTCTAGTTCGTCCTTGAATTTGTTCAAACTGCCCGCTTCCACAACAGCAGATGGAAGTTTGTTCGAACAATCAACTAACTGCTGCCTGAAAGCCAGTGGGTGGTAGTTTCAGCAAGCTTTTCTGGACAACCAAGCGTGAATGTCTTATTATGGGCAACTTCAATTTACCCCTAATGGATTGGAAGAGGAAAATTCACCATGAGAACAAAAGTTTTAAATAAACTAAATTATTTTTGTACTAGTATGTTAGAGAAAACACTAGGGGGTAAGAATACTCCAGATCTCATCATTAATCATGAATCAGATGATATCACAGGGCTTATAGTAGAGCAGTGGTTCCCAACCTTTTTTTATTTGCGAACCCCTTTCAATGTAATATTTTTTATCGTGAACCCTTTTCAACATCATATTTTTAATGCGAAACACTAAGCCTATATTCTCTGAAATCGTATAATTTTTCTGAATTTTTATTATAAAATATTTCCAGTACTACATTTTTATAAGCAACACTACATAATAATAAATTATTAATAAGTATTATTTATACTTTGTAAACAAGTTATTATTCAGTCCAAACTAGATTTCGAACAAGCTAAGGGTAGAAAACTTGCTTCATGTCCAAATGGTAGCCAAGCATTCTGGTCTCTTGCCAAAGCTATAGGCCACGAGCGCCTCCGTAGCCAGGTGGGAAGGAGCAGCAGTGCGTAGCACACGCTTCTTGATTAGACCGGGGTTCGAGCCCGTCACCACCAAATACGGAGGATGCGGAAAGGTCAATGGAATGACCACCGCATATTCCCGGAGCAATATGGCCTTAGTTGCTAATGCTCCTAAAAACCAAACAACAACAACAGCTATAAGCCACAATTTTTGTCTATTTCTGTTCCTATCTCTGTCAAAACCAGATGGTTCTGTTGTCACATTGGCCAAAGATAAAGCTAACCTGCTAGCATCCTATTTTTCTTCCAACTCATGTATTGATGATCTTGGTAAATCACCTCAAACCATTCCCAGTACACTCCATTCAGTGCCTCCTGTGAGGCGCCTCCTTAGCCAGGTGGGAAGGAGCAGCAGTGCATAGCACACGCTTCTTGATTAGACCGGGGTTCGAGCTCATCACCACCAAATACGGAAGAGGCGGAAAGGTCAGGGAATGACCACCGCATATCCCGGAGCAATATGGCCTTAGTTGCTAATGCTCCTAAAAACCAAATAACAAGCCTCCTGTGGTCTTCTGTCAAAAGGATATAAGAAAGATTTTGATGATGATAAGAAAGCTCCAGGTCATGATGGTATTTCTCCACTTGTTCTCAAAACGTGTGCTCCTGAACCTACTCCTGTTTTGTGTCATCTTTTTTCACTTTCTTATTCCAAAGGTGTTTTTCCTTCTTGGAAATTTGCTCATATCCAGCCAGTTCCTAAAAAGGGTGACAAATCCCTACCATCCAATTATCGTCCCATTGCGATTATTTCTAAAGTAATGGAGAAATCAATTAGCCGCCTACTCCTAAACTATCTGGAAATCTTTCATCTGATCAACGCTTGCCAATATAGATTCCGTCAGTGTCATTCCACTGGTGATATTCTAGCTTACACTGCCCTACCATTATTAATATCCAGACACCCCGCCATGGATGGGAAAACAGGCCCTATGCATGCAACCCGTCATATAACCTGCTATAAATATGCACGCTGGGCTTACAACAGACAATTGCTAAAGTGGGCATGCAAGATGACACGTTCAACAGAATTGATCACCTCAACAAATACTAGATGCCGATTAACAGGTTGAACAATCAACTATCTGCTGGCTAAAAGCCAGTGGGTGGTAGTTTCAGCAAGCTTTTCTGGACAACCAAGTGTGAATGTCAGAGAGAAAACTGGGTATCCAGTTTTCTCTCTGACCGCTCACTGCGGGTGATGACAGATGGCTGTCTTCTAACTTCTCCATTAATGCTGGTGTTCCCCAACGTTCAGTTCTTTCTCCCACTTATAGTGAAAAATATAAACTTGAATCGTGGACTGTAGAGCAGTGGAAAACAGTCCTATAGACAGATGAGTTTAGGTTTGTAATCTATCAGTCTGATAACCATTCCTGGTTGTGGAGAATGCCAGTTTCTTCCTGATTGTATCCTCCCTACAATGAAGTTTGGTGGAGGCAGTGTCACGGTTTGGTTTGGGCCCATTAGTTGTTATCGACAAAATCATGAATGCCGTGGACAATTATGCACTTCCAACATTATGGCAATACTTCGGGGAAGGTCCATAGCTGTATCAGCAAGACAACGCACCATGCCAAACTGCTCGGGTTATAACAAAGTGGTTTGAGGAATGCGTGAGGAAAAGTTGGATTGGCCAGCCCAGACTCTTGATCTGAACCCTATCGAGCATCTTTGGGATGTATTGGATCGTCGGGTACATGCACGTCGAGATTGCTCAAAGAACAAGGCTGAACTGGTAGCTGCATTAAAGACCGGGTGGAGGAACATATCACCTGAAAAGCTGGTTGAGAGTATGCTGCGAAGATGGAAGGCCATCATAAAAGCAAAAGGTTCAGCACAAAATATTAAATGACACAATAAAAGCTCTTTTTTTGTCTAAAGGCTGGTATCCAGATATTAATGGAAGGGCGGTGTATGTTACCCCATCTATGGACAAATTTAATGGAAAAGTTTGGCGAAACTCAAGCCATTGCTCTTGACTTTTCAAAGGCTTTTGATTCTGTTTGGCATAAAGGTCTTCTAAATAATCTTCCATCCTTTGGTTTGCCACTGTTCTTTGTAATTGGGTATCCAGTTTTCTCTCTGACTGCTCACTGTGGGTGATGACAGATGGTTCTGTCTTCTAACTTCTCCATTAATGCTGGTGTTCCCCAACGTTCAGTTCTTTCTTCCACTCTTTTCCTCTTGTATACATTAATGACCTTCTTCCATTGACCAGAAATCCTATCCATAGTTTTGCCGCCGATAGCACATTGCATTTCATCTTCCAGTTTGAGAAACTTTGCCCTGCTGAAACAGCTTCAACTTCTTGAGTATCCTCTGCAAAATCCTTAAATGCTAATTTCCAGGTACTTCTCCAGTGGGGCAAAGACTTAATTTCAATTGAAATTGAAATTGAGATTGAAATTAATTTCAATCCTTCTAAAACTCAGGCCTATGCTTATCTCCGATGATGCTCCGATTTCTAGGCAAGATCTTGGGGATTACCCCAACTTTTAATCTCTCTTGGCATAAAGCAACATTACAAATATTGCATTCTCTGCATCGAAAAAACTGGGTTTTCTCTTCCATTCTCGGTGTTACTTTTCTTCCAAACAGTTGTTGACTCTGTAGAAATCGCAAATGCGGCCTGCCATGGAATATTATTCCCACATATGGGGGCGGTAACCCTCAAAACCTCTCTCAGGCTTCTAGATTCCATTCAAAAGATGGCAGTTAGGTTAATTAATGTCTCATCTCTAACAGTCTCTCCACTCTGTCTCATAGACAAATTTCTGTTTCTGCTGCATTCCTTTTCTAATTGGCTTCTATAATCCCTGCTCTCTCTTTCAAAGAAATCCGAAACGTGCCACAACCAGTCAACATCCTTTTACTGTCCAAGTTCAAACTCACAGAACCAACTTTTCTTCTTACTCATTTATTCATTCAACTTCTGTTTTCTGGAACATACGTATTTCCTGAAAATTACTTACGTACTTCCTTCATACGTATTTCCTGAAAATTACAATCTACAAAAGTTCAAGTCTAATGACAACAAGGATATTCTTTCATCGTTTCAACCTTCAACCCATGCATGGTACTAAGTACTATATGTTCTTAAAAAAAAAGTACCTATACATAACAGTAGTCCTTGAGAATGAAAAAAAAAATTTAGTATGGAAAACATACTTATTTAACATGATATAAGATAGTAAATTAATTATAAGGAATGTGGGATATGTGGTTTCTTTCTTAAAAATTCTTTACTTTTTATTTAATTTTATTTTACTTTATTGTTTATTATTAGTTATATTTTGTAGTTTACACTAATATACCTATGTAAATCTAAGCAGATGCCATTACAGAATTTTTAGTGCGAACCCCCTGGAACACTTTTGCAAACCCCCAGGGGTTCACGAACCACCAGTTGGGAACCGCTGTAGTAAAGGAACCATTGGCAGGTAGTGATCACACAGTTGTTAGTTGGAAGATGAAGAAAGATATTACAGTAGTTAAACACAAAGACAAGGGTTTTGATTTGAAAAAAGGAGACTGTGATAGTTTAAGATACTACTTGTCATCTATGAATTTGACAGATTTCAAAGGAGGGCGAATATATTAGAATTATGGAATACCTTTAAAGCAATAATTGCAGGAGCCATGAATGCATATATATATAAGAAAATATAGCATAAGGAGGATGCCAAGATATATGAATACAGAGCTGGCCAGTCAAAAAGGGCAGAAAATGAAGGCATGGGTAAGTTGCAGAGCAATGAAAAGTACTGAAGCCTACAGCAATCGCTACAAGTTGATCTGTAATAGTACCTCACAAAAGGTTAGGGTTCTTGAGGCTAGCATGAGGAAGCACTGGCTAAGAAAGAAAAGAATGGGAACGAGGAGTTTTTCATGTATGTGAATACAAAGAAGAAGAAGAAAATGAACAGATCAGACCCTTGTGTACAGGGTAGGGAAAGTCTTATATAACTCAGCTGATGTTGCTAATGAGCTGAATAAGTAAAGTACTTCACAATGATCTTTACTGACAGAAGACTTCATGGTGGGCTGAAGCTGGAAAGCATGAAACTAGCAATGTTGAAATTTCAGAAGCTTATTTGGCATAAAGAGGTTTAGAGTAGATTTAGACCAGATTAGCTAAAAGGAAATTTCCTTTTAGCCAACAAGTTGCCTCCACAGGTAGTTGAAGCTGACAATTTGAAAATAATTCAAAAGTTAACTGGATAATTACCTACATAAAGAGGGAAGCACATAATTTGCCTATTTTCTTATCTACTTTTTTGCATTTTTTTTGGCTGCTTCAGCAAAAACCTGTGGCCTTCCTTTTACTGTATGGCTAATACTAAATTCAATATTCAATATACACATTCAATATACTAAATAATGTTGCAGTAATGTCAATGTTTTGATCTTACTTTGGTATCGGTTACCAAGACAAACTGTAGACATGAGTCACCTTCTACAGTTTGTCTTGGTAAACTGTAGTCACCTTCTACAGTTTACCAAGACAAACTGTAGAAGGTGACTCATGTCTATTCCAAGTTTGTCTTTGAAAAAACATGGAACTTGGAGAGTACTCCTTCGCTCTCCTGGTACTTCTGTTAACGAAATTCAGTGCCGCTTGTTTTTAATCAAATTACAGTAGCAATTATGGTAAAAAATATAAGATATTTACACATATTGGCTCATAACTTCCAATAAAAAGTTCTATTTTAATGTCAATTCAAATGGCAACATTTTTTCTTTAAAATTCTTCTGTATTAACTAATTAATCTTTTAATCTTATTTTCCTCTGCTTTTAATTTTATATAAAAAAAATTCTAATGGAAGGGTTTAGTGCTTTTGTGTAATGGGATCTTTTTTAAGTTCTGAATTATTCCTTATTATAGAAATATTTTACTCCCTGCAGCTAAAGTTTCCCAGAAGGGAAGATGTTGAGAAGCTTTCCAAAGTTGTTCTTGAAGCTCTTGACAACTTTGTTCCTTTTGATAAATATATGAGATCAAATGTAATTACACCATTAGGAATTTCTCTTAGTAAGTATATTCTCTTTCATTATATTCTATTTTTAAATTTATTTTCATAATTTTTTATTATGTTGGTGTGGTTTTTACATAGCTTCGTTTTTTCTCTCTTAATAGTTTATATCTAAGCTTCAGGTTACATATATTATATAATACTGATGTGAAATCAGTGTAAAAGTATTGTGTGTCAAACTGAGGTTGTTGCAAAATCATCAGACTTGTCATAATGTGAAATAACTTTCCACGAGTTTCCTTATTGTTACATGGAAATAAACAGCACTGCTCCCTAGGGAGATATATATTGCAGTTTATTTCTGATGGAGCTGCTTCAGGGATGATAATCCCTGAAGCAGCTCCATCAGATATTAGTGCAGGACTTTCATTTTAAAATGGCTGTATATAAAGTATGTTCAAAATGTATCTGGACTGTAACATAGCAGTCCAGATACTTATAGTGACAATAAGCATACTTATGGGATGGGCAATTTAATCCCCCTTCAAAATATTGTTAAGATGATGCACTTAGCACAACAATTTTCCCACCCTTGAAACATTTCTGGAGAGAGGATTTCAAAATCCACCAAAAGCTGATTTATCGTAATTACTCTTTATTGTTTGTAAGTCATCAAATCGACATCTGTACAGTTTTTTTTTTTTTTAACTCAATCTAAGCAACAACAAAAAAAAGAAGTCAATGTAGCCATATATGGTGAATTGGGGCAGGTGCTGGACTTGAGTGATTTCATTTTTCGCCAAAAAAACTTTGTACAGATAGCAATGAATGTGATGATGCATTATCATGGTGAAGCACCAGTCTTTGGAGTTTCACTTTTATGGTGTTTTTTTGCTGAACTGCATTATGATGGTATCTCAGAACTCCATTGTCCAATTCTCTATTAATTTTTTGTTCATCTTTCCCTGATAATTTATAATCATCCCATGCATTTCTGTCACTAGTCACATCAGTTCATCTGGCATTCATTTAGGTTGAAACCTTGAAAAGTATCTGTTAGTTGGTAGGAAAAGCTTGGTAGCTTGTACAATTATTTCAATTCCCATTTAGAAATTCCCTGAATGCTTCCCATTTAGAATTTGCAGTGGGTAACACCATCAGTTGGTTCCACTGAAAATAATTTAAAACTTGCCTAAGACCATTGTAGCCACCTTTATGAAAGCAAAATCCCTTCTCTTTATCCTTGACAGTAGTTACATCTTTATGTAAATTCCACATCAATACACTGTGATCACTGCCACCTAGTGTTCCTTTATCTGTCTTATGAGCAGTCATCTTATAAATCCAAAACGGTTTGCTGTTGTGTGAGTGACCAGTCCACAAGTTCCAGTTAATATCTGAAAAGTTACAGTTCTCCATTATAAGACATTCCACCTTTTTTGTATAGCTCTTCATCATGCACATAACAGTCATTTCGTTTATAATATTCCTCAACATCATTTTTGTTTTTCTAATGCTTATGTCATCCCACACAGACTCACCATTAGTGTCCACCTATGTCAACCTTGTGCGCTGACTTAAAATCTATGTGCTTCTTAATCAAGAGCATAACTCCTTCCCCTTCCAGTTCTGTCTGTAATGTTGAGTCACTTTAGTGTGACATATTGTCCATATTCAAATTCTGCATCCCCTCTATCTGAGTGGCACTTTTGTTTCTAATATCTGTACAATACCCACATTCAAGGAACTAACCAATACTTCAAATTCCTCGAATTTATTTACTATAATTCTAGCATTAGTGTACAAGCAAGTATATGTGCACCTGTTTTTGTTCCTAGTGACCTTAACCCATCTTATGTAATTGCTTCTCCCATGAAAGCTACCAGCAGACCTTTTAATCTCCCACAGAATTGTTCATTTGAACTGTTCATCTTTGAAAAGTTGACTTATTTGTGGACCAATGAAATTGTCTGCCTTAATCTTCTCTGTACTAAGTCTTGAGAATTTCTTTTTAAAGTACAGTAATACCCCGACTTATGCTACCCCGACTTACGCGAACTCGGAGTTACGCGGTTCTTGATTTTTTCGTTTGGCAACGCTGCCGCCCACTATCTTCAAGGTCGTTTTTCATATGTTATCGATATACGGTGCGACGGCGGAGAATGAGAGCGAAAGATGAACAAAATTCAACTTTGCTGCTTTTATGTTTTTTATATCAGTGAAGGGGAAACACATTTCACCATAATAACGTAAAAACCAACACAATTCCAGCTATCGGTATAATTACAAATGCAATTAGATCGAGTTTACTACCAGTTTATAACAGATTTCACTAGCAGAAACGCAACTGGATTTTTATTGTTTTATGGTAGTAACCCCTAGAAATGTGAGGTGTTAATAGTGTATCTCTGCCTTTATGGTGTTGTTTATTCAGTTGCTACATGCGCGCAGCTTTGTTTATGCGTATCAAGCGTGCCTCCTCGTTTTGTAATTGTGCTTTATTCCCTAAAAATGAGTAAAATACTTAATTAAAAGGTGTGAAAAGGAAGCGTCCTGGTGAAGACACTGCAGATTCAGAGAGAAAAAGAAAAGCAATTATCGATAAACAGAGGCGGACTGGATCAAAAATTCTTACCCGGGAAAATTTATAGTGGCCTCATACTATGGTTTATGGCCAAAATCACACTGGCCCACCGAGGTTTCCCCGGTAAGGCTTATGGCCAGTCCACCTCTGTCGATAGAGAAAAAATATGAAATTGTGAAACGCTTTGAGCGAAATGAAAGACCATGTGATATTGCACGTGCTACAGGCCTAAATGAAGCAACGGCGAAAAGCACATGACAATTGCAAACTTGACAGGTTGATAATTGAAAAGGGCTCAATTGTAAAGGGCTTAAAAATTTTAGAAAACATAGACTCCAACGAAGAACGCGTTATAGCTACAAAGCAAGGAATAAAAAAATTATTAGCTTGCTACGAAGAAATTCTGCGTGAAAAAAAGAACGCGCTGTGTCGTCAGATGAATTTGTTAGATTTTATGAAGCCACCGACATCGAAATAACTTTTTAACGTAAGTCATTTGTTTTTTTAATACATATTTTGTATTAATATGTATAAAGAACTGCAATTTTATTAATATTTTTCTTCTAATCTAGTGTTTTTGTTAGTCCTTGGTCCCAATTAAGCAAAATTTATATGTATTTATATGCAAAGTTGTACCCCGACTTACGCGAATTCGACTTACGCGATTTTCGTCGGACCCACCTATCGCGTAACTTCGGGGTATTACTGTATGTGAATGCAAAGCCTTCACGAAATTTTTCATAAGCCTCAGTTTGATGTGTAATGAGTGGTGGAAGCAAAACTTTATTTGGATCTACTGGTGGTTCAAATGCTACGTTCTTCATTCCAAGTGTTAATGATTTTCGTTGAGGCCAACTCCTGTTCTTGTAGTGCTTATCCTTGGCATGACTAACCCACTTGCAGAGAAAGCAACAATACTAATCCTTTTGTAGTTCTAATAAAATGGCAGTTACCTTTAAATCACTCATATCTTCCACTCATACTTCTGATAGTGTACACCTAAAAGGATGTTCTTCATGTTTGCATATGTTTCTTTTTTATGGACGGCATATGCAAGAGGTATTGAAGGCTACATATTTCCATTGTGTAATAACACAGCCTTAAGGCTAACCTTAGAATCCCATTTAGAATCATCTATAAATAGTTGCCATTCTTTTTTTTTTTTTTTTTTGTTAGTTTTTGCCGCATCAGCTTCTGTGGCCATATTGCACCTCCCATGGTTTTTGCATTTTCTACTCGAGGCGGGATTCGAACCCACGACCTTTGGGTTGCCAGGCAGGCACTTTACTCACCTGGCTAGCCTGGCCGGCCATTAGACCATCAACATCCTTAGAAACTGAGTTCAACTTCTGTTTGATAGAATTTATCATAGCCTTTATTTCGAGTACGAAAAGTCACTTTCACAGAATGATCTAAAAGATTCCACTGTTGTAGCCTCGAGGCCAAAAGCTCTGCCTTATTCTTTGGTAGTTTGAGATCCCTAATGAGGTCATTAGCTCACTTTCTGTGATCTTATGTGGTTCAGAAGGATAAAGTTTTGGACAAAATGGTGGATCCCTTAATGTAGATGGTTGCTGTACTTCTTTGTGTATATCAAGTCGATGTTCATCACATCTTCATCAGAGTGTACAAAAAAATGGTTGGGTGGTTCAGGAATAGGTAGTACTTCACAGTGAGGCATGAGACAAATTGCAGATGGTATATTTAGGTACATCACTGTCCACTTTTTCTTTGTTGTCATCCCTTTTCTAATAGGGGGCACTATACAGAAGTAATAGTCTGTAATGTGATTTGTTGGCTTCCTCCATATCATGGGCACTGTGAAAGTCATAAAATGTCCCTTTTGATTTGCCCATGCATTGAGTTTTGGTGAACAGTAGTGCAGCATATGTGTGGAGCTCATTTCTTGTCCTGGTCGCCTACTTTACACCCAAAGTACAAGAAGTAGGCCTTTTTTATGGCTCGAGTTAAGGGACACTTTCTTGAAACTAACGTGACTTCTCCACATACATAACAGAAGTCATCTGGATTGTTCACACAATTATGGAGCATATTAATCTTATGCTCCGTAATTGTGGTATTACGGTATTTGAACAAATACTGTTCAAATACCGTAATTATGTGAACAAATACGACACAAATTAAGTCAAAAAATATAGGAATCTGCACAAAATATAGGAATCTCGCAGAGAACAACCGTTAACTGAGAACAAATCATCCAGTACCCAGCCATATTCAAGGATTACTGCAACAAAGTTGAAGATGCATTTGAGGCGACGACAACTTATCACGTGATGCAGAGTGAGACGATAGATGCTAATCACGTGATAAGAGTGTGGTGGTACTGAAACTGCAGTGTTGTCATGCGTTTTGCCTAGAGCCATAGCTGATAATGTAGAGTAACTCATTAATATGAGACCCCAACTGTAATTCAAAAACAACAGCCAATTGACAAATTTTAATGTGATTTTCATGTTCAGCAGCATAAAATTAGTCAAGATTGGGTAAGTCAAGGTTTCGTTTTCGTAAAATTTTGTGTTGACTAGTGTAAATTGTCTCAGCTTGCCTAACTCTGTTTGTGACTTAATTTCAGACTATGAACTAATGTAGGTTTCTGTATCCTCTGATAATTTATATGCATTTTTTCCTCTGCCACTAGTCTCTTCAGTTCTTCTGACATCCATTTACAGCAATACCTCACACAGTGCGGCTTCAATCAGTACGTGATTCACTATAGTGCAGTTTATAATGTGCGACTGTGATTGATTATCAATTAATTTTGTTCTTAGTCTACCTCATTACTATTTGTATTTATTATTTTTCTAACTAATCATGCATAATTATTTCTAATATAAAAAAATCCTTATTTTGATACCCACGTATCATTATTTTTCTCATTCAAACTATTCCCCTTTTAGTGCTGATTCAGTCAGTTTTTTTCCAACACATTAACTGCACTGTGTGAGGTAATTCTGTATCTTCAAACCTTGAACAGTATCTCCTAATTCATATAAAAAGCCTTAGCTTCTACAGTTACTTCCCTGAATGCTTCCCATTTAGAATTTACTGTTGGTTATATCATTACTTAATCCCACTAAATAGAATTTAAAAACTACTTGAGACCATTGTGGTCAGTTTTATGAAAGCAATGGTCTTTCACCCTTGACTGTAGTCATCTTTAAGTAAATTCCAGATCAGTGCACTATTTTTGCTGCCTCCTAGTGGTTCTTTTACATGCAGATTCTTAATGCTTAAAAAAGTTGCTGCTGATAATGAAATGAAGGGCATTGCTTTATCTCATTGTTTTCCTAACATGCCTGTGTGAAAAGCTGTTTTCCAATAAATTCAGAAAAGTCTTGCTACTGTGGGAGTAACCAATCCACAAGTTCCAGTCAATATCTGGAAAATAAAAATCCTCCATTATAAGACATTCTGATTTACTGGTTGATTGATTGATTGATTTTGGTTTTTATGGTGCATTAGCTTAGTCAAGGCCATGGTCTGATTTACTGGCTCACTCTGTAATGGACCAGCTTCCATAGCTCCCAAATTTACAAATTATAAGTGCAGAAGGCTCAGACTACGTTCGAACCATATGGTTGTTCTGTATGGTTTTTCATTATATGTATCATAGTCATTAAGTCTATAACACACTCTTGTTCTCATTTTTGTTTTCCTAGTGCTTATGTCACACCAGACTAACTCGACATTGAACTGGCCACCCACATCAACTGGCTGCTCTGACTTAGATGCTATGCTCTTCTTAACTAAGAACAATCCTGCACTGTCTGTCCTTTCTGTTCAGCAGAATTAAGGGACCTCCGGTACCATTTGATAATCAACACTATGTCCTTTCTGTACAGTTTGCCTGTGGATGTCGTCATGTGCAGTCTTGCGATTGATTACTCCACTTGATTGTAGACGGAGGTAGTACCTCGGTAGGAAGTTTCTTTGTTTAAGGTGCAGCACTAGATGTATACAGCAACTTGAAGATCGTCATTGTCTTAAATGCCCTACTCATATTCTGGCAGCTGACTATTAGCATTAGCATTAGTAGAGGCATTTGATGCAAGAAAGCAAGCTTATGCAGCATCAGCCAAAAAAAAAAACCCACTTCCACTTCACCCCTCTGTTCGTTCAAAATACCTGTCTAGCTGAGCCTTAAACTTATTTAGGCTATCAACCTCCACTACAAGGGATGGAAGTCTGTTCCACCAACCAACCACCCGCTGGCTAAAGGCAAATTTCCGCACATCTATCCTACATCTGTCTTTCCTCAATTTGAATTTATGCCCTCTCAGGTGATTATTCTGAGCTAGAGGAAGAATCCCATCAGCATTGAGCATGCTCAAACCATTCAAGGCTTTATACACCTCTATCAGATCACCTCGCTGGTGCCTAGACTCCAGACACTGTAATTTGCAAAACTTAAGCCTTTCTTCGTAAGAGCACCCCTTTGTTCCATTCACTAATCTTGTTGCCCTTCTCTGTACTCGTTCCAGTAGCTCTACATCCTTCTTGAAATGAGGCCTCCAGACCTGTATACAGTACTCTAGGTGTGGCCTGACCATTGCCTTATACAAGGGAATAATCACCTCCTTATCCCTGCTGGAAAAATTCCTGTATATCATTGACAATACTCCACGAGCTACTCTTGCAGCCCGTCTGCACTGCTCAGAGAACTTCATATCTGCCTGCACAACCACCCCCAAGTCCCTTTCATTCTCTACCACTGTCAGTGTAGTACCACAGAGTTGATACGTTGCTCTGGGGTTGCTGTTTCCCATGTGTAGTACTTTACATTTGTCAATGTTAAACTTCATTTGCCACCTCTCAGCCCATCTGCTCAACCTTTCCAGATCCTGTTGCAGCAGCATAGTCTCAGTAGTGTCCTCGACAACCCTGCCAACCTTTGTATCGTCTACAAACTTGGACATTAAGCTTGATATACCATCATCAATATCATTTATAAATACAGAAAACAATAATGGACCCAACACTGAGCCCTGAGGGACTCCACTAATAACATTAGTCCACGATGAGCAGTGTCCATTGATTACCACTCTCTGTCTTCTCCCCCTCAACCACCCCTTTATCAATAGCAGCAATTTGCCTCCAATGTCACACTGCTCCAATTTGTGTAGCAGTCTTCCATGTGCAACAGTGTCAAAAGCCTTTCTAAGATCCAAGTATATAATATCAAAGCTATTCCCTGCATCCAGTTCTTTTGTGACTGCATCATAGTATCCAATCAAATTGGTCAGGCAAGACTTCTCCTTAACAAAACCATGCTGTGTCCGAGCTATAACTGAAGTGTTGTCTAAATGATCCTGCAGTGCTTCTTTAACCAGTGCCTCCATTAATTTTCCTGGAACAGAAGTTAAGCTCACAGGTCTATAATTACTTGTGTCAGCCTTTGATTCTCCTTTGTGAATTGGGGTCACATTTGCACATTTCCAGTCTATGGGCACCTCCCCTGAGTCCAAGGAAGCTCTCATAATTATGGCTAAGGGTTTGCTTACTCCCTTTGCTGCCTCCTTTAATATAACTGGATAGATCCCATCCACCCCGGGTGCCTTTCTTGTGTTTATCTTCAACAGTTTCTCCTCCACTTTACTCCCAGTTATTTCAAGATTCTGTAGCTTACTGCTAGAGTTGAATACACCTCTGGCATTCCCCTCGCTGAATAACTCCTCATGTGTGAATGTCGATGCAAAATATTCATTTAGTTTGTTAGCTACCTGAGCAGGATCATCAACAGTTGACCCATCAATATCAAATGCACCAATCCGATTCATCCCCTTCCTTCTAGAGTTTACATAAGTAAAGAACTCTTTGCTGTTTTTCTTTGCATCCCTTGCCAAGGATTTCTCGTAATCTGCCTTCGCCTGCCTAACCTCCTTTGTAACTTGGTTGCATATCAACTTGTATCTATCATAGGCTTCTGTGTCATGTGTTAATTTGTAAGTATCCCATGCATTTTTCTTCTCTGCCATATGCCTCATCAGTTCATCTGACATCCATTTTGGCCTAAACCTTGAACAATATTTCTTAGTTGGTATGTAAAGCCTAGTAGCTTCCAAGATAAGTTCTTTGAATGCTTCCCATTTTGAATTTGCTGTTGGTAACATCATCAGTTGGTCCCACTGTATAGAATTTAAATACTGTCTCAGTCCATCGTAGTCGCTTTTACGGAAGCAATAACCCTTCCCTTTACCCCTAATGATAGTTACCTCTTTGAGTAAATCCCACTGCAGCACACTGTGATCACTGCCACCTAGTGGTTCATTTATCTGCAGATTCTTAGTGCATGATGAATCACTGCTGATAATCAAATCAAGAGTATTACTCCCTCTAGTTGCCTCCCGAACATGCTGATGTAGAAAACAATCATCCAATAAATCCACAAAAGCCCTGCTAGTGTGTGAGTGACCAGCCCCCAAATTCCAGTCAATATCTGGGAAATTAAAATCTCCCATTATAAGACTCTCTGATTTACTGGCCCACTCTATTTCCCTGTACAGTTTCTTATTATACTCATCAGAGTCATTAGGCCTATAGCACACTCCTACTCTCAATTTTGATCTCCCAATGCTTATGTCACACCAAACTGACTCAACACTGCACTGTCCAGCGATGTCGACTGGCTTCACTTCCTTGGTTTTTATGTGTTTCTTAACTAATAGCATAACCCTACTCTTAATAACATTAAGAGTAGGAGACCGGCGGGATTACTTGACAAGTACAGGTCACTGATGAAAAAAAGCCGTGAATTAGGGTTGAAATTGAAAGTGTCTGCAATTCTGCCCAGACACGATAGGAGGGAGTATATGATGAGAGCCCTGTCAATCAATTCGGCCCTGGAAAGATTGTGCAGGGCTCAAGGGGTAGAATTTTTTTCAGCCTGGTCTGTACTTGTTAACAGGAGAGACTGCTTCTACAGGGATGGGATACACTTAAATAGAAAGGGTGCAAGAATGTTTGTTGATGCTATCGAGGCAATGTTAGGTGGGTCGGAAAACTGCTAGATTGGGGGGATACAAGGACTAATAGATTAACAGTAGCCACTGGCAGAGGTGAAAGTGATTCTTGCACTGCTTCTATTGGAATGAGCCGCAGCCTGGAAAATAAGATGCAGGATATTTCAGAGACTGCTGGGAATCATTGGGGTACAAGTAAACACATGGGTTGTGTTAGGGTAGCTAAGAAAAAGAACAGGTGCATGTATACTTGTGTGTACACCAATGCTAGGAGTTTAGTAAATAAATTTGATGAATTTGAGGTATTGCTCAAAACATCAAAGGCAGATATTGTGGGGATTTCAGAGACGTGGTGTCGCACAGATATAAGAAATGCAGAACTGGAATTTGGGGAGTACAATGTCTACAGAAAGGATAGACAGGATAGGAAGGGAGGAGGGGTTATGCTATTAGTTAAAAAACACATAAAATCCAAGGAAGTGAAGCCAGTGGACATCGCTGGACAGTGCAGTGTCGGGTCAGTTTGGTGTGACATAAGCATTGGGAGATCAAAATTGAGAGTAGGAGTGTGCTATAGGCCTAATGACTCTGATGAGTATAATAAGAAACTGTTCGGAGAAATAGAGTGGGCCAGTAAATCAGAGAGTCTTATAATGGGGGATTTTAATTTCCCAGATATTGAGTGGAATTTGGGGGCTGGTCACTCACACAGTAGCAAGGCTTTTGTGGATTTATTGGATGATTGTTTTCTACATCAGCATGTTCGGGAGGCAACTAGAGGGAGTAATACTCTTGATTTGATTATCAGTAGTGATTCTTCATGCATTAAGAATCTGCAGATAAATGAACCACTTGGTGGCAGTGATCACAGTGTGCTGAAGTGGGAGTTACTCAAAGAGGTAACTACCATTAGGGGTAAAGGGAAGGGGTATTGCTTTCGTAAAGGTGACTACAATGGACTGAGACAGTATTTAAATTCTATACAGTGGGATCAACTGATGATATTGCCAACAGCAAATTCAAAATGGGAAGCATTCAAAGAACTTAATCGTGGAAGCTACTAGGCTTTACATACCAACTAAGAAATATTGTTCAAGGTTTAGGCCTAAATGGTTGTCAGATGAACTAATGAGGCATATGGCAGAGAAGAAAAATGCATGGGATACATACAAATTAACACGTGACACGGACGCCTATGATAGATACAAGTTGATCTGTAACCAAGTTACAAAGGAGGTTAGGCAGGCGAAGGCAGATTACGAGAGATCCTTGGCAAGGGATGCGAAAAAAAACAGCAAAGAGTTCTTTACTTATGTAAACTCTAGAAGGAAGGGGATGAATCAGATTGGTCCACTTGAGATCGATGGATCAACTGTTGATGACCCTGCTCGGGTAGCTAACAAACTAAATGAATATTTTGCATCGACATTCACACATGAGGAGTTATTCAGCGAGGGGAATGCCAGAGGTGTATTCAACTCTAGCAGTAAGCTAGAGAATCTTGTAATAACTGAGAGCAAAGTGGAGGAGAAATTGTTGAAGATAAACACAAGAAAGGCACCTGGGGTGGATGGGATCTATCCAGTTATATTAAAGGAGGCAGCAAAGGAGGTAAGCAAACCCTTAGCCATAATTATGAGAGCTTCCTTGGACTCAGGGGAGGTACCCATTGACTGGAGATGTGCAAATGTGACCCCAATTCCCAAAGGGGGATCAAAGGCTGACACAAGTAATTATAGACCTGTGAGTTTAACTTCTGTTCCCGGAAAATTAATGGAGGCACTGGTGAAAGAAGTACTGCAGGATCATCTAGACAAGACTTCAGTTATAGCTAGGACACAGCATGGTTTTGTTAAGGGGAAGTCTTGCCTGACCAATTTGATTGGATACTATGATGCAGTCACAAAAGAACTGGATGCAGGGAATAACTTTGATATTATATACTTGGATCTTAGAAAGGCTTTTGATACTGTTGCACATGGAAGACTGCTGCACAAATTGGAGCAGTGTGGCATTGGAGGCAAGTTGCTGCTATGGATAAAGGGGTGGTTGAGGGGGAGAAGACAGAGAGTGGTAATCAATGGACACTGCTCATCGTGGACTAATGTTATTAGTGGAGTCCCTCAGGGTTCAGTATTGGGGCCTTTATTGTTTTCTGTATTTATAAATGATATTGATGATGGTATATCAGGCTTAATGTCTAAGTTTGCAGACGATACGAAGGTTGGCAGGGTTGTCAAGGACACTACTGACACTATGCTGCTGCAACAGGATTTGGAAAGGTTGAGCAGATGGGCTTCGAGGTGGCAAATGAAGTTTAACATTGACAAATGTAAAGTACTACATATGGGAAACAGCAACCCCAGAGCAACGTATCAACTCTGTGGTACTACACTGACAGTGGTAGAGAATGAAAGGGACCTGGGGGTGGTGGTGCAGGCAGATATGAAGTTCTCTGAGCAGTGCAGACGAGCTGCAAGAGTAGCTCATGGTGTATTGTCAATGATATATAGGAATTTTTCTAGCAGGGATAAGGAGGTGATTATTCCCTTGTATAAGGCAATGGTCAGGCCACACCTAGAGTACTGTATACAGGCCTGGAGGCCTCATTTCAGGAAGGATGTAGAGCTGCTGGAACGAGTACAGAGAAGGGCAACTAGATTGGTGAATGGGACAAAGGGGTTCTCTTACGAAGAAAGGCTTAAGTTTTGCAAATTACAGTGTCTGGAAACTAGGCACCAGCGGGGTGATCTGATAGAGGTGTACAAAGCCTTGAATGGTTTGAGCATGCTCAATGCTGATGGGATTCTTCCTCTAGCTCAGAAAAATCACCTGAGAGGGCATAAATTCAAATTGAGGAAAGACAGATGTAGGATAGATGTGCGGAAATTTGCCTTTAGCCAGCGGGTGGTTGGTGGGTGGAACAGACTTCCATCCCTTGTCGTGGAAGTTGATAGCCTAAATAAGTTTAAGGCTCAGCTGGACAGGTATTTCGAACGAACAGAGGGGTGAAGTGGAAGTGGTTATTTTGATTTATTTATGTTACTTTTTTTTTTTTTTTTTTTTTTTTTTTGGCTGATGCTGCATAAGCTTGCTTTCTTGCATCAAATGCCTCTACTAATGCTAATGCTAACCCCTCCCCCTTTCCTATCCTGTCTGTCCTTTCTGTAGACGTTGTACTCCCCAAATTCCAGTTCTGCATCCCTTATATCTGTGTGACACCACGTCTCTGATATCCCAACAATATCTGCCTTTGATGTTTTGAGCAATACCTAAAATTCATCAAATTTATTTACTAAACTCCTAGCATTGGTGTACACGCAAGTATTCCTGCACCTGTTTCTATTCTTAGCTACCCTAACACAACCCATGTGTTTACTTGTACCGCAATGTCTCCCAGCAGTCTCTGAAATATCATGCATCTTGTTTTTCAGGCTTCTGCTCATTCTAATAGAAGCAGTGCAAGAATCTCTTTCACCTCTGCCAGTAGCTACTGTCAATCTATTGGTCTTTGTCTCCCCCCATGCTAGCAGTTTTCCGACACACCTAACACTGCCTCGATAGCATCAGCAAATATTCTTGCACTCTTTCTATTTAAGTGTATCCCATCCCTGTAGAAGCAATCTCTCCTGTTAACAAGTACAGTCCAGGCTGAAAAAAATTCTATCCCTTGAGCCTTGCACAATCTTTCCAGGGCCGAATTGATCGACAAGGCTCTCATCATATATCTCCCTCCTATTTGTCAAATATGGATCCAGGATATGCTGGAAGGCAAGTTCAAAGTGTTAAGTGTGGTTATTTATTTTTTTATTCAGCTTCTTTTGAGATCTGGGTTTTCAAACCTGCTGTGTGGGTACAATAGCTAACGTTTTTGGCTGCTATTGTTGTTACATAGAGGTTATCTGATTTTTAGCAGGACATTCTTTTCATGCCCACGTTTCCCTAGGTGCTGATTGAAATTGATATACTTAAGCACAAAACAAGTTGTATGTAGTGAGTACGGATTTGATTTGCATTTTGAAATATTTGATAGGGTTATTAATGCTACAAGCTGCAGAAACGAAATTTTTAAGATATGTTAAAGGATGTACAAAATTAGATAAAATATCAAACATAAATACAGTCGATTCTGGTTAATTAGGGTTGTGATAAATGGCTATTCCTCAGATTGGGTTGATGTAAGAAGTGGGGTTCCCCAAGGATCAGTATTAGGACCACTGTTGTTTTTAATTTTCATAAACGACATTGATGAAGGGATAGAGGGCGTGATGTCTAAATTTGCAGATGATGTTAAAATTGATAGAGTAGTTAATGATCACTGTCAAGCTGAGCTTCTTCAGAGAGACCTAGATAGACTTCAGGAATGGTCAGAAAAATGGTAGCTATGCTTTAATCCAACAAAGTGTAAGGTATTACACCTGGGAAACAGTAATCTCAAAATAACTTATTCACTGTGGAGTTCAACTAAACCCAGTACTGGAGGAAAGGGACTTGGGTGTTACGATACGGTCAGACATGAAATTCTCTGAGCATTGTAAACAGGTTGCAAGGAAGGCCCATGGTGTCCTATCGATGATCTGTCGAACTTTTGCAAGTAGAGATAGGGACGTGATAATCCCATTATATAAGGCTTATGTTAGACCACACTTGGATTACTGTGTTCAAGTATGGAGACCGCACCTAAAGAAAGACATCGAGCTTCTTGAAAGGATGCAAAGACGGGTAACTCGCCTGGTGAGATCGGCAAAAGGGCGTCCTTATGAAGAAAGACTTCGAATATGTGGGTTGCAGAGTTTGGAAACTAAACACCTTAGAGGAGATTTGATTGAGGTGTTTAAGGCTCTGAGAGGCATCAGTAAAATGAATGAGGACAAAATTTTCAAGATTATAAATGATGCTAGAACTAGGGGACATAAATTCAAGTTACGGGGGGAAATGTTTAGATTGAACTGCAGGAAGTTTTATTTTAGCCAGCGAGTTATAAATTACTGGAATAAGTTGCCTTCATGGGTGGTAGAGGCCGACAGTTTGGGGAAATTCAAAGGTCATCTGGATAGTACTTTCGGGTAAGGGAAGCGCATAGGATGATAGGTTTAATTTCCTTTTTTTTTTTTTTTTTTTATTAATTATTATTATTTAGTTATTTATTTTATTTATTTATTTTTTTATTTTTTTATTTTTTTTGTTTTTATCATTGTTTTGTTCGGATTTTATTTTTTATTTATTATTTATTTATTTTTTTGGTTGGTGCAGCATAAGCCATAGGCTTTCTTGCACCATGCGGCCGTTACTAATACTAATACTAATACTAATTGGGACACATCGGGACTAGTGCATTTTGGCCCAATTAAGCGGCTATCCCAATTATCCGAAGTTGCACATAAAAAAAGTTAAAAAAGCAATGGACCCCCGCTTTACAATTGGTTCACTGTACAATCAAATCAGTAAAGTACCGTTCACTGTACGATGTGTCGTAAGCGCTGGGCATTGTGATCACATTTGTGAATTGAATTTTAATTCTATTAAACAGCGATTCTAATTAGCGGAAATAGGAGGAATATTATCCACAGCTATAAAAGTAAAGATATATTAAGCACACAAATTTACCCTTTGTTACCTTACCAATTAAAAAATTAAATGATACGTGAAAATTGGAAGAATATATGTGATAATCGGAATAATTAATACGTACTGTAATATGTACATACTAACTAGTTGACATTTCTGTTCGCTGACATTTGTAGGTATAGGTATAGGTATGTTGAGGGTCTGACGGCTCCAGGGATTTCTCCCATCTCCGCGTATGTTCTATGTATCGAGTGACAGTACCCTGTCTATGCCAGAGGTTTAAAAATAATGTATGGGTCATGTATGTAGTTTGTTGTGCCCATTGTTCATCCGGCCTGTTGGCCGTCGGGCCCCCAGTGGGACCTGGCGTTACCATACCTAGTGACGGGGACGCCGGCCGGATGTACCAAGAGACTAATTATACTCTGGCAGGTCCTGCCACTTACTTTCCTGGGATTTCGGGGACTAGGACCTAAAATAAAGGTTGGAGTTATCGCTGTTGATTTAAGTAAAATTTCATTTAGAAAGCGCTGCGTGGGGTTCTACGCTGAAAGAACTATTTCTAGAGAGCCTAAAAGGTCGGGCAAAATTTGATGTGATTTAAATTTGGACAAGAGAAAGTAATGGGAGGGAGAGTGTAGACAGGGGGGATGAAATAGGAAGAAGCGGGGGTCGGATAGGAAGGTGGTCCCCCATTTTCAGTGGGGCATGCCCATGCCCCACGACATAGGGAGGAGAGGAGAGAAAAAAAAATAAAAAAAAAAAAAAAATAAATAAATAAATAAAATAATAATAAAAAAAAAAAAAAAATAGAAAAATATGGGGAGGAGAGGAGAAGAGCAAATACCCCCTCCCCGAAAAAAAAACAAAACCGCACAAGGGAGTGCAGTTTTGGGTCGACAGTAGGCCATCCAAATCATCCTAAAGTCTTGTCTTTCTGTGGTATGCTGAGTTTTTTTTTTTTTTTTTTTTTTTTTTTACTTGTTTGACCTCCTGCATTCTTTCTAGTTGGGTTGCCTTTGGTATATTTCTATCATTGTTTTCCTTCTAGAAAATAGATCCTGGGCATATTGACTGAGTGCCTTGTAGTCCTCTTGAGTGTCTAACAGTCTGGGTTCTTGGCTGTCTGGGATACATTGGATTGCCGTTATTAGGCGTAGTCGTAGGTCATCATACAAATCGCACTCAAACATTAAGTGTCTCCAGGACTCCGGGTTGCCACAGGGACAGTCCCCGTTATTTATGATGCCAAGTTGGTGAAGTTTAGCTTTAAATGGGCCGTGCCCTGTAAGGAGGAAGGTGGTATTTCGACCAGGGTGAAACCATGCTGGCGCCTTAGGGTACAGCTTGGTGACAGTGGGGAGGAATCTTCTGGTCACTGCACCTTTTTCTGTGTTGCTCCATCTCCTCTGCCAAATCTGGACGAGGTGGTCGGTGATTCTTCTCTTCTCATAGTTGCGGTCATTAGTGATGTCAGTGGTGAGGTCATACATTGTAGCCGATGTGTTTCTGGCAAGATGGTAGAGGAGACCACAGCGGATAGCTTCGAGATCCAGGGGCAGAACTCCTACCAGGACTTGGAGGGCAGCAGTGCTAGTCGTTCTAGTTGCTCTCGACATAGTAAGGAGGATGGTCCTCTGAATGGTTTCGAGGATCCGTTTATTCACTTCTAGTGCCACCCTCGCGTACCAGACAGGGGAGCCATATGTGATGGCAGGGATGAAGAGAGCTTTGTAGTACAGAGACAGGGTAGTACGTCTGAGTCCCCAGTCTCTGCGAGTGACTCTGGCGACGAGGGCCGTGTATCTTCTTATCTTTTGTTTAATATATTCTAGGTGTGGCTTGAAATTTAATTTTCTGTCCAGGATTATTCCTAGGTATTTAATCTGTTCGCACAGCTTAACTGTTTTGTTCTCAATCTTAATTTGTGGTGGTCTCCTTAAGTCTAGCGTACCTTTTAGCAGCACCGATTTTTTCTTGTCGAGTGCTAGTTTGAGTAAGTGTAGCTTCGTCCAATCTAGCAGCTTTTGCAGGGCATCAATTGCTTGCATTTCTAAGGAGGATCTGCTGTCAGCCTCGATGGTCAAGACCAAGTCATCTGCATAGGCCTGGGCCTCCACACCACCCAGATCCATGGCGAGGAATTCGTCTAAGACAAAGTTCCACAGGAGCGGTCCCAGGACAGAACCCTGGGGGGCAGCCCCTGCGGACTGGGCGACTGAGGCATTTATATGGTGTGGTAACTTGCACTGCTCTATCAGCCAGGTAATCCTTCATGCAATAATAAAGATTCAATGGAAGGTTGGCAGCTCTGAGTCTCGCCTAGACGCTCGGCCACCAGAGGGTGTCGAACGCCCCAGCGAAATCCACTGCGATGACGAGGAAGTATTTCCTTTGACAATGGGTGGCTCTAGAGAGTAGGTTCTGTATTGCTTCGATAGTGGATTTGCCAGGAGTAAATCCGTATTGCTTTGTCATGTTAGGATTTACTTCATTATAATGCCTTGTGATTCTGGTATGTAGCAGCCTTTCGAATATTTTACTGAGGGTTGGTAGCAGGGCTATTGGTCTATAGGAACTAGGTGTCTCTGGTGGCTTTGTTGGGTTTTTTAGGAGCAGTTTTAAATTTGCCTTTTTCCACTGTAGTGGAAATTTACCTGCTTCCAGGCAGCAATTGAATAGTTTTAGCAGTAATTCCGGTATATGTTCCGACATTTGTAGGTTGGGGTTAAAATTTAAAACAGTAAAATGATAAGGATGAGAACGGAGTAACAATTTTACGAAGCTTTAAAAATAGGAATGAAGAGAAGATTCTGAAAATTAATTTTTTTATATGATTGAAGATTCTATGGAAGTGTAAGCACATTTCACCATAATAACCCACAGAATTCCAGCTGTCGGTAGTATTGCAAATTCAATAAGATCGAGTTTACTATTCATTTATGATAGATTGCACTAACAGAAAAGCCCAATAAACAGGTAACTGCTAATTGTTTTTATTGTTTTATGGCTGTGACCTCCAGAAATCTGACCGAAGCACGTGGTTCGGTCAGAGAAAATCGTAGGGTAATCTCCAGTGCTGCGGTCTCCTACCCTGATTAAACGGCATGTTGTCCCAATTAAGCGAAGTAAATCCTGGCTATTTTCTCGATTGGGTTCTGTTTTTTAAGATTTGCCCCAAATAAACGGCTGCCCCGATTAACCAGTGGCCCAAATAACTGGAATCCACTGTATTAGAAAGGAATTAAAGATTTTCTAAATTAATGGAAAAATTATAGAATATAGACAAAGATGGAAAGAACATATAGAAAGAATGGAAGATAATAGATTCCCTAAATTAGCTTATACATATAGAGCAAAAGGAAAAAGAGACAGAGGAAGACCAAAGAAAAGATGGGCAGACCTCTCCGAGATCGGAACAGGTGGATCGCCTAATCCATGAAGGAAGATAAGATAAGATAAGATTAATGCTACAAAACTGGTGGGAAATTCCCTCCCCCTCCCCAGATGCAAAGTTAGTATATATGATTCAGAAGCACAAACAGAAGGAAGGTATACTGTGCACTAACTCTTGATAGAAACAAATAAATTAACTACTGATTTGCACCCCAAGTTGTCCACAAAATCAAAGCATCAAAAGGATAATAAAATCAATAATACTGGAAAAGTGACCACAGATGCTGAGTCTGAAACTCACAATCTACAACGTGCAGATCATCTCACACTAACAAACACTTCTGAAGATGTGGATAACAAGCCTGGACCAGCTTCCAGGAAAAAAAAAAGGAGTTAAAACCAGGTCTAAAACAGTCCCTCCAACCTAATCTAACCTCACAATATGATATACCTGATACTTTTTTTTTTTTTTTTTTTTTTTGTTTTGGTAGTTGTTGGCGCATCGGCTTCTGTGGCCATATTGCACCTCCCAAGGTTTTTGCAGTACTTTGATCCAAGCCCGAGGCGGGAATCGAACCCGCGACCTTTGGGTTGCCGGGCAGGTACTTTACCCACTCGGCTAGCCCGGTCGGCCATACCTGATACTGAAAATGACATTCAAGACAAAGACAAGACCCTCCAAGCAGCTATCTCTGCCCTGGACCAAATTATTTCAGTAAGGCTTCAAATGGAAAAATTAATGGCAGAACACACAGAAAGGATCACTGGGAGAAGAAATGCTATTTGTTTGTATTAAACTGGAGAGGACAATCACAGACCTATATATTGAAAATGAAGTCTTAAAAGTTAAACTAAAGAACAAGGAAAAAGAATGTGACACTCAAAAACCATGGCTTATGCACAGGTACTAAAATTGACCCAACAGAGAACCAAACAAATAACACCTCAACTGGTGGCAATCCAGCAGAAAAAGGAGGACAATGTATTATTAGATCTGCAGAGAACAGCACACTGGACTTCAGTGAAGCTGTCAAACAATGTATTACAAAGAATTTAGAAGACCAATTTAAGACTGTCAAAATTAGAGGCCTTGGGTAAACAAGAATTGCAGGCATTGTCATAGAAACTGCCAGAAAGGAAGATGCAGAGGCAATCAGAAGCTACCTACATGACAACCTTAGGGCTAAAAACAAGAAGTCCAAGTATCCTGGTCTTTGATACAGACAAAACCAGGATAAGAGATGAAATTAAGTCAGACCTATATGAAAAAAATTTCTCCGATCTTGTCGATTATGACAATTTTTTGGGAAAGAATATAAAGAAAAACAGCAAAGATGTCTTTACTTATGTGGACACTAGAAAGAAGGGGATGAATCACATTGATCCACTTGATATTAATGGTGCAGCTGTTGCTAAAAAAACTGAATAAGTATTTTGAATCTACATTCACACATGAGGAATTCTTTAGTGAAGTGGATGCCAGAAGTTTATTAAACTTTACCAGGGAGTTAAATGATTTTGTAATAACTGAGAGGAAAGTGGAAGAGAAATTGTTGAAATTAAGCATAAGAAAGGCACCTGGGATGGATGAGATCTGTCCAATTATATTAAGGGAGGTAGCAAAGGAGGTAAGTAAACCAGTGTAATGCAGGACCATCTAGTTGGGAATGCAGTTAGATTTCAGTAACAGCATGGGCTTGTTCAGGATTCTTTGATTTCAGGGCAGCTTTTGATACTGTTGCACATAAAAGACTGCCGTACAAATTGGAGCAGTGAGGCATTAAAGACAAGTTGCTGCTATGGATATAGGGATGGTTGAGTGGGAGAAGAGAGAGTGGTTATCAGTGGACCATGCTCTTCATGGACTAATGTTATTAGTGGAGTTCGACTGGGTTTGGTGCTGGGTCCATTGTTGTTTTCTGTATTTATTAATGATATTGATGAAGGTACATCAGGCTTAATGTCTTAAATTAGCAGATGATACAAAGATTTGCAGGGTTAGTAATGACAGTACGAGGGGGGGTATAAAAAAGTTCGTACCCTGACCTAGATAAAACATCAGTAGGAAGATGCCGTTTTAAATATAAGTTGTCTACATATTCAATAACTAATGTGAAATTTCATTCTCATAGGTGATCGTACACCAGAGGTGGAGCACGGAATCTGAGGAAGGATGCTATGGTTGACAAAGTGGAGTATTCAGCAGTGATCAAGTTTCTGCATTTGCAGGGCAAGAAAGCTCAGGAAATTGACGAAGAAATGAAAGCTGTGTATGGGCAGAATTGTCCATCCTATGACACTGTAAAAAAGTGGAAACAGGAGTTCCAGTGTGGTCGTACAAGTGTCTTTGACGAGCTAAGAGATGGGAGGCCATCAACATCCATAGACAGTGAGACGGTTACAAAGGTTGAGCAACTGGTGCTGAGGGACAGACGTGTGACAATTCATTTCATCACAAATGCAGTAGGAATTAGTTATGGGTCTGCTCACAGCATTTTACATGACCATCTGTACATGTCTAAGGTCTCCGCACGATGGGTTCCAAGATTGCTGACACCTTTGCAGAAGCAATGTTGAATGCAGTGTTCTCACCAACTTTTGGATTTGTGTAATGCAAATGTTGAGAACTTTTTTTTGATCGGTTGGTGACAAAAGACAAATGCTGGGTGTACCAGTATGATCTGGAGACTAAAGACATCAAAGCAGTGGAAGCACACCTCCTCCCCTCCCAAAAAGGCAAAGACCACTCCATCTGCAAAGAATGTGATGTTGTCCATGTTTTGGGACAGAAAAGGGGTTATCCTGACAGATTTTACCTACCTCGTGGTTCCACACTTACCGGAGAATACTACAGAAATCATTTTAAAAAAGTTACATGATGCTTTGAAGGTGAAAAGGTGTGGAATGTTAACCAAAGTTGCCGTCTTCTGTCAGACAATGCACCAGCTCACATGGCCACTGCTACCACCAACTTTGTTGCCCAGTGCAGCTTTGAACTATTGCAGTACCCACACTATTCTCCTGACCTAGCACCATCATACTTCTTGTTTTGAGAAATGAAGAAACCATTGTGTGGTGTCGCTCTGATTCGTCTCAGGAAGTCATGAATGAAATAGAATCGTTGTTTCAGGCAAAAAGTGCAGACTTCTATGATCAAGGCATTAAACAACTGATCGATAGATGCGAGAAATGTGTTACTATATATCGAGAGTACGCAGAAAAGGATTAAAGTTCCTGTGAAATTTCACCTTTCTAGGGCTATTATTTGTAGGAAGGGTACAAACTTTTTGATACTCATTTGTATGTTACTACAACAAGATGTACAAAATTAGGCAGATGGGCTCAGAAATGGCAATTGAATTTTAAGATTGAAAGGCTTTCTCTTACCAAGAAAGGCTTCAGTTCTTCAAATTGCAATGTCTGTAGACTAGGCATCTGTGAGGTGATCTGATTGAGATGTTTAAGGCTTTGAATGGATTAAGCAAGGTCAGTGATGATGGGATCCTTCCTCTTGCCCAGACTATATATGTGAGTGGGGCATAAATTCAAATTGAGGAAGAATGGTTGTGGAATAGAGATGCAGAAGTTTGTTTTTAGCCAGCAGGGTTGATTGCTGGGACAAACTTCCATCTGTTGTTGTGGAAGTGGATATCTTGAATAAATTGAGGGATGAACTAAGACAAACTATTGGAGGGGATGAATAGGTGAAAAGTGAAGGTTTTTTTTTTTTTTTGGCCGTTGCAATATAAGCTTGCATTCTTGCATCATTTGCCACTGCTAATATTATTACTAAGTAGCAAAATAAATGTACCTGTGGTTCAAGAAGCATAACCATCTCTTGTTTTCTTCCATACCAACGTATTCCCCACATTTTGAGCTTTTTACTTTGTTGCTCTTGTTTGAGGCATGATTCTAGTATAAATTAAAATTAAAATTTAAGAGCTAAGAGTATAACACTGTTCCCAGATTTTGTTGCACAGTAAGGACCATGCTATTATATTTCTAAATAATGCTACTGACTTTCTAAATTCTTGGCTTAATACATAAATATGTCAACTCTGTGAATTAAGACATTCCAATTTGAAATGCTTCATTTACTATATAAGTAATTGAAGCATTTAAAATTGTGGGGGTAATACGTCATATAGATGTATTACAACACAAGTTGCTGATTATGAGATATGATGTTTATGACAAAGTCACTGTGAATATTAAGTTGCAACTTATTAAATCACAATTAAATTTAAAAATCAGCTAATGCATGTGATTAAGTCAGTTAAAGCTATTAAACAGAATTTAACAGAATTTTTTTAAACATTTAATGTTAATTAAGTGAAAAAATGTCAAATTTTTTCAAAACCATATCTGTTTTCAGGAGATAGCTTTTTTTTCAAAATCATTTACTGTAAACTCGAACCAAAGTTTTAAGAGAAATAATGATTGTCTCAGTTAGTTAGTTTGATTCTTGTGTTAGTGACTTTTCATTTTATTTTATTTGAATAATGAGAAAATTTGTATCCTTTGAACATGCTGGGCACAGAGGAAACAAGGAAACAGAGGAAATTTCAGTAGCATATGTGTCTTTTTGCTGATGCTTTCTGAAACATTTTTTAAAAATCAGTGTGCTGTGATATTAAAATATATACAATTGTAACTCTTATATCTCTTAGTTTTCTCTTGCATGTTTTATAAAGAACTTTAGCATGTTTTTATTTACCTGAAACAGTGATTTGCACCATATTCCTTAAAATATGGTGCTCCTTTTACTTAATTCTGTCATCACATGTATCACCTTAAAGCAGTCCTTCACTTCTCTGCTGACAGCCATCTTTCATGCTGTTTTTATATCTTGTATAAACTTGTTATGGATAGTATGCTGGCTATCAAAGCTGGCACAGGAATCAAATCAAGATCTCTTGAAACAAGAGGCGTGACAGACAGTGAGGTATTGTGCTGACTAAGCTGCCTTGGAAGAATAATAACAACAGCAATAACTACTACTACTGAAGTAGCAGAATGAGAATATACTTTTAAAATACTTGTGTACAATACTGCTCCTGTCTGGGATATGTCTGTTAGATTGTGTGGGTACATGTTCAATAATATACAACAGATTTTATATTAGATTGGAAACATTTTTACTCTGCTTGTACTGAAGGTAATTTTAATTAATCATTTTTAAATTTTTTTGTGGAACGCTTTGCTGATCATAATTAATACTAGAGCTGTCGTCTGTAACACTGTTTGTATATTATATTTATTTAACTTAATAGGTATTAATCTAACTTTAGTTTTCAAATAGAAACAACAGGCATTTTGCCTTTTTTGTGTAGATTAAATACTCTTAATTTTTACACGAACCTTTTTTTACATTCTCTTTTTAGGTTCGGGTAAATACACTATATTATTAATCCATGAAAAGTTTTGTTCTTTATGCTTGAAACTGATTTTCAAAAGAGACTCATGGCACTTTGCTTACTGATAGTTTGTAATTTTAGTAAGTTCAGTGATTCGTGCTGAGAATATGTAAGAGCTTTTCTTGCACCCTATTTAGAAGTATAGTTCAGTTTATTGGTGTACTTTCAGATTGATGTGATATGATTTTTTCTCAACAGATCTCATTCTTTTTTATATAATTTATTTTAGTAGCTGAATTTGTTGTGGACAATAATAGTAAGCCAGTTCCACTATCTCGGTTTGGTGTGACAAGTTTAGAAACAGATATAAAGTCATTACCTAAGGACTTTTACAGGCAGGTGTTATTGTCGTATATAATTCAGTTTGTGTACAATATGTTTGACTTTTTTAAAGATAAAAATTTCTGTTTAGCTTCATCAAGTATTTATCAAACAAACAAGTATTCAAAATCTTTTGCAGCAAAAAATCACAATCTCTCATGATAAAAAATTATAAAATAAATGTTGATATAATATTTAATAAACAGACACAGTGAGAATCAGAAGTTGTTAGTTCTATTTCAGTTAAAAATTTTCATTTAGATTAGATAGCTGAAATGATATAGTTTAATGAATGGACCCATTATTGATCACAGTTTTCTGACAAGCAGTATATTACAAAATAAATAATAATAATAAAAAAACAGTAAAAAGACAAGAGCTAGAATCAATCTGTGTTCAGTGACTACCAAAATTAAGAAATTAATTTTACATATAATTTATGAACAATTAACATTAACCTTACATAAAATTTTATAAAAATCATCACATGCTGAAATCACTAGTAATACCTCATCACGTAGTAGTAAGTGGTGGAAACAGTTTGGAATGATTCTATGTTCTGTTTGCCATACCTACCTCAAATCTTTTATATTTCTGATAAAGAGGCTTTAAACAAAAAAAAAAAGAAAAATAAAACTATTAGCAGCATCTGTACTTCCACTGAGAAAATGTAGTAATGGTAAATCCAGAAATCAGATGAATAAAGGTGCAGATGAATAAAGGTAAACAACATATATTAACATACCTACCAACTTTTATAGTTTTCTTGGAAGATTTCCAAAAATCTGGTTTATGGTTTATGCAAAGTTTGCTTTCCTTCTGGATTTCGATAAAACTTATGTTTTTCTTATGTATTATTGTTTTTAAATATTAAACTGCTAAATTTATTGATATGGGTTGAAAGCTGCTGTTAGGCTCTGCTCATCTTCAGCATGGAATACCATGTATACCAAGCACTTAATTGTGAATAAGGATGAATTTTCATGGTTATAAATGATTCTCTAACAAGTTGCCATAATTTCAAGTTATGGGGGCAGATGTTTAGACTGGATTGCAGGAAGTTTTTTTTTCAACCAGCGAGCTATAAATTACTGGAATAAGTTACCTACCTGGGTGGTAGAGGCCGACAGTTTGGGAAAATTCAAAGGTCAGCTGGATAATTACCTAAGGGAGAAGGGAAACACATAGGTTGTCTATTTCCTTTTCTCTTATTATTTTATTATTGTTATTATATTTTTATTCTTATTTTATTTTATTTATTTTTGTTATTTTATTTTATTTTTTATTTTATTGTATTATTATTATTTTTTGGCTGGTGCAGCATAAGCCATAGGCTTCCTTGCACCATATGGCCATTGCTAATACTAATACTAATCAGCCACCCACTGGCTGAAGGCAGACTTTCACACATTTATCTTGCAAACAATTCTTCCTCAACTTGAATTTATGCCACCTTGTGTGTAGTCTCAGAAAGAGGAAAAATGCAATTCATATTCAGCTTACTCAATCCATTCAAGGCCTTAAACACCTCATTCAGATCTCCCCACAGATGCCTAGCCCCCAGATGCTGCAAGTTGCAGAATTGAGGCTTTTTTAAGCAGGTCTACATCATTCCTCAAGTGAGGCCTCCAGACATGTATACAGTACTCAAGATGTGGCCTAACCATCTCACCTTGTAAAAAGGGATAATCATCTCTTTATCCCTGCTAGCAAAGTTTCTGTGGTTGAAATTTACTTTGTGTTGCTTACCCATGGATCTTTGTGACAAAGAGTAAAGAGCTGGCCTAGCTCTGCCCAGTGATTCACAGTGATTGCATAATTTATTTCCGATTTAAAACCAGTTGCAAAGGGGAAAAATTGTTTTCTGATTTTAAGCCAGTGCCAAAAGGGGTAGAAGCTTTCCCAATTTTAAACCAGCACCAAATAGCTTTGGGGTCCCCCTCTTTGGCGGGGACCCCCCACAAAGAGCAGTGATCATTAATAATCACACTCTCTTCTTCCAGGAAATGAAATTATGCACTGGAATAGGTCATCCAGTCACTGCAAACCAGTGCCAAAAGGGGTGAAAGCATAGGTTTAAAATTGAGAAATGAAATTATGCACAGGAATAGATCATCCAGTCACTGCAAACAAGTGGGCCGAGCTAGAGCAGCTAGTCATTCCTTTTCGCAAAGATCCATGGGTAAGAACCATAAAGTAAATTTCAACTGTTTCTATATTCATTCACAAAACCCCCATGAGCTGTCTTGGCAGCCTGTCTACACTGCACAATAATCCCCAGGTCTTTTATTTTCTACTATTCTGAGTGTATTACCACACAGTTGATAAATTACACTGGGATTACTACTACCATATGCAGTATCCTGCATTTGTCAATGTTAAACTTTGATTGCCATTTTTCAGATCATCGATCTAATTTTCCTAGATCTTGTTGCAGTAGCTCACCTTGGTTACTGTCATTAACCAGGATGAAAATTGTGTCATCTGCAAACTTAGACATTAAGCCTGATATACCTTCATCAATATCATTAATAAATATTCAAAACAACAGTGGCTCCATCACTGAACCCTTGGGGAACTCCACTATTAACATTAGTCCACAAAGAGCATTGATCATTAATAATCACACTCTCTTCTTCCACTCAACCATCCTTTAAATGCCACATTGCTCCAGTTTGTACTGCAGTCTTTTATGTGCAACAGTATCAGAAGTATATGATATCAAAATAAATTTTTTGTATTGAGTTCCTTGATCATTGCATTATAGTATTCAATCAGATTTGTTAGACAAGCCCGACCCTTAATAAATCCATGATGTGACTGCAGTGTAATTGCATTCCTGTCTTGATGGGCCTGCATTATATCTTTAACCAGCAACTCCATTATTTTCCTTGGACCAAACATTAAACTAGCAGGTCTATAATTACTCATGTTGCTTTTTGATCCCCCTTTATGAATTGGGGACACATTCACACATCTCCAGTCCACAGAGACCTCCCCTGAATCGAAAGATGCTATCATAATTATGGTTAAGGGTTTGCTTACCTTCTTTTAATACATTGAAGAGATTCCATCCAGCACAGGTATCTCTTTTATGTTTAGTTTCAACATTTTATAGCATTTTATAGTAGTGGAGAATGAAAAAGATCTGGGGGTAATTGTGCAGTCAGATATGAAGTTTTCTGAGCAGTGCAGACAGGATGCAAGAGTGGCTCATGGTGTCTTGTCAATGATATACAGGAATTTTGCTAGTAGGGATAAGGGGGTAATTGTCCCCTTATATAAGGCAATGGTCAGGCCACACCTTGAGTACTGCATAAAGCCTGGAGGCCTCATTTTAGGATGTAGAGTTGCTAGAATGAGTACAGAGAAGGGCAACAAGATTGGTGAAGGGAACAAAGGGGTACTCTTACCAAGAAAGGCTTAAGTTCTGAAAATTGCAGCATCTGGAGACTAGGCACCTGCGAGGTGAACTGATCGAGTTTGAGCCTTGAATGGTTTGAGCAGGCTGAATGCTGATGGGATTCTTCGTCCTGCTCAGATTACGAATCTAAGGGGGCATAAATTCAAATTGAAGAAAGACAGTGCTGAATAGCTTTGCAGAAATTCGCCAGAGATTTCTCATAGTCTGCCTTAGCTTTTCACTGGGTAGTCGATTGCTGAAACAAACTTCCATCTGTCATTGTGGAAGTTGATAGCTTAAATAAATTCAAGGAAACACTGGACAAACTTGTCCAGTTTGTCCAGTGTCCAGTTTGTCCTTGTCCAGCTTGTCCAGTTTGTCCAAACTTGTCCACTGGACAAACTTATCCAATAAATCCACAAAATGGCTTTTGTGGATTTATTGGATGATTGTTTTCTACCTCAGCATGTTCGGGAGGCAACTAGAGGGAGTAATACTCTTGATTTGATTATCAGCAGTGATTCTTCATGCATTAAGAATCTGCAGATAAATGAACCACTAGGTGGCAGTGATCACAGTGTGCTGAGGTGGGATTTAGCATTAGCATTAGCATTAGCATTAGCATTAGTAGAGGCATTTGATGCAAGAAAGCAAGCTTATGCAGCATCAGCCAAAAAAAAAAAAAAAAAAAAAGTAACATAAATAAATAAAAATAACCACTTCCACTTCACCCCTCTGTTCGTTCGAAATACCTGTCCAGCTGAGCCTTAAACTTATTTAGGCTATCAACTTCCACGACAAGGGATGGAAGTCTGTTCCACCCACCAACCACCCGCTGGCTAAAGGCAAATTTCCGCACATCTATCCTACATCTGTCTTTCCTCAATTTGAATTTATGCCCTCTCAGGTGATTTTTCTGAGCTAGAGGAAGAATCCCATCAGCATTGAGCATGCTCAAACCATTCAAGGCTTTGTACACCTCTATCAGATCACCCCGCTGGTGCCTAGTTTCCAGACACTGTAATTTGCAAAACTTAAGCCTTTCTTCGTAAGAGAACCCCTTTGTCCCATTCACCAATCTAGTTGCCCTTCTCTGTACTCGTTCCAGCAGCTCTACATCCTTCCTGAAATGAGGCCTCCAGGCCTGTATACAGTACTCTAGGTGTGGCCTGACCATTGCCTTATACAAGGGAATAATCACCTCCTTATCCCTGCTAGAAAAATTCCTATATATCATTGACAATACACCATGAGCTACTCTTGCAGCTCGTCTGCACTGCTCAGAGAACTTCATATCTGCCTGCACCACCACCCCCAGGTCCCTTTCATTCTCTACCACTGTCAGTGTAGTACCACAGAGTTGATACGTTGCTCTGGGGTTGCTGTTACCCATATGTAGTACTTTACATTTGTCAATGTTAAACTTCATTTGCCACCTCGAAGCCCATCTGCTCAACCTTTCCAAATCCTGTTGCAGCAGCATAGTGTCATTTACTCAAAGAGGTAACTACCATTAGGGGTAAAGGGAAGGGTTATTGCTTCCGTAAAGGCGACTACGATGGACTGAGACAGTATTTAAATTCCATACAGTGGGACCAACTGATGATGTTACCAACAGCAAATTCAAAATGGGAAGCATTCAAAGAACTTATCTTGGAAGCTACTAGGCTTTACATACCAACTAAGAAATATTGTTCAAGGTTTAGGCCAAAATGGATGTCAGATGAACTAATGAGGCATATGGCAGAGAAGAAAAATGCATGGGATACTTACAAATTAACACATGACACAGAAGCCTGTGATAGATACAAGTTGATATGCAACCAAGTTACAAAGGAGGTTAGGCAGGTGAAGGCAGATTACGAGAAATCCTTGGCAAGGGATGCAAAGAAAAACAGCAAAGAGTTCTTTACTTATGTAAACTCTAGAAGGAAGGGGATAAATCAGATTGGTCCACTTGATATTGATGGGTCAACTGTTGATGATCCTGCTCAGGTAGCTAACAAACTAAATGAATATTTTGCATCGACATTCACACATGAGGAGTTATTCAGCAAGGGGAATGCCAGAGGTGTATTCAACTCTAGCAGTAAGCTACAGAATCTTGAAATAACTGGGAGTAAAGTGGAGGAGAAACTGTTGAAGATAAACACAAGAAAGGCACCCGGGGTGGATGGGATCTATCCAGTTATATTAAAGGAGGCAGCAAAGGAAGTAAGCAAACCCTTAGCCATAATTATGAGAGCTTCCTTGGACTCAGGGGAGGTACCCATAGACTGGAAATGTGCAAATGTGACCCCAATTCACAAAGGAGGATCAAAGGCTGACACAAGTAATTATAGACCTGTGAGCTTAACTTCTGTTCCAGGAAAATTAATGGAGGCACTGGTTAAAGAAGCACTGCAGGATCATTTAGACAAGACTTCAGTTATAGCTCAGACACAGCATGGTTTTGTTAAGGGGAAGTCTTGCCTGACCAACTTGATTGGATACTATGATGCAGTCACAAAAGAACTGGATGCAGGGAATAACTTTGATATTATATACTTGGATCTTAGAAAGGCTTTTGATACTGTTGCACATGGAAGACTGCTACACAAATTGGAGCAGTGTGACATTGGAGGCAAATTGCTGCTATGGATAAAGGGGTGGTTGAGGGGGAGAAGACAGAGAGTGGTAATCAATGGACACTGCTCATCGTGGACTAATTAGTATTAGTATTAGTATTAGTAACGGCCGTATGGTGCAAGAAAGCCTATGGCTTATGCTGCACCAGCCAAAAAAAAAAATCCGAACAAAACAATGATAAAAACAAAAATTAAATAAATAAATAAATAATAATAATTAATAAATAAATAAAAATAGTAAAATGAAATTAAAAATTAAATAAAAAGGAAATTAATCCTATCATCCTATGCGCTTCCCTTACCCGAAAGTACTATCCAGATGACCTTTGAATTTCCCCAAACTGTCGGCCTCTACCACCCATGAAGGCAACTTATTCCAGTAATTTATAACTCGCTGGCTAAAATAAAACTTCCTGCAGTGCAATCTAAACATTTCCCCCCGTAACTTGAATTTATGTCCCCTAGTTCTAGCATCATTTATAATCTTGAAAATTTTGTCCTCATTCATTTTACTGATGCCTCTCAGAGCCTTAAACACCTCAATCAAATCTCCTCTAAGGTGTCTAGTTTCCAAACTCTGCAACCCACATATTCGAAGTCTTTCTTCATAAGGACGCCCTTTTGCCGATCTCACCAGGCGAGTTACCCTTCTTTGCACCCTTTCAAGAAGCTCGATGTCTTTCTTTGGGTGCGGTCTCCATACTTGAACACAGTATTCCAAGTGTGGTCTAACATAGGCCTTATATAATGGGATTATCACGTCCCTATCTCTACTTGCAAAAGTTCGATAGATCATCGATAGGACACCATGGGCCTTCCTTGCAACCTGTTTACAATGCTCAGAGAATTTCATGTCTGACCATATCGTAACACCCAAGTCCCTTTCCTCCAGTACTGGGTTTAGTTGAACTCCACCAAGTGAATAAGTTATTTTGGGATTACTGTTTCCCAGGTGTAATACCTTACACTTTGTTGGATTAAAGCACAGCTGCCATTTTTCTGACCATTCTTGAAGTCTATCTAGGTCTCTCTGAAGAAGCTCAGCTTGACAGTGATCATTAACTACTCTACCAATTTTAACATCATCTGCAAATTTAGACATCACGCCCTCTATCCCTTCATCAATGTCGTTTATGAAAATTAAAAACAACAGTGGTCCTAATACTGATCCTTGGGGAACCTCACTTCTTACATCAACCCAATCTGAGGAATAGCCATTTATCACAACCCTCTGCCTCCTGCCCTGAAGCCATCCTTCTATCCATCTAAGGATTTTCCCAGTGATTCCAACCTGTTCCAGCTTATAAAGCAACCGCTCATGTGGGACTGAGTCAAAAGCTTTGCTGAAATCTAAATAAACAATGTCGAAATTATTCCCTAAATCCAGCTCGTGAGTGACCCTTTCGAAATAGCGAACCAGATTTGTTAAACATGATTTTCCCTTTACAAAACCATGCTGAGTATCCTTGAGAATTTCAATTCGATCCAAATGATCCTGAATTCCACCCTTGATCAATGCCTCCATGATTTTCCCTACTACTGAAGTCAGACTGACAGGTCGATAATTTCCCACTTCACTTTTATGTTATTAGTGGAGTCCCTCATTCTTAATGCATGAAGAATGAGGGACTCTTGTTGCCTCTTTAACATGCTGCTATAGAAAACACTCATCCAAGAAATATACAAAAGTCTTGCTAGTGCATGAATGACTATTCCACAAATTCCAGTCAACATCTGGAAAATTAAAATTCCCCACTATAATGGGGGATTTTGACTTTAATGCCCCCCTCTATATCTCTGCATTGATGTTTCGGTATACTGATCATAGTCAATAGGTTTATAACACACTTACTCTCAATTTTGTTTCTCGGTGCATGCCATGTATATCACACCAAACTCGCTCACCATTGCACGGGTCACCCATGTTTACTTGGATGCTTTAGATTCAATATACTTCTTAACTAAGAGCATAACCCTTTCACCCCTTCTGTTTTGTTTCTCCTCTCTGTAAACATTGTAGTCTCCATATTCAAATCCAGCATTGCTTATGTCTAACTGACACCATTAGTCTCTGCTATCCCTACAATGTCTGCATTTGATGACTTAATCAGTACTTCAGATTCATCATCAAATTTATTTACAATGATCCTATCATTAGTGTACATGGAAGTATGCATGCACGTGTCTCCCAGAATTATGTGTAGAATTACAAAGAATTCACTTAACTGTAACTTGCGTATGGGTGCAGATGTAATCCATTTTATTGCACTACTGAAAGAAAATAAAATAAAAACATGTACTGATCACTAAAGTACAAAAATTGGTTTGGTGTAACAATGAAAGTCACTTGGTCCAATAAATACCTACCAGGAAATGAATAGCAGCATCACATATTTGAATTTTAGGAAAAATTTATCACATTCTTCCATGTTCAAATCAAACAGTTCTAATATCCTGAAAAGTGATAAATGGTGACTTATTTGCTTGCATAAAAGAATAAAAACATTTAATTCCAGCCAAGGTGAAATCTCAACTAATTATATACAGGGCGTTTCAATTAAAGCTTACTAGGGTCTATCTTATTTTTAGTTTTAGGTCTGGACTTTTTTTTTTTTCCTTCATATTTGGACTGAAATTTTTGAATTTGGTGTTAAAATCGTACTAATTTATTACTGATTTATACTAATGTATTAGTAATGTATTACTAATTTTATGATTTCTAAATTAAAATTTTGCCTGATCAGTTGCTTTTTCTTCTATGGGAAACTCATTACCCATCTTTGGTTTAGTCTAAAAACATTCTTGTGGTGCTTCTGAAATGAATGTAAACCAATTTTATGTGGGGGAAAAACAATCCAATGTGATGTTCTCTCTTCAGTACTTGCATGTTTGTGTTACCTCTCTCTGCTTCTATGATTAATGTACAGCTTTTATACATCTAACTGTATGACTAGTAATGGTGGCAAAAACAAATCTGAGCAATCTTATTATCACATGCAAGAAATTTATTGAATTTCACTGCAGCACAATTGTTATCATAATTGACTAAATTAATGTATTTTGCCTATTCACAAATGTCCACCACAAAGTATAAGTAAGAATTATGAAAATTCTGCACGATGTTCTATCTAAAAATTTCTTGATTAATTAAGAACAAATATTTTTGTATCTTTATAAATTCGGAACGATGTGTTCTGAATTTGTAAAGATACTTTGAACCCATTTAAATTAAAATGAATATATTTTGGACACTTGAACTTTGAATTAATTGGAATTTTTTTATGAATTTGTGAAATTTTGCTCAGGAAGCTTTTCAAAGCAGTATATTTTCATTTCCTGATTTCAGTAAGGTTGATGTTATGTTATGTTATGAATAGTTTATTAATAAACTCTTCTATATGTCCATCATTTGGGATTTGTATAATTTTTATTGTATAATTTGAATAATTTGTATTTCATTAAAGAACAGTTTTAATTTATAAGAATTATCAATGGTATTGAACAAACATCTACAATAACATCTACTGCAATGAAGGTTGGCAGGGTTGTTAAGGACACTAATGACAGTATGTTGCTGCAACAGGATCTAGAAAAGTTGAGCAGATGGACTGAGAGGTGGCAAGTTGTTATTGTTGTTATCTTGGTTTTTAGGAGCATTAGCAACTAAGGCCATATTGCTCCAGGAATATGCGGTGGTCATTCCGTGACCTTTCCGCATCCTCCGTATTTGGTGGTGACGGGCTCGAACCCCGGTCTAATCAAGAAGCGTGTGCTATGCACTGCTGCAGGTGGCAAGTGAAGTTTAACATTGACAAATGTAAAGTACTACATATGGGAAGCAGTAACGTATAAACTCTGTGGTACTACGCTGACAGTAGAGAATGAAAAGGTACTACGCTGACAGTAGAGAATGAAAAGGACCTGGGGGTAATTGTGCAGGCAGATATGAAGTTTTCTGAGCAGTGCAGAGTCTGCAAGAGTAGCTCATGGTGTCTTGTCAATGATATACAGGAATTTTTCTAGCAGGGATAAGGAGGTGATTATCCCCTTGTATAAGGCAATGGTCAGGCCACACCTTGAGTACTGTATACAGGTCTGGAGGCCTCATTTTAAGGATGTAAAGTTGTTGGAACGAGTACAGAGAAGGGCAACAAGATTAGTGAATGGAACAAAGGGTTGCTCTTATGAAGAAAGGCTTAAGTTTTGCAAATTACAGTGTCTGGAGACTAGGCACTTGCGAGGTGATCTGATTGAGGTGTATAAAGCCTTGAATGGTTTGAGCATGCTCAATGCTGATGGGATTCTTCCTCTTGCTCAGAATAATCACCTGAGAGGGCATAAATTCAAATTGACAAAAGACAGTTGTAGGATAGATGTGTGGAAGTTTGTCTTTAGCCAGCGGGTAGTTGGTTGGTGGAACAGACTTCCATCCTTTGTTGTCGAAGTTGATAGCCTGAATAAATTTAAGGCTGAGCTAGACAGGTATTTGGAACGAACGGAGTGGTGAAATGGGAGCGTTTTTTTTTCTTTTCTTTTTTTTTTTTTTTTGGCTGATGCTGCATAAGCTTGCTTTCTTGCATCATATGCCTCTACTAATGCTAATAACATACATCATTTATGAGGTCATGCTTAACTTTGACACTTTACAGAAAATTTTGTTGATATCATGATTATTAAAAATACAGAAATCTTCCAAAAAAAGGTGAGTTATTTACTTTTGTAACTGCTTCTTGTTTATAAGGTCATACACACTTATTTCCACTTGAGAAAGTGAGTGTACATGACCTCGGGGAAAAAACCAATTATTTAGGTGTCATAATTTTTTCAATTACTATTTATAAAAACAATTTGGAATGATTTGTTTTGAGGGGCAGGTACCGAACTTCCAATTTATAAATAGCGGTTGCATTTATTGAGTATTCTGGCAAATTAGAAATGCTAATCAAAGTATAAACATTTTGGTTTGCTTAGCTATTATATAAATGCATCATCCTTTGTTACAATCCTAACATAACCATTTAAAAAGAAAATAAAATAGTTTCTTTAATTGCACAGATATAAAATAAAATATAATTAAATAACTGTAAAATAAATTAAGACTTAAAAATATTAAAATAAACTCGCCAATAAATGTAAAACTATATAAAATATTTAAAGCTACAAGCACTAAAACATATTAAAGTTAAAACATCTAAAGCTTGTTCAGAAACACTTTCTTTTTATCAGTAGAAATATTTGATTAAATTCAAAACTTTGCCTTTAATCAAATAAGCATTGCGATTGTGATGCACATGTCATGATAAATTTCTGACTGGGATATTGAAATAATTATCCAGCCAACCATATTGTCCTTCCTCCAACATTTGTCTCATAATTTTGAGAGTTACATGTGTATAATTTATCGTAAATGTAATTAATGAAAAACCTTTTTATAAAATTTTGCTTATTGATATAATAGTATTTCATAGTTAATTTGCTTTTTAAAAAAAAACTTACAGATTTTTTTTTTTTAAATTGCAGAATTGCATTACTTGTTTGGGGCTTTAAAGATATCACATTAAATTCTCAAGAAGTGGTTGGAGCTAGTGCCCTTGTAGTAAAACTTCTGGGTAAACTAGGCTATGTCACTGTGGAGGTAAGAGCATTTATCAAACATTTGCAAAGTAAGGGAGCATTTAACCTATAATTATTGCAAGTGCCTTGTAAAAAGCCTTGTGAATTTGAAATAATTTTGGCATTGAAACATTTGTATAATGTGCATTTAAAGCAAAAATTAATAGTTGAACAGTTCATGTTATGTTTGAACAATGTCAATATGGGTATATTATTAAAATAACAGAATAATTTGTCTCCATGTTTGAGATATGCAGCACATATGTACTTTATATATCTCATAGGGTGTATAGACATGATATTTTGTGTTACACATTCATGTCATGTGAGATATGTGGAACAAAATTGCACATGCTATTTTAGCAAATGCACCTGTCTTTTACCTTTTTCAGTTTTTTATGTTTTTTGTGATACATCTAAGTTTTTTATAAATGCATGTCCTCATTACTACTTGGTCTTCAGTGTTATATCTCAACTGGTTTGCAATTTTTTAAATATTCCTGAAACAAAAACTAATCAAAAATCACAAGAAAACTGAGTTTTCTTTGAAATTTTATTGTATTTGTGATTTTATTTAAATATTTTATGCGCCTAGTACATATTAATTGTACTGAGTGCATTGAAATGTTGATATAATTAAAAAATAAATAAATATATTTATTATTTATAAATAAAATAAATAGATAAATATATATTTATTTATGTATGTATTTTATTTATTTTTTCCAACCACATTATTATATAGTTTTACCATGTCCAACACAGATGTGGCTACTTTCTATATTTTATTAAAATTTAATTAGTGAACATAACATAACCTATATTATATTGGTCCTAATTTCATTTATTGTAAGCCATTACTGACACTATCTGGGATTTCTTTTGGATCTGCACTTCTGTCTTTATGTATTTTCTGTGGGGTCAACAGTAATCGATATGCATTTCCCTAAATGTTGAATTTGTAATTTAACTTATCATATTTTATGTATTTAATTGAAGTTAATGTATAACTTAACTTTTAATGTGCCTTAAGACCACTTTGATTTAGGAATATTTAGACCACTGCATGTGATCTACATAGGGGATCTTCTGCAGAAACAGAAGATCCGTATGTATTGTTGGGTTTAATGTTGTAAAAAATTAAACACTATTGTACCTCTTATGAGAATTGTTACAAAGTGTTGTCGAAAATAATGCTGAAGAGGTGCTGACTACTGCCTACATTACAATCTCAAAAAATATGTCCAAATTGATATATATTACCTAATTAAAAATAATAAATAAAAAATTAAAATGCCAGAATAGTCAAGCAAGAACCTGCACTCGCCCAAGGAAGAACAGTGACATGATAACCTGTGAATAGTATTGGTGCTACTACTGCTTAATAATCCTTCCCACTTCACCAAATTCAGGTACTCACAAAGAAGAAAAATAACAGAATTGAAATTTAAGGAAAAGCACAGTGACTATTGTATCAAGGAGACATTGGGACAACAAGAATTCCCAAATATATACATTTTTGTCATTTCCAAAGGGCTGATGGAGATGCTGCCCTTGTAGTAAAACTTCTGGGTAACTAGGCTATGTCACTGTGGAAGTTTCTTTGATGAAGTGGTCACTGTAGTTCCCCTAAACTCTCTTCTCTTATTTATTATTTATTTTTTCTTATTATCTGTCCATTATTTGCTCATTAGATTGGTGCAGTGGAGGGTTTTTTTGTGGAATTTCAGTGCTCCAGTACTGTTCAGAAAATACTGTGTGATGGTTCCTTGGGCGAGTGCAGGTCCTCGCTTGACTATTCTGGTATTTTTATTTATTTATTTTTTTTTTCATTAGTTGAACTTGTCTGAATTTGGTTGTGTTTTTTTGTGCATATATGCAAGCAGCAATTAGCATTTCAGCATTATTTGTTGCAGTTGACAAAATTTCTTTTACATGGTACAGTAATATTTAATTTTATACATCATTATTTGATTATACCATATTTAATTAACATTTTTAGTATTGTTACTTTTCTTTCAGTCTTAGAAAATATCATTAGGATTGTTGATATGCAACACTGTATACTATATATATAGTTTCACATTATTTTGCACATTAATTAAAGTATATTATACTTTATACGGCCCTGGAGTGATTGTGCAAGGCTCAAGGGATAGACTTTTTCATAGATTCGAATGTGTTTGTTGAGAGGAGAGACTGCTTCTACAGGGATAGGATACACTTAAATAGAAAGAGTACAAGAATATTTGATGATGTTATCGAGGCAGTGTTAAGTGGGTTGGCAAACTGCTAGCTTGGAGGATACACAGACTAATAGATTAACAATAGTTGCTGGCAGAGGTGAAGGTGATTCTTGCACTGCTTCTATTGGAATGAGCAACAGTTTGGAAAACAAGGTGCAGGTGATTTCAGAGACTGCTGGGAGTCATTGCAGTACAAGTAAACACATGGATTGTGTTAGGGTAGCTAAGAATAGGAACAGGTCCATGTATACTTGTGTGTACACCAATGCTAGGAGTTTGGTAAATAAATTTGATGAATTTGAGGTGTTGGTCAAAACATCAAAGGCAGATATTGTTGGGATATCAGAGATGTGGTGTTACACAGATACAAGGAATGCAGAAATGGAATTTGGGGAGTACAATGTGTAGAGGAAGGATACAGGATAGGAAGGGAGGAGGGGTAATGCTAATAGTTAAGAAACACATAAAATCCAAGCAAGTACAGCCAGTGAACATGGCTAGACAGTGCAGTATCGAGTCAGTTTGGTGTGACATAAGCACTGGGAAAGTAAAATTGAGAGTAGAAGTGTGTTATAGGCCTAACGACTCTGATGAGTATAATAAGAAACTGTACAGGGAAATAGAGTGGGCCAGTAAATTGTAGAGAGTCTTATAATGGGGGATTTTAATTTCCCAGATATTGACTGGAATTTGTGGGTTGGTCACTCACAGACTAGCAATGCTTTTGTGGATTTATTGTATGATTTTTCTACATCAGCATGTTTGGGAGGCAACTAGAGGGAGTAATACTCTTGATCTGATTAACAGTAGTGATTCTTCATGCATTAAGAATCTGCAGATAAAGGAACCACTTAGGTGGCAGTGATCACAGTGTGCTGAAGCAGGATTTACTCATAGAGATAACTACCATCAGGGGTAAAGGGAAGGGTTTTTCCTTTCATAAAGGTGACTAAGGAGGTCTGAGACAGTATTTAAATTCTATACGGTGGGACCAACTGATGATATTACCAACAGCAAATTCAAAATGGGAAGCATTCAAAGAATTAATCTTGGATGCTACTAGGCTTTTTATACCAACTCAGAAATATTGTTCAAGGTTTAGGCCTAAATGGATGTCAGATGAACTAATTAGACATGTGGCAGAGAAGAAAAATGCACGGGATACATATAAATTAATGGGTGACATGGAAGCCTATGATAGATATAAGCTGGTCTGTAACCAAGTCACAAAGGAGGTTAGGCAGGAAAAGGAAGATTATGAGAACTCTTTGGTAAAGGATGCAAAGAAATACAGCAAAGAGTTCTTTATTTATGTAAACTCTAGATGGAAGGGGATGAATCAGATTGGTCCACTTGATATTGATGGTTCAACTGTTGGTGATCCTGCTCAGGTAGCTAACAAATTAAATGAGTATTTTTCATCTACATTCACACATGAGGAGTTATTCAGGGAGGGGAATGCCAGAGTTGAATTAAACTCTGGCAGTGAGCTAGATAATTTTGTAATAATTGAGAGCGAAGTGGAGGAGAAATTGTTGAAGATAAATATAAGAAAGGCACCTGGGGTGGATGGGATCTATCCAGTTATATTAAAGGAGGCAGCAAAGGAAGTAAGCAAACCCTTAGCCATAATTATGAGAGCTTCCTTGGACTCAGGGGAGGTACCCATGAACTGGAGATGTGCAAATGTGACCCCAATTCCCAAAGGAGGATCAAAGGGCGACACAAGTAATTACAGACCTGTTAGTTTAACTTCAGTTCCAGGGAAATTAATGGAGGCACTGTTTAAGAAAGCACAGCAGGATCATCTAAATGAGAATTCAGTTATAGCTCGGACACATCATGGGTTTGTTAAGGGGAAGTCTTGTCTGACCAGTTTGAGTGTATACTTTGATGTGGTCACAAAAGAACTGGATGCAAAGAATAATTTTGATAGCATATATTTAGACCTTATAAAGGCTTTTGATACTGTTGCACATGGACGACTGCTGCACAAATTGGAGCAGTGTGGAATTGGAGGCAAATTGCTGCTATGGATAAAGGGATGGTTGAGGGGGAGAAGACAGAGAGTGGTAATCAATGGACACTGCTCTTTGTGGATTAATGTTATTAGTGGAGTCCCTCAGGGCTCAGTGTTGGGTCCATTATTGTTTTCTGTATTCATAAATGATATTGATGAGGGTATATCAAGCTTGATGTCCAAGTTTGCAGATGATACTAAGGTTGGCAGGGTTGTTAATGACAGTACACTGCTGCAACAGGATCTAGAAAAGTTGAGCAGATGGGCTGAGAGGTGGCTACTGAAGTTTAACATTGACAAAAAATAAAGTACTGCATATGTGAAGCAGTAACCCCAGAGTAACGTATCAACTGTGTGGTACTACATTGACAGTGGTAGAGAATGAAATGGACCTGGGGGTAATTGTGCAGGCAGATATGAAGTTTTCTGAGCAGTGCAGACATGCAAGAGTACCTCATGGTGTCTTGTCAATGATATACAGGAAGTTTTGTAGCAGGGATAAGGAGTTGATTATTCTCTTGTATAAGGCAATGGTGAGACCACACCTTATGTACTGTATACAGGTGTGGAGGCCTCATTTTAAGAAGTATGTAGAGCTGCTGGAACGAGTACAGAGAAGGGCAACAAGATTAGTGAATTGAACAAAGTGTTGCTCTTATGAAGAAAGGCTTAAGTTTTTCAAATTACAGTGTCTGGAGACTAGGCATCTGCGAGGTGATCTGATTGAGGTGTATAAATACAATCCAAAAACTCAGATGTTGCAAAAGGCAATTGTATGAGTAATTTATATAAGAAATTTAACTGAATAAAAAGGCAACACAGCAGTAACCACAAGCCAATTAAATTTAAATTTTGACTTGTGCTACCTTGTAAGCACTGAAACCAAATCATGAGAATTATCACAAACAGTACCTACAATGCACTACAACAAGGCTAATAATTAAAAAAAAAAAAATTAAATTTCAATCATTGAGTCCACTCTACACATAGTGGAGGAAAGGTCATAACTTCAGGAGCTGACAGCTGTAGTCACGTTGAGTAAAAATTCAGAAACATGGATTTAATTCTGAACAGTTATGTAGCTATAGCTATTTCAGTTTTAAAAGATGAATTTTCACTCTGAAAAAATAAAAATGATAAAACAAATAAAAAATAAAAGAGAATAAATAAAAATAAGCAGACATACCATGGCAGTAAATAATTTTATATATAAAAGTGTTTATTCATACTAGTTCCATGTCTACTTATTTTTTTTATTTAAATTCCTTTTACTACAAAATACATAGTCATTTTTTGATATTCAGACAGCCATAGCTCTGTAACTGTTCAGAATTAGATGCATGTTTATATAAACTTTTTATACTCAAATTGACTGCTCTCTCTCTCTCTCTCTCTCTCTCTCTCTCTCTCTCTCTCTCTCTCTCTCTCTCTCTCTCTCTCTCTCTCTCTCTCTGTGTGTGTGTGTGTGTGTGTGTGTGTGTGTGTGTGTGTGTGTGTGTGTGTGTGTGTGTGTGTGTGTGTGTGTGTGTGTGTGTGTGTGTGTGAGAGAGAGAGAGAGAGAGAGTGAGTGAGTGAGATAGCAAAGGATAACATTTTTAACAGCAGCATGTAATATATCTGGCATGATGTAACATGTTGCCTAATTCAGGTTTTCAAATCTACTAATGAGTGAACGTTTATGCTGTAAACATTAACCTTAGCCAAATGTCACAAGGGTCAATTCCGATGAATGTGCTAACATTGTGGCACATTCATCAGAATCATTCATCTTATCACTCTTCTGTCATTGAGTCCTCAGAACCTGTGTCACGTCTGGCAATATGCAATGGTGTGCCATAATGCATAAACATGGCACACCGAAAATTTTGCATTGTTACAGTTGTGGAATGATGAAATTGTTAAGAAGGGAGTGATGGCAGTGCATGTTCACAAAACGTGTGAGATGGCCTTTGGATGTTTTTTCAAAAAAAGTGTGGACTGACTGTGAATTTAACAGTGAACCCAACAGTTTTCCTTTGGCTCTGTTCTGCATTTGTGTATATTCTCATCACCAGTGCAGATAAAAATGCACTTTGTCAATCCATAAGGCATCCCACAGATATGTATCTTCAGGGAAACACATCAACCATGTGCTTGTATTGCTAGTGAGAAGCTGCACTGTGTGTGCTGAATTTCGTACAGATAAAATGACAGAACACTTATAAACCATGGAATGAGGTATATCCAAATATCATGCTACAGAAAGTGTACTGCTGGATCCTTCTGCATTTTGCATGACATTCCCCCCCCCCCCAATTGCAAATGTAGTGTTTTCAATGGTATGCACAGGAACAAGTTTCCTTCCTCATTTGCATTGCATGTCTAGATGCCTAGTATCTTCAAATTTTAGGATAATTTTGCTGTTAGCTGTTAATGGACTGCTCCTGAAATCTTTCACCAGCCGAAACTCCCTCAGTGCTGATATTGCATGTTATTATTATGATAAAACAGTTTTACAAGTAATGTGCCTAATCTTTCGTAGAAACAGCCATCATTCAAGTTGCTTTCTAGCACCCTGGCTATATTCACTTTTGAAAATGTGGACTATTGTGTTTGTTAATTGGGTAGGGACAAATCTGATAGAGATCGCTAATGGAGATGGTAAAATGATTGAAGGTGAAATTTTTTTGGATATAAATGAAACTAGACCTTTTGGAAATTAATTCAAATTACTGGGAGAATAGGTTTAGGCTGGATTGTAGTTTTCTTTTAGCCAGTGTCATTGTTGATTACCGGATAAGTTACCTTTGTGGGTGACTGAGGTTGGCAACTTGGAAAAATTTAAGGTCAGCTGGATCATCTATATGGTCACCTATATGGAAAGTTAAGGGCAGGAGCTTCGAATGGGGGTAGGTAAGTAAGCTTGCCTGGGCAGTGTGGAGAAATGCAGAATTGGAGGCCAATCCCTATACAGGGAAAGCCAATCTATCCCAGTGAGACATTTTCTCTAGGACCCATTGTAGCTCTCAGTATTCCTGATTATTCCTTACACAGACATAGTTTTATTTTATTTATCATTGTTATTTTTTGGCTGCCAGAAAAATCTGTGGCTTCTTTTTAACCATGGCTAATGTGGGTCCACTTCAAATCAGTGAACAACATTTAAGTGCATGGCAGTTCGCTGTATGCGGCAGTTGGTGCATGACACTTCCATGTATGAGACACTTTAGTGCAGTGTGTATGACAATTAATGGCTTTGACAATTTGGTGCCTATGATGATTCAATGAATTTTATGCAAGAATTCAGTATATGTAAAAGAAAGACTGAAAATGCAAACTTTTCACATGCTGTGCTGTAAATAGTTAATTTAATGATCAGTACGGTACAGTTCATGTTTTTGATAGAGTGCACTAGCCACCTTCACTTTTTAATGCACATTTTACTTTTACACTTCTAAAGATTGAGAAACAGTTACTTTCCTTTCAATTACTTTACTTTTGCTTCTGAAGGTTGTATTTTTAGGAAGGTCATATGGAGGTAAGTTGTTCCAGAGACCAAAAGTAGAGATCATTAATTGATGCTGACATTCTTTTGCAATCTGCATTATACTTTTTATTGAAAGCAGTTAAAGTGAGTGAGTGATTGGTTAGTTCCATAGCTGGGTTAAGACAGGCGCATCGAATGGAGCATTGTGGAGAGGATGCAGAATTGGAGTCCAAGCCCTCTACAGGAAAAGGCAGTCTGGCCCATTGAGGTATTTTTTCCAGGACCCATCATAGCTCTCAGCATTCCTGATTAAGGTTGGTAAGTCAGAAGACACTTTGTTAGCATGGAGGAGGGTAGTTTGAAGGGTGTTTATTTTTTCACCAAACAGCTAAGTCTGTATAAAATGAGGTGTCTGTATATAATGGCTGTAAATTGCTTATACTGAATTGTTCATTTTCTTTGTTTCCTTGTAAAAAAAAAAAAAAAAAAAATTGAGTTACCCATTGGGGGGGGGGGACATGCACCTGCCCATAATTCCTCCTGTTGATGGCATTTGATGTGAAGCACCTAGGCCCTGACAAGGAAGGGTCCTCAAAGCATTTCTTAAATGCTATAATATAGCTGTAAGAAAAGGAGGGCCCAAAACCAACCATGCACCCAGCCTTCCAGATATCACTGCACGATCCTGGAATAGCAGCATGGATTGGTTGCGTATGCATCTAGTATATTCAGTGGGTATGTACGTTGTCTTCAACATGACTGTCTGTTCATACTGCAAAGTTGTTGCAATATGGACACAAAATAAATTGATAAAAAATATTCCTTTTTTCCCCCTATTATTTTCTAAATTTCTGAATTCCTGCTGATCTAAGTGACCAAAATTTCTCTTAGTTTTGTGAACCTTTTATTTCATTGATTTTCTTCATTTCAGATCTGTGTCATGCACTGAACTGTCATATGATAAATTGTCTTAGATCAAACTGACTTGATCCCCTAACAATACTGACTGGTGCAAGTGTGATGATAGTACAGACTTTGGTTTATTAGTGTTGACTCTAGAGGAATTAATTTTAGACTGAGAAATTGTGAGAAAGATTTTGAGAGCATTAATTTTTAACTGGAGAAGGTTGGTGCCATGAATTTTGAGCAATGCAAAGAAACAGGTGCAGCTGGATTTAATTCGTGAGTTGTCCAATGGAAATCTTTACTGAGAAAACACTTGACATTTTCATTATAGCATCCTCATAAACCATTGATAATATATTCATAGTTTTACTTGCACTTTCACTTAACTTGGCAGAAAAACTGATGATTTTTTGCTCTAATCAGTGATTACTTTTTTCTCTTTTTTTTACGACAGTAGCACTGAGAAATGTTATCTTACTATTAGTTTTACAAATGCAGTGTGAGCATCTTGAAACACATCATAGTTTTATATTGTTTTGTACTGAAAAAATTTTTATTTTTTAAAAATATTTTACTGAAAAATGCATATTTTTATATTTATTAAATTTATTTTAGGTGCCACATACCGAGTTTAATAATCATTCAACAACAGTGAAGAGGGTGCAGTATCTGCAGCAAAAAATCAAATTGAAAACTCAGAAATGTAGATCTAGCTCTTGAAATTCTTTGCAGGTGAAAGAATTTTAAAATCATCATTATGGTTGTATAGTTATTCTTCATATGCAGATATTAATATAATTACAGAATGTTTGCATTTACTTTGTTTTAATGTGATTCCAAGACTAAATATAAAAATTATTAGATGTGTATTATGATTATAAATTTTAAATAGCATGCTTACTTTATTCAGTTTATTATATTGCATAATAATATATTGTTCATTTCTTGTTATCATAACATACAAATGGCATTGTTAACCCAGGGGTGATGGCGTTCCCTGATTAACATTGATAGTGACATGGGAGAAAAAGCACCTCACTTATTATTTATCTGTTGTTGTTTTTTTTTGGTTTTTAGGAGCATTAGCAAATAAGGCCATATTGCTCCGGGATATGTGGTGGTCATTCCCCGACCTTTCTGCATCCTCCATATTTGGTGGTGACAGGCTCGAACCCTGGTCTAATCAAGAAGCGTGTGCTACACACTGCTGCTCCTTCCCACCTGGCTACGGAGGTGCCTATTATTTATCTGTGAAACACATTATGAAAGAATGGCAAAAAAATTATTATAAGTTAAAGGATGACTGTATATGGTATATAATTACATTTTAATTTGAATGAAAATGTCACTAGGGATTCAAAAACAAAAAAAAAAAAAAAAAAAATTTAAGTACATGCAAATTCAAAATGCCTCTTCATGGATTTTAATGTGAATGATCCTTAATTTCAAACTATAGTCTAATTTGAATAATATTCTTGTCAACACTGACACCAGACAGAAGTATGACTTTAAAAAATTTTAAAAGTAGTAATATAAAGTTCACTTGCTGTTTTGCTGTACTTATTTAATGAGTGTAGGAAACTGAATAGGGGTTTTAATTCTGATTGCTCATGTTTTTTGTGATATCATTCACTATTGTATTTCTATTTGATGGAATAGATATGTTCATTATGTGTATTCGACAATTCATTTTGACATATCCTTTTTGAAGAAACTACTCTAACATTATAAAACACTTATTTCGAATCCCTTTTGAATCACAGGAAAAATCCTTAGATTGCAGGGTGGCACTGCTGTGTAGGTGGCAGCTCTTTGTGATTAATGGAAAGCAGAATTGGAATTTGGGAAGTAAAATATGTACAGAAAGGATAGAAAGGGAGGAGGGGTTGTGCTATTAGTTAAGAAACATAAAATCTAAGAAAGTGCAGCCAGTTGATATGGGTGAACAGTGCAGTGTTGAGTCAGATTGGTGTTACATAAACTGGCAAAGCAAAATTGAGAGTAGGAGTGTGTTATAGGCCTAATGACTTGGATGAGTATACTGAACAACTGTACAGAGAAATAGAGTGGGCTAGTAAATCAGATTGTCTTATAATGGGGGCATTAATTTCCCATATATTGACTGGAACTTGTGGTTTGGTCACTCGAACACTAGAAAGACCTTTGTGGATTTATTGGAGAATTGTTTTTTACAGCAGCACGATTGGGAGGTAACTAGAGGGAGTCATACTCTTGATCTGATTATCAGTAGTGATTCTTCATGCATTAAGAATCTACAAATAAAGGAACCATTAGGTAGCAGTGATCACAGTGTGCTGATGTGGGATTTACTCAGAGAGGTAACTACCATCAGGGGTAATGGGAAGGGTTTTGCTTTTGTAAAGGTGACTGTGGTGGTCTGAGACAGTTTTTAAATTCTATACAGTGAGACCAACTGATAATGTTACCAGCAGCAAATTCTAATTGGGAAGCATTAATAGAATTAATCTTGGAAGCTACTAGGCTTTTCATACCAACTAGGCCTAAATTGGATGTCAAGTGAACTAATGAGACATGTAGCAGAGAAAAAAAATTCATGGGATACATATAAATTAAGAGCTGACACAGAAGCCTATAGTAGATATAAGCTGGTCTGTAATCAAGTCACAAAGGATGTTAGGCAGGCAAAGGCAGATTACAAGAAATATTTGGCGAAGGGTGCAAAGAAAAACAGCAAAGAGTTCTTTACTTATGTAAACTCTGGAAGAAAGGAGATAAATCAGATTGGTCCACTTGATATCAATGGGTCAACTGTTGATGATCCTGCTCAGATAGCTAGCAAACTGAATGAGTATTTTTCAGCTACATTTACACATGAGGAGTTATTCAGGGAGGGAAATACCAGAGGTGTATTAAACTCTGGCAGTATGCAAAATGATTTTGTAATAACCGAGAGCAAAGTGGATCAGAAACTGTTGAAGATAAACATAAGATAAACATAAAATTTTAAATATTCTATAATGTTCAAAGATACCAAAATATGTAAATATTCTATTATAAAATCATAATTACTTATGTATTCCAAAATTCTGTATGCAATCTTTCGGCGTGAACTTCTCATGGACTTTGTAACCTTTTGCTCATGGGTCTACTTCCATTCACACCTTAGAATGTAACTCTCACCCTTCTAGCTAATGGCTGTCCCAGGGGTGTCTCTTCAACAGCGAAATAAATTGATGATAATAATAATAATAAAACCATCTGGTTTTGACAGTGGTGGGAACAGAGATGGGTAAAAATTGCAGCCATTAGCTTTGGCAAGAGACCAGAATGCTGAAAAGTATTCAGGTATTCGAACGAACGGAGGGGTGAAGTGGAAGGGTTTTTTTTTTTTTTTTTGGCTGATGCTGCATAAGCTTGCTTTCTTGCATTATATGCCTCTACTAATGCTAATCTGCAAACTTGAACATACACCTTCATCTGATATACCTTCATCAATATCATTGATGAATACACAAAACAACAATGGGCCCAGCACCGAACCCTGGAGAACTCCACTAATAACATTAGTCCATGAAGAGCAGTATCCATTGATTACCACTCTCTGTCATCTCCCACAGTAAGTCTACAATGATAGATGGAAGTTTGTTCTAGCAATCAACCACCTGCTGATTAAGGCAAATTTCTGCACCTTTCCTCAGTTTGAATTTATGCCCCCTCAGGATGCGGAATCTGAGCAAGAGGAAGAATCCCATCAGCATTGAGCTTGCTCAAACCATTCAAGGCCCTATACACCTTAATCAGATCACCTCACAGGTGTGCCTAGTCTCCAGACACTGCAAATTGTAGAACTTAAGCCTATCTTCATAACAGCAACCCAGTGTTCCACTCACTAATCTCATTGCCCTTGTCTGTACTCGTTCGAGTTGCTTAACATCTTTCCTAAAATGAGGCCTCCACACCTGTATACAGTACTCAAGGTGTGGCCTGACCATTGCCTTATACAAGGGGATAATCACCTCCTTATCCCAGCTAGCAAAATTCCTGTATATCATTGACAAGACCCCATGAGCTACTCTTGCCGCCTATCTGCACTGCTCAGAAAACTTCATAGCTGACTGCACAATTATTCCTATGTCTATGTCTTTTTCATTCTTTGCTAACCTGAGTATAGCACCGCAATGTTGGTATGTTACTCTGGGATTACAGCAACCCATATGCTTTAATTTGTATTTATCAATGTTAAACTTCAGTTGCTACCTCTCAGCCCATCTGCTCAACTTTTCTAGATCCTGTTGCAGTGGCATGCTGTCCTTACCATCATTAACAAACCTACCAACCCTCGTATCATCTGCAAACTTGGACATCAAGCCTGATATACTCATCAGTATTAGCGTTATCCTTCCTCAGTTTGAATTTATGCTCCTTCATGTGTGCAGTCTGAGCAGCAGGAAGGATTCGATCTGCATTGAGCTTGCTAAGTCCACTGAAAGCCTTAATCAGATCTTCTTGCAGGTGCCTATCTCCAGTTTACACAGTTTGAAGAACTGAAGCCTTTCCTGGTCTAGACTGGATTACAGGAAGTTTCCTTTTAGCCAGCAAGTTCATTACTGGAATAATTTGTCTCCAGTGGTGCGAGCTGATAGTTTGGGAATGTTCAAAGATCAGTTGGATAGGTACCTGTAAGAGGAGGGAGTCAAATAGGTAGTTTATTTTATTTCATATTATTTATTTATTTATTTATTTTTCCCTCTGGTTCAGCAAAAGTCTTGGGCTTTCTTGCACCATGTAGTTAATACTGATATTCCTTTTATCTGGCAAGTGAGTGACTATCGTTATAGGACATATTTTGATATATTCTTCAGACATCTATGATATCCGCTTTGTTATTTTGTCTTCTCCTAGATAAAATCTTCTCATAGTTTGCAGATCATCACGATTTTAATGAAGATGAACTGGAATTGCTGGAAATTTCTTATTCTGTATCTGTTTCTTTCATATGTTTGTCAGTCATATTTTCTTATTCTTCACTTCCATAGCTAGCTAGTAAATACAACAAAATAAGATTCAAATAATCAGGGTCTGCCTCTAAACACAGCCGTTTTCTGTTAATTTTGTTACTCTTCATAGTTACAAAACTACGAAGAAATTTTGCTAAATATGATACTATGATACCTTTTCACACTGGCTGAATAGGAACACTATGGGCAGGGAGACCTTAGAGGGACCCAGTTTATATGGCCATAACAACCAAAAATAAATACTAACATTAGCAATCCTTACTGGTTCCTTGCAGCTGCCATGTGAGGATTCCAGTAGAGTACAAGAAACAGACATGATAGCTTGCATGGCATCTTTTAAGTGCCAAACAAAGATTTAATCTTTCTTCATTCATAGATATTAAAAACAAGAACAGCTATATAATCATTTAGAGAATATTAGGGAAAGGCATATTCAGAGCATTTGATTATATTTAAAAATTTGATAGGAGAAATCAGAAAAAAATTTTAAAAAAGTGTCTCTGTCAGACTCACCAGAGAGAAAGGAGAAATTCCTACTTCTAAGACTATGTTGACCCTTTATCAAGTGAGTTTATGGACATTATGTACGTGAACTGGGGTGAGTTTTTTTTTTTTTTTTTGAGGAGTTTGGAAATCTAAAAATTGAAAACTGTTTTTAAATATTAATATTTTTCTATTTTGACTTTGACTAAAGAATAAAGCAAGATTTTTTTAAAAAAAATTAAACTGTAATAAAATTAAAACTCATTACTTATTTATTTGTTTATTTTTTTGATTTGGTAATATCCTCTATATTTATATATGTCTTATTTAATTCAGTTTCATCATTCTCTGGATCCAAATTTCTGAGAATTTCTTCAATTCTGGTTTGTGTAAGCAACTCATCTGATGACAACAAAGCATTCGTAGGAGAGTCTACAAAGATGCAGGTATTTTCAGAGCTTCAAAACAAGGGCATCTCAGGATCAATGGGGGAAACTAACAGACAACTTCAGGAAGTTTACATTTAGTCACTGTGCTCTCAGCCTAGAATAAGCTGTCGTCATGGGTTGTGATGTATCAAATGCATAGTTTCCTGCATTTTTTTGGCCTTTACTGATATTAAATACTAAAATATATCATTTTAAATCTTGTTGAAAGGTTGTGCCTTTCTGTGCCAATTTTTGAAACTTTTGTAAATATAAAAAGTTTCTATTACTTGTAAGCACAATTAATAGGTGGCAGCATGTCCATGTAGAGTTTTTTGAGACAACCTGTACATTTATAAACATAATTTGTTGCTAGTGCATTGAAACAACTCAAAACCTTCATATATAAATATATATATATACACAGGATGTCTCAAAAATATACGGCATAACTTCAGGAATGAGTTCCTCATGTGTGGACAATAAAAATATTTTATATCAACATAGTTCCGGAAATGCTTGGTTCCTGAGTTATTAACCAGAATGTCTTATCTCCTGCAGGTGGTTTTCCATTTCGACCCTGTATTCAAATAAGGAGCAAGCGGATATGCACTTTAGCATTTAGCATTAGCATTAGTAGAGGCATATATGCAAGAAAGCAAGCTTATTCAGCACCAGCCAAAAAAAAAAAAAAAAAAAAAAAAAAACCACACCACTCCCATTTCACCCCTCCGTTCGCTCGAAATACCTGTCCAGTTGAGCCTTAAATTTGTTTAGGCTATCAACTTCAACAACAAGTGATGGAAGTCGGTTCCACCAACCAACCACCCGCTGGCCAAAGGCAAATTTCCGCACATCTATCCGACATCCGTCCTTCCTCAATTTGAATTTATGCCCTCTGAGCTGATTATTCTGAGCAAGATGAAGAATCCCATTGGCATTGAGCATACTCAAACCATACAAAGCCTTATACACCTCTATCAGATCACCTCGCCGGTGCCTAGTCTCCAGACTCTGTAATTTGCAAAACTTAAGCCTTTCTTCGTAAGAGCAACCCTTTGTTCCATTCACTAATCTTGTTGCCCTTCTCTGTACCCGTTCCAGCAGCTCTACATCCTTCTTGAAATGAGGCCTCCAGACCTGTATACAGTACTCAAGATGTGGCCTAACCATTGCCTTATACAAGGGAATAATCACCTCCTTATCCCTGCTAGAAAAATTCCTGTATATCATTGACAAGACACCATGAGCTACTCTTGCAGCTCGTCTGCACTGCTCAGAGAACTTCATATCTGCCTGCACAATTACCCCCAGGTCCTTTTCATTCTCCACCACTGTCAGTGTAGTACCGCAGAGTTGATATGTTGCTCTGGGGTTACTGTTTCCCATGTGTAGTACTTTACATTTGTCAATGTTAAACTTCATTTGCCACCTCTCAGCCCATCTGTTCAACCTTTCCAGATCCTGTTGCAGCAGCATAGCGTCAGTGGTGTCCTTAACAACCCTGCCAACCTTTGTATCATCTGCAAACTTGGACATTAAACTTGATATCCAATCATCAATATCATTCATAAACACCGAAAACAACAACGGACCCAACACTGAACCCTGAGGAACTCCACTAATAACATTAGTCCACGTTGAGCAGTGTCCATTGATTACCACTCTCTGTCTTCTGCCACTCAACCATCCCCTTATCCATAGCAGCAATTTGCCTCCAATGCCACACTGCTCCAATTTGTGCAGCAGTCTTCCATGTGCAACAGTATCAAAAGCCTTTCTAAGATCCAAATATATAATATCAAAGTTATTCCCTGCATCCAGTTCTTTTGTGACTACATCATAGTATCCAATCAAATTGGTCAGGCAAGACCTGCCCTTAACAAAACCATGCTGCGTCTGAGCTATAACTGAATTCTTGTCTAGATGATCCTGCAGTGCTTCTTTAACCAGTGCCTCCATTAATTTACCTGGAACAGAAGTTAAACTAACAGGTCTATAATTACTTGTGTCAGCCTTTGATCCTCCTTTGTGAATTGGGATTACATTTGCACATCTCCAGTCTATGGGTACCTCCCCTGAGTCCAAAGAAGCTCTCATAATTATGGCTAGGGGTTTGCTTACTTCCTTTGCTGCCTCCTTTAATATAACTGAATAGATCCCATCCCCCCCAGGTGCCTTTTTTATGTTTATCCTCAACAATCTCTCCTCCACTTTCCTCTCAGTTATTACAAAATCATCCAGCTCACTGCCAATGTTTACTTTACCTACATCATTCTCCTTCCTGAATAACTCCTCATGCGTGAATGTAGATGCAAAATACTCGAGATGGCCTGTTGTATTACCTGGGTACCTGCCCACCCACTGATGACGAAGCCAAAAAGCTTCGAAACGATCGTCTGGGTGGTGGTACCACTGAAAATAAATAACAGTAGCCTTCTCTACTAGAGAAGCGTTATTTATTTGAAGTAATTCAATAGTAGCTATCTTGTTGTGAAGGCAACCACATTATGAGATACGATGAAAACGATGCCTTCTACGCTACAATCTTAGCTCAAATCTATGGGTTAACTATGGTGTAGTTACACCGATATTATATAATTAATTTGTGTGTATCCCATGCATTTTTCTTCTCTGCCACATGTCTCATTAGTTCATCTGACAACCATTTAGGCCTAAACCTTGAACAATATTTCTTAGTTGGTATGTAAAGCCTGGTAGCCTCCAAGATTAGTTCCTTGAATGCTTCCCATTTTGAGTTTGCTGTTGGTAACATCATCAGTTGGTCCCACTGTATAGAATTTAAATACTGTCTCAGACCATCATAGTCGCCTTTACGAAAACAAAAACCCTTCCCTTTACCTCTGATGGTAGTTACCTCCTTGAGTAAATCCCCCATCAGTACACTGTGATCACTGCCACCTAGTGGTTCATTTATCTGCAGATTCTTAATGCATGAAGAATCACTACTGATAATCAGATCAATCAATCAGCTCCCTCTTGTTGCCTCACGAACATGCTGATGTAGAAAACAATCATCCAATAAATCCACAAAAGCCTTGCTAGTGTGCGAGTGACCAACCCACAAATTCCAGTCAATATCTGGGAAATTAAAATCCCCCATTATAAGACTCTCTGATTTACTGGCCCACTCTATTTCCCTGTACAATATCTTATTATACTCATCAGAGACATTAGGCCTATACAACACTCCTACTCTCAATTTCTCATTTTGATTTCCCTATGCTTATGTCACACCAAACTGACTCGACACTGCCCTGTCCATCGAGGTCGACTGGCTTCACTTCCTTGGATTTTATGTGTTTCTTAACTAATAGCATAACCCCCTCCTCCCCTCCTGTCCTGTCTATCCTTTCTATACACATTGTATTCCCCAAATTCCAGTTCTGCATTCCTTATATCTTTGTGACACCCCGTCTCTGATATCCCACAATATCTGCCTTTGATGTTTTGAGCAGTACCTCAAATTCATCAAATTTATTTACTAAACTCCTAGCATTGGTGTACACGCAAGTATACATGCTCCTGTTTCTATTCTTAGCTACCCTAACACAACCCATGTGTTTACTTGTACCGCAATGACTCTCAGCAGTCTCTGAAATATCCTGCATCTTGTTTTTCAGGCTTCTGTTCATTTCAATAGAAGCAGTGCAAGAATCACTTCCACCTCTGCCAGTGGCTACTGTTAATCTATTAGTCCTTGTATCCCCCCCCAACTAGCAGTTTTCCGACCCACCTAACTCTGCCTCAACAGCATCAGCAAAAATTCTTGCACCCTTTCTATTTAAGTGTATCCCATCCCTGTAGAAGCAATCTGTCCTGTTAACAAGTACAGTCCAGGCTGAAAAAAATTCTACCCCTTGAGCCTTGCACAATCCCTCCAGGGCCGAATTGATCGACAAGGCTCTCATCATATACTCCCTCCTATCGTGTCTGGGCAGAATTGCAGACACTTTCAAATTCAACTCTAATTCAAGGCTTTTTTTCAACAGTGACCTGTACTTGCTAAGTAATTCCGTCGGTCTCCTACTCTTAATATCATTAGTGCCAACGTGTACAACTATATCACCTTTTGTGCCCTTAAAAGATGATATCCGCTCTACTGCGTCATCAACCTTTGCCCCTGGCAGACATACCCTGGTCCTATTCCACCTATCCTTTTTGCAAAGCATGTACCCCGCTTCCCTGACAATAGAGTCACCAACAACTACTAGTTCCTGTGGGACCAGCGCATTCTGCCTAGGGGGCTGCCTCTGTGTTGCCTGATGAGCAAGTGCAAGCTCTGGCGTTGATGTGGGCGGCTGAGAGCTTGATGGGCCCCTCAATTTATTTCCTTCGAGGGCATCCACCCTGTCCTTCAAGCTCTCATAAAGGCCCATAACAACGCTTAGTTGTCACCTGATTTCCTTGCACTCCTTACATCGTGCACACACACAAAGACATCCCCCTTGGCAGTATCATGTCCCGTACCCGACTGCTCCGCAAACATCAAGCAAACAGTGCATTTTAAAAGACTGTGATTCAGAGGGCAATTGCCCCCCTCAGTTCTCCCCTGAACCACAGCACTCCCATTAGCTTGAGCCTTTTGCTTTGCTGCTCTGGTCTGAGTCATGATTCCGAATTAATTCAATAAAATTTCAAAACAAAATTAAATCCTTAAGTTATATCCCAAAACAGTTATAACGCTATATTTATTTTTTCGGTATCTAGTGTTTTCTACGAGTTCCCTTTATATAACTTCCGTATCACGTGTACCACTATAGTTATGTATTAATTATTTGTTACGATTAAGTCGTTATATATATATATATATATATATATATAGAGTTAAAAGTACAATTTAATTGACAATAAAGTTTATCAAGATTAATAGATTTACTGATTAATTGACAATATTATATTATGCACTATACTACACTAAGGGTATGCTATCATGTAAAAATGGCGGGAATTCACGAACGGTACTTCTACGGACTCGTATTGATTAGCTTCCAAATCTCGCTATCTCAATTTAGAATAAACTAAGGATCCTGACTAGGTCTATAATCTACTTATAGAAGATAATTTAATATAACAATTGGTTAATAAATCGAATAAATTTGGTTAAAAAAAAAAAAAAGACCTCTCGTTCAATTTGTAACATGTGGATTTGATACCGTTACCGATACTAAGTAATACCTACAAAATCTCTGTCTAAGTTAAACTTAGTATCTTAACTAGGAATATAAAGCTACTCTAGAAATAAGTTAATATGACAATTTAAGCTAATAAATCAGAAAATAAATCAGGAAAAACGTCTCTGTTCCAAGAGCGTCAAAGAGCTTCATCCGCACAGGCTACCCTCGTACCCAGCCTGTACGGTTTGGCAGATGGCAATGTTCTGGAGGCTCGTTTGTACCACAAAAGGTTCCCAGAATGAAGATGTCCAGACAGGAAAACGTTTGAAGGTATCCATTGCCGCCTTTGTGAACATGGGACCTTTACACCTCGTGCTGCTGACAGAGGATGACCAAGATCTACGACTCCTGAAGTAGAGGAGGAGATTTTGGATGTTTTGCATGCCAATCCTGGAATCAGGACATGCAGAATAGCCATGCAACTGGCTGTTCAACATTCAACTATTTGGAGAGTGTTGCGAGAACACCAACTGTATCCTTACCACTGCAACGGGTACAGGCCTTGTCACTAGCAGATTACCCTGCACGAGTAATGTTCTGCCAGTGGTTCTTGCAGCAGTGATATTCACAGATGAAGTACAGTTCACACGAGACGGAATCCAAAATTTTGTGTTGGATTCCTATGGGCTAAGGAAAACCCACATGCAATTCTTCCATCACATCACCAACAGTGGTTCAGCCTCAACAACATCTGGGCGGATTTTTTTGGTGATAAATTATTTGTGCCCCCATGTACTTCCAAACAAACTCACAGGGCAGGCGTACAGAAACTTTCTGGAAAACAACATGCCTGATTTCTTGGATGACACGCCACTGAGCATTCATCAACAAGCACACTTCATGCACGATGGCACTCCCACACATTTCAGCCACCTTGTCTGCATTTACCTGAATTGAAGGTTTCCTGGTCGGTGGACCAGCTGCCTGGCTTCCACACTCACATGATTTAAACCCACTAGATTTCTTCTTGTGGGGCCATTTAAAGTCATTGGTGTATTCGACTCCGGTAGCTGATGTGGAAACTCTCCGCAATCGAATTGTGGCAGGTTGTGAGAAATACGAAACATGCCAGGAATTTGGCATTGTCTTCGCGAGTCCATGAGACATCGATGTGAGACCTGTATTCAGGCATAAGGTGGATATTTTGAACAATTACTATAAGGTGATGTGAACAGTTAAGTGTCATAGACAGACCTTCAAAACTTGGAAACAAAGCATTTCTGGAACTATGATGATATAAAATATTTTTATTGTCTACATATGAGGAACTCATTCCTGAAGTTATGCCGTGTATTTTTGAGACACCTTGTATATTTTGCCTTTAGCCAGCGGGTGGTTGGTTGGTGGAACAGACTTCCATTCCTTGTAGTGGAGGTTGATAGCCTAAATAAGTTTAAGGCTCAGCTGGACAGGTATTTTGAACGAACAGAGGGGTGAAGTGGAAGTGGGTTTTTTTTTTTTTGGCTGATGCTGCATAAGCTTGCTTTCTTGCATCAAATGCCTCTACTAATGCTAATGCTAATATAATTTATTTATAAGAATTTTATGAACGTGGCGAAACAGTATATATTATTAATAATTAATGGTTTATGAACCAGGGATACTGCCAAAATTAAGCAGAAAGGACCCAATGACCATAATAGATACATAAGTTTGTACATAGAGAGGAAGGAAATGGAATAGGTAAAGGTAAATGACTAACAGGACTGAAATTGTAACTACGGAGAACAAGGAAAGGAAACAAGGTAATAAGAAGTACTTAATGCTGTGTATCCTATGATTTCAATGCCTCCTCTTTAAGGGCCAGTTGAAATCAAAGGAAAAAACAGCAGAAAGTAAGGCCTCTGTTTCTGACATGAAATAAAAGCAGCACGTGGTAGATTTGAAAAGCCAGTATAGAAGATAAGGGTTAAAATTTAAATTATAAGGCATACGTATATTTCATGGTTGACCTGACAGAGGTGGAATGCAAAGAGAAAGGTTAGAATGAAAGAGGATAACTTACAGAGGTTGAGTTGGTATATGACTGAGGAGAGAGAGAGAGAGAGGGGTCTGTACTGCAGTGGAGAGTCATGAAAAAGTTTTAAATAAGTCGGATCAAAAGTATTTATGGTATATGCTAGCAACCCTGTGTGTAAGAAATTGGGAACAGTAAGTTAAGGAAAAAATTAAAATATATGAGCTACCCCACGTGTCAGAAATTTGAAACCGTAAGTTAGTCAAAATTACCGAAATTAGTCAAAATAACCGAAAATAGTCAAAATTAAATTAAAATTATGAATGTTTATTGGGGATAGGTATTAAACACATGAAGCAGTACATCCCGGGATAGAAAGGAATAAGTTAACCTCTTTCATTTTAACCATTCTCTTTGCATTCTGCCTCTGTCAGGTCAGCCATGGAATATATGTATGCCTTATAATTTAAATTTAGAATATTAAACCTTATCTTCTATACCAGCTTCTTGCTGTTTTTTTTCTTTGATTTCATTGGTTGGCCCTTGAAGGAGGCTTTGGAATCATAGGACACACAGCCTTAAGTACTTCTTATTACCTTCTTTCCTTGTTCTCTGTAGTTACAATTTCAGTTCCTACAGAACTGAAATTGTAACTACGGAGAAAAATAGGATTAAATAGGCTCAATAGCTAATTAAAGCTATTGAGCCTATTTAATCTATTTGTAAACACAAATTAATGTATTAATTAATCAAAAATACAATAAAATCTTTATGAAAACTTATCCGTTTTCAGGAGCTCAAGAAGTTAACGTCCTCACCCTTAGAACACTAATATTTTATATAGCTTTCTAGTTTATTGTTTAAAAGAAGTTATATTAGAGATAACTGAATTTTACCTTTTATATCATTACATATAAAACTGATTGGATGAGATAAGTTAAGATCCTAAGACTAATATCCTTCTCATATGCTGCATAAAGCAAAAAGCATAAAGCAAAGCATACTGATATTCATTGGTTATACTTTGTTATTATTGAAGATTAGCCTAACACCAACTAGTAACAGGCCTGACAAACTGCAAAATGTGTGATAGTACAAGGGGTTGAAATTAGTGTTATTATTATAAGGGGTATAAAGCTTCCATCCATAACAGCCATAGAATTGTATATACTTCATACCCCTTAAATATATGATTTGAGTTACATTTTTCTATGCCTTGCAGTTTAAATTCGTTATTGGATTTTCACTTGTTTATTAGTGATGATAATAAACAAATAGAACTGAGAAATTTGTGAAGGTAGTATTATCACATGTGAGGTGAAATAGCCTTTAGGACTCAACCCCCCCCCCCTTTTGTTTTTTTAAAATGATTATCTTACTCAAGCCATCCCACATGGAAAATAGCTTATGCAAAGAATTAAGTCAAAAACTGCATTTCATGCAAGAGTGCATGAAATGCAGGGATGGCTTGTAAGCTGCATTCATAAATAAAGAAATCAGTACTAGATTGGACGAACACCATGTCTGCCATTTAATCACTCTGCAGTTGAATGGATGTTGTCCTTTGTTATTATAAGAATGGCTTTTACCCCATGAGTGTCTTAAAAGACACTCATGGGGTAAAAGACACTCATAGAAGAGAGGGAAAGAGTTTTTTTTTTTTTTTTTTTCCCTTCTTTCTTTTTTATTCTCACATGAAGACAGTTTCTGAGGTAAAGAAACTAAACTATGAGGCATAGTGTACTGTGTCTGTAACTTTTGTTTAGTCTAAAAGTGGGATTTCTGATTTTTCTGGATGTAAAACCTAATTTTGGGGAGGACATGCAACTCCCACCCAAGGTTTGTTCACACTTGGTATGTGTGTACATAGCATAAAATTTCCCCAACAAAAGCACTTATTGCCCTTGCAAAAAAAATTTGAAAGGACAAAAGGTATGCCCTAGCCCTCCAAACCCCATAATATCTCACTTTTCAAGATATTGCTTCGTCATATTTAGACATTTACATTACATTTCCAATGTCATTTACATTTCCTTTGAAACTTTAATATTTCAGAGTGTGGTTTGAAAGCCAACAGGCAAACATTAATGCTACATCCTTTCAAGTTCAAATCTGTTCAGTCAATAGCCTGAGATGATCATGCGAGTAGAATGGATTTTGCTAATGTATGTTTATCAGGATTAGATGAAACTGATGAAAATTGTCTTGCCAGTATATTTTGGCAAATGCTGATTTCTATCTGAATTGCACTGTAAACACCCATAACTGTGTCATTTTAACAAAGGAGGACTTTATTGAAATTCTTCTCCATGATAAAGTTACTGTATGTAGAGGTTCTCAAACTTTAAAAATCTCGAGCCTCCTTAAAATTTTTCATAAATTTCATGGACCCCAAGTTTCAGAACAAGTGCAAATAAATAGGTTTGACATAAAATTTAGCTATGAATATAGCGAAATTTTTATTACATACTTTTATAAATTAATATATACGCTGTGCTGCCACTTTATTAGGTACACCCCTGCTGTGCACACAAATGGTTTGTCCCACAACGTTGCAAGTCACATGACCACAGTTGTGGATATAAATGCAGCGGAACAACCTTTCTAGTATCAGTTAAGCATACAAACCATAGCAACAATGGGGAAAAGGATTGATCTAATGGACTTCGAATGTAGCATGGTAGTAGGTGCAGGACATGCTGGACAAAGCATCTCTGAAATGACAGTTCTCCTGAACTTTTCACGCACCACAGTTTCAAGGGTGTATTGAGAATGGTGCAATGAACAGAAAACATCCTCTTAATGGCACTCCTGTGGAAGAAAATCTCTTGTTGATGAGAGAGGTCAGAGGAGGATGGCTAGAATTGTGCAAGCAAACAAACGGGCCACAATGACGCACATGTCAGAATATAACCTTGGTGCGCAGAACAAAATATCGCAGTGGACCACTAGTTGCACTTTGTTGAGAATGGACTACAACAGCTGATGGCCACATTGCATACCTTTGTTATCAATGAAGAACAAGAGAACACACCTCCTGTGGGCAGAACAAGAGAACACACCTCCAGCAACACCAGCACTGGACTATTGAGGATTGGATAACAGTTGCTTGGTCGAAGTTCCTGGTGCATCATGTTGATGGAAGGCTAAGAATTTGGTGAAAAGAACATGAATCCATGGACCTGTCACGTCTGACGGCTACTGTGCAAGGTGGTGGGGGCAATGTTATGGTGTGGGGAATGTTTTCTTGGCACATGTTGGGTCCATTAATACCCATAGATTCACGTCTGAATGCCACATCGTACCTAAACATTGTTGCTGACCAAGTGCATCCGTTCATGTTGACAGTTTATACTCAGTCAGATGGTTACTTCCAGCAGGATAATGCGCCGGTGCACAGAGCCCGAATCACTATGGAATGGTTCCAGGAAAATGGCAATGACTTTTCTTTGCTGCAGTGGCCCGCTCAGTCTGCGGATCTCAATCCTATTGAACATCTTTGGGATGAGCTGGAAAGGGCTGTTTGCTGCAGGCATACACGCCCGTGGAATCTCAAGGAACTGTGTGACACACTCATGTCTGCACGGTACTCATTCCTGCACGTTTTCAGCATCTTGTTTAATCCATGCCTAGACCAATTCAAGCTGTTTTGAAGGCTAAAGGAGACTCAACACGCTACTAGGTAGGTGTACCTAATAAAGTGGCAGCACAATGTATTTCAATACATTTAATCTCAAAGAAATAAAATATGAATAATAGAAATAGATAAAAAAAACTCTTCATACCTAGATTAGTAGAATGCTTGTACATATTTCATTAAAAAAGTGCTTCATGGAAAAAAACAAGTGCATTCTCAAAAAATTAAGTGTGTTCCCTGGGGGAGGAAGGATTGATTAATCTATATTTCTTTTAAGAAGTAAATGAGATACTCAAAACTGTTACAGGCAAGAGATATACCATGATGCCAGGCTTAATTTTACGTGGCTTCTGTGAACAAGGTGTCCTTGACAGAATCACATTCCATTAAGATGGAATACCACCTTATTGCAGTGAACCACAACTAGAATAAATTTCTAGAATAATTTCATTGGATGCAGTTTTGATATTAAAGGTGCTATTTTTGGCTGTGAGGCTTCATGAAAGACAGTGTTTACAAAATCCATTCTTCAAATTTATTATAATTGAAATATACAAATAGGAGAGAGGATTTCGATATTAATCCATAGAACTTTAATTAATCTCTGAGTAATTTTGTTTTTCAACTACCCTCAATTCAAGTTGTTCCACCTGGAAGCTATTGAATCAAGTCTATAGATACTTTTCTCATAACATTTTTTAGTATTTGGTATTTCCTTGAGACAATAAATAAAATATCTGTGCAAAGGTTGATGACGTTGTAGAGCAGATATCTTTTAAGGGCACAAAAGGTGATGTTGCTCTACACGTTGGAACTAATGACATTTAAGAGTAAGAGATCTGCAGATTTACTCAAGTACGGTCAATGTTGAAAAAACGTTGCGAGTTAGGGTTGAATGTTAAAGGGTCTGCAATTCTGCCCAGACAATAGGAGAGAGTATATGATGAGAACCTTGTCGATCAATTCGGCCCTGGAAAGATTGTGCAAGGCTCAAGGGGTAGAATTTTTTTCAACCTTGTCTGTGCTTGTTGACAGGAGAGACTGCTTCTACAGGGATGGAGTACACTTAAATAGAAAGAGTGGAAGAATATTTGCTGATGCTATCGAGGCAGTATTAGGTGGTGCGGAAAACTGCTAGCTTGGGAGGATACACAGACGAAAAGGTTAACAGTTGCTGCAGGCAGAATCAAAAGTGATTCTTGAATTGCTTCTATTGTAATGAGCAGTAGCCTGGAAAGCAAGGTAATGGAGATTTCCAGGACTGCTGGGAGTCATAGTGGAACAAGTAAATACATGGGCTGTGTTAGGGTAACTAAGAGTAGGAACAGGTGCATGTATTCTTGCATGTACACCAATGCTAGGAGTATAGTTAATAAATTTGATGAGCTTGAAGTGCTAGTCAAGACATCAAAGGCAGGTATTGTTGAGATATCAGAGACGTGGTGTCACACAGATATAAGCAGTGCAGAATTGGAATTTGGGTAGTACAATATGTACAGGAAGGATAGGCAGGACAGGAAGGGAGGAGGGGTTATGCTGTTAGTTAAGGAACATAAAATCTAAGAGAGTGCATCCAACAGTGTTGAGTCTGGTGTGAATAAGCACTGGGAAAGGAAAAATGAGTGTAGGTGTGTGTTAAAGGCATAAAGAATCTTACAAGTATAATGAGCAATTGTGCAGAGAAATAGAGTGGGCCAGGAAATCAGAATGTCTTATAATGGGGGATTTTAATTTCCTGGATATTGACTGGAATTTGTGGGTTGGTCACTCACACACTAACAAGGTTTTTGTGGATTTATTGGATGACTGTTTTCTGCAGCAACATGTTCGAGAGGCAACCAGAGGGAGTGATAGTCTTGATCTGATTATCAGCAGTGATTATTCACGCATTAAGAATTTGCAGATAAAGGAACCACTGGGTGACAGTGATCACATGTACTGATGTGGGAATCTTAAAGATGTAACTACCATCAAGGCTAAAGGGAAGGGATTTTGCTTTTGTAAAGGTGACTACAGAGGTCTCAGACAGTTTTTAAATTCTGTAGAGTGGGATCAACTGATGATGTTACCAACATTGAATTCTAAATGGGAAGCCTTCATGGAGTTAATTTTGGAGGCTACTAGGCCTTTCATTCCATCTAAGAAATACTGTTCAAGGTTTAGGTCTAAATGGATGCCAGATGAATTAATGAGGCTTGTGGCAGAGAAGAATAATGCATGGGATGCATATAAAGTATCAGGTGACAGAAGCCTATGGCAGGTATAAACTAGCCTGTAATCAAGTCACAAAGGAGGTTAGGCAGGCGAAGGCAGATTACGAGAAATCTTTGGCGAAAGATGTTAAGAAAAACAGCAAGGATTTCTTTACTTATGTAAACTCTAGAAGGAAAGGGATGAATCAGATTGGACCACTTAACATAGATGGGTTGACGATCATGGTATTGATGATCATGCTCAGATAGCTCATAAACTGAATGAGTATTTTGCATCTACATTCACACGTGAGGAGTTATTCAATCTGGGGAGTGCCAGAAGTTTATCAAACTCTAATAGGGAGCTAAGTGATTTTGTAATAACAGAGGAAAGTGGAGGAGAAATTGTTGAAGTTAAACATAAGGAATGCATCAGGGGTGGACAGGATTTATCCAGTTATGTTAAAGGAGGTTGCAAAGGAAGTAAGCAAACCCTTAGTCCTAATTATGAGAGCTTCCTTGGACTTGGGAGGTCCCCATGGACTGGATTTGTGCAAATGTATCACCAATTCACAAAGGGGTTCAAAAGGTCACACAAGTAACTACAGACCTGTTAGTTTAACTTGTGTTTGGTGGAAAATAATGGAATCACTGGTTAAAGAAGCATTGCAGGATCATCTAGACAAGACTGCAGTAATAGTTAAGATAAAGTTTGTTAAAAGGAGGCCTTGTCTGACCAATTTGATTGGATACTATGATGTCACAAAGGAACTGAATCCCAAAAATAATTTTGATGCATCACTTTGGATTTCAGAAAAGTTTTTGATACTGTTACACATGGAAAATTGCTGTACAAATTGAAAAGGTATGGCATTAAGGGTAAGTTGCTATAATGGATAAAGGAATGGTTGAGGCCCCGAGTGCCAAGCGATAGTGACAAGCAATTTTTCCCTGCGACTTATAAAGTGATCTTTGAAAGTGATATAGTTCTATTTTTGTTGTGCGATTTTCTTCTGTTTTGTTCACTTAAAGTGGTTCTTTGCTTAAAAAATCTTATGTAAGAACCCAGAAAGGGAATCTACCTTTCTTCTTTAATATTTTTATTAAATACCAACTCACTCTACTAATCTTAATAACTGCTTGGTCACTGGTGGCACTGCTCCTGCCTCCACGTGGCGGGGCTGTAGTCTGGGAGAAGAAAGTCCTTCTCCCAGGGCTAAAAGGAGTAAACATGGATACTAATGATTTCCCACAATTAGAGCCAAAGAGCTCGCAATATGACAACCACGAAACTGATCATGACTTCTCATTGTCGAAAAGACTAAAAAAGGATGCAAACAAGCAGGAAGCTCCAGCTTTCCTGATCATCCATTCTCTATCTTCACAACCTGTCAGCAAGCTTTCGCCTTTCATCATACAACGATGCCTTGTAAATGCAGCAGCATCTCCAAAAATGGTGAAACGTCTTCAATCTGGTGACTTGCTAATAGAGACCTCTCTTCCAAGACACTGACCTCCTGTTAAAACTTACATCTTTAAGTGGAATTCCAATTCAAGTCACTCCACATAACACCCTGAATTCTTCCAAGGGAGTGATCAGTGAATGGGACCTATTGAACGTTTCCGAGGAAGAAATAATTCAGGAACTAAAAGATCAAAATGTAACTCAGGCCAAGAGAATCATGATACGAAAAGACGGCACCTTAGTCCCAACCCGTAGCATAATTTTAACCTTTAGTTCGCCAAATCTACCATCCTCAGTGAAAGCAGGCTATTTAAACTGTCGTGTTCGGCCCTTTATTCCAAACCCTCTGAGATGCTACAAATGTCAGAAATTTGGCCACTCCCAGACAGCATGCCGTGGAGATGCAACATGTCCAAACTGTGGTTGCAAAACTCACACTCAATCTGAATGCAAGGCACAAACTCCGCAGTGTCCTAATTGCAAGGGCAATCATCCAGCCTACTCCAAAGATTGTGATCTTTGGAAGTTAGGAAAAAAAATACAGAAATACAAGACTGAAAATAAAGTATCTTTTCAAGAAGCTAGAAGACAAGTAAAATCAACTATTCCAAAAACTACTTATGCTTCGGCTGCCCATAGTGACAAATCAGTAGCATGTCAGAAGTGTCAATCTCTCCAGACAAATCGATCGCTGACTGGGCTCGATCAGTACTATCAACTCAGCCTACATCTGAATCACAGTTAGTGGACCAAAGTAATAATACGCCACTCACAATTCCAACTCAGAACATAACCCACAATACAGTGGCAGAAAAATTGCATAAATCAGATAGTGTGGAGGTGAAACAACCAACAAGCATGGATACTGATGATATGCCCAACCAAGAAGATTTTCTTGAATTATATGCAGATGGAGATATGGAGGATAAAAATGATTCAGGACGACCTAATTTTCCTAGAAAAGAAAAATCTAAATCTGACCGTCACAAACAACCTACGCATAAAAAGCAGACAGATTCATCTTCCTCTTACAAAACCAAATAATGCAACATATCCAATGGAACTGTAGAGGTCTTCGCAGTAACATAGACGATATACATGAAATAATTCATCACTATAAACCTCTTGCAATGTGCTTGCAAGAAACTAATTTGACATCACTGGTCTCAGTTGCAATCAAAAATTACACTGTATTCAGGCAAGACAGGGCTGTCTCCAATATCGCTCATGGCGGAGTAGCGATACTCGTGGATTCAAGCATCCCCGCCAAACGTATTCCCTTACAAACATCCTTAGAAGCCGTTTCCACGCGTGTTGTTAGTGGTATTACTTTGACATTGGTTTCCATTTATCTTCCGCCTAATCATCAGTATACTATTCAGGAACTTGAAGATCTTGTTATGCAGTTACCATCACCGTTTTGTTTACTAGGAGACTTTAATGCACATCACCCAATATGGGGTTCCCCCACCTCAGACAGACGAGGTAAGCTTATGGAAACCTTGATTGAGAGGCAGCATTTAACATTACTGAATACTGGGTCTCCTACGTATGTGCATCTCCCTACTGGCTCAACATCTGCTATAGACCTTTCCATATGTTCCCCAATACTCTTTCCAAGTATAGATTGGATACCTCTGAGTGATCCTTATAGTAGCGACCATTATCCATTAATCTGCAAAATTCAAACATCCTGTTAATACCCAACAGAAAGTCCAATTAAATGGAAATTTTCAAAGGCTGACTGGGCAAAATACAGATCGCACATCTCATTTGACAACGATATCATTCAGACCGATTCCATCAATAGTGTTACTGAGCACATCACGAATCAAATCCTGGCAGCTGCATCTGTCACCATACCTCAATATCAAGCAAGAAATAGACGAAAAATAAATTACTGGTGGAATGAAGATTGCAATAATGCAAAAAAAGAAAAAAACAAAGCATGGAATCTTTTCCGCAAAAATCCTACTACCCCCAATTTTATTAACTATAAACGGCTCAGAGCTAAAGCTCGATACATCAGACGCAAAGCAAAAAAAGAAACTTGGATTAAATTTGCCTCATCAGTTAATAAAAATACCGATATCAGATTAATCTGGAGAAAAATAAAATGTTTAAACAATAAATTTCCACCTCTATCCACCCCGCTACTAAACTGGAATGGACAAGAACTCTCTAATCCCACAGATATATCAAATGCACTGGGAATTGTATTTTCTCTGTTGTCTTCTTGTAATGCTTATGATCAATCATTCCAAAAACGTAAAACAGTTGCAGAGAGATCCAAACTGAATTACACTGACAATTCTGCTTTATCTTATAATCAGCCATTTACCATGTTCGAGCTACAGCAAGTTCTTACCAACTCAAGAAACAGTGCTGCTGGCCCTGATGGGTTATATTATGTAATGCTCCGAAATCTGGATCAAAGATCACTCTTTTCGCTGCTCTTATTTTATAATCGAATATTTTCTGAACATACCTTCCCCAGCTCCTGGAGTCATTCTTATGTAATACCGATTGCAAAACCCGGTAAAGATCATTCGGTTCCTCAAAATTACAGACCGATATCCCTCACCAGCTGTCTCAGCAAAACTCTTGAGAAAATGATACATCGCCGTCTCACCTGGTTCCTCGAGTCTCAAAACTTGATAAGTAACAAACAATTTGGATTCCGGAAAAACCGATCTTCATTGGATCTTATGATCAAAGCCGAGACAAATATCAGAAATGCTTTCATCAAAAAGGAATATCTCGTCATGGTCTGTCTTGACGTTGAGAAAGCGTTTGACACTACGTGGCGTTTTGGAATCTTAAAGGATCTACATTCTCTTGGCCTGAGAGGTAATTTATCATATTTTATCCAAAATTTTCTTCAAAGGAGATCCTTTCAAGTTCGTTATCGGGGAACCCTCTCTAAAATCTTTATCCAAGAAGAAGGAATGCCACAAGGATCTGCTTGTGGCATTCCTTCCTACCTTGTTTGCAATGAGAATAAATCATATAATTGAACTCATTCCGAAAACTGTGGATTCATACCTATTCGCAGATGATCTCTCGATTTCCTGTCATTCCCAAAACATGCATTACATTGAACGTCAACTTCAAATATCAATGAATCGCATCCTGACATGGATGACACAAAATGGTTATAGACTATCCAGCCAGAAATCTACTGCCATACACTTCTGCTCCAGACGAAATATGCATCCTGAACCTGAGCTACACTTGAATAACCATCCTCTTCCCATAGCTAACTGTACTCGTCTACTAGGATTGTTCTTTGACAATAAGTTAAATTTCCAAAAGCACATTGAACATCTCCGACAATTACTTGTCAAAAAAAACTGAACATACTAAGAGTCTTATCAGCCACAACATGGGGAGCAGATCGCCATAGCCTGCTACATTTATATAGATCCATAATCAGATCTCGACTGGACTACGGTGCCCCTGTCTTCGATTCTGCTAGGGAGAGCGCTTTATCTCGCCTCAATCCTATTCAACATTCAGCTCTCAGAACAGCACTAGGTGCATTCAGAACATCTCCAGTGCAAAGTTTGTATGTTGAAGCTCATGAACCTCCCCTAAATATCAGGAGAAAGATGCTGCTGCTGAATTATGCAACCAAGATCCAAAGCCAGGTGACCCATCCTAATTGGCCAATACTCTACAATCCACAGTTTATGACCTTCTCTAGAAACAAACCACAGACAGTTCGGCCTGCTGGTATTAGGCTAAAACAGCTAGCAGAAGATTGGGATATACACTTCAATAAAATCTTACAAGATCCTATAGATCCTGATCCTCCATGGTCTGTCATCATGCCATCTTGCGACAATTATTTCTACCAGTGGGATAAACACTCTCTATCAGATATTAACATCCAACAGCTCCATATAGCGCATACTCAACGTTATCCTGACTTCGCTAAAATTTATACAGATGGATCGAAGTCTGAGAGTGGATCAGGCGCAGCAGTAGTACTCCCTGATACTATCATTTCTCTATCTCTCCCAACAGAGTGCAGTAGTTACACGACTGAATTATATGCCATAAAGCTTGCTATAGAAAGTATTTTCCACATGTCAATTCAAAAGAGCTTAATTTACACAGACTCGCAGAGTTCCTTATTAGCCTTGCAAAACAACTCCCCGTCTACTCACCCTCTATTAAAGCTCATTAGAACAGAGTTGATACGTCTGAGAGAGCGCCAACAAAAGGTTATTTTCTGCTGGATACCTGGCCATACTGGAATACCAGGAAATGAAATTGCGGATGATGCTGCCAAACATCCATCGAGAGCAGCCCCAACAAATTCCTTAGTACCGTTCACAGATTATAAAATGAAGATCCGAAGTATATGTAAAGGTCGATGGACTCTACAATGGCAAGCACAAATTCATAATAAACTTTTTCAAATTAAACCTGTACCAAAATTATGGGCTTCTAACCTCATTGCAAACAGACAAGAAGAAGTAATCCTAACCAGAGCCAGAATCGGTCATACTCATTTGTTCCTCCTGTCAGGGAATGACCCTCCTCAGTGTAATCATTGTCATACACCACTTACAGTCAAACACATACTTCTAGAATGTACTCTGTATCATAATGCTCGACTAGTGTCATTCAGTTCTCTAGAAAGCTTAAAGGTACCTTTATCACTTAGCCATATCATAGGCGAAAAATCAAACATCGCAGAATTCTCCTTCCTAAAACGAATAGGACTATATAGCCGTTTCTAATTGCTTCTACATGAACCAAACAGGCAGTATGAACCACTTTTCTAAGTGCAATATGGCCTAAGTAGCCATTGCACTTAAAACCCCATAAACAACAACAACAACAACAACAAAGAATGGTTGAATGGTAGACGACAGAGGACACTGCTCTTCGTGGACAAATGTTTTCAGTGGAGTTCCCCAGGGTTCGGTGTTGGGCCCATTGTTGTTTTGTATATTTATCAATGATATTGATGAAGGTATATCAGGTTTAATGTCCAAGTTTGCAGATGATACAAAGGTTGTTAACAGGATTGTTAACAACAGTAAAGACAGTATGCTACTCCAACTGGATCTAGATAAGATGGGCAAATGGGCTGAGAAGTGGCAACTGAAGTTTAACATTGACAAATGCAAATTAGCATTAGCATTAGCATTAGTAGAGGCATTTGATGCAAGAAAGCAAGCTTATGCAGCATCAGCCAAAAAAAAAAAAAACCACTTCCACTTCACCCCTCTGTTCGTTCAAAATACCTGTCCAGCTGAGCCTTAAACTTATTTAGGCTATCAACCTCCACCACAAGGGATGGCAGTCTGTTCCACCAACCGACCACCCGCTGGCTAAAGGCAAATTTCCGCACGTCTATCCTACATCTGTCTTTCCTCAATTTGAATTTATGCCCTCTCAGGTGATTTTTCTGAGCTAGAGGAAGAATCCCATCAGCATTGAGCATGCTTAAACCATTCAAGGCTTTATACACCTCTATCAGATCACCTCGCTGGTGCCTAGTCTCCAGACACTGTAATTTGCAAAACTTAAGCCTTTCCTCGTAAGAGCACCCCTTTGTTCCATTCACTAATCTTGTTGCCCTTCTCTGTACTCGTTCCAGCAGCTTTACATCCTTCTTGAAATGAGGCCTCCAGACCTGTATACAGTACTCTAGGTGTGGCCTGACCATTGCCTTATACAATGGAATAATCACCTCCTTATCCCTGCTGGAAAAAATCCTGTATATCATTGACAATACTCCATGAGCTACTCTTGCAGCCCGTCTGCACTGCTCAGAGAACTTCATATCTGCCTGCACAATCACCCCCAAGTCCCTTTCATTCTCTACCACTGTCAGTGTAGTACCACAGAGTTGATACGTTGCCCTGGGGTTGCTGTTTCCCATGTGTAGTACTTTACATTTGTCAATGTTAAACTTCATTTGCCACCTCTCAGCCCATCTGCTCAACCTTTCCAGATCCTGTTGCAGCAGTGTAGTGTCAGTAGTGTCCTTGACAACCCTGCCAACCTTTGTATCATCTGCAAACTTGGACATTAAGCTTGATATACCATCATCAATATCATTTATAAATACAGAAAACAATAATGGACCCAACACTGAGCCCTGAGGGACTCCACTAATAACATTAGTCCATGATGAGCAGTGTCCATTGATTACCACTCTCTGTCTTCTCCCACTCAACCACCCCTTTATCCATAGCAGCAATTTGCCTCCAATGTCACACTGCTCCAATTTGTGTAGCAGTCTTCCATGTGCAACAGTATCAAAAGCCTTTCTAAGATCCAAGTATATAATGTGAAAAATATTTTCATTTTCAGCCCTTTCACTTATTTTCAAGAGGTATTTGGCCTAATAATGCCTGATATATTTTTCACGGCCTGTACAACTAAATTATATACGATAGCATCACTTCAGCTAAGCTTTTACTTTCGCTTTCAAATCACCCCAGGGATGCGGTCGCCGTAAGGGGACACTACAGTGATGTCACCCGTTCTCCTGAGCGGACAAGAATGTTGATCGAACGCAAAGGTCCGAAGAACGGTGAATTGTTATATGAGTAGAAATTACCAGAACAAGGCACAGCAGGTCTTGCATAACAAGACCTTTATAAAGATATTAATTGTCACTACGACGCCGTGCATGGTACAGTATCAATTTATTTCTCACCCCCCCCCCCCCGAGGCGATGTAGATATATATATATTTGAAGGGGAAAAAGACGAAGAGGGAAGACGGACACACACAGTTAAGTTCATGAGTAAAACATGACAAGAAGAGCAGTGAAAGTCTTTGGCCGATTTTTGTCATTGTGTAAAGAAGATGTAAATTAATAATTACGAGGGAAAAGATGAGAAAAGAACTATATTGATGTCTGGAACAGATTCCCCCCCCCCCCGAGGTGTTGCAGAATATTTTCGGGTAAGACAACCCTTATTGTTTAATAACAAACTGTATTAAATCACCCAAAAGCCAACCTATTACCTGCATACGTTTTAATGCATTTATAAGACACCTTTCCTCACATAAATATACCCCGACAACTGTATTATTTTCTTAGTATTCAACTTTAATGATAATGCGACTTATTAATTTAATTGTCAATTACTAATTACACTATTAAGATAATATAATTACCTGTTTCATATTTTGAACAGTGGTATGCTCTGACAAACACTAATTATTTTGTACTTGCTAAGGAATTAGTGGAAAAACCATATGAAGAATATTACAACATTGTAATATAGCTAACAGCAAGATAATGCTTGCATTCAATTAATTTGTCTAACAATTAAATACCAATTAATCTAACTTATTTACCAGTTATATTGTACTCATTTGTATACATATATGTTAAATAAACTTATTTTGTTTGTTATTATTTTGCGTTCTGATCATTCTTTCTAAATTACATACAATTCACTGAACAATCATTATTTTTAAGAATCATTTATGGCGGCATTTCGAACCAGCCCTTAGCTAAGAGTTGTTTCGGGATGAAAAACACAACGCAATTCTGTCGCTGCGAGTACGCTCACTGTGACATGTTGAGTGAGACTTGAGGGCGCAGGATTTTGTCCTAATTTGAACCACTAGATAGATCATTCGAAACCCAGGCTTTTCTGGAATTCACATGATATTGTGCTGACTTGCTATAGCGAGGATTCACGAGTATATTGATAGGCAAGAGCATAATATGACGGAAAAGCCTGTGGAACAATAATATCAAAGTTATTCCCTGCATCCAGTTCTTTTGTGACTGCATCATAGTATCCAATCAAGTTGGTCAGGCAAGACTTCCCCTTAACAAAACCATGCTGTGTCTGAGCTATAACTGAAGTCTTGTCTAAATGATCCTGCAGTGCTTCTTTAACCAGTGCCTCCATTAATTTTCCTGGAACAGAAGTTAAGCTCACAGGTCTATAGTTACTTGTGTCAGCCTTTGATCCTCCTTTGTGAATTGGGGTCACATTTGCACATTTCCAGTCTATGGGTACCTCCCCTGAGTCCAAGGAAGCCCTCATAATTATGGCTAAGGGTTTGCTTACTTCCTTTGCTGCCTCCTTTAATATAACTGGATAGATCCCATCCACCCCGGGTGCCTTTCTTGTGTTTATCTTCAACAGTTTCTCCTCCACTTTACTCCCAGTTATTTCAAGATTCTCTAGCTTACTGCTAGAGTTGAATACACCTCTGGCATTCCCCTTGCTGAATAACTCCTCATGTGTGAATGTCGATGCAAAATATTCATTTAGTTTGTTAGCTACCTGAGCAGGATCATCAACAGTTGACCCATCAATATCAAGTGGACCAATCTGATTCATCCCCTTCCTTCTAGAGTTTACATAAGTAAAGAACTCTTTGCTGTTTTTCTTTGCATCCCTTGCCAAGGATTTCTCGTAATCCGCCTTCGCCTGCCTAACCTCCTTTGTAACTTGGTTGCATATCAACTTGTATCTATCATAGGCTTCTGTGTCATGTGTTAATTTGTAAGTATCCCATGCATTTTTCTTCTCTGCCATATGCCTCATTAGTTCATCTGACATCCATTTTGGCCTAAACCTTGAACAATATTTCTTAGTTGGTATGTAAAGCCTAGTAGCTTCCAAGATATGTTCTTTGAATGCTTCCCATTTTGAATTTGCTGTTGGTAACATCATCAGTTGGTCCCACTGTATAGAATTTAAATACTGTCTCAGTCCATCGTAGTCGCCTTTACGGAAGCAATAACCCTTCCCTTTACCCCTAATGGTAGTTACCTCTTTCAGTAAATCCCACTTCAGCACACTGTGATCACTGCCACCTAGTGGTTCATTTATCTGCAGATTCTTAATGCATGAAGAATCACTGCTGATAATCAAATCAAGAGTATTACTCCCTCTAGTTGCTTCCTGAACATGCTGATGTAGAAAACAATCATCCAATAAATCCACAAAAGCCCTGCTAGTGTGTGAGTAACCAGCCCCCAAATTCCAGTCAATATCTGGGAAATTAAAATCTCCCATTATAAGACTCTCTGATTTACTGGCCCACTCTATTTCCCTGTACAGTTCCTTATTATACTCATCAGAGTCATTAGGCCTATAGCACACTCCTACTCTCAATTTTGATCTCCCAATGCTTATGTCACACCAAACTGACTCAACACTGCACTGTCCAGCGATGTCGACTGGCTTCACTTCCTTGGTTTTTATGTGTTTCTTAACTAATAGCATAACCCCTCCCCCCTTCCTATCCTGTCTATCCTTTCTGTAGACGTTGTACTGCATATGGGTAAATTACTGCATATGGGTAGCAATAACCAAAGAGAAACGTACCAACTGTGTGGTACTACACTCAGGGAAGTGGAAAGCGAAAAAGACCTGGGGGTAATTGTGCAGTCTAATATGAAGTTTGCTGAGCAGTGCAGGCAGGCTGCCAGTGCAGGTCATGGAGTCTTGGCTATGATGTATAGGAATTTTGCCAGCAAGGACCGGGAGGTGATTATCCCATTATACAAGGCAAAGGTCAGGCCACACCTGGAGTACTGTGTACAGGTCTGGAGGCCTCATTTTAGGAAGGATGTATGTAGGGTTGCTAGAATGAGTAGAGAAGAGTAACAAGATTGGTGAGGGGGAGAACGAAGGGGGTGCTCTTACCAAGAAAGGCTTAAGTTCTGCAAATTGCAGCACCTGGGGAGTAAGCACCTACGAGGTGATCTGGTTGAGGTGTATAAGGCCTTGAAAGGGTTGAGCAAGCTGAATGCTGATGGGATTCTTCTTCTTGCTCAGACTAAGAACCTGAGGGGGCACAGTTTCAAATTGAGAAAAGATAGTTGAAGAATAGTTTGCAGAAATTTGCCTTTAGCTGGCGGGTAGTTGATTGGTGAAACAGACTTCCATCTTTTGTTGTGGAAGCTGATAGCCTAAATAAATTTAAGGCTGTGCTGGACAGGCATTTTGAACGAATGGAGGGATGAAATTGGGAGGTTTTTTTTTTTTTTTGGCTGATGCTGCATAAGCTTGCTTTCTTGCATCGTATGCCTCTACTAATGCTAATGCTAAAATTCAAATTGATAATGGAAGTCATTTTATGCTCACTCAATATTTTATATTTGTTTCTTTTAATTAATTCTTGATGTTATTCAAGATTAAGCGAAAGTTTTTCTCTTGCTTATTAAAGAGAACTAGTGAATGCAGAAGTAAAATTTCAGATTTGTTTTATATAATAAATATTTTTTGAAAAAATCAGTTGTGTATTTGAAATGAAACTTCATTTAAGGATTGGCCATGTTATAAAAAAAGTTAGTATTTTTGTTTACAATTATTATTTAAAGTAGCTCAATTTTTAATGAGGTATAAAAAAACATAATGAAAATATATTATTTCATTGAATAAGCAGCTTTAAAGTAATATATTCTGTTACAATTTCAAGCAATCTTGTTAGTTGGAAATATTGATGCAGGTTGAACAAAGTTATATGAAGAAAATTTCACCCTTCTCTCATCCATAACATTTGCATGTTTGACGTAAAAATCCTTTGCAGTATCCTCCTCGGTATTTTACACTCTGGCAGTGAGAATTACATTGATAGGCATTGAAGGGACAACCAAAACCAGCATCAGCAAATGAAGCTGTAAAAAAATAAAACAGAAAAAAATTTTAAAATTTCATTAAAAGTAAAATATAATATAATAGTTAGATTTGCCCTGAAGTCATTTTTCCCATATCATCATTTTGTTAACTTTTTCCATACTTCATAAATAACAAAGTGAACATGCTCTCTATTAACAAGTACAGGTCACTGTTGAACAAAAGCCGAGAATTAGGGTTCAATTTGAAAGTGTCTGCAATTCTGCCCAGACACGATAGGAGGGAGTATATGATGAGAGCCTTGTCGATCAATTCGGCCCTGGAAAGATTGTGCAAGGCTCAAGGAGTAGAATTTTTTTCAGCCTGGACTGTACTTGTTAACAGGAGAGATTGCTTCTACAGGGATGGGATACACTTAAATAGAAAGGGTGCAAGAATATTTGCTGATGCTATCGAGGCAGTGTTAGGTGGGTCGGAAAACTGCTAGCTTGGGGGGAGACAAAGACCAATAGATTGACAGTAGCCACTGGCAGAGGTGAAAGAGATTCTTGCACTGCTTCTATTACAATGAGCAGAAGCCTGAAAAACAAGATGCATGGTATTTCAGAGACTGTGGGGAGCCATTGCGGTACAAGTAAACACATGGGTTGTGTTAGGGTAGCTAAGAACAGAAACAGGTGCAGGTATACTTGCGTGTACACCAATGCTAGGAGTTTAGTAAATAAATAAATGAATTTGAGGTATTGCTCAAAACATCAAAGGCAGATATTGTTGGGATATCAGAGACGTGGTGTCACACAGATATAAGGGATGCAGAACTGCAATTTGGGGAGTACAACGTCTACAGAAAGGATAGACAGGATAGGAAGGGGGGAGGGGTTATGCTATTAGTTAAGAAACACATAAAAACCAAGGAAGTGAAGACAGTCGACATCGCTGGACAGTGCAGTGTTGAGTCAGTTTGGTGTGACATAAGCATTGGGAGATCAAAATTGAGAGTAGGAGTGTGCTATAGGCCTAATGACTCTGATGAGTATAATAAGGAACTGTACAGGGAAATAGAGTGGGCCAGTAAATCAGAGAGTCTTATAATGGGAGATTTTAATTTCCCAGATATTGACTGGAATTTGGGGGCTGGTTACTCACACACTAGCAGGGCTTTTGTGGATTTATTGGATGATTGTTTTCTACATCAGCATGTTCGGGAGGCAACTAGAGGGAGTAATACTCTTGATTTGATTATCAGCAGTGATTCTTCATGCATTAAGAATCTGCAGATAAATGAGCCACCTAGTGGTTCATTTATCTGCAGCCTTGATTTACTCAAAGAGGTAACTACCATTAGGGGTAAAGGGAAGGGTTATTGCTTCCGTAAAGGCGACTACGATGGACTGAGACAGTATCTAAATTCTATACAGTGGGACCAACTGATGATGTTACCAACAGCAAATTCAAAATGGGAAGATTCAAAGAACTTATCTTGGAAGCTACTAGGCTTTACATACCAACTGAGAAATATTGTTCAAGGTTTAGGCCAAAATGGATGTCAGATGAACTAATGAGGCATATGGCAGAGAAGAAAAATGCATGGGATACTTACAAATTAACACGTGACACAGAAGCCTATGATAGATACAAGTTGTTATGCAACCAAGTTACAAAGGAGGTTAGGCAGGCGAAGGCAGATTACGAGAAATCCTTGGCAAGGGATGCAAAGAAAAACAGCAAAGAGTTCTTTACTTATGTAAACTCTAGAAGGAAGGGGATGAATCAGATTGGTCCACTTGATATTGATGGGTAAACTGTTGATGATCCTGCTCAGGTAGCTAACAAACTAAATGAATATTTTGCATCGACATTCACACATGAGGACTTATTCAGCAAGGGGAATGCCAGAGGTGTATTCAACTCTAGCAGTAAGCTACAGAATCTTGAAATAACTGGGAGTAAAGTGGAGGAGAAACTGTTGAAGATAAACACAAGAAAGGCACCCGGGGTGGATGGGATCTATCCAGTTATATTAAAGGAGGCAGCAAAGGGAGTAAGCAAACCCTTAGCCATAATTATGAGAGCTTCCTTGGACTCAGGGGAGGTACCCATAGACTGGAAATGTGCAAATGTGACGCCAATTCCCAAAGGAGGATCAAAGGCTGACACAAGTAATTATAGACCTGTGAGCTTAACTTCTGTTCCAGGAAAATTAATGGAGGCACTGGTTAAAGAAGCACTGCAGGATCATTTAGACAAGACTTCAGTTATAGCTCAGACACAGCATGGTTTTGTTAAGGGGAAGTCTTGCCTGACCAACTTGATTGGATACTATGATGCAGTCACAAAAGAACTGGATGCAGGGAATAACTTTGATATTATATACTTGGATCTTAGAAAGGCTTTTGATACTGTTGCACATGGAAGACTGCTACACAAATTGGAGCAGTGTGACATTGGAGGCAAATTGCTGCTATGGATGAAGGGGTGATTGAGGGGGAGAAGACAGAGAGTGGTAATCAATGGACACTGCTCATCGTGGACTAATGTTATTAGTGGAGTCCCTCAGGGCTCAGTGTTGGGTCCATTATTGTTTTCTGTATTTATAAATGATATTGATGATGGTATATCAAGCTTAATGTCCAAGTTTGCAGACGATACAAAGGTTGGCAGGGTTGTCAAGGACACTACTGACACTATGCTGCTGCAACAGGATCTGGAAAGGTTGAGCAGATGGGCTGAGAGGTGGCAAATGAAGTTTAACATTGACAAATGTAAAGTACTACACATGGGAAACAGCAACCCCAGAGCAACGTATCAACTCTGTGGTACTACACTGACAGTGGTAGAGAATGAAAGGGACTTGGGGGTGGTTGTGCAGGCAGATATGAAGTTCTCTGAGCAGTGCAGACGGGCTGCAAGAGTAGCTCATGGAGTATTGTCAATGATATACAGGAATTTTTCCAGCAGGGATAAGGAGGTGATTATTCCATTGTATAAGGCAATGGTCAGGCCACACCTAGAGTACTGTATACAGGTCTGGAGGCCTCATTTCAAGAAGGATGTAGAGCTGCTGGAACGAGTACAGAGAAGGGCAACAAGATTAGTGAATGGAACAAAGGGGTGCTCTTACGAAGAAAGGCTTAAGTTTTGCAAATTACAGTGTCTGGAGACTAGGCACCAGCGAGGTGATCTGATAGAGGTGTATAAAGCCTTGAATGGTTTAAGCATGCTCAATGCTGATGGGATTCTTCCTCTAGCTCAGAAAAATCACCTGAGAGGGCATAAATTCAAATTGAGGAAAGACAGATGTAGGATAGACGTGCGGAAATTTGCCTTTAGCCAGCGGGTGGTTGGTTGGTGGAACAGACTTCCATCCCTTGTGGTGGAGGTTGATAGCCTAAATAAGTTTAAGGCTCAGCTGGACAGGTATTTTGTACGAACAGAGGGGTGAAGTGGAAGTGGGTTTTTTTTTTTTTTTTTTGGCTGATGCTGCATAAGCTTGCTTTCTTGCATCAAATGCCTCTACTAATGCTAATGCTGAGTCCAAATTCACATTTGGACTAGAGAGCAATTCAGGAAATTGACATTTTTTCAACTTCCTGAAGTATAGGTGTGTTATGATTGGTAGAATAAACTGCCTTCCTTGATCGTCAAGGTTGACAGTCTGCACAATTTAAGGAGAAATTTGACTGGTAACTTGTGGTAACCATGGGAAGACTATAAAATAAGAGTGGATAATAGTATATATCTTTATTATCTATGTAGTATATATCTTTTTTTTTTTAGCTGCCAGAAAATATTGATTTCCTTGCATATTCTCAAGGGAAGTAGCAATAGTTGGTTGCTCGATTGTCAGAGAACTGAGAAATGTATTATGCAAAAAGGATAGGTGGAATAGGATCAGGGTATGTCTGCTAGGATCTAAAGTAGTTGACTTTTGTAGAGCAGTTATCATTTTTCAAGGGCACAAAAGGTGATGTTGATGTACACGTCGTGACTAATGATATTAAGAGTAGGAGACCTGAAGATTTATTTAACAAATACAGTGTAATATTGAGAAAAAGTAATGAGTTAGGATTGAAATTGAAATTGTCTGCAATCCTTCCTAGACCTGATAGATTAAGTATGTGATGAGCGCCTCTTCGGTCAATTTGGCCCTGGAGAGACTGTTCAAAGCTCGTGGGGTAGAATCTTTCTCAGCATGGTCTGTGGTTGTTAATAAGAGAGACTGTTTCAACAGGGATGGGATACACTTAAATAGAAAGGATGCAAGAATAGTTGCTGATGCTATAGGTGGGTCAGGAAACTGCTAATTTGGGGGGGGGGGATATGCAGACCAGACTAATAGATTAACAGTAGATGCAGGCAGAGGTGAGAGTGATTCTTCCACTGCCTATTAGAACTTGCAGCAGCTTGGAAAGCAAGGTGCCACAGATCTCAAGACTTGCTGTGGGCCATCGTGAAACAAGCAAATACAGGGACCGCATTAGGATTAATAAGAGTAAAAACAGTTGCAGGTATACTTGTATGTACACTAATGTTGTGTCACTGAGATATGAGGAATTCAGAATTTGAATGTGGGAAGGACATTATGTACAGAAAAGACAGCCAGGACAGGAGGGGAGCGGAAAACAGGAGTCCATGATATACAAGAATTTTTCCAGCAGGGATATGGAGGTGATTATCCCATTGTGTAAGCCAGTGGTTGGTCACATCTTGAGTAATTCATACAGGTCCGGAAGCTTTATTTTAGGAAGGACATAGATCTATTTTAACAGGTGCAGAGAAGAGCAGTGAGTTGTTTGAGGATAATAAAGCACTCAAAACCTGCATTGGTATTATTATGTTTATATCAGATTTGGAAATATGTATATAATGTTGTGAAACATTTCACAGTATTTTCTTCTAACTTCTTCAGTGACAGATGTCTTTGTAGCATCACCCAAGACTATCCTGAGCGCGTTTTGCAGAAAACCGGAAGAGTTCTGATATTGACTCTGGCATCAATTGAATATGTTATTAATTTGGATATACAATTGTAAATATACGAGTTTTTCTTTTTAATGCTGTCTTCCTTTTTTTGTTATATGTATTCATTTATGTGTATTTTTTTTTTCCCATACGATAAATAAATGAGAAATTTTTGATTTGGCAGTGGCAGGATAATTGGAATAAGTCCTCTAAAAAAAAAAAGGTAAAGTGCAGCCATTATCAACCCACTGCAGGATGGAAGCCTCCTCAACAATTCATGCCGAGGGAAATGGACCATAATCTGCCATGCTGGTCCAGTGCGGGTTGGCAGATCGACCATATTCAGCAGTCAGGGGCTTGAACCCCGGTCTACTCAAAGAGCGTGTGCTACTGCACTCCCACTCCTGACCACTCGGCTATGGAACTCCTCTAAGAGACTGGTAACTTACAAATTCATTCCAAATATTCTTTTTGCACCTGTGGAGAATAATCCACGATGGTTTACTCTAAATTTGTATATTGTCATTTCTCATTTCTGTGCATGGGTTATTAAATGCCAGACTGGCTGAATTCTCTTACAGCTTCATCTCTGTGCATTTGTGGTGAGGCTAAAGACTGGGAACATGTTCTTTTCCATTGTCATCTATATGCCGATTTATAGCAGTGTATAACACTCTCTTTCTTTTGCTCCCAGTCGTGAAGAAACTGTGAAGCTCCAAGGATAACTTTTCTTCTTCGGGCTTTTGCTACCAAGTCCAATGAAAACAGCTGCTTGCATCCAGACCCATGTACTGGCCACTGATGTTGTTTTGATCCAACTACTAAGCTAGTCTGTAATCAGGTCACAAAGGAGGTTAGGCAGGCGAAGGGAGATTACGAGAAATCTTTGGCGAAAGATGTTAAGAAAAACAGCAAGGATTTCTTTACTTATATAAACTAAAAGGAAGGGGATGAATCTGATTGGTCCACTTGATATCGATGGTTCGACTGTTGATGATCCTGCTCAGATAGCAAACAAACTGAATGAGTATTTTGCATCTACGTTCACACATGGAGTTATTAAGGTTTGAAAATGGCAGAAGGTTATCAAATTGTAGCAGGGTGCTTAATGATTTTGTAATAACTGAGAGCAAAGTGGAGGAGAAATTGTTGAAGTTAAACATAAGAAAGGCACCTGGGGTGGATGGGATCTATCCAGTTATATTAAAGGAGGCAGCAAAGCAACTAAGCAAACCCTTAGCCATAATTATGAGAGCATCCTTGGACTCAGGGGAGGTCCCCACGGACCGGAGATGTGCAAATCTATCCACAATTCACAAAGGGGGATCGAAGGATGACACGAGTAATTACAGACCAGTTAGTTTAACTTCTGTTCCGGGTAAAATAATGGAGTCACTGGTTAAAGATGCATTGCAGGATCATCTAGACAAGATTGCAGCAATAATTCAGACCCAGAATGGGTTTGTTAAGGGAAAGTATTGTCTGACAAATTTGATAGGATATTATGATGTGGTTACAAAGGAACTGGATGCAAAAAATTTTGATATCATATATTTGGATTTCAGGAAAGCTTTTGACACTGTTGCGCATGGAAGACTATTGTACAAATTGGAACAGAATGGTATTAAGGGTAATTTGCTACAATGGATAAAAGGATGGTTGAGTGGGAGAAGACAGAGGGTGGTAATTAATGGGTGCTGCTCTTCCTGGACTAATGTTATTAGTGGAGCCCCACAGGGTTCGGTGTTGGGTGCTCTGTTGTTTTGTATATTTATCAATGATATTGAAGAAGGTATATCAGGCTTAGTGTCGAAGTTTGCAGATGATACAAAGGTTGGCAGGGTTGTTAATGACAGTAATGGCAGTGTGCTACTGCAACAGGATCTAGAAAATTTGGGCAGATGGGCTAAGAAGTGGCAACTGAAGTTTAACCTTGACAAATGCAAAGTACTGCATATGGGTAGAAGTAACCCCAGAGAAACGTACCAACTGTGTGGTACTACACTTAAGGTGGTAGAAAATGAAAAAAAACCTGGGAATAATTGTGCAGTCAGATATGAAGTTTTCTGAACAATGCAGACAGGCTGCCAGGGCAGGTCATGGGGTTTTGTCAATGATATCTAGGAATTAGTCAATGATATATAGGAAATGGTCGGGCCACGCCTCGAGTACTGCATACAAGTCTGCATTTTAGGAAGGGTGTAGATTTGCTTGAGCATGTACAGAGAAGGGCAACAAGATTGGTGAGGGGAATGAAGGGATCCTCGTACCAAGAGAGGCTTAAGTTCTGCAAATTGCAGTCGCTGGAGACTAGGCATCTGCACGGTGATCTGATTGAGGTGTTTAAGGCCTTGAATGGGTTGAGCACGCTGAATTCTGATGGGATCCTTCCACTTGTTCAGATTACGAACCTAAGGGGCCATAAATTCAAATTAAGAAAAGACAGATATAGAATAGATGTGCAGAAATTTGCCTTTAGCCAGCGGTTGGTTAATTGCTGGAACAAACTTCCATCTGATAGTTGATAGATTAAATAAATTAAGGAGGAACTGGACAGGCATTTGGAGGGAATGGTGTGATTTTTTTTTTTTTTTTGGCTGATGCTGCATAAGCTCATACACTTGCTTTCTTGCATCACATGCCACCACTACTACCAGATTCCTCCCCATAGATCAGCCTATGCTAGAACTTTGTTTAGACTACCAACCTAGTCCACTGATTTTATTCTTCTGTAATTTCTTCTCATTTCCTAATTCTACTCTTCTCTTTGTTTGCTTGTGTTATGTTAGTGTATACATGTTTATATTTGTTTTTATATGAGCTGGTATAGGGCTGGTCCTGGTGTGGGATTTACTCTCTTCTATTATCTGTCTACTTTTATCTTTTATTTCTTTTGGCTCTCCTTTTTTCTCTTTCCCCATTATGCAGTCTTTCTGGGGAGCTTTATTTTTCTTGCCTTTACTGAAGGTTTTTGCTGGTAATAATCTTTATTTTTACTTTTTTTTTAAATTTTATTTTTTTGCTAGTATCACTGGCATTGGATTTGCTGGCATTCATAGTTCTTGCTATTCTACCTATTGATCCGAAACTTAGTCTACTTTGGAGAGTACATGAACAGTTGTGTTGTGGTCCATCTCCTCATGGTGTGAACGGGTGACAAAATGTGGTCTTCCTACTGATTGCTGCTTCTTAGTAAAGTAAACATAAACAACTCAACACACATACACTGTGTTGGGTTATGTAACACTAAATTCGTTTCTGACTTTTTTACAGAGATCTCTACCATCACTATACCATGGTGGAGTTGAACTAAAGTTCCTAAGGCACAACACAAAAATATCTTTTGATTAGGGATTGCTCGCACCCATAGGACTCGCACTACTACCTGTTGGTGCAGGGTTTAGTCTATCAAGGACAGTACAAGTATAGTTATGGCATGGCCGTGTACTAGAAAACAACTTTCCTGGTGATCACTGCTTTCCAGTAGAAAAGTCACCAGAGACGAACAAAACGTACTGCACAAATGTATGAATATACAGGAACTCCCCGACTTAGGGGCGTCTTCGTAGCCAGGTGGGAAGGAGCAGCAGTGCGTAGCACACGCTTCTTCTTGATTAGACCGAGGTTCGAGCCCGTCACCACCAAATATGGAGGATGCGGAAAGGTCAGAGAATGACCGCATATCCCGGAGCAATATGGCCTTAGTTGCTAATGCTCCTAAAAACCAAATAACAACAACCCGACTTAGGTAAGGGTTGCGTTCCGCAGAACTCTACGTAAGCTGGAACTTCCCTCATGCTTGTGCAGCACTCACAACTGCGCTCACTGAATTGATTGAATCAAAAAAATGTTCGACGAACATGTAAAGAGAATTATTTATTAAATTTTTTTTATCATGCGCAGAAAAAATTACAAAAGCGTGCAATTTAAAAAAATTTCAACATTATAAAGTTACAAAAAGAGGAGACAGGCATAACGTTAGTAAGTGTTACCTCTTGAGCATCTTTGCCAGAATCGACATCTTCAGTTGATAAGTACACCACTGGAGGTTGTGGGCTGTGGAGATTTAGAAGGGGTCCTTCGCTCAACCTTACGAAAGAACATATTAATGGATGACTGGATGGTGCTTTTTTCTTTTCATCATAAATTTTTTTGTAGCAAGCAAACATATCATTTATCCCTCTGTTAACTTTTAAGATTCATTCGCTGTCAGGATCCATCTTCTCAATCCTCACCATTGCTGATGCAATTTCACAAAATGCAATTACCATCTCTGGTGATGAAGCATCTCGGCTCCTCATTTGGTTCATCTTCAGCTTCGTCGGCATTTTATTTCAGTCGCTGCCTGCAAGTCAATAAGTTCTTTGTTAGATAATTCCTTCTCTTTCTCCATTAACTCTTCCATGCCTTTGGCAACAACCTCCAAATGAGTTGCTCTGCAACCTTTACAATCTTATCTGTAACCTCTTCATATGATTCGTCTTTTTCAGAGCATATTTTCTGAAATTTCTGTGGGCATATTTTCTTCCATGCGCAATTTAAACAACTTTTAGTAATTTCTGCCCAGGCCTTATTAATGTTTAAGATGGCGTGGTAAATATTGTAAGATTTCCAAGTCTCTTAACATAAAATTTTTTTTCGCTGTCTACTGCAGACAGTGCTTGAGCAAATGTGCATAAATAGTATGCTTTTAAATAACACTGATCCATAAGTTGGATGAGTGAAATCGTTTTTGGCGGTAGAAATATGACACTTTCGAATTGAAATCATTTAGATGCATAGAATGTCCAGGATAATTATCTAATAGAAGCAAATTCTTGAAAGGAACATCGTCTTTACATTTTTCAACCGTGGGAATGAAGCTGCATTTAAACCAATCCTCAAAGAGATATTGTTATCCATGCTCTCTGATTCGATCGGAAATGCACGGGTAGGGTGGCTTTATTGATGTCCTTAAATGCACAAGGATTTCCAGAATGGTACACAAGCAGTGGTTTTAATCTGTACTTTCCCGCTGCATTAGCCCCAAGCAAGTGCGTGGCCCTATCTTTTGACGCCTTTAAACCTAGCATTGTATTTTCCTCTTTGGCAATGTATGTTCGATCCGGCATTTTTTTTCAATACAGAGGAGCCTCATAAACGTTAAAAATTTGCTGCATTGCATAGCCAGCCGCCTTCATTAATAATTTTTTCCAACACATCACAAAATTTCTCTGCAGCTGCAGAACTGGCACTGGTGACTTCATCTCATACTTTAATGTTTTGGAAACCACTCATGAATTCTATATTCTCTATGTAGCACAGAGCGTAACGGAAAGTAAAATAAAATGAGTTGTAGTTAAACTAGGTTTAATGCTAAATACAGACGATAAACCGTAAAAACAGAATATGTAGATACATCAGTAACAGTAATACAAAAACTTTCGGGCTTTATGTTGCCTTTCAACAGTTAACCGTTAGATTGAACGTTTTGGGAACGTAGAACTTAAGACTGTGTCATGGCATTCATGCTTAGGAACTGCGTGATGCAACAACGACAAATACTGAATGCTTCAGAGATATGGGCCTCGGCTGCCGAATCCAACATTAAAAGAATATTCTCTGCCGAATTCTGGCTTCTAAAATGGGCTAACACCAAACTCCACCTTCCCCCAGCTCTCAGATCAACGCAGTTAGCAGATGCTCCTCAACTGCGCAGGCTCTGATCCTACATCGGAGAAAGAAGGCTGCTGTTCACCATCAAAATGGCCACCGATAAAATCAGAGAGCCGAACTTCTGGGATCACTGCTCGTGGCTCATTCCTCCCCCTTACCTCCGGTCTTCAGCACAGCTGCTAGCAAACCATAACCAGCTAGTATTAACTGGCAGATTCCTGCCAAAGCAAATGCTGCCCTCACTTCAAGCAATCTACGGTGACTTCCAAGAAGTGGTCAACAAAAAATACAGGAAGGGAATCCTCGTCGAAATGAAAATGTAGAACTGTGCTTTGTTGCCTTCCAGTAATCTGGATTTATGAAACATTTGTTTTATCTCATGTGAAAACAAATATCTCTTTTGTAAATATGTATTGTTAATCCCTGGCACCACCATCCGTGACGGGACTATTTGTATGTATATCATTCTGCAATTAAAGATTCTATTCTAAACTAACTGTTGGAAGTCTGTGGTTGTGACGTATGGGAACGTTGCCACCGTTTGTCAGTCATGAGAATGGTTGCTTCAACTCCCAACTTCAAAGTGCGTACACCCCCCAGGCAGGAAATTGCGATCCCTCATCTCCAAAGTGAAAACACCAGTTCCCATATTACTACAGAGTGGACTAATCTACCGCATTTCTTGCCGTGATTGCACTAGCTGGTACGTCGGGGAAACTGGCAGAAGACTCGGCAAACTTATTTCAGAACACGAAAGAGCCATTTGCTTAGCGGACTAGAACACTTGGCCATTGCCAAGTGTTCTAGTCCGACACGAGATTGACTCACGCCGCGATGTCATGGTTGTCGATCAGTTCTGCCATCACCGACGCCGCGCCTGGTTGGAGTGACTGCACATCATGTGCTGTAATACTTCAGTCAACAGAGGATGTCGTGGTCATCCTATTATTGACGCAATCATTCTCATGACTGACAAACAGTGGCAACGTCCCCATACGTCACAACCACAGACTTCAACTTCCAACAGTTAGTTGTTGAATCACGCAGTTCACTGTGCATGATTGCCATCGCACGCCCTTAAGTTCTGTGTTCCCAAAACTTTCAATCCAATGGTTAACTGATAAAGGGCAACATAAAGCCCGAAAACTTTTGTATTACTGGTTACTTATGTATCTACATATTCGGTTTTTCATGTTTATCGTATATATTTAACATTAAACCTAGTTTAACTACAACTCGTCATTTTATTTAATTTCCTTTCCGCTCTGTGCTGCATAATAGAGAATATAGAATAATGAATCCAGAGCGCGTAGGCCTTTTAACCTATACATTCATGAAACACATACCAGCTGAAAGATCAATTCAATGTTTTCTGAAGGTACATAAAGTAATTGGTAAAGTTCAATGTGGGCACCACGTTGAACTTTGACTAACTCAAACGATATAGCGATATTCAATCTGCCAAGCACTGCTTCCTTTCGCGATGAATTTTATCAAAAGCCTTTGTGATCGGTGCCTCCAGCTCCTGAAATGTTGGTAGTGGAGGGATGTACACATTGTCCTTCATATAACTCCACAAAAAGAAATCCATTTGCGTCAGATCAGGCGAGTTTGGAGGCCATTCCATATGGCCTCCACGCCCAACCCAACGCTGAGGAAGATTCATTCAGGTACGACTTCATTTCATTATGAAAATACGAAGGGGCACCGTCTTGTTGATAAATCACATCTGAAATGTCCTCGTGCACCTGTGGCATTAACCATTCACTGGCCATGTCAAAGTAGACGAATCCTGTTATCATCAGTTCTATGAAGAAGAATAGCCCTTACAGCTTTACTCGAGATATTGCGGAAAAACGTTAACTTTGGGACTCCCTTTCATGAAGAAAGGGAGTCCCAAAAAACACGTGGTGATTTTCACTGCCCCAGTTTCGTAAATTGTGTCGATTCATTCGTCCCGACAGTTGGAAGTTCACGTCATCACTGAAGACCACCTTATTCCGAAATATGTCATTGTCAGCTAGTTTTTCGAGGAAATTGCAATAGAAGTCAAACCGCTTCACTTTGTCCGTGAATTTCAATGTTTGCAACATCTGTAATCGATATGTGCGCAGTTGAAGGCGTTTTCGAAGAACTTGCCAGACAGTTATTTTCGATACGTTAAGTTCTTTATTGGCATGCTGCACAGATTTTCGCTGACTCTGAGCAAATGTCTCGAATGGCTCCAACGCTCTCAGTGCTCTGACGGTTTACCTGCGCTTTTGTGTTTATACACACAGCTCTCGGTAATAAAAAGCTCATAACAAGCACGAATTGATGGTTTATTCGGAGGAGCCTTACCGTACTTTCGTCGAAACTAACAACAGACTTCGTTGCATGAAATGCTAAGACAACGCTTTGTCCGACCCAGTCGCGATTCTCTAAAATGTAGCGCTTCATAGCTGGTAGAATCCAAAACTCGCATTTGAATGCCAATTTTAATAAACCATTGAATCGATCTTATTATTATTATTATTAGCCATATGGTGCAAGGAAGCCCAAGGCTTATGCTGCACAAGCCAAAAAAAAAGAATTCCCGAGTTACCCTGTGTGTGTGTATGTGTGTGTGAGAGAGAGAGAGAGAGAGAGAGAGAGAGAGAGAGAGAGAGAGAGAGAGAGAGAGAGAGAGAGAGAGAAAAGGGAATCATCAAGAAAGAGAAGAATGATGATATCCAGCCCAGGATCCTGGGTGTGCTAAGCCCATCTGTTTCATGAGTGTAGCTTGAAGTAATTCTGAATAAAAATATCAAAATCTGAAACATCATTTACGGACACCCTGTATATACAGAGTATCTCAAAAATACACGGCATAACTTCAGGAATGAGTTCCTCATAAGTAGACAAAAAAAAATATTTTATATCAACATAGTTCCCGAAATGCTTGGTTCCCGAGTTATTAACCGGAATGTCATATCTCCCGCAGGTGATTTCATGCATCACAAGGTACTGACAGAATCTGGTGGTTTTCCATTCCGACCATGTATTCAAATCAAGAGCAAGAGGATATGCACTTTATGTACGGTTTGGCGGACGGCAATGCTGTGGAGTCTTGTTATTTGTACCACAAAAGGTTCCCAGAACGAAGATGTCCAGACAAGAAAACGTTTGAAGGTATCCATCGCCGCCTTTGTGAACATGGAACCTTTACACATCGTGCTGCCGATAGAGCACAATCAACATCTACGACTCCTCAAGTAGACGAGGAGATTTTGGATGTTGTGCATGCCACTCCTGGAATCAGCACACGCAGAATAGCAATGCAACTGGCTGTTCAACGTTCGACTATTTGGAGAGTGTTACGAGAACATTAACTGTATCCTTTCCATCTGCAACGGGTATAGGCCTTGTCAGCACCAGATTAACCTGCGCGAGTAATGTTTTGCCAGGGGTTCTTGCAGCAGTGTGCTACAACTCCTCACTTTCCTGCCTTAGTGATATTCACAGATGAAGCACAGTTCACACGAGACGGAATCCAAAACCTTGTGTTGGATTCCTATCGGCTGAGGAAAACACACATGGAATTCTTCCATCACATCACCAACAGCGGTTCAGCCTCAACATCTGGGTGGATGTTTTTGGTGATAAGTTATTTGGGCCTCCACGTACTTCCAAACAAACTCACGGGCAGGCGTACAAAAACTTTCTGGAAAACAACATGCCTGATTTCTTGGGTGACACGCCACTGATCATTCGTCAACAAACACACTTCATGCACGATGGTGCTCCAGCACATTTCACCCACCTAGCCCGCAATTACCCGAATCGAAGGTTTCCTGGTCGGTGGATAGGTAGAGGTGGACCAACTGCCTGGCCTCCACACTCAGATGATTTAAACCACACTTCTTCTTGTGGAGCCATTTAAAGTCATTGGTGTATTTGACTCCGGTAGCTTAGCATTAGAATTAGCATTAGCACGAGTAGAGGCATATGATGCAAGAAAGCAAGTTATGCAGCATGAGCCAAAAAAAAAAAAAAAACAAAAAAAAAAAAAGCCACTTCCATTTCACCCCTCCGTTCGTTTGAAATACTTGTCCAGCTGAGCCTTAAATTTATTTAGGTTATCAACTTCCATTAGACGAGATGGAAGTCTGTTCCACCAACCAACTACCTGCTGGCTAAAAGCAAATTTCTGCACATCTATACTACATCCGTCTTTCCTCAATCTGAATTTATGCCCTCTGAGGTGTTTATTCTTAGAAAGAGGAAGAATCCCATTGGCACTGAGCATGCTCAAACCATTCAAGGCTTTATACACCTCTATCAGATCACCTCGCCGGTGCCTAATCTCCAGACATTGTAATTTGCAAAACTTAAGCCTTTCTTCGTAAGAGCAAACCTTTGTTCCATTCACTAATCTTGTTGCCCTTCCCTGTAGTCGTTCCAGCAGCTCTGCATCCTTCTTGAAATGAAGCCTCCAGACCAAGACAGTATTCAAGGCGTGGCCATTGCAATATACAAGGGAATAATCACCTCCTTATCCCTGCTGGAAAAATTCCTGTATATCATTGACAAGACACCATGAGCTACTCTTGCAGCTCGTCTGCACTGCTCAGAGAACTTCATATCTGGCTGCACAATTATCCCCAGGTAATTTCCATTCTCTAACACTGTCAATGTAGTACCACAGAGTTGATACGTTGCTCTGGGGGTTGCTGTTTCCCATGTGTAGTACTTTACATTTGTCAATGTTGAACTTCATTTTCCACCTCTCAACCCATCTGCTCAACCTTTCCAGATCCTGTTGCAGCAGCATAGCGTCAGAAATGTCCTTAATAACCCTGCTAACCTTTGTATCGTCTGCAAACTTGGACATTAAGCTTGAAACACCATCATCAATATCATTTATAAATACAGAAAACAATAATGGATTCAACACTGAACCCTGAGGTACTCCACTAATAACATTAGTCCACGATGAGCAATGTCCATTGATTACCACTCTGTCTTCTCCCACTAGACCATCCCTTTATCCATAGCAGTAGTTTGCCTCCAATGCCACACTGCTCCAAATTGTGCAGCAGTCTTCCATGTGCAACACTATCAAAAGCCTTTCTAAGTTCCAAATATATAATATAAAAGGTATTCCCTGCATCCAGTTCTTTTGTGACTGCATCAGAGTATCCAATCAAATTGGTCAGGCAAGACGTTCCCTTAACAAAACCATACTGTGTCCGAACTATAACTGAATTCATGTCTAGATGATCCTGCAGTGCTTCTTTAACCAGTGCCTCCATTAATTTTCCTGGAACAGAAGTTAAACTCACAGGTCTATAATTACTTGTGTCAGCCTTTGTCCTCCTTTGTGAATTGGGGTCACATTTGCACATCTCCTCTCTATGGTACCTCCCCCGAGTCCAAGGAAGCTCTCATAATTATGGCTAAATGTTTACTTACTTCCTTTGCTGCCTCCTTTAATATAACTGGATAGATCCCATCCACCCCGGGTGCCTTTCTTGTGTTTATCTTCAACAATTTCTCCTCCAATTTACTCTCAGTTATTACAAGATTTTCTAACTTACTGCCGGAATTGAATACACCTCTGGCATCCTCCTCGCTGAATAACTCCTCATGTGTGAATGTCGATGCAAAATATTCATTTAGTTTGTTAGCTACCTGAGCAGGATCATCAACAGTTGAACCATCGATATCAAGTGAACCAATCTGATTCATCCCCTTCCTTCTAGAGTTTACATAAATAAAGAACTCTTTGCTGTTTTTCTTTGCATCCTTTACCAAAGATTTCTCGTAATCTGCCTTCGCCTGCCTAACCTCCTTTGTAACTTGGTTACAGACCAGCTTATGTCTATCATAGGCTTTTGTGTCACTTGTTAATATATATGTATCCCATGCATTTTTCTTCTCTGCCATATGTCTCATTAGTTCATCTGACATCCATTTAGGCCTAAACCTTGAACAATATTTCTTAGTTGGTATGTAATGCCTAGTAGCTTCCAAGATAAGTTCTTTGAATGCTTCCCATTTTGAATTTGGTGTTGGTAACATCATCAGTTGGTCCCACTATGTAGAATTTAAATACTGTCTCAGACCATCGTAGTTGCCTTTACGAAAGCAAAAACCCTTCCGTTTACCCCTGATGGTAGTTATCTCTTTGAGTAAATCCCACTTCAGCACACTGTGATCACTGCCACCTAGTGGTTCATTCATCTGTAGATTCTTAATGCATGAAGAATCACTACTGATAATCAGATCAAGAGTATTAGTCTTTCTAGTTGCCTCCCGAACATGCTGATGTAGAAAACAATCATCCAATAAATCCACAAAAGTGTTGCCAGTGTGTGAGTGATCAGCCCACAAATTCCAGTCAAAATCTGGGAAATTAAAATCCCCCATTATAAGACTCTCTGATTTATTGGCCCACTGTATTTCCCTCTACAATTTCTTATTATACTCATCAGAGTCATTAGGCCATCAGAGTCATATAGCACACTCCTACTCTCAATTTTGATCTCCCAATGCTTATGTCACAACAAACTGACCCGACACTGCACTGTCCAGCGATGTCGACTGGCTTCACTTGTATTTCAGCAGTGATTCTTCATGCATTAAGAATCTGCAGATAAATGAACCACTAGGTGGCAGTGATCACAGTGTGCTGAGGTGGGATTTACTCAAAGAGGTAACTACCATTAGGGGTAAAGGGAAGGGTTATTGCTTCCGTAAAGGCGACTACGATGGACTGAGACAGTATTTAAATTCCATACAGTGGGACCAACTGATGATGTTACCAACAGCAAATTCAAAATGGTAAGCATTCAAAGAACCTATCTTGGAAGCTACTAGGCTTTCCATACCAACTAAGAAATATTGTTCAAGGTTTAGGCCAAAATGGATGTCAGATGAACTAATGAGGCATATGGCAGAGAAGAAAAATGCATGGGATACTTACAAATTAACACATGACACAGAAGCCTGTGAGAGATACAAGTTGATATGCAACCAAGTTACAAAGGAGGTTAGGCAGGCGAAGGCAGATTACGAGAAATCCTTGGCAAGGGATGCAAAGAAAAACAGCAAAGAGTTCTTTACTTATGTAAACTCTAGAAGGAAGGGGATAAATCAGATTGGTCCACTTGATATTGATGGGTCAACTGTTGATGATCCTGCTCAGGTAGCTAACAAACTAAATGAATATTTTGCATCGACATTCACACATGAGGAGTTATTCAGCAAGGGGAATGCCAGAGGTGTATTCAACTCTAGCAGTAAGCTACAGAATCTTGAAATAACTGGGAGTAAAGTGGAGGAGAAACTGTTGAAGATAAACACAAGAAAGGCACCCGGGGTGGATGGGATCTATCCAGTTATATTAAAGGAGGCAGCAAAGGAAGTAAGCAAACCCTTAGCCATAATTATGAGAGCTTCCTTGGACTCAGGGGAGGTACCCATAGACTGGAAATGTGCAAATGTGACCCCAATTCACAAAGGAGGATCAAAGGCTGACACAAGTAATTATAGACCTGTGAGCTTAACTTCTGTTCCAGGAAAATTAATGGAGGCACTGGTTAAAGAAGCACTGCAGGATCATTTAGACAAGACTTCAGTTATAGCTCAGACACAGCATGGTTTTGTTAAGGGGAAGTCTTGCCTGACCAACTTGATTGGATACTATGATGCAGTCACAAAAGAACTGGATGCAGGGAATAACTTTGATATTATACACTTGGATCTTAGAAAGGCTTTTGATACTGTTGCACATGGAAGACTGCTACACAAATTGGAGCAGTGTGACATTGGAGGCAAATTGCTGCTATGGATAAAGGGGTGGTTGAGGGGGAGCAGACAGAGAGTGGTAATGAATGGACACTGCTCATCGTGGACTAATGTTATTAGTGGAGTCCCTCAGGGCTCAGTGTTGGGTCCATTATTGTTTTCTGTATTTATAAATGATATTGATGATGGTATATCAAGCTTAATGTCCAAGTTTGCAGATGATACAAAGGTTGGCAGGGTTGTCAAGGACACTTCTGACACTATGCTGCTGCAACAGGATCGGGAGAGGTTGAGCAGATGGGCTGAGAGGTGGCAAATGAAGTTTAACATTGACAAATGTAAAGTACTACACATGGGAAACAGCAACCCCAGAGCAACGTATCAACTCTGTGGTACTACACTGACAGTGGTAGAGAATGAAAGGGACTTGGGGGTGATTGTGCAGGCAGATATGAAGTTCTCTGAGCAGTGCAGACGGGCTGCAAGAGTAGCTCATGGAGTATTGTCAATGATATACAGGAATTTTTCCAGCAGGGATAAGGAGGTGATTATTTCATTGTATAAGGTAATGGTCAGGCCACACCTAGAGTACTGTATACAGGTCTGGAGGCCTCATTTCAAGAAGGATGTAGAGCTGCTGGAACGAGTACAGAGAAGGGCAAGAAGATTAGTGAATGGAACAAAGGGGTGCTCATACGAAGAAAGGCTTAAGTTTTGCAAATTACAGTGTCTGGAGACTAGGCACCAGCGAGGTGATCTGATAGAGGTGTATAAAGCCTTGAATGGTTTAAGCATGCTCAATGCTGATGGGAGTCTTCCTCTAGCTCAGAAAAATCACCTGAGAGGGCATAAATTCAAATTGAGGAAAGACAGATGTAGGATAGACGTGCGGAAATTTGCCTTTAGCCAACGGGTGGTTGGTTGGTGGAACAGACTGCCATCCCTTGTGGTGGAGGTTGATAGCCTAAATAAGTTTAAGGCTCGGCTGGACAGGTATTTTGAACGAACAGAGGGGTGAAGTGGAAGTGGGTTTTTTTTTTTTTTTTTTTTTTTTGGCTGATGCTGCATAAACTTGCTTTCTTGCATCAAATGCCTCTACTAATGCTAATGCTAATGCTAATGCTATTTTATGTGTTTCTTAACTAATAGCATAACCCCTCCTCCCTTCCTATCCTGTCTACCCTTTCTGTACACATTATACTGTCTGCGCGGGTAGCAGTGGTATCGTCACCGTTCTCCCCACACCGGGTGGAAAAAGGCCTGGGTTCGAATCCCTTCGATGACGCGAGGAACTTTAATGGACTTTTTTCACTCCGTGGCTGAGTTAGTTGGTCTCAGGCGTGGATAGCAAGGTTTTTCTCCCCAGTAACTGGGGTTTTTTCGTCCAGCAAAACAGGCAAATCAACCATAGAACATACGCAATTTACAGACACAAATACTGGTTAATGTGTTTAATTACGGGCAACCGTAAAATAATAATTTCATTTGTACACATTATACTCCCCAAATTCCAGTTCTGCATTCCTTATATCTGTGTGACACCACGTCTCTGATATCCCAACAATATCTGCCTTTGATGTTTTGAGGTATTGACCTCAAATTCATTTTCCAAACTCCTAGCATTGGTGTACACGCAAGTATACATGCACCTGTTCCTATTCTTAGCTACCCTAACACAACCCATGTGTTTACTTGTACCACAATGACTCCCAGCAGTCTCTGCAGTATCCTGCATCTTGTTTTCCAGGCTGCTGATGTGGAAACTCTCCGCAATCGAATTGTGGCAGGTTGTGAGAAATACGAAACATGCCAGGAATTTGGCATCGTCTTCGCGAGTCCATGAGACGTCGTGTGAGGCCTGTATTCAGGCAGAAGGTGGACATTTTGAACAATTACTATAAGGTGATGTGAACAGTTAAGTATCATAGACAGACCTTCAAAACTCGGAAACCAAGAATTTCCGGAACTATGTTGATATAAAACATTTTTATTGTCTACATATGAGGAACTCATTCCTGAAGTTTTATCACCCAATTTTCAGTACCGTACTAAACAGGCCACAAGGAATGGCTCAGTTAGACAACTAAAGCTTCTTCTGTACACATATAGCATGAATAACCCATTGTCATGGCTTCACCTATATACGTTTACCACTTTCTTCATAGTTTACTGTGCATTGTAATAAAATGTCTTCTTAAAAAAAAAAAAACTTAAAAAAAGAGGAGAAATAATTGAATTAAAAAGTCATCAGTGGTTCTTAATAATCCAAGATATTTTTTGTTTAAAACGGGTAATTTTGTTGCTATTCTGTACAAATAGATAAAAAAATAAGTAACTCTGGGTTATTAAAATATTTCGAGACTTTTGTGGATGCAATAATAGCTTACAAGGTTAATATATTAATATTTTTAAACACAATCCATTTTAATTTTGCAGAGGGCTGCCAAATTCTTGGACTCGACTGTATTTCAGAAATCTAGTTGCATTCCCTTTAGAAGTCTTGTGCAGCCGTATAAAAATACATTTTTTATTAAGATTTTTGGTTTTTTTTTGGCTAATACTAATGCTCAACATGTGCAATTTAAATGATATATATTTTTTTAAATTTTGAAGAAGGAAAACCAAACCACAATATAATTGTAATTACATGTATTGCTTGTTTACAATGTTAAGTGAATGTAAAAATTCTTTTATATTTTTGTGAAGTATTTTACAGTAACACTTATCACAGAAGATAATTTAATTATGTAGAGAGAAAAATCATTTAAAATTTTTCTTTCATTTTTACATAAAATCTACATCTTACTTTTAATTTTTGTTAGAAATATATTTGTGGTAGAATTCCAGTAAATAAGCTATACTAGATTTCTATTGAATAAAAAACGAAAGGTTCTGTCTTAAGTTTAAAAATATGGATTTCTAATAATATTTGCTTCTAATTTCACTAATACCTAACGGATTTTTCTGTTCCTATTTTGTTGTTATTGTAGAGAAATTTTGAATATTATAATATAGAGTATGTAAATTAGGTGTGCTGTCTTACCAAAGGAACCCAATGCAAGTATCACAATCATTATAACAACAATCGCCTTCATTTTGACAGAGAAGTTCAATATTTTTTATATATAACCTGAAAAGTTAAAGAAAGTGAAATATTAGTATTATTTGGAAAGGATTAAGTCTAATATTAATATTTAAGAATCATATATAAAGGAAAAATATTTCATTGTATATTATCTAAACGAGTGGTCCCGGAGTGGAAAAGGCATCCATTGGGAACCACTCGGGGTAATTTTTATGACACCATTAACAGGAGTGCTACTTCAGAACCCAGCATTTCTAAACTAGTTGAGTCACATTAAATTAATGGATATCATTAGAAGTGCTTTTTTAAAATAAATATATCAATGTACTCAGGTTGATCATTTAATTTGCCAAATGGCAACATTACTGTAAAAAGTGAGCTGCTGGTATGTGGCAGGAGAATATGTCTGACAGAGTTACAAGTTCTCACTGCCTGGTAATTGCAAAGTTGCCTAAGTTACTTTCTGTAAGTGGTGTTTTATGAGCTCTATAATGGATGACTTCAAGACAGAGAAACGTGTGTCAAAGGATATGGAATCCAGCGAACATAGATTCGCGATATTTTAAGGTGATCTAACTGCCATATAAGATTAAAATCCTCCTGCTTAGATGAAGCTGCAATTTTCTTGTTTCTTCTGTAATTGCTGGCCGTTCTGCAATAACTTTGGGGTGGTGGAAGCCTTTGCTGTCCAGACTGAAACTCAGAATTTTTAACCTGTGCCGCTTAAAAACCACAGCTTTCTTAAAACACTAAATCTCTGACATTTTCTCACAACCACTGTAGTGAAGACCATGTAGTGAAGTTGCTATAACCACAGTCCTCCCCATACTGGGTGCAAAAGACCTGAGTTTGAATTCTATCAATGACACAATGAATTTTTAAGGACCTTTTTCACAATGTGGCTCATTTGGGCTCAGGGAAGGGTTAGCATTAGCATTAGTCCAGGCATATGATGCAAGAAATCAAGCTTATACAGCATCAGCCAAAAAAAAAAAAAAAAAAAAAAACATTTCGCCCATCCGGTCACTCCAAATGTTTGCCTAAGTGTCATAGACAGACCTTCAAAACTCGGAAACCAAGAATTTCCGGAACTACGTTGATATAGAATATTTTTATTGTCTACATACGCCTAGTTCATCCTTAAATTTATTTAAGCTATCAGCTTCCACAACAACAGATGGAAGTCTGTTTCAACAATCAACACCCGCTGGCTAAAGGCAAACTTCCGCACATCTATTCTACAAGTGTCTTTCCTCAATTTGAATCTATACCCCCTCAGGTTCTTAACCTGAACAAGCAAAAGTATCTCGTCAGCATTGGGCCTGCTCAAACCATTCAGGGCCTTATACACCTCAATCATATCACCTCGCAGGTGCCTAGTTTACAGATGCTGCAACTTGTAGAACCTAAGCCTCTCTTCGTAAGCGCACCCATTTGTTCCTCTCACCAATCTTGTTGCCCTTCTCTGTGCTCGTTCTAGCAACTCTACATCCTTCCTAAAATGAGGCCTCCAGACCTGTACGCAGTACTTAAGGTGTGACATGACCATTGCCCTATACAAAGGGATAATCACCTCCTTGTCTCTGCTAGCAAAATTCCTATATACCATTGACAAAACTCCATGACCTGCTCTGGCAGCCCGTCTGCACTGCTCAGAGAACTTCATATCTCATTGCACAATTACCCCCAGGTTTTTTTCATTCTCCACCTCCCTGAGTGTAGTACCACACAATTGTTACATTTCTCTTGGGATACTGCTACCCATATGTACTACTTTGCATTTGTCAATGTTAAGCTTCGGTTGCCACTTCTCAGTCCATCTGCCTAACTTTTCTAGATCTTGTTGCAGTAGCATACTGTCTTTACTGTCATTAACAACCCTGCCAACCTTTGTATCATCTGCAAATTTGGATATTAAGCCTGATATACCTTCATCGATATTATTCATAAATACCCAAAACAACAATGGGCCCAGCACCGAACCCTGGGGGAATCCACTAATAACATTTACTACTACTCTGCCATCTCCCACTCAACTATCCATCTATCCAATGCGGCTACTTGCTCTTAATGCCATACCACTCTAATTTGTACAGCAGTCTTGAATGTGCAACAGTATCAAAAGCTTTCCTGAAATCCAAGTATATGATATCAAAATTATTTTTTGCATCCAGTTCCTTTGTGACCACGTCGTAGTATCCAATCAAATTGGTCAGACAAGTCTTCCCCTTAACAAATCCATGTTGTATCTGAACCATTACTGCTGTCTTGTCTAGGTGATCCTGTACCACCTCTTTAACCAGTGACTCCAATATTTTCCCCGGAACAAAAGTTAAACTAACGGGTCTATAATTATGTGTGTCACCCTTTGAATCCCCTTTGTGAATTGGGGATACTTTTACACAACTCCAGTCCACGGGACTGCATCTGAATCTAAAGATGCTCTCATGATTATGGCTAAGTGTTTGCTAACTTTCCTCGCTGCCTCCATCAATATAACTGGATAGATTCCATCTTCCTCAGGTGCCTTTTTATGTTTAACTTCAACAATTTTTCCTCCATTTTGCTCTCAGTTATTACAAAATCACTGAACTCTCTGTGAGAGTTCGATAAACTACTGGCATTCCCCTCCTTTAATAACTCTTCATGCGTGAATGTAGTTGTAAAATACTCATTCAGTTTATCAGCTACTTGAGCAGGATCATCAATAGTTGAACCTCTATGTTAAGGGGACCAATCCCATTCACAGAATTTACATCAGTAAAGAACTCTTTTCTGTTTTTCCAAAGATTTCTCGTAATCTGCCTTTACCTGCCTTTGTGATTTGATTACATACTATTTTATATCTGCTGTAGGCTTCTGTGTTGCCTGATAATTTATATGCATTCCACGCATTTTCCTTCTCTGCCACGAGCCTCAATAATTCATCTGACATACATTTAGGCCTGAACCATGAACAGTATTTCTTAGTTGGTATGAAAAGCTCAGTAGCCTCCAAGATTAAGTCACTGAAGGCTTCCTGTTTAGAATTCACCGTTGTTAACCTTATCAGTTGATCCCACTGAAATCCCATAAATTTAAAAACTGACTGAGACCACTGTAGTCACGTTTACGAAAGCAAAAACCCTTCCCTTTACCCTTGATAGTAGTTATATCTTTAAGTAAATCCCACATCAGTACACTGTGATCACTGTCATCTAGTGATTCCTTTATCTGTAGATTCTTAATTCATGAATAATCACTGCTGATAATGAGATAAAGAGTATCACTCCATCTGGTTGCCCCCCGCACATGTTGCTGTAGAAAACAGCAGAAAAAAGGTATCGGTAAGGGTATCAAATCCATGTGTTACAAGTTGCAGCTCCGCTGAACGAGAAGTTTTTTAGCCATATTTAGCCGCTTTATTGACCAATTGTTACATCAAATTATTTTCTATAAGTAGCTTATAGACCTAGTCAGGATCGTTAGTTATTCTGAATTGAGACAGCGAGATTTGGAAGTTAATTAATACTTAAGTGTCCGTAGATTTACAGCTCGTAACTTTCCGCCTTTGTTATACGATACGTTATATCCCGAACTAGATAGGGTTAGTAAGTATAGTATAGTATAGTATATAATATCATATTGTCAATTAATCAGTAAAATCTATTAATTTTCTTAAACTTCGTGGTCAATTAAATTGTACTTTTAACTAAATACGTATAACGACTTAGATTACAAACGTAACATAATTAATTAATACATAACTTGATACGGAAGTTATATAAAGGGAACTCGTAGATAATACTTGACACTGAAAAATATATATAGTGTTATAACTGTGTTGTGATACAAGTTTAGAGTTATACTTTTGTACTGAAATTGAAATTTTATTAAAATTAAATCAAAATCATGACTCAGACAAGAGCAGCAAAGCAAAAGGCTCAAGCTAATGGGAGTGCTGTGGCTTCCAGGAGAACTGAGGGGGGCAGTTGCCCTCTGAATCACAGCCTTTTAAAATGCACTGCTTGCATGATGTTTATGGACAGTCGGGTACGGGACATGATATTGCCATAGGGGATGTCTTTGTGTGTGCGCGATGCAAGGAGTATAACGAAATCAGGCGACAACTCAGCGTTCTTATGGACCTATATGAGAGCTTGAAGGACAGGGTGGATGCCCTCGAAGTAACTAAATTGAGGGGCCCATCAAGCTCTCAGCTGCTCACATCAATGCCAGAGCTTGCACTTGGTCATCATGCAACACAGCAGCAACCCCCAAGGCAGAATGCGCTGGTCCCACAGGAACTACAAGTTGTTGATGACTCTGTTGTCAAGGTTCGGGGAACATGCTTTGTAAAAAGGACAGGTGGAACAGGACCAGGGTATGTCTGCCAGGGGCAAAGATTGATGACGTTGTACAGCGGATATCATCTTTTAAGGGCAAAAAAGGTGATATAGTTGTACACGTTGGCACTAAGGATATTAAGAGTAGGATACGGGCAGAATTACTTAACAAGTACAGGTCACTGTTCAAAAAAAGACGTGAATTAGGGTTGAATTTGAAAGTGTCTGCAATTCTGCCCAGACACGATAGGAGGGAGTATATGATGAGAGCCTTGTCGATCAATTCGGCCCTGGAAAGATTGTGAAAGGCTCAAGGGATAGAATTTTTTTCGGCCTGATCTGTACTTGTTAACACGAGAGACTGTTTCTACAGGGATGGGATACACTTAAATAGAAAGGATGCAAGAATATTTGCTATGCTGTGGAGGCAGTGTTATGTGGGTCGGAAAACTGCTAGCTGGGGGGGGATACAAGGACTAATAGATTAACAGTGGCCACTGGCAGAGATGAGAGCGATTCTTGCACTGCTACTATTGGAATGAGCAGAAGCCTGAAAACAAGATGCAGGATGTTTCAGAGACTGCTGGGAGTCATTGCGGTACAAGTAAACACATGTGTTGTGTTAGGGTAGCTAAGAATAGGAACAGGTGCATACTTGCGTGTACACCAACGCTAGGAATTTGGTAAATAAATTTGATGAATTTGAGGTATTGCTCAAAACATCAAAGGCGGATATTGTTGGAATATCAGAGACATGGTGTCACACAGATATAAGGAATGCAGATCTGGAATTAGGGGAGTACAACTTCTTCAGAAAGGATAGACAGGACAGGAAGGGAGGAGGGGTTATGCTATTAGTTAAGAAACACATAAAATCCAAGGAAGTGAAGCCAGTCGACATTGCTGGACAGTGCAGTGTCGAGTCAGTTTGGTGTGGCATAAGCATTGGGAGATCAAAATTGAGAGTAGGAGTGTGCTATAGGCCTAATTACTCTGATGAGTATAATAAGAAAATGTACAGGGAAATAGAGTGGGCCAGTAAATCAGAGAGTCTTATAATGGGGGATTTTAATTTCCCAGATTTTGACTGGAATTTGTGGGCTGATCACTCACACACTGGCAACACTTTTGTGGTTTTATTGGATGATTGTTTTCTACATCAGCATGTTCGGGAGGCAACTAGAAAGACTAATACTCTTGATTTGATTATCAGTAGTGATTCATCATGCGTTAAGAATATGCAGATAAATGAACCACTAGGTGGCAGTGATCACAGTGTGCTGAAGTGGGATTTACTCAAAGAAGTAACCACCATCAGGGGTAAGGGGAAAGGTTATTGCTTTCGTCAAGGCGACTACGATAGTCTGAGACAGTATTTAAATTCTATACAGTGGGACCAACTGATGATGTTACCAACAGCAAATTCAAAATGGGAAACATTCAAAGAACTTATCTTGGAAGCTACTAGGCTTTACATACCAATTGAGAAATATTGTTCAAGGTTTAGGCCTAAATCGATGTCAGATGAACTAATGAGGCATATGGCAGAGAAGAAAAATGCATGGGATACATACAAATTAACACATGACACAGAAGCCTATGATAGATACAAGTTGATCTGTAACCAAGTTTCAAGGGTAGGTTAGGCAGGCAAAGGCAGATTACGAGAAATCCTTGGCAAGGGATGCGAAGAAAACAGCAAAGAGTTCTTTACTTATGTAACCTCTAGAAGGAAGGGGATGAATCAGATTGGTCCACTTGATATCGATGGGTCAACTGTTGATGATCCTGCTCAGGTAGCTAACAAACTAAATGAATATTTTGCATCGATATTCACACATGAGTAGTTATTCAGCGAGGGGAATGCCAGAGGTGTATTCAACTCTGGCAGTAAGCTAGAAAATCTTGTAATAACTGAGAGTAAATTGGAGGAGAAATTGTTGAAGATAAACACAAGAAAGGCACCTGGGGTGGATGGGATCTATCCAGTTATATTAAAGGAGGCAGCAAAGGAAGTAAGCAAACCCTTAGCTATAATTATGAGAGCTTCCTTGGACTCAGAGGAGGTACCCATGGACTGGAGATGTGCAAATGTGACCCCAATTCACAAAGGAGAATCAAAGGCTGACACAAGTAATTATAGACCTGTGAGTTTAACTTCTGTTCCCGGAAAATTAATGGAGGCACTGGTTAAAGAAGCACTGCAGGATCATCTAGACAAGACTTCAGTTATAGTTCGGACACAGCATGGTTTTGTTAAGGGGAAGTCTTGCCTGACCAATTTGATTGGATACTATGATGCAGTCACAAAAGAACTGGATGCAGGGAATAACTTTGATATTATTAAATCTTAGAAAGGCTTTTGATACTGTTGCACATGGAAGACTGCTGCACAAATTGGAGCAGTGTGGCATTGGAGGCAAATTGCTGCTATGGATAAAGGGGTGGTTGAGGGGGAGAAGACAGAGAGTGGTAATCAATGGACACTGCTCATCGTGGACTAATCTTATTAGTGGAGTCGCTCAGGGTTCAGTATTGGGTCCATTATTGTTTTCTGTATTTATAAATGTTATTGATGATGGTATATCAAGCTTAATATCCAAGTTTGCAGACGATACAAAAGTTGGCAGTGTGGGTAAGGACACTATTGACGCTTTGCTGCTGCAACAGGATCTGGAAAGGTTGAGCAGATGGGCCGAGATTTGGCAAATGAAGTTTAACATTGACAAATGTAAAGTGCTTCATATGGGAAACCGCAACTCCAGAGCAACGTCTCAACTCTGTGGTACTACGCTGACAGTGGTATAGAATGAAAAGGACCTGGGGTAATTGTGCAGGCAGATATGAAGTTCTCTGAGCAGTGCAGACGAGCTGGAAGAGTAGTTCATGGTGTCTTGTCAATGATATACAGGAATTTCTCTTGCAGGGATAGGGAGGTGATTATTTCCTTGTATAAGGCAATGGTCAGGCCACACCTTGAGTACTGTATACAGGTCTGGAGGCCTCATTTCAAGAAGGATGTAGAGCTGCTGGAACGAGTACAGAGAAGCGCAACAAGATTAGTGAATGGAACAAAGGGTTGCTCTTACGAAGAAAGGCTTAAATTTTGCAAATTGCAGTGTCTGGAGACTAGGCACCGGCGAGGTGATCTGATAGAGGTGTATAAAGCCTTGAATGGTTTGAGCATGCTCAATGCTGATGGGATTCTTCCTCTTGCTCAGAATAATCACCTGAGAGGGCATAAATTCAAATTGAGAAAAAACAGATGTAGGATAGATGTGCGGAAGTTTGTATTTAGCCAGCGGGTAGTTGGTCGGTGGAACAGACTTCCATCCCTTGTCGTGGAAGTTGATAGCCAAATAAACTTAAATAAATTTAAGGCTCAGCTGGACAGGTATTTCCAACGAACGGAGGGGTGATGTGGAAGTTTTTTTTTTAATGGACTGATGCTGCATAAGCTTGCTGTCTTTCATCATATGCCTCTACTAATGCTAATGCTAAAACAATCCTCCAATAAATCCACAAAAGTCTTGTTAGCGTGCGAGTAACCAACCCACAAGTTCCAGTCAATATCTGGAAAGTTAAAATCCCCCATTACAAGGCATTCTGATTTACTGGCCCACTCTATTTCTCTGCACAACTGTTCGTTGTACTCATTAGAGTCATTTGGGCCTATAAAACTCCTACTCTCATTTTCCTTTTCCCAGTGTTTATGTCACACTAAACAGACTCAACATTGTACTGTTCACTTATGTCAAACGGATGCACTTTCTTAAATTTTCTTAATTAACAGCATAACCCCTCCTGTCTTCCTACTCTGTCTATCATTTCTGTACACATTATACTTCTCAATTTCCAATTCTGCACTGCTTATATCTGTGTGACAACATGTCTCAGATATCCCGACAATATCTGCCTTTGATGCCTTGATCAGAACTTCGAATTCATCAAATTTATTTACTGTTCTTCTAGCATTGGTGTACATGCAAGTATACATTCACCTGTTCTTACTCTTAGTTACACTAACACAATTCATGTATTTATCTGTTCCATGATGACTTCCAGCAGCTCTTGATGTTCCCAGCAACTTGCTCTCTAGGCTGCTACTCATTCCAATAGAAACGGTGCAAGAATCACTTTGGCCTCTGCCAAATCTGCGGCTACCGTTAATCTTTTGGTCTGTGAATCCCCTAATCTTGCAGTTCTCCGACCCACCTAACACTGCTTTACTAGCATCAGCAAATATTCTTACACCCTTTTTACAGTGTGTGCAAAATTTTAGGACCAGTCAGATTTTCCCCTGTAGCTTCTCATAGGAGTGGCCTGGATATGGAGAAAAGCATACCAAAGGAACTTCGTGAGGTACAGAAATGATGAAGGAAACAACACTGACACAACAACGAAAACAAAACGGTAGAGAAGGACTTTATTGAAAAATGGCAACATAGCACTGGCTGCCATGATACAGATGCCTCACTGCCAAAGATGGAACATAGGGAAGAGGTGGTCCTCAGTAGGAGTTATGGCCACCCCTTATGTCGATGCAGGCTTTGCACAGCCTGTTCATACTTAGAACAATGTTTTTGATAAGTTCTTGCTGCAAAATCGTCCATTCCTCTGTCAGCGCCATCTTCAGCTGGTAAACATTTTGTGGTGGGTGTGCATGTGCCTCTAGGCGTCTCTCTAGAGCGTCCCATATGTGTTCGATGGTATTTAGATCAGTAGTACGGGCAGGCCAATCCATACGAACAATGTCCTCGCTTTCCAAAAGCATATGATTGCTGCAGTGTGATGAGGTGTGGGGTTATTATTCATAAACACGAACTCGGGGCCAATGGCACCTCGGATTAGACGCACATGGGGAAGGATTACCTCAGTACAGTAGTGTGCACCGGTTACAGTACCGCCTTCCAGTATCTGGAGTTGTGTACGTCCATCCAGGATAACGCCTACACAGACGAGAACACCTCGATCGCCATATCGATCCCTTTCAGTGATGTTTGCGAGGGGATACCGTGTGTCAACCTCTCGCCAGATTACCTTACGTCCAATCGCTGCTGACACTGAATCTACTCTCATCAGTAAAGAGTACCTTAAGTAAAGATTTTGTGGTTGTGACCTTTAGAAATAGTGTTAGTCCTTAAGTTTTGCACACGTATATATTTAAGTATATGCCATCCTTGTAGGTGCAGTCTCTCCTGTTAGCAAGCACAGACCAGGCTGAAAAAAAATTTACCCCATCGGCCTTGCACAGTCTATCCAGGGCCGAATTGATTGACAAGGCTCTCATCATATACTCTCTCATATGGTGTCTGGGCAGAATTGCAGACACTTTCAAATTTAACCCTAACTCCCGACTTTTTTAACATCATTGACCTGTACTTGTTAAGTAAATCTGAAGATCTCTTACTCTTAAGGTCATTAGTGCCAACGCCTACAACAATATCACCTTTTGTGCCCTTCAAAGATGATATCTGGCCTACGTAATCAACTCTCGCCCGTGGCAGACTTTGGTCAGCCCTTGGTCCTGTTCCCGCTTTGGTTTTTGCATAATATATTCCCCGTATCCCTGAAATAAGAGTCACCAACAATAACTACTTCCTGTGGGACCATCGCATTCTGCCTTGTAGATTGCTGATGCACAGAGTGAGCTATGGTGTTGAGTTAGGCAGCTGAGAGCTTGATGGGTCCCTCATATTAATTTATTTGAGGGCATATACCCTACACGGAAATTTGCCTTTAGACAGCGGATGGTTGATTGGTTGAACAAACTTCCATCTGTCGTTGTAGAAGTTGATAGCTTAAATAGATTCAAGGCAGAAGTAGACAAACATTTGGAGCGAGTGGATGGGTGAAGAAAGTTTTTATTTTGGTTGATGCTATATAAGCTGAAGCTATATTTTTTGCATCATGTGCCTTTACTAATGCTAATGCTTCACCTCAAACTCTTATAGACACCCATCAGCTAGCACACACAAAGACATCCTTCTTGGCTAGATCATGTCCTGTTCTAGAAAGGTCTGGAAATATTTCACATTTCGCACATATATTTTATACTGGTGCGTTGGAGAATATCTCCCCCTTCGGTTCTCCCGCGAGTCACAGTATTACCGCTGCTTTGTGCTCGCTGCTTTGTTGCTCTAGTTAAGTATAATTTAATTAACAATGAAACTTAATACGATTAATAAATTTTGCTGATTAATTGATAATACTATACTAATCTAACAGATTTCTAATACAGTGCTACGTATTTCGATATTTAGTTTTCGTTAAACCTTACGCTATGAAGTTTGAGATTTACGTTAGGCTATTCCGTATCGTATAACAATGGCGGAAAATTACGAACAGTAAGTTATACGGACACTAAGTATTACCTTTCAAATTTGCTATCTAAATTCAAATAAACCAAGGAGCTTGACTAGGATTATAAAGCTACTTACAGAAAATAATTTAGTATAACAAGTCAATAAATACAATAAATATATATAAAAACAGCGTTTTCCGGAGCTGTAAAAATCTTGGCCAATATGGTAATAACCTCGTACCCAACCAATGGGTTTCATGGTTTTTCTCCCATCGTGTTTCATGCAGCAACCAGTCAAATCGAACACCGAACTTGCAAAATATGGTTTAAACAGCTGATATGCCTAAAAACCCTATAGCAATGTAACCATTTTGAACACAATGGCGTAGTGAAGTGGTCAAGCGAAGGGTACAGAAGTACACGTGCTTGAGTAACCGTAGATCCAGCCCAGGTGGCCACTAAATATGGTACTGTTCTATTAGTGAATTTCTTTGATCAAATGTGCTCTTCTCAGAGTATAAAAAGAAAATTTATTTAAAATGTTACTCCGTCTTCAGATCTTCTACTATGCAGCTCAAAGAGTTCACACTTAAAGTCAACTTTGAACTACCACACAACATATCAGAGCTTGCAACTGTGTTCATATCCTTGGACACATTCCCTTTCCTGCTACATACTGGCAGTTTACCAAAACTACAATGGCTGTACGGTGATGCTACCATTCAGCGAAGTAAATGATTAATGTGTATATGGTATGTGAAAAACGCATTATATTACAAAAGAAGCTTATAATTCCTTATTTGAGTTTCAGTTTTTAATTCCTTAAAAACTGAAGATTAAAAAAAAAATTGAAACGTGATTCCAAACTTTTAGGCGGGAGTGTAAATAAGAAAGCGTATCATGAGAATAGGAGCTGGACGTTAAAATATAATTCAGTACTTTATTTTTGAAATATCAAATACTGTAATAAATAAATTAAAATGCTGGATAACAATCTGTTACTATTTTATTAAAATAATGCTATACTTTTTTTTTCTCTTATTCATAACACAATGAGTTTTATTCATAAAACTTTGAAGTACGGTTGTTGTACAAAAGAAATGAGAGATATCAGTAACTCGTATTATCGATCAATAAATGAAAATGAACACTTTTTTTTTAAATTATTATATTTGCATTTTTTTTTCTTTTATGTTAGCGTTTGAAACATCATGCTCTGTTGGTTCATTAAAATGCAGTTGCGGAAATTAAATCGGCTCTGTGACAAGAATATTAGTAATTTTCCATTTGTCTCTCGTTTGGAGAGGTCTGTTTTAGAGTACTGTCGATGACTGGAAGCATTTCTAAAGGCTTCTTCAACAGAGGCTGTAGTTAGCCGATCTCAAGCGAGGGAGAAAGTTTCCCCCTTGAGTTATTCTTTTTTAGCCCGCACACATGCAAATCGGCCGTGAACACACTCTTGTATAGACACAATGCACGCAATATAGTCTAAGATGCTGATGCCCTTAAACCCAACAACAACAACAACAAAAACACAAATTAAAATATGTTTCATTGAACATACGCAGTATGAGTTCCCATAAACCGAAATATTCCTTAAACCGGCTCCAGTCACTCAAGGTTGCAGATTAAATTAGAAAACCAGGTAAATTTTTAAGTTAATTTAGATTATTGGAAACGAGTATTGAATTATAGCCAGCTAATGAATTAAGTTTATGTGTATTATTAATTAAGCAATACACGTTTATTGATAATATGAATACCAGATGTATATTCATGCTTCTGTTGGTTAATAAGGAATTTGGGCTTTGAAATCTTGAGTTCCTAATCGAAGTCATTTTATATAATCATTATGATTTAATTAAAGATCTTGTTTTAAGACTAAATTAAAATTCTCTTCACGCTGATGATAATAAAATTAAACAAAGTTACATCGAAAATAAACAGCATCTTACCTGAAAAAATATCGTTGCGTTTTGCCTTCTCTAAGGAAGCCAGCTCTTATTTATACCTAGATACTTCGTACCTCGGAAATGATTTGTGTTACTCTTCCTACTTTGAGTTAGGTTCCCGGGCAAGATTAAGATTGTCTGGAAACATTTCCATAAATGGTTGGCTTATTCTAGATATCATGGTCGTGTGACTCTCCTTCCCAGATAATTTCGTAGAACAGATAACCTCTACTCCATCAGGAGAAATTATATCGGAAATCTTAAATATCTTTGCAATACATGAGTTGGATACATGTACAATTATGTGTTTATGCGTAAGAACATCATATCTACATTTTATAAGTAAAACAATTGAAACGTAACTGTATAAATCAAATTCTAATTCTAACTTCAAACAGATAATAGATTTGGTTTTTGTTTACATTCAGTTTTGTTTATTGTTTACGTACATCCTTCTGCTTATGATACGAAAGATTAATTATATGATAAGAGAAAATATAACTGTGGTAAGAATAAAAAGCTTCTTTAATTTCGCACATTTCTCATGTTTTCGTATAAATCTAAGGGATATGCGTTTCTTCATTACAGTACCAGTAAACCAATGGCCAATTTAATCAAGAGTTGTAGGAGATTACAAGCCCTGAAGGTGTAGGAATATATATGGCCTGCTGGGGGGGGGGTTTCATCTGGGACAAGCATGAGTTGTGTTAGGGTTACAAAAAGCAAATATCGATGATATATACTTGGTTGCACACTGTTGGCGTATATAGCAAAATAAATTTTAAAATATTTAAGTCCCGATGCAAATGATGCGAGAAAGAAAGCTTTTATAGCATCAGCCAAAAAAGAAAAGCACACACTTCAGCCATCCATACCCTCCAACAATTTTTCTAGTTCTTAATTGAATTTATTGAAACCCTCCACTTCCACAACAACAACAGACGACAACCTGATTCAGCAATCGACCACCCGCTGGCTTTTTTATTTTTTATTTATTTTTTTTTTTAATCGTATGATGTGATCAATACACGAAGGAACCAGTTTTTCCTGCTTCCTTCGTGTATCGTGGCCGTGAGATCCAACGGGATAGTACGCACCATCGTGATATCCAAGCCCAAGGCGGGAATCGAACCCACGAACATTAAGTTGTCAGGCAGGCACTTTACACACCCTGCTAGCCCGGTCGGCACCCGCTGGCTGAAGGTAAACTTCGGCACATCTATCCAGCGACTATCCTTCCTCAACTTAAATGCCGCCTCGTGTGTCTCAGCAAAAGGAAGAATGCATTCACATTCAGCTTACTCAATCCATTTAGGTCCTTAAGCATCTCAATCAGACGGCTGCAATTTGCAGAACTTAAGCCTCTCCAGGTAAGAGCACCATTTTTTTCCCTTCACCAATCTGGCTTCCCTTCTCTGCACCCTTACCAGCAGATCTACATCCTCTCCTAAAGTGAGGCATCCAGACCTGTATACAATACTCAAGAAGCGGCCTAGCCATGGTTTTGTACAAAGGGATAATCACGGCCTTATCCCTGCTAGCAAAGTTTCTGCATGTCATTAACAAAACTCCATCAACTGTTCTGCATGTCTGCACTGCTCAGAGAATTTCATATCTGACTGTACAGTTATCTCCAAGTGTTTTTCATTTTTCGCTACCCTGAGTGTAATACTACACGGTTGATAAATTGCTCTGGGATTACTGCCACCCATATGTACCTTGCATTTGTCGATGTTAAACTCAACTGCCATTTCTCATACCATCGATCCAATTTTCCTAGATCTAGTTGCAGTAGCTTACCCTGAGTACTGCCGTTAATTACACTGCCAATCTTTGCACCAGTTGCAAACTTAGTCATTTAGCTTGATATACCTTCATCAATATCATTAATAAATATTGTAAACAACAATAACCTCAGCACTGAACCCTGGAGGACTCCGCTAATAACAATAGTCCACAAAGAGCAGTTCTCATTTTTAACTACTCTCTATCTTATTCCACTTAACCATCCTTTTATTCATAGCAGTAACCTGCTCTTAATGTCATGTTGTTCCAGTTTGTACAGCAATTTTTTATGTGCAACAGTATCAAAAGCCTTCTTGAAATCTAAGAATATGGTAGCAAAATTATTTTTTGCATCTAGTTCTTGATAACTGCGTCATTGTAACCTCTCAGATTGGTTAACCAAGACCACTACTTACCAAATCCATGCTGGATTGCAGTATAACTGCATTCCTCTCCAGATGGTCCTGAATCACCTTTTTTAACAAGTGACTCCATTATTTTCCCTGAACAAACGTGAAGCTAACAGAGCTATAATTACTCCTGTCATCTTTTGATCTCCCTTTATGAATTGGGGATACATTCGCACATCTCCAGTCCCCTGAATCCAAGGATGCTCTCATAATTATGGGTAAGGGTTTACCTCCTTTGCTGCTTGTTTTAATATAATTGAATAGATCCCATCCACCTCAGGTGCCTTTTTTATGTTCAGCTTCAACAATTTCTCTTCCACTTTCGTGTCAGTTATCGCAAAGTCATTTAGCTCCTCGTTAGAGTTTGATAAATTTTTCTCATCTCCTGTCCTAATGAATTCCTCATGTGTGAATGTAAATGCACAATAACTATTCAATTTGTCAGCAACCTGAGCAGGGTTGCTGATTATGTCAATAAATGCGGACATAGCTGGGATAACAGAAGTATAGTGTCACAGGCATAAGCTACGAGGAATTTGAATATGGTGAGTAGAATGTGTGCACGAATGATAAGCAGGATAGGAAGGGGAGCAGAAAATAATACTATTGGTTAAGGAGCATAGATAATCTCTAGCGGTGTACCCCAGATGAAAGTGGGTGGCCAGTGCAATGCTTAGTCAGTTAGATGTGACATGAGCACTGGGAAAACTAAAATGGGAGTAGGAGTAAGCTATAGGCCAAATGACTGTGTAAAGAATAATGAAAACTACAGGCAAATAGAGCGGGCAAATAGATCCATGTATTTAATAATGGGGAACTTTAAATTTCAGATATTGACTGGAACTTGTTGGTCGGTCACTCACACAGTAACAGAAAATTTCTACAACAGTATTTCAGTATTAGTATTGCTATAGCCATATACTGTAATGCAAGGAAGTCACAGGCTTTTGCTGTATCGGGGTTTAAAAAAAAGAATGTAGAAAAGAAATTGCAAATTATGCATTTTTCTCCTCAATTCTTCAAACTGTCAGCCTCAGCTACCTGCGGTGGCAACTTGCTCAAGTAGTCAACAACTCGCTTACTAAAAGAAAACTTCCTGCAGTCTGGTCTAAACCTCTTTTGTGTATTTTGAATTTATGGCGCCTAATTCTGGAATTCTATATAAAGTGAAAATTCTGTCTTAATTCATTTTAGTAACCCCTCTCAGAGCCTTATAAATCTTTGTCAGGTCTTCTCTAAGATGCCTGGTTGCCAAGTGCTGTATCCCACATAATCGGTCTTTCTTCGTACAGTCATTTATTTGCCGATCTCACATGCGAGTTGCCTCTTTGGACCTTTTAAAGGAGCTCAATGTCTTATTTTTAGATGAGGTCTCCATACTTGGACACAGTATTTCAAATGCGGTCGTACAATTTCCCTATGCAGTAGGGTTATGACCTCCCTATCTCTACAGATAATTTTCGATAATTCATCGATAGAACTCTGTGGGATTGCTTTGCCGCCTGTTTACACTGCAAAGAAAACTTCATGTCTGCTTGTATCATAGCTTCCAGATCTCTCTCTCTCTCTTCCTCTACAGTTTTTAATTCAACCCCATGAAGTGTATAATTTATTTGGGGATACTATGCAGTACCTTGCATTTTGTTACATTAAGACTTAGTTGCTACTTTTCTGACCATTCTTGAAGCCGTTCAAGTCATGCTGAAGGAGCGCTTCTTGGCACTGGTCTGGTCATTAACGACTCTACCAATCTTTACATCTTCTGCAAATTTTGACATTACTCCCTTTGTCCCTTTCGATGTTGTTTATGATGTTGTTTATGAAAATTAGAAACAAGTGGTCAAAGAACCGATCCGTGGCGGACTCCTTCTGACGATGCACCAATCTGAAGAAAATTCATTTATCGCAACCTTCTGCCCTACAATTCATCTTAGAATCCTTCAAGTAATCCTAACATTTAAAGCTTATACAGGAACCTCTCATGAGGGACTGTGTAAAATTATTTGCTAAAATACAAATACACTATGCAGAAATTGTTCCTTGTATCTAACTCATGAGTAAATATATAAAATTAAGTTACGAGGTTAGTTAAACATGATTTTCCCTTAATAAGACCATGTTGTGTGTTCTTTTTTCTGAATATCCCTGGACTGCACTCTTAATTGGCTTTCCCTACTACGAAGAGGCCGCCGTAGCCTAGTGGTCAGGCGCGCGGGTGCATAAGTACACGTGCCTTGAGTGACTGGGGTTCAAGCCCGTGACTGCTGAATACGGTGCTGTTTCTTGTATTCTGTCTATCTTGTGAACTCCTCTGACCGTTTGGTCGTCCCGGAGTATAAGCAGAAAATTTATTTATTTATTAAAGTCAGACTAACTGGTCTGCAGTTACGTACTTCACGCTTAGAATCACCTTTATATATTGGCGATACGTTGTCACTTTTCCAATCCAAAGGAATTTCCACTGAGTTCAGTGATGCCCTCATAATTGACCTCACCGGTTCATTACACTCTCTGGCTGTCTACCTCAAAATACTGGGTATATGATATCAGTTCCGGGAACCTTACTTGCCTATTTGCTTGAAAGTTTTTTTAATAAACAGTCACCAGTTGTTCGTGCTTAGGAAGGGGCAGGACAGAGTACCTGTTCCACTGGGGTGGAAGGAAATGAACTTCGAGGCATCTTACTATAATAATTAATATGAACACCAGCCAAGAAATTAAACTGCAAATTTACTATACAATGAAATAATATACAATGAAATGTGATGCAAATAAAATAAAACACTGATTAAATTATAGTATAAAATATAGTTAAAAGCAATAAAATTAATTAAAATAAACTAGGTTAAAAGCGATAAAACAATGAAACCTGGAGCTTTCGGAGAACTGCCGTCTCCTTCTTCAACAGAATAATACTAGTGCTAAGACACATCCTTAAGTAGCCGGTCCATGGCACTCATGCACGTGATCATCAGACACATGATCTACATTCTCCATGCGCGTATCGGAAATGGAAGTGGCTCGGGAGCGTGTCAAACAGAAACGGTCATCCCTTCTGAGGACAACTGCCTCAAACAGGGGGTGTAAACGGATCCCCCTGTCCCTATTAATAGTATTGTGACTGGATGAACCGATTCGCAAGCTCTCGAGCCACTTGCGTTCCCAAAATCCATGGGCGCGGTCAGTAATGACCGCGTCTTCAGGGGAGATCCGATGCTGCTTTTCCCAGAAATGCTCTGCCACAGCAGACCTCGCATAGTTAGCAGTCTTGATAGCGGTCGTGTGTTCCCCCAGACGGTCCTTTAAACGTCGCCCCGTTTCCCCCACATAACACTCCTCACAATCCGGGCACTTAATCTCGTAGACCACATTGCTAGTATGGTATAAGGTATAAGGTATAAGGTATGTTAGTGTCTAACGGCTCTTGGGATTTCTCCCATCTCCGCGGGTGTACATTGTATCGGGGCCAGAGATTTGAAGTGTGTGGGGGTCATGTGCTGTGTATTGTGTTGTGCCCTTTGTTCCTCCGGTCTATTAGCCGCCGAGCCCCTAGTGGGACCCGACGTTACCACACCATGCCACGGGGAGGCTGACCGGGTGTACCACTGTAGCTAGAGTACTCTGGCGGGTCCTGCCACCTACTTTCCTGGGATTTCAGTGGCTAGGACCAGATTTAAGAATGAGATGATCGCTGTTTCTTGAGCAACGGTTGTAATTTTAACAGAGCGTAGGGTTGTTCGCTGATAACTTGTTCTAGGGCCAAATAGGTCGGGCAGTAATTTTGATGTTTTTAGATTTAGACCTGTGGGTAGCATGGTCCTGGGCTACGGGATCTTTAACTTGGGATATCACTGTGTGCAACCTCCGACCCGGAAGTTGCACACAGCGAGTCTGGCACTCCCGCAATGCCCGTACAATACGTTCTGAAAGGCCCGGATAGTAAGGAATGTATGCAGTAGCCACAGGGGCAGGCGACTCCCTACGATTGGACTCAACCCTATGAATATATTTGTCCAAGACCCTCTGGGGGTATCCACATTTCCTGAGGTCTGCCGTGACTTTGCAAATTTCTATTTCCTTTTCTTCAGGGGTACTACAGTGGGTCCCCACCCTATTCAACAATGCCCTAGCTACACTGTTCTTATGATGACAAGCCTGTGCTGAGCTATAATGAACAAATTGGCCACGGCACATAGGCTTTCTATAGATCGTTGTTTTTAATCTAGATCCATCTCTGCTCACCAAGACATCCAGAAACGGGAGGGACCCAGCTTCTTCCACCTCCGAGGTAAATTGTATAAATGTGGAAAAGCTGTTGAGCAAATTGAGAACCTCATCTTCCTTTCCCTTTTTTAAAATAGTGAAGGTATCGTCCACATATCTCCTCCACTCGCGCATGGGGAAATTCAACTGATGAAAAACCCTAGAGTCCAGTTCCTCGATGGCCAAATTGGCCACAATGGCACTGATGGGGGAACCCATGGCCGTGCCATGGACCTGCTTATACATAACTCTTTGAAACACCATGGTAGTGCTTGCGAGGCAAAATTCAACACCTTTACAAATATCATCAATGCTTAGTAAAGATCTAGCACTAAAGCAATCATCCCGTTCCAAGGCCGATCTTACACAATGCACCCCATGTTCAGTGGGGATACATGTGAACAAGGATACCACATCAAACGAAATCATGAGTTCGTCTTCACCTATAGATTGGCTTCTTATAAAGTTCACAAATTCCTTGCTGTTCCTGATTACTAAACTGGAGCGTCCCACTATAGGAGAGATGACTCCAGCTAAAAATCCAGATAAAGCATAAGTGGGACTACCCACAAATGATACTATAGGTCTCAACGGAATGCCCACCTTGTACGTCTTTGGGAGGCCATAAAACCGAGGTAATCGACAACCTGAGGCATGAAGAGACCAATAAACTTCTTTGGTTATTTTACCAGCCTTATGCCATCCCTGTATAATGTTGTTGACTTGTCTCTCCAAACCAGCTAACGGATTTCGATGGGTAACTTTATATATGTTGCTATCCTGTAAAAGATCCAGAGCTTTTGCACAATAATCTTCCTTATTCAGTACCACTGTGGATCTGCCTTTGTCGGCTGGTAACATTATAATATCCTCATCTTTTCTGAGTTGTCTTAATGCTCTTTCATGTTTATGACTAAGATTAGAATGTGCTGTCCTGGTCTGACTCAAAATAGCCGCAACCCTAACCCGTATCTCATCAGCTTGGTTAACAGGTAACTTGTTGATGGCTTTTTCCACTCCCATAGCTATCTCTGCAATGGGAGGTCTGGCAGGAACCAAAGCAAACTTTGGACCCAGGCTCAATACTTCCTCCTGTTCTCTAGTAAATTGTTTGCCACTAAGATTATGAATAAAGTTGCCAGTATCCCTGTTACGCACCACCACGGATTCCTCTAACAATCTATTGAATTTGTTGATTTACCTGCGCTTGTAAACCTTTGCCTGCGCTTGTAAAACGGGGCGACGTTTAAAGGACCGTCTGGGGGAACACGACCGCTATCAAGACTGCTAACTATGCGAGGTCTGCTGTGGCAGAGCATTTCTGGGAAAAGCAGCATCGGATCTCCCCTGAAGACGCTGTCATTACTGACCGCGCCCATGGATTTTGGGAACGCAAGTGGCTCGAGAGCTTGCGAATCGGTTCATCCAGTCACAATACTATTAATAGGGACAGGGGGATCCGTTTACACCCCCTGTTTGAGGCAGTTGTCCTCAGAAGGGATGACCGTTTCTGTTTGACACGCTCCCGAGCCACTTCCATTTCCGATACGCGCATGGAGAATGTAGATCATGTGTCTGATGATCACGTGCATGAGTGCCATGGACCGGCTACTTAAGGATGTGTCTTAGCACTAGTAGTATGCTGTTGAAGAAGGAGACGGCAGTTCTCCGAAAGCTCCAGGTTTCATTGTTTTATCGCTTTTAACCTAGTTTATTTTAATTAATTTTATTGCTTTTAACTATATTTTAAATTATACTATAATTTAATCAGTGTTTTATTTTATTTGCATCACATTTCATTGTATATTATTTAATTGTATAGTTAATTTGCAGTTTAATTTCTTGGCTGGTGTTCATCATTAATTATTATAGTATGGAAATTCCCAGCCCCATAGGCCTGTTTGAAGATATAGTTCGAGGCATCTGTTGTATAGGTTGAGGAGTGAATCGATGATGAAGACGCTTAAGTACTGTATTTGATTATGAACTGGGGGATGCCATAGCCATACGAAATTAGTAATTTCGAAATCACTAATTTCGTATGGCCAAACTTCCCTGCACAGACTCTCCTCAGCACGAAGGGTCTTTCATCAGTAAAGCCCGATGCAAAGTACCTATTCAATTCATCAGCAATGTCAGCTGTGTTAGCCAAGATTTTCCCGTATCCAGCATACAAGGATCCTATCTGATTCGTTTTTTCTTCTTTGTATTCGCATACACGAAAGATTCTCTATCCGCATTCTTTGCTCTCTTAGCTAGTGCTTTCTTATGCTCAGCCTTCGCCTCCATAACCTTCTTTGTGGTACTGTTACAGGTCAGCTTGTAGCTGTTGTAGGATTCAGTACTTTTCGGCTCACGTGGGTAGCACAATTGGTAGAATCGCCGTTCTCCCCACACCGAGTGGAAAAGACCTGAGTTCCAGTCCCGTCGATGACGTAAGGAATTTTTATGTACTCGAGTCATTCGTCCAGAAAACAGAAAATCGACCACAAAACACATTTCTTGTCTGTAAATTGCTTACAGACAGTATACTTGTTTGAGGAGAAATATGGCCTTGGGCGCTGATCCACCTAAAAATACCTACAAAAACAACAGTACAGTACTGTTGTTTTAGTAGTTGCTCTGTAACTTTCCTCATGCTGTTTTTTTTTTTTTTTTTTTTCTATTAAACTGGCCAGCTCCGTATAATACCATTTCAACAGCCTCCTAGTGCCATACTTTTTAAATGGTATATCTGCCTTAAAGGGTTCTTGATTTTTTCTCATAATTATTTGCGCTCCCTCTCTAAGCCGCCAAATTAATAGATGTCATTTAAGTGCTTAATCTATCATAGTTCCCTCTTCTGAAATTAAAACCTGTGCCTTTACCTTTAACTACTGCTGCTACATCTTTCGTCTACCAACTAAAGATTTTATAACCACTACCTGTCATTGTTTCCTGATTCATTAGTAAGTAACGCTGAGATGAAGAGTATTCTCACCCCTAGTATTTTCTCTAAAACGCTAGTACAAAATAATAATCATCTAGTTTCTATACTTCAGTAACTAAAATTCTTCTTCTAATGAACCAAGTACTAATAAAGTACTAACCAAGTTCTTATCGGTTGCAAAGAAAGAAATCGCTAGTTCAGCTTGGTTTGTCTACTAGACTGACCCTAGAGCATATGCCATACAATTTATAAACCATTGACTCATACTGGAAATGCTCGCAGGCATTGCAGTCTGAGTAAGTGAGTACTGTAAGTGAATCTGGTAAGAACCATTGCTTGGTTAATATTTGAACTTAAGAAAGGTTATTAAATTTAAATTTACAATACTGAAAATTCTAACAGCAAATTTTAAATGTGAAGCATTCAAGGAATTAATCTTGGAAACTACTAGGCTTTTAATTCCAACTAAGAAATACTGTTCAAGGTTTACGCCCAAATGGATGTCAGATGAACTACTAAGACTCGTGGCAGAGAAGAAAAATGCATGGGATGCATATAAATTATCAGGCGACAGAAAGGCCTATGCTAGTCTGTAATCAAGTCACAAAGATGGTTAGGCAAGCGAAGGCAGATTATGAGAAATTTTTGGAAAAGGATGCAAAGAAAAACACCGAAGATTTCTTTACTTATATTAACTCTAATAGGAAGGGAATGAAACACACTGGTCCTCTAGATAGCGATGGTTTGACTGTAGGTGATCTTGCTCAGATAGCTGCCAAACTGAACGAGTATTTTGCATCTACATTCAGACATGAGGAGTTATTAAGGGAGGGAAATCCCGGAAGTTTATCAAACTCTAACAGGGAACTAAATGATTTTGTAATAACTGAGAGCAAAGTGGAAGAGAAATTGTTGAAGTTAAATATAAGGAAGGCACCTCGGGTGGATGGGATCGATCCAGTTATATTAAAGGAGGCGGCTCAGCAAACTCTTACCCATAATTATGAGACTTTTTTTGGATTCAGGGGAGGTCCCCACGGACTACAGATGTGCAAATGTGACCCAAATTCACAAAGGGGGGAGCAAAGGGTAACACGAGTAATTACAGACCTGTTAGTTTAACTTCTGTTCCGGGGAAAATAATCCAGTCACTTGTTAAAGAAGCACTGCAGAATCATCTAGACAAGACTGCGGTAATAATTCAGACACAGCATGGGTTTCTTAAGGCGAAGTCTTGTCTGAACAATTTGATTGGATACTATGGTGTGGTCACAAACGAATTGGATGCAAGAAATAACTTTGATATGATGAAATAACTTTGATATGATATATTTTTATCTTAGAAAGGCTTTTGATGCTGTTGCACATGGAAGACTGCTGCACAAATTGGAGCAGTGTGGCATTGGAGGCAAATTGCTGCTATGGATAAAGGGGTGGCTGAGGGGGGAGAAGACAGAGAGTGGTAATCAATGGACACTGCTCTTCGTGGACTAATGTTATTAGTGGAGTTCGACAGGTTTTGGTGTTGGGCCCATTGTTGTTTTGTATATTTGTATGATATTGATGAAGGTATATCAGACTTAATGTCGAAGTTTGCAGATGATGCAAAGGTTGGCAGGTTTGTTGATGACAAATTGCTACTTCAACAGGATCTAGAAAAATTGGGCAGATGGGCTGATAAGTGACAACTGAAGTTTAACTTTGACAAATGCAAAGTACACTGAAAGGACAGAATTCATGGGATACCTGGTTACTTGGCAACGCGACGCTGCCACCTCTCTCGCTACTAGACGAATTCACCACTTGGCAGGAATATAGGTTGTAAGAGAAGATCTTACATGGTCAGTTGAGTCTTGACGAGTGAAAGTGTAATTAAAGAAGATTTAATTTAGCATCAACGAAAATGTTAGTATAAATTTAAGTGTTCTAAGTGACAAAGTCACTTAGAACAATTGTTCTAAGTGACAAAGACACTTAGAACAATTAACATTGACTTTTAGCAATTAACAATTAACTTTGACACTTAGAACAATTGTTCTAAGTGACAAAGTCACTTAGAACAATACCAGCAGAACTGGTATAGTTCTAAATTTAGTTATAGTATACCAGAACTGGTATACGTAGTTCTAATGTTGTTCTAAGTGACAAAGTCACTTAGAACAACATGAAGTTTTGACAAAAGGACGATTAAGAGCTCAGTCATAGATAATGGAAACGGAAAGCGTTACTTACGTTAACAAAGGGACGCCAGAAACCAGGGCAAGTAAGGAGCCTGGCATAAACCAAGCAACAGGAAAGGCTTAGTGGTCACGTCGAATAAGTGAAGGCCCGTGACAAATTATGGAAGAGGGCGGCTGTAAGCGATTCTCTGGGAGGGCTGAAGGGCAAGGAATTTTAAAAACAATAAGAAATAGCAATAATGAATACGCTATTCTTAGTAAGAAAATAGGGGGAAAATAAAAGTTAAGAAAAAGGAATTCGACGTGATTGGTGGAAGAGATCAGGCGATGAATGAAGAGCGAATAGATGAGAGAGAAATTAACATGTGATTTTGGGGAAAAGAGAAGGGGGGTGAGACATATAGAAGTCGGAACGGAATCGAAGTCGTAGTCGGAGTGTAGGTCGAAACAAGATCGGTGATGCGAGAGAAGTAAAAGAAAATATTGATAGTGAGCGTAAAGCTAAGATAATTATGTGCTTTACAGTGAGAAAGAATCTCCAAGTAAAGTGGTATCCTTACGGAGAGATGGAATTTATGGGAGATGTGAGGAGCCGGCCCTTATTTGTCTACCACAATCCGCCAGCAGTACAACCCTACTAAACTGGAATGAAGGCCATCTCTTAGATGTAATAATCGCCAATCACCAGAGGTCCTTCGGAAAGGTGGAAGCAGCAGAAGTGAATACCCAATGGAAATGCCAACTTAGGACAAGGCAAGAGCAAGATAGAAATAAAGTAAGTGGACTGTTACTTTCATGCTATATAAGCCACAAAGTAAATTCCAGGATATATATATATATATGCATATATATGTGTGTATGTGTGTGGCCTGTAATTGGGCAGTATAGTAAAAAGGAGTGTGGCAGCGAAAATGGAAATTGTAAGACAGCATAAGTGAATGTACTAGAACTAAGGTACTTGTATGTTTATATATATGCATATATTAGGGCTCTTGTATCCCTGAGTAATAGATTGAGTGCTTCAGGTGAATGAGATGTTAAGAGAAAACGATTAAAGCCAGGTTTACACAAAAGGGGAACATACCCTAAAATAAATAAGAGGAACAGCTAAGATATTTACTATGAAAAAGGGGACGGTTATGTCAGGCATCTGAGCATAACCCGATGAATTTGTGTTAAATAAAAGGACAAGGTAAAGTTGCGATAAACGTTAGGGAGGGGTGAGACAGTTAATGCTTTATAGAAGAGAAATTTTACATAAATTAAGAAATCTGACACTTATTAGCATTAGCATTAGCATTAGTAGAGGCATCTTATAGAATGTATTTCATTCTATAGAATGTATAGAATTCTCACTTATAGAATGTATTTCATACCGAAGGTAGAAATTAAAGTAGATCACTGCTTGTTACACACATCTAGCCAATATCTTAAAGGTATTTAGAAATAGGGTAAGTGGATTTTGTATTAAACTGAATTGGAATGGCTTCAAGAGTAGAAGATTCCCATAATGTTAGAATGAATTATATGTATATTAGGTAAGGTAGCCCTAACCTGTTATAGGACAAGAATAAATAGTGGAATTGTTAAAGTATGCCTATGTTGTTCACCAAGAGAAGGTAAACCCAATGTTATAACCAGATTAGAATCTGCTGGTATAGTGTTTGAACGGTTTTCAATTTTAGAAAGAATTATAGATATTATAGTTGTACTTGTATATATTATGACATGTATTAAAGTTGTTTGAAAGGTATTATAATTGTTTGTAATTATTCATAGACTCAGATACTGGCTTGCCGACATAGTTAGGTTCTATCAGGACTGAGGGAAATCACAACGCCCTCTGGACCGGGAAAATTCTGATTCAGATACTGCAATGAGGTAGCGTAAGTGGGTATCATAGGTTTGAAGGCACTTCTCTTTATTACTAATTATCTCATATAATTGAGTAAACAAATAAATAGTAAAAAAAAAAAAACCATCTCCCCCACAAGGTACACTGCATCACTGCATTCACGTAGACGGTAATTCGATGTCAGTATGGATAAACGAGATGACAATGCGAGACAGATGTCGACGGCCATGTTCATCCACCACCTTTATCCGCCCACAGCGCTGTCCACGATGAGATGTTATTCTTGATACTGTCAAACGCGGATAGTGCAATTTCTGTACCACCTCCACGATAGAGTGACCCAAGCGTCGGGCATCCGCCATCATCTCGCTTTGAAAGTCGGTTAACTCACGACATTAATCCATACTGACATTGAATTACCGTCTACGTGAATGCAGTGTACCTATTTACTTGCTAAGAGGTTGGTTCATCCACTATTATTATTATTGTTGTTGCTCTTATATTATTTCTCCCTGACTGGGGGATTCCACTCCGTGACGGGTACAGCTACCAAGTACACAGGGTGGTTGTAATGTCTGGTGTTACTGTTTGTCCAGGAAATCTCTGACTATCCTACAGGTGTTCAGGATTGCGACTTTCTGGAGTTCCTTGTAGGTGTTCTCTGGAAGATCTATTATTATTATTATTATTATTATTATTATTATTATTATTATTATTATTATTATTAAATCTGTTTATTAATAGCAAGTGGTTGCTTTCACCCCTTTTACACAGCCAACCGGCTAGAAGGGTGTACAAAAATGCAAGAGTGGCAATTTTTACAATGCAATACACCTAATTCTGTTTTTACACAATAGATACGTTCCTGAAAAATACGTGTAAAAAAAAATTGTGTAAAAAAAGACATTGTATTTATGGAAGGAAAGACGATTGGTTCCGGATCTAAAAAATCAGTAAAAATAATTTAAAAAAAAACACATAAAAATATTCGTTTTAAGCTTATTATTTTATTTCAACAAAATACACATGTAATAATATGTAATGAAAATGTATTAAAGTAAATTTGTATGCATATTAAATGAAAAAAATTCTTCATGAACAAAAAAAATCTGTTTTACACATAACAAGATTTTATTTATTTTCACTTTCTGATAATAAACGGCGCATACATTTGCGTACAACTGGAATATCACTAGAAATGTTGTGGACATGGTCTTCTTCCTCTATTATGAAATTCTTTCTGTGATCTCTTGAGCAAAATCAGCACGAATCTCCTCTGGTGCTGATGTTTCACCGGTTTTTACGAACGAATTCAGTTATTAATCGTTGTGTTCGTGTTTTGGTTAGGCCGTTATATAATTCTCTGTAAGAGGCTGTCAACAACTTCAGTTCACGTTGAAACTTCCCAGCGCGTTCTTCATTAGGGTCATGTTTGACAAAATGATTACCTAATTTTCTGGCCAGTTCCAGACCTTCTTTTATTAAATCTGCATTTAGAACAGGATCATTTTCTTCATTATCACTACGTTCTGTGGGATAAGGGGTCCCAAGGACAACCTCTAATATTTCATCTTCGCTTAGGGCTTTGTCGGCTAACAATTCATCAATATCTTCAAACGATACATCATCGAATCCTTCTCCACCAATTTTGTGTGCCATTGTAATGATGTTGGGAAATTCGGTCGTATTAGGGATGATGGGATCTTTGCTTTTTACACATTGTGGCCAAACTGCTTTCCAACACGCATTTAAAGTTGCTGGTTTTAATTCAGTTAACGCTAATCCAACTTGATTGATACAATCCATAATTGAGAATTTCTTCCACACATTAATGACTGTTAGTGTTTCATCATTCAGTTTGTCCAAAACGTGTTGGAATGTTTGTTTTACGTAGTATGTTTTAATTGTCGCAATTATACCTTGGTCTAGCGGTTGTATCAAAGATGTAGTATTAGGTGGCAGAAATAAAATTTGTACGTTTGGGTGTTCCAAGACAGGATGGCCGGGTGCATTGTCAAGAAATCAGAAGAACTTTAAATTCGAGACCTTTCAAATTCATATATCATCTGACTTCTGGGGCGAAACATTTGTTGAACCATTCTGTAAAGAGAGCAGTGGTCACCCAGGCTTTCTTGTTTGACATCCAGTGAACAGGCAGTTTATTGATATCTACACCTTTCATTGAACGTGGGTTTAGGGCTCGATTTACCAGCAGTGGTTTCAACATACGATCTCCTGAAGCGTTGGAGGAAAATAACAAGGTCACACGATCCTTAGCTACCTTAAAACCACCAGCAGTTTTCTGCGATTTGGCTACATACGTTCTGTTCGGCATTCGTTTCCAGAAGAAACCAGTTTCATCTGCATTCCACACTTGGTCAGGAGTGTATCCTCCATCTTCAATAATTTTTGCAAGTTCCTGCGGGAATACTTTAGTGGCTGATTCATCTGCAGATGCAGTTTCACCTTTAATTTTTATATTAGGAAGAGCATTCCTTTTAAGAAACCCTATCATCTAACCTGTACTCGCAGAAAATTCATACTTTCTGTTTAACTGAGATGAAGTGCTTGGCTCCTTTTCTTTAATCTGTCTGTAAATTCTTAGTGTTGTTTGCTTGATGGCATTTCCATCTACTGGTACTCTTTTTTGTGACTGATCTTCTATCCATATTACCAGAGCCTTTTCCATTTTTTCCTTGACAATATCTCTTGTATATGATGATGAATTAACACTTACTTTTGTTCCAGAACATACCGAACTTCCTAATTGCAGCTTCATTTTTCTTAATAGTTCTTACGGTAGCTTCATGTACACCAAAATGCTTTCTTACAGACGTAGGCCATGTCCAGTTGCAAGACGATCTAAAATTTGAATTTTAAGTTCCAAAGAAATCGCTTTCCTTTTCATTTTGGTAATAGGCGAATTATTCGACATTATATAAGGGCTACCGAAAAATATCTCAGTTATAATTAATAAAAAAAGTATGAAAAATTTGTAAAGTTACAATTTATTGACTATCGGCAAAATTAATAAATTTATATGTGCACAAATTTCACTAAAGATTCTTTCACTTTGAAATAGAACTTACTACTAAATGTCTTTCGAAGATACAATGAACGAATACCGTAGATGTGCACCAAAATTCAATAAAAACGTTGATGATTCATAGATACCTAGACGTACACATTGGTAAACAAAAGCCCCCATTTCAAAACGCACACACTAGCTAATCTATCACACTAATAAATAGCTGATAATCACACTAATCTATTGGTGCGTGTAATATAGAAATGATACTAATATGCCACAAATAAAAAAAAAAATTCTTAGAATTTAGGCAAAAAAAATTCATAGAAATCGTGTTAAATCAAAATGACTCGCGTAAAAAGAGAATGAAATATTTATTTTGAATTCGTGTTAAATCAAATTCGTGTAAAAAAAGTTCGTGCAAAAATAGAATTAGGTGTATTTACAAATCATGTTTACAATATTTACAGAAGTGCGAATCATTTTCAGTATTATTTACAGAATGTAATTATCGACAACTGTAGAAGAGGAAATTATTCACAGTACCATTTAAAAGTAGATGTCCAACAGCTGTTTTATATTTTGGTCATTCCTTCCTATTCAAGCTTCTTCTTCATACTTCTATAGTTCAAGCAAACTGTAAGCTTCAGAGAGGCTCTTCACTCTGTACTACTTGCCTTCACAGTATTTCACAGGATCTATTGCCAATGAATTGAAAAGGGGGACTGCGTTGTTCGGAAAGAAGTTCTTCACACAGCACAGGTTGGATAGTGTAGAATGCAACGATAAGTAGGGATTGTCATTACTGCGTCCAGCACGTGGAGTAGCGATAACTCCGTGAAGACTAGGGGCGTCAATCACACCAGTTAGCATCTGAGACAGAAGAAGAATATTCCTGGATGCAATGTGAACTCTCCAGGGAGTGATATTTAAGTTGGCATATAAAACAGCCCTGGAGATGGTGAATGCGCTGCCCGTGACTCTGTTCATCCATCGCATTACCTAGTACTCGACTGCCAGGAATGTGTTTATGTACGAGGTCGGTGCAGAAGACCAGATTGGTGATGCATATAGTGCGATTGGTTGTAGGCACCGCTGGACGTATCCTCCGACTACATCGACGTGGAGTAACCCCGTCAGCTCTTGTCCAATTGCCCACATCGCCGAAAAAGTCTTAGTTTTCATGGTCGAAAAATGGTTTGAAAAGTGAGGCCCTCGTCCCAAGTCAAGCCGAGGTCGGTGTGAGACTTCACTTTCCTTATCAGCACTCCGTTGTGATAAGCTGTGATGTCATTTTTGATTCTCTTTTATGTAAATGTGATTTGGGCTGATTTAGATATGTTTAGCTCCAGACCTATCTGCAGTAGATAGGTTACAAGGCTGTTGATTAGGACGGCGGCTCGCTGATTTATCAGGTGGGTTTGTTCAGGGTCTTTTGATTTTATATATAATTTGAGGTCATCTGCATATGATGAGAAATCAGTGTACCCTGCGAGGAAAGGTTCAAGGGCCGCGGCGAACCACAAACCGAACAGGACACCTCCATGCGGTACTCCCCGCGTTATAACACGCTCCTGTTTGAAGGATTTATGGCTTATGATGAGTTGTCTTGGCGTAAGGATGAGGTTAATGGCTTTTAACAGGCTTCCTGTAATGCCAAAGTATTTTTCCAGAATGTAGATGAGAGCGGGAATTGAGAGCTTATCATAAGCAAATGAAATATCAAGGAAGACGACGTCCAGCTGAGATTTATTGTTGAGAGCAGTTTGAATTTTAAACAGGGTGTCTAGTAAGTTTGTATATGTAGATCTTTTGGGGATCACGGTATGCAAATGTTTGGATCTATGAGAGAAGCATTGTTCGATCAGTGCTGATAAGATAGTTTTCTCAAACACTTTTATTGCTGCTAGGCTGCTGTGTAGAGTCTTTGGCATCATACCGGTGGTTGACACGATGATCGGGATGGTCGATACTTCTTGCATATGCCACATCTCATTGACTTCATGTCTTAGGTTCGTGTACTTCCTAATTTTTTTTCTCATGGGTTTTCTGCAGGTTGCCAGTGTCGGGTACCGCTATGTCAATCAGATAGCAATATATTAATAATAATATTATTATTATTGTATTGTATTGTATTGTTTTGTATTGTATTATTATTATTAGGGTTAGCCGTAACTGGGTGAAAGAACATCGGCACTGGATCTTGAATGATTGGAGACGGGTGTCCTGGTTCGATGAGTCCTGTTTCCAGTTTTTTCGAGAGGACGGGAGGGTACGTATCTGGCGGAAACCGCACGAAGTCATGTCAACCGCACCTGTCATGTCAACAAGGAACTGTTCACGCGGGTGGACGGTCGTTAATGGTCTGGCGCGTGTTCAACTAGCACACGTTGAGACCTCTGGTATGTCTAGACACGGTCGTACCGAGACATTTTAGTACCTGAGGCAAGAAAAAAATTGCACCCTACTGTTAATATGGCAACGTTGGCAATTATTTAATCTTTCTTCAGCCTTAATCTGAGGCAAGAGCCTCGTTCGCCTCACCCTCGGCACGGCTCTGCGTCTAGATACATCTCTGAACGGTCCAGATTAGTGTTTAGTGTCAAACGGCACCAGGGGTTCCCCCATCTCCGCGTGCTATACATTGTGGGTGTGAAACAGAACACTGTCAATGCCAGAGGTTTAAAAGTATATGGATTCGTATTTGTGTAGTGTCGTGTACCGTTGTTCATCTGGTCATTTAGCCGCTGGGCCCCTAATGGACCCAACGTCTGCCTGCACTCCGCCCCGTGGAGGCAGACCAGGTACACCACTATTATAGTTATTTACTCTGGCAGGTCCTGCCACCTAATTTCCTGAGATTTCAGTGGCAAGGACCTAAAAAAAAAAAAAACGCTATAGATAGGGGTCAACCAAAACAAAGGGAGTACTAGTTTGGCGATTTGATGTTGTTAAGTTTTTGGGTGTAGGGCTCAAGCAATTTGGAGTTGATTCGGACGCTAGTTGTAAGTTAGAGAAGGGGAGGGAGACTGAAGACTGTGGGGAAAAGATAGCGATATGGGGTCCATAGGGAAGATGACCTCAAGTCAGTGGAGCAGGCCCATGCCCCACTAGAGTGAAAAAGAGGGGTGGCGAAGGGGGAGGACACCAGGGATGAACTCCCCCTCCCGCCGGGGAGTGGAGGCAAAGGACCATGCAAGGGAGCGTGGTTAGGGAGGCCTAATGGCAGCAGCTGAGCTGTGCTGGTGGGTTCTGTCACTCCTGGGACGAAGGAAGGAAGAGGGTTTTTTTTTTCCCTTCTCCTGAGAGGACTGTCATATCCAGGAAGTTTCTTACTTTGATCTTCAATGGGTGGTGTTTGGGTGCCGAACCCGTCTAGTAGTGAAGACAGACTGCGCAAACTCGGTAAAGGCGGCGTAGCGCTGCTCGTCCATTATAATCAGGTGCTCACAATGCTGGAGATTTTCTTGGATTTTAGTGGCAAACCTTAGCCGGAACTCGTCATATTCATGGCAATGATACATTACGTGATCCCACGTTTCTTCAGCCCCGCAGTGACACAGTGGATCATCTTCAATGCTTAGGGATGTTAGCTTCGCTTTAAAGAGTCCGTGGCCTGTCAATAGAAATGTAGTATGGAGGCCTAGTGAGTACCAGGGAGGAGGCTTTGGACTGATGACGTTCATAGAGGGAATGAACTTTTTGGTTATCAATCCTTTGTTGGTGGTGTCTCATGTCCAGGTTATGTGTCCATCCTTGCAGACTATCTGCTTCCCTTCATGGTCATCGTGCACTCACAGGGCAATGGACTCTTCCAGCAGGACAATGCGCAATCTCACAGAGTCGTGGTGACTAGAACATGGCTCGAAGAGCATTCCGCAGATTTTACCAACATGGAATGGCCTTCCCGTTCACCGGTATTGAACCCTGTGGAGCATCTTTGAGATGCTGTGGAAAGGTCAGTTCGAACTTTGGATCTTCCACCCAGGAATGCGACGGAATTATGGACAAGTGTGTTAGTTGTCTAACGGCAGCAAGCATGGATGGAAATACTTGTGGAAAGCTTTCGTGAACTAGTGGACTCAATGCCTCGTCGTGTGACTGCCCTTAACCGGGCGAAAGGTGGGCCTACCAGTTACTAGGTAGGTATCTCTTGATTTCTCTCCACTCAGTGTACAATAATATAGTTATTATAGTTAATTTCTCTGTGTAAATGTTGAGCTGGTAAACAGTAAAGTGATATTTATTTATGGACATTTTTTATGTGTAAAATACAATGATATTTAATATTATGTCCTTGACAGTAAAGCAATCTAACTGTTCTTTTATTTGTAATTACCATAATGGGTAGATTCTCACTGGAAAGATTTAATCATTAAAAAACTGAAATTATTTCTTTAAAAGTGTTTTTCGTTTAGTATTAACGTGCCACTTTCAACGAATGTAGATCTGCAGGTCCTCGGTTATAAAGTCTGCATTCATTATGATTATTGCATTCATTATGATTATACACTAACAGTAGAACAGTATAATAAATACAAATGTAGATAACATAATTTGGAAATAAAATTACGCGCTGATTATATATAGATTTAAATAATATGAAGCATTTATACTAGGTGTGTAGTATCTTTGAACAGGTTACTAGGTATGTGTTTCATTAGATTATTTAATCTAATGGAATAATAATTAAATTGTGCATATTTTATTTTAACAATATCAATTATATATTCTGATATATCAGAAATTGTCATTTTGATACACTTACCTCATGAAAAAGATCATTTTTATGGTCTTCACAAATCAATAACGCCTGTTTTTTTTTTTTTTTTTTTTTGCGAAATCTTTTTTGTGGAGTGGTCAACCTTCACTCTCATCTTCTTTTCAGGAATCAAATGAATGAAATATTTCCAGTGCTTTGAATCAAAATAACTTTCAGTATTATACTCTTTAGGCAAAGATAATCGAGGCAAACTAGATATGTAAATTTAGTATGGAACAGAACTTTTTTTGTCCAAACTCCTTTATGTTGCCTGTGCTGTTGCTCAATTTTTCTTTTCTTACATTTATCCATTATGAGAAATATATAAAATATGAAAAAACAAATGTATAGGACAACAATAGTACAATTAGTATATACTGGAAAGGCGCGTGTACTTCCTATCACTCAATTCACACTGAGCTCAGTAGTACACAGAGATGTAAGTTCATCGACCTGGTCATCACGTGTTGTGGGTGTGAATGAGCTCAAACACTCCCAGCACGAAAACGATTGGCGCGAACTTTGGTGCTTACTCTAAGGCAAGCTGCAAAAAGAAAGAAAAAAAACAAACCAAAAAATAAAAAAATAAATTAAAACATATAATAAATAAATAAAATAAAATAAAATAAATTACAAATGCATAAATTAATAAATAAAAAATAAAAGTAAATAAACACAAAACGTTTAAAAATAAATGAATAATAACATTTAAATCACACACACACACACACTTGGACACCTTTGCATTAGGAACACTCATCTAGTTACTGCATGCGCCACCTTTAGCATAAAGCATGGCATTCTGTTTCGCCGCACAGTTTCCATGAGCGCAGGAGGTGTTGAACGGTGTCCATAACCTATGCCAACCACACTGCATTGAAGTACCCGTGCGGGGTATTCGATGATCTAGGTTGAGGTGTCGAACAGCTCGTTCCACGAGCGCATGTTAAATTAGGTTAAGATCGGACGAATACGATGGTCATAGGAGGACGGAGAACTCAACGGAATACTCATTGAAGGAACTAACCACCATCCATTCCTCATGGTCAAAAGGATGGATTTATAAGTATCTCCATTGATGGACAGATACCACACGTGTACCATGGTCTCCCATCCAAATATGCCCAAGTCCGTAGTCCTTGCTAGCCAGTTGTTATAAGGTTTTAGGTGCATTGGCAACTTAGGGCATATTGTGCTGTATATAATATACCTGTAAATTGCGTGCGTTATGTGGTCAATTTGCTGTTTTCTGGGCGAAAATCCAATCCCGAGTTTCCAGGAGTAAAAACAATGCTACCCTCGCCTGATATCGACTAATTCAGTAATATTGTGAAAAAGGCCATTAAAAATTCTATTCCTCATGTCTTTTCTCCCCAGTGTGGAGAGGACGATGATTATACCAATTGTACTACCCACGAGGGCTATAACCCTTGCGCAGTGAATATAAGTGAGAGCTGTGGCTCAGGGGAGAACTGATAGGGGCGGTTGTCCTCTGAATCATAGCCTTTTGAAATGCACTGCTTGTTTGATGTTTGTGGATCAATCACGAATGGGCATGATATGGGCATGGGCATGATCAATCACGAATGGACATGATATTGCCAAGGAGAATGTAGTAGTAGTAGTAGTAGTGGCATGCAATGCAAGAAAGCAAGTGTATGAGCTTATGCAGCATCAGCCAAAAAAAAAAAAAAATCACACCATTCCCTCCAAATGCCTGTCCAGTTCCTCCTTAAATTTATTCAACCTATCAACTTCCACAACGACAGATGGAAGTTTGTTCCAGCAATTAACCACCCGCTGGCTAAAGGCAAATTTCCGCACATCTATTCTACAGCTGTCCTTTCTTAATTTGAATTTATGCCTCCTTAGATTCGTAATCTGAACAAGCAGAAGGATTTCATCAGAATTCAGCGTGCTCAACCCATTCAAGGCCTTATACACCTCAATCAGATCATCGCCCAGGTGCCTATTCTCCTGCCACTGCAATTTGCAGAACTTAAGCCTCTCTTGGTAAGAGGATCCCTTCATTCCCCTCACCAATCTTGTTGCCCTTCTCTGTACACGCTCAAACAAATCTACATCCTTCCTAAAATGAGGCCTCCAGACCTGTATGCAGTACTCAACGCGTGGCCTGACCATTGCCTTATATAGAGGGACAATCACCTCTTTTTCCCTGCTAGCAAAATTCCTATATATCATTGACAGAACCCCATGACCTGCCCTGGCAGCCGGTCTGCATTGCTCAGAAAACTTCATATCTGACTGCACAATTACTCCCAGGACTTTTTCATTTTCTACCACCTTAAGTGTAGCACCACACAGTTGGTACGTTTCTCTGGGGTTACTTCTACCCATATGCAGTACTTTGCATTTGTCAAGGTTAAACTTCAGTTGCCACTTCTCAGCCCATCTGCCCAAATTATCTAGATCCTGTTGCAGTAACACTCTGCCATTACTGTCATTAACAACCCTCCTCTAATAACATTAGTCCACGAAGAGCAGCACCCATTGATTACCACCCTCTGTCTTCTCACACTTAACCATCCTTTTATCCATTGTAGCAACTTACCCTTAATACCATTCTGCTCCAATTTGTACAATAGTCTTCCATGCTCAACAGTGTCAAAAGCTTTCCTGAAATCCAAATATATGATATCAAAATTATTTTTTGCATCCAGTTCCTTTGTAACCACATCATAATATCCTATCAAATTTGTCAGACAAGACTTTCCCTTAATAAACCCATGCTGTGTCTTTATCCTTGCTTTATCCAAGCTTTATCCTTGGCTGAAGTGGCAACAGAACCATCTGGTTTGGACAGAGGTGGGAGCAAAGATGGGCAAAAGTTGCGGCCAATAGCTTTGGCAAGAGACCAGAATGCTCGGCTACCATTAGGGCAAGAAGCAAGTTTTCTACTCTTAGCCTGTTCAAACTCTAGTTTGGGCTGATTAATAACTGCTTTACAACTGTTGCGAGCTTTGGTGTAGGCAGAAAATGAAACTGAAGAATTAGAAACAAGCCAATTACGATATGCAACATTCTTCTCTTGGACAGCCTTAGCACATTTATTGGAAAACCAAGGTTTAGATAAAGGACGAGATTTTAAAGTGGAGTGTGGGATAAGGGATTCCATTCCTGCAAGAATAATTTCACTGACACGATCTGAGCAAACGTTGACATCAGAAGTTTTGAAACAGTAATCCGACCAAGGAAAAGAAATCTCGCAGGTCATCCCATTTTGCATTCTTGTAATGCCAAACAACACGAGGTTGGGAACAGCCATGAGATAAAGGTTTCATTGGAGAAGAGACAATCACCAAGTTGTGATCTGAAGTGCCTAAAGGACCTCTCACTTCGACCGTGTACTTAGAAGGGTTGTTTGGGAGAAAAAGATCAAGCGTATTGGCTGTATGATTAGGATTGTCCGTCATTCTTGTAGGTAAATGAACAATCTAATTGTGGCAGGTTGTGAGACAATACGAAACATTCCAGGAATTTGGCATAGTCTTCACGCGTCCATGAGACGTCGATGTGAGGCCTGTATTCAGGCCGAAGGTGGACATTTTGAACAATTACCATAAGGTAATGTGAACAGTTAAGTGTCACAGAGAGACCTTCAAAACTCGGAAACTAAGCATTTCCGGAATTATGTTGATATAAAACATTTTTATTGTCTGCATATGAGGAACTAATTCCTGAAGTTATGCCGTTTATTTTTGAGATACCCTCTATATATATTTAAAAGAAAAATTTAAACAGAAATAATGGTAAAACCTGCTGTTGAAAGTATAACATGATTCAATGCTGCAAGGATAGCGGGATTTGTGATGTGTGTGTGTGGGGGGGGGGGATTAATGGAGGATTTTAATGCAAGGGTAGGAACTGAACAAAATAGCAAAGTTATTGGAAGATTCGGAGAGAAAAAGAGGAACGACAACGGAGATAGACTATTCAATCTTTGTGAACAGTTCGACTTCAGAATAAACAACGGATTTTTCCAACACAAGGATATCCATAAATATACTTGGTCACAGGAGACAAGACAAATTAGATCAGTTATAGATTACATTATTTCAAAACATTCAGGGACGTACGTATTGAAAGATGTCAGAGTTTATAGAAGGACCGAATGTAGATCTGTCCATTTTCTTGTTAAAACAATACTGAGGTGGAACTGGATTAAGAAAATAAGAGTGGACAACCAACTATGCAGGGAAGGAGAAATGCTACAAGTGGATTAATTTAACGTTGAACTATTTCAGGACGACAGCATTAGAAACAACTTCACCCGGAGATTGGATGCTGCAATTAACATAGCGATAAAAGGTAATACTGAAGAAATCTACGAATATTTAAAAAATATTGTAAAAAAAATACTCATGAAGTCCTAAGTAAAAAGAAGAGCCAAGGACCAGAAAAGACCTGGATTACGGAGAAAGTAAGAGCTGCTGTAGAGGAAAAGAAACTTGCATATCAGAAATTGTTGTGTGAAAGGAACGATGCATATAGGAACATGTATGTTGAAAAGAAGAAAATAGCCAATCGGTTGGTAGCAGAATCAAAAAAATGAAGGATGGGAAAGGAAGTGCGCGACTATTAATAGCAAATTGGGCTCCAAGCGATCAGTGGAATCGTGGAAGGTCCTTAAAGACTTGAGAAAACAAAATAAACACAACGCTGGTTTGCAATTAATACCTTTGAAAGACTGGATGAAGTACTATGAAGGACTTTTAAAAGAAGATCGGGAAGAATTCAAGACGATGGAAGATTTCAGCGTGGAAGACTCGGGCTTAAAAGTTTCTGTTAGGGAAGTGGAACTCTTACTAAAGGAGGAAAGGAATGGCAAATCACCTGGACCTGGAGGAGTTTATATGGAACTTCCGAAATATGGAGGAAGAGGAGTGGCTGTTTTGATGCAAAAACTGTTAAATGGTATACTGAGAGGAGAAGAAATGCCGAAAGAAATGACAACAGGATATATTACATCAATTTATAAGAAGGACGATCGGAAAAGCTGCTCAAATTACAGAGGAATATGCGTCCTGAACCCGCTGTTAAAGATTCTTGTAAAATGGATCAGGAACCATTTAGAAGCTCGAATCGATGTGTCAGAAGAACAAAGTGGTTTCCAGCCGGGAGGTCATGTATAGATCATATCTCAACAGTACGATAGATCCTTGAAAAATGCCAATCGAAAGGAAAAGAAATCTTTATGATTTTCATTGACCTTGAAAAGGCATATGACAGTGTTCCAAGAAAACTCTTATGGGAAGCACTGAAAGTGGCAAATATTAGTGGACAATTGATCAACAATATTAAGACAATTTACAGGAATAATAGATGCAGAATTAAAGTGGGATCAGCTTTGTCACCTGACTTCCACACTCCAAAAGACTTATTACAAGGTTGTTGCATGTCACCAACACTTTTCAAAATTTACACTGAGTGATCCTGAATTATGACCACCCCTATGAAAACTGAATGCAACCCGTTGACCACGTGAGGTACGAGAGTGCGGAGTTAGTCGACATAGAGAAGGTGTCAGTGGTTCAGTTACCCTTTGTATGGCAAGCCTCTGGGTTCAAATTTCGATTTCATCGGATCAGCTGAACAAGTTTTATTTTCTTCGTTGCACAAGTCAGTGTTTAATCATAAAGACTGCATGGCATGCATCTGAATGATCGCAGAAATGTCCGGAGCAGAATGGGCAAGAGGTGCACTAACAGTTTTGCTAGTTAACACGAACCGGAAAATGGGAGAGATCAAGAATTTTATGGTCGACCTCGAATGCGAGGGTAAGAAAGAGCGAAGTTGGCCTCAAGTGCACAACATGTACTGGGCAACATGTGCATTAACCCCTGGCTTAGTGCCGTGAAAGGTTTGTAAAGGCAGGGTACCTGCGTGTACCTAGGAACCTTACAATAAAGATCATATATATATATATATATAAAATTCGGAGCGTGATGGGTAAAAGGACGGATTTATCGAACTTTCATAAAGGACAGATTGTAGGTGCACGACGAGCTGGTGCCTCGATTTTCCAAACGGCTGAACTGGTGGAGTGTTCGAGAGCCGCCGTAGTTAAAGTGTACCGGGACTGGCGTCAAAATGGTCAAACAACGACCAGACGGCAAAACTGCAAAGGTAAGCGAAAGGTTGATGCTAGAGATGAACGCCGGGTCCGACAACTCGTACAGGCGAACAGGCGCAGCACTGTTGAAGAGTTGACAACCAAATACAACATGGGCCAACCCGGAAAAATATCTAGCATCACCATGTGTCGCACGCTTGCACGTATTGTCTATACCAACAGACGACCTCTATGGCATCCTCTCCTAACCAAGGTTCATCGGCTTAAAAGACTAGTCTGGTGCAAAGAGCATGCAAGTTGGACGTTAGAAGACTGGAGGAAGGTGTGCTGGTCGGATGAGTCATGGTTATTTACTTCCTACCGTGGATGGTCGTGTACGGATTTGGCGTCAACAACATGAGGCTCTTGATCCATCATGCATGGTATCAAAAGTGCAGGCCGGTGGAGGCGGTTGTATGGTTGAGGTATGTTTCACCGGAAGGAATTTGTACCCTTGGTGCATGTGGAACAACGCATCACTGGTCTCCGCTATCGTCAACTGCTTGCTAACTGTGTACACCACGCATGTTACACTTTTTCCCGAATGGCGATGGTGTCTTCCAAGATGACAATGCGCTGAGCCATCGGGCACTTGTTGTGCAGGAATGGTTTGAGGATCATAGTTCTGAGTTTCAGTATATCCATTGGCCTCTGAACTTCCCCCGATATCAATCCCATAGAGCACTTGTGGGACACTATGGAAAGGCATATCAGGCGTCTGGATACACCAATCACCTCCATACCTGCATTGCTAACCGCATTACACACAGCTTGGTTGGCCCTACCTCCCGAACGCGTCCCACATCTTGTTGAATCAATGCCATGTTGGATAGCTGTTGTACTGAGGGCAAAAGGAGGACCTACGAAGTATTAGGTAGGTGGTCATAATTCAGTGATCACTCAGTATATACCGACATCTGCCTAAGATCCTGGTCAAAAAATGCAATAAAATCGGATTGCCGATAAATAAGAACATCTATATTCACAACTTACTTTTTTCAGACGATCAGGTAGTGATAGTACAAGACTTAGAAGATGCAGACTATGCATGTCGTAAATTGGTTGAGGAATATAAACGATGGGGTCTAAAAATCAATTTGAGCAATACTGAAATGTTGTCTTCAGGATCAGGACACATTCTAAATATTGAAAGTTTTAAAATCAAACAAGTCAATAAATTCAAATATTTGAGATCAATCTTATAAAGTGATGTAACATCCCAAGCAGAGATCAATAAGAGAATTGCAGACGGCAGAAAGGCTATTGGCATCTTAAATTCTGTTCTATTGAGCAGAAATATTATAATTAAAACAAAGAAATTTATATTTCAAACGATTGTACAAAGTCTTCTATTGGAGCGGAAACCTGGACGTTGAATAGGCGAGGGAAAATCAAATTGCTCTCCACAGAAATGAATTTTTGGAGACGCTCAGCAAGAACTTCTAGAAGAGACAGAAAACGGAATGGAGACATAAGAGAGAAAATGGAAGTGAAAAAGAATATTATTGACACAATCAAAGAAAAGCGTTTAGCATGGTATGGATATGTAAAAGGGATGGGAGAAACCAGATATCCAAAGGCTATCCTGGAATGGATACCTCCTGGAAGAAGGAGAAGAGGTAGACCTTGGAGGACATGGATGGATGGAGTACGGGACAGCCCGAGGTTTAATTGACCAAGACATCTTGAACCGCACTTTATGGGGGGGGGAATTCCTATCAAAAAATAACCTGTAGGCTGAGGAAACCCATTGTAAGTGGAAACACTTCTCTTGAAGAAGAAGTAAGATTCATTGTGAAAGTGTCTGTAATTTTATCCAGACATGATAGCATTACTCAGAAAGGACTGCTTTAATAGAGCTAGTGTACACGTGAATAAAACAGATGCTTGAATATATGCTGATGCTTTCGAGACAGGGATATGTTTCTGAAAACTGTTAGTTCATTGGAGAGGATGGGAACATTACACTGATAATGTAATGAGGTAGACGAGATTCTTGCGATTCGTGCACTAGTTCGACTTCTATTCCTACTTGGAATCTTCCGTGACAGTATAGTGGTTTTTGCCACTTGCCATTCGTTTGGAGAGGTTTTGGGTTCGATATCCGTCGAAGACTGGAGGAATTTCTTAAGTCCTTTTCAATCAAGGCTGCAGTTAACCAGTCTCAGACAGAGGGAGCAGTGTTTTTCCCTGTGAATTGTTCTGGATTTTTCAGACTGCACAACATGCGAATCGCCCTATGAACACACATTTCTGTATATATAATACACAATGGCGCAATACGGTCTAAGTTGCTTATTCGCCTAAAACCAACAACAGCAACTAACTTGGAAAACAATGAGAGGTGGGAGGGGAGTTCAGAATCTGCTGGAGTTTTCATAGGCCCAATTTAATATTCCTCTGATCTCCACTCAAAAATTTTCACCCAGAATGAGTAGAGATTTTTATACAGACCCCCCTCCTCATCCTTGGAAAGGTCGGCCAGATCTGATTCACATAATCTCATTTGGATGAATAAGTTCTGCTCATATGTGCTAATAATTACATGGATGAGTATAGTCGAGTGGTGTCAACTAAAGTTAGTGTTATTCGTTCCTCATGTTAGAATCAGTGTGATACTACAAAATACCGTAATATTCTTGTACTCTAAATTTCACATTTAGCCATCTCGAATTATAAACAAAATATTTATTTATGTTTTTATTTAATTTTTTTGCAGTTTGGATTGAAACGGAAGGAAGACCGAAAGTTCCTGTTCCGTGAGCCTGACTGCTGCTTCCGGTTAGTCTGCTGGGTTTCCTCTCAGGTTACTGCCGAGAGTAATGCGAAAGGAAGCTGGCAGATAGGCTAAAGTTGTATCTGAAAAACATGTTCCTTGGAATGGAAATAGAAGAACGATTGAAAACAGTATGATTTCTACTCAAAAGTGAAACTTACTGCAGCCAAAAGACAAATCAACTTCACTAGTACCAAAAACTGATATTTTGTTGATGTTTGTTGCTATCATTTTCTTTGTTGTAAATTCAGCAACGTGTTGTTTGCTGTTGATTTTTCTTTAATTTCTTTTCATTCTTTATTTCTTTCTATAATTGTTGTTCTAATATAAGGCAATTGTTTTTTGTAGTTTCTTCTAGTATTTACAACTATTTTTATATTTAATAGAAGGTGAAAAGGAATTTGCAGATATCCTTGCATTCAAAAACTTCTAAAACTCAAAAGAGTTTTAGAAGGCCGCAACCTGGCTTCACCCACAGCTTGAAGACTGTGTTTTTGGGATTTTGTGGTACTGATTACAATTTTTTTTTCTGGGTGCGGACTGTCATTGCTAAAATACATAGAGAAATACATTTATGAAAAAAGGGCTATGCTCTTTGAGGATGAAGGTGAGAGAGAGCCCAAAAATGTCCAGTATGGCTTTAATAGTATTGTGTTGATGGCCGGTATTCAAGTTGCTTCTGCCAGATTAATTTCTCTTCAGTCCTTGTATGTTCTGTGATTTGAATTTTCTTTTATCAAATGAAAATTCTTTCTTTAAGATTACTTGATTGTGGGAGGACTATTGAAAGTCACGTGAGACCAGTCACGGAAGGATTTCTGTTTTTTTAATTTTTTTATTTCGCACCACTTGAAGCGCACTTGCCTTTTATATTAGATAATGCTGTGTGTCTTACACTGTGCTAATTTTATGGAACTGGTCACCATAACGATCTATGTCACTGCGAACAACTTGCGTCTCATAAATGCCCCCGGAAATGCTCGAACTTACTGAAGCTTCGAAAGAAGATGGGAGGGCAATACTAGTTTTTTTTTTTTTTTTTTGTTTACTCGAAAGTGGTGTAAACCTTACACAATGTATTCAGCTCATTGATTTTCTAGATAACTGTATATTGTGTTTTGAACTACGTGTTACCTATATTTTTTAATAAGAGTATAATATATGAAATTTTCGAATACAAATGCTGAAGAATTTGGTGAGGAATAAACTGCTTCGGTATTCTGCTAGAATATTATTACTTGGAAGTCAATCAAGGGGAATATTTTGTTACCTTAAAAGATCAACGCCAAGTACTCGCCGCTAAGGTTTGGTCTTATGCCCAACTTGGAGACGAATACCTTTATCCACAGTCCTGGATGATGTTGCTGATCTTTTTAAATGCATAGCGCATTATATCGAGAAAACTATTTCGAAGCTGACTGGTTTCTCATTAGTCGGGGTGGCCTCTACTAGCGAACGTATGCCGAACTCTGATGAATAATGTATTTTGTCTGAGTGAACAGCCAAGCGCTTGTGTGCTGACGTAAAACTTCAAATTAAACATTTGTGCTTCTGCCCTAGAATGCGTTAACCCCATGCAATAGAATATTATAGGATTGCAGGGAAACAGTTCAACGTACAAGTTGAAATCAAATAAACTTTTTGATACATTACTATAGGACGAAATCGAATTTACCTATTCAGTTGATGTTATACACTATAAAAAGATATTAGCATCGTAGACATAACTATAGGTATCGGTATCTATGTTGGACGCCAAGCCTTAGCATGGAGTACTTGGCGTCGATCTTAGGAGGAACAGAATATTCCCCTCGATCGAAAACTTAACGCGATAAAAAGCCCTAGATTTATTTGATTTCAACTTATGCATTGAATTAACGCCTGTAATCCTATAAAATAATAAATCTAATATATCGAATTCTATGGCCAGCCAAGCAGAACTTATCAGGAAAAAATATTTCATTGGATTGACAGATTTAATGTCATATTCCAGTTACATTTCCATGCAGTATCTTCTTAACACGTTGATACTGGATCAAGGTCATTTCCTCGTTTCAAAAACACTGACAAGTTTCGCCTGTGTATCCAAAGCATCTTCCACCTCTGTATCCGATTGAACGGCAATAAGCTGCACATTGACTTGCATTGAAAGGACAACCACTTTGGGCATCGGCAAATACAACTATTAAAAAAAAAAAAAAAAAAAAAGAGAAACTGCATCAGTAGTGCAATATTAAGTATATAAAATGAAACTTTACGTTTATTTTAAAGTATTTCTTCTCTGTACCATTATTTTCCTTCATTTAATAATGTTAATAATTTGAATAATGTTACTGTACAGCAACAGAGCGAAAAACAGATTAAAGGAAGGGCTGATCGATTTCTGTGATATTTAGGAAAATATTAGGAAGTCCATCTCTTCTAGATAGATACGTAGCTCTACACAATGCATAGTGTGTGGGACTCTCCGCTACTGCTGCTGCATTATAATTTTATCATCAACTTATAGAATGGAAATATCGTTTAAAAGATATGGTCTAAGGGATTTGGTCCCACCTGTCACGAAATTAATAGTGTAATAGATCTTTTAATATAGGAATGTTCCTTAATCATGTGAGTAGATTATGCATTAATCCTTAAAATTTTAAAGGTAATTGATCAGTGCTTATTTTGATATTTCATTACTGAAATCTTATTTTACTTTTACTTAAATTATGATTTCATCTGGAAAAGGTGAGCATAACATAACATAAGATGCCATGACTAACGTGAGAATTGTCAGTGACAATTTATATGAGTATTAGTGAGTTATACTTGCTCTTGCATGTATACAGAGCTTTCTTTAACTGAGGGGTCTATTGCTGATGAAGCGGTCCATTTTACCCGGAAAGCTACATTCTTGTTATTTCTCATTAAATTTATTATTGGATATATACAATATCATTAATCTCCTGAGGGAGATTCCTTTCTGTATACTAGATAGGAAGTGTGACGGTCTTAAATTACAACCCGGAGTATTTTTAGTCGAGATTGAGTCTCTGGATATGCTTATTGATGCTCCAAAGAAAATTCGAAGATTCTGAGGTGGAGAAGGTGCTTGAAAAGTTTGTTGAGTACAGATAGAAGGGCTATGGGCCGGTAGGAGTTTGGTTGTTCTTGAGGTTTCCTCGGGTTTTTTAGTATTAGTCAGATGCTAGCTAGCTGTCTTCCAGGAGGATGGAAAGGGTCCTGCTTTTAGGCAATGGTTGAAGAAATTTAAGATTATGGCTGGAGTATATTCCATGACTTTTTTTTACTATCTCTGGTTCTAGAATGTCATTTCCAGGAGATCTCCTATTCTTGAGTTTGTTCGATGCTAGGACGAGAGTTGACGTTGCATGATTTTACAGAAGATGACAAAGGAAAGCGACTGCAGAGTATTACAACTGGTTTCTGCAACTTGTCGCGCATGCGCTGGGCATTCTGGACAAGATATTTTCATTGATGGGGCTTAGAGGCTTTTGGTTTCATCTAATCGAGAGCCAAATACACACGCAAGAGCTGCTGAAAACCAGCACATACTGACGAGGAATAGCTTCATTCACAAATGATGGAGTCTGGTGCTCGGTGTCAGACTGCCGCATCATATGCCTATCTATTCTACGAAAACAGCTTCATGAGTACATCAACAAATGATAGACCCAGTAAATCTACTATTATGTTACAATAATTTCACAAGTAGCATAAAGAGCAGGTGCAGCCAACCAGTTAACAGAAAACAAAGGGAAAAAAAAAAGAGTAAAATGAACAATACAGAATTGTACTGAACACGAGTGTATACAGGTGTTCCTTGCGCCCATCAATGAAAATCAAATAAGAATATTTTAAACAAAATTGTAGATATATTAGGTATACGACTTATTTTTGAAGACCGCCAAAGAAAATCAAAGATTTTTATTTCTAAAAAATTTAACCAGCATATGCTGGGGGGTGGCATGGCCAGTATTAAGTTCGGCAACTAAATAAACCCATTGTAATCTAAATTACACGTTACCTGAATATATATATATTCAGGTAACATATTAGTTACATATTAGTTACAGTTATTGTCGTTTTAACTTTCTTTGCTTTTTTATCAATAATTATAAATAAATAAATATATATATATATATATATATAATTAATATTAGTGAATAAAGTTCAGATTGGTGTGTTGTCTTACCAAAGCCACCCAATGCCAGCATTACGATCATTACGACAATAATTGCTTTCATTCTGATAGACTGCTCTTTTTTGTAAATAATCTGAAAATTTAAATGTAGAAGTATTAGTGTTATGTAAAAATGCTCAATGTTAGTATTAATATTGAGCATACGCTGTACAGTTAGTACTTTTACCACTGAATCAACATAATATTTAATCAGAATCTTACCTGAATAAGACAGCTGATTTTTCTCTATTTTAACGTAATGCTTCCTATTTATACTCATTGTTTGACCTTTTCTCAGGAGAAATATTTTCTATTCGTTCAGCTTTGAGTCAGCGTAACAGTCAAGATTTCTTGCGAAATAGGGTATTTCCTTAAATCGGACCAAAGAAGAAATTGCGCTTGTATTGCATAATTTTCCTCAGATATTTTTGTAGAAACGGATCTATCTTATTTTTTTTCCAGAAGAAATTATGTGCGAAATCATATCTAAATATAAGTATAATCATATATGTTCTTTGTATTGTATAAAAATTTGTTTGCTAACTTTTCTGTTTTTTCCCTAATTTAGGTGCAATAATTTTGGCATTTCCTCTTTTATACAGTCACGATTAGCATCATCATATATTCTGCTTGTTATTGTTGTTTGGTTTTTAGGAGCATTAGCAACTAAGGCCATATTGCTCCGGGATATGCGGTGGTCATTCCCTGACCTTTCCGCATCTTCCGTATTTGGCGGCGACGGACTCGATCCCCCATCTAATCAAGAAGCGTGTGCTACGCACTGCTGCTCCTTCCCACCTGGCTATGGAGGCACCTCTGCGTCACATGGAAAGTCAATGACAGCGAGAACTCAATCACATCTTTAGCTTCCCTCTTCTCCTTCAGTCCACGATACAAATCCTTCTTCTTTTCAGTCTCTTGTCCATCAGATTTTTCTCTTCCCTTAATGTATGCTTTAATTAATTTATACCCGTCATGACGTTTCTAATTTCTTCTCCCCTGCTCATTTCTGACTTCCCCCTTGTCCATTTCACCTTTCCAAACCTCTCCCGTAAATTAAAAGCTTTAATTTTTCACATATTCTGTTTTCTTAGTGTCCCTGTCACAACCTTATAATAAACCATAGGTGATATCGCCTCTATATGAGATATCAAATCCATATCATTTGCAGTTCTTTCCATCTGTACTGCACAGTTTTATCCTTTATGTTGATGTCTCTCTTCATTCGTCCATCCTCATTGCTTCACGTATTGAAGGGTGTTTAAAATAAACCCTGAAACGATCAAAGTAAAATACAATGTATGATTGTATTTTACTTGTGAACGGTGTTCCGGAAAAAGAAGGGTGCAGATTTTAAGTGTTCTGCAAAAAAAAAAAAAAAAAAAAAAATTATAATATTTAATATATTAATAATAAAATTTATAATTATAATATTAACCTAGGGACGGCGCTAGCTTTTGAGGTAACTGAGGCAAACCTTGCAACGGCGTCTAATACATGTAGACACGTATGGTATCTTATGTAGATGGCACCTGAACGTTAGTTCAACTTTGGTACTGTGATGAATACAGAACTCTGTAAAAGGCCAGAAGTGTGTGCAGTGTTACGTTTGTGCAGTGTGAATGTTGTGTTGTTTAGTTGTTTCTGGCCATTTTGTCATCAGGAAGGCGATCACCTGGAAAGCCTGCTCAGTGTCGGTCTACACCACGAGGAGGTAGGCCACAACTACGCATGTACAGTTACCGCCTTCGAAACCCTCTGGTTTACTGCTCTTGCTGCCCTGACATCAGAGCAAAAAAAAAAAAAAACTAAATAATAAAATCCCGTACCTCAGGCAGACCAAACCCAAAATAAATAAAAAAAATAAATAAAAGGAACAACATACTCGTATATATATAAAATGAACTTAACCAATGAAACAAAAGAAAAATGGGGGAGGGGGGAAGGAATATAACGAAGAAGAGGGTAGGAGAATTGTTGGAGAATCGCTCCTAAATATAGAAAATGAAGACCAAATACAAAGAAATTTAATGCGCCCCCTTGATGGCAGTCGTTTCCGAATTGTGTGAAATATCACAAATATGGAAACATAATCTACCAACAATAGATAACCGATAAACTTATAATAATAACAAAATAAAACAAAATAGACTGACCATTATGCCCATTTCGTCGAAAGACCACGAGGCCATAGAAGTCAGGGAATCATTGCATTTCGAACGCTAAACAAATCCATTCCACTGCGGAACGACACAATGAGCGATCTAACGATGCAGTAGATTTGCATAACGGTCGTCCTTGTGCAGTGCAAAATAATAAGACAGAAAGCCTAGTACTCACATGGCAAAAGCTATGTGGTGGCAACTGACCCTATGCACACTATGTAAACTCAGATAGTCGAATGCCAAGGCTTTTGCATTTACTAATGACGTCACTCAGCTTGTTCATTTACTTAGTAGAATATCAGAACAATCCTAATAATAATAAAATAAATTTTCTGTTTATACTCCGGGACGACCAAACGGTCAGAGGAGTTCCAAGATAGTCAGAATACAAGAAACAGCACCGTATTCAGCAGTCACGGGCTAGAACCCCGGTCACTCAAGGCACGTGTACTTATGCACCCGCGCGCCTGACCACTAGGCTACGGCGGCCTCTTCTCACGAACCGAAAATTCTTTATCTTTTTCCTCACAAGCAACCATTCGAAGTAAGTACACAGTCAATGTTTATGATCCACTAGGGATCAGAACTTCCTGATGGTCTTTTTTCCATTGGATTACTAATCAGAGGTTCATCAGAGGTCTTTTCTAAGTTGGGAAAAAAGATCTCTGATGAATATTTTCAGCCTTGTGTTTTTTTTTTTTTTTTGGCAATATAAGATTGTGAAATGGGATGATCTGCGAGATTTTTATTCTTCCTTTCCTTGGTCGGATTAATATTTTAAATCTTCTGATCCCAATGCTTCCTCTGGAAAAAGCCCGGATTCGAATCCTGTCGATGACGCGAGGAACTTTTATGGCTTTTTTTTACTCCGTGGCTTAGTTAGTTGGTCTCAGACGTAGATAACAAGGTTTACTATCCCAACCCCACTCGGAAACTTCGGCTTTTTTTGTCCAGTAAAACAGAAAAATCGACCAAAGAACACATGCTATTTACAGACACAATAGACGTGGGTAGATGAAATAACTTTCCAGGTGACCCTAATGAAATAGTTTTATCATGTCAGTGTAATTATCTATGTTGGGCAATCCATCCTTGCTGTTGTATGATGGTCTGACAGAATTGGACGAAAAAGAAATAGTTGAAAATTTGTACTATAAGAATCCAGAAGGGAAAGGGCTTACCTTGCAAGAGATACAATAAGGAACAATCTTTAGGTTTTCTACAAAGTCTATGTCAAGTTCTAGTGTCCACTGTGTAATTAATATTGTACCAAATATATATATAAGACACTTGTTAAAATGGATAGGCTTTTCTTGTCTTGAAACTCACATAAATTTAGACTTTTTACTATAGAAACAAAATGTTACTTATGTTTAGGGTTTGAACACACGACACAGCATTGTACGCATAACTCATCCTCATGTGGGCATTGTGTAGCAAGTGATCATGTGTTTTCCGAGAACCCAAATAGTGAATAGGCCCATGAGTGTGTTCATTGTAAACGTATACGCAAAAGTTTTCAGCATTCGGTTCGAGCGACTGATTATCCCGAATATTTGAAAGTCTTAGAACAAGCACCTTCAAGAATAAACGAAGAGTAATGCTAATTATGTTAATGAGAATAATGGACATCGCAAATGTCAAATTAGGATAATACAAATTAATGGGCAAAGAGCTAGAACAGTAGGGATGAAATAACAGCGGCGGAACCAAATAGTATAAATGTAATTTCTGTACAGGAGTTACAGCGTTAGTTACACTAACTCTTGTTAGTTATACAGTGTTAGTTACAACTAATAAATACGGAGTATACTATTAACTCTGTAGTCATCGAAAGGTGTGAACAAGTCAACGACTTGGGGGTTCTCTTCTTTAGCAGTGCTAAATTTGATGCACATGTCCTTAAAACCGCTAGCAAAGCATCAGAACACTAGGATTTATCAAAAGAAACACCTAAAAGTGCAAAAACTACAGATATGCTGTTATCCTATATAAAACAATTGTCCTGCCAAGCCTTAAATTCAGCTCATCCATCCGGAATCCTCATATCAAGAGTAATTAACAAAATTGAAGCAGTCTAAAAAAAATTTTACCCGATACCTTACGTTCCTCTATTTTGTCACTCAGTTTACTATGAATCGCTGTATGGTTACTTTCATTTGATGCCTCTTAAGTACTAGAAAAGTTATTTCTGGCATCACCCTTCTAGCCAAAATAATCACTGGAACCTATGAAGCATCTGATATCCTTAGAAAAATCGACCTCCATGCTCGTCGTAGACAAGTTAGGAATCTTACGCTATTTCTCCTTGACTCTGCCACCATGGATTTTCTGAAGTTCGGTCCATTAAACAATCAGCAAATCACTCTCTCATTGAGTTTTTTGACAATTCCCAATCACTGATGAACTCCATCCACAAGTATGCATATTCTCTTGAACTGCAGTTTTTTTATCATTATTATTGTTTACTTTAATTAATTATTTTATTTTATTTTTTGTTTTACCGTTAACTTGACTTAATTTTGTACTTTTTTTGTACATACGATTTGAATGTTTGAACCTATGTCAATGGTTTATCTAACTGTTGGATTTCTTGTTATTGTTATCAACTCTGCTTATTGTTCTGCTCTCAGATGTACTGTTAATGGTTGCCGGTTGTGTATCTTGTATTAATAAAATAAAAATAAAATCTATAAAATTGAGTCGAGTCTTATTTTTAAGAAAATATGCGTCTGCTCCTTTTCTGATTTTCCTTGTCTAGAAATAATACCATGCCATGGTATTATTTTTAGACAAAGTCACATGTGTCTGTTAGGGATTATCCTGTCTTAAAAAGTCCCTCTCTTAGTAGGAGCACATAACATAACAAATATTATTTCATTTACATCAAAAAACTAGATTTTTTTCGTTCTCGACTTTACTTTTCTTCTGAACATCTACTCACTGTGTTCAAATCTTAAATCTGTCCTACCATGGAATATTTTTCCTCATCTGCGGTGGCGCCCCAAAAAGCTCTCTCGAACTGCTTTCAAAACATGGCAGTCAGTTAATTTCTCTTCCTCATTCATCCCTTCTTGTGCGTTCTGGTACACTCTGCACTCATTGGTATCACAAGTGATATGATCACCGTCTTCTCCACATCAAGTGTGAAAGACCAGAGTTCGAATCCTGTTAATGATGCGAGGAATTTTTATGGATTTTTTTATAACGTGTCTCAGGTATTCGGTTTTAGGCGTGAGTAGCATTGTTTCCTGTCTGAAACGCAGGATTTTTATCCAGCAAACCAACCACAGCTTAATATAGACGATAGGTTGAGACAGAAGAAACAAGTTTCTTCTGTCTCAACCTATCATCTATATTAAGCACTGTTGGTTTTAATAACTTTCATGATTGGAATTCATATGAAAACTCCAAAAGTGAAAATTTGTTATAAACTAAACAATACATTAACTTTTTTGGGCTGTGCACAGATGCTGTTTATACGGTTAGTTTACATTACATGCATGCTAAGTACCAAAAGCAACTGAGGCTATGCGTTGTTAGTATATTGTGTGCATTCTTCAATCGGTTTTCTGGGCGAAAAACTCGAGTTATCCAATGAACAAACGAACTAGCATAGCTTGAGATCGATAACTCAGCTACATTGTGAGAAAAAAAAAAAAACCATAAAAAAGTTGACGCAATTCGAACTTAGGCCTTTTTACACTGATATCAGAGGACGGTTATTATAACATTGTGAACCGCGAGAGCCATCACCCAAACTCGAGGGATAGAAACAGCTATTAAAGAGCTTTCTTAAGAGCTATTATGCTCCAAGTCTAGACTTATCGATCTTCGAATCGTATGGAGGATTTCTGCTTTAAAGAAGATAGTCAGCATCATTCTGTTGGAGGCGATATTCGATGTTCCTTTAATGTTGTCTGTTTAATGTTTAATACCTGTACTTTGTTGTCACTTTCAGAGACAACAAGAAGTGCAGACAACACTTAATCAATGCTATTTTTGGGCTAATTAACGTTTCTTTTGCAATGGATTCTGATTTCAAGCACTCGAATCCCATTTACCAAGCAGAATCATGTCGTTGCTGATCACCGATGTGGAGTAATAATATGACCTTTCAGTCAACATTTCTGGAAAGCACAGTCTCCTATTCAGAACGATGGCACACAGATTTGGTTTCTGTAACAATGTAATTTTAATATTCATAGAATTCTTCCTTATAGCATAGCAAGTTTTACTTCAATTTTCATGTTACTTCGAGCTATCTGTTTGGAATGCAGTGTATGTTTGCTATGCAATACGAAAAACTACAGAAAAAGAATAAAGCGCAAATGAAACGAAGTAGTTCTTCGCTGTGCTGTTTTAAGCATACGCCTGTACCTTTGCCTTCTTGTTTTGAATAAACAGCCATGTATTAGTAAAGTTACGTATATTGTATAAATGCAATCCGTTTATCCACTGCAGTCAGTTACGTATTGAGACTATAACTCTCTTTTTAAATCGGATCAGAACTGAGTAAAATAAACTGCACAGAGATAAAAACTTAACAATAAAAACAATGATTAATTATTAACTGTGATCCGAAAAGTTGATAGCTAAATATTTTACTAAATACTAATAAATTAAAAACAAACTAAAATAATGAATTAAAACGAATGTCTCACTTGTTCAATTTTTATTTGTACGTGTTATACGAGAGTAGGTCTCTGGTTTGCTAATACGAGTAAATGATCACAGTGAGGTCTAAAATAAAAAAAAAACCTCAAACCAGTTGAATAGTTCGTTTAACAACTCAATTTTCTAAGAACTCCAAGTAACATTTTTCTCAGTTATAGTTCTTGTAATTTTCGGTCAAGTTTCGTTAGGTAGTGAAGAAGGAGGGGAAAATATCTTTCACACTGTTATACTGGGATTTCCCCTTCTATCGTTGTTCGAACTTCTCTGAACTACACATTTGTATAGCGGGACGTTTTCCTTCCTTGAGCATTTGTTCTGTCATAACCCCAGTATACTCATGTGATTGTCTAGTGGTTTTTATATTAGGACAATGGTCTCAGCCCTCAATAACCACCCTTTTGGGGGGGAATGGAAATCGCAGCATTTTGACCAGGGCGTTGTCTATATTTCAAACTCTTTCCAATTTTAGGTAGAAGTTTGAGTACCCGCAATATAAGTTCTTTTATTCTAATTCTCTGCTTACTTATTCGTGTGAATGGAGGATAGGTCTGAGGCATATGTTTAAACAAAACATGGATTAATGCAATATACTATAGAAATGGTACATATATAATAACTACCGCCCTACTGGCAGTGACAAGCAAATCCTAAATCATTTGGTTACAATAATATAAATTGACTTTATGGAAGTATTTAAGAATTCTTAGCATTATTGATACTTTAGTGATTAATTGGCTCTTCACATAGGTGTTCTTCGTGTGGATAATTCATCTCAGGTAAGAACTGGCATGTGATATAATAGTTATACAAACATGATGGGTGTCAATACTAAACTATCGCGCATAAGCTGTGTTTTAACTTATTGTACACTGTTTTATCTATCGTTAATTCTGATAGACGACCATCTAAGTGATGCGCTATTTAAGACAGCAGCATTAGGATATTCTATACTTAATCAATGCTAACATAATTAATTATATTACCGAGGAGTAAGGTTTATGTATAGCTGTAGGAATAACTTACCTAAATAAGGACGACTCATTCTACGGGGGCGGAACTCGGCGAGGGGATTCTGTGCTTTCTCGGTCTTCCTTCGGGTTCTGCTATCTTCGCTCGCTCATTCTGTATCTTCTTGCGCTGTTCTTCAAGCTTCTGTCTGTACAGTCATTCTGTAACGTTATTGCCGTTCCTGAAACTTACTGTATTCTCTCACTCTCTCTCTCATACTGACTCACTAACTCACCGGCTGTCCACTACCCGAAACAACCACAAAAAAACTTCCCTTTCGCTCTGTCGGCCACCTGGGTATATCGCTCCTTATCGCGTGAACTTTCGCCTCCCCAGAGCCTGGACGAGGGTGGGGCACTCTACTCACGCTGTCATATCAGACCAGCTGAAAATATTTGCCAGAGAGCGGAGCTCGTATTTTCGTGGACTTGTGAACTTACTTCTGCGTAGCGACTGTTATCTTCAGTTAAGAAAATAATGGCAAAGGGAATTTGTAACTGAGAAAGCGACTAAGTCGAATTTAACCATTCTATATTTGTCAAGAAACTGATATCGGTTAGTCATGTACGATTGGTATTTATACTTTCTGCTGAAACGACCAAAACAACTCTTTAGCAAGAAGGGGCACAGCAAAGGGGGGAAGGGAAATGCATGGGGAATATCTGTAAATTAATAAGAAAAATGTGGGCATTTTACACTCCTCGCCACTACCGCTGAGGATTTCAGTCGGGGTACACAACTAAGACTGAAATTCTCGACGTCCCTACTGGGGCTTTGACTTTTTGTCAGGGGGGACAACATAAACATTCCTCCTCTTACAGTATGTAAAAGAAACTTAACTACTAACATATTATATGGATATAATCAAATAAAATACAAGACAAACAAAAAGCGTATAGCACTTAGTTCATGGTGTGGTCTCATTACATTTACCCATCTCAACACTGTTCACTCTCCGTACGGAGGCCATTGTCCGCACTCATCCGTTGAGAGATCGTTTTTTTTTTTTACACACCACTAAAGTCCGTGCTTCAGTTAGCAGTTCCCTGGTTTAAATAAGTGAGCATTTTGAAGCACAGCAGAAAACAGATCTGGACTTCCAGGCTGAGGTTGTCAGGCGGTAAAAGAGGAAATGTCCTTCCACAGTCTATGATTTGGCGAAGTTATTCTTCAGCAGGCTGGAGACACACAAAGGGAGCTTATCCCTCCAAGGAATGTTCTGGGCACTGCTTTTGTTCATAGTCCTCACTTGGCTCACAGGCACGACATAAAACAAAAATAATCACTAAATTAGTAACTGTCCTCAAGTCATAGACACAAAGCATCTGGAGTTAATCAAGCAAGTACATTATAAATGTATACATGTAGCTAAATATCACAATAACATAAACTTAATCTAATAACTAAAATGGATCATAGCAACATACATAAAAGTAATACCATATATGTAAAGTTGACAAGAATATTTAAGTTAGATCTATAATATATATATATTTTTTTTTTTTTTTTGAATATTGTAGACCTTAGCAATATCCTTACACAGAAATGAATGAAATTACAACTCTTCTGTCTTCACGCTTCATGTTTTTCTCCTTACGTTTGGCCTTGTCTTCCTTGGCTGTTAACGCACGGCCTGGTGGTAAACCACTTTCACTATTCAGTTCTGAGGAAGAGCTTTTCTTGCCTTTACTAGACCGATGAATTCCAGCCACTGGGTGCAAAGGTTCACTGTGCGGACAGCAGAGTGGTCCGCCGGGTGGTTCCAGGGACAATGAAAGGGATTGTCTCTTGCATCAGGCGAGAGTTCTGGATCGGGACAGGAGAAGACTTTAGCACCACAGTCCGGAAGGGAAGGACTTTTTCCAGGCTTCGTGCCTTTCTTCCTCCTATAGCTATGACTGTTTGGTATGGCTTCGTAAGGATGCTTAACCATGATCCGAGACGTCGAGATGCAAACGCTCCTGCCTTTGGGGTTGATGCAATATACTGATGGTCCCAACTTACTAGGGCAATCTCCTCTACTTTGAGCGCACTTTCTTGGTTCCTGGCAAAGAGAAAATCAATGACGATCCACCTCGAGAAAGGAGGAAGTAATCCAAGGCGGCGTGTCGTAGGTGACCGGGGAAGGGCAGGTGTGCTCCAGGTCGGGTGGAAAAGGCGTTCCACCATCCCAAGTCCACGTTTAGAAACCTGCAACTCACCTTTCCAATTTAGGAAACTTCTCATGCCATGGTTCGCATAGTGGCAGGGAAAACGCATTTCCAGGGATGCTTTGAGTTTTCTCCTCATGGGTTGAGTCTGCCTTACTTCTTTTTGTTTCCGCTCTCTCCGGGAAAGCTGCTGTGGGGTTAGAATCAGCTCAGCTCCGGAAGACTCCTGACAAGGACTTGTGGATTGATTAGGCGCTGGGATCTCCATTTCTGTGGGGGTCACTCTCTGTATCCAACGTAAAGGTTCTAGGAGGATGGTCAGCATTCTAGTGACGAGGCATAGTACAAACTTGTGAAACACCACCAACGCGACTACAAGCAGGGGGCGGATAAACAAAACTAGTTAGTGAAGAAATACTTTTATTCATGCATTCCATCCATTCCTCTCTTCCATACTAAAGATTTGCTCCACTTACACATCTTTTCCTCCTTATACTTTCGAATCCCGGGTGAGGGAGTATCTGGTCCCATACAAACTCCACATTTACCTTTCATTCATTCTTCCTGTTCTCACTCACAACCTCAAATGACACTTTCTTGATTTCCTTGTATACCTTTCCGAAGACGAATCACTCAATTCATTTGCAAAATAAAACATGCCATGCATGGGAAAAAGATAACAAGATTCCCTCCAAAAAAAATTAAAATCATCCTCTTATTTTAAAATAGCCCTTGATTCTCCTAATTAGCACAATGTTTTATTTATCAGCAGTCTGGATTTTCGAAGGCACGATCACGAATACACTACCTCAGCAGTCTTGTTTCTGTTTTTTTTTTTATAGTCATTATTATCTAAGTGTTTGTTCTATATTGACCTTCTTACATTAATGCAATATCACTCACTATGCTACTTTCATACATGATGAAGTTCTCATTAGTAGGTAAACTTTATTCAAAAAGAAATTATTCTGATTAATATTGTTTTGAGGATTTCTTTCGACAGTGAAGTTTTTTTTTTTTTTTTTTTTTTTATATATATTATTCATATATATATATATATATATAGATATGTAGTACAAGAAGATGGATCCCAAGTCTTGATCTTGAAGTTCAGAAGTTACCTCCTATTCACTTAATTTTTCTTTTCTTCAGGAAAACGATAAAACAAGTAGTAACTGGGTGGAACCAGCCGTTCCCAGGACAGTTGCTTCAGTTTGTCCCCAAAGAGAAAGAACCAAATATGATATATATTTTTTTTCGAATCCAATCTCTTGAACATAAATTTTTGCTATGCAAACAGAGAGAGAAAACACAAAGGGACTAGGGGCTTACTGGCCATGCCCTAGACTAAATGCATCCTTCCTCTCTTGGTGATTGATATATTTGGTGGGTAAAAGTATTTGCTTTAATAGTATTAGCTCAATGGTTATAGAATTCTGGTACTAAATCACTGGGTTTTTTTTTTCAGATTCATTAAGTGATTCGTGCTTCTGCGTGAGATTTATAAAGATAGATGAATTAATTCTCTATTTTCATACCTGTGCCATTTCATAACCTGTACTCGTTTAGCCAACCATTTATCCAGCTGCTGATAAAACATACTGCCAGAATCCAACAAAACTGATCAATTTCTTCACCTCTGTGGTCACGTTCTTTGATCCTTTGCTTACCATAACTTCGCTTATCCCCTCTCTTTTTTTTTTTTTTTTTTCTCTTTCTCTTGAAATAACACAAGAGTTTTTTTTTTTCACATTAGTACAGGAAGATGATCTTCTTGTCTAAAATCTTGATCTCCTGATGTCATCATTTTTTTTGTACTAGGAAAGTGATATGTAAATTAAAAAGAAACCTTTTCTCAATGATCCTACCACAGTTTAAGCAGAAATGCAAATTAAATTCCCAATCATTCCTCATTCTCTCCCAAAAAAAAGACTCATGCTTGCTCTTCAGATCTGCTCCTCTAGTTCTCAGTATTCTCTGTCCCTTTCATCTCATGCATTATTATGCAGGGGATATGTATAAATGTGTATATCTCTGCATCCTTCTTCCTTTTCCGATTTAGCTATTTGATACAGATTCGGAATCGAACCTTTTGTACATAGAATGCCTTACAAGAACGCTAAAAAGATTTTTTTTTTCATATATATATATATATTGCCTGTTGTTATAGCCTGTTTTCTCTTCGCAGCTTCACTATTCCCACTTTAGTCTCTGCAGGCATCTCTCAGAATACCTGCCAGATCAAAACCACTGCCATCACTTGGTCGAAGGTATCTCTCAGCAAGTGGTCGACCCAATATCCACTGAAATGCTCTTTCTATCCTATCTGGTGGCTCGCTTTGGCTTGTGTTTGCTTGAGTGTTGTTACTCTGATCTGGGGTGACACCTCTTTCTGCTTCAGCTACATTGCCGGGAGTATCAACCACTGTATCTGCTCTTCCCACTGACGCTGTCTCTGGTACTAGTTCCTCAACTTGCGACTGGGGCACCACAATTTCCTCTGGTGGGGCATGAGTTACTCGGTCGCGACTACGTAAATTATATCCGTGGGTCTGAGTAGGTGCTTGCACAGCTCCTTCTGGCCTTACTAACTGATCTGTCCTTGGTTGGCCCTCCTGATTTCTTGGTGGGAGGGATGACAACTGGATTGATACGGGTAAGCTGGTCGGCCTGGTCATTGTTGGACGGGGAATTATAGGTGGGATAAGATCACAATCCTCCACTAAAGGTTCATCAAAGATCCATGTCTCTTTGGGCACTGATGTGGTGCTTGTTTGGTCTGGTGAATTGCTATCTTCTGCTTCCTCTGACTCCTCTATTCTCAGTTCGGGAAACACTTTCCTGCCTTTTGTGGTTTTAGTATAATGTTTCTGAGGTATTTGAACGTAATATTTGTAGCTTTCGTAATTTCTGTGCGAGCGCGTGTGTTTGTGTGTGTTGTTTGTAATCAGGATATTATTCTACCCTGACTCCCTCCTCATCCTTTCATTTTGTGATTGCGTGAGGTTATTTATATCATCAAATCAGCGTCATTCACGATTGACCAAAGATAAAAATAAACATAGAACACGTGCATGCCCTTGTTTTTATTATGTTTATTTCTGTATAGGTAGAATACGGGTTGCCATTAACACGGAGAAAAAAATAATACAACTCAACATTCCCGAGGACTATGTCAACTTTCTGGTTGCTGTTCCTTGTATGAAAGTCAAAGTGCTGACGGTTGAACAAGAATGGTTTATTATCTTAATGTACACCAGTCCTGTTTTATCAGCGTCTCGGTTAGGATGTTTACTAGAGCTCTCTAGACATGACATCACACTTGGTTCTGCGAGGTGGAAGAGGAATGCCGAGGGAGAAAGAGAGTCTGTTCAGTAAAAAAGTTTCATAAATCTTGTTCGGATGTGGGGCTGTCACGTCGACGGACAGATGGCCTCTGTACAGGATTATCCTCCTAGACATCGCTCCATATGAGTTTAGACACGTTTTCATGTAGGTGGCATTTTTATTTTTCCCTCTGAGTGAGAAAGATGTGATGGGGAATCGCTTTGTCGTCTTTGGAGGAAAATCCCGTAAAATGCGATTCGATTTGACAAGCAGCAGATAAGCAGTTGGCTCTTTATCTATTCAAGAATAGCTATGACTCACCACTCCTTTCAAACGCTTTCAGCATATTTCTTTTATCTATCTGTTTTTCTTCTTCTTCTCCTCTCTCTCTCTCTCGAAGTTAATCGGCCTTAAAGAGTATTATGTGGATTTTTCTCTCAGAAATTTTCTTTTGTTTGTTTGTTTTCCACTCTCATCGCTCCTCGCTGGTAGCACAGTGGTTATAACTACCGTCTTCGATTGGAAAAATCCAGCGTTCGAATTCCGTTAATGAGGCGAGGAATTTTTATGGACTTAACAATGTGGCTGAGTTATTCGCTTTCAAGCAAGGGTTTCATATTTTCTTTTGTGGACATTCGAATTTTTCGTCCAGCAAACCCACCGAAGAATTACAAGCAATTACAACACAACACGCTGACACATCATAGCTTAGTTGCTTTAGCCCTTAACATACACCTAAGTGATGCCTTACCGCGCTTATTCTGAACTATCCGACCCAAATTCCCCACTTTTTCGCTCATTCTATACTACATTTCCAAAAGTAACCGGACACCTGCTTGTTTCAAAGATTTGAAAGAAGCAGGTGTTTTATTGATGCAACAAAATACCTGCTTTTATTGATACAATGTTTAACATGTCGGCCCGCGTTTAACCTTAATTACATACTGTATCCATGCCAGTAGCCTCAAAAACAATTTCTTTTATATTGTATTTTGGTCCATTGTTCCTTAATTCCAGCTTCTGATTGCTGGCACGTTGTCCGCAGCCGATGTTCCAGTTTATTCAAAGATGAAATGGAGGTTTTGTTAGCAGGCACACGAAGCTTTAACCCGACTATGTCTTCAAATCAAGTCAATGCAAGCGATACAGTATGACATGGTGAATTTGTTATGCTGAAAGAGAAGGGCGTTCTCCCCGTACTGCTCAGAATGGCGGAATTCCTCAGAATGTCAATTTACTGCATGGAATTCATTGGCCGAGGACCAGCGGCCAATGGTCCAAGTCCAACTCATAATAAACCCATGATAACAGCACCACCGCTAAAGTTCACATTTCAGATGACACACTCTGTTAAATATGATCTCCGTACACCCACCAGACACCATTCGTCGTAATGAATAAGTACACGATCCACCGACATTCGTTTGACATCTACAAGCCTATCACTCTCCCAGAGGAAACTATTATTTTGTTCTGCGAAAATCAAACTCTGCAAATAGAAAGAGAGAGAGAATCCAAGAAACATTCCAGACATCAGTTCTGACACTCATACAGCCAAAGGGAACTTTAACTCAAGAAGGATGCTTCCCAGATTTTGTTGTTTGCTTCTGGATTCTTACGTTTTGACTTGTTAAAAACTGATAAACATAAAATTACTCCCAGAATAACATTCTCTTTCAGCTGTGGTGATGGCACATTGTTTTCGAAGTAGAACTGTAAATAACTAGATTTAAATATGTTAATAAGATCCGTTTGATCATTCATTCTGAATAAAAATGGACATACTTTTAAATGATACTTTGAAAACGAAGTGGACCTATATAATATAAATAAATAGTTGTTTCTAAAGATACTTCTGCGCTTGGCATTCTCTTCCCGTGTGGTTTTAATAATTTTTAATCGAACTGATAATGACCTATAGTTCTTCTCTATCCTCAGCAATTTGAAAACAGTGAAAAATACGAAATTTGAACATTTAAATCGTTTAGTGTCAGTGAATTAAGAAAAATAAAAAAAGGAGCTGGCTGCTTCAGATATAGCGCTGAGGAAGCTAAGGATGTGAGGCTGTAATTTATACATGCACACCATATGCTGTTTTTATCTGTTTTGCTGGATAAAAAATCTGGTTTTCACCAGAACAAAATATTAAGAAATTCGACCTCAGACCTTATATATCAGTGTGAATGGACAGCGATTGAAACCGCTACCACCCACAGAAAAGTAGACATCGAAAGCGGTGCCAAGAAGAAAATAATAGATAGATAGAATGTGAAAAAGCTAGATAGAGAAGAGAGAGATAATCCCACCGACCCTGTCTTTATGTCCATAATTCCATTATTGGCGTATAAACTGTAACCCCAAATGACTGGTGACTTCCGTGTTCCCCACTGGTCACTCGGGCACTTTAATATTTTATGCGCACGCACACGAGCGCCTGTCTAACTGCTGCGGATCATTAGATGTCTCCTGCAGAACTGGGCTTCTTGTCTGATGGAAGTCTCCGAGGGGAGTCGCACAACAGATAGCCTTTCCTACTCGACTATCAGCACGTCAATTGAGCAGCACGTCAAGTTAGTAGTTGCTAGCAGTTGGTGGGGGGGGGCTCTGTTGATGGGCAGTAACATTGCCCAAAAGGCCATTTGTCATGGGAATTAGAAACCCCGCAGGTAAATGGCACGTTAGAAATGGAGTGATGATGGATGTCAGAAAGACCCTGCTCTTGAAAACTGCGTGTGCTTTGTTCGCTCTCACTAAATTCATTAAAGGCTTATGTGGTCGAGTTTCTACCAAATCGTGGTCATATTCTGCTGTAAAATAGAACAATTGCACAAAATCTTATTTTCTGGTATTCTCGAAGTTATGTGAAATAAATAGAATCAGAAATTATCCAAAAGTTTAGTGCCAATCCGACTTTTCCTTATCGATTAATACTCCAACACCTGGAACAATTTCATTTTGGGTAGTTACAAAGTCTTTTCACAATTTTAAAAGTTGAAAATGGTTCAAAATTTGACATCAATTTACACTTTTTTTTTGCACAAACGATAGGGTTAAGTGTAATGTGAATCATATGGTGTTATGCATCCAGACTGTCTCGTCCTCCACTCCAGTGACTGGAAGTGGTATCATGTTATAGACTGGATCCACTCATACCGTTAAAAGTCGAGTTATCTCCAATGGATTTTTTAGTGGGTCGTATCGGACCAACTGCATCTTGTAGTGCTTCATTTTTACCCGTATTGTGATGGATTCGTTTAAGACAACAACGCAAGTATCCACCATGAAAAGTTGTATCTGAATGATTCGAGGAACATTCCGAAGATTTTTGACACTACGCTGACCGACTAATTCTCCAGATCTGAATCCAATAGAAAATTTCTGGGATATCTTGAAAGGGCAGTTTAGCTTCGCAGTTCTCTACCGACCACAATACGGCAGTTAACAAATATCCTGATGGAAGAATGGTCAAATCTGGAGCTGGACCCTCTCAGATACCCTAGTGGAATTCATACTGCGATGTAGACATTGAATAAAGATTTCTGTTTTTTGTCTGGGTTGTGATTATGTTTTCACAAATTTCATCATAAGTTTCAAAGGTTTTGAATCTCTCAAGTTTATTAACCTAGTGGATATAAAATTTAAATAATTACTTCTTCGAAGGATTGATTACAGTTTACTTATTGATAAAGAATCGTTGAAAGAAAAGTCTTAAATTTAAAGGTTCATATGGTGTTGTGTATCCATGCGTGGTGCATTCATTGATAATGATTATAGATATTAATCTAAAACATTTAAGTATTTATTACCCATACTACAGATATAATTTCTGACACGTACATCTTGATATAACATGAGGGGTAGGGATATTACGTGAGGGTGCCAAAACAGTAAATCACACTCAACAGCTGTAATAAAAGATATAAACACTTTCCAGGCTGTTCTTAATGGTCAGAAGAGTCATCTATAACCTACCTATTGGTCAGAGAATGATAAGAAGGGAGGAAATGTAATCTTTTAATACTCAAAGTAAATCACAAGCATACAACATTAAATTATGTTCTGGAGCATTTCCGAGTTCGGGAAACAAATGTGTGCGTGTGTGTGGCATCCACATTAATGACTTATGTTATTTCATTCAGGAGAAATACAAATCACTGCTTCACTCAAAACTTATCACAAGTTCCTTGTCGATCAATCAGTGACCCCTCTGTTCCATCCAGGTTGGATTCCATTGCGGCTGTTTTCTTGCACAAGCCACTGGTACAGAGGGCGATAATATCTCAGTAGAGGAGCTGCCGATAGATGTCGCTTTCCGGTTAATACATTCAACGCCTCTTGCCACGGACGCGATGCACCGAGGGACATCATGCGCCTAAAGATAAAAAAAGATCGATATTAAAATATTACGAATTATTTGCATTCTTTCAGGTAGGGCTTCTCCCTGAGCCCATTATTATTTAATATATATATATATATATACACTGCCCTACTATTAATATCCGGACACCCCTCCATGGATGGGGAAACATGTCCTATGCATGCAACACGTCACAGAACCTGCTATAAATACGTACACTGGGCTTCGACCAGACGATTGCAAAAGTGAGCATGCAAGATGGTACATTCAACAGAATTGTCTCAACAGTTCAACAGAATTGATCACCTCAACAAATGCTAGACGCCGATTAACGTGTTGTAAGGAGCCGAAATCCTGGACTATAGAGCAGGGGAAAACAATCCTATAGACAGATGAGTCGGGATGATTCGCACTCTACCAGTCTGATGGTCTTTCCATCCTGATTGTATCCCTCCAACGATGAAGTTTGGTGGAGGCAGTGTCATGGTATGAGGCTCCTTTCATATTTTGGCTTGGGCCCATTAGTCGTTATCGACAAAACCATGAATGCTGTGAAATACCAGGACAACTTGGACAATTATGCACGTCCAACATTATACTTCGGCAATACTTCGGAAAAGGCCCATACTTGTATCAGCAAGACAACGCGCCATGCCATACTGCCCGGGTCGTAACAGAGTGATTTGAGGACATGGGTGGGGAAAAGTTGGATTGGCCAGCCCAGAGTCCTGATTTGATCTGAACCCTATCGAGCATCTTTGGAATGTATTGGATCGTCGGGTAGGTGCACATCGAGATCGCCCAAAGAATAAGACCGAAATAGATTGTGACAAGTTTAATGATAGTATCTAATCTAATATACATATATTAGATTAGATATATACTATTATTAAACTTGTCACAATCTATTTTGTATCCGTTTTCGCTCTGAGCTACAGTAATTTTGATAATAATGAATCCAGAGCGCACAGGCCTCTTTAATCATATAGGGTGAGAGATTTCAACAGGACATTAAAGGCATGGAGATGGGTACCAGGGGAGGTAAAATGTCAACATGATGGCTGAGTTCGATGCTGAAGAAGGACTGTAAAGTAGAAGAATCTGCAAGAAAATCAAAGAAAGGAAAATTTGACCCATCGCAAATAAATTTTTAAAATGATTCTTGAATGTTTAGTGGACTTTTTTACCACACTGCCCTTTTTAATATTCTTTTCAACATGTATTTAAATACAAAAGTAGAATTTTGTTATAATTTCTAGCACAAATTCTGCCAAAGTTAATAAAAATGAAAATGAAAATCCTTTTCATTCTTTCATAAAAATTTATTTGGTGAAAGAGGAGTTATTAAAAGCAGATGGATGGACAGATAGACGGACGAACACGTTGAATATAATAAGAGCTTTATGCATATATACTAATGGACCAAAAACTGACAGCGCAAATTATCCAGGCACAACACGTCCGTATGCACATATAATTTCCTAATTATTCAGTGAAATATTGGCACGGAATGTGCTACATACACGGGATGTTTAATTAAAAACACGATCGATGCGCAAAAGTTCTCAGAAGTGCGAGATAAACGGACGTGCTGAAGCTTAAATGAATTAATCGACACGCTACTTCATAACAACACTTGTGAGTGCAATTTTTGTATGGAATTCAAATAACAGTGCATCCGAAATGGATTAGAGTGCAGCGATTCGGTTATTCACTGCTGATGGGAAAGAACCACGAGGAATTTATAACATAATATTGGCTTGCATATGGTGAAGTTTCCTACTCAAAATCGCTGTCATAGAATGGTTAAAAAGCAGTGAAATGCAGTGGAAGCATCACCAGTCACTGAGAATGAAGAAGTATTTATAATAGCCGAGATCTCGTAGATTTCTTTAGTGAAAGGAGCTACCAAATGCTTTAGTAGCTTCATCCCTTAAAGGATACCCAAGGTAGAGTATCCTTTTGGGAATATAGTGTTCTTAGAGGATAAAGGACATTACTCAGTGACCTGTGTTCTCTTTCGTGGTCACTTTCTCTTCTGAAGTTCAAATTTCGGGTATGGTTAATGTGTCACCAGCATATAGGATAATAAAGGGGAATTGATTGTCTTCTAGAATAACAGTGGCTGCTTAACAGTGAGTAGGTTTCCCTTTAGCCTTCAGAACACCTTGGATTCGTCGAGGCATGAAGAATCAACGAGGTATCGAAAGCATACAACAGGGATGCTAGGCCATGTTGACTCAAATGAATCCCACAGTTCTTGCAAATTGGATGGTTGTAGATCTCTACTCCGAAGAGTTTGTTCCACCTCATTCCATAGATGCTCAATGAGTAGAGATTCTGTTAGAAGAACCATTCGCATATTGATACACTGCAGCCGTGAAGGCATGCACCTAGTTTGAAACAATACTGACACTACTAAAGTCAAAACTGTCATGCTTAAAAAACGCTTGAAATCAATTAAATGGGACAGTTTTAACTCATGTATTAGTTTTGGAAAAATAATGCAAGGGAGCAAAATCATGCTATCCGGATGTCGTTCTACTGGTATCAAAAGGCCCAAGTGCGCACGAAAACACTCCTGACTTCAAGGTACCACCACTACCAGACCGAATATTTGACACCTGGCAGGACAGGTACACGAATTCATGCTGTTTTCACCATAAGGTGGTCTTCCCAGTAGAGTGAAAATGTAAGAAAGAACCAGGCCAAGTCTTTCCAATCCACCGCTCTCCAGGATTCAGAGCCAACTATAACCGTCCCTTCCTGTTTTGTTGCTGACAGAAGTGGAACCTTGTTCGGTCGTCTGCTACGATACTTCATCCGTGAGTAGGTAAGAAATTCTGTACATTCTGAAATGCCTTTTTGGTTAAAACTGTTGCAGTGGGTTGTTTGAGACTAACTGGCTTTCTCTTACCTCGCACAAGTCTTGTCAACCTCCATCAGCTTGTCGTTGTTATTCTAGGGTTGTAGGTGCATCAACGGCTTGGGCTATATTCTCTGCATATATTATGTCTGTAAATAGCGTGGCCTCCGTTGGCCTTCCCCATCAACGAGCTGTTTTCTTTAATTACCGTTGAAAATGGTAATCCAAAGGATTATCGTTAACTGGATGTTATTGTTTTAATCAGGGCAATGTCGATACATTTGATGGCGGTGTAATAAAATGGCCACTCAGTGTATGTATGTTGTAGTTTCTATATAACATGCCTTTTGCCATTTACGTCTGATTTCTCCTTTACTTTTGGATTTCGGGGGAAAAAAAGGTAAGGCCACACATACAGGGGTGGACAAAATACTGTAAAAACCTGTTATAAGAGTTACAGGTATGCATTAATATGGTGTTGGGCCACCCTTTGCTTTTAAAACAGCTTGTATTGTACGTGTAATAGATTCAAATAAATCTGGAACTACCTTATGAGGAATACTGGATCATCCAAATGGAGGAACGTTTCAAACTCCTTGAGTGATGAAGGCGGAGGAAATCAGCTTCTCACCCTCCTCACCAGATATGCCCGCAGTGACTCAATAAGGTTTAATTCGGATGATTTTGAAGGACATGGGAGAATCATGCTCATCAAACCAAGATTGGACACATCTGGCGGTGTATGTTGGAGCATAATCATTTTGAAACATGGTATCATTTATGGGAAACGAAGTTTGCACCATGGGGTGAACCTAATCACAAAAATATCAAGGGAATCAGTGGGAGTAATTCTACCGTTCAGGATGATGATGGGAGCTAAAGAGAACCAAAATATTCTTCCCACACCATTGTTGATCCTCCACCTCCTCAATGTTTGACGGTTGGCACAAGACAATCCAGGAAATAGAAGTCTAAACCAGGAATTATGGTCACAATGAAGAAGTCCACTTTCTAAGAACATTTTTCGATCAAATACAGTGTACAATCTACTCCAAACAGCCAATGTTTGCTAAAATAGCACTGTGGCGCCATCTTTCATTCTGATCGGAAATTAAATGAAATTGTAAAATTATCAGCGGATTTTTTTCTTTCTGAGGTGAGTTAGTCATAGTTTTAGACGCTCTTTGCTTCCCTTTTATATTATTTTATCATTTTTAATTTATTTTTTCAACTACTATATTTAATAAAAATTATATTATATCATTAATAACAACCATATATAATTAATAGCATTAAAATCGAATAATTAATAATTATAATTATTAAAATATTAACATTAATCTATACAGTTATGAAGGCAATTAATAAAAACATAATAAATTAATTTATTGATTTTATTTAACTTGATAATTTAACAAAATACTCATTTTGTGTACACAAGTTAAATAAAATGAATAAATCAATTGCCTAAACTGTTAACAGTAAACTTAAAGAAAATATTGATTTTTTAAGAACTGTCGAGTTTAATTTCCAGATCTTTAGAAATGTGAGAAGCATGATGTCGTGTATATGGGATCTCTCTCTCTCTCTCTCTCTCTCTTGTGTCTGCTTACGGTTGAACTTTCTTTAAATACTTCTTCGATTTCTTTAAGAATGGTCTACTCCCAGGAGTCTGTTAGACCAGTGTAATCTCTAAGTTCACTTTGAATTCATTTTCTTGTAATACAGTAACTTTAACTCTTGGACATCTAAAAGTTCTTCCTTACCTTATCCTTTCTCCTGCTTCTTTAGATCCCAGGAAACAGCAGCGATGAAGTAGCTCTTCAGTGGAAAATCCCGCTAAGTTGCAAAGTGATTCGTGAAATTGGTGCTCCAAAAATCTGCTGAAATAGTACCTGTTAGGGAAGAGGCGAAAATAAGTGTTGGAATTACTGGAGAGAGAGGGTGGGGGTAATAAAATATGAGAGAAAAGAGCAGATTAGAAGAAGAAAGACAAAAACAAGGATGTTGCGTATAGGAGAATAAAGGAAGGAAAAGAAAAAGAGGAGTAGAGGGAAAGAAAAAGAAATACTGTATAATAAAATGGTAGAAAGAAAGAAATACAAAGCAATGAGAAGCGCAAAAAATATGGATAGTAGGGGACGATATAAAACAAAGAAAGAAAGGAAAGAAAAAGAAAAAGAAATGTAAAGGAAGAAAACAGAAAGAGAATGCATAAATGAGAAAATAGAGGGATAAAGGAAGAAATGGAAAGGTACTGCTAAAGAGAAGGAGATAAAGAAAGAATGAAAGAAGGGAAGAGAAGGAAAAATAAATAAATAGAAAGGGGAAATGGAATATAAAAGTTAAAAATATACAGGAACAGAAAGAACTAGAAAAAATTGCGATAAAGAAATAGAGAACCAATAGAAAGAAGTTAGTTAAAACATAGAGAAGAAAACAGAACGAGAAAAAAGAGAGGATAAAATTGGTAATGCACAAAACTAGAAAAATTGTGACCAAAAAAACATGAAAAGTTTACTGAATTCTACATAAGGAATAGAAAAAAAGGAAATAGAAGTAGAAGCAAAATGTGAGAAAAAGTATGAACAGAAACAGTATGGACAGAAAAAGAAAGAAAAATAAGAAATCAAAAAATTAAAAGAACAAGATGGATAAATTGGGGGACAAGTGGTGCAGAGCAGTACTCAGAACAGTAGGAAGAAATAGAAAAAAATTAAAAAGGAAGAAGGAAAAACTAAGCCGTGGAAGATTGTGGTATAAAGATAAAATAGATCTGATCAACTAGAAAATAGTAATGAATAAAATATATGAGCAGAGATAAAATGAATAATAATAAATGAAAAAAAATATATATGAGCAGAGAAATCTGAGCAAAAAGAAAACAAAGTGTATAAATAAGAACTGAGTGAAAGAAAGAAGGAGAGGAGCACCTTCAGTATTGTTTTAAAAGGTGCTTCGTGTTGTTCATCAATCGCACGAGTATTTAATAATTCAAACGATTCCAAATGTAATGTAAATGCACACTCCGAACCACTCTCAAATGCCATTCTGCTCGCAGAAATTGCCCCGATAGAGCATGGATCGAAGCAAGCTTCCCCCAGATCGATTTTCCAATAGAAACCTCTTAAAACTTCCATTTGCAAAGACGGATAGTTCGGTTTTGCTTCTACGCAAAATCCAGGTACTCTCTCCTTCCCAACAGATGTCTGAGGGCACTCCGTGAAATCAGAACTGGCCAACAGATGTTAAGCAAGGATTTCCTAAAGACCACTCTCAGATACTAAAATGGAGAGTCACGTGTACTGCCAGAGAAACTGATCTCCAAAGCTAATCCCTCCGTGACGAGATTGTCGATAAAAATAAATAACTCTAAGTCGGTTTGCGTGTTATTGAAGTCGCTATTGCATCCTCGTGATAATGGACAGAAATAGTCAGACATGTCTCGGATTCCAGCCACAAAAATCCCTTCTGATTTCAGCCGAAGAAAATACAAACAGAAAGTCTTATTTCTGTTTATATTTCATTATTAATTAAAGAAGATAAACTCAAAATGTTTTACCGTTATGATCTTGCCTTTAGCGGTACTTACCTAATGTAAGGTATCATTAAGGCAACGTGGTACTTTGATCCGGGATCAAACCGGTTTAAATCCTCTTTACTTACAGGCCGAACGCCTTGAAAAATTTCCCTATAAAAATGAAAAAAATTAATAACTCTTATAGTGTTCTCAATCTTGAAACAAAATTAATAATTATATTTTTTTATCTAATCTTTCTCTCTGTATGTAAGAACATACCTCAAATACCACCAGCGAGCTGTAAGATCCTGATCATTTAGTTCTCCAGAAAACACCTCATATCTCCACAAATCAACGACCAGAGCCCATGGAAGAAATGCAATTTTGGACAATGCTTGCTTCATTAAAAGGTTAATTTCCTGTTCTAGAAGAAGAAAGAAATTCATCGGTCAACAAAAATTTCTACAGGAAACAAATAACTCTCACCTACTGCCCAAAATGTTTCTCCATCTTACCTTTCGTAAAAATTGCTCCTTTCAGAACACCAAGTTTATATAAACACGAGGGACTGAATGTTGAATAGACCATAGTCTCTCCCACTGCTTCATGGAAAGCGGAATTTGCACCACCTCTGAACACCATTGGTTGGTGGCGATAAGCCATAAAATACTGTATATGACCCATCTCATGGAGAATCCTTCGGAGGTCTTTTTCTGATACAAGCGCGCAAGTTCGTATGCTGAAAAAATAAAATTTGGATCAAATTTTGGTACACTAATTTTAATTTTTGCGCATACCACTAGATGGCAGAATTTTAAAGAACTACAAAACCGAACAAAACTTTAAAATAAGTGTGGAATTAAAATTATTTCCTTTCAAATTAAAGAAATATCATAGTATAAATAACAAAAGTTAGTATCAGTTGATATAATAACCCTCCTTTCCACACTGGTTGGAAAATACCTGAGTTCGAATCCCGTCAATGACGTGAAGACTTTTATGGCTCTTTCTCACAAAGTGGCCGGGTTATTCGGTCTCAGACGAAGATAGCATGGTCTGCCTTGCGGGAAACTCGGATTTTTTGTGCAGCAAGCAGAAATCCACCACACAACACATCTAATTTTCCACCTATTACATACGGCTTAATATGCCCTAAGTTGCTGGTGAGCCAGAACCCTTCAACGACCAACATATATAGTGTTTCGTCAATAGTTTGCCAACAGAGTGATTTGCAAAGAATACTTATTTGATCTCGAAGGATTTTTATTTTAGAAGATGGAGTCAAAGAAGACTTTTGCCATAGAAAGCTAAGCACTGTTGATGGTTTGTAGGAAACTATCAGCGAAGCGACGATGATGGTGCGATGCTAAGATTTGTATATGTATTCAAATCTCAACATAACACCATCCAAATATTGCAGCAATATCTTTTTTAAAAATACGTTATTACATTGGTCTCTCTATATTAATTTTACGGAAGGATCGTAGAATTAAAAATAATAATCATAAAATTACTTATTCTGAGAAAAATAAATGAAAATTATTAGAGTGGAACTGTAAAAGTTGAAAAACATGGATTCCATAGTTGGAATCGATAAAATTATAACCAAGAAATTTATAACCTAGAAGATTACATTACAATCTCTCTTTGAAATAACAGCAATATCTTTTTTTTTTTTTTAAAATACGGTGATGATGTAGCTTTGTGGTGATGCTACCGACTAATTCATCCTTGAACAGCACCAATAATAACAATTCATGGATTGCGTAATACAGACTACAGTGCTGTCATTTCAAACATGAAGTATGTACTACAATTTACAGAATTTTTTATGAGGCTTAATAGGTGCCACCTACCGGTAATCATCCCCAGTCACGAAGTCAAAGGCGCCGCTGTGACAGTCTACTGTTCTGTTGTCAGCAGGTTTCGTAAACATCGACCGTGTCCAAAATTTAGGGACCATTCTGGTGAGACCCATGGAAGTATAAAAACGTTCACAAAAATTAACCATTTCCTTCACAGAGAAATTATTTCTTACTAAATAGTCTGTTAAATTGGAAGATGAAATCTCTGGATATGGCATCACAATATCTTCCAAATATTCCCAGTTGTCTGCCCAGAGGCCTCCTGTAAAAGAACAGAACCTGTGGAAAAATAATTCAGAGCAATTCTCAAATTGTAAACCATTTAACTTTGATTATTGATTCAGTTGCAAAGCATCATCAGATTATTTAGTGATCGGAAAATTCCTGCAGAATTTTTCAAAATTAATTAATTAATTTTTAAGTTCGTACCCAGCATGTAGACTGGAAGCGATTTCCTTTTAGAAATAAATTCCGATCCGTACAGCTGAAACAGTTTATGGCGCACATATGCATGAAGATGACCGTAGAAATCCTCCACCTCCCTCCACAAAGTCAAAGCATCAGCTACTGGATCTTTCATCTGTAATTCCGACCGCCAGGCAGCGCCAATATCCTTATAGCCTGCAGTTTTTAAAAAACAAAATAATGGTTTCGCACAAAGAGAATTAAAGTTAAGAAAAAAGAAACATGAAAAATGGTAGAAAGAAAATTATATTTACCATTTTCATTTGCACCCATATTGAGTATTTTCACCAACTCAAGAAATAACTGCTTCAAGCTTCCTCCTACATTTGAACTCCAACTGCTCCAGAGCTTTCGAGCCAATTCTGGACTTCTTAAAGTACCAATAATCCTATTAACTTCATCTTCGCCCTTTAAAGTTATATTAAGCTCTTCCACTTGTATCTCCATCGAACTATAAATGGACATCATCAATGAGCGTAATTTTGAGGCCTTTCTGTAAATAAATAAATAAATAAATCATAGCGGAATCTGTGATCGATATAAAATTAGACTTAAAAATTAAATATTTTAATACGTTACTTTGATGTTATGATGTCACTAAAGGCAAGACCACTGGAAATTACACCAACGGCCCTTGAAATCTGTGGTGGTAAATGAATTTTTTCGATCCTTCTGGCCCAGAGTTTCCATCGGAACATCCATTGACCGAACACAGCTTGAAATTCATTTTTCACATTTGCATTGAAATCAGTGAGGTTAGTTGAGTATTTCCAGTCCAAATTCTCTTCAATCCATTCCATTATAGCGTACTGAACATTAAACTTGTCTAAAGTCCTTAACGTAGAATAAGAATCTGGAAATAGGAAACAAAGACTGTTTTATAGTTCACCGATACAGCTTCTCGAATATACTGTAATCATTGGAAAAACTTCCAATTAAATAAGATATTGTACAATCCAACTAAAAAAACAACAGCGCGAAAACAGTTATCTCCAGTGAAAACATTTACTTTAATTCACACCAAGATTGATTTCCATCCACAAATTTTGAAAAAAGAAATTAAAAACGCAAACAGCTGTTTCTGTAATAAGGACACCTACCTTGGGGAAGCGAAGTGGACTTCCCTATCACGCATAACATAGTAAAAACTGTGTTCCATAACATGTCATAATGTCCCTATGAAAGAAGAAAATGTGGTTTAATCAGAAAAGATATTGCATTTCACATTACCTAAATAGATATGCTGCATGTCAATTGACTATGAGTACAATGTTATCTCGATTGACTTTTATGCTTTTCATTCTATTTACCTTTCTGATTAGAACTTGATCGGAGAATTAAATAACATTAAAAGGTTTGTTTGTTTTCTGAGTACACAAGTTCATATGGTGCTAGAAATGATAATTGGAGTTGTGTCTGTAATTCTCCAACGGGATTCGAACTCACACGACGAGTTCATCTCCAAACTAGGGATGTGTGGCAAATCCACTATACTGTCATGGATGGCTGCCATGAGGACCGTCTCTACTGACAGATAATGGAACATTTTAACATTTTAAAATCAGTATAACTGGAATACAAATAAGAGAAATACTTTCTCTTATTCTCAAGAGATACAGCAGATATCGATTTTCTTAATTAGAAAATCGATATCTGCTAATATTTTATTAACAGTATAGTGGAGATGGGAAAGTGAAAAATTTCACTTTTTATTTTTACCTTTCATAAAATGAATTTGATGAAATACATCATCAGTGGACATGGCGTAGAAACAAAAGAGTAGAGAGCTTTTGGTTAGCCCTGGTGGGTAGCGCAGTTGGTAGAATCGTTGTCCTCCCCACACCGGATGGAAAATACTCGAGTTCGAGTCTCGTAGATGGTGTGAGGAATTTTTATGGGTCTTTTTCACAACGTGGCTGAGTTAATCATGGGTTTTTTCTCCCGGAAACTTGGGTTTTCGTTCAGCAAACAGATAACCGACCAGAGAACACACGCAATTTACTGTTTATATACGAAGCAATATGGCCTTAGTCGCTGATGAGCCTAAAACCCTACAACTACAACAGCAACATCTTTTCAGAAGTAAAAACCACGCTGAGACCGACTAATTCTGCCACGTTATGGAAAGAGCCCATAAAATCTTTGGCGTCAATGACGGAATTCGAACTCAGCCACTTTCTACTCGATGTGGAAGGACTGCGATTATAACCGCTGTGCTACATACGAGGGCAGGGGTTTCTTAGCTATAGCGAGTGTACGGAACCTTTGGAATGCACCTCGTAAATCGTACCACAGATACAATCAATTAACTTCATTCAAGCAAATGCAACGATGAAATCTTAATAAGATGAAAGCAAAAAATATATAAATATAACAACATGAAATGGGTTTTACTCACCATCTTCCACCAAGACGTCTGGTGTTGTCCGGAATGCTGCCGAAGGCAGGACTGATCAGGCTAATGCTTGCCATGCACACTGTATCAGCCAACACAATGTATGCATCAGCATACAAATAGATGGATGCGGTAACTCTACCAAACTGTGTGTGCCGGAGAGAAATCAGTTTCGCGGACCACACGTGCCAAAAATTATCCGTTGAGGTGTCAGATGTCACTGTAATCAGTTTAATAGCAGGCCTTGCTTAGAGAAATATTGACTTTGAACGCAGGGATGTTTACCCACTCAGGACTTGGTAGGCTCTGGTTTCCACAATGGGCAATTTGGTCCTCGTGCGTGCGTGTGTGATAGCTTCATTAATGCTAAAAAGTGGAGCGGAGTTTGGGGAGGCGAACAAGTTCAAGATACAAGAGCAAAGCAACGGGATACGTACACTTCACCTAGAGGCTGGTGGTGATAGATTGTTGCTAGGATACACCACATGGCAGTAAAAGCGGATAAGATGCAGGGGGGGGGGAACGGAAATTTCTTGCACTTCTAAAGAGATGGAATAGGCCAGAGAAAAATCAGAGCTTTCTTCTTATGAAAATTATATTTAAAAACATTTCCGAAATACGAATAATGATTAAGTGGAGTACGTTGGGTGCAATTTGTTCAATGCTTTGACGAATGCTTCTCATTTTAAATCCACGTATAATCACATGTAGTATTTGTACACAGTATCCACATATGACATTCACTTTGCTTTTTAAAAGATTTACCACCAGATTTGAGCGTCGAATTATCTGAAGTCTGCCAAATAGTCATCGGCGAATGCCAAGTAATCAAATTGTCCTTATTCACTCTTTCTCCTATTCAAAAGTTACTTTTCAAACTATTCTATGCAAGTTATGATGAAATTTCAGTCGAACTGTCGTTCGAGGTTCTTCCTACCCAAAAACCTCCAACCGTAAACCTTCAAGTATCATGCTAGTCAAAGTATCAAGGAACACTTCTCTTCCACTTGTTAAGACACACAAACATCTTGGTGTCCTATTTGACGATCGTCTTTTCCTCTTTTTTACATATCCAGACTCTCACTATGAAAGTTAAAAAAAATTTCTGCTGTGATCTTCACAGTGTCAAGCCATGATTGAGGATTAAAAAATAATACCTTACGCCTACATTATAATAATGTTTTCATGCCTATTGTATGCACGGCTGCTATATCTGGTTTAGACCCACTGTCTTTCTCGCTATCCAGGCACGATTGGCAACTACTCATCGATATTTGTTTCTGGTAATATTAAGAACGTGCAGAATAGTATCTACACCTCCATTATAAGTTTTAGAAGGAACTCCAACCGCTTGACTTTCATCTAATATTTAAAGGATTTAGTTATCATATCAGAAAAAGTATGCCACTAAATTCTGGAGATATTTATTTAGATCTTACAGCTGAACCTAAAAAACAAAAGAATAAATGCTGAAATTACAAAATGCTGAAATATTACAAAAATGGCAATCTAGGTAGTCATTCAACAATTTAAATATACGATATCAATTACAATAACCTACCGAGTCTATATTCCTTCAATGTCTTTGACTCTTTCTGATGAACGGAAGACCCACTGCTCTGATGCTCCTCAAGCGTAGTATTAAGCAGTACATCTTCGGAACTTTTTTTAGAATTCCTTTGGCCTGCATCTGCAACTGCCAGCACCACATCGGTGTGGGATTGCTGGCACCAAAAATCTGGTTGACGCGGAATCATTTTATGTTGTGTTGTCCTTCTTTCCACTTTTTTTTAAATTTCGTCTGTCCTTGTATGAGTGTGATTCTGCGCGTGTTAATGAGTATGCATGAATGTATTGCCACACTTGGATAAGATAGGACGCTAGCATCTCTGGGTTGAACCTTTCTTTGCTTCTCCTATTAATTTGGGTTATGCTAGCCTCCACAGGACTTGTACTACTGCCTGTGGGTGCGAGTTTTCGTTTTTTACATTTTATACAGTACGTGTATGGTTGTGGCCCACCTCCTCGTGGTGCGGACGGTTACCGGAGCTCCAGCGTTCAGTTACAATGTATTGTACCGGAAATGTCGGCGTTGTCCATTGTGTATTGTAATGTTTACTTGTATGCAGCAACAGTACCAAGTTAAAATTCAGTGCTAGGCCGCTTTCTACGTACACTGACTGCCAATTTTATTAGATACACCTACTGTTTTCCTGATATAGAAAAGAGTAGATCTACGATATAAAGCATGCGTGTATACTTGTTTTGGGTGGCACCTAGACGTTTAGTCGAACTCCACCTTGGAAAATCTGTGTTGAAAAAGTAACTCTGATGTCTACACTCTAGAGCGATCAACACCAGGTCAATCACTGCCCATTTCTAAGATGAGGAGTTGTGCAGAGTTCTGTAATCTAGTACTGCTGCACCAATTTGTCATCCAGTGGATGGAGTGCAATACCAAAGGACAGGAGACCTCAGGCTGCCCAACCCGAGGGGAAAAAAATAAAAGAAAATAAATAGAAAAAAAAATAAATAAAAAATTCTATGTATAATTAATACCATTATATACATTCTATATTATTACACATTTAAGAACACAACATTTAGTTTCTAAGTTAACAGCTGTTTGACTTAGTAAGATAGAAATATAATTTCATGAATACATCAGTCTACTGTCCACTTCTAGAATTAGTAAACAAGGTGCGTCTTCTTTTAAACACCTTGTCAGAAAAAGTTTGGAATACTGCAAAGTTCTTGGCATCTTGAATCAAAATATCGAGGTTATCCGTCCTAATAGGTTGACTGCTGTTAAATAGTTCTTGTCTGAAGTGGTCATAAGCCGGGCAATAAAGCAGAACATGCCTCCAATCTTCTACTGCCCCACAATAACCAAGGGGTCAGGTTCAAGTCCAAATTTACACAATTTATCCCGCAGTGAACCATGTCCAGTTATTAAATACGACGTTATCATTGAAGGATAAAACCATTCCACAACTTTCTTATTTACAGCAAACGTTTCATCTTCAATGAACTCTCTGGTAGTAAATCCTGTTTCACTGGATTACCATCTGTATTTCTACTTCTCAGTGAATTTTATCCAAAGATTAATTTCGCCTGCCGAATGTCTGTGGCCGGATTATTTGCAATGTCGAGGATTTGAGTTGCCAAACCTTTCTTTAAGTTAGAAATCGTGCCTCGGTATACCACATAAAGGTCAATCGGAATGCAACCTGAGATCACTTGTAATGCATTAGTTGATGTTGTTCTGCAGCATCTGTGTGTTGCCAATATCATCTTTCTCTGCAAATGATAAAAGTTTGGCCTTCACTGTGGCATGAGTAACCCTAGGAAACCATATGGCAGCCGCATATACTACAATTGGCAAAAATATAGCCTTATAATATAATTCCAAAGTTTTGTGCTTTATACTCCGTTCAGCACTTGAGAGCCTAATCACATTGGCAGTAAACGTCTTAATCTTTTCAGCTAAGTTCTTTACGTGGGGGATAAAAGAAAATTTATTATCCTCAACAAGAGACCAAGATATTTATTTTGAGAAACATAAGGAATTTGGACGTTGTTGATATGAAGTTTAGAGGCCCTTAAATAATCCAGTTTATTGTTGAAATCATCATTTTAGTTTTCGTCTCAGAAATTTTTAATTTGTTTATTCTAGACCATTCCAGCAAATCATCCAGGATTTCTTTCCCGTGTGTTTCTAGCAAAAAGTCTTGACCCGCCTGGTATGAATAGCACTAAATCGTCAGCATATGCCATTTTATTGCAAATTTGACTTTCTTTTAGAGGAGAGGCCAAAGGATCAGCCTTCTGGGCATCCTCTGGAAATGAATTTTGAAAATACCAAATATAAATGACTTTTATCTGCCTATCTGAAAAATAATATCTAATAACTTGACATAGTAAATCATCACATCTGCCTCTCGAAGTGACCTGAGGGCTCTCTCCCACCAGAGTGCATAGAAAGTGCCCTCAAAGTCGATAAAAATAACCATCATGTATTTCTTGTCTGTAGTTTTACATAGATTCATCAAATTTCTGATGGCATCTTCAGTGGAGGAGCCTTTCTTAAAGCCGAATTGTGAATTAGAACGCATATTACTTGAAGCAAAACCTTCTGCATCCTAGGCGCTAATAATCTCTCATAAAACTTTCCAAGATTTCCTAGAAGGGATATAGGGCGATATGCCTTGGGATCTGTTGCCAATTTTCCAGACTTCCTGAGCATCTTTACTAACGCAATCTTCCAAAAATTTGGGAAAGTCCCGTGTAATAGATATTTGTTGAATATCTATATGTGGAAAATGTTGGTGAAATCTTTTGATTGCCGCATTTTCAACTAAGTCCATTCCAGGACATTTTGATAGATTGAGTTTAGAAATTGCAAGTGCAAGTTCATCTAGACTAAATAGTTCCGTGTCATTTGATCCCTTGTAAGATCCTTATCTGAGCTTGTTCGGTTGTGTCTTTTTTCTGGGTGATCACCAGGTAAAAGTCTCTCTATAATAGCTTCAACTATGGAGAGCCAGTCAGTAGTCAAACTTCCGTTTGAGTAAACAGAACTATATATCTCAGGAATTACAAGTTTGTCATGACAAGTTTTGTATATATATCCATGATCCCCATGGATCAGAATTACCTGTACGGGACACTAGTTTCCGCCATGAGGATCTTTTGGCTTCCGCAATAGCTTTGAAATATTCCTTACGTAATTGACAATAGACTTCTTTTAGTCGCCTAACGTATGTTTCTTTTAAGTATCAGTGCCTCTGGAAATTCTTCCTTGCATCTATAACCCGTCTTCTCAAAACAGATAACTGGGGATTCCACCATGGGGTGAAGCCAGGTCTCCTAACTTTTCTTTTTGTGGATTCAGTCAAAGCTCTGTTAAGAGTGTTTTGCACAAAGTACGTATATTCTATTGCACATAAACTGTTCAATTGTGCAATTTTATCATCTGAAAATTCTTGTTGCAAGACTTACTTAAATGTGGTCCAGTTCTGGGTTCTGATAGAGAAGCGGTTTAAATCCTGAAAGTGACCTGAAGAACCTCCATCCCTAACATTTAATACTAAGTCAAAAGTAATAGCACGGTGATCGCTATTGCATACATCCGGGCAGACCATCCAGTTTTTTACATGCTGCGACAAGCATGGAGAGGAAACGGTAAGGTCTATGTTAGACCGTCCGCGAACGTTCCAAAAGGTTGTTGGAATGTTGGGAAGATTATGCACATTCCAATGGTTAGTCAATATAAATTCTTCAAACACAGAATCTCTAGCGACGTTACTTTCGCTAAACCAGAGTTGGGATTTTGCATTGGAGTCAGTTGAAACCAATATATTTGCACTAGGAAAAGTGCTTCAATTTCTTCCGAAAGATGCATTGGTAGCTCAATATTATCATTTGGAGCACAATATAGAGAAAACATGTAGAAGTCTACAACTTGGGTAGAAATATGGATACAGGTAGAAAAGGATGTACAAAAACGAGATATGACCGTTACAGTTAGAACTATATTAAATACAACAATGGCAATTTTTGGCTGCTTGGATTCACATGCAACGACTCTAGGTACTACCGGGTATCCAACAACGTGATATAACTTATCCGTTTGTCTATACATCAAGTAGGGCTCTTGAATAGCCAAAATGTCTACTTTATCCTACAAACACCAAGCTCTTAGTTCATCTGCAACGCAAAGTGAACGTTGCACGTTCACCTGCATTATTTTTAGGAAGTATTTATTGGTAGATCTATTGTAATTTAGATGGTTTATTCGTGTATTATTCATTAGCAATTTTCAGTCTTGCAAGTTCAGCTGCATTCTGATATTCTGGACAGAGTGGATCCCTTACAGAATGTGCATTGTCCCTATTTCTCTTCTTAAGTTTATACATCTCGGGGGTTGTTCTTTATGGGGTAATCTGCATATATATCTCCCCCAACCGCACAATGACCGCAAGATACAGTCTTGTGGGGGCAAAACTGCGTGAGGTGGTCAAATCCCAAGCAACGGAAGCATTTTGTCACTATCGTAAATTTCCTGAATTTTTTGGCTGAGAATCCCAAGAAAATTCTGTCGTTTTCTAAAATATGTCTAAATACTCACGGTGAGAGACCTATCACCCAATTTATCACTTTTGTCTTTGTACCGGAGCTAAAACGTAACATCACTTCTTTCTTATTCTCTTCAAAAGTAAAGCCATAATCTTTAAGATTTTTCATAAAGATGTCCTCTACTATTTCTTCCTTAGCTAAATCTCTTGAAGCATCATAAACTAATAGTGTAGGAAATGTCATTTTTGGTTTGTCCGACTGTAGTCCAACAACTTCTGAAATGTGGAGGATTGTCTAAGCAGCTCTAAATCCTCCTTATTAGATGTTTCAACTAATACACCATCATTTCTTACAATTCTGACGTTTTTAATTTTTAAATTTTTATGTTCAGAACGCAGAGATTTGGCTATTACTTCTTTAACCTCCGAACCTGAGGCCAGCTTGGAGTCGTCCACTGGTCTAAAGATTGCCACATGCTGAGGGACACTGATTTGTGTTGTAACAGTTTTAGCTTCCATAAGTATCCTATCTCTAGGGTCAGTTATATTATAATGCTGCCCTCGTCCCACTCTGTCCCCTCCAGAATACATCTGCTCCGTTTATGTCGAGCTGATCCTGACTTTATCGGCGTAAGATGGCTGTAAAGGTGACATCAAACCAGCCTTGCCACTCATGATTTGGTCAAACATATTAGCACTTACTTGTAATTCCTCTGTCTTGACTTTTATTTTCTCATTTTGAATTATCAATGACGTGGTAGTTGTTTCCATCTCTGCCCAAACGCTATGGATTATGTTTGAGGCTGCCTTAGTTACTTTATTGGTTTCAGCAGCCTTGAAATCACTCAAGTTTTTCTTTATTTTCGTCAAAGCCGCCTGCATACTAGCATACTAGCACTATCTGCAAGGCATTCTGCATCAATCATTAAAACTGGGTCTGTCTTAGACTTATCAATATTCATTTTATCCGGACATTCTTTGTCTTTTATGCCCTTATCCTCAAGAACACCCAGATTAACCTGAGAAGTAAACGCATTAATTTCAGAATCGTTTTGTACAATGTTTACACAAGGAGTCATACTTTCAGCTTCGATATCTTTGTTTCCTGACTCCAAACTTATAGTTTTATGAGAAGTGGAGGTAGATTTAACCCGATCCTGAGCCAAAGTAGGTAAATATTGCTGTGTCAATTGAGTAACGCTCTTAACGAGGGCGTCCGTAAGCACGTTTATCAACTCTCCATAGATTTAAGGAGGTGAGTAGATGTGTGGGACTCTCCCGTACCCACACACATCGCTAGGAGATAGCCAGGCTCACCATAATTCTCTGTCTGGTCTCCGCCAGAGTCGCCTCAGTTTCTTGGACAAAGACCAAGTAAAAAAACTAAATAAAAAAAAATTGAAGTGAGCACGGAGAGATAGTCAAGAAGGGAGTGAAGTAGAAAAAGAATAGCTGCTGAACTAATGCAGGCGGCAGCTATAAGTTTAGTGGAGCTAGAATTGTTCCACTAAGCGAAGGATTAAGTGTGGGAGAAGCCCAAGGGTGCGGGAGAGAAAGTCACCCAGCAAGATTGACGGAGGTTGGTCGTCATTGGTCTGCCGTTGTCATGCAACCTTGGAGTCCTACCCAGAAAGTTGGGTTAGCAGTTTCATCTGGACAAATGTCCAGATGGGGAAGTTATTCTGTTGGTGGTAAGGAACAGTATCTAACGTATGTTTGCTCAGAAAATCCTACCCTATAAGCAGATTAGTACGTCTGGTTGGGTTGTGTCAAGATAGTGGCTGCCAAGTCCATGAAGGTTGTTTTCAGTTAGAGGCTACGGATTCAGTTATATTTATGTCAACTTCCGGAGAGAAGAGAGTGTCCTTCAAAGATGAAGGTTAAGAAGAATGGCCAGAAGACTAGTTGTCAATTAAGGCAGTTGCCTGCGCAAGGTGTGATCTTCTTGGTAAAACTTGATATAAGCTAGGTGATATTCCTGCTCAGTGATGTACAGATATTCTCCGTCTCGTGGGGATCGTGTATTTTGGAAATTAAACTGCATTAAGTCTTCGTAGTGAGGACACGTATAAATCATATTATTCCAGCCATCTTCTTGGCCACCAGAGCAGTAGGGGTGCTGCTCAACACCCATTAGGGTCAGCTTCTTTTTGATAGATCCATGCCCGAATAGAAACTGGTGGTAATGTTACAGTGGATTCACGAACACTAGTAGAGGAAAGAGGAGGATTGGAATTGTCCGATTTCAGTAATATATCAAGTGATGTGAGAACCAGAATACATGTCGTAATTTTTTCATGAATTCCTCAACTATTATATTTTAATAAATAAATTGCATATATATATATATATATATATATATGCAGCAAAAGGAAATCATAATAAAAATTGCTGATATGTTCCGAAAATTTGGGGAAAGACTTTGGAACACGACGCGACACCTGCTTTGGAATGTGATGTAGGATGTCAATTTTTCATAATGTGGCTGAGTTAGAGACGGTCTCAGAAGAAGATTGTATAGTTTTCCCTCTGGGAAACACCTAAAATTAAATTATAAACATATTTTATATTATAAATATTAATAAAATATTCATAACATATTTAATGTTATAAATACATTAATTATGATATTCTATATAAGTAGGTCCTACTTAGAAGGAATGTCTATTCCCTCCTCTGTACTTGATATGCTACTAGTCACTAGTCATTGTGAACTGGGAATAATTTCGGATAATGAACTTTATAAATGAACTCAGATTGCTCATTAACATACCTGATATCTATCAGAGGAAAGAGGCATGTTAATTAATCACTAAATTAATTAATAAAGACGAACAGCGTCAATGGAAAATCGTTAACTGGGCGAGAACACAAAATCCAAACAACTTTTGATCAATCTTTGATCGCCGCTCGTGATTAAGGAGTCCACTTAATTAACTGCAACAAAATTAACCATGAAACGAATTTAAGGGTTTATAGTAGTGTCTTAATTGTTGATAGTTAAGAAAAAATTTGATTTTATTCACTTAATTCTACTACAAAAAAGCACATATATCTTCACGCATATATGGAATTTGATACATTGTTGTTGTTGTTCCAATCGGTGTTTAGGGGCAACAGCGAATAAGACCATATTGTTCCAATTTACAGACAACCTATAAGGCCATATAGGTTATCTGTAAATTGCGTGTGTTCTTTTGTCGATTTTCTGCTTGCTGAACGAAAAACCCGAGTTTCCAGGGGGAAAAAACTATGCTACTCTCGCCCGAGACGAATAATTCAGCCAGTTTGTGAAAATGCCCATTAAAAATTCCTACCGTCATCAAAGGGACTCGAATTAAAGTGTTTTCCACCGGTGTGTGAATGCCAACGATTCTACCAAGTGTGCTACCCACGAGGGGAAAATAATAGCATGGATCTATTAAGAGGAGATCTAGTCTGACTAATCTGATTAGTTCCTATGACAGGGTGACAAGGGAACTTAATGAAATAATAATTAATCGTCATATATTTAGATTTCAGTAAATTTTTGACGCTGTTTCACTTGAAAAACTGCTGTACAAATTTGAGCACTGTGGCCAAGGGCAAGTTACTGCTATGGATAAAGGGATGCGCGGACCCTCTCTATCAACCAAATCGCACCCCGAAATTTCTGCACCACAGCAAATCACCCCGAAATTATTCATCTCGCCGCCACATAGAAGAAACAACCAATCCAGGACATCCAAAATTTCCCAAGAAGATGACACTGTGCAAAGGGAAGCAGAAATACACAAAAAACCAAGTAATTGCACCAGAAAAGCCAAACAACAACATGAAGCCCACAGTCAAGACTGCTAACTCAACGAAAATACATTCGATTCCGCTGAAAATCTCTTCACATGAAAAATCAATTTTTGTCTCCAAGCTTTCTCCACAGACAACTGTTGAAGAGATGTGGTCTTATTTTAATGAAGACTTAGGTATAGACACAGAAATTACCAGGCTCACGACCAAACAACCATACTATGCATCATTCAAAATCACTACAGCAGAATCTACCTACAAACTACTTAGCCTTGCATCATCTTGGCCTTTAGGGGCACTAGTGAAACACTTCTACACTACAAAGTGTGCTTCTACCAGGATGCCGTAATGAAAGGAAAATCTCACTCAGACCCACCATTAAGTTTAAGTTTGGCGAGGAACATTCCGGTTTACTTAACAGGACCTTCTTAAAGGTTCAAATACTCTCACAGAAGCTTGCCAGCGAGACGATCACCCTCCACTAACGCCTGAGGGAAGAAATATGAAGATTGAAGTGAGAACTACCTCCAGAATGAATCATAGACGACAGATGAAGGCTATCAGAACTCCAAAAAGGGCATACATCCAAACTTCTTTAATGTGCACAATTTTCTACCAAAACGCTAGAAGCCTGAGAAATAAACTTCAGACAATGGAAATTCTTCTCTTTTCAAGGTTCTATGAGATCATTTGTATCACAGAGACATGGCTGTTCCCCTAATGGCGATATAAAATTTATAAAAAATATTAAACATCTTCCCCACTGTCAAAACAACAGTGAATAAAACCCCACAGTCTCAATATTGACCATTCAATGGCACCCCGGTTTTCAACCACCATCCTCTGCCAGTAAGGAAAATATTACGTCTATCAACATTAAGTTTATAAATTTAGATAGTCTAAAATGCTTAGCTGTATATGGAGCATTTTTTTCTCTTCTTTCCTTAAGTTGGACTAAAACTTTTCGAAACTACATGTTCACAGGAATAAGAGCAACACAAAAATGACCAGAAGCATTTGTCTTAGGTAGTAATTTTTGTTCTTCACGCATCCGCATAAATGACCAATCATTCGATAATAAGAATGGTCTACGGATATTAATTGAATTATTACATCACTTCATCTCTAGGGTTTCCGCAATAAGTAATTCATAGTAGTTATACTGAATATTTGTAATTTTTATTTCTTTAAAGCCGAATGAATGTTGTTCATTCGGATAATTTTTTGGAGTTAATTCTCTTAGTCGAGCATTCAGTCGCTCGTAATAAGGCAGTTTGGATATAGAAGGCTTGTTCTTCAGCATTAAGCTGATTCCGAGAACAGGGGCCATTTTATATGCATTATAGCAAATCTTTTCAAGTCTTGAGGAGGTAACTTCCGATTTTGTAAATTTGTGGTAATTTTAAATGAAATTGCACGGTGGTCACTACAAAGTACAAGTACAAAGTACAAAGTATGTTGAGGGTCAAACGGCACCAGGAATTTCTCCCATCTCCGCGAGTGTTCGCTGTATCGAGGGACAGTACTCTGTCAAGACCAGAGATTTAAAAGTGTGTGGATCATGTGTTGTGTAGTATGTTGTGCCCATTGTTCTTCTGGCCTATTGGCCGTCGAGCCCCTGATGAGACCCGACGTTGTCCGTACTATGCCAACGAGGAGGCTGGCCAGGTGTACCTTGAAATTTATTATACTCTGGCAGGTCCCGCCGCCTAATTTCCTGGGATTTCAGCGGCTGGGTCCTATAGAAAAAAAAAAAAAAAAAAAAGATAGATAATCGCGGTGGTATAATTGCAAAATCGCTATTAAGTTGGTATGTGGGGTTTGTTCCCCGAAATTACCATGGGATTGTACGCTAAAATGACAAGTTCTAGAGGCCTAATGGGGCGGGCAATAATTTTGGTGCTAATTTAAATTTAGATGCGTGGGGCTTTCGCGGTGAATAGTCAAAGAGAAGGGTAGGGAGACTGAAGGCTGGGGGGAAGAAAGAGAAGTAAGGGGCCGATAGGGTAGATGGCCCCTACAGTCAGTGGGGCATGCCCATGCCCCACCAGAGGGAAAGGGGGATGGCAGGAGGAGGAGAAGACAGCGAGCCATCTCCCCCCCCCCCCCTGCCAAGGAATAGGAGTGAAAGCAGGCTGGTCAAGGTTGCCAGCCCAGATCGCCATATGGCTAGGTGGCAGCAATGTGCTGCAATCATTTCTCTGAGCCCTTGCATGGTAGTATCTGGGAAGGTTTCCGTGGTTGTGTAGACATTCTGCTGGCCTGCACGGCATGGTTGTTTACTGCAGTGGTTGAGGCTGTGGGAGCGTCCTTCTCCTTGTGAAGAGGTCCTGGGCCAGCTGCGCTCCTCAATCACAGCCCAGTTAGATACTTTGTTAGTAATGCTTGCAGTTGTGAGAGTCAGGTCGATGTTAGACTCGCCATTTATTGTGAAGAATGTGCTGGGTTGGTTGAATTTATTTAGAATGTGCACGTTATGTGCCAGCATGAAGTTCTCCAGTTGTCGTCCTCTGTGGTCAGTGGAGGTACTAAACCATAATGCAGGCTTGGCATTGGAGTCTGTAGCTATAATGATTGGTGATAGGCATAGTTTTTCAATGACAGAATCTAGATAGTTCGGGGAGATTTGGATATCTTCAGATGGAGGACAGAAGAGTGATACCAAATAGAAAGTTTGAAAAAGTGACGGGATTTGTACCCACGTAGCATTTGGAATACACGAAGAAGAAATAGCTATTATGTCAAGTGAGGTATTAAAAGCCACTATTGCAGATTTTGGATGTTCTGTGTCAGCATGTATGATCCAGGCAGAGATTGGGAAACCCATTAACTTCTAGTTGTGTCCATGTAGACATCTGGAAAAATAGGGTCCTTATAAGCAGAGCAAGTCGTAGGAATTCTCAGTGATGAAAATTCGAACTTTATCTGTGACATTCCTGGAGCGATGAGCATTCACTTGCAGTATGGTAATATCCTCATTGTTAGGGAAAGTAGCATTAAGAGCACAGGTCTGGTCGATGTTGCTCATTAATGGCTCTTGTTTTAGCCTGTTCTAGTGCTCTAATGTATTCTGGACACTTCGTGTGTTGTGAGGTTGGGAATGATCGTAATCTTTATGACGCCTTTTGCAGTTGACGCCTTTTGGTCTATCCTGTTTTCGCAAACAGTCCTCCCATGGCACAATGACCACATGATACTACTTTTTGATTACAGTTCTGGGATGAATGACCAAAAGCCACACATCTAAAGCATTTGTTCACTACGGTAAACCGACAGTACTTGTGGGCGTGATACCAAGGGTTACACTGGCTGAAAGATTTTTACACATTCATCCTGCAATCACCCTTTATGCTTCCTTTTTCTGCATATGCATATGTGCATGCCATCCAAGAAAAAGAAAGAAATTTCATTTTGGAAATATGCATAGCCTCAGTTCTCAACTGAACAGTGTATTTCCATCTAGAATCTTCTAAACCCAACTTACATTTCTAATGGAATTTCAGCTATTAGTGTTCTTGACTGCCAGCCGCCTCCTAATTACACTGATTCCTTCATTTTTATAGGTGTACTTATACACAGTCTGCCACTTTATTAGGTACACCAACCACTGCTGTGCACATGAATGGTTTGTCTCACAACGTTGCAAGTCACATGACCACAGTTGTGGATATAAATGCAGTAGAGCAACCTTTCTAGTATTAGTTAAGCACACCAACCGTAGCAAGAATGGGAAAAGAAGCAATCTAACGGACTTTGAACGTGACATGGTAGTAGGTGCAAGACGTACTAGACAAAACATCTCTGAAACGGCAGTTCTCCTGAACAGCACAGTTTCAAGGGTGTGTTGAGAATGGTGCAACGAACAGAAAACATCCTCTCAACGGCACTGCTGTGGAAGAAAATTGCTTGTTGATGACAGAAGTCAGAGGAGGATGGCTAGAATTGTGCAAGCAAACAGACTGGCCACAATGTCGCACATCACGTTGGAATACAACCTTGGTGCGAAGAACAAAATATTGCAGTGGACTACTAGTCGCAATTTGTAGTGAATGGGCTACAACAGCCGAAGGCCAAATGGCGTACCTTTATTATCAGTTAAGAACAAGAGAGCACGCCTCCTTTGGGCACAGCAACACCAGCACTGGACTATCGAGGATTGGAAAACAGTTGCTTGGTCTGACGAGTCAAAGTTCCTGGTGTATTATGTTGCTGGAAGGCTCAGAATTTGGCGAAAACAATGAATCCGTGGACCCGTCATGTCGGACGACTACTGTGCAAAGTGGTGAGGGCAGCGTTATGGTGTGGGGAATAGTTCACGTCTAAATGCCACATCGTACCTAAACATCGTTGCTGCCCAAGTGCATCCGTTCATGTTGACAGTTTATCCTCAGTCATATGGTTACTTCCAACAGGATGATGCGCCGGTGCACAAAGCCCGAATCACTATAGAATGGTTCCAGAAAAATGACAACAACTTTTCTTTGCTGTAGTGGCCGCTCAGTCCCTGGATCTCAATCCTATTGAACATCTTTTGGATGAGCTGGAAAGGGCTGTTCGCTGCAGGCCTACACCTCCGTTGAATCTCAATCAACTGCGAGACACACCCATGTCTGCATGGTACTCCATCCTTCACAACGTTTTCAGCATCCATATAACGAACGGATTAGGAAAGACTTTGCTGAGAACGCATTGTTCGCACCTATTGAGTCAATTAGTGCTGCTGCTAAGCACAAATTAAGAGCCAAAGGGATTACCATTCTGTAACTTAGTGTTACTCTTAAAAATAAACCTATCGAACCGCTTGCCCCACATACCCAGAAGCCGTGCTGGTTATCTGATTGGTTTTATACAATCAGATGCGAATTCCATCGTTTACCAGTATTCAACATGGCAGGCAAATAATTCAGTTGAAATAAATACAGTTCATGAAACTGCAGACACCTTAATTTGCTTATCTGGATCTGTGTTTCATATTTTTTTTACAATTATATAATCTTTTTCTTTAATTTCTCTACCCTCAGGCAAGTCAGGGCATCATTTACGCCATGCTTCTCTATCTTGTGCTATACGTTTAATTCCCGCATAATTTCCTCTTACCATCCAATCCATCATTCCAATTCTCCTTCTGACAACAGTTCTTTTCCCGCATATCTACCCCTCAATCCCACTCCTCAGCATGATTTCTGTTCTCAATACATGCCCTATAAAGTTATTTTGTCTCCTTTTCAACCCTTTAAGAACGTTCTCTCTTCTACTTTCCGCAAAATCTCATTCTCACTCTGTCCACGCATTTCACCTTTTCCATTCTCTTCCACACCCACATCTCGTAAGCTTCTAGGCGTCTCATCTCCTCTTTCCCAGTGTCCATATCTCGGAGCCATATAGTACAACAGTCCATATTAATGTTTCATCATTTGCTTTGTTAATTCCTCCTTGAAATTTCTTCCCAATAGTTCTTTTCTATTACTAAATGCTTCTTTCCCATTGCAATTCGTGTTTTAGTTTCTTCCAGGCTTTTTCCAATTTTTTGTCATTATGCTTCCCAAGTATTTTTCGACCTGTTCCAATATTATTCCATCTAATGCTGTATTGATTCTTCTTCCTGGTCACTTTGACATTAACATTACCTTGGTTTTATTGCTGTTAATCTTCATATTTTACTCCTCTATTGTGCTGTTCAAGATGTCCAAGGAGCCCTTAATTCTTCATTATTAGCAATCAATATCTAGTCATCTACAAATCTTATTGTCTTTAACTGCCCCCTTCTACTTTTTACACCTCCTTTCTGCTCTCCTTTGAACTCCTTCATCAGTGCTTCTGCGTATAAATCAAACAGTACGGGGAACATGGAACATCCTTGCCTTACACCCCTAAAATTGGAAAAACACGAAACATTCTCAAGAAAACAGAACAGAGGAAGAAGCATTCCAAACAATTCTCGATTCGGCTAATAATATGGCTACCATCATTGGCATTGCCGCTTCGTTTCCAGAAATAAGCACTGTAAGGAAAAGATTGGAAATACGTCATTTCGATTATGAACATAGAGAGGAAACTATTTAGGAAAGGCAACAAATTTTCAAATTTATTTTTTTCTTTCAAATTATGAACACAACAATTTTCTCGTTAGCCGAACGGTTTAGAAATATTAAAAGAACATGTAGAAATATTTAAAATATTTTATAATATTTCTGAATTAAAAAAAATGGTAATATAACGATTTTTTAAATCTTTGCAAAGATTTACGTAATAAACTGATCATAACGAGTCTGATATTGATGGTTAGCATTATTTGAAGAACTTAAAGAGTACTTCAAATTTATATTTTGCATTTACTCAAAGAGGTAACTACCGTCAGGAGTAAAGGAAAGGGTTTTTGCTTCCGTAAAGGGGAGTACAGTGGTCTCAGACAGTTTTTAAATTCTGTACAGTGGGATCAACTGACGATGTTACCAACTGTAAATTCTAAGTGGGAAGCATCAAGGAATTAATCGTGGAAGCTACTAGACTTTATATACCGATTAAGAAATATTGTTCAAGGTTTAGGCCTAAATGGTTATCAAATGAACTAATGAGACTCGTGACAGAGAAGAAAAATGCATGGGATGCATATAAATTATCAGGTGACGCAGAAGCCTGTGGCAGATATAAGCTAGTCTGTAATCAGGTCACAAAGGAGGTTCGGCAGGCGAAGGCGGATGACGAGAAATCTTTGGCAAGGTATGCTAAGAAAAACAGCAAGGATTTCTTTACTTATATAAATTCTAAAAGGAAGGGGATGAATATGATTGGTCCACTTGACATCGATGGTTCGACTGTTGATGATCCTGCTCAGATAGCAAACAAACTGAATGAGTATTTTGCATCTACATTCACACGTGAGGAATTATTACAGTTTGAAAATGGAAGAAGGTTATCAAATTGTAGCAGTGTGCTTAATGATTTTGTAATAACTGAGAGCAAAGTGGAGGAAAAATTGTTCAAGTTAAACATAAGAAAGGCACCTGGGGTGGATGGGATCTATCCAGTTATTTTAAAGGAGGCGGCAAAGCAACTAAGCAAACCCTTAGCCATAATTATGAGAGCATCCTTGGACTCAGGGGAGGTTCCCACGGACTGGAGATATGCAAATGTATCCCCAATTCACAAAGGTGGATCGAAGGGTGACACGAGTATTTACAGACCAGTTAGTTTAACTTCTGTTCCGGGTAAAATAATGGAGTCACTGGTTAAAGATGCATTGCAGGATCATCTAGACAAGACTGCAGCAATAATTCAAACACAGCATGGGTTTGTTAAGGGAAAGTCTTGTCTGACAAATTTGATTGGTTATTATGATGTGGTCACAAAGGAACTGGATGCAAAAAATAATTTTGATATCATATACTTGGATTTCAGGAAAGCTTTTGACACTGTCGCGCCTGGAAGACTACTGTACAAATTGGAGCAGAATGGTATTAAGGGTAAGTTGCTACAATGGATAAAAGGATGGTTAAGTGGGAGAAGACAGAGGGTGGTAATCAATGGGTGCTGCTCTTCGTGGAATAATGTTATTAGTGGAGTCCCACAGGGTTCGGTGTTGGGTCCACTGTTGTTTTGTGTATTTATCAATGATATTGATGAAGGTATTAATGTCGAAGTTTGCAGATGACACAAAGGTTGGCAGGGTTGTTAATGACAGTAATGGCAGTGTGCTACTGCAACAGGATCTAGATAATTTGGGCAGATGGGCTAAGAAGTGGCAACTGAAGTTTAACCTTGACAAATGAAAAGTACTGCATATGGGTAGAAGTAACCCCAGAGAAACGTACCAACTGTGTGGTACTACACTTAAGGTGGTAGAAAATGAAAAAGAGCTGGGAGTAATTGTGCAGTCAGCCATGAAGTTTTCTGAGCAATGCAGACAGGCTGCTAGGGCAGGTCATTTGATTTTGTCAATGATATATAGCAATTTTGCTAGCAGGGAAAAGGAGGTGATTGTCCCTCTGTATAAGGCAAGGTCAGGCCACGCCTTGAGTACTGCGGACAGGTCTGGAGGCCTCATTTTAGGAAGGATGTAGATTTGCTTGAGCGTGTACAGAGAAGAGCAACACGATTGGTGAGGAGAATGAAGGGATCCTCTTACCAAGAGAGGCTTAAGTTCTGCAAATTGCAGTGGCTGGAGACTAGGCACCTGCGCGGTGATCTGATTGAGGTGTATAAGGCCTTGAATGGGTTGAGCACGCTGAATTCTGATGGGATCCTTCCACTTGTTCAGATTACGAACCTACGGAGACATAAGTTCAAATTAAGAAAGGACAGATGTAGAATAGATGTGCGGAAATTTGCCTTTAGCCAGCGGGTGGTTAATTGCTGGAACAAACTTCCATCTGTCGTTGTGGAAGTTGATAGGTTAAATAAATTTAAGGAGGAACTGGACAGGCATTTGGAGGGAATGGTGTGATTTTTTTTTTTTTTTGGCTGATGCTGCATAAGCACCTACACTTGCTTTCTTGCATCATGTGCCACTACTACTACTACTACTACTACTGTTGTTGTTGTGAAAGTTGATAGTTTAAATAAATTCAAGCAAGAATAAATCCAAACAAACGTTTGGAGTGGACGGAGAGGTGAATGGGAAACGGTTTTGTTTTTCTTTTCTTTTTTTTTTTCTTTTTTTTTTTTTTTATGTAAACCCCAAACACGAGAGGTATTAGAACATATAGTACTTAGTATCGTGCTTGGGTTGGAGGTTGAGAAGACGAAAGAAGATATTTGTTGACATTGGACTTGAACTTCTGTAAACTGTAATTTTCAGGAAATACGTATGAAGGAAGGTTGTTCCAGAAAATGGCAGTTGAATGAATAAACGAGGAAGATGAACAGTTCGTTCTGTGAGTTGAAGTTGGATAGTAAATGGATTGGCTGGTGGCAGCACGTGTTCGGACTGTTTTGAAAGAGAGAGCGGGAATTATTGACGCCAATTCAGAAGAACAGTGCCCATGGAAGTATCTGTAGAAGAGGCATGCAGCAGAAAAAGTACGTCTATGAGAAATCGAGTGGAGAGAGTCTGTTAGAGATGAATCATTAATTAACCTAACTGCCCTCTTCTGAATGGAATCAAGAAGCCTGAGAGTGGTTTTGGGGGTACCACCCCAGATGTGGGAACAATATTCCATAGCAGGGCGGATTTCCGATTTATACAGAGTGAACAGCTGTTTGGAAGAAAAGTAACGCCGAGAGCGAAAGAGAAAACCAAGTTTTTTAGACGCAGAGGAAGCAATATTTATAGGGTAATACTGAAGAAATCTATGAATATTTAAAAAATACTGTTAAAAAAATAGCTCATGAAATCCTAGGCAAAAAGAAGAGTCAAGGACCAAAAAAGACCTGGATTACAGAGAAAGTAAGAACTGCTGTAGAGGAAAAGAAACTTGCATATCAGAAATGGCTGGGTGATAGGAATGATGCATATAGAAACATTTATGTTGAAAAAAAGAAAATAGCCAATCGGTTGGTAGTAGAAGCGAAAAATGAAGAATGGGAAAGGAAATGCGCAACTATTAATAGCAAATTGGGCTTCAAGCAATCAGCGGAATCGTGGAAGGTCCTTAAAGACTTGAGAAAACAGAATAAACACAACGCTGGTTTGCAATTAATACCTTTGAAAGACTGGACGGAGTACTATGTCCTCCATCGTCTTGAAGAGTTCAAGACGATGGAGGATTTTGGTGTAGAAGACTCGGGCTTAAAAGTTTCTGTTAGGGAAGTGGAACTCTTACTAACGGAGGGAAGGAATGGCAAATCACCTGGACCTGGAGGAGTTTACATGGAACTTCTGAAATATGGAGGAAGAGGAGTGGCTGTTCTGATAAAAAACTGTTAAATAGTATACTGAGAGGAGAAGATAGTATACCGAAAGAAATGATAACAGGATATATTACATCAATTTATAAGAAGGGCGATCGGAAAAGCTGTTCAAATTACAGAGGAATATGCGTCCTGAACCCGCTGTTAAAGAACCTAGGAAAATGGATCAGGAACCATTTAGAAGCCCAAATCGAGGTATCAGAAGAACAAAGTGGTTTTTCGGCTAGGAGGTCAGGTATAGATCATATCTCAACAGTACGACAAATCCTTGAAAAATGCCAATCAAAACGAAAAAAAATCTTTATGATTTTCATTGACCTAGAAAAGGCATATGACAGTGTTCCAAGACGACTCTTATGGAAAGCACTGAAAGAGGCAAATATTGATGGACAACTGATTAACATTATTAAGGCAATTTACAGGAACAATAGATGCAGAATTAAAGTGGGTTCAGCTTTGTCACCTGAATTCCACACTTCAAAAGGCTTATTACAAGGTTGTTGCATGTCACCAACACTTTTCAAAATTTATATCGACATCTGCCTAAGATCCTGATCAAAAAATTGTAATAAAATGGGATGGCCGATTAATAAGAACACCTATATTCACAATTTACTTTTTGCAGATGATCAGGTGGTGATAGCACAAGACTTAGAAGATGCAAAGTATGCATGTCATCAATTGTTTGAGGAATATAAACAGTGGGGTCTAAAAATCAATTTTAGCAAAACTGAAATGTTGTCTTCAGGGCCAGGAGACGTTCTAAATATTGCAGGTTTTAAAATCAAACAAAAGTCGATAAATTCAAATATTTGGGATCAATCTTACAAAGTGATGGATCATCCCAAGCAGAGATCAATAAGAGAATTACAGACGGCCGAAAGGCTATCGGTATGTTAAACTCTGTTCTGTGGAGCAAAAATATTCTAAATAAAACAAAGAAACTTATATTTCAAACGATTGTACAAAGTCTTCTATAGTATGGAGCGGAAACCTAGACATTGAATAGGCGAGCGGAAAACAAATTGCTCTCCACAGAAATGGATTTTTGGAGACGCTCAGCAGGAACTTCTAGAAGAGACAGAAAACGGAATGAAGACAAGGGAAAAAATGGAAGTGAAAAAGACTATTATTGACACCATCAAAGAAAAGCGTCTAACATGGTATGGACATGTTAAACGGATGCAAGAAAACAGATATCCAAAGGCTATCCTGGAATAGATACCTCCTGGAAGAAGGAGAAGAGGAAGACCTAGGAGGACATGGATGGATTGAGTACGGGAGTGCATGACAGCTCGAGGCTTAACCGACTAAGACACCTTGAACCGCACTTTATGGAGGGAAAAAATTCCTAACAAGAAATAACTTGTAGGCTGAGGAAATCCATTGTAAATGGAAACACTCCTCTTGAAGAAGAAGAAGAAGAAGAAGAAGAAGAAGAAGGAAGCAATATTTGTAATGTGCTTGTGCCAAGAGAGATTAGAAATCAGGGTAATTCCCAAAAGAGATATATCATCTTGCGTAGAAATCGGAGTGTCACCAAAGATAAGCATAGTAGCAGAAGAATCCTTTTTGCGAGATATAAGACAAGACTGAATTTCAGAAGGGTTGAAATCAACTAGGTTGTCTTTGCCCTACTGGAGAATTACCTGAAGATCGGCATTTAAGGAATTGGTAGCAGATTTTCCAGAAGTTGAAGCTGATTGAGCAGGACAAGGTTTCTCAAAATGGAAAGTGGAATGCAATATGCTATCATCGGCAAAACTATAGATAGGATTTCCAGTCAATGGAAGAAGGTCATTAATATACAAGAGGAAAAGAGTGGGGGAAAGAACTGAACCTTGGGGGACACCAGCATTAGTGGAGAAGTTAGAAGAAAGAGAGCCATCAACCATCACCCTCAGTGAGCGATCAGAGAGAAAATTGGATAACCAATTACTAAAAACAGTTGGCGAACCATAAGATGGAAGCTTGTTTAGAAGATCTTTATGCCAAACACGATCAAAAGCCTTTGAGATGTCAAGAGCAACTACTTGTGTTTCACCGAATCTTTCCATTGAATTAGTCCATAAATGGGTACCATAAGCCAGAATATCACCAGTGGATCGACACTGACAGAATCCATTCTGACGATCGTTGATCAGGCGGAAGGTTTCTAGGTAGTTTAAGAGTTGGCCGTTAATTGATTTCTCCATTACTTTAGAAAGAGTAGAAGTAATTGCAATGGGACGATAATTGGATGGGAGGGATTTGTCACCCTTTTTAGAAACTGGCTGGATATGAGCAAATTTCCAAGCAGAAGGAAAAACACCTTTGGAATAAGAAAGTTAAAAAAGGCGGCAAAGAATAGGAGTAAGTTCAGAAGCACCGGTTTTGAGGACGAGTGGAGAAATACCATCAGGACCTGGAGCTTTCTTAGCATCAAGATTCATCAAAATCCTTCTGATATCCTTTTGACGGAAGACCACAGGAGGCATTGAATGGAGCGTGTTGGGAATGGTGGGAGGTGTTTTACCAAGATCATTAATACACGAGCTAGAAGAAAAATGGGATGCTAGCAGGTCAGCTTTATCCTTGGCTGAAGTGACAACAGAACCATCTGGTTTGGACAGAGATGGGAGCAGAGATGGGCAAAAGTTGCGGCCAATAGCTTTGGCAAGAGACCAGAATGCTCGGCTACCATTAGGGCAAGAAGCAAGTTTTCTACTCTTAGCCTGTTCAAACTCTAGTTTGGACTGATTAATAACTGCTTTACAATTGTTGCGAGCTTTGGTGTAGGCAAAAATGAAACTGAAGAATTACAAACAAGCCAATTACGATATGCAACATTCTTCTCTTGAACAGTCTTAGCACATTTATTGGAAAACCAAGGTTTAGATAAAGGACGAGATTTTAATGTGGAGTGTGGAATAAAGGATTCTATTCCTGCAAGAATAATTTCACTGACACGATCTGAGCAAACGTTGACATCAGAAGTTTTGAAACAGTAATCCGACCAAGGAAAAGAAGAAAAGAAGTCTCGCAGGTCATCCCATTTTGCATTCTTGTAATGCCAAACAACACGAGGTTGGGAATAACCATGACATAAAAGTTCCATTGGAGAAGAGACAATCACCAAGTTGTGATCTGAAGTGCCTAAAGGACCTTTCATTTCGACCGTGTACTTAGAAGAGTTGTTTGTGAGAAAAAGGTCAAGCGTATTGGCTGTATGATTAGGATTGTCCGGTATTCTTGTAGGTAAATGAACAATCTGTGCTAGGTCATTAGTAATTGCAAAAGCCTCAGCATCTCGACCTGCTGGGTCGGTGGGACTAGAAAACGAAGCCAGCTGGAGTTGTGAAAATTAAAATCACCAAGGACAGTTACCTCACTGTTAGGAAAGTTGGACTGGAGAAAGTCAAGTTGCAAAGAGAGGAAGTCAAAGAGCTCCAAGTGATTAGTGGAGTTGGGAGAACGGTAGAAACCACAAATGAATTTGACACAATGAGGTAGAGAGATTTTAAACCAGAGAAGATCAAAGAGAGGAGATTCCAAATTGCCAAGTCTCTGACAGGGAATATCAGAACGGACATATGCACAAGTACCACCTTTGAGGCGAAAGGAATCATACAGCGAATAATTTGGGCATCTGAGATGAGCAGTAGTTGAATCAACCGATAACTGAAAATTGTGTCAGAAAACGTACATGGGGTTTGGCAGACTGCAAGTGGAAATGGACATCATTGAGATTGGAATTGAGACCACGTATATTTGTGAAATGAATTAGGAAGTGCTTGGGAGGTTTAGATCTTTTCGCAGATAATCTTGCTCTATTAGTTTGACGATTCATCGTGTATTCAATAGTAAGAAAACGTGAGTGGGACATGCTGTATGAAGTAATGAAATTTTTGGATATGGCGTACATTGTGAATTACTGTGATTTAGAGTTTAAAGTTTATTTCCAGAATTTCAGAATGATTTTGTTATTTTTGTTTGTTGTTTCATTACATTATACACTGAGTGGTCACTGAATTATGACCACCTACCTAATACTTCGTAGGTAATCCTTTTGCCCTCAGTACAGATGCTATCCGTGGCATTGATTCAACAAGATGTCGGAGGCGTTTGGGAGGTATGCCCAACCAAGCTGTGTGTAATGCGCCCAGCAATGCAGGTATGGAGGTGATTGGTGTATTCAGACGCCTGATATGGCTTTCCACAGTGTCCCTCAAATGCTCTATGGGATTGATATAGGGGAGTCTGCTGGAAGTCAGAACTGTGTTCCTCAAACCATTCCTGCACAACAAGTGCCTGATGGCTCGGCGCATTGTCATCTTGGAAGACACCATCGCCATTCTGAAAAAAGTGTAACATAGCTTGGTGTACACAGTCAGCAAGCAGTTGACGATAGCAGAGACCACTGATATAGTGTTCCACATGCACCAGGAGTTCAAGTTCATGCCAGTGAAACACGTCTCACACCATACAATAGTGCAAGCCGCAGGCCGCCCCCACCGACTTGCACTTTTGAAACCATGTATGATGGATCAAGAACCTCATGTTGTTGACAACAAATCCGTATACGACCATCCACGGTGTGGTGTAAATTCCATTTTAAACCTCTTTCAAGGGAACCATTCCCTGGGCCTAAGCCCATCCATGGCCTTCCCTTGAAAGGAAATGTGTCAGAGTCTTTTTAGAATTCAATTACATTAAAAATTTAAAGTAACATTATAACATAACACAAAATATAATTCAAACGCAAAATAAAGCCACTCAGCCTCTCCCAAGAAAAACCCATCTTTTTTATTTCTTAGATTTTAATGAGGAGAGTTACCATCCCTTCCGCGTGGAGGCAGGCTTCTACTATCCAGCATATATCTCTTTTTGAAGACCTTTTCTACATATTTATTAAAGTATGAGAACATTCTTCTGTCTTCAAACATGACATGGAGGGCCTCTCTCTCTAGGATCCCCACAGACAAACTCAGTTCCAACCTATATTGCATATAATTCGGACAGTGTAACATTATATGTTCTGAGGTCTCTGGTTGTCCACAGCTGCATAAATCATCATCTCTAAGCCCAAATTGGTATAGTCTCAGGGCCAACCCGTGTCCAGTTATCAAAAATGTGGCATGCAACCCAAATTGCAGCCACATCTTTTTATTCACTATAGTAACTATTGGCAAAAAAGGATACGTTTGACGTCCTTTATCTGAGTTATCCCATTGCAACTGCCATTTTTTAATAATTTCCTGTTGTATTCTTACTTTCTCTAGCTTAACATCAGATTTACTATAAGTTTTATCAGCAATGGGACAAGAACTTATTTCAAAGTATGTTCTCCTGATATTCCTTTTTGTGAAATACATTAATCCTGACAGAAGAACAACATACTGGACAGGGATTCTCCCTGAAACAACCTGCAAAGCCTCAGTTGAGACTGTTCGACATGCTCTAGTGATGGCTAATAATACAAATCTCTGTGCCTGAGACAGATACTTTTGTATAGTTTTAATTGGCACTCTATGTACCCATGCTCCGGAGGCATATGTAATAATGGGGACAAACACACACTCATAAAGTAAGTTAATCGACCTACCTTTAATCCCCCAATCCACTCTAATCACCCTCCGGAGCTTCGCATAAAGAGCACAAATCTTCTCTTTTAAGTATCGCACATGCTCAGTAAAGAACAATCTTTCTTCAATTTTTAAGCCAAGATATTTTGTCACATTCACATATCGAACAGCATCATCCATTAGCCTTACACCGGGATGTCGATTTTGACTCAGCCTGCCTTTTAACAACATTTGGACTGTTTTATCCTTAGAGATCTCTAATTTATACTTTGCAGTCCATTGAGCAAGATCAAAAGGCACCCGAGATGCTATTTCCTCAATTTGCGATCTTGCATCTCCTTCAATAAGTAGAACTAAGTCGTCTGCATACGCTATCTTAACAACACCTGGAACATTTATTTTCAAAAATTCATCAAACACAATGTTCCAGGCAAAGGGGCCGATCACCGAGCCTTGTGGACATCCCCTTGATATATTTCTTATTAATTTAGTATATTTAGTTTTAACTTCAACTTGCCTTTCACTAAAATAACTTTCTAACACTTTGTACAAATTATCTGAACATTTTACTTGTCTAACTCTATATAACACACCCTCCCACCATAGTCGGTCGAATGCACCTTTAAAGTCTATAAAAACTCCGAGTACATATCTCATCCCACTGCCCTCTACATGCTGCACCAATTCATATACTGCATCTTCAGTTGAAAAATTCTTTTTAAAACCAAACTGGCATGTAGACATTAAACCCTTACTTTCATATTCTAACATTAACCTATTTATTATTAAACGCTCATATACCTTCGCTAATACTGATAACAAGGCAATGGGATGATATGCACCCGTTTCATTCAACATACGATCTAGACTTTTAACTATCAATCTTACTTGTGCAATCTTCCAACCAGGCGGAAACGTGCCTTCTTCTAGACACTTATTATACATGTCCACATAAATCCCAGGACTCATCTTATATGTTCTCTTCATAACTTCTACCTCTATCTTATCAAGGCCCGGTGATTTACCACTCTTTGCCCGGTCCACTGCTCCTTCTACTTCTAAATTTGTAAATTTTTCTTCAATTTTATTTTGTTTATAACTTCCATTGGTGTTTAACATATTTAATTGTGACGAACTTAAGTCGCCATTATCCTCTGGAAAGAGACCATCCATAATCATGTTAATAGACTGCCCCCACGTTAGGGTTTCTTCATCACCTTGCCCGATCGTATAGGTAATATCTGAGAATTTCGTTTTATCATTTAAAATCTTAAAAATAGAATTCCAGGGATCCCTGGATCCCTGCTCACTCACAAAATTTCTCCATGAGGCAACCTTGGCACTACTGACAGCACGAGTATATCTACGTCTTAATTCACAAAACTGATCTTTAACTATTACATATAAATTCTCATCACCTCTATTTCTTACTCTCTGCATATAATGTCTCACTCTAAAAAGTTCTTTCCTTAGAGCATTTAACTCTTCCGTCCACCATATAACAGGACGATTCACCTTTCTTTTAATTCTCATATATTTTTTGGACAACCTTTGTAATAAGTCGGTAAATTTCTCTACATATTGGACTGATGCAAGACAAGACCAATTAATTTGACTAATACAGTTTCTATAATCTAATTCAAATTCAATCCAATTAACATTTCTAATATTATATCGATCTGTGTCATAATATACCCTTTTTTCATCATGATCAGCGATACTAAAAGAGATGCTGTTATGGTCACTCGTGGTATAATTTTCATAAATACTCCAATTCCGGATCTTTCTTAACATCGATGTTGAAGCAAGGGTCATATCAATGTATGACTGACCACATACAGTGGAATATGTAGGACCATGCCCAGAAACATTCACAATCTCAATTCCAGTTCTTGCTATACATTCTTCAATAAGTAGCCCTCTTTCATCTGTACAACTAGCACCCCATAATGGAGAATTAGCATTAGAGTCTATGGCCACCATCAAGCCACTGGAGCCAAAAAGCCTATGAAGATTCTCTAAGTATACCACACAATTCTCTATGTCCTCTGAAGGAGAACAATACATAGTCGCAACATAGAATTTTCCACATTCACAAATTATCTCACAACATAAACATACTTCATTACATAATGACATAATTTTAGTCACAACCATTTCTCGATCTCTTATTATAATGGCTGTCATAGGATTATCTCCAGATGATATTACTCTATAATGTTGCGGATAACATCTCACATATGATCCTACTGCATAGGGCTCCTGTAGCAAAGCGATGGACATACATTCCTCCTCCAACACTTTGTTAATTTGTGCAGCTACAGATTTTGCTCTTTGGGCGTTTAATTGTAATATTTTAATTTGTATAGCCATAATCTATTTTCTTTTTATAGATTTCTAATGCTCTCATATATCCTGGGCATTTCCTATCCACTGCCGAGTGATCAGTCTGCATACCCTTCTTTCCACATATATAACAATGTGCACTTTTATCTTTATTCTTGCATTCCTTATAGGAATGATTTAGTTCCCCACAGTGACCACACAACACCTCTCTTTTACAGTATTTCGCTATATGACCATAATTCATGCATCTAAAACATTGCGTCACAGAATAAACCTCCTTAAATTTACAAGCTGTCCATCGTCTATTTTTCAATTTAATCATCTTCCATATTTCCGAATTTAATTGAATCATCCAGTTATTCAAGTGAGTAACCTTATTTTCATTCACTGTTAATATTTCCACTTTCTCCTTAAACCTTTTTTCACTTATTTTATTATCCTTAAAATTTCTTAACCACAACTGTTCTAAAAGTTCTTCACGCTCAATGTCCTTTTCTACATCAAATATCACAACACGTGGTAGAATTGGCTTGGGAATAGAGTATTGTAATCCTAACTCCTGAATTCTTTTACATGCTTTCAACTAAACTATATCTTCTTCACTTTCTGCTTCTATAATCACCGCTCGATCTCTAATTGCTCTAATGTTTCTCACTTTCACAGAGGATAGCAAAGGTCTAACTTCCTTTAAAACATCTATCTTTACTTCATCACTCGTTTTATGCTTTGTTGTTGATGCCTTTATTATCATGACTTTAGGTACATTAACTGCACTTTCAGAACTCTTAACTATTGTAGCATAATCCATCTCCCCAACCTTTTCCTCCTTCTTTTTAAGTCTTTCTTTTAATAACACATTCTCAGTATGAATTTCATGCGCTCTTTTCTCTACAACATTCCACATGTCCATTATCATCCGAATAGCAGCAGTCGGTACTTTACTTGCAGCATCCCGTAAGAAAGAATTTAATCTTTCTTTTGTCTGAAAAACATAATCAAAGCTATTATCCTCAATAACTTTTCTCCCATCTTCCTTCTTTTTCTTTCTTCTCTTTCCTTTAACACTAAGTCCACCATCAGAAAAGTCATCACCTTGCTTCCTCTTTTTCTTTTTAGAATCTTTACCATCTTGCATATTATTAGATCGAACTTTAGTTGAAGTTCTCTGTGATGCTCGTCCACTAGATACCTCTATCTCAGCCAACTCCGCAGCCTGCACTAAGACCCCCACGTGCGATATCATCACGTTCTTCATCAGTCACCTCACTCGATGCGGCCAGCAGCTCCGCCTCACTCACCTCATCAGAAGAAGACATCAATATAATATAAAATTTCACAATATACAAATTAAAATTGAGAGTCAAAAATAGACAATCAACAACTATTTACAACTATTTACAATAATTGTAAGCGAGCAAGGAGCCAGATCCCAACTCAGTTCAAAATGGAAAACTAAAATACACGAGAAAATCTATTCTCAAATGTAATTAAAATCTCCTCCACCCAAGTTAAACGGGTGGTGGTCCCAGAGATAACTCACGTAGGCCTAAGCCAAACACAAGGGCACAGAAATGCTCAACTGAACTCAGGAGGGCAATTTTTTACACCCTCCTAAATTTAATACAACTCAATTAACGAGCACCTTGCCTATCTACGCTTTGCTCAATTTCGCCAGGCAAGGGGATTCACCCCCTGCCTGCCCACCCCGGACCTCGCGGAGGTATGAGCAGTGATACTATGGCCTTCGGCCGGGCAACAAGGATAACAACTCCTGTGTCTCCGCACAAGAAATATTAATCACTCTAACAACTAGCAAGAATAAAGTATCCAATTACCCCAGCGTCACCCCCGGGGCGGTGTGGAGTAAATAACGTGATTCATCCGAACAGCACACCTTCTTCCAGTTTTCTAAGGTCCAACTTGCATGCTATTTGTACCAGGCGAGTCTTTCACGCCGATGAACCTTGCTTAGGAGAGAATGCCGTAGGGGTCGTCTGCTAGTATAGCTCATACGTCCCAGCGTGCGACGCATGGTCATGCCAGATATTATTCCGTGTTGGCTCATGTTGTATTGGGTAGTGAACTCTTCAACAGTGCTGCGCCTGTTCGCCTGTACGAATCGTCGGACCCGGCGCTCACTTATAACATCAACATGTTGCTGACCTTTGCAGTTTTTTGCCCTCGGGGTCGGGTCGTTGTTTGAACATTTTGACGTCAGTCCTGGTACACTTTAACAAAGGCGGCTCTGGGAACCCCACCAGTTCAGCCGTTTGGAAAATCGAGACACCGGCTCGTCGAGCACCCACAATCTGTCCTTTATCGAAGTCCGATAAATCCTTCCTTTTACCCATCGCGCTCGGAATTTTACTACCTACTGAACAACTGGCACCTTATCTATGCTACGTATGTCGACTAACTGCGCACTCTCCTATCTCACGTGGTCAAGGGGTCGTATTCAGTTTTCATAGTAGTGATTATAAAGGCGCCTCTGTAGCCAGGTGGGAAGGAGCAGCAGTGCGCAGCACACGCTTCTTGATTAGACCGGGATTCGAGCCCGCCACCACCAAATACGGAGGATGCGGAAAGGTCAAGGAATGACCACCGCATATCCCGGAGCAATATGGCCTTAGTTGCTAATTCTCCTAAAAACAAAACAAACAAGTGGTTATAATTCAGTGATCACTCAGTGTATGTGAGATATGTTGTAATTCTTTTCTGTTTCAATAATAATTATTTTTAAGTTTTATTTTATTTTTTAATCGAAATATTTTGGGGCGTTAAATTGGATTCCTCTTAGGGTCGCAGAGGCTCTGCTTAGAAATTTCGGATTAGTATTGTTTAATGCAAAATTATGCGAGAATACAATGAAGAAAGAAACCTCTGAAGGTCCTACGTAGGAGAATATATCAAGATTTATTAAACACAAATTTATAATTCTCACAATATTAATGCGAGGAGGACCTTACCTTCGTTTATCATCACTATGGTGTCTTTAAAAAAAAATGGTTCTTCATTGAAATTAATATTAAACAGGGATACAAATATATCTGACACTTTTAAACCGACAAATAAATAATGATAACAAAATAAACAAATAATAACTTGCCATTCCATGAGGAAAACTTTCAACTTTATTTTTATTAATTTACAAAATGAGGGATTCACCCGAAAGGCTTCTCTCTTCATGATTCAAGATCTTATGTTTTAGAAGAGCGGCTCATTGATTCCAGGTAGTACGCTCTCTTTCGGACCAGCTTCCGCATGCAGGAAATTCTGTTAACTGTATATGGCAGAGGGACGATTATTGCTTCCGAAACGAGAAAAACACGTTCATTGGGTCTTTTTTTAGTCATTGATAAGGGCTCATAGCGACACATTGCATTCTTCACTAGGGACCCCAACAGCTTTCTGGTCCTCATTGTTATTTGTTAGTAGGAGCCCATTCCAGTAGCAGCTTAATATATCTGTCACCATACATGGTATGGGCTCCGGATTCCACAAATTGAATCCCAATGAATAGAACCGCATTTCCTTCTTTACTAGTGGCCCCATCCGCTTTCTGTTCTCCATTTTTCTTCGTTGGTAGGGGCCCATTCCAGTAGCAGCTTACTATATCTCTGACAATACCTAGTATTGGCTACGGATTCACAAATTGAATCCCAATGGATAGAAACGCATTTCCTTCTTTACCAGGGACCCCATCAGCTTTCTGGCCTTAACTTTTCTTCTACTTGAGCACCTGCCTTCGGAGGGAGCCCAGTAGTTCAGCACCGGCATTCGGACGGACGAGCGCAGTAGTTTAGCACGGGCCTTCGGACGGACGAGCCCAGTACTTTAGCACAGGGCTTCGGACGGTGCTGAACTACTGGGCTTCGGATGGAGCGCCCAGTAGTTCAGCACCGGCCTCCGGTCGGAGCGCACAGTTTTCCACCAGGGGCCTTCGGACAGTGCGCATTTTAGTTGAGCACAGGCCTTCACATAGAGCGCACAATAGAAGAAGAAGAAGAACTCTTTATTGCATACAAAACGCACATGCTGTACACAATACCCTTCACGGCTAAAAGCCAGCGGTTTACAGTAAAGGCTAATAAAAGGTTACAAAGTCAAAAGCACAACTGGCAGAGCTACAAGACGACATCACAGTGCTACACAAAGAAAACAATGAGATGAAATTTATACTCCTTGATATTTATAATAAGATTGAACTGAGTAAGCTAGCAGATCCGAGCAAACTCACTAACCTTCTGAACTCAGACGATCTTCGTAGATTATATAAAAATTACCCAAAGGCCATTACAGTATCAGTCTGCTCCGAATGTAGCAAAAAATCAATATCCAGTCCTCCATCAGAAGCTCCAGGTAGGAATGAATCTGAAAAACGGCCAAACACTGGACATCGTCGAGCGCCATCTCCTCGCTCCAATCAGCTTCTAAAATTAGGTAAGGTGTAAGGTGTAAGGTGTATTTAGTGTCAGACGGCACCAGGGGTTTCCCCCATCTCCGTGTTGCTTTCATTGTGGGTGTACCAGTTCACTGGGAAATGCCAGAGATTTAAAAGTGTGTGGGCTTTGTATCTGTGTGATGTCGTGTACCGTTGTTCATCTGGTCGTTTAGCCGCTGGACCCCTGCTGAGGCCCAACGTTGCCCCACCTTCGCCCCGTGGAGGCAGACCAGGAACCCAGTAGTTTTAGTTTCACTCTGGCAGGTCCTGCCACCTAATTTCCTGAGATTTCAGAGGCTAGGACCTAAAAAAAAAAAAAAAAAAAAAAACGCGCGCGCTCTTTTATATGCACGTATGTACAGACAGAGACATATATCCATCATCGTCGGTTTGATGATCGTTAGGTGAGGGGGATAATGCTTGCATAATAAAGGCCGAAAGAATGGGCGAACGGGAATTTTGACATAATTACGTTTTTGTGTGTGGGACATTCACTAGCATAAAGATAGAGTGGGTGGGAGACTGAAGGCTGGGGGGGTTAAGGCAGAAATATGGGGATGATAGAGTAGGCAACCCCAGAAGTCAGTGAGGCATGCCCATGCCTCACCAGGAGAAAGTAGGGGGCGCCGGGGGGACCGTCCCACCACCGGCGCAGGGGAGGGGGTGGAAAGGCACCAGGCAAGGGAGCCCGGTGAGCTGAAGAACAGATGTTCTTTGGTTATAATGGTAGTGGGTTGTGGGCTGCGGCCATTTGGTTTCTCCTCGTCCTCCTCCTCGTGAACAGTGCCTGTGCATAATCCGAGAAGGCTTGATACTCCTCCTTCGTGTCTAGGAGGTGATGTTCTTGTCCCTGTGGTAAGTAGTGGATTCTGGTGAGGAAAACACCACGTAGGTCTTCATAGAGCCTGCAGTCATACATTAGGTGCTGCCAGCTCTCCAGCCCCCCGCAAGTGCAAGTTGGATCAACCTGGATCCCAAGTAGAGACAGTTTGGCATTTATAGCTCTGTGTCCAGTTAAGAGGTACGTTGCTTGTAGACCTGGGAAGAACCAGTTGGGTGAGGTTGGGTAGTTTTGTTCAATATTGGGTAGAAATTTCTTTGTGATCTCTCCCTTTTGAGAGTTGCTCCACCTTTCCTGCCATGCCTGCTGCAGGTGAGTTTGTATCCTCTTCTTTTCCACATTTCTGTTGCTGGCTAGGTCAATAGTGAACCCCAGAAAAGTCTGTGGGGTGCCTTTGTCTAGGTAGTATAGTAGGCCGCGTTGTATGATTTCTAGGTCCAGCGGGAGAGTGCCTGCGAGCACTTGCAGGGCGTGGGTGCTCACCGTGCGGCAAGCGCGAGTGATGGTTAGGAGGATGGATCTGTGAATTTGGTCCGTGATACGTCTGTTTACTGCTGTTGTAGTTTTTTGAAACCATGCACCGGATGCGTAGGTGACGATCGGAGTGAAGATAGCTTTGTAGAACAGTTTGAGGACTCGCTTTTTCAAGCCCCATTCTTTACGCGTGACCCTGGCAACCATGGCTGCGTAGCGTCTTATTTTTTTACGGAGATATTTCAGATGGTCCTGAAATGACAGGTTTTGGTCCAATATCACGCCTAGGTATTTCAGTTGGTTAGAGAATTTGATTGTTTCCTGCCCAATTTTTATTTGCGGAGGCCGCCTAAGATCAAGGCGTCCCTTTAGTAGGATGGAGTTTGTTTTTGTGGAGGATATTTTGAGTTGATTTCGGTTTGCCCATTCTTGGAGAGTGGTCAGGGCCCGATTTGCGAGGACCTCTAACGCAGCTCTTGAGTTTGCCTGTATCGTGAGAATGAGGTCGTCCGCAAATGCCTGAGATTGTACTTCATTGAGATCGATGTTAAGAAAGGTGTCCAAGACAATATTCCACAGTAGTGGCCAAGGACCGAACCTTGAGGGCAGCCCCGATGGACATGCCTGGAGAGTGTGCCATAGGGGGCGGTGACTTTGATGGTTCTGTTGCTTAGGTAACTTTTGATGGTGTTATAGAGGTTTTCCGGCATGTTGGCTTCGCGCAACCTCGCCAGGACGCTCGGCCACCAAAGTGAGTCGAACGCCCCAGCGAAGTCGACGGCTATCACTAGGAAGTACTTTGTATTACGTCTGTTTACCTTGGTCAGGAGGTGAGTTAAGGCATCCACGGCGGAGGTTCCCCGTCTGAAGCCGAATTGGTTTGCTGAGGCCAGGCCTGCCTCATCATAGTAATGTTGGATCCGTGTGTAAAGTAGTCGTTCAAATAGCTTACTGATAACTGTCAAAAGTGCAATGGGCCGATAGGAGTCTGGAAGGTGTGGTGGCTTTGTTGGATTCTTTAGGATGAGTTTAACGTTTGCCATCTTCCAGGAATTCGGGAAGATACCTTCTCTGAGACAGAGGTTATATAGGTTTAGTATTAAGTTCGGAGCGTACTCTACCGTTTTTTTGATAATTTCGGGTTCCAGAAGGTCCGGTCCAGGGCATCTATTTTCCTTTATTAGGTCTGCTGCATTGCTGATCTCTTCCATGGTGAAAGGGTGCTCTTTTGTTGCCGTTTGATGAGTCTCGTTGGCTTGGCAAACTCGGCTCTGTTCTGTTGTCATTGTTTGTATCTCTGGATGAAAGGCGGCGTCAAGGATATTGTTGATGGTGTGTTCCCAAGTGATAGTCAAGTTTCCTTCAGGTGTTTTAGTAGCTTCAACTACTTCCCCTCTGGGGAAGTAGTTGAAGGATTGGTTTTTGCTTTCTCTAATTTGTGCTGTATAGGCGTTTCTTGCCTCTTTGTAGCTCTGTCGTAGGGTTTCAATTTCCGCCATCGGCCAGGAGCGTCTGGCTCGCTGGAAGGCCTTTCTTCTTTCCTGTGCCTCCTTCCTGAGTCGCTGGAGGTTTTGATTCCACCAGGGCACTTTCCCTGGTGTTGGATTTTTCTTCCTGATGGCTGTGTCGCTGGCTTGTTTTATGATTTCAGTCGTTTTAGTTTGGAGGATTCTTGGGTCCTCGATACGTTGGAGTTCTCTCTGTCGTTGTTGTATGCTATTCCGTAGGGTGGTCTGGAAGAGTTCCCAGTCTGCCTTTGCTATGGCATATCTATGGGCAGTTTGTCTGTTCACAGGTACTGTGGCCAGTGATTTGTTTAGACTGAACGTAATGGCGCGATGATCAGACGTTGTCCAAGCCTCACGGACGGTCCATTTGGAAATGTTGTTGGCAGCATTCCTCGTTGCCATGGTAACGTCTATAGTGGCCTCCCATAATGTGTTGCAGAATGTAGGCAGATTGTTGGGTAAGTTTAGTACAGTTAGTGTTGAGGTTGCCAGGAACTCTTCCAACTTGGTCCCGTTTCTGGTACCCTGTCTATCTGGAGTATGGCTGTGCCACATTGGCGACTGGCAGTTAACGTCTGCTCCCACAATGATTTTTGCATTTGGGAGCATATCACTAGCCAGACTTAGGTACCTTACTGTGAAGTCGATGTCCTCACCCGGACGGCAGTAAAGGGCTATGACATAAAACGCACCCAAGGCCGTAGTGAGTTGGGCACATGCGGCCCAAGATGTGCATAGCTGAGTGATTTTGGTCACCGTTATATCTGGGTTTCTTACCAAAATCGCTGCCCATGGGGTGTCATCTCCCGTTTGGACTACTTTGTATGTTATGGAATAGCCCCTGACAGCCTTCATATGAATAGATGGGAAAGGGCAAAAACCACCCACAAAAGCCCATCATTCACGTACGCTCAAGAAGAACCTGAAAAGGGCAACTGATGTTAATCGCCACTCAACGAAAGAGAGGTTTCCACAATTACAGAAGCAGCCTCCACCAACGGTCAATGGCACCGCATGTAGAAACTCTCTTACTTGCAATAACGAATTCTCTACCTCTATGCCAATGAGGCAAAAGTCACCACTTCCACCTTCACACCCAACTTCTCGCAATGCCTGTCCTGTCATACTTCACTCGCACTTCTCATCTTCACAAGGCCTGGGACTCAGTGTCGGGGCGAATTCAATATACGAACCAGCGGATTCTTCCACACTACAATTTCCACTCCCAGTTCACCCCACTGCAAATCCATCCTATCCTATGCAACCAGAGGAAAGTACACGTATGAACCTCAGAGTGAGCCAACGAACAAGTGCAGCTTCACGTGACTGGCTTCGAATTGGCACATCGACTAACTCCAAACTGCAGCATTCCCACACACCTCCCAGACGGCAGAAGTCCAGACCCTCTAGTGGACTTTTCATATCTCGCTTAGCCCCAAATACCACAGCAAATCATGTCGCTGAGGTTCTACGTGATCAACTAAACCTTCGACTAAAGGTGCAGCAACTTCACACCAGGAACCCACGGTGCACATCGTTCAGGGTTGACTGCCCACAGGACCTGTTCAATTTAATTGGAACCGAATCTATCTGGCCTATTGGCACCATTATTAGACCCTGCTATAATAGGAGAACCAGTCACCTTCTCCATCCTCCACCTCTGTACCAAAACCAAGTCTGTAACGTCACCACCCACAGCTGACTGGACTCACTCCCGGACAACTTCCAAAGATCTCAGCAGTCCTCCTTTCATACCACTTCTCTGCCAAGCCGCACAGTTAAAGCACCACCCCGCCATGATAAGAGTATCCAGAGTCCTCTATACGACGGTCCCCATAAAATACCAGTCCATATTTCGTTAGGAAGTCGTGCCGTTCGCTCGAGAACATGCCAACTCAGAACACCTCCAATCAGGACGGAAGTTCGTCGAACACCTGTCATCAGGGTGTACTTCCAAAATATCAGGTCCATCAGGAACAAACTAGACTCAGCAGAACAGATCTTCCTCTCCCAGGTCGCTGACGTGGCCTGCCTCGCAGAAACGTGTCTTCAACCTAATCGAGACACACTCTTCTGCTCAGCTATTGCTAGTTACCACATGCTGTCTGCCTCCAGGGAGCAATCTAGAGGCGGTAGAGTACCATACTGTACAACACCTCCCTATTCTCATATGAGAATTCGAACTCAACTACAACTCAAGCTTTCGAAGCGATTATAGTCTCGCTACGCTTCCACTCCAGCCACATTTATATCGCATCTGTGTATATTCCCCCAGGGCCTACAATTGAAATTATTGAATATCTGAGAGAAACTATTGAATATCTCTTAAACCATCTTCGTCCGTCCGCACAACGCCTTGTTTGTGGTGATTTTAACCTGCCTCCAAACCGACATCACCTCTTTATCAGGCTCTGCGAGTTCTTCAAATCCATCAACATGACACGGGTCAATAAGAACCCCACCAGGGGATTGAACCTACTGGATCTCGCTTTTGCTTCAACACCATACACAGCTGAGGATGATCCCGTCGCATTCTTCCTGTCCGATCACCAGCCCATAGTTTTGAGATGGTCATTGCAGGTGCCAAACTTCAACATCCCTGACAACAAAATAGTCAAATACGTTTCAGCACCTAAATACCTTAATCCTCAACTCTGTGTAGAAGCAGCATCCTGCATTCCTTGGGATGTCCTCATTGACTGCGACCTCAGCCTCGCAGTGACACTCCTGTCCAACTGGATTAAATCCGTCACCGACTATGCTGCCACCAAACGAGTAACAGTAACTCCCCGTTCCAGATCGTGGTGGACTGCTGACCTCAACAACAGCTTCAAAATGAAACAAGTCCTACATAAGAAATGGAAACTTAGAATGGCAGTCAAGACAGAATCGCCTTTTCCCGCGCCAGGGCCCATTTTAATCGAAAGAAAGCTGCTGCAATTCAAGTAAATCTAAACCGCACTCTGAGGAAAGGGAAGCCATTCTATGCTGCCCCACATGGTGAATTCAGTCATATGCTTGACCCTCAAGAATGGCTCAAATACATCGCCAGGTTTTCAAATACAACAGCAGTCCCATCTACAGTTGTCCAGCCTGACTATGAAAACGCTTCAGATGTCCTACGGACTATCTAGATTACGAAACAGGAGCTTATACGTGCCATCAATTCCCTTCCCACAACAGCCACTGTTGGGGAGGATGGAATTCCGCAATTTATGATCAAATGCTTGAGCACATTCATCATAAACCTTCTTCTCTCGATCTACAACAGATGCCTCGCTGAGCATTATTTCCCATCCCAGTGGAATAAGTACAGAGTGTACCCCATCCCTAAAAACCAATTTGCCACAAACGTCAGCCAGTTCAGACCCATATCAGTTGCCTCTTGTCTGTTAAAAACGCTTGAAAAGGCTTTGCTACCCACAATCACTCAACAAATCCTCCAGACGAAACCACCTGAAATTCACTATGCCATCGCAGGAAAATCATCAATCACTAACTTGGAAGCCACCACAGAACGCATCCTCTCAGCATTCGAACAAAGAGCTGAGCTAGCAACCATATATCGACATAATCTCGAAATAAGCGCAGCCTTTGATGCCGTGTCGATCCCGGCCTTAATCCTCCTACTTAAGGAGGAATTTCACATTCGAGGCGATATGCTGTGCTTTTTGGAATCTCTTCTCTGTCACAGGGTACTTATTCTCCATCGGCAACAACACATCCTATCCTGCGACATTACTGCTGGAGTACCGGAGGGGGGTGTCCTATCCGGTGACCTGTTCACAGCTATCATCGTGCCCATTATTGCCTCAACGAATGGTCTCCTATGCTGTGCCGATGAACTCAAACTGCTGACTCAAATTAACCCTGGAGACAACCCCGTTCAGCTCAGCAACAGGATCAATTCCCAACTTAAGGATCTAGAATTGTACCTGGCAAACTTCAATCTAAAAATCAACCCACTGAAGTCTGCTCAGGTTATATTCTCCCTTAAATCCATGCCGACAGTACTCAACGAAACGTACCCTCGCACACAGACCTTGGCGTTCTGTTTGACCAAAAGATGTCCTTTGTCAACCAGATTGACAAAATCAGTACCAGATTTTTCGCCTACGGTGGATCTCAAAGCAGCAGCTGCTACATGTCCGACATCCTGTCACTGTTAAAAGGTTCATCACCTCCACCGTCTACCCCGCCATTCTGTATGGTGCAGAAATATGGGCCTCTGCTGCACCTACAAACCTCAAGCCGGTGTACACCGCTGAAAACTGGCTACTGAAATGGGCCAATAACAAGCTTCGGCTACCTCCTGCTACCACAACCACCATGATGGCACAAGCACTCGACATCCCGAGGTTGAAGTTCCTGATCGTGGATAAGAATCTGGTCTTCACAGCCAAACTCATCACAGGGCAGATATCATCTCCAAATATTTGGAACGCTTGCTCTTGGAGGATTCCACAGCCAAGCCTAAGGTCGGTACCAGCACTCGTGGCTCACCACAACAGGCTTGTACTCACTGAGAGATTTCTTCCCAAGCAGATGCTCGCTGCCCTCAACCGTTGGATATTTTCTTAGTGATTAGACATATAAATGTTAGCTCTTGGATACCTCTTTTTTATTGTGTTTGTGACCACCGCTGTGAAGTGAAAATATGTGTAACAGGTAGAGCTTAACTTGGTGAGTTCGTAGATACCCTTTTTTATTGCTAACAGAGAGAGATTGCGCCATGCAATTCATTTGAAAATCACGAAAATTCAGCGTTTATTTTGCCTTGTTATAATTAAAAAATGGCTGACAAATAACATTATCTCTCTCTGTTAGTGGAAGCTTTTTGTGTGTGGTTCTTGTCACCTAGCTGCTGTGTTGACAAGGACCTTTGACATCTTTTTGGAACATTAGGGTGGCTGCTTGGGACCTGGGCTCTCTATTGATGTTATTTTTACTGGTCCATACCCAGCCAAACAAAAGAAAATTCCTTGGCTTTGTCCCACATCAAATAATTTTGGAAAATATTCTAATTCTATGGTCTCCATATTGCCTTCTTCCTCAGAATAACAGCCAATGGGAGTCCTTCATTGTCTTTTTGGAGGGAATTGTTTTGATTAGTGCCGACATTTTATATCTATGGCTGCTTCCATATGTAGGCTGCCATTTTGTTTAAGTCTTAGGCCTAACGCTATTGATTACAGTATGTAATATCTGTCAATGGAGACTTGTATATGTATCTATTGATCAAAATATTAGGGTCACCTAATAATTCCTTTTGTGAGGCCTAACGCTATTGAATACAGTATATAATATCTGGCAATGGAGACTTGTATATGTATCTATTGATCAAAATATTAGGGTCACCTAATAATTTCTTTGGTGAGAAACTTTTAAGAATGCATATTTCTGTCTAAAAATATTAGTGGACATCAAAAGAACATTGTGCAAATACGGATTTGTTGTTTTCCCTGTTATCTAGGGGTGATTTTGGGTTTTGGGCTATTTTTGGGCTTGAAAATATAAGTTGATATTTCTCAGCCCCTATGAGGCGTATGGACTTGGAACTTGTTTTGTTCATCTCCTAGGGTCTTTCTCTTTAGCGTGGTTGTGTTTATAGCGTCCCCTACTGGTAAGTTTTTTAGTTCGCCTATATCTCTGCAAATTGGGTTCCTATTCTTTTGGAAAGCACCTGTATCTTTGAAGGACAGAGGACTCTTCCTGTATCCCGAAGCTCATCCTGATTGGTTAATTAGTTCTTGAGATATCTCCATTTAAAATTTAAGCGCTTTTCATCCAGCAAAATTTGGCATATTTTAGGAAAAACTTTAAATGACCATAACTTTTTCCCTAATTGTCGGATTTTCATAAAAATGGAAATCTAAATATATCTTCTCTGGCTCTTTCATCTCGCACTGCCACCTGGTGGCCAAAATCAAAATAAAAAAAAATTGTTTTTCTGGATCCAGTGCTTTTAATCAAACCTGCCAAAATGACTGATCTTAATACACCTTCTGCTTCGTTGAAGGATAATACTGAATATGAGGTGCTTCCACCTTCCCAGCTTATTGCAAGTACTCCTAAACTGAACCCCAAACAGAAACAATTGCAACTTCGAAATAGTTGAGGCTTTCTCCTTTCTTAAGGATCAATTTGTTACCATTCTATCGAAAGCTACTATTGACCAAACAGCCAAAAATAGTTTGTGGCTCCTTTGGAATAATATAGATAGTGTGGGTGAAGGACTTGCTAATCACATAGAATATTGTTTATCTCAGCTTTCGTCCTGCAAAATGAATGTCTTGCAACTCACGGAAGATATTAATACAAAAGATGCTGTGATCTCTTCTAAAGATCAAGAAATTGCCGATCTTAATTCTGAAATTGCAGTAAAGACTCAACATATCTCGGAATTGACTGTTGATCTTTCTTCTAAGGTTGAAGGAATTTCAAATTTGAACAAAACTCTAACTTCCTCATCATCAGTTTCTGCTAGAAAAAGAACTTATTTGTCGGAAATGCTTATTTCCAAAGAAAACCAATTAAAGGAATCTGAGGCAAAATTACAAATTCTAGAGGATTTTTCTAATAGATCTGATAATCTACTTACTACTCTTACTGACAAGGAACACAAAATAACCCAGATAAAATCTAAGCTCACTTTCCTGACGGAACAATTAGAAGTCTTGAACAAAAATGTCAGCTTGCTCCCTGATCCTGCTGTTTCTTCTGTTCCCATAGTTCCAGCTCCTGTTGTTACTTCTCAACCATTACAGAATTGTGATCCTTCTCTAAAATCGCACATAAGTAATAATGAAATAATCATTAAATCTGATAAAAATTTCCCCAAGTTAACTGGCGATGAGATTAAGAAAACAATAATTAGAGATTTTAAATCAGAGTTTAAACTTTTAAGAATTAACAATATTAAGACTCTTCGCAACGGGGGAATTATCGTGAATACTGCTTCTTCACAGGATGCTAATCTCATAAAGAATTGTCAAAAACTTAGTGATTATCATCTTGTAGTTAATATGCCAAAACGTTTGGACCCTACAATGATCCTGTATGATATCCCTCTTGACACTAAAGAAGATGAGCTGTTTGAAGAAATTTTTCATAAAAATCTCCGTAATTTAGACCTCTCTTTTGAAAACTTTTGTAAAGAGATAAAAACCAAATTTAAAATAAAAGCCAAGAATAAATTAAATCTCCATTGGATTCTAGAAGTCTCTCCTCGTCTCAGACAAATCTTTATTCTAGGAGGTAGCCGAATTTATCTTGATTGGACCTCTCACACAATTAAAGACTTCACAATTGCTCTGCGTTGCAATAAATGTTTGCAATATGGACATCCTACTCGATCTTGCAGACAAGATTCTACAACTTGTGGCATCTGTGGTCTCTTAGGACATATTGCTGCTTCATGCCCAACCCCTCAAGTCTCTCCTTCTTGTATAAACTGTAAAGCTCTTAAGAAAGATTCAAATCACTCTTATAAAGATAAAAAGTGCTCTGCCTTCTTAGCTGCCTTGGAAATTACCAAATCTGGAACCAACTATGTTCCTTAATTTACTCTGTATTGCCATGTTAGTTACTGTTAAAGTTACTGTGTAACTGTTAAATTGTTAATCATACTCTCTCTGAGGTCTCAAGCGGGAGCAGTTGTGTTCTGCTGTTTCCCGCTTGAGACTTAACCTTGATCGCTGTTCTCTAAGTTGTGATATATTTATAAGAGTGTTTCAGTTATTGCTAACTCTATTCTGCAGTTTGTATATGCTTTAAAACTTTTAGGAAAATTTTATCCTTATCTGTTTTACATACTTGGGTAACTCTGGGTACGTTGGTTATTTCTGGGTATGTTACTTGTATTAATTGATCATTATTTCCACTGGGGTATCTAATATGTATATAGTTTTAATTTCTCTACATTACTCGTAGCTTATGTTTAATTGCTGATTTCATGTTTATGTTAACATTAATTTTAGCCTCTTGTTGGTACATTTTATAACTTCAGAATATTTCCTTGTATATTGAATACTTGTTACATTTCTTGGACCTTGGTATATAGCTTAAAATAATTGATTATTAACTTCTCAGGTGTATTACACTCGAACACTGATATATTATTAACATGTTTATGTTAACGTTAGTTTTTTCCTGTAGTTTGTACATGTTTACAACTATTAGGATATCCCTTGTATATTCACTTGTTATTATATTACTTAGATATTTGTTTTCTCGGAGTTAAATTATCGCATTAATCTACTTTTGCTTTTCTATTTTGGTTTTCATCTTTCAAATTTTAGGGCTTATGTAGCGCTATACAGGGTGTTTCAGTTAAACGTTTCAGAACTTCTAAGAGGGGTAGGGTACATCCTGACAACTCGAAATCATATAGCAATGTGGGGTCGGAAATGCTTTCCTGAAGCGGTATTGTACACAGAAGTCGTCGTGCGACGTCGTGCAGCACAGATTCGATTTTCGGTCAATGTATGGGCCGGTATTATGGGAGATCACCTCATCGGACCTTACCTGTTACCGTGTCGTCTAACCGGACCTATCTACTTGATCTTTCTGCAGCAAGTATTGCCACAACTTTTGAGAGATGAACAGATTCCTGCATCGACGCAACAGACAATGTGGTTCCAACACGATGGAGCCCCTGCCCATTATAGCGGAGATATTCGTAACTACCTGGATGTCACATTTGGTCAACAGTGGATCGGACGTGGTGGTCCCGTGCGTTGGCCTGCTCGGTCACCGGACCTATCATGTCTTGATTTTTATTTCTGGGGTCATATGAAATCGCTAGTTTATGACACCCCTGTTGACAATGCTGAGGAGCTGGTTGCAAGAATCGCAGTAGCTGCCGAAGAAATTCGAAATTCGCCTGGAGTATTCCAGAATGTTCTGATGTCCATGCGTCGGAGATGTGAGGCGTGCATTGTAGCCCGTGGAAGAAACTTCGAACACTTACTTTAATCCATGTACCTTTTGCTTCTTTTCATGTATTATTAAAACGATTTCTCACTTACGGTCTCTTTTCTTTATGGTGCTTCTGTGTACAACACCGCTTAGGAAAGCATTTCCGACCCCACATTGCTATATGATTTCGAGTTGTCAGGATGTACCCTACCCCTCTTAGAAGTTCTGAAACGTTTAACTGAAACACCTTGTATAGTAGTTCCTGGCTGCCTCCTCGTGGCTAGGGACGGGAGCAGAGGGTCGGAGCCAATTTGCTCTCGGCCCTCTACTGCTAAATGCCAGGTGCTGGCTACACACATCATGAACAACACATTACACACACTTAGTAACAGTTCTTTTACCTTTTCTATCTAAAATTCTCTCTCAAAAATTTTTTTTTTTTTTTTTTTATGCCGGCCTTCAGCAACTGCTTAAAATACGGTGGATATAGGGGAGACCCTGGTTGCCACCATTAACTTTCATAAATACTTTGAAAAAAAATACTTTGCCCTCAACCGTGTGGATGCCGACATCGACAGCATAATAAGGAACAAGAAGGACAGACACAACTTTATCAAAGCCCTTGAACCTTGATATTTATTTATTTGTATTTCTTATGTATTTATTTCTGTATTTGTGTCTAGCTCTGTGTTTTTTTGCTGTATTTGTATTTCTGTTGCATTTGTGATCGGTATTTTATAGCCTTTTTGTATGTTCGCTGTATTTTGTAGCCTTTTATATTTGTATGCCGTACTTATCTTATCTAGATGTGAACCCCTGGCGCTCGTCGCCGTGATGGGATATTGTAACTCTACTTCACAATAAAGATTTATTTATTTATTTATTTATCTAATATAAGGTTACAGAAGCTAATACAATATTACAGTAAAGGCTAATACACTGTGATAAACAAGGATGAGATGAGAGAAAAAAATAATATTACAATATTACAATAATAATACAATACTTCAGCATCAGCCTTTGGGCTGCGTATTTCAGTAGGGACCTTCGATGCCAGCCGACGGTTTAATTATGGGCTTCGATGCGAGCCGGCGTGGGCTTCGATGCGAGCCGGTGGTTGAAGTGTGGGCTTCAATGCGAGCCGGCGTGGGCTTCGATGCGAGCCGGCGTGGGCTTCGATGCGAGCCGGCGTGGGCTTCGATGCGAGCCGGCGGTTGAAATGTGGGCTTCGATGCGAGCCGGCGTGGGCTTCGATGCGAGCCGGCGTGGGCTTCGATGCGAGCCGGCGTGGGCTTCGATGCGAGCCGGCGTGGGCTTCGATGCGAGCCGGCGGTTGAAGTGTGGGCTTCGATGCGAGCCGGCGGTTGAAGTGTGGGCTTCGATGCGAGCCGGCGTGGGCTTCGATGCGAGCCGGCGTGGGCTTCGATGCGAGCCGGCGTGGGCTTCGATGCGAGCCGGCGTGGGCTTCGATGGGAGCCGGCGGTTGAAGTGTGGGCTTCGATGCGAGCCGGCGTGGGCTTCGATGCGAGCCGGCGTGGGCTTCGATGCGAGCCGGCGTGGGCTTCGATGGGAGCCGGCGGTTGAAGTGTGGGCTTCGATGCGAGCCGGCGTGGGCTTCGATGCGAGCCGGCGTGGGCTTCGATGCGAGCCGGCGTGGGCTTCGATGCGAGCCGGCGTGGGCTTCGATGCGAGCCGGCGTGGGCTTCGATGCGAGCCGGCGTGGGCTTCGATGCGAGCCGGCGTGGGCTTCGATGCGAGCCGGCGTGGGCTTCGATGCGAGCCGGCGTGGGCTTCGATGCGAGCCGGCGTGGGCTTCGATGCGAGCCGGCGTGGGCTTCGATGCGAGCCGGCGTGGGCTTCGATGCGAGCCGGCGTGGGCTTCGATGCGAGCCGGCGTGGGCTTCGATGCGAGCCGGCGTGGGCTTCGATGCGAGCCGGCGTGGGCTTCGATGCGAGCCGGCGTGGGCTTCGATGCGAGCCGGCGTGGGCTTCGATGCGACGTCTGTGTTTCAGTCCTTCGATGCGACGTCTGTGTTTCAGTCCTTCGATGCGACGTCTGTGTTTCAGTCCTTCGATGCGAGGTCTGTGTTTCAGTCCTTCGATGCGAGGTCTGTGTTTCAGTCCTTCGATGCGAGGTCTGTGTTTCAGTCCTTCGATGCGAGGTGTATGTTTCAGTCCTTCGATGCGAGGTCTATGTTTGAGTCCTTCGATGCGAGGTCTATGTTTGAGTCCTTCGATGCGAGGTCTATGTTTGAGTCCTTCGATGCGAGGTCTATGTTTGAGTCCCTCGATGCGAGGTATATGTTTGAGTCCCTCGATGCGAGGTATATGTTTGAGTCCCTCGATGCGAGGTATATGTTTGAGTCCTTCGATGCGAGGTCTATGTTTGAGTCCTTCGATGCGAGGTCTATGTTTGAGTCCTTCGATGCGAGGTCTATGTTTGAGTCCTTCGATGCGAGGTCTATGTTTGAGTCCTTCGATGCGAGGTCTATGTTTGAGTCCTTCGATGCGAGGTCTATGTTTCAGTCCTTCGATGCGAGGTCTATGTTTCAGTCCTTCGATGCGAGGTCTATGTTTCAGTCCCTCGATGCGAGGTATATGTTTCAGTCCCTCGATGCGAGGTATATGTTTGAGTCCTTCGATGCGAGGTATATGTTTGAGTCCTTCGATGCGAGGTCTATGTTTGAGTCCTTCGATGCGAGGTCTATGTTTGAGTCCTTCGATGCGAGGTCTATGTTTGAGTCCTTCGATGCGAGGTCTATGTTTGAGTCCTTCGATGCGAGGTCTATGTTTGAGTCCTTCGATGCGAGGTCTATGTTTCAGTCCTTCGATGCGAGGTCTATGTTTCAGTCCTTCGATGCGAGGTCTATGTTTGAGTCCTTCGATGCGAGGTATATGTTTGAGTCCTTCGATGCGAGGTCTATGTTTGAGTCCTTCGATGCGAGGTCTATGTTTGAGTCCTTCGATGCGAGGTCTATGTTTGAGTCCTTCGATGCGAGGTATATGTTTGAGTCCTTCGATGCGAGGTATATGTTTGAGTCCTTCGATGCGAGGTATATGTTTGAGTCCTTCGATGCGAGGTATATGTTTGAGTCCTTCGATGCGAGGTATATGTTTGAGTCCTTCGATGCGAGGTATATGTTTGAGTCCTTCGATGCGAGGTATATGTTTGAGTCCTTCGATGCGAGGTATATGTTTGAGTCCTTCGATGCGAGGTATATGTTTGAGTCCTTCGATGCGAGGTCTATGTTTGAGTCCTTCGATGCGAGGTCTATGTTTGAGTCCTTCGATGCGAGGTCTATGTTTGAGTCCCTCGATGCGAGGTCTATGTTTGAGTCCCTCGATGCGAGGTCTATGTTTGAGTCCCTCGATGCGAGGTCTATGTTTGAGTCCCTCGATGCGAGGTATATGTTTGAGTCCTTCGATGCGAGGTCTATGTTTGAGTCCCTCGATGCGAGGTCTATGTTTGAGTCCTTCGATGCGAGGTCTATGTTTGAGTCCCTCGATGCGAGGTCTATGTTTCAGTCCTTCGATGCGAGGTCTATGTTTGAGTCCTTCGATGCGAGGTCTATGTTTGAGTCCTTCGATGCGAGGTCTATGTTTGAGTCCTTCGATGCGAGGTCTATGTTTGAGTCCTTCGATGCGAGGTCTATGTTTGAGTCCTTCGATGCGAGGTCTATGTTTGAGTCCTTCGATGCGAGGTCTATATTTCAGTATAGGCTTCGTTGCGAGCCGACGATTTCAGTGCGTGCCTTCGATGATAGCCGCGTATTTCATTAAGGGCCTTCGGGGAGCAGGTGGAGCAGTTATGTTCTTTGTGAGCAGTGCCGTTGATATTATAAAGCAGAGGATCTTTTATGCCTTATGCTTATGGAAGCGTGTCAATCCAGTTGGTTCCAGCAGATCGTTCACCAATTGGTTTTTTGAAGTTTGTCGCAAGGACCTCACAATCATATTTGATATTCTCTTCGAATAATACAGTCTTTAATCAGATCTTTCTGTGCCTTGTAACTGGTCAAAGTGCGGTAGAGTTGCGGTTGAACGGAAGTTAATAGATGCGATTAAGAAAACCATAGATATTTTGAAGAGCTCCTTCGTTTGTTTAAGAATTTAGACGTGACTATATACAGGGCCAACGTGTCAGGATGTCCAAAATAACAAATGCGAGCCACAGTAGGTGTACTCATTGATAAAAACAATTTAGGCGTGTGCACTCGCTGTCCAAACGATGAAACAAAACCTAACTAATAACTATAAATTAAAGAAGTAATAACATAAACTTGTACTAGTTATTCTGTCTTTTCTGGAATTTAGATTGGAGAATATATACAAGTTTCTCCAACTTCGAATTTGATAAGAAACTTGGCGAGCCCGCAGTAAAAGATGCTCCTTCGTATAAAAAGAATTTAAGTGTGTGCGGGCTGGCAACCAGAAATGGAATAGTGAGCAGTTTAGGTTCTCCACCTTCTGATTCTGATGGCATAAACCAACCTTTCCCAGAGTGAAGCGGATTGTTTGTTCTTGAGCCCATCCCTTGTAACGATGCATTGTCGATAGTTTGCCACTTTCGGCATTCTTTTTCCAGTAAAATATGAATGCATATCTGCCATCTTTGATTTTAGTTCCCTTCTCTTATGTCTTTCTTTCTCCAACAGTTGAAATATTTCGAAGTCCCGTTCTTCATAACTGAAATATAAATTGCGCATTATTAAATTCTTCTTCAAAGGCAGGATAAGAGTATGTTGGTGAACTTTCCAAAGATAAAAAGTAAAGGATTTTTAGAAATGTATATAGTTTAAAATAATTATCACATTGGCAGTAGCTTAGAAGTTGTAATGAGCATCCTTCACCCCCGGGGGGGGGTCGGTCGTATCCCGTTATTTGAATATTTATGCAACATATCTTTATATTAAATATGATAAACGCTGCTGTTAATGATAATTATAATAAATATTAATAATCAAATTAAATTAAAATATGTCACGAATTAAAATATTTTCGTTTAATTATTAATAATTACTATTTTTATCATGTTTTAAGTAATTATTTTATTAATATATATAAACATAATATAAATAAGTAGAACAAATATATTGTTATACTTATTTATATTATGAAAGAACACAAAGAAACAACCAAATCCAGATTTGAATACTTACTCAAAGAAGCGTACAGAGGCGAGTCCTTCTGCAAACCTTACAGATCTTATAGGAGGAAGAGCAAGAGGTATACCTGGATTATTTTCTATTTGCTGCTCATCTTGTTGCACATTGAGAGGAACCTCATTAGCTATTTCATGTGCTACAGGATTCACTTCAACAATTTCATCATTAGCTTGGTTTTCAGCATCTGGTTGGGGATCTGAAGTATCTATATTAGGATTTGCACTAATTGCATCACCTACTTCTAGATCCGGATCAATTTCGGAAACTGCCATTTCGTCATTAGGAATTTCTTGATCATCTACAGATTTGGCCTCGTTTTCTTCAATTTCCATAATAATTTTAGCCTCGCCGGCACTTTCAGTAGTTGTTCCGTGTTCTGTAGATTCCAGTAATGATAGATCATTCACTTCACTCTCAGATTGTGCTAACTGAATATGGTTTTCAACATATACCTCCTCAGGTTCGTGTGCCAATAGCTGTTTATTATTCTTCTTTACTTCTAAAATAGGCTCAGATGTAAAACCATTCTGTACTTTATTGACGGCTGGTAAAATAATGTCCAAATTGGCGTTTTCCTGTGCTGCTCCTGAAAAGTTTCCCAGATTTTCTCTGATGACTTCGATAGTTGCATTGTTTTCGGGAGGAGGATGAACGGAATCACATTCTAAACTTGCATTTTCTTCTTCTCGAAATGAAGAATCAGAATCTCTATTATTTTTCGTCTTTAAACACGGACATAACGCTGTAAGAAACAGTGGTAGAAATATGGTTAGAGAACGAGTTTCATTGGCATAAGTTAGACAGCAGACTGCAAATGTTATGAAGAGCCGAATTAGTGAAACATTTTAAAATGTAACGATAAAACTAATATCGTTTGAACTCACGGAAACCGGATTAGTTAAAGGGAACGGAACGATTACTGTGTTGTTAACATTTACCAACCCTGGATTCGACACTCACAATTTCTATTGAAAATATTTACCTTTTAGGAGCTTCTTTATAGGTGCCATCGCACTACTAAACTTTAAGTGCTCTGGAATTGTCTTGCGGATATTATTCACTTTCAAATCTATACTCTTAGAACTCTGAGTATCTTCTGCTTATTCAACTAAACTGCTTTGTGGAAACGTAGTGAAAAACTACGATTGTTAGGGGAATTGAACAAAGGAATTGCAATAATGAACGAAGATTGGTAAATTGAGAACTCGTCCTCAAATGAATTTGTTCTTCGTAACAATGCGAGTTACAATATCAGAAGGGAACAATCTTTGTCGCTATCTAAAATGAAAACAGAGAATTGATGAAATACAAATATTTCATAACCTCAGAATAGATGATTGTTTTTTTTTTCTTTTACCACTTCGTAGAGCATGCCATTTTTGAGAAGAGGTGTGCTCGAGAAAAGGTTTTCATTGTGTACGGAAAACGCGAATGTACTCATCAATAACAAATTTAATAACAATAATCCCGTGGTTACGATTTTGGAAGAGTAATGTGATGTATCCGAGCTTGGATCAGGCTGCGGTAAAAACAAATAATTAAATTAAAGTTAATCTTATTATTATTAAAATTAAATTAATTACACATACCTACCACAAGATCGAAGTGATGGCTAAAACATCAGATTTTCTTCCAAAAAAAAAAACCAAAAAAACCAACAGTAAATCAATCAGAGAAAACATGAATTAGTAGACATAATATACACGGCGCAATACGGCCTAAGTAGTCGCTGACATGCCTGAAACCTCACAACGACCAACCAACAGAGAAATACACATAAAAACAAATTATCAGAAGCCTAAAAGCGAAGGAAAGAAGGAACAGAAAATAGTGAAAAGTTAATCTTTAATTGTTTACTTCACTAAAGAAAATATATCTCCATTGCCTCCAGAGTGATAGAAGGCACACGTTGACTATGCCATCTTGCACCAGCAACAATCAGAATCTCACAGGAATGCGAAATGATCACTAGAGGGCGTTCACTCACAGATACCACCAGTTCGCTAGAATAACACATCAGAAGCCACCCAAGAAACTCCAGTTGATCAAAGAAAGTACGCTGAGCGGACAGAAAGAATTGGAAACCTACGTATTAGCAACGAGTAGGCCCACCTATCATCAGGAGAAAGGCAGTTACTCAGCATTCGTTGAGTCCACTAGTTCATGGAAGCGTTCCACAGGTATTTCCATCCGTGCTTGCTGCACCGCTGTCCATAATTCCGTTGCACTCCTGGATAGAGAATCTAAAGCTCGAAGGACCTTTCCACATGCTTCACAAAGCTCATGTCCAGTGAACGGGGAGGTCATTCCAGGGTGGCAAAATCTACAGAATGATCCTCCAAGATGTTCTAGTCATCAAGGCTCTGTGGGTAGGCGCTTTTTCGTGCTTGAAAAGTTCATTGCCCTGTGGGTGCACGAGGACCATGAAGGGGAACAGATGATCTGCAAGGATGAATATCCAAGCTTGACTTTTCAGAGGTGCTTCGAGACGTAACAGTTGTCCCAACGTGTGCCAGTTGAATACACCCCGGACCACTCCCGACCGTCCACCTTCCTGAACAGTTCTTTGTTGACATAATGGGCGCACAGCTTCGTGGGGTTTCCGCCAGACATGCACCCTCTTCTCCGCTCGAAATAACTGGAAATAAGACTTGTCGGTCGAGAAGACCTGTCTCCAATCATCCAAAGTCCACTATTGATGTTCTTTCGCCCCGTTGAGGAGGAGAGTCGTGTGTCGTGGTGTTAGCAATAGGACTCTGCTGGGTCCCATAACCCATTGCTGCTAATGATCGACGGATGGTCTTGGTGGAGACGCTTCTGGCACCCCCCCCCTCGTTGAGGTCAGCAGCGATGTGTGCCACTGTCGGACATCCATTATCATCCGTCTTTCAGAGTCGGTTAATTCACGACGTTTATCCATAGCGTATAGCATATGGTGTATTTAGGGTTTAACGCAGTGGTTTTCAATAGGGGTGGCGCGGCACCTTATGGTGCCGCAACAACATTCCATGGGTGCTACGTAATTTCGGTTTAAGTTACTTAAACTTATTTATTTGTTTTTAATTTATATATTTATTTCATTATAAAAAGTGGTACAGTTGATGGATGTTTAGCACCTGTGTATAAAGAAAACATTTTATATATATATGTAAGTTATGTAATATATATATATATATATATATATATGCTGCCACTTTATTAGGTGCACCTAGATAGTAGCGTGCTGAACCTTCTTTAGCCTTCAAAATAGCCTGAATTCTTCTAGGCATGGATTGAACAAGATGCTGAAATCGTTGTCCAGGATGGACTACCATGCAAACATGAGTGTGTCACGCAGTTCCTTGAGATTCGACGGAGGTGTAGGCCTCGGACGAACAGCCCTTTCCAGCTCATCCCAAAGATGTTTAATAGGATTGAGATCCCAGAACTGAGCGGGCCACTGCAGCAAAGAAAAGTCATTGTCATGTTCCTGGAACCATTCCATAGTGATTCGGGCTCTGTGCACCGGCGCATTATCCTGTTGGAAGTACCCTTTTTACTGAGGATAAACTGTCAACATGAACGGATGCAGTTGGTCAGCAACGATGTTTAGCTACGATGTGGCATTCAGACGTGAATGTATGGGTATCAGTGGACCCAACTTGTGCCAAGAAAACATTCCCCACACTTAACACTGCCCCCACCACCTTGCAGAGTAGTCGTCACACATGAGGGGTCCATGGATTCAGGTTTTGTCGCAAAATTTTGAGCCTTTCATCAACATGATGCACCAGGAACTTCGACTCGTCAGACCAAGCAACTATTTTCCAATCCTCGATAGTCCAGTGCTGGTGTTGTTGTGCCCGCAGGAGGCGTGCTCTCTTGTTCATTGATAACAAAGGTGCGCGATATGGCCGTCGGCTATTGTAGCCCATTCGCGACAAAGTGAGACTAGTGGTCCGTTCCGATATTTTTTTTGCACACCAAGGTTGCATTCTGACGTGATATGCAACATTGTGGCCCGTCTGTTTGTTTGCACAGTTCTAGCCACCCTCCTCTGACCTCTCTAATGAACAAGCGATTTTCTTCCACAGGAGTGCCGTTGAGAGGATGTTTTCTGTTCTTTGCACCATTCTGGATACACCCTTGAAATTGTGGTGCGTGAGAAGTTCAGGAGAACTGCTGTTTCAGAGATGCTTTGTAAAGCACGTCTTGCACCTACTACCATGCCACATTCGAAGTCCGTTAGATCAGTCCTTTTCCCCAGTCTTGCTACGGTTTGTTACGCTTAACTGATACTAGAAAGGTTGTTCTGCTGCATTTATATACACAACTGTGGTCATGTGACTTTCAACGTTGTGGGACAAACCATTTGTGTGCACAGCAGGGGTGTACCTAATGAAGGACACCACAGTGTAGTTATATTATTGTAATAACTATCAAATAACATATTTTTTAAATATTCGATATACAGGGTGTCTCAAGAATACACGACATAACTTCAGTAATGAGTTCCTCATATGTAGACAATAAAATATTTTATGTCAACATAGTTCCGGAAATGCTTGGTTCCCGAGTTATTAACCGGAACGTCTTTTCTCCCGCAGGTGATTTCCTTCATCACAAGGTATTGACAGAATCTGGTGGTTTCTGGTCCATTCCGACCATGTACTCAAATCAGATGCAAGCGGATATGCATTTTATGTACCGTTTGGCGGACGGCAATGCTCTGGAGGCTCGTCGTTTGTACCACGAAAGGTTTCCAGAACGAAGGTGTCCAGACAGGAAAACGTTTGAAGGTATCCATCGTCGCCTTTGTGAACATGGGACCTTTACACCTCGTGCTGCCGACAGAGGACGACCAAGATCTACGACTCCTAAAGTAGAGGAGGAGATTTTTGATGTTGTGAATGCCACTCCTGGAATCAACCCACGCAGAATAGCAATGCAACTGGCTGTTCAACGTTCGACTATTTGGAGTGTGTTGCGAGAACACCAACTGTATCCTAACATCTGCAATGGGTACAAGCCTTGTCACCAGCAGATTATCCTGCGCGAGTCGTGTTCTGCCAGTGGTATTCAGGCAGAAGGTGGACATTTTGAACAATTACTATAAGGTGATGTGAACAGTTAAGTGTCATAGACAGACCTTCAAAACTCGGGAACCAAGCATTTCCGGAACTATGTTGATATAAAATATTTTTATTGTCTACATATGCCGAACTCATTCCTTAAGTTATGCCCTCTATTTTTGAGACACCCTGTATATATTTACAGAGCGAGAATGGTATCTAAGAGGCAGAAAATTGAGTAGAGGTGCCACAAAAGTAAAAATTACTTAGAGGTGCCGTTATTAAAAACACTGTCGAAAACCACTGGTCTAAAAAGGCACCAATGGGTTTCCCCCATCTCCGCGTTGCATTGTACGTGTAAGATAATTCTCTGTCAAGGCCAGAAGGTTAAAGTGTGTGGGTTGGTAGTTGTGTAGTTTTATATTCTTTTGTTCATCTGGCTATTTAGCACTTGTGCCCCAGACGCGGCCCACCGTTGCTCGCACTAAGCCCCGTGAATTCAGACCAGGTACCCAGTAGCTTTATATTTTACTCTTCCAGGCCCTTCCAGCTAGTTTCCTGAGATTGCAGTGACTGGCCTTTAAAGAAAAGATAAGGGGGGGGGGAGAAGAAATAGGGTTAGACGAGTTAATTAAAAATTGTGTTAAATAAATTTTTGAGTTTGGGGTATGATTGATCGAGGTTGGTTTGAACGCTAGTCATGAAAATTTTTAAGAGAGAGCAGGTGAGAGCGTGAAGGCTAGGGGAAACGGACAGAAATGTGGGGTCAATAGAAAAGGCCACCCCAAGGTGTCAGAGGGCCAGTGCCATGCCTCCTCAGAGGGAAGGAGGGAGCAGCGGCGGAGGAGCTAAGAGACTGTCACCTGCCCCCACCAGGGAAAAAGGGGAAGAAAGGATTATGCAAGGGAGCATGATTCGGAGAGCCAAGATCAACTTGAACAGCAAAGCTGTGATGAGTTTCCTTTTAGGAGTTCCCGTTCGGTGAGTCCAATCCCGTCTAATAAATGTCACTCATGGGAACGGTGTCCCATCTTCCACTTTGTCCTAGTTATGGTCTCAGTCTGTGGTCTCACTTCGGACGCATGTGCCGTCCAATTGTCACTTACGAAGTGAAGGGCTCGTTCAGTGAGTCAGATCCGCTTTTTGGTGGTCACTCTGGGGACTGATGTCTTGTCCTTTGCGGCGAGGATGATGTAGTGATTTACATCTTCCAGGGTGTGCGTTTTACTTGCTTAAGATTGTCCAGGGAGTGAAGTTATATCCAAGGCGGATACAGTAGGTTAGGGTCGGTAGGTGGGGGTGGACAGGTGGCATGACTTTGCTCAGGAGAGAGAGGAACGCAATGGGACAATAGGAGTCCTCTAGGTGTAGCGGCTTGGATGGATTTTTTAATATGAGCTTAATGCTGGCCACCTTACAGTTCATTGGGAAGCAGCCACAGTGGAGTCACAGGTTATATATTGATACGTTGTTGCATATGCACCACGGGTTTAAGTTCCTGCAAATTAAACATCCCCCACACCATATAACCGCCTTCACCGGCATGCCCTTTTGATACAATACACGTTGGATGAAGAGCCTCGTGTTGTTAATGCCAAATCCGTACACGACCATTCACGGTGTGGACCAAATAACGTGATTCATCTTTCCAGCACACCTTCTTCCAGTCATCTAATGTCCAACTGGCATGCTCTTTGCACCAGCCGAGTCTTTTACGCCGACAAACCTTGGTCAGCGGACGACCCCCAACGATGCGGTTGGGGTCGTCCGCTGGTATAGTCTATATCTGCGAGCGTGCAACGCATTGTCATGCCAGATATTGTTCCCGGTTGGCCCATGTTGTATTGGGTAGTCAACTGTTCAACAGTAATGCGCCTGTTCGCGTCGTCGGACCCAGTGCTCACCTTTCGCTGAACTTTGCAGTTTTGCCATCTGGTCGTTCTTTGACCATTTTTACGCCAGTCCTAGTAGACTTTAACTAACGCGGCTCTCGAACACCCCACCAGGTTAGTCGTTTGGGAAATCAAGACACCTACTCATCGAGCACCGGCAATCTGTCCTTTATCAAAGTCTGATAAATCCTTCCTTTTACTATCACACTCGAAATTTTACTACCTACTGAACCACTTACACCTTATGTATGCTACGTAAGAGGACTAACTGAGCACTCTCGTACCTCACATGGTCAACGGGTCGCATTCAATTTTCATAGAGGTGGACATAATTCAGTGATCACTCAGTGTAGATTCAGAAGCACGTTTGGGGTATACTCTGCCGCCTTCTCGACAATTTCTGGCTCTATCTTAGTTTGCCCATGTCTGTCCCCAGTGTTGTCCTGTTTCGGATTTTGTTGACAGCAGTTTGGAGTTCTAGAAGAGGGAACGGTTCCTCTGTCCGGTCAGATTCATAGGTGTCGTTAGCATTGCAAAGAAGCTGTTGTTCCAGGGTGTCTTAGCCATCTAACGTTTGGAAGGTGGCGTTAAGGATATTGTTTATTGCTTTTTCCGCTACCTAATCATTGCAGTGGAGGCATTCCTGGCTTCCTGGTACTATTCCTGATGATTCTCAACCTCTTGGAGGGGCAAAATGTCTTTTCCTGAAGGACAGTACATGAAGATTATGTAAGTCTCCCAGGGTGAGATAATATGCACGCAGTTGGCCCATGTGGAATACTGATGAGATATCTTCATAACCGTCAGGTTGGGGGTTGCACACGACCACGGCTGTACAGGGCGTCTCACTTTCCATTTGGACGATCTTGTAGTTCAGTGGGTATCCACGGTGGGCATGGCTCCTGGAGGAGTAGTATATCATAGTTGTCTTCCTCCACCCTTTGCCATGTCTTAGCAGCTACAGCTTTAGGTCGTTGAGGATTTAGTTGCAGAAATTTGATACACGTGGTATTGTGTTTTTTAGCCAATGTCCCCATATTCGATTTTTTTATTGTTGGGCAGGCACGTTTTTCCTTTAGATATACGAGGCACTTATTAATTCGAAGTGAGTGGGAGTGAGGAAGTTAGCGACACTTCCAGTTAGCACAAGCCGGCTCTTTATCTTTGTTCGGGCAGTTTTCGAAAATGTTCCCTTCTCCTCACAGTAGCCACAAATTAACCTCTGGACGCACGTGTTTGTGTCCTGAGCCCAAGGCAGCAACACTTGAACCACTTAGAAACCGCTACATGCTTTTTAAACCGACAGGATCCCCAGTTTATGTAAACTCTTGTTTGATTGATCATGGCTTGCCAAGCCTCAGGTGCCAGTTCGATGACCAAGTTTGTTGAACTTCCATATTTATTCTTGGTTTGATATTTTTGGTGTGATCAGTTTCACCCTTTCTCCGTCGAGAGCACTGGCTGTAAATTTCTTCTATAGATCTCCTCGCAGATGGTAGATGGGAGTCAATTCTTTGTCGACATCAGAAACAACGATGGAGGAGGCCCTTTTTCCTGGGCAAGTCAGCAGTGAAATCAAGTGGGTAGGGATATAAGTGTTGTTTAATATTAAGATGGCGTCTTTGGTTTCTGTTTCCATAATGACTCAATTGTTAAGCGTTTTGCGTATTGATTTTATTCTTGCGTTCCTGAAGTCTCCAGTAAGGGAATCTATGACTCTCGATTTGACGAGAAAACTGACGAGGGAAAAGTTGAAACACTACCATGATTACTCAGGGGGAATCCAGCCCCATTGAAAATGCAGAATTCAGATGTGGTGACCAGAAAAGGGGTGAGGCCGCGCGCTCTGATGCTAAGTTAATAGCGCGGTCGAAGGCTTCTGAGGACTTCCATTTGAGATATCTTCGATAGAGAGTCCATTGTCCTTAGCGTTGGATAAAATAACGCGCAGAATTCTGCTTTTGCACCCAGAATAAACAAAAATAAATGACACCAAGGTGATCCAACTCCTTAGTGAGACACTAAGGGCGCAGTGAACCTATAAAGTTTGGGACAGTGTGGCTTGAAATAGATTACCATGTGGCGCTTGCCCTAAAATACTTTATAATCTATACTACTGCACGCCATCAAGCACCTCTCATATTTCGAAGTTATACTTTATAACTGGTTGTCACTAAAGCAACACTACGGTATCTGCCCGCCCAACGATGAGAAGCCAATAAGCTTCGAAACGGAGCCATCGGGGAAAGAGCCTTGATAGATAGGGCCCTCGTTACAACGAATGGGTAGCAACAATCTTCACTAATGAGGAAGCATTGCTTGTTCGGGGGATTTATGAGTGGTTTACTGGAGTGAGTGAGGGTGAGAAGCAACTATCCCTTCCTCTTTCGGCGGCATTTCTTCTTCTTTCTCTCCTACTGTCATTTTCCTTTCCTTTTTTGCTTTCCTAAGTCTATTACGGACAGTACATGAATGGATAATACCAGTTTCGACCCGACCTACGAGCGAACTGAGAAGCTGACGGTTTAGGGGCGCATGATTTTGGGGGGAGGGGTCAAAGGTTTGAGAGAATGCTTAAGCTTCGTGGAAGGGGGAACGAAAGATTTAGAGTAAGATGTTGCGGCTGTTTCTCTGTCCCTTTCTCCCTCCATAGTGCCGTTAACAGTCGAAAATGCATCAAGCACGTGGCATGCATTCGGCACTCGATAAAAATATGATATTTGCTGTTAATAACAACAAAGTTATTCTCAAATTTTTCTTTTATATTTTTAAATAGCTTTGATGTAACTTGTTGTTATGTTGATACTAAAACTGAGCAATAGCGAGGGTGTACTTATAAATAGCAGAGAAGGAATAATTGAAATAGCAGAAGGAATAGCGAGGGAATGATGCCAGCAGTGGGGAAGTTGGATCGGAAATTAGTAACATATACGACATATCCTATTAGGTAGAACATGCGTTCAAGAAAATGAAGAATGAGAAAACCCCGGGGAAAATGAAGTTACTGTAGAGTTGTTAAAATTTGGAGGGAGAGAAATAACACAAAAACTGGCAAGGCTCTTCACAAAGTGTATTAGAAAAGGTGTGACGCCTAAGCAGTGGAATAATGCAATCATAGTTTTGCTGCATAAGAAAGGAGACAAATCAGAAATTGGAAATTATAGACCAATTAGCTTTTTTTCCCCACATTTACAAGTTGTTCACAAGGGTCATTAATAACAGATTAGAAAGAATGTCTGATGAGAATCAACCGAAAGAGCAAGCTGGCTTTAGGACAGGATTCTCAACTATGGATCACCTTCACGTAATATCACAGCTAATGGAGAAAGCAAATGAATATAAAACACCATTATGCCTGGCATTTGTGGATTATGAAAAGGCATTTGACTCCATACAGCATAAGGCAATGTTTCGGGCACTGGAAAGACAAGGCATAGATACTCCATATATTATGATTTTGAAGAAAATATATGAGAGTGCTACCTCCTTTATTAGACTAGACAAAGACAGTAGCAAATTTAAAATCGAGAAAGGAGTTCGACAAGGAGACACAATATCTCCGAAGCTGTTTACTGCTGCCCTTGAGGAAGCTTTCAGAAGATTAGACTGGTCGCAGAAAGAAGTCAATGTGAACGGAGAGTACCTAAACCATTTACGAGTTGTAGATGACATTGTGGTCATAAGGCACAATCCCAAAGAATTAGAGGAAAATCTTAATCAGTTATGCAGAGTTTGTAAGGATTTTGGACTAAAGATGAATATGGCTAAAACAAAAGTAATGATGAACAAGTATGCCACAGAAAGGGAAATAATGATTCAAGGAGCAGGAATTGAAAAGGTGGAGTCATATACTTATCTGGGACAAGTTATTAGCTATAATAATGATAAATGGCTGGAAGTCAAGAGAGGAAAAAAATTTGGATGGATAGCATTCAGGAAATATAGTCACATACTGAAGAGCAATATCCCAGTTTGTCTGAAACGTAAAATAATGAATCAATGTATACTCCCCCACCATGGAAGTGAAACTTGGGCACTCACCAAAAGAATGGAAGAGAAACTGAGAACTACACAGCGAAGAATGGAACGAATTATATTGGGAATCAGACTGTTAAATAAGAAGAGAAACACATAGATCAGGAAACAAATTCAAATAAAGGACATTCTTATCAAAACTAAAGAAATAAAATGGTCATGGGCCGAACACATAGCTCGAAGACATGATGACAGATGGACTAAGAAAATAACAGAATGGTACCCAAGAGGAGCTAAAAGAAAACCTAGAAGATAACAACGGAGATAGACAGATGAAATTTACGAGTTCGTGGGTAGAAATGGATGGCCATTGTACGAAACAGAAGGAACTGGAAAGTTGCTGCAGAGTCTTTCATGCTGCAGTGAATTGAAAATGGCTGATCATGATGATGACGTTGTAATGTAATGTAATGTAAAATCAATTAAATATGTGAAATGTCAGTCTGTCTCGAAATCCTTTCACTTCCAGATGGGATACCGATTTGAAATTTGGTATAAATATAGATGATTGGCTACAATCCTACGTGCATTCCAATTCTTTCACATGAACTGCTGAAATTTAATTTTACAAACTATTATTATTATATAAATTAAAAGCAAGCGTAACTGCAACCCGCTGCTAATACTTTGACAAATGTCCTCATAAAAAATTGATTATTTTGTAAAATTTTTATTTTAATATTTTAAATGACAATTAAAACATTATAAAAATTCTGGTTGTTTTTTTTTTGTGTTTATATTTGTCTTTTTAACTTTTCTCCAGAAAAAATAAAGATATTAACTCAATAAAACACCTTGAACGTTTTTCTATCTAGAAGGCAGCAATTCCCCACGCCTGGGGAGCCAATATACCTGAGGCCGGCCCTCGATAACACAGTGTCTTATCCTATACCATTTTTCAAACAGCGACGTCTGGGTGGTGGTATCCATCTGGAAAAAGTAACAGTAGTCTTTTCCACTGGTCAAGCTTTATAATTATGAGGTAGTTCAATATCATGGCAACTCGTTGTGAACGTTTCCACAATATCAGATATATTTAAGACGATTTCGATTTGTTAGCTGCTTTGTGAGATGGCTACCAATTAAACTGTTTGGTATCGCACTGATATATTTATTGATATAAGAAAGCAAGCTGTTCTGCAGCTGCCAAAAATTATAATAAAAATAGTAATCTATTATTATCTCTCAACAAAAAAGGGTCTTTTGAATATCCAATTTTAACTTTATCGTTGTCACCTTTTAAATTGTTCTTCCCTGGACCGTTGGGATCTTTACTAATCTGGATTTCTTTCTCTGAACCATTTCTTTTGCCTACAGACACAAACACAGTGTGCAACCCTAACATAATCTTTTGCAAATGGATTCTTTGCTAAAGGTTATGTTAAGGTTGCTTTCCCTATTTGCGAAGGTCCTAATATCGTCGACGGGATACCACATGCCTTCGTAACTATCTATATACACTGCATAGAATATTTCATGTCTGTTTGAATCATAATTCCCCAAATTTCTCTTATTCTTGGCCATTTTAATTGTTCCTCCCTTAGTTTTCTTTAACTCCTGGATTTCTGTTCCCTAGGCGCAAAACCTTACGTGTAGAAGCATCAGGTTTCACTAATCATTTTTCTGATGATTTCTGATCTAAGTCCTTTTGAAGCAAAATGGGCTTGTTCTTCTCGTTAGCCACTCATCCATCTTTCGTTTACATCGTCAGAAAACTTTGGAAACTTTCCTTGCTCTCTCTCTCTCTCTCTCTCTCTCTCTCTCTCTCTCTCTGTCTCTCTCTTTCTCTCTCTCTCTCTCTTATCAAAGTCATTCAAAAACAGAAGTAGGTCCAGCACTCTTCGCTGAGGGACTAGCCACAGAGATAGTTATATCAGAGAATTCCACTCTGAGATAGTTCCATTTACAACTCTCTCTCTGTCCTTTTCGCGCATTTGCAGAAATCCTTAAGTGATATTGTAAGAACTATTCTTACATATATTTTTAGGAATTTATAATTTACAATATCTAATGTTTTTGTAGATAAGCACTCGGCAGATTTGCTTGTGCGGTGCACCTTTCAATACTGAGAGATTAGCTTAACAGCAGGGGGGACGCTGACCAAACGGTGATACAATGGGTAGGTCAGTTTGACGCAGTTCGTGTGGTCAGAAAAAGGGCCGTGGCCTGCTGACGGTAGCGGGGGACAAAAGAACGCCCCCACCCCTAAAGTGGTTTCATACTCCATCCAAAGGGAAGACCCAGATCAGAGAGCTCACCGTGTCCGTGCTGTAAACAAAGTACAAACAGGCCGACACGGGAGGCACTCTCACAAATTTCACAGGCGGTGTCTTGTAAGGAAGCGTGACGGAAGAGGTAAAGTGAAATGGTCATCCCAAGGATGGTTCTTGAGATTGGTTAGAGCCGGGATGTTGTCAACACAAAGAAGGGAGCTCGACCTACCAGACGCGGGTCGGGACGACGCGAAAGAAAAAATGAGCAAATGAAGTTAAAGATGAAGAGGGAGAGAAAGCTATGATTGGACGAAAAATAAGGGAGAGTTGTAAACAAAAACTCTGATGCAAGGAGAAGAGGGGGCCAGAGCCCGTGAATCAGTGTCCCAAAAACTGGAAGGAAGGGTCCGGAGAAAATTCCGGGGAGAGGCGTGAGAGTGGCGGAAAGATAATTTTTTGGGAGTGCGGGGAACGCATATAGAAAGTTCCGTAAATTGATAGTATAGTGGGAAAACTAATAGCGAAAGGCAGAATGACTTGGAGGAAGTCCTGAGTGTGGGAAGGTCAACGTGGAGACAGAAAAGAGCCGTAAGCCCAGCAGATCAGGGAAGAAATCGCAGGAAGATCTGAAGGATCGGAACTCACCCAGGTGGTAGAGAAAGATACCAAGTAAGTCAGCTTAGTGAATGTTACTAACGAGAACGGGGTTGTAAAGAAATCCATGGGAGAAAATTGGACAGGACAGTTTTAGAAGTATTGTAACGTGAAGAATACTAATTTGTAAAGATAGGAATAAGATATAATAGAAATAGGGAGAGAGTGAGTGAATGTTACTCATCTGTGACTAGAGGTATTGATGAGAAATTTAAAGAAATGTGTTAAAAGTAAAACAGTGGGTTTCAGGAATTGCCTAGTTGCTATTAACGGAGTTAATTGTATTCGATAGAAATCTCCTCCTTAAAGTGTGTAAGAGAGAGAGTAAAATATTATTGGAGTTATTCTGTATATGTTGAAAAGGATATATATATATATATATATATATATATATGACCATATAAAAGAGTATAGGATAAAATATTTAAGAATTTGTAATGAAACATAGTGGAAGTTTATGGATTGTTTAAGAAGTGTAATTAAGGGAAGACACCTTTTCATGTATATGATAATTACTGTGTTGTAAAGTTTTGATATTATGAATAATGATGAATGTGTAAATAATCCTTGTACAATGGTAAATAAATACTTGTTATGTTAATTCCCCTTGTTTCGTCTTAATAGACTGATCTCAGAGCTATAATTAGTAGTATGAACTATCCAAGCTAGGGAAGCTAATATAAAGAGAAAAAATAATAAAATAAAGTCCTCAGTACTTGGATCTTCTGATGAGCAAACAGGATAAAATTAAGGGAATAATATATTATGCAGCAGGTAGCGTGTGGGCCTTGGAAGGGAAGTGAGGACCCCCCCCCTGTTTAAAGGAATAAAGAAAATAACAACAACAGCCTTTATGGTTCCAAGGAAAAGGGGGAAAGAAATAGCTAAGGGGTAGATTAAAATAAGGTCTATAATAAAAAAAATATATATAAAAATAACGTATAGAATAATAAATAAAATAAAATACCCCCCCCCCCACAATATTATAATTTATGAAAACGGTTGTTTAAGTAATGTAATGGGTGAGACAATCTTAAACATGTCAGTATTACTCCAGGTACAAATGATCAATCCTTACATGGCCGTGCTCTCTCTCTCTCACGAGCAGTCAGTGGAATGAACATTACTGAAAATAACCTTCCAAAACTTAATACTAGTAACGAAATATGATGTAAAAAAGCAGGCTTATACATCACTAGGGGAAGGAACCCTACTCCATTTGCCCACCCTTTCTAATTGTCTAATTCTTTAAATGTATTCAGACTACAATTTAAACAACACTAGATAAAGTTTGTTACACCGATTGATGGAACCAATTTTTTCACATCTATCCTGCAACCACCCTTTTCGATAATCACAATTTCTATTGAAAATATTTACCTCTTAGTAGCTTCTTTATAGGTGCCATCGCACTCCTAAACTTTAGTTCTTTGGAATTGTCTTACTGATGTTATTCGCTTTTCAAATATATACTGTTAGAACTCAGTATGTTCTTCTTAGTCAACTAAACTGCTTGGTGGAAACGTATTTAAATAACTGCGATTGTTAGGGGGATTGAACAAAGGAATTGCAATAATGAACGAAGATTGGTAAAATCAGAACTCAACCTCAAATGAATTTGTTCTTCCTAACAATACCAGTTACAATGTCAGAAGAGAACAATCCTTTGTCGTTATCTAAAATGAAAACAGAGAATTGATGGAATACAAATATTTCATAACCACAGAATAGATGATTTTTTTTTTTTCTTTTTCCACCTCGTAGGGCATCTCATATTTGTGGACAAGTGTATGCTCACGGAAACGTTTCCTTTCTTTGGGGAAAGGCGACTGTACTCATAAATAACAAATTTAATATTAATTAATTAATCAGGGTCGCAATTTGCTCAGTGGGTACGATATAGAATGAGTAATGCGATGTACCTGAGCTCGGATCAAGATGCGGATAAAGAGAAATAATTAAATTAAAGCCGATGTTATTATTATCTTTCGATACATTAAAATAATTTTCTTCCTTTGTGATATTTATTCGGCCAATGGGAGAATAGAGATGCGGGTTACGTGGAAATACGTAACAAGTATTCATAACAAAAGCTCGTTTTACTGTGGTGAATCAAAGTTCTGTTAAAGCGAGATCACGCGCTATTTTTATCTAACATGACTACGCGGTACCATCTTTGATTTCCATATGTAACGTATTTATGTATTTATAGCAGAGAAAGAGACACACGCAGTGTCGAAAGCTTCTGTAATTACTGTGTTTTATTTTACTGTAATAAAAAGAAGCGAGATAGCGAGCAGGGGACGAATCCCCCCAGTTAACATTAAATTAATTTCACAGACCTCCCACAAGATCGAAGTGATGGCTGAGACAGACAGTGAGGCCATTTAGTTTAGTCCTCAGCCACTTCATGGCATAAGTAAACGATTCCACATCCACAGCTGGATGATGATAACAAAAAGAAATCTGAAACGTACTGCAACTCGTGTGTTGCAGAATATAAAGTCATTTACGTTCTAGCCTTTGGCAGAGAGGTCAGTGAAAAAGTCAGAAATAGTGTCCTACAAAAGACAGTGGAGCGAATGGGCAATGTTTCTTGCATGGCGACTACAATGGAAACGCAACACCATCCAACCCAATCAAATTGAAATGCTTCCTGCGCAACTACGTCAGTGATCACCCAGGAGGGAAGAAGAATCCCACGCACTCATTCATCGGAATGAATACGTTCATCATGCAAGCATACTGTGAAGTAACCAATCTAATGACCAATATGACAATATGTACGAAATAATAAAACAAACCAATGGCCGGTACGGTCAGCTGAAGTAATAGTATTATCAATAGCCACATGGTGCAAGGAATCCTATGGCTTATGGCTTATCCTATGGCTGCAGCAAGCAAAAAATATAATAATAATAAAATAAATAACAATGATAATAAAATAAGAAAAAAATAAAGAAAATAATAAAATAATAATAAGAAGAAAAAATAAAAAATATAATAATAATTAACAGAAACGGAAATGGGCAACCTATGCGTTTCCCTCCAACTGTAGTTTATCCAGCTGACCTTTGAATTTCCCCATACTGTCAGCCTCTACCACCCATGTAGCTTATACCAAGTAACTTATACCAGTAATTTATAACTCACTGACTAAAATAAAACTTCCTGCAACCCAGTCTAAACTTCCTCCCTCGTAACTTGAAATTGTGGCCCGGAGTTCTAGAATCATTTATAACTGTCAAAATTTCGTCCTCATTCATTTTACTTTTGCCTCTCAGAGCCTTGAACACCTCAATGAAGTCTCCTCTAAGATGCCCAATTTTCAAGTCTTCAACCCACATATTCGAAGTCTTTCCTCATATGAACGCCCTTTTACCGTTCTCACCAGGCGAGTTACCCATCTTCGCACCCTTTCAAGAAGTACAATGTCTTTCTTTAGGTGCGGTCTCCATACTTGAACACAGTATTCCAAGTGTGGTCTAACATAAGCCTTATACAATGGAATTATCACGTCCTTATCTCTACTAGCAATTGTTCGATAGATCATCGATAGGACACCATGTGCTTTCCTGGCAACCTGTCTGAAATGCTCAGAGAACTTAAAGCCTTACCGTATCGTAACACCCAATTACTTTTGCTCCACTACCGGATTTAGTTCAACTCCACAAAGTGTGTAAGTTATTTTGGGGTTACTGTTCCCCAGGTACAATACCTTACACTTTGCTGGATTAAAGCATAGCTGCCATTTTGCTAACCATTCCTGAAGTCTATCTAGGTCATTCTGAAGAAGCGCTCTGCTTGGGGGCAATCATTAACTACTCTAGCAATCTTTACATCATCTTCAAATTTAGAGATCACGCCCTCTATCTTTTCATCGATGTCATTTATGAATATCAAACACAACAGTGGTCCTAATACTGCTCCTTGGGGAATCCCACTTCTTACATCAATCTAATCTGAGAAATCACCATTTATCACAACCCTCTGCCTCCTGACCTGAAGCCATCCAGCTATCCATCTAAGGATTGTCCCTATGATTCCAACCTGTTCCAGCTTATAAAGTAACCGCTCATGTGGGACTGAGTCAAAGGCATTGCCGAAATCCAAATAAATAATGTCGAAATTATTCCCAAAATCCAGCTCTTAAGTGACCCTGTCAAAATAGCTATCCAGATTAGTTAAACACGATTTTCCCTTTACAAGGCATGAAGACATTGTAGAGGGAGACAGCTATACAAATACCTGGTAATCAATGGACGCTGCTCTTCGTGAAATAATGTTATTAGATTAGTTCCCCAGGGTTCGGTGTTGGACCCTGTGTTGTTTTGGTTATTTATCAATGATATTGACGAAAGTATAACAGACTTAAGGTCGAAGTTCGCAGGTGGGTAATACGAAATTGGCAGGGTTGTTAATGACAGTAATGACAGTGTACTATTGCAGTGTGCTATTGAAAAGTTGGGCAGATGGGCTGAAAAGTGGTAACTGAAGTTTAAAATTGACAAATGCAAAATACGGCATAGGGCTGGAAGTAACCCAAGAGAAACGTACCATCTGTGTGGTAGTACACTCAGGGTGGTAGAAAATGAAAAACACCTGAGTGTGATTGTGCAGTCAGATAGAAATTTTCTGGGCAGTGCACACAGGCTGCCTTAGATATGGCTTATGAAGGACGAACACAGTATAGTTTTGTCCCCGAAAATCGAATTTTTCTTCCAAAAAAAGAATCAGTCACAGAAAGCATGCAATTTATAAACATATTATATACGGTGCAATACGCCTGAAACCTCGCAACAGCCAACCATCCGAGAAATACACTTCATCATGCTTCTATTGGAATGAGCAGCAGCCTGGAAAACAAGATTCAGGGTATTTCAGAGATTGCTGGGAGCCATTGCGGTACAAGTAAACACATGGGTTGTGTTAGAGCAGCTAACAATAGGAACATGTGCATGTATACTTGCGTGGACACCAATGCTAGGAGTTTAGTAAATAAATTTTATGAATTTAAGCTATTGCTCAAAACATCAAAGGCAGATATTGTTGGGATTTGAGACGTGGTGTCACACAGATATAAGGAATGCAGAAGTGGAATTTGAGGAGTACAATGTGTACAGAGAGGATAGACAGGGGAGGAATGCAGAAGGGGATATGCTATTAGTTAAGAAACAAATAAAAACCAAGGAAGTGAAGCCAGTGGACATCGCTGGACAGTGCAGTGTTGAGTCAGTTTGGTGTGACATAAGCATTGGGAGATCAAAATTGAGAGTAGGAGTGTGCTATAGGCCTAATGACTCTGGTGAATATAATAAGAAACTGGACAGAGAAATAGAGTAGAGTGGGCCAGTAAATCAGAGAGTCTTATAATGGGGGACTTTAATTTCCCAGATACTGACTGAAATTTGTGGGTTGGTCACTCACACACTAGCAAGGCTTTTGTGGATTTATTGGATGATTGTTTTCTACATCAGCATGTTCGGGAGGCAACTAGAGGGAGTAATACTCTTGATTTGATTATCAGCAGTGATTCTTCATGCAATAAGAATCTGCAGATAAAGGAACCACTAGTTTACTCAAAGAGGTAACTACCATTAGGGGTAAAGGGAAGGGTTTTTGCTTTCGTAAAGGCGACTACGGTGGTCTGAGACGGTATTTAAATTCTATACGGTGGGGCAAAGTGAGGATGTTACCAACAGCAAATTCAAAATGGAAAGCGTTCTAATAATTAATCTTGGAAGCTACTAGTCTTTACACACCAACTAAGAAATATTGTTCAAGGTTTAGGCCTAAATGGATGTCAGATGAACTAATGAGACATATGGCAGAGAAGAAAATGCATGGGATACATAAATTAATGGGTGACATGGAAGGCTATGTTAAATATAAGCTGGTCTGTAACCAAGTCACCAAAGAGATTAGGCAGACAAAGACAGATTATGAGAAATCCTTGGCAAAGGATGCAAAGAAAACCAACAAAGAGTTCTTTACCTATGTAAACTCTAGAAGGAAAGGGATGAATCAGATTTGTCCACTGGATACTCATGGTTCGATTGTTGATGATCCTGATGCCTAACAAACTAAATGCGTATTTTACATCTACATTCCCCATGGGGAGTTATACAAGGAGTGGAATGCCAGAGGAGAGTTTTAAATCTGGCAGTGAGCTAGATGATTTTGTAATAACTGAGAGGAAAGTGGAAGAGAAATTGTTGAAGATAAACACAAGAAAGGCACCTGGGGTGGATGGGATCTATCCAGTTATATTAAAGGAGCCAGCAAAGGAATTAAGCAAAATCCTTAACCATAATTAACTCCACTGACTTGGTTGTCGTGCCGGAGTATAAACAGAAAATTTATTTATTTATTTATTTATTTATTATGACAGCTTCTCTGGACTCTGGGGAGGTTCTCATGGACTGGAGCTGTGGAAAATGTGACCCCAATTGACAAAGGAGGATCAAAGGGCAACACTAGTAAATATAGACCTGTGACTTTAACATTTGTTCCAGGAAAATGAAGCGGCACTGGTAAAAGAAGCACTGCAGGATCATCTAGACAAGACTTCAGTTATAGCTCAGATACAGCATGGTTTTGTTAAGGGAAAGTCTTGCTTGACCAATTTGATTGGATACTATGATGTGGTCACAAAGGAACTGGATGCAGGGAACAGCATTGATATCATATATTTGGATCTTAGGAAGGCTTTTGATACTGTTGCACATGGAAGACTGCTAAACAAATTGGAGCAGTGTGACATTGGAGGCAAATTGCTGCTATGGATAAAAGATTGGTTGAGTGGGAGAATTCTGAGAGTGGTAATCAATGGACACTGCTCTTTGTGGACTAATGTTATTATTGGAGTTCCACAGGGTTCGGTGTTGGGTCCACTGTTGTTTTGTATATTTATCAATGATATTGATGAATGTATATCAAGCTTAATATCGAAGTTTGCAGATGATACAAAGGTTGGCAGGGTTGTTAATGACAGTAATGGCAGTGTGCTACTGCAACAGGATCTAGATAACTTGGGCAGATGGGCTAAGAAGTGGCAACTGAAGTTTAAGCTTGACAAATGCAAAGTCCTGCATATGGGTAGAAGTAACCCCAGAGAAACGTACCAACTGTGTGGTACTACACTTAAGGTGGTAGAAAATGAAAAAGACCTGGGAGTAATTGTGCAGGCAGATATGAAGTTTTCTGAGCAATGCAGACAGGCTGACAGGGCAGGTCATGGGGTTTTGTCAATGATATATAGGAATTTTGCTTGCAGGGAGAAGGAGGTGATTGTTCCTCTATATAAGGCAATGGTCAGGCCACGCCTTGAGTACTGCGTACAGGTCTGGAGGCCTCATTTTAGGAAGATGTAGATTTACTTGAGCGTGTACAAGGAAGGGCAACAAGATTGGTGAGGGGAATGAAGGAATCCTCTTACCAAGAGAGGCTTAAGTTCTGCAAATTGCAGTGGCTGGAGACTAGGCACCTGCGCGGTGATCTGATTGAGGTGTATAAGGCCTTGAATGGGTTGAGCACGCTGAATTCTGATGGGATCCTTCCACTTGTTCAGATTACGAACCTAAGGGGGCATAAATTCAAATTAAGAAAGGATAGATGTAGAATAAATGTGCGGAAATTTGCCTTTAGCCAGCGGGTGGTTAATTGCTGGAACAAACTTCCATCTGTCGTTGTGGAAGTTGATAGGTTGAATAAATTTAAGGAGGAACTGGACAGGCATTTGGAGGGAATGGTGTGATTTTTTTTAAAATTTTTTATTATTATTTTATTATTTTTTTTATATTTTATTATTATTATTTATTTATTTTATTATTATTTTTTTTTTGGCTGATGCTGCATAAGCTCATACACTTCCTTTCTTGCATCACATGCCAGTACTACTACTACTACTACTAGATATGGGTAGAACTATCTGCTGCTGTTCTGCCACTTATGGGGTTCCTATAAAGGCATATTAAATTATCTAAATAAAATTGCTGTTGTGATATAGACAATTTAGATCTGAGTTCTGAGACAGGATCATCAAAAAGTTGTCCTGGAGGATTTCCAATGTCGCAACAGCCCTCTGGTGTTGGACATGCGTATCCATCAGTATGGTCTCTAGCTTTGTCCACTGGTGGATAATTCCTGCGTGATTCATTGTTGAACTCCTACTGCGGTTGTCTCTCACTCAGTATGGTCTCCATTTTAGCTCTACTAATCATGCTTTGTTCTGGCTCTGTGCTCTCTGCGATGGTGGGATCAAGAACCGGTGTCTTAACCCTTGTTTTTGATGTTCCTTCGCTCGGGGCTGCTCACGTGTTTCGTTAGTCTGGCTGTTGCTGTGGGTTTCTCTGTCCCATTTAGAGACTACTAGTTTCTTATTTTTCCCTCTTGGTGGTATGTTCTGGTCGTTGGCCTTCAGAGTCCTCCATCTTGATATCGAGGTAGCGTTCCTCCCCGGTACAGGTCGGAATGTCTTCCGTTTGGCTTTCAGTGCAATTTGGGATCTCAGAAATGTCATAGTTGCTTTCTATTATGACAGTTCCGGATAAACGGGAATATTCGGACCAGCAGGATGACAGCTGTTGGAAGAATAGCAAACTTCAGGAGATGGGGAAAGACACCGATCACAGGTTCGTGGATAATTAGTTGAAATTTTGGGCTGATCCCCACTAAACACGTGAGTAGGGAAACAGTCAACAGTGAAAATAGCTCTAGAGGGGTTGGGCTACTTTCTGAGGGGTTTCCAATTGTGCTGAGAACGTTAGCGAGGTCGATTTGACGAGAAAACTGACAAGGGAAAAGTTGAAACACTACCATTATCACTCAGGGGGAATCCAGCCCCAGTGAAAATGCAGAATTCAGATTTGGTGACCAAAAAAGGGGTGAGGTGAGGCTGCGCTCTCTGATGCTAAGATAATGGCGCGGTCGAAGGCTTCTGACTTCGTGATGAGATATCTTCGATAGAGAGTCCACTGTCCTTAGCGTTGAATAAAATAACGCGCAGAATTCTGCTTTTGCACCCAGAATAAACAAAAATAAATCACACCAAGGTGATCCAACTTATTAGATCTTCAAGTGGTACAAAAATAAGGGTTCTAACACAACTTTAAACTCCTAAACTGAAACAAAAAATTCACGGAGCCGATAACAACACCTTCGCCCAGGAAAGCAGCCATTTTGGTCTCCGACGTTTATCCATACTAACATTGAATTACCGTCTACATCAGCGGTTCTTAAACAGCGCGCCGCGGCACCTTGGGCCGCCGCACCGAAATCACATGGGCGCTGAGGGGAAATTTTTAATTTTCAAAGGAAACACATTGACACTCGACATCTGTCGGACACCCCGCCAATTTTTTCAAAATTACTTATTAAGTTGTTAGCGAGACACTAAGGGCGCAATGAACCGAGAAAGTTTGGGATACTGTGGCTTCACAATAGAATAGCATGAGGCCCTTGCCTTAAAATACTTTATAGTCTATACTACTACTGCACGCCATCAAGCACCTCTCATATTTCGAAGTTATACTTTTTAACTGGTTGTCACTGAAGCAACAGTTGGGTATCTTCCCGCCCAACGATAAGAAGCCAATAAGCTTCGAAATGGTGCCATCGGGGTAAGAGCCTTGATAGGGCCCTCGTTACAACGAATGGGTAGCAACAATCTTCACTAATGAAAAAGCGTTGCTTGTTCGGGGGATTTGTGAGTGGTTTACTGGAGTGAGTGAGGGTGAGAAGCAACTGTCCCTTCCTCTTTCGGCGGCATTTCTTCTTCTTTCTCTCCTACTGTCATTTTACTTACCTTTTTTGCTTTCCTAAGTCTAATACGGACAGTACATGAATGGATAATACCAGTGTCGACCCTCGGTGCTACAGGCGAACTGGGACGCTGACGGTTTAGGGACACATTACTTTTGGAGCGTCGAAGATTTGAGAGAGTGCATAAGCTTCGTGGAAGGGAGAACGAAAGATTTAGAGTAAGATGTTGTGGCTGTTTCTCTGTCCCTTTCTTCCTCCATAGTGCAGTTAACAGTCGAAAATGCATCCAGCACGTGGCATGCATTTGGCACTCGATAAAAATATGATCTTTGGTGTTAAATAACAACAAAATTATTCTCAAATTTTTTTTTTATATTTTTAAATAGCTTTGATGTAACTTGTTGTTATGTTGATATTAAAATAAACAATAGCGAGGGAGTACTTATAAATAGCAGAGAAGGAATAATTGAAATAGCAGAAGAAATAGCGAGGGAATGATGCCAGCAGTGGGGAAGATGGATCGGAAATTAGTAACATATACGACATATCCTATTAGGTAGAACATGCGTTCAAGAAAATGAAGAATGAGAAAACCCCGGGGAAAATGAAGTTACTGTAGAGTTCTTAAAATTGGGAGGAAGAGACATAACACAAAAACTGGCAACGCTCTTCACAAAGTGCATTACAAAAAGGTGTGACGCCTAAGCAGTGGAATAATGCAATCATAGTTTTGCTGCATAAGAAAGGAGACAAATCAGAAATTGGAAATTATAGACCAATTATCTTTTTTCCCCCCACATTTACAAGTTGTTCACAAGGGTCATTAATAACAGATTAGAAAGAATACTTGATGAGAATCAGCCGAAAGAGCAAGCTGGCTTTAAGACACGAATCCCCACTCGAGATCAGCTCCACGTAATATCACAGCGAATGGAGAAAGCAAATGAATATAAAACACCATTATGCCTGGCATTTGTGGATTATGAAAAGGCATTTGACTCCATACAGCATAAGGCAATGTTTCGGGCACTGGAAAGACAAGGCATAGATACCCGACATATTATGATTTTGAAGAAAATATATGAGAGTGCTACCTCCTTTATTAGACTAGACAAAGACAGTAGCAAATTTAAAATCGAGAAAGGAGTTCGACAAGGAGACACAATATCTCCAAAGCTGTTTACTGCTGCCTTTGCGAAAGCTTTCAGAAGATTAGACTGGTCGCAGAAAGGAGTCAATGTGAACGGAGAGTACCTAAACCATTTACGATTTGCAGATGACATTGTGGTCATAAGCCACGATCCCAAAGAATTAGAGGAAAATCGTAATCAGTTATGCACAGCTAGTAAGGATTTTGGACTAAAGATGAATATGGCTAAAACAAAAGTAATGATGAACAAGTATGCCACGGAAAATAAAATAATGATTGAAGGAGCAGTAATTGAAAAGGTGGAGTCATATACTTATCTGGGACAAGTTATTAGCTGTAATAATGATAAATGGCTGGAAGTCAAGAGAAGAATAAATTTTGGATTGACAGCATTCACGAAATATAGTCACATACTGAAGAGCAACACCCCAGTTTGCTTAAACCTAAAATAATGAACCAATATAAAATTCCCACCAGGACGTATGGAAGTGAAACTTGGGCACTCACCAAAAGAATGGAAGAGAAGCTGAGAACTACACAGCGAAGAATGGATCGAATTATACTGGGAATCAGACTGTTAGATAAGAAGAGAAACACATGGATTAGGCAGCAAACTCAAGTAAAGGACATTCTTATCAAAAGTAAAGAACTAAAATGGTCTTGGGCAGGACACATAGTTCGAAGACATGATGACAGATGGAATAAGAAAATAACAGACTTGTTTCCAAGAGGAGATAAAAGAAAACCTAGAAGACAACAACGGAGATGGACATGTGGAATTCACGAGTTCATGGGTAGAAATGGTTGCCATTGCACAAAACAGAAGGAACTGGAAAGTTTCTGCAGAGGCTTTCATGCTGCAGTGAATTGAAAATGGCTGATCATGATGATGACGTTGTAATGTAAAGTAAAATCAATTAAATATGTGAAATGTCAGTCTGTCTCGAATCCTTTCACTTCCAGATGGGATACCGATTTAAAATTTGGTATAAATATAGATGATTGGCTACAATCCTACGTGCATTCCAATTCTTTCACATGAGCTGCTGAAATTTAATTTTACAAACTATTGTTATTATATAAATTAAAAACAAGCGTAACTGTAACCCGCTGCTAATACTTTGACAAATGTCCTTATAAAAAATTGATTCTTTTGTAAAATTTTTATTTTAATATTTTAAATGACAATTAAAACATTATAAAAATTCTTGTTGTCTTTTTTTGTGTTTATATTTGTCTTTTTAACTTTTCTCCAGAAAAAAGATATTAACTCAATAAAACACCTGAAAACTGTTTCTATCTAGAAGGGACGCAGCAATGCCCCCGCCTGGGGAGCCCATATACCTGAGGCCGGCCCTAGATAACACAGTGTCTTATCCTATACCATTTTTCAAAGAGCGGCGTCTGGGTGGTGGTATCTACCGAGAATATGTAACAGTAGTCTTCTCCACTGGTGAAGCTTTATTTATTCGAGGTAGTTCAATATCATGACAACTCGTTGTGAATGAACGTTTCCTCAATATCAGATATATTTAAGACGATTTCGATTTGTTAGCTGCTTTGTTAGATGGCTACCAATTAAACTGATGCTATCGCACTGATATATTTATTGATATAAGAAAGCAAGTTGTTCTGCAGCTGCTAAAAATTATAATAAAAATAATAATCTATTATTATCTCTCACCAAAAAAGGGTCTTTTGAACATCCAATTTTAACTTTACCAGATTATCAGCCTACCCCCTTGTGGCATGCAGTTCATTTCAATGGTTTTCAATAAGCTGCCCAAATGTAAACTTCACGAGATCCGCCTTCTATAACTCCCCGAAAATTTTGCATTTAGGCTTCGTGGTTCTCACTCCTCTTCCAGTGATCATATACCTTCCTTTTTCATTTTACTGATTCCATTCAGGGCCTTCAGTAACGCTATAAGATATCTGGTCGTCAAGCTTTGTAGTTCAATTTTTAAATCGTTGTCACCTTTTAAATTGTTCTTCCCTGGACCGTTGGGATCTTTACTAATCTGGTTTTCCTTCTCTGAACCATTTCTTTTGCCTACAGACACAAACACAGTGTGCAACCCTAACATAATCTTTTGCAAATGGATTCTTTGCTAAAGATTATGTTAAGGTTGCTTTCCCTATTTGCGAAGGTCCTAATATCGTCGACAGGATACCACATGCCTTCGTAACTATCTATATACACTGCATAGAATATTTCATGTCTGTTTGAATCATTATTCCCCAAATTTCTCTTATTCTTGGCCATTTTAATTGTTCCTCCCTTAGTTTTGTTTAACTCCTGGATTTCTGTTCCCTACGTGCAAAACCTTACGTGTAGAAGCATCAGGTTTCACTAATCATTTTTCTGATGATTTCTGATCTAAGTCCTTTTGAAGCAAAATGGGCTTGTTCTTCTCGTTAGCCACTCATCCATCTTTCGTTTACATCGTCAGAAAACTTTGGAAACTTTCCTTGCTCTCTCTCTCTCTCTCTCTCTCTCTCTCTCTCTCTCTCTCTCTCTCTTATCAAAGTCATTCAAAAACAGAAGTAGGTCCAGCACTCTTCGCTGAGGGCCTAGCCACAGAATTCCACTCTGAGATAGTTCCATTTCCGATACTCTCTCTATCCTTTTCGCGCATTTGCAGAAATCCTCAAGTGATATTGTAAATCGTGATATTATAATTTATGAAAACGGTTGTTTTAGTAATATAATGGGTGAGACAGTCTTAAACATGCCAGTATTACTCCAGGTATAAATGATCAATCCTTACATGGCCGTGCTCTCTCTCTCTCTCTCTCTCTCTCTCTCTCTCTCTCTCTCTCTCTCTCGAGCAGTCAGTGGAATGAACATTACTGAAAATAACCTTCCAAAAATTAATACTAGTAACGAAATATGATGTAAAAAAGCAGGCTTATACATCACTAGGGGAAGGAACCCTACTCCATTTGCCCACCCTTTCTAATTGTCTAATTCTTTAAATGTATTCAGACTACAATTTAAACAACACCAGATAAAGTTTGTTACACCGATTGATGGAACAAATTTTTTCACAACTATCCTGCAACCACCCTTTTCGATAATCACAATTTCTATTGAAAATATTTACCTCTTAGTAGCTTCTTTATAGGTGCCATCGCACTCCTAAACTTTTAGTTCTTTGGAATTGTCTTACTGATGTTATTCACTTTTCAAATATATACTGTTAGAACTCTGAGTATCTTCTGCTTAGTCAACTAAACTGCTTGGTGGAAACGTATTTAAATAATTGCGATTGTTAGGGGGATTAAACAAAGGAATTGCAATAATGAACGAAGATTGGTAAAATCAGAACTCAACCTCAAATGAATTTGTTCTTCCTAACAATACGAGTTACAATGTGAGAAGGGAACAATCCTTTGTCGTTATCTAAAATGTAAACAGAGAATTGATGAAATACAAATATTTCATAACCACAGAATAGATGATTTTTTTTTTCTTTTTCCACCTCGTAGGGCATCTCATATTTGTGGACAAGTGTATGCTCACGGAAACGTTTCCTTTTTTTGGGGAAAGGCGACTGTACTCATAAATAACAAATTTAATATTAATAAATAATTAATTAATTAATCAGCGTCGCGATTTGTTCAGTGGGTATGATATAGAATGAGTAATGCGATGTAGCCGTAGGCAGAGGTGAAGGTGATTCTTGCACAACTTCTATTAGAGTAAGTAGCGACCTGGAGCGAGGGGTGTTGGGTGTTTCAGGGACGGATGTCAGTCATCGTGAAACAGGTGGGTATATGGGATGTGTTAGAGTGGCTGGGAATAGGAATTGGTGCATGTATACCAATGCTAGAAGTATAGTAAATAAATTTGATGAATTTGAAATGTTGGTCAAGACTTCAAAGGCGGATATTGTTGGGATATCAGAAACGTGGTGTCACACAGATATAAGGAATGCCGAACTGGGAGTACGATGTGTACAGAAAGGATAGACAAGATAGAAAGGGAGGAGGTGTTAATTAAAAAAAACATAAAATCAAAAGAAGTGCATCCAGTTGGTATAGATGAACAGTGCACTGTTGAGTCAGTTTGGTGTGACATAAGCACTGAGAAAGCAAAAATAAGAGTAGGAGTGTGTTATAGGCCTAATGACTCGAATGAGTACAATGAACAATTGTACAGAAAAATAGAGTAGGCTAGTAAATCGGAATGTCTTCTAATGGGAGATTTTAACTTCCCAGATATTGACTGGAACTTGTGGGTTGGGCACTCACACACTAGTCAGACTTTTGTGGATTTATTAGATGATTGTTTTCTGCAGCAGCATGTTCGAGAGGCAACCAGAGAAAGTAATACTCTTGATCTGGTTATCAGCAGTGATCATTCATGTATTAGGAATTTGGATATAAAAGAACCACTAGGTGGCAGTGATCACAGTGTACTGACGTGGGATTTACTTAAAGATTTAATTACCATCAGGGGTAAAAGAAAGGGTTTTTGCTTCCATAAAGGCGAGTACAGTGGTCTCCGACAGTTTTTAAATTCTGTACAGTGGGATCAACTGACGATGTTACCAACAGTAAATTCTAAGTGGAAACATTCAAGGAATTAATCGTGGAAGCTACTAAAAGTTTCATACCTATTAAGAAATATTGTTCAAGGTTTATGCCTAAATGGTTATCAAATGAACTAATGAGACTCGTGACACAGAAGAAAAATGCATGGGATGCATATAAATTATCAAGCGACTCAAAAGCCTATGGCAGATATAAGCTAGTCTGTAATCAGGTCACAAAGGAGGTTCGGTAGGGAAGGCAGATTACGAGAAATCCTTGGCAAAAGATGCTAAGAAAAACAGCAAGAATTTATTTACTTATATAAACTCTAAAAGGAAGGGGTTGAATCTGATTGGTCCACTGACATCGATGGTTCGACTTTGATGATCCTGCTCAGATAGCAAACAAACTGAATGAGTATTTTGCATCTACATTCACAAATGAGGAATCATTAAGGTTTGAAAATGGCAGAAGGTTATCAAATTGTAGCAGGGTGCTTAATGATCTTGTAATAACTGAGAGCAAAGTGGAAGAGAAATTGTTGAAGTTAAACATAAGAAAAGCACCTGGGGTGGATGGGATCTATCCAGTTATATTAAAGGAGGCGGCAAAGCAACTAAGCAAACCCTTAGCCATAATTAGGAGAGCATCCTTGGACTCAGGGGAGGTTCCCACGGACTGGAGATGTGCAAAGTATCCCCAATTCACAAAGGGGGATCGGAGGGTGACACGAGTAATTACAGACCAGTTAGTTTAACTTCTGTTCCGGGTAAAATAATGGAGTCGCTGGTTAAAGATGCATTGCAGGATCATCTAGACAAGACTGCAGCAATAATTCAGACACAGCATGAGTTTGTTAAGGGAAAGTCTTGTCTGACAAATTGATAGGATATTATCATGTGGTTACAAAGGAACTGGATGCAAAAAATAATTTTGATATCATATATTTGGATTTCAGGAAAGCTTTTGACACTGTTGCGCATGGAAGACTATTGTACAAATTGGAGCAGAATGGTATTAAGGGTAAGTTGCTAGAATAGATAAAAGGATGGTTAAGTGCGAGAAGACAGAGGGTGGGAATCAATGGGTGTTGCTCTTCTTGGACTAATGTTATTAGTGGAGTCCCACAGGGTTCGGTGTTAGGTCCACTGTTGTTTTGTATACTGATAAATGATTTTGATGAAGGTATATCAGGCTTAATGTCGAAGTTTGCAGATGATACAAAGGTTGGCAGGGTTGTTAATGACAGTAATGGCAGTGTGCTACTGTAACAGGATACAGATAATTTGAGCAGATGGGCTAAGAAATGGCAACTGAAATTTAACCTTGACAAATGCAAAGTACTGCATATGTGTAGAAGTAACCCCAGAGAAACGTACCAACTGTGTGGTACTACACTTAAGGTGGTAGAAAATGAAAAAGACCTGGGAGTAATTGTGCAGTCAGATATGGAGTTTTCTGAGCAATGCAGACAGGCTGCCAGGGCAGGTCATGGGGTTTTGTCAATGATATATAGGAATTTTGCTAGCAGGGAAAAGGAGGTGATTATCCCTCTGTATAAGGCAATGGTCTGGCCACGCCTTGAGTACTACGTACAGGTCCGGAGGCCTCATTTTAGGATGGATGTAGATTTACTTGAGCGTGTACAGAGAAGGGCAACAAGATTGGTGAGGGGAATGAAGGGATCCTCTTATCAAGAGAGGCTTAAGTTCTGCAAATTGCAGTGGCTGGAGACTAGGCACCTGCGCGGTGATCTGATTGAAGTGTATAAGGCCTTGAGTGGGTTCAGCACGCTGAATTCTGATGGGATCCTTCCACTTGTTCAGATTACGAGCCTAAGGGGACATAAATTCAAATGAAGAAAGGATAGATGTAGAATAAATGTGTGGAAATTTGCCTTTAGCCAGCGGGTGGTTAATTGCTGGAACAAACTTCCATCTGTCGTTGTGGAAGTTGATAGGTTGAATAAATTTAAGGAGGAACTGGACAGGCATTTGGAGGGAATGGTGTGATTTTTTTTTTTTTTTTTTTTATCTGATGCTGCATAAGCTCATACACTTGCTTTCTTGCATCACATGCCACTACTACTACTACTACTACTACTACTACTACTACTACTACTACTACTACTACTACTACTACTACAGAAAACATTCGGAACAGACTGATCCCATTGGTTGTGATGAGCTGAGAACTCTTCAGAACCCAATTTAAGTCGCGGTTAGGGATTTGGTATCTGGACTAGAACAGTTAAAAGATGCTCACATGCGTCTGACAGAGAATGTAGTCGCAAAACTCCAACATCAGCATAAAATGACAACGGAAAGTAATTCAGCAGTAATTCCATGGATGCGTTCGTCAGCGGTTCCAAAATTGTGATGTCAAGAGTCAAATTTATTGAAAACTAGCTAATGCACCTCCAGGGGACCTCATCTGACGTCATTTCGAAAATGGAATTCGGTTTCAGTATGATGAAAGCGAACCTCGCAGAACTGCATGATAACGTCACATTTCTGAACCGATGTAACAAGGACATCAGACATCTACAATAAATCGAACTGAATAGGTCCGAGGATTCTACAGAGCTTTCCAACCTTCTCAACGCGCAGGACCTTATTAAGATTTATAAAAAATATGAAAAGACCAATATCGTGTTAATTTGTCGTGAGTGTTAAACGAAATCTACTCACGTTTCTTCCCCTACAAATCCCAGAAGAAGCGATTCCGCTGAAGCCTCGATCGACATCCCTTTCGGGCCCAATGCATTGGTCTCTAACAGCTCTATTCAGAAGGCAAGTACGAACAGTGTTCTTCCCAAGGAAAAAATCATTCTCGATCACAGGAAAAGACAACTGATGAATATCATCCCCCACTTAGGATCAATACCGAGCCATTCAAGGAACAAACGTTAGGAGCGAATAAGAGTTTTCATCGCAATGAACGATTTCCCCACCCCCGGAGAACCAGCGTCCGAACTCCAAACCTCCTATTATCCTTCCTCACATCAATCACAGAAGCACAGCAACATCATTGTTTCCCGTCTCGAGTACAAAACTATTCTGTCCAAGACTCAGAAGTAAGCGGATGTGCTACATTTGCAGGTGTCCTTAAATCTAATCACTCAACAATCCAGACACCTTGGAAGAATGCTCCCAGCTTACGGATCAGGCCGCACGCACCGGAGGGAGAGGATCAACCAATTCCCGGCGTGCAAAGCCTACAATCTAAGGCACTGGAGCCTCTCTATCAACCAAATCACATCCAGAAATTTATGCACCCACCACAGCAAACCATCTCGAAATTATTCATCTCGCCCCCACATGGAAGAAATAACCAAACCAGGACACACAAAATTTCCTAAGAAGATGACACTGTGGAAAGGGAAGCAGAAATGCACAAAAAACCAAGTTACCAGGAGTTACGACCAAACAACCATACTATGCATCATTCAAAATCACTACAGCAAAATCTAACTACAAACTACTCAACCTTGCATTATCTTGGCCTGCAGGGGCACTAGTGAAACACTCCTACACTACAAAGCTTACCTCTACCAAGATGCAGTATCCCCAATGGATTGAAACCACAAATGATGAAAGGAAAAGCTGACTCAGACCCGCCATTAAGTCTAAGTTTGTGGAGGAACATTCCGGTTACACGGTACTGAACAGGACTTTCTTAAAGGTTCAAACACTCTCACAGAAGTTTGCCAGCGACATAATCACCCGCCACTAACGCCTCAGGGCAGACATATAAAGATTGAGGTGCGAACTACCTCCAGAATGAATCATAGACTGATGAAGGCTACCAGAGCTCCAACAAGGGCATACATCCAAACTTCTTTAATGTGCACAATTTTCTATCAAAACGCTAGAAGCCTGAGAAATAAATTTCAGACAATGGAAATTTTTCTGTTTTCAATATTGTATGACATCATTTGTATCACAGAGACATGGCTGTCCCCCAATGAAAAAGACCTCGCATTCTCTCAACCCGCTTGCTTCTCGGGCATTTTTGCTTTCAGGAAACGAACGACTGGCGGTGGTGTAGGCATTCTCTTCAACACACAAAAATTCTCACTGACTAGCTCAGCCACTCTAAAAACAGAGTTCTTTGAAGCTGCAAGAGCCTCACTCAGCATGCAAGGCCACAGACTTGACGCGTGCACAGTCTACATCCCCCTCCCACAGTAAAGGACACTTTACAAGAGATCTCCAACTGGATTATTAATCAATGCCATCCCAAAGCAATATTACTTGTGTGTGGAGACTTTAATATTAGCTCAGGCCAACACAATCTTTGCAGATTGTTATCTGCTAATCTGGCTGCAGTAGGTCTGACCCTCCAGAATTTTTCCCCTACCAGAGGCACTAATCTGTTAGACTTAATATTTGCAACAGACACCCTCACCGTTGACAGCCAGCCTGAAACAGCCTTCATGTCAGACCGTTTACCAGTAGCCCTCATTCTTCCAATAAATTCCATGACATCCCGGCAACATCAGGCACCAGTTAAGAAGACAGTGATTAGCTCTTCACTTCTCAATCCAGAGAAATGCTGCTTCGCAGCATCCATTTTTCCTTGGGAAGCCCTAAACCAATGTCATCCACTGCTCGGGCTGCACTTTCTTACCTGCTGGCTGCAGTCTATTGCTCGAACTGCATCGTTAAAAGTAGTTTCAATCTCCTGTCGGAGCAAAGCATGGTGGACACAAGATCTCAGCCTTAAATTTCAGAATAAACAAAGACTACGTGCAAAATGGAAAGCAAAATTAAACCCACTAGACAGGATTGCATACTAAAGAGTCCGTGCCCAGTTCAACAGAAGCAAATCTGAAGCCATGAAAGCCTACATCCACAAACCAATCAAGATCAGGAAGTCACCGTTTAAGGCAAGGCATGACGAATTCCGTCAACAACTTAATCCGATCGAATTCACTATGCCTTGTAACGCAGGTCCACCATTACCAACCTACTGCAAACCACCAACACCATACTAGGGGCTATACAAGATAGGACTGAGATGGCAATTGTTTATCTGGATATCCAGTCTGCATTCGACAGCATAGACATCCAGCCCCTCCTGCAACTTTGTGAGGACTGATTCCAGATAAAAGCCAATATACTGGAATTCTTGAAGTCGCTATTTACGACCAGGGTCGTTCACTTGACTACGAATAAAAAATCTTTCACAAGGAAAGTTTGTGTAGGTGTTCCCCAGGGCGGAGTTTTTTCAGGGCTCTTCTTTACAGCTGCCATCCACCCATTCCTATGCCAGCAAACATAATTTATCAGTTATTCAGACGACTTGAAGCTTTTCTACCGGATAAACGGGACCGCCCGACCACCTGATTCTGTTTCTGAAACCTTTATTATCAACAGCCTTAATAATCTGATTACATACTTGGCACAGTTTTCTCTTAAGATAAATCCAAACAAATCTGCATAAATGGTGTTTTCACTCAAATCAAACCCAACGCAACTAAACCTGGAAAGCCAAGGAACCCCCATCACCCCAGGACAAATCGTACAGAAGACGCATCATTATTATTATTATCATTATTAAAATCAGTTTATTTCCCAAAAAACCTTGGGTCACCCCGGGACGGCTCTATGCCAGAAGGGTGTGAATACAGACTAAGGTGCGAGGAACACAATGTACAATAAACAAGGGTACATTCCTGCTCGACCCGAGACTTTTACAGGATTAAATAAACAATAATGTACAAAATATACAGTAATATACATGATTACATGAAGACAGAAAATCTTTGTCATATACAAATAGGCAAGTTAAAAAAAAAAAAAAAAGAAAGGTCTGTCCAGGAGCAGGTGAGTGTTATAGGTTCATAAACTGGTAACAGTTCTTGAGGATTTCCTTCCTGTAGGGCTTGTCTTCACAGAACCTATCAGGGTGGATCCTAAATTTATTGAAGATCCGAAGACAATTGGCTGGAAACATGTTCCTCAGGGAATCAATGCTTGACAGCGTAAGACGTAGAGGGAGACAGGAGTCGGGGTGCTTCCCTCTTGCCCTCCTCGGGCCTGAGATTAATGCGGATACTGATGGAGCATCAATTCGCCTCGTTATAAGCCGTGCAAGCGTGAGAACATTTTTTGTCATGATGATATGTCTCCAGGGAGTGGTGCCTAGATTTGCTTGTAGGATAGATCTGGAGATAGTTAGGGGGTGGCCTACCACCCTGTTCATCCATCTAAGCAACCAGTACTCTAAACTGAGATACTTCTGAAGGTATGAGGCAGGGGCAGATGACCAAATTTCGGAAGCACAGAGAGGAATCGGCGTAATGCACATCAGGATGTGCCGAACAAGCAGCGCTGGCTGATGCACACCAACGAGCTCTTGACGCACTGCCCAAAGATCAGGGAACAGCTTTCGTCTTCAGCCGAGTGACTGCCGTTGTCTTTTCATATTCTTTCATTTCCCACGTAAATATCAATTTTATATGAAAAATATGTAATTATACGTTTTATGTAATTTTTCTCGTATTCGTTCTTTTATGTTAAACCCCTAGCATTGTCGCTGTTAGGGGTATCACTGCATCAGCAATCATGTAACCATTCACTGCCTGCAATAAAGATATTACTACTATTACTATTTGGCTGTTGTTGTTATATAGTAAGGCCGTATTGGACTGTGTGTATTATGTCTGTGTATGGTTATGGGCCTATTTCAATGTTATCTGCTGGAAAACTCAAAATAACTGTCGGATAAAACCTGCTCCCTCCCTCCCTCCTCTTGTGATTCACTAACTACAGTCGCGATTGAAGCGGATTTGAAGAATTCCTGCAGCGTTCGACGGACGCGAATATCTCGAAATGACAAATGGTGAAAGTTAAGGAGGTAGTCTCGTCGTTGTCGGTTCATCAGCAACTTAGACCAACACATTGCACCTTTTATATATATATATATATATATATATATATTTATATATATATATATATATATATATATATATATATATATATATATATATATATAATGGCTGTAAATTGCGTGTATTTTGTGGTCGATTTTCCTGTTTGCTGGATGAAAAGCCCTAATTTTCAGGAGAAGCAAATATGCTACCCTCGCCCGAAACTGGCAAATTTGACCACGAATTTTCATGAAAATTCTTTGCTTCATTAACGGGATTCGAGCTCGAATCTCTTAGTTCTGCCAGGTGTATGGAGTTCGGCGATTTATTACAACTGCGCTACAGTGAGGGGGCTGTTAAGGCGGAAACCCATTTGGAAGCGTTACGCTTATTATGGCCCTATTATTAAGCACATTACAGAGAGAAGACAGAATTTAAAACAGTCAAAATAAAATCAATCAAATTAGCACACAACAAAAGCGTAATTTTGGAAACGGCCTCTAAGTCGGACTTAATTCGTATCTCAACATCTGATTCTTTGTCCTCTGCAGGAATCTCTACGGGAGTTCCTAAAAAAAAGTGACCCTTCCAGAGTCCTGAGAAGCTAATAAGATGTTTTTGGATACAAGACTCCAGAGATAAGTATTTTAATTTAAATTTTTTTCTAACTCTCGCATGCATAATATATACTCACTTATCGCTACGACTACTATCTGCCGTCGCAACAAGGTGATCGCTGATCGCTGGTGTCTTTGACTGCCTAAGGGCTTTCAAGTATCCTAGAGTCTAGGCTCTTGTTCTCCTCCTGCTATAAAGTGATTTCCTCCCTGTTACCCCTAGCCTTTTGTTTCCAATCCCCGGGAGACACAGAGAAAGCAAAAGCTGCCGTTCTTTGCCCAGGAGAAAACAATAAAACCGTATTTCTTGACCTGAATTTTAACTCACAAAAAATGCACTGCCTAAATCTTAAGAACGACAAGTGTGCACGTCATTTTGTTTCTTGCAGTTGGTAATAAGAAAACTGAAATCTGCCGGCTTATTCGAAGTGCCTGTATATCCGTACTTGTCCATCTATCAAAACTGACAATCTCCACCAGGTCAAACAGCGAACCGGAAAATGAGGAAAGAACATTAACTGTCCCCCTAACAAAAACCCGGGACGTCTTTGCACTCAATGAATCTGTGGCAGATCAAGAAGAAAATAGGCCTGACCTTGCCTGTAAGAAACGCAATAGGGAAACTGCAGCCAAAGCGGATGGCGTTCCCACGATGCCATTAGAAAATATTGTTTCCACAGATATGACAGCCATATCAAATACCGATAAAACTTACCAATACAATCGTGAATCTGAACATTTGTATGCAGAAACTGTAACTGACGTAGTCTTTTCCCTTAGATCTGGCTTGGAAGTTCTCATGGCCAAGCCGACCAATCGGATTACGTCTGCGACTCGCGGAGATATAATAACGATATGGAGCCAGATGGAACGCATCCTTTTTCACCTTCACGTCAACAACGAGCGGCTCAAAGCCAAAGTGGAAACCTATCAGGAAGAGCGTGGAAATGAAATGCTACAGAGCACCCGCTGTTATGCAGATACGCTGAGGAATCCTTCAAAAAAGATTACTGAAGCACACAAGCCAACCCAGATAAAGAAAACGATACTAAAGGAGCAACATCTGGTTGTATTAAAACCAACATAAGACAGCCCCATGGAATCGAGTGAAACCATCAGGACGGCCGTTGTACAAAAATTAGCAAGCGACTTAAACACCCGTATCAAATCAATAAGAAAAACCAGGAACATCGGAGTAATAATTGAAACTGCAACGCGACACGAAGCCCAGACAATACTGGACAACCCAAAAATTTCCACCATGGGACTCACAGCTGAGACACCCAAAAAGAAAGGCCCAGCAATTATTGTTTTCGGCATCAATAAAAACCTCAAACCGGAACAAGTGACTGAAGAAATCTATTGTAGAAACCTTCAAGGTGAAAGCGAATTTACCAGCATAAAAGATGCGATACAACCAAAGTACCAGACCAAAGGAAAATCCTCCCAGAATGTAAACTGGGTCATTGACCTCTCGGCTCAAGCTTGGCAAGTAATTAAGCAGCAGGACAAGGTGTACCTCGAGTGGACCTGCCATAGGTTCAAAGAACATATAGTCATCCCAAAGTGCTTTCGCTGTTGCAGGTTCAGCAATACTACACACACACATGCACACAGGTCGATTCCACGTGCAGGCATTGTGCCCAGAAAGGGCATAACTTTAACACCTCCCCAAACAAAACTAAAGAACCGGTTTGCGCCAACTGTAAACTAGCAAAATGGATTACAAGCATTCGATAAGGGATAAAAAGTGCCCGGTTTATCTGAAAGCAAGAAGCACACAAGAATCAACTATGGCCCCATATAAGACATATAACTGTACAATTATGAAATTTATGCAGCTAAATGCTCAGCGAGCGCGTGCTGTCGTGGATCAAATAAGAATAAAGGCTGTCGAAGACAATACAGACGTCCTGTTCATCCAAGAGCCCTATACAAATGCAAGAAAAGTCAAGAGATATCGGCTTACGTAAAAATTTATACAATCAGAAGAAGACACTCCGTGGGCGGTTATCCTTGTTAGGAACCCGCACATAACTGCCACCAAAATCCACACCCTCTATACCCCATGGGTGGTGTGTGCCCAGCTTATAAGATCTATGGGGTCGTTCCACGTCATCTCATTGTATTGTCGTCCAGGCGAAGTCATAGCCCCTGCCATCAGGTATCTGCAAGCAGTCCAAGCCCTCCTCCCAGATGGGAAGATTATTCTCTGTGCCGACGTCAACTGTCGTTCTGCAATGTGGCACAGCAACTCAGAAGACCTCCCGGGCAATCACAATGGCCGGCAACTGGAGAACTTTCTCGCTACATCCTCTCTTGTAATCCTTAACAAGCCTAACAACATGCCTACCTTCAGTAATATCCTATGGGAGTCCACAATAGACATCTCAGCAGCGACAAGATCCATTGCCACTAAGATCACTGACTGGAAAGCCCGCGAGGCTTGTACAACTTCCGACCATTGGGTGATTACTTTTAACCTTCAACGCTCAATAGAATCAGCACTTCCGCCTAGAAACTATATCATCCTTTATGCAATTAACAAAGCAGACTGGAACCACTTTAATTTAACTTTCCAAGCTTCCCTTCAAATTCCTGGAAACGCCAATCTCACTAACCTCAACCACAACCAGAGAAAGTAATACTCTTGATCTGGTTATCAGCAGTGATCATTCATGTATTAGGAATGATACATGAATAATAATAACATTAGATAACATTAGTGGGGTCCCACAGGGTTCGGTGTTAGGTCCACTGTTGTTTTGTATATTTATCAATGATATTGATGAAGGTGTATCAGGCTTAATGTCGAAGTTTGCAGATGATACAAAGGTTGGCAGGGTTGTTAATGACAGTAATGGCAGTGTGCTACTGCAACAGGATCTAGATAATTTGGGCAGATGGGCTAAGAAGTGGCAACTGAAGTTTAATCTTGACAAATGCAAAGTACTGCATATGAGTAGAAGTAACCCCAGAGAAACGTACCAACTGTATGGTACTACACTTAAGGTGGTAGAAAATGAAAATGACCTGGGAGTAATTGTGCAGGCAGATATGAAGTTTTCTGAGCAATGCAGACAGGCTGCCAGGGCAGGTCATGGGGTTTTGTCAATGATATATAGGAATTTTGCTAGCAGGGAAAAGGAGGTGATTATCCCTCTGTATAAGGCAATGGTCAGGCTACGCCTTGACTACTGCGTACAGGTCTGGAGGCCTCATTTTAGGAAGGATGTAGATTTACTTGAGCGTGTAAGGGCAACAAGATTGGTGAGGGGAATGAAGGGATCCTCTTATCAAGAGAGGCTTAAGTTCTGCAAATTGCAGTGGCTGGAGACTAGGCACCTGCGCGGTGATCTGATTGAGGTGTATAAGGCCTTGAATGGGTTCAGCACGCTGAATTCTGATGGGATCCTTCCACTTGTTCAGATTACGAATCTAAGGGGACATAAATTCAAATTAAGAAAGGACAGATGTAGAATACATGTGCGGAAATTTGCCTTTAGCCAGCGGGTGGTTAATTGCTGGAACAAACTTCCATCTGTCGTTGTGGAAGTTGATAGGTTGAATAAATTTAAGGAGGAACTGGACAGGCATTTGGAGGGAATGGTGTGATTTTTTTTTTTGGCTGATGCTGCATAAGCTCATACACTTGCTTTCTTGCATCACATGCCGCTATTACTACTACTACTACTACAACCAGCATCAGAGGAAAATAACATCAATCATAACCAATGTCTGTGACAAAACAATCAAGAAGAAACACCCTTTCCCGAGTGCTGTCCCATGGTGGTGCAACCAACTGGATCATCTCCGCCATCAGGTTCATACAACACGGAAATCATTTCAACGTGCTCGTCGTACCTGGCCCACTCATGAAGTTTATGCCCTACGCAATAACTATCGTAGGTCAAGAAATGACTACACTAGTTTAATTAGAGCCAAGAAGAAACATTCTTGGAAGCACCTGGTCTCCACGACTGGAAACAGCAACCCCTGGGGAGTTGTGTATCGCATTGTTACGAAAAAGCTCCCCAAGGGTGAGTCATCTCCTCTGTAGTCACCCCGGGGGCACCCTCACATGGGAAGAGTCAGTAAACAACATCTTGGACACCCTGTTCCCGCTAAACACAGATCCTCAATCCAGTCAGCAACACGAAATCTGTACTGAAAACGCATCCTACAGCACCACTTCTATAGAACAGCCTTTCAACTTAGATGAATTAAAACTTGCCATTGGCAAAACAAAAAACAAAAAAAGCACAGGCTTAGACTTCATTCAAGCAGAAGTAATTAAGAAGCTTGCAGAGACGCAATCAAATCTCCTTCTGAGCCTGGACAACCATTGTCTGGAAGTTGGACTCTTCCCATATGACTGGAAAGAGGCCAATCTACACCTCATTTTGAAGAACGCAAGTAAACCACCAGAGCAGCCAAGGTCATACAGACCCATAGCACTCCTTCCCGTTTTAAGCAAAATATTTGAACGTCTTCTCTTATCCAGATTGGAAAAACACTATAAAAATGCAAATCTCCAGTCCCCAAACTAGTTCGGTTTTCGAGCAGGCCGTTCAGCAAAAGATGCTCTTCCACAGATCTCGGATTCAGTCAAAAACTCAGCCACACAATACTTCTTAGTAATATCAGTGGATTTCGCCGGGGCCTTTGACTTGCTCTGGTAGTCAAGTATACTACGAAGACCAGAGAAGCTGGAACGCAAATCTTTACAGCTGCATACAGGACTATCTTCACAACAGAAGTGTTACAGTCAGAAATGCCTGTCGACAAGTCTCCAGAAATGTCTTCAGAGGATGCCCCCAGGGCTCTGTCCTCGGCCATTTCCTATGGAATGTGGTCATGAACGAGTTCCTGAACCTAGACCCTAGGAGATGTTTCCACACAAGCCTTCGCAGACGACTTGATACTGACAGTCACTGGAAACAACAGCCAACGGAGCCCTTACAAAGCTACAAGAATGGGCCAGCTTCCATAAACTCCATATATCCCCTGAGAAAACTACTTCAATTCTACTCAGAGGAACCCTTCAAATAAGCAGGCCGCCGCAGATTAAAACTGCTGGTAGAACCATCAAACTGACAACTGAGATGAAGTACGTTGGGGTAATTCTCGACCTCAAGCTCACGTTTTACCCGCATATAGACTACCTTCATCGCAAAGACAGGAACTACACGGCAATGGTAGTGAGGATCAGTAGGTCTGACTGGGGCCTAAATCGCCGCTTACTGCAAATGCTATACAAAGCTGTATTTATTCCCACTGTAGCCTATTGTGCAGGTGTCTGGTATCATCGTGTACTCATTGTTCGTAACCAAAGGAAACTCACCTCCATCCAGCGTAATATCATTCTCACTATCACCCGTGCCTGCTGCAAAGTAAGCAACCCAGCGCTCCAAGTCTTGGCACGAGTTCTCCCTCTGGACCTGCAGATAATTCGCAAAGGCGTGCACTACCGGCTCGTAAAGGGACTCCCTACCACCATCGTGGATTTCACTACAAACCCAGCAAACACCATCAAAGAAGAAAAAAAGCGCCTTGCAGTCTACCTTCTTAACGCCTGGCAAAACAGATGGAATACCACCCCCAAAGTTTCCATCACTAAATAATTCTTACCTGAAATAGTCCAGATCTACCCTAAAGCTCCAGCATGGTACAGCCCAGGGTTATATACCACTTTCCTGATTACAGGCCATGGATCCATAAATCACAAACTTGCCTCTATGAACATCGTGAATAACCCTCACTGTCTGTGTGGTGAAAACAAAGACTGGGATCACCTATTCTATGTTTGCCCGCTCTACGAGGATCTGCGAACGTTGCTCATATCAAAAAACATGCCTTGGAAATGAATGAGGAAATGAACATTTTCTGATAAATGAGGAAGACCAGTACCATGCTTTCTCTGCCTTCACCCATGATCTCTTCACCAGAAGAAGATCACCGGTACAACGTCCTGGAACTGATGCACATTGATCAACACCCTTTCCTCATATACTGAACATCTCCACCTAGATTGTGTCCACTTCTAGCTACTGAACTTGACACTCAGGTCGCTTGAATTGTTTGATCCGTGTCTCTCTTGATACGTGATTGTCATCCCACCCTCTCGAGAACCCTTTTCTTCCACTTCCGCTTAGGTGGGAGAATTCCCACTCAACCTGCGGAGGATGCCTTCCCTTACATCCTCCGTCGCTCTGTCTATACCTCATTTCCTTTACCGTCTCCGGTACATCCTGTACTCCCTGTACCCTATTTTTTTTATTTTTTTTTTTACTTTGTCTCTTTTCAGGAAGCTCAGGCGACCTGGAGGAGACTAGCTAGAGAATTATGGGGGGTCCCACCAGGGGCCTTGCCGCCAAAAGCCAGGACACCCAACACAATACTTCATTTACAACACAAAAAAAATTTCTGGCTTTCACAGTGATACTGTTTGTCTCCACAGAGTTCATATGGTGCAGATGTGGGAAACTACTGGAGGCGCCTTTCCCCCAACACTATGCGCACTATGCCCAGAACGTTTGCGTATCATAGATGTTGTAAGACAACGAACCAACTATGGATACATTGTCTTTTACCAGTTCTTCATCTGCAGATGAATCAGTCTCTGAACTTAGCCTGCTTCAACTGAATGCTCAGCGGTCACGATTGGTGGTCGATGTATTCCGAAAGGTAACCGTCGAAATAAAATACGATATTATAGTCTTACAAGAACCATACCATTTCCGTCGTAAAATAACCGGATACCCTATCTCTTTTAGGGTTATTCAGCTGGCACATGCTGAACCACGTACGGCCTTCGTCATAGTTAATTCTAAATTGGACGTAGTCAAGATAATTAGTCTTACTAATCAACATGCTATCTGCATAAGTGTGTCTACTCCTCATGGCTCTTACTTTCTAGTTTCACTATACTGCCCACCAACTTCCGACATTACACTTCATCTTGCCTACCTCGATCAAGTTATTTCTTTGGTAGGTACTGCCAAACTTGTTATAATGTCAGACGTTAACGCCAAATCCAGTCTATGGCACTCCGACCATACTGATAACAAGGGTTCACTCATAGAAGACTTTCTCCTTTCACATGAGCTGACAATTCTAAATAAACCCGGCTCACCTTATACCTTCAGCTCTCTAAATGGCGAATCAAATATAGACATCACTGCTACTTCTTACACCGTTTCTTCAAACATTAATGACTGGACAGTAAATACTAACATTTTGCTCAAGTGACCATCGTGCGATCACCTTCACCGTGACTTGCTCTGCACAATCATATAATCCTCCAGGACCTTAGGATTTTCTTTGCGACGCATCATGTGGAACCGGTTTAGTGACTCAATCAACACTGATTTCCCAATTCAAACCATAAATTTCATTCATCACTTTACAGCTTCTGAATTAGCTTCCTATGTTAGTGATGCCCTCAGCCACGCCTGTTATAAAGCAGAGAAAAAGAAAATTCAGTCTTCCCATCCCAATCCATGGTGGAACCGAGAACTTTGTCTGCTCACGTCAGCAAGTGCATCGGGCTAGGCCCTCAACGACTGTCTGCCCCTCGATCTCTTTCTTATGTACCGAGGCCTGTTCTTCTACATTAGGCACGCTGTCCCTGTCACCTTTCTTGGCATTACCATCGATGTCACTGTGGATCCCAAGGCAGAGAAAAGACGCTGTTGGAATATTTTAATGCAGAGCTGGCAAGATAGATGGTCCGCTACCTCTAAGGCTCTTTTTACTTTACAGTTCATCCCTAACGTCACCTTTGCCACATTAGAGTCCACTCAGAAATGGTTTCATCCTTGTCTGTACACTCTCTACTTACTCTCTGATCATGGCTCCCTTAACGCCAAACTTGCAACTTTCAACCTTGCCGAATCACCTCTCTGTTCTTGTGGTGACCCAGAAGACTGGGAACATATTTTATACCACTTCAATCAATACCAAGATCTTCGACAGAACCTTCTTCTCTCCACCAGTATCACTGTCCTCGGAAATGAGCCGGACTTACTGAGCACCACAGAAAACTTCCAGTCCCTTCAAGAATTTGCTCGTCATGCATTTGGTCGCCGGAGATGCCTATTCACTTAACTATGGAACACCTCCTAGCCTTCCTATTGGAGACCCCTGCTTGAAATGGCTTTTGGCCATTGCGGGATCAGCTATATTTTTTTCCCCTCTTTTTTCTTTTCTCTTCTTATTCTTTTCAGTTTTATATTTTATATATTTATTTTTATTTTTCTAATTTTTATTTATTTTTTTATTTTATAATTTTTTGGATTTTTTATTTATTATATATATATATATATATATATATATATATATATACATTTTTTTTCACTTTTTATTTGTATTTATTTACTTATTTATTTTTGCTGGTTCCCTAGTTTGGGCTGCCTGATGGACAGGATTTTATTACCTAGTTTTTATTATCTTCTTACATATATATATATATATATATATATATATAGAATCCAAATATTCCAGAGTTAAATTGTAAAATATATATAAAATTATTAAGTGTTACAAATATATAAAATTATTAAGTGTTACATATAGAACTAACCGATTAATGCCATCAAACGATAGAACATTACATCGGACGTTAGGTATGTCCAAATTATATAAGTTATAGTGTAATGTAAGTACCTCCATAGTTTGAAAATCGATGTAATCACTGGCCAACCGTACCTCCAGCATACATGAAAAAATTACATGAAAAATATAAAAAATATTAGGTTAATTAACATAATAAGCCTTACATGGGAACCCATTTTGCAAGAGACTTTGTCGAGGGCTAAACCCCTACAAAATAAAAACCCATGTTAGACTGAGCCATCGGTTTCTGTTATCATCTGCCTGTATACCAAATCCAATATCCATAATAATGGATAATTCAACTAATTTAAAATTAGGTTATAGTAAAGACTGTAAATCAGTATGAATCTAGCCGTCCAAAAAGCGGTATGTCTAACCATAATTTGTAAGAATACAGGCTGGATGATATTTAGCCCGACCGATCGCTGCAACATTATAAGCACAAGGCCGCCAATAATTATAGTTTCATCTGCAAAAAATTCAACGCCTCACTGTTATACAATGAGCTACATAGCAGTGCTACATACGCTAGATCAAACGGTAACCTTGGTACTATTACCAAGAAGCTACTAGCTATGCAAAAAAAGTTACAACTTAATAACTACAACACTAACTTTCCTTTTTTGTATGGTATACCCAAGTTTCATAAATCGCCTATCAGTTTCAGATTTATAACTTCATGTAGAAATAGCTACTCAAAGGTCCCGCATTGTAAGCTAGTTGAACTGCTTAGGATTATCTTAAATACTATAAATTTCACTAGAATTATTAGTAATAATAGACCTATTTTAACCTTTATAAAGAATAATAAGCATAACATCAAACACATAAATACATATGATTTCAAAAACTTATTCACTAGCATCCGGCATGATAGTTTAAAATTGGTTTTAAATAATTATTTCACAGAATATAGCGAAATTTTACCCTGCCAACGTAATTACTGGGATAACCTACTTAACCTATGTATTTCCAACAGCTATATTTATAATGGTAGCAATATTTTCATACAGCATACTGGCATAGCTATGGGGGCAAGTAGCTCGTGTCTTATGGCCAATCTATAGCTACACCATTTTGAAAATAACTTCAATAAAGATATCAATATGTTCAGATATATAGATGACTTAATTGTGTTCAACTATACTAACTTTCGTACAGAAGCAGTTAAACACTACCCGCAGGATTTGGTTCTAGAGGTCACTAACAAGTGTGACTCTGGTAAAGCTGCATATCTGGATATAGACATTCATATTAATAATAATAACCTAACTACCAAGGTATTTGACAAACGCAAAGAATTTAATTTCAAAACTATAGACCTAACCAGTTGGCGTACAAATATCTCTATATGTATCCTTAAAAACATAATAGTGACACAAGGTGTCAGAAGATTATATATCTGTAATAATAAAAGTGATGTTATAGACGCACTGATCGATCTTAAGCATAATTTATTAGATAACGGTTTCCCACATAATTTCATTATGAAACATATGAGTACTGCTTTGTCAATAGCCCTAAAACAATACCACGATGATCTAAACCAGTTGGATACCATGGAAGCTATTAGGCATAATGTATATTGAATTACACGTACGGGGTATAGTTTCTCTGTTTTAAAGGAATTATTATCTGGTATAATTTCTCTGTTTTAAAAGAATTATTATCGGTTTTATACATCAGTATCTATGGAGCGAGTTGTCTACTAATTAGCCTTTGTATATACATGTACATACTAAGTACTGCTGCATAAACACGCTATATATAGCTTACGCCTTAGAAAAGTGGTACCTATATGTGTTTTTACAGTAGGAATTAATTCGTTTTTATTTTTTACTAAGATTACTCTTCGACATCTGAGAAATATTGGTTTTGTTTTCTCTACTATAGAGGGCGCTTTCATACTTATGGTTCATCCCAAACTTGGCTATTATTGGACAAATCTTAGGTGGCGCAGTATACGCGGCAGTTATAAACGTCTTGTGCGTTTGCTGCAGGCGTTTAGTTTTTTCCCGCCTTGGGCTACGGTAATGTATGTAATGTAGATTCTTTGACGGGAACATACTGGTTCTACGGTATTCCCTCCTTTGTTGTTTAAAGCTTTATATAATGTTTGCCACTACTTAATTTTTGACGTTAGTTTTATAGTAAATTTTCTTAGGAATTAGCCATTCCGTTTTTTCTGTTGCTTTTCGCGTTCTATAGATATATTTTACCTGCTCTTACTACTTAACCAGGATCCCTACTATTAGGGTCGGGAATTTACACTCCCGGTTAATCCGATGTAATATCGATAAATTGCTTTTCCTTTTCTGTTTCACTTTTATCTATCCTCTTGCCTTAATTTTTCATATCTCACGAACTATTAGAGTAATTCGAGGGGGAGTGAGGTACTATTGCTTTAACTACTCTGCTTTCCGTTCGCCTTTAGTTAGCTAAATTAGCCATTTTCTGCAAATTGTTCAGCAAATATTAATATTTTCTCAGTTGTGCTTATAATGTTGCAGCGATCGGTCGGGCTAAATATCATCCAGCCTGTATTCTTACAAATTATGGTTAGACATACCGCTTTTTGGACGGCTAGATTTATACTGATTTATAGTCTTTACTATAACCTAATTTTAAATTAGTTGAATTATCCATTATTATGGATATTGGATTTGGTATACAGGCAGATGATAACAGAAACCGATGGCTCAGTCTAACATGGGTTTTTATTTTGTAGGGGTTTAGCCCTTGACAAAGTCTCTTGCAAAATGGGTTCCCATGTAAGGCTTATTATGTTAATTAACCTAATATTTTATATTTTTCATGGAATTTTTCATGTATACTGGAGGTATGGTTGGCCAGTGGTTACATCGATTTTCAAACTATGGAGGTGCTTACATTACACTATAACTTATATGATTTGGACATATATATATATGTCCAAATCATATAATTTTTAATATTATTTTTTTATTTTATTTTATTTATTTAATTTTTTTTTTTTTGCTCTGATATCAGGGCAGTAAGAGCTGGTAAACCAGAGCGTTCGGAGGGAGGTCGCGATACATGCGTAGTTGTGGCCCACCTCCCCGTGGTGTGGACGGACACTGGGCAGGCTTTCCAGGTGATCGCCTGCCTAGTGACAAAATGGCCAGAAACAACAAAACAACACACACCCTGCACAAACATAACGTTACACACATTTCTGGCCTTTTACACTGCTTTCTGTAATCATCACAGTGTGCAAAGGTGGAGATGAATTGTCGTTCAGGTGCCGTCCTACATAAGATACTATACATGTCTACAGCACATTACAGAGAGAGTCCGCCAGGTGGCCAGTGGTACGAGTTGATAGAAAATGGTGTTCCCTAAAGTGATTTAAATTTAGTGATTAAATCTAGTTTGTTACTTGATCTGATGGACGCCAAAAGCCGGGTTACGGAGGTACCAGATTTATAGCAGATAAGTAACTTTAAATTTTAATTTGTATATGAACAATCTTGTTAAAGTCGAAGCGAAACTGCTGCCATTATCTGACCGGCTGAAAGTCACCGCTGGGAAACAACGGGTTAACACGTGTAAGCCCTGGTCGCACTATACTGCCTTCGGCAATAGTTTCCCGCCCGCGACCTCTTTACCACATTTCCCTGCAGTGCGCTTGTCCGACTTAAACGCTATTGTTCTCCCTCATACTCTACCAACTTGCACTTAGACTGTAGAACTGTCAACTGACTGCCCCACCCCAAAAATTCCCATACCTTCACTATGAGGGAGGCAAATATCCAGGTTATTGACTGTGGCAGCGGTCTGACTACCCTCTCCGCTCAAAAAAACGAAGCGCCGGCTACAAATCAAGAGACTACCAAATCTTCGAAATTAAAACTAAAGAAGAGGTGTAAAAGAAATTCTGCGGCAGACTCGCAACCAGCAAAGGAAAATCTAGACGACGGAGAAAACGAATCGACAAGTGATTCCGACCATGAGGATAATAATACCCGAGCCTCTCCCTTTACTCAGAGTCCCCCATTATCAGGAAAACCCCTGTGGACCAAGTCATTGCTATTAGAGGGACACTTGATGAATATTTGGGAAGAAATCCAACAGAGTCACTGCTGCTATCCGCACCGACATTCTCACCATCTTCAGCAAAATGGAGACGGTGATCCTAAATCTCCATATTGAACATGAACCACTACAATCCAAACTGGAAGTTCTTTCGCAGGAAACGGGAAATAAAATGCAACAACGCCCCCCCAACCCTTGCAGAGGCGTTGAGAAATGGCGCGTCTGTTACGCCTAATAAACCTCACATTTCCCAAACCAAGAGGACAACACGAAAGTCAGAATCGCACATCGTTTTGATTAAACCGCTGGAGGATGCGCACCTTGACACTAGCGAAGCCGTCAAAGAGACCCTGACAGCTAATCTAAAGGAGCAAATGAAGGCTGTCAAGATTAGGAGTATCCGGAAGACCAGGCACCCAGGCGTGGTGAAGAAACAGACACCAGGGAGGAGGCACAAACTATCCTTAACAATGCCAATATGACCAAGTTTGGACTAAGGGCAGAAGCTCCCAAGAAAAAAAGGGCCTTCAATCGAAGTGTTTGACGTACATTAGGGCGTCACTCCCGAAGAACTTGCACAAGAAATTTACAGTAAAAACCTCAGCTTGCACCTACATTAAAACGCAGGTGAAGATGACGTCACTCCAAAATACAAGACTAAATCAAAAACTCATTCTAACGTAAACTGGGTAATCCATCTCTCTACTAGAGCGTGGGAAATCCTAGGAACGCAGAGCCGTATTTTCATTGGTTGGGGAAGCTACAGATTTAAAGAACATATTCCTGTCCCCAAATGCTATAAATGTCTTCGTTTTGGCCACACTTCGCACACGTTCAACCAGCGAGAGTCGACGTGTGGCCACTGTGCCCAAAAAGGGAATGGATACAGGGACTGCCCAGCAAAAGATCAACCACCAACCTGTACCAACTGTAAGGCGGCCAAGGCAACCCACCAGCACTCTACAGAGATGGAAACTGTCCAGTACACCTAAAGGCTAAAAGTCTGTACCAAATGAGAATCAACTATGGATAGACCCCCTTTAACCAATGTGAGGTGAACGGTCGCACCGTTTTGTGCTCTGCTGAACGTAAGTTAAATATAATGATATTTTTAAAGACCAGATGTCCATTTGATACTGCCGGAATCCTTGTGCCAACACGCGTCTAAATACAGCCATACCAGGGATAATAGTCGTTCAGGTAAATAGATATCTTATATTATTATCATGTTTGAATGCTCTTTATGACGATTGGCACTCGCATATTCTGCATAGCTTCTGTTAACTGCACTCATCCTCAGTAATCCTAGCATACAGCGATCGTAGCATTGTCTCTACTGAGGGAGGAACACTTGTCCGCGTCTCAACGCCTTGAGCAGTGGCCGGACGGAACTGACGCTATTAACCCCATACGAAATTGAAAGCCCACAAACAATAGTGACCTTTCTTCTTTGTGTCTGCTCTAAAAGAATTACGTGGAAGTCACTGTAAAAGAATTCGGATCAACGTTAAAATTTGCTGTCTTCAAATAGTAGCAGTGAAATAAGCAGTATGCAGGTGGAAGATTGTATACACACTTGTCAGGCCTATCTGAAGAAGGTGAAACATATACTAATATGCAATAGAGACTGCAGCCTCTCCTTATGCGGAAACTGCTCTGGACGGTCACAAATCTTTAAAATGTCAAAGTCAGCTAAAGAGCGTTACGGTTGTGCTCATTGCCGGAGGGTATCCCCAAGGAAATCTGAAATCTCACCAGAAAAACCCGGTCCGACGTCACAAGACGTGAATCGAGTTCAGAAACCGGAGGGCACACAGCCAGCTACTTTGACCACTGATACTGAAAGTGCCACTCCGTTCCTCGGACTAATTGACGCTGAGGATACTCTCAATGAAACCTGTAACGCTAAAGAGATCCACACGACCAAACGCACCATCGGAACACAGCACGATCTCAATCTTACCTCTCACGTCAGCACACTGAATGGACCCACGCACCCGAGGCCGCCGCGTCGATTTGGACGGCAAGGAGTCAGCATGTACCCGATTCGGTCACAACGGAAACGAATAGGCAGTATGCCTATTGAATACGAATAGGACTGCGAAATAAAAACCCTCCATTTCGTTGCACCCAATCTCATATAATTGATGAGTTCCTGTTGCCAATGTTGAGTAACTTCAAGGCTGCGCTGCTACAACGTGTTCAATCGGAGTTTGATGCATTCTACGATAAGTGTTACGAGCTTTTCTCTAGCAAAATTCGCGAAGATGTGAAACGCAGCATAAGTCATTCTATTCCTCCCTCACAGTGCTGTGGAAAAGCTGCAGAAAGCGATCACTACACAGAAAATACCGCATTCCCATGCAAAAGGCAATAATATACCTGCAATGCAGTTCTCAACTGACACGTTAAATGAAAAGGTAAAAATTCCACCGAGTGAGCATTCCATGTCCCTTCCAACCAGCCGTAGCACAGCCATCATTAATGCCTCACAACCTATACACGTGCACAATTCATGCAGTCGTGAACAAAATCCAGAAATGATGCCATCGGTACACACGAGAATTGCTCCAAGAAGTGACATCAGCCATCATACGGAACCGCTAGTTCACGATGCTGAAATTCGTCTTAATAAAAAGACCATCAGAACATGGGCAGGGATTGTGGCGAGATCTCAGCCCCATCCCAATCACAACACTCCATCACCAAGGGTCAAACAGTCACACGAACCAGGTGCGCGAATGAAAAATGCGTGTGTAACAGGCACGTCAAATTCTTCTGGGCTCAGACCCATGACGCCACATCCCAACAAAACATCTAAGAATTTCTTCATTTCCAGGCTGCATCCCCTAACAACTCCTCAACAAATAGCTAACGTCCTCCTTCAAGACCTCTACGTCAGTGCAGAAGTCACTAAGCTACCTACCAAGAGCAATAATTACGCTTCATTCAAGTTATCCTGCGAAGCAACGTCCGTCGAAGCTATCAGGAACCCCTCTTCCTGGCCGATTGGCGTTATTGTCTGACCGTTCTACCCAAGCAACAGCGTCAGAAGGAGAAACATCGCAGAACATGCATCGACACTCGACTAAATGGAAGCTGACTCAAGATCCAGGTTCTACATTGGTCGTGCCCCTTATGCCAGTGTTTCTCAAAGGGTGTGCCGCGTCACATTAGTGTGCCGCAAAATTTTCCAAGTGTGCCGCGAAATTTAGAAATTTCTTCTTCTATGACTACGTAGGTGTGCCGCGAAATTTTTCTTCTTTGGAAAATGTGCCACGAGAGTAAAAAGATTGAGAAACACTGCCTTATGCCATGCACAAAACAAGACAGTCGGTTCAACCATCGCAATAGATAACAGTCCCATTTTACCCCATAGCCCAAACTCTCCGAGCAAGCAAGACAAGCTACGCGGGCCGATCCCAACCGTGATCACAATGGGACACCCACTACCTCATGTGGTACTTCCTTTTTCGAGGTCCAAAAATTTAATTCAAGGACGCAGCAGATATTGTCATAAAAAAGAAAGACCCGGCCCCCAGGGCTGTTCCCTGGTGGTCGCCAGAACTAACTGACCTCAGACACAGAGCAAACAGAGCCCGAAAAGTAATACAACGAGCACGCAGAACCTGGCCACAGGCGAAGGTGGACGAGCTAAGGCAGAGGTATCGCGAGGCAAGAAATAACTACACGTCCAAGATTAAGCAGAAGAAAAAAAAAAGAAACATGGGAAACTCTGGTCAGTGCAAATGGCAATGCTGACCCATGGGGAATTGTTTATAGAGTTGTCACTAACAAGCTCCCAAGAGGGGAAGTGGTTACAGCCACTGAAACTGCACCGGGAAGTTATACCAGAACCTGGAAATCATCAATTGACAACATATTAGACCACATCTTCCTACTCAAACTGAACCCCAGACTGAGGAACAGAGAAAACTCAATGAAGAAAACTCCTCTTATTTTACCACGGCAGTTGAGCCCTCCTTTACAATCATGGAGCTGAGCATAGCAGCAGCAAACATCAAAAACAGAAAAACCCCTGGTGATGACCGTATTGAACCAGAGATGCTCAAAAAGGCAGTAGAGAAGATATCAGACATAATTCTAAATCTCTTCAATCGCTGTCCTTCAGAAGGCTATTACCCAAATAAGTGTAAAACAGCAAGAATAAGACTTAAACTTAAGAATCCAACCAAACCCCAGGATAGGCCAACATCGTACAGACCCATAGCTTTGCTTTCTACCTTGAGCAAAATTTTTGAGCGGCTTCTATACCAGAGATTAGAGACTCACTTCCAGGAAGCGAACATGATGTCGCCGAACCAGTTCAGCTTCAAAAGAGGACGCTCAGCGGCAGACGCTTTGGAAAACATAATTGAGGCAGCGACAAACTGCAACATGAAGTATTTTCTCCTGATATCAATAGACTTTCCTGGCGCTATTGATTCTCTCTGGTGGCCCGGAATCCTGGCCAGACTTCGGCGTGCCCAAATTCCAGGCAACCTGTTCTGCTGCCTTAGATCATACTTGGAAGACAGAAGGATTACAGTGACTACTCCCTTTGCCACTCTCTCCAGGCAAGTCCACAGAGGCTGCCCCCAGGGATCAGTTCTGGGCCCCCTTCTGTGGACTCTTGTGCTGGATGAGTTCCTCAATATGGAAATCCCTAACATAAGAACGCAGGCATACGCCGATGATCTTATACTGATGCTGCAGGCTAATAGCAGGACACACAGCTGGAGACCCATGCAAATCATGCCATTTCTGTTCTGCAAGGATGGGCCAATGGGAACCTACTGAACATCTCACCGGAAAAACACATTCAATACTCCTCAAGGGCTCCCTTGATCCCAGGAGGCCTCCCCAGATCAAGATAAATGGAACAACCATTAAACTCCAAACAGAAGTCAATTATCTTGACGTTATCCTCGATAGACACCTGAACTTCACACCGCATCTTAGTTACCCCAGAGTAAAATTCAGGAAATATTCCGGCCTATTCGGTAGAGTTACGCGGAGAGACTGGGGTCTGAAGAAGAGGGCGCTCGCCATCCTCTACAAGGCATTCTTCATCCCTGCACTGGCTTATGCAGCAGGAGCTTGGTACGCTAAGGCAAGCACTGCTGTTAACAGAAGGAAACTGGAAACCATCCATCGAATAATTCTCCTCACAACAACCAGAGCATGCTGCACGGTGAGCACCCATGCTCTCCAGGTATTTGCGGGATGTCTCCCTCTGGACTTGGAGATTGTCGGCCGTGGGCTGCTGCACCAACACGCCAAAGGAAGGGTTTCCTACATTTGGGATACACTACGGACCCAACTCTGACTAGACCACAGGAAAAAAGACGTCTTACAGACCACATGAGAACAGTGTGGCAGAATCGGTGGAATGACTCCACTAAAGGCCTTATAACTAGAAGCTTCATACTAGACATTGGACGTATTTACCCTATTTCCCCGACCTGGTACTCTCCTGGACTTCATACCACTTACCTGCTGACAGGGCATGGCTCCTTCAGGAAGAAGCTACACGATTTTGGAATCCCGAACATAGCGCACTGTAGAAGCGGACAAGAAGAAACTTGGGAGCACCTGCCCTACGAATGTAATATATATGAAGACCTCCATGGCCTGCTGTTTACCGAACTAGGCTCCATCCTTAGAAATCAGGAGGAGATAGTGCTGCAGGAAGAAGAAAACTATAAGGCTTTCACGCTTTTCGTTCAAAATCTCTTCGCGAGGCAAGGAGCACTTCCACCACCCTGAAACAAACTTCAGACTTTGGACCACCGATGGACACAAAGAACACAACTGGCCATTGATGACCAGCTGAGTGACTACAGGACTTGAACAAAAGTGGTTGGAACAACCTACAGCAACTGAAAGACAACTGAGTCCTAACTGGATGCGAGCAAACACTGGGACCTAGATGTAGCTGGCCTGTCACGTGCAGGTGACGCATCCTGGCCTCTGCCGAGACTAAGCCCACCACCTGGAGAGCAAAGTGAACGACTTAGATTGCAGCCTTGCTGCCAACTAGCCAAATGGCGACCCAGGTCCGACACCTTTCTGGGCCTGCTTTATCTCCTTTTCCCAGCGGGGGGGACACCCCTGTCCCCTCCTCTCCCTGCAAAACCCACTTTCCCTCTGGTGTGGCATGGGCATGCCCACTGAACATTTGCGGGCCACCTTCTCTATCGGTCCCTTTCTTCTTTTTCTACCCTCCAGCATTCCTTCTCCCCACCCAAATCTGTCTACCTTCACAGCGCACAGCCCCACATGTCAAATTGTAACTACACCAAAATTGCTTGGCCGACCCTTTTCGGCCAAATATCAAACCCATCCAGTGTACAATCCCTTCTCGCTCTTAAGGCAAAATCTCTAATGACCAAACAAAAGCACCAACAGCGATTAAAGTAATGTTTTTTTTTTTTTTTTTTTTTTTTTTTATAGGTTCTAACCACTGAAATCTGAGGAAAGTAGGTGGAAGGACCTGCCAGAGTACTGATCCCTTACTGGTAACACCTGGCTAGCTTCCGCGTGCCGCGGTATGGGCAACGTCGGGTCCCATCAAGGGCCCGACGGTCCATAAGCCAGATGAACAATGGGCACAACAGACTACAATATACACGATCCACACACTTTAAATCTCTGATTTGATAGGGTACTGTCACTCGATACAGAGAACACCGCGGAGATGGGAGAAATCCCAGGAGCCGCTAGACCTTCAACATACCAAATACCAAATGTACCGCTCTGACACCGTAAGTGTAACGTATCAGAAGGTTAGGAGCTTGCGAAATAAAATGGAGACTACGGAGCAAATCCTGCTAGCAGGCGAATTCCATATTTTAACTATATCCGAAACATGACTTGAGCACGAGCAACAGAATACAGTCATAGCTAAACAAGGAGGCTATGTGGAACAGTTCACCTCCAGCAGGAATAGACGGGGAGGTGGTGTTGCTATGTTCTTCAAAGACGCGACCTTAAAATTGATCAACACTTTTTTTTTTTTTTGTTATGTAGGACTGCACCTGAACGTCAATTCATCTTCGCCTTTGTACATTGTGATGATTACAGAAAGGCCAGAAATGTGAGTAATATTATGTTTGTGCAGTGTGTGTGTTGTTGTGTTGTTTAGTTGTTTCTGGCCGTTTTGTCACCAGGCAGGCGATCACCTGGAAAGCCTGCCCAGTGTCCGTCTACACCACGGGGAGGTGGGCCACAACTACGCATGCATCGCGACCGCCCTCCACACGCTCTGGTTTACCAGCTCTTACTGCCCTAACATCACAGCAAAAAAAAAAAAAAATAAAATAAAATAAACAAATAAAATAAAATAAAAATAAAAATAGAAAAAAAAATAATAAATAATAATAATAATAAAATACTTATAAAACCGGATAATAAAATCCTGTCAATCCGGCAGCCCAAATCGAGGGAACCAGCAAAAATAAATAAGTAAATAAATCAAATAAAAAGTGAAAAAATAAATAAATAAAATATAATAAATTGAAAATAAAAAAATTAATAAAAATTAGAAAAAATAAAATAAATAAATAAAATATAAAATTGAAAAAAATAAAAAGAGAAAAGAAAAAAAGAGGGGAAAAAAATAATCTGATCCCGCACTGGCAAAAAAGCCATTGCAAGCAGGGGTCTCCACTAGGAAGGCTAGGAGGTATTCCATAGTTGAGTGAAAAGGCGTCTCCGGCGATCAAATGCATGACGAGTAAATTCTTGCAGGGACTGGAAATTTTCTGTGGTGCTCAGGAAGACCGTCTCATTTCCGGAGACAGTGATACTGGTGGAGAGAAGAAGGTTCTGTCGAAGATCTAGGTACTGATGGCAGTGGTATAAAATATGTTCCCAGTCATCTGGGTCACCACAAGAACAGAGAGGTGATTCAGCAAGGTTGAAAGTTGCAAGTTTGGCATTAAGGGAGCCATGACCAGAGAGTAAGTAGAGAGTGTACAGACCAGGATGAAACCATTTCTGAGTGGACTCTAATGTGGCAAAGGTGACGTTAGGGATGAACTTTAAAGTAACAAGACCCTTAGAGGTAGCGGACCATCTATCTTGCCAGTTCTGCATCAAAATATTCCAACAGCGTCTTTTCTCTGCCTTGGGATCCACAGTGACATCGATGGTAATGCCATGAAAGGTGACAGGGACCGCGTGCCTAATGTAGAAGCGCAGGCCTCGGTACATAAGAAAAATATCGAGTGGCAGACAGCCGTTAAGGACCTGCAAAGCAGGGGTAGACACAGTCCTACAGGCCCTGCACATTGCTAAAAGCATTTTACGTAGAATACTGTGAAGTTTAGTCCGTACTGAAACCTTCTTAACATGCCAGAACCAGGCGGCCGCGCCATAGGAACAAATTGGTAGAAACACAACTTTGTAATATAACTGTAGAGAGCGAGAATTAAGACACCAAGATTGTTTAGAGAGACGTAGAAGTGAGAAGGTAAGTTTTTTGACTTTCTCTGAGAGATCTTCCAAGTGTTTAGTAAACGTAAGTTTACTATCACTGATAAGACCAAGAAATTTTAGAGAAGAAACCATCGAAAGTGATTTGTTTTGAAGTTTTACAACAGGTGGCCGTGAAATATTAAACGAACCGTTAACCAGCATCATTTTAGTTTTCGATGAGGATAAGGATAATTTATTTGTGGTGGACCATTGAGAGAGATCTGACATGACTAAGTTGGCAGTACTTTCAAGCGGGGCACGGGAATTGCCCTGGATCAGCAGGGTGAGATCGTCTGCATAAGCCAATTGGGAAGTATAACGAATAGTTTTAAGCAGCCATTCGTCGAGAAATGTTCCAGACAAATGGTCCAAGAACAGAGCCTTGCGGGCAGCCCCTAGTGACAGAGCGGGAGATGGATTTAGATCCAGAAATAACAAAAACTGTACGGTTTTCAAAATAACTTCTTAAAAGGTTATAGAGAGAGAAAGAGGACAATCGGCAGCACGTAAGCGAACAAACAAAATAGACCACCATAACAGATCAAACGCCGCAGAAAAATCAACAAAAATAGCAAGAAGGTGTTTAGAATTTGCAGAGTTAACTCGAGAAAGGAATTCAGCGACTGCTTCTTCAGTTCCTCGTCCAGTTCGGAAACCATATTGATCGTCTGATACAAAAGAGGTGTTCGTGAACAGTGAAGTGAGTCTTATAGCAATCAGCCTTTCAAGTGTTTTGGCCAAATGTGATAACAGAGCAATAGGACGGAAGGACTTGCCACTTTGGGTGCTTAAAGGTTTAGAAATTAGTTTAAGAAGAGCTGTCTTCCAGATAACAAGGAATGTGCTTTCATTCAGATATTTATTGAATAGAGTCGAAAGAACCGTTGCACGTAGCTTGTGGAATTGTTTGATAAAGATGCCCACATGAAGGTCGAGGCTCGGACAACCAGAGTTGTTAATTTTAGGACAGCTGTGTCCACCTCCAGCTGCGTAAATGGCTGAGATTCCGAAGTAGTAGTAGTGTAGGAGTTATTGAGCTGTCTTATTTTTTGATGAGTAGTCAAGTCATCCTCTGGGCGATCAGAAGGAAGCAGATTGTCCAAGATAGTGTTGATGGTGTCATTCCAGGTGAGAGTTTCGGTGCCGTTTGCGGGTACCGACCAATAAACAGTAGGGGAATAGGATTTTTTCCTCGTAAGGCGATAAACAAGGCCCCATGGATCAACACTATCTACAGTGATTCACCAAATTTCGAAGCCCGAGCCGTGACACTGCTCAGAAACGCATCCACAATAGATATCTGCGTAATGTATATCCCGCCGGTTCCCCCAATTGATATCATTACTGAGGCAGGCAACTGGGCAATCACCCACTTTCACTCCTCAGGTTACCATATTGCCATCGGGGATTTCAACCTCACTCCACAGCTCACCGCCCACAAGAAGATCCTTGTTGACTACATAAAGTCAGCAAATATCCACCTAATCGATCACTGCCCTACTAGAGGAGAAAACCACCTTGACTTGCTATTTTTCTGCTTAGCATGTATGATTGAAGAACCACCTGAGACGCACTACAAATCGGATCACGACCCTATCTAAGCAAAATTAATTATTCCTACTCGGAGACCGCCTGCCCGAAAAAACGTTCAAACCGCCGTCATTGTCAGCCCCAAGCTCCTTAACATCCAAAAATGCCTGCAAGCCGACACCCTTATACCTCGGCATGTCCATGAAACGCGTGACGTCCCGCTTGCGGTAACACTATTAACAAACTGGGTAAACACCATTGCACAACATTCCGCATCAGAGAAGGTAAGTATCTCATCTTACTCCAAAGCCTGGTGGAATCCAACTGTACACATGGCCTTCCTGTTAAAGCAGCAGCTACACCAGATCCGTAAAAGAACTCAACAGACTTCCTACCGGTTATCTTATTCAAGAGCACGACCGCAATTTAATAGGGAAAAATCACAAGCAACACGTGGGCGCCCAACTTCAAAAAGGGAAAATCCCATACCGCTTCAGGTCCCATAGCTTTCCTAGTCAGCTGGAACCAACTCAATGTTTAGATCATATTACCAGATTCAATACGCGTGCAGATCAATTAAACTCTCTCTTTTATGTCCCGACAATGAATTACAACAAGACATCTTGCATTCCATCACCATCTCTACACACCAGCTGACAGCAGCGATAAACTCCCTTCCAGCGACAGCAACCGCGGGGGCCAACAAAGTGCCGCAATTCATGGTAAAATGTCTCAGTCCGTTCATCCTCCAACCGCTCAAGTCCATCTTCAACGGAATTTTAACAACAAGAAATTTTCCTAAAGCCTGGAATAGCTCGGCCTTGTCAGACCACATCCAAAAGATCGAAACCCCACTCTACCCAGGCACTTTCGGCCGATATCTAACTCCTCAACGCTCCTGAAAATCCTGGAAAAATCCATGCTGCCCTCCTTAATGAATCAGATTCTGGGAGATAGGCCGCCACAGGTCCACTACGCAATCAAACAATATGGACTCTCGATCAATCCACAAAAAACAAAACTAATGATGTTCTCTCTCAGACCAACCCCTACAATAATAGCCCCAACACTCGATGGAACTGTAATATCTGCCACTCCTACACATGCGGATTTGGAAATAGTATTTGACCCAAAACTCCGATTTCATGCTCATGAAGACCAGTTCACTTCCAGAGCAGCCTCTCTCCGATGGCTAGCTAAACAACAACAACTAATTTATGTTTTAGGAGCCTCGCTTAATTAAGAAATTCATCAGAACAATAATCTATTCTCTACTCCTTTATGCTGCTGAAGTGTGGGCATCAGCCGCTACTACAACGAAGAAACCAATCCTCGCTGCAGAATTCTGGTTACTTAAATGGGCTAACTGGAAAGCTTGTCTCCCACCAAAGGTCAGAACTACAGCCTTAGCTACCTCACTGGGGTTTCAGCGACTGCCTGACATCATTGAAATACAATGACTGATAGCTACAGTTAAAATGATCACGGGTCAGATCTCAACACCGTCCATTTGGGATTCGTGTTATTGGCGAATACCGAAGCCAGAACTTCGGTGAACCCCGATGCTCTGCTCGAGGAATCGGAGGCTTCATATCTCAGACCGCTTCCTCCCAAACTAAATGCTACGGGAGGTACAGCACCTCGACGCTGATTTGCAGAGGTTTTGCAGCAATAAAACCTACAGGAAAGAAGTTTTAGCAGCTCGCTCCAATTCCAGAATCGCATGAGAACAAGTTCGTGCGCCCTCCACACCATCTGCCAAGCTCTCCTGTGCCACGACAAAATTCGTTTGACAGAGAAGTGGCATTCATGTATATTATAAAATTTTATTGTAAATAAAATTGTAAATAAGATATTTTTATTGTAAATATAACCGTACGATGTCACTTGTAAATATACTTAATAGTTAATAATGGCATGAATGATTGTCTTGAATTATCTATTCTGATGTGAATGAATTATCTATTCAGATGTGAGCCCCTGACCGTTGGCCGTGACGGGACAATTGCAACTTCAATTAAATATGTACATATGTACATTTTATTCATTTAGTTGCAATAAAGATTTTCTCTCTCTCTCTCCCTCTTATTCCTGATTATTCTCAACCTCTGTGAGGGGAAAAATGTCTTCTCCCGGAGGACAGTACATGAAGATTACGTAAAAGTCTCCCGGGGTGAGATAATATGCACGCAGGTGGCCCATGTGGAATACTGATGAAATATCTTCATAATGGTCAGGTTGCGGTTGCACACGACCAAGGCTGTTTAGGGTATCTCACTTTCTACTTGGACGATCTTGTAGTTCAGTGGGTATCCACGGTCGGCATGGCTCCTGGAGGAGCAGTATATCATAGTTGTCTTCCTCCACCCTTTGCCTTGTCTTGGCAGCTACAGCTTTAGGTCGTTGAGGATTTAGTTGCAGAAATTTGATACACGTGGTATTGTGTTTTTTAGGCAATGTCCCCATATTCGATTTTTTTGTTGTTGGGCAGGCACGTTTTTCCTTTAGATATACGGGGCACTTATTAATTCGAAGTGAGTGGGACTGAGGAACTTAGCGACACTTGCAGTTAGCACAAGCCGGCTCTTTATCTTTCTTCGGGCAGTTTTCGAAAATGTTCTCCTCCGCACAGTAGCCACAAGCAGTGTTGCCATTTTAGCGGTTTTCCCGCTAGATTTAGCGGAATTGCTTCAGGTTTAGCGGATAAAAGTATGAAATAGCGGATAGCGGATTTTTTAGCGGGAAGAGTATAAATGTTTAGCATTTTATGTATTTTGGCAATGTAACATTTATATTAAGAAATATTAAATTAATTGTTCAATTAATTATTTAATTAACAAAAAAATAATTCATAATTGAAATAGTAGGGATATCATATTTCATAGTTTTTTTTTTATAAAGCGAAGAATCGGTTTTATATTATTCTGGATTTCCCTGAGGAGGACCCCAACAATTTTACGTAGTTACGCTCGTGGTCAAACGACCTGATCATTGGGTCATGGCTTTAAATTGTTGAATCAAATCTAAAAATGTGGAAAAAATTCTAATGACGCCTTTTTTTGAAACTGCGAAGGAATGGCATTGGATAATTTTTCTTCGTCGTATTTGTCTGGCTTCCAAGAAATGCGATCCGAATTACCGACATTTCTTTCAACGTTTCTAATAACCACAGAGCAATAAGTAATAAGAGTAATAAGTAATAAATATTTCTAATAACTACAGTGTAATAATATCTTAGTATAGTCAGTCCTTGTATTGCACGATAGTTGTATTCCTAGAAACCCTCGTGCAATGCAAAATCGTGCGTTTAGTAAATCCACAGCCGACAAAATCAATTCAAATATTTATACATTGTACAAAGCCATAAACGATGGTGCAGATCCGAAAAAGATAGTTCATTCGTGTCAAACAAGGTGGTTATCCATTGAAGTTGCTATAACAAGAATTTTAGAACAGTATATTGAATTAAAAGCCCATTTTGAAATAACTCGTTTGACTGACAAATGTTATACTGCAGAACTTCTTTATTCAATGTTCAAAGATGAAAGTAATTTAGCATATCTTTTATTTTAAAACCTATCTTATCTGAAGTACAAAGAGTAAACAAATCTTTTGAATCAAATACTGCCGATCCTACATTATTACTACATGATTTAAACATGCTATTGTCGATGATTGCCAATAAAATGTTTTTACCAAATACACATATTGAAAGGAGAGAAGAGGACATTAATAATTATTTAGACCCTAAGCCATATTTAGGTTACCAATTTGAAAGAAAAATAAATGAATTAATAATGAATAAACTTATAACAACAACAACAGGCAACAGTATGTAAACATTACTCTCGTTAAATGGGAAAATATCAACAATACAATGAAGTTTTGGTCAGAAGTTTCGAAATATCAAGATGCAAGCGATAAAAATCCATTTAAAGAAATTATCGAATTTGCATTGGGAATTTTAATTTTGCCATTATCCAATGCAGATGTGGAAAGAATATTCAGCAACTTAAACCTAGTAAAAAACAAAACACGCAACAGAATGAGTGTTGGCACGGTTAATGCAATCTTATCAGTACGATACGGCTCAAAAGAGTTGAAAAGTGTTGTAAAAATTATGTTTTACCTGAAGAAGTGCTTCGCAAAATAGGTACACAAGAAGCATATGATGAGGAGGTATTGAATTTCGAAATTAATTTAGATTTTTAAATATTGATTTTATATTAAAAACAGAAAAATAAATAACTATTTATACAGGGTGTTTCAGTTAAACGTTTCAGAACTTCTAAGAGGGGTAGGGTACATCCTGACAACTCGAAATCATATAGCAATGTGGGGTCGGAAATGCTTTCCTGAAGCGGTGTTGTACACAGAAGCACCATAAAGAAAAGAGACCGTAAGTGAGAAATCGTTTTAATAATACATGAAAAGAAGCAAAAGGTACATGGATTAAAGTAAGTGTTCGAAGTTTCTTCCACGGGCTACAATGCACGCCTCACATCTCCGACGCATGGACATCCGAACATTCTGGAATACTCCAGGCGAATTTCGAATTTCTTGAACAAGAACGCCAAGTTAGTAGGATGGATGATTACACGAACGCAGAGTTAGCTTTGCAGCCCCGTACGCCGATATGCATTTGGCGTACGGGGCTGCAAATTGTAGTGGGCCAGCCGCACAGCGTTTGTACGCGGAACGATATCCGACGAGGCGTATTCCCAGTCATAATTTCTTTGCAAGACTGCACCAGAGGTTAGCTGAGAGAGGTTCATTTGAAAGAGCTGACAGGGACAGGGTAAGAACAGTACGGACTCCAGCCGTCGAACAGAATGTGCTGCAGCATGTACAGGGGAATCCAAGAACGAGTACACGAAGTCTAGCAAACGCAGTCGGGGTTTCCCATTGCAGCGTCTGGAGGATTCTCCGAGAACAAGACATGCATCCGTTTCACGTGCAGCGTGTCCAGACACAGCAACCGGAGGATTATGCACCTCGTATTGCTTTCGCACAGTGGTACTTTGGAAAATGTGCTACAAATCCCTTTTTCCTGCTGAAGTGTTGTTTTCCGATTAAGCATCCTTCACAAGGGAAGGAATTTTCAACACGCATAACGAACATATCTGGGCGGTCGAGAACCCGCATGCAATACGACGTCGTGCAGCACAGATTCGATTTTCGGTCAATGTATGGGCCGGTATTATGGGAGATCACCTCATCGGACCTTACCTGTTACCGTGTCGTCTAACCGGACCTATCTACTTGATCTTTCTGCAGCAAGTATTGCCACAACTTTTGAGAGATGAACAGATTTCTGCATCGACGCAACAGACAATGTGGTTCCAACACGATGGAGCCCCTGCCCATTATAGCGGAGATGTTCGTAACTACCTGGATGTCACATTTGGTCAACAGTGGATCGGACGTGGTGGTCCCGTGCGTTGGCCTGCTCGGTCACCCGACCTATCATGTCTTGATTTTTATTTCTGGGGTCATATGAAATCGCTAGTTTATGACACCCCTGTTGACAATGCTGAGGAGCTGGTTGCAAGAATCGCAGTAGCTGCCGAAGAAATTCGAAATTCGCCTGGAGTATTCCAGAATGTTCGGATGTCCATGCGTCGGAGATGTGAGGCGTGCATTGTAGCCCGTGGAAGAAACTTCGAACACTTACTTTAATCCATGTACCTTTTGCTTCTTTTCATGTATTATTAAAACGATTTCTCACTTACGGTCTCTTTTCTTTATGGTGCTTCTGTGTACAACACCGCTTCAGGAAAGCATTTCCGACCCCACATTGCTATATGATTTCGAGTTGTCAGGATGTACCCTACCCCTCTTAGAAGTTCTGAAACGTTTAACTGAAACACCCTGTATATACTATTTGTTTGTTTGTTTTTATTCACTACAAAGTACAAACAAATGAAAATTTAAAAAATTTGGCGGGTCAAGTGCTAAAAATAGCGGATTTTGAGTATGCGGCTAGCGGGAAATATTATTAAGAGTTGGCAACACTGGCCACAAGTTAACCCCAGACTTTCCAATACAGTCTCCTGTCGATGTGGGCTACCGGAAGACTCTCCTCACGTACTTTTTGAATGCTCCATTTACGAGGATCGGCTCTTAAGGCAACAGTACCAAACTTGTGTCCCGGAGGTGAGAAGATACTCATTTCTGTCAACAATTTCCAGGCCCTTCAAACCTTCTGCAATGCTGCTTTTAATCGCAGGAAGGCTCTCAACCTCAATGTTAATTCAAGAAATGAAACTGAAAATGCATCATAAATCATAATACAACTGTGCGCTGCCTCGTCGTCCTGATGACGTCATATACAAAATTGTTGTGGCTTTCAAGAACACGCAAAGATTTTAACAGATGCTGCACTTCTCTGACTCATCCTTTATCAAGACTCTCTTCAACTAAACCTCTGCTCAGTGATACCGTCATCTACCAGAGACTTCTGACACCACTCCAGTTTAACAGAATTCAGAATTATATCTAGAACTTGTTCCTGCCGATCATGATTGAATGACATTACAACTTCTGTTTGACAATACACCTTTTCTCTTTGTGGACCACTTTGGGCAGCACTGCATACAGATGTGGGCAAGAATTGGATAAAGATTTTATTTTACTTTTTTTTTTATTATTATTATTTATTTTTATTTTATTTTATTTATTTATTTATTTTTTTTTTTTTACTTTATGCTATTCTCATCCTTATTTCTTCGTCTTCTGCTGTCCTGTCTCCTGTGTGTGTGTGTGTGTGTGCGCGCGCGCTGTTGCCGGCTTGCTGGCGCGGGGTTCTTTTGAATGGCTCCAAACCCTCTTTGGACATTCAGTACGTGACTGTTGAGGTTGGCCATGGTTCTTGCGTAGTTGTGGCCTACCTCCCCGTGGTGTAGACAGACACTGGGCAGGCTTTCCAGGTGATCGCCTGCCTGGTGACAAAACAGCCAGAAACAACTAAACAACAGAACAACAACACACACACTGCACGAACATAACGTTACACACATTTCTGGCCTGTTACAGTGCTCTGTAACCATCACAGTGTACAAAGACGGAGTTGAACTTTCGTTCAGGTGCCGTCCTACATAAGATACTATACATGTCTACATGTCTACATGTCAAGTTAATCCCTGGACACACGTGTAGGTCCTAAGCCCAAAGCGGCAACACGTAAAGCACTTAGGAACCGCTACATGCTTTTTAAACCTAGTTACCTAGGTTTAAATTCCTAGTTTTAAATTCCTAGAATTTAAAATTTAGAATTTCTACTGTTGACTGTTTCCCTCTTAACGTGTTTAGTGGGGATCAACCCAAAATTTCAACTAATTATAAGTCGGCGTTATAATTATCCACGAACTTGTGATCAGTGTCTTTCGCCATCTCCTGAAGTGTGCTACTCATCCAACAGCTGTCATCCCGCTGGTCCGAATATTCCCATTTATCCGGATCTGTCATAATAGAAAGCAACTATGACATTTCTATCAAATGGTGGGTACATGGGATGTGTTAGGGTAACTAGGAGTCTACGCAAAACGCTTAACGATGAAGTCAATATCGAAACAGAAACCAAAGACGCCAACTTAATATTAAACAACACTGAGATCCCGTTTCACTGAAAATAGAGATGCTCAAACGCATCACATTGTTTTGGGGAGTACAATGTGTACAGAAAGGATAGACAAGATAGAAAGGGAGGAGGTGTTAATTAAAAAAAACATAAAATCAAAAGAAGTGCATACAGTTGGTATAGACGAACAGTGCACTGTTGAGTCAGTTTGGTGTGACATAAGCACTGAGAAAGCAAAAATAAGAGTAGGAGTGTGTTATAGGCCTAATGACTCGAATGAGTACAATGAACAATTGTACAGAAAAATAGAGTAGGCTAGTAAATCGGAATGTCTTCTAATTGGAGATTTTAACTTCCCAGATATTGACTGGAACTTGTTAGTTGGTCACTCACACACTAGTCAGACTTTTGTGGATTTATTGGATGATTGTTTTCTGCAGCAGCATGTTCGAGAGGCAACCAGAGAAAGTAATACTCTTGATCTGCTTATCAGCAGTGATCATTCATGTATTAGGAATTTGCAGATAAATGAACCACTAGGTGGCAGTGATCACAGTGTACTGACGTGGGATTTACTTAAAGATTTAATTACCATCAGGGGTAAAAGAAAGGGTTTTTGCTTCCATAAAGGCGAGTACAGTGGTCTCCGACAGTTTTTAAATTCTGTACAGTGGGATCAACTGACGATGTTACCAACAGTGAATTCTAAGTGGGAAGCATTCAAGGAATTAATCGTGGAGGCTACTAAAGGTTTCATACCTATTAAGAAATATTGTTCAAGGTTTAGGCCTAAATGGTTGTCAAATGAACTAATGAGACTCGTAACAGAGAAAAAAAAATGCATGGGATTCATATAAATTATCAAGCGACTCAGAAGCCTATGGCAGATATAAGTTAATCTGTAATCAGGTCACAAAGGAGGTTCGGCAGGCGAAGGCAGATTACGAGAAATCCTTGGCAAAAGATGCTAAGAAAAACAGCAGGGATTTCTTTACTTATATAAACTCTAAAAGGAAGGGGTTGAATCTGATTGGTCCACTTGACATCGATGATTCGACTGTTTTGATTACCTGCTCAGATAGCAAACAAACTGGATGAGTATTTTGCATCTACATTCACACATGAGGAGTTATTAATGTTTGAAAATGGCAGAAGGTTATCAAATTGTAGCAGGATACTTAATGAATTTGTAATAACTGAGAGCAAAGTGGAAGAGAAATTGTTGAAGTTAAACATAAGAAAAGCACCTGGGGTGGATGGGATCTATCCAGTTATATTAAAGGAGGCGGCAAAGCAACTAAGCAAACCCTTAGCCATAATTAGGAGAGCATCCTTGGACTCAGGGGAGGTTCCCACGCACTGGAGATGTGCAAATGTATCCCCAATTCACAAAGGGGGATCGAAGGGTGACACGACTAATTACAGACCAGTTAGTTTAACTTCTGTTCCGGGTAAAATAATGGAGTCGCTGGTTAAAGATGCATTGCAGGATTATCTAGACAAGACTGCAGCAATAATTCAGACGCAGCATGGGTTTGTTAAGGGAAAGCCTTGTCTGACAAATTTGATAGGATATTATGATGTGGTTACAAAGGAACTGGATGCAAAAAATAATTTTGATATCATATATTTGGATTTCAGGAAAGATTTTGACACTGTTGCGTATGAAAGACTAATTGTACAAATTGGAGCAGAATGGTATTAAGGGTAAGTTGCTAGAATAGATAAAAGGATGGTTAAGTGCGAGAAGACAGAGGGTGGGAATCAATGGGTGTTGCTCTTCTTGGACTAATGTTATTAGTGGAGTCCCACAGGGATCGGTGTTGGGTCCACTGTTGTTTTGTATATTTATCAATGATATTGATGAAGGTATATCAGGCTTAGTGTCGAAGTTTGCAGACGATACAAAGGTTGGCAGGGTTGTTAATGACAGTAATGGCAGTGTGCTACTGCAACACGATCTGGATAATTTGGGCATATGGGCTAAGAAATGGCAACTGAAATTTAACCTTGACAAATGCAAAGTACTGCATATGGGTAGAAGTAACCCCAGAGAAACGTACCAACTGTGTGGTACTACACTTAAGGTGGTAGAAAATGAAAAAGACCTGGGAGCAATTGTGCAGTCAGATATGGAATTTTCTGAGCAATGCAGTCAGGCTGCCAGGGCAGGTCATGGAGTTTTGTCAATGATATATAGGAATTTTGCTAGCAAGGAAAAGGAGGTGATTATCCCTCTGTATAAGGCAATGGTCAGGCCACGCCTTGTCTGGACGCCTCATTTTAGGAAGGATGTAGATTTACTTGAGCGTGTACAGAGAAGGGCAACAAGATTGGTGAGGGGAATGAAGGGATCCTCTTACCAAGAGAGGCTTAAGTTCTGCAAATTGCAGCGGCTGGAGACTAGGCACGTGCGCGGTGATCTGATTGAGGTGTATAAGGCCTTGAATGGGTTGAGCGCGCTGAATTCTGATGGGATCCTTCCACTTGTTCAGATTACGAACCTAAGGGGACATAAATTCAAATTAAGAAAGGACAGATGTAGAATAGATGTGCAGAAATTTGCCTTTAGCCAGCGGGTGGTTAATTGTTCGAACAACTTCCATCGGTCGTTGTGGAAGTTGATAGATTGAATAAATTTAAGGAGGAACTGGACAGGCATTTGGAGATCTTCACGTGGGACAAAAATTAGGGCTCTAACACAACTTTAAACTCCTAAACTGAAACAAAAAATTCACGGAGCCCATAACAACACCTTCGCCCAGGAAAGCAGCCATTTTGGTCTCTGACGTTTATCCATACTAACATCGAATTACCGTCTACATCAGCGGTTCTTAAACAGCGCACCGCGGCACCTTGGACCGCCGCACCGAAATCACATGGGCGCTGAGGAGAAATTTTTAATTTTCGAGGGAAACACAGTGACACTCGACATCTGTCGGACATCTCTCGAATTGTTTCAAAATTACTTATTAAGTTGTTAGTTAGACACTAAGGGCGCAATGAACAGAGAAAGTTTGGGATACTGTGGCTTGACAATAGAATAGCATGAGGCCCTTGCCCTGAAATACTTTATAATCTATACTACTGTACGCAATCAAGCACCTCTCATATTTCGAAGTTATACTTTATAACTGGTTGCCACTCTTGCAACACTTGGGTATCTTCCCGCCCACCGATGAGAAGCCAATAAGCTTCGAAATGGTGCCATCGGGGAAAGAGCCTTGTTAGGGCCCTCGTTACAACGAATGGGTAGCAACAACCTTCACTAATGAGAAAGCGTTGCTTGTTCGGGGGATTTATGAGTGGTTTACTGGAGTGAGTGAGGGTGAGAAGCAACTGTCCCTTCCTCTTTCGGCGGCATTTCTTCTCTTTTTCTCTCCTACTGTCATTTTCCCTACCTTTTTTGCTTTCCTAAGTCTAATACGGACAGTAGATGAATGGATAATACCAGTTTCGACCCGAGCTACGGGCGAACTGGGACGCTGACGGTTTAGGGACACATGACTTTTGGAGCGTCGAAGGTTTGAGAGAGTGCATAAGCTTCGTGGAAGGGGGGAACGAAAGATTTAGAGTAAGATGTTGCGGCTGTTTCTCTGTCCCTTTCTTCCTCCATAGTGCAGTTAACAGTCGAAAATGCATCAAGCACGTGGCATGCATTTGGCACTCGATAAAAATATGATCTTTGGTGTTAATAACAACAAAATTATTCTGAAATTTTTCTTTTATATTTTTAAATAGCTTTGATGTAACTTGTTGTTATGTTGATATTAAAATAAACAATAGCGAGGGAGTACTTATAAATAGCAGAGAAGGAATAATTGAAATAGCAGAAGAAATAGCGAGGGAATGATGCCAGCAGTGGGGAAGATGGATCGGAAATTAGTAACATATATGACATATCCTATTAGGTAGAACATGCGTTCAAGAAAATGAAGAATGAGAAAACCTCGGGGAAGAGACATAACACAAAAACTGGCAAGGCTCTTCACAAAATGCATTAGAAACGGTGTGACGCCTAAGCAGTGGAATAATGCAATCATAGTTTTGCTGCTTAAGAAAGGAGATAAATCAGAAATTGGAAATTATAGACCAATTACCTTTTTTCCCCCCACATTTACAAGTTGTTCACAAGGGTCATTAATAACAGATTAGAAAGAATACTTGATGAGAATCAGCCGAAAGAGCAAGCTGGCTTTAAGACACGAATCCCCACTCGAGATCACCTCCACGTAATATCACAGCTAATGGAGAAAGCAAATGAATATAAAACACCATTATGCCTGGCATTTGTGGATTATGAAAAGGCATTTGACTCCATACAGCATAAGGCAATGTTTCGGGCACTGGAAAGACAAGGCATAGATACTCCATATATTATGATTTTGAAGAAAATATTTGAGAACACTACCTCCTTTATTAGACTAGACAAAGATAGTAGCAAATTTAAAATAGAGAAAGGAGTTCGACTAGGAGACACAATATCTCCGAAGCTGTTTACTGCTGCCCTTGAGGAAGCTTTCAGAAGATTAGACTGGTCGCAGAAAGGAGTCAATGTGAACGGAGAGTACCTAAACCCTTTACGATTTGCAGGTGACAGTGTGGTCATAAGCCACGATCCCAAAGAATTAGAGGAAAATATTAATCAGTTATGCACAGTTAGTGAGTTATGAATCAGTTAGTAAGGATTTTGGACTAAAGATGAATATGGCTAAAACAAAAGTAATGATGAACAAGTATGCCACGGAAAATAAAATAATGATTGAAGGAGCAGTAATTGAAAAGGTGGAGTCATATACTTATCTGGGACAAGTTATTAGCTGTAATAATGATAAATGGCTGGAAGTCAAGAGAAGAAAAAATTTTGGATTGACAGCATTCAAGAAATATAGTCACATACTGAAGAGCTACACCCCAGTTTGCCTAAAACCTAAAATAATGAACCAATATAAAATTCTCACCATGACGTATGGAAGTGAAACTTGGGCATTCACCAAAAGAATGGAAGAGAAGCTGAGAACTACACAGCGAAGTATGGAACGAATTATACTGGGAATCAGACTGTTAGATAAGAAGAGAAACACATGGATTAGACAGCAAACTCAAGTAAAGGACATTCTTATCAAAAGTAAAGAACTAAAATGGTCTTGGGCAGGACACATAGTTCGAAGACATGATGACAGATGAAATAAGAAAATAACAGAATTGTTTCCAAGAGGAGATTAAAGAAAATCTAGAAGACAACAACGGAGATGGACAGGTGGAATTCACGAGTTCATGGGTAGAAATGGATGCCATTGCACAAAACAGAAGGAACTGGAAAGTTGCTGCAGTGGATTGAAAATGGCTGCTGATGATGATGACGTTGTAATGTAATGTAAAATCAATTAAATATGTGAAATGTCAGTCTGTCTCGAAATCCTTTCACTTCCAGATGGGATACCGATTTGAAATTTGGTATAAATATAGATGATTGGCTACAATCCTACGTGCATTCCAATTCTTTCACATGAGCTGCTGAAATTTAATTATACAAACCATTATTTTTATGTAAATTAAAAGCAAGCGTCACTGCAACCTGCTGCTAATATTTTGACAAATGTCCTTATAAAAAATTGATTATTTTGTAAAATTTTTATTTTAATGTTTTAAATGACAATTAAAACATTATAAAAATTCTGGTTGTCTTTTTTTGTGTTTATATTTGTCTTTTTAACTTTTTTCCAGAAAAAAGATATTAACTCAATAAAACACCTTAAACCTGTTTCTATCTAGAAGGGACGCAGCAATGCCCCCGCCTGGGGAGCCCATGTACCTGAGGCCGGCCCTAGATAACACAGTGTCTTATCCTACACCATTTTTCAAAGAGCGGCGTCTGGGTGGTGGTATCCACAGGGAAAAAGTAACAGTAGTCTTCTCCACTGGTCAAGCTTTATTATTAATTATGAGGTAGTGCAATATCATGGCAACTCGTTGTGAACGTTTCCTCAATATCAGATATATTTAAGATGATTTCGATTTGTTAGCTGCTTTGTTAGATGGCTACCAATTAAACTGATGCTATCGCACTGATATATTTATTGATATAAGAAAGCAAGGTGTTTTGCAGCTGCCAAAAATTATAATAAAAATAATAAACTATTATTATCTCTCACCAAAAAAGGGTCTTTTGAACATCCAATTTTATCTTTACCAGATTATCAGCCTCATCCGCTTGTGGCATGCAGTTCATTTCGATGGTCTTCAATAAGCTGCCCAAATGTAAACTTCACGAGATTCGCCTTCTATAACTCCCCGAAAATTTTGCATTTAGGCTTCGTGGTTCTCACTCCTCTACCAGTGATCATATACCTTCCTTTTTCATTTTACTGATTCCATTCAGGGCCTTCAGTAACTCTTTAAGATATCTGGTCGTCAAGCTTTGTAGTTCAATTTTTAAATCGTTGTCACCTTTTAAATTGTTCTTCCCTGGACCGTTGGGATCTTTACTAATCTGGTTTTCTTTCTCTGAACCATTTCTTTTGCCTACAGACACAAACACAGTGTGCAACCCTAACATAATCTTTTGCAAATGGATTCTTTGCTAAAGATTATGTTAAGGTTGCTTTACCTATTTGCGAAGGTCCTAATATCGTCGACAGGATACCACATGCCTTCGTAACTATCTATATACACTGCATAGAATATTTCATGTCTGTTTGAATCATAATTCCCCAAATGTCTTTTATTCTTGGCCATTTTAATTGTTCCTCCCTTAGTTTGCTTTAAGATGGATTTCTGTTCCCTAGGTGCAAAACCTTACGTGTAGAAGCATCAGGTTTCACTAATCATTTTTCTGATGATTTCTCATCTAAGTCCTTTTGAAGCAAAATGGGCTTGTTCCTGTCGTTAGCCACTCATCCATCTTTCCTTTACATCGTCAGAAAACTTTGGAAACTTTCCTTGCTCTCTCTCTCTCTCTCTCTCTCTCTCTCTCTCTCTCTCTCTCTCTCTCTCTCTCTCTTATCAAAGTCATTCAAAAACAGAAGTAGGTCCAGCACTCTTCGCTGAGGGCCTAGCCACAGAATTCCACTCTGAGATAGTTCCATTTCCGATACTCTCTCTATCCTTTTCGCGCATTTGCAGAAATCCTCAAGTGATATTGTAAATCGTGATATTATAATTTATGAAAACGGTTGTTTTAGTAATATAATGGGTGAGACAGTCTTAAACATGTCAGTATTACTCCAGGCATAAATGATCAATCCTTACATGGCCGTGCTCTCTCTCTCTCTCTCTCTCTCTCTCTCTCTCTCTCTCTCTCTCTCTCTCTCTCTCTCTCTCTCGAGCAGTCAGTGGAATGAACATTACTGAAAAAAATAACCTTCCAAAAATTAATACTAGTAACGAAATATGATGTAAAAAAGCAGGCTTATACATCACTAGGGGAAGGAACCCTACTCCATTTGCCCACCCTTTCTAATTGTCTAATTCTTTAAATGTATTCAGACTACAATTTAAACAACACCAGATAAAGTTTTTGTTACACCGATTGATGGAACAAATTTTTTCACAACTATCCTGCAACCACCCTTTTCGATAATCACAATATTCTATTGAAAATATTTACCTCTTAGTAGCTTCTTTATAGGTGCCATCGCACTTCTAAACTTTTAGTTCTTTGGAATTGTCTTACTGATGTTATTCACTTTTCAAATATATACTGTTAGAACTCTGAGTATCTTCTGCTTAGTCAACTAAACTGCTTGGTGGAAACGTATTTAAATAACTGCGATTGTTAGGGGGATTGAACAAAGGAATTGCAATAATGAACGAAGATTGGTAAAATCAGAACTCAACCTCAAATGAATTTGTTCTTCCTAACAATACGAGTTACAATGTGAGAAGGGAACAATCCTTTGTCGTTATCTAAAATGAAAACAGAGAACTGATGAAATACAAATATTTTATAACCAGAGAATAGATGATTTTTTTTTATTTTACCACTTCTGAGGGCATGCCATATTTGTGGACAAGTGTGCGCTCACGGAAAGGTTTTCATTTTGTACGGAAAATGTGAATGTACTCATCAATAACAAATTTAATTAAAATAAATAAATAAATAATTAATTAGGGGCGCGATTGGTTACGATATTGGAAGAGTAATGTGATGTAGCCGAGCTTGGATCAAGCTGCGGATAAAAATAAATAATTAAATTATTTTGTTGTTATTAAAATTAAATTAATTTAAATACCTATCACAAGATCGAAGTGATGGTTGAGACAGCCAATGAAGCCATCTAGTTTACTTCTCAACCAATGGATGCCATAAGTAAACGATTCCATCTCCACAGCTGGATGATGATGACAAAATGAAATTTGAAACGTACTGCATCTCGTGTGTTGCAGAATAAAGTGTTCCTGAAAATTACCGTTAATTTAGTGGTGATATCAACGTGAGATTAAGTTATATGATTGGGTCCTAAGTTTATCACTGATCCTGGTTTGCAGTTCTAGATTTCAAAAATGGAGAACAAAATATGAACTAAAACGTATATTGTCCTAATATATTTTCCCATCTTTTTACGGTTAAACGTAGAAATATTTACAGAGTGTTACGAATTAATAAAAGTAAAATTGTATTGAATGAAATGGTGTGAGACAAAAAAACTTTGATCTATTATACCCCATCAAAATCATTGTCATAACAGATATTTTTTCATAATATTGGCCATGCTTCTGCATAGACAAAGATAAATCATATATCATTTGAAAAGTCTCAACTAACCATTCAGTTTATAATATTAGTATTATAATGCATATCGATGCAAGGAAGCAAGTTGTTCTGCAGCTGCCCAAAATTATAATAATAATAATAATCTATCATTCATACTTTACCTGTCACCAAAAAGCCTTTATAAACATCCGATTTGAATTTTACCAGATTATCAGCCTCACACTCTTTGTGCCCCCTTGTTTTCGTTCCTCTACAAGTGAAAAAAAATATATATACCTTCCCTTTTCATTTTACTGATTCCTTTCAAGGCCTTACGTACCGCTGTAAGATATCTAGTCGCCAAGCTTTGCAGTTCAATTTTTATTCCATTATCACTTTTATATTGTTCTTCTCTGGACAGTTAGGACCTTTACTAATCTGGTTGTCGTTCTCTGAACCATTTCTAGAATCTCCATTGTTTTTTTTTTCGTTTCTTTCAAGTGTGGTTAGATGCCCACAGACACGAACACTGTGTATGATCTTAACATAATCTTATACAAACGGATGAATAGGTGCTATATTTGCGTAGGTTTTAATATTAGACAGGATACCATATATGGCTGTAAATTGTGCGCATAATGTGGTCAATTTTCCTGTTTGCTGGACGAAAAGACCGAATTTCCAGGAGAAGCAAATATGCTACCCTCTCCTGAAACCGGTGTATTTGGCCACGAATTTTTATGGACCATGAAAACGGCCCATTATTTGCTTTATTAACGGGATTCGAACTCGGATCTTTTCAGCCCAGTGTATGGAGTTCGACGATTTATTAAAACTGCGCTACACTAATAGATGAGCTGACAAAAATCTTCCTCCACCTTTCGTCACTATGGTATGATACACTGATGTGTTCTTACAAAGATGGGCACAGTGGGTGAATCTAACAACTTTGTAATGCTCTGATTTTTCGCTAGCTGATGAAGGAAACGATTGTTTTACTATGCTGGAATCATTATTATTTCTTATGGCCTCTCGAAATTTTTGCCTCCTGCGATTACTCCAAGTTTATGAGTAATAGGTGACATGAGGAGCTAGAAGAAAACTTGGACAACGACGGAGAAGGACAGGTGAAATTCATGAGTTCGTGGGTAGTAAATGGACGGCCATTGCACAAAACAGAAGGAACTGGAAAGTTTTTGGAGAGGCCCTCATCCTGCAGTGGATTGAAAATGGCTGGTGATGATGATAATGATGATGAGGTGACATGAGATCATATAAGATGGCAATAATAAAGTTCCAAATATGGGAGAAGGTCTAACGTTAGTACAAATTTTGCAGGTAGGCTATTACCATATCCTTTTCATATTCATTTTTCAAAAATGGCAGATGAATTGAGATAAGTATGATGTCATCTGCCTGAAACCATATGCCACTCGTCGAATCTGCGTTGTAAGTTCATTTGGTGGTAGTCTTTCAATTTCTTTTTCCAGACAAGCCCTCTAATATTTTGGCTAGTATATGTAGTTTATGATTATGTACAGTTAAAGTTTACCTAAACATATAATGTTTATGTAAAATATATAAAAAGTAATGTAACTGAAAATGTTTTCGATAAGATCCCGTCTATATTTAAACCGATACTGAAATCAAGCTATGTAATGAAGGTCGGTGCTTAATGTATACCATCTTTGGCGCCGATGTTGAACAGGCTACACCCACTCCAGAGAGATAGCAGCTCTCAGTTCGTTTCAAGTAACATCATCCGATTGTTTACCATAGAACTTCAATTTGTTGCTGATGTGCACAGATATTCTTAGAATCAACTGCTTGTCATGGTCTGCCCGTCTATCACTGCCTTTTACTTGATCGGGCTTCAAGAATAGTTAACAGTTCCACTGCGCAGTGGACACCCAAACTTGACGCAATTCACTATTCGGAATATTTTCAAGGATACGTTGTTGTTGTTTTGGGAATTTAGGGGCATCGGCAACTTAGGCCACATATAATATGTCCGAAAATTTCGAATGTTCTGCGATCGACTTGCTGTTTGATGGACGAAAAACCCGAATTTCCGGGAGAAAAAACGAAGAAATCCTACCATGAGACCGACTAACTCAGCCACGTTGTGAAAAAATACCCATAAATATTCGTCGCGTCACTGACAGAATTCGAACTCATGGTCTTTTTCACCCTGTGTGGGGAGGACTGTCTTTCAAGAAGGTGATTGTCTGTGTAATAAGCTACCATGTAGAACATGGCAGAAACACAGCATATACAACGTGTGCTCAATCCTCATCAGCTCCACAGGTGAATTTAGGATCCTGGGTGAGTCCAGTTTGCCCAACTTTGCATTCAGGGCGCCATGCCCTGTAAACAAAATCGTGGCAAATCGTGCTGGGGCATACCAGGGGGATATTTTGGGTATAATTAGGGTAACCTAGCGTAGGAACCTTTTACGTTCTAGTGATTTCCTCTTTAGGTGCCTAAGCTTATCGTAGTAGTGAGAACATCCGTTGTCTCCTATTAGCAAAAAACATCGATCCCCAATTTCTGTAGGAAATTTATGACAACTGTTTTCTTTGATCTCGTGATCTTTTGCTCTTACTATTTAGCTCTTTATGGCTTAAGTTGCCAAGCGCCTAAAACCCTACAATAACAACCGAACACGCTAAACAAATTAAGTCAGAGTTAATTAAGTGCCACGTGTAATATTTGCTTGGGCGTCTTCCCTTTCCAGCCGATAATAGAATTTCCTCACTGGATGCGAGATCCCAAAAGAGACGATAGCAGTAATTAAACCGTGCAGGTGCCATTCTTTATTCTTCTGCGATCTCGACACCTGATGCCTCCACCTCCGATTTGCATATTCTGGGAATGGAGACGAAATCAGCAATAGTTTAGATTGCTAATTCTCTGACTGCTGGCGAAGCCCTTTCTCTTCTCTTATTATCATGATATTCTCCTCCCATTTCGTGTATTTTTCAGGGATTCGCACTTTAAAGTTTAAGTTTTTTTTTTATCTGATTAGCTTAGAGGTTTGCAGTGATGCTGAGTAAGCGAAAAGATAAGCGGATAAAAATGAAAATTCGATTACTTTAAAGTCTTTCTAACGTGCAGATGAGGAATCTCCAGGGTTGCGTAATTTAATAGCCAAATATGTTCGAGAAGAAAAAGATTTCCCGTTGATCTTAGCAACTGAAGAAGTAAGTGGTAAAAGTTAATCAAGGTTTCAAGATATATGATTGAAACAACTGTGCTGGAAGTGTACAGTATATTATGAAATGGTAGTAAGACTTGCAAGGTTCGGGGATCTGGCTGGTCTCTTTGTCTTCGAAGTAAATCTCTTTGAAGGAAGTTTTCTAGCAATCGAGACTAATAATGAATTCAAGCACTCAGCTCTTCAGACTTGCCATCAGCCATGAACAGTCTTGATCAATCTAAATGGTGATTGGCGAAACCGTTCACTACAATACTTTTCTAGACCACAATGGAGGAGCTATTACTCTACCCCCGTATGATTATTCAAGCATGTTAGTAGTATATGATGTGGGGTATTGCTCGATGACCAAAAACACGAATTTTGAATCTTCCTCACTGTTAAAAACTTCATACTTTCCCCATAAAAATGTTCATGTAACTAAATTAAACTATTTATTTTAAAATATATGAAATTTTTTAGATAAATGTCTCTTCATATTAGCCTTTATTTTGGCAAATATGTAAAAAATTGCATAGTTCAGAGCCTTATAGACCTCAGTCAGGTCCTCTCTACGGTGTCTGGTTACTCTGTAGCTCACTTATTCGAGGTCTTTCTTAAATGAACTCCCTTTAGCAGATCTCATCGAGCGAGCTTCCCGACTTTAAACGTTCTCCAACAACTGAATATCTTTTTTTTTTGCCAGGTGCAGTCTCCATCCCGGGACACAGTCTTCCAAGTGCGGTCTTACAATTGCCCTGAACTGTGCAATTATGACCTCACTATCTTACAACCAAATGTACGATTAATCATCGATCCGACACCGATTAATCATCGATCCGAGGGTCTTCCTCACTGCTCGAAGAACTTCACGTCTGTCCATATCGTAACTCCCAGATCCCTTTTTACTCTACTGTCTTTAGTTCAATCCCACCAAGTGTATAAATTATTTTGGTGTTTGCTGTTCCCCAAATGTAAGACCATGCATTTTGTTGCATGGAAACATAGCTACCACTTTTCTAACTCTCCCACGCTCAACTCAATAAACTAGTAGGGATTATCGAACTGTCCTATGTATTGCGTTGACATTGTCTAAGGCCTTACAAATGGAAATAGAATAGAATTTGAATAGAACAGATCTGTTTACCAGCAGGACTCTCCTTCTGCAGCCACTTCTTTCAAACTTTCTCAAACGATAGTCCAGTATTCTTGGTATTATTAGGAGTTTATCTCCGGCCTTTGTTTCTCCCATGCTGAAGAGTTAAAGAAGACAAGGTGAGAAATATAAATCCTCCACTATTAATTCTAGCAAGGATTAAATGGAACTCGATATAAGTAACTTATTTTGTCTTATTCACTATCTAGTTCACAAAAAAAAAAAACGGATTTAAGAAAGAGTGGATTAGCGAGTGACGTACATGTCACAGCAAGGCACAATTACTCAGACATATTCTCAAATTCTCTAAATATTGCTCTTGTAATAAGCAGAGGTCTCTTCAGCAGAGACCTATGCTTATTACAAAATATTTTAACCTTTAAAAATTCCACAAAACGTTTTCACAGAGTGTAAAATCTTGATAGCACGATGGTTGTTCAATGGAATTCAAAATTGGTGGCAACATGAAATAACAAATTTTGCCTTTAAATTCCTTTATGATTCAATGTAAACAAATTTTAGGTATTTTAAGATCAAAACTTTGCTTTCTTTGTGATTTTTTCACAAATTCTTTTGATATCCGCTCTTACAAGTTCCAAATTGGCAGATGTCTTTGATTAGAAGGTCTGCTAGGTTTTGATAGATCGTGTACTGTTCCCTCTTCATGAAACTTCTTCACAGTTTGCTTTATGTTCTTTATTCTGGGTGGTTTATGTCTACTAATCTTCTTGAACTGGCGTGCAGCTTTTACAGTATTTTTATTTTTGCATGCCACTTTACAATTTCAGTCTTAAAGTTCATGGTACTTTTTCTGAGTTCAAATAATCTGAAACAATAAAAAAAATTATAAACCCTTTTCAAATACATATTATTTATACATACATACAATTATATTTATTTAAATCAGCAGTTATTCATAATTGTTCCCTTACTTACCTTCGTAAAGGTGACTGCAGTGCTCTACAGTGGCTATCAATGGGCACTGCCCTTCCTGGACTGTTTTCAGTGGAGTCCCCAGAATTCAGTGCTGGGCCCACTGTTGTCTTCAATATTCATTAATGATATTGATGAAGGTATATCAGGCTTAATATCAAAGTTTGCATATGATACAAAGGTTGGCAGGGTGGTTAATTAACGACAGTAATCAGGGTGAGCTACTGCAACAAGAACTAGAAAAATTGGGTCGATGTGCTGAGAAATGGCAGTTGAAGTTTAACATTGACAAATGCAAGGTACTGCATATGGGTAGCAGCAGTAACCCCAGAGTAACTTATCGACTGTGTGGTACTACGCTTAGGATAGTAAAAGAGAAAGAAAAAGACTTGGGGGGGAGGTAATTGTGCAGTCAGACATGAAATTCTCTGAGCAGTGCAGACAACTCATGGAGTTTTGTCAATGAAATATAGAAACCTTGCTATCAGGGATAACGAGGTGATTATCCCTTTGTATAAGGCGATAGTTAGGCCGCACCTTGAGTGTTGTATACAGTTCTGGTGGCCTCACTTGGATTATTGTCACGACGAACGCAAAAAATAGTGAATGTAAAGATGAAGATTTTTCCGGTCCAACTGTACCCGAAGTCGTTTAAGAAATATAGACTCCGAATGTGACGCCCTCTTCAGAGAAAGTAGAGGTTCAAATCATAGCTTTGCTAATGAAGATTGTAAGAGTAAAATTTTTATTGCGATTTTGCGACGAGTATGCAAAACGAATAAATTCATTATTCATATTTTGTTTAGTACACAATTTTGTATTTCTGATGCATGCCATAAAATATTTTTGTTACCAAAATTTGCCTTCTACGACCAAGTGCGTCTTATATTCCGGTAAATACGGTAAATATAATGTTTAGTCAATATTTCTCACGGAAAACAAACAAACCTGGTACATCAAGAGTACATGAAAATACACTGCTCGACAAAATTAACAGAACAAAAGGTTTTTCAGGGATATTTTGTTGTGAACAGTGTCGCCGAAAGCGAATATTTGATATAATAGGCATCTTGGCATGCAAATTCTTAGTATCCAATAAAAATCGACCCACCACCTTACACAGCCACAGTTTATGCAAATTATTCGTGCCTTTAAAAACACTGGTTGCGACCACATCACTTCATTCCCGTCTTTTTGCTTGCTCAGTGAGATAGCCACACTCCAGTACTCAGGATGGCAAGTCATTCGTTTAGATGATTCTTTGCGATGGCCGGCCGATGGACGACCTGAAGCCGGGCAGTCGCAGGCTGGGGTAGCACGTTGAAGGTGGCTTAATGCGTCACAGTGTCGTCTCGGCACTATGGAAGCAGTTTCAGGAGACAGAAAATATTACAATAATTGTTGGTCAAGATCTCCCGATGGCTAAGCCAACCAGAACAGATCACTATTTGGCTCTAACAGCAAGACGGAAGCCTACGATGTCCTGTAATCAACTGTCTCTTGATGTTGCTGCGGCCACAGGTGAAAACATTTCGAACTGGACTATGTTAAGATGGCGCAATTCAAGTGGACTCCAAGCAAAGAAGCCATGGTTTATATCCCATTAACCCCAAACTACCCCGCAGAGCCCGTAGAAACTGGTGCCATGAACATGTCACTTGCAGTCCTGACAAATGGGATACACCTCTGTTCTCTGATAAGTCCCGTCTTAGCCTACAAACAGATTCTAGACGTTATTCATCTGGAGATAACGAGGAATGAGCTGCCATCTTTCCAACATCAGAGAAAGGAACGTTTACGGTAGAGGCGGTGTTCTCGTGTGGGGCGGAATAATGATAAACGATCAATTCGGCCCTGGAAAGATTGTGCAAGGCTGAAGGGGTAGAATTTTTTTCAGCCTGGACTGTACTTGTTAACAAAAGAGATTGCTTCTACAGGGATGGGATACACTTAAATAGAAAGGGTGCAAGAATATTTGCTGATGCTATCGAGGCAGTGTTAGGTGGGTCGGAAAACTGCTAGCTTGGGGGGAGACAAAGACTAATGGATTAACAGTAGCCACTGGCAGAGGTGAAAGAGATTCTTGCACTGCTTCTTTTGGAAGGAGCAGAAGCCTGAAAAACAAGATGCAGGATATTTCAGAGACTGCTGGAAGTCATTGCGGTACAAGTAAACACATGGGTTGTGTTAGGGTAGCTAAGAATAGAAACAGGTGCATGTATACTTGCGTGTACACTAATGCTAGGAATTTAGTAAATAAATTTGATGAATTTGAGGTATTGCTCAAAACATCAAAGGCAGATATTGTTGGGATATCAGAGACGTGGTGTCACACAGATATAAGGAATGCAGAACTGGAATTTGGGGAGTACAACGTCTACAGAAAGGATAGACAGGATAGGAAGGGAGGAGGGGTTATGCTATTAGTTAAAAAACACATAAAATCCAAGGAAGTGAAGCCAGTTGACATCGCTGGACAGTGCAGTGTTGAGTCAGTTTGGTGTGACATAAGCATAGGTAAATCAAAATTGAGAGTAGGAGTGTGCTATAGGCCTAATGACTCTGATGAGTATAATAAGATGCTGTACAGGGAAATAGAATGGGCCAGTAAATCGGAGAGTCTTATAATGGGGGATTTTAATTTCCCAGATATTGACTGGAATTTGTGGGTTGGTCACTCACACACTAGCAAGGCTTTTGTGGATTTATTGGATGATTGTTTTCTACACCAGCATGTTCGGGAGGCAACTAGAGGGAGTAATACTCTTGATCTGATTATCAGTAGTGATTCTTCATGCATTAGGAATCTGCAGATAAATGAACCACTGGGTGGCAGTGATCACAGTGTGCTGAAGTGGGATTTACTCAAGGAGGTAACTACCATCAGAGGTAAAGGGAAGGGTTTTTGCTTTCGTAAAGGCGACTATGATGGTCTGAGACAGTATTTAAATTCTATACAGTGGGACCAACTGATGATGTTACCAGCAGCAAATTCAAAATGGGAAGCATTCAAGGAACTAATCTTGGAAGCTACCAGGCTTTACATACCAACCAAGAAATATTGTTCAAGGTTCAGGCCTAAATGGTTGTCAGATGAACTAATGAGACATATGGCAGAGAAGAAAAATGCATGGGATACATACAAATTAATGGGTGACGTGGAAGCCTATGATAGATATAAGTTGGTCTGTAACCAAGTCACAAAGGAGATTAGGCAGGCAAAGGCAGATTATGAGAAATCCTTGGCAAAGGATGCAAAGAAAAACAGAAAAGAGTTCTTTACCTATTTAAACTCAAGAAGGAAAGGGATGAATCAGATTGGTCCACTGGATGTTGATGGTTCAACAGTTGAGGATCCAGCTCAGGTGGCTAACAATCTAAACGAGTATTTTGCATCTACATTCACACATGAGGAGTTATTCAGGAAGGGGAATGTCGTAGGTGAAGTAAACATTGGCAGTGAGCTAGATGATTTTCTAATAACTGAGAGGAAAGTGGAGGAGAAATTGTTGAGGATAAACATAAAAAAGGCACCCGGGGTGGATGGGATCTATCCAGTTATATTAAAGGAGGCAGCAAAGGAAGTAAGCAAACCCCTAGCCATAATTATGAGAGCTTCATTGGACTCAGGGGAGGTACCCATGGACTGGAGATGTGCAAATGTAACCCCAATTCACAAAGGAGGATCAAAGGCTGACACAAGTAATTATAGACCTGTTAGTTTAACTTCGGTTCCAGGAAAATTAATGGAGGCACTGGTTAAAGAAGCACTGCAGGATCATCTGGACAAGAATTCAGTTATAGCTCAGACACAGCATGGGTTTGTTAAGGGCAGGTCTTGTCTGACCAATTTGATTGGATACTATGATGTAGTCACAAAAGAACTGGATGCAGGGAATAACTTTGATATTATATATTTGGATCTTAGAAAGGCTTTTGATACTGTTGCGCATGGAAGACTGCTGCACAAATTGGAGAAGTGTGGCATTCGAGGCAAATTGCTGCTATGGATAAAGGGATGGTTGAGTGGCAGAAGACAGAGAGTGGTAATCAATGGACACTGCTCAACGTGGACTAATGTTATTAGTGGAGTTCCTCAGGGTTCAGTGTTGGGTCCATTGTTGTTTTCTGTATTTATAAATGATATTGATGATGGTGTATCAGGCTTAATGTCCAAGTTTGCAGACGATACAAAGGTTGGCAGGGTTGTTAAGGACACTACTGATACTATGCTGCTGCAACAGGATCTGGAAAGGTTGAGCAGATGGGCTGAGAGGTGGCAAATGAAGTTTAACATTGACAAATGTAAAGTACTACATATGGGAAACAGTAACCCCAGATCAACGTATCAACTCTGTGGTACTACGCTGACAGTGGTAAAGAATGAAAAGGACCTGGGGGTAATTGTGCAGGCAGATATGAAGTTCTCTGAGCAGTGCAGACGAGCTGCAAGAGTAGCTCATGGTGTCTTGTCAATGATATACAGGAATTTTTCTAGCAGGGACAGGGATGTGATTATTCCCTTGTATAAGGCATTGGTCAGGCCACACCTTGAGTACTGTATACAGGTCTGGAGGCCTCATTTCAAGAAGGATGTAGAGCTGCTGGAACGAGTACAGAGAAGGGCATAGTGGCATAGTGGCATAGTGTTTTGTGAAAGGCGCCACCTGTGGTTTCCCACATCTGCACCATGGTACTTTGTGAAGAAATACAGAATCTCTGTAAAAGCCAGAAAAAGTGTAATGTCTGGTTTCTGTCAGAGTAGTGTTATGTTTTGTTGTTGTGTCTCTGGCTGCTTGGCCGCAGAGCCCCTAGTGGGACCCCACGTTGCCCGCCACCACCACTGGGAGGTGAGCCAGGCTGCCCATTATACTCTGGCTGGCCTTTGCCAGGGTTGCCTAAGCTTCCTGACAAAGGTCAAGTGAAAAAAAAAAAAAAATAAAAAATAAAAAATAATTAAAAAAAAATAAAAAATAAAAATAAATAAATAATAATAATGAAAAATAAAAAATAAAATAATAAATAAATAAATAAATAAAAAATAAAAATAAAAAAATAATAAATAAATAAAAATAATAAATAAATAAATAAATAAAAAATAAAAATAAAAAATAATAAATAAATAAATAAATAAAAAATAAAAATAAAAAATAATAAATAAATAAAAATAATAATAAAAAATTAAAAAAAAAAATAAAATAAAATAAATAAATAAATAAATAAAAAAAATTATAATAAAAAATAAAAAAGTGGGGGGGGGAGGAAAACAGAGCAGGAGTACGAGTTAGAAGGAACAGAAAGAGGGAAAGGAGGACGGACTGAAGTTAAGGAGCAGTCCGCTCTTTGTGAGGTGAAAATAGGGATCTGGGGGTGGGAGTTAAAGTAGCAGGGGACAGGTGCCCCTGCATGATCACCAGAGGCCAATGGACTCTGTATCCCGCACTCAGGAGTTCTCCAGAGTGCCACCAATCCCGCACCAGAACGGTGCCGGCTGATCCTACCCTATAAGGGGTTTGCAGCAGTATCCCGCACTCGATGAGTGCCAGCAGTCCCGCACCAGAATGGTACCAGTAGTGTTCCTACCCTTAAAGGATTTGCAAGTTGTCAAGGCAGTGTCCTCTAGAGGAGAAGGAGCTAACCCACGCCAGTCTGATTCAGGCCTTGGGCAGCATGATCCAATGTTGTTCTCATTTCAGCAATCTTGGCTAGCCTCAGTGCGAAGATTTCCTGCGCATACACAGTTAGTGCCCTGTATGTGTTTTCATCGAGCAGCAGCGAGGACTCTTGGTTTCGTGGATTCCTTTGAATTGCGGTAGCAAACTTGATTCTACTGTTGTCATAGGCAGGGCACTCATACATGAGATGCCCCCAGGACTCTTCTTCTCCACAATGGCACCGCGGGTCTCTTTCAATCCCCATAGCTGTGAGTTTCTGACGGAAGGGGCCATGTCCAGTGATGATAAACGTCATGTGCAGACCAGGTGAGAACCATGGAGGGGGCTCTGGGTGAGTATGGTTTATAGTTGGGAGAAATCGCCTCGTGATGTCTCCTTTCTGTGTGGTTTCCCAGCTCTGTTGCCATATCGCTTGTAGGTGTTGGATGATTCTCCTCTTCTCTATCTTGGGGTCATTTGCAAGATCCAGCTGGAGATTTACTATTTCAGCTGGTGTTCCTTTCCTAAGGTGGTAATATAGGCCTCGCCTGACTACTTCTAGGTAGAGTGGCTGACAACCTGTTAGAACTTGCAAGGCAGGGGTGCTAACAGTGCGGCACGCCCTACTAATTGATAGCAGCATGAACCTTTGAATTGTATCCAGCTTCTGTTTGTTTTTTGATAGTGTAGCTTGTCTATACCAGGTGGAGGCACCATAGCAGACAATCGGGACATATACTGCTTTGTATATGAGGGTCAGAGCTTTGTGCTTCAGGCCCCAGTCGGCTCTGCTCACCCTCCTGATCATGGCGGCATACTTCCGGATTTTGGTGGCTAGATATTTCAGGTGGTTATGGAAATTAAGACCTGAGTCAATGTAAATACCTAAGTATTTAACCTCTGTGTACAGTCGGATGGGGGTGAAGTTTAATTTCATCGTAGGTGGTCTTCTAATTTGTAGTCTGCCCTTTAGGAGAATGGATTTTGTTTTTTCTGCCGAGGTGGTAAGGTTGTGCAAGGCTGCCCAGTTCTGGAGCTTCACAAGCGCCGCATTTGCAATAATTTCCAAGGACGACCTAGTGTCCGCACGCACCAACAGGACAAGGTCGTCCGCAAAGGCCAAGGGCTCAGCCCCCCCAAGGTCCAAGCCCAGGAACTCGTCCAAGACAATAGACCAGAGGAACGGGCCAAGCACAGAGCCCTGCGGACATCCCCGGTGGATGAATCTGGTAACTGTCTGATATTTGTTAGTAACTCGTACTTTTCTGTTGGTTAGATAAGACTTCAAACTGTTATATAGATTTTTAGAAACATTTGAGTGCCGAAGTCTCCGAAGAACGCTGGGCCACCACAGGCGGTCGAAAGCTCCAGCAAAGTCCACCAATATAGCAAGAGAGTACTTGAAAGCTGAGTGCGTTGCTTGGGTGATTAGATTGTTGACAGCGTCTTCAGTGCTGCAGCCTTTTTTAAAGCCATATTGTTTTTCTGAGGAGAGTTGGTGTTCCTCATAGCAGGCAGAAAGTCTAAACAAGAGTAGACGCTCCAGTAGTTTGGCCATCACGGAGAGTAAGGCAATCGGGCGATATGAGGCTGGGTTCTGTGGTGACTTGTCCGAGTTTTTCAGAATTAGTTTTAAGGTTGCAGTCTTCCATGAAGCTGGGAAGGTGCCCTCTGCCAGGCACTTATTCTGTAGGCTTAGAAGTATAGCTGGGCAGGCCTCAGCGAATTTTTTGAGAACTTCTACTTCCAGCAGGTCTGCACCTGGTGTTTTTCCATCTTTCATCCTGTTAATTGCCACGTCCATCTCAAAGCTGGTGAACGGGGGCTCCACCGTTTCTGTGTGGTATTCTAAATTCTGGTTGATAATTTCTTGTTGCTGTTGCGTCAAAGGTGCCTCTTCAACAGGGTAAATGGTATCAAGAATGTTATTTATAGTATCCTCCCAGGTATAGGTGGAAGTACCGTCTATTTTCAGTGTTGTATCAAGCACCTCACCACGTGGTAATTTATTAGTTACAATTTTGAAAACGATTCCCCATGGGTTCTCATTTCCGGAGATAGACACCAGAGTTTGCCACGATTGCTTTTTGTTTTTGCGAATTTCTTTAGTATATTCATTTCTGACTGTGCGGTAAGCTTCCCTGGCTGCCGTAATCTCTTGGGAGGACATCGTCGCCCTTGCCCGCTGGAACATTTTCCTAGCATGGTGGACCCTTCTTCTTAGATCGTCTAGCTGGTGGTTCCACCAAGGGACAGCATACCTGTAGGGCCTTCTGCGTGGGATGGAAAGGTCGCAGACGCTTCTGATAGTAGCGGTAATGCTTTTTACACAGTCATCCGGAGTTAGCGTGTCAAAGAGTGGAATATCTTCAGGGAGTCTCGTTGACAGTTCTGTTCGAAAGCGCTCCCAGTCAGCCTTCTTGACGTTGTAACGTATCATATCTCTGGGGACTGGAGGGGTACGTTCCAGAGAGCGAACCAGGGAGAATGAAATTGCTCTGTGGTCCGACGTAGTCCAGGATTCTTGAACAGTCCATCTGGCGAGCTTGACAGCAATATCTGGAGTCGCCGCTGTAACGTCAATGTTGCTTTCCCAGAGGGGGCCGCTGTAGGTGTGGAGATGACCAGGGCGGTTTATAACTTGAAGTCCTGTTGTGAGGAAGAAATCTTCAAGTTGTGCACCATTCCTATGAGCAGACCTGTCAGGTGTGTGACTGTGCCAAAGCACAGATCGGCAGTTTGCGTCCATGGCTATTAGCAACCGCCCCCCTGAAAGAAGTTGGAGAGCTGTCTGGATAGTTGAGATTGCTGGGGCAATATCTTCTCCAGGATTTGTATATAAGGACAACAAGAAGAGCGGGCCCAGCGGAGTTATAATTTGTGCGCAAGCACTGTTTGCAGTACAGAGTGGCGTTATCTTGGTGGTAGTGATATCTGGATTTCTGACTATTATTGCAGCCCAAGGGTTCTCTGTTGTGCAATAAACTGTTTTGTATGTTGCAGGATACCCAGTAACCACTCCCGACCGGACATAGGGTTCTTGAAGTAAGACCACATCCATTTGATTTTCCTCTATTTTTACTTTTAGCTGGTCGGCTACTCCCCTAGCTCTCTGTGCATTTTGTTGGACAATTCTTATTTCTTTGTAGTTATTGGTTAAAGGGGCTCTATCCATAGTTGATTCTCATTTGGTACAGACTTTTAGCTTTTAGGTATACTGGACAGTTTCCATCCCTGATTGAGTGCTGATGGGGCGCCTTGGCCACCTTACAGTTGGCACAGGTTGGTGGTTGATCTTTTGCTGGGCAGTCCCTGTATCCATGCCCTTTTTGGGCACAGTGGCCACACGTCGACTCTCGCTGGTTGCATGTGTGCGAAGTGTGGCCAAAGCGAAGACATTTATAGCATTTGGGGACAGGAATATGTTCTTTAAATCTGTGGCTTCCCCAGCCAATGAAAATACGGCTCTGCGTTCCTAGGATTTGCCACGCTCTAGTAGAGAGATGGATTACCCAGTTTACGTTAGAATGAGTTTTTGATTTAGTCTTGTATTTTGGAGAGACGTCATCTTCTTCTGCGTTTTCATGTAAGTGCAGGCTGAGGTTTTTACTGTAAATATCTTCTGCAAGTTCTTCAGGAGTGACGTCCTGATCTACGTCAAACACTACGATTGAAGGCCCTTTTTTCTTGGGAACTTCTGCCTTTAGTCCAAACTTGGTCATATTGGCATCGTTAAGGATAGTTTGTGCCTCCTCCTTGGTGTCTGTTTCTATCACCACACCTGGGTGCCTGGTCTTCCGGATACTCCTAATCTTGACAGTCTTCATTTGCTCCTTTAGATTAGCTGTCAGCGTCTCTTTGACGGCTTCACTAGTGTCAAGCTGCGCATCCTCTACCGGTTTAATCAAAACGATGTGCGATTCTGGCTTTCGTTTTGTCCTCTTGGTCTGGGAAATGTCAGGTTTGTTAGGCACAACAGGCGCGCCATTTCTCAAAGATTCTGCAAAGGTTGGGGGGCGTTTTTGCATTTTATTTCCCCTTTCCTGCGAAAGAACTTCCAGTTTGGATTGTAGTCGTTACAGACAGAGAAGGGCAACAAGATTAGTGAATGGAACAAAGGGTTGCTCTTACGAAGAAAGGCTTAAGTTTTGCAAATTACAGAGCCTGGAGACTAGGCATCGCCGAGGTGATCTGATAGAGGTGTACAAGGCTTTGAATGGCTTGAGCATGCTCAATGCCGATGGGATTCTTCCTCGTGCTCAGAATAATCACCTGAGAGGACATAAATTCAAATTGAGGAAGGACGGATGTCGGATAGATGTGCGGAAATTCGCCTTTAGCCAGCGGGCAGTTGGTTTGTGGAATAGACTTCCATCGCTTGTTGTTGAAGTTGATAGCCTAAACAAATTTAAGGCTCAGCTGGACAGGTATTTCGAACGAATTGAGGGGTGAAATGGGAGTAGTGGTTTTTTTTTTTTTTTTTTTTTTTTTTTTGGCTGATGCTGAATAAGCTTGCTTTCTTGCATCATATGCCTCTACTAATGTTAATGCTAATGCTAATGCTAAACAGTCGCACCCCTCTTCACCATTCTGATAGGTGTACGGCAACTGCGCAGAGGTACCGAAAACAGATCCTTGAGCCCTATGTGCGACTTTTAAGGGGTGTGGTTGCTCCAGATTTTCTTTTCATGCACGACAAAGCCACTGCACATAGAGCTCAAGTGCTGGAGGAATATCTTGAATCTGAAGGTATGTTGAGGGTCAGACGGCTCTGGGGATTTCTCCCATCTCCGCGTATGTTCTGTGTCTCGAGTGACAGTACCCTGTCTATGCCAGAGGTTTAAAAATAATGTATGGGTCATGTGGTACGTAGTTTGTTGTGCCCATTATTCATCCGGCCTATTAGCCGCCGGGCCCCCAGTGGGATCCGGCGTTACCATACCTAGCGATGAGGACGCCGGCCGGGTGTAACAAGAGACTAATTATATTCTGGCAGGTCCTGTCACTTACTTTCCTGAGATTTCGGTGACTAGAACCTAAAATAAAAGTTGGAGGGATCGCGGTTGATTTTGGTAAAATTGCATTTAGATAGCGCTGCGTGGGGTTTTACGCTGAAAGAACTATTTCTAGAGAGCCCTAAAAGGTCGGGCAAAATTTGATGTGATTTAAATTTCGACATGTGGGGCAGTCGCTGTAGAAGAGAAAGTGTTGGGAGGAGAGGGTGAAGACTGGGGGATGAAATAGGAATAAGAGGGGTCGGATAAGAAGGTGATCCCTCATTTTCAGTGGGGCATGCTCATGCCCTACCAGAGCGAAAATATGGGGAAGCGAGGAGGGGGAGAAGAGCAAATACTCTCCTCCCCTCCGGGAGAATCTGAAGGTATCCACTGAGTGCCGTGGCCAACACGATCGGCAGACTTAAATCAGATCGATCATGTGTGGGACACCCTTGGATGTTGCATTGCACGCCGACAGCCAAGTCCTCAGTCAATTGGTGAGCTAAGGTCTGCGCTGATGGAAGAATGGGACTCGTTGCCATAGAATCTTATAGACACCCTTATATCGAGCATGGTTCATCGCTGTGAGGCCTATTTAGACGTTGAATGGGAACATGAGCCATACTGATGTCATATGACCGTATTTTCGCGCATCTTGTTTCGTCTTCTGTACTGTAACCTTTTTAGTAATTCTTATACAACACTTATAAATGTCCCTTAAGTTTCCCGCTGTCTCCTCACACCATGCTGATGCTATGGAGGCAGCGTTAGGTGGGTCGATGTAACATTGACAAATGCAAAGTACTGCATATGGGAGTGAGTAACCCCAGAGAAATGTACCAACTGTGTGGTACCAACTGTGGTGGTAGAAAATGAAAAAGCCCTGGGAATAATTCTGAAGTCAGATATGAAGTTTTCTGAACAGTGCAGACAGGCTGCCAGAGCAAGTCATGGGGTCTTGTCAATGATATACAGGACTTTTGCTAGCAGGGAAAAGGAGGTGATTATCCCCTTGTATAAGGCAATGGTCAGGCCACGCCTTGAGTACTGTGTACAGGTCTGGAGGCCTCATTTTAGGAAGGATTAGATTTGCTTGAGCGTGTACAGAGAAAGGCAACAAGACTGGTGAGAGGAACAAAGGGTTGCTCTTACGAAGAAAGGCTTAAGTTCTGCAAATTGCAGCTTCTGGAAACTAGGCACCTCCGAGGTGATCTGATTGAGGTGTAGAAGGCCTTGGATGGGGTTGAGCAAGCTGAATTCTGATGGGATTCTTCCTCTTGCTCAGATTACGAACCTAAGGGGGCATAAATTCAAGTTGAGGAAAGGCAGCTGTAGAATAGATGTGCGGAAGTTTGCCTTTAGCCAGCTGGTAGTTGATTGCTTAAACAAACTTCCATCCGTCGTGGAAGTTGATAGCTTAAATAAATTCAAGGAGGAACTGGACAAACATCTAGAATGAATAGATGGGGGAAATTATTACTATTATTATTTTTTTTTTTTTGCATCACATGCCTACATTACCTATTACCACCTATTACCTACTACCTATTACCACCATACCACATTTTGTCCCTCTTCATCACAAGTTGCACAAGTTACACCACGTTTTAATGACATTAGTTTTGTGGTTTGTTAATTTTGTCGAACAGTGTAAAAAACACAATATACTGGAGCCTCATAGCCTTAGTTGTCTTTTCGCTCAATACACACAAAACAATCAAAGTGGTGACAAAACCCAAGAGTACAATTTTCTGTTCATATGTCTTTCTTCGTAAGGATCACAAAATCACCCTTCATAGGCTGTCGTATTTTAAAGATTCTTATGCGTTTGTCAGAAATCCTAGCCTTTGTGCTTGTCTTTCAAGAAGAAAACAGAGGTAAATAAGATGTTGAATCATTTTTAATGAATTATTCTCTTTCTATTTTCCACATTCATTGAATGTGTCAGAAGAAATAAATAACTAACCTTCCAGTAAACAAACAATCAAAATATCCCGTAGCATAAGTTAATAGTTGAATAAAAAATTATATATATAAAAAAAAAACAGAGATACAAAATAAATAAGAATAAAAATAGGTCAACTTTTAAGTTGTAAGGCATTATTTTAGCCTCTGACCTCTCACAGTTATTTATCGAATAATGACAATCTCGATAACGCAGTTGATTTAGTGACAGTTAATTAGCGAGCTGAAATTAAGACGAATATTTGGTGGTACAAAGGAGAAAAGGCAGCGAGAATCGAAGAGAGCAAAGCAATCTGTGAAATTAAGTATATACAATAGCTCTTTTATTCCGATATTTGCTAGATGAAGTCCTTGAGATGTAATTGAAAATACTGCGCTTTCATTCAGACGTTGGAAAGAGACGTAGTAATTCAGTGAAAAGTAATCTTTATATAAGATGGAAAGATGAAGGAGTGTAAGAAAGGCAATATACTGTAGTTCTCTGTTATTATTACGAAGAATTATATTATGTTTTTAATACAGCACCGAGAAAAATAATTCAGTTTTCTTTTTTAAATAATACTCTCAGATAATATACGAGGATGACGTCGTATATCTTCGATTTTAATATTAGATATTGTTTGTTTTAAAATGTTAAAACTCTATTAACAATAAACAGTTTCTAATTTTAGAGAGAAAGAGAGAAGCAGGACCAGAAGGAGAGGAAGTTAGAAAGATAGACAAAATATTAAGAAAAACAGTAAAATATACAGAGAGAACAAAAAGACATTTTAGACGCTTTCCCAAATGCATAAAGAACCTGTTCTCTTCATCATACCCGTCAGTCCGTCCACATGTAACAATTCGATTTCTGATCGATGAAATCTTGACGAATTTTTTTTGACTTTTAGGCAAATCAGCAAAGCTATACAAACGAATAAACAAAACATAAGCGGAAATTTTGGCGTCGATTCAATTTGATTATAAATGGCAATCAATTTATAACCCTTTTGTTAAGAAATAATTAATCATCACTGAAGAAGCGAAGAAGAAAATATCCGGAAATGTGATTTTTAACCTCTTTAAACTTTTCAACTTACTCTTGAAAAGTTCAAAGAAGAAATGCAGTTTGTAAACTCAATTTCTTACCCAAATGGTGGTTGCCTCCAGCATCATAACTACCAGGTTTCATTAAATGAGAAATTCGAGGCGAAAACATAATTTATGAGGATCACTCTAACAGAGAAACAAAGGGTCTTTGAATTGTGCTTTAAGCGTGATTGCAGATGATTTATAGGCTAAGAATGACTGAAAATAATACTGCAAGTCAAGCTGCGCCTCACTAGACTGGAAGTTTGAACTATTACACTCACTGCAAGAGTTTTCTTTGTGTGGAAATGATTAAATGCTACTTAACTGTAAAACACGCACGTTATACGAGCAGCAGGCTCATTCACCCGTTATCTAAACGCAATATTATCTGAGTGCTCTAAATTAATCTTAGAAAGTCGGATTAAATGTTTCCCATTGCACAGTTGGCTTAAGTGGAGGTGCTTAATACAGTGGAGCTGTTTACAAAGTACCGCTCTTCTGGCAATATTTCACGATCCTTTATGATTCCAGAGAGTTATACATCGCAGATTCCCTACATGTCCTACATCTGATTAAAATTTAAAAGTAACCATTTTTCTTTGTAATTTTAATATTCGGTAACCTATTGATTACAAAATCACGCGCATGGTTTTTACTTGTACTGGTTAATATCTGTAGATACTTTCATTTGCACATCGACCTAAAAACTAGAACCAAAAGGTGTGTCCTGGAAGTGGTGGAAATTTTCGTAGTTTAGCTACCTAAAATTACATCGATTATATAGGTAAGATATATTCAGATTGGAGCACTTTAAATGTGCACTTAACTCCATCATCGAGCCAATCTGATCCACTCTTAAATTTTAATCAAATAAACGATAAAAATAAAAATATATATTCTTTTTAACAGAAATAAACTAAAGTTTTTGTTCTTCTCACTCCACATTACCCTCGCAAGTATCAAAATGGTTAAAAAAGGCTCGAATATTGTCAAGACGAGGAACTTTTATGGGCTTTTTCGCGTCATGGCCGAGTTAGTCGAACTCAGCTGCAAGCTGCACGGTTTTTCATCCCCAAAACACGTAAATTCACCGTATAATACAGATGCACTGATTCCTCATGGCTTTACCTGTCTTGGCGACAAGTCAATCAACCAGTTAGCCATACATGCAATGGAACCGGATGGAATGTAATATTCTGAAATCGTTCTGCAGTTTTCCTGGAAAACTACTAAATTACATCAGAATTCAAGCTCCCTTATATTCAAACGATGGTGTTATGTTGACCCAAGTGGACCTAATGATGTTCCACTCACAATTTATAGGCCTATTTATATGACTATAATATTGCACGAAAGGAAACTCTCACAGGGCCACCCGAGAATTATCTCATCCAGCTATATATATATATATATATATTTTTTTTTTTTTTTTTTTTTTTATGAGAACCCCAAACACGAGAGGTATTACAACCTATAGTACTTAGTACGGTGCTTGGGTTGGAGGTTGAGAAGACGAAAGAAGATATTTGTTGAGATTGGACTTGAACTTCTGTAGACTGTAATTTTCAGGAAATACGTATGAAGGAAGGTTGTTGCAGAAAACGGCAGTTGAATGAATAAATGAGGAAGATGAAAAGTTGGTTCTGTGGGTTTGAAGTTGGACAGTAAATGGATGTTGGCTGGTGGCGGCACGTGTTCGGACTGTTTTGAAAGAGAGAGCGGGAATTATAGAAGCCAATTCAGAAGAACAGTGCCCGTGGAAGTATCTGTAGAAAAGGCATGCAGCAGAAACAGTGCGTCTATGAGAAAGCGAGTGGAGAGACTCTGTTAGAGATGAATCATTAATTAACCTAACTGCCCTCTTCTGAATGGAATCAAGAAGCCTGAGAGAGGTTTTGGGGGCACCACCCCAGATGTGGGAACAATATTCCATGGCAGGGCGGATTTGCGATTTATACAGAGTGAGCAGCTGTTTGGAAGAAAAGTAACGCCGAGAGCGAAAGAGAAAACCAAGTTTTTTAGATGCAGAGGAAGCAATATTTGCAATGTGCTTGAGCCAAGAGAGATTAGAAGTCAGGGTAATCCCCAAAAGAGATATATCCTTTTGCCTAGAAATCGGAGTGTCACTAAAGATAAGCATAGGAGCAGAAGAATCCTTTTTGCGAGTTTGTATAAGACAAGACCGAGTTTTGGAAGGGTTGAAATCAACTAAGTTGTCTTTCCCCCACTGCAGAATTACCTGAAGATCGGCATTTAAGGAATTGGCAGCAGATTTTCGAGAACTTGAAGCTGATTGAGCTGGACAAGGTTTCTCAAAATGGAAAGTTGAATGCAATGTGCTATCATCGGCAAAACTATGGATAGGATTTCCAGTCAATGGAAGAAGGTCATTGATATACAAGAGGAAAAGAGTGGGGGTAAGAACTGAACCTTGGGGGACACCGACATTAGTGGAGAAGTTAGAAGACAGAGAGCCATCTACCATCACCCTCAGTGAGCGATCAGAGAGAAAACTGGATAACCAATTACTAAAAACAGTTGGCAAACCATAAGATGGAAGCTTGTTTAGAAGACCTTTATGCCAAACACGATCAAAAGCCTTTGAGATGTGAAGAGCAACTACTTGTGTTTCACCGAACCTTTCCATTGAATTAGTCCATAAATGGGTAACATAAGCCAGAATATCACCAGTGGATCGACACTGACGGAATCCATACTGGCGATCATTGATCAGACGGAAGGTTTCTAGGTAGTTTAAGAGTTGGCGGTTAATTGATTTCTCCATTACTTTAGAAAGAGTAGAAGTAATTGCAATGGGACGATAATTGGATGGGAGGGATTTGTCACCCTTTTTATTAACTGGCTGGATATGAGCAAATTTCCAAGCAGAAGGAAAAACACCTTTGGAATAAGAAAGTGAAAAAAGGCGGAAAAGAATAGGAGTAAGTTCAGGAGCACAGGTTTTGAGAACAAGTGGAGAAATACCATCAGGACCTGGAGCTTTCTTAGCATCAAGATTCATCAAAATCCTTCTGATATCCTTTTGACGGAAGACCACAGGAGGCATTGAATAGAGCGTGTTAGGAATGGTGGGAGGTGTTTTACCAAGATCATTAATACATGAGCTGGAAGAAAAATGGGATGCTAGCAGGTCAGCTTTATCCTTGGCTGAAGTGACAACAGAACCATCTGGTTTGGACAGAGGTGGGAGCAGAGATGGGCAAAAGTTGCGGCCAATAGCTTTGGCAAGAGACCAGAATGCTCGGCTACCATTAGGGCAAGAAGCAAGTTTTCTACTCTTAGCCTGTTCAACATCTAGTTTGGACTGGTTAATAACTGCTTTACAATTGTTGCGAGCTTTGGTGTAGGCAGAAAATGAAACTGAAGAATTAGAAACAAGCCAATTACGATATGCAACATTCTTCTCTTGGACAGCCTTAGCACATTTATTGGAAAACCAAGGTTTAGATAAAGGACGAGATTTTAAAGTGGAGTGTGGGATAAAGGATTCCATTCCTGCAAGAATAATTTCACTGACACGATCTGAGCAAACGTTGACATCAGAAGTTTTGAAACAGTAATCAGACCAAGGAAAAGAAGAAAAGAAGTCTCGCAGGTCATCCCATTTTGCATTCTTGTAATGCCAAACAATACGAGGTTGGGAATAGCCATGAGATAAAGGTTCCATTGGAGAAGAGACAATCACCAAGTTGTGATCTGAAGTGCCTAAAGGACCTCTCACTTCAACCTTGTACTTAGAAGGGTTGTTTGTAAGAAAAAGATCAAGCGTATTGGCTGTATGATTATTATTGTCCGGTATTCTTGTAGGTAAATGAACAATCTGTGCTAGGTCATTAGTAATTGCAAAAGCCTCAGCATCTCGACCTGCTGGGTCGGTGTGACTAGAAAACGGAAGCCAGCTGGAGTTGCGAAGTTAAAATCACCAAGGAAAATTACCTCACTGTTAGGAAAGTTGGACTGGAGAAAGTCAAGTTGCAAAGAGAGGAAGTCAAAGAGCTCCAAGTGATTAGTGGAGTTGGGAGAACGGTAGAGACAACAGATGAATTTTACACAATGAGGTAGAGGGATTTTAAGCCAGAGAAGTTCAAAGAGAGGAGATTCCAAATTGCCAAGTCTCTGACAGGGAATATCAGAACGGACATATGCACAAGTACCACCTTTGAGGCGAAAGGAATCATACAGCAAATAATTTGAACATCTGAGATGAGCAGTAGTTGAATCAACTGATAACTGAGATTCAGTCAGAAAAAGTACATGGGGTTTGGAAGACTGCAAGTGGAAATGGACATCGTTGAGATTGGAATGGAGACCACGTATATTTGTGAAATGAATTAGGAAGTGCTTGGGAGGTTTAGATCTTTTCGCAGATAAGCTTGCTCTATTATTTTGACAATTCATGGTGTATTCAATAGTAAGAAAAAGTAGGTGGGACATGCTGTATGAAGTAATGAAATTTTTGGATATGGCGTACACGTGGTAAGAATATACCCAGATCCTTGACATAACGTGGCCTCGACAATGCTTCCGGCATACGCACTACTCGGACTCCCTCCAGTCACTATCTGGCAGAGTAGAGGTAGCAAGATTATACACTAGCTGATCCGGAAGCCTCCTAGAGAGTTACCAATAGGTTTGGTCCGGTGTACTATCTAGCGGCCGGCCTGCGAACACCGTTTTAGAGCTGTACCCTCGAAATGTAAGGAATATTGGATCTCGCCACGACGTTCATCATGACCTCAAAAATCATCAATCATACTGCATGATGGAAGAGATAGGGAAGGGTTGGCCGGAACTTAGCTCTAGAGACTAAACATGGGTTCCACCACTTCAAGCCTCCAATAAGCAAAGTGGTGGTATTTCACCGGTTGATGAGAGTCATCTACCACCTAGTACTGCCTGGTAACATAGAGGGGCGGCGTTCCTCCATGTGGTGTGGGCGCCACACCTCGACCCCTGCTTACGTTGGTTCACACCTGGGTGGTCACCCACCATGTACTTGTGCATGAAGGTTATACCCAGGATTACTAACAGTCCCACCATCGTGAAGGTGCAAGCAGAGGATTTGGCTGTCATAGACCGTCCGGACGTCGCCGAAATCGGGTCCACTTGACTTGAGTGTCACCCGAATATCAGTTCCATTCAGCGTTTTAGACTCCCAGGTAGCAAGAACAGCTGTCTGGCATATCTGAGAGAATGTCTGTGACAACCTCAAGGACCTATATGCGTGTTATGGTATTATGTCTGTAAATTGCGTGTTTGACAGACAAAAAAACCTGGATTTCCGGGAGGGTTTTTCTTGTTAATCTACACAGTAAAAAGTGCCCGTAAAAGTCCTTCGTGTCATTGACGGGATTCGAACACGCGCTTTTCACCCAGTGTGTGGAGTATGGCAATTATATCCATTGTGACACCGCGAGTGCGCTTCTGGTTAATCAAAAAATTACATTTGAATGTTTTGATCTTTGGAATCAATGTAATCATATCGAACCAGGAACGAAATATAGTTGCCCATTATAGCGTCATCCTACCTTCCTTGTTATTACCTCTTCTCCATTGATTGCGTATCCTGATGTAATCTTTCCTCGTGCGCGTTACTAATCTGTATAAGCATAAATGACACTTTGCATCTTATTTTCCCGCAATTTTCAAAATCAACTCGTCAACCATTTCTTTGTAATTTTCACTTTTAATGTTACCAAGAAAGCCATTTTCACTATAAGGCGAAAAATTGGGGCCCTTTGCCCACTATAAGGCGATTGCTAGGCATTTCGCTCAGTATCAGTTATTTTTCTTCCAATATCTGCTTAATTTATGAACCAATAAATATTACACCTTTCACTCTTGCATTAGGCAATTTTGGAAACTTAGATATATTCTTGAAAATGTCCCCTAGAGGAACCAATCAATGCTTTTAACAAATATTATTTGAACTTCCGGCTTGATATGGAATGGTAGACGCGAGACTTTGTTTCTTGGGACCAAGGGACGGTATTATGTGGGCAAGACTGCAACTCAAATCTGGCAGACCATTGTAAAGCGAGATACGTATACGTCTCTTCTCGTGCTGATTCAATGCTCTGCTGTCCTAGAGTCAGAAAAAAAAACAAGGGAGCTTAGTGAAAACATCTTACAAACTCAGAAATAACTCCAATATCTTGAAGTCCCCACAGACATCCCATTTACAGTGGTCACTTGATCATAACTAATTCATGATTCATCTCCAAAAAAAAAAACATTCTTATCCGCGAGGGCGTACAAATGGCTGCCCAAGTGTCATTAATTTTTCTGTAATGTTGAAGTCTGGAAAGAGTGGAAGTAAATTTTAGCATTAGCATTAGCATTAGTAGAGGCATTTGATGCAAGAAAGCAAGCTTATGCAGCATCAGCCAAAAAAAAAAAAAAAAAAAAAAAAACCCACTTCCACTTCACCACCCTGTTCGTTCCAAATACCTGTCCAGCTGAGCCTTAAACTTATTTAGGCTATCAACCTCCACCACAAGGGATGGAAGTCTGTTCCACCAACCAACCACCCGCTGGCTAAAGGCAAATTTCCTCACGTCTATCCTACATCTGTCTTTCCTCAATTTGAATTTATGCCCTCTCAGGTGATTTTTCTGAGCTAGAGGAAGAATCCCATCAGCATTGAGCATGCTTAAACCATTCAAGGCTTTATACACCTCTATCAGATCACCTCGCTGGTGCCTAGTCTCCAGACACTGTAATTTGCAAAACTTAAGCCTTTCTTCGTAAGAGCACCCCTTTGTTCCATTCACTAATCTTGTTGCCCTTCTCTGTACTCGTTCCAGCAGCTCTACACCCTTCTTGAAATGAGGCCTCCAGACCTGTATACAGTACTCTAGGTGTGGCCTGACCATTGCCTTATACAATGGAATAATCACCTCCTTATCCCTGCTGGAAAAATTCCTGTATATCATTGACAATACTCCATGAGCTACACTTGCAGCCCGTCTGCACTGCTCAGAGAACTTCATATCTGCCTGCACAACCACCCCCAAGTCCCTTTCATTCTCTACCACTGTCAGTGTAGTACCACAGAGTTGATACATTGCTCTGGGGTTGCTGTTTCCCATGTGTAGTACTTTACATTTGTCAATGTTAAACTTCATTTGCCACCTCTCAGCCCATCTGCTCAACCTTTCCAGATCCTGTTGCAGCAGCATAGTGTCAGTAGTGTCCTTGACAACCCTGCCAACCTTTGTATCATCTGCAAACTTGGACATTAAGCTTGATATACCATCATCAATATCATTTATAAATACAGAAAACAATAATGGACCCAACAGTGAGCCCTGAGGGACTCCACTAATAACATTAGTCCACGATGAGCAGTGTCCATTGATTACCACTCTCTGTCTTCTCCCCCTCAACCACCCCTTTATCCATAGCAGCAATTTGCCTCCAATGTCACACTGCTCCAATTTGTGTAGCAGTCTTCCATGTGCAACAGTATCAAAAGCCTTTCTAAGATCCAAGTATATAATATCAAAGTTATTCCCTGCGTCCAGTTCTTTTGTGACTGCATCATAATATCCAATCAAGTTGGTCAGGCAAGATTTCCCCTTAACAAAACCATGCTGTGTCCGAGCTATAACTGAAGTCTTGTCTAAATGATCCTGCAGTGCTTCTTTAACCAGTGCCTCCATTAATTTCCCTGGACTAACAGGTCTGTAATTACTTGTGTCGCCTTTTGATCCTCCTTTGTGAATTGGGGTCACATTTGCACATTTCCAGTCTATGGGTACCTCCCCTGAGTCCAAGGAAGCTCTCATAATTATGGCTAAGGATTTGCTTACTTCCTTTGCTGCCTCCTTTAATATAACTGGATAGATCCCATCCACCCCGGGTGCCTTTCTTGTGTTTATCTTCAACAGTTTCTCTTCCACTTTACTCCCAGTTATTTCAAGATTCTGTAGCTTACTGCTAGAGTTGAATACACCTCTGGCATTCACCTTGCTGAATAACTCCTCATGTGTGAATGTCGATGCAAAATATTCATTTAGTTTGTTAGCTACCTGAGCAGGATCATCAACAGTTGACCCATCAATATCAAGTGGACCAATCTGATTCATCCCCTTCCTTCTAGAGTTTACATAAGTAAAGAACTCTTTGCTGTTTTTCTTCGTATCCTTTGCCAAGGATTTCTCGTAATCTGCCTTCGTCTGCCTAACCTCCTTTGTAACTTGGTTGCATATCAACTTATATCTATCATAGGCTTCTGTGTCATGTGTTAATTTGTAAGTATCCCATGCATTTTTCTTCTCTACCATATGCCTCATTAGTTCATCTGACATCCATTTTGGCCTAAACCTTGAACAATATTTCTTAGTTGGTATGTAAAGCCTAGTAGCTTCCAAGATAAGTTCTTTGAATGCTTCCCATTTTGAATTTGCTGTTGGTAACATCATCAGTTGGTCCCACTGTATAGAATTTAAATACTGTCTCAGTCCATCGTAGTCGCCTTTACGGAAGCAATAACCCTTCCCTTTACCCCTAATGGTAGTTACCTCTTTGAGTAAATCCCACTTCAGCACACTGTGATCTCTGCCACCTAATGGTTCATTTATCTGCAGATTCTTAATGCATGAAGAATCACTGCTGATAATCAAATCAAGATTATTACTCCCTCTAGTTGCCTCCCGAACATGCTGATGTAGAAAACAATCATCCAATAAATCCACAAAAGCCCTGCTAGTGTGTGAGTAACCAGTCCCCAAATTCCAGTCAATATCTGGGAAATTAAAGTCCCCCATTATAAGACTCTCTGATTTACTGGCCCACTCTATTTCCCTGTACAGTTTCTTATTATACTCATCAGAGTCATTAGGCCTATAGCACACTCCTACTCTCAATTTTGATCTCCCAATGCTTATGTCACACCAAACTGACTCAACATTGCCCTGTCCGGCGATGTCGACTGGCTTCACTTCCTTGGATTTTATGTGTTTCTTAACTAATAGCATAACCCCTCCCCCCTTCCTATCCTGTCTATCCTTTCTGTAGACGTTGTACTCCCCAAATTGCAGTTCTGCATCTCTTATATCTGTGTGACACCACGTCTCTGATATCCCAACAATATCTGCCTTTGATGTTTTGAGCAAAACCTCAAATTCATCAAATTTATTTACTAAACTCCTAGCATTGGTGTACACTCAAGTATACCTGCACCTGTTTCTATTCTTAGCTACCCTAACACAACCCATGTGTTCACTTGTACCGCAATGGCTCCCAGCAGTCTCTGAAATATCATGCATCTTGTTTTTCAGGCTTCTGCTCATTCTAATAGAAGCAATGCAAGAATCTCTTTCACCTCTGCCAGTGGCTACTGTCAATCTATTGGTCTTTGTCTCCCCCCAAGCTAGCAGTTTTCCGACCCACCTAACACTGCCTCGATAGCATCAGCAAATATTCTTGCACCCTTTCTATTTAAGTGTATCCCACTAAAATTCCACTCTTTCAAAGCGAGATACGTATCTGCATTGGATTTGGTCAGACAAAAGTTCCTCACTAAGTCACCCCAATTGGTACTAATTAGGGAACTGCGGCGCTTCACTTGAGCAGACTTCTGAGGTATAATTTCAGTTATCCTGCTCACCACTCATGAACAAGTTCACTTCTCGGAGGTGGCCTAAGAATCTGCAGGTCTTCATTATATGGCACCAAAGTCGAGAAAAATCTGATTGTTTTGTTGAAATGTTCTCGTCCATCTGGTCTTCCCTTTTCTACATGTACAGTGCTGCCATCTACTATCGCAAATGCCAACCGAGAGAATGGATAAATAAACTCAGAAAACTATTTCGCTTACTTTTTCGATAAACTGCTGCGAGATTGTACAGGAAGAACTGGATTTAAAACACTTCCGAAGGATTCTACGTGGATCTGAGTCGAATTTGTCGATTTGAATTCGTTTCTCTTTCTCTGTCTTTGTTTAAAAAGAAATTTCAATGGAAACATCTTCACTGTTGTTTTCCAGCATGAAATAAGACTCGATTTCCAAAGATAATAACAAAAGATTCAAATAATTGTAAGCTGAAATGAGTTCCACACAATTCCTTGTCACTCGCGAATTTAACAATGCCATGAATATAACAATATTAAAACCATCTGACATAATAACAATATTAATAACAATATTAAAGCCACCTGACCTTGAAGTCATGCCAATTGAGCTAATGAAAGAGCTTAGAGAAGAGAATTACGTATTCGGTAAGTTTTTGTTTCTCTTTTAATTTCACAATAATGGCTGAGGGCAGATTTCCAAATTATTAATCTTAATTAGGTCCCATTTATAACGAGGATATGCGCGGCTGTGCTAGTTACAGATGTAGAAGGCCCGTTGTTAAAAACAATGAAAAACCGTAATTAGTACTAGGGTAACCTGTCGGCCTCGTGACACGAGACACATTACTTAAACTGTACGTTACTTACCTCTACACAGAAGTCGGATGATAATTGGTAGGAGTACAACATAAAGCTATGAAATTTCTTAAAAATACAAAACAAATGTTGAAAACTCTGAGATATTATGATTCAATGGAAGAAATGGTTCGAGTGCTTTGGCACTCCCCACCCCCAAGTAGAGTTAATAATGGACTGTATTTTTCATAATTAATTCGGTATGTCATAAAAAGGTTTCTGAATTTCTGTTATTAAAGACTGAGACAAAATTCTCCTAATCTTTACATAATCTGCAAATTTTGACATCACGTGCTTTATCCCTTCGTCGATGTTGTTTATGAAAAACAGAAACAACAAGTCTTTGGGTAACACCAACTCTACTTCTGATATTACCAATCAGAATAATATCCATTAATCGCAACACTCTGCCTTTTTCCCTGCAGCCATCTTGCGAACCATCTTATAATCATGCGAATAATACCAAAATTTTCCATGTTATACAGCAAATTCTCACGAAGGAATGAGTCAATTGCCTTGCCAAAATCCAAATAAATCGATCTCTGCATCCAGTTCATGAGTAACTGTGTCCAAATAGCTTACTACTTAGCTATTTTGACACAGGCTTCTTCATGGTATATACGCGTCCATGGCTTCTATGATTATTGCTTTAAAGATATTCCATGATTCTAATGGAATTTGCAGCCCATATATAGTCGACCTTCACCTTTTCAGACAAATCCTGCAATCTGGAAAAGTTCCTTCAATTTGAAGAATTTACCATGTTGAGCCCATTCCAAAGATTAAGAAACCCAAATCTCCTAAAGACCTGCGACCAATCTCCATCAATTGTTCTTTACTCAAAATGTTTGAAAAAGTAATTCAGCCAGCAATTGCCCAGCATTGCTTTGCATACTGTTCTACACAGGAGATCGACAACTACCAATATTCTTGATACCCTCTTCAGAATTCAGCGCACCCTTAACACCAAACACAGATTGATATCATATTCCTGGACATTAAGTCGGCTTATGACAAAATACACCTCACAGCTCTTTTTACCATTCTGAAACACTACTTCGGCCTGGCAGAAACCTTACTTCAAATTTCGAAGTCTATTTTACTTCCTAGACACCTGTCTGTGACCCACAATGACTTTCATGTAACTATTGATGTCTCAAGAGGCATCCCGCAAGGAAGCGTGCTGTCAGCTATCCTGTTTGCAGCAGTTTTGCAGCCTTTACTTGCTCAGAACCTTAACTTTGGCACTTACGCCGACGATCTGAAGTTCTACGTGAGCTCAGACCATAATCATCAGATTCATGATATCAACCAACAAGCTTCTAGGCAGATATTGAACTTGGAAAATTATCTTGCCACAATTGGGCTGCATCTGAGCCCTTCCAAATCAGCGCAAATGACGATAACCAAGAAGAGAGTCAAAAATGATATCCAAATCTATTTTAGTGGGGAGCCGGTGCAAAAAGTGACCTCTCATACTGACGTTGGCCTCAAATGGGATGTTGGGCTCACCTTTCAGCCTCACTTTGTCAGGATGAGGCGGAAGACGTACGCGGCTCTTTGGGCAGTGCGTCAAGAGCTCGTTGGTGTGCATCAGCCAGCGCTGCTTGTTCGGCACATCCTGAGGTGTATTTCGCCGATTCCTCTCTATGCTTCAGAAATTTGGTCATCTGCCCCGGCCTCATACCTTCACAAGTATCTCAGTTTAGAGTACTGGTTGCTTAGATGGATGAACAGGGTGATAAGCCACCGCCTAACTATCTCCAGATCGATCCTATAGGCAAATCTGGGCACCACTCCCTGGAGACATATCATCATGACAAAAAATGTCCTCACGCTTGCACAGCTTATAACGAGGCGGATTGATGCTCCATCGGTATCCACATTAACCTCTGGCCCGAGGAGGGCAAGAGGGGAGTACCCCGACTCCTGTCTCCCTCTGCGTCTTAGGTTGTCAAGCATTGATTCCCTGAGGAACATGTTTCCAGCCAATTGTCTTCGGATCTTCAATAAATTTAGGATCCACCCTGATAGGTTCTGTGAAGACAAGCTCTGCGGGAAGGAAATCCTCAAGAATTGCTACCAGATAATGAATCTGTTACTCACCTGCTCCTGAACAAGACTGACTGTTTTTTTTTTAAACTTGCCTATTTGTATATTACTGTATATTTTGTATATTTAATCCTGTAAATCTCTCGGGTCGAGAACGCATGTACTCTTGTTTTTTGTACATGTGTTCCTCGCACCTTAGTCTGTAAATATTCATACCCTTCTGGCACAGAGCCGTCCCGGGATGACCCAATGTTTCTTGGAAAATAAACTGATTTTAATAATAATAATAATGTATTCGCCTTCCATCTGCAATCCACCCAATTCCCATGCCCGCTTTCTCTGCCCTATCTTGACACAGTTAAAATAGCTTACTAACCATTTTAACTTACTAATATATATTATTTACCATATTTCACTAATAGATTTTCCCTTAACAAACCATGAACTGTATCTCCTTCAGAATGCCATTTCTATCTAAATATCCCTGAATTGCACTCTTAATCATTGCCTCTATGATTTTCCCTACCAATGAGTGAAACTACCCGGTCTGTGGTTACCGACTTCCCTCTTAGAACCGCCTTTATGTATTGGAGGTACTTAGTAATACTTAGATACTTAGTAAGAAATAATCCATGCACCACCTTTGTTCAAATGAATACCGTCTCTACAAAACAGATTCATTCCATCCACAAGTGTGGACCACGCTGATAAAAATTTCTCCCCAAAAGCCTTACAGATTCTTTCCAGTCTTAAGTTATTCCAGAAGGTTTTCAGTATATAATCCCTCCTGGCATGTTTTCAGCGTGGTCCTATATTTATTCAATAAATCAGGTCGGATTCTTTTAATATCGTTAGTCTCCACATAAATAATAATGCCTTATTTATCCCCTTAAAATTTGATAGTTGGTAACATTATCAAATATTGCTCCCGGCAAACAGACCCAAGTTCTGGTACACCTATCTTTATTACAAAAAATTTAGTCAGTTATTTGCACAATAGCTGCTCTTAGTGGACTAATGTTATTAGTGGAGTTCCCCAGGGTTCGGTGTAGGGCCCGCTGTTGTTTTGTATATTTATGAACGTTAAGAAAGTCAACTCATACACCGACCTATGAGTGACGTGGGACGAGGGCCTTACCTTCCAAAGGCACTTTCAGAACACGAGATCAAAAACTCTTGCTGCCATGTGGGATATAAGACAGGAAATAACTGGGATTCGACACCAGCAACTAGTGACCCAATATATCCAAAGATGTATCATTCCTGTATTCTTATATGCTTCGACAATTTGGTCCTCTGCTCCAAATACTTATATTAGGAAATTTCTCTGCCCGGAATACTGGCTGCTTCGGTGGTTGAATAGGATTGCTGGGAAGCTCTTCACAATTTCAAAATCCATACTGTACGCAAACTTCAACACAGCTCCGTGGATTCAGATGATCACAATACGTAACATCTGCACTTTAGCAAAACTTCTGACTGGGAGTTTAGATGCCCCTCAAATTGAAAATCTTGTAGTAAGGCCCCGCCCCCTGGAGCCAGCTTCCACAACCCTCATAGTCTCCGAAGCGCTCTCAATAACACGGACGGATTAAGGCGGATGTTTCCTGCCAATACTCTGGAGCTGTTTAGAGACTTCAAAATAGACCCGGACAGGTACTGCCATGAGAAAACTTACAGGAAGCTCATTGCAGCGGATCTGTATACGAAACTACAAATATGTTTAAGAACGTAATTCAAGAAAGATTTCAAGTGCCCTCGAACTCATAGAAATCTTAAATGAACGATTTATAGTGTCTCCAAAAGACTCTTATGGGACTGAGGGTATTCCTTTTTGTTCAGAGAATGATAATCAGAATCAATTCATATTGTAAATGACGATGTCATTTTTCTATGTATGTATAATGTTTTGTGATTTTTCTATGAATGTATGATTTCTGTATCTATGTAATTTTTCCTCTATATTTATTTATCTTATGTATTTGCTGATATTTTATTCTGTTACACTCTAATAAGTTTAGTTGGATGAGCCACCCTCCTAGATAGTTTCTGTACAGGGGTGTTTGTTGAATAACCTGATGATAATAATATTGATGAAGGTATATCAGACTTAATGTCGAAGTTTGTAGATGACACAAAGGTTGGCAGGGTTGTTAATGACAGTAATGGCAGTGTGCTACTGCAACAGGATCTAGATAACTTGGGCAGATGGGCTGAGAAGTGGCAACTGGAGTTTAACATTGACAAAAGCAAAGTACCGCATATGGATAAAAGTAACCCCAGAGGAACGTAACAACTGTGTAGTACACACTGACAGTGGTAGAGAATGAAAATGTCCTGGGGGTAATTGTCAGGTAGATATGAAGTTTTCTGAACAGTGCAGAGAGGTTGCCAGAGCAGGTCATGGCGTATCGTCAATGATATACAGGAAGTTTGCTAGTAGGGAAAAGGAGGTGATTATCTCTCTGTATAAGGCAATGGTCAGGCCGCGCCTTGAGTACTGTATACAGGTCTGGAGGCCTCGTTTTAGGAAGGATGTAGAGTTTCTAGAACGAGTACAGAGAAGGTAAACAAGATTGGTGAGAGGGACAAAAGGGTTCTCTTACCAGGAGAGGCTTAAATTCTGTCAGTTGCAGTATCTGGAGACTAGGCATCTGCGAGGTGATCTGACTGAGGTGTATACGGCCTTCATTGATTTGAGCAGGCTCAATGCTGACAGGATACTTCTACTTGCTCAGACTAAGAACCTGAGACGGCATAAATTCAAATTGAGGAAAGACAGTTGTAGTATGGATGGGCGGAAATTTGCCTTTAGTTGATTGCTGGAACAAACTTCCATCTGTCGTTGTGGAAATTGATAGCTTAAATAAATTGAAGGAAGAACTAGATAAACATTTGGAGTGACCGGATGGGTGAAAGGGAAGTTTTTTCTTTTTTTTTTGGCTGATGCTATACAGGGTGTTTCAGTTAAACGTTTCAGAACTTCTAAGAGGGGTAGGGTACATCCTGACAACTCGAAATCATATAGCAATGTGGGGTCGGAAATGCTTTCCTGAAGCGGTGTTGTACACAGAAGCACCATAAAGAAAAGAGACCGTAAGTGAGAAATCGTTTTAATAATACATGAAAAGAAGCAAAAGGTACATGGATTAAAGTAAGTGTTCGAAGTTTCTTCCACGGGCTACAATGCACGCCTCACATCTCCGACGCATGGACATCCGAACATTCTGGAATACTCCAGGCAGCGTGTCCAGACACAGCAACTGGAGGATTATGCACCTCGTATTGCTTTCGCACAGTGGAACCTTGGAAAATGTGCTACAGATCCCCTTTTTCCTGCTGAAGTGTTGTTTTCCGATGAGGCATCCTTCACAAGGGAAGGAATTTTCAACACGCATAACGACCATATCTGGGCGGTCGAGAACCCGCATGCAATACGACGTCGTGCAGCACAGATTCGACTTTCGGTCAATGTATGGGCCGGTATTATGGGAGATCACCTCATCGGACCTTACCTGTTACCGTGTCGTCTAACCGGACCTATCTACTTGATCTTTCTGCAGCAAGTATTGCCACAACTTTTGAGAGATGAACAGATTTCTGCATCGACGCAACAGACAATGTGGTTCCAACACGATGGAGCCCCTGCCCATTATAGCGGAGATGTTCGTAACTACCTGGATGTCACATTTGGTCAACAGTGGATCGGACGTGGTGGTCCCGTGCGTTGGCCTGCTCGGTCACCCGACCTATCATGTCTTGATTTTTATTTCTGGGGTCATATGAAATCGCTAGTTTATGACACCCCTGTTGACAATGCTGAGGAGCTGGTTGCAAGAATCGCAGTAGCTGCCGAAGAAATTCGCCTGGAGTATTCCAGAATGTTCGGATGTCCATGCGTCGCAGATGTGAGGCGTGCATTGTAGCCCGTGGAAGAAACTTCGAACACTTACTTTAATCCATGTACCTTTTGCTTCTTTTCATGTATTATTAAAACGATTTCTCACTTACGGTCTCTTTTCTTTATGGTGCTTCTGTGTACAACACCGCTTCAGGAAAGCATTTCCGACCCCACATTGCTATATGATTTCGAGTTGTCAGGATGTACCCTACCCCTCTTAGAAGTTCTGAAACGTTTAACTGAAACACCCTGTATAAGCTTGGTTTCTTGCATCACATGCCTCAACTAATGCTAATGCTAATATTATATCGATCTAAGGATACTTGCCGGTGTGAGTCATGAGTTCGTTGCTATAGAAGCGACGAACTCGTGACTCACACCCGAAATTCCCTGAAGCATTTCCGTCTGAGTCATCATATCCACGGATGATGCATTGAAAAGGGATCTTGGAAGAACTATTATTTAAGTTAAATTTGAACTTAAGAAATATTTAAAAATTGAAATTTGCAATATATTACAGAAATTGAATTAACAGAGTATTACAGAAATTAAACCGTTTCCAAAATTTTATTCACTAGTGAATTTATTCCGCTTGTTGAAGTTACCGGAAAGAAGGTAACTTAGCAGAAATACTTTAGAAAAGTTAAGACTCAGTGTTTCTCAACCTTTTTGTTGTTGCGGCACAATTTAAAGATGCTAAAATTTTGCGGCACACTACAATCACTATTATACTCATATATGTTCACAAACTGTAAGTTATTTCTGTTGGTTATATTTAATAATACACTGATTATTTTTGTTTTATGTCAATGTTATTTTCTGAACATACGTGAATTGCATGAAATTTAAAAGAACAGAAATTATTTAAAAGAACATACATGAAATTTAAAATAAAATATGTAAGAAATTATCATATTTAAATATAAAAACAAACAAATTAACATTAGCATTAGTAAAGGCACATGATGCAAGAAAGCAAGCTTATATAGCATCAGCCAAAAAAAAAAAAAAAAAAAACATTCTCATTTCACCCATCCACTCGCTCAAAATGTTTGTCTAATTCTGCCTGGAATCTGTTTAAGCTATCAACTTCTATAACGACAGATGGAAGTTTGTTCCAATAATCAACCACCCGCTACGTCTGTCTTTCCTCAATTTGAATTAATGCCCTCTCAAATGATTATTCTGAGCAAGAGGAGGAATCCCATCGGCATTGAGCATGCTCAAACCATTCAAGGCTTTATACACCTCAATCAGATCACCTCGCTAGTGCCTAGTCTCCAGACACTGTAATTTGCAAAACTTAAGCCTTTCTTCGTAAGAACAACCCTTTGTTCCGTTCACTAAGCTTGTTTCCCTTCTCTGTACTCGTTCCAACAGCTCTACATCCTTCTTAAAATGAGGCCTCCAGACTTGTATACAGTACTCAAGGTTTGGCCTGACCATTGCCTTATACAAGGGAATAATCACCTCCCTGTCCCTGCTAGAAAAATTCCTGTCTATCATTGACAAGACACCATGAGCTACTCTTGAAGACCGTCTGCACTGCTCAGAAAACTTCATATCTGCCTGCACAATTACCCCCAGGTCCTTTTCATTCTCTACCACTGTCAATGTGGTACCACAGAGTTGATATGTTATTCTGGGGTTACTGCTTCCCATATGCAGTACATTTGTCATTTGGGTTACTGCATATGAGTTACTGTTTCCCATATGCAGTACATTTGTCAATGTTAAACTTCATTTTCCACCTCTCAGCCCATCTGCTCAACTTTTCTAGATTCTGTTGCAGCAGCGTACTGTCATTAGTGTCCTTAGCAACCCTGCCTCCCTTCGTATTGTTTTCAAACTTGGACATTAACCCTGACATACCTTCATCAATATCATTGATGAATACAGAAAACAACAATGGCCCCAACGCTGATTCCTGAGAGACTTCACTAATAACATTAGTGCACGATATTAAATATACAATTATAACATTTTAATCAGTGAGACGGTTCGGTTTAGGGTCGGTACTCTAACGAAGGATCCTTATAATGTCACTCGGTTTTCTGTCTGTCCGTCCATCTCTCACAGCATTGTATCTCTGGAGCCACGCAACCTATTGACTTGAAATTTTGTATGGGTTCGTAGATCACGTGGGCCAACAAAACGCCATATTGATCGTTGTTGACAAAAATTTGTCTGAGAAATAGAGGGGGGGGGTAAATGTGGGGGACAAAAATGTTGTCTTGTCGATAACCTATAGCTCATTATACACCGTTGGAAAGAGCTCAACGAGTAGGTTTAAAATATAATTTTAAAATATTTTTTAAATTAAAAATGGCGGCGCCAGACTGGAAAATGTGAATAATTTTCGTATTCCTTCCGTCCCTCTATTTCCGTCGCTAATGGAGCTGAAAATTTAAAACTCACATTACTAAAATCACGGAGAAGGCCGCTAGGTGGCGAATTATGTAGTTGCGTGTTAATTTGCTCTCTTAAATTTAACTGAAATTAATTAGTTTTAACGCTGTTTAGTGATATCCTATAGCTCTGAGTGATTACTCAAGGTCATCCTTACCCGCTGAGAACATTTTCAACGTTGGATCCGAAGATGCAGTTAAGTACTTTTTGACTTATTTTTCGGATAGCAATTTGTACTGTAGTACGTAATGGCGGACTCCATTCATTGTATTCTGAGTTAGACTTACTAGGCTCGCCAGACGACACGTGTAATTTGCCTATCCTTTGCCGTTGCCTACCTGTCAATGTGCGCATTTTAGACGCGACCAAGCGCCTCCAGCTATACACCTGCTTGCACTCAGTCCTTCCGAAATGCGCCTCCGTAGCCAGGTGGGAAGGAGCAGCAGTGCGTAGCACACGCTTCTTGATTAGACCGGGGTTCGAGCCCGTCACCACCAAATACGGAGGATGCGGAAAGGTTAAGGAATGACCACCGCATATCCTGGAGCAATATGGCCTTAGTTGCTAATGCTCCTAAAAACCAAACAACAACAACAACCTTCCGAAATAATCCGCATCCCTAGGGAACTTCTGCAACCCCTCTGTTGACTGATAATCATTGTCTCCGTTCTTAGCCACGCTGAAATATACAACCAAACAATGTCAAGTGCAAACAAGCGTATACGTGGTTACAGCAAGACTGGTATCTGTCACCTATGTAGATCGGAAAAAAACCTCGATTCAAACTCGCATATCAAATGCACCGGGTGCAATAACCTTTTTTGCCGTTCCTGCAGCAAGATTGCACATATAAATAAACTGCCAGCAAAATCCCGGAGTTCTTTTTTAGGGGAATGCTGCAAATCCCCCCAAAAGTCGGTCACATCTCTTGAATTGCCAGAAATAGACACCTGCCAGACCTCCAGGACACTCCCAACTAAGGATCTGCCTCACGGGAACTTAGGGGAAAGTAATGACAATGAAATACTGTGTGGGGTGCCGTACAACAACAACAACATTGCGGACGGAAGTATACTAAAGGACCAGACGCCGATAAAATCAGGGAGGTTTCACGAGATCATGAAAGTAGCCAGCGAACAAAATACGCCTTCCTCCTCAAAACCAATTCACGATAAAAATTATATCACCCAGATAAAATCACCGGTAAATTACATCTCCTATATTAACGACAACTACGAAGTAACCTCTATTAATCCAGTTACTTCAAGACCACAAGTATTAAATAATGGCAGTAGAAGGCGACACGTCAGTGACAGCCACGTACATATGAACCAGCTTGGTAAACAAAGCCAAGCTGAAGCTGGCACTAAGCAAGAAGAGTACACAGTTCGGGTAAATTGTGAGCTGAAGGAGGGCCAGGAAGGCTGTGCTTCACAAAAGCCAAATGAAGACACCAGACCACTGGACATCCCTCTAAACCCGACTCTGCCCGAGGGTACCGTACTAGAGAAGTCGCTCGTCCTCAGAACTGCGTTGGAAGACCTGTTGAAGGACCAGTGTAGTAGGGTCTCAGCTAGCCTCAGGGGACAGATCGTCACCTTATGGACCAAGCTGGAGACAATCCTAAACAAGGAACACGTGGAGCATGAAAAGATGAAAGCGAAGATGGAGGCCTACTTAGAAGAGAGAGAAAAACAAATGCCACAGCGTTCTCTCTCTTATTCAGACGCGCTGAGGACTACAATAACAACTACTGCAACTGATACAGCTGGGACAGAGCAGAATAAGAGAAAAACGCTGCTACCAACGCCAAATTTGGTCATCCTAAGACCAAGAAACCTGGAAGAAATAAAAACTAGTGATGAAATCAAAACCAAAATAATAACAAACCTAAAAGAAGACCTAAAGCAGACAAGAGTAAAGGGAATTAGGAAAATGAGAAGTGTGGGTATAGTCATAGAGACAGAGACCAAAGAAGAAGCACGGGAATTAATGGAAAACCAAAAGATCGCAATCCTTGGACTGAGCGCGGAGCCACCCAAAAGTAGGGGCCCATCTATAGTTATTTATGATGTAAACAAAGATATTACCGCATCAGAACTGACAGAGGAAATATATCAAAGAAATTTCCAGGGGATTTATCCGGAAGGGAAATCACAACAATTAATAACTCCTAAATACGCCATCAAATCAAGGGATGGTTTCAGCAATAACTGGATAGTGGAACTAGTGCCGGAAGCCTGGCAAGTAATAAGAAATCAATCAAGAATCTACATAGACTGGGGATCCTGTCGCTTCAGGGAGTATGTGGCTGTTCCCAAGTGTTACAAATGCTGCAAGTTCGGCCACACCTCCCACACTTGCGCACAGGACGTCAAGACATGTGGTCACTGCTCTGAAAAGGGGCATGACTACAACGCTTGCCCAAACAAGAACCAAGACCCCGTATGCGCAAACTGTAAGTCGCAGAAACTAGACCATAATCACTCCATCAGAGACCCGAAATGCCCGATCTATCTGAAAGCCAAGAGTGTCTACCAAGGAAGAATTAACTATGGGGACACGAATTAAAAACTTTAATTCCACAATGATAAAGATCTTCCAGACAAATGCACAACGGGCCAGAGCGGTGGCCGACCAGGTCAGAGTAAAAGCAGAGGAGGAAAATGCAGACATTATACTACTCCAGGAGCCATATGTACATAAAAAGCTGGTCAGGGGCTATCCACTGCACTTCAAAATTATTCAGACAGATGAGGATACCCCGTGGGCGGCCATATTGATCAGAAATCAGAACATCACGGCCACCAGGATCACGCAGTTCTGCACGACCTGGGCCGCATGCGCACACCTTATCACAGCCCTGGGTGCCTTCTACGTGGTGGCGCTATACTGCCGACCAGGAGAAGAAATAACCTTCGCAATAAACTACTTACAACGACTTTTGGATACACTGCCTAACCAAAAAGTTATCGTCGGCGCGGACGTCAACTGTCGTTCGCCAGCATGGCATAGTACTACACCAGACAGAAGAGGTACCAGAAACGGCCAACTTCTGGAGGACTTCCTCATGGGCTCCCAATTTACTGTTTTAAACAAGCCACATCATCTGCCAACCTATTGTAATACCCTGTGGGAGACCACGATCGACATCTCTCTGGCAACAAGAAATCTTGCTGGGTTCGTGACTGATTGGAGGGTCGAAGATTCGTGGACCACTTCGGACCACCGGGTCATAACCTACAAGATAACAAGAGTCCTAACAAGAACACCACTAGCCAAGCAGATGACAAACAGATACGCTATCACCAGTGCCAACTGGGAGCTCTTCAGAAACCTACTGAATGAAGCGGTGGAACACAATCCAGGAAGTTTAGACCCGAAAGCCGACCCGGATGTACTGCAAGATAAGACAACTAAAATAATCACAGATACAAGCAACGAAGCTATCCAAAAGAAGAAAGAAGAACCCGAAACCTGGAGCCAACCCCTGGTGGACTCCGGAAATCAGTGCCCTCCGCAAAGTGGTAACCAAAAGAAGAAAGGAGTTCCAACGAGCGCGCATGACGTGGCCAGAAGCCGAAGTAGAAGCCCTCAGGCAACATTATAGAGAAGCCAGAAACCGATACACGGACGGCATACGGAAAAGTAAGGAACGAACCTGGGAACGCTTAGTGACAACAACTGGAAATGATGACCCTTGGGGAACAGTCTACAGGGTTATTACCAACAAACTCCCTAGGGGGGAGGTAGTGACTACCACACGAACCCCACAAGGTCAAATGACAACAACTTGGGAACAATCGGTGGACAACATCTTGAATGCCATATTCAAGGAACCGGCAGTCCCAACTCTACAGAAACAAAATCAACTTTGTCAAGAAAACCTGAACTACAATACACAAATCATGGAGCCCCCCTTCACCATGGAGGAGCTCAGTACTGCTGCCGCCCGGATAAGAAAGAGAAAATGTCCCGGCCTAGACATGATAGAACCCGAAATACTTAAAAAAGTAATAGAATATACACCACAACTTCTATTGACCCTGTTCAACAGATGCCTAGAGGTAGGGAAATTCCCAACAAAATGGAAAACGGCCAACGTCAAACTTATCATCAAGAGTCCGACTAAGAAATCAGAGTGCCCGAAATCCTACAGGCCCATCGCACTTCTTTCTGTAGTTAGCAAATTATTTGAAAGGCTACTGCACAAACGAATCCTTCAACACTACGAAGCAGCTGGCCTCCTAGCTGGGAATCAGTTTGGATTTAAACCGGGATCCTCCACAACAGAAGCCCTCAGAAACCTAACTAACAAAGTCAAAGAATGTGACAACAAATATTTCCTAGTAATAGCGATTGATTTTGCCGGGGCGTTCGACTCACTCTGGTGGCCGAGCGTCTTGGGCAGACTCAGGAAAGCTAAAGTACCCGTCAACCTCTATAAAGTCATAGAAACCTATCTCTCACAAAGAAAAATTGAAATAAACGCTCCATACAAAAAGATCGCAAGAACAGTACACAGAGGATGTCCACAGGGGTCTGTATTGGGCCCACTTCTCTGGAACTTGGTATTTGATGAGTTCTTGAGAATGGACCTAGGCGCAGTGGGGGTGCAGGCCTTTGCAGATGACCTGATTTTGACAGTGCAAGCAAACTCCAGAGCCCACTAGGAAATCCTAGCTAATCAAGCCCTGCAGATACTCCAACAGTGGGCCAAGAAGAATTTCTTAACAATTTCACCGACAAAGACATTGTCGGCGCTGCTCAAAGGAACCCTGCAACTGAGACGACCACCCCAGATTAAGATTGATGGGACAACTATCAAGTTTGCTAGTCAACTAAAATACCTGGGTGTCATACTAGACAATAACTTATCCTTCCAACCACATATCAGATTTCTAAGACAAAAGATCAGAAACTACTCTGCCATGGTAGCTAGGGTCACAAGGCGAGACTGGGGTCTCAAAAAACGTACCCTAGCCTTATACTACAAGACAACCTTCCTCCCAGTAATTACATACGCTTCAGCAATCTGGTATGACAAAACTGCCTTGGTTGTAAATAAGAGAACCCTCGATGCAATTCAACGCACCATCCTCCTCACTACTACCCGCGCCTGCAGAACGGTGAGTAACCCAGCGCTTCAGGTGATAGCAGCAGTACTTCCACTTGATCTTGAAATCGCAAGAACAGGACTCCTGTACTACTTATCTAAGGGAATAACCACCACTTTCTTGGAATTTACAATAGACCCAACAAACAACCATAAGGCAGAAAAGATCCGGCTTCAGTCTCACCTGCTGCAGGTGTGGCAGGACAGGTGGGCAGAAACAACCAAATGAGCAATCACCCACAAGTTCTTACCGCAACTTGAAAAAATCTATCCAAAATCGCCTACTTGGTTCTTTCCGGGGTTGCAAACAACATACTTGCTAACTGGACACGGCCCCTTTAACGCAAAGTTAATGTACTTCGCCCTTGTAGAGGACCCATGCTGTACATGTGGAGAGATCGAAACCTGGGAACATCTCATGTACGACTGTCCGCAATACGAGGATCTCAGGTGCATTCTAATCACGACTATAAGATACCTCCCCAGAGGGCAAGAGTTTCACCTATTGGATTCAGAGGAGGAATATAGAGCCCTGACCAACTTCGTTCAAGAACTCTTCTCAAGAAGGAGAACCCTATATGCAATACACCAGGAGTGAAAGGCGACCAGCCAGATAACAAAAAAAAAAACATCCTTTAGGACACACCCCAGAATGAAAATTATGTGGAAGCTACTATCTGTCTACCAAGAAACCCTGCCTATGTACCAACAAATATGAGACCTAAATGAAACTGACAAATATACTGAATGAAGATAGAGAACCAAAACAAAGACATTCAACTTGGACGGGACACTATCCGACGAGTGACTGTACTACCGGACTTATGACTACACTACGACTGATGCAGCCTCACTGCCATGTAGCCAAATGGCGATCTCTACCAGCTCCCTTGCCTGGTACCTTTTATTCCCCCTATCTCTGGCAGGGGGGGAGGAGGAAATGGTCTTCCTGTTTTCCTCCCTCTCCTACCACTCCACATATTTCGCCTGGTGAGGCATGGGCATGCCTTACTGACCATCTGGGGTTGCCTTCCCTATCGACCCCATACTTCTGTCTTTTCCCCCAGTCTTCAGTCTCTTCCCCCTACTCTGACTAATACGCCAGCGTAAACCCCACATAACTAATCAAAATTAACGATTTCTAAACTGAAAACTGAACCACGTTAACCCCTTCTGGCTTTTCTAAACTTAAGTGCCCCGTTTTTTTTTTTTTTTTTTTTTAGGTCCTAGCCACCGAAATCTCAGGAAATTAGGTGGCAGGACCTGCCAGAGTGCATATAAGCTACTGGGTTCCTGGTCTGCCTCCACGGGGCGTAAGTGGGGCAACGTTGGGCCCCAATTGGGGTTTAGCGGCTAAACGACCAGAAGAACAACGGTACACGACACTAAACGATCCAAGATCCACACACTTTTAAATCTCTGGCATTTACAGCGTACTGTAACACACCACAATGTAAACTACGCGGAGATGGGGGAAACCCCTGGTGCCGCTTGACCCTAAACACACTTACACTTACACTATTACTAAAATCACACAGCTGTGTACTCCATGGGCTGCTTGTGCACAACTTGGCACAGCATTAGGATCTCTATATGTCGTGGCACTCTACTGTAGACCGGGACAAGATATAGGCTTTGCAATCGACTACCTCCGATGCCTACAGGACACCCTACCAAATCAAAGAGTCATCATTGGAGCTGATGTCAACTGTCGCTCCCCGGCATGGCACAGCCTCACCCCAGACAGGCGAGGAACTCGAAATGGACAACTCTTAGAAGACTACCTTGCAGGATCCTATCTAACTGTACTAAATCGACCCCACCATCTGCCAACATTTTCGAGCACCCTCTGGGAGGCCACAATTGATGTCTCCCTGGCCACCAGGAGTATGGCCGGACATGTGACTAATTGGAGGGTGGAGGAAGCATGGACCACCTCAGACCACCGGGCAATAACCTTTTCAGTTGAAAGACAACTAACAAGAATAACTCAAACAAACCAACCACAAATGAGATATGCAGTCGCAAATGCAGACTGGACACTGTATAGAGAGTTGCTCACCACGGCAATTAGACACAATCTGGAAAACATAAACCCCCGGAGCGACCCGGATGACCTTCAGAGGGAAACTACAAAATTATTACTAAACATCAGTGATCGAGTGATAAAAAAAAAAAACCCAAAACCTGGCACAGTACCCTGGTGGACACCAGAAATTGCAGTACTACGACGACAAATGCAAAAAACAAGAAAAGACTTCCAGAGAGCTCGCAGAACCTGGCCCGAAGATGAGGTGGGGGTTCTGAGACAACATTACAGAGAAGCTAGGAACCGTTACACAGACACCATAAAAAAAAGTAAGAAGGGTTCTTGGGAGCGCCTAGTGTCTACTTCTGGAAACACCGACCCCTGGGGCATAGTCTACAAGGTGATAACCAATAAGCTTCCCAGGGGCGAGGTCATTAGTACTACCAGGACACCGGAGGGAAACCTAACGACCACTTGGGAGCAGACAATGGGCAACATACTGGATAAAATCTTCAAGGAACCAGCAATATTAACCATGAAAGAACAACACAAAATTTGCAAAGACAACGCAATCTATAACACCTCGACAATTGAACCGCCCTTCACCCTGGAAGAGCTCAGTGAAGCTGCCACCAAGATCAGAAATCGCAAATGCCCAGGACTGGACATGATCGAACCAGAGATCTTGAAGAAAACTGCAGAATTTGCACCCCACTTACTACTTACTCTCTACAACAGGTGCCTGGAAACAGGCAAATTCCCCACAGCATGGAAAACAGCAAACACCAAGTTGTTACTTAAAAATCCTAACAAAAAACCGGACTGCCCAGAGTCATATAGACCTATTGCACTGCTCTCAGTGGTCAGCAAACTATATGAGAGACTGCTGCACAAGCGAATCAAAAACCACTATGAGAGGACAAACCTGGCGGCTAGGAATCAGTTCGGATTTAAGCCGGGTTCCTCCACAGTGGATGCACTTGGAAACCTGCTTCGGAAGGCACAGGAATGCAGAAAAAAATACCTACTAGTCATTTCAATTGATTTTGCTGGGGCGTTCGACTCACTATGGTGGCCGAGCGTCCTAGCCAGACTAAGGGTAGCTGCAGTCCCTATCAACCTATACAAGGTAATGGAGGACTACCTATCTTGCAGGAAAGTAGAAATAAATGCCAACTACCAAAAAGTCACAAGATCTGTATAAGGGGCTGCCCGCAGGGGTCTGTCTTGGGGCCACTCCTTTGGAATATGGTTCTCGACGAGCTCCTGAACCTGGACCTGGGGCTGATCGGAGCCCAGGCCTTTGCAGACGACCTTATTCTTACCATTGAGGCTGACTCAAGAGCCCAACTGGAAACTACCGCAAACCAAGCTCTGCAGAAAATACAAAACTGGGCTACAAGAAACCAGTTAAAAATTTCACCGACGAAAACCACATCTATTCTACTAAAAGGAACCCTGCAAATACGGCGTCCACCCCAAATTAAAATAGAAGGTGTGACCATTAAACTTGCCAACCAAATGAAATATCTAGGAGTTATCCTAGACAAAAACTTATCCTTTCAACCTCACCTACAATATATAAGGACGAAGATAAGACGTTACTCGGCACTGGTGGCGAGGGTTACGAGAAAAGACTGGGGATTAAAAAAAACAGCACTAATGTTGTATTATAAGGCAACCTTCATGCCTGCGATAACTTATGCTGCTGCAGTGTGGTACAGCAAAACGACGCTTGCAGTCAATAGGAGAACTGTGGATACGATACAAAGGACCATTTTACTAACAACCACACGATCATGCAGAACAGTAAGCACACCAGCGTTGCAGGTGCTTGCTGGAGCGCTCCCCCTCGATTTGGAGACTGTAAAAGCTGGCTTGCTCTTCCTGCATGCCAGGGGGGTTGCTGCCACCTTCCAGGATTTCATAATTGACCCAGCGAGTAGTACAAAAACAGAAAAAGTCCGATTACAGGCTTACCTACTTCGGGAGTGGCAACAAAGATGGACCGATACAACAAAAGGAGAAATCACAAAATTCCTTCCCAACCTCAGCAAAATATATCCCAAGCAACCAGCCTGGTACTTTCCGGGGAAGCATTTGACTTCGCTCCTTACTGGTCATGGTCCCTTTAAGGAGAAGCTGCTTGAGTTCTGCCTTGTTGAGGACCCCAACTGCACATGTGGGGAGATCGAGAACTGGAACCACTTGGTCTACGACTGCCCAGAATACGAAGATCTCAGAGGCATCCTGATCACAAAGATACACTACCTTCCGAAAGGACTGGAATCCCACTTCATTGACACAGAAGACGAATACAGAGCACTTTCTCAATATGCGCAGGACCTCTTCGAGAGGAGAAAACTGCTAATTACCATAAATCGTGTCTGAAGAAAGATCACCACAAGTTAAACTGTACAAGACCATAAAATACTATCCAACAGAGTTACTACAGAGAAAAACCTTGAGACAAGTGAGTGAAAAACACAAGGACGGAGCTTACCCCATGAGCGACTGGACTGAAATCGACTCAATATTGAAGAAAAGAGACTTAACGCAGCACAGCTGCCAAACGCCATTTCGCGACTTGAAGAGGGCACCCTAGCCTCCTTCATCTTTAATACCCATATCCCCGGTGGGGGGGAGAGACGGTCTTACTGTCTCATCCCCTTCTCGCCATTCCCACTTTCCCTTCTGGTGGGGCATGGGCATGCCCCACTGTTACTGGAGTTGCCTCCTCTCTCGACTCCATACTTCTGTCTTTTCCCCCCAGACTTCAGTCTCCCCACCCACTCTACCTGCACATACGCAAGCGAATGCCCTACACATCGGAATTGATTTAATCATCTCCAAATTACGTTTTTCGCCCATACACTCGGTGTTTCAAAAATTTAGCGTTATTCCCCATAGAATTTACCAAAAAATATATATATATAAATATACATATTTTAGTTTATTTTTTAACTTTCTTTTCCTCTTTTTTTTTTTTTTTTTTTTTTTTAGGTCCTAGCCGCCGAAATCTCAGGAAATTAAGCGGCAGGACCTGCCAGAGTAAATCTTAGTCTACTGGTGTTTCCTGGTCTGCCTCCACGGGGCGAAAGTGGGGCAACGTTGGGCCTCAGTAGGGGTCCAGCGGCTAAACGACCAGATGAACAACGGTACATGACACTACACATATACAATATCCATACACTTTTAAATCTCTGGCATTTCCCAGCGAACTGGTTCACCCACAATGAAAGCAACGCGGAGATGGGGGAAACCCCTGGTGCCGTTTGTCCCTAAACACACTTTACACTTTACACTTTATTAGCTATGCGTTATTCGATGCTTATGAAAGGAAAACTATTCCGATTGAAATCTATCATTTACTTTTTGGGTTAAAAAAATTATTGCACTTCGATAGCGCGCTTCTTTGTATTAAGTAACTCTCCTTTTGGTGACAAAAAGGTTGCTCAATAGTTACTTAATAATTCTATAAAGGTCATTTATAAATTTTGCGACGAGAAGTATTTTTTAGCAATTTTCAAAGCTGGAGTTGTCCCGGCAAGGAGGTACTCAGAGAGCCAGTGTTGAGGCGGCGTTGGTGGGAGGACCCTGCGCACAGCTCTCACGTGCCAGTCGCTTCTCCAAGAAGAAGTCGGAGTCGATTCTCCCACCCTTGTCATTCACAACAACTTGAAAGACTCAAATAGACAACGTTTTCGTTAGTTCCTTAGTTTTAGGCTAATCCGGGGAACTACAAACTTTTTGTTACTTTCATTTTCTGCGGCACACTAATGGTTGAGAAACACCGAGTTAAGTATTAAATTTACAAATATTATGGAAATTAATTTCACAAATTACTGAAATATGATTTAAAAATTACAGAAAGTAAATTTAAACAAATTTTAAACAAAACATTTGTCTACTAAACACCTGATCTCAATCCCCTTCAGTTAATCATAAAACTGCGTGCAATGGAGTCAGTTACTTTCGTGATGAGGAGTTTGCGCTACCTGCAAATGTTATCATCCGATGCTCTTCCTACAGATGGAATTTATGCTCTCATATGAAAATTTTATTCTATACGTTGCTCTCACATGTGTGCCACATCTGTGGCACATTATTTCTACTGGCAACACGCAGTCAATCTCTCTACTGAGCAACTTATGGCAATCACATGCCACAATGCTTCACAGACAGACGGACAATGATATTTTCGCCCACTCCACTCCGCATACTAACCAAAATGGAGCTAAATATGTTCTTCTCTTTATTCCCTTATTCTGTCCTTTCTCTTTCTCCTCTGTGCATCCTCCATCAGTTTCTCTCTCTGTCTCTCTTTCGATCTTTCTCTGGTTTTCTCTCTTTTATCTTTTATTTTCGTCTTTCTCTGTGCCTTTCTCTCTCCATCTCTTTCTTTGCTTTTCTTTCACTCTTATCTTTTATTTTCATCTGCCTCTCTCTTCCGTTTCCCTCTATCTTCCTTTCTCTTGCTTTCACTCTTTCTCTTCGTTTCACTCTTCTATCTTCGTCTTTTTATTTTTTTACTTTTGCTCTTTCTCTTCTTTTCTCGCCTTTTTCTTTTATTTTCGTGTTTCCGTGTTTCTTTCTCTCTTTCCCTTTCTGTCCATCTTTCACCCTCAATATTCTTTTATCTCTTGATCATCCTTTCATTTTTGTATCGTTTATTTTCAAATGAATCCTTTCTTTCCCTTTCTGTTTCCATCTATCTTCCTTTCTCTCTTCCTCTTCACTCTTTTATTTTGGGCTCTCTCTCTCTCTCTCTCTCTCTCATTTTGTCTCCCTATCTTTCTTTCTCTCTTATTTTCTTCTCTCTCCCTCTCTTATTTTGCCTAAAAATATTTCGTGGCATCATTTAGATGTGTGTTTGTACACAACTCAAATGTGTTTTTCGATGTCCTCCAGTGGAAGGTATAATTCGCTTTTAATATCAAATTCCGCAATCTGTAATTCAAGTTCTCGTGCATATTAAGATTGTAACATCATCCTCGTTTTCTGTTCAGTAGGGCAAACAAGTTGAAAGTGAGTTTGGCAAGAAATGGTCTTTAATCATAATGGCTGCCGTAATCCTGGTGACGACACATGCGGCTGCATTTATGTCGTGGCACCTGCGCAACCAACACAAATTGATTCATTAAGCGAGAAACAATGGTGGAAGAACATTTCTTTGATACAGGGTCAAGGCAGGTAACACTAAAAGATTAATTTCCCTTTCTTTATAGAGCACCATCTGTCGGCGAGGAGGAAAACTATATTTGAACACGTGAGAAAGAGGAAAGCGACTTTATCTGAGTATCACCTAAACGTAGAGCTACTGAGCACGCGTCCGAATATTTCTTCTTTCTTTTCTTCTTTCAGTCAGCAAGGGTTTCGCAAGTTGTAACCATCAGGTGAGCCTTGATAAAATTCTTTCTTTAAAGCCTTGGATCACTGAAAATCCGATTGCTTACGAGAAACTAATTTTTGATTGATTATCGAGTTCTGTCAGATGTTATACGGAACTGTGTCGACTTCTTAAAGGTCTTACACTTAAATCTTTAGATTACTTATCTCTGTAACTGGTTGTGTTGGCAGTAGACGATAAAAGCATTTCTTTCAGAGAAATTAATCTTCGGATTTGGAACGGCGATATTAGAAGCAGAATTACCGATTGAACGAAAGGATTACTGGTACACGGAAAAAACACTCTCTTTCGGATTGGCACCAAGTTTGCTGATTTCGTTTCGCTACATGGTGCAGATAGAATGTTCCACCAAAAGTAACAGATACCCTCTGTTTGGAGGAAATTTGCATCGGATGGAAATACAAATATTATGCGTTTAATATCTTTACACCTCAGATGAATAACACTGCTCTGTTTACCCACTTAAAATCAGTTAATCTATTGGTAACATCATCAACTGTTGCTCCAGGACACACCCTGTTTCCAGTCTATTTTTATTACAAAAATGTTACCAGTTTTTCTGACAACAGAATCACCCAAGAAATTTAAATTCTCTTGAATCAGAGCTATATGCACGTGACTGTTGTGTTTTGGGCTTCGAATCGCAGATGCATAGCCTGACAGATCACTGGATGTTTCAGCCCTTGGCGACTCACTAGTTTTATTTGTCTCCAGGGCACCCACCCGTTTCTTCAATGACTCAAATTCATTTAGTACAACGCCAAGTTTTAATCTGAGATCGTACACTCCTTACATCGAGAACAAAGAAAATAATCGTCAGTTCAAATTGAATTATCTTCCAGATCGACCTTGGAATACATACCACAAGCTACTCAAGCGATGAACCGAAGAAATTTATCTACTGCTAACTTAAGATTTTAAGCTTACAAGGTACAGAAAAGAATGCAACTTATCTGAATTAACTTAAAACAATAAAACACCAGCATTAGTGAATTAGCTTTACAAAAGGTAAGAATTAAATTTGCAAGTGAGCGTTTCTTTTGTCATCCAGATTTCCAGACGCTGCTTATTCTTCGATTTTAACTTGAGAATTTTCAAGTGGAAAAAGAGCCAGGCGAGACAGGCTTTAAAATGAGGGGTGAAAATTGAAAGTGACACAAAGTTTATGACGTAGCCCAGTGGTCAGGAGCGCGGGTGCATAGTAAGCGTTCCTTGAGTGGACCGGGGTTCAAGCCCGTGACTACTAAATACGATAAATATTTGTATTGACGATTTATTGTAAACTCTACTGACTTGGTTGTCGTGCCGGAGTATAAACAGAAAAATTATTATTAAAAATTATTACTACCTAACAACAGGAATAGGTATCCCATCCAGACTGGGACGATCTGTATGAATATGGACAAGTTTCACCGTAAAGATTCAAGTTGACTAGCCTATGTCTATTTTGCAAAGATGGCCTTTTGAGATATCGATACTTTCTTGTTGTTTTAAGGAAGGCTGTTAAGAGGGGTCGTAAAATTAGTCTCTGTACAAGCCCGCATTTTTTAAATATTAAGTATGCTCCTCTTAACTATTTATTAATACTACCCGAAATCCTCAACTCTTTGGTGGGAAAGTTATTACTTTCCATTATAATCTTTATATCCAAAAGAACTCCATGAAAATGCAAACAAACATCTGTGCTACCAATCCTCATCAAAAATGTATGAAGCAGGGTTTAATTTTAATGTCTAGCGGTTACTTCATTTTTCATCAGAATGTAGTTAAAGATTCAGTTGGATTCAAATTCTTTCCTCAGACAGGTAAACCATTGTACCATGAAGCCTCAATAATCTCACAGTTAGCTGGATTCGAATTCCTTCTCAACGACATGAGCTTTTAACACCTGCTGGGTTAGTCAGTTGTGAAAAGGTTGCATAATCCCCCCCCCCCAGAACCTTTGTATTTCATCCCGCTAAATAGGGAGGGAAAACCAGTATAGAATAAAAGAAGTTTACACGGATATTAAGAGAAAACCGCGTCGAACCCTGATAAGACGAGTCGCAATCACCGCAAGAAATGTTGTATACTAGATCATTAATTTGTGTTGCGAACGCGGAAAGAACCGAGCGATTGTTCAGTATAGTGTGTAACTTCCGTATAGGCCTAGCTATAATTTTAAATTCGGTATCTTTAAAGAATCTGTTAAGCTGTTTGTGCCACTGTTCAACATATGGGACAGAAATAAAGTATTTTTTGATATTACTATTGTTGATTGGTGCAGTATTTTGTATCCTATCCTTAGCTTGTACCCTAATTCGATTTATTGTGTTAATGGGATAACCCCTGTTCAAGAATCTGCTAGTTAATATTTGTATTTCTGAGTCCAAAGCAGAATCCGTCGTTGAATATTTATAGGCATTTAGAAATTGATTAAAGATAATCGATCTTTTGTAGGTGAACGGGTGGTAGCTATTATAATGTAGAAGCATACCGGTGTTTGTGGGTTTTCGATAGATGCTAAATTGTATTTTGTTCGAGTCCCGGGTAAGCGTGAAATTTAGAAAGTTTAATGACTTAGTATCCGTATCTTCCCTTTCCAATGTAAATTTGAGTCTAGAATGAATATTATTAAACGAATGTAAAATGTCTTGGATAGTACTACTATCGGTAATAACTAGAACATCGTCTAAATACCTCCCATAGTATGTGATACGGGGACGAAAAGGTGTCAAATGTATCTGCTCAATCGTTGAGAGATAGATCTCTGCCATTAAGCCACTCAGGCTCAAACCCATTGGTAATCCAAAAATTTGTTTGTACACCTTGTCTCGAAAGGTGATGTAGTTAGCCTCGACTAATAGTTTAATTAAGTGAAAAATCTCCTTTATAGGCAGCTTCGTATAATTAATCGGTTATTAATTTACTCTTATTAATTTACTAATATTATTATCAACGTAGAACATATTGAGTATTACAGCTCTGATTCATACTATCTATACAAATATAGTGTACGTGGATGTGTCTGTTTAGTTCTTTATCGATGTGTTGTGGTTTGGTTACACATTCTGACGTTCATATCTACTGGACGGCATGGGAGTAAAGGATAATCAAAACTTAGTGGAGAGTCAATTCCCTTTAATGCCTTAATCGTTATAAAAATGACCTTCGTTTGCCGATGTCGTCAACTTGTCTCCTAGACAACCCCGTCTCTGAGAGCATACGGATAGTGTCGAGTGGTTCCGAGAGGTGCTGGAAGTGGGTCGGAGATGAAGACAATTACCCAATCGCGGAGCTGTGCGGAACAATGACCTCATCGATGTAGGTCGACTGCGGAAAAGCGGTAGATCAGGAAAACAAACTTAAAAACGAGGAAAGCACGCGGTATCCAGTTTATTTTCAGTGTCTCGTGCTAGCAGAGCTCCTGTCAGCTGCAAGGTAAGTTGGTTAAGTGTCAGCGGTACGATGAGGATGGTGTGGGATGATGAATGCGAATGTGAGAGGGTGGATGCAGACATTAAATAAGATTGTGAATCGAATAATGAATTGACTTGCACATAGATTCGTATAACCTGTCCAATTGTGAGCGAAGTTATTGTAAGAGTTAGTATGTAATGTGAGTAAAACTCGTTCTCTCATCTTACTGATGGAGATATCCCAACAATAATGGAAGAGTCTCCTTGTCTTTGAGACTCTGCATGAGTTACACCACGTTTTCTATGCATTCTGTTAATTTTGTCGAGCAGTGTAATTTATGTTTTCATTTTATATTTCCTATACCAGTATCAATGGTACTGGATGCTGAAACAGACCAGGCCTGGGCGCCGTTTTACCTCTTTTCGGGTCGCTTGTTACGTTGCATAACTTACATCTAGTTTTAAATTGAGATTCTTCATCTTTTGTTAGCCAAATTTTAAATTTATTTTTTCCTATTTTTCTGATAACTACTTTTTTTAGCTTTTTGAATTAATCTTTTAACTGTTTAACTAAATCCAGGAGTTACTTATAAACCAAGGGGAATGCAGCAAAATGTAGTCCAGGATGAAAAGCCTCAGGGGTCGATCCAATGAGACATGGGATTTTAATTCAGTGGCTACGAAGACACAGTCCTAGGACCCTCAGAAGGAAGGAAAAGGATGTCATTGTTCCGCTATACAAGACGCTTTAGAATATTGTGTCCAGGTCTGGAGGCCATACTTTAAGAAAGACATAAAGCATCTGTAAGTAGTTCAAAGAAAAGCATCCAGGTTGGCAAGGGGTGCTACTCGATGTTCGCGTGACGAACGGCCTAGATGGTGCTGGTTGTAGACTTTGGCAATTAGATACCTTAGTGGGAATACCTTATTGAGGTATATTAGGTCCTGAAAGGAATCAGGACCCAAATGCAAAATTTTGGCGTGTAACTGAATACTGGATCTGATGAAGTTTACTTTTGGGCAACGTGTTGTAGATCACTGGAATGAACCTGCCACAATGATCGAGGCAGAGCGTCTGGTAAATTTCAAAGCCGAATTGGATAGATACTTTTTTGGAAACGGGGAGGTATGAGTGATTGATAATTTTTTTATTTTTTTGTCAGATGCAGACTTCCATGCAACCTTTAGCCATTATAATACTAATACTAACCCAAGGGTATTTGATTCTTGGAACAAACTTCCATCTGACGTTGTACAAGTGGGTAGTTTGATTAAATCCAAGGAAGAACTAGACAAACTATTATAGGGGACGGACAGGTGAAGTGCGAAGTTTTTTTGTTTTGTTTGGCTGACGTAATCTTGCATTCTTGTGTCGTTTTCCACTATTAATACTAAATATTTTCTGTTTTTTTTAGGTTGGAATGTTTTTTCCATCTGAACTTCCGCAACCTACTTTGTAATTCATAATTATTTATTATATTTTGAATATAATGTTAAAATAATAAATATGCTTTTTGTGGAACTTGATTAGGAATAGAAATAAAAATATTTTAAAATTTAATTAAAAAAAAAAGTAATAGCTGATAACATTAAAGTTTCCTAAAATGTCTTTTTATAAGTTTTAAAACGATAAAATGATTTTAAAAATCATTGAATTTTAAGCGTATTATATTTTAATTATTATAGTTCATAGTATGTTGTGGTCCAATTATAGTTCAGTTGGCAATACTTTCAATAATCTTGCTGACCACTAGAAGTCTTCATGGGAGGAGGTTCTTCCTACCGACGCTTCCAAAGCTTTCTTTAAACATATCCTAAATATATATGATAAACGCGTGCCCCATATTAGATGCTCGACAAAAAGGAAAAGAAGAAAAGAAAGAGTTGACCAGATAAAGAGGGAAATGTGCCCGTTATCTAAAATTAAATTCGAAACGCGTTAAAGAAATGGTATAAATTCACAAGAATTGCTAGAGCGACAAATATGCAATGTAGTGAAACAAAGTCACTGGCTGTTCTGTCCGAGAAGATACAGTTTCATGGTCCCCAGCTTGCATGTGTCATAACAAGAAAGGGAAAATGAAACTGAAATCCAAGAACTACGTTGGAGATGTAGCTGAGAATTAAGTATACATTTTATACGATCATGAAAAAGCTTTAACGTTTTGCAATTCATCTCGAGTGCGAATAATCATTTTCAAGATGAAGTTCACTACAGAGACGGTGATATAAGAGAATCTGCTCAGCACTTAACATTTCGCTCTTTTTTTCTTGCCCTACCCTCTTATCAGGAGGCTTTAGAAAGGCGTATCTCAGTTACGGTACCATGTAAATATGACTTACTGCAAATCTCGCCTTTCGATCTACTGAATTGCCCTCTCAATTAAAAAACAAACAAACAAACGAACATTGTCCTTGTTCCAATAGGAAGCTATAGCAAGCAACTCCATCAACAATTTTCGTCCAATAACTTTAATCTCAGTTTTTTCAAAATTATTTGAGAAAATTTTTCTTGGCAGAATCTATTTTCTTGAAGCCATTTAAGTCATCCAACAAAAAGAGTATTCATACGAGGCATAGGAGCATGTATGCTTGCATGTATACCAATGCTAGAAGTATAGTAAATAAATTTGATGAATTTGAAGTGTTGGTCAAGACATCAAAGGCGGATATTGTTGGGATAGCAGAGACGTGGTGTCACAAAGATATAAGGAATGCAGAACTGGAATTTGGGGAGTACAATGTGTACAGAAAGGATAGACAGGACAGAAAGGGAGGGGGTGTTATGCTGTTAATTAAGAAAAACATAAAATCAAAGGAAGTGCACCCAGTTAATATAGATGAACAGTGCTCTGTTGAGTCAGTTTGGTGCGAGATAAGCACTGCGAAAGGAAAAATAAGGGTAGGAGTGTGTTATAGGCCTAATGACTTGAATGAGTACAATGAACAATTGTACAGAGAAATAGAGTGGGCCAGTAAATCTGAATGTCTTATAATGGGGGATTTTAACTTCCCAGATATTGACTGGAACTTGTGGGTTGGTCACTCACACACCAGTCAGACTTTTGTGGATTTATTGGATGATTGTTTTCTGCAGCAGCATGTTCGAGAGGCAACCAGAGAAAGTAATACTCTTGATCTGGTTATCAGCAGTGATCATTCGTGTATTAAGAATTTGCAGATAAAGGAACCACTAGGTGGCAGTGATCACAGTGTGCTGAAGTGGGATTTACTCAAAGAGGTAACTACCGTCAGGGGTAAAGGAAAGGGTTTTTGCTTCCGTAAAGGGGAGTACAGTGGTCTCAGACAGTTTTTAAATTCTGTACAGTGGGATCAACTGACGATGTTACCAACAGTAAATTCTAAGTGGGAAGCATTCAAGGAATTAATCGTGGAAGCTACTAGACTTTATATACCGATTAAGAAATATCGTTCAAGGTTTAGGCCTAAATGGTTATCAAATGAACTAATGAGACTCGTGACAGAGAAGAAAAATGCATGGGATGCATATAAATTATCAGGTGACGCAGAAGCCTGTGGCAGATATAAGCTAGTCTGTAATCAGGTCACAAAGGAGGTTCGGCAGGCGAAGGCGGATTACGAGAAATCTTTGGCAAAGGATGCTAAGAAAAACAGCAAGGATTTCTTTACTTATATAAACTCTAAAAGGAAGGGGATGAATATGATTGGTCCACTTGACATCGATGGTTCGACTGTTGATGATCCTGCTCAGATAGCAAACAAACTGAATGAGTATTTTGCATCTACATTCACACGTGAGGAATTATTACAGTTTGAAAATGGAAGAAGGTTATCAAATTGTAGCAGTGTGCTTAATGATTTTGTAATAACTGAGAGCAAAGTGGAGGAGAAATTGTTGAAGTTAAACATAAGAAAGGCACCTGGGGTGGATGGGATCTATCCAGTTATTTTAAAGGAGGCGGCAAAGCAACTAAGCAAACCCTTAGCCATAATTATGAGAGCATCCTTGGACTCAGGGGAGGTTCCCACGGACTGGAGATGTGCAAATGTGTCCCCAATTCACAAAGGTGGATCGAAGGGTGACACGAGTAATTACAGACCAGTTAGTTTAACTTCTGTTCCGGGTAAAATAATGGAGTCACTGGTTAAAGATGCATTGCAGGATCATCTAGACAAGACTGCAGCAATAATTCAAACACAGCATGGGTTTGTTAAGGGAAAGTCTTGTCTGACAAATTTGATTGGTTATTATGATGTGGTCACAAAGGAACTGGATGCGAAAAATAATTTTGATATCATATACTTGGATTTCAGGAAAGCTTTTGACACTGTTGCGCATGGAAGACTACTGTACAAATTGGAGCAGAATGGTATTAAGGGTAAGTTGCTACAATGGATAAAAGGATGGTTAAGTGGGAGAAGACAAAGGGTGGTAATCAATGGGTGCTGCTCTTCATGGACTAATGTTATTAGTGGAGTCCCACAGGGTTCGGTGTTGGGTCCACTGTTGTTTTGTGTATTTATCAATGATATTGATGAAGGTATATCAGGCTTAATGTCGAAGTTTGCGGATGACACAAAGGTTGGCAGGGTTGTTAATGACAGTAATGGCAGTGTGCTACTGCAACAGGATCTAGATAATTTGGGCAGATGGGCTAAGAAGTGGCAACTGAAGTTCAACCTTGACAAATGCAAAGTACTGCATATGGGTAGAAGTAACCCCAGAGAAACGTACCAACTGTGTGGTACTACACTTAAGGTGGTAGAAAATGAAAAAGACCTGGGAGTAATTGTGCAGTCAGATATGAAGTTTTCTGAGCAATGCAGACAGGCTGCTAGGGCAGGTCATGGGGTTTTGTCAATGATATATAGGAATTTTGCTAGCAGGGAAAAGGAGGTGATTGTCCCTCTGTATAAGGCAATGGTCAGGCCACGCCTTGAGTACTGCGTACAGGTCTGGAGGCCTCATTTTAGGAAGGATGTAGATTTGCTTGAGCGTGTACAGAGAAGAGCAACACGATTGGTGAGGGGAATGAAGGGATTCTCTTACCAAGAGAGGCTTAAGTTCTGCAAATTGCAGTGGCTGGAGACTAGGCACCTGCGCGGTGATCTGATTGAGGTCTATAAGGCCTTGAATGGGTTGAGCACGCTGAATTCTGATGGGATCCTTCCACTTGTTCAGATTACGAACCTACGGGGACATAAGTTCAAATTAAGAAAGGACAGATGTAGAATAGATGTGCGGAAATTTGCCTTTAGCCAGCGGGTGGTTAATTGCTGGAACAAACTTCCGTCTGTCGTTGTGGAAGTTGATAGGTTAAATAAATTTAAGGAGGAACTGGACAGGCATTTGGAGGGAATGGTGTGATGATTTTTTTTTTTTTTTTTTTTTTTTTGGCTGATGCTGCATAAGCTCCTACACTTGCTTTCTTGCATCATGTGCCACTACTACTACTACTACTACTACTACTACGAAACATATCCAAAAAAAAAAAGACCCCATGACCTGGCAATTGTTGACTTTTGATTTCAAAAGAACCACTGATCCGGGAAAAGAAATTCGACTGCATAGTTGTTGTGAGGGATTCACGGAGGATGTTATGGAAGGGAACGTTCAGGTGAAAGAGGCCTAGAGAGAGAGAGGAAGATATGGAGAAGTGGTAATTGAGTTGTGTACTTAGACCTGACCTTGGCAGAACATTAATGACGATGATAACAATAGTATTCTGTCTTAGAATTAAATTATTCTAAAGACCATACCCTTTATGTCCAAAAACAAAACATTAAATATTGATTTCAAATTAATGTACAATATAAAACAATTATTAATGAACAATGAAACCATGTTCCTGGAATCTGGCTAGGTAAGATAGATAATAAGTTAATCTGGAATAAACAAATTTTCGCTGTACGCAACAAGATTTTGCCACTCGCGGGAATCCTTGCCCAAGACTTCGCCTAAGTATGTATATATATATATTTCTCCCTTTAATTTAGCTTCACATATAGCATTATCACATGGAAGTACCATGAGCTGTCATTATAAAAGAAACCTTGATAGAATCAATTCCATACTCAACTGATGTATCCATTCAGTTTTAAACCTTTTTTTTTTTTTTGGAATGCATCAGTAAACACGGACTACAAGAAAGTCTTCTTCAACGTCAACCATCTTCTATCGTAAAGCTGAGGGTAACGTTTTCAATGCTTTGATTACTTCAGATTTCTTTTCTGCCCTCTGGTCCTTTTTCACAATAACAGAAGAAAAAATAAGTTATAACTTAAAAAAGAACGCAGAGCTGGAGATTCATCTTTCAGAAAAGCCATCGGACAGACAAACATTATATACTGACGCACAGAAATCTTTTACTTTCCGATTTAGAAAATCTCAATGTCTTTATATTAGAAGCCTAAATAACAAAACCAGATGTCTCAGAGAAACATACACGAAGACGACTTCTTGGTATCTAGATGTCAAAGGAAGTATTGCTGTGAAATGGTGCACAAATTTCTACTTGGCTACACACTGACTTCCTTTCTTTTCCTTGCCATAAAATAACACCGGCATGAATACTAGTTTCTGCTAAGTATAAAAGTTTTCCCTTTCTGGTTACCCATGATTAAATTGATACTCCAGAAACAATCCCATGCTTATTTTTGGAGGTTTCTCAGCCACAAACTCAACTTTAATTGCCTACCAGTAGGAACTTCAGTTGCTCTTATGAGTATGCAGAGTATTCAAAACGTTTACACTACAGTGCCTCTTAAAAATGTCTAAAATATTGTTCAAAATTTATCTTACATCGACCTCTGATCATGGAAGAGAAGGTCAAGGGTGATTGATAATCGTACACAATGACCTTCGATCACCGAAATTATTTGATCAGAAATTATTCAATCTAATCTTAATGAAAAACGATAGATAATGATTAACAAAGGTGGACTGACATAGATTATAATATTATAAATACAGCATTTATAAAAAATTAGGTACACAAAGCAACAATAACATAAAAGATCTAAAAGGCGCAACTGCTTCCATATAATTATAACTCCAAATTTTTTTCCAGTACACTTAATTTCGACTATTGTGTTCACTTCCTTGGAAACTAAACAATAGTCAGAACCTATTCAAAAGTTCTCAAGCAGAATGAAGCGAAATCTAATGGCAGGCAGCTACAGGAAAATCGGGTTTGACTTTTACTCTTCAGTCTTCAAGAATTGTTCGCTCCTTTCCCTTTACATAAAGCCCTGTCCAGGTCTTATGGGTATAACCTTGAACCTTCATAAAACAGAAAAATGTCTCATAAATGTGTTCATTATGGCTGAAACGAGGACTGTGTACAGGGACGAAGATATTAAAAAACAAGTTCTCTAATGATACCTCCTGCACAAGGTCTTTCCAGATAACTTCGTCTTATTTAAATTCAATATTTTGTATGCGATTTAAGGAAAGAAAATTGATGTGATTACCGGCAAAGGAAAAACATTTCCTTAATTCTAAAGCCTTTGAATATTATGTGATGTACCTGGTTACCAATTGAGAGAAAAAGTTTTGATGCAACTCTTATACGAAGTGTTGCATCTAATTTTCTTACTCTAGTTATTAAGGGATGAGTCCCTTAATAATTAGGCGCCTCCGCAGCCAGGTGGGAAGGAGCAGCAGTGCGTAGCACACGATTCTTGATTAGACCGGGGTTCGAACCCGTCACCACCAAATACGGAGGATGCGGAAAGGTCAGGGAATGACCACCACCGCATATCCCAGAGCAATATGGCCTTAGTTGCTAATGCTCCTAAAAACCAAAATAACATAACAAATAACCCTTAATAATTAGTTACTAATATGGATTAAAGAATCTTTCCTTAATTCTATCATTTGATAAAAACTGATCAATCATTCATCTAGAACAGAATGTTTGTTTTATTGTTGATATGTATAAATTGATCTTAAACTCTATTTACAAATAAATATGATGCTTTCATAAGTTTCTAAGAGTCTTCTTCTTCTTCCCACGTTCATATGGGATCGGCATTCACTCTTCTTCTTTGCATCAAATCCACAATCCATCTGCTCTTTCCATTCATTGTCCCAATGTTCAATGTTCCTATTCTAACACTTTTCAACTCCTTCTTCATCTCTAGCTGAACTAACTTCTTTAACCGGACCCGTCCTTTGTTCGGTAGCCCTGACACATCTACTTTCCATCAATCACCTTTTGTTTTGGCATAGTTTTAACGACCGGATGCCCTTCCTAAGTTTCTAAGAGTAACTTATCACGTCCTGAGATAGTCCAGAATTTTTTAGATTTTTTTTCTCATCTTCCTGACTAGTTGATGAATTTTTGTGTAATGACAATTCATTTCCATTTTGAGTTTCTTGTAGAGTATCCCTTTCTTTTTTTTTTTGTATTTCTTTTTGGAAAATTTCATAGCTTAGCATAACTCTTTCAAAAGGTTAATAGCTATCCTAAAAACAGTGGGAACTTGTATCTTTTTGTCTCATGAATTTAAATATACTACAGAAAATTTCTTAATTTAAGACTCAGACATTGTTAACTACTGATAATGAAGGATTTTTTTATGAACTTTGGCAGTCCAATCATCTTATCCCTCTGTTAGAGTTCAGGGCCCCACATGAAACATTTACAACTCAGAGCCACTCACTGTGGAAATGAAATGAGAACACGTATTTTTGTGGAGTTTGTTTTATTGACAAATCTCCTACGCTTTATATTCACTCATTTTAATCATTTTTACACTTCGATATGAGCCTCCTCTTGTCATTCGGAGAATATCAAGGACCCTAGCTCTCTCTCTCTAAGTGAGTTTCAGCATACCTGTGTCGATTGCTGCTATATCTTCCGTATTGTGTTCATTCTGTTGGTTTACAATGTTTTGATGTATCCATACAGGAAGTGGAGTTATGTCAAGAAAGCGTGGAGGCCAACGGACTGGACCGCGCTTAATAATACTGGATCGTAATTACTTTTATTGTTCATTAAATAAAATTGGTCCCAACACACGATTCAGGAAATCACGTTTACCTTTTTGCTGGCACATTGCACTTTTCGAAAGACATGAGAAGTTTTGAATCCCCAGATCCTCAGTTTGTGGCGACTGACTCTCGTCAACTGACCATTGACTCTTTTAATGGAACTTAGAAATAGAAGACAACAATACGTCTTAGGAATCTATTGTTCTCATCCAGCTTTGTCATCATGTCTGTGACGAATGCCTTTCGAATAATCATTGGCTTGACATATGTCCAAGTCGAATCCTGCATCCGTGTAGACTTAAGCGCCTGTGCTACCTTTGTGCACCGTTGAACGTGGATTACCAATTTCTGGCGATACGTGCGTATGGATTTCTAAGGACTGTACAAATGATTCTCTGATCCGTTCCACTTCCAGCACTTATGCTTACATGCCTGAATCCTGGCCGTCTGGTAACACCTTCAGTCTCCATGAATTTCTTATGCCATTCACGTATGGATGGTCTACTTGATGGCATTCTTTGGATAGTTTGTCTCTGAAATCAAGAAACACCCTGTTCCTTGTCCTGGAGTGTCAGATTGTCATTTTTATTGCTGGATTTTAGGGTCTCTCTCAACATTTAGAAAAACTAAAGATAGGCATAGCGATTTCTTCATTGGATTTCTCAAATTCTTCTACTATTAGTTCATCAACAGCAGAAAGGAAAGTTGTTAGTTTTTGATTTCATACTGAAGCAGCTAAGGCGATGAGGCAAAATCCATGCCGCACTGGCCGAAGCCGCATGCTAACTAGGCCACACTGTTCCATTTTCACCTCTCCATAAATTCCCCTTTTTCCCTTTGTGTGGCAGGAAAGCGATCATAACTACTGTACTAGCGAGGATCTTATGGGGTGGAAAAATGTGTTGATCGGTTTCTATGGTGTCAAATTTCAAAGATTAAATTTTCTGAACGATGGGTGTTCGATTTTAGATGTTACCGATCTAACTCCTCAATTTATATTATTGAAAAACACTCGTTATCGATAAACTGGCAGTTTAAGGATAAACCTCAGTTTATCCTTAAACCAACAGTCTTCATGAATCGTCAAATGGTAGTCTGTACTCCTAATGAAACACCTAGTTTTTTGCTAATATTTCTCATGGTATAACTTTCTTTATACAGAGTTATAATAGCGCTTCTTTTTTCCTTATTTCATGTCATATTTATCATGAAACGCGCATAACTTACACTAAAAGCTCTTTCTGAATGACTGAAGTTGGATTTTAGAAGTTACAGATCTCAATTTATATTATTGAAAAACACTCTATCTTCTATTATACTGAAACAACACTCTCACTTTCTAGAATCTACATATTTTAGAAATTCTTAAATATTATTTGGTTTTTTTTTGATTTTTATACATAACAGAAAATATTTTAATAAAAACAGGTAGACAAGTTGGTCCTATTTTAATAAAAACTGAAGATTAAAAAAAAAAATGAAACGTGATTCCAAACAACTTTTAGGCGAGAGTGTAAATGAGAAAGCGTATCATGAGAATAGGAGCTGGACGTTAAAATATAATTCAGCTTTATTTTTGAAATAGCAAATACTGTAATAAATAAATTAAAATGCTGGATAACAATCTGTTACTATTTTATTAAAATAATGCTATACTTTTTTTTTCTCTTATTCATTAGCACAATGAGTTTTATTCATAAAACTTTGAAGTACGGTTGTCTCTTCAAAAATATTAAAGGTAGAAGACAAAAGAAATGAGAGATATCAGTAACTCGTATTATCGATCAATAAATGAAAATGAATACGTTTTTTTTTAATTTTTATATTTGCATTTTTTTTCTTTTATGTTAGCGTTTGCACATCATGCTCTGTTGGTTCATTAAAATGCAGTTGAGGAAATTAAATCGGCTCTGTGACAAGAATAGTAGTAATTTCCCATTTGTCTCTCGTTTGGAGAGGTCTGTTTAGAGTACTGTCGATGACTGGAAGCATTTCTAAAGGCTTCTTCAATTGAGGCTGTAGTTAGCCGACCTCAAGCGAGGGAGAAAGTTTCCCCCTTGAGTTATCCTTTTTTAGCCCGCACACATGCAAATCAGCCGTGAACACACTCTTGTATAGACACAATACACGCAATATAGTCTAAGATGCTGATGCCCTTAAACCCAACAACAACACAAATTAAAATATGTTTCATTGAACATACGCAGTATGAGTTCCCATAAACCGAAAAATTCCATAAACCGGCTCCAGTCACTCAAGGTTGCAGATTAAATTAGAAAACCAGGTAAATTTTTAAGTTAATTTAGATTATTGGAAACGAGTATTGAATTATAGCCAGCTAATGAATTAAGTTTATGTGTATTATTAATTAAGCAATACACTTTTATTGATAATATGAATACCAGATGTATATTCATGCTTCTGTTGGTTAATAAGGAATTTGGGCTTTGAAATCTTGAGTTCCTAATCGAAGTCATTCTATATTAATTATGATTTAATTAAAGATCTTGTTTTAAGACTAAATTAAAATTCTCTTCACGCTGATGATAATAAAATTAAACAAAGTTACAGCGAAAATAAACAGCATCTTACTTGAAAAAATATCGTTGCGTTTTGCCTTCTGTAAGGAACCCAGCTCTTACTATTTATACCTAGATACTTCGTACCTCGGAAATGATTTGTGTTACTCTTCCTACTTTGAGTTAGGTTCCCGGGCAAGATTAAGATTGTCTGGAAACATTTCCATAAATGGTTGGCTTATTCTAGATATCATGGTCGTGTGACTCTCCTTCCCAGATAATTTCGTAGAACAGATAACCTCTACTCCATCAGGAGAAATTATATCGGAAATCTTAAATATCTTTGCAATACGTGGGTTGGATACATGTAGAATTATGTGTTTATGCGTAAGAACATCATATCTACATTTCATAAATAAAACAATTGAAACGTAACTGTATAAATGAAATTCTAATTCTAATTTCAAATAGATAATAGATTTGGTTTTTGTTTACATTCAGTTTTGTTTATTGTTTACATACATTCTTCTGCTTATGATACGAAAGATTATTTATATGATAAGAGAAAATATAACTGTGGTAAGAATAAGAAGCTTCTTTAATTTCGCTCATTTCTCATGTTTTCGTATAAATCTAAGGGATATGCGTTTCTTCATTACAGTACCAGTGATCTAAACCAATGGCCAATTTAATCAAGCGTTATAGGAGATTACAAGCCCTGAAGGTGTAGGAATATATATAGCCTGCTGGGGGTGTTCATCTGGGACAAGCATGAGTTGTGTTAGGGTTACGAAAAGCAAATATCGATGATATACACTTGCTTGCACACTGTTGGATACATGTAGAAGGGACCAGTTTTTTCCTGCTTCCTTCGTGTATCGTGGCTGTGAGACCCAACCGGATAGACGAGGTCGGCACCCGCTGGCTGAAGTAAACTTCGGCACATCTATCCAGCGACTATCCTTCCTCAATTTAAATGCCGCCTCGTGTGTATCAGCAAAAGGAAGAATTCATTCACATTCAGCTTACTCAATCCATTGAGGTCCTTAAGCATCTCAATAAGACGACTGCAATTTGCAAAACTTAAACCTTTCCAGGTTTAAGCACGATTTTGTTCCCTTCACCAATCTGGCTTCCCTTCTTTACACCCTTTCCAGCAGATCTACATCCTCTCCTAAAGTGAGGCATCCAGACCTGTATACAATACTCAAGAAGCGGCCTAGCCATGGCTTTGTACAAAGGGATAATCATGCCCTTATCCCTGCTAGCAAAGTTTCTGCATGTCATTAACAAAACTCCATCAGCTGTTCTGCCTGTCTGCACTGCTCAGAGAATTTCATATCTGACTGTACAGTTATCTCCAAGTGTTTTTCATTTTTCACTACCCTGAGTGTAATACCATACGGTCGACAAATTACTCTGGGATTACTGCCACCCACATGTACCTTGCATTTGTCGATGTTAAACTCAACTGCCATTTCTCATACCATCGATCCAAATTTCCTAGATCTAGTTGCAGTAGCTTACCCTGAGTACTGCCGTTAACTACAGTGCCAATCTTTGCACCAGTTGCAAGTCATTTAGCTTGATATACCTCCATCAATGTCATTAATAAATATTGTAAACGACAATAGCCCCAGCATTGAATCCTGGAGGACTCCGCTAATAACAATAGTCCACAAAGAGCAGTTCTCATTTTTAACTACTCTCTGTCTTCTTCCTCTTAATCATCATTTTATTCATAGCAGTAACTTGCTCTTAATGTCATGTTGTTCTAGTTTGTACAGCAATTTTTTATGTGCAACAGTATCAAAAGCCTTCTTGAAATCTAAGGATATGGTAGCAAAATTATTTTTTGCATCTAGTTCTTGATCACTGCATCATTGTAACCTATCAGATTGGTTAAACAAGACCACTACTTACCAAATCCATGTTGTGATTGCAGTATAACTGCATTCCTCTCCAGATGGTCCTGAATCACCTTTTTTAACCAGTGACTCCATTATTTTCCCTGAACAAACTTGAAGCTAACAGATCTATAATTACTCCTGCCACCTTTTGATTTCCCTTTATGAATTGGGGATACATTCGCACATCCCCAGTCCCCTGAATCCAAGGATGCTCTCATAATTATGGCTAAGGGTTTACCTCCTTTGCTGCCTGTTTTAATATAATTGAATAGATCCCATCCACCCCAGGTGCCTTTTTTATGTTCACCTTCAACAATTTCTCTTCCACTTTCGTGTCAGTTATCACAAAGTCATTTAGCTCTTCGTTAGAGTTTGATAAACTTCTTGCATCTCCTGCCCTAAAGAATTCCTCATGTGTAAATGTAAATGCACAATAACTATTCAATTTGTCAGCAACCTGAGCAGGGTTACTGATTAAGTCAATAAATGCGGACATAGCTGGGATAACAGAAGTATAGTGTCACTTAGGCATAAGCTACGAGGAATTTGAATATGGTGAGTAGAATGTGTGCACGAATGATAAGCAGGATAGGAAGGGGAGCAGAAAAAATAATACTATTGGTTAAGGAGCATAGAGAATCTCTAGCGGTGTACCTAGATGAAAGTGGGTGGCCAGTGCAATGCTTAGTCAGTTGGATGTGACATGAGCACTGGGAAAACTAAAATGAGAGTAGGAGTAAGCTATAGGCCAAATGACTGTGTAAAGAATAATGAAAACTACAGGCAAGTACAGCGGGCAAATAGATCCATGTATTTAATAATGGGGAACTTTAAATTTCAGATATTGACTGGAACTTGTTGGTCGGTCACTCACACAGTAACAGAAAATTTCTACAACAGTATTTCAGTATTAATATTGCTATAGCCATATACTGTAGTGCAAGGAAGTCACAGGCTTTTGCTGTATCGGGGTTTAAAAAAAAGAATGTAGAAAAGAAATTGCAAATTATGCATTTCTCTCCTCATGTAGGTAACTGTCCAGTTGACCTTTGAAATTCTTCAAACTGTCAGCCTCAACTACCTGCGGGGGCAACTTGCTCAAGTAGTCAACAACTATCTTACTAAAAGAAAACTTTCTGCAATCTGGTCTAAATCTCTTCTCTGTATTTTGAATTTATGGCGCCTAATTCTGGAATTCTATATAAAGTGAAAATTCTGTCTTAATTCATTTTAGTAACCCCTTTCAGAGCCTTATAAATCTTTGTCAGGTCTTCTCTAAGGTGTCTGGTTGCCAAGTGCTGTATCCCACATAATCGAAGTCTTTCTTCGTACGGTTATTTATTTGCCGATCTCACATGCGAGTTGCCTCTTTGGACCTTTTTAAGGAGCTCAATGTCTTTTTTTAGATGATGTCTCCATATTTGGACACAGTATTTCAAATGCGGTCGTACAATTTCCCTATGCAGTAGGGTTATGACCTCCCTATCTCTACAGATAATTTTCGATAAATCATCGATAGAACTCTGTGGGATTGCCTTGCCGCCTGTTTACACTGCAAAGAAAACTTCATGTCTGCCTGTATCGTAACTCCCAGATCTCTCTCTCTTCCTCTACAGTTTTTAATTCAACCCCATGAAGTGTATAATTTATTTTGGGGATACTATGCAGTACCTTGCATTTTGTTACATTAAAACTTAGTTGCCACTTTTCTGATCATTCTTGAAGCCGTTCAAGTCATGCTGAAGGAGCGCTGCTTGGCGCTCTGGTCATTAACGACTCTACCAATCTATATCTTCTTCAAATTTTGATATTACTCCCTTTGTCCCTTTCGATGTTGTTTATGAAAATTAGAAACAAGTGGTCAAAGAACCGATCCTTGGCGGACTCCTTCTGACGATGCACCAATCTGAAGAAAATTCATTGATTGCAAACCTCTGCACTACAATCCATCTTAGAATCCTTCCAGTAATCCTAACATATTCCAGCTTATACAGGAACTTCTCATGAGGGACTGTGTCAAATTATTTGCTAAAATACAAAGACACTATGCCGAAATTGTTCCTTGTATCTAACTCATGAGTAAATATATAAAATTAGGTTACGAGGTTAGTTAAACATGATTTTCCCTTAATAAGACCATGTTGTGTGTCCTTTTTTCTGAATATCCCTGGACTGCACTCTTAATTGGCTTTCCCTACTACGAAGAGGCCGCCGTAGCCTAGTGGTCAGGCCGCGGGTGCATAAGTACACGGTCCATGAGTGACTGGGGTTCAAGCCCGTGACTGCTGAATACGGTGCTGTTTCTTGTATTCTGTCTATTTGTGAACTCCTCTGACCGTTTGGTCGTCCCGGAGTATAAACAGAAAATTTATTTATTTATAAAAGTCAGACTAACTGGTCTGCAGTTACCTACTTCACGCTTAGAATCACCTTTATATATATATGGCGATACGTTGTCACTGTTCCAATCCAAAGGAATTTCCACTGAGTTCAGTGATGCCCTCATAATTGACCTCACAGGTTCATTACACTCTCTGGCTGTCTACCTCAAAATACTGGGTATTTGATATCAATTCCGGGAACCTTACTTGCCTATTTGCTCGAAAGTTTTTTTTAATAAACAGTCATCAGTTGTTGGTGCTAAGGAAGGGGCAGGAAATATGGACAGAAAATTTCCTCGAAGTTCATTTCCTCGAAGGAAATGAACTTCGAGGCATCTGTTGTATAGGTTGAGGAGTGAATCGATGATGAAGACGCTTAAGTACTGTATTTGATTATGAACTGGGGGATGCCATAGCCATATGAAATTAGTAATTTCGAAATCACTAATTTCGTATGGCCAAACTTCCCTGCACAGACTCTCCTCAGCACGAAGGGTCTTTCATCAGTAAAGCCCGATGCAAAGTACCTATTCAATTCATCAGCATATCAGCTGTGTTAGCCAAGATTTTCCCGTATCCAGCATACAAGGATCCTATCTGATTCGTTTTTTTCTTCTTTGTATTCGCATACACGGAAGATTCTCTATCCGCATTCTTTGCTCTCTTAGCTAGTGCCTTCTTATGCTCAGCCTTCGCCTCCATAACCTTCTTTGTGGTACTGTTACAGGTCAGCTTGTCGCTGTTGTAGGATTCAGTACTTTTCGGCTCACATGGGTAGCACAATTGGTAGAATCGCCGTTCTCCCCACACCTGGTGGAAAAGACCTGAGTTCCGGTCCCGTCGATGATGGAAGGCATTTTTATGTACTCGAGTCATTCGTCCAGAAAACAGAAAATCGACCACAAAACACATTTATTGTCTGTAAATTGCTTGCAGACAGTATACTTGTTTGAGGAGCAATATGGCCTTAGTCGCTGATGCACCTAAAAATACCTACAAAAACAACAGTACTGTTGTTTTAGGAGTTGCTCTGTAACTTTCCTCATGCTGTTTTTTTTTTTTTTCTATTAAATTGGCCAACTCCGTATAATACCATTTCAGCATCCTCCAGTGCCATACTTTTTAAATGGTATATCTGCCTTCAAGAGTTCTTGATTTTTTCTCATAATTATTCGCGCTCCCTCTCTAAGCCGCCAAATTAATAGATGTCATTTAAGTGCTTAAACTATCATAGTCCCCTCTTCTGAAATTAAAATCTGTGCCTTTACCTTTAACTACTGCTGCTACATCTTTCTTCGTCTACCAACTCAAGATTGTATAATCACTACCTGTCAATGTTTCCTGATTCATTAGTAAGTAACGATGAGATGAAGAGTATTCTCACCCCTAGTATTTTCTCTAAAACGCTAGTACAAATAATAATCATCTAGTTTCTATACTTCAGTAACTCAAATTCTTCTTCTGACGTAGCCGAGTGGTCAGGAGCGAGAGTGCATAGCACGTGTTCCTTGAGTGGACCGGGGCTCAAGCCCGTGACTACTAAACACGATAAATATTTGAATTGATGATTTATTGTAAACTCAACTGACTTGGTTGTCGTGCTGGAGTATAAACAGAAAATTTATTTATTCTAATGAATCAAGTACTAATTTGAGATCAGCACATTTCTTATATCGGTTGCAAAGAAAGAAATCGCTAGTTCAGCTTGGTTTGTCTACTAGACTGACCCTAGAGCACATGCCATACAATTTATGAACCATTGACTAACACTGGAAATGCTCGCAGGCATTTCAGTCTGAGTAAGTGAGTACTGCAAGTGAATCTAGTAAGAACCATTGCTTGGTTAATATTTGAACTTAAGAAAGGTTACTAAATTTAAATTTACAATACTGAAAATTCTAACAGCAAATTTTAAATGTGAAGCATTCAAGGAATTAATCTTGGAAACTACTAGGCTTTTAATTCCAACTAAGAAATACTGTTCAAGGTTTACGCCCAAATGGATGCCAGATGAACTAATAAGATTCGTGGCGGAGAAGAAAAATGCATGGGATGCATATAAATTATCAGGCGACAGAGAGGCCTTTGCTAGTCTGTAATCAAGTCACAAAGATGGTTAGGCAAGCGAAGGCAGATTATGAGAAATGTTTGGCAAAGGATGCAAAGAAAAACATCAAAGACTTCTTTACTTATATGGTTTGACTGTAGATGATCTTAAATAAATAAAATTTTCTGTTTTTATACTCCGGGACGACTAAACGGTCAGAGGAGTTCACAAGATAGACATAATACAAGAAACAGCACCGTATTCAGCAGTCACGGGCTTGCTCAGATAGCTGCCAAACTGAACGAGTATTTTGCATCTACATTCACACATGAGGAGTTATTAAGGGAGGAAAATGCCGGAAGTTTATCAAACTCTAACAGGGAACTAAATGATTTTGTAATAACTGATAGCAAAGTGGAGGAGAAATTGTTGAAGTTAAACATTAGGAAGGCACCTCGGGTGGATGGGATCGATCCAGTTATATTAAAGGAGGCGGCTAAGCAAACTCTTAGCCATAATTATGAGACTTTTCTTGGATTCAGGGGAGGTCCCCAAGGACTGCAGATGTGCAAATGTGACCCCAATTCACAAAGGGGGAGCAAAGGGTGATACGAGTAATTACAGACCTGTTAGTTTGACTTCTGTTCCGGGGAAAATAATCCAGTCACTTGTTAAAGAAGCATTGCAGGATCATCTAGACAAGACTGCAGTAATAATTCAGACACAGCATGGGTTTCTTAAGGGGAAGTCTTGTCTGAACAATTTGATTAGATACTATGATGTGGTCACAAACGAACTGGATGCAGGAAATAACTTTGATATGATATATTTGGATCTTAGAAAGGCTTTTGATGCCGTTGCACATGGTAGACTGGTGCACAAATTGGAACAGTGTGGCACTGGAGGCAAATTTCTGCTATGGATAAAGGGATGGTTGAGTGGGAGAAGACAGACAGAGAGTGGTAATCAATGGACACTGCTCTTCGTGGACTAATGTTATTAGTGGAGTTCCACAGGTTTTGGTGTTGCGCCAATTGTTGTTTTGTGTATTTGTATGATATTGATGAAGGTATATCAGACTTAATGTCGAAGTTTGCAGATGATACAAAGAGAATGTTGTTATTATTATTATTATTATTATTATTATTATTATTAGCAGCTACATGGTGCAAGGAAGCCTGAGGCTTATGCTGCACCAGCCAAAAAAAAAAAAAATTCCCCGTGTTATCCTGAGAGAGAGAGAGAGAGAGAGAGAGAGAGAGAGAGAGAGAGAGAGAGAGAGAGAGAGAGAGAGAGTCAAAAGTAAAAGGGAATCAGCAAGAAAGAGAAGAATGATGATATCCAGCTCTGAGGACCCTGGGTGTGCCAAGCCCATACTCACCAGATGTGAGTACCTGGGATTAACAGAATTTGGTTCCTTATGTTTCTGTACTTTGAAATGCAGGAGTACAGGTAGATGGAAATGGATTCTGGACATTGTTAACCTGATCATATGTCACTTGTGAGTCTATTAAGTTAACAAAGATTTCACCCATTCAGCAAGTGACATGTTTGGGAGAATTGTTGTCTCAGTCCATGTTATTACTGTTTGGTGTTTTTATAGGTAACAGATGCATGGTTATGTTACGCAATTTCTAGATATGCCATGCATATCCAGAAGAAGCTACCAAGAGGCTAGAATAAGAAAAAGGAATCTTAGAAAAAGCCTCCTGATACATAACTTAGTACTCAATTTCATACTTTTGGATTTTCTATCCTATTTCCACAAGTCACAAACTCTTGAATGTAACAGATGAAGGCCTTCACAATTTGCATAATGTGGTGAATGAGCAGTACACTCTCCATGTGTATGCTCAAGGGTAGATGCCTACATGTCGCTTATGAGTGGCCAAATTTTTTACACTCATAACATTGTAAGGGGTTTGGTACATATGGTCTGATATGGCACTTGAAATAACCTGCCTTTGCCACTGTTGGTAGCATTGGTATACTGAAGTATAATATTATGGGTAGGTAAAGTTCTCCATCTTTTTTGGTCAGAATTATCTTTGCACATATATGACCTGTTCCTTCAATTCTTATATTAATTCTTCCTCCACTGCATTTATTAAGTCCTAGTCTGCTATAACACTTGCTCAGAAGTATTTATGCTCTTAGTATTAGTGTATAAGCGTGTTTTGGCATTTATTCTTATTCTAAGCAACTTTAACACAGCCCCATTTATATGGTTTTCTCATGAGTTCCCCCGCAAGCAACCTTGTAATCTCTCCCTTCCACAATTTGTTTTCTACGCTTCTGCATTTATCAATAGAAGTTAAGAAAGCATGAATCAATTTCACCCTTGCTTGTGGCTGCTGTTAAATTATTAATCTATATATCCTTCCCCACAAATCAGCAGTTTTCCAGCCCCAGTTTCCAGTGAAGACATATCAGGCTTAATGTCCAAGTCTGCAGACGATACAAAGGCCGGCAGGGCAGCTAATAACAATAATGACAATACGCTACTGCAACACAATCTAGAAAAGTTGGGCAGATGGGAGAAAGTACTGCATATGCATAGCAGTAACCCCAGAGTAGTGAACCAACTGTGTGGTACTACACTCAGCAGTAGCGGATTAAGGTCGGTTGAGGCCCCGGGCGCAGAAGAAAATATTGGGCCCCTTAAAAAAAAAAAGAGAGAGACAGGGAAAATAAAAATACACGTTAACCATTTTTTAAAATAAATAAAAAATATTATGTACTATTAATGTTTTATTTCCAATAAAATTTGAATATAATATATGTATAATATAATTAATAATAGCATAATAATAATCACAAAGTTTTGAACTAATAGTTGAACATATTAGTTCAACTAATTTGTTGGGGTTTTGCGTATAAAGTTGGGGTTGTGCGTGGGCCCTTCAGAAGTCGGGGGCCCAGGGTGCGCGCCCGGTGCGCCCACCGTTAAATCTGCCTCTGACACTCAGTGTAATGGAAAATGAAAGACCTGGAGGTAATTTTGCAGTCAGATATGAAGTTCTCTGAGCAATGAAGACAGGCTGCCAGGAGAGTTCATGGGGTTTTGTCAATGATATACAGCAGTGTTTCCCAAACTTTTTTGCTGGCAGACTCCTTTTGGCTTCGAAAAATAACAACGGATCCTCACATCCTAGCTCACATAAATTACGTGGTGTCCAGACTATAGGTATCCAAAATTAAAAATTTATATCTCAGAACTGATTTATTATATGCTTACAATCTACCTTTTTCAGACTGACACAAAAAATAACTGAATAATAAACTGTCAGTATTTGAGTATACAATCAATCGTACCTCATAGGCTACGAGTGTGAAGAATGGTGTTGCTTTTCATTTCACAAAGTCCTTTAAAGTTGAGTGATTGTAGACAACTGAAATCTCATATCAGGTGCAACATCCAGTCTATAACAATATTTAGATTTTGTTTAAAAAAATAAGTAAAATTCAAAGTAGCTATTACAGAAATTATCCACAGTTCCCCTGGGAACTGTTTGCAGACCCTTAGGAACCTCAGAGCAATTTGGGAACCTAATATACAAGTTAAACTCAATGCAACAAGGCATCATAGGTTTAAGAGTATAAATAATCTATACAATTCTATACAATATTGGTGTGGATAGACCATAGATTACTCTTAAAGGCAAAAAACTACATTTGTAGTGTAAAAGGGCAACAAAGGATGGCAGGTTTGTTGATGACAGGTTGCTACTTCAACAGGATCTAGAAAAATTGGGCAGATGGGCTGATGTGACAACTGAAGTTTAACTTTGACAAATGCAAAGTACACTGAAAGGACAGAATTCATGGGATACCTGGTTACTTGGCAACGCGACGCTGCCACCTCTCTCACTACTAGACGAACCCACCGCTTGGCAGGAATATAGGTTGTAAGAGTAGATCTTACATGGTCAGTTGAGTCTCGGCGAGTGAAAGTGTAATTAAAGAAGGTTTAATTTAGCATCAACGAAAATGTTAGTATAAATTTAAGTGTTCTAAGTGACTTTGTCACTTAGAACTATACCAGCAGAACTGGTATAGTTCTAAATTTAGTTATAGTATACCAGAACTGGTATAGTTCTAATGTTGTTCTAAGTGACAAAGTCACTTAGAACAACACGAAGTTTTGACAAAAGGACGATTAAAAGCTCAGTCATAGATAATGGAAACGGAAAGCGTTACTTACGTTAACAAAGGGACGCCAGAAACCGGGGCAAGTAAGGAGCCTGGCATAAACCAAGCAACAGGAAAGGCTTAGTGGTCACGCCGAATAAGTGAAGGCCCGTGACAAATTCTGGAAGAGGGCGGCTGTAAACGATTCTCTGGGAGGGCTGTAGGGCAAGGAATTTTAAAAACAATAAGAAATAGCAATAAAGAATACGCTATTCTTATTAAGAAAATAGGCGGGAAATAAAAGTTAAGAAAAAGGAATTCGATGTGATTGGTGGAAGAGATCAGGCAATGAATGACGAGCGAATAGATGAGAGAGAAATTAACATGTGATTTTGGGGGAAAAGAGAGGGGGGGTGAGACATAAAGAAGTCGGAGCGGAATCGAAGTCGTAGTCGGAGTGTAGGTCGAAACAAGATCTGTGATGCGAGAGAAGTAAAAGAAAATATTGATAGTGAGCGTAAAGCTAAGATAATTATGTGCTTTACAGTGAGAAAGAATCTCCAAGTAAAGTGGTATTCCTACGGAGAGATGGAATTTATGGGAGAGTGAGGAGCCGGCCCTTATTTGTCTACCACAATCCGCCAGCAGTACAACCCACTGAACTGGAATGAAGGCCATCTCTTAGATGTAATAATTGCCAATCACCAGAGGTCCTTCGGAAAGGTGGAAGCAGCAGAAGTGAATACCCAATGGAAACACCAACTTAGGACAAGGCAAGAGCAAGATAGAAATAAAGTAAGTGGACTGTTACTTTCATGCTATATAAGCCACAAAGTAAATTCCAGGATATATATATGTGCATATATATGTGTGTATGTGTGTGGCCTGTAATTGGGCAGTATAGTAAAAAGGAGTGTGGCAGCGAAAATGGAAATTGTAAGACAGCATAAGTGAATATACTAGAACTAAGGTACTTGTATGTTTATATATATACATATATTACGGCTCTTGTATCCCTGAGTAATAGATTGAGTGCTTTAGGTGAATGAGATGTTAAGGGAAAACGATTAAAGCCAGGTTTACACAAAAGGGGATCATACCCTAAAATAAGATGGAACAGCTAAGATATTTACTATGAAAAAGGGGACGGTTATGTCAGGCATCTGAGCATAACCCGATGAATTTGTGTTAATTAAAAGGACAGGGTAAAGTTGAGATAAACGTTAGGGAGGGCTGAGACAGTTAATGCTTTATAGCAGGGAAATTTTACGTAAATTAAGAAACCTGACACTTATAGAATGTATTTCATACCGAAGGTAGAAATTAAAGTAGATCACGGCTTGTTACACACATCTAGCCAATATCTTAAAGGTATTTAGAAATAGAATAAGTGGATTTTGTATTACACTGAATTGGAATGGCTTCAAGAGTAGAAGATTCCCATCATGTTAGAACGAATTATATGTATATTAGGTAAGGTAGCCCTAACCTGTTATAGTGCAAGAATAAATAGTGGAATTGTTAAAGTGTGCCTATGTTGTTCACCAAGAGAAGATAAAACCAATGTTATAACCAGATTAGAATCTGCTGGTATAGTGTTTGAACGGTTTTCAATTTTAGAAGGAATTATAGATACTTATGAAATTTATAATATGTATTATAGTGTACTTGTATATATTATGACATGTATTAAAGTTGTTTGAAAGGTATTATAATTGTTTGTAATTATTCATAGACTCAGATAGTGGCTTGCCGACATAGGTTCTATCAGGACCGAGGGAAATCACAATGCCCTCTGGATCGGGAAAATTCTGATTCAGATACTGCAGTCAGGTAGCGTAAGTGGGTATCATAGGTTCGAGGGCACTTCTCTTTATTACTAATTATCTCATATAATTGAGTAAACAAATAAATAGTAAAAAAAAAAAACCCATCCCTCACAAGGTACACTGCATCACTACATTCACGTAGACGGTAATTCGATGTCAGTATGAATAAACGAGATGACAATGCGAGACAGATGTCGACGGCCATGTTCATCCACCATCTTTATCCGCCCACAGCGCTGTCCACGATGAGATGTTATTCTTGATACTGTCAAACGCGGATAGTGCAATTTCTGTACCACATCCGCGATAGAGTGGCCCAAACGTCGGGCATCCGCCATCATCTCGCTTTGAAAGTCGGTTAACTCACGACGTTAATCCATACTGGCATTGAATTACAGTCTACTTGAATGCAGTGTACCTATTTACTTGCTAAGAGGTTGGTTGGTCCACTATTATTATTATTGTTGTTGCTCTTATATTATTTCTCCCTGATTGGGGGATTCCACTCCGTGACGGGTACTGCTACCAAATATACAGGGTGGTTGTAATGTCTGGTGTTACTGTTTGTCGAGGAAATCTCTGACTATCCTACAGGTGTAGGTGTTCTCTGGAAGACCTATTATTATTATTATTAAATCTGTTTATTAATAGCAAGTGGTTGCTTTCACCCCTTTTACACATCCAACCGGCTAGAAGGGTGTACAAAAATGCAAGAGTGGCAATTTTTACAATGCAATATTTACAAATCATGTTTACAATATTTACAGAAGTGCGAATCATTTAAAATATTATTTACAGAATGTAATTATCGACAACTTTAGAAGAGGAAATTATTCACAGTACCATTTAAAAGTAGATATCCAACAGCTATTTTATATTTTGGTCATTCCTTCCTATTCAAGCTTCTTCTTCATACATCTATAGTTCAAGCAAGCTGTAAGCTTCAGAGAGGCTCTTCACTCTGTACTGCTTGCCTTCACAGTATTTCACAGGATCTATTGCCAATGAATTGAAAAGGGGGATTGCGTTGTTCGGAAAGAAATTCTTCAGACAGCACAGGTTGGATAGTGTAGAATGCAACGGTAAGTACGGATTGTCATTAATGCGTCCAGCACGTGGAGTAGCGATAACTCCGTGAAGACTAGGGGCGTCAATCACACCAGTTAGCATCTGAGACAGAAGAAGAATATTCCTGGATGCAATGTGAACTCTCCAGGGGGTGATATTTAAGTTAGTATATAAAACAGCCCTGGAGATGGTGAATGCGCTGCCGGTGCAGAAGACCAGATTGGTGATGCATATAGTGCGATTGGTTGTAGACACCGCTGGACGTATCCTCCGACTACATCGACGTGAAATAACCCCGTCAGCTCTTGTCGAATTGCCCACATCGCCGAAAAAGTCTTAGTTTTCATGGTCGAAAAATGGTTTTGAAAAGTGAGGCCCTCGTCCCAAGTCAAGCCGAGGTCGGTGTGAGACTTCACTTTCCTTATCTGCACTCCGTTGTGATAGGCTGTGATGTCATTTTTGATTCTCTTTTTTGTAAATGTGATTTGGGCTGATTTAGATATTTTAGCTACAGACCTATCAGCAGTAGATAGGTTACAACGCTGTTGATCAGGACGGCGGCTCGCTGATTTATCAGGTGGGTTTGTTCAGGATCATTTGATTTTATATATAATTTGAGGTCGTCTGCATATGATGAGAAATCAGTGTACCTTGCGAGGAAAGGTTCAAGGGCCGCGGCGAACCATAAACCGAACAGGATACCTCCCTGCAGTACTCCCCGCGTTATAACACGCTCCTGTTTGAAGGATTTATGGCTGATGATGAGTTGTCTTGGCGTAAGGATGAGGTTGATGGCTTTTAGCAGGCTTCCTGTAATGCCAAAGTATTTTTCCAGAATGTAGATGAGAGCGGGAATTGATGAAATATCAGATGAAATATCAAGGAAGACGACGTCCAGCTGAGATTTATTGTTGAGAGCAGTTTGAATTTTAAACAGGGTGTCTAGTAAGTTTGTATATGTAGATCTTTTGGGGATCATGGTATGCAAATGTTTGGGTCTATGAGAGAAGCATTGTTCGATCAGTGCTGATAAGATAGTTTTCTCAAACACTTTTATTGCTGCTAGGCTGCTATGTAGTCTTTGGCATCATACCGGTGGTTGACACGATGATCGGGATGGTCGATACTTCTTGCATATGCCACATCTCCTTGACTTCATGTCTTAGGTTCGTGTACTTCCTAATTTTTTTCTCATGGGTTTTCTGCAGGTTGCCAGTGTTGGATACCGCTATGTCAATCAGATAGCAATATATTAATATTATTATTATTATTGTATTGTATTGTATTATTAAGCATTTCGCTATTTTTATATTGTATTATTATTATTATTATTATTAGGGTTAGCCGTAACTGGGTGAAAGAATATTGGCACTGGACCTTGGATGATTGGAGACGGGTCTCCTGGTTCAATGAGTCCTGTTTCCAGTTTTTTCGAGAGAACGGGAGGGTGCGTATCTGGCGGAAACCGCACGAAGTCATGCCAACTGCACCTGTCATGTCAACAAGGAACTGTTCAGGCAGGCGGACGGTTGTTAATGGTCTGGCGCGTGTTCAACTGGCACACGTGGAGACCTCTGGTATGTCTAGACAGGGTGGTGCCGAGGCAAGAAAAAAATTGCACCCTACTGTTAATATGGCAACGTTGGCAATTATTTAATCTTTCTCTTGGTGCCCCTTTCAGCCTTTAATCTGAGGCAAGAGCCTCGTTCGTCTCACCCTCGGCACAGCTCTACATCTAGATACATCTCTGAACGGTCCAGGTTAGCGTGTTTAGTGTCAAACGGCACCAGGGGTTCCCCCCATCTCCGCGTGCTATACATTGTGGGTGTGAAACAGAACACTGTCAATGCCAGAAGTTTAAAGGTGTATGGATTTTGTATATGTGTGGTGTCGTGTACCGTTGTTCATCTGGTCATTTAGCCCCTGGGCCCCTAATGGGACCCAACGTTGCCCCACTCCGCCCCGTGGAGGCAGACCAGGTACACCACTATTATAGTTATTTACTCTGGCAGGTCCTGCCACCTAATTTCCTGAGATTTCAGTGGCAAGGACCTAAAAAAAAAAAAAAAAAAACGCTATAGATAGGGGTCAGCCAAAACAAAGGGGGTACTAGTTGGGTGATTTGATGTTGTTAAGTTTTTGGGTGTAGGGCTCAAGTAATTTGGAGTTCATTCGGACGCTAGTTGTAAGTTAGAGAAAGGGGGGAGACTGAAGACTGGGGGGAAAAGATAGAGATATGGGGTCCATAGGGAAGATGACCCCAAGTCAGTGGAGCAGGCCCATGCCCCACCAGAGTGAAAAAGAGGGGTGGCGAAGGGGGAGGACACCAGGGATGAACTCCCCCTCCCACCAGGTAGTGGAGGCAAAGGACCACGCAAGGGAGCGTGGTTAGGGAGGCCTAATGGCAGCAGCTGAGCTGTGCTTGTGGGTTCTGTCACTCATTGGACGAAGGAAGGAAGGAGGGTTTTTTTTCCCTTCTCCTGAGAGGACTGTCATATCCAGGAAGTTTCTTACTTTGATCTTCAATGGGTGGTGTTTGGGTGCCGAACCCGTCTAGCAGTGAAAACAGACTGCGCAAACTCGTAAAGGCTAAACTCGGTAGCGCTGCTCGTCCATTATAATCAGGTGCTCACAATGACGGGGATTTGCTTGGATTTTAATGGCAAACCTTAGCCGGAACTCGTCATATTCATGGCAATCATACATTACGTGATCCCACGTTTCTTCAGCCCCGCAGTGACACAGTGGATCATCTTCAACGCCTAGGGATGTTAGCTTCGCTTTAAAGGGTCTGTGGCCTGTCAATAGAAATGTAGTATGGAGGCCTGGTGAGTACCAGGGAGGAGGCTTTGGACTAATGAGGTTCACAGTGGGAATGAACTTTTTGGTTATCAATCTGTTGGTGGTGTCCCATGTCCAGGTTATGTGTCCATCCTTGCAAACTATCTGCTTACCTTCATGGTCATCGTGCACGCACAGGGCAATGGACTCTCCCAGCAGGACAATGCGCCATCTCACAGAGTCGTGGTGACTTGAACATGGCTCGAAGAGCATTCCGCAGATTTTACCACCATGGAATGGCCTTCCCGTTCACCGGTATTGAACCCTGTGGGGCATCTTTGAGATGCTGTGGCAAGGTCCGTTCGAACTTTGGATCTTCCACCCAGGAATTATGGACAAGTGTGTTAGTTGTCTAATGGCAGCAAGCATGGATGGAAATACTTGTGGAACGCTTTCGTGAACTAGTGGACTCAATGCCTCGTCGTGTAACTGCCCTTAACCGGGCGAAAGGTGAGCCTACCAGTTACTAGGTAGGTATCCCATGATTTCTCTCCACTCAGTGTATAATAATATAGTTATAATAGTTAATTTCTCTGTGTAAATGTTGAGCTGGTAAACAGTAAAGTGATATTTATTTATGGACATTTTTATGTGTAAAATAACAATGATATTTAATATTATGTCCTTGACAATAAAGCAATCTAATTGTACCTTTATTTGTAATTATCATAATGGGTAGATTCTCACTGGAAAGATTTAAATCATTAAAAAACTGAAATTATTTCTTTCAAAGTGTTTTTCGGGTAGTATTAACGTGCCACTTTCGACGAATGTAGATCTGCAGGTCCTCTGTTATAAAGTCTGCATTCATCATGATTATTTTTTTTTTTATTTTTTTTTTTTAGTGAACCCAAACACGAGGGGTATTAGAACCTATAGTACTTAGTACCGTGCTTGGGTTGGAGGTTGAGAAGAAGAAAGAAGATATTTGTTGACAATGAACTTGAACTTCTGTAGATTGTAATTTTCAGGAAATACGTATGAAGGAAGGTTGTTCTAGAAAACGGCAGTTGAATGAATAAATGAGGAAGATGAAAAGTTGGTTCTGTGGGTTTGAAGTTGGACAGTAAATGGATGTTGGCTGGTGGTGGCACGTGTTCGGACTGTTTTGAAAGAGAGAGCGGGAATTATAGAAGCCAATTCAGAAGAACAGTGCCCATGGAAGTATCTGTAGAAGAGGCATGCAGCAGAAACAGTGTGTCTATGAGAAAGCGAGTAGAGAGACTCTGTTAGAGATGAGTCATTAATTAACCTAACTGCCCTCTTCTGGATGGAATCAAGAAGCCTGAGAGAGGTTTTGGGGGCACTACCCGAGATGTGGGAACAATATTCCATGGCAGGGCGGATTTGCGATTTATACAGAGTGAGCAGCTGTTTGGAAGAAAAGTAACACCGAGAGCGAAAGAGAAAACCAAGTTTTTTTAGATGCAGAGGAAGCAATATTTGTAATGTGCTTGTGCCAAGAGAGATTAGAAGTCAGGGTAATTCCCAAAAGAGATATATCCTTTTGCCTAGAAATCGGAGTGTCACTAAAGATAAGCATAGGAGCAGAATAATCCTTTTTGCGAGATATAAGACAAGACTGAGTTTTAGAAGGATTGAAATCAACTAAGTTGTCTTTGCCCCACTGGAGAATTACCTGAATATCGGCATTTAAGGAATTGGTAGCAGATTTTCGAGAAGTTGAAGGTGATTGAGCAGGACAAGATTTCTCAAAACGGAAAGCAATGTGCTATCATCGGCAAAACTATGGATAGGATTTGCAGTCAATGAAAGAAGGTCATTGATATACAAGAGGAAAAGAGTGGGGGAAAGAACTGAACCTTGGGGGACACCGGCATTAGTGGAGAAGTTAGAAGACAGAGAGCCATCTACCATCACTCTCAGTGAGCGATCAGAGAGAAAACTGGATAACCAATTATTAAAAACAGTTGGCAAACCATAAGATGGAAGCTTGTTTAGAAGACCTTTATGCCAAACACGATCAAAAGCCTTTGAGATGTCAAGAGCAACTACTTGTGTTTCACCGAACCTTTCCATTGAAGTAGTCCATAAATGGGTAACATAAGCCAGGATATCACCAGTGGATCGACACTGATGGAATCCATACTGGTGATCGTTGATCAGACGGAAGGTTTCTAGGTAGTTTAAGAGTTGGCGGTTAATTGATTTCTCCATTACTTTAGAAAGAGTAGAAGTAATTGCAATGGGACGATAATTGGATGGGAGGGATTTGTCACCCTTTTTAGGAACTGGCTGGATATGAGCAAATTTCCAAGCAGAAGGAAAAACACCTTTGGAGTAAGAAAGTGAAAAAAGGCAGCAAAGAATAGGAGTAAGTTCAGGAGCACAGGTTTTGAGAACAAGTGGAGAAATACCATCAGGACCTGGAGCTTTCTTAGCATGAAGATTCATCAAAATCCTTCTGATATCCTTTTGACGGAAGACCACAGGAGGCATTGAATAGAGCGTGTTAGGAATGGTGGGAGGTGTTTTACCAAGATCATTAATACATGAGCTGGAAGAAAAATGGGATGCTAGCAGGTCAGCTTTATCCTTGGCTGAAGTGACAACAGAACCATTTGGTTTGGACAGAGGTGGGAGTAGAGATGGGCAAAAGTTGCGGCCAATAGCTTTGGCAAGAGACCAGAATGCTCGGCTACCATTAGGGCAAGAAGCAAGTTTTCTACTCTTAGCCTGTTCAAACTCTAGTTTGGACTGATTAATAACTGATTTACAATTGTTGCGAGCTTTGGTGTAGGCAGAAAATGAAACTGAAGAATTAGAAACAATCCAATTACGATATGCAATATTCTTCTCTTGGACAGCCTTAGCACATTTATTGGAAAACAGTAGTAGATAAGGTTGGGGTTCTAACCGAGTATGGCTCTATGAATTTTGGCGTCAATTTTCGTGCGTGCTGCCGCCTCGGTCGTTTGTTTCGCCGTTTCGGTTTTGAGCGTGTGCCGGTTAGGCGAGCCGAGGTGTAGGCTTAGCTGTTGCGCCGAGGCTTAGTTGCCGATTCGGAGGAAAAAAATATTTTAGTTCTTATTTCGCCCGCTAGATGGCGCCACTTATTTTTGAGTTTAATTAAATATAAATTTTATTTTTCTTTTTCCAAAGCTCCAACCCATGTCATCATTACTGGCGGTCTAGTGCTTATCCCCACAGCTACCCTTTCAGTTATAAGAAAATGTGTAAATGTACCTGTTATAGTTAAGAGTGTGTGTGAGTGTGACGTAGGAAGATTGTATTTTGCATACGAGCTATGTTCTGATTGTAAAGGGGATATGATCCGGTGTGTTGATTGGTTGAGGGGTTGACAGCTACCCTTTCAGTTATAAGAATATGTGTAAATGTACCTGTTATAGTCAAGAGTGTGTGTGAGTGTGACGTAGGAAGATTGTATTTTGCAAACGAGCTATGTTCTGATTGTAGGAGGATATGATCCGGTGTGTTGATTGGTTGAGGGGTATAAACCGAGTACGGCTCTGAGTTTGCCGGTGATTTCTGGTCGGTTGCTGCCGTAGAAATCGTCTGTTTTTTGCCGCATTGGTTTTCAAGCTAGCGTTGGAGGGTGCGCAATGAATTGTGGGTTAGCGCTCACGCACGCACGCACACACACACACATACACAAGAAAATTGACAGTAGACATTCTTTCCCAAGATCTGAAACAAAGGATTTGGCGGGAAAAACGTGGACGCTGTAGACATCGACTAACATACGGGTACCGGGGGCCACAACAGGTCGCGCACAGAGATTGCCATGACAACAGACACATAGGAAGACACAGATATTGTGTCGCCATCTGTTGAGCCATTCTGAAAGTTGAAAATCTGAAATTAAAGATTTTATTTAAGGTGTTTAAATATACATTTTTTTCCCAATAGCCATGACTTTGACTTTTAAATATATATATATCCGTAGCTTTGCAAGATGTGGCTCAATCTGTCGAGCCATTCTGAAAGTTGAAAATCTGAAATTAAGGATTTTATTTAAGGTGTTTAAATAATTTTTTTTTTTCCCAATAGCTATGACTTTGACGTTTAAATATATACAGTATATCCGTAGCTTTGCAAGATGTGGCGCCATCTGTTGAGCCATTCTGAAAGTTGAAAATCTGAAATTAAGTATTTTATTTAAGGTGTTTAAATACTTTTTTTTTTTTTTTTTTTGATGGTTAAATTTATATGTATATATTTTTACCCATAACTATTTATGATGGTTCCAGTTTCCTCTACAAGTTGAATTTGTATCCTGATGTTTAGAGTCTTTCTATCTAGGGAAAAAACCTGAAAAGTAAACGTCTTGATGTGTGTATATATTTATTTACCTTCTTCGTGAAACGCTGGCGCCATCTTCTGTTTCTATCTGCAACTTTGAATTTTTTAATCTATATTTGAAATCATTTTATGTCCTTTTGTTTAATGTTATGTGTTTTTTTATGGCTAAATTTATATGTATATATTTATATATTTTACCAAGATATCTTGAACCGAACTTTATGGAGGGTGGAAATTCCTATCAAAAAATAACTTGTAGGCTGAGGAAACCCATTGTAAATGGAAACACTTCTCTTGAAGAAGAAGTAAGATTCATTGTGAAAGTGTCTGTAATTGTATCCAGACATGATAGCATTATTCAGAAAGGACTGCTTTAATAGAGCTAGTGTACACGTGAATAAAACAGATGCTTGAATATATGTTGATGTTTTTCGAGACAGGCATATGTTTCTGAAAACTGTTAGTTCATTGGAGAGGATGGGAACATGCTGTTAATGTAATGAGGTAGAAGAGATTCTTGCGATTTGTGCACTAGTTCGACTTCTATTCCTACTTGGAATCTTCCGTGACAGTATAGTGGTTTTTGCCACTTGCCATTCGTTTGGAGAGGTTTTGGGTTCGATACCCGTCGAAGACTGGAGGAATTTCTTAAATCCCTTCAATCAAGGATGCAGTTAACCGATCTCAGACAGAGGGAGCAGTGTTTTTCCCTGTGAGTTGTTCTGGATTTTTCAGACTGCACAACATGCGAATCGCCCTGTGAATACACATTTCTGTATACAGGGTGTTTCAGTTAAATGTTTCAGAACTTATAAGAGGGGTAGGGTACATCCTGACAACTCGAAATCATATAGCAATGTGGGGTCGGAAATGCTTTCCTGAAGCGGTGTTGTACACAGAAGCACCATAAAGAAAAGAGACCGTAAGTGAGAAATCGTTTTAATAATACATGAAAAGAAGCAAAAGGTACATGGATTAAAGTAAGTGTTCGAAGTTTCTTCCACGGGCTACAATGCACGCCTCACATCTCCGACGCATGGACATCCGAACATTCTGGAATACTCCAGGCGAATTTCGAATTTCTTCGGCAGCCACTGCGATTCTTGCAACCAGCTCCTCAGCATTGAGGAGGGGTGTCAACAGGGGTGTCATAAACTAGCGATTTCATATGACCCCATAAATAAAAATCAAGACATGATAGGTCGCGTGACTGAGCAGGCCCACGCGCGGGACCACTACGTCCGATCCACTGTTGACCAAATGTGACATCCAGGTAGTTACGAACATCTCCGCTATAATGGGCAGGCGCGTCATCGTGTTGGAACCACATTGTCTGTTGCGTCGATGCAGAAATCTGTTCATCTCTCAAAAGTTGTGGCAATACTTGCTGCAGAAAGATCAAGTAGATAGGTCCGGTTAGACGACACGGTAACAGGTAAGGTCCGATGAGGTGATCTCCGATAATACCGGCCCATACATTGACCGAAAATGGAATCTGTGCTGCACGACGTCGTATTGCATGCAGGTTCTCGACCGCCCAGATATGGTCGTTATGCGTGTTGAAAATTCCTTGCCTTGTGAAGGATGCCTCATCGGAAAACAACACTTCCGCAGGAAAAAGGGGATTTGTAGCACATTTTCCAAGGTACCACTGTGCGAAAGCAATACGAGGTGCATAGTCCTCCGGTTGCTGTGTCTGGACACGCTGCACGTGAAACGGATGCATGTCTTGTTCTCGGAGAATCCTCCAGACGCTGCAATGGGAAACCCCGACTGCGTTTGCTAGACTTCGTGTACTCGTTCTTGGATTCCCCTGTACATGCTGCAGCACATTCTGTTCGACGGCTGGAGTCCGTGCTGTTCTTACCCTGTCCCTGTCAGCTCTTTCAAATGAACCTCTCTCAGCTAACCTCTGGTGCAGTCTTGCAAAGAAATTATGACTGGAAATACGCCTCGTCGGATATCGTTCCGCGTACAAACGCTGTGCGGCCGGCCCACTACAATTTGCAGCCCCGTACGCCAAATGCATATCGGCTAACTCTGCGTTCGTGTAATCATCCATCCTACCAACTTGGTGTTCTTGTGCGAAATTAAGATTCCCTGCACTAAAGCTCGGAATTTTTGATTCTGCCCATTGGTATATGATTTCGAGTTGTCAGGATGTACCCTACCCCCTCTTAGAAGTTCTGAAACGTTTAACTGAAACACCCTGTATATAATACACAATAGCGCAATACGGTCTAAGTCGCTTATGCGCCTAAAACCAACAACAGCAACTAACTTGGAAAGCAATGAGAGGTGGGAGGGGAGTTCAGAATCTGCTGGAGTTTTCATAGGCCCAATTTAATATTCCTCTGATCTCCACTCAAAAATTTTCACCCAGAATGAGTAGAGATTTTTATACAGACCCCCTCCTCATCCATGGAAAGGTCGGCCAGATCTGATTCACATAATCTCATGTGGATGAATAAGTTCTGCTCATATGTGCTAATAATTACATGGATGAGTATAGTCGAGTGGTGTCAACTAAAGTTAGTGTTATTCGTTCCTCATGTTAGAATCAGTGTGCTACTACGTAATATTCTTGTACTCTAAATTTCACATTTAGCCATCTCGAATTATAAACAAAATATTTATTTATGTTTTTATTTAATTTTTTTGCAGTTTGGATTGAAACGGAAGGAAGACCGAAAGTTCCTGTTCCGTGAGCCTGACTGCTGCTTCCGGTTAGTCTGCTGGGTTTCCTCTCAGGTTACTGCCGAGAGTAATGCGAAAGGAAGCTGGCAGATAGGCAAAAGTTGTATCTGAGAAACATGTTCCTTGGAATGGTAACAGAAGAACGATTGAAAACAGTATGCTTTCTACTCAAAAGTGAAACTTACTGCAGCCAAAAGACAAATCAACTTCACTAGTACCAAAAACTGATATTTTGTTGATATTTGTTGCAATAATTTTCTTTTTTGTAAATTCAGCAACGTGTTGGTTGCTGTTGATTTTTCTTTAATTTCTTTTCATCCTTTATTTCTTTCTTTAATTGTTGTTCTAATATAAGGCAATTGTTTTTTGTAGTTTTCTCTAGTATTTACAACTATTTTTATATTTAATAGAAGGTGAAAAGGAATTTGCATATATCCTTGCATTCAAAAACTTCTAAAACACAAAAGAGTTTTAGAAGGCCGCAACCTGCCTTAACCCACAGCTTGAAGACTGTGTTTTTGGGATTTTGTTGTATATGGTACTGATTACAATTTTTTTTTTCTAGGTGCGGACTTTCATTGCTAAAATACATAGAGAAATATATTTATGAAAAAAAGGGCTATGCTCTTTGAGGATGAAGGTGGGAGAGAGCCCAACAATGTCCAGTATGGCTTTAATAGTATTGTGTTGATGGCCGTTATTCAAGTTGCTTCTGCCAGATTAATTTCTCTTCAGTCCTTGTATGTTCTGTGATATGAATTTTCTTTTATCAAATGAAGATTATTTCTTTAAGATTACTTGATTGTGGGAGGACTATTGAAAGTCATATGAGACCAGTCACGGAAGGATTTCTGTTTTTTTAATTTTTTTATTTCGCACCGCTTGAAGCACACGTGCCTTTTATATTAGATAATGCTGTGTGTCTTACACTGTGCTAATTTTATGGAACTGGTCACCATAACGATCCATGTCACTGCGAACAACTTGCGTCTCATAAATGCCCCCGGAAGTGCTCGAACTTACTGAAGCTTCGAAAGAAGATGGGAGGGCAATACTAGTTTTTTTTTTTTTTTGTTTACTCGAAAGTGGTGTAAACCTTACACAACGTATTCAGCTCATTGATTTTCTAGATAACTGTATATTGTGTTTTGAACTACGTGTTACCTATATTTTTTTTATAAGAGTATAATATATGAAATTTTCGAATACAAATGCTGAAGAATTTGGTAAGGAATAAACTGTTTCGGTATTCTGCTAGAATATTATTACTTGGAAGTCAATCAAGGGGAATATTTTTTTACCTTAAAAGATCAACGCCAAGTACTCGCCGCTAAGGTTGGTCGCATGCCCAACCTCCATGCTCGTCGTAGACAAGTTAGGAAGCTTACGCTATTTCTCCTTGACTCTGCCACCATGGATTTTCTGAAGTTCCGTCCATTAAACAATCAGCAAATCACTCTCTCATTGAGTTTTTTGACAATTCCCAATCACTGATGAACTCCATCCACAAGTATGCATATTCTCTTGAACTGCAGTTTTTTTATCATTATTATTGTTTACTTTAATTAATTATTTTATTTTATTTTTTGTTTTACCGTTAACTTGACGTAATTTTGTACTTTTTTTGTACATACGATTTGAATGTTTGAACATATGTCAATGGTTTATCTAACTGTTGGATTTCTTGTTATTGTTATCAACTCTGCTTATTGTTCTGCTCTCAGATGCACTGTTAATGGTTGCCGGTTGTGTATCTTGTATTAATAAATTAAAAATAAAATCTATAAAATTGAGTTGAGTCTTATTTTTAAGAAAATATGCGTCTGCTCCTTTTCTGATTTTCCTTGTCTAGAAATAATACCATGCCATGGTATTATTTTTAGACAAAGTCACATGTGTCTGTTAGGGATTATCCTGTCTTAAAAAGTCCCTCTCTTAGTAGGAGCACATAACATAACAAATATTATTTCATTTACATCAAAACACTAGATTTTTTTCGTTCTCGAAAAAAATTTAGTGTTTTGATGTTGATTTTTCTGAACATCTACTCACTGTGTTCAAATCTTAAATCTGTCCTACCATGGAATATTTTTCCACATCTGCGGTGGCGCCCCAAAAAAGCTCTCTCGAACTCCTTTCAAAACATGGCAGTCAGTTAATTTCTCTTCCTCATTCATTGCTTCTTGTGCGTTCTGGTACACTCCGCACTCATTGGTATCACAAGTGATATGATCACCGTCTTCTCCACATCAAGTGTGAAAGACCAGAGTTCGAATCCTGTTAATGATGCGAGGAATTTTTATGGATTTTTTTATAACGTGTCTCAGGTATTCGGTTTTAGGCGTGAGTAGCATTGTTTCCCGTCTGAAACGCAGGATTTTTATCCAGCAAACCAACCACAGCTTAATATAGACGATAGGTTGAGACAGAAGAAACAAGTTTCTTCTGTCTCAACCTATCATCTATATTAAGCACTGTTGGTTTTAATAACTTTCATGATTGGAATTCATATGAAAACTCCAAAAGTGAAAATTTGTTATAAACCAAACAATACATTAACTTTTTTGGGCTGTGCACAGATGCTGTTTATACGGTTAGTTTACATTACATGCATGCTAAGTACCAAAAGCAACTGAGGCTATGCGTTGTTAGTATATTGTGTGCATTCTTCAATCGGTTTTCTGGGCGAAAAACTCGAGTTATCCAATGAACAAACGAACTAGCATAGCCTGAGATCGATAACTCAGCTACATTGTGAGAAAAAAAAAAAAAAAAAACATAAAAAAGTTGACGCAATTCGAACTTAGGCCTTTTTACACTGATATCAGAGGACGGTTATTATAACATTGTGAACCGCGAGAGCCATCACCCAAACTCGAGGGATAGAAACAGCTATTAAAGAGCTTTCTTAAGAGCTATTATGCTCCAAGTCTAGACTTATCGATCTTAGAATCGTATGGAGGATTTCTGCTTTAAAGAAGATAGTCAGCATCATTCTGTTGGAGGCGATATTCGATGTTCCTTTAATTTTGTCTGTTTAATGTTTAATACCTGTACTTTGTTGTCCCTTTCAGAGACAACAAGAAGTGCAGACAACACTTAATCAATGCTATTTTTGGGCTAATTAACGTTTCTTTTGCAATGGATTCTGATTTCAAGCACTCGAATCCCATTTACCAAGCAGAATCATGTCGTTGCTGATCACCGATGTGGAGTAATAATATGACCTTTCAGTCAACATTTCTGGAAAGCACAGTCTCCTATTCAGAACGATGGCACACAGACTTGGTTTCTGTAACAATGTAATTTTAATATTCATAGAATTCTTCCTTATTGCATAGCAAGTTTTACTTCAATTTTCATGTTACTTCGAGCTTATCTGTTTGGAATGCAGTGTATGTTTGCTATGCAATACGAAAAACTACAGAAAAAGAATAAAGCGCAAATGAAACGAAGTAGTTCTTCGCTGTGCTGTTTTAAGCATACGCCTGTACCTTTGCCTTCTTGTTTTGAATAAACAGCCATGTATTAGTAAAGTTACGTATATTGTATAAATGCAATCCGTTTATCCACTGCAGTCAGTTACGTATTGAGACTATAACTCTCTTTTTAAATCGGATCAGAACTGAGAAAAATAAACTGCACAGAGATAAAAACTTAACAATAAAAACAATGATTAATTATTAACTGTGAGCCGAAAAGTTGATAGCTAAATATTTTACTAAATACTAATAAATTAAAAACAAACTAAAATAATGAATTAAAATGAATGTCTCACTTGTTCACGTTTTATTTGTACGTGTTATACGAGAGTAGGTCTCTGGTTTGCTAATACGACTAAATGATCACAGTGAGGTCTAAAATAAACAAAAAAAAACTCAAACCAGTTGAATAGTTCGTTTAACAACTCAATTTTCTAAGAACTCCAAGTAACATTTTTCTCAGTTATAGTTCTTGTAATTTTCGGTCAAGTTTCGTTATGTCCTGAAGAAGGAGGGGGAAAATACCTTTCACACCCTCTGCTAGTCTGTTTTCTGTTCAAAATCAAGGATTTTTTCTTGAAGGTGAATGAAAGCGTCGTATTTCTCGAAGTTTCATTACGATGTTAATTTTTGCTGTAGATAGTTTTCCTCCTTGGCGAGTTTCCTTTCTTCGAATTAAAAATTTCATTTTAATTCTTACTTTTCTTGATTTTCTTTATTAAACGAAAGGCTAGTTTTATATTTATAAGAAATGTTTCCATTGGTAAATATCTATCCAAATCTACGTTAATAATATTCCTATAATAATAATTTAAATTATTGTTGTAGAAGCATTAAATATTTAAAATTATTTGTATTATTTTAATAAAATTCATAAGTTAAAGATAAAATTTAATTTGAATATCTTTATTTAAATTAAACTTTACGTTATTTGTATGACTGTGATGTCATACAAATGACATCATGAATTATTGGAATAGAACTTTGCGTTTATTAATTGGAAAAAATACTTTAAAATGTGAGTAATATGTATAATATACACCGAACGATCACTGAATTATGACCACGTACCTAAAAATGCCTAATAAATAAATTATTTCTGTTTATACCCCGGCACGACAACCAAGTCAGTAGAGTTTACAATAAATCGTCAATGCAAATATTTATTGTATTTAGTAATCACGGGCCTGAACCCCGATCCACTCAAGAAGCGCGTGCTATGCTCTCTCGTTCCTGACTACTGGGGTACGTCAGGCCTGTCCCCCTTTTGCCCTCAGTACAGCAGCTACCCGACGTGGCATTGATTCAATAAGATGTCGGAAGCGTTCGGGAGGTATGGCCAACCAAGCTGTTTGTAATGCGGTCAGCAATGCAGGTATGGAGGTGATTGGTGTATCCAGAAGCCTGATATGCCTTTCCATATTGTCCCACAAGTGCTCTATGGGATTGATATCGGGTGAGTTCGGAGGCCAATCGATATGCTGGAAGTCACAACTGTGTTCCTGAAATCATTCCAGCACAACAAGTGCCCAATGGCTCGGCGAATTTTCATCTTGGAAGACATCATCGCCATTCGGGAAAAAGTGTAACATAGCGGGGTGTACACAGTCAGCAAGCAGTTGACGATAGCGGAGACCACTGATACGTTGTTCCACATGCACCAGGGGTCCAAGTTCCTGCCAGTGAAACATGCCCCACACCATACAACCGCCTCCACCGGCCTGCACTTTTGATACCATGCATGATGGATCAAGAGCCTCCTGTTCTTGACGCCAAATCCGTACACGACTATCCACGGTGTGGAGTAAATAACGTGACTCATCCGACCAGCACACCTTCCAGCCCACCCTCCAGTCTTCTAACGTCCAACTTGCATCCTCTCTGCAGGCGAGTCTTTTACGCCGATGAACCTTGGTTAGGAGAGGATGCCGTAGGAGTCGTCTGCTGGTATAACCCATACGTGCGAGCGTGCGACGCATGGTCATGCTAGATATTGTTCCGGGTTGGCCCATTTGTATTGGGTAGTCAACTCTTGAACAATACTGCGCTTGTTCACCTGTATGAGTCGTCGGACCCAGCGCTCACCTCTAACATTAACATTTCGCTGACCTTTGTAGTTTGGCCGTCGGGTCGTTGTTTAACCATTTTGACGGCAGTCCTGGTACACTTTAACTACGGCGGCTCTCGAATAACCCACCAGTTCAGCCGTTTGGGAAATCGAGGCACCAGCTCGTCGAGCACCCACAATCTGTCCTTTATCAAAGTCCGATAAATTCTTCCTTTTACCCATCACGCTCGGAATTTTACTACCTACTGAACCACTGACTCTTTATCTATGCAACCTAGATCGATTAACTACGCATCCTCGTACATCACGTGGTCAACAGGTTGCATTCAGTTTTCATAAGGGTGGTCATAATTCCGTGATCAGTGAGTGTATATTGGTTACATTTTAATGAGATGGCTTTCCAGTCGCAGCACTGTCTTGTACACGAATGGACTGGTCTGTGACGCTGATGAAAGCTCAAAATCGGGAACAGTTGATATAAAACTGTAATTAGCAGATGTGGAGATTAGTTTAGTAGTCTCTGCGAGGAAGAATTATTATTATTATTAAGTCCGTTCAATATTATACCAAGTGTTTGCTTTCACCCCTTTACACAGCCTACCGGCTAGAACGGTGTAAAAAATGCAGGAACAGCAATTTTTACAATAGAGTATTTACAAAACATGTTTACAATATTTACAAAAGTGCAATTATTTACAAAAGTGCAAATCATTTACGATATTACTTAAAGAATGCAATTGTCGACAAAACTAAAAGAGGAAATTATTCACAGTATCATATAAAAGTAGATGTTCAACAGTTATTTTATGTTGGTCATTCCATTTTTATATAGTCCAAGTTTCTAGCTTCAGAGACCCTGTGAAATACTGCCTTCAGAGTATTTCACAGGGTCTATTGCCAATGAATGAAAAAGGGAGATTGCGTTGTTCGGAAAGAAGTTCTGCAGACAGGAGGGGTTGCATAGTATAGAATGTAACGGTAGGTACGGGTTGTCATTACTACGTAAAGCACATGGAGTAGATATAAGTCCATGAAGGCTGGGGGCGTCAATCACACCAGTGAGCATCTGAAACAGAAGAGAATATTTCCGGATGCTATGTGAACTCTCCAGGGAGTGATCTTTGGACTTTTATATAAAACGCCCTTGAGATCGTTAATGCGTTGCCCTTGATCCTATTCATCCATCCCAAGAATGGGTTTGTGTTCACGTTTCATGTAATTAAATAAATAAATAAATAAATCTTTATTGTGAAGTAGATTTACAGCACAATATCCCATCACGGCGACGAGCGCCAGGGGTTCACATATAGATAACATAAGTACAAATTCAAATGGCTACAAAATATAGCGAACACATACAAAAGGCTACAAAATACAGATTACAAATGCAAAAAGAAATACAAATACATCATAAAAACAAGGAGCTGAACACAAATAAAGAAAAACAAATACAAGTTGGCAGTGATTCAGGTTTCAAGAGTTTTGATAAACTTTGTCTGTCCTTCTTTTTACTTATTATGGTGTCGATGTCGGCGTCCACATGGTTGAGGGCAGCGAGCATCTGCTTGGGCAGAAATCTTTCGATGAGTACAAGCCTGTTGTGGTGAGCCACAAGTGCTGGTACCGACCTTAGGCTTGGCTGTGGAATCCTCCAAGAGCAAGCATTCCAAATATTTGGAGATGATATTTGGCCTGAGATGAGTTTGGCTGTGAAGACCAGCCTCTTTTCAACGATCAGGAACTTCAACCTCGGGATGTCGAGTGCTTGTGCCATCATGGTAGTTGTGGTAGCGGGAGGTAGCCGAAGCTTGTTATTCGCCCATTTCAGTAGCCAGTATTCAGCAGTGTACACCCGCTTAAGGTTTGTATGTGCAGCAGAGGCCCATATTTCTGCACCATAGAGAATGGCAGGGTTGACGGTGGAGGTGATGAACCTTTTAACAGTGGCATGATGTCTGACGTGTAGCAGCTGCTGCTTTGAGATCCACCGTAGACGAGAAAATCTGGTACTGAGTTTGTCGATCTGGTGGACAAAGGACATCTTTTGGTCGAACAGAACGCCAAGGTCTGTGTGCGAGGGTACGTTTGGTATTCGTGCCCCTGCGAGTGAAACATTGAGTACTGTCGGCATGGATTTAAGGGAGAATATAACCTGAGCAGACTTCAGAGGGTTGATTTTTAGATTGAAGTTTGCCAGGTACAATTCTAGATCCTTAAGTTGGGAATTGATCCTGTTGCTAAGCTGGGCGGGGTCGTCGCCAGGGTTAATTGGAGTCAGCAGTTTGAAGTCATCGGCATAGCATAGGAGACCATTCGTTGAGGCAATAATGGGCATGATGATGGCTGTGAACAGGACATCAGACAGGACACCCCCCTGCGGTACCCCCAGCAGTAATGTCGCAGGATAGGGTATGTTGCTGCCGATGGAGAATAAGTATTCTGTGACTGAGAAGTGATTCCAAAAAGTACAGCATATCACCTCGAATGTGAAAATTCTCCTTAAGTAGGAGGAGCAAGGCCGGAATCGACACGGCATCAAAGGCTGCGCTTATGTCGAGGTATGTGGTTGCTAGCTCAGCTCTTTGTTCGAATGCTGAGAGAATGCGTTCTGTGGTGGCTGCCAAGTTAGTGATTGATGATTTTCCTGCGATAGCATAATGGATTTCAGGTGGTTTCGTCTGGAGGATTTGTTGAGTGATTGTGGGTAGCAAAGCCTTTTCAAGAGTTTTTAACAGACAAGAGGCAACTGATATGGGTCTGAACTGGCTGACGTTTGAGGCAAATTGGTTTTTGGGGATGGGATACACTCTGTATTTATTCCACTGGGGTGGAAAATAATGCTCAGCGAGGCATCTGTTGTAGATCGAGAGAAGAGGGCCTATGATGAATGTGCTTAAGCATTTGATCATAAATTGTGGAATTCCATCCTCCCAAACAGTGGCTGTTGTGGGAAGGGAATTGATGGCACGTATGAGCTCCTGTTCCGTGATCTGGATAGTCCCTAGGACATCTGAAGGGTTTTCATAGTCAGGCTGGACAACTGTAGATGGGACTGTGGTTGTATTTGAAAATCTGGCGATGTATTTGAGCCATTCTTGAGGATCAAGCATGTGATTGAATCCACCATGTGGGGCAGCATAGAATGGCTTTCCTTTCCTCAAAGTGCGGTTAAGGTTCACTTGGATTGCGTCAGCTTTCTTTCGATTAAAGTGGGCCCTGGCACGGGAAAAGGCGATTCTGTCTTTACTGTCATTTGTATGCTTCCATTTCTTATGTAGGACTTGTTTCATTTTGAAGCTGTTGTTAAGATCAGCAGTCCACCACGATCTGGAATGGGGAGTTACTGTTACTCGTTTGGTGGCAGCATAGTCGGTGACGGATTTAATCCAGTCAGACAGGAGTGTCACTGCAAGGCTGAGGTCGCAGTCAATGAGGACATCCCAAGGAATGCAAGATGCTACTTCTACACAGAGTTGAGGATTAAGGTATTTAGGTGCTGAAACGTATTTGACTATTTTGTTGTCAGGGATGTTGAAGTTTGGCACCTGCAATGACCATGTCAACACTATGGGCTGGTGATCAGACAGGAAGAATGCGATGGGATCATCCTCAGCTGTGCATGGTGTTGAAGCAAAAGCGAGATCCAGTAGGTTCAATCCCCTGGTGGGGTTCTCATTGACCCGTATCATGTTGATGGATTTGAAGAACTCGCAGAGCCTGATAAAGAGGTGATGTCGGTTTGGAGGCAGGTTAAAATCACCACAAACAAGGCGTTGTGCAGACGGACGAAGATGGTTTAAGAGCCAATTCCCCAAATCTTCAATAATTTCAATTGTAGGCCCTGGGGGAATATACACAGATGCGATATCAATGTGGCTGGAGTGGAAGCGTAGCGAGACTATAATCGCTTCGAAATCTTCAGTTGTAGTTGAGGTCGAATTCTCATATGAGAATAGGGAGGAGTTGTACAGTATGGCTACTCCACCGCCTCTAGATTGCTCCCTGGATGCAGACAGCATGTTGTAACCAGCAATAGCTGAGCAGAAGAGTGTATCTTGATTAGGTTGAAGCCACGTTTCTGCGAGGCAGACCACATCAGCGACCTGGGAGAGAAAGATCTGTTCTGCTGAGTCTAGTTTGTTCCTAATGGACCTGATATTTTGGAAGTAGACCCTGATGACAGGTGTTCGACGAACTTCCGTCCTGATTGGAGGTGTTCTGAGTTGGCGTGTTCGAAAGCGAACGGCTCGACGTCCTGACGAAATATGGACTGGTATTTTATGGGGTCCATCACCTAGGGGACTCAGGATACTCTTATCATGGCGGAGTGGTGCCTTAACTGTGGGGTTTGGCAGAGCAGTGGTACGAAAGGAGGACTGTTGAGATCTTTGGAAGTTGTCCGGGAACAAGTCCAGTCAGCTGTGGGTAGTGATGTTGCAGACTTGGTTTTGGTGCAGAAGTGGAGGTTGGGGAAGGTGACTGGTTCTCCTATTATAGTAGGGTCGAATAATGGTGCCAATAGGCCAGATAGATTCGGTTCCAATTAAATTGAACAGGTCCTGTGCGCATTCAACCCTGAACGATGCGCAGCGGGGATTCCTGGTGTGAAGTTGCTGCACCTTTAGTCGAAGGTTTAGTTGATCACGTAGAACTTCAGCAACATGATTTGCTGTTTTAGTTGGGGCTAAGCGAGATACGAAAAGTCCGCTAGAGGATCTGGACTTCTGCCGTCTGGGAGGTGTGTGGGAAGGCTGCAGTTTGGAGTTGGTCGATGTGCCAATTCGAAGCCATTCACGTGAAGCCGTACTTGTTCGTTGGCTCACTCTGATGTTCCTACTTGTACTTTCCTCTGGTTGCATAGGATAGGATGGATATGCAGTGGGGTGAACTGGGAGTGGAAATTGTAATGTGGAGGAATCCGGTGGTTCGAATATTGAATTCGCTCCGACACTTAATCCCAGGCCTTGTGAATATGAGAATTGCGAATGAGGTATGACAGGACAGGCATTGCCAAGAGTTGGGTATGAAGGTGGAAATGATGACTTTTGCCTCATTGGCATAGAGGTAGAGAATTCGTTATTGCAAGTAAGAGAGTTTATGCATGCGGTGCCATTGACCGTAGGTGGAGCCTGCTTCTGTAATTGTGGAAACCTCTCATTTGTTGAGTGGTGATTAATATCAGTTGCCCTTTTCAGGTTCTTCTTGAGCGCACGTGAATGATGCGCTTTTGTGGATGGTTTTTGTCCTTTCCCATCTGTTTTTAGAAGCTGGCTGGAGTGAGGAGATGGCGCTCGACGAAATCCTATGTTTAGCCGTTTTTCAGATTCGTTCCTACCTGGAGCTTCTGATGGAGGACTGGGGATTAATTTTTTGCTACATTCGTGGCAGACTGATACTGTAATGGCCTTTGGATAATTTTTATATAATCTACGAAGTTCGTCTGAGTTCAGAAGGTTAGTGAGTTTGCTCGGATCTGCTAGCTTACTCAGTTCGATCTTATTATAGATATCAAGGAGTATAAATTTCATCTCCTTGTTTTCTTTGTGTAGCACTGTGATGTCGTCTTGTAGCTCTGCCAGTTGTGCTTTTGAGATTTCATTTCCATGATCTATTTTCGCTATTGCTTCTGATGAGGGTGTCCTGAAGTTTAATAATTTATTTTCAAGCTGATTAAATCTGGAGATCAGCCGCTCGGTACTCTCAACAACTGCGTCCTTGGTTCCAGAATATGACACACCGGGTTCAGGTATCCTCAGTTCTAGAAGTTCGTCAGGTTTCGCACCTGTGATGTCGGTTCTCTGTTGCCCTGAGTCCTTTAACTGTGTAAACTCAGCAGAAAGTTGAGAGATTGCGGTCTGAATTTCGTTTACAGAATCACGTAGCTGAATAAAATCCCGAAGGGATACGCACTCCGGATCGGTTTGTAAGTTAGGTGAAGTGTCATCGATATTCCTCGAGTCATTTTCTGCTTGTTTGCAAAGTTGACATTTCCAAGAATTTTTAATTTTCTTTGCGAGTCTTTTCAGATTAGCGTATGGGCTACATGGCCCACAGAGGCGAACGGCTTTGCACGAAGTGCACAGGAGGACATAGTCAACTTGATAACCACACCCTGTGCAAGTAGTAGGTTCGCTCATGGCTGCAGAAACCAAAGGTAATTACGATTTAAAGGATTAGCAGCGTCCTTGAAGACAGTGAAAAACTGAACGGCAAATACAGAAAATCCCCGGGGAGTTGGAAGTATTGTATCGTATTGATAAAATCAGCCAAGAAATCATATAAATAAAACATTACCTGAGGAAGATGCAAGCCATTATTACTGGACAGATTATCAATTCAAAAATTTATATACGTATCGTATACACAGCAATATCCACTAGGCCTAACTGTCAACAATGCGCGTGTGGCTACAGCAAAGCGTTAGCAGACTGCTAAGCCTAAAGGGATTTAGCATTAGCATTAGCATTAGTAGAGGCATATGATGCAAGAAAGCAAGCTTATTCAGCATCAGCCAAAAAAAAAAAAAAAAACCCTCTCCCATTTCACCCCTCCGTTCGTTCGAAATACCTGTCCAGTTGAGCTTTAAATTTGTTTAGGCTATCAACTTCAACAACAAGTGATGGAAGTCGGTTCCACCAACCAACCACCCGCTGGCCAAAGGCAAATTTCCGCACATCAATCCGACATCCGTCCTTCCTCAATTTGAATTTATGCCCTCTGAGGTGATTATTCTGAGAAGGATGAAGAATCCCATTGGCATTGAGCATGCTCAAACCATTCAAAGTCTTATACACCTCTATCAGATCACCTCGCCGGTGCCTAGTCTCCAGACTCTGTAATTTGCAAAACTTAAGCCTTTCTTCGTAAGAGCAACCCTTTGTTCCATTTACTAATCTTGTTGCCCTTCTCTGTACCCGTTCCAGCAGCTCTACATCCTTCTTGAAATGAGGCCTCCAGACCTGTATACAGTACTCAAGATGTGGCCTAACCATTGCCTTATACAAGGGAATAATCACCTCCTTATCCCTGCTAGAAAAATTCCTGTATATCATTGACAAGACACCATGAGCTACTCTTGCAGCTCGTCTGCACTGCTCAGAGAACTTCATATCTGCCTGCACAATTACCCCCAGGTCCTTTTCATTCTCCACCACTGTCAGTGTAGTATCAACAAAGAAGAAAACACTACTCAGCACGCCACATCTGGTCATAATAAAGCCAGTGGAAAACTCGACAATAGACAGTAGCGAGGCAGTAAAAACTACCGTTGTCCAGAAACTGGCCAAGGACTTCAAAACCACAAGAATAAAGTCCATCCGAAAAACAAGAAATGTTGGAGTAATCATTGAAACAACAACCAAGCAAGAGGCTCACTCTATCATCACCAATCCAACAGTCAGTACCCTAGGTCTTACAGCAGAAATCCCTAAAAAGAGAGGCCCATCCATACGTATATTTGATGTGGGCAAGGATATCACTCCAGATAACATCACAGATGAACTCTTCAACAGAAACTTCCAAGAATTAACTGACATAAGTAATGCCAAGGAACACATCAAACCAAAATATCACACTAGCTCCAAGTCTCCCCAGCTATACAATTGGGTGGTGGAGCTTTCTCCACAGGCATGGAACATGCTCAAACTACAGGACAGAGTCTTTATGGGTTGGATCAGTCACCGCTTCAAGGAGCACGTGCCTGTTCCAAAGTGCTTCCGATGCTGCCATTTTGGGCACACCACCCACACATGCATGCAAACCGTGTCTACCTGTGGGCACTGTGCCCAAAAAGGGCATGACTATAATTCTTGCCCAAACAGATCTACAGATGCAGTTTGTGCAAACTGCAAAGCAGCAAAGCTCGATGCAGCACATTCTCTCAGGGACAGTAAATGCCCTGTTTATCTAAAAGCTAAGAGGAACCAACAAATAAAGACCGATTATGGCAGCACGCCCTAAATCATTCAACAGCAATATCATAAAGTTTATCCAACTAAACGCCCAGCGAGCCCGTGCAGTAAGTGCCCAGATTAGAATCAGAGCCGAAGAGGAAAATGCTGACATATTAATTCTACAGGAGCCATATACCCATTCAAAGCAAGTCAGGGGATACCCCCTGACTTTCAAAATCATACATACAGATGAAGATACGCCCTGGGCTGCCATAGCTGTCCGTAACCCTAACATCATGGTTACAAGAATTTCCTCCCTATGCACTGCATGGGCGGCGTGTGCCCATGTAATTTGCCCGTTGGGAGCCTTCTACCTCATCTCCCTCTACTGCAGACCTGGCCAAGATATCACTCCAACAATAAATTATCTACGTACAGTCCTTGCTACACTTCCCAACAGCAAGATTATCCTTGGGGCAGATGTAAATTGCCGCTCTCCTACCTGGTACAGCCTGACCACTGATCGCTCTGGGTGCCACAATGGGCAGCTTCTTGAAGATTTCCTGGCCACTTCTCCCTTCCTGGTTCTGAACAAGCCCAATAACCTGCCTACCTATTCCAGCACTCTGTGGGAATCCACAATAGATATCTCCATATCTACACGATCCATTTCCAGCAAAATTTCTGGGTGGCAGGTCAATGAGGCCTGGACCACCTCAGATCACAGAGCTATTACATTTCAACTTACAAGATCCATTGATCCAACTCCACCACCTCACTACAATATTAGTCGCTATGCCATTAACAAGGCCAATTGGGAAATCTTTTGCTCCACGCTGCAGACCATGATCCAGAACCACAACTCTTCTGATCTTCCAGCACTGGACCCCAACCAACATCAAAAGCTCACAACAGAAATCATCATCCAGGCCTGCAATCAATCAATTAGAAAGAAAAGACCAATGCCTAATGCCGTCCCATGGTGGTCCCCAGAGCTGGAGCACCTTCGCCGAATTGTACACTCCAAAAGAAAAGCCTTTCAGAGAGCTCGTACCTCTTGGCCCCCAAATGAGGTCAACACCCTCCGTGAAGAATATCGAAGAGTCAGAAACGACTACACCTCCCTTATAAGGCGTGTAAAAGATCATCTTGGGAACGACTCGTCAAAACGACTGGCAATACTGAACCCTGGGGGGTGGTGTACCGCATCACCACCAACAAGCTCCCGAGGGGCGAAGTTATCCAATCCACTCTCACACCAAACGGCACTATGACTACATCGTGGGAGCAGTCTATGGCCAATATTCTGGACACGCTTTTTGGTACAGATACTGATCCTCTGACAGTACAACAGCAAGAAATATGCCAGGCAAACAACATCTACTTCAACAATGCTGTAGAAGACCAATTTACCACAGATGAACTGCAGCAGGCTCTTACCAAAATGAAAGAGAGGAAATTTCCCGGACCAGATCTCATTGAACCCGAAGTCCTTAAAAAGACCGCCCAAATTAACATCCAGTTTCTACTCGACCTCTTCAATAAGTGCTTGTCCCATGGATCTTTCCCAGAAGAATGGAAAAACGCCAATGTAAAACTGATCATAAAAATTCCGTCTAAACCACTCCAACAACCAGAGTCATACCGACCCATTGCCCTTTTATCCATGGTCAGTAAACTGTTTGAACGACTACTCCTAGTACGGCTCCAAGACCATTACACCAAAGCTGGGCTCCAGTCCAACTTCCAGTTTGGATTTCGACCGGGGCGTTGCACAGAAGACGCACTGCAAAGGATCATCTCTGCAGTCTCAACTTCTACCTCCAAATACAACCTACTAACAGCAATAGATTTCGCAGGAGCATTTGACAGGCTCTGGTGGGCAAGTATCCTTCGCAGACTTAGGCAAGCAAATATACCATTAAATTTATACAAATGCATCGAAAACTACTTATCAAATAGGAAAATTACAATCTCCTCAACGTACCGAAGAATTACCAGGTCAATCTACAGAGGTTGCCCCCAGGGTTCAGTCCTTGGTCCTTTTTTGTGGAACATTGTCCTGGATGAGCTCCTTGGACTGGACCTAGGTCCTGTAGGTATACAAGCCTTTGCTGATGATGTGACCATTTCGATTGAGGCTGACAGCAGAGCTTCTCTGGAAGCCAGAGGAAACCAGGCACTTCAAATCCTTCAGAACTGGGCAGCCCTACACAAACTAAGACTCTCACCCCAAAAGACACAATCCATTCTCCTGAAGGGATCACTGCAGCCTACTAGAAACCCCGCTATCAAACTTCAAGGCCAAACCGTCAAGCTAGTTTCTACGTTAAAACTACTGGGAATAATACTTGACCCTAAGCTCACTTTCTCTCCGCATCTTGCACACCTCCACGCGAAAGTGAGAAACTACACTGCTCTCATCGCACGGGTGAGTCGTCGCGATTGGGGATTGAACCGACGCACCCTTAAGATTCTGTACAAATCAATCTTCCTTCCCTTCATAACGTATGGATCAGGGGTCTGGTTTCGCAGGGCAACTCTTTACAACAACAAACGTAAACTGGGAACCATCCAGCGCACCATCCTTCTTACTATTACAAGGGCATGCTGCACAGTTAGCAACCCAGCCCTTCAGGTTCTTGCGGGCGTCCTTCCGCTTGATCTGGAGGTTATTCGAAGGGGCCTCCACTACTGTCTATCCAGGGGTATACCAGCAACTATCCTTGGACACTCCATCAATAACCTGAATGAAATCAGGCAGGAAAAGAAAAAAATTGCCATCCTACTACTTCAGACCTGGCAGGACAGATGGACTGCTACCGACAAGGGCCCAATCACCAAGAAATTTATACCTTATGTGAATGCCGTATTTCCTAAATCTCCAACTTGGTTTTCTCCTGGTCTTCATACCACCTACCTCATCACTGGACACGGATCAATAAACCATAAATTAACATCCATGGGAATCATTGACAACCCCTACTGTGCATGTGGTGAAATAGAAGACTGGAACCATCTAGTATATACCTGCCAACACTATGAGGACCTCCGCAGCATCCTGTTTACTCGTATACAAGATAACCCTCAAGGAAATGAACACTTATTCATCACAGAAGAAAACTACTACTATGAGTTTACCAAGTTTGCACAAGCCCTCTTCACAAGACGGAGCACCTTATTGCCAACACAAAATAGGAACAACCCAAACATCTGATCCTAACCTAACTGGCCAACTGATCTTAACCTGGATAGGATCAACTGGCGTATGGACCACCTCATTCCTCAGTGGCAACTTGCACACGGCTCTCTTGCTGTCTTATTTATCGTCCTTCCCGGGTTCCCCTTTCAACTGATGGCGCTTATTGCTCCATTGATAACCTGGAGGATACCTTCGCCTACATCCTCCATATTTCTAGCTATACCCTCCTTTCTTGCGTACACTCTGTACTTCCCCGACTCTACCTTTTTTTTTTTTTTTTTTTTGTCTCCGTCCAGGAAGCTCTGGCGACCCTGGCGGAGACAAGCCAGAGAATAATGGGCAGACTGGCTACCTCCTAGTGGTGTGTGCGGGCAACGTGGAGTCCCACTAGGGGCCCTGCGGCCAAATGCCAGGACACACAACAGAACCTAACGCAATATGTCATATACAACACACAACACTCTTCTGGCATTTACAGTAGTACTGTATTCCTTCACAGCGAACATATGGCGCAGATGTGGGAAACCACAGGTGGCGCCTGACCCTAATACTATGCACACTATGTCAGTGTAGTACCGCAGAGTTGATACATTGCTCTGGGGTTACTGTTACCCATATGTAGTACTTTACATTTGTCAATGTTAAACTTCATTTGCCACCTCTCAGCCCATCTGTTCAACCTTTCCAGATCCTGTTGCAGCAGCATAGCGTCAGTAGTGTCCTTAACGACCCTGCCAACCTTTGTATCATCTGCAAACTTAGACATTAAACTTGATATCCCATCATCAATATCATTCATAAACACCGAAAACAACAATGGACCCAACACTGAACCTTGAGGAACTCCACTAATAACATTAGTCCACGTTGAGCAGTGTCCATTGATTACCACTCTCTGTCTTCTGCCACTCAACCATCCCCTTATCCATAGCAGCAATTTGCCTCCAATGCCACACTGCTCCAATTTGTGCAGCAGTCTTCCATGTGCAACAGTATCAAAAGCCTTTCTAAGATCCAAATATATAATATCAAAGTTATTCCCTGCATCCAGTTCCTTTGTGACTACATCATAGTATCCAATCAAATTGGTCAGGCAAGACCTGCCCTTAACAAAACCATGCTGCGTCTGAGCTATAACTGAATTCTTGTCTAGATGATCCTGCAGTGCTTCTTTAACCAGTGCCTCCATTAATTTCCCTGGAACAGAAGTTAAACTAACAGGTCTATAATTACTTGTGTCAGCCTTTGATCCTCCTTTGTGAATTGGGGTTACATTTGCACATCTCCAGTCTATGGGTACCTCCCCTGAGTCCAAAGAAGCTCTCATAATTATGGCTAGGGGTTTGCATACTTCCTTTGCTGCCTCCTTTAATATAACTGGATAGATCCCATCCACCCCAGGTGCCTTTTTTATGTTCATCCTCAACAATCTCTCCTCCACTTTCCTCTCAGTTATTACAAAATCATCCAGCTCACTGCCAATGTTTACTTTACCTACATCATTCTCCTTCCTGAATAACTCCTCATGTGTGAATGTAGATGCAAAATACTCGTTTAGATTGTTAGCCACCTGAGCAGGATCCTCAACTGTTGAACCATCAATATCCAGTGGACCAATCTGATTCATCCCTTTCCTTCTCGAGTTCAAGTATGTAAAGAACTCCTTTCTGTTTTTCTTTGCATCCTTTGCCAAGGATTTTTCGTAGTCTGCCTTTGCCTGCCTAATCTCCTTTGTGACTTGGTTACAGACCAACTTATATCTATCATAGGCTTCCATGTCACCCATTAATTTGTATGTATCCCATGCATTTTTCTTCTCTGCCACATGTCTCATTAGTCCATCTGACAACCATTTAGGCCTAAACCTTGAACAATATTTCTTAGTTGGTATGTAAAGCCTGGTAGCCACCAAGATTAGTTCCTTGAATGCTTCCCATTTTGAGTTTGCTGTTGGTAACATCATCAGTTGGTCCCACTGTATAGAATTTAAATACTGTCTCAGACCATCATAGTCGCCTTTACGAAAACAAAAACCCTTCCCTTTACCTCTGATGGTAGTTACCTCCTTGAGTAAATCCCACTTCAACACACTGTGATCACTGCCACCTAGTGGTTCATTTATCTGCAGGTTCTTAATGCATGAAGAATCACTACTGATAATCAGATCAAGAGTATTGCTCCCTCTTGTTGCCTCACGAACATGCTGATGTAGAAAACAATCATCCAATAAATCCGCAAAAGCCTTGCTAGTGTGCGAGTGACCAACCCACAAATTCCAGTCAATATCTGGGAAATTAAAATCCCCCATTATAAGACTCTCTGATTTACTGGCCCACTCTATTTCCCTGTACAATATATTATTATACTCATCAGAGTCATTAGGCCTATAGCACACTCCTACTCTCAATTTTGATTTCCCTATGCTTATGTCACACCAAACTGACTCGACACTGCCCTGTCCATTGATGTCAACTGGCTTCACTTCCTTTGACTTTATGTGTTTCTTAATTAATAGCATAACCCCTCCTCCCCTCCTGTCCTGTCTATCCTTTCTATATACATTGTATTCCCCAAATTCCAGTTCCGCATTACTTATATCTGTGTGACACCACGTCTCTGATATCCCAACAATATCTGCCTTTGATGTTTTGAGCAATACCTCAAATTCATCAAATTTATTTACCAAACTCCTAGCATTGGTGTACACGCAGGTATACATGCACCTGTTTCTATTCTTAGCTACCCTAACACAACCCATGTGTTTATTTGTACCGCAATGACTACCAGCAGTCTCTGAAATATCCTGCATCTTGTTTTTCAGACTTCTGCTCATTTGAATAGAAGCAGTGCAAGAATCACTTCCACCTCTGCCAGTGGCTACTGTTAATCTATTAGTCCTTGTATCCCCCCCAACTAGCAGTTTTCCGACCCACCTAACACTGCCTCGACAGCATCAGCAAAAATTCTTGCACCCTTTCTATTTAAGTGTATCCGCTCCCTGTAGAAGCAATCTCTCCTGTTAACAAGTACAGTCCAGGCTGAAAAAAATTCTACCCCTTGAGCCTTGCACAATCCCTCCAGGGCCGAATTGATCGACAAGGCTCTCATCATATACTCCCTCCTATCGTGCCTGGGCAGAATTGCAGACACTTTCAAGTTCAACCCTAATTCACGGCTTTTTTTCAACAGTGACCTGTACTTGCTAAGTAATTCCGCCGGTCTCCTACTCTTAATATCATTAGTGCCAACGTGTACAACTATATCACCTTTTGTGCCCTTAAAAGATGATATCCGCTCTACAACGTCATCAACCTTTGCCCCTGGCAGACATACCCTGGTCCTATTCCACCTATCCTTTTTACAAAGCATGTTCCCCGTTTCCCTGACAATAGAGTCACCAACAACTACTAGTTCCTGTGGGACCAGCGAATTCTGCCTAGGGGGCTGCCCCTGTGTTGCCTGATGGCCAAGTGCAAGCTCTGGCGTTGATGTGGGCAGCTGAGAGCTTGATGGGCCCCTCAATTTATTTCCTTCGAGGGCATCCACCCTGTCCTTCAAGGTCTCATAAAGGCCCATAACAACGCTGAGTTGTCGCCTGATTTGCTTGCACTCCTTACATCGTGCACACACAAAGACATCCCCCTTGGCAGTATCATGTCCCGTACCCGACTGCTCCGCAAACATCAAGCAAACAGTGCATTTTAATAGACTGTGATTCAGAGGGCAACTGCCCCCCCCCAGTTCTCCCCTGAACCACAGCACTCCCATTAGCTTGAGCCTTTTGCTTTGCTGCTCTGGTCAGAGTCATGATTCCAATTTAATTCAATAAAATTTAAAACAAAAATTAAATCCTTAAGTTATATCCCAAAACAGTTATGTTATATATATATATATATATTTTTTTTTTTTTTTCAGTATCTAGTGTTCCCTTTATACAACTTCCGTATCACGTGTACCACTATAGTTATGTATTAATTATTTGTTACGATTAAGTCGTTATATATATTTATAGAGTTAAAAATACAATTTAATTGACAATAAAGTTTATCAAGATTAATAGATTTACTGATTAATTGACAATATTATATTATGCACTATACGACACTAAGCTTATGCTATCGTGTAAAAATGGCGGGAATTTACGAACGGTATTTCTACGGACTCGTAAGTATTGATTAGCTTCGAAATCTCGCTATCTCAATTTAGAATAAACTAAGGATCCTGACTAGGTCTATAATCTACTTATAGAAGATAATTTGATATAACAATTGGTTAATAAATCGACTAAATTTGGTTAAAAGACCTCTCGTTCAATTTGTGACACGTGGATTTGATACCGTTACCGATACTAAGTAATATCTACGAAATCTCTGTCTAAGTTAAACTTTAAACTAAGTATCGTAACTAGGAATATAAAGCTACTCTAGAAAATAAGTTAATATGACAATTTAAACTAATAAAGCAGAAAATAAATCAGGAAAAACTTCTCTGTTTGAAGAGCTTTAAGGAGCAATGTCTGCACAGGCTAACCTCGCACACAAGATTTGGTAAATGACGAGAGAGTGCAGACAAGATAACCCTCGTAATAACAAAATTTTTTTACCCACGTAATCCTCTTGCGAAGTTCTTTTAGCTGGTACACTTTTTCAGTGGAAGAAAACACTTTAAACACATTAAAATAACTCAACATTCAGGAGCTCCAGAACACGTGGCTACACTGAATGACGGCCATATTTTGAAATTAAATAATTCAAGATTCAAAAATTTGAAATTTGATAATTCAAGTGAACAGCATTTGCAGGTGGAATCTTTCTTCTATCTGTAGTATTTATTAAAACTACTAGCTGTAATGTTTTCTATACATAGTTTGTGTTGTGCAGAGTTTTTTTTTTCACTTTTTTAAAGAATAGTTTTCAATTCGGAAAGGTAGAGAGAAATTAAGAAACAAATAGTTTAAAAAAATTAAATATATTTCCTTATATAATTTTTAATTCAAACATGGAAGGATTGTGGGGAGTGTGATGTGCAGGTGGCAGTATTTCGACAACACGCAGCAACATGGTTAGGTACTCCGTTCTGTGAGGTCAGGATTTTACCGTGGTTGGTTGAACAGCGGTCGAACAACCAGCGAAATGCCACAAATACGACATCCACGTGAGGTCGACGCCCGTGAAGAGCGCTGTGTCTCATCTCATAAAACAGCAGCGACGCTGCATACACACATATACACTGAGTGATCACTGAATTATAACCACCACTATGAAAACTGAATGCGACCCATTGACCACGTGAAGTATTGACTGCGTAGATTGACTACGCACCCACGAGGGTGGGTGCGTAGTCAATCGATCTAGGTTGCATAGATAAAGAGTCAGTGGTTCAGTAGGGAGTAAAATTCCGAGAGTGATGGGTAAAAGGAAGGATTAATCGGACTTTGATAAAGGACAGAAGATTGTGGGTGCTAGACGAGCTAGTGCCTCGATTTCCCAAACGGCTGAACTGGTGGGGTATTCGAGAGCCGCCGTAGTTAAAGTGAACCAGGACTGGGGTCAAAATGGGCAAACAACGACACGACGGTAAAAATGCAAAGGTTAGCGAAAGGTTGATGTTAGAGGTGAGCACTAGGTCCCACGACTCGTACAGGCGCAGCACTGTTCAAGAGTTGACTGCCCAATACAACATGGGCCAACTTGGAACAATATCTGGCATGACCATGCGTCTCACGTTCGCACGTATGGGCTATACCAGCAGACGACCCTTACGGCATCCTCTCCTAACCAAGGTTCATCGACGTAAAAGACTCGCATGGTGCAAAGAGCATGCAAGTTGGACGTTAAAAGAGTGGAAGAAGGTGTGTTGGTCGGATGAGTCACGTTATTTACTTCACACCGTGGATGGTCGTGTTCGGATTTGGCGTCAACAACATGAGGCTCTTCATCCATCATGCATAATATCAAAAGTGCAGGCCAGTGGTTTCCCAAACGGCTGAACTGGTGAGGTATTCGAGAGCCGCCGTAGTTACCAGGACTGGCGTCAAAATGGCCAAACAACGACACGACAGTAAAACTGCAAAGGTTAGCAAAAGGTTGATATTAGAGGTGAGCGCCATAGTGTGGGGAATGTTTCACTGGCAGGAACTTGGACCCCTGATGCATGTGGAGCAACGCTATCGTCATCTGCTTGCTGACTGTGTACACACCGGTATGTTACACTTTTTCCCGAATGGCGATGGTGTCTTCCAAGATGACAATGCGCCGAGCCATCCGGCACTTGTTGTGCAGGAATGATTTGAGGAACACAGTTCTGACTTCCAGCATATCGATTGGCCTCCGAACTCTCTCGATATCAATCTCATTGCTCTATAATAAGAATATCATAGAGCAATTGTGGGATAATAGGAAAGGTATATCACGCTTCTGGATACACCAATCATCTCCATAACGTGCATTGCTGGGCGCGTTACACACAGCTTGGTTGGCCATACTTCCCGAACGTTTCCGACATCTTGTTGAATCAATGCCACGTCGGACAGCTGCTGTAGTGAGGGCAAAAGGAGGACCTACGAAGTATTAGGTAGGTGGTCATAATTCAGTGATCACTCAGTGTGTATATATATATATATGGTGCTTTTTTTTTTGTAAAAAAAATAGGTGTCTTTGCTATCAGAAAAACTGAAAATTAAAATGTAAAATACTCTAAATTTTTTTCCCCTGATATTGTTACTTTAGTGGTAAAGTGTATTAATATAGTTTATTAAGCATAAATTTATTATTTAAGTATAATAAAAACAAGCAAAATGTGCGTAAAATAAATAATAAGTAAAAATAATATCATAATAAAGTTTTTATAGAATATTACAAGTTTTTATGAAGTTCTCATCCGACACAACATGCCGACTTCTCTTTTCTTAATTATTTTTATTTTTATTAATTATTTTTATACTTTTCTTAAGTATTTTTTTTTAATAGACCTGTAGTCTATTAAAAAAAAATACGAGTTTCACTAAACACAAACAAAAAAAAAAAAACACTATTTAAACAAGAAAAAGAAAAATGTTCATTTGACTCTAATTAAGCAGATCTTAAGATCTACATGTTGTTCGCTACACTTTAATTAAAAACAAGAGTCTATAAAAAAACATGGAGTCTACATGGAGTCTATAAAAAAAGTTTACACATATAACTACACTAGGAGTACACGTTTGGGCATGTCTAGGATAGTAGGGGAAGGCGACTCAAGGTCAATTCACCACACATTTCTAAAGATATAAAAACAAGTTTCCTGGAGTGATCACAGCCACCTCTAATTGAAAACATGATCTAACTGGAGTCAAGATAAAAACAAGTTGACACATATAATTACACTTGAAATACACATTTGGGCATGTACTGAGATAGTAGGGGAAGGTGACTAAAAGTCACCCGAGGATAAATAAAAAAATAGTTTCAAGTGTAATTAAAAACAATCTCACCACCCAGAGTACATGTTTGGGCTTGTCTAGAGACTCTAAGTCTCTAGACAAGCCCAAACACGTCATGGAATAATTGGGAAAGAGATTCGAGGCCACTTTACGCAAATATGTTCATTTACACATCACATCTACTCATATTCCATTCCATTTTAAGAGGAGTTCTGCATACGTAATTGGCATGGCACCACTACTCCTCATCCAATAAGAGGAAGAACAGGCAACCTCATCTGCAAACGAAGCTTTTACAGCTTCATTTGCAGAAGGACAAGGAAATAATAGAAGTGGAAATAATAACAAATCTTTATTGAATTTACCATAGCCAATAAGTAACATTGCAAAAGGTACATTAAAAAGTATGTACGACAAGTTAATTATTCATTGTACATCGCGTCGGTATTATTATTAACAGTTTTAAATGTTTCGTTTTCATTTTTATCTTCTGAAAAGATTATAGTTTTGTTTGAGTGAATACAACTTGTGTGTTGCTTGATCCTTACAGTTATCATTTGGTAGCTATGAAAGGTATTATTATTATTAGCTTTATTTTCTCCTAAGAGACACCAGGTTACGGATGTTGACAACCGGGGGGGGGTGCACATACAAATATAAGTTATACCTATCATTATCCAGTTATAATTTATACATATCATTATTTTATTATATAGCTATTTTAAAATTTATAGCATAATTTGTAATTTTACAAGAAAATAAAGTACCATTTAACTATGTTCACATCCACCCGATTATTTACAATGAAGAAGCATAATACATAAGACATTTCTTCTCTAGGCCTCACTTGCTCCTAGTATTTATAAGTGGAGTAACATTCTGAGAAACTTCCTTCCTGTAGTTCTTCTTTGTGCACAACCTTTCTAGGTTTATTTGTAGATCGTCATAATGTTGGGCGAAAAAATTCGCTGCAGGCTTCTCAACTGTGTGAGCGCACTACTATGGTGATTGCGGTTTATTCGTCCACCTTGGAGCCGAGTTAGCAAGTATTCAGCTTTTGAAGAGTCGAGTATCCCAGTCAGCATTTTTGCGAGTGTGAGAATGTTCTTTGTGATGATTAGGCGTCCACAGTGTTACATCCAAGTTGGCATATAAAATAGCCGTTGAGATGGTAAATGCTGCGCAGTGATCCTGTTTAACCATCTCAGGACACAGTGCTCTAATCCCAGGAAAGTTTTGATAGTAGTGTCAGGGGCACAGGACCAAATCTGAGATGCGTAAAGATGGAGAGGTATGACTCATCTCAAAATGTATTTCTTAATAAGGTTGGGGTTTCCTGATGACCATCAGGTACTCTCTGGAGCTCCATAGTGTTGCACATGTTTTGCACACCTCAATCGGCAAATAATACCACATTACCTTTACAAAAATGGTGCAACGCTGGAGGATATCCACACAGCCGTATACTGTGCTGCCAGAGCAACCACTAGGATTAATGGAAAAGAAACGAGACACCAGCAGCAGAAGAATCGAAACAGAAGGAACCTCCAGCTTGGGAAAGAAGACTTCGGCAGAAGATAGAAGAATTAAGAGTCAAGATAGGTCAGTTGACTCAGTACCAACACGGTAATAGAAGTAAGAAATTGATTGGAAAGGTGAAAAGTATCCTCAAGAGAGAGACAACGTCCAAACAAACATGAGACCAGAAATAAGAGGTATTATCGACACACTGAAACAGAACCTCCTCGCACTCAGCAAGAGAATATCCCAATACAAAGAGAGCTCCCAGACGAAAATAAACAACCGAATCTTTGATGAGGAACAAATGGCCTTCTACAGGAAACTGGCAGAAGATGAGAAAGCAGGAAACGGACCACCCGAGAAGAAGACGATCGAGGAGTTCTGGAGAAATATCTGGAGCAGTGAAGTAAGACATAACAGCCGAGCCTCCTGAATAGAAGTAGAACGGCAGCATTTATAATATCCACAACTACTGATACAAGAAGCTCACTTGCACACACAAGCACCTAGCAGAGCAGTTCACTCGAATAATAAGGCACCCAGAGACAATCCCGAAGTTCCCAATGAAGGAGTAACATACTTGAAGCCTAAAGACGAAGTTACAAGAAACCCGGCGAAATACAGGTCAGTCACTTGCCTCCCAACGATATATAAGATCCTGACCAGCTGCATAACCAAGAAGATATCAGACCACTTAGCGAGTCAGAACATAATGGCCGAACAGCAGAAAGGATGCAAGCAAAGGAGCAAAGGATACAAGGAACAATTAACCGTAGATGCCGCAGTTATGGAGCAAGCCTACAAGAAGCACCGCAACCTATTCACGGCCTATATCGATTACCGCAAGACCTTCGACTCCGTACGACATAGTTGGCTAATAGAGACCCTGAAGATTTACAAGGTCAATACGATAGTGACAAACTTCCTACGAGCAACGTGGCGAAATGAAGTACCACCATTAAGGCCGAGAACATTAAAACCAGACCAATCCCCATCAGAAGAGGAATCTTTAAGGGAGATGCTCTAAGCCCACTGTGGTTCTGTCTAGCACTCAACTCACTATCCTCCATGCTTAACGGCAGCAATTATGGATATAACCTCAAAGAAGGAAAAAAGAACCTGTACATCCTCACCCACCTGATGTACATGGATGACATCAAGTTCTACGCGGCAACTGAGAAGCAGTTCCAGCAACTACTCCGGATCACCGAAGAATTCAGTAAGGACATCAGGATGGAATTTGGTCTAAATAAATGCAAGACCCACGCACTACACCAGGGAAAGTTGGTCGGCCGAAACTATCAGCTGCTGACTGGTAAAGAGATCGAAGCTATGACAGAAGGAGAGACCTACAAATACCTAGGGATGATGCAGGCTGAGCAGTTAGACCACAAGGAAATCAAGAAGTGCCTGACCGAAAAATATCATCAGAGACTCAGAAGCTTGCTGAAAGCAATATTGAACGGAGGGAACACAGTTAAAGTCATAAACGCCTATGCAGCTCCAGTACTAACTGGGGTCATAGATTGGACTAACACCGAGCTAGAGTATATATTGCGAAAGACAAGAACAATGATGACCAAAAGCAGCCAATACCACCCGAAGTCAGCAGTGGAGAGACTAAGGGTAGCTCGGAAAGAGGGAGGAAGGGGCCTGATTGACCTGATAGAGCAATAGAAAACAGCGATAGTTAACCCGAAGGATTACTTCGAGAACAACACAGCACCACTCCACCAGGCCATAAGAAAGATAGATAAGTGGTATACCTCGCTCAACCTAAGCGAGGAGTCCACTTCCGCCCACACGGCACACGAAACGAAGCTAGAAAAATGGGCAAAGAAGACACTCACTGGCAGTCACTACAATGACCTCCCTCAAGATCACATCGATAACATTGCTTCCAATGCATGGCTCACAAGCGGAACGCTATTCCCCGAGACTGAAGGATTCATGGTGGCCTTCCAACACCAGGTAATGAACACCAGAAACTATAGAAAATACATCGCAAACCAGACAGGAATATCAGGTGACATATGGCGACGATGCAAGGTGACACCCAGAATGACTACGCTCGTAGACATGACTACGTAGCTGGGATAATGCATCAGAAGCTAGCGAGGAAATACCAGTTGACCAAAGAAAATGTACCATACTATAAGTGCGAATTCCAGGCAGAACTAGAAACCCCAACCCACAAACTGTACTGGGACCGCGCCATAATAATGGACAAGACAATCCCGCATAATAGACCAGACATAACCCTTGTCGACATGAAGGAAGACGCTACCTCCAGAAAACCCACGAGAAAAGGTCAGGAAGTAAACGGACCTAAAACAGCAGTTCCAAGAGATGTGGCATATGCAACGTCATAACCATCCCGATCATCGTGTCAAGTACAGGTATGGTGCCAAAGACCCCTTCAGACCAATTTAGCAGCAATAGTTCTCCCAGAAAACACATACAAGAAACTCCAGAAAGAACTTATATTTATACATTGTCATCATTGATGATTGGTCTTACGCTAACTAGTAAGAAAACTGACAAAACTCAAAATGTCTGATAGTATAAGGTGTTGAAATTAGTCTTAATATCTAAGTAGCATAAATCTTCCATCCACAACAGCTATAGAATTATATATACTACACACCTTTAAATATTTGATTTGAGTCATTTTTTATAGTTCGATTCTTGCAGTGTAAATTCGTCATTGGATGATTACTTGTTTTTTATTAATGGTAATACACAAATAGAACTGGGTATTTGTGAAGGTAGTATTATCCCAACATGTGAGGTGAAATAGCTTTTAGGACTTGAAAAACTGTTTAGTTTTAATATGATCAGTTTTTTAAACGAATAACTTACTTAAAATGGAAAATAGCTTATACAATGATTCAAGTGAACAGCATTTGCAGGTGGAATCTTTCTTCTATGTGTAGTATTTATTAAAACTACTAGCTGTAATGTTTTCTATACCTAGTTTGTGTTGTGCAGAGTTTTTTTTTTCACTTTTTTAAAGAATAGTTTTCAATTCGGAAAGGTAGAGAGAAATTAAGAAACAAATAGTTTAAAAAAATTAAATATATTTCCTTATATAATTTTTAATATATTTCCTTATATCATTTTTTAATATATATTTCCTTATATAATATTTTTTTAAAAATATATTTCATTCTATAATACAGAATTTATTAATTTTTAAAATTTATTTAAGGCTAAAACTTAGGGGGGATGATCAAATTAGGGATGGGAATCAAATAAATTTCTTTTGATCAATTAAAATTTTTAGTTTGATATTAGTTGAGCGTCATACAACTGTGCATGAAATGCATGATGTATTGTGTCTAAATTTTGGCTATTCTAAAAGCGGGATTCCTGATTTTCTCGATGTAAAACCCAACCTGAGTTTGGGGAGGGCATACAACTTCCACCCAACATTCTTTCACACTTGGCAATAGTGTGTATAAAGTCATAAAAGTTCCCCAGCTAAAGCAATTATTGCCCTTGCAAAAATATTTGAAAGAACGAGAGGTATGCCTTTAACCCTCCAAACCCCATAATATCTCAAACCTTTTAAGATATTGCGTCAACATCACATTTAGACATTTACAGTTCCAAGGATGTCCTTGGAAACTTGAATATTTCAGAGAGAGTAGTTTTGAAAGTTAGCAGGCAAGCATTTTATTCTAACATTTTATTTTATTAAATATTTTATTTAAAGCTGCATTCTTACAAGTTCAAATTTCAGGCAATAGCTTGAAATGATCATGTGAGTATAATGGATTTTTCTCATTTATGTTTATCAGGATTAGATGAAACTGATGAAAATTGGCTTGCCAGTGTGTTTTGGCAGATGCCCATTTCTACCTTAATTGTACTGTAACACCCATAACTGTGCCATTTTGACAAAGGAAAACCCCATGTTGAAATTCTGCTCCATGATGATGATGAAATTACTGTACGGCAGAGGTTCTCAAACTTTCACACCTTGAGCCCCCCTTAAATTTTGTCATAAATTTCATGGGCCCCAAGTTTCAGAACAAATGCAAATAAATAGATTTGACATGAAATTTAGCTATGAATATAGATACTTTTATAAATTAATCCATGCTTCAATACATTTGATTTCGAAGAAAAAAAATGCGAATAACAGAAATAAATAAAAAACTCTTCGTACCTGGATTAGGGGGATGCTTGTCCATATTTCATTAAAAAAGTGCTCTGTGGAAAAAACAAGCGCATCCACAAAACACCGAATGTGTTCCCCTGGGGGGTGGGGAAGGCACTCACATTTTCGAAACCATTGCCATGGCTTTAGCTTGTGATTTTCATTGGTATTTATTTTAAGAAATAAATGAGATCCTCAAAAGAAATACCATAATATCAGGTTTAATTTTACCTGGATTATGTGAACAAGGTGTCCTTGACAGAACCACATTCCATTGAGATGGAATACCACCTTATTGCATTGAAGCACAGCAATAATCCGTTTCAGGAATAATTTCATTGGGGCCAGTTTTGATATTAAAATGTCTTTACAAATGCTTAAGTTAAATCACTGCTGCTATTTTCAGATATGAGGCTTCATGAAAGACAACGTTTACAAAATCATTCTTCAAATTTATTATAACTGAAATTTGCAATTAGAAGATGTTGTTGTTTGTCGTTTTTAGGAGCATTAGCAACCATATTGCTCCAGGGATATGCAGTGGTCATTCCCGCACCCTCCGTATTTGGTGGTCACGGGCTCGAACCCCGGTTTAATCAAGAAGCGTGTGTTACACACTGCCGCTACTGCCCACCTGGCTACGGAGGCGCCGCAATTAGAAGAGAGGGTTTCAATATTAATCCACAGAACTTTAATAACTCTCTGAGTAATTTTGTTTTTTTAACTAGACTCAATTCAAGTAGTTCCGCCTGGAAATACTTGAATCAAGTCTATAGATACTTTTCTCAAAATCTTCTCTTTTAATATTTCCTTAGGGCAATAAATTAATATCTGTTTATAAAATTCAAAGTGATAATGGAAGTAATTTTGTGCCCCCTCTATATTTTATATTTGTTTCTTATAATTAATTCTTGATATTATTCAAGATTCTCTTGCTTATTAAAAAGTACTAGTGAATGCAGAAGTAAAATTTCAGAGTTGTTTTATGTAATACATATTTTTAGAAAAATCAATAATGTGTATTTGAAAGGAAGCTTCATTTAAGGATTGACCATGTCACTTAGCATTTTTGTTTATTGTTATTATTTAAGGCAGCAGCAATTATACCTTCAGTAATTATGTAATTTTTAATGTAACGTGTAAAAAACTAATGAAAATATATTATTTCATTGAATAGACAGATTTAATGTAATATATTCTGTTACATTTTCAAGTAATAACTTGAAAGTTGTAGATATTGATGCAGGTTCAAAAAAGCTATTTAACCCGTCCTCTCACTCCATAACACCTGCATCTTCGACGAAAAATTCCTTCGCAGTGTCCTCCTCGGTAATTTCTACTCTGGCAGTGAGAATCACATTGATACTCGTTTCTGGGACAACCAAAACCAGCATCAGCAAATAAAGCTGTAAAAAAAGCAAACAGAAGAAAATTTAAAAATTTCACTAAAAGTAAAATGTAAAATAATAGTGTAGATTTAGCATGAAGTTATTTTTCCTGTGTCATCATTTTGTTAACCTTTTCCACACTTTATAAACAAAGTGAACATACTGTCTAGTCCAAATGTGAATAAGTGTAAGTACAGTGTACGCTGGATTTCAGGAAGCTCGCGTTTTATCAGTGTGTTGTTGACTGCTATAATAAACTGCCTCCCTTGATCGTCGAGGTTGACAGTCTGGCGCAATTTAAAGAGAAATTTTACTGGTAACTTCTGGTAACTATGGGAAGAGTATAAAAAAGAGTGGATAATAGCACCGTGTTTTTTCAAGTTTTCTTTTCTTTTTTGGATGACAGCAAAATATTGACTTCCTTGCATATTCCCACAGGAAGTAGCTGTAGTTAGTTACTTGATTGTCAAAGAAGTGGGAAATGTATTATGCAAAAAGGATAGTTGGAATAGGACCAGGGTGTCTGCTAGGAACTAAAGTAGATTACTTTTGTAAAGCAGTTATTTCTCACGGGCACGAAGGGTGATATTGTTGTGCATTGCACACATTGTAACTAATGATATTAAGAGTAGAAGACCTGAGGAGTTAATAAGCAAATACACAGTAATACTTCGAAAAAAGTCACGAGTTAGGGTTGAAATTGAAAGTGCCTGCAATGCATGATAGGAAGACAATGTGATGAGCGCCTTTTCAATCAATTTGGCTTGGAAAGACTGTACAAGGTTCGTGGGGTTAGTTGGTTGGTTTTTAGGAGCATTAGCAACTAAGGCCATATTGCTCCGGAAAATGCGGTGGTCATTCTCTGACCTTTCCTCATCCTCCGTATTTGGTGGTGACGGGCTCGAACCCCGGTCTAATCAAGAAGTGTGTGCTATGCACTGCTGCTCCTTCCCACCTGGCTACGGAGGCGGCATTCGTGGGGTAGAATTTTTTCCAGCATGGTCAGTGGCTGTTAATAAGAGAGACTGTTTCAACAGGAATGGAATGCACTTAAATAGAAGAAGTGAAAGAATATTTGCTATTGTTGTTCAGGCACAGGCAGTGTTAGGTGGGTCAGGAAACTGCTAAGTTGAGGGAATATGAAGACAAATAAACTTATAATAATCACAGGTAGAGGTGAGTGATTCTTGCACTGCTTTTAATAGAAATTGCAGCAACGTAAGCCATCGTGAAACAAGCAAATGCAGGGATGCATTAGAGTTACTAAGAGTAAAAACAGTTGCAGGTATACCTGCGTGTACATTAATGTTGTGTCACTGAGATATGAGGAATTCAGAATTTGAATGTTTGGAGAACATTATGTAGAGAACAGACATTATGTAGCAGTTAAGAAGCACGAAGATCTAAACCTCCCAAGCACTTCTTAATTCATTTCACAAATATACGTGGTCTCAATTCTAATCTCAACGATGTCCATTTCCACTTTCAGTTTACCAAACCCCATGTACTTTTCCTGACAGAATCTCAGTTATCGGTTTATTCAAATAATGCTCATCTCAGATGCCGAAATTATTCGCTGTACGATTCCTTTCGCCTCAAAGATGGTACTTGTGCATATGTCCGTCCTGATATTCCCTGTCAGATACTTGACAATTTGGAATCTCCTCTCTTTGATCTTCTCTGGCTTAAAATCTCTCTACCTCATTGTTTCAAATTCATCTGTTGTCTCTACCGTTCTCTCAACTCCACTAATCACTTGGAGCTCTTTGACTTCCCCTCTTTGCAACTTGATTTTCTGTAGTCCAACTTTCCTAACAGTGAGGTAATTTTCCTTAGTGATTTTAATGTTCACAACTCCAGCTGGCTTCCGTTTTCTAGTCACACCGACCCAGCTGGTCGAGATGCTAAGGCTTTTGCAATTACTAATGAGCTAGCACAGACTGTTCATTTATCTACAAGAATACCGTACAATCCTAATCGTACAGCCAACACGCTTGATCCTTTTCTCACAAACAACCCTTCTAAGTACACGGTCAAAGTGAGAGGTCCTTTAGGCACTTCAGATCACAACTTGGTGATTGTCTCTTCTCTAATGGAACCTTTATCTCATGGCTATTCCCAACCTCGTGTTGTGCCAACAAATGTCTTCTTTCGTCTTCTCAACCTCCAACTCAAGCACGATACTAAGTACTATAGATTTTAATACCTCTCGTGTTTGGGGTTTACATAAAAAAAAAAAAAAAAAAAAAAAAAGCAAACTCTAAGGCAGTGCACCCAGTGGACAAACATAGGTGGCCAGATGCGATGCTGAGTCAGTTTGGTGTAATGTAAGAACTGGAAATCCAAAAAAAACGATGGTATGAATGTGTTATAGGCCTAATGACTGTGCAGAAGAATAGTTCGAATAGTTAACAAACATCCATACAGAGACATACAGAGATATTGATCAGTAAATCAGAATGTTTATAAAGGGGAAATTTAACTTTTTAAATACTAATGAACCTTGTGGATTAGTAAATACACAGTAGCAAGACTTTTGTGAATTTATTTGATGATTGTTTCCTACATCAGCATATTAGAGTGGCAAAAAGAAAAAAAGGAGAATTCTTGATCTGATTATTAGCAGTGACCATTCTTTCATTAATAATCTGCAGATTAAAGATCAGTAAGTAGCAGTGATCAAAATATATTTATATGGGATTTACTTAGCAATGTCACTACTATCAAAGGCGCGGGAAATGGCTTCTACTTTAATAAAGGTGACTGCAGCAGTCTGAGACAGATATCAAGTTCTAAGCAATGGGACTAACTGATGACATTACCAACAGCAAATTCTAAATGGGAGGTATTGAGGGATGTTATTGTAGAAGCTACTAGATTTTTATACCAACAGCAAATTCTAAATGGGAGGTATTGAGGGATGTTATTGTAGAAGCTACTAGATTTTTATACCAACTAAGAGACGCAGTTCAAGGTATAGAATTAAATGGATGTCAAATGAACTGATAAGGCTCGTAACAGCAAAGAAAAAAGAAAGTGTGGGGATGCATATAAATTACACTAGTCAACAAAAAATATTTCTTTCATACCTCCACAAATAAAATATGTGATTCTCGAGGAAATAAATGCGCCGATTCCGAAAATTACCATAAAATGTCCCTAACACTTCTACATCAAAAGATGAACGAACATTTAATGTCAAAATAAAGAGAAATATACGTATAATTCAAGTTGTAAAGCAAGTTTAACCTTTTTTTACTTTTAACCTAAATATTCTATCTTAACATTTACTTTCTTTAAATTAATACTCGGGCATTAATATTAATTTTCACTTTCCATTGCCCTACCTCTGGATTTAATTTAGCAACACAAATATTTTAATTTTATTTTAAGTTCTAATCTTACAAGTGTCACCGTTCCCCTAAAGAAAATTTTATATACGTATAATTTTTTTTATACTCCTATATCTCCTAAATATCCCCCCCTTTGTACATATATACATATCCACTCTATACTGTATACAGTAACTCTACTAAAACTATTCCCTAACTCAGAAATCTTCAAATTATATCCCTATAGTTATTACATCTATGTCGTTATTACATCTTAACCTCTTTTGCTGTAATTCACTTATAAATTTTTCCACTTTCTCACATGTTCCTTCCTTAAATGGTTTCAAATTCTTGCTGTATTTAATTACTCCTCACCCCCACCACCTGGTTACCATGGGGGTGAGGAGAAATTTTTACCATTCTCACTTGTTGATCGTCTTGGCCTTCATGTTCATTACGGTTGCCCCCAATACTTTCACCATCTTCACCACATCTGCTACCCTTTATTCGCATTTTTATATTTATTATCCTTTATCTATCAAATTCAATTAATCAATAACCCTCCTGTTCGTTCCTCTACAATTCATCAATTACAATCAATAATCAGTTCAATCTACCATTAATAATTTACCAGTTTGATCAATGATGAACTCAATTATACATAAACAACCATAAATCAATAATTCGCCCTTTCAATCAACACTTAGTTTTAATCAACTTATTACACTTTCAATCTTTCAACATTGCATTTTATTTGCTTAATTATTTCTCCTACACGTATCATTAAACTTTCTGGCTCGCCAGCTGAATTTTTAAGTTTCAGCAACTGATACTTATAGTTATACCAACCAATAATTGATACAGTATATATAATACATATTATAATGAACACAATTTCTCAATCTTTCTGTATTGACAAAGAATCTATGTTTAAATGTCTGCCGGGAGCAACTATTAATGATGTCACCAACAGACTGTCAGATTTTAAAGGGGGTAAAGAAAATATTATTATTCATGTGGGGACAAACGATATTAAACGTACACGATCTGACGATTTGTTGGAAAAATACAGGACCGTGCTGAGGAAATGTCGCGAGCTAGGCCATAATGTCTATGTGTCTGCAATTCTGCCCAGACACGATAGGAGGGATTATATGTTAAGAGCCTTGTGGATTAACTCAAGACTTGAAGGAATCTGCAAGGCTTTAGGGGGTAAATTTCTATCAGCATGGCCCACACTTGTAGGTAGAAGGAATTTGTTTTGTAGAGACGGGATACACTTAAACAAAGGTGGTGCAAAAGTTTTTGCCAGTATTATTGAGGATACCTTAAAGGCTCAGGGAAACTGCTAGTTAGGGGGGGGATGTGGGTAATACTGACACGCGTTTATCTGATAATATTGGTCAATGTAACTCTTGCACATACCTTAAGAGTTCTTATCTGTTACCCCAACTGGACGTATTATCTAGATGTTCTGGGGCCAAAGACGTTTCACGTGTGCGGGTAGCTAATATCAGGGAAGAGAGCCTAAAAAACTTCAAGGGTTGTGTTAGGGTTGTTAAATATACAAGAACAGTAAATCTTAATTGTTTATACAGTAACGTTAGAAGTGTCGTCAATAAAATGAGCGAATTCGAACTGCTGGTTAAAACAAGTATGGCGGACATAATAGGGCTTACAGAGACGTGGTGCCACCCGGAAATTGGGGATGATGAGTTTCAGTACGGCTTGTATAATGTATTTAGGAAGGATAGAGTAGATAGAAGGGGTGGTGGGGTAATGCTTCTTATCAGAAGCAGCCTGAGTGCGACGATAGCTTTCCCGGATTCAGACATTTCACATGCTAGTATAGAGTCTGTATGGTGTGAGATAGTTGGAAACAAAGGTACAATGCGAGTAGGAGTAATCTACAGACCAGGTGATTGTGAAGACTATGACAAAAGCCTCTACATGCAAATGGAATGGGCAAGTAAGCGTCAATGCCTTATTATGGGTGATTTCAATTTGCCTCTAATTGATTGGAGTAAATGGGAAGGAAACTCGACATGGGGAACAAAATTTTTAAATCAACTAGATGACTGTTATTTGTATCAACATGTCAGGAAAAGTACTAGAGAAAAGAATATCCTAGACCTCATCATCACACATGAATCAGATGACATAACAGGGCTGACAGTAGAGGAACCAGTAGCAGGAAGTGATCATGGAGTTCTACGGTGGATGATGACGAGAGAGGTAGCAGAAGTAAAAGGCAAAGGAATGGGTTTTAATTTCAGAAAAGGAAATTACGATGCCTTAAGGTACTACATGGCCTCTATTAACTGGGTAGATATCGCGCAGAGAATGAATACAATTGAACTGTGGTACGCTTTTAAAACATTAATCACAGATGCCTTGAATGCGTATATACCATTAAAAAAATACTCCACGAGAAGGGTTCCAAGTTGGATTAATAGTGAAGTTGCCACATTACTTGAGCAGAAAAAGGTGGCATGGAAAAGTTACAGAGCAATAAAAAGTACTGAAGCCTATAACAGCTACAAGGTGATGTCTAATAGAGCCACAGAAAAGGTTCGACAGGCAAAGGCAGTTTATGAGAAATCACTAGCAAACAGAGCAAAGAGGGGGGATAAAGAATTCTTCACATATATAAATACCAAGAAGCGCAGGACAAACCAGATCGGACCTTTACGTAAGGGAAAGGGGATAGTAATAAATACACCAGCTGCCTTTGCAGATGAACTCAACAGTTATTTTGCATCGATATTTACAAATGAAAAGCCTTTTGTGGCAATGGGAAATTGTGGGAGCGAAGTTAAAAAATATGTAATTAATGATATTGAAATTTCACAAGATTATTTAATGAAAAAACTTTCAAGCCTACAGACCAGTAAGGCTCCTGGAGTTGATGGAATATACCCTATAATCTTGAGAGAGGCGGCAAGCGAGTGCATTGAATCACTGAGGCTGGTTATGCGAGCATCACTAGACTCTGGGGAGATTCCCTTGGATTGGAAAAGTGCAAATGTATCTCCCATACATAAGGGTGGCTCTAAACGTGAAGTTGGAAATTATCGACCTGTCAGTCTGACTTCAGTGGTAATGAAAATCATGGAGGCAATGATCAAGGGTGGAATTCAGGATTATTTGGATCGAATTGAAATTCTCAAGGATACTCAGCATGGTTTTGTAAAGGGAAAATCATGTTTAACAAATCTGGTTCGCTATTTCGAAAGGGTCACTCACGAGCTGGATTTAGGGAATAATTTCGACATTGTTTATTTAGATTTCAGCAAAGCTTTTGACTCAGTCCCACATGAGCGGTTGCTTTATAAGCTGGAACAGGTTGGAATCACTGGGAAAATCCTTAGATGGATAGAAGGATGGCTTCAGGGCAGGAGGCAGAGGGTTGTGATAAATGGCTATTCCTCAGATTGGGTTGATGTAAGAAGTGGGGTTCCCCAAGGATCAGTATTAGGACCACTGTTGTTTTTAATTTTCATAAACGACATTGATGAAGGGATAGAGGGCGTGATGTCTAAATTTGCAGATGATGTTAAAATTGGTAGAGTAGTTAATGATCACTGTCAAGCTGAGCTTCTTCAGAGAGACCTAGATAGACTTCAAGAATGGTCAGAAAAATGGCAGCTGTGCTTTAATCCAACAAAGTGTAAGGTATTACACCTGGGAAACAGTAATCCCAAAATAACTTATTCACTTGGTGGAGTTCAACTAAACCCAGTACTGGAGGAAAGGGACTTGGGTGTTGCGATACGGTCAGACATGAAATTCTATGAGCATTGTAAACAGGTTGCAAGGAAGGCCCATGGTGTCCTATCGATGATCTATCGAACTTTTGCAAGTAGAGATAGGGACGTGATAATCCCATTATATAAGGCTTATGTTAGACCACACTTGGAATACTGTGTTCAAGTATGGAGACCGCACCTAAAGAAAGACATCGAGCTTCTTGAAAGGGTGCAAAGAAGGGTAACTCGCCTGGTGAGATCGGCAAAAGGGCGTCCTTATGAAGAAAGACTTCGAATATGTGGGTTGCAGAGTTTGGAAACTAGATACCTTAGAGGAGATTTGATTGAGGTGTTTAAGGCTCTGAGAGGCATCAGTAAAATGAATGAGGACAAAATTTTCAAGATTATAAATGATGCTAGAACTAGGGGACATAAATTCAAGTTACGGGGGGAAATGTTTAGATTGGACTGCAGGAAGTTTTATTTTAGCCAGCGAGTTATAAATTACTGGAATAAGTTGCCTTCATGGGTGGTAGAGGCCGACAGTTTGGGGAAATTCAAAGGTCATGTGGGTTGTACTTTCGGGTAAGGAAAGCGCATAGGATGATAGGATTCATTTCCTTTTTATTTATTTTTTATTTCATTTTATTATTTTTATTTATTTATTAATTATTATTATTTATTTAATTTTTGTTTTTATCATTGTTTTTTCGGATTTTTTTTTTTTTTGGCTGGTGCAGCATAAGCCATAGGCTTTCTTGCACCATACGGTCGTTACTAATACTAATACTAAATTATGCATAATACATGTTGTTATCATCATAATAATAATACTGTTCCTATACCTCCTTCAATGCTCTGCTACACTTAGTACCACTTTAATTCTGGCTCATCTCACCAGTTATCTTTCTGCACTATAAAAACCGCTTTAATCCTGACTGGCGTATAGCCAATTGTGGGGGGGAGGGAAGCAATGTTTGATTTTATTTAAATTTTGAACCCTACTGACGTCTCAAACCCACCCCACAAACGCAAAACTGACTACAATTCATAGAAAATTCTAGATTCTAGGGTGTGTAAAGCGGGTGTTAGCAGAACGTTAGAAACACATTTATTTACAAAACAATTACCTTTAATAAACATTATTAGTAATGGCTGCATGGTGCAAGAAAGCCTATGGCTTATGCTGCACCAGCCAAAAAAAAAAAAAAAAAAAAAAAACCCGAACAAAACAATGATAAAAAAAAGAAAATAAATAAATAATAATAATTAATAAAAAAAAAAGGAAATTAAACCTATCATCCTATGCGCTTCCCTCACCCGAAGGTACTATCCAGGTGACCTTTGAATTTCCCCAAACTGTCAGCCTCTACCACGCAAGAAGGCAACTTATTCCAGTAATTTATAACTCGCTGGCTAAAATAAAACTTCCTGCAGTCCAATTAAACATCTCCCCCGTAACTTAAATTGATGTCCCCTAGTTCTAGCATCATTTATAATCTTGAAAATTTTGTCCTCATTCATTTTACTGATGCCTCTCAGTGCCTTAAACACTTCAATCAAATGTCCGCTAAGGTGTTTAGTTTCCAAACTCTGCAACCCACATATTCGAAGTCTTTCTTCATAAGGACGCCCTTTTGCCGATTTCACCAGGCGAGTGACCCGTCTTTGCATCCTTTCAAGGAGCTCGATGTCTTTCTTTAGGTGCGGTGTCCATACTTGAACACAGTATTCCAAGTGTGGTCTAACAAAAGCCTTATATAATGGGATTATCACGTCCCTATCTCTACTTGCAAAAGTTCGATAGATCATCGATAGGACACCATGGGCCTTCCTTGCAACCTGTTTACAATGCTCAGAGAATTTCATGTCTGACCGTATCGTAACACCCAAGTCCCTTTCCTCCAGTACTGGGTTTAGTTGAACTCCACCAAGTGAATAAGTTATTTTGGGATTACTGTTTCTCAGGTGTAATACCTTACACTTTGTTGGATTAAAGCATAGCTGCCATTTTCCTGACCATTCCTGAAGTCTATCTAGGTCTCTCTGAAGAAGCTCAGCTTGACAGTGATCATTAATTACTCTACCCATTTTAACATCATCTGCAAATTTAGACATCACGCCCTCTATCCCTTCATCAACGTCGTTTACGAAAATTAAAAACAACAGTGGTCCTAATACTGATCTTTGGGGAACCCCACTTCTTACATCAACCCAATAGCCATTTATCACGACCCTCTGTCTCCTTCCCTGAAGCTATCCTGCTATCCATCTAAGGATTTTCCCAGTGATTCCAACCTGTTCCAGCTTATAAAGGAACCGGTCATGTGGGACTGAGTCAAAAGCTTTGCTGAAATCTAAATAAACAATGTCGAAATTATTCCCTAAATCCAGCTCGTGAGTGACCCTTTCGAAATAGTGAACCAGATTTATTAAACATGATTTTCCCTTTACAAAACCATGCTGAGTATCCTTGAGAATTTCAATTCGATCCAAATGATCCTGAATTCCACCCTTGATCATTGCCTCCATGATTTTCATTACCACTGAAGTCAGACTGACAGGTCGATAATTTCCAACTTCACTTTTAGAGCCACCCTTATGTATGGGAGATACATTGGCACGTTTCCAATCCAAGGGAATCTCCCCAGAATCTAGTGATGCTCGCATAATTAGCCTCAATGGTTCAATGCACTGACTTGCCGCCTCCCTTAAGATTATAGGGTATATTCCATCAACTCCAGGAGCCTTACTGGCCTGTAGGCTTGAAAGTTTTTTCATTAAATAATCTTGCGAAATTTCAATATCATTAATTACATATTTTTAAACTTCGCTCCCACAATTTCCCATTGTCACAAAAAGGTTTTTCATTTGTAAGTATCGATGCAAAATAACTGTTGAGTTCATCTGCAACGGCAGCTGGTGTATTTAATACTATCCGCTTTCCCTTACGTAAAGGTCCGATCTGGTTATATACTGCATTTACATAAAAAAACAAATAATTACATACTGTATAGGCATACCAAACCCCATATATATGAACAAAATTCCATATATTGTACTACATTACAATACATTACGACTCTCTCATCAACTATTCTCAATTTACAAGTTATGAACATTAGCAAGAGCACGTGATGCAAGAAAAGAAGCTTATTTAGCATCACCAAAAAAAAAAAAAAAAACCACCCCCTTCTCATTTCATCCATTCACTCGCTCCAATTGTTTGTCAAGTTTTACCTTGAATCTGTTTAAGCTCAATTTCTACAACGACAGATGGAAGTTTGTTCCAACAATCAACCACCTACTGGTTAAAGGCAAACTTCTGCACATCTATCCTACAACTGTCTTTTCTCAATTTGAATTTATTTCCTCTCAGGCGATTATTCTGAGCAAGTGGAAGTATACTTGAATGGTTGAGCATGCTTAATGCTGATAGGAAGAATCCTATCAGCATTAAGCATGCTCAACCATTCAAGGATTTATACACCTCAATCCGATCACCTCGCAGGTGCCTAGTTTTAAGACACTGTAATTTGCAAAAATGAAGCCTTTCTTCGTAAGAGCAACCCTTTGTTCCATTTTGTATCTTGTTGCCCTTCATTGTACTCGATGCAACAGCTCTACATCCTCCTTAAAATGAGGCCTCCGGACCTGTATATACTCAAGGTGTGCCTGACGATTGTCTTATACAAAAGGATAATCACTTCCTTATCACTGGTAGAAAAATTCCTGTATATCATTGACAAGACACCATGAGCAGACCGTCTGCACTGGTCAGAAAACTTCATATCTGCTTGCGCAATTACCCACCTCCAGTTCCTTTTCGTTCTCTACCATTGTCAGTGTAGTACCACACAGTTTATACGTTGCTCTGGGGTTACTACTTCCTGTATGCAGTACTTTACATTTATCAATGTTAAACTTAGTTGCCACCTCTCAGTCCATCTGCTCATCTATTCTAGATCCAGTCGCAGCAGCGTGCTGTCATTAGTGTCATTAACAACCCTGCAAAACACGACCTTCATATCGTCTGCAAACTTGGACATTAAGCTTGATATACCATCATCAATATCATTAAGGAATACGGAAACCAACAATGGATCCAACACTGAACCCTGGGCAACTCCACTAATAACATTAGTCCACGAAGAGCAGTATCCATTGATTACCACTCCCTGTCTTCTCCCACTCAACCATCCCTTTATTCATAGCAGCAATTTTCCTCCAGTGCAACACTGCTCCAATTTGTGCAGCAGTCTTCCATGTGCAACAGTATCAAAAGCCTTTCTAAGATCCAAATATATAATATCAAAATTATTCTTTGTATCCAGTTCCTTTGTGACTACATCATAGTATCCAACCAAATTGGTCAGACAAGACTTCTATTTAACAAACCCATTCTGTATCCGAGGTATAGCTGAATTCTTGTCTAGATGATCCTGCAATGCTTCTTTAACCAGTGCCTCCATTAATTTCCCTGTTACAGAAGTTAAACTAACAGGTCTGTAATTACCTGTGTCTCCCTTTGATCCTTTTTTGTGGATTGGAGTCACATTTGACGTTTCCAGTCCAAGGAAACTCAAATAATTATGGATAAGGTTTGCTTACTTCCTTTGTTGCCTCCGTAATATAAATATATAGAATCCATCCACCCCAGGTGTTTATCTTCAACAATTTCTCCTCCACTTTATTCTCAGTTATTACGAATTATTATCTATTTTACTGCCATCGTTTAATAAACCTCTGGCATTCGCTTCCCTGAATAATTCTGCATGTGTGAATGTAGATGCAAAATATTCATTTAGTTTGTTAGCTACCTGAGCACGATCATCCAACAATTGAACCATCGACGTTAAGTTGACCAATCTGATTAATCCCCTTCCTTCTAGAGTTTACATAAGTAAAGAACGCTTTGCTGTTTTTCTTTGCATCCTTTGCCAAAGATTTCTCTTAATCTGACTTTGCATGCCTAACCTCCTAGGCTTCTGTGTCACCTGTTAATTTATATGTATCCCATGCATTTTTCTTCCGTGCCATATGTCTCATTAGTTCATCTGACATCCATTTAGGCCTAAATTTTGAACAATATTTCTTAGTTGGTATGAAAAGCCTAGTAGATTCCAAGATTAATTCTTTGAATGCTTTCCATTTTGAATTTGCTGTTGGTAACATCATCAGTTGGTCCCACTGTATCGTATTTAAATACTGTCTCAGACCATCATAGTCGCCTTTACGAAAGCAAAAACCCTTCCCTTTACCCTTGATGGTAATTACCTCTTTGAGTAAATCCCACTTCAGCACGTTGTGATCACTGCCACCTAGTGGTTCCTTTATCTGCAGATTCTTAATGCATGATGAATCACTACTGATAATCAGATCAAGAGAAGTTTCTGGTTATACTCCGGCACGACAACCAAATCAGTAGAGTTTACAATAAATCGTCAATACAAATATTTATCGTGTTTAGTAGTCACTGGCTGGAACCCCGGTCCACTCAAGGAACGCGTGTTATGCACTCTCGCTCCTGACCACTGGGCTACGTCAGGCCTAACTACTCCCTCTAGTTGCCTCCCGAACATGCTGCTGTAAAAAACAATCATCCAATAATTCCACAAAACTCTGGCTAGTGTGTGAGTGAACAACCCAGAAATTCCAGTCAATATCTGGAAAATTAAAATTCCTCATTATAAGACACTGTTTTACTGGCCCACTCTATTTCTCTGCACAATTGCTCATTATACTCATCAGATTCATCAGGCCTACAACACACACACTTACTCTAATTTTTCCTTTCCCTGTGCTTATGTCACACCAAAGAGACTCAACGTTGCACTGTCCATCCGTGTCAACTGGATGCACTTCCTTAGATTTTATGTGTTTCTTAACTAACAGCATAACCCCTGCTCCCTTCCTGCCTTGTCTATCCTTTCTGTACACATTGTACTCCCCAAATTCCAATTCTGCCCTGCTTATATCTGTGTGACACCACGTCTAGATAATTTGGATCTAGACGTGGTGCAACAGGATCCAGATAATTTGGGCAGATGGGCTAAGAAGTGGCAACTGAAGTTTAACCTTGACAAATGCAAAGTACTACATATTGGTAGAAGTAACCCCAGAGAAACGTACCAACTGTGTGGTACTACACTTAAGGTAGTAGAAAATGAAAAAGACCTGGGAGTAATTGTGCAGGCAGATATGAAGTTTTCTGAGCAATGCATACAGACTGCCAGGGCAGGTCATGGGGTTTTGTCAATGATATATAGGAATTTCGCTAGCAGGGAAAAGGAGGTGATTGTCCCTCTGTATAAGGCAATGGTCAGGACACGTCTTGAGTACTGCGTACAGGTCTGGAGGCCTCACTTTAGTTAGGATGTAGATTTACTTGAGTGTGTACAGAGAAGAGCAACAAGATTGGTGAGGGGAATGAAGGGATCCTCTTATCAAGAGAGGCTTAAGTTCTGCAAATTGCAGTGGCTGGAGACTAGGCACCTGCGCGGTGATCTGATTGAGGTGTATAAGGCCTTGAATGGGTTCAGCACGCTGAATTCTGATGGGATCCTTCCGCTTGTTCAGATTACGAACCTAAGGGGGCATAAAATCAAATTAAGAAAAGACAGATGTAGAATTGACATGCTTAAATTTGCCTTCAGCCAGCGGGTGGTTAATTGCTGGAACAAACTTCCATCTGTATTTGTGGAAGTTGATAGGTTGAATAAATTTAAGGAGGAACTGGACAGGCATTTGGAGAGAATGGTGTGATTTTTTTTTTTTTTTTTTTTTGGCTGATGCTGCATAAGCTCATACATTGCTTTCTTGCATCACATGCCACTACTACTACTACTACTACTACGTCTATGATATCCGAACAATATCTGCCTTTGATGTATTGACTAGCACAACAATCTCATCATATTTTTTAACTACACAACTAGTATTGGTGTACATGCAAGTATACATGAACCTGTTCCTACTGTTAGTTACCCTAACACAGCCTATGTATTTACTTGTTCCACTATGACTCCCAGCAGTCCTAGAAATCCCCATTGCCCTGCTTTCCAGGCTGCTGCTCAATTGTATTTCAATAGAAGCAGTGCAAGATACAAACATCATTTTGTATCCGTTGTATCTTACTAATTATGAATCATCAATAATTACTCCATCATTCTCAGCCATTAATTCTCCGACTGTTGATGATCCTGCTCAGATAGCAAACAAACTGAATGAATATTCTGCATCTACATTCACACATGAGGAATTATTAAGGTTTGAAAATGCCAGAAGGTTATCAAATTGTAGCAGGATACTTAAATGATTTTGTAATAACTGAGAGCAAAGTGGAGCAGAAATTGTTGAAATTAAAGGTAAGAAAAGCACCTGGGGTGGATGGGATCTATCCAGTTATATTAAAGGAGGCAGCAAAGCAACTAAGCAAACCCTTAGCCATAATTATGAGAGCATCCTTGGACTCAGGGAAGGTTCCCACGGACTGGAGATGTGCAAAGCATCCCCAATTCACAAAGCGTGATCGAAGGGTGACACGAGTAATTACAGACGTTAGTTTAACTTCTGTTTCGGGTAAAATAACGGAGTCACTGGTTAAAGATGCATTGCAGGATCATCTAGACAAGACTGCAGCAATAATTCAGACACAGCATGGGTTTGTTAAGAGAAAATCTTGTCTGATAAATTTGATAGGATATTATCAAAGAGTTTCCAATATAATAATCAGTAAGGACGGAGTGTCTATCTACACGATTCGAGCGAAAGCAACATAATTCACATTTTAGCGTGTTCAGAAACAAGTTATTTTTATTGAGCCAGAGTGAGAGGGAATTACAGAAATTAATCCAGTAAATAACCTGCACTATATTTCTGCTGAATATAAAACAAAGTTTTGTCTTCAAAGTTTTAAAATACGTGTTTATAATTTTCGCATCTAATAACGCTAATATCCAACAGACCTTTCCTGTTCCTGTTTTCTTGTTGTAGAGAAATTTTGAATATTATAATATAATGTATAATGTATTTGTAAATTAGGTGTTCGGCCTTACCAAAGGAACCCAATGCAAGTATCACAATCATGATAACAACGATCGCCTTCATTCTGACAGAGAAGTTCAATATTTTTTTATATATAACCTGAAAAGTTAAAAAAGAGAAATGTTATTATTATTTCAAAACGAGTAATTCTAATATTAATATTTAAGAATTATATATAAAGGAAAAAAAGATTCATTGTATATTATCTAAACCAGTAGTTCCGAAGTTGGGAATTCCTCCACTAGAGGCCATTTTTTTAAATCACACCAGTGTGATTTAAAAATTTAACAGGAGTGCTACTGCAGAACCCAGCATTTGTAAACTAGTTGAGTTACATTTAATTAGTGGATATCATTAGAACTGCTTGTTTAAAATAAATATATGATTTCTCGCAGGTTGATCATTTAATTTGCCAAATGGCAACATTACCGTACCTCCCCAAGTTTCAGCGATCTATCAGTACGTGGAGAATGTCTAATAGATTTACAAATTCTGACTGCCTGGTAGTCACAAAGTTGCCTAAGTTACTTTATGTAACTGGTGTTTTATGAGCTGCATAATGGAAGACTTCAAGACTGAGAAATGTTTGGGCCAAATGCATAGATTAGCAATATTTTTAGGTATACATAACAATCGAGTGTGAACTTCCATTTAAGATTAACATGGCGGTTCACACGCGGGTCCACCTGCTAAGATGAAGTGCGATTTTCTTCTTTCTTCTGTAATTGTTGGCCCTTTTGCAATAACTCTGGTGTGGTGTTGGAAGTCCTTTGCTCTTCAGACTGCAACTCATCAGACAGAATTTGACCTTCTGTGCTTCTTGAAAATTACAACTTTCTTCATACACTGTAAATCTCCATTTTCTCACAACCTCTGTTACACCAATACCATGTAGAACGCCCTCGCAAGTAGTGCAGTTGGTATAATCGCAGTTCTCCTGAACAGCAGGTGGAAAAGACCTGAGTTCAAATCCTGTCAATGACGCGACGAATTTTAATGGCCTTTTTCACAACGTGGCTGAGTTAGTTGGTCTCGGGGAGAGTTTCATGGTTTTGATCCTATGGTTTTTCGTGCAGCAAACAGGTAGATCGACCAAATAACATCCAACTTACAACATATGGCACAATATAGTTTATGCAGCTGATGTGCCTTAAAATCCTATAACAACGTATCCATGTTTAGCATAATAGTATAGCGAAGTGGTCAAGCATAAGGGTACAGAAGTACATACTCTTGAGTGACCGTGGATCAAGCCCATGTGGCTGCTAAATATGGTACTGTTCTAGAAGTCTCTATATCTTTAAATATGGTACTGTTCTAGTAGTCTCTATATCTTGTGAACTCCTCTGATCTTATATGCTCCTAGGAAGAAAAAAAAAGCCAACGTATGAAGTGGAGCATTGAAATCAATACGTATATCATGCAAACATACTACGAAATAACGAAGCTAGGGACCGATATGACAACATACAGAGCAAGACTACATACCAAGTTGTTGGAACGATTCCCAGATATTCAGGCCACCGAACAGCGAACAGCGGACCAGAGAAGGATCATCGTTACGAAGAACCTGATAGTTCCTGCAACCTTGCAAAAAATCAAGCAAGACGTGAGCGATCAACTACAAAGGATAAAGAATATGGTCAATACAGAACCAGAGGAGGAAGAGCACACCACTACCGAACCAGAGGAGGAAGAACATACCATAACCGAACCAGAGGAGAAAGAGCAAGAAGAAATACAACCCACAGCAGCTGAAGTGGGAAGAAACAGGTCATGATATCCAGAATAGAAGACGAGTGGAAGAAAGCCCTTACAGATTTCGAAGGAATGGACCCCACAAAGACCCACGTGATATTGAAGCAGCAGAGGCCCAATAGGACGTTGTGAAGAGTCACAGACCACCTAAATCGGCAAATAATACCACATTACCTTGACAACAATGGTGCAACGCTGAAGGCCATAGACACAGCGTATATTGTGCTGGCATATGGCAAGGCATATAGTATAGGAACTGCCAGCTTGGGAAAGAAGACTTCAGCAGAAGATAGAAGAATTAAGAGTCAAGATAGGCCAATTGTCCCAATACTTACGGGATAATAGGAGTAAGTAAGAAATTGATTGGAAAAATGAAGAGCATCCTCAAGAGAGACAGCGTCCAGAATAGGAGTGTACTTAGACACACTGAAGCAGAACCTCCTCGCACTCAGCAAGAGATTACGTCGAAACAAAGACAGCATCCAGAGGAAAATAAACAACCGAATCTTAGATTAGGAGTAAAGAGCCCTCTACAGGAGCGAGCCTCAGAGAAGACCGGAAAGAAGGGAACGGACCACCCGAGCAGAAGACGATTGAAAAGGTCTGGGGAAACACATGGAGCAGGGAAGTAAGACATATCAGCCGAGACCCCTGGATAGAACAAGGATGGAAGAAAACCAAGGACGTACAAGAGATGAGAGAGTGGGAGATTCTGGAGGAAGAAGTAAAACAGACGATCAAGAACTCTCACAGCTGGCGAACTCCAGGGACAGATAACGTCAACAACTACTGGTACAAGAAACTCACTTGCACACACAAGCACCTGGAAGAGCAATTCACCCAAATGATAAGGCACTCAGAGACAATCCCGAAGTTTCTAACTCAAGAATCACATATCTGAAGCCTAAAGACGAAGATACACGAAACCTGACGAAATACAGGCCAATCACCTGCCTTCCAACGATGTACAAAATTCTGACCAGCTGCATAACCAAGAAGATATCAGACCACTTGGAAAGTCAAATTATTATTTTAGGGTTACCAGTAATTAAATACATTAACCCGTATTTGTGTCTGTAAATTGCGTATGTTCTATGGTTGATTTGCCTGTTTTGCTGGACGAAAAAACCCCAGTTACTGTGAGAAAAACCTTGCTATCTACGCCTGAGACCAACTAACTCAGCCACGGAGTAAAAAAAGCCCATTAAAGTTCCTCGCGTCATCGACGGGATTCGAACCCAGGCCTTTTCCACCCGGTGTGGGGAGGACGGTGACTATACCACTGTGCTACACGCTCAGACAGAAAACAGGATTGCTAACCTGAAGGATTACTTCTAGAAACACACAGAAGCACTCCACCAGGCAATAAGAAAAATAGACACGAGGTATACCTCACTCGCCCTAAGCGAGGAATCCCTTCCGAAGTGGGTGGCACAGACGAATCTAGAAAGATGGGCAAAGAAGACACTCCATGGCAGACATTACAATGATCTCCATCAAAATCACATAGATAAAATTGCTTCCAATGCATGGCTCACGAGCTGGATGCTCTTTGCCGAGACTGAACGATTCATGCTCGCCATCGAATATCCGAATCTACACCAGAATCTATATTTTAAATGATTATATTAGGGTTACCCGTAATTTAATATATTAACCGGTATTTGTTTCTGTATATCGCTTGTGTTCGCTGGTCGATTTGCCTGTTTTTCTGGACGTAAAAAACCTCAGTTTCTTGGGGAAAAACTTGGTATCTCTGCCTGAGACCGACCAACTCAGCCACGGAAGAAAAAAGCCCAATAAAGTTCATCGCGTCATCGACGGGATTCGGACCATGGCCTTTTCCACTCGGTGTGGGGAGGACGGTGACGATACCACTGTGCTACCGCGCAGACACTAGAAACTATAGAAAATACATCTCCAAGGAGCCCGGAATGTCTGATGACACATGTCGAGGATGCCATCTGGCCTCAGAAACGATCCAGCATATCACCGCGGGAAGCAAGGTGACCGCCCAGACTGAATACGCTCGTAGACCAGGTAGCCAGGATAATACATCAGAAGCTAGCAAGAAAATACCAGTTGATCAAAGAAAGTGTACAGTACTACAAGTACGAACCCCATTCATGATTAGAGACCCAACCCACAAGCTGTACTGAGACCGCGCCATAATAACGGATAGGACAATTCCGCACAACAGACCGGACATAACCCTTGTGGACAAGAAGGAAAAGGCTACCTATCTGATTGACATAGCGGTACCCAACACTGGCAACCTGCAGAAAACCCATGGGGAAAAAATCAGGAATACGCGAACCTAAGACAGGAGATCAAAGAGATGTGGCATATGCAAAAAGTAACGTCCATCCCGATCATCGTGTCAACCACAGGTATGGTGCCAAAGATCCTACATAACAGCCCAGCAGCAATAGGTCTCCCAGCGAACAACTACAAGGAACTCCAGAAAGTCGTAATCCTGAACACCTGTAGGATAATCAGAGATTTCCTTGGCCAACAGTAACACCAGACATAACAACAACCACCCCGTGTACTTGGTAGCAACACCCGTCACGAGGTGGAACCCCCAATCTAGGAGAAATAATATAAAGAGCAATAATAATAATGATTTCGAGTTAAGCAAACGTATAACTTCGGTTTAAGCGGATGTGTATGTAATGTAACCAAAGATGAATGTTTTGCTTTACCCTAAGTTTGTAGATAATACTCTCCTGGACTAGGGCTGTCCAGGGGTAGTTCACAAGAAGCAACGCTATTAATAATAAATACTAGAAGTTACATGTGATAGACCGTTAAAGTGAAATGTTTTGTTATTTCGGGGTTTTAACAGTGCAATTTGTAAATCCTGAGATTTATTCTATGAGAGAGGTAATCGGGAATAAAATGAACATTTTGGGTCCTGTGCCGCAATCGATGCGGTCGCTAAGTGATACAGCTCCCGCTTTAAGCAACAAAAATATTGGTACCACTTAAAGTACGTCTACTGTTTACTTTCAATGGGACCCCCCAAGAGGACAGCAACAAGAAGATAAAACCAGGAGCCGCTGAATGTCACCAGGTAACTATTTATTAGTGTTTTAAATAATCAGCACCAAAATAACAACGGTAATGTATGCGATATACCTCTAGAGGAAACATATAAGGCTAAGAGCACCTAACTCGGTGGCTCTATTATTCCTGTATTTTGTGACTAGATAGAATGGCATGTAGCTCCTGTTAAGCCCATTGACCTAAATCCCTAGGGGCGCTTCTCCCTATCACTCATTAAAGGATGAGTGAGAGGGAGAAGCGCCCTTTTGTTCTTATTTTGTTCTAAATAAGAACAAAACTGATAAACTGATGCATATCTGTTTGGAGCCTCTCTGTTGCCCCACTACTAAGCTTACCTATGCATGGAGCAATCCATCCAAAACCATCGATCATCAACCATTAATCGGAATGTTTCCGCTAGGAAGTACACTCACAACAGTGAAACAGCAGCTAACTGAACCAGCTTCCCTCACATGCATAATTTACTATAATTTAAAATCTTATGTCAGCCTCTGCGAAAATGAAGAATTCAGAGACCTGCAGCCAGTGCCCCAGAGCGATTAAAAATAATATAAATTGTATTACCTGCAGTTCATATTACTGCTTAAGATGTGCCGGAATTTCACATAAAACGTTTAAGAAGATGACGCAAAATGCATGGCAATGCACTGCCTGCCTCACATCCGACCCTGCCAAAACGAAAAGTTCTGAGAACCCAGTGAGTTTCATAGTAGCAAACACTGTTGACGAAACCTCCACGTCCGTGTGCGCACCTGATAAATCCGACAAAACCACATTGGACCTAAAACACCTACAAATAGTATATCAAACGGACAACGATCGCTACGATGCTATTTTCCAAAAAATAAATTCAGTTTAAGCGGAACAGATCACAATAAAAAATGAGATGAGAGACAACACGATGGATCTTCAAAAACAGCTGTCATCTTTGCAGAACAAACTACAGCTCGTACTCACTAATGAAGGCTTGCTGTTGCATCATCAGTTACAAAGCATAAATAAAATCACAACATGCGCTGCTAGACGCGTTAAAAAGGAAAAAAAAGGAGACAGCAGTTCAGCTAAACCAAGTCCTTATGCTTCAAGCTCTAACCCACCTGACCAGGCATCAGACGAGCTCACCTATATCGCAATTCGACCCGTCACCAAACCCTCAATGTGAAGAAGTGTCTGGCGAGACAGATGGCATTACGAACCTTAGAGTAAACGAATTGCACGCCCCAGATACACTCACACAAACGGAGGACCGTGACAATATGTAGCCGAGTGGTCAGGAGCGAGAGTGCACATTACGCGTTCTTTGAGTGAACCGGGGTTCAAGCCTGTGACTACTAAATACGATAAATGTTTGTATTGACGATTTATTGTAAACTCTACTGACTTGGTTGTCGTGCCGGAGTATAAACAGAAAATTTAAATTTAATATGGGATCCCATGAAAGCACATTGCAAACCTGTCAGACCACCTCGATCCTCAGAGGAAGTAACCAGCCAGCACTCAATGACCATATAAGTCTGCACAACATACAGCTAAGCAAACGAAGCGAATATCCTGATCGTATGATGTCTCAACAGCTCCAGCGTCACTCATTATTCTCCCAACCACCTACTGCATCATTGCATCACACAAGAAGTCAACCTTTCCCTGGCAACTCCATATTGGCATATGCTCGCCCGAAACATGTATACATCATCATGCACTCCCTTGGTAAGGAGGCCGTAACTCTTCCGATACTGCTTCCCATACCAACCAGCCACGGGGAAAGCATACCCATTACGATAATTCTTCAACCCGGGCAAACGTCGCAGGTGGATCTCGCATCGCGCACAAAAAGACTCCTCCAGCTACTTGCCCTGAACCCTCTCAACGATTCCCACCAGTACGAGAGCGCCTATTTGTCATGGGCACCTCAACCACATCAAGTCTCCGTGCAATAGAACAGCCTACAAAAGCAAGAACGAGCATCTTCGTCTTAAAACTAGATCCTCGTACGACCCCCAACCAAGTCGCAGCTGTAGTTGAAGAAGAAATCCGAATAGGTGTTTCTGAAAAGCAACTGCCAGTCAGAGTCATAACTATGCAGCTCTTAAACTGGAATGCAACCCAAGAGATTTCGATAAAATCTCCTACCCATCTATTTGGCCAATTGGAACGATAATCCGACCATTCTATGAGACCTCTCACCGAGATAGACCCTCCTCAGCCTTAGCAAAGAACCACTGGATGCCAACTAGCTGACTCTTACAGGACCCTGTTACTAAATTGCCAGGCCGAGAATATCATCATAGTGCATTCGGTCGCACATATCCACTACCCCCTAGTAAACACCAATCTTCTTCATCTTCTGCATGCATGCCACCTCCGAACCAAATGGACATGACTATCCCAACCAGGATCACAAATTGCTCCTACCATAAGTCACTGATAAATAAATATTATAGGCCAGCAACCTTGGTAAGAATTCTTATGACTGCTACGTTCCAGCTACTTTACCAAAACGTGTGTAGCATCAAAAATAAAATCGATGCCTTAGAGCAGTTACTCCTAGCTGCACGCTTGAATCTTCTCTGCATAAAAGAAACGTGGCTAGAACCCCGTCAAGAATGTATTGCGATCACCGTCCCAGCTGGATACGGGCCTGCCTTTACATCGAGAGATAACAGGAGGGGAGGGGGTACCGCCATCTTTTATAGACAAAGCCTCTTCACACTGATCTCTACCATTTTAAGTGAATCGCAAGATTTTTAAGCCACCTATGTCAAACTCAAGTACCAATCTACCGTACTTCAAGTGACTGTAGTCTATGTGCCTCCATCACCATCTCAAGACCTTATCCTTGAAGTAGCAAACTGGATCCTGCACCAGCTGCAACCGGCCACTGTAAGCATCGTATGTGGTGACTTCAATCTACCCCCTCAACTTAATAACCTAAAGCAACTGTTCCTGTCTCACCTTCATACCGCAGATCTCTGTATTGTCAGCGAACTCCCAACTCGTGGGCCTAACCAACTTGATTTAATACTAGCCTTCGTACCCCTGCACCATCGATAAAACCTTAGAGACGGTGCCCAACTCTGACCATGATGCACTTTTAATGCTATTTCAGTTACCAACTAATCGCCATCTTACAAATCGGCAGAACAAAACCAGGTCACATGTCAGCCCTACATTCCTGAACATACCGAGATGCATCGAGGCAGCGTCGTTAATCCCTTGGTCGACCCTAGAGTCATGTGATGTCCAGTTAGCCGTCATCCTCCTTACCAATTGGATTATATCTGCAACAAGTTATGCGGCCACAAGAAAGATCACAATTTCTCCTTACTCTAAAGCATGGTGGTCCCACGACCTGAAGAAGCGTTCGACCTCAAGCAACATCTACATAAATTGTGGAAGCAATCTCACAACGTTACGGACAGAATTGCCTATTCTTGAGCTCGAGCTGAGTTTAACTGCCAGAAATCGATAGCGATCAAATCGTACCTTGACAGGACCATACGCATAGGGAAAGTTCTATATAAGGGATACTCCTTCAGGTTTTTCCCCTCAACTTGATCCCCAAAGCTGGTTTGATTACATCACTAGGTCTACCACCACTGTCAACCCAGAAGACCAACCCTCTCTACCAACGTCTGACACTAGTTTTGACCTACTGACAACCATAATAATATCGAGAGAAGAATTAATTAATGCCATCAATTCACTGCCAGCAACTTCTACTACTGGACCTGACGGGATTCCGCAATTTATGCTTAAGAGCCTGAGTTCTTACATCCTGCAACCTCTGTTACATATCTTTAACTCAGTGCTCTCAAAGCACTACTTCCCACACCAATGGAAAGAATACCTTGTCAAACCAAGGCCAAAAATTCGAGTTCCACCACTTGTGAAACACTAAAGACCGATCTCAAATTCATCCTGTCTATTGAAACTGCTAGAAAAAATACTGCTCCCGATCCTCACTAAGCAAATCCTGCCGGACAGTCCTCCACAAATCCACTATGCACTCCCACACAGGCCAACTGTGACCAACCTTCTAGCAACAACTAACAGAATCCTCACAGCCTTTGAGAACAGAGACGAGCTGGCAGCCACCTACGTAGACATTGAATCTGCATTTGATGCCGTGCACATCCCGTTTCTCCTAAAACTACTAGAAAAGCACTATCAGATAGGAGGCGACATCTTAGCTTTCCTCACATCTTTTCTGAATAACCGAATATTCAAATTATCTGTAGATAACTCACGATACCGCAAAGTAATCTCAGTTGGAGTCTCGCAAGGGGCAGTGCTATCTGGCCCCCTATTCGCCGCCCTTATTGCTCCACTGGTAATCCAAAAGTTAAATATCCTGGTATATGCTGACGATCTAAAGGTACTCACGCCAATAAAAGCAAGCCAAAACCCTCACCAAGTCTCAGAAGAGCTAACCTCCACTCTCTCTTCAATATGTATCTACCTCAAACAATTTGGTCTGCGTATCATTCCCGATAAGTCAGAAATCATGGTCTTCTCGTTAAAGAAACAGCCAACAAAAATCTATCCAACCCTGAATGGAGCCTCGATCCCTCTTGTCCAACATCACATTGACCTAGGAATAAGTTTCGATCTGGAGCTTCTTTTCGACCAGCAAGTAGACATACTCCTCACAAAAGCCGCCAGACTGAGATGGATATGTAAGCAACATTTGCACCATGTAACAGACTAATCCACCATGGCGAGATACTTTTCAACAATAGTGTATCCCCCACTTCTCTATGCTGCAGAAATTTGGGCATCTGCATCTCCTTCTACCATCAAACCAGTTTTATTATCGGAGTACTGGCTTCTCAAGTGGGCGTGCCACAAACTTAGCCTGCCTCCACAGCTCCGGACCGCCGATATGGCCAATGAGCTTAACATCCCAAGGCTCAAGTTGCTCATTAATGAAAGAAGGCTCGTCAAAACAGTCAAACTCATGACCGGTCTCATCTCTTCCCCCTCCATCTAGGAAAACTGTGCATGTAGGATCCCGCCGGAACGTCTACCAGGAATCCCCCAGTTATGTCCTCTGCAAAGGCGCCTTCATCTGTCGGACCGGTTTCTTCCTCAGCAGATGCTATCTCGAGTCCTGGACTCGAGATAAACTTCAATAAGTTCTGTCGTGATAGACAATACAGGAAAGGAATACTCAGTAGGGTAGCCAAGGCTACTACTATTATAATTTGATTCTTGAGCAATGTATATTCTTAACCCAAAGAACTATGTACATATTTATGCACTTCAATGTATATCCTTACTGTATGTATTGTGAAGCAAATGATTGTACACTCACTTAATGTTCTATATATGTAGTATACTAAAGGAATTTCTCTATTTTCCTGTACCTTTTTTTTTTTGCACTTATTTATCATTTCTATTATTTATTTATGTATTTTGGTTACTGAGGCAATAATGTCTTTGTAGTACAATGTTAACCCCTGGCCACTGTGCCGTGACGGGCTGTTGCAACTAATATTATGTAAATTACTATTCTAAGTGTTGCAATAAAGATCCTTCTTCTTCGTCTTCTTTCTTCCCTAGCAAAAGTATTCGGACACGGATAGCATTAGCAGAAGCATATGATGCAAGAAAGCATGAAAACGAAATAATGTCAAGCAGAAAAATGTGTGCAAGTTTGTTGTGTTATGATAGGTGTGTCGTGTTAAGCGCCAAAGCAACTAAGGTTATTAGGTGCAGTATATTTTGTGGACAGCTGCGTGTATTGAGAAATGCAGCTCACTCCTGAGACCGACGAACTCAGTGACTGTGTGAAAAAGGCCCATAAAAATTAGTTATTATCCTCATCGATGGGAGTAGAATTCTGGAGTTTATCACCTGGTGTAGCAAGGCGGTGATTATACAATATACACGAAAGGGTTATATATGCTTATATACTGTTTGTTAATAAAACTAGTTGTACAAAGTAGCATATTAACAGTTTTTTTCAATCGTTAGTAGTTTGTTAGTTTTGTTTAAATTCTAACGGCGACCGGCCAATATCTCACACAGGCCTTTTCAAATTATACTGTCATAATACGTTTCCCTCTTACGAGTGCGTTGGGTGTTTCATCGTTGGGTGGAGTTTTCGTGTAACTTCACCTGTTGCTATCAGCTAACATGCGAATTATGTTAGGAATGAGACTGTTGGATAAGAAGAGAAACAAGTGGATTAGGCAGCAAACTCAAGTAAAGGACATTCTTATCAAAACTAAAGAATTAAATGGGCTTGGGCAGAACACATAGCTCGAAGATATTATGACAGATGGATTAAGAAAATAACAGAATGATACCCAAGTGGTGCTAAACGAAATCCTGAAAGACAACGACGGAGATAGACAGATGAAATTCACGAGTTCGTGGGTAGTAAATGGATGCCCACTACAAAACCGAAGGACCTGGAAAGTTGCTGGAGAGGCCTTCATCCTGCAGTGGATTGAAAATGGCTGATGATGATGATGAACGTGCGCATGGAAATATTAATCAGATAAGACAATGCAAAATGCACGCTGTAAGCCCGGCAATAACGCTACCAGTTGACCAAAGAAGAAAAGAAAATAATCGGCATCTTACCTGAATAAAGCAAATAGATTGTTCTTCTGAAGATCTATCACACTTTCTATTTATACTCGTATTCTGCCGCTCCTGACCACTCGGCTACGGAGGTCTTTTGTTTTTCTTCTGTAAATAGAATTTATATATACAGAAATAGTTTTTTAACCTTATCAGGATGACTGAATTTAAATTAGAGATGAGATTTAATTTCTTATTTTGACATTCGTGACGTGTTGCTTGTTCCAAATAATGCTTACAAATTTTGAAACTTCTTGGATTTCGGGATTGTGAATGACTGTGCATAAGATTTAATGCTTCGTCCTATAAATTTCTGGTGTTGTACCTTCGCAGAATTTCAATGTTGCATACGAAAATAGAATGGTAATTATGTCCATGGAGTTTTTAGCATGAATCAATGAGAACCAATGCACTGACTATTCATTTGGCTTCTTTGAAAACCGAAATATAATACTACTTTTCTAAAAATAATCATACAGTAAACTCAATAGAAATGAAGGGCAATGGCTAGAGCATAAATTACCTTCATCTATTTCCCACGTTGTGTAGTTGTTTTCATCTTTATTTCCCCGATGTATTTTATATCCAGATAATTAATACAGAAGCTAGTAATAATAGATCCAGATAATATAAAAGAGAAGCCGTTTATAAGTGACAATGTAGCCATTAATTAGTGCTGAATCCAATTCATATACATTGTCAGATAAATGCATCACTAGTTTTGAAGGGTGCAGGAGGTTTATGAATTTATCTCTAATATGAACAATAAGCGATACGTTGAATGCATTTAGTGCTGCAGCGTTTGTTATATTTTTTTTTGTTTTTTTTACATTTTTGTTAAAAATAAAGGCGGAACCCAGAACGTCCAAATCCGCCTAACTAACTCTCAACTGAGTACTTTACAGCTTCCTAAAATAAAAATAATAAATAAATAAAATAATTAATTGAAAAAAAACGCAAAATTTACAGTAGTAACTCGTCCAGATCTTAGACAATTCTGAATATCGTTAGGTCTCCTTAAAACGAATCTTCATATTATCCAATAGCATCTTCAGACGAGATTGATCTGTGATTAAACGACGTACAATAAACAACATGTCCCATCAATAAAAAGGAGGAATCACACTGTAAATTATGATCCAATAACCCTCGATAGTATGAAACCTATTAAGTAGGTTACACTATTTAACCTTTCAAACAACCAAAGGGGCATAACGCAACACAACATGCACTAATCGATTAATATAAGCACGAAACTTATCAATTCATCTAAAACAAATAATAATAGTTAACGTGCAAAACATAATAAAAACACCAATAAATCATGTCTATCCAGGCATGCATAAATAAAGAACTACATTAAATATAAGTCAACCGTCAAACCAAAACATTAAAATATAATAAACACAGTAATTCCATATTAGTAACATGTATTAACCTGTATTACTAATACATGTAGTAACATGTATTAACCACGTGGTAACTCCAACTTAGATCTTCCAAGTAGTTACAAGTTATAACTTTACATATAATCAAAAAAAAAAAAAAAAAACATTTATCAATTGTTGTGTAAATAAAAAAGTGACGTAATATCAAAAGCAAAATCCATCGTGTTCAATCAATCCATTCTAGAACCGTATATTACCATTAATCTCTAATAGACAAAAGCGTCCCATTTAATGCTCTTCTTTTAATCTCATTCGCAAACTCCTGTAAAGATAATAAGGATTGATTGTCCTGGACAAGTCTTTATTCCTACCCTGGTCCAACATTTCCAACATTATGAATTAATATTTTTCTGAGCTCTCTGTAGAGAATGGTTCCAGGTTTCTGAAAACCCATATTGACATAAGCCCGTGTCAGACAATCTCAAGTGAAAACGTTTTACTTTCAGTGACTCGTATCCCATAAGAATATAAGATAAATAACGCCATAGAAAACTATTTCTGGTTCTTTTTATCCATTAGAAACGTCCCTGCAGGGATAAATGTTTTAGTAAATAACCTGTAGTGGTCGTATCCCATCTGGTTTGCCAAACATGTATTAATTTATTATAGTTTCAATGTTAATAGTAATTCCAAAATACAATAACGTAACCCGTCAAAGCCCCCATCAAATCAAGAGGCATGGTTCCCGCAACACCCTGTAACGCTGATGTTACACTTGTACAAACTCTCAACAAAATCAAAAGCATAGTTCTCTGAATAGAAATTAGTTTAGTTTCGAACCTGACAGTAACCTCTCTAGAAACCATGCTCCAGAAGCATAAGGAGGAATACCGCCTTATGATATAATATCATGGTTTTCCTGGAAAATCCCCAGAGTTTGTTAACAAATCTCACAGCAAATGTAAAAATTATCACTGATGAGCCGCTAGAGGCAGTCATATCCTTTAATAGTAATATTAATCGCATTCGCAATATAGTGAAAGGGAGCCACAGGCTTTTGCTACCCTGGCAAAAAAAAAAGAAAAAATAAAGAAATAAGTAGATAAGAAAATACAAATTTATCTGCTTCCCCTTCACACAGGTAACTCTCCAGTTGACCCGTGAATTTATTCAGATTGTCTGCTTCAACTACCTACGAGGGCAACATGTTCCAGCAATCAACGACTCGCTGGCTAAAAGAAAATCTAAAATCTAATCTAAACCTCAACCCATGTAATTTGAATTTATCACCGCTAGTTCTGGAATTCTTTATATCAATGAAAATTTCATCTTCTTTCATTTTACTAATCCCTCTCAGATCCTTATAAACTTCAACCAGGTAACGTCTCAGGTGCCTAGTCATCAAGCTCTATAGCCTACATAATTGGAGATGGTCGCCCTTGCAGAGCTCACTATGAGAGTTGCCCGTCTTTCGATCCCTTCGAGAAGCTGAATATCTTCTTTTTTCAGATGAAGTCTCCATACTTGAATACAGTATTCAATATGTGGTCTTACAATTGCTATATGCAGCGGGATTATAACCGCTCTATCTCTTCAGGGTAATGTTCAATAAATCATTGATAGGAAACCACGGGCTTTCATGGCTGCCTGTGTACATCGCTAAGGAAACTTCATATCTGTCAGTATCACAATTCTACGATCTTTTTCTTTCTCTACAGCCAACTAAGTGTATGATTTATTTTGAGTTTGCTGTTCCCGAGGTGTAAGAACTTGCATTTTTCTGCCTTAAAACATAGTTGCCACTTTTCTTCCCCTTATTCTCATCTCCAAGGACCAAATAATTTAGTCCCTGCCATGTGAGACATATCTAGCATAGAATGCCAGATATATCTCACTTCTGTTCATGACCCAACTGCCTCTATATTAGTGGATATGTTGGAGGTTTAAACACATTTGCATAAAGTGCCACGAGTGCTGGTGAGAAAATTATTTTTAGTTCTTATTTCCTACCCAAGAATTAAAGCGGAAGAATTAAATTCCATCCAAGAATTAAAGCAGAAGAAAGGTATTACACTTGATCCTGCACAAATTAAAAAAAACACGTCCAGACGTGCTCTGGGAAAGTTGTGTGTGAATTCTTTAATGCGATCAGCGGCGAACAGGCTGACGTAACAGTTCCTTCAGCGTGAAGCGTGGCAATGCAAGCTACTCCATACGTCGTTAACTAGACGGTATGGTTTCACAATTAAGAAGCACATAGTTGGAGAGGACATTCCCATATGGATACTTCGGTGAAAAATACAATCAAAAATGATTTGTCGGTTATAAATCTGTCACTATGTGTTCCTTTATCCACCCCTTCACTTGTGTCGCAGCCGGTGGTACTCAAAGCGGTAAAACAACCTTCATTCTGTCCCTTATTAAAAACAGCGAACAGCTAATTTCACCCCCTCCGGAGAGAATAATTTACTGCTACTCAGAAGAGCAGGACCCGTTCTAACATTTTCCACACGTGTAATTCGTAAAAGGCTTGAAACTGCCCGAAGTCGATAGACGTGTCAGAAATCTAATTATAATCGACGATCTCCTACACGTTGTGAAAGACAGTTCCGAAATCGCTGAAATATTCATTAAAGGAAGCCATCACAGGAACACAAATATCTGTCTTCTCTCCCAAAATTTGTTCTGTCAGGGTAGTCAATATAGGACCATCAGTCTTAACTCCCACTATTTAATCATTTTTAAAAATCCCAGAGATTCCCGACAAATATCTCACCTAGTGTCGCAAGCATTTCCAGGGCGTTCGAGTGTTCTCGTCGACATTTATAAGGAGGCCACAGAAAAACCGTTCTCATATTTATTACTGGACTTTCGACAAGATACACCAGAACAATTAAGTCTGCGCTCGTGCATATTACCGGAGGAAGGCCCATCAATCGCATATGTACCTACATAAAAAGAATGAGCCTGTTACTTAAGCATGTGTTGCTTAAGCATCATTGTTGTTGAGAAAGGAGGCGGAAGCCTCCGAAAGCTTCAGTAAATGTTTTATCGCTTTTATCTTTATTGTATTTTAAATATTTTATTTATTTATTTATTTATATTTTATTGTATATTAAAGTTTCATCGTATATTTATTTTGTAAATCAGTCTTTTTCATAGATCATTTTACAGTGTAGTATCGTTTTGTACATTTTAGTTTCTGGTATTAAACCATTATAATTAAACGGTTGGTGTATTTGTTTTAAATTCTGGACAATAAAATGGTTTACACACATCAGTTAAGACAATAATAAATGGGTTAAAAACTATGAGAAGACATGCACCAAAGAAAATATACAATAATACTCAATAAACTATGAGAAGACATGGTGTTTTGCCACCAGTACTGATGAATGTGAAAAAAAAAAAAAATAATAAATAAAAAATAAAAAAATAAAATAGAGAAATATACATGCCGCCATCTAGGGTACGAAATAAGAACTAAAAATAATTTTCTCACCAGCAGTATGCAAATATGTTTAAATCTCTACAGACTTTATGCAAATGTGTTTAAATGATTTTATGCAAATGAATAAAATACGTGGCGAGATATAGGGTACGAAATAAGAACTAAAAGTGTTGACTTTATGCAAATGTGTTTAAATCCATCCAGACTTTATGCAAATGTGTTTAAATCCATCCAGACCTTATGCAAATGTGTTGACTTTATGCAAATATGTCTTTATGCAAATGTGTTTAAACCTCATCCACGTTCAGAGCACTTTATGCAAATGTGTTTAAACCTCCAACATATCTACTTAAATCCATGAAGGCTGGGGGCATCAATCACACCAGTGAGCATCTGAAACAGAAGAGAATATTCCCGGATGCTATGTGAATTCTCCAGGGAGTGATCTTTGGGCTTTTATATAAAACAGCCCTTGAGATCGTAAATGCGTTGCCCTTGATCCTATTTATACATCACAAGAATGGGTTTGCGTTCATGTTTCATGTTTCAAACATGAAAGGATTGTGGGGAGTGTGATGTGCCGGTAGCAGTATTTCGACAACACGCAGCAACATGGTTAGGTGCTCCGTTCTGTGAGGTCAGGATTTTACCGTGGTTGGTTGAACAGCGGTCGAACAACCAGCGAAATGCCACAAGAACGACATCCACATGAGGTCTACGCCCGTGAAGAGCATTGTGTCTCATCTCATAAAACAGCAGCGACGCAGCATACACACATATACACTGAGTGATCACTGAATTATAACCACCACTATGAAACCTGAATGCGACCCATTGACCACGTGAGGTACCAGGGTGCGTAGTTAATCGATGTAGGTTGCATAGATAAAGAGTCAGTTGTTCAGTAGGTAGTAAAATTCCGAGCGTGATGGGTAAAAGGAAGGATTAATCGGACTTTGATAAAGGACAGACAGATTGTGGGTGCTCGACGAGCTAGTGCCTCGATTTCCCAAACGGCTGAACTGGTGGGGTATGCGAGAGCCACCATAGTTAAAGTGAACCAGGACTGGTGTCAAAATGGGCAAACAACGACACGACGGTAAAACTGCAAAGGTTAGCGAAAGTTTGATGTTAGAGGTGAGCACCAGGTCCCATGACTCGTACAGGCGCAGCACTGTTCAAGAGAAGAAGAAGAAGAAGAAGAAATCTTTATTGCATACAAAATGCATATGCCGTACACAATACCCTTCACGGCTACAAGCCAGGGGTTTACAGTAAAGGTTAATACAAGGTAAAAGTCTAATATAAAGGTTACAAAGGCTAATACACTGCAATAAACAAGGATGAGATAGGATAAAAAATAATCTTATTACTAATTATACAAGTGTAATGAAATGAAAGCAAATGGAAAATTTACATTATGAACGTATATACACAACAGCATGTTATCATGCTAATTTATCGTCCAGGGAGCAGTCCTCTTACAGTGTTGGAGTCATCTGAGCAGGCGCAGAAAGTTGGAGCAATGTAGTGAGGGATCCATGGGAGTGATGGACAGGTCCTTGGGAGCAGGTTCTAATGCCCTGTGACATGGTCCTGAGAAGGAAGTCGATGGAGTAAGTTCTGCCTGTATTTTTTATCCAATGCGAACTTGTAGAGGTCGCCATCCAAGGAGTATACGTACTGCAGCATTTGCACGGGTATGAAGCGATCGGATAACTTTAACCGGTTTGGGGTGGCCTGGAGGACTGGATTGGCCCGAAGGCTTGGGACCGGGATCCTCCAACCGCAGTTGGCCCAGAAGTCTGGGTGCGAAATAATAATGCAAACCATCATTTTTACAGAAAAGACGAGTCTTCTCTCATGAATAATGGCAGGAAGACGTCTGATGTTTAGAGATGCTGCCATCTGGGTGGTCCTTCGTGCAGGGGGAAGTCGGAATTTCCATATGGCCCACTTCAATAGCCAAAATTCGCCCGCAAAAATCCGTTTTACATGCGTTGTGGCAGTTGAGGTCCAGACGTTTGCTCCATAAAGAATGACTGGATAGACACATGTCTTAATATACCTGCACCCAACGGCCTGGTCATGGACATGCATAAGTTGTTGCTTAAGCATCCACCGGAGTCGACAGAATTTTTTTTGCAGGTGGTCTATGTGAGGTATAAAGGAGAGCTTCTGGTCAAAAATAACGCCCAGGTCGGTGTGTTGCTGCACAGCAGAAATCGCGGATCCTCTTATATTGGGTTGCACCATCGTTGGGTTCCGTTTGAGCGAGAAAGTGAACTGTTTCGACTTCTCAGGATTGATGTGAAAGCCGAAACCGGAGAGGAAGGCCTCGAGGTTCTGGATTTTATGTTCGATTACGACATTTGTGTAGTCAGCAGTGTCTCCGGGGTTGATAACAGTGAACAGCTTTATATCATCGGCGAAGGTGATAATATCAGTTCGGCCCGTCACGAAAGGCAGAAGAACGGCTGAGAACAAAATACCAGAGAGGACCCCACTTTGTGGGACTCCAGTTGTAATATTTCTGGTGTAGCGTCGATTGGCATCGCGAACAATAATCGTCCTATTCTCAAGCATTGACTGAATGAACCAGAGTACGTCTCTGCCAATGAAGTAATACTCACGTAATAGCCTTATCAACGCGTGAACGGATACGGAATCAAATGCTGCCTGGACGTCGATATAAGTAACGGTGATTTCCGAACCGTGCTCAAATGCTTCGAGGATCTTGGTAGTGGTACTGACTAGATTTGTAGCGGTGGATCTTGACCGGGTGGCATAGTGGATCTGCGGTGGCTGATGTGGCATTATTTGTGTGGTTAACGTTTTCAGAAGAGATTTCTCAAATAGCTTTAGTAGGCTTGATGCAGAAGAAATAGGACGGAAGTGACTGGGCTGAGAAGCAGAGCGTATTTTTGGCAGCGGTCTTACTAGATAGACATGCCACATAGGAGGGAAGAATTTTTGATGAAGGATTTTGTTGAATAATGACAGAATGGGATCAACAATAAATGTACTCAGGCATTTCAACATAAACTGAGGAATCCCGTCTGCGCCGGATGCGGCCGTAGGTGCTAAACAGTTTATTGCATCAATCAGTTGATATTTGGTAAGTTGAACTGAATTTAAGAGGTCGGTTGAAATCGGATTGATTGGTAATTCCATTGGTGTGATGGATTCTGGCTGAGCCACAAACCTAATTATGTGGTCGAGCCAACTGCTCAGATTGAGTGAGTGAATGGCGTCCTCTGATTTGCTTCTATGGAAGGGCTTCCCTTTATTTATGGTAGCCTCTAGGTGAAGTTTTATTGCCTCCCTCTTGTTCTTAATAAAAAGAGCCCTAGCTCGGGAGAACGCAGTTCTGTCCGAGGGTGAGCCGGAGTTTTTCCACCGCTTGCGCATGTTCTGTTTGACGTGGAAGCTTTCAGAGACTTTTCGACTCCACCAGGCCCTTGAATGCTCTGTAATGGTTAGCTGCTTTGTTGCAGCATAGAGAGAGACAGTGGCTATCCATCTTGTCATTAGGTCAATTCCGAATTCAGGGTCGCATTCCTCAAGGACATCCCATGGAATTGCCTGGGCTGCATAAACACACCTTTCAGGATCAAGGTATTTGGGCGCTGTAATAGTTTTGGCTGTGACTTTCCTCCTGCCAGAAGTGATGGGTATTTCTGTTTGCACAGAGAGAATGATGGGGTTATGATCAGACTGTAGGTTGCTTGTCGGGTTTTGATTAGCCACACAATTTGCTGACGCGAACGCGAGGTCCAATGTGCTTTCACCCCTCGTGGGTGGTGTGCTCACCAGTTTAAGACCTAATATGTCTAAATGCTGACTCAGTCTTCTCTTGAGGCTCCCCAGGGTATTTGGGAGATTGAAATCCCCACACACGATATGCTTCAGTGATGAATGGAGATGGTTAATCAGCCAATTGAGGAGTTCATCAACTACTTGTGCGTCTGGAACTGGTGGGATATACACTGCGGCAATGTCGAGAGAAACGTTCTGGCTGTTGTTGTTTTTGGGTTTTAGTGTAACTAGAACTGCCTCGAAAGAATCGGACTGGCTCGATACTGAGTGGAGGATAGAAAATACCTGCTCATTGAACAAAATTGCTACTCCTCCTCCCCTGCGGTTTTCTCTAGACGTACACACCATCTGATATCCTGCAGGCCAAGTAGAAGAAAGTGTTTCTTCACTGGGATCAAGCCATGTTTCTGCAAAGCAAACTACATCCATTGAACTGGACAGCAAGAGCTCCTCAACTTCATTCAGTTTGTTCCTCATGGATCGCACATTTTGAAATAGGAGTTGGAATGAAGCTGTTCTCCTGACCTTGACGAGGGATGTACACTGTCTGGTCCGTCTGTGACGCCTTGCTGGTTTTCGATGTGTTGAAACCATGACAGGGATCGTAAAATTCAGAGGTAGAGATGACGGAGATTTTGAGTAGTTTTCTATCACCGTTGAGAGTCTCTTTTCCGTAGGTGTGTTAAGGGCGAAATATGGAATTACCTTTTTGCTGTGGCCAATCCCATATAGAGCAGCTCGGTTGTTAGTTGGGAATAGAAATACATCGTCTAGTCAGAGTCTGGACTGTTGTGGACGCCTCTCAGGGGTACTTGAGGGTATCGCTTCATTTCTGCTTCGTGTTTCATAAAATGGTCTGATGATGGTGCCGAGGGGCCATTTGGTGCACGTTCCAATCCTTTCAAACTGGCTTCTGTCACAATAGATGCGAAAAGAAGCATAAGATGTGCTACGAGTGTTCAATTTCTGAATCTTTAAATCCAACTGGAGTTCCTCAAACAGTACATCAGTGACGAGTTGTGCTGACGTGTTAGGGGCCAAACGCGACACAAATAAACTGCTTGGGGAGAGTCGGGGTGATGAGCCAACCGGTTTGAAAGGCTGAAGCTTCGAATTTAGTGCAGTTCCCGTCCAAGTGTTTTTCTTCCTATTCGAACTGTTTTGATTGGTAGTCTGGGCAATTTCTGGTTTGGCACCGAATACCAAGTTGGTGGCAGACCTGGTAGTGGTTCGGGTTTGTTTAGGACTAAGTGACGAGTGAATTCCTGCGTGCAGTTCAAGGGCGTGTGATGTGGAATTTTGGTTTCTGTACTGATCAGGACTTACTTGGTCGGGTGGCACATGAACACCGTTTGTTTCCTTGGGCAAATTTAGCTTGAGCACATTTGAATATGATTTAGCTTTCTCAGAAGGGTGTTCACTGCAATATCTTGTTCCTCTTTTACGCTCATAGACAGTAATAGGCGGCATGTTAGCGACTGCGCCTTTTGGTCGGTTTTCCGCTTCAACGCCAGAGCTAGTTGGCGGGAAGGATACACTTTCAACATAATCTTTTCCCATTTGAGGAGATACAGTGTCAATATCTCTGCTAGCTGGTTTTGAGGTTTGAGGAACCCGCAGAAATGATCTCAATGCGGATCTGTCAGAAAGCATAACGTTACTCTTCAGATCTATCATCTCGTTTTTCAATGCGCTCATTTCCTTTCTAATTTCCTCGTTCTGTGCGCGAAGCTCCTGGTTTATACTGAGTAGAGTGGATAAACATTCATAAATTTTTGGAAATTTCTCCTCTAAATTGTGCATGTGCTCTTCAGCCTGCATAGCAGTAGGGTAAACAAATTGCGTAAATGCTTCCGCTATTACGCTGCTAAGGCTATTCAGGTTGCTGAGATGTGAGGTGTGTGTCTGTTCACTCTCTGCATCACGGGGATCTGCGTGTACGGAGCAGGTTCGACCGGCATTTTGGCAGTTGTCAGGACAGATATAACAACAACACGATTTTTTTATAATAGCGGTGTCAGGCTCCGTTTGTGAGCTCATGGCTTTTCCCTTACCATCGCTGGGTGGGGCATTTGTCCGGTCTCGCTCATATTCCAAATGAGGTCTTCCTTCCTGATCCAAATTACTTTCTTTATTCTGTAATTCATTGTTTTGCATATCAGTGAAACGATGAGGGGTTACGGAATTGCCCTCTTCCAAAGTAGTAAGTATTTCTACCGATGCCTTGTCTTCTCTTCGCGGAGGGGGGGGGGTATCATTCTCCCTAGTGGCCGTTGCTTTGGTTCCTATTTGTGTTCCCTTTACACAACATTTTCCCAGAAACCCTTTCCTTTTGTTCAGTGACAAGCGAGAGAGGCTTGAATACCCCGAGCATAACAGGCATATTCTGTGCTTTGATTTGCTGCAGATTAAGGTTTCGTCGGCAGAGGTATGACAGAGGTCACATGTCCCAGCAGTTACTGTGAGTGTTGTGTTTTTAGTCATCACTGCCGTGAGCAAGCAGCTTCCTGTAATTGCTGAATTAAAGATTAAAAGAGTCCCTGAGGAAAATAGCTCTATTCAGTGCAGGATCAACGATAACCTTGGAACAAGGTCAAGCAGTTTTATGGCCAGTGTCCATAGTACAATTACTATTAATATAAAATTATTAATATATAATTACCTGATTAAGGCACAGGTCAACGAAGAGTATCACTGTGTAACTGGTATCCTTAGGATCATGTAGATACTACACATGGAACTGTTCATAGAGAATTTCTTTCACTATTAAATGAAACACGGAGCACACAGAGTTTGCGTCCGCACTCGTTGGAAGACTGCTAACTACCTTGTTAGCAGTCTTCCTGCCGTTAGCAGAAGAATTGACTACCCAATACAACATGGGCCAACTTGGAAGAATATCTGGCATGACCATGCGTCGCACGTTCACACGTATGGGTTATACCAGCAGACGACCCCTACGGCATCCTCTCCTAACCAAGGTTCATCGGCGTAAAAGACTCGCATGGTGCAAAGAGCATGAAAGTTGGACCTTAAAAGAGTGGAAGAAGGTGTGCTGGTCAGATGAGTCACGTTATTTACTTCACATCGTAGATGGTAGATGGTCGTTTTCGGATTTGGCGTCAACAACATGAGGCTCTTCATCCATCATGCATGGTATCAAAATTGCAGGCCAGTGGTTTCCCAAACGGCTGAACTGGTGAGGTATTCGAGAGCCGCCGTAGTTACCAGGACTGGCGTCAAAATGGTCAAACAACGACACGACAGTAAAACTGCAAAGGTTAGCAAAAGGTTGATATTAGAGGTGAGCGCCATGGTTTGGGTAATGTTTCACTGGCAGGAACTTGGACCCCTGGTGCACGTGGAACAACGTATCAGTGGTCTCCGCTATCATCAACTGCTTGCTCACTGTGTACACCCTACTATGTTACACTTTTTCCCGAATGGCGATGGTGTCTTCCAAGATGACAATGCGCCGAGCCATCCGGCACTTGTTGTGCAGGAATGATTTGAGGAACACAGTTGTGACTTCCAGCATATCGATTGGCCCCCGAACTCCCTCAATTTCAATCTCATAGAGCACTTGTGGGACAATAGGAAAGGTATATCACGCGTCTGGATACACCAATCGCCTTCATACCTGCACTACTGACCGCATTACACACAGCTTGTTTGGCCATACTTCCCGAACGCTTCCGACATCTTGTTGAATCAATGCCACGTCATATAAAGGGTTTTCCAATAGTAACGCTCGATGTTTGGCAACAGCGCATGACGAAGTCGACAGTCACACAGGTGGTATCTTTGGTAGCCGTATTCAGTTAGTCTCTGCATTTTATTATGGAGCGTTACACGACTGAGCAACGAGTCGAAATTGAAAAACTTATTATCAAAACCAATGTGCTATTCGTCAAACGTTTCGTGCACTCCGTGCAGTTTATGGTGTCGACGAACGTCCTTCAGAATCCACAATTCGCCGTTTAATAAACAAATTCGAAGCAACTGGGTCTGTGGCAAATCTGAAAGTGCCTGTACGTCAGCGAAACGCAAGATCCGTTGAAAATATTGCTGCAGTCCGGGAAAGTGTGCGCGAGAATCCGCAACAGTCCATTCCGCGTCGGGCTGAAGAACTTGGCCTGTCTTCGACGACAACTTGGCGAATCCTGCATAAGGACTTAGGGCTTCACCCTTATAAAGTGCAATTAACCCAACAACTAAAGCCCAACGATCATGCGCAGCGGCGTGCATTCGCTGATTGGGCGCTAGAGCAGTTGGAGGTCGATCCTGATTTTGGGCGAAAAATAATGTTTAGTGACGAGGCTCATTTCTGGTTAAGTGGCTTTGTTAACAAGCAAAATTGCCGAATTTGGAGCGACGAAAACCCACGGGAGATTCATGAGGTCCCACTACATTCCGAAAAAGTTACGGTATGGTGTACACTTTGGTCCGGCGGAATAATCGGTCCGTATTTTTTCGAAAACGAAGAAGAAGTGGCACTTACGGTCAACGGTGAGCGATACAGGGCTATGATAAGAGATTTTTTTTGGCCTGCAGTGGATGGAATCGATCTAACAAACATTTGGTTTCAGCAAGACGGTGCTACGTGCCATACGGCACGTGATACAGTAACACTATTGCATGAGAAATTTGAAGGTTCCGTTATATCGCGAAATGGTGACGTTAATTGGCCGCCCAGATCCTGCGACCTAACGCCACTGGATTTTTTTCTCTGGGGCTTTCTAAAATCCAAAGTCTATGCTAACAAATCACGGACGGTTGCCGCCTTAAAGGCCAACATTAGGCGCGTTATTGCTGAAATTGAGCCACTTTTATGCGATAACGTCATCACCAATTGGGTATCCAGGATTAACCAAACCAGACAAAGCCGCGGCCGACATTTATCTGATATAATTTTTAAAACATAATGTTAACAAATATACTTCATAATAAAAATAAAAATAGATCACTATCACTCTCACAATTTGTTTTATTGCGTTACAAAAATCGAGCGTTACTATTGGAAAGCCCTGTAGCTTCTGTAGTGAGGGCAAAAGGAGGACCTACCAAGTATTAGGTAGGTGGCCATAATTCAGTGATCACTCAGTGTGTATATATATGGTGTTTTTTTTTGTAAAAAAAATTGGTGTCTTTGCTATCAGAAAAACTGAAAATTAAAAGGTAAAATACTCTAAATTTTTTTTCCCTGATATTGTTACTTTAGTGGTAAAGTGTATTAATATAGTTTATTAAGCATACATTTATTTAAGAAAAATATGCGTAAAATAAATAATAAGTAAAAATAATATCATAATAAAGTTTTTATTGAATATTACAAATTTTTATGAAGTTCTCATCCGACACACCATGCCGACTTCTTTTCTTCTGTTTGTGTCCGTTGCTGAATGACGTTTCCGAAGCAGCCACGAATGCACACATTTGCTGGATCGAAGCGTGTCAGCGGTTGGTCTACAATTTTAAGAAATAGGAGTGAAGAAATTGTTTTTGTCATTAACGAAGCTCTGGTTGGGCTAACGATCAGATTGATTTGTGAAAATCCTTTCCACTCATCGATGAAATTGGTATCGCATTCAGAGCGTCCATCAAATGCTTAAATTCTTCCGAAACCTTCGAATTGTATCTCTTTCTTTTAACTGTAACCTAATTGACAATTTCCTGAATTTATTTTCACTAAATGCCAACATTTCATGTTTAGAAGGTTTAATACCTTCGTTGTCCTCATTTTCCTTCTCTCGTCATCGATATTGTCACTACTTCATTGACGTAGTTGTTAAATTTGAATTTTTTTTTGAAACTGCCCAACGTGTCGGTGTCATTCGGATATTCAGGTAGTGTGACCATGTAAACAGAGATTGGGAAAATTTACTGAAAAATGTGCATACGGAAAAAAAAAAACACTTCAGCGAAACAACAGAAGATTATTTGTAAAAGAAAATCACCCTCTCCTAATTCTCTAACGGGGTGTTTGCAGTTGATTCACAGCGGGGTCCAACCTACGGCCCGCGGAAAGTGAACTAAAACAGCATTTTAAATTTTGTTAATTTTCAAAAAAATTTCTCATTAAATGTTTTGTTCAGTAAATGTAATTGTGTATTGAACTTAATAAAATTTCCGAATATTTAAAATTTTTCTTTTAAAGATGTGGCAAAACTAGCGCACTAATTTTTCTCGGATCACTCAGTGAGGTCCGCGAAAGAAAATTTAACTTTGAATTTTTTTGAATATGGCCCCTGTACGGGAAAATTGTATTTGTTTTTGTATGGGCGGCTCCTAGAACAGAAGTTAATCTCCGCCCGTTGCTCTGTTCAGTTTTTACACTCTGTCAAGTTAGGCCAGTGTGTCGTGTAATAAAAAAAAAAAAAAAAATTCTAACCGGTTGAACAAGGATAGGGGAAAAGAAAGCAGAGAGAAAAAATAAAAGTTTTAATCCCGCACAGGTGATTTTCATCCCACACGGAAGAAAGTGATAGGAGAGAAAAATGTTGTCTGTGAGCTTGCGTTCTGTAGTGTAGTGTTGTTGTATTGGAATTTTGGCTATCTGGAAGCAGTGATCACCGGGACTTCCGCCTCCAGGTACTCATCCCTAACCGCGGGAAGGCAAGGCCTCCCCTACTATCTGCTCGCCCTCCTCCTTGGGAAACGAGTTTCACAGGGAGGAGGAAAAGAAAACTAGAGTAAGGTGAAGAGCAGGAAGGACGAAAGAGCAGGGGGATTCTCTCGGCCCAGGGGAGCCCCAGTCCAGGATAAATTGCTAGGGAAAAGAAAATAATAATAAATAGGTCACCTACTGAGTGCCGGGCACTCAGGATGAAGGGCCCGTAGTCACGAATGGTCGTTAGTGTAGTATCTCAAATAAAGATCTTTAAGGTAAATTAAAAAAGTTTCTAGTACCCCGGCTTGGGTTAAAACTGAAGAACTAATGAAAACGTTGTCTATTTGAGTCTTTCCAGTTGTTGTGAATGACAAGGGTATTGTATTGTGTTGTATTGTATGTATACACATCAAGAGCGGCACCCAGACTAATGTCCATCTCCACCTGTATATTCTGTATCAAAAAAAAAAAAATAAATAAAATAAATAATAATAATAATAAAAAAAAAAACACAGGCCTCTTCGCCACCAGGGAGCAGGCACTATCTGAGTGCCTGCTCCCTGGTGGCGAAGGATCTGAGTGCCTGATACCTGGTGCCCATGCCTAAGACATGTTGCCGGGCCAGAATCTACTGGCCCAGCTACATGTCTACCGGGCCAGGGTACTGAGATAGTAGGGGAAGGCGACTAAAAGTCACCCGAGGGTAAATAAAAAAAAAGGTTTCAAGTGTAAATAAAAACAATCTCACCACCCAGAGTACATGTTTGGGCTTGTCTAGAGACTCTAACGTCATGGAATGATCGGGAAAGAGATTCGAGGCCACTTTACGCAAATATGTTCATTTACACATCACATCTACTCATATTCCATTCCAGTTTAGGAGGAGTTCTGCATACGTAATTGGCATGGCACCACTACTCCTCATCCAATAAGAGGAAGAACAGGCAATCTCATCTGCAAACGAAGCTTTTACAGCTTCATTTGCAGAAAGACAAGGAAATAATAGAAGTGGAAATAATAACATAAATCTTTATTGAAGTTACCATAGCCAATAAGTAACATTGCAAAAGGTACATTAAAAAGTATGTACAACAAGTTAATTATTCATTGTACATCGCGTCGGTATTATTAATAACAGTTTTAAATGTTTTGTTTTCATTTTTATCTTTTGAAAAGATTATACTTTTGCTTGAGTGAATACAACTTGGTGTTGCTTGATCCATACAGTTATCATTTGGTAGCTATGAAAGTTATTATTATTATTAGCTTTATTTTCTCCTAAGAGACACCAGGTTACGGATGTTGACAACCGGGGGGGGGTGCACATACAAATATAAGTTATATCTATTATTATCCAGTTATAATTTATAGATATCATTATTTTATTACATAGCTATTTTCAAATTTATAGCATAATTTTTAATTTTACAGGAAAATAAAGTACAATTTAACTATGTTCACATTCACCCGATTATTTACAAGGAGGAAGCATAATACATAAGACATTTCTTCTCTAGGCCTCACTTGCTCTTAGTATTTATAAGTGGAGTAACATTCTGAGAAACGTCCTTCCTGTAGTTCTTCTTTGTGCACAACCTTTCTAGGTTTATTTGGAGATCGTCATAATGTTGAGCGAAAAAATTCGCTGCCGGCTTCTCAACTGTGTGAGCGCACTACTAAGGTGATTGCATTTTATTCGTCCACCTTTGAGCCAAGTTAGCAAGTATTCAGCTTTTGAAGAGTCGAGTATCCCAGTCAGCATTTTTGCGAGTGTGAGAATGTTCTTTGTGATGATTAGGCGTCCACAATGTTACATCCAAGTTGGCATATAAAATAGCCGTTGAGATGGTAAATGCTGCGCAGTGATCCTGTTTAACCATCTCAGGACACAGTGCTCTAATCCCAGGAAAGTTTTGATAGTAGTGTCAGGGGCAGAGGACCAAATCTGAGATGCGTAGCGAGGGAGAGGTATGACTCATCGCAAAATGTATTTCTTAATAAGGTTGGGTTTTCTGATGACCATCAGGTACTCTCTGGAGCTCCATAGTGTTGCATATCTTTTGCACACCTCAATCGGCAAATAATGCCACATTACCTTTAAAAAAATTGTGCAACGCTGGAGGCTATCCACACAGCCGTATACTGTGCTGCCAGAGCAATCACTAGGATTAATGGAAAAGAAACGAGACACCAGCAGCAGAAGAATCGAAACAGAAGGAACATCCAGCTTGGGAAAGAAGACTTCGGCAGAAGATAGAAGAATTAAGAGTCAAGATAGGTCAGTTGACTCAGTATCAACACGGTGTTGATACTGAGTCAACATCAACACGGTGTTGATACTGAGTCAACATCAACTCAGTATCAACACGGTGTTGATACAGAATTTATAATATAATCACCGAAGAATTTGGAAAGGTGAAACGTATCCTCAAGAGACATAAGAGGTATTATTGACACACTGAAACAGAACCTCCTCGCACTCAGCAAGAGAATACCCCAATACAAAGAGAGTTCCCAGACGAAAATAAACAACCGAATCTTTGATGATGAACAAATGGCCTTCTATAGGAAACTGGGAGAAGATGAAAAAGCAGGAAACGGACCACCCGAGAAGAAGACGATCGAGGAGTTCTGGGGAAATATCTAGAGCAGTGAAATAAGACATAACAGCCGAGCCCCCTGAATAGAAGTAGAACGGCAGAATTTATAATATCCACAACTACTGATACAAGAAGCTCACTTGCACACACAAGCACCTAGCAGAGCAGTTCACTCGAATAACAAGGCACCCAGAGACAATCCCGAAGTTTCTCACTGAAGGGGTAACATACTTGAAGCCTAAAGACGAAGATACAAGAAACCCAGCGAAATACAGGTCAGTCACTTGCCTCCCAACGATATACAAGATCCTGACCAGCTGCATAACCAAGAAGATATCAGACCACTTAGAGAGTCAGAACATAATGGCCGAACAGCAGAAAGGATGCAAGCGAAGGAGTTTGCTCCTTCGGAGTTTGCTCCTTCGGAGTTTGCTCCTTGCTACGGTGTTTTGTTCCTTGCATCCTTTGGGATGCAAGGAACAAAACACCGTAGATGCCGCAGTTATGGAGCAAGCCTACAAGAAGCACCGCAACCTATTCACGGCCTATATCGATTACCGCAAGACCTTCGACTCCGTACGACATAGTTGGCTAATAGAGACCCTGAAGATCTAAAAGGTCAATACGATAGTGACAAACTTCCTAGGAGCAACATGGCGAAATGAAGTACCACCATTAAGGTCGAGAACATCAAAACCAGATCAATCCCCATCAGAAGAGGAATCTTTAAGAGAGATGATCTGAGCCCACTGTGGTTCTGTCTAGCACTCAACTCACTATCCACCATGCTTAACGGCAGCAATTATGGATATAATTGCTGCCGTTAAGCATGTATATCCTCCCCCACCTGATGTACATGGATGACATCAAGTTCTACGCGGCAACTGAGAAGCAGTTCCAGCAACTACTCCGGATCACCGAAGAATTCAGTAAGGACATCAGGATGGAATTTGGTCTAGACAAATGCAAGACCCACGCACTACACCAAGGAAAGTTGGTCGGCCGAAACTATCAGCTGCTGACTGGTAAAGAGATCGAAGCTATGACAGAAGGAGAGACCTACAAATACCTAGGGATGATGCAGCAGTTAGAGCGCAAGGAAATCAAGAAGTGTCTCACCGAAAAATATCATCAGAGACTTAGAAGCCTGCTGAAAGCAATATTGAACGTAGGTAACACAGTTAAAGCCATAAACACCTATGCAGCTCCAGTACTAACGTACTCCTTTGGGGTCATAGATTGGACTAACACCGAGCTAGAGGATATCATGCGAAAGACAAGAACAATGATGACCAAAAGCAGCCAATACCACCCGAAGTCAGCAGTGGAGAGACTAAGAATAGCTCGGAAAGAGGAAGGAAGGTGCCTGATTGACCTGATAGAGCAACAGAAAACAGCGATAGTTTACCTGAAGGATTACTTCGAGAACAACACAGGACCACTCCACCAGGCCAAAAGAAAGATAGATAAGTGGTATACCTCACTCAACCTAAGCGATGAGTCCCCTTCCGCCCACACGGCACACGAAACGAAGCTAGAAAAATGGGCAAAGAAGACACTCACTGGCAGTCACTACAATGACCTCCCTCAAGATCACATCGATAACATTGCTTCCAATGCATGGCTCACAAGCGGAACGCTCTTCCCCGAGAGTGAAGGATTCATGGTGGCTTTCCAAGACCAGGTAATTAACACCAGAAACTATAGAAAATACATCGCAAAGGAGACCGGAATATCAGGTGACACATGTCGACGATGCAAGGTGAAACCCAGAATGACTACGCTCGTAGACATGACTACGTAGCTAGGATAATGCATCAGAACCTAGCGAGGAAATACCAGTTGACCAAAGAAAATGTACCATACTACAAGTACGAATTCCAGGCAGAACTAGAAACCCCAACGCACAAACTGTAGTGGGACCGCGCCATAATAATGGACAAGACAATCCTGCATAATAGACGAGACATAACCCTTGTCGACAAGAAGGAAAACGCGACCTATTTGATTCACATAGCGGGGCCGAGCACTGGTAACCTCCAGAAAACCTACGAGGAAAAGGTCAGGAAGTAAACGGACCTTAAACAGCAGTTCCAAGAAATGTGGCATATGCAACAAGTCACAACCATCCCGATCATCGTGTCAAGTACAGGTATGGTGCCAAAGACCCCTTCAGACCAATTTAGCAGCAATAGTTCTCCCAGAAAACACATACAAGAAACTCCAGAAAGAACTTATATTTATACATTGTCATCATTGATGATTGGTCTTACGCTAACTAGTAAGAAAACTGACAAAACTCAAAATGTCTGATAGTATAAGGTGTTGAAATTAGTCGTAATATCTAAGGAGCATAAATCTTCCATCCACAACAGCTATATATTATTATATATACTACACGCCTTTAAATATTTGATTTGAGTCATATTTTATGGTTCGATTCTTGCAGTGTAAATTCGTCATTGGATTATTACTTGTTTATTACTAATGGTAATACACAAATAGAACTGGGTATTTGTGAAGGTAGTATTATCGCAACATGTGAGGTGAAATAGCTTTTAGGACTTGAAAAACTGTTTAATTTTAATATGAGGAGTTTTTTAAACGAATAACTTACTTAAAATGGAAAATAGCTTATACAAAGATTCAAGTGAACAGCATTTGCAGGTGGAATCTTTCTTCTATGTGTAGTATTTATTAAACCTACTAGCTGTAATGTTTTCTATACCTAGTTTGTGTTGTGCAGAGTTTTTGTTTCACTTTTTTAAAGAATAGTTTTCAATTCGGAAAGGTAGAGAGAAATTAAGAAACAAATAGTTTAAAAAAATTAAATATATTTCCTTACATAATATTTTAATATATATTTCCTTATATAATATTTTTTTAAAAATATATTTCATTCTATAGTACAGAATTTATTAATTTTTAAAATTTATTTAAGGCTAAAAATTAGGGATGATCAAATTAGGGATGGGAATCAAATAAATTTCTTTTGATCAATTAAAAGTTTTAGTTTGATATTAGTTGAGCGTCATACAACTGTGCATGAAATGCAGGGTTGATTTGTAAGCTGGATTCATAAATAAAGAAATCAGAGCACTGTATGGATGAGCATTTGTCTGCCGTTTCATCACTGCAGTTGAATTGATGTCATCCTTTGTTATTATAAGAATGGCTTTTACTCTCGAATGCATTAAATGAGAGGGGAAATGTGTTTTTTTTCTTTTTTATTCTCACAGGAAGACAGTTTCTCAATCAAAGAAACTACACTATAAGGCATGATGTATTTCTGTAAATTTTGGTTATTCTAAAAGCGGGATTCCTGATTTTCTCGATGTAAAACCCAACCTGAGTTTGGGGAGGGCATACAACTTCTACCCAACATTCTTTCACACTTGGCAATAGTGTGTATAAAGTTATAAAAGTTCCCCAACTAAAGCAATTATTACCCTTTCAAAAATATTTGAAAGAACAAGAGGTATGCCTTTAACCCCCCAAACCCCATAATATCTCAAATCTTTTAAGATATTGCTTGAACATCATATTTAGACATTTACAGTTCCAAGGATGTCCTTGGAAACTTGAATATTTCAGAGAGAGTAGTTTTGAAAGTTAGCAGGCAAGCATTTTATTTTATTAAACATTTTATTTAAAGCTGCATTCTTGCAAGTTCAAATCTGTTCAGGCAATAGCTTGAAATGATCATGTGAGTATAATGGATTTTTCTCATTTATGTTTATCAGGATTAGATGAAACTGATGAAAATTGGCTTGCCAGTGTGTTTTGGCAGATGCCCATTTCTACCTTAATTGTACTGTAACACCCATAACTGTGCCATTTTGACAAAGGAGAACCCCATGTTGAAATTCTTCTCCATGATGATGATGCAATTACTGTACGGCAGAGGTTCGCAAACTTTCACACCTTGAGCCCCCCCCCCTTAAATTTTGTCATAAATTTCACGGGCCCCAAGTTTCAGAACAAATGCAAATAAATAGATTTGACATGAAATTTAGCTATGAATATACATACTTTTATAAATTAATATATGCTTCAATACATTTGATTTCGAAGAAACGAAGTGCGAATAATAGAAATAAATAAAAAACTCTTCGTATCTGGATTAGGGGGATGCTTGTTCATATTTCATTAAAAAAGTGCTTTGTGGAAAAAACAAGCGGATCCCCAAAACACCGAGTGTGTTTCCCTGGGAGTGGGGAAGGCACTCACATTTTCGAAACCATTGCCATGGCTTTAGCTTGTGATTTTGATTGGTATTTATTTTAAGAAATAAATGAGATACTCAAAATTGTTACAGTATCCTCAAAAGAAATACCATAATATCAGGTTTAATTTTACCTGCATTATGTGAACAAGGTGTCCTTGACAGAACCACATTCCATTGAGATGGAATACCACCTTATTGCATTGAAGCACAGCAATAATCCGTCTCAGGAATAATTTGGTTGGGGCCAGTTTTGATATTAAAATGTCTTTACAAATGCTTAAGTTAAATCACTGCTGCTATTTTTAGATATGAGGCTTCATGAAAGACAGCGTTTACAAAATCCATTCTTCAAATTTATTATAACTGAAATTTGCAATTAGAAGATGTTGTTGTTTGGTGGTTTTTAGGAGCATTAGCAACCATATTGCTCCAGGGATATGCAGTGGTCATTCCCGGACCTTTCCGCATCCTCCGTATTTGGTGGTCACGGGCTCGAACCCCGGTTTAATCAAGAAGCGTGTGCTACACACTGCCGCTACTGCCCACCTGGCTACGGAGGCGCCGCAATTAGAAGAGAGGGTTTCAATATTAATCCACAGAACTTTAATAACTCTCTGAGTAATTTTGTTTTTTTAACTAGTCTCAATTCAATTAGTTCCACCTGGAAATACTTGAATCAAGTCTATAGATACTTTTCTCAAAATCTTCTCTTTTAATATTTCCTTAGGGCAATAAATTAATATCTGTTTATAAAATTCAAAGTGATAATGGAAGGAATTTTGTGCCCCCTCTATATTTTATATTTGTTTCTTATAATTAATTCTTGATATTATTCAAGATTCTCTTGCTTATTAAAAAGTACTAGTGAATGCAGAAGTAAAATTTCAGAGTTGTTTTATGTAATACATATTTTTATAAAAATCAATAATGTGTATTTGAAAGGAAGCTTCATTTAAGGATTGACCATGTCACTTAGCATTTTTGTTTATTGTTATTATTTAAGGCAGCAGCAATTATGCCTTCAGTAATTATGTAATTTTTAATGTGAGGTGTAGAAAACTAATGAAAATATATTATTTTATTGAATAGACAGATTTAATGTAATATATTCTGTTACATTTTCAAGTAATAACTTGAAAGTTGTAGATATTGATGCAGGTTCAAAAAAGCTATTTAAACAGTCCTCTCACTCCATATAACACCTGCATGTTTGACGTAACAATCCTTCGCAGTGTCCTCCTTGGTAATTTATACTCTGGCAGTGAGAATCACATTGAGAGGCGTTTAAGGGACAACCAAAACCAGCGTCAGCAAATAAAGCTGTAAAAAAAGCAAACAGAAGAAAATTTAAAAATTTCACTAAAAGTAAAATGTAAAATAATAGTGTAGATTTAGCATGAAGTTATTTTTCCTGTGTCATAATTTTGTTAACCTTTTCCACACTTTATAAACAAAGTGAACATACTGTCTAGTCCAAATGTGAATAAGTGTAAGTATAGTGTACGCTGGATTTCAGGAAGCTCGCGTTTTATCAGTGTGTTGTTGACTGCTATAATAAACTGCCTCCCTTGATCGTTGAGGTTGACAGTCTGGCACAATTTAAGGAGAAAGTTTACTGGTAACTTCTGGTAACTATGGGAAGAGTATAAAAAAGAGTGGATAATAGCACCGTGTGTTTTCAAGTTTTCGTTTCGTTTTTGGATGACAGCAAAATATTGACTTCCTTGCATATTCCCACAGGAAGTAGCTGTAGTTAGTTACTTGATTGCCAAAGAAGTGGGAAATGTATTATGCAAAAAGGATAGTTGGAATAGGACCAGGGTGTCTGCTAGGAACTAAAGTAGATTACTTTTGTAAAGCAGTTATTTTTCACGGGCACGAAGGGTGATATTGTTGTGCATTGCACACATTGTCACTAATGATATTAAGAGTAGAAGACCTGAGGAGTTAATAAGCAAATACACAGTAATACTTCGAAAAAAGTCACGAGTTAGGGTTGAAATTGAAAGTGCCTGCAATGCATGATAGGAAGACAATGTGATGAGCGCCTTTTCAGTCAATTTGGCTTGCAAAGACTGTACAAGGTTCGTGGGGTAGAATTTTTCCTAGGGACAACATGGTCAGTTGCTGTTAATAAGAGAGACTGTTTCAACAGGAATGGAAGGCACGTAAATAGAAGAAGTGAAAGAATATTTGCTATTGTTGTTCAGGCACAGGCAGTGTTAGGTGGGTCAGGAAACTGCTAAGTTGAGGGAATATGAAGACAAATAAACTTAAATAACCACAGGTAGAGGTGAGAGTGATTCTTGCACTGCTTTTAATAGAAATTGCAGCAGCGTAAGCCATCGTGAGACAAGCAAATGCAGGGCTGCATTAGAGTTACTAAGAGTGAAAACAGTTGCAGGTATACCTGCGTGTACATTAATGTTGTGTCACTGAGATATGAGGAATTCAGAATTTGAATGTTTGGAGAACATTGTGTAGAGAACAGTGTTATACCGGGTGTTTGTTTTATTATACTTCTTGCTTGCTTATTAATTACTTACTTTCGTTCGTTCGGACTTCTCTGGACAACACATCTGTATGGCGGGACGTTTTCCTTCCTTAATCATTTGTTCAATGATAACCCCAGTATACTCATGTGATTGTCTAGTGGTTTTTTCGTATTAGGACAATGATCTCGGCCCTCGGTAAACTATTCAAGGGAATAGGAACTGCAGCTTCGATCAGGCGTTGTGAAAATACTCAAACTCTTTCCAATTATAGGTAGAAATTCGAGTACCCGCGGTATCAGTTCTATTATATAATTCTTTGCTTACTCATTCGTGTGAATAGAGGATAGGCCTGAGGCATATGTTTAAAACAAAATATAGTTTAATATACTCCACTATAGAATTGATACATGTATGAAAACTACTGCCCTAGCGGCAGTGACAAGCAAATCCTAAATCATTTGGTTACAATAATATAAACTGACTTTATGGAAGTATTTAAGAGTTCTTAGCGTTTATTGATGTTTTGGAAATTAATGGGTTCTTCACATAGGTGTTCTTCGTGTGGATACTTCATCTCAGGCAAGGACTAGCATATGACATAATGGTTGTACAAACATGATGGGGTCAATACTAAAAATACTGCACTATTTAGGATAGCATGCTTAAGATACATCATTTACCTATTGTTAATTTGTGAAACTGACAATCTAAGTGATGCGCTATTTAAGATAGCAGTATTAAGACATTTTACAATTTATCAATGCTAACATAATTAATTATATTATTGAGGAGTAAGGTTTATGCATAGCTGTGGGATAACTTACCTAAGTAAGGATGACTCATTCTACGGGGGGCGGAACTCGGCGAGGGGATTCTGTGCTTTCGCAGTCTTCCTTCGGGTTCTGCTATCTTCGCTCGCTCATTCTGTATCTTCTTGCACTGTTCTTCAAGCTTCTCTCTGTACAGTCATTCTGTAACGTAATTCCCGTTTCCAAAAACTTACTGTATTTTCTCACTCTCTCTCTCTCATGCAGACTAACTAACCGACTGCTTCTACCAAAAACCACCACAAAAAAACCCTCCTCTCCGCTCTGTCGTCCACCGGGTATATCCTTCCTTATCGCGTGAACTTTCACCTCCTCCTCCTCCTAGCTTGGTCAAGGGGTGGGACACTTTACTCACGCGGTTGACATCGGACAGCTGAACAGTGTTTGTCAGAGAGCGAAAGTTCGTATTTTCCTGGACTTGTGAACTTACTTCTGCGTGTAGCGACCGTTATCTTGAGCTAAGAAAAATAATGGCAAGGGGAATTTGTAACTGTGGAAGCAACTGGGTCGGATAAGAGTCTCACTAGCGAATTTTAACCATCCTATATTTGGCAGGAAACAGATAGCGGTTAGTCATGGTAGACTAGTATTTATATTTTCCGCTGAAACAGCCAAAATAACTCTTTAGCAAGAAGGGGCACAGCAAAGGGGGGGGAGGGAAATGCATGGGAAATATCTGTAAATTAATATGAAAAATGTGGGCATTTTACACTGCTCGCCACTACCGCTGAGGATTTCAGTCGGGGTACACAACTAAGACTGAAATTCTCGACGTCCCTACTGGGGCTTTGACTTTTTGTCGGGGGGGCAACATAAACATTCCTCCTCTTACAGTGTAAAAAAAAAAAACTTAATTACTAACATATTATCTAGATATAATAAACTAAAATACAAGACAAACAAAACAAAGCGTATAGCACTTAGTTCACTGTGTGAACTTAATGTATTCACGCTTCTCAATGCTGTTCCCTCTCCACATGGAGGCCATTGTCTGCACTTGTCTATTGAGAAATTGTTTTTTTTTTTTTTCTCACCACTAAAGTCCGTGGTTCAGTTAACAGTTTCCCTGGTTTAAATAAGTGAGCATTTTGAAGCACAACAGAAAACAGATCTGGACTTCCAGGCTGAGGTTGTCAGGCAGTAAAAGAAAAGTTCTTCTGTAGTCCATGATTCGGTGAGGTTATTCTTCAGCAGGCTGGAGACACACAAAAGGAGCTTATCCCTCCAAGGAATGTTCTGGGCACTGCTTTTGTTCATAGTCCTTACTTGGCTCACAGGCACGACATAAAACATAAACAATCACACAATTAGTAACTGTCCTCAGGTCATGGACACAAAGCATCTGAGGTTAATTAAGCAAGTACATTATAATTGTATACATGTATCTAAACATCACAATAATATAAACATGAACTAATAACTAAAATGGATCATTGCAACATACATAAAAGAAATATCATATATGTAAGGTTGTGCAAGAATACTAAAGTTAGGTCTATTTTTGACTATTGTAGACATTAGCAGTATCCTTACACAGAAATGAATGGAATTGCAATCTCTTCTGTCTCCACGCTTCATGTTTTTTCCTTATGTTTGGTCTAGTCTTCCTTGGCTGTTACCACATGGCCTGGTGGTAAACCACTTTCACTATTCAGTTCTGAGGAAGAGCTTTTCTTTCCTTTACTAGGCCGATGAATTCCAGCCACTGGGTGCAAAGGTTCACTGTGCGGACTGCACAGTGGTCCGCCAGGTAGTTCCAGGGATAATGAAAGGGATTGTTTCTTGCATCAGGCAAGAATTCTGGATTGGGACAGGAGAAGACTTTAACATCCACCACAGTCCGGAAGGGAAGGGTCTTTTCCAGGCTTCGTGCCTTTCTTTCTCCTATAGCTATCACTGTTTGGTATGGCTTTGTAAGGATGCTTAACCATGATCTGAAATGCCGAGACGCAAACATTCTCGCCTTTGGGGTTGATGCAATATACTAATGGTCCCAACTTACTAGGGCAATCTCCTCTACTTTGAGTGCACTTTCTTGGTTCCTGGCAAAGAGGAAATCAATGACGATCCACTTCGAGAAAGGAGGAGGTGATCCAAGGGGGCGTGTCGTAGGTGGGCGGGGAAGGGCAGGTGTGCTCCAGGTCGGGTGGAAAAGGCGTTCCACCATCCCAAGTCCATGTTTAGAAACCTGCACCTCACCCTTCCAATTTAGGAAACTTTTCATGCCATGGCTCTCATATTGGCAGGGAAAATGCATTTCCAGGGCTGCTTTGAGTTTCCTCCTCATGGGTTGAGTCCGCCTTACTTCCTTTTGTTTCTGCTCTCGCTGGCCAAGCTGCTGTGGGGTTAGAATCAGCTCAGCTCTGGAGGACTCCTGACAAGGACTTATGGGTTGATTAGGCGCTGGGATCTCCATTTCTGTGGGGGTCGCCCTCTGTATCCAACATAAAGGTGCTAGGAGGAAGGTCAGCATTCTAGCGATGAGGCATCGTATAGACTTGTGAAACACCACCATCGTGACTATGAGCAAGGGGGTGAATAAATAAAACTAGTTAGTGAAGAAATACTTTTATTCCTGCTTTTCTTCCATTCCTCTCTTCTATACTAAAGATTCGCTCCACTTACACATCTTTTTCTCCTTATACTTTCGAATCCCGGGTGAGGGAGTATCTGGCGCCACACACACTCTCCACATTTACACCTTTTATTCATCCTTCCTGTTCTCACTCACAATCTCAAATGTCACTTCCTTGATTTCCTTGCATACCTTTCCGAAGACGAATCACTCAATTCATTCGCAAAATCAAACATGCCATGCATGGAAAAATAATAAGATCCTCATCGGAAAAAAAAAAACTTTAGAAATCATTCTCTTATTTTGAAAATAGCCCTTGATTCTCCTGATTAGCACAATGTTTCATTTATCAGCAGTCTGGATTTTTGAAGGCACGAACATGAGTACACTACTTCAGCAATCTTGTTTCTGTTTTTTTTTCTTAAAATAGTCAATATTACCTATGTGTTTGTTCTATATTGACCTTCTTACATTAATGTAATATCACTCACTACCTACTTTCATACATGATGAAGTTCTGATTAGTAGGCAAACTCCATTCAAAAGAAATTATTGATGGAATTAGAATTCTGATTAATATTGTTTTGAGGATTTCTTTCCACAGTGAAGTTTTTCTTTTCTCTTGTTTTTTTAAATATTATTTATATAGATATGTAGTACAAGAAGATGGATCCCAAGTCTAGATCTTGAAATTCAGAGGTTATCTCCTATTCACTTAATTTTCCTTTTCTTCAGGAAAACGATAAAAACAACTAGTAACTGGGTGGAACCAGCCGTTCCCAGGACAATTGCCTCATCTTGTTCCCAAAAAAAAACAGACCAAATATGATTTTTTTTTTTTTTTGAATCCATTTGCTTGAACTTAAATTTTTGCTATGCAGTCAGAGAGAGAAAACACAAAGGGACTAGGGGGTTACCGGTCATGCCCCAGACCAAATGCATCCTTCCTCTCTGCATTTTCTTTTTTTTTTTTGCATAATTTTATATACTTATGATATATTTGTGTGAGGAAAGTATTTGCTTTAATAATATTAGTTCAATGGTTATATTTGAATAGAATTCTGATATTAAATCACTGAGGTTTCTTTTCAGATTCATTAAAGTGATTCGTGCTCCTGTGTGAGATTTATAATGATAAGGTGAATTAATTTCTATTTTCCTACCTGTGCCATTTCATAACCTGCACTCATTTAGCCAACCATTTATCCAGCTGTTGATAAAACATACTGCCAGAATCCGACAAAACTGATCAATCTCTTCACCTCTGTGGTCATGTTCTTTGATTTTATGGTAAGCAAAACTTCGCTTATCCCCTCTCTCTCTCTCTCTCTTTTTTTTTTCCGAAATAACACAAAAGTTTTATTTATTTTTTTTTTCTTTCACATTAGTACAGGAAGATGATCTTCTTATGTAAAAATCTTGATCTCCTGATGTCATCACTTTTCTTTGTACTAGGAAAGTAATATGTGAATTAAAGAGAAACCTTTTCTCAATTGGTCCTACCACAGTTTAAGCAGAAATGCAAATTAACTTCCCAATCATTCCTCATTCTCTCCTCAAAAGGACTCATCCTTGCTCTTCAGATCTGCTCCTCTAGTTCTCAGTATTCTTTGCCCCTTTCATCTCATGCGTTTTTATGCAGGGGATGTGTATACATGTGTATATCCTTCCTCCTTCCCCGATTTAGCTATTAGATACAGATTCAGAATCGAACCTTTTGTACATTGAATGCCTTACAAGAATGCTAAAAAGAATTTTTTTTTTTTCCCCTTTTTTTTTTCATATCTACTCTCTTCTATGTTTCCACCTGTGCCATTTCCACTTCTCAATCCTTTTTCCCGCTTCCACTCTCTGTCACCAATCTTATTATTTTTTTTTTGAATTTTCTGGTACTGGTTCTCAAACTGGTCGTTCGGTGTACACAACTGTCTTGCCAAAGCATTCACTTTGCTAGTAACTGCAATTATGGCTTGTTTCTCCTTGAAATCGATACACTTCGCTATCCTCACTTTAGTCTCTCCAGGCATCTCTCAGAATACCTGCCAGATCAGAACTACTGCCATCGCTTGGTCGAAGGTATCTCTCAGCAAGGTGTGGACCCAATATCCACTGAACTGCTCTTTCTATCCTATCTGGTGGCTCGCTTTGGCTTGTGTTTGCTTGAGTGTTGTTACTCTGATCTGGGATGACACCTCTTTCTGCTTCAGCTACATTGCTGGGAGTGTCAACCACTGTATCTGCTCTTTCCACTGAAGCTGTCTCTGGTACTAATTCCTCAGTTTGTGACTGGGACACCACAATTTCCTTTGGTGGGGCATGAGTTACTCGGTCGCGACTACGTAAATTATATCCATGGGTCTGAGTAGGTGCTTGCACAGCTCCTTCTGGTCTTACTAACTGATCTGTCCTTGGTTGGCCCTCCTGATTTCTTGGTGGGAGGGATGACAACGGGATTGATACGGGTAAGCTGGTCGGCCTGGACATAGTTGGATGGGGAATTATAGGTGGGATAAGATCACAATCCTCCACTAAAGGTTCATCAAAGATCCATGTCTCTTTGGGCACTGATGTAGTGCTTGTTTGGTCTGGTGAATTGCTATCTTGTGATTCCTCTGACTCCTCTACTCTCAGTTCGGGAAACACTTTCCTGTCAATAACCTTTGTCAGTCTGTCCACGTGCACAATTTGTTTATCTTTAGGGTTATACAGGTGCTGTATTTCATAATTCACTAATGATGGCTGACTGATCACACGGTAGGGACCTGTGCTCAAACGAGCCAATTTCTTTGTAGTGCCCACTTTTATCTTAGGGGTAAAAAGATAAACAAGGCTTCCTACACGGATGTTTTTGTCTACTGCAACGGATGCTCTACGATCCTCTTGCCTCTGCACTGCCTCTTCCAAGTGTTGGGAGACGATTTCATAGGATCTGCGAAGGCGTGCACACAATAGTTCTGCATAGTTTTCCAAAGACGCATATGAATGTCTCTCTTTGGAATGCCATAAGTCAGATGGCAACAGCAAATCTCTGCCATACATTAAAAAGTTTGGCGATTCCTGTGTGGAACTATGAGTTGCCGCATGGTATGCAGCGATTGCTAGTGGGGCCATGACATCCCAGTCCGTTTGAGACTCGTTCACCACGTGAGACAGGATGTTTGCCAAGGTGCGGTTTAGACGTTCCACCTTTGCATTGGTTTGGGGGTGGAAGGGGGTCGTATGAAGCTGATGAATATCTAACTTTTTACACACCTGTCGTAACAGTGATGACATGAAGTTAGTGCCCTGATCGGTTAGGATGTATTTAGGAATCCCATGTCTCGAGATCACATTGTTTATGAAAGCTATGGCCACTTCCTCAGCCTTCTGGGTATGCAGTGGGATCACTTCTGCGTAACGGGTAAAGTTGTCTATTGCCATCAGTAGATACTTGTGTCCTTTCAAAGTCATTGGAAGGGGTCCCAAAATGTCCAAGGACACTCGGACCCAAGGTGAGTTCTCATTAGGAACTCTCATCAGGGCTGCTTTTGCCTTAGGGTTATACCCTCTACGCTCCAAACACGATGGACAAGTCTCCACATAATTCTTGACGTCGCCAAAAAGGCCTAGCCAGAAAAAGTGTTTTCTAACCTTCTCTAACATCTTGTGTAGGGCCAGGTGGCCCCCGCTGAGAAAACCGTCGTGACAGGACTTCAACACTTCTGCTTTCAAGCTGGTTGGAACTACTAACTGTTCACAGGGCTCTGAGCGAGTAGCTCCATGGTCAGGTAAAGTGTAGTGATACAGTATCCTCTCCTCACTCAGATAGAAGGAGTCTGGGATTTTACTTGTTGCCTGGAGTGCTCCTTCTAATTGCTCAATTAACTCCTGCAAATTAGGGTCCTCTCTTTGGAGATTCCTAATCAAAGTTCTGGTTTGTTGTTGCGGCATGATCAGTGACTCTATGGTGGGATTTGCTGCTATAGGAGCAACTAATTCAGCAGTTTTGGATTTCTTAAGCCCCTTTTCTCTTTCCTCTTCCTCTAACACTGGCCTTGAAAGGAAATCGGCATTTGAGTGAAGTCGACTCGGCCTGTATATGATTTTGAAATTGTATTCTTGTAGAAGCATACTCCAGCGAGCTAATCTGGGGGATGGATTCTTTAAGTGAAGAAGATAGCTTAATGGTTGGTGGTCTGTTATTAGTGTGAAACTGGAGGCTATTAAGAATGGTCTGAACTGTGATACCGCAAAGACTATTGCCAAAGCTTCCTTTTCTGTGGTACTATACATAGTCTCTGCTTTCTTTAGTAGTCTGGAGGCGTAAGCGATTGGCTGTCTTTGATTTTCGTCAACTTGTTGCTCTAGCACAGCCGAGATTGCATAATTAGATGCGTCAGAGGACACAAAAAATGGTTTAGAAAAGTCAGGGTAAATCAATAGGGGTGGTGTGGTCAAAGCGACCTTCAGCTTGTCGAATGCCTCTTGGGCGGCACTGTTCCAGAAAAAGGGGGTGTTCTTTTTTGTAAGTTGGGTTAGCGGCCTGACTATCTCTGCGTACTCTGGGACAAACTTTCTGTAAAATCCTGTCATCCCAAGAAACGATCGCACTTGCTTCATTGTTCTTGGCTCTCGACACTCTCGAACGGCCTTCACGTTCGCTGGATCGGGACGGACACCGTCCTTATCAATGAGATGACCTAAGTATTTTATTTGCTCTTTTAGGAACTCACACTTCTTTGGTTTCAGCTTCAGATCGTACTTTCTCAGGCGCTGGAAAACTTTCTCAAGCTTCGAAAGGTGTGAGGACCAAGATTTCGACACTATGATTATGTCGTCTAAGTAAGCGAAAATGGAATCTCGTTGTAAATTATCCAAGACAAGCCCCATTGCTCTCACAAAACTAGATGGCGCGTTTTTTAACCCAAAAGGCATGCGTCGGTATTGTAGCAACGATTCCCCTGTAGTAAAAGCTGTCTTGTGGCGGTCCGCAGGGTGCACTTCAATCTGGTGGAATCCGGCTTCGAGGTCCAGAGAGCTGAAGTAGCGCGCACGTCCCAGAAGTTCAAGTATCTCACTCATGGAAGGGATCGGGTATGCGTCGGAGATCGTCTTGGCGTTAAGTTTCCTAAAATCAATACATAACCTGTATCCCCCACCTCGCTTCTTCACCAGAACAATGGGCGCGGCATACGGAGAACAGCTGGGTTCAATGATGTTTGTATCTAGGAGTTCTTGGACCTGGTTGCGAATCTCATCCTTTAGTAAAAAGGGGGTTCTGTAAGCATTCTGTCTAACAGGAATGTTGTCTGTCAATTTAATTCTGTGTTGGATAACTTTTAAGTTGCCTAGTTGGGCTGGTGATTTGGCAAACACATCCCAGTATTTGCGTAACAGGTCTGATAATTGGTGTCTTTGATCGGCAGTCAGGTGATCAAGCTTAAAGTCCTCTATGGTCACTGGAGAAACTTCCCTTTTGCCTCTTTCCTGGCTCTTAGGGTTAATTGATTGAGGATTCAGGTGCTCCAGACTCGCAATACCCATGCCTTTTGGAAGATGCAGCGGTTCCGCTGTTAAATTGGCGACGAGCACAGATATTTTCCCACTTTCGTCTACCTGGTCTATCGAATATTTCACTGCTAAATCATCCCGGCTTAAGTTTGAATTTGGCCCTGCTAATACTAGTTGTTTGGGAGGAGCAGCAAGCTGGTCACAAGATACTGTTACCACCTGTTCTGTGCTTGCTGGGAGCACATGTTTACATCTAAGCTTAGCAACTGTGGGTGTGGAATTCACCAATTGTTGCCGAATATCCTCTTCTCTCAGGCAAATCCCTAATGGAACTGATCGTATGATCCCTTTACCTAAGTCTAGGCTGAATGAAAACTTCCTTAATATGTTCAAACCGAGGATGATATCATATTTGCCACTAAAATTTTTTGAAGTAACCAGAACTTTCTCCCTAAAAGTTGCCTTATCTAATTTAATATTAGCAGTTACTGTAGTGTGTATTGGCACAATATTTCCCGAAACTCCGGTTACAGTTAATTTTGGAGGTCTGAAATCTAACGATGTATCATTTTTAATTTTATTAAATAAATCTGCACTCATTAAAGAAACGCCAGCACCTGTGTCTAAAAGAAATCTAGTTTTAATGTTTTGTACAGAACCCAATACCACAGGTAGTTTAGTATTATCCTCCAGAATGTAAATGCCATGTTGTGTTCTGATATCTCTGACTTCTGGCTTACTAACTTTACTAAAGTTAGGGGTTGGCAAATGGGTTTTATTATATCGCGAATCCTTCCTATTAAGTTTAGAACCCCTTTTTAGTCATAAATTTCTATCTCTATCTCGCCTGTAGCTTCCAGTATTTGTATAATTATTTTGTCTGCCCTGAAATGTTTTTGGCCGAATTTGCCCTTGAATATGCTCATTCCTGTATGTTCCTCTCCTTATTCTAGAATAAGAGTCTACATTACTCCTATTTTGATCATCATAATACATTCTACTGGCGACTTGATCTCGATTTTCATTAAAATTACAATATTGATTATTAGCATAGGGCGTCCTAATTTTTGGGGATGCAGTGTACATGTCCGTTTCGTAATTCGTGCACGGGCGGTTGCGGAAAAGTTGAGTGGGTTGATGGAAGCTCGGACGGCCGTCAAAAATGCGTCTTTCCCTTCGTTCGCGATTGTTTACCATATTTCTGGCTGCCTGCTGCCGGCCATAGTATGGCAAGATTATGCGTCTTTCTGGGCGGTCAAAGACCTCTGGTCTGAAGGTCACGTTAGCGTCGGTTAGCGGATCTACTGCGCTGTCCGAGTGGAGGTAGGTAGTGCCTAATGCTGCCTGACCGTGGGGAGGGGAAAATTTGCCCACCTTCATAGTTTGCATGTGCTGACTCAGGGCGGCTATCTGTGTCTCTAAATTGTTGATTGTTGCGTGATTTACTGATAATGAACTTAACGATTGTTGTAAGTCGCGTATTTGATCTTGAATGGGTTCAAGAATGTGTTTGGGATTATTTTCCTGTCGCTCCCGTTCACTCTCGACCCTTACAGGACTATTAATAACATGTACAGGGACAGTTTTTGTGTGAGTAAGTTGGTCATTAATTTCCTCTCTTTTCGAAATCTCAATTGCCTGTGAAAAAGTTAAAGGATTGTGTGTGAGCACCATTTTTCTAATTTTTCCCGATATGCCCCTAAGGAATTGGGCCAGCATTGCCTGGTCTAAAATGTTTAATACTTCAGGTGTCTCTCCCTGAATTTTGAAAGCTGCCCTTGCCAAATTCCTCACGCGTGCGCTATAACTCGCAATGGTTTCCGAAGGTGCTTGTACAGCACTGGCGAACTGCTGAAGGGAGGTGATAATTGGTTCCCTTTTTTCGAACTGAGCCAAAAAAGCATTCTTAAATATGTTGTAATTCTTTTCCCCACGTAATTCAAAGGATTGGGCTAAAAAGTCCGCTGCTGAAGCGCGAAGTTTAGATTTCGAGACTGCTAAAAGTTCTCTGTGCCCCCAGAGTGCTAATTCTCCAACACTCTCCAAAGTTTCGAAAAACAATTGGACTGAAGGGCCTTCATCATTTTTGCCAAAGAATAATGGCACAAGACTTAAAAATCCCGCAATATTCGCTGAATGCGGTCTGTCTGGTTCTGGGGTGGGTGGTGGCTGTAGTGTTTGAGGTAGGGGGGATGATATTCCTGTTGTTTGAGGAATCTGATCCTCCATTTTTTTTTTTTTTTAATTTATTAGAAATTGGGAAGTTTAATTGCTAATTTTGAACCCCTGTTTTCCAAAATAATGTGACTTACCTGTTGCTGAAACAAAATTATGATGTTAGTAATCACTTATTTAAAACAAGAGTGTGTTATAGCATGTAGTCATTTGTTTATTAAATCTAATTATAAAAATAGCAATAATTTATTAATTAGTGTAGATGTCCTGTGTTGTTGCAAAGGAGTAATGCCTCCTACCTATTCTCTTAGTGCACGAAATCAACAATCTTACTACTTATCAGTAATCCCTTTAGATTCTTTCTCTTTGTGACTTCGTCTTCTGTGTAGACAGTTTTTCATCCCGCAAAATATTTAATCCTGGTCACGGCACCAGTGTTATACCGGGTGTTTGTTTTATTATACTTCTTGCTTGCTTATTAATTACTTACTTTCGTTCGTTCGGACTTCTCTGGACAACACATCTGTATGGCGGGACGTTTTCCTTCCTTAATCATTTGTTCAATGATAACCCCAGTATACTCATGTGATTGTCTAGTGGTTTTTTCGTATTAGGACAATGATCTCGGCCCTCGGTAAACTATTCAAGGGAATAGGAACTGCAGCTTCGATCAGGCGTTGTGAAAATACTCAAACTCTTTCCAATTATAGGTAGAAATTCGAGTACCCGCGGTATCAGTTCTATTATATAATTCTTTGCTTACTCATTCGTGTGAATAGAGGATAGGCCTGAGGCATATGTTTAAAACAAAATATAGTTTAATATACTCCACTATAGAATTGATACATGTATGAAAACTACTGCCCTAGCGGCAGTGACAAGCAAATCCTAAATCATTTGGTTACAATAATATAAACTGACTTTATGGAAGTATTTAAGAGTTCTTAGCATTTATTGATGTTTTGGAAATTAATGGGTTCTTCACATAGGTGTTCTTCGTGTGGATACTTCATCTCAGGCAAGGACTAGCATATGACATAATGGTTGTACAAACATGATGGGGTCAATACTAAAAATACTGCACTATTTAGGATAGCATGCTTAAGATACATCATTTTCCTATTGTTAATTTGTGAAACTGACAATCTAAGTGATGTGCTATTTAAGATAGCAGTATTAAGACATTTTACAATTTATCAATGCTAACATAATTAATTATATTATTGAGGAGTAAGGTTTATGCATAGCTGTGGGATAACTTACCTAAGTAAGGATGACTCATTCTACGGGGGGCGGAACTCGGCGAGGGGATTCTGTGCTTTCGCAGTCTTCCTTCGGGTTCTGCTATCTTCGCTCGCTCATTCTGTATCTTCTTGTGCTGTTCTTCAAGCTTCTCTCTGTACAGTCATTCTGTAACGTAATTCCCGTTTCCAAAAACTTACTGTATTTTCTCACTCTCTCTCTCTCATGCAGACTAACTAACCGACTGCTTCTACCAAAAACCACCACAAAAAAAACCCTCCTCTCTGCTCTGTCGTCCACCGGGTATATCCTTCCTTATCGCGTGAACTTTCACCTCCTCCTCCTCCTAGCTTGGTCAAGGGGTGGGACACTTTACTCACGCGGTTGACATCGGACAGCTGAACAGTGTTTGTCAGAGAGCGAAAGTTCGTATTTTCCTGGACTTGTGAACTTACTTCTGCGTGTAGCGACCGTTATCTTGAGCTAAGAAAAATAATGGCAAGGGGAATTTGTAACTGTGGAAGCAACTGGGTCGGATAAGAGTCTCACTAGCGAATTTTAACCATCCTATATTTGGCAGGAAACAGATAGCGGTTAGTCATGGTAGACTAGTATTTATATTTTCCGCTGAAACAGCCAAAATAACTCTTTAGCAAGAAGGGGCACAGCAAAGGGGGGGAGGGAAATGCAAGGGAAATATCTGTAAATTAATATGAAAAATGTGGGCATTTTACAACAGACAGCCAGCACAGGAAGGGAGGGGAGTTATGCTCATAGTTAACAGTTAAGAAGCACAAAGATCTAAACCTCCCAAGCACTTCCTAATTCATTTCACAAATATACGTGGTCTCAATTCTAATCTCAACGATATCCATTTCCACTTGCAGTCTACCAAACCCCATGTACTTTTTCTGACAGAATCTTAATTATCGGTTTATTCAAATAATGCTCATCTCAGATGCCCAAATTATTTGCTGTACGATTCCTTTCGCCTCAAAGGTGGTGCTTGTGCATATGTCTGTTCTGATATTCACTGTCAGAGACTTGGCAATTTGGAATCTCCTCTCTTTGATCTTCTCTGGCTTAAAATCTCTCTACCTCATTGTGTCAAATTCATCTGTTGTCTCTACCCTGCTCCCAACTCCACTAATCACTTGGAGCTCTTTGACTTCCTCTCTTTGCAACTTGACTTTCTCTAGTCCAACTTTCCTAACAGTGAGGTAATTTTCCTTAGTGATTTTAATGTTCATAACTTCAGCTGGCTTCTGTTTTCTAGTCACACCGACCCAGCTGGTCGTGATGCTGAGGCTTTTGCAATTACTAATGACCTTGCACAGATTGTTCATTTACCTACAAGAATACCGGACAATCCTAATCGTACAGCCAACACGCTTGATCGTTTTCTCACAAACAACCCTTCTAAGTACACGGTCGAAGTGAGAGATCGTTTAGGCACTTCAGATCACAATTTGGTGATTGTATTTTCTTCAACAGAGCTTTTATCTCATGGCTATTCCCAACCACGTGTTGTGCCAACAAATATCTTCTTTCGTCTTCTCAACCTCCAACTCAAGCACGATACTAAGTACTATAAATTTTAATACCTCTCGTGTTTGGGGTTTACATAAAAAAAAGAAAAGAAAAAAAAAAAGAAAAGTCTAAGGCAGTGCACCCAGTGGACATCGGTGGCCAGATGCGATGCTGAGTCAGTTTGTTGTAATGTAAGAACTGGAAATCCAAAAAAACGACGTTATGAATGTGTTATAGGCCTAATGACTGTGCAGAAGAATAGTTCGAATAGTTAACAAACAGCCGTACAGAGACATAGATTGATCAGTAAATCAGAATGTTTATAAAGGGGGCATTTACCTTTTTAAATACTGATGAACCTTGTGGGTTAGTAAATACACAGTAGCAAGACTTTAGTGAATTTACGTGATGATTGTTTCCTAAATCAGCATATTAGAGTGGCAAAAAGAGAAAGGAGAATTCTTGATCTGATTATTAGCAGTGACCATTCTTTCATTAATAATCTGCAGATTAAAGATCAGTAAGTAGCAGTGATCAAAATATATTTATATGGGATTTACTTAGCAATGTAACTACTATCAAAGGCGCGGGAAATGGCTTCTACTTTCATAAAGGTGACTGCAGCAGTCTGAGACAGATATCAAGTTCTAAGCAATGGGACTAACTGATGACGTTACCAAAAGCAAATTCTAAATGGGAGGTATTGAGGGATGCTATTGTAGAAGCTACTAGATTTTTATACCAATTAAGAGACGCAGTTCAAGGTATAGAATTAAATGGATGTCAAATGACCTGATAAGGCTCGTAATAGCAAAGAAAAAAGTGTGGGGATGCATATAAATTACACTAGTCAACAAAAAATATTTTTTTTCATACCTCCACAAATAAAATATGTGATTCTGCAGGAAATAAATGCGCCGATTCCGAAAATCACCATAAAATGTCCCTATTGGTACATCTTTTGATGTAGAAGTGATACATTTAATGTCAAAATAAAGAGCAATATACGCATAATTCAAGTTTGTAAAGCAAGTTTAACCTTTGTTTAACCTTTTTTTACATTTAACCTAAATATTCTATCTTAACATTTACTTTCTTTAAATTAATACTCGGGCATTAATATTAATTTTCACTTTCCATTGTCCTACCTCCGGATTTAATTTAGCAAAACAAATATTTTGATTTTATTTTAAGTTGTAATCTTACAAGCGTCAATCTTCCCCTAAATAAAATTTTATATACGTATAATTTTTTTATACTCCTCTATCTCTTAAATATCCACCTCCTTTGTACATATATACATATCCACTCTATATACAGTAACTCATACTAAAACTATTCACTAACTCAGAAATCTTCAAATTATATCCCTATAGTCATTACATCTATGTCGTTATTACATCTTAACCCCTCTTTATCCTTAATTTGCTGTAATTCACTTATAAATTTTTCCACTTTCTCACATGTCCTTCCTTAAATGGTTTCAAATTCTTGCTGTATTTAATTTCTCCCCCCCCCTCCCTGGTTACCATGTTTACCATTCTCACTTGTTGATCGTCTTGGCCTTCATGTTCGTTATAGTTGCCACCAATACTTTCACCATCCTCACCACATCTGCTACCCTTTATTGCCATTTTTATATTTATTATCCTTTATCTATCAAATTTAATTAATCAATAACCCTCCTGTTCGTTCCTCTACAATTCATCAATTACAATCAATAATCAGTTCAATCTACCATTAATAATTTACCAGTTTGATCAATGATGAACTCAATTATACATAAACAACCATAAATAAATAATTCACCCTTTCAATCAACACTTAGCTTTAATCAACTTATTACACTTTCAATATTTCAACATTGCATTTTCTTTGCTTAATTATTTCTCCTACACGTATCATTAAACTTTCTGGCTGGCCAGCTGAATTTTTAAGTTTCAGCAACTGATACTTATAGTTATACCAACCAATAATTGATACAGTATATATAATACATATTATAATGAACACAATTTCTCAGTCTTTCTGTATTGACAAAGAATCTATGTTTAAATTATGCATAATACATGTTGTAATGATCATAATAATACTGTTCCTATATCTCCTTCAATGCTCTGCTACACTTAGTACCACTTTAATTCTGACTCATCTCACCAGTTATCTTTCTAGTTTTCTATTTAATCCTGACTGGCGTATAGCCAATTGTGGGGGGAGGGAAGCAATGTTTGATTTTATTTGAATTTTGAACCCTACTGACGTGTCAAACCCACCCCACAAATGCAAATCTGACTACAATTCATAGAAAATTCTAGATTCTAGGGTATGTAAAGCGGGTGTTACCAAAACGTTAGAGACACATTTATTTACAAAAAATTTACCTTTAATGAACATTATTAGTAATGGCCGCATGGTGCAAGAAAGCCTATGGCTTATGCTGCACCAGCCAAAAAAAAAAAAAAAAAACCCCGAACAAAACAATGATAAAAAAAAAAATAAATAAATAATAATAATTAATAAAAAAAAGGAAATTAAACCTATCATCCTATGCGCTTCCCTCACCCGAAGGTACTATCCAGGTGACCTTTGAATTTCCCCAAACCTTCAACCTCTACCACGCATGTAGGCAACTTATTCCAGTAATTTATAACTCGCTGGCTAAAATAAAACTTCCTGCAGTCCAATCTAAACATCTCCCCCGTAACTTTAATTTATGTCCCCTAGTTCTAGCATCATTTATAATCTTGAAAATTTCTTCCTCATTCATTTTACTGATGCCTCTCAGAGCACCTCAATCAAATCTCCTCTAAGGTGTCTAGTTTCCAAACTCTGCAACCCACATATTCGAAGTCTTCATAAGGATGCCCTTTTGCCGATCTCACCAGGCGAGTTACCCTTCTTTGCACCCTTTCAAGAAGCTCGATGTCTTTCTTTAGGTGCGGTCTCCATACTTGAACACAGTATTCCAAGTGTTTTCTAACAAAAGCCTTATATAATGGAATTATCACGTCCCTATCTCTACTTGCAAACGTTCGATAGATTATCGATAGGACACCATGGGCCTTCATTGCAACCTGTTTACTAGGCACAGATAATTTCATGTATGACCGTATCGTAGCGCCCAAGTCCCTTTCCTCCAGTACTGGGTTTAGTTGAACTCCATCAAGTGAATAAGTTATTTGGGATTACTGTTTCCCAGGAGTAATACCTTACACTTTGTTGGATTAAACAAAGAAGCTCAGCTTGACAATGATCATTAACCACTCTACCAATTTTAACATCATCTGCAAATTTAGACATCACGCCCTCTTTCCCTTCATCAATGTCGTTTATGAAAATTAAAAGCAACAGTGGATTTTCCCAGTGATTCCAACCTGTTCCAGCTTATAAAGCAACCGCTCATGGGGGACTGAGTCAAAAGCTTTGCTGAAATCTAAATAAACAATGTCGAAATTATTCCCTAAATCCAGCTCGTGAGTGACCCTTTCGAAAGAGCGAACCAGATATGTTAAACATGATTTTCCCTTTACAAAACCATGCTGACTATCCTTGAGAATTTCAATTCGATCCAAATGATCCTGAATTCCACCTTTGATCATTGCCTCCATGATTTTCCCTACCACTGAAGTGAGACTGACAGGTCGATAATTTCCAACTTCACTTTTAGAGCCACCCTTATGTATGGGAGATACATTGGCACTTTTCCAATCCAAGGCAATCTCCCCATAATCTAGTGATGCTCGCACAATTAGCCTCAATGGTTCAATGCACTGACTTGCCGCCTCCTTTAAGATTATAGGGTATATTCCGTCAACTCCAGGAGCCTTACTGGCCTGTAGGCTCGAAAGGTTTTTCATTATATAATCTTGCGAAATTTCAATATCATTAATTACATATTTTTCAACTTCGCTCCCACAATTTCCCATTGCCACAAAAAGGTTTTTCATTTGTAAGTATCGATGCAAAATAACTGTTGAGTTCATCTGCAACGGCAGCTGGTGTATTTAATACTATCCCCTTTCCCTTACGTAAAGGTCCGTTCTGGTTATGTACAGCATTTACATAAAAAAAACAAATAATTACATACTGTATATGCATACCAAACCCCATATATATGAACCAAATTCCATATATTGTACTACATAACAATACATTACGTCTCTCTCATCAACTATTCTCAATTTACAAATTATGAACATTAGAAATAGCAAGAGCACATGATGCAAGAAAATAAGCTTATATAGCATCACCCCAAAAAAAAAAAAACCCACCCCCTTCTCATTTCACCCATTCACTCGCTCCAAATGTTTGTCAAGTTCTACCTTGAATCTGTTTAAGCTAAATTTCTACAACGACAGATAGAAGTTTGTTCCATCAATCAACCACCTGCTGGCTAAAGGCAAACTTCTGCACATCTATCCTACAACTGTCTTTCCTCAATTTGAATTTATTCCCTCTCAGGCGATTATTCTGAGCAAGTGGAAGAATCCTTGAATGGTTGAGCATGCTTAATGCTGATAGGAAGAATCCTATCAGCATTAAGCATGCTCAACCATTCAAGGATTTATACACCTCAATCAGATCACCTCGCAGGTGTCTAGTTTTAAGACACTGTAATTTGCAAAACTTAAGCCTTTCTTCGTAAGAGCAACCCTTTCTTCCATTCACTAATCTTGTTGCCCTTCATTGTACTCGATCCAACAGCTCTACATCCTCCTTAAAATGAGGCCTCCGGACCTGTATATACTCAAGGTGTGGCCTGACCATTGCCTTATACAAAAGGATAATCACTTCCTTACCACTGCTAGAAACATTCCTGTATATCATTGACAAGACACCATGAGCAGACCGTCTGCACTGGTCAGAAATCTTCATATCTGCTTGCGCAATTACCCTCCCCCAGGTCCTTTTCGTTCTCTACCATTGTCAGTGTAGTACCACACAGTTTATACGTTGCTCTGGGGTTACTACTTCCTGTATGCAGTACTTTACATTTGTTAATGTTAAACTTCAGTTGCCACCTCTCAGTCCATCTGATCATCTTTTCTAGATCCTGTTGCAGCAGCGTGCTGTCATTAGTGTCATTAACAACCCGGAAAATACGACTTTCATATCGTCTGCAAACTTGGACATTAAGCCTGATATACCATCATCAATATCATTAATGAATACGGAAAACAATAATGGATCCAACACTGAACCCTGGGGAACTCCACTAATAACATTAGACCACGAAGAGCAGTTTCCATTGAATACCACTCTCTGTCTTCTCCCACTCAACCATCCCTTTATTCATAGCAGCAATTTTCCTCCAGTGCAACACTGCTCCAATTTGTGCAGCAGTCTTCCGTGTGCAACAGTATCAAAAGCCTTTCTAAGATCCAAATATATAATATCAAAATTATTCTTTGTATCCAGTTCCTTTGTGACTACATCATAGTATCCAACCAAATTGGTCAGACAAGACTTCTATTTAACAAACCCATTCTGTATTCGAGGTATAGCTGAATTCTTGTCTAGATGATCCTGCAATGCTTGTTTAACCAGTGCCTCCATTCATTTCCCTGTTACAGAAGTTAAACTAACAGGTCTGTAATTACCTGTGTCTCCCTTTGATCCTTCTTTGTGGATGGGAGTCACATTTCACGGTTCCAGTCCAAGGAAACTCACATAATTATGGCTAAGGCTTTGCTTACTTCCTTTGCTGCCTCCGTAATATAAATATATAGAATCCATCCACCCCAGGTGTTTAACTTCAACAATTTCTCCTCCACTTTATTCTCAGTTATTACGAATTATTATCTATTTTACTGCCATCGTTTAATAAACCTCTGGCATTCCCTTCCCTGAATAATTCCTCATGTGTGAATGTAGATGCAAAATATTCATTTTGTTTGTTAGCTATCTGAGCACAATCATCAAACAATTGAACCAACGACATTAAGTGGACCAATCTGATTAATCCCCTTCCTTCTAGAGTTTACATAAGTAAAGAACGCTTTGCTGTTTTTCTTTGCATCCTTTGCCAAAGATTTCTCTTAATCTGACTTTGCATGCCTAACCTTCTAGGCTTCAGTGTCACATTTATATGTATCCCATGCATTTTTCTTCCGTGCCATATGACTCATTAGTTCATCTGACATCCATTTAGGCTAAATCTTTAACAATATTTCTTAGTTGGTATGAAAAGCCTAGTAGCTTCCAAGATTAATTCTTTGAATGCTTTCCATTTTGAATATGCTGTTGGTAACATCATCAATTGGTCCCACTGTATAGTATTTAAATACTGTCTCAGACCATCATAGTCGCCTTTACGAAAGCAAAACCCCTTCCCATTACCCTTGATGGTAGTTACTTCTTTGAGTAAATCCCACTTCAGCACATTGTGATCACTGCCACATAGTGGTTCCTTTATCTGCAGATTCTTAATGCATGATGAATCACTACTGATAATCAGATCAAGAGAACTACTCTCTCTAGTTGCCTCTCGAACATGCTGCTGTTAAAAACAATCATCCAATAAATCCACAAAAGTCTTGCTAGTTTGTGAGTGAACAACCCAGAAATTCCAGTGAATATCTGGAAAATTAGAATTCCTCATTATAAGACACAGTTTTACTGGCCCGCTCTATTTCTCTGCACAATTGCTCATTATACTCATCAGATTCATCAGGCGTACAACACACACACTTACTCTAATTTTTCCTTTCCCTGTGCTTATGTCACACCAAAGAGACTCAACATTGCACTGTCCATCCGTGTCAACTGGATGCTCTTCCCTAGATTTTATGTGTTTCTTAACTAATAGCATAACCCCTGCTCCCTTCCCGCCTTGTCTATCCTTTCTGTACACATTGTACTCCCCAAATTCCAATTCTGCACTGCTTATATCTGTGTGACACTACGTCTAGATAATTTGGATCTAGACGTGGTGCAACAGGATCCAGATAATTTGGGCAGATGGGCTAAGAAGTGGCAACTGAAGTTTAACATTGACTAATGCAAAGTACTGCATATGGGTAGAAGTAACCCCAGAGAAACGTACCAACTGTGTGGTACTACGCTTAAGGTGGTAGAAAATGAAAAAGACCTGGGAGTAATTGTGCAGGCAGATATGAAGTTTTCTGAGCAATGCAGACAGGCTGCCAGGGCAGGTCATGGGGTTTTGTCAATGATATATAGGAATTTTGCTAGCAGGGAAAAGGAGGTGATTGTCCCTCTGTATAAGGCAATGGTCAAGCCACGCCTTGAGTAATGCGTACAGGTCTGGAGGCCTCATTTTAGGAAGGATGTAGATTTACTTGAGCGTGTACAGAGAAGGGCAACAAGATTGGTGAGGGGAATGAAGGGATCCTCTTATCAAGAGAGGCTTAAGTTCTGCAAATTGCAGTGGCTGGAGACTAGGCACCTGCGCGGTGATCTGATTGAGGTGTATAAGGCCTTGAATGGGTTCAGTACGCTGAATTCTGATGGGATCCTTCCACTTGTTCAGATTACGACCCTAAGGGGGCATAAATTCAAATTAAGAAAGGACAGATGTAGAATAGATGTGCGGAAATTTGCCTTTAGCCAGCGGGTGGTTAATTGCTGGAACAAACTTCCATCTGTCGTTGTGGAAGTTGATAGGTTGAATAAATTTAAGGAGGAACTGGACAGGCATTTGGAGGGAATGGTGTGATTTTTTTTTTTTTTTTTTTTGGCTGATGCTGCATAAGCTCATACATTGCTTTCTTGCATCACATGCCACTACTACTACTACTACTACTACTACGTCTATGATATCCGAACAATATCTGCCTTTGATGTATTGACTAGCACAACAATCTCATCATATTTTTTAACTACACAACTAGTATTGGTGTACATGCAAGTATACATGAACCTGTTCCTACTGTTAGTTACCCTAACACAGCCTATGTATTTACTTGTTCCACCATGACTCCCAGCAGTCCTAGAAATTCCCATTGCCCTGCTTTCGAGGCTGCTGCTCAATTGTATTTCAATAGAAGCAGTGCAAGATACAAACATCATTTTGTATCAGTTGTATCTTACTAATTAAGAATCATCAATGATTACTCCATCATTCTCCGCCATTAATTCTCCGACTGTTGATGATCCTGCTCAGATAGCAAACAAACTGAATGAGTATTTTGCATCTACATTCACACATGAGGAATTATTAAGGTTTGAAAATGGCAGAAGGTTATGAAATTGTAGCAGGATACTTAAATGATTTTGCAATAACTGAGAGCAAAGTGGAGCAGAAATTGTTGAAATTAAACGTACGAAAAGCACGTGGGGTGGATGGGATCTATCCAGTTATATTAAAGGAGGCGGCAAAGCAACTAAGCAAACCCTTAGCCATAATTATGACAGCATTATTGGACTCAGGGGCGGTTCCCACGTACTGGAGATATATCCTCAATTCACAAAGGGGGATCGAAGGATGACACGAGTAATTACAGACCAGTTGGATCAACTTTTGTTCCGGGTAAAATAATGGAGTCACTGGTTAAAGATGCATTGCAGGATCATCTAGACAAGACTGCAGCAATAATTCAGACACAGCATGGGTTTGTTAAGGGAAAGTCTTGTCTGACAAATTTGATTGGTTATTATGATGTGGTCACAAAGGATTACAAATTATGTAGAGGGAAAAATCGCATTTAAAATTTTTATTTCATTTTACATAAAAACTTCATCTTACTTTTAATTTTTGTTAAAATATATTTGCAGCAGAATTTTTTTTATTTTTATATACACGTTTCTCACACACAGGGCACGCAGACCTTAAAAGAAGGTGAGAACGCTAGGAGTTACAGAAAATACAAATAATCAATACAAAACTAGAATTAAAATATATACAAAATTTACATTAAGAAAACAGAGTAAAGAACAAATTCTTATAGACAGATGGATTAAGAGTAAAATCAATATTGTACTTATTCATTACCTGAAGGAAACGAAACAGAGGACTACCAAGTAAGTGATGAGTACGAGGAACAGGCAGTGAGAAATTAATTTTATAACGAGAATTCAAACGGGGTATAGCGAAAGGTATTTGTTCAAGAAGAGATGGAGAATCAATAATAGGGTTTACGATATTGTAGACAAAAAGAGACCCATGGAGTTGTCGTCTAAAGTGAAGAGGAATGATTCTGAAGCTCCATAATTTCGACGGTGAAAGGTAATGAGATTTCGATAGCATAAGAATTTAATGAATTTAATTTAAATTCTCTCAAGTCCGTGAGAAAGATAATCCTGTTGTGGGTACCACATAATATCGCAATAATCAAAAAATGGAAGTATAAGCAGCTTGGAGAGAAGAATAATAACTTTGCCACTCTTGAAAACAGAGGAAGAACGTTTGATTAATCCAAGAAGTTTAGAAGTGTGAGATATCAGGTGATCAACGTGGGAAGAAGGATGAAGATCAGATCGAAATAGGACGCCTAAATCCTTGAAAGTATCAGTACTTGCAATTAAATAGTTTCCAATATAATAATCAGTAAGGATGGAGGGTCTAACTACACGATTCGAGCGAAAGCAACATAATTCACATTTTAGCGGGTTCAGAAACAAGTTATTTTTATTGAGCCAGAGTGAGAGGGAATTACAGAAATTAATCCAGTAAATAACCTGTACTAGATTTCTGCTGAATATAAAACAAAGTTTTGTCTTCAAAGTTATGTCTTCAAATAACGCTAATATCCAACAGACTTTTTCTGTTCCTGTTTTCTTGTTGTAGAGAAATTTTGAATATTATAATATAATGTATTTGTAAATTAGGTGTTCTGCCTTACCAAAGGAACCCAATGCAAGTATCACAATCATGATAACAACGATCGCCTTCATTCTGACAGAGAAATTCAATATTTTTTTATATATAACCTGAAAAGTTAAAGAAAGAGAAATGTTATTATTATTTCAAAACGATTAATTCTAATATTAATATTTAAGAATTATATATTAAGGAAAAAATATTCATTGTATATTATCTAAACCAGTAGTTCCTAAGTTGGGAATTCCTTCACTAAAGGCCATTTTTTTAATCACACCATTAACAGGAGTGCTACTGCAGAACCCAGCATTTGTAAACTAGTTGAGTTACATTATCCTCACAACGCAAAGTTTCCCAACAGCCTGGAATCAATATATTGATTCCAGGACTGATGACAAGGAGCGACATCAATTTCCCAATTCAGGCCAATAATGAACGCCTCATGTCTCCTCAAAGTCATGGAGAAGTGCCTTCTTCCCATCCTAACCAACCAGGTTCTGCCATGTGAATCACCATACATTCACTATCCCTTGAAACGCAGGTCCACCATTACAAACCTATTGCAAACCACTGGGGGCTCTACAAGATAGGGTTGAGATGGCAATTGTTTATCTGGATATCCAGTCTGCATTCGACAGCATAGACATTCAGCACCTCCTGCAATTTTGTGAGGATGGATACCAGATAAAAGGCAATATACTAGAATTCTTGAAGTCGCTACTTACGACCACGGTCCTTCACTTGACTGTGAATAAAAAAAAACGTTTCACAAGGAAAGTTTGTGTAGGTGTACCCCAGGGCGGAGTTCTCTCAGGGCTCCTCTTTACGGCTGCCATCCACCCATTCCTGTGTCAGCAAACGAGAATTTATCAGTTATGCAGACGACGTGAAGCTCCTCTATCGGATCAACGGGACCGCCCGACCTGATTCTGTTTCTGGAAACATTATCAACAGCCTCAAGAATCTGATTACATAGTTGGCACAGTTCTCTCTTAAGATAAATCCAAAAAAATCTGCACAAATGGTATTTTCCCTCAAATCAAACCCAACGCCACTTAACCTGGAAATCCACGGAACCCACATCACCCCAGTCATCAAGCACAAAGATCTCGGCGTTATATTCGACCCTAAACTTAGTTTCAAACACCATGTTGCAGACATTCACAACAAGGTCTGTAGAGCAAGATGGCTTGCCAAACAACACCTCCTTCATGTCACAGAGCCTGAGTACACGCTCCAATACATATACCGGTTTCTGCAGTCAGCCATCACCTACGGGTCAGAAATCTGGGCGTCGGCAACGAAAACCACGCTAAAAGCCATTGCATCTGATGAGTACTGGCTTCTTTGGTGGGTCCTCTTCAAGCATAAACTGCCACCACTCATACATACTTCAGATATCACCCAACTTCTAAATTACAGAAAAGTCTCCAAACGGACATTTGCCCTCCGCTTGCTTGTGTCAATTAAAATGATAGCGGGTGAAGTCAATACGCCAAATTTTTGGCAGATGTGCAATTGGAGGATCCCCCCAAAACCCTTAAGAGCCCTCCCCTCTCTGCAGTCTGTGGCGTGGAGGCTCAGAATAGGGGATAGATTCTTACCCATGGAGATGCTCCACAACGTCCAGGAGATAGATGTGGACTACAAAAAGTTCATAGAGGACAAATCGTACAGAAGACGCATCATCAGGGACCAGCTTTCGTCTTCAACCGAGTGACTGTCATCGTCCTTTCATGTGTCTTCATTTCACATGCTAATATTAATTTTATATGTAAAATATGTAATTATACGTTTTATGTCCTAATATATGTTTTAAGTAATTCCTCTTGTATAAGTTATTTAATGTTAAACCCCTAGCATTGTGCTGTCGTGGGTATTATTGCATCATGCAATCATGTAACCAATCACTGCCTGCAATAAAGATATTATTAATCAATTAATTAATTAAATTAGTGGATATCATTAGAACTGCTTGTTTAAAATAAATATATGAATGCTCGCAGGTTGATCAATTAATTTGCGAAATGGCAACATTACCGTACCTCCCAAAATTTCAGCGATCTACGAGTACGTGGAGAATGTCTAATAAATTTACAAATTCTGACTGCCTGGTAGTCACAAAGTTGCCTAAGTTACTTTATGTAACTGGTGTTTTATGAGCTGCATAATGGAAGACTTCAAGACTGAGAAATGTTTGGGCCAAATGCATATTTTAGCAATATTTTTAGGTACACATAACAATCGAGTGTGAACTTCCATTTAAGATTAACATGGCAGTTCACACGCGGGTCCACCTGCTAAGATGAAGTGCGATTTTCTTCTTTCTTCTGTAATTGTTGGCCCTTTTGCAATAACTCTGGTGTGGTGTTGGAAGTCCTTTGCTCTCCAGACTGCAACTCATCAGACAGAATTTGACCTTCTGTGCTTCTTGAAAATTACAACTTTCTTCATACACTGTAAATCTCCATTTTCTCACAACCTCTGTTACACCAATACCATGTAGAACGCCCTCGCAAGTAGTGCAGTTGGTATAATCACAGTTCTCCTCAACGCCAGGTGGAAAAGATCTGGGTTCGAATCCTGTCAATGATGCGACGAATTTTAATGGCCCTTATCACAACGTGGCTGAGTTAGTTGGTCCCGGGGAGGGTTTCATGGTTTTGATCCTATGGTTTTTCGTGCAGCAAAGAGGTAGATCGACCAAATAACATCCAACTTACAACATATGGCACAATATAGCTTAAGCAGCTGATGTGCCTTAAAATCCTATAACAACGTATCCACGTTGAGCACAATAGTATAGCGAAGTGGTCAAGCGAAAGGGTACAGAAGTACATACTCTTGAGTGACCGTGGATCAAGCCATGTGGCTGCTAAATATGGTACTGTTCTAGTAGTCTCTATATTTGTGAATTCCTCTGATCTTATATGCTCCTAGAAAGGAAAAAAAAAGCCAACGTATGAAGTGGAGCATCGAAATCAATACGTACATCATGCAAACATACTACGAAATAACGAAGCTAGAGACCGATATGACAATGTACAGAGCAAGACTACATACCAAGTGGTTAGAACGATTCTCAGATATTCAAGCCACCGAACAGCGAATAGCGGACCAGAGAAGGACCATCGTTACGAAGAACCTGATAGTTCCTGCAATCTTGCAAAAAATCGAGCAAGACGTGAGCGATCAACTACAAAGGATAAAGAATATGGTCAATACAGAACCAGAGGAGGAAGAACATACCCCTACCGAACCAGAGGAGGAAGAGCACACCACTACCGAACCAGAGGAGGAAGAACATACCATAACCGAACCAGAGGAAGAAGAGCAAGAAGAAATACAACCCACAGCAGCTGAAGTGGGAAGAAACGAGGTCATGATATCCAGAATAGAAGACGAGTGGAAGAAAGCCCTAACAGATTTCGAAGGAATGGACCCCACAAAAACTCACGTGATATCGAAGCAACAGAGGCCCAACATGACGTTGTGAAGAGTCACAGACCACCTAAATCGGCAAATAATACCACATTACCTTGACAACAATGGTGCAACACTGAAGGCCATAGACACAGCGTATATTGTGCTGGCATATGGCAAGGCATATAGTATAGGAACTGCCAGCTTGGGAAAGAAGACTTCAGCAGAAGATAGAAGAATTAAGAGTCAAGATAGGCCAATTGTTCCAATACTGACGCGATAATCGGAGTAAGAAATTGATTGGAAAAGTGAAGAGCATCCTCAAGAGAGACAGCGTCCAGAATAGGAGTACTTAGACTGAAGCAGAGCCTCCTCGCACTCAGCAAGAGATTACGTCGATACAAAGACAGCATCCAAATGAAAATGAACAACCGAATCTTCGATTAGGAGTAAAGAGCCCTCTACAGGAGCGAGCCTCAGAGAAGACGGGAAAGAAGGGAACGGACCATCCGAGCAGAAGACGATTGCGAAGGTCTGGGGAGACACATGGAGCAGGGAAGTAAGACATAACAGCGGAGCCCCCTGGATAGAACAAGGATGAAAGAAAACCAAGGACGTACAAGAGATGAGAGAGGGGGAGATTCTGGAAGAAGAAGTAAAACAGACGATCAAGAACTGAAAATATGAAATACTGCTTAAGATGTGCCGGAATTTCACATAAAACCTTTAAGAAAATGAAACAAAATGCATGGCAATGCACTGCCTGCCTCACATCCGAACCTGCCAAAACGAAAAGTTCTGAGAACCCAGTGAGTTTCATAGCAGAAAACACGGTTGACGAAACCTCCACGACCGTGTGCGCACCTGATAAATCCGACAAAACCACATCGGACCTAAAACACCTACAAATAGTCTATCAAACGGACAACGATCGCTATGATGCTATTTTCCAAAAAATAAACTCAGTTTAAGCGGAACGGATCACAATAAAAAATGAGATGAGAGATAACACGATGGATCTTCAAAAACAGCTGTCATCTTTGCAGAACAAACTACAGCTCATACTCACTAATGAAGGCTTGCTGTTGCATCATCAGTTACAAAGCATAAATAAAATCACAACATGCGCTGCTAGACGCGTTAAAAAGGAAAAAAAGGAGACAGCAGTTCAGCTAAACCAAGTCCTTATGCTTCAAGTTCTAACCCACCTGACCAGGCATCAGACGAGCTCACCTATATCGCAATTCGACCCGTCACCAAACCCTCAATGTGAAGAAGTGTCTGGCGAGACAGATGGCATTACGAACCTTAGAGTAAACGAATTGCAAGCCCCAGATACACCCACACAAATCGAGGACCGTGACAATATGTAGCCGAGTGGTCAGGAGCTAGAGTGCATAGCACGCGTTCTTTGAGTGAAATGGGGTTCAAGCCCGTGACTACTAAATACGATAAATGTTTGTATTGACGATTTATTGTAAACTCTACTGACTTGGTTGTCGTGCCGGAGTATAAACAGAAAATTTAAATTTAATATGGGATCCCATGAAAGCACATTGCAAACCTGTCAGACCACCCCGATCCTCAGAGGAAGTAACCAGCCAGCGCTCAATGACCATATAAGTCTGCACAACATACAGCTAAGCAAACGAAGCAAATATCCTGATCGTATGATGTCTCAACAGCTCCAGCGTCACTCATTATTCTCCCAACCACCTACTGCATCATTGCATCACACAAGAAGTCAATCTTTCCCTGGCAACTCCATATTGGCATATGCTCGCCCGAAACCTGTAGACACCATCATGCACTTCCTTGGTAAGGAGGCCGCAACTCTTCCGATACTGCTTCTCATACCAACCAGCCACGGGGGGAAGCATACCCATTACGATAATTCTTCAACCTGGGCAAAAGTCGCAGGCGGATCTCGCATCGCACACAAAAAGACTCCTCCAGCTACTTGCCCTGAACCCACTCAACGATTCCAACCTGTACGAGAGCGCCTATTTGTCATGGGCACCTCAGCCACATCAAGTCTCCGTGCAATCGAACAGCCTACAAAAGCAAGAAAGCAAGAACGAGCATCTTCGTCTCAAAACTAGATCCTCGTACGACCCCCAACCAAGTCGCAGCTGTAGTTGAAGAAGAAATCCGAATACGTGTTTTTGTAAAGCAGCTGCGAGTCTGAAGTAATAACTATGCAGCTTTTAAACTGGAATGCAACCCAAGAGATTTCGATAAAATCTCCCACTCATCTATTTGGCCAATTGGAACGATAATCCGACCATTCTATGAGACCTCTCACCGAGATAGACGCTCCTCAGCCTTATCAAAGAACCACTGGATGCCAACTAGCTGACTCTTACAGGACCCTGTTACTAAATTGCCAGGCCGAGAATATCATCATAGTGCATTAGGTCGCACATATCCACTACCCCCTAGTAAACACCAATCCTCTTCATCTTCTGCATGCATGCCACCTCCGAACCAAATGAACATGACTATCCCAACCAGGATCACAAATCGCTCCTACCATAAGTCACTGATAAATAAATATTATAGGCCAGCAACCTTGGTAAGAATTCTTATGACTGCTACGTTCCAGCTACTTTACCAAAACGTGTGTAGCATCAAAAATAAAATCGATGCCTTAGAGCAGTTACTCCTAGCTGCACGCTTGAATCTTCTCTGCATAAAAGAAACGTGGCTAGAACCCCGTCAAGAATGTATTGCGATCACCGTCCCAGCTGGATACGGGCCTGCCTTTACATCGAGAGATAACAGGAGGGGAGGGGGTACCGCCATCTTTTATAGACAAAGCCTCTTCACACTGATCTCTACCATTTTAAGTGAATCGCAAGATTTTTAAGCCACCTATGTCAAACTCAAGTACCAATCTACCGTACTTCAAGTGACTGTAGTCTATGTGCCTCCATCACCATCTCAAGACCTTATCCTTGAAGTAGCAAACTGGATCCTGCACCAGCTGCAACCGGCCACTGTAAGCATCGTATGTGGTGACTTCAATCTACCCCCTCAACTTAATAACCTAAAGCAACTGTTCCTGTCTCACCTTCATACCGCAGATCTCTGTATTGTCAGCGAACTCCCAACTCGTGGGCCTAACCAACTTGATTTAATACTAGCCTTCGTACCCCTGCACCATCGATAAAACCTTAGAGACGGTGCCCAACTCTGACCATGATGCACTTTTAATGCTATTTCAGTTACCAACTAATCGCCATCTTACAAATCGGCAGAACAAAACCAGGTCACATGTCAGCCCTACATTCCTGAACATACCGAGATGCATCGAGGCAGCGGAAGCAATCTCACAACGTTACGGACAGAATTGCCTACTCTAGAGCTCGAGCTGAGTTTAACTGCCAGAAATCTATAGCGATCAAATCGTACCTTGACAGGACCATACGCATAGGGAAATTTTTTATATAAGGATACCCCTTCAGGTTTTTCCCCTCAACTTGATCCCCAAAGCTGGTTTGACTACATCACTAGGTCTACCACCACCACCGTCAACCCAGAAGACCAGCCCTCTCTACCAACGTCTGACACCAGTTTTGACCTACTGACAACCATAATAATATCGAGAGAAGAATTAATTAATGCCATCAATTCACTGCCAGCAACTTCTACTACTGGACCTGACGGGATTCCGCAATTTATGCTTAAGAGCCTAAGTTCTTACATCCTGCAACCTCTGTTACATACAAAGGGTACTAGGAAAGTTTTGCAATACAGCTTTGTTTATTTAATTTTTTCAAAGTAATTTCCTCTACATTCAATACACCTCTCCATCCTCCGAAACCAATCTTTAAACCAGTTCTGCCAAGTTTCACTAGGGAGTAAAGCACACTCGTTGTCCCAAGCCCGTAGAAGGTCCTCATCACTGAAAAACCGCCTCCCTTTTAGCTTCATTTTCACATGCGGGAACAGTGCAAAGTCGCAGGGAGCAAGGTCTGAACTGTAGGGAGGGTGCTCGAGAAGTTTCAGTCCTGTCGTGGTCAAATATTCGGTGCAGGCTTTGGCGCGGTGAGCTGGAGCATTATCGTGATGGAGGTACCAGGTGTCCATTCTTGACTTTGGCCGCAGGTTCTTCATAGATCCAATGACTTTAGGCAGGCATTGTTCAGTATGCCACTTAGCTGTGACTGTCTTCTGCGTGTCCAAAACGACACGTTCCACAATTCCACTCGATTTGAAAAATACAGCTATCATTTTCTTCTTTACAGATCGGGATTTTCTGACAATTACGGGTGTGTCGTCATCATCAAAGACCCAAACTTTGTTTTGAGCCTTGGTCGGCAGATCGTAATAGTACAGCCAAGTCTCGTCACCTGTCACGATGTTGTTCACATACCGAGATTGTCCCTTATCAAACTTTTTTAACATCTCCCGGCACCAAGTCACACGTCGTGTCATCTGCTCTTCAGTCAGTTGATTCGGCACCCAGAGAGAACAAAGTTTCTTCACATGCAAATGATCTTGCAGAATCGAACGAATTGCTGGTGCATTTAGGCACAAAGTATCCTCTATCTGTTGGTAGGTCACTCGCCTGTTTTCGTCAAGCATTTTCCTCACAGCAGTAACGTTTTCCTCCGTAACTGACGTTCGTGGCCTTCCCGGCCTCTCAGAATCCTCCAGAGTGAAATTTCCCCTTTGGAATTCTCTATACCACCTGAATATCGTTGTACGATGTGGACAATCATCATCTAGTGCAAGAGTCATTTCTTCTAAGTACTGGTCTATGGTTAAACCACGCACGAAATTATACCGCAAAACTGTCCTTATCTCATTTCGTGACCACGATGCCATCGCAAGCACTTTACACTCTCACTACTAATGAATAACTGAGCCCATCGACTTGGCGCGGCTACTATGCACGTATGAACATGTCTCAACATGCAGCAACAAGCAGCTTCCTGTGATTCATTGTTGCGTCATATTGCAAAACTTTCCTAGTACCCTTTGTATATTTAACTCAGTGCTCTCAAAGCACTGTTTCCCACATCAATGGAAGGAATACCTTGTCAAACCAAGGCCAAAAATTCGAGTTGCACCACTTGTGAAACACGACAGACCGATCTCAAATTCATCCTGTCTATTGAAACTGCTAGAAAAAATACTGCTCCCGATCCTCACTAAGCAAATCCTACCAGGCAGTCCTCCACAAATCCACTATGCACTGCCACAAAGATCAACTGTGACCAACCATCTAGCAACGACTAACAGAATCCTCACGGCCTTTGAGAACAGAGACGAGCTAGCAGCCACCTACGTAGACACTGAATCTGCATTTGATACCGTGCACATCCCGTTTCTCCTAAAACTACTAGAAAAGCACTATCAGATAGGAGGCGACATCTTAGCTTTCCTCACATCTCTTCTGAATAACCGAATAGTCAAATTATCTGTAGATAACTCACAATACCGCAAAGTAATCTCAGTTGGAGTCTCGCAAGGGGCAGTGCTATCTGGCCCTCTATTCGCCGCCCTTAATGCTCCACTGGTAATCCAAAAGTTAAATATCCTGGTATATGCTGACGATCTGAAGGTACTCACGCCAATAAAAGCAAGCCAAAACCCTCACCAAGTCTCAGAAGAGCTAACCTCTACTCTCTCCTGAATATGTATCTACCTCAAACAATTTGGTCTGCGTATCAATCCCGAGAAATCAGAAATCATGGTCTTCTCGTTAAAGAAACAGCCAACAAATATCTATCCAACCCTCAATGGAGCCTCCATCCCTCTTGTCCAACATCACATTGACATAGGAATTAGTTTCGATCTGAAGGTTCTTTTCGACCAGCAAGTAGACATACTCCTCACAAAAGCCGCCAGACTGAGATGGATATGTAATCAACATTTGCACCATGTAACAGACAAATCCACCATGGCGAGATACTTTTCAACAATAGTGTATCCGCCACTCTCTATGCTGCAGAGATTTGGGCATCTGCATCTCCTTCTACCATCAAACTAGTTTTCTCATCGGAGTACTGGCTTCTCAAGTGGGCGTGCCACAAACTTAGCCTGCCTCCACAGCTCCGGACCGCCGAATGGCCAATGAGCTTAACATCCCAAGGCTCAAGTTGCTCATTAATGAAAGAAGGCTCGTCACAACAGTCAAACTCATGACCGGTTTCATTTCCTCCCCCTCGTTCTAGGAAAACTGTGCATGGAGGATCCCGCCGGAAAGTCTACGAGCAATCCCCCAGTTATGTCCTCTGCCAAGGCTCCTTCATCTGTCGGACTGGTTTCTTCCTCAGTAGATGCTATCTCGAGTCCAGAACCTAGATGTTGACTTCAATAAGTCGAGATAGACAATACAGGAAAGGAATACTCAGTAGGGTAGCCAAGGCTACTACTATTATAATTTGATTCTTGAGCAATGTATATTCTTAACCCAAAGAACTATGTACATATTTATGTACTTCAATCTATATCCTTACTCTATGTATTGTGAAGCAAATGATTGTACACTCACTTAATGTTCTATATATGTAGTATACTAAAGGAATTTCTCCATTTTCCTGTACTTTTTTTTTTGCACTTATTTATCATTTCTATTATTTATTTATGTATTTTAGTTCCTGAGTCAATAATGTCTTTGTAGTACAATGTTAACCCCTGGCCACTGTGCCATGACGGGCTATTGCAACTGATATTATGTAAATTACCATTCTAAGCGTTGCAATAAAGATTCTTCTTCTTCTTGTTCTTTCTTCCCTAACAAAAGTATTCGGACACGGATAGCATTAGCAGAAGCATATGATGCAAGAAAGCATGAAAACGAAATAATGTCAAGCAGAAAAATGTGTGCAAGTTTGTTGTGTTATGATAGGTGTGTCGTGTTAAGCGCCAAAGCAACTAAGGTTATTAGGTGCAGTATATTTTGTGGACAGCTGCGTGTATTGAGAAATGCAGCTCACTCCTGAGACCGACGAACTCAGTGACTGTGTGAAAAAGGCCCATAAAAAATTAGTTATTATCCTCATCGATGGGAGTAGAATTCTGGAGTTTATCACCTGGTGTAGCAGGGCGGTGATTATACAATATACACGAAAGGGTTATATATGAAACGTATATGCTTATATACTGTTAGTTAATAAAACTAGTTATCAAAGGTAGCATATTAACAGTTTTTTTCAATTGTTAGTAGTTTGTTAGTTTTTGTTTAAATTCTAACGGCGACCGGCCAATTTCTGACACAGGCCTTTTCACATTGAACTGTCATGTTGTTGTTGAAGTGGGATTTATTGGCGCAAGGGCTGCTATGGCCAAAATGCGCCTTGAACTGTCATAATACGTTTTCCTCTTACGAGTGCGTTGGGTGTTTCATCATAGGGTGGAGTTTTCGTGGAACTTCACCTGTTGCTATCAGCTAACATGCGAATTATATTAGGAATCAGACAGTTAGATAAGAAGAGAAAGACACGGATTAGGCAGCAAACTCAAGTAAAGAACATTCTTATCAAAACTAAAGAATTAAATGGGCTGGGGCAGGACACATAGCTCGAAGATATGATGAACAGATGGATTAAGAAAATAACAGAATGATACCCAAGAGGAGCTAGAAGAAAACCTGAAAGACAACGACGGAGATGGAGAGATGAAATTCAAGAGTTCGTGGGTAGTAAATGGATGGCCATTGCAAAACGGAAGGACCTGGAAAGTTGCTGGAGAGGCCTTCATCCTGCAGTGGATTAAAAATGGCTGATGATGATGATGAATGTGCGCATGGAAATATTAATCAGATAAGACAATTCAAAATGCACGCTGTAAGCCCCGCAATAACGCTACCAGTTTACTAAAGAAGAAAAGAAAATAATCGGTATCTTACCTGAATAAAGCAAATAGATTGTTCTTCTGAAGATTTATCACACTTTCTATTTATACTCGTATTCTGCCGCTCCTGACCACTCGGCTACGGAGGCCTTTTTTACGTGAATAGAATTTATAAACAGAAATAGTTTTTTAACCTTATCAGGATGACTCAATGTAAATTAGAGATGAGATTTAATTTCTTATTTTTTCATTCGTGACGTGTTGCTTGTTCTAAATAATGTTTACAAATTCTGAAACTTCTTGGAATTCGCGATTGTGAATGACCGTGCATAAGATTTAATGCATCATCCTATAAATTTCTGGTGTTGTACCTTCTCAGAATTTCAATGTTGCATGCGAAAATAGGATGGTAATTACGTTCTTGGAGTTTTCAGCATGAATCAATGAGAACCAATGCACTGACTATTCATTTGGTACTTCTTTGAAAATCGAAATATAATACTACTTTTCTATAAACAATCAAACAGTAAACTCAACAGAAATGAAGGATATGCTAGAGTATAAATTACCTTCAGCTATTTCCCACGTCGTGTAGTTGTTTTCATCTTTATTTCCCCGATGTATTTTATATCCAGATAATTAATATTTCTATTCTAATTAGAAAAGCTACTATAAAAGAGAAGCCGTTTATAAGTGACAATGTAGCCATTAATTAGTGCTGAATCCATTTCATATACATTGTCACATAAATGCATCACTAGTTTTGAAGGGTGCAGGAGTTTTATGAATTTATTTCTAATATGAACAATAAGCGATACGTTGAATGCATTTAGTGCTGCAGCGTTTGTTACATTTGTTTTGTTTTTTTTTACATTTTTGTTAAAAATAAAGGCGGAACCCAGAACGTTCAAATCCGCCTAACTAACTCTCAACTGAGTACTTTACAGCTTCCTAAAATAAAAATAATAAATAAATAAATTAATTAATTAAAAAAACGCAAAATTTACTGTAGCAACTCGTCCAGATCTTAGACAGTTGCGGGCACCAAGAACTCTAACATCATAAACAGACTTCTACAACTCTGAATATCGTTAGGTCTTCTTAAAACGAATCTTCATATTATTCAATAGCATCTTCAGACGAGATTGATCTGTGATTAAACGACGTACAATAAACAACATGCCCCATCAATAAAAAGGAGGAATCACATTGTAAATTATGATCCAATAACCCTCGATAGTATGAAACGTATTAAGTAGGTTACACCAATAAATCATGTCTATCCAAGCATCCATAAATAAAGAACTACATTAAATATAAGTCAACCGTCAAACCAAAACATTAAAACATAATAAACACAGTAATTCCATATTAGTAACATGTATTAACCTGTACTAATACATGTAGTAACATGTATTAACCACGTGGTAACTCCAACTTAGATCTTCCAAGTAGTTACAAGTTATAACTTTACATATAATCAAAAAAAAAAAAAAAAAACATTTACCAATTGTGGTGTAAATAAAAAAGTGACGTAATATCAAAAGCAAAATCCACCGTGTCCAATCAATCCATTCTAGAACCGTATATTACCATTAATCTCTAATAGACAAAAGCGTCCCATTTAATGCTCTTCTTTTAATCTCATTCGCAAACTCCTGTAAAGATAATAAGGATTGATTGTCCTGGACAAGTCTTTATTCCTACCCTGGGCCAACATTTCCAACATTATGAATTAATATTTTTCTGAGCTCTCTGTAGAGAATGGTTCCAGGTTTCTGAAAACCCATATTGACAACCCATATCGTGTCAGACAATCTCAAGTGAAAACGTTTTACTTTCAGTGACTCGTGTCCCATAAGAATGTAAGATAAATAACGCCATAGAAAACTATTTCTGGTTCTTTTTATCCATTAGAAACGTCCCTGCAGGGATAAATATTTTAGTAAATAACTTGTAGTGGTCGTATCCCATCTGGCTTGCCAAACATGTATTAATTTATTATAGTTTCAATGTTAATAGTAATTCCAAAATTTCCGCTGGATTCTGTTTCTGAATACAATAACGTAACCCGTCAAAGCCACCATCAAATCAAGAGGCATGGTAACCGCAACACCCTGTAACGTTGATGTTACACTTGTATAAACTCTCAACATGATCAAAAGCATAGTTCTCTGAATAGAAATTAGTTTAGTTTCGAACCTGACAGTAACCTCTCTAGAAACCATGCTCCAGAAGCATAAGGAGGAATACCGCCTTATGATATAATATCACGGTTTTCCTGGAAAATCCCCAGAGTTTGTTAACAAATCTCACAGCAAATGTAAAAATTATCACTGACGATCCGCTAGAGGCAGTCATATCCTTTAATAGTAATATTAATCGAATTCGCAATATAGTGAAAAGGAGCTACAGGCTCTTGCTACCCTGGCAAAAAAAGAAAAAATAAAGAAATAAGTAGATAAGAAAATACAAATTTATGTGCTTCCTCTTCACACTGGTAACTCTCCAGTTGACCCGTGAATTTATTCAAATTGTCTGCTTCAACTACCTACGAAGGCAACTTGTTCCAGCAATCAACAACTCGCTGGCTAAAAGAAAACTTCCTAAAATCTAATCTAAACCTCAACCCATGTAATTTGAATTTATCACTGCTAGTTCTGGAATTCTTTATATCAATGAAAATTTCATCTTCTTTCATTTTACTAATCCCTCTCAGATCCTTATAAACCTCAACCAGGTAACGTCTCAGGTGCCTAGTCATCAAGCTCTATAGCCTACATAATTGGAGACGGTCGTCCTTGCAGAGTTCACTATGAGAGTTGCCCGTCTTTGGATCCCTTCAAGAAGCTGAATATCTTCTTTTTTCAGGTGAAGTCTCCATACTTGAATACAGTATTCAATATGTGGTCTTACAATTGCTATATGCAGCGGGATTATAACCGCTCTATCTCTTCAGGGTAATGTTCAATAAATCATTGATAGGACACCACTTGCTTTCATGGCTTCCTGTATACATCGCTAAGGAAACTTTATATCTGTCAGTATCGCAATTCTACGATCTTTTTCTTTCTCTACAGCCAACTAAGTGTATGATTTATATTGAGTTTGCTGTTCCCGAGGTGTAAGACCTTGCATTTTTCTGCCTTAAAACATAGTTGCCACTTTTCTTCCCCTTATTCTCATCTCCAAGGACCAAATAATTTAGTCCATGCCATGTGAGACATATCTAGCATAGAATGCCAGACATATTTCACTTCTGTTCATGACCCAACTGCATCTATATTTGAGTTGCCCTCAGTAAATTTTAATGTATCTGGTAGTGTAGATCCATAAGTTTTAATCTCCCACAATTTTCTCAATCCCACTAAATGTTCGGAAGCGGATACGTCATACCCTGACTTGTCATCAAGGCAGTAGTACTGAACAGTAATATGTACAGGAATACTGAACAGTAATATGTACAGCAATGCTGAAGAAACGAATGAACAGTGTATCTTGGCGATATGAAGGGTAAATAGAGAGTATGGCTGTATTTTGGAAACTTGAAACTCTCTGTAGTAGCGAGAGTGGAAAGTTGTTTGAAATTTTTTAATCCCGCCAATTTAACATCCTTGAAGTTTCTTCAACTCTGGTATTAAGCCTCTGTAGAACTCGCTCACTTATGAAGAGTTTTATGAACATTTTAATAAGTAAACTGGAGGTTCGGAAGATTAAAAAAAAAACTGCTGTTGTCTGGCGTTTGTAGTCTGTTAAATGTCTGCGCTAAACTGCAATACATCCTGCGACGTATTTCTTACTGATGAAATACGTACAAAAGAGGGGACTCTTCTTTACTGGTGAATTGTGCACTATACATGATTAAGGTCTCTTTTAAAATACAGAAAAATACAAAATCAACTTTTGTTTTTGGAAATAGCTTATCTTAAGCTTATACCAAAGTATAGTCCGGTTCTACTTTTGAATTACATTCTTGAATTTTCGGAAATTTCTCGCCTCTCGTATCAGATAGAATAATTTTCATTAAATGAACTTTCGGCACTTTTCTATCTCACATTCACCTTTAAAGTGTTCTTTAGACAGGAAGCGTTGTTCGACATTTTGGTAGCAGGCCTATCTCTGGTGGAACGGCATGCGATTAGTAGCTTTTCTCCAAACTGATACTGCAGCTTGTGAATTGTTTTTTCGAAACAAATGTTGTGGATTTTGTATTTAAATCTAACCCATTTACAAAACATTTCAGTTTTAATAGTTATAACATGTTTTCATATGTTTATTTTCATTTTGCTGTTAAGAATGCTATAATTTCGTTATTAAACCTTAATGTGCACAGTGAATATTTGCAAAAAGTGAATTGAACTTATTGAAAGGTCCCATCCATAAAGATGATTCCACTTTACACACTGTCTAATGGTACTCTCGCATGAAAAAACCATCATATACTTTTGTCTCCGTCCCAAATTATAAAAAGAACTTTACCTTTAATTGTTCACACTGGTAAGACTTTTGTAGATTTCTTGGATGAATGATTTTTGTAGTAGTATGTTAAAGAAGCAACAAGAGAAAAAAAAATTAAACTGTATTATTAGGGTCACCCGGAAAGTAACTTTCAACTACCTATGTGCATTTTGTCTGCAAACTGCGTGTGTTCTCTGGTCGATTTGCCTGCTTTGCTGATCGAAAACCCAAATTTTCCGAGAAAAAAACCTTGCTGTCTACATTGGAGACCGACTCAGCCACCGAGAGTGAATAACGCCCATAAACGTTCCTCGCATCATCGACGGGATTCGAACCCGGGCCTTTTCCGCTCGGTGTGGGGAAACGGTGACTATACTACTGTGCTACCTGCGCAAACCAGGCAACAAGACGAAGCAATACGTTTGATCTGTTGGCAGTGATTCTACGTCTATTAAGAATCGACAGGTGCCTTCGTGGGTAGCACAATAGTTAGAATAACTGTCCTCCTCACACCAGGAGGAAGAGACCTAAGTTCGAGTAATGTCGATGAAGCGAGAAATTATTTATGGTCCCTTTTCACAACGTGGTTGAGTTATCTGGTCTCAGGCGAGTGTAGAATGTGTTTTTCCAGGTTTTTAACCATGCTTTTGAAAGGGATACTGTAACTACGCCAAATCAACGACGTAGGCGATGACGGTAGCGTCCCCCAAATCATCGTCTAAAAATTCATCCATCACCATTCCTGCCCACAAGTAGGGGCCGAGTATGGAAACCGAAGATTAATAGCCATATGGTGCAAGGAAGCCTGAGGCTTATGCTGCCCAGGAAAAAAAAAATTCCCATGTTACCCTGAGAGAGAGAGAGAGAGAGAGAGACAAAAGTAGAAGAGAATCACCAAGAAAATGAAGAATGATGATATCCAGCTCAGGACCCTGGGTGTGCCAAGCCCATACTCACCAGATGTGAGCCCCCGGGGTTAAATATCCATCAATTGCCGTGGCCATCACAACAAGCAGCCTGAAACCTGATCGAACATGTGCGACAGAATCTTGCGTTTCCATTGCGCGCCGACAGCAAACCTCTCGGTCTTTTAGTGAGCTACGGTCTGTGCTAGTGGAAGAATGGGATTTGTTGCCATAGAATCATATACGTAGACACACTTATATCGAGCATGGTTCACTGATGTCAGGTCTGATTAGTCATTGAAGGGGATCATAAGCCGTACTGATGTTAAGTGACCATATTGTCGAGCATCTTCTATCAGCTTCTGTTATGTGATATACAATTTTTATACAATTTTATAAACGTACCTTATACTTGTCCGAAGTTTCACGCTGTCATTTCATCATTATTCTAAATTACACCACCATACCGAATTTTGTCCCATTTAATTGTAAGCTGCACGAGTTACAACACGTATTCTGTTAATTTTGTCGAGAAGTGTATGTCCAACTGATGATGTTATCAACAGCAAATCCTAAACGGGAAGCATTCAAATACTGTTCAAGGCTTAGACCTAAATGGATGTCAGATGAACTACTAAGAAGAGTGGCAGGGAAGAAAAGTATATGGGATGCTTATAAATTATCGGATGATTCAGAAACCTATGGTAGATATAAATTAGTCTGTAATTAAGTCACATAGGAGGTTAGACAAGCTAAGGCAGATTGTGAGAAGTCTCTGTCAAAGAATGCAAAGAAAATCAGATCAGCAAAGACTTCTATGCTTATATTAACCGTAGAAGAAAGGAATTGAATCACATTGGATTACTTGATATTAATGGGTTAACCGTTGATGACCCTGCTCAGGTTGCTGGAAAACTGAATAGGTGTTTTGAATCTACATTCACACGTGAGGAATTCTTTAGGGAAGGGAATACCATAAATTTATCAAACTCTAATGGAGACCTAAATGACTTTGTAGTAATTGAAAGGAGAGTGGACGAAGAATTGTTAAAGATGAACATAAAAAGGTACCTGGAGTGTAGAGGAGATCTATCTAATGATATTAAGAAATGAAGCAAAGGAGGTAAGCAAGCCTATTGCCATAATTATGAGGGCATCCTTGGATTCACGAAAGGTCTCTATGAGCTGGATATGTGCGAATGTATCTCCAGTTTATAAATGGGGATAAAAAAGTGACATGAGTAATTACAGACATGTCAGCTTAATAGCTGTTCCAGGAATTAATGGAAATGTTGGTTAAAGAAGTAATGAAGAACTATCGAGACGGGATTGCAGTTAGTCTTCAGTAACAGCATGGATTTTTTAAGGGGAAATGTTGTCTGACCAGACTGATAGGTTGTTTTGATTCAGTGATCAAATAACTGGATGCAAAAAATAATTTTAGTATCATATACTTTGATTTCAAAAAGATTTTAGATACTGTTGAACATGAATGACTGCTGTATAAACTGGAGCAATGTGGCATTAAGGACAAGTTGCTACTATGGATAAAGGGATGATTAAGTGGAAGAAGACAGAGAGTGGTTATCAGTGAGCACTGCTCTTCGTAGGCCAATGTTATCAGTGGGACCCTCAGGATTCAGTGTCGTAATTCAGCTAGCAATGCACCTCCATACGTGCATTGCTAGCCACATTACACACCGCTTGGTTGGCCATACCTCCCGAACGCTTCCGACATCTTGTTGAATCAATACCACGTCGGATAGTTGCTGTACTGAGGGCAAAAGGAGGACCTACGAAGTATTAGGTAGGTGGTCATAATTCAGTGATCACTCAGTGTATATATATGCCTTATACATGCCGCACAAGAATGCCATTATTGTTAAATTTTCGCTAATTTTTCTGGTTGGCTGAAAACACGCGTTGTATTGTTGAAAATGCTGGTGTACTGAAGTCCGTCCAGGATAGCAGTAACATTTTTATGAAGTGGAAATTGTTGTTCTAAGGTTTCCTGTATGGTCCAAGTCGCATGAGCGACTTAGACGATACAGGATTGTATATTATGTCCGTAAATTGCGTATATTCTGTGGTCGATTTTCCTATTTGCTGGACGAAAACCCCAGTTTTCGGGAGTGAAAAAGCCATACTGACCTCGTCTGAGACCGGTTAACTCAACTAAGTTGTAGAAAATACCATTAAAAATTCGTCTTGTCATTGACGGAATTCGAATCTGGATTGAGAGGAGCCTTTTCCACCTGGTATGTGGAGGACGATCCTTGCATGCACTCTGCTACAAGCGAGGGCATCTGTGAAGTATTTTCAATCAAACTTAAGGAGACAGAGTGTGAAACATTTCTATGTGGTATTTACTATTATGTAAATTACAGTATGTTTACATCCTGTAATTTACAAATGGTAAATATAACACAAGGAAGTGTACCGAAAGCATAATTGGATACAATAATTGTTACTTGCAAGGGAAATAAAACTCATTTGGCCGAAATATATTTTATTCAAAAGACAAATTTAAAATATTATCTTAAAAGTGCTTCTTGATACAGATTCAACAGAAAGCTTTTTAAGAGACATATTAATCCCATGGCTTAAAGCATTTACAAGTTCGGTTAAAATATCTGGTGCATCTTCCCCGGTCTTCCCTATACCCTGGCAAAAACTACTACACGATTCATCAATAGGACAACCATGACCAGCTTCAGCAGGAGAGACTAAAAAATAAATTAAAAAAAGAAAGGAAAGCAAAGATGTATAGTGGCACATGAAATATTGGCATATCCAAATGCAGAAATAATTATTTTAATTCGCATAATATTAGTAAGTTATAACTATTTCATCATTATTTTTTTTTCCAAAATTGTGGACCCACGGTTATGTTATCAATAAACATAACTTTTGTTTTTCATAAATGAAATTTTTTTCCCTCATCTGCTTCGAAACAAATGTAGTAAGGAACTGACAAAGTAAAATTTATCCATGTTATGCAGTGAGAATTAGATCACATAACTGATTACGATTCGGCGTGTATTGCATATTGCAATTCTAATGCGCAGCTCCATGGCTTCCAAAGAGCAGAACCATACATCTGTAAATTGAAGAAAAGTCTTACTTCTTTTAAACAAGATTAAAAATAATAACTTATAACATTTTCAAGTGGTATTTAAATCTTTCATTTATTCTCATATTTATTTCATTATTATTAATCAATATGGTAAATCATGTTATGTGCGTGTTCTATATTCTTATATTCATCTGTTCTATATTATCTGAGTGCACTGTCCTGATATTAAGATATCGGGATAGTGCACTCAGATGATATCAAACACTTTGGCATAATCACTCTGCTACACGCGAATACTTATAGACGATGCCTTGGCATCATATATGAGCATTTACAGATATCAAATCGGTTATATTCGCCGTGCTACCCCACCAGGTGGAAAAGGCGTTTGGTTTGAATTTGGTTTAATCACGCAACAAATTTTTACTGGGACAAGGCTGATTTAGTCAGTTCGAATCGAGGATTGTAGAAGTGTTTTTTCTCCAGGAGACCCTGGATTTTCCTCCAGCAAGTCCTCCGAAGAATACACTCAATTTCTGACATAATACACTAACGCCTCATAGCCTTAGATCTATTGGCGCTTAACATACACTGACAAAAGAGAGGAACAAGATTGGTGAGGGGACCGAAGGGGCCCTCTTACCAAGAAAGGCTAAGTTCTGCAAATTGTAGCGGCTGGAGACGAGGCACCTGCAAGGTGATCTGATTGAGGTGTATAAGACCTTGAATGGGTTGAGCAAGCTAAATTCTGATGAGATTCTTCTGCTTGCTCAGATTACGAACCTGAGGGGGGGGCATAAATTCAAATTGAGGAACGACAGTTGTAAAATAGATGTGCAGAAATTTGCCTTTAGACAGCGGTGGTTAATTGCTGGAACAAATTTCCACCTGTCGTTGTGGAAGTTGATAGCTTAAATAAATTTAAAGAGGAACTGGACAAACTTTTAGAGGGAATGGATGTATGAAATTTGTGTTTTATTTTTTGTTTGGCTGATGCTACATAAGCTCATGCGCTTGCTTTCTTGCATCGCATGCCTCCATTACTACTACTACTACTACTACTACTACTACTACTACTACTACTACTACTACTACTACTACTACTACTACTACTACATACACAAACACACACATACGCACATATAAACAATCACGCACAGCTTCTATGTAGTTGCCTGTGGAGCACGAAATCCAGGAAGGATCAAAAATTATTGGATCAAAAAATTAAAAGCGATAAAACACAATGGTGTTTTATCGCTTTTAAATTTATAATTTTTAATGCATTTTAAATTCATCAATTCAATTTTATTTGTTGTAAAGTAAATCAGTTTTTGTAAATTATTATTTTACAGTTTTTATTGTATCATTTCAGTATACTATCCAGTATTATTTTATCATTAAATCAGTTTATTTATACGGTTGGTGTATTTGTCTAAACTTGTGGTATGTATAATCCAAACCTTAGAGGCCTTTTTGCAGATATAACTACTCGCTGGCTGAAGGCAAACTTCCGCATATCAATTCTGCAGCCATCCTTCCTCAAATTCAATTTATGCCTCCTCATGTCGTAATCTCAGCAAGAGGAAGAATGTCCATTCATGGCCTTAAACAACTCAATCAGATCACTCTGCAGGTGGACAAAAAGGTTCCTAGTCGCCAGACGCTGCGATTTGCAGAACTGAAGCCTTTCTAAGAATACCATTTTGTTTCCTTAAAAAAATCTGGTCACCTTTCTCTGCACTTATTCCAGCAGATATAGATCCTTCCTAAAGTGAGGCATCTAGACCTATATGCGATACGCTAGATGCGACCTACTCTTGTACAAAGGGACAAGCACCTCCTTATGCCTATTAGCATAGTTTCTATATATCATTGACAAAACCTCACGAGCTCTCCTGGGAACACGTCTGTTGCCAGAAATTTCACTTCACAATTTCGTATTTGACTGCACAATTACTCCCAAGTCGTTTTCATTTTTACTGTTCTGAGTGGAGTTCCATACAGTTAATAAGATACTCTTACATTACTACTACCCATGTGCCGTCTTTTGTATTTGCCAAGGTTAAACCCCAGTTGACATTTCTCAGTCCATAGACCTAATTTTTCTAGATCTTGTTGCAGTAGTTCACAGTGATTACTTTCGTTAACTACCCTCCTGCCAAACTTTGTATTATCTGCAAGCTTTGACATTAAGCCTGACATTCCTTCATTAATACCATTAATCTATTATTAAATTATTAATCTGTATTTATCAATGATATTGATGAAAGTGAATCAGAGTTAACGTACAAGTTTTCAGACGATACGAAGATTGGCCGGGTTGTTGATGACAGTAATGAGAGTGCACTACTGCAACAGGATCTAGAAAAGTTTAGCAAATGGGCTGAGGTGGCACACTGAAGTTCAACATTGACAAATGCAAAGTACTGCACATGGGTAGCAGTAACTCCATAGAAACATACAAACTATGCAGTACTACACTCAGGATAGTCGATAATGATAAAGACCTAAGGCTAATTGTGCAGTCAGATATGAAGTTTTCTGACAGTGCAGACAGACTGCAAGAGTAGCTCATGGAGCCTTGTCAATGATATACAAAAATTTTGTTAGCAGGGATGAGGAGGTGATCCTCATCCCTGCTATCCTCTTGATTAAGGCAATGGTCAGGCCACGCCTTGAGTACTGCATACAGGTCTGGATACCTCATTTTAGGAAGCATATAGAGCTGCTGGAACGCGTACAGAGAAGGGCAACGCGATTGTTGAATGGAACGAAGGGTTGCTGTTAACAAAAGCTTAATTTCTATAAATCGCAGCGTCTGGAGACTGGGCACCAGCGAGGTGATCTAATTGTAGTGTAAAGTCTCGAATGGTTTGAGCAAACTCAATGCTAATCGGATATTCTTCCTCTTGCTCAGATTACTCAGCTGAAGAGACATAAATTCAAATTGAGGAAAGACAGTTGTTGAATAGATGCGCGAAAATTTGTCTTTAGCCAGCGGGTGGTTGATTGTTGGAACAAACTTCTATCTGTCCTTGTGGAGGTCGACAACTTAAACAAGTTCTAAGCAGAACAAGACAAACATTTGGAGTGAATGAATGGGTGAAATGGGAAGTTTATTATTATTTTTTTTTGGCCGACGATATATAAGCTTGCTTTCTTGCATCACATGCACTAATGCTAATTAATAAATATTGAAAACAACAATGAACCTAGCACTGAATCCTAGGTAACTCCAATGATAACATTGGTCCACGAAGACCAGTGCCCATTGATAACCACTCCCTGTCCTTTTCCGATTAATCATTCCTTTATCAATAGCAGTAACTTGCCCTTAAAGCCACATTTTCCAGTTTATATAACAGTCGTCTATATGCCATGGTATCAAATGCCTTCCTGATATCTAAGCATATGCTATAATAATTGTTTTCTTGCATCCATTTCCCCTTGGTCGCTGTATCATATAAGGTATGTCAGTTAACAAATCCATGCTGTGACTGCAGTATAATTGTATTCCTGTCCAGATGGTCTTGCATTACTTCTTTAACCGGTGACTCCATTATATTCCCTAGAACAGATGTTAAGGTGACAGATCTGTAAATACTCATGTCACCTTTTGACCTCTTCCCCTTTATGGAATGGGGATACATTCGCACATCTCCAGTCGATAGCGACCTCCCCCTGAATCCAACGATGCTCTCATAATTATGGCTAAGGGTTTGCTCACTTCCTTTGCTGCCTCCTTTAATATAATTGGATAGATCCCATCTAGTAAGGTGGCTTTTTTATGTTCAGCTTCAACAATTTCTCTTCCACTTTCCTTTCAGTTATCGCAGTCATTTAGCTTCCCGTAGTAGTTTGATAATCTTCTGATATCCCTTCCTGTAAAGTATTCCTCATGTGTGAATGTAGATGCAAAATATCTATTCGATTTGTCAGAAATCTGAGCAAGTTCATCAACAGTTAACCCATTGATATCAAGTGGACCAATGTGATTTAATCCCTTCCTTCTACTATTAACATAAGCATAGAAGTCTGTTGCTTTTCTTGGCATTCTTTGTCACAGATTTCTCATAACCTGCCTTAGCATGCATAACCTCCTTTATGACTCGATTACAGAATAATTTATACCTATCATAGGCTTCTAAATCACCTGATAATTCATATGCGTCACATGCACTTTTCTTCTCTGGCACATGTCTCAATGGTTCTCTCCACATCGTTTTAGGCCTTGAACAGTATTTCTTAGTTGGTATGAAAAGCCTAATAGCTTCTTTGATTACTTCTCTGATTGCTTACCATTTAGAATTTGCTGTTGGTAACACCTCCAGTTTGTCCCCTGCATAGAATTTAAAAACTGCCAGAGACCATTGTAGTCACTCTTACGAAAGCAAACGCCTTTCCCTTTACCCTTGACAATAGTTATGTCTTGAATTAAATTTCACATTAGCCCACTGTGATCGCTGCCACTCAGCGGATCGTTAACCTGCACAGGATAATGGTGTTTTCAGCAGCAACAAGTAATTTCTATAGGATGATTTACAGGTTAATAAGCATCATAGACTTCGAGATGGCTGCTGGGTTCTGAGTAACTCTATTTGCCAATCAGAGGATCCTGTTTTCAACGTTGAGGAATTTCTCCAGGTGACTAGATGGGTAAAATGACCAGATTACAAATACATATACACTGCCCTACTATTAATATCCGGGCACCTGCCTTTAGACAAAAAAGAGCTTTCACTGTGTCATTTAATATTTTGTGCTGAAACCTTTTGCTTTTATGATGGCCTTCAATCTTTGCGGCATACTCTCAACCAGCTTTTTATAAATGTCAGGTGACAGGTTCCTCCACTCGGCCTTTAACGCAGCCATCACTTCGGCTTTGTTCTTTGGGCTGTCTCGACGTGCACGTACCCGACGCTCCAATACATCCCAAAGATGCTCGATAGGGATCAGATCAGAACTCTGGGCTGGCAATCCAACTTTTCCACACCCATGTCCTCAAACCACTCTGTTACGACCTGAGCAGTATGCATGGCGCGTTGTCTTGCTGATACAGGTATGGGCTTTCCCCGAAGTATTGCCATAATGTTGGAAGTGCATAATTGTCCAGGATGTCCTGGTATTGCATAGCATTCATGGTTTTGTCGATGCCCCATACTATGACACTGCCTCCACCAAACTTCATTGTTGGGAAAATACAATCAGGAAGGAACTGTTCCCCTGGCATTCGCCACACCGAGGAACGGCCGTCAGACTGGTAGAGTGCGAATCTCGACTCGTCTGTTCATAGGACTGTTTTCCACTGCTCTACAGTCCAGGATTCGTGCTCCTTACACCTTTTTTAATCGGCGTCAAGCATTTGTTGAGGTCATACATTCCGTAAATTGATTTCCGTGAATACATTTCATAAAGTGAACTGTTGATGTAATTCTGTTGAACATGTCATCTTGCATGCCCACTTTTGCAATTGTCTGTTCGAAGCCCAGTGTGCATATTTATAGTAGTTTCTGTGACGTGTTGCATGCATAGGACTTGTTTCTCCATCCATGGAGGGGTGTCCGGATATTAATGGTAGGGTAGTGTATAAATACTGGGGTAATTCACCGTTCAAAATACTGTAGGATCATTTTATATTTGTTAATACCGGTAAGTTTTCGTTTGATGTCCCATCGTATTTTGGCGTTGTATCTTTATAGTGCTGGAGAAATATGAGATTCTCATACGACACCTGGGCTAAGGACGTTATGGTATTTTACTTTTTGAATTTGAGCGTTATTGATTTGAATACTTATTTCTTTTTTGTTTTCTCTTGATATAAGTCATTTGACTGATTTATTATGGTTAATGTGGAGGCGAATTAAGTAGATCGGTAATTGAACTAAAATTAAGTAGCCATCTAGTTTTCATGGGGACTTGATTTGGGTCATAAGAATAGATAAAATGTCTTTTAAAAGTCATATGATAGCATATCAAGTGCGATGGAAAACGGCAGTGTTGGTGAACTCTTCCTTGTGAGACCCCCCCCCCCCTTGTTGCGGTGTATACACGAAGAAACTGATAGTGCGTAGCTGAAAGTGCCTCTTTTTTGAAGAATGGCTGCCAAGATCAGAAATTTTTTTTTCATAGATGTTGAAATAGTTTTGCATAATATTAACAATAGCCGGGACAGTGACTCTATCAAAGGCAGAGCTTGTTGTCAAGGAAGATGATGTCCAGTTGAGATTTATTGTTGAGGATGTGAATTTTGATTAAAGTGTTCAAAGGATTGGCGGTTGTCGATCTTTTAGTGATAGCCGTCTGGAAGTGAGCATGTAAAAGCAGTGGTTGGAGACTGTTGGTATATCAATTTTTCCGCCTTCTTGGGCAGCGCAGTTGGTAGGACCGCCGTCATCTCCACACCGGGTGGGCGGGTAGAAAAGTCCTGAATTCGAGTCCCGTCGATGAAGTGAGGAATTTGTATGGGCCTTTCACAACGTGTCTGAGTTCATCAGTCTAAGTAGAAGGTAGCATGGTGTTTTATCCCGGTAACACGGGTTTTTCGTCCATCAAACAGTAAATTGACCACAGAACACAAGCAATTTACAGACAGTGTACATTGAGCAATTTATGGTCTTAGTCGCTGATGCTCCTGAAACCCTACAGCAGCAGCAACAACAAATCAGTTTTTTCAATACGTTTGCAAGATGAAGTCTCACAAAGAGTTGGGTGTTCGTTTTGAGACTGGCTTCACAGTATATTGTTCCTACAGTGTCGGAAGCAGCCGGTGGGTAGAATTTCTTTGAAATTATTCAGGAATAGATTAATTATAAATGGACTGCATATTTTTATGAAAATGGAGGAAATTGGACAGACCCAACAACATACATGAAGCGCATTTTATTAATTACCGTGATCAGTTGCTCTCTCGAGATTTCTTTGAAAGTCAGGAACAGCAATAATTACTGAAGTTTCTAGGAAGTTCGAAGGTAGTTTAGATTTCAAGAAATTGGTTGAAAATCTCAGCTCATTTAAGAAAGTGTCCATAACAAAATTGTGTCGCTGAATCTTAAATTTTCTGCCTTGTCAAAGTCTACCAGCAACAGATGCCCAATATGCTTCTGTTTTCTTCTGGAGGAATGTCATTATGTCGTTTTTGAAGATAGTGAAGTTTTGCGATGTTTGACATCTGTGAAATGATTTTTAAAATTAAATAATGTTAAAGTGATATAATCAGTTTTTATGGTTTTGCTTACAGTTTGCTAGAAGGATGCAAATATGTAAATATGTTATCTCACTGTAAATAGGTGGTATCGCTTGTTGCCTGTTAGAAAAGTGATACGAGTTGTTGCTCAATAATTTTGGTTCTTGATCTCGCCTTACTTAATTCTAAGTAACGCTTTAATTGCTACTCATTCAGTCGCCATTATAAAACGATCATTTATTTTTGGCTGCTGAGTTAGTGAAGATATCCTTAGGAGTTCTTCACTAGTTCAGCTTGGTAAGGCTTTTTTTATATCTGGTGTATACCCCTTGATCTTTGTGCTCCATTCCCAGTTATTTGTATTTATTCTTAATGACACGGCTATTTCAACCTCTAATTAGCTCTCGAAAACCACAGCATTTGTCCTTATTAATCCTCGCATCATTTATTAGATAGTAAAAATTATTTTGGATCGTTTTGTCCGTTATTATGGCACAATTCCAGTACAGCCTGTGGGTAGGTGTCTCTAGTACGGCTTGAGGCTCGTACTTGCAATATGGTTAGCTCTCTTTGATGAGCTGCTATTTTTGCGCTAGCTTCTTGTGTGTTATCCCTATATTGTTCTTTTAACAACAGGCTATAAGACTTTCATATCTCCGAATACCTTTTAGAGAGTAATGTATATAATGTAGTACAAATACTATATAATGCATATAGTATTTGTATTGGACAAATAGTGCAAGGAAAATACAGGCACCGGCCGAAAAAAAGAAAAGAAAAGATAATGAAACAACAATTTACAATAAAAGAAACGACTTGTTTGGCTAAAAAAAAAAGAAAACTTCCTAAAGTGGGTCTAAACAACTTCCTCGGTGATTTGAGTTTATGGCCCCTAGTTCTGGAATTTTTTAAAATAGTGAAAATTCCGCATTCATTCTTTTTACTAACCCGTTTCAAAGCCTTATAAACCTCAATCAGGTCTCCACTAAGGTGTCTGGTTGCCAAGCTCTGTAAAACATGATCGTTGTCTTTCCTGATACGGTGGCCGTTTGCCGATCTCACCATGCAGGTTGCCCGTTATTGGACTCTTTCAAGAAGTTCCATGTCTTCTTTCAGATGAGGTCTCCTATTTGGACGCGGTGGTCAAAATGCGGTCCTACAATTTCCTTATACAATGAGATTATGACCTCCCTGTCTCTGGAGGATAATATTTCATAAATCATCAACACCATGGACTTTCCTGGCCGCCAGGAAAGTTCATGGTGTCCTTTACATTGCTCAGAAAACTTCACATCTGCTCGTATCGTAATTCCCAGATCCCTATCTACTACTGTTTTTGATTCAACCCAATAAGTGTATAATTTATTTTGGGGAAGTGGTTTAGTCTATAATGTAAACCACATTTTGCTTCATTTAACATAACAGCCACTTCTTGGCCATTCTTGAAATGTGTTCAAAGCATCCTGAAGGAATGCTGCTTAGCTCTGGTTATTAACGAATATATCTAGCTTTGCGTCGTCTACAAATGTTTCCATCAAGCTTTCTATGCCTTCATCGATGTCGTTAATGAAAATAAGAAACAACAGTAGTCCAAGAACCAATCATTTGGGGGGAGAACCCCACTTTTTACATTACATCAATCTCAAGAATATATGCATTGATCCCATTCTTTCCTATATATATATATATATATATATATATAAATATACTTATAAATAAATATACCATTCTTTCCTAAATATATATATATATATATATATATATATATATTATGTGAAGTAAAAGTTAGGCAAAAGTAATAAAAATAAATAAATATGGCTATGTAGCTATCATAATTGTCCTATTATCTCTACTTTCCCTTCCCTGTTTGTTTATTTTATATTATTTTGCGTTTCGTTTCGCTCTGCATTATTGCCGTACTACTGGCTGATGTTTTTATTTTAAATATCATATTTATTTTAATTATCAGATATATATATATATATATATATATATATATATATATTTATATTTAGGAAAGAATGGGATCCCAGCTAGCTAGCTTTCTTCGCAACCCAACTATCTATCACAATATTGTACAGATAATTTCTAGCATAACTTATACTACCACGGGTATCATTTCAGATACATGGAGCAAGACAGGGATCGTCTCCAGCGTACGAATGATATCAAATACAGCATCATTCTTCTGCCAGCATACTGATAACATAATACACACCATGAATATAATACTCCCAATTTGGAAGACATGTATTTTCACTAATTCATGTATCAATGAAACAGCAATGTTGTATTAAAACTGATCAAGAGTCTGCTGGTTTCGACTGGAGGATAAGTTATTTTCACAAGGAAATATTTAACTGCTTCACCTCACCACAAAAAAAGTCAACTTTGCATTTACTACACAAAATCACAATTAGGATAAGTGAAGAACTTTGTTCCCACAACAATATATTCAGCTGATGTATTTATCACATAGGAATGGTGAAGTTGTGATCTAGAACAGCACTGCTCAGGAAATGGAAGCCAATCCATATACAGGTCCATGCAGTAATAGAACGCTGCTCAATAGCAGACCAGTCCGAACCAACATCTTCAAGGAGCATAGCAACGATTCCCTGTTAAATCGTTGCCATCACAAGTGGCAGGCTTGCTGTGGCGATCTAATCCACTACTAGAGCCCCCCAGTTTCTCCGACACGAACCCAGCCACCTGAAGACGACAAGTGTGCTTCAATGATGAAGGATCACAAAATTCAAACTCTAGAAGAAAAATGCATGAGATACATATAAATTATCAGGCGACACAAAAGCCTATGTCAGATATAAACTAGTCTGTAATCAAGTCAGAAAGGAGGTTAGGCAGGCGAAGGCAGATTACGAGAAATCTTTGGCAAAGAATGCTAAGAAAAACAGCAAGGATTTCTTTACTTATATAAACTCTAAAAGGAAGGGGATGAATCCGCTTCATATCGATGGTTCGACTGTTGATGATCCTGCTCAGATAGCAAACAAACTGAATAAGTATTTTGTATCTACATTCACATATGAGGAGGAGTTATTAAGGTTTGAAAATGCCAGAAGGTTATCAAATTGTAGAAGGGTGCTTAATGATTTTTTAATAACTGAGAGCAAGTGGAGGAGAAATTGTTGCAGTTAAACATAAGAAAGGCACCTGGGGTGGATGGGATCTATCCAGTTATATTAAAGGAGGCGGCAAAGCAACTAAACAAACCCTTAGCCATAATTATGAGAGCGTCCTTGGACTCAGGGGAGGTTCCCACGGACTGGAGATGCGCAAATGTATCCCCAATTCACAAAGGGGGATCGAAGGGTGACACGAGTAATTACAGACCAGTTAGTTTAACTTCTGTTCCGGGTAAAATAATGGAATCACTGGTTAAAGATGCATTGCAGGATCATCTAGACAAGACTGCAGCAATAATTCAGACACAGCATGGGTTTCTTAAAGTCTTGTCTGACAAATTTGATAGGATATTATGATGTGGTTACAAAGGAACTGGCTGCAAAAAATAATTTTGATATCATATATTTGGATTTCAGGAAAGCTTTTGACACTGTTGCGCATGGAAGACTATTGTACAATAGTCTTCCATGCGCAAGTCTATTGTACAAATTGGAGCATAATGGTATTAAGGGTAAGTTGCTACAATGGATAAAAGGATGGTTAAGTGGGAGAAGACAGAGGGTGGTAATCAATGGGTACGGCTCTTCGTGGACTAATGTTATTAGTGGAGTCCCACAGGGCTCGGTGTTGAGTCCACTGTTGTTTTGTATATTTATCAATGATATTGATGAAGGTATATCAGGCTTAATGTCGAAGTTTGCAGATGATACAAAGGTTGGCAGGGTTGTTAATGACAGTAATGGCAGTGTGCTACTGCAACAGGATCTAGAAAATTTGGGCAGATGGGCTAAGAAGTGGCAACTGAAGTTAAACCATGACAAATGAAAAGTACTGCATATGGGTAGAAGTAACCCCAGAGAAAGTACCAACTGTGGTACGTTTTTCTACCACCTTAAGTGTGGTACTACACTTAAGGTGGTAGAAAATGAAAAAGATCTGGGAGTAATTGTGCAGTCACATATGAAGTTTTCTGAGCAATGCAAACAGGTTGCCAGGGCTGGTCATGGAGTTTTGTCAATGATATATAGGAATTTTGCTAGTAGGGAAAAGGAGGTGATTGTTCCTCTGTATAAGGCAATGGTCAGGCCACGCCTTGAGTAGTGCGTACAGGTCTAGAGGTCTCATTTTAGGAATGATGTAGATTTGCTTGAGCGTGTACAGAGAAGGGCAACAAAATTGGTGAGGGGAATGAACGGATCCTCTTACCAATAGAGGCTTAAGTTCTGCAAATTGCAGTGGCTGGAGACTAGGCACCTGCGCGGTGATCTGATTGAAGTGTATAAGGCCTTGAATGGGTAGAGCACACTGAATTGTGATGGGATTCTTCCACTTGTCCAGATTACGAACCTAAGGGGGCATAATTTCAAATTAGGGAAAGACAGATGTAGAATAGATGTGCGGAAATTTGCCTTTAGCCAGCGGGTGGTTAATTGCTGGAACAAACTTCCATCTGTCTTTGTGGAAGTTGATAGCTTAAATAAATTTAAGGAGGAACTGGACAAACATTTAGAGGGAATGTTTTTTTTTTTTTTTTTTGGCTGATGTTGCATAAGCCCGTACACTTGCTTTCTTACATCACATGCCACCAGCACTATTACTACTACTACTACTAGTCTGGCTTCTAAATACTGGAGTCTGGCTGGTACCTCAATATTGAAATCAATTTCATAGTTGGCTCATCAGTTCATATCGATCGCATACGACTATACGAGATATTCTCCACTCGTAGAGAACTTCGATCTTCTATCTAAAGGGTCACAGGACAGCGTCCACTCACTTGTACAAGCGTAATAAAATTATTTCTCCATATTTTCTCCGATTTTTTCAAACGTCATTCAAAGAAAATTCAATATTTTTTAAAAAAACTGAAAGCAAAAAAAAAAAAATGTTTCGAAAACAAATTGAAGGCAAAAACAAGTTATGGGCTTCCATGATGTCTACACAGGGTAGTTTCTCGATGAAGATGGGGCTTTCAAGACATCCAGGTGTATGCATTTTTACTATTTTATAAAGTGCCATAACAAATTTGCCATAGCTCTTTTTGGACTGGTGCGCCAAAAATGAAAACACATTCCCATTTTTGGGACCGAACCCTAAACTCAGCTTCTTTGTATTTCTGACCAATTATACTGTAGGTCATTACGCCCTCCCCGTCTAACAAAAACTTAAATTTATTTAAAATTATTAGAAATATCCAAATTATTATAGAATTATTAACATTCAAACCCAAAACTGCTGCATAAAATAGTTGAATGATGTTGAAGTGATTTCTTTACTTCGCTTGCATTTGGGTTAGTGTAAACATGTAAATATGTTATCATTCTGTAAATAGGCTGTTATTTGTTGATGGTTCTACTGGGGAAAGGTCATGCCAATTACTGCTCAATAGATAACTTTAGGTATTAGTAACAGTTTACGATTCTTTATTACATTCTTAATTTTATTATTTTTGATTCTTTAATATTATCTTTTATGATATTTATTTTTGATTCTTTAATATTATCTTTTATGATATTTATTTTTGGTTCTTGATCACACCTTATTGACTGCTAGACAGTGTGGCTACTCATTGGGCTGCCATTATGAAAAGTTTTCATTTCTTTCTGGCTGCTGAGCGAGTGAAGGTCACTTTTAGAAGTGTCTAGCTAGATAAGTTTTTTTTTTTTTTTTTTTATATCTGGTATATACCCGTTGGTCTCCGTGTCCCTATCACAGTTTTCTGTTTTTACTCTTAATTAAAATGGTATCTCCATAAATTACTATTCAACCGCTAATACCAGAATTAACAAAAACCCTCAAAAACTGCAATTTTTGCCTCATTAGCTACTATATAACTTATCAGATATTAAAACTGATTTTGTAATGAGACGGGTATGCATGAGCTATTTATTTTGTTTCGACATGTGTTCATTCAAAGTCCTCGTCCAGTTGGGAACGAATATCCTTATAAGATGAATTGTTTTATTATTATTATTATTATAGTTTCATTCTGTACATTGTTATATCGATATCTGGGTTGATCATTTCGTAGTAATTCTCATAATGGACGTATTCATTTCGATGCTCCATTTCATGCGTTGGTTTTCTTGTTCCTTCCTCGATGGGTGACTAGCGCAGTTGCTCAGGAAGTAGTTCCAGTTGGTCTGGCTGGGTGGTCTTTCCCTTCCCTTGTGGCAGCCATACGAGGAACAGCACCATTTCCTCCACTGGCTTTCGTCGCGAGACTGTCTCCGACTGTTCGAACTCACCCTTCTACCTGAGGGTGGACGCGAATGACTTTTCCTGGGCCACTCCATGCAGTATGTTCAATGTTTCTACTTCTCGTCTTCTTCAGTTATGGAAGTGGACCTGTTTAGCTTTGAAATCCAGTGGTTGGTGGTAGTTGTTGGGAGCGACACCAGATAGCGACACTCTATGCCTCAGTCATCACTTCGACCTTGAGTCCGATGAAGCAATTTTTGCAATTTTCTTTTCTCTTCGAAAGATTTTTTTTTTTTTTTTCGCTGAGGGATTCGAACAGGGGCCCATCACATTGGTTTATTACTATTATTTTTTATTTATTTTTTCCATATCACGACGGATACTGGTACTAAGTGCGTGGGGTGATTGCTATGTACGGTTACTGTTTTAGTCGAGGAACTTTCTGACTGTCTTACTGGTGTTTTGTTCAGGATCGCGGATTTTTGGAGTTCCTTCTTAGTGTTGTCTGGAAGGCCTATTGCTGCTAGGATCTTATGGAGGTTCTTTCGAACCATGCCGGTAGTTGACACGGCGATTAGGATGGTCATTACTTGTTCCATGTGCCACATTTCTTCAGCATCCTGTCTTATGTCTGTGTACTTTCTGATCTTTTCCTGGTAGATTTTCAGGAGATTGCTAGTTTTGGCACCTCTATGTCAATCATAGGTAGCCCTTTTTTGCTTGTGTGCTTATGGTTATGTTAAAATACATAAAAACAATATATTTTAAACATAAGATAGAAATTTTTTTCTTCTTTTTCTTTTTCTATTCTGACTTCAATTTTTCTGTTCTTTTCCTGCCACTATAAGGTCATCCATTATCTGTATGCTCTACATATAATTATAATTTTTTTTTTGCATACCTTATTCAGCACTTTTGTTGTTGCAAAATTCAAAATCACTAAATCCCACGCGTGAGCATACAGACCATGTCGGAAACAGAGGCCTGCATATCGCCTTCTTTCACATATTTCAATGGCTGACCTCTGACGAAGACCTTGAAATAATGAGTTACACTGCGATATATTATCGTATTTTATTTCATTTTATTTTGCCTCATTTCATATTCTTTCCTTTTCATTTTTTTATTTTATTTTACCTCATTTCACACTCACTTCTGTTAGTTCTTCATATTTTATTAATTTCTCGTATATACAATAGTACAGGCTTCTACTATACACTTTCAATAAATATATGTAGAGTGTGAAACTAGCTCGTAACATCTTATTGCCTAAAGTTTGAAATTTCGGAATTTTTATTAAAAAGAAGCATTAACTTTTTCTCAATAGGATCGACTATTCCTATCCTACTGAGAACACTCAAATGCTAATTTTATGAATATTTAAATGCAGATAAAACTTCTGATATGTCATCCGACAAATATTTTTTTGAACAACTAAAGCACTTTACTGCGATTCATTCTGCTGTTCTGATGACTGCATTTCTCTGCACAGTTTTAAACTGTTTCCGCTTGTATACGTCTCGCTCGCAAAGTTTCCTGCAATGGGACTGTGTTAGAAGACTTTTTGAACGATAGTGTATATGTATAAGCTAGCTTGTAACAGCTCACAAAATTTTTATTTTCCTCTTTTTATAGAGAATTCTGTAATGGTATTAGTAATCTTTAGCATCATAATTGTAATTAATATAAATATATTAATGTTTATATCTTTAACATTTCAGATTCTTATTTGAAAATAAGTTTTTTCTCTATCAGAATGAAGGCGATTATTATCTTCATGATTGCGATATTGGCATTGGGTTCCTTAGGTAAAACACCATAACTGGTTTAATATATGTATAATTTAACTGTTTTTTGTCAAATTTATTCCTTTATCATAATGGAACTAAAAATATAGATTTATTTTATTTCTCACGAAGTTTTTGTTTCAGCATAATTAACAAGAATATTTCGACGCTTTTTCCAGCCAAGAGAAAGGCTGTCATACATTTCTATGCCTTCGTTTCCTGAAATGCAAAACAGCCAGACTTCTGACAAAGCCCTTTGTTTACCACCACGAGGGAGGAGCAATGGCTGCCTCCATAGCTACATAATATAGGACACAAAATTTACAGTTGGGCACAATTTTAATCCAAAGAGAAGACTCTGAACCACTTTGAAGACAAAATATCAGAGCACAAAATATTGGTCAGTTGCATATAAATTCATGCAACTGACCAATACTTGGTCAGCGCCACCTCTCCTGTTGTCAAGGTAGTACATTTGTTCGTAGTATGAGTGTAAAGAATGCATTTGATGTTGAAAAAGGACGATGATCAAAAGCTTGCTAACAGAATTCGCGAACAACCTTCTCTGGCATCCACTGTAAACGTGTTTCACCATGGTTGTAGTGGATCCAGGTAAAATCTTCAGTGATTATTCTGCCTAAAAATCATTTTTTGATGTCAACTCTTAAAACCTACTTTGTTCACAAGGAAGACTTCAAGGAAGCCAAAATAAAGAAAAAAGCAAGTCATTCCCAATTGTTGTTTCAGAATGCTATTTTGCGCCCCATAACTAATAGACAAGGTTTCTGAAAATTTTCTAACTTAATTCGTTTGTCTTCAAGGAGGAGGAGAACAGATGCTATATCAACAATTGCATCAGTTATTGATGGCGATGGATATTCTGGTATAGATTAAGTTTTGTGCTGTTTTCCATTTTTTGAAATTCTTATGCCACCTATAGGCGCTTTGAAAAGTTTTAATATTTGTGTCGCCGTTTTCATGATCCATTATTACACATTGGCTTCTTTTCGTTCCTTAATTTTTTGAAGATACGAAGTGTTAGCCCGAGAGTTTTCACTTTCCCTGGAATTATAACCAATCCATACTAATACTCAGTAATCAATATTGTAATGGAGCAACATCAAGCCCGAGTTGTGTAACTTGTGGGTATCTATTCCCAGCTCAAAGAATAGAGAGAATATTCCCATTGTAGCTAGACAAAGTTTGTATCCCAGGGAACGTGAAAACCTCTCCCTCTAACTAAGTTACACGAATTTTCTCTCCATATCTAATAAGGCAAAGTCCCTCTAGTCTCTACAAGATCTAGAAATGAATTAATGAAATGAAAAGGAATGCAGGAGCCTAGCTTCTCACAATACATAGGAGTTTTTACGACCGGGGTAATACAACGGAAATCGTGGGAGGTTGGCAAGAAGGGGAGCCAGCGTGAGAAAAAGAGTAGGTGGGCATTTTATTAATATCTCCGACACTAGGACGCCAAGCAAAACACCCAGTGATGAGAGGATCCATTTGTGGGCGCGAGTCATCCCTGCGTTTGCTCTCAAAGACAATGGAGAGCACAAAGAATAAAAGGACCCAAAATGAGACCAAAGGGTTGTCTCCGTTGCCACCACCAAAGGCCCTGCTGGGTCTGGTCTACAATGTTCCTGTGCTCCCCGAAGATTCTTCACCAGCATCAACGGAGTTACCCGCAGTTCACCGCTGTCGGCAAAGTCGCCACCGGCTTCCCACCCGAGCTCCCTCAGTACGGCTGCACCACCCTTTCTAGCAAGAGAGATAGAATTGTGAGGACCAGAGAGGACCGATGCCAACGTCTCTACAGAAGGAAGCCTTGCATCAAGCCCCGGGACAAACACACCTAAATTGGTAAGAAAGAAACCATCCTTATGTATAAATGAACATGTGTGAAACAGCCAAATATACTTTAAACTCAGTGCTTCATTTTTCTCTTTATGTGCGGAATCTAGAATTAAGTGAATAACGTATATCATAATTTATATTCTAGTATTGTTTATAGGAAGTTAGAAGTAAAGGACAGAATTTGTTCAGAAAGATAAATTGTACAATCGCATTAAGTCGCGAGAACATTGAATGAAACTATGTCCTACTGTTAGCATATCGTTGCACTTAGAATTGATGCACACTTTACTCATTGTTTTATTATTGTGTGAAAGCAGATTGTGTACATGACTTTGTTGTTTATAATAAAGGTTGTTAAGTGTTATTTGCATGTCGCATTTTCTCTGTCAACATCTTAAACCACGCCAGGGTAAACAAACTAAGAAAATGGATTTTGCGGGATGGAAAGATGTTAAGCGATCTTTCCATTAAAAACACAACGCGATTATTTGGGCTCAGATTATTTGTCCTAACTAATTGTATAAAGCGAAGCAGGATAGACGTCACAAGCATACCACTGAAGAGAGAAAGGGGGGGTTAACAAAATGGTTAACAGAAGATATATAATTAGTATCAAACACGAGCACTTGCTCGAGTTTGATACTAATTATCAGAAAATATCATGGACCGGCTGAAACAAAAATACACCGATGAGCAAAAACATTATGACTACCTACCTAATATGATGTTGGTCCTCCACGTGCAACCAAAACAGCTCGTACCCAGTGAGGCACGAACGCTATAAGATTTCTAAATTTGTCTTGTGGTATCTGGTACCAACATGTAACTAGCAGATCTTTTAACTTCTGTAAGGTCTGTGGTTGAGACGCCGCAGATCGGATTTGCTGTTCCAAAACAAACCGCAGATGCTCCATGGCATTGATGTCTGGGTAATTTGGCTCGACGGCAATACCTGGAAGTCTTCCTCATTTTCCGCGAACCAGTCTCGAACAATCCGGGCGGTGTGGCATGGCGCATTATCCTGCTGAAAGACGGCTCCGCCAGAGGGTAAGACCGTTGCATGAAAGGGTGTACCTGATCAGCAATGATGTTTAGGTGGGTGGTAAACGTCAGAGTGCCCGGCACAAGGACCCAGGGCATCCCAGCAGAACATTGCCCAAAGCATAACACCGCCGCCACCGGCTTGTTTTCACCCCATGGTGCACGCGGGCGCCACACTTCCCCAGGTAAACAACGCACACGTAACCGGCCGTCCGCATGGTGCAACTGGAAACGTGATTCATCGGACCAGATGACTTCTTCCAATCACTCAAGGTCCAGTTCGATGCTCACGTGTCCATTGTAGGCGCTATCGCCGGTGAACTGTGGTTAGCATGGGCATTCGGAGCAGCTTGCAGTTACGCAGCCCCGTTTTCAACAGAGTTCGGTGTAGTGTGTGTTGTGACACATTACTCCCATCACCAGCATTCCAATTACCGGAATTTGCGCCACAGTCGCCCTTCTGTTGCCACGTACCATCCGGGAGAGCCCTCGCTCACCTCGAGCATCGATGACCTGTGGTCGTCCAACACCTCGCCGGCGGTTCGTGGGTTTTCCCTACTCTGATCACTTTCGGTAGGTACTAAGCACGGCTGACCGTGAGCGTCCCACCAGGACAGAGCATGGCCGTTTTGGATATGCTCTGAGCCAGTTGTCTGGCCATTACAATTTGGCCTTTGTCAAACTCGCTTAAGTCCGCTGCCTTTCCCATCTGAAGAATAAGAGTAACACTGATTAACGGAGCTCAGTATCAGGTGTATTTTATACCGTGCCCTGACCCCTGCGCACGCGACGTAGTTCACCTGCAGTTGCTTCGATTTGCATAACGACTCGCTGGTCATAACGTTTTGGCTCATCGGTGTATATATTAGAAATATCTGTTAAGTTTAATTTCATTTGTTTGTAATATTAGTCTGAATGTTTTTTGATCACCCCTTTCTATTTGAAGATGAGAGACATCTGATTTCCGACAATCTATGGATAAACTTCGGAATGAAAATTTTAACCATAAATGGAAAGAAAGAAAGAAAGAAATGAAAAAACTTCCAAAATGGAAAGTCAATGGGTTTATTTAGTTGATTGTTCAAAAATGATGGTATTTTTAGCATTATATTTGTGTGAGTTGAATTTCGAAACCACTTGGTACTGCTCTCCAGAAAAGAGTGATAGAAAGAATATTTCTAAGGCTTTTTTTCAAGCGGATGGGATAACGTTTGTCGAATAAAGGTATACTTTTATTACATTTTCTTACAGCTTCTTTGATTTCATTTAATAAAACTTATGAACAAACCATAAAGTGCATGGCGTTACAACCTGCATTCTATGGAGCGCATCATAATTATTGCTCACAGGAAGCATTCCATACACTGATCCTTCACGGACTTTAGGCAGCACAAAGTTAGATCTCATAGAAGATTTGTGTGCGCGTGTGTTAAGTGCCAATTAAACTTAGTAATTATGAGTATATTTCTCTCGATCGCTTGTTTTAAAGATGAATAACCCAAATTTTCTGGAGATGAAAACCCATGGTTTTTGACACATTTATCAAAAACAAAGCTTCAATTTGTTGAAACTTGTATTGGTAACTTGACCACTTTGTTCACAAGAATGAGAAAAAATTTTAACGATATATTTATGGCTTTACTAACATTACTTAAATAAATTTATGGAGAAAGCAAATTTAAAATGAATGTTTCTGCATTTGAATTTATTTGTCACTAATGCACCTTTCCTTTGATTTTTTGTCAATTGTTTCTTTTTTAGTTTCTCTTGCTGATGCCGCTCATGGTTGTCCCGTTCAAATATTGTGCAAGGTACATTGCCAGATGAAAAGCAAGACAGATGGAAAATGCGGCGGATTTCTTAAATTTAGCTGTACCTGTAAAGAACCACAAAAGAGCGATTTTTCTCAAAATGGTTTTTTGTTGAATTGGTTTTACGGGAAGAATTAACATTATATTTCTTAGAAATGTAAGAGAAAATATTACATTAAATGTCTTCTGAATAAAATACATACTAGCCATACGAGTTTTATTTCCCTACGGTGCACTTTCTTGTGTTAGAATGATCAATTATCAAAATTTCAGTCTTTCATAATCGTAAATTTCTCACAGAGAAATATTCTCCACTGGGTCACATTAAGTTTTACTTCAAATTACTCCATTGAGACACCATCTTTATTCCGAACGGACTTCAGTGTGCACCAATATTCTTGCAAAGTTTTATTAATTAAGGTTTTGGAATGATAATGGATTTGTGCGACATCGCTCAGGTAAACAAATGGTTCTGCTCAAAGCATTCAATGGATCCAGTTAAAACCATGAAAAACAGTCCCAAGTCCAGCTGAGAGAGAACTATGTGGAGGACTGTATCGACCAGCAAAACCGCATTGTCGGGATGATACAATCCTTCAGATAGTTATCTCTCAGCGCTGTCGCCCATGCACGACTGTCTCTCTCTCTCTCTCAGCAATGTCACCCATGCACGACTAATAACTCTCTCTCAGCACTGTCACTCATGCACGAATGTCAAACTAGTAATCAAGTACCATGACTCTTTACTCCAAAGCAGTTTTTAAATGTTTTTGTTTATACTTCGCCACGACCATCAGGTCAGTGGAGATTACAATAAATCATCAATAATAAATGTTAATCGTATTTAGCAGTCACGGAATTGAACCCCTGCTGCCCTCGCGCTTTTCCACTGGCCTACGGAGAACGGCGGGCCTTATTGGGACGTGATCAAAACGGCGTCTTGGAGTAAGGGCTACTAATCACTCCGATTAATTACCCCTTGAATTAATTTACTTTTAATTCGAGACGCCACGGATTAATTCCAGACGGCGTCTGGCATTAATCGTTCTGCACAACCATTTTAACCCATATCATGCGCCATCCTGCACATTGTACTAATGCAGCGTGGCCAAAAACGTCAGGACACGTATTGACCTTGGTCTGAAATGGGACGAAAACCTAAACTTCACACCCCATTTCGGACATGTAAAGAAGAAAACTTATGCAGCACTATGGACCTCCAGACAGGAACTAGTAGGTATCAGGAACCCTGACCTTGTAAAACAATATATTTTAAGATGCGTCATCCCCATCCCTCTCTACGCATCTCAGATTTGGTCTTCTGCCCCAGATGCTACCATCAAGGCTTTCCTGGGTTTAGAGTATTGGATGCAGAGATGGTTAAACAGGATCACTACGCAGCCATTTACAATCTCAAAAGTCATTTTATATGCCAACTTGGATGTCACGCCTTGGTCTCACATAATTGTCACCAAGAACATTCTCACGCTTGCAAAACTGCTGACCGGGAGACTCGACGCGCCGAAAACTGACTACCTGCTGACTCGGCCCCGCATGATGCAAAGGTGGGCGAATAGAACACCATCCCCTCCACTCAGTAGCGCGCTCACACAGCTGGAAGCCTTCAGCGATTTTTTTCCTTTTAACACCATTAAGATCTACAACGATCTTCAAGCAGACCCAGAAAATCTTTGCACAGAGAAGAAGTACAGGACGGAAATGTTTCAAAATGCATTACTCCACCTATAAATGTTGTGTGAAGCCAACAGAAGAAAACAAAACAGAATGCAGGAAATGAAGAATGAACTGGTCGGGACTGTTTATGCTCCTGTTATGTTTACATTATACGTCTTATCGTTCTGTGAACTCGCTGTAAATAGTGGTGTAGATGTGAACATTCTCTAATTCCTAATAAAATTACAAATTATGCTTGTGCTCCCTTTCTATCTGCCCACCATGTAAAATAAGGCAATGATATATATAATATAATTAATTAGACAATGTATATTTTGTATAATTTATTAAGACAACGATATGTATAAATTATAAATGGATAATTATGTATATAACTTATATTTGTATATATGAATGTGCACCCCCTTAATAGCAGTAAGCGGGTGTCTCTTAGGAGAAAAGAAAGATAATAATGATAATAATAAAAATATATGTTCCAATCATCTCACTGAGGAGCTGTGTATGCTGCGACAAAGTCTACCTGTGTTCCTAGCGGACGATTCCTAGCAGGGCTCTTCTCTCACATTCCGTCAGCTTCAAAGGTTTTCTTGGCCCTTATGTGGCGGTTTCAGCATCAATCCGCTTTCATTTGCAGATCATATCTCCAACCTTCGACGGGAATCTTCAATGCCGCTTAAATGTCACGTACAGACCGATTGCTTGTTTGGCCTATTATCTTTTCGTGTCGGAAGCCTGTTAACTTCATCGATAAAACTGTTTTGAATTTACAATCGTACTGCTGTCTCCTCGAAGGCTTAAGAGCATATTTTTAGTTGTGTCTGACTAGTGGGGCTGGACGTGACCAATTTATCAACGGAATGTATCTCGATATTAACAGTAAGTCAGTATAAATATCTATTATAAATATACTGTATCTCTGTGTTATATTTATATTATATATATATTTCTTTTATAAATGATCGAAAGCGTGATTTTTTATTAAACGTGCAAATTTTAACTAGATCCTAAATCACAGAAAGAAATGGGTGCTTGTCTGTTTAACAGAATTCAAAAATTTGGGAAGGTTCAAGCTAAAATTGTATTTGTATAATTAGGTCTAATGGTTATAACAATAGTACTGGATTTCATTTCAATTTAATTTTAAAATTCAAAGAAATCTGTCCCCTAAACTGAGTGGTCAAGGGCGAGGGTACAAAGGTACACGCGTGATGAATGATTGTGGTTCACTTCTACATGAAGAAGAACTCTTTGTTGTATACAGAAGGCACATTGTTGTACATAACACCCCTCACTACTAGAAACAGGGGTTTACATAAAAGGAATAACAGAAAATAATAAACAAAGATGAGAAGGATGAAAGAACAAAACTGCATTATGACGAAAGAAAGGTTTGAACACTGGAGTGATGGATATATGGCAGTGACGGATAGGTTTTCGGGAGTAGGTTCTAATATACTGTGACGTGGTCCTGAGAAGAAAGTCGATGGAGCACGTTCTGTCTAAATTTCTTATCGACTGTCAAATTGTAGAGGTCGCCGTACAAGGAGTGTATGTACGGCAGCATTTACACAGGTAAGACCCGATCGGATAACTTTAGCAGGTTTGGAGTGGCCTGAAGGATTGGATTGGCCCTAAGGCTTTTGACCGGGATCCTTTATCCCCAGTTAGCCCAAAAATCTGGTTCGGAAATAATGGCAACCATCATTTTGACGGCAAAGACGAGTCTTCTCTCGTGAATGATGGCAGGAAGACGTCTGATTCTGAGAGCTTTCACCATCTGGGTGGTCCATGGTGCAGGGGGGATGCCGAAATTTCCATATAGTCCATTTCAATAGCCAGAATTCCCCTGCGAAAATCCGCCTAAGGTTCCTCGTAGCAGTTGAAGTCCAGACTTCGGCGCCATAGAGTAAGACCGTGTATACACGTCTTAATGTATCTGGACCCAATATCCTGGTCATGGACGTGCATAAGTTATTGCTTAAGCATCCACCGGAGTCGACAGAACTTCATTTGCAGGTGGTCTATGTGCGGTAGAAACGAGAATTTTTGGTCAAAAATAACACCCAGATTGGTATGTTGTTGGACAGCAGAAATCGCGGATCCTCTTAAAATGGGTTGCACTATTGTTGGGTTCCATTTGAGCAAGAAAGTTAACTGTTTCAACTTCTCAAGATTGATGTGAAGACCGAAACCGGAGAGGAAGGCCTCAAAGTTCCGGATTTTCTGAAGGATTAAGGCATTGATGTAGCCCAGTGATGGCGAAACTTTTAGGCTCGGCGTGTCAAAAATTCGGAAAATGCCTAACTTGACTCTGTTGGCGTGTCACCTCCCCCCGGAACAAAAAAGAAACAATTCTTTGCATATTAATTTATTTAAAAAAAATACAGTCCAATCATATGTGGTGTTATGTATTATAAATTGAAATATCAAATAATTACAAAAATGAAATACGATAAAACAAACTGAGACACATGAAAAATAATAATAATGAAAAAACAGATTCATTATTAAAACAGATTCATTATTAAAAACAGTTTCATACATCACATTAATCAAACAGGAGGAAAACCGCAATTATGCAGAAATATAAGGTGAGAAAAAGTAAAAGAAAAAATTAGTGATTTACAATAGAGAAAACGATATGCACACTGGTAATTGGGCTTAAAACAGTGCACTAAAAATTATCCTACTTTTAATAGTAATTTTGAATTGAACTGAAAAAAAATATATATATGGAGCACATTGCGTTTGATTTGATTAACATCAATTAATGACTTTTTTGTTTTTGAATCTTAATGAATAAGTCTGAAATTGAAGGTAGGTACTACCTTCAATTTCAGACTTGTAGGACATCCATTGAAATCATCCTGCAGGCACGTAGCATACAAAGCATCATTGAACACTGAAGAGAGTACAGTTTTAACACGCTCAAGCCACATAGCAGGACCATACCAAAAATTGGTAGAAACACAGCTTTGTAATACAGCAAGATTGTCTTTCTTCCAAGTACCCCAGTCATATTTCGAGATGCTCACTATAGCCATAGTAAATTTCTTGCTCTCCAAAAGATCTGATAAGCCATGTATTTAAAACAAAGGGGCCAGGACAGATCATTGAGGGCATCCATGCAAGAGAGATCTAGTAACCATCTCATTTTTTTTTTTTGGATGATACTTGGATAAATCTGTCTCTGAAGTAATCCCGGATGACCAGACAAAGCTGCATCGAAACATCGCAGAACGCAAAGCTTCGAATACTCTTTCCCACCACAGAGAATCGAACGCATCCCTAAAATCAATGAAAATAGCTAAATGGTATTTCGAGTTTGAGTTCTTAAGATGTTTCTTTAGTTTTAATAAAGCGTCCTCACATTTTCCCTTTATATAATCCGAATTGGCGAGTTGAAAATGATTCCTGATCATGTAATAAATCTGCAATTTTATGATCAAGCATACGCTCATGTAACTTGCCTAAGTTTGGAAGAAGAGAAACAGGATGGAACGATTTTGGATATATAAGAGGCTTACCCAGCTTTTTGATGAACTTTACTAGGCCGTTTTCCCCCAAACGCGGAAAGACACCATATAACAGATTTTTGTTAAACAAATTTATCAGAACATTAGGGAACAGTTTACCAAACTTATTTATACCAGCGTTTTCGATTAAATCCACTCCAGGACACTTGAATAAACTGAGTTTTTTCAGTGCTGCTTGCAACTCAGATAATGAAAAAACGTTTCCAGGCTGGTTGAATATTCAAAGTTAATTTTTCGAACAGATGACTGAAAGTGAGTATTAGACGAAGAGTTGTCGACAGGAAATAAGCATCAGGAATACCATTAACAGTGTCAGTCCAAGTCAAAGTTTCCGAGTTATCACATATTACAGAGTTATAGACCTCATTTGTAACCAATTTATCTCTAGAGAATTTATATAGAAGACCGAACCCACGAGTCTGAATTTCCCTTTGTATCAACAAACGCTTGCCACGTTAGAACCTTTTGCTCTTTGTTTGCTTTATGATATTCCTGTTTCAGTGCACGATAATCCTTCTTTAGTCTGGTAAAAACAGTCTCCGGTCACGAGCGATAGCGTTGAAACAGTCTCCTGACACAATGTACTCTTTTTCTCAGGTCAGATAGGTGAGAGTTCCATCAGGATACAGAAAATGCCCGAATTTTATTCCTTTTAGTTGATGCAGCAGTAGCACGAAGATAAAAAGCGTACTCGTTTGGATTCATTTGATTCAGAGAGGCAAGGCTGTCCTCGTTGAAGTTTAATCGTAAAGAAACATTGAAGAGTGGCCATTTTATAAATTTGATCGAATATCTACGAGGATTCTGTGCTGGCAGATGAACAACATTTTGGTTTTTAGAGATGGTAAAGGAGATCGCTCTATGGTCGCTACACGTGCGACCTTCACGGACCGTCCAATCATCTTTGTATTAAACAATTCCTGATATCCATAAAGACAAGTCGATATTCGATTCACACAAAGAGAAGAAAATACTGGAATGGTATGGTTTGTTTAAGATATATAAGGGTTCATTTTATTGCTGCTCCAAACAGGGGATCTGGAGTTGGCATCTGTTGTTAAGATAATTGTTGCAGAGGACAATTTGTCGAGGGCTATATCCAGATAATTCAGAGCCAGTTGGATGTAGTCAGAAGGAGGACAATATGATATAAAATGTATGGCTGATAGAGGAGACACATACACTCAGCAGAGGGAGTTTATAACAATGATATCAAGATTCGGGTTGAAAATGATGATTTCTCTTTTTGGAGAGTCCACCGAGAGGAGATTACCCTTAACGTAGTAGGAAAACCCATAATTTTAGAATGCTGCCTCTCATGATGCTGTACAAAACAAGGTTCCTGTAAGCACAACAAAGAAAAAAAAAATAACAAAGAATTTTCACAAACTATTAATATTATCTCATCGGCTACTGATCGAGAAATGGCATCACCAGACATAGTTGACCGTTGACGTCAGAACAACTCACACGTGTGCGAGTCCTTCACCAGTGTTTTTTTTTTTTCCCTTGGCCCTGGGTGAGTGGGTTCCCCAAGTGACGGTTTCCAACCTTCGTTTCCTCCCTACCTCCCTCATCTGGCGGACACCTTCTTTCTTCCTTCCCACTTTAACTTGCTCCTCTTTAGCAATCCCCCACCTTTTCTCTCTTTCTTCCTTTTTTTTTTTTTTTTTTTTTTTGTCTCTATCAGGAAGTTCAGGCGACCCTGGTAGAGACTAGTCAGAAACAATGGACTGCCTGGCTACATCCCAGTGGTGGTGGCGGACAACGTAGGGTCTCACTAGGCACACTGCTGCCGAAAGCCAGAAGAACAACCGCCATAACAACACACTACGCACCCTTCGGGCATTTTCAGAGTTCTGTTTACTTCGCATGAGTACAAATGGCGTAGTTGTGGGAAACCACCGGTGGCTGGCACTCGTCCCTAAACATCATGCCACTATGTAATAATAGAAGCTCATTATCTGCCTAGATCACATTGCCCAATCGCCCTGCCCTCGTGTCTTCCTTCCACTATATTGCGTATACTATTACTATTGCTATCAAAGGGTATGACTGCCTCTAGGGGGTCATCAGTGATAATTTTTACATTTTCTGTGAGAAGATTCGTTAACAAACGCTGCAGCACCACAACGCGTTAAACGTATCGTTTAACGTTCATATTTGAGATAAATTCATAAAACTCCTGCACTGTATATTCCCTCAAAACTAGTGATGCATCTATGTGACAAGGTATACCAAACGGATTCAACACTAATAATGGCTACAGTCATTTATAAATTGCTTCACCTTTTATAGTAGCCTGTCTAAGGATCATTAGAACAATTAATTAGCTGGATATAAAATCCATAAGGGAAAGAAATTGAAAACAACTATAAAACGTGGGCAAAGGCTGAAGGTAATTTACATTCTAGCCAGTGCAGGACCAAGATATTTTCGCGCCCCGGGCAGAAAGATTTTTCAGCGCCCCCTTTACTAAGGATATATATATATATTTTTTTTTTTTTAATATTTTTTATTATTATTATTATTTTTTTCATGATTTGTAAAAAAATGGCGCTTCGGGCAAGGGCCCTGATAGCCCGTGCTTTAATCCGGCACTGACTCTAGCTTATTCTTCATTTCGTCAAATGATGAATTATTCTTAGTTCAATCTGTTGAGTTTATTGTACGATTATTTTTAGAAAAGTAGAAATATTTTTCAGTTTCCAAAGAACTATCAAAAGAATAATCAGTGCATTGGTTCTCATCGGTGCATGCTAAAAACTTCACGCGACAGAATTCCATTCTATTTTAGTGCATAGTGTTAGGGTCAGATGCGGCGAAGATGTGGGAAACCACCTGTGGTTTCCCACATCTTCGCCGTATGTACTCTGTGAAGAAATACAGAACACTGTAAATGTCAGAAAAGTGTTGTTTGTTGGGTTCTGTTGTGTTTCCTGGCATTTGTTCTACACTGGTGTGCAAAACTTAAGGACCAACACTATTTCTAAAGGTTACAACCACAAAATCTTTACCTAGGATACTCTTTACTGATGAGAGTAGATTCAGTATCAGCAGCGATTCTGGACGTCAGGTAATCTGCCGAGAGGTTGGCACTCGATATCAGCGAGCAAACATCACTGAAAGGGATCGATATGGCGGTCGAGGTGTTCTCGTCTGAGGAGGCGTTATCTTGGATGGACATACACAACTCCAGATACTGGAAGGTGGTACTGTAATCGGTGCACGCTACTGTACTGAGGTAATCCTTCCCCGTGTGCGTCTGTTCCGAGGTACCATTGGCCCCGAGTTCGTGTTTATGGATGATAACGCCACACCCCATCGCACTGCAGCTGCTTATATGCTTTTTGGAAAGTGAGGGTATTGCTCGTATGGATTGGCCTGCCCGTTCCTTCGACCGATCTAAATCCCATCGAACTCATATGGGACGCTCTGGGGAGACGCCTAGCGGCACGTTCATACCCACCAGAAAATGTTCACCAGCTGAAGATGGCGCTGACAGAGGAATGGACGATGTTACCGCAAGAACTTATCAGCAACATTGTTCTAAGTATGGACAGACGGTGAAAGCCTGCATCGACATTAGGGGTGGGCATATCTCCTACTGAGGAACACCTCTTCTCTTTGTTCCATCTTTGGCAGTGATGCATCTGTATCATGGCAGCCAGTGCTATGTTGCCATTTTTGAATAAAGTCCCTCTGTACCGTTTTCTTTCCGTAGTTGTGTCGGTGTTGTTTTCTTCATCATTTTTGTACCTCACGAGGTTCCTTTGGTATGCTTTTCCCATACCCAGGCCTCTCCTATGAGAAGCTATAGGTGAAAACCTTACTAGTCCTTAAATTTTGCACACCAGTGTATTTTAGTGTGCAACATTGAATTTCTTAGGAAGTACAAGCAGCAGAAATTTAGAGGTCAAATCATTTAATTATACGCACAGTTATTCACAGCTGCGAAATCCAAAACAATTTCAAAATATGTAGGAACTATTTGAAACAAGAAACACTCCGCGAATCTGAAAGTAAGAGATAAAGTCTCATCTGTATTTTACACTGAGTCACTCTGATAAAGCGAAACCATTATTTCCTTCCATAAATTCTGTTTATAAAATATGGGTATAAAATAGGAAGTGTGACAGTCCTCGAGAAGAAAAATCCATTCACTTTATTCAGGTAAGATTCTGACTATTTACATTTCTTCCTTGGTCAACTAGTAACTTTACTTTGAGATTTACATTTCGAATTGCCCTTATCCGATTAATATTATGCGCGTGTTTGCTGATAGTAACGGGCCAAGTTACTCGGAAACCTCGAAGAGGGATCCGGCTTCCCGGGTGATATGTCTTTGTCTGTAAGAGCACCTGTTCAGAGGTCAATTTGAATGTTACGCCGGATGAAACACCCAACACACTCAAAAAAGGGGAAACGTATTACAACAGTCCACTGTGAAAAGGCCTGTGTGAGAAATTTGCCAGCCGCATTTGAATTTCAATAAAATCAATATGCTACCTTGGACAGCTAGTTTATTAACTAACAGTATATATATTGTGTGTATAGCCCTTTCGTATATATTGTATAATCATCGTCTTCCCAAACCGGGCGATGAACGCCAGAATTCTAATCCCATCGATAACAAAACCAAACCAAACTGTTTATTAGGGTCACTCAGCATGTTAATTCAATTATCCATGCGTACTGTGTCTGTAAATTGCATGTGTTCTCTTGTCGATTTTCCTGTTCTGCTGGACGAAAAGCCCCAATTTCTGGAGGAAAAAACCTTGCTGTCTATGCCTGAGACCGACTAACTCAGCCACGGAGAGAAAAAAAACCCATAAATTCCCCTCGTCATCGACGGGATTCGAACACCCGGGCCCTTCTCTCCGGTGTGTGGAGGACGGTGACGATACCACTATGGTACACGCGCAGACTCCCATCGATTACAGTAATAATTAATTTTTAATGGAGTCTTTTCACAGTCACACAGTCTGTCTCAGCAAAGAGTTGCATTTCTTTCCAGGAAACGCCGGTTTTAAGTCAGGAAAAACAGGAAAAACGAGCGAAGAATACACGAGGTTGCAGGCAATATACACTGAGTGATCACCGAATTATGACCACCTACCTAATACTGTTACATAATTTTAATTTTATTAGCATCTGGAAAGAGTATTTTATTCTAAGATTAATATTTTAACATATGGAGGATTTTTTAAAATTCAGTTCATAATTTTGATGAAAATAGGAATTATTTTTCGGTTATCTTATTTCGTAAATACGAAATAAGAAATATGAAATTTCTTAAATACAAAATAGGGATAACAAAAACTCTTATAATACCATTTTTTATTTTTATTATATTTTTTAATAAAATTTTTAATTAAAACTATTTTAATAATTTAAATATTTTTTTACTGCTTTTCTTTATTCTCCTGAAATGTATACACTCATTCCTGGACATCAGGATTGCTACAGGATGCACGTTGCTGTAAATATGTATTTGTATGACTAACACCCGCCTACTTCATATTATGCAGTTAAACGAAGGTTAACAAAAATAGAGCAAGTGTTCTCGATTAAAATGTTACAAAGGAAAAAGTATCAGGTTAATGAGAAGTCGATTTTCTGCAAGAGACCTGAAACAGACCTTAGAGAATATCAACTCGGAACGGTATCCCAATTCTTTGATTCGTGTACGCCTCCATGGTCATGCAACCGTACACCTGACAGAAAGAATCCTCATCCTGCTTCATGATAATGCACACAGCCATGTCAATCTGATTTGGCCATTGGTTCAAAAGATGCAATAGGAGGAATTGCCACATCCCGTGTACAGTTCAGATTTGTCATGATGTTGCTATTGTTTTTGGTCCGCTAAAGACATCATTGCACTCTCGACACTGAAGTCAAAACACCTGTCGAAGAATGGTTTCGTAAGCAGCAAAAAAAAAAAAAAAAAAAAAGAAAAGAGGAGTATAGAGACTAGTGAAGCAACAGGACGTATGTCTAGATATTAAAGAGTGATATTTTAATGATTTTGTTTAAAAGACATGGTAATTATGCATCACGATGCCGACTGTGGTTTCTGCAATGCAGAGGACTGTTGGAATGAAAGGGTAGATTCCTTTTTCCTGTCTTAGTTGCTAATTTCACCAGTTTGGCACTAATATTTTTCAATAATGTTAACATTTCAACTTTTTACTTATTAGCAATAAAGAATTTGTTTATTTATTTTTTTTTCAGATTTTTTATAAGTGAGGAAACGTCGTTCAATCAGAATGAAGGCAGTCGCCATAATCATGATTGTTGTAATCGCACTGGCTTTCTTCGGTAAGGCCGAATTACCATTTTACTTATTGCATGATCTAATACAATTCAATTGTGGACTTTATTTGTAAAAACATCAGTAAATTTTTAAAACGATTAATAATGATTAATAATTAAAATGATTAATAATTCAATATAACAAATAAATGAAAATAAATAAAATAAAATGCTTCCATTTTCATAGAGGGTTTTTATAATGTCTTTTTCCACTTTTAAAAAATTAACTGGTTTATAAAATGGAATAACATACACCTAACATAAGTTATGTGTCCACTCAGGTGTCTCTTCTGATTTATCACTTGGTTGCACTTTTTTTTTTTTTTTTTTTTAATGTGAACCCCAAACACGAGAGGTATTAGAACCTATAGTACTTAGTACCGTGCTTGGGTTGGAGGTTGAGAAGACGAAAGAAGATATTTGTTGACATTGGACTTGAACTTCTGTAAACTGTAATTTTCAGGAAATACGTATGAAGGAAGGTTGTTCCAGGAAACGGCAGCTGAATGAATAAACGAGGAAGATGAAAAGTTGGTTCAGTGAGTTTGTTGTTGTTGGAGTGGGATTTATTGGCTCAAGGGCTGCTATGACCATATTGCGCCTATACCGTTACCAGTGAGTTTGAAGTTGGACAGTAAATGGATGTTGGCTGGTGGCGGCACGTATTCGGACTGTTTTGAAAGAGAGAGCGGGAATTATAGAAGCAATTTCAGAAGAACAGTGCCCATGGAAGTATCTGTAGAAGAGGCATGCAGCAGAAACAGTACGTCTATGAGAAAGAGAGTAGAGAGATTCTGTTAGAGATGAATCATTAATTAACCTAACTGCCCTCTTCTGAATGGAATCAAGAAGCCTGAGAGAGGTTTTGGGGGCGCCACCCCAGATGTGGGAACAATATTCTATGGCAGGGCGGATATGCGATTTATACAGAGTGAGCAGCTGTTTGGAAGAAAAGTAACGCCGAGAGCGAAAGAGAAAACCAAGTTCTTTAGATGCAGAGGAGCAATATTTCTAATGTGCTTGTGCCAAGAAAGATTAGAAGTCGGGGTAATCCCCAAAAGAGATATATCATTTTGCCTAGAAATCGGAGTGTCACTAAAGATAAGTATAGGAGCAGAAGAATCCTTTTTGCGAGATATAAGACAAGACTGAGTTTTAGAAGGGTTGAAATCAACTAAGGTGTCTTTGCCCCACTGGAGAATTACCTGAAGAACGGCATTTAAGGAATTGGTAGCAGAGTTTCGAGAAGTTGAAGCTGATTAAGCAGGACAAGGTTTCACAAAATGGAGAGTGGAATGCAATGTGTTATCATCAGCAAAACTATGGATAGGATTTCCAGTCAATGGAAGAAGGTCATTAATATACAAGAGGAAAAGAGTCGGGGAAAGAACTGAACTTTGGGGTACACCAGCATTAATGGAGAAGTTAGAAGACAGAGAGCCATCTACCATCACCCTTAGTGAGCGATCAGAGAGAAAACTGGATAACCAATTACTAAAAACAGTTGGCAAACCATAAGATGGAAGCTTGTTTAGATGACCATTATGCCAAACACGATCAAAAGGCTTTGAGATGTCAAGAGCAACTACTTGTGTTTCACCGAACCTTTCCATTGAATTAGTCCATAAATGGGTAACATAAGCCAGAATATCACCAGTGGATCGACACTGACGGAATCCATACTGGCGATCATTGATCAGACGGAAGGTTTCTATGTAGTTTAAGAGTTGGCGGTTTATTGATTTCTCCATTACTTTAGAAAGAGTAGAAGAAATTGCAATGGGACGATAATTGGATGGGAGGGATTTGTCACCCTTTTTTAGGAACTGGCTGGATATGAGCAAATTTCCAAGCAGAAGGAAAAACACCTTTGGAATAAGAAAGTGAAAAAAGGCGGCAAAGAATAGGAGTAAGTTCAGGAGCACAGGTTTTGAGAACAAGTGGAGAAATACCATCAGGACCTGGAGCTTTCTTAGCATCAAGATTCATCAAAATCCTTCTGATATCCATTTGACGGAAGACCACAGGAGGCATTGAATGGACCGTGTTGGGAATGGTGGGAGGTGTTTTACCAAGATCATTAATACACGAGCTGGAAGAAAAATGGAATGCTTGCAGGTCAGCTTTATCCTTGGCTGAAGTGACAACAGAACCATCTGGTTTGGACAGAGGTGGGAGCAGAGATGGGCAAAAGTTGCAGCCAATAGCTTTGGCAAGAGACCAGAATGCTCGGCTACCATTAGGGCAAGAAGCAAGTTTTCTATTCTTAGCCTGTTCAAACTCTAGTTTGGACTGATTAATAACTGCTTTACAATTTTTGCGAGCTTTGGTATAGGCAGAAAATGAAACTGAAGAATTAGACACAAGCCAATTACGATATGCAACATTCTTCTCTTAAACAGCCTTAGCACATTTATTGGAAAACCAAGGTTTAGATAAAGGACGAGATTTTAAAGTGGAGTGTGGGATAAAGGATTCCATTCCTGCAAGAATAATTTCACTGACACGATCTGAGCAAACGTTGACATCAGAAGTTTTGTAACAGTAATCCGACCAAGGAAAAGAAGAAAAGAAGTCTGGCAGATCATCCCATTTTGTTTTCCTGTAATGACAAACAACAACAGGTTGGGAATAGTCATGAGATAAAGGTTCCATTGGAGAAGAGACAATCACCAAGTCGTGATCTGAAGTGCCTAAAGGACCTTTCCCTTCGACCATGTACTTAGAAGAGTTGTTTGTGAGAAAAAGATCAAGCGTATTGGCTGTATGATTAGGATTGTCCGGTATTCTTGTAGGTAAATGAACAATCTGTGCTAGGTCATTAGTAATTAGCATTAGCATTTTAGCATTAGTAGAGGCATCTGATGCAAGAAAGCAAGCTTATGCAGCATCAGCCAAAAAAAAAAAAAAAAAAAAAAACCACTCCCACTTCACCCCTCTGTTCGTTCAAAATACCTGTCCAGCTGAGCCTTAAACTTATTTAGGCTATCAGCTTCAACGACAAGGGATGGAAGTCTGTTCCACCAACCAACCACTCGCTGGCTAAAGGCAAATTTCCGCACGTCTATCCTACATCTGTCTTTCCTCAATTTGAATTTATGCCCTCTCAGGTGATTATTCTGAGCGAGAGGAAGATTCCCATCAGCATTGAGCATGCTCAAACCATTCAATGCTTTATACACCTCTATCAGATCACCTCGCTGGTGCCTAGTCTCCAGACACTGCAATTTGCAAATCTTAAGCCTTTCTTCGTAAGAGCACCCCCTTGTTCCATTCACCAATCTTGTTGCCCTTCTCTGTACTCGTTCCAGCAGCTCTACATCCTTCTTGAAATGAGGCCTCCAGGCCTGTATACAGTACTCTAGGTGTGGCCTGACCATTGCCTTATACAAGGGAATAATCACCTCCTTATCCCTGCTAGAAAAATTCCTATATATCATTGACAATACACCATGAGCTACTCTTGCAGCCCGTCTGCACTGCTCAGAGAACTTCATATCTGCCTGCACAACCACCCCCAGGTCCCTTTCATTCTCTACCACTGTCAGTGCAATACCACAGAGTTGATACGTTGCTCTGGGGTTGCTGTTTCCTTTGTGTAGTACTTTACATTTGTCAATGTTAAACTTCATCTGCCACCTCTCAGCCCATCTGCTCAACCTTTCCAGATCCTGTTGCAGCAGCATAGTGTCAGTAGTGTCCTTGACAACCCTGCCTACCTTTGTATCGTCTGCAAACTTGGACATTAAGCTTGATATACCATCATCAATATCATTTATGAATACAGAAAACAATAATGGACCCAACACTGAGCCCTGAGGGACTCCACTAATAACATTAGTCCACGACGAGCAGTGTCCATTGATTACCACTCTCTGTCTTCTCCCCCTCAGCCACCCCTTTACCCACAGCAGCAATTTGCCTCCAATGTTACACTGCTCCAATTTGTGCAGTAGTCTTCCATGTGCAACAGTATCAAAAGCCTTTCTAAGATCCAAGTATATAATATCAAAGTTATTCCTGCATCCAGTTCCTTTGTGACTGCATCATAGTATCCAATCAAATTGGTCAGGCAAGACTTCCCCTTAACAAAACCATGCTGTGTCCGAGCTATAACTGAAGTCTTGTCTAAATGATCCTGCAGTGCTTCTTTAACTAGTGCCTCCATTAATTTTCCTGGAACAGAAGTTAAACTCACAGGTCTATAACTGCTTGTGTCAGCTTTTGATCCTCCTTTGTGAATTGGGGTCACATTTGCACATCTCCAGTGTATGAGTACCTCCCCTGAGTCCAAGGAAGCTCTCATATTTATGGCTAAGGGTTTGCTTACTTCCTTTGCTGCCTCCTTTAATATAACTGGATAGATCCCATCCACCCCGGGTGCCTTTCTTGTGTTATCTTCAACAATTTCTCTTCCACTTTACTCTCAGTTATTACAAGATTCTCTAGCTGACTGCTAGAGTTGAATACACCTTTGGCTTTCCCCTCGCTAAATAACTCCTCATGTGTGAATGTCGATGCAAAATATTCATTTAGTTTGTTAGCTACCTGAGCAGGATCATCAACAGTTGACCCATCGATATCAAGTGGACCAATCTGATTCATCCCCTTCCTTCTAGAGTTTACATAAGTAAAGAACTCTTTGCTGTTTCTCTTTGCATCCCTTGCCAAAGATTTCTCGTAATCTGCCTTCGCCTGCCTAACCTCCTTTGTAACTTGGTTACAGATCAACTTGTATCTATCATAGGCTTCTGTGTCATGTGTTAATTTGTATGTATCCCATGCATGTTTCTTCTCTGCCATATGCCTCATCAGTTCATCTGACATCCATTTAGGCCTAAACCTTGAACAATATTTCTTAGTTGGTATGTAAAGTCTAGTAGCTTCCAAGATATTGGAAAAGCCTCAGCATCTCGACCTGCTGGGTCGATGTGACTAGAAAACGGAAGCCAGCTGGAGTTGTGCACATTAAAATCACCAAGGACAATAACCTCACTGTTAGGAAAGTTGGACTGGAGAAAGTCAAGTTGCAAAGAGAGGAAGTCAAAGAGCTCCAAGTGATTAGTGGAGTTGGGAGAACGGTAGAGACAACAGATGAATTTGACACAATGAGGTAGAGAGATTTTAAGCCAGAGAAGATTAAAGAGAGGAGATTCCAAATTGCCAAGTCTCTGACAGGGAATATCAGAACGGACATATGCGCCAGTACCACCTTTGAGGCGAAAGGAATCATACAGCGAATAATTTGGGCATCTGAGATTATCAGTGGTTGAATCAACCGATAACTGAGATTCTGTCAGGAAAAGTACATGGAGTTTGGCAGACTGCAAGTGGAAATGGACATCATTGAGATTAGAATTGAGAGCACGTATATTTGTGAAATGAATTAGGAAGTGCTTGGGAGGTTTAGATCTTTTCGCAGATAAGCTTGCTCTATTAGTTTGATAATTCATGGTGTATTCAATAGTAAGAAAGTCGGTGGGACATGCTGTATGAAGTAATGAAATTTTGGGATGTGCCGTACACTGTGAATTACTGTGATTTAGAGTTTAAAGTTTATTTCCAGAATTCCAGAATGATTTTGTTATTTTTGTTTGTTGTTTCATTATATTATACACTGAGTGGTCACTGAATTATGACCACCTACCTAATACTTCGTAGGTCCTCCTTTGCCCTCAGTATACAGAAGCTATCCAACGTGGCATTGATTCAACAAGATGTCGGAGGCGTTTGGGAGGTATGCCCAACCAAGCTGTGTGTAATGCGCCCTGCAATGCAGGTATGGAGGTGATTGGTGTATTCAGACGCCTGAAATGGCTTTCCACAATGTCCCTCAAATGCTCTACGGGATTGATATAGGGAAGTATAGTCTAAAGTGTAAAGTGTGTTTGGGGTCAAACGGCACCAGGGGTTTCCCCCATCTCCGCGTAGTTTACATTGTCGTGTGATACAGTACACTGTAAAGGCCAGAGATTTAAAAGTGTATGGATATTGTAGATGAGTAGTGTTGTGTACCGTTGTTCTTCTGGCCATTTAGCCGCCAGGCCTCTGCTGAGGCCAGACGTTGCCCACACTTTGCCCCGTGGAGGCAGACCAGGTACACCAATATTTTAAATAAGTACTCTGGCAGGTCCTGCCACCTAGTTTCCTGAGATTTCAGTGGCTAGGACCTAAAAAAAAAAAAAAAAATAAAAAAAAAATAATAATAATAAATAAAAAAAATAATAATAATAATAAAAAAAAATAAATAAAATAAAATAAATAAAATAATAAAATAAATAAATAAAAAAAAAAAATTGAGAGGTTATCGCGTGGTGGTTGTGCTAGGATTGTGAGGCCGAAAATTGTGGGCGAATCAAATTTGGCTGTAATTAAGTTTGGATGTGTGGGGCTTTCGCTTGCGTGCAGGTAGAGTGGGAGGGAGACTGAAGGCTGGGGGGGCGACAGACAGAAGAATGGAGTCGATAGGGAGGGTGACTCCAAAATTTGGTGGGGCATGCCCATGCCCCACCAGAAGAGAAAGTGTGGGTGGCAAGGAGAGGTATGAGGTATGAGGTATTGAGGGTCTAGCGGCTCCTGGGATTTCTCCCATCTCCGCGAATGTTCTATGTATCGGTGACAGTACCCTGTCAAAGCCAGAGATTTAGAAGTGTGTGGGTCATGAGTAGTGTTATATGTTGTGCCCATTGTTTCTCCGGCTTATTGGCCGCCAGGCCCCTAATGGGACCAGACGTTGCCCATACCTCGCCACGTGGAGGCTAGCCGGGTGTTACCATTGAGTCAATTGTACTCTGGCGGGTCCTGCCACTTACTTTCCTGGGATTTTAGTGGCTAGGACCTAAAATAAAATTGGAACGACCGCGGTTGATTTTAAATCACTTACATTAAAGCACTAATATGGGGTTTGACGCTGAAAGCCTGTTTCTAAAGTGCCTAAAAGGTTGGGCGAAAATTTTTGGTGTATTTTAAATTTGGACGTGTAGGGCTATACGCTGTGCAAGAAAAAGTGCTGGGAGGGGAGAGTGAAGGCTGGGGGGTGAAATAGGAAGAAGAGGGTCGATAGGGTAGGTGACCCCCAATTTTTCAGTGAGGCATGCCCATGCCCCACCAGAGGGAAGAAATGGTGTGGCAGGGAAGAGAGGCGACAGCAAGCCGTCACCTCCCCCCCCCTGCCGGGAGTGGGAGTAAAAGAATTGCACTGCACAAGAGAGTGCAGAGCATAGAGCCAATATGGCTCCGTTGAGGCAGCAACTTGGAGTTTCTCTATCTTCGTTGGTCTTCTCTGTCATTGATAGCCATATTTTTCCTCAGCTAGGAACACTGGTCAGGTCCATTGTTGGTCTGTTAGCTATGGCTGTGGTTCTCTTCACCATGGAAAGATCCGCAGCTCCATGGGGTTATTCTTGCGATCGCTGGTTTTAGATGATTAGTAGTAAGCAGGTTCCTGGGCGAGGTTCTCCTTGAGTCATCTCCACGCGTGTTCTGTGTCTCCTTTTTTTTTTTTTTTTTTTTTTATCTTCTTCTGTAGATGGCTATCAGTGTTTTACGCCTACCAAATAGTTTTTGGGCATATTCCTTTAGCTCCCTGTATTCCTCAAGTGAGTCCAATAGATGTGATTCCAAGTTCTTGGGGAGGTAGTGTATTGCGGTGATCAGTCTGCACCTGAGGTCCTCATAATGGGTGCAATCATACATAATGTGCTCCCAGAACTCAAGCTCCCCACAGGCACATCTCGGATCCACCTCAATCCCCAGCGCTGCCAGCTTGGCTTTAAAGGCCCCGTGACCAGTCAATAAATAGGTGGTATATAAGCCAGGTTGAAACCAAGTTGGGTGACTGGGGTACATCCTGTCGATGTTCGGAATGAATTTCCTGGTGATATTTCCCTTATTTGAGTTGGCCCAACGCTCTGCCAAACTTGCATCAGGTGTTTTTGCAGCCTTGTCTTTTCATTTTTTTGTGGTGCATTAACGTCCACAGTATAGCCATGGTATGTACAAGGTATTCCTTTCTCTATGTGGTAGTTCATTCCCCTACGCATGATCTCTAAGTCAAGGGGAAGAGCTCCGGCCAAGACCTGCAGCGCGTGGGTACTGGTTGTCCTACAAGCACGTGTAACTGTCAGTAGGATTGTTCTTTGCGTTGCATCAAGGATGCGTCGGTTTACTACAGTTCCTGTTTTGGAAAACCATATTGCTGAGGCGTAAGTGATGATCGGTAGGAAGGTTGTTTTATAAAACAATGACAGGGTGCGTTGGTTTAACCCCCAGTCCCGCCTGACGATCCTAGCCACCAATCCAGAGGTGATTGGTGGCTAGGATCAGAGCCAAAATCTCTTGATTTTGGCTCTGATATAAGTTAGATGGTGTTTAAAGGTAAGATTACCATCCAGTATAACTCCTAAATATTTTAACTGGGTCACTAATTTTATTGTGGTAGGTCCCACCTTTATTTGTGGCGGTCTACGTATATCAAGCTTGCCTTTTAGCAGGACGGAGGACGTCTTTGTTGTTGATATCGTCAGGCAGTGGGTTCTGGTCCAGTTTTGCAATATCAGCATTGCCTGATTGGCCTTTTCCTCTAGCTGGGCCCGGCTATCTGCAGCAATGGTGAGGACCAAATCATCAGCAAAGGCCTGGGAGCGCACATCACCGAGGTGCAAAGCCAAGAACCCATCCAAAACCATATTCCACAGGAGCGGTCCCAGAACAGAACCCTGGGGACATCCCCTGTGGACATCACGATTCACTCTACCATAAGGTGCTTCCACGATGATGCGTCTCTCGGAGAGATATGACCTAATTATGGAGTATAAGTTGATCGGAACTTGTGCCAGCCTTAGTCTTGCCAGTACGCTCGGCCACCAAATGGTGTCTAACGCCCCAGCGAAGTCAACGGAGATGGCTAGAAGATATTTATTATTGCAGTTTGCTGCTAATTCCGATAGGCTACGCAAGGCTTCCACAGTAGACGAACCCTTCTTGAATCCGTATTGCGATGTCTCTGTGAGTTTCGCTGCCTGGTAATGCTGATGTATCCTTGTGCAGAGTAGTCTTTCAAGCAGTTTGCTTGCAACCGGCAGTAGGGCTATTGGCCGATAAGAGTTTGGCAGGTGGGGTGGTTTGTTCGAATTTTTGGCGATTAATTTTACCTTTGCTGTCTTCCAATTTTTGGGGAAGATGCCCTTAGCCAAGCAGCTGTTATATAGGTGTAAGAGGAGGTCTGGAACGATCTCCACGGTCTTCTTAATAATTTCGGGTTCTAAGTAGTCCAGGCCTGGACATTTATTATTTCTTATCAGGGTTGCCATTTGTTGTAGTTCATCCCGTGTGAAGGGTGGCTCCTGAGTGTCTGTTGAATAAACTTCATTATCTTGACAGATGATAAGTTGCTCTGGCAGTGTTGGCTCTATTGGTTTCGGGAAGATGGCATCCAATATATTGCTTATAGATTGTTGCCACGTGGTGGTATAATCACCTTGTGGTGTCTGGGTGGTTGAAATGACTTCCCCCCTGGGAAGTTTATTCGTCACTATCTTGTATACCACACCCCAGGGTTCAGTGTTCCCTGTTGTGCTAACAAAGGTCTCCCAGGCCTTGCGTTTGCTCTTGACGATCGCATTTGTGTAGCTGTTTCTGGCTTCTCTATATCTTTCCCTTAAAGCTTCAACCTCATGGGCCAGCCATGTGCGCCTTGCCCGTTGGAATTGTTTTCTTCTTTTAATTGTTTCTCGTCTGAGCTGTTGAATTTCCAGGGTCCACCACGGGACAGCCCCCCGGATCAGGCTTCTTCTTTTTATTGCTGCATTGCTGGCTTCTGTTATTATCTTGGTTACTTTAGTTTGGGTTTTATTGGGTTCCTCGAGCTGATTTGTCTCAGTTAGATAGCCGTTGCTGGTATTAGGATTTCCTTAAAACGTTCCCAATTTGCTTTGCGAATGGCATAGCGGCTTTGTATTTGCTTGGATATTGGGGCTCTGTCAAGTGACCTTGCTATCTGATAGGTAATCACTCTGTGATCGGACGTTGTCCACGAATCCCGAACAAGCCAATCCTTTATATAGACTGCGACGTTCCTAGTGGACAGCGTGACGTCGATCGTGGCCTCCCACAGTGTGTTACAGAACGTGGGCAGTTGGTGCGGTTGGGTGGCAAGGAGGGAAGGAGATAGAGGGACCATCACCTCCCCCCCGGCCAGGGAAAGGGGAGAAAAGTGGACCAGGCAAGGGCGCCAGGTCAGATCGCCAATAAGGCTAGTGTGCAGAGAGGCTCTGCAGTTTCTTCAGTCGGTGGAATGTCATTTTTGGGACATTGTCCCATCCGAGGTTTACAAAGTCCAGTTTATTTTGTAGCCATTCATTGGTTAAGATCCCATCCGAGGTTATTTAGTCCAGTCAGCTTGGATGTGCATTTGCGATTTCATTTTGTTTCTTCTGTTATGAAGTCGGATCCCTGGGGGTTTGATTTGTTCTGGTGGTCCTTAGTGGTGTCGAATTGTTTTTCTGATTATGGGCAGCTTTTATGGGTACTTGCATTCTCTTCATTGCAGTGGTTGCGGCTGGGGGAAGGTCCGTCTTCTGCTGGAAGTATGCTGGAAGTCAGAACTGTGTTCCTCAAACCATTCCTGCACAAGTGCCCGATGGCTCGGCGCATTGTCGTCTTGGAAGGCACCATCGCCATTCTGAAAAAAGTGTAACATAGCATGGTGTACACAGTCAGCAAGCAGTTGACGATAGCAGAGACCACTGATACAGTGTTCCACATGCACCAGGAGTTCAAGTTCCAGCCAGTGAAACACGTCTCGCACAATACAATAGTGCAGGCCGCAGGCCGCCTCCACCGGCCTGCACTTTTGAAACCATGTATGATGGATCAAGAACCTCATGTTGTTGACAACAAATCCGTACACGACCATCCACGGTGTGGAGTAAATAACGTGATTCATCCGAACAGCACACCTTCTTCCAGTTTTCTAAGGTCCAACTTGCATGCTATTTGCACCAGGCGAGTCTTTCACGCCGATGAACCTTGCTTAGGAGAGAATGCCGTAGGGGTCGTCTGCTAGTATATACGTCCCAGCGTGCGACGCATAGTCATGCCATATATTATTCCGGGTTGGCTCATGTTGTATTGGGTAGTGAACTCTTCAACAGTGTTGCGCGTGTTCGCCTGTACGAGTCGTCGGACCCGGCGCTCCCCTATAACATCACCATTTTGCTGACCTTTGCAGTTTTTGCGTCGGGATCGGGTCGTTGTTTGAACATTTTGACGTCAGTCCTGGTACACTTTAACAACGGCGGCTCTGGGAACCCCACCAGTTCAGCCGTTTGGGAAATCGAGACACCGGCTCGTCAAGCACGCACAATCTGTCCTTTATCAAAGTCCGATAAATCCTTCCTTTTACCCATCACGCTCGGAATTTTACTACCTACTGAACAACTGGCACCTTATCTATGCTACGTAGGTCGACTAACTGTGCACTCTCCTATCTCACGTGGTCAAGGGGTCGTATTCAGTTTTCATAGTAGTGGTTATAATTCAGTGATCACTCAGTGTATGTGAGATATGTTGTAATTCTTTTCTGTTTCAATAAATTAACAATAATTATTTTTAAGTTTTATTTTATTTTTTAATCGAAATATTTTGGGACGTCAAATTGGATTCCTCTTAGGGTCACAGAGGCTCTGCTTACAACTTTCGGATTAGTATTGTTTAATGCAAAATTATGCGAGAATACAATGAAGAAAGAAACCTCTGAAGGTCCTACATAGGAGAATATATCAAGATTTATTAAACACAAATTTATAATTCTCACAATATTAATCGAGGTGGACCTTACCTCCATTTATCATCACTATGGTGTCTTTAAAAAAAAAATTGGTTCTTCATTAAAATTAATATTAAACAGGGATACAAATATATCCGACACTTTTAAACCAACAAAAAGAAAAATAAATAATGATAACAAAATAAGCAAATAATAACTTGCCATTCCATGAGGAAAACTTTCAACTTTATTTTTATTAATTTACAAAATGAGGGATTCACCCGAAAGGCTTCTCCCTTCATGATTCTAGATCTTATGTTTATTTTACTTGGCCTTCGAATCGAGGCTAAGACTTCAGTATGGGCTTCCTTGCGAGCCGACGATTTCAGTATGGGCTTCCTTGCGAGCCGACGATTTCAGTATGGGCTTCTTTGCGAGCCGACGCTTTGAGTAGGGCCTTCGATTCGAGGCCAAGACTTCAGTAAGGGCTTCCTTGCGAGACGACGATTTGAGTAGGGCCTTCGATTCGGGGCGAAGATTTCAGAGGGCCTTCGATGCGAGGACAAGACTTCAGTATGGGCTTCCTTGCGAGCCGACGATTTCAGCATGGCTTCTTTGCAAGCCGACGATTTGAGTAGGGTCTTCGATTCGAGGCGAAGATTTCAATATGGACTTCTTTGCGAGCCTACGATTTGAGTAGGGCCTTCGATTCGAAGCGAAGATTTCAGTAGGGCCTTCGATGTGAGGCCAAGACTTCAGTATGGACTTCTTTGCGAGCCTACGATTTGAGTAGGGCCTTCGATGCGAGGCCAAGACTTCAGTAAGGGCTTCTTTGCGAGCCTACGATTTGAGTAGGGCCTTCGATGCGAGGCCAAGACTTCAGTAAGGGCTTCTTTGCGAGCCTACGATTTGAGTAGAGCCTTCGATGCGAGGCCAAGACTTCAGTAAGGGCTTCCTTGCGAGCCGACGATTTGAGTAGAGCCTTCGATTCGAGGCCAAGACTTCAGTAAGGGCTTCCTTGCGAGCCGACGATTTCAGCATGGCTTCTTTGCAAGCCGACAATTTGAGTAGGGCCTTCGATTCGAGGCGAAGATTTCAGTAGGGTCTTCGATTCGAGGCGAAGATTTCAGTAGGGCCTTCGTTTCGAGGCCAAGAATTCAGTAAGGGCTTCCTTGCGACCGACGATTTGAGTAAGGCTTTTGATTCGAGGCCAAGACTTCAGTATGGACTTCTTTGCGAGCCTACGATTTGGGTAGAGCCTTCGATTCGAGGCCAAGAATTCAGTAAGGGCTTCCTTGCGAGTCGACGATTTGAGTAGAGCCTTCGATTCGAGGCCAAGACTTCAGTAAGGGCTTCCTTGCGAGCCGACGATTTCAGCATGGCTTCTTTGCAAGCCGACAATTTGAGTAGGGTCTTCGATTCGAGGCGAAGATTTCAGTAGGGCCTTCGATGCGAGGCCAAGACTTCAGTATGGACTTCTTTGCGAGCCTACGATTTGAGTAGGGCCTTCGATGCGAGGCCAAGACTTCAGTATGGGTTTCTTTGCGAGACGACGATTTGAGTAGGGTCTTCCATTCGAGGCCAAGATTTCAGTAGGGCCTTCGATTCGAGGCGAAGATTTCAGTAGGGCCTTCGATGTGAGGCCAAGACTTCAGTATGGACTTCTTTGCGAGCCTACGATTTGAGTAGGGCCTTCGATGCGAGGCCAAGACTTCAGTATGGCTTCCTTGCGAGCCGACGATTTTAGTAGGGCCTTCGATTCGCGGCCAAGATTTCCGAGCCGACGATTTCAGTATGGGCCTTCGATGATAGCTGCGTGTTTCAGTAGGGACCTTCGGGGAGCAGGTGGAGCAGTTATGTTCTATGTGAGGAGTGCCGTAGATATTATAAAGCAGACGATCTTTTATATCTTATGCTTCTGTCAGCGTTGTCAATCCAGTTGGTTCCAACAGATCGTTCACCATTTGGTTTTTTGAAGTTTGTCGCAAGCACCTCGCAATCATATTTGATATTCTCTTCGAATAATACACTTTCTTTAATCAGATCTTTTTGTGCCTTGTAACTGGTCAAAGTGCAGTAGAGTTGCGGTTGAACGGAAGTTAATAGATGCGATTTAGAAAACCATACATATGTTGAAGAGCTCCTTCGTCTGTTTAAGAATTGAGACGTGACTATATACAGGGCCAACGTGTCAGGATGTCCAAAATAACAAATGCGAGCCACAGTAGGTGTACTCATTGATAAAAACAATTTAGGTGTGTGCACTCGCTGTCCAAACGATGAAACAAAACCTAACTAATAACTATAAATTACATAAGTAATAACATAAACTTGTACTAGTTATTCTGTCTTTTCTGGAATTTAGATTGGAGAATATATACAAGTTTCTCCAACTTCGAATTTGATAAGAAACTTGGCGAGCCCGCAGTAAAAGATGCTCCTTCGTATAAAAAGAATTTAAGTGTGTGCGGGCTGGCAACCAGAAATGGAATAGTGAGCAGTTTAGGTTCTCCACCTTCTGATCCTGATGGAATAAACTAACCTTTCCCAGAGTGAAGCGGATTGTTTGTTCTTGAGGCCATCCCTTGTGACGATGCATTGTCGATAGTTTGCCACTTTCGGCATTCTTTTTCCAGTAAAGTATAAATGCGTATCCGCCATCTTTGCTTTTAGTTCCCTTCTCTTTTGTCTTTCCTTCTCCAACAGTTGAAATATTTCCAACTCCCGTTCTTCATAACTGAAATATAAATTGCGCATTATTAAATTCTTCTTCAAAGACAGGATAAGAGTATGTTGGTGAACTTTCCAAAGATAAAAAGTAAAGGATTTTTAGAAATGTATATAGTTTAAAATAATTAACACATTGGCAGTAGCTTAGAAGTTGTAATGAGCATCCTTCACCCCGGGGGGTGGGTCGGTCGTATCCCGTTATTGAATATTTACGCAACATATCTTTATATTAATTATAATAAACGCTGCTGATAAATGTTAATGATAATTATAATAAATATTAATAATCAAATTAAATTAAAATATGTCACGAATTAAAATATTTTCGTTTAATTATTAATAATTACTATTTTTCTTATGTGTTAAGTAATCATTTTATTAATATATATAAACATAATATAAATAAGTAGAACAAATATATTGTTCTACTTATTTATATTATGAAACAACACAAAGAAACAAAAGAAACAACCAAATCCAGATTTGAATACTTACTCGAAGAAGCGCACAGAGGCGAGTCCTTCTGCAAAACTTACAGATCTTATGGGAGGAAGAGCAAGAGGTATACCTGGATTATTCTCTATTTGCTGCGCATCTTGTTGCATATTCAGAGGAACCTCATTAGCTATTTCAGGTACTACGGGATTGATTTCAACTATTTCATCATTAGCTTGGTTTTCAGCATCTGGTTGGGGATCTGAAGCATCTATATTAGGATTTGCATTAATTGCATCACCTACTTCTAGATCCGGATCAATTTCGGAAACTGCCATTTCATCATTAGGAATTTCTTTACCATCTACAGATTTGGCCTCATTTTCTTTCATATTCTTTACAGTTTTAGCCTCGCTGGCACTTTCAGTAGCTATTAATTGAGTCTCATTTCCTTCCAAAATTTGCTCAGAGGTAAAACCATCGTCTATTTTATTGACAACTGGTAAAGCAATGTCCTCAATGGCCTTTTCCTGTGCTTCTCCTGAAAAGTTTCTCTGATCACAATTGTCTCTGTCGTCTTCAATATTTCCGTTGTTTTCAGGAGAAAGATGAATGAAGGGATCACATTCTGAAGGGAGAGGTAAATTTGCTTTTTCCTCTTCTCGAAATGAAAACACTGAATCCGTATTAGATTCCCTCTTTAAACAGGGACATAATGCTGTAAGAAACAGTAGTAGAAATATCGTTAGAGAACGAGTTTCATTGGCATTAGTTATATAACAGACTGCAAATATTACGAAAAGCCGAAGTAGTGAAACATTTTAAAATATAACGATAAAACTAATCTCGTTTGAACTCACGGAAACCGGATTAGTTAAATGGAATGGAACGATTACTGTGTTCTTAACATTTACCAATCCTGGATTCGACACACAATTTCTATTGACAATATTTCCCTCTTAGGAGCTTCTTTATAGGTGCCATCTCACTGCTAAATTTTAACTGCTCTGGAATTGTCTTGCGGATGTTATTCACTTTCAACTGTATATTATTAGAACTTTGAGTATCTTCTGCTTATTTAACTAAACTGCTTGGTGGAAACGTAGTGAAAAACTGCGATTGTTATGGGAATTGAACAAAGGAATTACAATAATGAACGAAGATTGGTAAATTGAGAACTCATCCTCAAATGAATGTGTTCTTCGTAACAATGCGAGTTACAATATCAGAACGGAACAACAATCCTTTGTCGTTATCTAAAGTGAAAACAGAGAATTGACGAAATACAAATATTTCATAACCTCAGAAAAGATGATTGTTTTTTTTCTTTTACCACTACGTAGAGCATGTCATTTTTGAGAAGAGTGTGTGCTCAAGAAAAGGTTTTCATTGTGTACGGTAAACGCGAATGTACTCATCAATAAAAAATTTAATAACAATAAATTATTAATTACGGGCGCGATTGTTTCCGTGGTTACGATTTTGGAAGAGTAATGTGATGTATCCGAGCTTGGATCAGGCTACGGATAAAAACAAATAATTAAATTAAAGTTAATCTTATTACTATTAAAATTAAATTAATTACGCATACCTACTACAAGATCGAAGTGATGGCTAAGGCAGAAGCCTTAGCCGCCACTTCGATCGATAATTAATCGATTCCACCTTAGCAGCTGGATGATGATAACAAAGAGGAATCTGAGACTGTATCTTGTTTGTTGCAGAATCAAGTCATTCCCATTTTGGTATCAGGGACAGGGGTCAACAACAACGTATATTCTATAATGTTTTCTGAGCTAAAGCTCATCAACATAAGTGTAAAGTGTGTTTGGTGTCAAGTGGCACCAGGGGTTTCCCCCATCTCAGCGTTGCTTGCATTGTGATGGGTGTGCCAGTTTACTGGAAATGCCAGAGATTCAAAAGCGTATGGATATTGTACATGTATAGTGTCGTGTAACATAGTAAACTTCTTTTTCTTAACACTTTCTTGGACCACCTAGCCCCCTCCACCAGCTAACACAGTTAGCCATTGTGATAGGGGTTTCCGCCCTACTGCGTGGAGGTGGGTCCGCTACTATCTAACCTTTACACATTTCGACATATATAAATATAAAATGACTATTTACACATTAAAAATCAAGCCATAAAGCCAATAAAACCATAATAAAATTTGTACATCACACTTTGCTTTATAAATACATTTAAAACTCTATATCATCATTAAATACTATCAACTATACACTTCTAATTCTGAAGGCTTCAGCAACAAATTCTATAAACGCCTTATAATACACCAAGTCCCGAAAAATCTCGTGCGTGTCAATGGTTCCACCCATCTTACATCTTAGCACATTTCTTGGTCCATCATATAATGGACATCTCAAAACCAGGTGATCACTATCCTCAGGAGCTCCACATGCACATAACTCATTTTCACTCAACCCAAACTGCCTCAAGCGAACGCTGAGGCCATGGCCTGTTACCACCATTGTTTGCAGCAAACCCAACATTGGCCACAACTCCTGCGTACCACGTGTGGCAACACCTGGAAGAAACTTATACGTAACTCGCCCCGCCTCGGAATGTGTCCAGCGAGACTGCCAGATCTGGGCTATTTCTTCGTTAAGTCTTTGCTCTTCCCTTTTAACATCCACTCTGCTATACTCATGCGTCACATCTGGACATGATTTTAATCCAAAGAGCTCGACTGACTGGTTATTTTTTGTCCTGTACAATAGATAACGTTTAGCCACCATCAGATCTATAGGAACTTTCCCTGATAACACCTGCAGGGCATCGCTCGACACTGTTCTACATGCCCTAGATAGGGCTAAGATTGCCAATCTCTGGGCTGCGTTTAAGTGCCTCCGCACAAAACAATGTGACACAGCTCCACCCCATGCACCACAGCCATAGGTTTATATTGGCTCGAACACGCAATGGTATAAAAGCCTGACAGCTTTACCTCTCAGTCCCCACTCGTGTCGAACCACTCTTCCTATTCTTCAGTACATTTTTTTAAACCTTTTCCCTAATGTATGTGGCATGTGGCACAAAGCTGAGTCTTTAATCGAGCACAACTCCTAAATATTTCACTGTGTCTGGTACCTCAGGGTACTATCCCTCAACCTCACAACAGGATTTCTATTAGCACCAGTCTTCCCTTTAACAGCATTAATACCGTCTTGCTTGTTGAGATACTCAACTTTTGGCTGTCCGCCCACACACTTAACTTCTCTACTGCTCTTTCTGCTTTATTTTCCAGCTCCAGTCTGGAATCTCCTTGCACCATTATGAGCACATCATCTGCGTATGCTAAAATACCTGTGTCTTCTCAATCATCATTAAGGATCTCATCAAGAACTATATTCCACACCACAGGGCCAAAAATTGAACCCTGCGGTGCTCCTCGTAGCACCTCTCTTTCAACAGAAGCATATCTGTTCCTGACTAGAACCTTTCTGCCGGTAAAATAGCTCTGCATCAGTTTGTAGAGGTTCTGCGGACAGCCCATCCTTCTCAATCTTGCCAATATACTCTCCCACCAGAGAGAGTCGAAGCCCCCCTAAAGTCCACAAACACACCTAGTACATATTTGCTCGTACTCTGTCGTGCTCTTTCTATGGACTCTGAGATGGCATCTTCTGTAGACATCCCTTTTTTAAAGCCATACTGTCTCGGCGAGGCAAGTCCCAAGGCCGTATACCTGCTCTGGATTCGATATACAATCAGCCTCTCTAATATCTTACATAATACCGATAGCAGTGCAATAGGCCTATACGACCTTGGATTCGTCACATCTTTATGTTTTATCAGGATCCACAAGAGAGCAGTTTTACAGCAATCTGGGAATACTCCCTCATATAAACATGAGTTATAGACTGCCAACAAGACCTGACTATGGTGTTTAAAAAACACCTTTACTGCTTCTGCAAAGATTTCATCTGTACCTGGTGCTCTTTTGTTCTTGGCCTCCTTGACAGCCATTCCCAAACTCTTCCATAGTGAACGCTCCTTCGGCATCATGACCATCATATATACTATTTTCTTCCCGAACTTGAACCTGGTAAGCGGTATCACTGAGCTTGTCATCTAAGGGGAACAAGGAATCCAATATTGCGCTTATTGACTGTTCCCATGTTTTTGTCATCGCGTCAGCAACGCATACGGAGAACGTAACCGTTTCTATCTTCAATCGTTCCATGACTATTTTGTAGGGAAGACCCCAGGGGTCTCGTTGTCCTTCAACTTTCACAGTCTTCCCAAGACTTCTTTTTACTCTCCCTGATTTTCCCTACATATCTATTCTTAATAGCCTTATAAAACCTTTCATAGAACGGCTCGTCCCCATATCCATATCTTTTAGCCCTGCTCCACTTATGTCTGGATGCATTTACCTGTCGCCTCAAACGACTTAGCTCCTCACTCCACCAGGGTACCAATCGGCCACATTTCCTTTTCCTGGTCATTGACCCACACGAGGCTCCTCTCAAGACATTTGTTAATGCATAAGCCTTAATTCTAGCATCACCATTTAAAAGCGCTTCTTTCCCTTCCTGTAATCGTTCGTGGATACAAGTTTGAAATCGTCGCCCGTTCACCGACCCTCGTACTAACCTGCTGGGTGCTTCCATAATCAATCTCTGGGATTTCACCACTACATTGAATGTTATTGCTCGGTGATCGCTTGTCGTCCACCCTTCCCTTACACACCACTCCTTAACTGTATCTATGGCAGAAGAACTACATATGGTAATATATATGTTTGACTCTCCACTTACAGTGGAGAAGGTGCTTGTGTTGCGTGGACGATTTGCAACTTCCAGGCCATTACTCATCAAACATTCTTCAAATTGAGCTGCTTTTGGATCAGTTTCAGAGCTGTACCACAATTTGGAATTTGCATTGGAATCCACACCCAGCAAAACAGGTCTTCCTCCAAGCTCGTTGGCGACTGTATCTACATATCGTAGGTACAATTCCAAGGTCTCGCTGAACTGGCAATACATACTTCCTATGTATAACCGCCCAATAGGGCCGATTACTTCAACACACACTCTGTGCGTGGACAAACTTTGTATCTTTGTTATTACAAGATCAGGGTTGCACACTATTACTGCTGCCTTACAATTCTCATGTTGCGCTATCCGGTAATTAATAGGGTAGCCTTTCACTACTCCATCAACAGTATAGGGCTCCTGCACAAGGAGAAGATCATAATTCTCCTCTCGTGTCCTTTGGGCAAGTTGCAACGCCCTTGATACGAGCGCCGACCATTAATCTGCAAAACTTTTATTTTTGCAAAAATAGGATTTATGAACTTACTGTCCATTAATCCGCTTTTTCTTTAGATTTTCAATATACTTTTTATATTCGGGGCAATCTCTGCTCCTAATAGAATGGTCAGCACTCATATTCTTTCTTTACAATTTGCGCACCTTGGCGAGTCATGCTTTTTGGGCCAGTCCTTAAAGAGATGATCATCTCACGCACAATGCCCACAAGTTACCTTTGCTTTACAGCTCCTGGAGGTATGGCCGAACGCCAGACATCTGAAACACTTAGTCAAAAACGCAATGTCCTTAGGCGCCTCCGTAGCCAGGTGGGAAGGAGCAGCAGTGCGTAGCACACGCTTCTTGATTAGACCGGGGTTCGAGCCCGTCACCACCAAATATAGAGGATACGGAAAGGTCAGGGAATGACCACCGCATATCCCGGAGCAATATGGCCTTAGTTGCTAATGCTCCTAAAAACCAAATAAACAAGCAATGTCCTTAACCCTATGAGAGCTCCAGTGTATAAAAACTCTGCCTCTTCCCACTAAAAACTTCCGGATATCCTCTGAGACCTCTAATATCCAATTCTTGGCATCACGATCATAAACTTTGGCTACAGATCTTACCACTATGTCCTTCATGAAATTTTCCTTACTTATTCCCATCTCTTGTACGTTCTTGGAGTAAATTTGTTTCAAAAACTCTTTCTCTTCAATTTCTCCTTCCACATCATACACAATAACCCGACTTCCTTGCTTTCGAGGAACTTCCACTCTCATTCTTCCTGCCTTCACTTTTTCACAAGCCATCACCCTCGTGAGATCTTCTTTCGAATCAAATTCCAGGACTACCCCCTTGTCCCTAATTGTCCTAAAGCTTCTAACTTTCGTGGCCTTAAGTTCAGGCCTTACTGTTTTTAGGACTTCATTTTTTACATCTTCGCTGGTCTTTAAGTTTTCACTGTCCGCCTTTATAAAGATAACATGACGGTCTTTCTCCCTTGGTGGTACACTAATTTCATTCCTTTTCACAACCGCAGCGAAAGTTTCTTTTACCTGGCCCATTATATCTTTTTCCTTCAATCTTGCTTTAAGGACTTTATTAGCTTCATGAACTCTAAGCGCTTTTCAATCGAATTGAACTTTGGCTTTCATGGCCGCTCGATTCACTTTATTCGAATCCTTAAAAAGGAATTCATGTAGCTGTTTCCTCGCTTTCTTGATCTCATCAAAGGTCACACTTCCTTCACTTTCCAATTCGTCATCACTTTCTACTCTGGAACGCATGAAACCTAGCCGCTGAGAAGTATCCATAGCCACTTGCACCTCTAGATCACTAGATTCCTCCATAGAGGTCTCGGGTTCTTCCTCGTCTTCCAACCTTTGCATTCGAACTGCTAATGACTGCAAGCTTGGGGGGGGGGAAGAATGCCCCTCATGCCCATCGCCCACCACACCTCCAGAGCTACCTGGCTGCTCACCTTCCGGATGCGCAGCCATGAGAACTCACGTTTATTACCACTAAAACCAATAAAATTATAACAAATCTCAACAATAGTATACAGCAAAATACAGACAGCAACTTATCAATTAGAAACAACAAAGTTCGTCGCAATTCACACAACAAGTTCACTGACTTGAAAAGTCAAGTTCACGGAAATACTTTGATTCCCTTTTCTGTACACATATCCACAACAGTTTTACTACCCTCCGGTAGTAGGGTTCTACTGGGCGCCCACCCCGCACTACGTGGATATGAGAACCCAAGCAATTACCCGCACAAGTCACAGACAAACAAACAAAAAACGAAAGTTGATAGTAGTTCTATCACTTATAAACACTTTATATTCGCTTGTTATAACACAATGCACTCGGGCATTCTAATTGCTCGCGGGGCGGTCGGCTCGAAAAGTGGGAAATAGAGTCCTGCGAAAGACATTGGAGCGAAGGCGATGTTCCTCTCATGGCCACCGGAATAGAAGGGCAACACCATCCAGCCGAAGCAAATCGAAGTGCTTTGTGCACAACTGAATCAATGACCACCCTGGAGGGAAGAAAAACCGACGCATTCATTCATCGGAATAAATGCATTCACCATGCGAGCATACTGCGAAGTAACCAAGCTGAAGTCTGATATGACAATATGTACTAAAGAATAAAACAAAGCAGTTGTTCAAAACTGCCAGCTGAAGGTCGATAAAGACATCCAAATCATTGTAGAGGGAGACACCTACAAATACTTGGGGATCATGCAGGTTCAACAGTTAGAAGAAAAGAAAATCAAGGTCCGTCTGATCTGGGCACAGGCCTACGTTAGTAGGACTATGGTCGTCCTCCTACCCCGGAGTTGGAAGTCTGCCCTCACGCGACGAATTGCTAAACGCCGTTTTCACGACGTGGCCGAAGTAGTTGGTCACAGACATCGGCAGTGATCAACGAACATAGCATACTTTTTCCTGGAAACTTCAGATTTTCTTCCAAAAAAAAACAAAAAAAACAACAGTAAATCAATCAGAGAAAACATGAATTAGTAGACATAATATACACGGCGCAATACGGCCTAAGTAGTTGCTGACGTGCCTGAAACCTCACAACGACCAACCAACAGAGAAATACACATCAAAACAAATGATCAGAAGCCGAAAAGAGAAGAAAAGAAGGAACACAAAATAGTGAAAAGTTAATCTTTAATTGTGTTTACTTCACTAGAAACTAAAGAAAATATATCTCCATTGCCTCCAGAGTGATATAAGGCACATGTTGACCATATCACCTTGCACCAGCAACAAGGTGGCATGGTCAACCATAGGAATGCGATATTATCACTAGAGCGCGTCCACTCACAGATCCCACCAGTTCGCCAGAATAACACATCAGAAGTCACCCAAGAAACTCCAGTTGATCAAAGAAAGTACTCTGAGTGGACAGAAATAATTGGAAACCTACGTAGTAGCAACGAGTAGGCCCACCTATCATCAGGAGGAAGGCAGTTACTCAGCGTTCATTAAGTCCACTAGTTCACGGAAGCGTACCACAGGTATTTCCATCCATGCTTGTTGCACCGCTGTCCATAATTCCGTTGCACTCCTGGATGGAGAATCCAAAGCTCGAAGGACCTTTCCACAGCATCCGAAAGATGCTCCACAAAGCTCATGTCCAGTTAACGGGGAGGCCATTCCAGGGTGGCAAAATCTACAGAATGATCTTCGAAGATGTTCTAGTCACCAAGGCTCTGTGGGTAGGCGCTTTGTCGTGCTTGCAGAGTTCATTGCCCTGTGGGTGCACGAGGACCATGAAGGCGTACAGTTGACTTGCAAGGATGAATATCCAACCTTAACCTTTCAGAGATGCTTCTAGACGTAACAGTTATCCCAACTTGTGCCAGTTGAATACACCCCAGACCACTCCCGACCGTCCACTTTCCTGAACAGTTCTTTCTTCACATGATGGGTGCATAGCGTTGTGGAGTTTCCGCAAGACACGCAACCTCCTCTCCGCGAGAAATAACTGGAAATAAGACTCGTCGGTCGATGAGACCCGTCTCCAATCATCCAAAGTCCACTATTGATGTTCTTTCGTCCCGTTGAGGAGGAGAGTTGTGTGTCGTGGTGTTAGCAATAGGACTCTGTTGGGTCCCATAACCCATTGCTGCTAATGATCGACGGATGGTCTTAGTGGAGACGCTTCTGGCACCCCCCTCGTTGAGGTCAGCGGTGATGTGTGCCACTGTCGCTCCTCGGTTGGCTGAAATGCAAGACAAACGTCGACCGCCACCTTCATCCACAACCTTTCTCTACCCGCAGCGGTGTCCATGATGAGATGATAATTTGAAAAGGGTGTATTCTCTGTACACACATGGTATTCTGGCGATTCGAGATAGTGCAATTTCTGGATCACCTCCGCGATAAAGTGATCCATGCGTCGGACATCCACTATCAACCGTCTTTCAAAGTCGGTTAACTAACGACGTTTATCCATAGCGTATAGCATGTGGTGTGTTTAGCGTCTAACGCAATGGTTTTCAATATGGGTGGCGCGGCACCTTATGATGTAGTAACAACATTCCATGGGTGCCACGTAATTTGGGTTTAAGTTACTTAAACTTATTTATTCGTTTTTAATTTATATAATTGTTTCATTATAAAAAGGTAGTATGAATCAGAGCTGTAATACTCAATACGTTCTACGTTGATATTATTTTACAAATATTATAAAAAGGTGTACAGTTCATGTGTGTTTCGCACCTGTGTATAAAGAAAAAATATTATATATATATATATATATATATATATATATATATATATATATATATATATATATATATGCTGCCACTTTATTAGGTACACCTAGATAGTAGCGTGTTGAGCCTCCTTTAGCCTTCAAAACAGCCTGAATTCGTCTAGGCATGGATTGAACAAGATGCTGAAAACGTTGTGCAGGAAAGGAGTACCATGCAGACATGAGTGTGGCACGCAGTTCCTTGAGATTCGACGGAAGTGTAGGCCTCGGGCGAACAGTCCTTTCCAGCTCATCCCAAAGATGTTTAATAAGATTGAGATCCCGGAACTGAGCGGGCTACTGCAGCAAAGAAAAGTCATTGTCATGTTCCTGGAACCATTCCATAGTGATTCGGGCTCTGTGCACCGGCGCATTATCCTGTTAGAAGTACCCTTTTTACTCAGGATAAAGTGTCAACATAAACGGATGCACTTGGTCAGCAACGATGTTTAGCTACGATGTGGCATTCAGACGTGAATCCATATGGGTATCAGTGGACCCAACTTGTGCCAAGAAAACATTCCCCACACCTAACACTGCCCCCACCACCTTGCACAGTAGTCGTCAGACATGACGGGTCCATGGATTCAGGTTTTTCGCAAAATTCTGAGCCTTCCATCAACGTGATGCACCAGGAACTTCGACTCGTCAGACCAAGCAACTGTTTTCCAATCCTCGATAGTCCAGTGCTGGTGTTGCTGTGCCCGCAGGAGGCGTGCTCACTTGTTCTTCAATTGAGGTGAGTGAGGGTGAGATGCAACTGTCCCTTCCTCTTTCGGCGACATTTCTTCTTCTTTCTCTCCTAATGTCATTTTCCTTACCTTTTGTTGCTTTCTTAAGTCTAATACGGACGGTATATGAATGGATAATATCAGTGTCGCCCCGAGCTACGGACGAACTGGGACGCTGACAGTATAGGGGCGCATGATTTTGAGGGGTGTCGAAGGGTTCAGAGAGTGCATATGCTTCGTGGAAGGGGGCGGGGGAACGAAAGATTTAGAGGAAGATGTTGTGGCTGTTTCTCTGTCCCTTTCTTCCTCCATAGTGCAGTAAACTGTCGAAAATGCATCAAGCACGTGGCATGCATTTGATAAAAATATGATCTTTGGTGTTAATAAAAAAAAATATATTCTCAAATTTTTCTTTTATATTTTTAAATAGCTTTGATGTAACTTGTTGTTATGTTCATACTAAAAGTGAAGAATAGCGAGGGTGTACTTATAAATAGCAGAGAAGGAATAATTGAAATAGCAGATCACTACAATAGAGAATTATACAAAGAGCAAGGGATCCATGCCAGCAGTGGGAAAGATGGATAAGAAATTAGTAACGTATACGACATATCCTATTAGGTAGAACATGCGTTGAAGAATATGAAGAATGAGAAAGCCCCGGGGAAGATGAAGTTACTGTAGAGTTGTTAAAATTGGGAGGAAGAGACATAACACAAAAACTGGCAAGGCTCTTCACAAAGTGCATTAGAAAAGGTGTGATGCCTAAGAAGTGGAATAATGCATTCATAGTTTTGCTGCATAAGAAAGGAGACAAATCAGAAATTGAAAATTATAGACCAATTAGCTTTTTTCCCCCACATTTACAAGTTGTTCACAAGGGTCATTACTAACAGATTAGAAAGAATACTTGATGAGAACCAACCGAAAGAGCAAGCTGGCTTTAGGACAGGATTCTCAACTATGGATCACCTTCATGTAATATCACAGCTAATGGAGAAAGCAAATGAATATAAAACACCATTATGCCTGGCATTTGTGGATTATGAAAAGGCATTTGACTCCATACAGCAAAAGGCAATGTTTCGGGCACTGGAAAGACAAGGCATATATACCCCATATATTATGATTTTGAAGAAAATATATGAGAACACTACCTCCTTTATTAGACTAGACAAAGACAGTAGCAAATTTAAAATCGAGAAAATAGTTCGACAATGAGACACAGTATCTCCGAATTTGTTTACTGCTGCCCTTGAGGAAGCTTTCAGAAGATTAGACTGGGCGCAGAAAGGAGTCAATGTGAATGGAGAGTACATAAACCATTTACGATTTGCAGATGACATTGTGGTCATAAGCCACGATCCCAAAGAATTAGAGGAAAATCTTAAACAGTTATGCACAGTTAGTAGGGATTTTGGACAAAAATGAACAGGACTAAAACAAAAGTAATGATGAAAGGTATGCCACAGAAAGAGATGTAATGATTGAAGGAGCTGTAATTGAAAAGGTGGAGTCATATACTTATCTGGGACAAGTTATTAGCTGTAATAATGATAAATGGCTGGAAGTCAAGAGAAGAATAAATTTTGGATGGATAGCATTCAGGAAATATAGTCACATACTGAAGAGCAATATACCAGTTTGTCTGAAACGTAAAATAATGAATCAATGTATACTCCCCACCATGACTTATGGAAGTGAAACTTGGGCACTCACCAAAAGAATGGAAGAGAAGCTGAGCACTACACATCGAAGAATGAAACGAATTATATTGGAAATCAGACTGTTAGATAAGAAGAGAAACAAATGGATTAGGCAGCAAACTCAAGTAAAGGACATTCTTATCAAAAGTAAAGAACTAAAATGGTCATGGGCCTGATACATAGCTCGAAGACATGATGACAGATGGAATAAGAAAATAACAGACTAGTTCCCAAGAGGAGCTAAAAGAAAACCTAGAAGATAACAACGGAGATGGACAGGTGAAATTCACGAGTTCGTGGGTAGTAAATGGAAGGCCATTGCACAAAACAGAAGGAACTGGAAAGTTGCTGGAGAGGCCTTCATGCCGCAGTGGATTGAAAATGGCTGATCATGATGATGACGTTGTAATGTAATGTAAAATCAATTAAATATGTGAAATGTCAGTCTGTCTCGAAATCCTTTCACTTCTAGATGAGATACCGATATGAAATTTGGTATAAATATAGATGGATATATTTATATATATATATATATATATATATATATATATATATATATATATATATATATATATATATTTATATCTATATCAAATATCGAAAATTAATAAATATCCAAGTAAAGTAAACTAAACTAATTAAATCAAGAGCTGATTAATGCCATCTATAAATATCTAGATAAAACATTACATCAGTCTTATATATCTTTGTATTTTTGTGAAAGGGATACATTGAGAGTCTCTTTCATTATCCTTTACTAGGTTTGGTCGTGTGGACCAGTTATGGCTATTATAGGGTTAAGTAGCTACCAGCTTATCTAATACGAAATATATTTATTCTATATCTGGCCTTTTTTTTTTTAATAATTGCACTTAATCTACACAAAAATATTTATATCTATATATATATATCTTTTGGCTACAATCCTACGTGCATTCCAATTCTTTCACATGAGCTGCTGAAATTTAATTATACAAACTATTATTATTATATAAATTAAAAGCAAGCGTAACTGCAACCTGCTGCTCATACTTTGACAAATGTCCTTATAAAAAATTGATTCTTTTCTAAAATTTTTATTTTAATATTTTAAATGACAATTAAAACATTTAAAAAATTCTGGCTGTCTTTTTTTCTGTTTATATTTGTCTTTTTAACTTTTCTCCAGAAAAAATAAAGATATTAACCGAATAAAACACCTTAAACGTGTTTCTATCTAGAAGGGACGCTGCAATGTCCCCCGCCTGGCGAGCCAATATACCTGAGGCCGGCCCTCGATAACACTGTCTTATCCTATACCATTTTTCAAACAGTGGCGTCTGGGTGGTGGTATCCACCGGGAATAAGTAATAGTAGTCTTCTCCACTGGTCAAGCTTTATTTATTCGAGGTAGTTCAATATCATGGCAACTCGTTGTGTACGTTTCCACAATATCAGATATATTTAAGACGATTTCGATTTGTTAGCTGCTTTGTGAGATGGCTACCAATTAAACTGATGCTATCGCACCAAATATATTTATTGATATAAGAAAGCAAGCTGTTCTGCAGCTGCCAAAAATTATAATAAAAATAATAATCTATTATTATCTCTCACCAAAAAAGGGTCTTTTGAACATCCAATTTGAACTTTACTAAATTATCTGCCTCAACCGCTTGTGGCATGCATTTCATTTCATTGGCCTTCAATAAGCTGCCCAAATGTAAACTTCACGAGATCCGCCTTCTATAACTTTCCGAAAATTTTGTATTTAGGCTTCGTGGTTCTCACTCCTCTACCAGTGATCATATACCTTCCTTTTCCTTTTTACTGATTCCATTCAGGGCCTTCAGTAACGCTATAAGATATCTGGTCGTCAAGCTTTGTGGTTCAATTTTTAAGTCGTTGTCACCTTTTAAATTGTTCTTCCCTGGACCATTGGGATCTTTACTAATCTGGTTTTCCTTCTCTGAACCATTTCTTTTGGCTACAGACACAAACACAGTGCAACCTTAACACAATCTTTTGCAAAGGGATTTTTTGCTAAAGATTATGTTAAGTTGCTTTCCCTATTTGCGAAGGTCCTAATGTCGTCGACAGGATACCACATACACTGCATAGAATATTTCACGTCTGTTTGAATCATAATTCCCCAAATCTCTTTTATTCTTGCCCATTTTAATTGTCCCTCCCTTAGTTTGCTTTAACTGCTGGATTTCTGTTCCCTGGGTGTTTTCACTTATAATTTTTCTGATGATTTCTCATCTAAGTCATTTTAAGCAAAATGGGCTTGTTCTTGTCGTTAGCCACTCATCCTTCTTTCGTTTACATCGTCAGAAAACTTTGGAAACTTTCCTTGCTCTCTCTCGTATCAAAGTCATTCAAAAACAGAAGTAGGTCCAGCACTCTTCGCTCAGGGACTAGCCACAGAATTCCACTCTGAGATAGTTCCATTTTCGACTACTCGCTCTCTGTCCTTTTCGCGCATTTGCAGAAATCCTTAAGTGATATTGTAAATCGTGATATTATAATTTATGAAAACGGTTGTTTTAGTACTGTAATGGGTGAGACAGTCTTAAACATGTCAGTATTACTCCAAGTATAAATGATCAATCCTTACTTGGTCGTGCTCTCTCTCACGAGCAGTCAGGGCAATGAACATTACTGAAAATAACCTCCCAAAACTTAATACTAGTAACGAAATATGATGTAAAAAAAGCAGGTTTATATATCAATAGGGGAAGGAACCCTACTCCATTTGCGCACCCTTTCTAATTGTCCAATTCTTTAAATGTATTCAGACTACAATTTAAACAACACCAGATAACGTTTGTTACACTGATTGATGGAACAAAGTTTTTCACATCTATCCTGCAACCACCCTTTTCGCCCCCTTTTCGATAATCACACTTTCTATTGAAAACATTTACCTCTCAAGAGCTTCTTAATAGGCGCCATCGTACTGCAATTCTTTAGGTTTTGCGGATATTATTCACTTTCAAATCTATATTCTCGAACTTTATGTATCTTCTGTTTATAGAACTAAACTGCCTGGTGGAAACGCTGGGAAAAACTGCGATTGTTAGTGGAATTGAACAAAGGAATTGCAATAATGAACGAAGATTGGTAAATTGAGAACTCATCCTCAAATGAATGTGTTTTTTGTAACAATGCGAGTTACAATGTCAGAAGGGAAAAATCCATTGTCGTTATCTAAAATGAAAAGAGAGAATTGATGAAATACAAATATTTCATAAACACAGAATAGATGATATTTGTTTTCTTTTACCACTTCTGAGGGCATGCCATATTTGTGGACAAGTGTGTGCTCACGGAAAGGTTTTCATTTTGTTCGGAAAATGTGAATGCACTCATCAATAACAAATTTAATTAAAATAAATAAATAAATAATTAATTAGGGGCGCGATTGGACCAGTGGTTACGATATTGGAAGAGTAATGTGATGTACCCGAGCTTGGATCAGGCTGCAGATAAAAACAAATAATTAAATTAAAATTAATTTTGTTGTTATTACAATTAAATTAATTTAAATACCTATCACAAGATCGAAGTGATGGCTAAGGCAGACGGTGAAGCCATCTAGTTTAGTTTTCAACCAATGGATGCCATAAGTAAACGATTTCACCTTCAAAGCTGGATGATGATAACAAAAAGGAATCTGAGATTCACTGTATCTCGTTTATTGCAGAATGAAGTCATTCCCATTTTGGTATCAGGCACAGGGGTCTGCTCGATAAGACAGACATAGAGTCCTGCGAAAGACAGTGGATCGAAGGCGATGTTCCTTTCATGTCCACACCATCCAGCCGAACCAAATGGACGTGTTTTGTGCACAACTGAATCAGTGACCACCCAGGAGGGAAGAAAAACCGACGCATTCATTCATCGGAATAAATACAATCACCATGCGAGCATACTGCGAAGTAACCAAGCTGAAGTCTGATATGACAATATGTACGAAAGAATAAAACAAAGCAGTTGTTCGAAACTGCCAGCTGAAGGTCGATAAAGACATCCAAATCATTGTAGAGGGAGACACCTACAAATACTTGGGGATAATGCAAGTGCAACAGTTAGAAGAAAAGAAAATCAAGGTCCGTCTGATCTGGTCACAGGTCTACGTTAGTAGGACATTGGTCGTCCTCCTACCCCGGAGTTGGAAGTCTGCCCTCACGCGACGAATTGCTAAACGCCGTTTTCACGACGTGGCCGAAGTAGTTGGTCACAGACATCGGCAGTGATCAACGAACATAGCATACTTTTTCCTGGAAACATGAGATTTTCTTCCAAAAGAAAAAAAAAAAACAACAGTAAATCAATCAGAGAAAACATGAATTATTAGACATAATATACACGGCGCAATACGGCCTAAGTAGTCGCTGACATGCCTGAAACCTCACAACGACCAACCAACCGAGAAATACACATCAAAACAAATGATCAGAAGCCTAAAAGCGAAGGAAAGAAGGAACACAAAATAGTGAAAAGTTAATCTTTAATTGTGTTTACTTCACTAGAAACTAAAGAAAATATATCTCCATTGCCTCCAGAGTGATATAAGGCACATGTTGACCATACCACCTTGCACCAGCTACAATCAGAATCTCTTAGGAATGCGAGATTATCACTAGAGCGCGTCCACTCACAGATACCACCAGTTCGCCAGAATAACACATCAGAAGCCACCCAAGAAACTCCAGTTGATCAACGAAAGTACTCTGAGTGGACAGAAATCATTGGAAACCTACGTAGTAGCAACGAGTAGGCCCACCTATCATTAGGAGGAAGGCAGTTACTCAGCGTTCATTGAGTCCACTAGTTCATGGAAGCGTTCCACAGATATTTCCATCCATGCTTGCTGCACCGCTGTCCATAATTCCGTTGCACTCCTGGATGGAGAATCCAAAGCTCGAAGGACCTTTCCACAGCATCCGAAAGATGCTCCACAAAGCTCATGTCCAGTTAACGGGGAGGTCATTCCAGGGTGGAAAAATCTACAGAATGATCTTCGAAGATATTCTAGTCACCAAGGCTCTGTGGGTAGGCGCTTTGTCGTGCTTGCAGAGTTCATTGCCCTGTGGGTGCACGAGGACCGTGAAGGGGTACAGATAATCTGCAAGGATGAATATCCAACCTTGACTTTTCAGAGATGCTTCGAGACGTAACAGTTGTCTCAACGTGTGCCAGTTGAATACACGCCAGACCACTCTCGACCGTCCACTTTCCTGAACAGTTCTTTCTTCACATGATGGATGCACAGCCTCGTGGGGTTTCCGCCAGACACGCACCCTCCTCTCCGCTTGAAATAAGTGGAAATAAGATTCGTTGTTTGAGGAGACCCGTCTCCAATCATCCAAAGTCCACTATTGATGTTCTTTCGCCCCGTTGAGGAGGAGAGTCGTGTGTCGTGATGTTAGCAATAGGACTCTGTTGGGTCCTCTAACCCATTGCTGCTAATGATCGACGGATGGTCTTGGTGGACACGCTTCTGGAATCCCCCCTCATTGAGGTCAGCGGCGATGTGTGCCACGGTCGCTCCTCGGTTGGCTGAAATGCAAGATAGACGTCGAAGGCCACCTTCAATCACAACCTTTCTCTACCCGCAGCGGTGTCCATGATAATTCGAAAAGGGCGTATTCCCTATACACACTTGGTATTCTGGCGATTCGAGATAGTGCAATTTCTGGATCACCTCCGCGATAAAGTGATCCATGCGTCGGACATCCTCTATCAACTGTCTTGCAAAGTCGGTTAACTCACGACGTTTATCCATAGCGTATAGCATATGGTGTATTTAGGGTCTAATGCAGTGGTTTTCAATAGGGGCGGCGCGGCACCTTATGGTGCCTCAACAAGATTCCATGGGTGCCACGTAATTTGGGCTTAAGTTACTTAAACTTATTTATTTGTTTTTAATTTATATATTTATTTCATTATAAAAAAGGTGTACAGTTGATGCGTGTTTAGCACCTGTGTATAAAGAAAAAATATTATATATATATATATATATGCTGCCATTTTATTAGGTACACCTAGTTAGTAGCGTGCTGAGCCTCCTGTAGCCTTCAAAATAGCCTGAATTCTTCTAGGCATGGATTGCACAAGATGCTGAAATCGTTGTCCAGGATGGAGTAACATGCAGACATGAGTGTGTCACGCAGTTCCTTGAGATTCGATGGAGGTGTAGGCCTCGGGCGAACAGCCCTTTCTATCTCATCCCAAAGATGTTTAATAGGATTGAGATCCCGGAACTGAGCGTGCCACTGCAGCAAAGAAAAGCCATTGTCATATTCCTGGAACCATTCCATAGTGATTCGGGCTCTGTGCACCGGCGCATTATCCTTGTGGAGGTACCCTTTTTACTAAGGATAAAGTGTCAACATGAACGGATGCAGTTGGTCAGCAACGATGTTTAGCTACGATGTGGCATTCAGACGTGAATCCATATGGGTATCAGTGGACACAACTTGTGCCAAGAAAACATTCCCCACAGCTAACACTGCCCGCCCCAGCACCTTGCACGGTAGTCGTCAGACATGACGGGTCCATGGATTCAGGTTTTTTCACAAAATTCTGAGCCTTCCATCAACGTGATGCACCAGGAACTTCGACTCGTCAGAACAAGCAACTGTTTTCCAATCCTCGATAGTCCAGTGCTGTTGTTGCTGTGCCCACTGGAGGCCTGCTCTCTTGTTCTGCATTGATAACAAAGGTACGCGATGTGGCCGTCGGCTGTTGTTGCCCATTCGCGACAAAGTGCGACTAGTCGTCCGTTGCGATATTTTTTTTTGCGCACCAAGGTTGTATTCTGACGTGATATGCAACATTGTCGCCCGTCTGTTTGCTTGCACAATTCTAGCCACCCTCCTCTAACCTCTCTAATGAACAAGTGATTTTCTTCCACAGGAGTGCCGTTGAGAGGCACTCCTGTGAAAGATACACCCTTGAAACTGTGGTGCGTGAGAAGTTCAGAAGAACTGCTGTTTCAGAGATGCTTTGTCCAGCATGTCTTGCACCTACTATCATGCCATGTTCGAAGTCCGTTAGATCACTCCTTTTCCCCTTCTTGCAACGGTTTTTACGCTTAACTGATACTAGAAAGGTTGTTCTGCTGCATTTATACCCACAACTGTGGTCATGTGACTTGCAGCGTTGTGGGACAAACCATTTGTGTGCACAGCAGGGGTGTACCTAATAAAGGACACCACAGTGTAGTTATATTATTGAAATAACTATCAAATAACATATTTTTTAAATATTCGATATACAGAGTGTCTCAAAAATACACGCCATAACTTCAGAAATGAGATCCTCATATGTAGACAATAAAATATTTTATATCAACATAGTTCCGGAAATGCTTGGTTCCCGAGTTATTAACCGGAATGTCTTATCTCACGCAGGTGATTTCCTTTATCACAAGATATTGACAGAATCTGGTAGTTTTCCATTCCGACCAGGTACTCAAATCAGGAGCAAGCGGATATGCAATTTATGTACGGTTTGGCGGACGGCAGTGCACTGGAGGCTCGTCATTTGTACCACGAAAGGTTCCCAGAATGAAGATTTTTAGACAAGAAAACGTTTGAAGGTATCCATCGCCGCCTTTGTGAATATGGGACCTTTACACCTCGTGCTGCCCACAGAGGACGACCAAGATCTAAGACTCCTGAAGTAGAAAAGGAGATTTTGGATGTTGTGCGTGCCACTCCTGGAATCAGCACACGCAGATACAATGCAACTGGCTGTTCAACGTTCGACTATTTGCAGAGTGTTGCGAGAACACCAACTGTATCCTTTCCATCTGCAACGGGTACAAGCCTTGTCACCACCAGCAGATTACCTTGCGCGAGTCGTGTTCTGCCAGTGGTATTCAGGCAGAAGGTGGACATTTTGAACAATTACTATAAAGTGATGTGAACAGTTAAGTATCATAGAGAGACCTTCAAAACTTGGAAACCAAGCATTTCCGGAACTATGTTGATATAAACTATTTTTATTGTCTACATATGAGGAACTCATTCCTGAAGTTATGCCGTGTATTTTTGAGACACCCTGTATATATTTACAGAGCGAGCATGGTATATAAGAGGCAGAAATTTGAGTAGAGGTGCCACAAAAGAAAAAAATGACTCAGAGGTGCCGTTATTAAAAAAAACTGTCGAAAACCACTGGTCTAAAAAGGCACCAATGGGTTCCCCCCATCTCCGCGTTGCATTGTACGTGTAAGGTAATTCTCTGTCAAGGCCAGAAGGTTAAAGTGTGTGGGTTGGTAGTTGTGTAGTTTTATATTCTTTTGTTCATCTGGCTATTTAGCCGTTGTGCCCCAGACGCGGCCCACCGTTGCTCGCACTAAGCCCCGTGAATTCAGACCAGGTGCCCAGTAGCTTTATATTTTACTCTTCCAGGCCCTTCCAGCTAGTTTCCTGAGATTTCAGTGACTGGCCTTTAAAGAAAAGATAACGGGGAGGGGAGAAGAAATAGGGTTAGACGAGTTAATTAAAAATTGTGTTAAATAAATTTTTGAGTTTGGGGTATAATTGATCTGGGTTGGTTTGCACGCTAGTCATGAAAAGTTTTAAGAGAGAGCAGGTAAGAGCCTGAAGGCTGGGGGAAACGGACAGAAATGTGGGGTCAATAGAGAAGGCTACCCCAAGGTGACAGTGGCCCAGTGCCATGCCTCCCCAGAGGGAAGGAGGGAGCAGCGGGAGAGGAGCTAAGAGCCCGTCACCTGCCCCCACCAGGGGGAAAGGGGAAGAAAGGATCATGCAAGGGGGCATGATTCGGAGAGCCAAGATCAACTTGAAGAGCAAAGCTGTGATGAGTCTCCTTTTAGGAGTTCCCTTCTAATAAATGTCACTCATGGGAACGTTGTCCCATCTTCCACTTTGTCCTAGTTATGGTCTCAGTCTGTATTCTCACTTCGGGCGCATGTGCCGTCCAATTGTCACTTACAAAGTGAAGGGTTCGTTCAGTGAGTCAGATCCGCTTTTGGTTGTCACTCTTGGGACTGATGTCTTGTCCTTTGCGGTGAGAATGATGTAGTGATTGGTTGGTTTACACTTTGTCCTTACGTCCTACATCTGCCAGGGTGTGCGTTTTACTTGCTTCAGGTTGTCCAGGGAGTGAAGTTATATCTAAGGCGGATACAGCAGGTTAGGGTCGGTAGGTGGCGGTGGACAGGTGGCATCACTTTGCTCATTAGAGAGAGGAACGCAATAGGACAATAGGAGTCCTCTGGGTGTAGCGGCTTGGATGGATTTTTTTAATATGAGCTTAATGCTGGCCACCTTACAGTTCATTGGGAAGCAGCAACAGTGGAGTCACAAGTTATATACTGATACGTTGTTGCATATGCACCACGGGTTTAAGTTCCTGCACATGAAACATCCCCCACACCATATAACCGCCTTCACCGGCCTGCCCTTTTGATATAATACATGTTGGATGAAGAGCCTCGTGTTGTTGATGCCAAATCCGTACACGACCATCCACGGTGTGGAACAAATAACGTGATTCATCTTTCCAGCATACCTTCTTCCAGTCATCTAATGTCCAACCGGCATGCTCTTTGCACCAGCCGAGTCTTTTACGCCGACAAATCTTGGTTAGGAGACGATGCCGTTGGGGTCATCCGCTGGTATAGTCTATATCTGCGAGCGTGCAACGCATTGTCATGCCAGATATTGTTCCCGGTTGGCCCATGTTCTATTGGGTAGTCAACTGTTCAACAGTAAAGCGCCTGTTCGCGTCGTCGGACCCGGTGCTTACCTCTAATATCATCCTTTCGCTGAACTTTGCAGTTTTGCCATCTGGTCGTTGTTTGACCATTTTTAGGCCAGTCCTAGTAGACTTTAACTAACGCGGCTCTCGAACAAACCACCAGGTTAGCCGTTTGGGAAATCGAGGCATCTGCTCATCGAGCACCGGCAATCTGTCCTTTATCAAAGTCTGATAAATCCTTCTTTTTACTATCACGCTCGAAATTTTACTACCTATTGAACCACGGACACCTTATCTATGCTACGTAAGAGGACTAACTGAGCACTCTCGTACCTCACATGGTCAACGGGTCGCATTCAGTTTTCATTGAGGTGGACATAATTCAGTGATCACTCAGTGTAGATTCAGAAGCACGTTTGGAGTGTACTCTGCCGCCTTCTCGACAATTTCTGGCTCTATCTTAGTTTGCTCATGTCTATCCCCAGTGTTGTTCTGTTTCGGATTTTGTTGGCTGCAGTTTGGAGTTCTAGAAGAGGGAATGGTTCCTCTGTCCGGTCCGATTCATAGGTGTCGTTAGCATTGCATAGAAGGTATGTTCTAGGGTGTCTTGGCCATCTAACGTTTGGAAGGTGGCGTTAAGGATACTGTTTATTGCTTTTTCCGCTACCTACTCATTGCAGTGGAGGCATTCCTGGCTTCCTGGTACTATTCCTGATGATTCTCAACCTCTTGGAGGGGAAAAATGTCTTCTTCTGGAGGACAGTACATGAAGATTACGTAAGTCTCCCAGGGTGAGATAATATGCGCGCAGGTGGCCCATGTGGAATACTGATGAGATATCTTCATAACCGTCAGTTTGGGGTTGCACACAACGACGGCTGTTCAGGGCGTCTCACTTTCCACTTGGACGATCTTGTAGTTCAGTGGGTATCCACGGTTGGTATCGGCATGGCTCCTGGAGGAGCAGTATATCATAGTTGTCCTCCTCCACCCTTTGCCGTGTCTTGGCAGCTACAGCTTTAGTTCGTTGAGAATTTAGTTGCAGAAATTTGATATACGCGGTATTGTGTTTTTTAGGCAATGTCCCCATATTCCATTTTTTTATTGTTGGGCAGGCACGTTTTTCCTTTAGATATAAGCGGCACTTATTATCTCGAAGTGAGTGGGAGTGAGGAAGTTGGTGACACTTGCAGTTAGCACAAGCCCGCTAACTGCAAGTTAGCGGGCTTGTGCTAACTGCAAGTGTGCTAACTTTTTGTACACCCTTGTTTGTATGATCATGGCTTGCCAAGCCTCAGGTGCCAGTTCGATGACCAAGTTTGTTGAACTTCCATATTTACTCTTGGTTTGATATTTTGGTGTGATCAGTTTCAACCTGTCTCCGTCGAGAGCACTGGCTGTAAAGTTCTATAGATCTCCTCGCAGATGGTAAATGGGAGTCAATTCTTTGTCGACAAAAAAAAAACAACAATAGAGGAGGCCCTTTTTCCTGGGCAGGTCAGCAGTGAAACCAAGCGCGTAGGGATCTCAGTGTTGTTTAATAATTAAGATGACGTCTTTGGTTTCTGTTTCGATATTGACTCCATCGTTAAGCGTTTTGCGTATTGATTTTATTCTTGCGTTCCTGAAGTCTCCAGTAAGGGAATCTATGACTGTCTTCTTTACCTCTTCACTGGTTTTGTGTGCTTTAGGGTTTGTTGGCTTGAGCACCACTAGATGTGGTTTTGGTAAAAGTGTTTTCCTATGTGTAGTGGTGATTTGGGCATTGGTAGTGTTATGAGTATTCCTCAGAGCTAGTGAGAAAGATGGGACAGGCTGTGGCATTTCAATGCCGCCATCGGCCTGGAGGGTTTCCAATGTCGCAACAGCCTTTTGGTGTTGGACATGCGTATCCATCAGTATGGTCTCTAGCTTTGTCGACTGGAGGATAATTTCTGCGTGAGGCATTGTTGAAATCCTACTGCAGTTGTCTCTCAGTATGGTCTTCAATTTAGCTCTAATAATCATGCTTTGTTCTGGCTCTGTGCTCTTTGCGATGGTGGGATCAAGAACAGGTGTCTTATCGCTTGTTTTGGATCTTCCATCGCTCGGTGTTGCTCACGTGTTTCGTTAGTCTGATGGTGCTGTGGGTTTCTCTGTCCGATTTAGAGACTACTAGTTTCTTATTTTTCCCTCTTGGTGATATGTCCTGGTTGCTGGTCTTCAGAGTCCTCCATCTTCATATCGAGATAGCGTTCCTCCCCGGTACAAGTCGGGATGTCTTTCGTATGGCTTTCAGTGCCATTTGTGATCTCAGAAATGTCATAGTTGCTTTCCATTATGACAGATCCGGATAAACGGGAATATTCGGACCAGCGGGATGACAACTGTTGGGTGAGTAGCAAACTTCAAGAGATGACGAAAGATAACGATCACAAGTTCGTGGATAATTATAACGCCGAGTTATAATTAGTTGAAATTTTATAATTAGTTGAGGAGGGAAACAGTCAACAGTGGAAATAGCCCTAGAGGGGTTGGGCTACTTTCTGAGGGGTTTCTAAATGTGCTGAGAACGTTAGCGAGGTCGATTTGACGAGAAAACTGACAAGGGAAAAGTTGAAACACTACCATGATCACTCAGGGGGAATCCAGCCCCAGTGAAAATACAGAATTCAGATGTGGTGACCCGAAAAGGGGTGAGGCCGCGTTCTCTGATGTTAAGACAATGGCGCGGTCGAAGACTTCTGAGGACTTCCTTGAGGACATATCTTTGGTAGAGCGTCCATTGTCCTTAGCACTGAATAAAATAACGCGCAGAATTCTGCTTTTGTACCCAGAATAAACAAAAATAAATCACACCAAGGTGATCCAACTTGTTAGTGAGACACTAAGGGCGCAGTGAACCGAGAAAGTTTGGGATAGTGTGGCTTGACAATAGATTAGCATGTGGCGCTTGCCCTAAAATACTTTATAGTCTATACTACTACTGCACGCCATCAAGCACCTCTCATATTTCGAAGTTATACTTTATAACTGGTTGTCACTATTGCAACACTAGGGTATCTGCCCGCCCACCGATGAGAAGCCAATAAGCTTCGAAATGGTGCTATCGGGAAAAGAGACTTGATAGTGCGCTCGTTAAAACGAATGGGTAGCAACGGTCTTCACTATTCGGAAAGCGTTGCTTGTTCGGGGGATTTATGAGTGGTTTACTGGAGGGAGTGAGGGTGAGAAGCAACTGTCCCTTCCTCTTTTGGCGCAATTTCTTCTTCTTTCTCTCCTACTGTCATTTTCCTTACCTTTTTTGCTTTCCTAAGTCTAATACGGACAGTACATGAATGGATAATACCAGTTTCGACCCGAGCTACGGGCGAACTGAGACGCTGACGGTTTAGGGAAGCATGATTTTTGGGGGGTTCGAAGGTTTAAGAGAGTGCATAAGCTTCGTGGAAGGGGGCGGGGGAACGAAAGATTTAGAGAAAGACGTTGTGGCTGTTTTCTGTCCCTTTCTTCCTCCATACTGCAGTAAACAGTCGAAAATGCGTCAAGCACGTGGCATTCATTTGGCACTCGATAAAATATGATATTTGCTATTAATAACAAAAAAATTATTCTCAAATTTTTCTTTTATATTTTTAAATAGCTTTGATGTAACTTGTTGTTATGTTGATATTAAAATAAACAATAGCCAGGGAGTACTTATAAATAGCAGAGAAGGAATAACTGAAATAGCAGAAGAAATAGCAAGCGAATGCTGCCAGCAGTGGGGAACATGGATCGGAAATTAGTAACATATACGACATATCCTATTAGGTAGAACATGCGTTGAAGAAAATGAACAATGAGAAAACCCCGGGGAAGATGAAATTACTGTAGAGTTCTTAATATTGGGAGGAAGAGACATAACCCAAAAACTGGCAAGGCTCTTCACAAAGTGCATTAGAAAAGGTGTGCCGTCTAAGCAGTGGAATAATGCAATCATAGATTTGCTGCATAAGAAAGGAGATAAATCAGAAATTGGAAATTATAGACCAATTAGCTTTTTTTCCCCACATTTACAAGTTGTTCACAAGGGTCATTAATAACAGATTAGAAAGAATGTCTGATGAGAATCAACCGAAAGAGCAAGCTGTCTTTAGGACAGGATTCTCAACTATGGATCACCTTCACGTAATATCACAGCTAATGGAGAAAGCAAATGAATATAAAACACCATTATGCCTGGCATTTGTGGATTATGAAAAGGCATTTGACTCTATACAGCATAAGGCAATGTTTCGGGCACTGGGAGTACAAGGCATAGATACTCCATATATTATGATTTTGAAGAAAATATATGAGAACACTACCTCCTTTATTAGACTAGACAAAGACAGTAGGAAACTTAAAATTGAGAAAGGAATTCGACAAGGAGACACAATATCTCCGAAGCTGTTTACTGCTGCTCTTGAGGAAACTTTCAGAGGATTAGACTGGTCGCAGAAAGGAGTCAATGTGAACAGAGAGTACCTAAACCATTTACGATTTGCAGATGACATTGTGGTCATAAGCCACGATCTCAAAGAATTGGAGGAAAATCTTAATCAGTTATGCAGAGTTAGTAAAGATTTCGGACTAAAGATGAATATGGCTAAAACAAAAGTAATGAATATGCCACAGAAAGGGACATAATGATTGAAGGAGCAGTAATTGAAATGGTGGAGTCATATACTTATCTGGGACAAGTCATTAGCTGTAATAATGATAAATGGATGGAAGTAAAGAGAAGAATAAATTTTGGATTGACAGCATTCAGGAAATATAGTCACATACTGAAGAGCAATATCCCAGTTTGCCTTAAAACGCAAAATAATAAACCAATGTATACTCCCCACCATGACTTATGGAAGTGAAACTTGGGCATTCACGAAAAGAATGGAAGAGAAGCTGAGAACTACACAGCGAAGAATGGAACGAATTTTATTAGGAATCAGACTGTTAGATAAGAACAGAAACACGTGGATTAGGCAGCAAACTCAAGTAAAGGACATTCTTATCAAAAGTAAAGAACTAAAATGGTCATAGGCAGGACATATAGCTCGAAGACATGATGACAGATGGAATAAGAATATAACAGACTGGTTCCCAAGAGGAGCTAAAAGAAAACCTAGAAGACAACAACGGAGATGGACAGGTGAAATTCACGAGTCCGTGGGTAGTAAATGGATGGCCATTGGACAAAACAGAAGGAACTGGAAAGTTGCTGGAGTGGACTTCATGCTGCAGTGGATTGAAAATGGCTGATCATGATGATGATGTTGTAATGTAATGTAAAATCAATTAAATATGTGAAATGTCAGTCTGTCTCGAAATCCTTTCACTTCCAGATGGGATATCGATTTGAAATTGAGAATAAATATTCATGATTGGCTACAATCCTACGTGCATTCTAATTCTTTCACATGAGCTGCTGAAATTTAATTATACAAACCATTATTTTTATATAAATTAAAAGCAAGCGTAACTGCAACCCGCTACTCATACTTTGAAAAATATCCTTATAAAAAATTGATTCCTTTGTAAAATTTTTATTTTAATATTTTAAATGACAATTAAAACATTTAAAAAATTGTGGCTGTCTTTTTTTCTGTTTATTTTTGTCTTTTTAACTTTTCTCCAGAAAAAATAAAGATATTAACTGAATAAAACACCTTAAACGTGTTTCTATCTAGAAGGGACGCAGCAATGCCCCCGCCTGGGAAGCCAATATACCTGAGGCCGGCCCTCGATAACACTGTCTTATCCTATACCATTTTTCAAACAGCGGCGTCTGGGTGGTGGTATCCACCGCGAATAAGTAACAGTAGTCTTCTCCACTGGCCAAGCTTTATTTATTCGAGGTAGTTCGATATCATGGCAACTCGTTGTGAATGTTTCCACAATATCAGATATATTTAAGACGATGTCGATTTAAATGCTTTGTTAGATGGCTACCAATTAAACTGATGCTATCGCACTGATATATTTATTGATATAAGAAAGCAAGCTGTTCTGCAGCTGCCAAAAATTATAATAAAAATAATAATCTATTATTATCTCTCACCAAAAAAGGGTCTTTTGAACATCCAATTTGAACTTTACTAGATTATCTGCCTCAACCGCTTGTGGCATGCATTTCATTTCAATGGCCTTCAATAAGCTGCCCAAATGTAAACTTCACGAGATCCGCCTTCTATAGGTTCCCGAAAATTTTGTATTTAGGCTTCGTGGTTCTCACTCCTCTACCAGTGATCCTATACCTTCCTTTTTCATTTTACTGATTCAATTCAGGGCCTTCAGTAACTCTGTAAGATATCTGGTCGTCAAGCTTTGTAGTTCAATTTTTAAGTCGTTGTCACCTTTTAAATTGTTCTTCCTTGAACCGTTGGGATCTTTACTAATCTGGTTTTCCTTCTCTGAACCATTTCTTTTGCAAAGGGATTCTTTGCTATAGATTATGTTAAGGTTGCTTTCTCTATTTGCGAAGGTCCTAATATCGTCGACAGGTACCACATGCCTTCGTAACTATCTATATACACTGCATAGAATATTTCATGTCTGTCTGAATGATAATTCCCCAAATCTCTTTTATTCTTGGCCATTTTAATTGTCCTGCCTTTAGTTTGCTTTAACTCCTGGATTTCTGTTCTCTAGGTGCAAAACCTTACGTGTAGAAGCATCGGGTTTCACTTATCATTTTTCTGATGATTTCTCATCTAAGTCCTTTTCAAGCAAAATGGGCTTGTTCTTGTCGTTACCCACTCATCCTTCTTTCCTTTACATCGTCAGAAAACTTTGGAAACTTTCCTTGCTCTCTCTCTCTCTTATCAAAGTCATTCAAAAACAGGAGTGGGTCCAGCACTCTTCGCTGAGGGACTAGCCACAGAATTCCACTCTGAGATAGTTCCATTTTCGACTACTCTCTCTCTGTCCTTTTCGCGCATTTGCAGAAATCCTTAAGTGATATTGTAAGTAATGAAAATGGTTGTTTTAGTAATGTAATGGGTGAGACAGTCTTAAACATGTCAGTATTACTCCAGGTATAAATGATCAATACTTACATGGTCGTGCTCTCTCTCTCTCTCACGACCAGTCAGTGGAATGAACATTACTGAAAATAACCTTCCAAAACTTAATACTAGTAACGAAATATGATGTAAAAAAGCAGGCTTATACATCACTAGGGGAAGGAACCCTACTCCATTTGCCCACCCTTTCTAATTGGCTAATTCTTTAAATGTATTCAGACTACAATTTAAACAACACCAGATAAAGTTTGTTACACCGATTGATGGAACAAATGTTTTCACATTTATCCTGCAACAACCCTTTTCGTCCCCTTTTCGTTAATCACAATTTCTATTGAAAATATTTACCTCTTAGCAGCTTTTTTATAGGTGCCATCGCAGTGCTAAACGTTAAGTGCTGTGGAATTGTCTTGCGGATATTATTCACTTTCAAATCTATATTCATTAAACTTAGTATCTTCTGTTTATAGAACTAAACTGCCTGGTGGAAACGTTGTGAAAAACTGCGATTGTTAGGGGAATTTAACAAAGGAATTGCAATAATGAACGAAGATTGGTAAATTGAGAACTCCTCCTCAAATTAATGTTCTTCGTAACAATACGAGTTACAGTGTAGAAAAATAAAGAGAAATAATTAAATTAAAGTCCATGTTATTATTATCTTTCGATACATTAAAATAATTTTCTTCCTTTGTGATATTTATTCAGCCAATGGGAATGGGTTCCCCAAGTGATGGTTTCCAACCTTCGTTTCCTCCCTACCTCCCTCATCTTTTGGAGGACACCTTCTTCCTTCCTTCCCACTTTAACTTGCTCCTTTTTAGCAATCGCCCACCCTTTCTCTCTTTCTTTCTTCCTATTTTTTTTTTTTTTTTTGTTTCTATCAGGAAGTTCAGGCGACCCTGGTAGAGACTAGTCAGAAACAATGGACTGCCTGGCTACATCCCAGTGGTGGTGGCGGACAACGTAGGGTCTCACTAGGCGCACTGCTGCCGAAAGCCAGAAGAACAACCGCCATAACAACACACTACGCACCCTTCGGGCATTTTCAGAGTTCTGTTTACTTCATGAGTACAAATGGCGTAGTTGTGGGAAATCACCGGTGGCTGGCACTCGTCCCTAAACATCATGCCATTATGTAATAACAGAAGCTCATACCCTGACGCCTGGAAGAATGCAGACATTAGATTGATATTCAAGAACCCTGAGAAGTCACCCCACCTGCCTAGATTACATTGCCCAATCGCCCTGCTCTCGTGTCTTCCTTCCACTATATTGCGTATACTATTACTATTGCTATTAAAGGGTATGACTGCCTCTAGGGGGGCTCATCAGTGATAATGTTTACATTTTCTGTGAGAAGATTCGTTAACAAACGGTGCAGCACCACAACGCGTTAAACGTATCGTTTAACGTTCATATTTGAGATAAATTCATAAAACTCCTGCACTGTATATTCCCTCAAAACTAGTGATGCATCTATGTGACAAGGTATACCAAACGGATTCAACACTAATAATGGCTACAGTCATTTATAAATTGCTTCTCCTTTTATAGTCTATTGAAGTTTAAATGTAGCTTAGTGATGGGATATCTACAACCGGCAGGTATGTGCATATTCCTCCCACGTGTTATTGACAGCTTGGATTCACCGCACATTTCGTGATTTGAGCTTCTTCTCAACGCAGGTTCAAGATGCGGTGGATCATCATCCTGCAATAAAATGACTTATTTTTTGCAAGATGGAACTCCATCATACTTTCTTCTGTTATTGGTTTTTAAGCACATTAACGACTTAGACCTTATTGTGCCATTGTGTATTATATCTATAGAAATGTGCGTTCGTGAGCCCATTTGCATGTTGTGCAGGCTGAAAAACTGGAAATAACTCACTAGGAAAAAAAACCTCCCTCCTTTTGAGATCAGCTAACTGTAGCCCGGAAACCACAACATTGCTCTATTAGTAAATCAGTTGCTTTGGGTTACATATGATCATATGATCGGATAATCATGTGATTTCTTGGCATTTTGTTAATGCTAATACTAAAATGAATTGTTTAATTTCATATATATTGTTCTATTTCTTTTTTATAAAATCTTTTTCTTTTTTTTTTAGCCTTATTTGCGGATGCTGCTTCCCTTTGCCAATTTCCTGGGTGTGATGTAAATGCTGTCTTCATCGAGGGTCCTCCGCTCTGTGAACGCGACGGCACTTGCCGACAGTAGAAATGAATATGCGATGTGTCAGATATATATATATGACGCATAATATTTTTTTGGAAATACCACAGAAAATGTTGCATTATATTTAGATCTATGGACTGAATAAAATATATTTTTCAACACGATTAGTCTAATTGAAAGTACACGTTTCCAGTGGCGTCTCGTGACTCTGATGCATGGAGGTGCTGCTTCTTCAAGTTCCATTAAAATGCCTTGGTTATAAGACATGTAGTCATAGAGAGTAATAATAATAATAAGCAAGTTAAGTATACTACAAAACATTAACTGTTCACTTACCATTAACAGACTTCGGAAATCTTGAAATTTTATTTAAAAATAAAATCCATTCTTCGGTTTTTATTTGTTGAAAATAGATTAATAACTTTTACATTTAAGTTTGGTGTACTATTCAAATCGGCACTGCTGGCTCCGCAGTTCCTTTGACTCGTTTTTTCACCGTTGAAAATTGGGTATTGGCAACCTGCCAACTGAACCACTGAGAGCAAAATGTGGAACTGTCTAGCTCACAGTTCCGTCTCTGGTTAAACTACTTCAAAATTAAACGATTTTGTGTTTTTATTCGTTTACTATTGAAATGATTATTAGAAATTGTTGTTTTCCCATGAACCTAAGGCCTTAGGCAATGGTTGGGCCTGGATATCCCAGGCTATGTCTAATACTTATATTAGATAAAGAAATTATTTATTTATTGATTTATTTAATTTTTTTATTATTATTGGGAATAGAGGATGAGTATACTATATGCGGGACCTGTTAATAAAAATATTCATTGCGTTACATTGTTCTTCACAAAACTTCATATAACTCCCTTGACTCTATACGTAGATTTGAAAAATTGGGGCTGCTGCAGTTCTGCAGTGCCTACCGACAAGCCGCCCCTGGACGTTACTAATTAGCATGATATTTCTTAGAAATATCATGCTAATTAGTAACGTCTTAGCATGAAATATCTTAGTCAGAAATATCATTAGTAACGTCTTAGCATGAAACGTCTTAGTCAGAAATATCATGATAATTAGTAACGTCAATATTAGCATGATATTTCTTAGAAATATCATGCTAATATTGTTTGTTGATTCAGGTTCAGAAGCAACCATCTGAAAGAGGAAAAAAGGTTACTCTCGTCACTGAAAGCATCTACAGGTTAGTTTAAGCGCTTCTCCAACCACATTATCCACCTCTCCTTGCTATGACCCGGCAATATTTGTTGCAGCGTGAGTCACTAGGACAACCAAAGCCGGCATCAGCAAGGGAGACTGAAAAGGGAAAAAATAATAAATAAAAAAAGGAAAGATGCAATTGGTTAGCATCAAACAATTAACAAAAAACAGATGCTTTTTATAAATTCATTTAAATAATGTTAAAAATGCTGCCATTGTTTCATTACAGTTTGGTCCAATCTTGTGAACAGAGGGTTATGACATCAATACAGTTCCAACAAATGTAACATTTGTTTTGAATAAATGTGCATTCTTTTTCAAGTGACACATTTACTGCACATAACTTCTCTGAAGCCAATTCGTTGTTATTTAATTTGGGGTGAGAACATCATCTATTGCAGACTTAAAAGGAATTTTTTTCTTACACATCTTAAAATTCGATTGGTGATAAAAAAAAAACAGAAACAGAGAAACAGAGCTAAATTAAATAGCACTTAAAGAACAATCTTATTACCAATAACTAGAGTATGCTGTACAGTTAGTATCCCTGTCCTGCAAGTTTTGGCCGGTACCCTACCACTGCATTGCCAATGACATCAAGGCAGCGAAACGACAAATTGCCACACGACTACATCAAATATGACAAACTAAATGGGAGCAAGAGATCAAAGCTACTATTACCAAAACGTTTTTTCCACAGGTCGCTATGGTTAGCCAAAACCACCTAAGTAGTATGCTTCAGGACTTTATACCACATTTCTATTGAGAGGTCATGGATCTCTTAAAGCTAAATTGCACTCTTTGGGACTTCGATGATCCCCACTGTACCTGTGGCGAAAGTGAAGATTGGGCACACGTTCTATGTGACTGTGTAATCTATGAAAATCAACGTAGACAGTTAATCATAGAAATTGTACCCCTTACTAGGGGTCAAGAACACCAATTCATCCCAGAGGAGGCCTTTTACAAGGTTCACCAAATATGCTCAAAACATTTTTGAAATCTGCCGAAACTTGCAGAGACAGGCTCTTCAACTAGTCCCTGTACTAATTAAATAGACCAAATATATAACCACCCCATGCCCACTGAATGACAAAATCTCTACATGACTGAACATACTTGAAATTACCGGACTTTAGTAGATTTGACACCCTGCCTCTGGGGACTCCTTTGGCTCATTGCCAGGGGACCATAGAGGCAGGTAAATAACCAAATGTGACTGATGGGAATAAAGGCAGGCTGGTACTGCCCTCATCACAGCATACGTCCAACCAAATAAATCGAATTCCCAATCTTGACAACACTCACGGAAAGGACTTTAAAGAGACTGGTATACACATGCAGCCAGGGTTACCTGTCAGCTGGACAAAAACTAGTAAAGTTGCATGTTTCTGAAGTATTAACAATATGAATGAGAACTGCAGTGAAAGGGGGAGTGAATGTAAAGGTAAGAGTATGAGAGGAAATGTTGGGAAGGGTGAGTGAATGATAACTCATGCCTCTGGGATCAATCTGTGAGAAAGGGTGAGTGCTGAAAGAATAAATGCGGAAATTAAGTAAAATTAGCGAATATGGAGTCTGAGTGAAATGGGCTCTGTGAATGTAATGGTGAAAAAGTGTGTGCCTGGATGAGTGAATGAATGCCAGAAATAGTGTTGAATGTATAAATGTAGAAGGCAGAATGTAAAAGTATGACCGGAAGTTTGTTTTAAAAAATTAGTATTAGTATAATTGTTATATAAATGTGTGTGTGTGTTCAATTAGATATGTAGATAAATATTCTCCTAAATTTGATTATTTGTAAGTCATTTAAATTGTGTGGGCTTTCTTTAAATTATTTGCTTGTTTAAATTCTTGTTTTGTCTTTAAAGTGGTTAAACAAGCATTAAATTATTTTAAAAGCAACAATTCGACAAGCGGGTTTGATAGCTTGGTGTCAGTTTTGCTTGTTTAATAAGTCACCCCCCCTGGTGTGAATGAGAATGATTGATGAATGGGGAACAATAAAAAAGTATAAAAAAGTTATAAAATATAAAAACTGTAAAATGTTGCCTTGAAATGTAGGGAAAAAAACTATAAAATGTAAAAAAAAAAAAAAAATGGTGTGTGAGCGAATGATATAAATTGAATGTTCTATTCCAGCCTCTCCACAAGGTGGACGGATGCCATGGAAACTTTATGGACCCCAAGGTCATCCATGCTGTTGGCTGTTCCTAGACGGCATGTTGTGGAATGCTGTTCCAAGGGTGACATAACCACCAGCACAGCTCAGCTGCTGCTATTAGGCCTTCCTGGCCACCCTCCCTTGCGTGGTCTTTTGCCTGCACCCCCCGGGCGGGAGGGGAGGTTACCCCCGGTCTCCTCCCCCTCGCCACCCCTTTTTCCCCTCTGGTGGGGAAAGAGGGGTGGCGAGGTCCACCCCTGCTCCACTGATTTGTGGTTCAGCTTCTCTATGGACCCAATATCTCTGTCTTTATCCCCCAGCCTTCAGTCTCCCTCCTCTAACGATAAGTTAGAGGAGGGAGACTGAAGAGGGGTTATCGAAGACGGTGGTTATCGAATCATCGTTAAATTGCTTGAGCTCTACACCCGAAAACTTAATAACATTAAATCGCATAATTAGTACTCCTTTTGGCTGACCCCTATCTATAGCGTTTTTAGGTTGCAGGACCTGGCAGAGTAAATAACTATAATACTGGTGTACCTAGTCTTCCACGGGCGGGGCAGAGTGTGGGCAACGTTGAGTCCCATTAGAGGTACAGCGGCGAAATGACCAAATGACCAGAGGAACAACGATACACGACACTACACATATGCAAAATCCATACACTTTAAACCTCTGGCATTGACAGTGTTCTCTTTCACATCCACAATGTATACTACACAGAGATGGGGGGAAACCCCTGGTGCCGTTTGACACTAAACACACTGTACACTCTACAAAGCGGCGGTTCACTGAAGTGAGCGTTGTAAGGCATATGGAGCATGAATACGTGCAATGCAACCACCGAAATAACCTCCATTGATTGCCAAGGAGAGATCTAAGCTATTTCGACAGCGGAAGAAATACAGCGTGCGATGAAGTTGAACAAAGAAGCAGGAGAAGGTCCATCCACATCTTCACAGCCTTACATCTCTCCAGAAATGTTACAAGTGCATTTGGAAGAGGGAGTAATGGAAGTTGATACTGCAAATGAAAACGATGAAGTGTCCTCGAAGCCCAGTCTTAAACGAAAAGCAAAGAAGCTAAAGCAGACTGCCAGAAGAATTCCATTAAATCGTTCAACGCGTAGCGGGCGTAATACACACCAGGAGCAGCAACAGGGTTTTAAGAAACAAGAAGCATCTGCGCACAGTTTAAATGTACGTTCCTGGATAATGATTTCGGTTCAGTCTGTTCCGTATGTGATCGGCTTTGGTTCAAGAACGATATGAAGATTGTAGCAGCTCGAGATCACGCTCCTCTTCAAACAGCATTTCCAAATGAGGATGTAAGAATAACTCTTTATTATTATATACAGAAGGCACATTGTTGTATACAACTCCCTTAACGGCTATAAGCCAGCGGTTTACATAAAAGAAATTACACAACATAATAAACAAAGATGAAAAAAAAAAAAAAAAAAAATCCAGCATTATAACTCCAGAAAGGTTTGAACACTGGAGTGTTGGATCCGTGGCAGTGATTGATGGACAGGTCCTTCGAAGCAGGTTATAATGCCTGTGGCGTACTCCTGGGAATTAAGTCGACCGAGTACGTTCTGCCTATATTTCCTATCAACTGCGAACTTGTAGAGTCGCCGTCCAAGGAGTGTATATCCTGCAGCATTTGCACGGGTAAGCACCGATCAGATAACTTAACCGGTTTGGAATGGCCAAAAGGATTGGATTGGCACAAAGGCTTGGGACTGAGATATTCTATCCGCATTTAGCCCAGAATCTGGTACTGAAATAATGCCGACCATCATTTTGATGGCAAAGACGAATCTTCTCTCGTGAATGATAGCAGGAAGACGTCTGATGTTGAGAACTGCCGCCATCTGGTCCTTGGTGCAGGGAAAAGCCGAAATTTCCATATGGCCCACTTCAATAGCCAGGATTCCCCCGCGAAAATCCGTCTAAGATGGATTGTAGTAGTTGAAGTCCAGACTTCGGCGCCATAGAGTATGACCGGATAAACACGTCTTAATATACAGGATGATTCACTACCAGTGCGACAAACTTGCGAGAGGTGTAGGGGGCACAAAGACGAATCGAAATCATATAGCATTGCAGGGTCCGAAATGCCTTCGTCATGCGGTAGAGGACGTTGAACGGGCGGTAGCGTGAACAGCGATCCCGGTGGAAGTCAGCATTTTATTATTATTATTATCCGTTTATTTCCATAAGGAAACCACCCCGGGACGGCAAAGTGCCAGGAGGGTAAAGAAAGATAAAAAAAAAAGAAAACTTTTAAAATAAAGAAAAGCGAACCGGTTCCCGAGGCAGTAGGATAGACGAGTATTCAAACGTTGAACTGGGCGACATGCACCTCGCGTATGGAGCTGCGGATTGTAACTGGCGCGCCGCTCTGCGCTTGTACCAGGAACGTTTCCCGCACAGGCGTGCTCCTCATCATACGATATTCGCACGTGTGCACAGACGGTTACGTGAGACTGGTTGTTTCACGAGAGGTACCATGAATCGAGAGCGAACGACGAGGACGCCAGACAATGAGGAGAATGTCCTACGTTTTGCAGAAGGCAATCCGAGTACGAGTACTTGAGCGATAGGCCAACGATTGGATATTTCCCAGTCCACTGTATGGAGGATACTGTCAACAAACCAAATGAGTTCATACCATCTGCAACGCATCCTGCGGATTATCCACTCCGGAGGACTTTTGCTACTTGGTTTCTTCAACAGAAACGGTTCGCAAATGCTGACTTCCAGCGGGATCGCTGTTCACGCGACCTCCCGTTCAACGTCCTCTACCGCATGACGAAGGCATTTCGGACCCTGCAATGCTATGTGATTCCGATTCATCTTTGTGTCCCCTACACCTCCTGCAAGTTTGTCGCACTGGTAGTGAATCACCCTGTATCTGCACCCAACAGCCTGGTAATGGACGTGTATAAGTTGTTGTTTAATCATCCACCGGAGTGGACAGAACTTTATTTGCAAGTGGTCTATGTACGGTAGAAGGGAGAGCTTTTGATCAAAAATAATGCCCAGATCTGTATGTTGATGGACGGCAGAAATCGTGGATCTTCTTAAAATGGGTTGCACTATTGTTGGGTTGCGTGTGAGAGAGAAAGTCAACTGTTTCGAGTTCTCAGGATTGATGTGATGTCCGAAAACGGAGAGGAAGATCTCAAGGTTTCAGATTTTCTGAAGGATTAAGGCATTGATGTATTCAGCAGTGTCTCCAGGGCTGATGGGAGCAAACAGTTTTATGTCATCAGTAAAGGTGATGACATCAGTTCGGCCCGTCACGAATGGAACGAGAACAGCTGAGAACAAGATTCCAGACAGGAGGCCGCATTGTGGGACTCCAGCTGCAATAGTCCTAGTGTAACGCAGATTGCCATCGCGAACAATAATGGCCCTGTTCTCAAGCATTGTCTGAATAAACCAGAGCACGTCTCCACCAATGAGGTAATACTTTTGTTAACCCCTGGCACCGCCATGCCGTGACGGGACTAATTGTATGTCTATCATTGCTGCAATTAAAGATTCTATTCTATTCTATTCTATTCTATTCTATTCTACTCACGCAATAGCCTTGCCAACGAGTGAACAGTTATGGAAACAAATGCTGCTTGGACGTCGATATACGTAACGGTGATTTTCGAACGGTGCTTCAATGCCTCGAGGATCTTGGTAGTGGTGGTGACCAGATTTGTAGTGGTGGATCTTGACCGGGTAGCATAGTGGATCTGCGGTAGCAGTTTTGGCATAATTTGGATGGTTAAAGTTCTCGAAAGAGATTTCTCAAAGAGCTTTAATAGACTTGATGCAGAAGAAATTGGACGGAAATGACTGGGCTGAGAAACAAAGCGTATTTTCGGCAGCGGTCTTACTAGATAGACATGCCACATAGGACGGAAAAAGTTTTGATTAAGGATCTTGTTAAATAACGACAGGATAGGATCAACAACAAATGTACTGCGGCATTTCAGCAAAACTGAGGAATTCCGTCGGCACCGGATGCGGCCGTAGCTGTTAAGCTATTTATTGCGTAGATCAGCTGATATTTAGTGAGGTGAACTGAATTTAAGGGTTCTCTTGAAATCGGATTGGTTGGGAATTCCATTGGTGTAGTGGATTCTGGCTGAATGGCGAACCTAGTTATATGGCCGAGCCAATTGCCTAGATAGAGTGAGTAAATGGCGTCCTCTGATTGGCTTCTATGGAAGGGCTTCCCCTTATTTATATGGTCCCAAAGGAAGGCACAGACAGGACGACCCCGCTCCTGAAGGAACAAATGGCCCATTCCACCAACGAAACTTCAGCAATGGGCCCAAGTATAGAATCTTGTTTTTTTACACGGAATACTGGACTATCTCCGAACTTAACCTCACTACTATTGACTCTCGGACGGGACTTCTCATCCCCCCCCTCAAATGGACAAGACCTGGACATGGATCACTATGGTGGCCCTGATATAGAGACGGCCTATTGGCGACTCTTAATTCGCTCTGCCTTGAGCGGATCTTTCCTTTCAACTCCCCCGAGCAGGGTGGAGAGGGTTCCCTCTTCTCGCCTCCCCAAATTTTCACTCTGGTGGGGCATGGGCATGCCCCACTGAAAACAAATGGAGGTCTCCTTCACTATCGACTACCCTCCTTCCTACTTCACCCCCAGTCTTCAGTCTCCCCCTCCTAATACTTTCTCTTACACAGCGTTCGTCCCACACGTCCAAACTTAAATTACAACAAAATTTTGCCCAACCTTTTAGGTTCCTAGAACTCGTCGTTTCAGCGTACAACCCCCACGCAGCGCTCTTTAACGAAATTTTACCTAAATCAACCGCGATCACTTCAACCTTTTTTTTTTTAGGTCTTTGCCACTGAAATCCCAGGAAAGTAGGTGGCAGGACCTGCCAGAGTATCACTTACTGGTAACACCTGGCTAGCCTCGACGTGGCGGAATATGGGCAACGTCGGTTCACAATACGGGCCCGGCGGACAATAAGCCAGAGGAACAATGGGCACAACATCTTACACAACTCACGACCCCCACACTTTTAAATCTTTGGCGTGAAGGTGTTCTGTTTCTGATACAATGTGCATACGCAGAGATGGGAGAAACCCCAGGTGCCGTTTCATTGAATATACCTTATACCTTATATCTTATTTATGGCAGCCTCTAAGTGAAGTTTTATCGCCTCGCTCTTGTTCTGAATAAAAAGCGCCCTAGCTCGGGAGAAGGCAGTTCTGTCCGAGGGTAAGCCGGAATTTTTCCACTTTTTGTGCATATTCTGTTTAACGTGGAAGCTTTCAGAGACTTTTAGGTTCCACCATGCCTTCGAATGCTCTGTGTTGGTTAGTTTCTTCGTTGCAGAATAGAGAGAAAGAGTAGCTATCCACCTTGTCATCAGGTCAATCCGTAGTTCGGGGTCGCATTCCTCAAGGACATCCCATGGGATTGCTTGAACTGCATAAACACACTTTTCAGGATTGAGGTATTTTTGCGCTGTAATTGTTTTGGTTGTGACTTTCCTTCTACCAGAAGTGATGGGCATTTCTATTTTCACAGAGAGAATGATGGGGTTTTGATCAGACTGTATGTTGCTTGTCGGGTTTTGATTAGCCACACAATTTTCTGACGGGAACGCGAGGTCTAATGTGCTTTCGCCTCTCATGGGTGGTGTGCTAACCAGTTTAAGACCTAATATACCTGACTCAGTATCCTCTTGAGGTTCCCCTGAGTATTCGGGAGTTTGAAATCCCCCCCCCCCCCACACACAACGTGTTTCAGTGATGAATGGAGATGCTTAAGCAGCCAATTGAGGAGTTCATCAACTACTTGTGCGTCTGGAACTGGTGGGATATACACTGCGACAATGTCGAGAGAATTGTTCTGGCTGTTATTATTTTTAGGTTTTAGTGTAACTATAACTGCCTCGAAAGATCAGACTGGCTCTATACTGAGTGGAGGATAGAAAATACCTGCCCATTGAAAAAAATCGCAACTCCTCAAAGTCAAATGTCGTCCTGTCGTGGCTCTCTCAAGAACAAAGTGATTCTGACTCTGTCGAAGTAATTTGGTTTTAAATATCATCCGCTGCCACAGCACTTGCCGAAACTAGATTTGGTAACGGAACGTCTCATACATCTCCGAGGTTCCCATTAATGCAGATTCGTCGCCTGCGGCATTCATACTGTCAATACCTCGGTCAAGTGATAAATGTTCACCTAAAGAAGTCTCACTTAACTTTCGCTATGCGGGCTCGGCACATAATGTTTTATACTACAATTCGCTTTTGATTTTGAAGGAGAATGAAAAAATAAGCTTATGCAGATAATTCATAAAATGGAGGAAAGCCAGCTGCGCAGTAGGAAATAATTACAGTGATGCTTTAATAACCGTGGTATAAGAATATTAAGATTTCCTGCATAACGTCTTCTGAAAGGACGAAAAGGTTAACTCTTGTCTAAGAAATTACTTACGAAATCCATTGGAATACAATCTGAAAATCTAGCCAAATAAAAACATTTAAGGAAATACATCTGAAGAATAGAAATCACACGTGGACACAACCTAGAAACCCGATGCTTCCTGCTTTCTGAGAAAAAAGGTTAAATAATTAAAAAGGGGTTAAATAATAAGTATAAATAAGAACATCTCTGCTCTTTGAAGCAGGAAAAATCAACTTTCTTGTTCAGGTATGATTCTTGTCAGTAATAGTAATAATTCAGTAGCAATTGTTAACTTTATTGGATATATATATATATATATATATATGTTTAATTTTATTAGCATCTGGGAAGAGTTAATATTTTAACGTATGCAGAACTTTTGTCTAATTCAGTTCATAATTTAGATCACAAACTGGCAATGATTTTTCGGTTATCTTATTTGGTATTAACAAATACAAAATATGGATAAACTCATACAATATCTTTTTAGAAATATTTTAATTACTATTGTTCTTAATTCTCCTTAAATATATACATTTATCCCTGGACTTCAGGTTGGTTACAGGATGCACGTTGCAGTAAATAACTTTGTATCACTAACACTTGCCTATTTCATATTATGCAGTTAAACGAAGGTTAACCAAAAAAAAAAAAAAAAAGAGAACAAGATATCACAATTAAAAAGAATCAAGTGCCACATTAACAACATGCTGATTTTGTGTCAGAGACCTTAAAGACCATTTGACACAGTATTAACTCGGAATGGTACGCTGATTCTTTAATCCGTCTACGCATCTACGGTTATACAACCGGACACCTGACAAAAAGAATCCTATAACACATGATAACCAGATTTGGCCATTGCTTCAAAAGAAGCACGAGGAGAAGCTGACACAGCCCAGATTTGTCACGATGTAACTTTCATTGATTTTGATCCATTGAAAAATACCTTGAAAAAAATATCCTTTCGATGTGAACGCTGAAGTCAAAACACCCGTCGAAGAATGGTTTCGTAAACAGCAAAAAATACAAGGAATATAGAGATTAGTGAAGCACTAGGACATACACTGTGCTGCCACTTTATTAGGTACACCCCTGCTGTGCACAAAATGGTTTGTCCTACAACTTTTGCAAGTCACATGACCACAGTATCAGTTAAGCGTATAAACCGTAGCAAGACTGGGGAAAAGGAGTGATCTAACTGACTTCGAACGTGGCATGGTAGTAGGGGCAACACGTGCTGGACAAAGCATCTCTGAAACGACAGTTCTCCTGAACTTTTCACGCACCACAGTTTCAAGGGTGTATCGAGAATGATGCAACGAACAGAAAACATCCTCTCAATGGCACTCCTGTGGAAGAAAATCACTTGTTGATGAGAGAGGTCAGAGGAGGATGTCTAGAATTGTGAAAGCAAACAGACTGGCCACAATGTCGCATATCAAGTCAGAATACAACCTTGTTGCGTAGAACAAAATATCGCAACGGACCACTAGTCGCACTTTGTCGCGAATGGGCTACAACAGCTGACGGCCACATCGCGTACCTTTGTTATCAATGAAGAACAAGAGAGCACGCCTCCTGTACGCACAGCAACACCAGCACTAGACTATCGAGGATTGGAAAACATTTGCTTAGTCTGACGAGTCGAAGTTCCTGGTGCATCATGTTAATGGAAGGCTCAGAATTTGGCGAAAACAACTTGAATGCATGGACCCGTCATGTCTGACGACTGCTGTGCAAGGTGGTGGGGGCAGTGTTATGGTGTGGGGAATGTTTTCTTGGCACACGTTGGGTCCATTGATACCCATAGATTCACGTCTGAATGCCACATCGTACCTAAACATCTTTGCTGACCAAGTGCATCCATTCTTGTTGACAGTTTATCCTCAGTCAGATGGTTACTTTCAGCAGGACAATGCACCGGTGCGCAAAGCACGAATCACTATGGAATGGGCCGACCGGGCTAGCCTAGTGGGTAAAGTACCTGCCCGGCAACCCAAAGGTCGCGGGTTCGATTCTCGCCTTGGGCTTGGATCAAAGTACTGCAAAAACCTTGGGAGGTACAATATGGCCACAGAAGCCGATGCGCCAACAACTACCAAATCAAAAAAAAAAAAAAAAAAAAAAACTATGGAATGGTTCCAGGAACATGACAATGACTTTTCTTTGCTGCAGTGGCCCACTCAGTTCGCGGATCTCAATCCTATTGAACATCTTTGGGATGAGCTGGAAAGGGCTGTTCACTGCAGGCATACACCTCCTTCGAATCTCAAGGAACTGCTGGACACATTCATGTCTGCATGGTACTCCATTCGTGCACAACGTTTTCAGCATCTTTTTCAATCCATGCCCAGACGAATTCAGGCTGTTTTGAAGGATAAACGAGGCTCAACACGCTACTAGGTAGGTGTACCTAATAAAGTGGCAGCACAGTGTATGTCAACATGTTAAAGGTAATTTAAAAAATGTATTTTAATCAGCAACATCACGTTTATCCGGTAGCCGACTACTAGCTTCTACAATGCAGAGGACTGCTTGAATGAAAGGGTAAATTCCTTTTTCCTGGCCTAGTCACCACTTTCACTAGTTTTCCACTAATATTTTTCAATAATGTTAACATTTATAATTTTAATTTTTTTTCAGATTATTTCTAAGTGAGGAAACGTCGTTCAATCGAAATGAGAGCAGTCATCGTGATCTTGATTGTCATAGTCGCATTGGCTTACTTTGGTAAGATCTGATTACTATTTTACTTATCGCATGATGTAATCCAATTCAGAATATTACTTGTAAAAATATCATTAAATTTTAAAAATTATTAATTATAAGGTTCAATATAACAAATAAAATAAATAAATAAAATAAAATGCTTCCATTTTCATACAGGGTTCTTATAAAGTCTTTTCCACTTTTAGGCCGTATCGAAAAACCATCTGAAAGCGAATTATCATATATGCATAGTTCACCGTTGTCAAACTTTGTCCCTCCGTCCATTCTCATGTAACATCTCAACTCCCAGTAAACGAATTTTTATAAAATTTGACAAGAAGATTTGCTAGCCGTTACAAATTTCACTAAGGGTTAAAGCGTCAATTGTCTTGTTGTCCTATTTACCTAAACACCATTATACACTCAGTGATCACTGAATTCTGACCACCTACCTAATACTTCGTAGGTCATCCTTTTTCCCTTAGTACAACAGAAATCTGAGGTGGCATTGATTCAACAAGGTGTTGGAAGCGTTTGGGAGGTATGGCCAACCAAGCTGTGTGTAATGCGGCCAGCAATACACACAGGAATGTTGATTGGTGTATCCAAACGCATGACATGTCTTTCCATAGTGTCCCACAAGTGCTCTATGGGACTGATATTGAGGGAGTTCGGAGGCCAATAGATACGCTCGAAGTTCAGAACTGTATTCCTCAAAACATTCTTGGACAACAAGTGCCTGATGGCTCGGTGCATTGTCATCTTGGATTACACCATCGCCATTCGGGAAAAAGTATAACATAGCGGGGTGTACACAGTCCGTAAGCAGTTGACGATAGCGAAAACCACCGATACGTTGTTCACATGCATCAGCGGTCCAAGTTCCTGCCAGTGAAACATGCTCCACACCATACAACCGCCTCCATCGGCCTGCACTTTTCGTACCATGCATGATGGATGAACACCCTCATGTTGTTGACGCCAAATCCGTGCACCACCATCCACGGTGTTGAGTAAATAACGTGACTCATCTGACCAGCACACCTTCTTCCAGTCTGCTAACGTGCACTTTGCATGCTCTTTGCACCAGGCGAGTCTTTTACGCCGATGAACCTTGGTTAGGAGATGATGCCGTAGGGGTTGTATAGCCCATACGTGCGAGCGTGCAACGTATGGTCATGCCAGATATTTATTCGGGTTGGCCCATGTTATATTGGGTAGGCAACTTTTCAACAGCGTTGCGCCTGTTCGTCTGTACGAGTCGTCGAACCCGGCGCTCTCCTCTAACACAAACCTTTCGCTGACCTTTGCAGTTTTGTCGTCGGGTGGTTGTTTGATCATTTTGCCGCCAGTCCTGGTACACTTTAACAACGGCGGCTTTCGAACACCCCACCAGTTCAGCCGTCTGGGAAATCGGGGCACCAGTTCATCGAGCACCCACAATCTGTCGTTTATCAAAGTCCGGTAAATCCTTCCTTTTACCCATCACGCTCGGAATTTTACTACCTACTGAACCACTAACACCTTATCTATGATACGTACCCTGGTGTGCAAAACTTAAGGACCATTCAGGTTTTTACCTGTGGCTTCTCATAGGAGTGTCCTGGGTAGGGGAAAGGCCTACCAAAGGAGCCTCGTGAGGTACAAAAATGGTGAAGGAAACAACACCGACACAACAAACGAAAGAAAACGGTACAGAGGGACTTTATTCAAAAATGACAACATAACACTGGTACAGATGCATCACTGCCAAAAATGGAACAAAGGTAAGAAGTGGTCTTCAGTAGGAGATATGGCCACCCCTAATGTCGATGCAGGATTTGCACCGTCTGTCCATAATTAGAACAATGTTGTTGATAAGTTCTTGCGGTAACGTTGTCCATTCCTCTGTCAGCGCCATCTTCATCTGGTGAACATTTTCTAGTGGGTTTGGACGTGCCGCTAAGCGTCTCCCCAGATCGTCCCATATGTGTTCGATGGGATTTAGATCGAAAGAAACGGACAGGCCAATCAATACAAATAACGTCCTCAATTTCCAAAAGCATATCAACAGCTTCAGTGCGATGGGGTGTGGCGTTATCATCCATAACTCGCTGGCTAAAATAAAACTTCCTGTAGTCCAATCTAAACATTTCCCTCCATAACTTGAATTTATGTCCCCTAGTTCTAGCATCATTCATAATCTTGAAAATTTCGTCCTCATTCATTTTACTGATGCCTCTCAGAGCCTTAAACACCTCAATCAAATTTCCTCTAAGGTGTCTAGTTTCCAAACTCTGCAACCCACATATTCGAAGTCTTTCTTCATAAGGACGCCCTTTTGCCGATCTCACCAGGCAAGTTACCCGTCTTTGCACCCTTTCAAGAAGCTCGATGTCTTTCTTTAGGTGCGGTCTCCATACTTGAACACAGTATTCCAAGTGTGGTCTAACAAAAGCCTTATATAATGGGATTATCACGTCCCTATCTCTACTTTCAAAAGTTCGACAGGACACCATGGGCCTTCCTTGCAACCTGTTTACAATGCTCAGAGAATTTCATGTCTGACCGTATCGTTACCCCCAAGTCCCTTTCCTCCAGTACTGGGTTTAGTTGAACTCCACCAAGAGAATAAGTTATTTTGGGATTACTGTTTCCCAGGTGTAATACCTTACACTTAGTTGAATTAAAGCATAGCCGCCATTTTTCTGACCATTCCTGAAGTCTATCTAGGTCTCTCTGAAGAAGTATACTAAGAAAGGAGACGCTATCTGAATCCTAGTTAAATGCAAATTTGGAAAGAGCCTCATTAATAATGCTTCTGTTCGTTATGTTGTTCAGGCGACCGTCTAGAGGCAATGTTATCCCTCCAGTTAAGGTGGCAGAGCTTCGACTGAAACTCTTTAGAAACGATTGCATTTTTCTATGCAGTCAACCTAAAGTAACTAATATCACTTTTAAGCGGATGGTATCATCCAATAGGCCATTCCATTATTCATTAAAACTTTAAGGCACTGCTGTGATCGGTTTCCGAACTGTTAAGTTCCATCATCAAATATCAACTAGTCCGTTAGCAACCTCATGTCGAGTGATGAACGAATATATCGAATCTAAACGAACAGGACAAGGGGTGGATCGGAGGGAATCTATCCATTAGAAACATTATGTAAAACTGTTTAATGCACAACTGACATAATTCAAGTGCCCAATCGGCAGTTTCTTCCGATTGACCCCTTGGATGCTCTTTTAGATTTGTCTAAATAGGGCTGCCTGATGATGGAACCGAATAATTCAACAGTGCTTTGAGTTTATAATTGATAACTGTTTCGCCTAATAAAAGGAATATTAGATTTGCTACGTGGACAAATGTAATCTTTTCTAGAGAGCTTAAATCGGAGGGCTGCCACCGTCACTGGAGGAAGAACAGCATCGTGCTTTTCTGTAAAGATCTTTTATTAATACAATAGTAACGTCTTTCCGTTATTTATTTCAGAAATATTGCCTTTTAAAGGAGGCTTTGGATGTGTCTCCCAGGAAAAGAAGCTCTCCAATTGCAAATACTGCTGTTGACGAAATTGGCATTGCTGTGGAAAACGATGCCACCCGAAATGCACGCTCGTCAACTAGTACCAGATCTGTCTCATGACCATATAGTGTATAGTGTATAGTGTGTTCGTATCTGACGGCACCAGGGGTTTCCCCCATCTCCGCGTTGCTTTCATTGTAGGTGTACCAGTTCACTGGGAAGGCCAGAGATTTAAAAGTGTATGGATTTTGTAAGTGTAGTGTTGTGTTTCGTTGTTCTTCTGGCCATTTAGCCGCTAGACCCCTGCTGGGGCCCAACGTTGTCCACACTATGCCTCGGGGAGGCAGACCAGGTACCGAGTAATTTTAAGTTTTCACTCTGGCAGGTCCTGCCACCTAATTTCCTGAGATTTCAGTGGCAAGGACCTAAAAAAAAAATAATAAAATAAAATAAAATAAAATAAATAATAATAAAATAAAATAAAATAAAAAAATAAAAATAAATAAATAAAATAAAATAAAATATAAAAATAAATAAATAAAATAATTTAATAGTATTGGGAAGTAGTCGCTGAAAGGTAGGCTGAAAGGTAGACTGAAAGGGGTTTTCGTATGCATTTGGAATTTTGACAATTTTTTTTTTTTTTTTTTTTAATTTTGACATCCGCTAGTGTTTAGGCAGAGTAGGGGGGAGACTGAAGACAGGTGGGGGAAAGCCAGAAATATGGAGCCAATAGGGAAGATGACCCCAGGTCAGAGATTTAAATTTAGACTATGTGGGGTTACGCTGTGAAAGTGAACAGAGTAGGGAAGAGACTGAAGGCTAGGGGGGAGGAAATAGGAAGTAAGGGGTCGATAGAGGAGGTGACCCCTGTGGTCAGTGGGGCAGGCCCATGTCCCACTAGGAGGAAAAGGAGGGCGAGGAGGGGAAGAGACAGTGAAACCATCTCCTTCCCTCCCCAGGGAAGTGGAAAGAAAGTACCGTGCAAGAGAGCACAGGTATAGCCTGTTGCGCTGGCAGCAGAGCTGCAATGAGGTCAAGTCCATGGTAGGTCTTCTATTTGAGTTCTACTTCTTCTAAAAAGATGTCAACTTCTAGGATTGTAGGTCATTCCTGGGACAAGTCCTGTCTTTGCAGTTCAGGTTGTTGAGGTTGTGTTTGCAGTCTATTATCAAGTTTTTCGGTTTTAATCTTCTTTAATTTAAAGAGGAGAAATGCTGGTTGGTGATTAGTTTTGTCTTTGCGTTGTCATGGTTGAGTGGCATTTCTTCTTTTTCTCAGTGAATGGCAATTTGTACCCTTCTTCTCGCGAAGAGGTCCTGGGCGAATCGTGACAATGCTTTATAATCCTCTTCGGTTTCAAGGAGGAGAAATTCTTGTCCTCTTGGAAGATATCTCACTTTTGCAATTAGAATACATCTTAGGTCTTCATATATGGGACAGTCAAACATAAGATGGTTCCAGTCTTCTATTTCTCCACAAGTGCAATTTGGGTTGTCTGTGAGTCTGAAGCCAACGAGCTTTGCATTGAAGGGGCCATGCCCTGTTATTAAGTATGTTGTATGAAGTCCTGGGAAGAACCATGATGGTGATTTCGGGTATACTCTATTTGTGTGTGGAAAAAACTTGCGGGTGATCTCTCCTTTGGTGGTACCAGCCCATCTGTTTTGCCACTCCTGTAGTAGGTGGTTCTGTAAGCGTACTTTTTCTGCCTTCCTATTATTAGTGGGATCAGTTGTAAAATTCAGGAAGGTAACTGGGACTCCTTTGGAAAGGTAATAGAGCATTCCAGTTCTAACGATTTCTAGGTCTAATGGGAGCGTTCCTGCTATTACTTGTAAGGCTGGTGTACTCACTGTACTGCAGGCGCGGGTTATGGCACGGAGGATGGATCGCTGGGTAGAATCCAGCGTTCTTCTATTCACTACTAGTGTGGTCTTATCGTACCATATGGCCGAAGCATATGAGATTGCTGGTATGAAAACTGTCTTATAATAGAGTGCCAGGGTTCTCTTGTTGAGGCCCCAGTCTCTACGTGAGACCCTGGCCACCAGGGCCGAGTAGTTCCTGATCTTCGTTCTGATGTATTTAAGGTGTGGCTGAAAGGATAGTTTGCTGTCTAGGAGAATACCTAAATATTTGAGCTGTGGTGCCAATTTTATCGTGCTCTCATCAATTTTAATTTGGGGTGGTCTACGCAGGTCGAGAGAGCCTTTAAGGAGAATGGATGAGGTTTTCGCAGGTGATATTGTGAGAAAGTTCTTTGCTGCCCAAGTTTGAAGCAATCGAAGGGCATGGTTGGCCAGGGTCTCAAGCTGAGCTCTTGAGTTTGCTTCCACTGTAAGGATCAGGTCATCTGCAAAAGCGTGGGATTTGACTTCTCCTAGGTCCATTCTCAAGAACTCATCGAAGACAATGTTCCAGAGCAATGGGCCCAGCACAGACCCCTGCGGACAGCCTCTGTAGATCTCTTTTACTATATTCTTGTATGGGGTATTGATCTCGACCTTTCTCTGTGATAGGTAATCTTTTATAGTGTTGAATAGATTTATTGGCACCCTGGCCTCCCTCAGCCTACCGAGGACACTTAGCCACCAGAGTGAGTCAAATGCCCAGGCGAAGTCGATGGAGATCAGGAGGAAGTATTTCCTGCTGCATTCCCTCTCTGCAGTGAGCAGGTTTTTCAATGCATCTATCGTGGAGGAACCTGGTTTGAACCCATATTGGTTCACCGCCGGTAGTCCTGCTGCTTCATAGTGCTGGGAAATTCTTTTATGCAGTAATCTTTCGTATACTTTACTCACCACTGATAGAAGTGCAATGGGTCTATACTAGTCTGGATTCTCTGGCTGTTTGGTTGGGTTCTTCAAAATTAACTTAATATTTGCTGTCTTCCATTCAGTTGGGTATTTTCCTGCTTCCATACAGCAGTTAAACAGATCCAGCAGAAGCTTCGGTGCATATTCCAGCTACCTTTTTAACAATTTCCGGCTCGATCAGATCTAAGCCTGGACATTTCTTGGGTTTGATCCCTGCGACGGCTACTAGGAGCTCCTCCCGTGAGAAAGGGGGCTCCTGCTGTGATGTGTCATAATTCTCGTTTTCTTGGCACAATTGGTGCTGTTCTTGTTGGATTGGTATAGCTGGGTCCTTGAAAATAACGCCGAGAATATTTTCCATTGATTGCTCCCAAGTTGTGGTGAGTACACCCTGTGGTGTCCGAGTGGATGTTAAAACTTCGCCTCTGGGGAGTTTGTTGATGGTGACTTTGTAAACCACCCCCCAGGGGTTAGTATTTCCTGTTGTGGAGACCAAGCCCTCCCATGATCTCTTTTTACTTTTCTTGATAGTTTCTGTATAATGATTCCTGACATCTCTGTAGTGCTGCCTAAGCACTTCAACTTCTGCAGCTGGCCAGGTCCTCCGTGCTCTTTGGAAGTCTTTCCTTCTTTTAATTACTTCTCTCCTTAGTTGCTGAATCTCAGGTGTCCACCAGGGAACTGCACCAGGCAGTGGATTTTTTCTTTTTATAGCTGTTGCACTGGCACTTGTAATAATTTCTGTTACCTTGCGTTGGCATGAGTCAGGATCACTCCATTGGTCCAGCATCTCTTGGTTATTTTCTACCGTTGCAGTCAACATGTTCCTGAAGAGCTCCCAGTCTGCTTTACCTATGGCAAATCTGTTATGGAGTTGCTTGATTGGCGGTGTTCTTGTTAGAGTTCTGGTAATTTGAAAGGTTATTACACGGTGATCTGATGTTGTCCATGAATCTTGCACCCTCCAGTTGGTTACGAACGGTGCAATACTTCCTGTAGCAAGAGAGACGTCAATCGTGGACTCCCAAAGAGTGTTGCAAAAGGTCGGAAGCTGGTGTGGCTGATTGAGGACTGAGATCTGGGAGCCAATGAGGAACTCCTCAAGAAGTTGGCCGTTCCTGGTACCCCGGCTGTCCGGTGTTGTGCTAAACCAGGCTGGCGAGCGGCAGTTTACGTCTGCACCAATTATTATCTTTTGATTCGGTAGTACATCAAGGAGGTGTTGTAAGTAATTAATTGCAAAAGTGATTTCTTCTCCGGGCCTACAATATAGTGCGACAATGTAAAAGGCGCCCAAGGCTGTAATAATGTGGGCGCAGGCAGCCCAAGCCGTATAAAGTTGTGTAATTCTGGTAGCAGTAATATGTTGGTTCCTGATTAGGATAGCCGCCCAGGGGGTGTCTACATCCGTCTGAATTATCTTGTAGTTCAGGGGATATCCCCTAACACTCATTGCGTTCACATATGGCTCCTGGAGTATGACAATATCAGCATTTTCTTCGTCCGCTTTGACACGGATTTGGTCGGCCGCTGATCTGGCCCTCTGCGCATTTACTTGAAAGAACTTAATCATAGTAGTGTTAAACTTTTTAATACGTGTCCCCATAATTGATTCGTCCTTGATATAAACTTCTGGCTTTTATGTAGGTTGGACACTTGGGATCCCTGATTGAATGGTTGCAGTCTATTCTCAGTGACTTGCAGTTTATGCAAACTGGCTCCTTGGCTTTGTTGGGGCAAGCATTGTAATCATGCCCTTTCTCAGAGCAGTGACCGCAGGTGGGGGTGGTTTGCATGCATGTGTGGGAGGTGTGGCCGTATTTGCAACACCTAAAGCATTTGGGCACGGCTATATGCTCCCGGAAGCGGTGGCTTCTCCATTCAATGTAGATCCTGGCTTGATTCTTTATCATCTGCCATGCTTCTGGAGAGAGCTCCACGATCCAGTTTGTACTTGTGCCATTCCTGGATTTAGTAGAGTATCTTGGTATTACTAGATTGTGCGATTTCGCGTCAGGAAGTGTGTTTCGCAAATTCCTCTGATATATTTCTTCTGCTAGGTGTTGTGGTGAGATTTCTTTACTGACGTCAAAAATGGCTATGGACGGTCTCTTTCTTTTGGGTGGCTCAGCTTTCAGTCCAAGGGTTTCAATCTTGGGATTCTTAATGATGCTTTGCACTTCTTTTTCACTCTCTGTTTCAATTACCACTCCCACATTTCTCATCTTTCTAATTCCCTTAATTCTTGTTTGCTTTAAGTCCTCTTTCATGTTGGCTATTATCTTGTTTTTAATGTCCTCACTAGTACAGGTTTCTTCTGTATCCTTTGGCCGGACTATCACTATATTCGGCGTTGGTAGAATCGGTTTCTTTGTGATTGGTTTCTTTCCCGCTGTTGTTGATATTCTGTGCTTGCAACAACTTGCAAAGTGCTTTGATTCTTCCTGAAACGGTTTCCTACAGGATGCCTTCCATGTATGCCGCCGTAATTAAACTCTTCACGTTTACCCCAACAGCGTACTGACTTCTTTCTACAATTTATGGCTACAATGGACGTTGATGGCATGTGGATTGTGGACTATATAAGTTCACATGTGGGTAAGTGATGTTGCGGATATCTATAACCGTCAGGGATGTGCATACCCCTCCTTTTTGGCAAAGTTCCTCTTTAAATGTTATTATTTATTTGGATTCACAGCAGACTTCGTAATCGAACCCTTCTTCTTAGCACAGCTTCGAGACACGGTAGATCATCATCCTGAAAAATCAACTTATTTTTTGCAGGATGGAGCTCCATCACACATTCTCTTGTTATTAGTTTTTAATCACATCAACGACTTAGGCCGTATTGTGCCATTATGAATTATATTTATAGAAATATGTGTTCTTGGGCTGATTTGCATGTTGTGCTCGCTAAAAAACTCGAAATAACTCATTGGTAAAAACCAATTCCCTCCTCCTCCTCCTCCTCCTGAGATCGGCTGACTGTAGCCTCAAACCCACAACATGCTAATAATTTTGATATCATATATTTGGATTTCAGGAAAGCTTTTGACACTGTTGCGCATGGCAGACTATTGTACAAATTGGAACAGAATAGTATTAAGGGTAATTTGCTACAATGGATAAAAGGATGGTTGAGTGGGAGAAGACATAGGGTAGTAATCAATGGGTGCTGCTCTTCGTGGACTAATGTTATTAGTGGAGTCCCACAGGGTTCGGTGTTAGGTCCACTGTTGTTTTGTATATTTATCAATGATATTGATGAAGGTATATCAGGCTTAGTGTCGAAGTTTGCAGATGATACAAAGGTTGGCAGGGTTGTTAATGACAGTAACGGCAGTATGCTATTGCAACAGGATCTAGATAATTTGGGCAGATGGGCTAAGAAGTGGCAACTGAAGTTTAACCTTGACAAATGCAAAGTACTGCATATGGGTAGAGGTAACCCCAGAGAAACGTACCAACTGTGTGGTACTACACTTAAGGTGGTAGAAAATGAAAAAGACCTAGGAGTAATTGTGCAGTCAGATATGAAGTTTTCTGAGCAATGCAGACAGGCTGCCAGGCCTGGTCATGGGGTTTTGTCAATGATATATAGGAATTTTGCTAGCAGGGAGAAGGAGGTAATTGTCCCTCTGTATAAGGAAATGGTCAGGCCACGCCTTGAGTACTGCGTACAGGTCTGGAGGCCTCATTTTAGGAAGGATATAGATTTACTTGAGCGTGTACAGAGAAGGGCAACAAGATTGGTAAGGGGAATGAAGGGATCCTATTACCAAGAGAGGCTTAAATTCTGCAAATTTCAGTGGCTGGAGACTAGGCAACTGCGCGGTGATCTGATAGAGGTGTATAAGGCTTTGAATGGGTTGAGAACGCTGAATTCTGATGGGATCCTTCCATTTGTTCAGATTACGAACCTAAGGGGGCATAAATTCAAATTAAGAAAAGACAGATGTAGATTAGATGTGCGGAAATTTGCCTTTAGCCAGCGGGTGGTTAATTGCTGGAACAAACTTCCATCTGTTGTTGTTGTGGAAGTTGATAGGTTGAATAAATTTAAGGAGGAACTGGACAGGAATTTGGAGGGAATGGTGTGATTTTTTTTTTTTTGGCTGATGCTGCAGAAGCTCATACACTTGCTTTCTTGCATCACACTCCACTACTACTACTACTACATTGTTCTGTTGGTAAATCAGTTGCTTCGGGTTACATATTAACATATGATCAGATGATCATACGATTTTCTGGCATTTTATAAATGCTACTACTAAAATGAATTCAAATAAGGAATTGTTTATTTTGATATATATTGTTCTATTTATTTTTTATAAACTATGTTTCTTTTTTTTAGCCTTATTTTCGGATGCTGCTTCCCTTTGCCAATTTCCTGGGTGTGATGAAAGCGCTGTCTTCATCGAAAGACCTCCACTCTGTAAAAAAGATTGCTGATTTTAGAAATGAATATGTGATGTGTCATACACACGAAACATAATGTTTTTTGGAAATACCCCAGAAAATATTGCATTAGATTTAGATCTATGGATTAAATAAAACAATTTTTAATACAAGATTAATTTAATTAAAAGTACGATTTCTAAACGGAACAGATCTTGGACACAACAAAGCGTATGATTTCAGAATCTGGAGGAATTCGTAATCGTAAGTTTCACATATTAAAATCTTACATATATGGATATAACAACCCAAAGCAACATTATTGAACTGAAAACTCTATGAGATTGACGTTAAAAAAACTAAGCTATCACGGATGGATTTAATACTGGTGCATAAAACATCCTAAATCAGTACAGCCCTGTAATTCGCGAATAACACTGCACGAAGCGTATAATTTTCTACAAATATCAGTCTAGTTTTATAAAAATGGACTAGGAATGAATTCATGAATGTTCTTTTAAGGGAGATGGCGAAAGACGGGATTTCCTGAGGCATTTATTAAAAGATATCAAGAAATTCTACCTTTCCTATCTTAGGTCGTATTAGCACGAGTGAAACCTCATTGAGGAAATACTCATTCATTTAAATAAAAATGTTCATATGTTTATCAACATGAACAAAAATGTTCGTGTTTATACGCCGGCACGACCACCACGTCAGTAGAGTTCACAAAACAACATCAATACAAACGTTAATGGCATTTAGTAGTCACGCACTTGACCCCAGGTCTACCCAAAGAGCGCGTGCTATTCAGTTTGGAGGCATCATTTGCAATTATAATATAGCTACTCTGTATTTAGAAGTATATTAAATTCCTATCATTCTTTGTTACAACTCTAGCACTACGCTTCAGAGAACACAGAGCTTCTTATCTAGCTTCCTTTAATTCAAAGAAAAATCATCATTAAATAACACTGAAACGCTTAATAAAAATTATATCAACAAAAGAAAAATTTCATCTGGAAACTGAGAACTATATGAGAAGTGGTGGTTCATTTCTGCACACCTCTCATAAGGAAACATTTTTCATTTGTCCCAATACAGTATTCGTGGAAATAAAGACGATTTTTGATCTAGCTGCTGCACAATTGTTGTTGTTGTTATTGAGTTTTAGGCATCGGCTGCTTAGACCATGTTGTTCCATTTATATTGTCTGTGAATTTCGTGTGTTTTGAGGTCGATTTTCTGTTTTACTGCTCCCGAGACTGACTAACACAGCCACGTTGTGAAAAAGGAATTCGAACTCAGGTCTTTTCAATCCGGGGTAATATATATATATATATACACACTGAGTGATCACTGAATTATGACCACCCCTATGAAAACTGAATGCGACCCGTTGACCACATGAGATACGAGACTGCGCAGTTAGTCGACCTATGTAGCATAGATAAGGTGTCAGTGGTTCAGTTGGTAGTAAAATTCCGAGCGTGATGGGTAAAAGGAAGGATTTATCGGACTTTGATAAAGGACAGATTGTGGGTGCTCGATGAGCTGGCGCCTCGATTTCCTAAACGGTTGAACTGGTGAGCCGCCGTAGTTAAAGTGTACCAGGACTGGCGTCAAAATGGACAAACAACGACCCGACGGCAAAACTGCAAAGATCAGCGAAAGGTTGAAGTTAGTGGTGAGCGCCGGGTCCGACGACTCCTACAGGGGAATAGGGGCAGCACTGTTCAAGAGTTGACTATCCAATACAACATGGGCCAACTTGGAACAATATCTGGCATGACCATGCCTCGCACGTTCGAACGTATGGGCTATACTAGCAGACGATCCCTACGGTATCCTCTCCTCACTAAGGTTCATCGGCGTAAAAGACTCGCCTGGTGCAAAGAGCCTGCAAGTTAGACGTTAGAAGACTGTAATAAGTGTGCTGGTCGGATGAGTCACGTTATTTACTCCACACCGTGGATGGTCGTGTACGGATTTGGCGTCAATAACACGAGGCTCTTCATCCAACATGCATGGTATCAAAAGTGCAGGCCCGTGGAGGCGGTTGTATGGTGTGGAGCATGTTTCACTGGCAGGAACGTGAACCACTGGTCCATGTGGAACAACGTATCAGTGATCTCCGCTATCGTCAACTGCTTGCTGACTGTGTACATCCGGTTATGTTATACTTTTTCCGAATGGCGATGGTGTCTTTCAAGATGACAATACGCCGAGCCATCGGGCACTTGTTGTGCAGAATGGTTTGAGAAACACATTTCTGACTTCCAGCATATCGATTGGCCTCCGAACTCCGCCGATGTCAATCCCAGAGAGCACTTGTGGGACACTATGGAAAGGCATATCAGGCGTCTGGATACACCAATCACTTCCATACCTGCATTGCTGACCGCATTACACACAGCTTGGTTGGCCCTACCTCCCGAACGATTCCGACAACTTGTTGAATCAGTGCCACGTCGGATAGCTGCTGTACTGAAGGCAAAAGAAGAACCTACGAAGTATTAGATAGGTAGTTATAATTCAGTGATTACTCAGTGTATATATACATTTTATAGTCCAGTTTCCAGGGTGTATATTTGAAAAACGCCCTGGAAACCGGACTATAAAATGCACGACATTTACAGAAAAGATCATTATCTGTTTAAAATAAAGACCAAAAACAATAAACACATTAGGCATCATGTTTTAAACTTGGGAGGAAACCTCATGCTATGACCGGATGATTTACAAATTATTTACTTGCTAGAATTGTCCGATTTTGTGTAAGAATTTCATAATTTGATAAACTTTACCTCAAATAGTGAGACTGCCTTCCAATTCAATATCCATTAACTACTAAGACTGCTACTATTAATCATAAAAAATAATAAAACTCTGATTACGCAGGGGAAATATGGCTAACGATCGTAACTTCTTACATTGTTGAACCTATCTTTTAGCATCACACCAGTAATCTCAATTTGTTCTAGTTTATACTGTATGATATCTTTCTTGGTGGACAGTATGAAACATTTTACTAAAGCCTACGTATATAATGCCAAAATGCTGTTTAATGACTATATGCATTGACAAACTCATGCTGTGATCAATTCAAGATGCTATTCTTGGGGATGTGGTCCTGAATTGCATCCCTAATCACATAGTCTATTATCTTTCCCTACCATAGAAGTCAACGTCACTGGCCTATAGTTGTTCAACTGATCTTTGTTTCCACCTTTGTGTACTGGTGCATATATTAGAACTTTACCAACGGAAGGGGATCTTCCTGGAGTCTAATGATGGTCTCATTAACATTCCCAACTATTTGATACACTCACATGCAGAATTTTTAGTTATATTTCAATATAACCTTGATAATAATAATAGCCTTGATAATAACAATATTTTACCTCATTTACCTCATTACTTGTAAAATTTCATAAAAAAATTCAGTAAGCGCAACTTGCATTCCTCTCTAATCTGTGGATGATAGGTGATATCTGCCTTCAAATATGGATTCAGGTCTTCAAAATGAATGAGATATACCATATGGCAGGAAAACAATCAAAAGCTTAAAACTTATTATCCACTATTGTCAAGGAGTGTTTGGCAGAACGTCATCTCATTTTTCTGATTTATCTCCACAGGACCTACTTATTGTTGTTCCCAAACCAGCACTTAGAAGAGGACGAAGAGGACATACAAAAAGTGACAAAGGAATTGGTGGTGTTAAGTTCGAATGAATTCCAATGGCTGTACAAGAAATCCTACAAATGCTTAGTCAAAGCGATTTCTTTGAAAACTTTAACACATTTTTTCATTCTAACATCTGGTTTTGCTTTAAATTGATCCAGTCTTGGGACTTAATTGACTGTAATTAATGTGGTAAAATTTTATCATCATATTAATTGCAGCCAGTAATCTTCCATGTAATGTACATTAGATAATGAGCATTATTAATGTTATAAATATATTAATATTATTTGGGAAATAATATTTCCGAAACTAGATTAGAATATTCGCAGTAAGTTGAAGAGTAATGCTATCTTACCACAGGAACCCGTTACGAGTATTACAATCATGACTGTAATGATCACCTTCATTCCAATTGAGAAAATGCTTCTGTTTTATAAAAAATCTGAAATATGAATAGTTGAACTGTTAATATCATAAACAATATCACAGGAAAATAGATAAAATTAGCATCTATGCCTGAACTAAGGGAATTTGTCCATTCCGCCAGTCCTGTGTTCAGAAAGACTCTAATGATTTCCTCGAAAATGTTAGGCCGTACGCCTCAAATTCCTCCCATGATCGACGGGACCCGTACTGAGTTGGGTCTCGTCGATCACATTTTCCAATTGCCCATCCATTCATCCAACCAGCACATGGTGCTAGTCATTATATCCAGTGCTTCAGCTACAATATGGAGTATATGGATAGCCAATGTGGTATGTAGAAAAGAAAAATACATAATAATTGCCGGATTCCTTTTGGTTGGATTTAAATGAAATTTGGAATGGTTCAACAAATCTTTTTAAAAACCCAAAATATAAAATTTCATGAATATCTAAGAATAATATAATATGCTGACGCTCTTAAAATTCTCCATATGTTAAATAATTAATCCTGGAATAAAAGACTTCTTCTACCGATGCTGATTAAATTAAAAAAAAGATAGATATAATGAAGTTAACAATTCCTACTGAATTAAAAGTAAGTAGAATCGTACCTGAATAAGAAGGCTGATTTTTCTTTTTCAGGAAGAAATTCTTTTCCGTATTTACACTTATTATTAAACTTTGCTCCCAGAAATAAGAACAGGGTTTAATAATAAGTATAAACACGAAAAGAATCACGGCTTCCTGAAAAAGGAAAAATCAGCTTTCTTATTCAGGTACGATTCTACTTAGTGAAATCGTGATTCTGCAGAAATGTTTTCTTAATTGTTCTTGGAGGGTTGATATTCTGGTTGTGTTGTAATAGATTTTGCAGGAAGTTTCGTAAAATAGAGTGTAATGTAATATAAAAATGTTTTTTTTTTTTAGTTTGTTTACATTACTGAGATTAAATTAATGAGATGTTGAAGAAGCAACATATTATGACAACATATCAAAGAAAACAACGTATTATGATCATAAATGTTGTAATCATAATAATGTACGTGGAGACGATCATAAACAATTGAAGAAATTTGTTTTTAAGCATCAGCCTTCCCAACGAATTGTATTACAACTCTATTAAACAGTAGTGACGTAAAATGATAAATATAAAAATGTAAATGAAGTGATGTATTGTGCCAAGATGTCATAAAACAGATTCGAATTGATTTTGATATGTTTTGAGAAAGCGTTTTTTTTTTTCTATTACTGTAGTTATTTAAATTTCTTCGTGAACGAGGGAGGGAGTGTATTGCCAAGAGGAATTAGATTGTTGCGTCTGTAAACTTCGTGTATTCTGTTGTGGATTTTGTCTGTTCTCTGGACGAAAAATCAAAGTTTCTGGGACTAAAAAAGACATGCGCGGGACACCGACTAACTTAATCGCTTTGTGCAAAAACCCATAAAAATTGGTCGGGTCGTTGACGGTAATCGAACCTGATCATTTTCCAACCAGCATGGGGAGGACGGTGACTATATCCACTGTGCTATCCGAGAGGGTATTAAGCGAGATTTGCATTGAGTCCATTCGTGATGACGATGTGTATATGACATTATTCTCTTGAAGTTCTTTGTACAGTGTATATCATGTACTGTTAGAAATACAGTAAACCCTCGATTTAACGGACCTCGATATAAGGGATTCCGTATTTAACGGACCGGACAAATAATAATACAGTAATGTACATATTAATCTCGACCATATTATTTTTTTAGGTTATACAAAACTTCGGTGTTATTATTAATTAAAAATTAATAATAATTACCTATTTCCATTATTGTTTTGATAATTACCTACTTTTATTTTAATAATCAAATTCAGGAAATTGTTTTTTATTCTTTCTGAAAACGTGTTGAAATAGCTGTTTTCCCAGATAACATTTAAGAGCAGGCAGTGACTTGCGAGCTGAACGTGACTCGGGACACTAAACTGCAGGTCTGCCGACTCGCTTTGTTTCGGTCTCAGTCTGCCTCAAGCTATCGTGCGGTCAAGTTGTATACAAGTGTTTCTGTGATTTCTGAATTGTGACTTTATTTATTAAATAATTTTGCAATCCTTACAATTTAAAATGGCATAATAGAGAAGTTGAAAGAAAGCGTGTGAACGTAAATGTCGCAGAGAAATTAGAGCTAATTGAGAAATTAGAACAAGGCGCCTCAGTAGCACATGTCTATGAAATTTACCACGTAAAAAAACAAAATGTTTCTGATATCCGTAAATCTAAGGCCAAATTGCAGCATAATGTTATATTGTACAGTACTGTATATCGTATTAATGTTTTTTTTTACATTAAGAACAATAAAAAGGCCCCCTCCAGGTTATATTCGATTTAACGGGCTTTCGGCATTAACGGACACCCTTTCTCCCCTATTAGTCCATTAAATCGAGGGTTTACTGTATGTACAAAATGCGCAAATATAACAGGTGATATTTAGCAGTTTGACCCTTCCTGGCTAAAAAGCCAGAGGTTTTGCAAGAAACGACGGATGAATTAATAGGGTAGATGCCAACATCAAGGTGTAGGAGTACACACAGCGAGTAAAAAAAAAGAAAGAAAGAAAAGGGACAAATTAGATGTAAAATAAATAAAGCAATGTATGTACACTATCCATAGCTATAAATGAAAAACAAAAACAAAAAAAAATTGGCTTCATTAGTTTCGGGAATAGTTTTCTTTATTAAGGTCACGTTTAAGAATGCCTTCAGATTTTGGTGGAATATCATTGCTGCGTACAAGGACAGTTCAGTCAGTGGGGTGGTATTGTAGCATTTTAAAGAAATATCACATATTTATTTCAAAATGGAACATATACATCGATTACATATAAAGGTAGAGAGGGTGGCATAAAGAGGAAGGGACAACGCAATAATTATTTTAAAATGTCACACAGAAAAAATTCACCATTAAAATATCACCACAAAGAGGCCTTAGAAATAAGTTTGCTAGTTTTTTCGGCTGTTCCAAAGAACAAGGCAGCCATATTTGTTTACTTGAAAGTGAAATTCGGAAAAAAGAGAGAAACGCGGTTGAAAAACTGTCTGGTAATTGCACCGGAAGATTACTTTAGGTAAGACAGATAGCTTTAGTTTGGTTTTTATGATATTATTAAAAATGTATCAATTCTTTCTATTCATCTATTGTATGAGTGGTTTAACTGTTATGTAAAATGAGTAAATTTACTAGCTGATATTTTCAAAGCAGAAGGTACACTAAGCGGCTATGTTTCGTTAATCTTAAGGAAAAGGATGCAACAAGCATGTGCGCAGCCAGATGGGACTGTCCGATTCTGTTTCATCACATGGTCCTTTCCAGAAAAGGAAATGCAAAGTCAAATGTGTGTCCTCAGCAGCAAACAACTTGAAATCTTATACAACGATGCATCTAAAACCTTTTTTAGTCAAAATGTCCATTGAGGCTAGAAAATCTTTAGAGCCTAAATAGAATACTTCTTTTGATTTTTACGCTTTCATGAAAAGCGCAAAAAATCAAATGAAGTTTAGTTGTGGCATTTCATTTTCAGAAAAATCAAAGAGACATCATAACCTTGCAGAAAAACGCAAGTCAAGTGAACTCTTATTAAAAAAAGTCACATTAGGACCACCCAAGACTAAACTTATAAGCCCACGTGTAGAACACAGCGACTAGTATGACGCTATTCGCCTAGTCCACGCTTGAGGAGCAGCATCTGCAAATTAGGCTGTAAGAAAATTTGTCGAAAAAAAATTAAAAACAATCTACAGGATTAAATAATCTTGAATAATTATCAAATAATAAACGGTCTGCGATTTTCTGATTAATATTGACTGCAATTACCATGGACTCCACCAAATAAATTTCATGTTAACTGCTAATCACCTTTTTTGGGCAAATATTTGGATATTTTGTAGTCACAATTTCCTCCTTCAATTAAAGAGGGGACCCCCATGATGTTCGATAGCGAGATTTTAGACCATATTGCGCCGTATATATTATGTAAATAAATTCATGGTGTTCAATGATCGATTTGTCGGTTTCTGGATGTAAAAGCCGAGTTTCCGGGAGAAAAATGCCACCATGACCTGAGGCCAACGAATTCAGCCACATTGTCAAAAACTTCCATAAAAATTACTCGAATCAGTGATGGGATTCAAACCTTGACCTTTCCTACTCGGTGTGGGTAGTACGGTGTCCGTATGCATTGCACTACAGGCGAGAGCTGAGAGTAACCAATTTCACTTGTACCTGATGTTGTATAAGTGGGTAGATTGAAAAATTATAAAAACGACTGGATAAATTATTATTATTATCTCTCTATACATTAAAAACGTTTCCCTCCTAGTGATATTTATTCGAGCCAATGGGAGAAGAGAGCGAGGAAATTACGTCACTACAAATGCAATTAATTATTGACAACTGCCTCCATAACGTTCACCAACCTCGTGCACGTGCTTTACTGTCTAACGTTTGATGTTCCGTGTTAACGTTTTTTTGTATATTAATGAATATTTCATTAATATTCATTAATATACAAACTATTTACAAATATGAAATATATTTGTAAATAGTTTAGCATTTTGTACATATTTTAAATATTTGTATATATATAAATATATTTGTATATATTTGTATATATTTGTTTGTAAATATTTCAGTTAACTATTTTAGACTTGCTCTTTTGGATGCAACAATATTCCTCGTGCATTATGGAACCCGAAGCAAAAGGCCTTTGGCTAAAATCTATTATTTGGGCACCACTTATCTCAGCGCAGTGGGCGTAGTCGTAGAACGGAGTGATTGTTCAGTCTAGTTCTGATTGGGTGGTTATAGTGAATGTGTTTTGTTTCTATTATTTTGTTTCGTCGAGGAGGGGGATACTTAGCTTATGTAGGGTGTTTATCCCCCCATCCCGCTGTTTTAAAATCGGAAAATGAGTTCCCGATTTTAAAACAGTGTAATTTTTGGGGGTAAACACCCTAGGCATGTCAACCTAGGAGCAAAAGGGCGGAGCTAAACAGTGAGTGTCACATGCCAATCGCTGTTTTCTTCCTGAATTTTAGTCGAAGTATGGAGTGCTACCCAAGAACTGAATTTTTTACACGCCATTTCCTAAGTGACCTCTGTAAACGAATGTAAATAATTACATAGTGATATTCATTCGACCTTGAGAATATTGCACACTACAAATGCACAGGTAAATAATTACATAGGTCATTTCCTGATTAGATATCGATCATTGTGGCAGTGTTTTTTGCCTGGCGGCACCGGGGGTCTCTCCCACCTCTGGGTTTTTACTCTGTGTAGAATGTATTCTGCATAAGGCCAGGGTGTGTGTGAGTGTGTGGGTTGTGTTGTTCTTTTGGCCACTTAATTTAGGGCCTGTGGAAAGCCACTAACATTCCCAACTTCCAGCACCGCCCGGTGGAGGCGTGCCAGGACACATTTGGAGAGAAGAAAGCTCTGGCAGGACATACCTTGGATTGGCCTAGGCATCCAAGGAGAGCCAAAAAATTATTGGAAAGGAGATAATGGGGAGATAGAAAGATAGTGAGATAAAAGGGATAGAGAACAGAGGGGTGTAGTAGTTGAGGCACACACCTGATTTGAAAGGGGAGACAGTAAGGAGACCCCTGGTACAGGGATCCAGAGGGTGGGAGTTGAAAGTGGGTGGTGGGGTGAGTCACCAGGCAAAAAGAAGGTAGGGGCCACACGGGGTGGAGAAGAAGATTGGGAGAAGGTGACTCAACCATCCCAGGTGGTAGGAATAAAACAACATAGGAAAGAGATCCCTATGGTGGAGCGTGCTTTTTGCAGCTCTGTCTCACACTAGCCTGGGGATTACCCAAATGGCCAGCGTAAGCATCCTATACCATGCCAGCTAGGAAAAGCTACAGCATCTTGTCAGCTTGGATAACCATGAGTCCCCTGTATAGCCATCAGTCTGTCCTGTGAAGAGGCTAAGATAGAATATGCAATTAATAATAACTTTCATTCTCCCTCATACCTCTACATATTAAGGTAGAAAAGCATGGGCAGGGGTTGGCGAGGAAAGCGAGCAGGGGACGGAGCCCCCTAATTATTATTAATATAATTTTATTTCTAAAGGAATATTCCCTTACAACTGTGCAGCTAGAGGACACGGGTTACATGATAATCCATGAATTAACATGGTTACATGAATGAAAAATGACAAACTATACATATAGTTTATGTACGGAGGAGTCAGGCAGGTTAATACACTACATGTCTTAAACCAGCCTCTGGTTTATATACAGTACAGAGTTGTTAAAATTAAAGTATCCGTAGCCAAGTGGTCAGGAGCCGGAGTGCAATAGTAGACCGGGGTTCAAGCCCCTGACTGCTAAATACGGTCGATCTGCCAAACCGCACTGGACCAGCGTGGCAGATTATGGTCCATTTTCCCCTCCGCATGAATTGTTGAGGAGGCTTCCATCCTGCAGTGAGTTGATAATGGCTGCAGTTTACTTTTTTATGAAGAGGGCTTTGGAGTGAGTTCTAAGGCTCGTACTGAAGAGAAATTTGGACAACAGGTACAATAAAGAATGCGCTCGCCATTTATTGGAAAAAAAAATGAGTTACAAAATTTGTCACTATATGGCGCTGTTGTAATACAAATCACTTGAACAGCGCTACAATTGTTCAATGTGTCCTCCATTTCGATCAACAACAGTTTCCACTCGAAGAACAGCATTTTCTACAACAGAACGTAACATGTCAACTGGAATAGCCAGCCCATGACGCCTAATGCTATCCTTCAGATCTATCAGAGTTTGACATCCTTCCTGATAACCTGGTTTTAATTTTAACAACCCTGTATAAAATCCCACAACCAGAAGTCGCATGGGGTGAGGTCCAGTGATCGGGGTGGCCAAGATGTCTGGAAACAACGGCTCCATTCGTGTACAGAGCCCACCCCTTTTCGACCTCTACCTGGTTGAACACCAATTTCGCACTAATTTTGCGTACGGCACAAACAGTCATAGGTCCACGTGGGCCTTATGCACCTCTGACGCCGGAATTCTCTGATAGCCGCAGCTGCGTCGTTGTTGATCTGATAGTACAGCTTCACTAATAGCGCCTTTTCCTGCAACGTTGCTGGAGTTGCTGCTGTAGTGCAGGCAAACATCTACTGTGTAATTTTGAAGAGACTGCTTTGCTTTTATACAGTACAGTTGAGCTGAGTAGTGGCGCTGTGGCAATAACTTAAGATTATGCAAATAACCTAAGTTATTTGCATAATCGTAACTAAGATAGTTACGCGCCATACACTGACAAATTTTATAACTATTTTTTTTCCAATAAATGGCGAGCGTATTCTTTATTGTACTTGTTGTCCAAATTTCTCTACAGTACGAGCCTTAGAACTCGTTCCAGAGCCCTCTACATAGGGATAGTTTAATTTTAACAACCCTGTACATAAATGCGTGCAATATAGCTTCACAGACAAACTCTCACCTAGAGCTTAACCTAGAGCATACATATCTGCCAGCGTGGAAGACCTGTACCTGTTGTTGGACAGCATATGGAAATCTATAGATAACGTGTTAAATATTTCCATAGAGTTAAGGTACAATCCAAGGAGGTCGTGTTACGCAGCTTAGATATACATGGGAGTGCATTGGTTCTATCCTGACCTGAATTTCTCAGATATCAGGCGAGTTTAGTTTTCCAGACAGGAGCTGAGCGAAGATAACGAGGTTCCTATAGATGATGTGATATCTCCATGGTAGAAAATTTAGTTTGGAGAGAATGAGATTTTGAAATAGTAAGTCGAAGATCTGCAATCTTATTCAGCCATTTTAAAATCCAGTAATCGAGGGATAAGAACCTGATTTGGACTATATAGTAAAGGGAGTAGGGATTATGCAACGAAGAAAATAGTTTACGATAAGGCGAGGTGAGGATTGCGAAAGTTGGAAATCTGTTTCACAGCCCATATAGCTGATATGGTTTTTTTTCGAATGGCATTAAAATGAGGAAAGAACTTGAGGTCTTTGTCCCAGGTGATGCCCAAATCTTTATGCTGATTGACTTTTTTAATTGGAGAGTTACCAATTATGGTATTCACATCATTGATATTTCTTGGGCTCTCCATAATTGGGCTTTTATGGAGAGCCCAATCGCGTGAAGGTGATTTTCAAGTTCTTGTCAGAGGTCTGTTGGAAGCCATAGTGGTACACTGGATAGGCCGGGACATTTTGTGACAATAAAAAACACTTTGAATCATCGGCGTACGAAGTAAAGTTAGATTTTCGAGGAAGGTTCCCAAAGATGCGGTGAAGAGGGTGGCATAGAGAATACCCCCTTGGGAGAGCTCTCTGGAGCAGACAATTTGGTGATGATGGTTCTGGTTTCTTATCCGTACGGTCCTGGACCATAGGAGCTTCTCGAGAAGATCTAATAGGTGACTAGAGATTTTGAAGTAATTGGATAAAATGACGCATAGTGAATGGATGTACAGGTTGTCAATAGCCGCCTTAATATAGAGGACTACAATATCAAGTTGCTCTTTGTTGCTAATAGCATATTCTATCCTGAAAGGTGTGTCCAAGAAGTTGGTGGTACTGGATCGTCCGAGTAGCGTACTATGGGGGTATGGAGGATTATGGCCAAACATATGTTGGGTAAGAGCAGGGATTATGGCTCTTTCCATGATTTTGAGAAAGGTGAATCCTACATCAATTCGTCTGTAATCATCGGACGATTTAGGGTTAGACTTTTTTGGTACGGGAGAGACATAATATGTGTTCCAAATGGTAGGGTAAGCTCCTGTTTTGAGGATGGAGTTTTGTGCTTCAAGCAGGTGTTAAACGATACACGGACACATAATTTAACCATAAAAATAGGAAATCCGTCAGGGCCAGTGACGGACTTTTATCCTGTGATGTTTAGTTTAATGGTGGATTAACGTGTAATTAGGCGATGGGGCAAGCAGGGATTCTGTTTCAAATAACTTGGTCCACTCGAAGAAGTTATTAGAATGGGTTAAGAAATCATTAGAATTAGTTATTAGGAAATTATGAATGGATGAGCAAATCAGGCAGGTAACACAGTTGGTAGAATCGCTCTCCTCCCCATGGGCGGTGGAAAAGACCCGAGTTCGATTCCCATCGATGACGTCAGAAACTTTTATGGCGTTTTTTCACAAGGTGGCTAAGTTAGTCGGTTTCAGGGGAGGGTAACATGGTTTTTTCCTCCCGTAAACTCGTATTTTTTGTTCAGCAAAGAGAAAATCGACCACAGAACACACGCAAGACAGTATATACGGAGCAATATGGCCTTAGGCGCTGATGATCCCAAAACTTTACAACAGCCACTGTTGGGTATATTTTTAATGAATTATGCTGCATAAGCTTGCTTCCTTGCATCATTTTTCCAGGACTAATACTAATTATAATTATTCCTTTCAATGTTATTTTAAGCTAGTAGACACTATTTTTTCCTTACATATAGAGAAGCTTAGTTTGCGAAGCGTACATATTCTGAAGATTTGCAAAGAATATAATGTATGTTAAAATGTTGTCAGAAAGCTCTCTCTCTCCCTTGTTATTAAAATAAATACTGTATTTATAAATTCATTCCTAATATATTTACATAAAAATTGACTGATGAATCAATCCGAGAAGCAATACTTCAAAAAGTTTTGAGAACTGCCTACTCAAATTGCAATAACGTAAAAATCCCTTTTTTCTCTCAATTGTTTGAGAAAACAAACAGGAAACTAACATTTTATTATAAAAAATTGCAAAAAAAGAGGAATACTCATGGTAGTCCTTTTTTCTTGTTAATTGATATTTATACATTTGTCGTTTCATTGTGTTATTATCGAATTCGTTGTAAATATGATAGCGTGGAAGTGTTATTTTAATTAAAAATTTAATGTTAGTGGATACAGACATCTGATGTAATTTTTCTTAATTTTAGGAAAACTCTTATTATGCTATAAATTTTTTTATTACTTTTGAAATTTATAATACATTTCACGTATAGTTCCGTTGGCCTTTTGGTGGTCAGTGGACACATGTTTGAGAAAGGGTGATCTAGAAAGATTCATGTACTGTTGTTAGTAATAACATTTCTTGAACAAACGTGGCATACTCCCAGACCAATAGTATTCGTGTATCATCACACGTGCTAATATCATAAATCACTGTATTATGTCCAAGTAGAATTCTGTTCGATAACGTGGTACAATCACAGAGAAATTTAGTATGATAGAAAAATATTTATTAATTAGACATTTTTACTGTAATATTTCCAAGAAACATCATGTTCACAATGATTGTTAATACAGTTTCAATTGAAATCTATTGGTAAGAAGGGTTTATTCTATAACGCTGAAGTACAATTTGATAACAAAAACGTTCCTATGAGGTTTCCTTAGATTTATCTGTCACTGATGAGGCCAGTGACAGACACACGTTAGTCTTTTATATCCTACGCAGTGTCCATGACCGTATCCTTTGTAACGACAGTATCGAGTACATTGAAATTCGTCAGGGCAACTGTAGATGGCATCAGTAAATGAGGCTAGAAACAAATAAGCGAAAAGAGAGTGAAAGATAAAAACACACATCAATAAATAGTATGGTATAAAATGCTGTAGTCGATTTATTTAAATAAAGTTTACTGTGTGGGGGAATAATATTTACATTTAGATTATACCTCACAGAAGATTATTACCTTTCCTTGCATATCTCTTATTTAGATTTTTCTTAGGTGCCCTCACACCTACCAAGGCTGCACCTTTTGCCACCTGACTGTCATACACTGTATATCTCACAGAAGATTCTGTGAGATATTCATGAATTAAGTTTTATTTGAATACAAATATTTTATATACTACTAGTCACATCTAGTGGCGAAACCTGTAATGTAATTTCGTGCAAAATCATGCAGTAGTAAAATTCTCATTCGAAAAATTCAACTATTACCCTTTTATATGAATAAAGACTATTAATTTTAGTAGGAGGACATAGTGTTACCTGTCAGGGCAGTGCCAGGGAGTTCCCACAAGCCCGTCCAATTGTGAAGAAGAAGAATGAACTCTTCTAAGACAGTCTAAGTGTGATTTAGGATTTCTGTTTAGTGTGGTGTCGTTTTTGTGTTGTGTGACTGGCTTCTTAGCAACCAACATCAGCAGTTACCAGGAGAGCTGCTAGTTAGTTCCTCTCTCTGCCTCAGTAGGCGAGCCTTGTACTTTACTGTTGCAAAGAACCTCTGGCTGGATTTCCTGCACTCATACCACTACAAGAACGCGGGCAAGCCGATGAGAATAAAAGAGGAGGTTAATAGTAGGAAGAATTCATTTTAGCTAGTTCTTTTTCCTGTGGCATGAGCAAATTGTAATATTATTGTTTCAGCTCATTTTTTGCATTCGGACCGACAAAGACTGTCTATCGTTGCTCTAGTGTTCTAATAGAAAAGAAAAACAACATGTACAAATCAAAAACCTTTTAAAAGATTATAATTAACTTTAGAGAGAGAGAGAGAGAGAGAGTCCTAATGCAAAAAGACTGGACATTTTCGATCTGATATCATAAAGATCCAAATGAGAATCCCATTAAGTACTGCATCTAAAATCATCAGGGAAGTTATAGGTCAAGGTGGTACGATTTCAAACAGACAGTTTTCTGTAAAGGGTCTATGGAAAACAGACATCGCGCTCATATATAATATTAACACACAACCCAGTTGGCCGTGGTTCGAGCCAACGTTATCATCAAATACTGTAATGTTCTTGTATTTTTATAACCTCCTCTGCTCTAAGTGGCAGTTCCATAGGATAAACAGAACATTTATTTTATTTTATTTTTATTTAAATTGTTTGTTGAATGTTCTAAACGTATATAAATATTTTGAAAATGAAATTACACTTTCTTAGTTTTCATTTTGTGTAAAAAAATGATCTTATGTAGAAAATAGATTACTGATTTTGGATCGGCACATAAAAACAAGTTCACCAGTTACATTCAAAAAACAGAAACTCTTTCTAAATGCAACTCTTATTTTTTAATTAAATTTTGAATTAAAATTATTTTTTATCTTAATTTTTTGAAGTAAACCGGTTTAACATATCTATAATAATAATAATAATATTAAAGTCAAAGAGATGTGGCATAATGGAAGAAGTAACGACCATCCCAGTCACCGTGTCAAACACATACATTGTGACAAAGAGCCTGTATAAGAACCTAGCAGCAATAGGCTGCCCAGAAAACACGTACAAGGAACTACCAACGAAATCTCAGATATTAACGTGTTCTGATCCTCCTGTCCTCTTTCACGATTAAGTCAATCTTACTTATAAGCAATTTGTGATGATAGGTGATGAAAAGAAATGACGAAGTAGATATACTCTTGAGTTATTCTTAAAACAGCCGAAATCAGACAAAGGACAGTCTATCCTTGGTGGACTGCTGTAAATTTTCAATTAAGTAACCAAAATTACCACGAAAGATTATGAAGCAAGCAGAAGTTTTGTTTTTCTTATTGCTTAAAATACGCTCTGCGAATGAATTGATTCTGAAACGTGTCAGTTATATATTGAGAAATTAAATCAATAGCTGGCAGCAGTGAAGAGTTCAGTTCAAGGTACGTGTTTGGTAACAGTATGAAAACGGCAATTCACATGATACGACTGGAAAAGTTAATGGCTAATGAGAGCTGGGGTGCTGTTTAAATGAGTGAATATTTTGTTCATCGTGTACTCAGAAACGTACGTTTTTTTGAGCTCACGATAAACTTTTACTCAGTGTCAAGTGGAAAATCCTCTCTCACCAAGAATTCAACCCCGAATTAGCTCTGTCGGTCATCAAAGATAAAGTTTATGTTGAGTGAAATAAGCTTAAAACGGCAGAGTTTTATGGAAAACCGAGATATAGATCGGAAAAAGCAATTAAATTCTGAATATTTAATGATCCTTCTTACCACGTTAGAATACACAATTTGTTATGATCACTTACCGAAGAAAACCGATGCCAATAACACAATCATCACGATAAAGACTGTCTTCATTCTGGAAGAGAAACTGCTTCTTTTATCTAATAGATCTGCAATGTTAAAAGTTGAAACGTAATTATGAGCTAGAAAAATCACAGTACACATGGTTACATCATTAAAAATCACCGAATACGTGGTCACATCATTACCGACATAAAACAAACAAAGAAACATCTTCTTCCAGTCACATAGCTCCCTAAGGAGCTGTTGTGGCCACAAACAAATTCCTCCAACTGCATCGATCGTGTACTATACGAGCAGCATCGCAAAGTGCCATGCCCAGAAGTTCACTGATTCCATCCTTCCATCTAGTTGCAGGTCTTGCTCTGCACCTTTTCCGTCCATTATATTCTTCAACAGAAAGTTTTCCCTTCTTACTATATGACCAAAAAACTTGAGTTTTCTTTTGTTGATGTTATGAAGAAGAATTTTAAGCCTGCCAATTTTATTCAATACCCACTCATTTGTTCTTCGATCCAAATAAGAATACGCAGTATTCTCCTGTAACACTACATTTCAAATGTCTCAATTTTCTTCCTGGCAACTCTTTTCAGATTCCATCCTTCACATCCATAAGTGACACCTGGAAAAATTACCGAATCAACGATTCTCAGTTTCGTCTTTAGGGGCAGATCATCATCTCTCCATAAATTTATCAGATCAGCGACCAACGTTTTAGCGTCGGCTCTATCGGTGCTCTCAGTGCTACCGTATACCGTATTCTAATATTAAAGAGTGAAAAGAAATTTGAGCATGCATGCATGAGATGAGACCTGGACCTACCCGGGTTGTTCTACTGAAGATGTCTCTTCAAACTGCATATTCACAATCCTTGATTTGTGATGTGGTACGTTGTCGTGTGGAAAGGTGTAAAGAGTTGGCTTCAAAGGGTTACCACAACACAGATTGGTAACACGGTAACTTAGATGGGGATCTAATGAGATTATAAATGTTGCTAGAATCAGGGAATAAAAATTCAAATTATGATGGAAGAAATTTAGATAGCACTGCTGATTTTTTTGGGGGGGAGGTCTTAATTACTTGAATTAGTTGTTGCATGGGTAATTGAAGCCAGCAGCTTTGAGAAATTCCAAGGTCTGATGTTTCGGTAGCTCATTGAGTAAAAAAAACGCACTTTCTTGTTTTTTTTCGTCGGTACACTAAAAGCCTTGCACGGTATAGTCAATGGTACTACTGATATATAATATTACACATGGTAATTAGGTTATCGCTTATCATGGGCTTGCATGTAAATAAATCATGTTGATGGGCAACGCGGCTGCAGCAACATTTTGATTTCAATGCTATTGAAAGGCTCTCCAGCGGCCTGAACTGCTATTTAGAACATCGAAAATGACCTCTTATCAGAGCATTTTCACCACCGTACTCGCCAAAGGACGGTCTTCATAACCAAGTGGTCAGGAGCGGGAGTTCAGTAGCACACGCTCTTTGAGTAGACCGAGATTCAAACCCGTTAATGATAAATACGGTCGATCTGCAAACCTATACTGGACCAGAGTAGCAGATTATGGTCCATTTCTCTCAACATGAATTGGTGAGGAGTCTTTTATCCTGCAGTGGATTGATAATGGCTTCAATTTTCCTTTTTTTTATTATACAAATTTGTCAGTTACTGTAATATTCCTACAGTGACCTCTCATAATTATTCTTTTGAATGATTTTCCACTGGAAGGGGAGAACAGAGAGAGATGAATCATTTCAAACCAGTGAAATGACATTGATTAATAGTCCATCGTGCCTCCTAATTACAATATTGATACTTTACCATAGTTTTGATATTGATATTAGTGAATAAGAAAAATAGGGATATGAAAAGATTTTATAAGCAGGTAAGCAGTAAGTTATATACGAAACTTAGTATAAATGTGTGCTATTTGTTTAATCATTCATTAAACAAAGAAAAAAAATAAGGCATAATAAAAATAACAGTTCCCAATGAATCCAGCTAAAAATAATGAGAATCTTACCTGAATGAGAAAGATGATACTCCTTCTTTAAGAAGCTCAGATGGTTCCCATTTATACTTACTGTTCCATCCTTTTCTCAGAAATGATTCGAACAGCCTCTCCCACTGCACGTTTATCCTCTTGAAATCGTATGTATTGAAAAATGTTTCCTTAAATTGTTCAAAGAACTGAGCGCAATGGATTTAGCAGATAGTTTCAGGGAATTAGTCCATCCTCTGTCATTTCAGAAGAAGTTATGCAGAAGTCTTCGAACCATTGTAATTGTTTTAAATTGTATTTTTAACCGTCTCTGCCATATGAGTTTTATATGTATTTAGCTATTTTTTTGATTTTTACATAAACTGAGAAGTGAAATGGGGAACAGTTTGAGTTTTACTATTCGTAATATATGTAATTTTTTGTTTCAAAACAAAAAGAAAAATAGCGTGTGGATATTATTGTTATTGTAGTAGGGTTTTAGGAGCATCAGTGACTAAAGGCCATATTGCTCCGTGTATATTGTTTGTAAGTTGCGTGTTTTGAGGTCGATTTTCTGTTTGCAGGATGAAAAACCCAGAGTTTCCGGGAGAGAAAAAACCATGCTACTCTCGCCTGAGAGTTTCCGACTAACTCAGCCACCATGTAAAACAGGTCCATAAAAATTCCTCCCGTCTAAATTGAATTTTTCAATCATATATTCTGACGAAGAATTCGCTTTAAATTCCCGTCGTCTTGTTCTTGGTGTACTGACTTTCTGCCTGATTTCTTCCTTTTCGTGTGGGGACAAAAGTGGAGGGGACGAAAGTATTCTCCTTAACTCTTCACTGATTATATACTTTTGAGATAGTTGCTGTTGAGACACCAGTGATTTCCTTGGCTTTCTGAATTGTGACTCCCACTAAACGTGCTCCAACGATAACACTTGTGGTTGTATCGTTTGATTTTGTGGTTGTAACCGTAAAGGTTACAACCACAGGTACTCTTTAAGGTACTCTTTACTGATGAGAGTAGATTCAGTCTCAGCAGCGATTCTGGACGTCAGCTGATCTGGCGAGATTTTGGCAGACGGTATCACCACACAAACATCACTGAAAGGGATCAATATGGCGGTCGAGATGTTCTCGTCTGGGGAGGCATTATTTTGGATGGACGTACACAACTCCAGATACTGGAAGGCGGTACTGTAACCGGTGCACGCTACTGTACTGAGGTAACCGTTCCCCATGTACGTCTGTTCCAAGGTGCCATTCGCCTGAGTTCGTGTTTATGGATGATAACGCCACATCTCATTGCACTGCAGCTGTTGATATGCTTTTGGAAAGTGAGGACATTGTTCGTATGGATTGACTTGCCCGTTTCCTTATATCTAAATCCCATCGAACACATATGGGGCGCTCTGGGGAGATGCCTAGCGGCACACCCACCAAAAAATGTTCACCAGCTGAAGATGGCGCTGACAGAGAAATGGACGATGTTACCGCAAGAACTTATCAAAAACATTATTCTAAGTATGTGCAGGAGGTGCAAACCCTGCATCGAGATTAGGGGTGGCCATATCTCCTACTGAGGACCACCTCTTCCCTTTGTTCCCTCTTTGGCAGTGATACATCTGTATCATGGCAGACAGTGCTATGTTGTAATTTTTGAATAAATTCCCTCTCTACCGTTTTGTTTCCTTCATCATTTCTGTACCTCACGAGGTTTTTTGGTATGCTTTTCCCATATCCCAGCCAGTCCTATGAGAAACTACAGGTAAAAACCTGACTGGTCCTTAAGTTTTGCACACCAGTGTATTAAAATATTTAATGAACACTGAATTATTAAAGCTATAACTGTACTTTTCTATGGAATTCTCTCACTTTAGTCCAGTGAATAGAATTACTGCATTTTAAGAATGGACTGTAAATGGTCTCAATCCTGTTCCCATCCTAAGTTGAGTACTGTTGTGGATAGGGAAGTGCAATTTGTCTCAAACGTTTTTGGTCAACGCTGTATTCCACCATGCGAAAACATCATGTCTCTCGCATTGACTGTTAGGTGGCCAATCCATTTCTCATTGGACGGAAAAAAAATGTATATTAGAGTGTACATATCATACAAATACGAGTGTATACACATGCGTTTGTGTATACATCACGAAGTGAATATTTGGTGAAAGCTGTAATTTAATGCTGCTTTATTTTTTACAAACAGCATGCATTTTGTTTTTTAAGTGAAATTAAAACACGAAAAAAAATTGGCAGATCTCTTCATTTTAACTTCCCGCTTTTAACTGTGGCTTCGCGTACAATTTAATCGTGCACAGTTAAAATTTCAATAAATAAAATTTGCCACGTGTGCGTTAGCAGATGAATAAAGATTATTATTCTTTTCTTATTTAAGAGTTATGTTTTTGATGTATTAATATTTGGTTTTAGAGTCATAAAAGGAGGCATAGTCTAGTAGTGTTAAGAAGTTGTACTTTCACTGTTTTGAAAATAATTTAAATAATAATATTCTTCGTTTAGTCACAGGTTATTCTAATTTTGGACAAGATATGGCAAAACATTATCCCCTCCTGAGTAAATGCTGGAAAGTACCAGTGTAGTGGCCAATCATTGTCTTATTTGTACCTTTTAATATACAAAAAAGGTAATGCTTTTTAGGTGTTCCTTTATGGACTTCAGTTTTATGTTGCTCTAGAATGTCATCACACTCTTTTATGGCACAGCCGTTAAAATAGATACACTCAAGCTGCAGGATATGACCTTCCATTTCTTAAAGTAATCAGAGAAAAAGTGAGTAATTTGAGTAGAGTACGAACTTTTATGTATGTCACTGTGTTTTATCAAAGATAAAGCACAATCACAAGCCGTATCATGGCAATATTTTACTAGTGCTATGATCATCAAATATTTTATTCAAGATGAAGGATATCCTCTTCGGCTCACAACTTGAATAAACATTGAGAATAGAAGCGTTAAGGATCCTCTGTGACAGTATAGTGGTTTTGTCACATATCACTAGTTTGGAGGAGTATGGGACATGAATCGAATTATTGGTTGTGGAATTCATTCGGCCACTTTCTGGTTAAATGATCTCAGGAGATACAAATAGGATTTCCATTTTTACGGTTTGAAAAATCTCTGCAACATTCCATGAAGGTTGCAGAGATTTTTCAACTCGTAAAATTGTAAATCAGCCTTTGAAAACCATATTGCTGTTAGAATAGTTTACATGTAATTTTATTAATTTAATTATCAGACTGAGATTGGAGTGTTTTTAAAAATAAATTTGACTTGACCAACACATCGTAGTTAAGATGTATTTATGAGCCCGACCTGAATTCTAAGGTGATGTTGTCAGATCATGGACACTTTTGCTGTTCAGTAACATGGTACTTTCATAGGGGGAAAAATATTATGATTTTATAAAAATTTATTTATTAGATAGGTATAACCGTAATATTTTCTGTTTTATTTCCAAGAAAACCATGTTAGTAATGACTCATAAAATTTCAACAGAGAGACATCTGTAAGAATGACCTGATCTGTTTTCATCAATCACAGATACACTTTAGATGGAAAACTCCACGGCAATGTCCATCAGGGCGCCCCAAATTACGACAATATCTAATACACTCATATACTGCTGGACAATCGTAGGCATCAGTAAGTGAAGCTAAAAATAATTGGAATAGAAGAAAAAACATAGATCAATCAGTATAACTTAAAATATATAAATGCGGGAGTAAGTTTATTTTAAATGTATTTTCCTCTATATTCTTATTTAAATTGATTTAATTTATTAGATAGGTTTCAGATGTCAATTTGAAACGGTAAACTTTCAAAAGGGTACACTTTCAAAACTATCATTATAGCAGGAGCATTAGCAGATATTTATTTTCAAATAGCTAACAATTTCAGTAACCCTTATAAGAGATATATCACATAACTTATGGGCATCTTGTATTGAATAACACAAATTGCTTAATTTTTATAAAATTGTTATTTTAACAGTTATCCTAAGTGAGTTTTATTTCAAGTTTTATGTAGTCCTAAACTAACGGTTACAGCCTTCATGGAAGGTTACACAATTTTGGAGGTTCTCCAACTCTAGAATTTCTAGGATATGGACTTGTGGAGGTCTGAAGTTTCACCTTCTTATAGATTTCTATCATCTACATATCTCTATAATTCTTTTCACTACACAGTATTAAGATTAATTGTATTCCACAATAGTTTTCTCAGAACCCACATTAAGTACTCCATAGCTGTATGTTGTTTGCGGAGAACATACTTTGTAGGAAACTGTTGAGCATTTTCAGGCCTGAAACAGAATGTTGTCCATCGTTCTCAGCTTGCTTTGGGTTGAACTTCATCTATCATTTGGTACGTATGATCAGGAAGGAAACTGAGCAAGGTTCACAATGTTTGTTTTTGCTAGAATCTGTCTCCATGTTGTGACGTTGGGTGTTGCAAACACGATTGACGAAATGCTAATGAGATTCTTAATACCTTTATTGGTACATCAGAATATCGATTATTGCATGGCAAAGAATTTTTTGATGTAAGATTGGAAGGCGGATGACTATAGGCCATATGCATGCAAAATAATCGGAGTAAATTATCTATGAGTACACATTGGGTAGTCCAGTATGTATTCATACAAAGCTTCATGTTTGTTACACAGAATCCCTTGTCGAATATTCCGTAAAGCAGCAAAGGCTTTTGCTTTTCTAGCATTGAAATGTTATGCTTTCATTCCAGGTTAGATTCAAGCTAGTATGTTTCTATACTTCTTTAACGGAAGTATTGCCTATGGATGCTAGTCACAGACAGTTTTTAAATTATATGCAGCGGGGCTAAAATGACGTAATGAACAGCAAATTCTAAATGGGAAGCATTCAGGGAAGTAATCATAGAAGTTACTCGGCTTTTCATACCAAAAACGAAGGACCGTTCAAGGCTTAGAGTTAAATGGATGCCAGATGAATTATTAAGTCACGTGGCAGAGAAGAAAAGTGCATGGGATGCATATAAATTATCAGGTGATACAGAAGCCTATGGTAGACATAAATTAGTCTATAATCAAGTCACAAAGGAGGTTAGGCATGTTAAGGCAGATTATGAGAAGTGTCTGGCAGAGAATGCCAAGAAAAGCAGCAAAGACTTCTATGCTTATATTAACAATAGAAGGAAGGAGTTAAATCACATTGGGACGCTTGAAGTCAATGGGTTAACTGTTGATGACCCTGCTCAGGTTGCTGACAAATTAAATATTATTTTGCATCCACATTTACACACGAGGAATTCTTTATGGGTGGAAATAACATGAGTTTATCAAACTGTAATGTGGAGCTAAATGACTTTGTGATAACTGAAAGGAAAGTGGAAGAGAAATTGTGGAAACTGGACGTAAAAAAGCACCTCGAGTGGTGGGATCTGTCCAATCATATTAAGAGAGGCTGCAAGGGAAGTGAACAAGCCTTTCACCATAATTATGAGAACATTCTTCGATTCAGGGGAGCTCCCTATGGAGTGGAGATGTGAAAATCTGTTCCAAGTCCATAAAGGGAGATAAAAAGGTGACAAGAGTAATTACAGACTTATTAACTTAACATCTGTTTCAGTTTAAATGATGGAGTTATTGGTTAAAGAAGTAATGCAGGACCCTCTGAACAGGAATAAATTAAGGGCGGTGTTGTCTGACCAATCTGATTAGATACTATGATGCAATTACCAAGGAACTGGATGCAAAAAAAAAAAAAAATCTGATATTATATAATTGGATTTCAGGGAGGCTTTTGATACTGTTGCACATAAAATACTGCTGTATGGACTGGAGCAATATTGCATTAAGGCTAAATTACTGGTATGGATAAAGGGAGGATTAAGTGGAAGATGGCAGAGAGTGGTTATCGATGTGCGCTGCTCTTCGTGGACTAATTTTATCAGTGAAGGCTTCCAAGGTTCAATGCTGGGCTAATTGTTGTTTTAATTAATTATTAATGTATTGATGAAGGCTTATCAGACTTAATGTCAAAGTTTACAGATGATACAAAAGTTGACATGAATGACAGTATCTTACTGCAACAGGATTTAAAAAAGTTAGCAGATGGGCAGAGAAATGGCAATTGAAGTTTAGCATTGACAAATGTAAAGTATTGTATGTGGGCAGCAGTAATCCGAGAGTAACATAACAACTCTGTCGTAATACGATCTGGGCAGTGGAAAATGCAGTGGAAAAAATACCTGGGGGTAATTGTGCAGTCAGATATGAAATTCTCTGCGCATTGCAGACATGCTGGCGGGGAACGGCATGGGTCATTATATTACGGAGGTGGTACAGAAATTGCACTGTTCCCGTTCGACAGTATCAAGAGTGTATCGGGAATTCGCCATTTCGAATAACATCTCATCGTGGACAGCGCTGTAGGCAGAGAAAGGTGGTGGATGTTCGTGGCCGTCGACGTCTGTCTCGCATGGTTTCAGTCAACTGGAAAGCAACAGTGGCACAAATCATCTCCGATTTCACGAGGGAGGTGCCAGAAACGTCTCCACCAAGACCATCAGGGGATCATTAGCCATAATAGGTTATGGGAGTCGCTGACCCACCAGAGTCCCATTGCTAACAGCACGGCACAAAAATCAAATTACTATATTAGGGTTACCCGTAAATGATTACATTAACCCGTATTCGTGTCTGTAAATTGCGTGTATTCTCTGGTCGATTTGCCTGTTTTGCTGGACGAAAAAACCTCAGTTTCTGAGGGAAAAAACTTTGCTATCTACGCCTGAGACCGACTAACTCAGCCACGGAGTGAAAAAAGCCGACTACAGTTCCTCGCGTCATCGACGGGATTCGAACCCGGGCCTTTTCCACCTGGTGTGGGGAGGACGGTGACGATACCACTGTGCTACCCACGCAGACTAACAGCACGGCACAGGACTCTAAGCCTCAATTGGGCAAAAGAACATTGGCACTGGATCTTGGATGATTGGAGACGGATCTCCTGGTCCGATGAGTACCGCTTCCAGTTATTTCGAGCGGACGGGAGGGTGAGTATCTGGTGGAAACTACACGAAGCTATGCATTCGTCATGTCAAAAAGGAACTGTTCAGGCAGGTGGACGGTCGGTAATGGTCTGGGACGTGTTCAACTGGCACACTTTGGGACCTCTGGTACCTCTAGACGCATCTCTGAACGGTCCAGGTTACGTGTCCATCCTTGCAGACCATCTGAATCCCTTCGTGGTCATCGTGCACCCAAAGGGCAATGGACTCTTCCAGCAGGACAATGCGCCTCCCCACAGAGCCGTGGTGACTAGCCAAGTTTAGCTTCGCTAGTCACCACCATGGTTCGAAGAGCATTCCGCAGATTTTACCACCGTGGAATGGCCTCCCCGTTCATTGGACGCGAACCCCGTTTAGCATCTTTGGGATGCTGTGGAAAGGTCTGTTCGAGATATGGATCCTCCACGCAGGGATGCAACAGAATTATGGACAGCGGTGAAGCAAGCATGGATGGAAATATCTGTGGAACGCTTTCGTGAACTAGTAGATTCAATGCCTCGCCGTGCGACTGCCTTTATCCGGGTGAAACGTGGGCCTACCCGTTATTAGGCAGGTATCCCATGATTTATATCCACCGAGTGTACTGTACAATATTGATTGCAATCATACAGTAGATTTGGAAAATATAAGTAAATTCTAGTTATTTAATGACCGATCTTCGCATATTATATTATAGAGTTTGTTATTTTATATTTCTTCTGTTATTATGTGTCCTCTTACCAAAGATGCTGAATGCCAGTAATAGAACCATCAAGATAACGATTGCCTGCATTTCGATCGAGAATGTACTTCTTTTTAAATAAAGGATCTGAAATGTAAAATGCGAAATGTTAGTACTGTATAGAGATAAGACATTTAAATAAGTGGTTTTTAAGATTAGTAAGAATAGTTCAGAATACGGAGCAATATGGCCTTAGTTGCTAATGCTCCTAAAAACCAAATAACAAACAAACAGTTCAGAATTATGTATATAGTACATGTACAGAGCTAACAGGATTGAGACCACTTTCAAGGTCGAAATACGCACAACAAACTAACAGTAATAAAAAATAAATGGATGAACAAGGTCAGCATACTTTGTAGAATGGATATTTACTCTGATATGTTATTTTCGTTAAATTTCAAATGCTAATACCAGAACTGACATAATTTTTGTAACATATAAGGAGTTTCTAAAATTGGAAAAAAAGGAAACTTTTTTAATATTCTGTAATTAGTTAATTTATCCTATCCAAATTATACATTTCTGTAATAAAATGCACATCACTCAATTAAATTGCAGAAAATATAAACACATTAATACACAATTAAGGTTTACTTATATTCGCTAGATGTCTTGGAAAAAGTTGTACTTCTTTTAGTCATAAATGAATATTTTGTATTAATGCATTATGCCAGACATCTTCGTTTTTAAGTGGTTAAGGCTCTGAATGGATTGAATAAGCTCAAAGCGGATGTAATCCTTTCTCTTGCTCAAATCATGCACATGATGAAGCTTAAATTCAAATTGAGGAAGGAGGGTTGCAGGACAGATGTGCAGAAATCTGACTACAGCCAGATTTCTGACTACAGCCGGGTAGTTGATTGTTGGAAGAAATTTCATCTAGTGTAAAAGAAGTGGGTAGTTTGAATAAATTCATGTAAGAAATAGATAAAGTATTAAAAGGGATGGATAGGTGATATGGAAAGTGTTATGATGCAAATCAGCTTCAGAAAAGCTTTTGATACTCTTGCACATAAAAAAAAAATGAAAACTGTTATAAAACTTGGAGCATTGTGGCATTAAGGGCAAGTGGTTGAGTGGATGAAGACAGAGAGACGTTATCAATGAGCATTGCACTTCTTGGACTAATAACTAATATTATTAGTCCAAGAAGATCTCTCCCAGAGTCCTGCAGCATTCCTCAGGGTCATGCTAGGCCTGTTGTTTTTTCTATATTTATTAATGATATTGATGAAGGCATATCAGGCTTAATGTCTAAGTTTACAGATGATATGAAGGTTGGCAGGCTAGTTAATCGCAGTAATCAGGATAAGCTGCTTCATAAAGATCTAGACAAATTAGGCAGATCGATCGAGTTATAGCAACTGAAGTTTAATATTGACATATGTAAGGTACTGCGCATGGGTAGCAGTAATCTCAGAATATTATTCCAACTTTCCTGGGTGTGGCAACACACCCAGGAAAGTGGAAAATAAAAAAGATCTGGAAGTACTTGTGCAATCAGATATGAAATTCTCTGAGCAGTGGACACAGGCTGCAAGGACAGTTCGTGTGTCTTGTCAATGATATACAGGAGTTTTTCTAGCAGGGATAAGGAAGTAATTATCCTATTCTATAAGGGTGCTCTTACGCAAGAAAGACTTCAATTCTGAAAACTGCATCGCCTGGAGACTAGGCACCTGCGAGGAGATCTGATTAAGATTACACAAATGAAGGGACATTGAAATTGAGGAAGAATGGTTGTCGGTCGGATGTGCTGAAATTTGCCTTCAGTTCGAGAACAGTTGATTGTTGATTGTCTGATGAAGTAGAAGCAGATAGTCTGAATAAATTGAAGGAAGAACTAGACAAGCTGTTAATTTTGTGCGATGTGTTAATAATTAATTAATAATTAATTTTGTGTTAATTTTTAATTAAAAAAATGTTTAATTTTGTGCTCGATTACAAATTAAAAAATACAATCTCGATCAATTTTCTTGGTGCCCCCCAAAATATTGTTGGGTGGTGCATCAAGAACATTTTGGCAGTGCAGCAAACAACATCCAGAAGCAATTTGATAATACAATGGATGGCTAAAAAAGGTTCATATTAGCATCGTTTTCGAAAGTCATAATTTTTTCCTTCATTGTTTTTAGAGTTTCTGTGGCTGATTACAGATATTTAGTCAAAACTTGCGTCCGAGATTGTACTGAACTTTTGAAGTGTATCAAAACAGATGCTGGACGGAGATTTAATAGCATAGTATCTATACGGGTCTTCAAAAGAACGTAATAATCTTTGCACGCAATTTCATGTCGTGAGTAGGTTTTTTGATAATAAATATGCATTTTATATTAGTGAGCATGCAGTTCAAGTGGTCTATAAAAGTGTGCGTACAATATTAGCTACTAATTTATGGTCTGAGATGAGTCGAAGTCAATATCACTAAAGAGTTCAAACCAGACCTTTAAACCCGATTTTCAAGGCTTTTCAAGATTATCAAAGACTCTTGATTTATATTCAAAAGCATCGCCAGTCTGCACTGCTCAGAAAACTTCATGTCTGACTGCACCATTACCACCAGATCTTTTTCATTCTCCACTGCCCTGGGTGTGTTATCACACAGTTGAAATAATATTCTGGGATTACTGCTGCCCATGCGCTTACACATGTCAATGTTAAACTTCAATTGCTACATCTCGATTGGAAAGTTCATACGAGCTTTGCATAAGAATACCAATGTGCAGATTCAAACAAGTCTTATTTCATAAATAAAAGGAAATTAAACGATCTTGTGCTTGATTGATTAAAATCTATCTAATGCAGAGGTGGAGCTTTTGAGATCTAGGCTGAATGAATGGAATTTACTGCAAAGAGACGCAACTACATCTGTATTTCGAAACGACAAAACATATCTTAAAATTTAGTGTGTGTTATGAGGCATCAGTGTATTGCGTGTATTCTTCGTTCGGTTTTCCTGGATAAAAACTCGAATTGCCTGGACAAAATACCATGGATCACTCGGCTGAGATCCACGATCCACTTACTTAGCCAAGTTGTGAAAATAAAAATAAATAAAATAAACGGAGGAAACTCATCCCATATTATCCACATCGTACCACGCGTTTTCGATCGCGTGTCGAAGGACAGCAATGATATCAAACCGGACAGATCTGGCCGTCCTATTTGATTATCAGTTTCAGTTTTACGATGTGAAGAAGTTTTAGTAAACATGCGAGTAATATTAGTATTAGCAGAAACGCAAGGAGTTTCGCCTTTTGTTCTATTAGTCCAAACTTTTGTTTTCTTTAGTTCTATTAAAAGCAGTAAAGGAAGAAAGGGATCTGGAAGTTACAATACGATCAGATATAAAGTTTTCTGAGCAGTGTCAACAGGCAGCCTATGGTGTCCTATCAATGATTTATCGAACATTATCCTGTAGAAATATGGAGGTCATAATCTCACTGTATAAGGCAATTGTAAGACTACATTTGATATACTGTGTTCAAGTATAGAGACTTCATATGATAAAAAGACATTGAGCTCCTTGAAAAGGTCTAAAGATGGGCAACTCCTTTGGTGAGATTAGCAAACAGGACGACCGTGTGAGGAAAGACTCCGATTATGTAGACTACAGAGCTTGGCAACCAGGCACCTCAGAGGTGACCTGATTGAGGTTTATAAGGCTCTGGGAGGGATTAGTAAAATGAACGAATGAGGAATTTTGACTGTTATAGAGAATTCCAGAACTCGGGGGCTTAAATTCAAATTACAGCCAAAGAGGTTTAGACGACTAGATTGCAGGAAGTTTTCTTTTAGCCAGCGAGTCGTTGATTGCTGGAACGGGTTGCCTTTACAGATAGTTGAGGCTGACAGTTTGAATAAATTCAAAGTTCAAATGGATAGTTACCTATGTGAGGAGGGAAGAAAATAATTAGTGTTTTCTTATCTACTCTTTTTTTCCTGCCAGTCCAGAAAAAGCCTGGCTAGTAGTACTACTAGCCAGAAAAAAAAAAAAAAAAAAAACATTGCCCTATCCACGCCGTTTATTCCCCTCTATAAATATAAAAATTCCACCGTCCTTCATCTTGCTCTTCCAACCCCGCAAGTAGTTCCCTTTATGTCTCAATTATATCTCCCCCTGAGATGGCCAAGTTCAAAGATTTGGAACCTACAACATGTTTATTTTCATGTTCACTGTAGTTGAGTCTCATAATAATACTATTATACGAAACATTTGGTAGAATTTCAAAGAATATTTTTTTATTATTATTAACAGTTTATTTAAATTTTTAGAAGGGAAAGAGTTTTACAAATATTACTTACCTATAGATTGGAGTAAAATAGATGATGAATTTGCTCCTTCCGTACTAGATGAGTCAATTTCCACGCTGGCTAAAGTTGATTACTCCGATAATGGCGCATTCAGTACGTATGAATAAGAGTAAATGCAGAACTTCCTCTGGAGTGATATCGCGTGGAGTAAAGTGTAGCACAAAAGAAAGAAGGAAACGAGTTTCGGGATTTTTGCTGCAATTCTCGTGTATGGCGTTTCAGTGACCAGAAATTTTTAATGCCGAGGCCGGCAACCAACGAGCAAATTGAATCCACCATATGGATCCATGTCATGCCGCAATATAACCTTGTCGCTTTTGCGCCATAAAAAACAAAACCAACCAAACATACGGATCCTTTGCATGTGGCTACTGGGACGTGTCCAAAAATTGCTGTGAATCCTTCAAGTCTTGTTCTGTAATAAAAGTTTAAGTTTCCGACCCAACCTGCGTCTACGGACTGGGTTTTTTTTTTTTTTTTTTTTTGTAATGGGAGTGGAAAGTTCTCCATAAATGAATTCTAAAATATAACGAGCTTAACAGAATTTAACACATTTAAAAGAATTAGATTTAATTTTATTAAGTATATTAGAATATACTGAATAAAATTAATTTCATTTTCATTTAGGACTGACACATTTTGAAGGGTAACTCACGAGTGTTCTAGTTTCGATGTGCTTTACGTAAAATTTTATTTAAAGATAAATATAAGCATAACATGTCTTGGGACATAACGATTATGGCGGATTATTGCAATTTACCACCGAGTTGCAACATTTATGCTTGTACCCTCTAATTCATGTGACATTTCTCTAGATGATGGAATTCCTTTTGGTGCGCCAGATGAAATTAAAACTCGGTGGGATATTTAGATAATGATTCTCATTTTTTTGATTGAATTGGAGGTGGAGAAGACGAAAGATTGTTGTTGACATTGGACTTGAACTACTGTAGACTGTAATTTTCAGAAAATACGTATGAAGGAAGGTTGTTCTAGAAAACGGCAGTTGAATGAATAAAGGAGGAAATGAAAAGTTGGTTCTATGAGTTTGAAGTTGGATAGTAAATGGATCTTGGTTGTGTTCGGACTGTTTTGAAAGAGAGAGCGGGAATTATAGAAGCAAATTCAGAAGATCAGTGCCCATGGAAGTATCTGTAGTAGAGGCATGCAGCAGAAACAGTACGTCTATGAGACAGCGAGTGGAGAGATTCTGTTAGAGACGAATCATTAATTAACCTCACTGCACTCTTCTGAATGGAATTAAGAAGCCTGAGAGAGGTTTTGGTGGCACTACCCCAGATGTGGGAACAATATTCCATAGCAGGGCGGATTTGCGATTTATACAGAGTGAGCAGCTGTTTGGAAGAAAAGTAACGCCGAGAGCGAAAGAGAAAACCAAGTTTTTTAGATGCGGAGGAAGCAATATTTGTAATGTACTTGTGCCAAGAGAGATTGGAAGTCAGGGTAATCCCCAAAAGAGATATATCATTTTGCCTAGAAATCGGAGTGTCACTAAAGATAAGCATAGGAGCAGAAGAATCCTTTTTGCGAGGTATAAGACAAGACTGAGTTTTAGAAGGGTTGAAATCAACTAAGTTGTCTTTGCCCCACTGGAGAATTACCTGAAGATCGGCATTTAAGGAATTGGTAGCAGATTTTCGAGAAGTTGAAGCTGATTGAGCAGGACAAGGTTTCTCAAAATGGAAAGTGGAATGCAATGTGCTATCATCGGCAAAAATATGGATAGGATTTCCAGTCAATGGAAGAAGGTCATTAATATACAAGCGGAAAAGAGTGGGGGAAAGAACCGAACCTTGGGGGATACTGGCATTAGTGGAGAAGTTAGAAGACAGAGAGCCATCTACCATCACCCTCAGTGAGCGATCAGAGGGAAAACTGGATAACCAATTACTAAAAACAGTTGGCAAACCATAAGATGGAAGCTTGTTTAAAAGACCTTTATGCCAAACACGATCGAAAGCCTTTGAGATGTCAAGAGCAACTACTTGTGTTTCATCGAACCTTTCCATTGAATTAGTCCATAAATGGATAACATAAGCCAGAATATCACCAGTGGATCGACATTGACGGAATCCATACTGGCGATCGTTGATCAGACGGAAGGTTTCTATGTAGTTTAAGAGTTGGCGGTTAATTGATTTCTCCATTACTTTAGAAAGAGTAGAAGTAATTGCAATGGGACGATAATTGGATGGGAGGGATTTGTCAGCCTTTTTTGGAACTGGCTGGATATGAGAAAATTTCCAAGCAGAAGTAAAAACACCTTTGGAATAAGAAAGTGAAAAAAAGGCGGCAAAGAACAGGAGTAAGTTCAATAGCACAGGTTTTGAGAACTAGTGGAGAAATACCATCAGGACCTGGACCTTTCTTAGCATCAAGATTCATCAAAATCCTTCTGATATCCTTTTGACGGAAGACCACAGGAGGCATTGAATGGAGCGTGTCGGGAATGGTGGGAGGTGTTTTACCAAGATCATTAATACATGAGCTTGAAGAAAAATGGGATACTAGCAGATCAGCTTTATCCTTGGCTGAAGTGACAATAGAACCATCTGGTTTGGACAGAGGTGGAAGCAGAGATGGACAAAAGTTGCGGCCAATAGCTTTGCCAAGAGACCAGAATGCTCGGCTACCATTAGGGCAAGAAGCAAGTTTTCTACTCTTAGCCTGTTCAAACTCTAGTTTGGACTGATTAATAACTGCTTTACAATTGTTGCGAGCTTTGGTGTAGGCAGAAAATGAAACTGGAGGATTAGAAACAAGCCAATTACGATATGCAACATTCTTCTCTTGAACAGCCTTAGCACATTTATCTAAACTTTGGAAAACCAAAGTTTAGATAAATGTGCCAAAGTTTAGATAAATGTGCTAAATTGCCAAGTCTCTGAAAGGGAATATCAGAACGGACAAATGCACAAGTACCACCTTTGAGGCGAAAGGAATCATACAGCGAATAATCTGGGCATCTGAGATGAGCAATAGTTGAATCAACCGATAACTGAGGTTCTGTCAGAAAAAGTACATGGGGTTTGGCAGACTGCAAGTGGAAATGGAATTCGTTGAGATGTCCATTTCCACTTGCAGAATTTTGAGATGTCTATTTCCACTCGTAGAATTGAGACCACGTATATTTGTGAAATGAATTAGGAAGTGCTTGGGAGGTTTAAATCTTATCGCAGATAGGCTTGCTCTATTAGTTTGACAATTCATGGTGTATTGAATAGTAAGAAAAAGTAAAAGTGGGTGGGACATGCTGTATGAAGTAATGAAATTTTTGGATATGGCGTACACGTGGTAAGAATATACCCAGATCCTTGACATAACGTGGCCTCGACAATGCTCCCCGCATAAACACTACTCGGATTCTCTCCAATCACTATCTGGCAGAGTAGAGGTGGCAAGATTACACAATAGCTGATCCGGAAGCCTCCTAGAGAGTTACCAATAAGTTCGGTCCGGTGTACTAACTAGCGGCCGGCCTGCGAACACCGTTGTAGAGCTGTACCCTCGAAATGTAAGGAATATTGGATCTCGCCACGACGTTCATCATAACCTCAAAAGTCATCAATCATACTGCATGATGGAAGAGGTAGGGAAGGGTTGACCGGAACTTAGCTCTAGAAACTAAACATGGGTTCCACCACCACTTCAAGCCTCCAATAAGCAAAGTGGTGGTATTTCACAGGTTGATGGGAGTCATCTACCACCTAGTACTGCCTGGTAACATAGAGGGGTGGCGTTCCTCCATGTGGTGTGGGCGCCACACCTCGACCCCTGCTTACGTTGGTTCACACCTGGGTGGTCACCCACCATGTACTTGTGCATGGAGGTTATACCCAGGATTACTAACAGTCATTTGTAACAGTCATTAATAACAGTCAGGATTACTAACAGTCAATTATTGGCACTTGGAATATAAGGGGCTTTGCTCAAGGGCAGGCTCAGGATCATGTATGGAGGAGCATGTTATTACTAGGCGTAAAAATTTTATTTATTCAAGAAAGTCACTTTTTTAATAGCGTCCAAGTACGTAATTTAGAGAACTGATTCAAATGTTTAAGTTTCTGGAGTTTTAGTTCAAGGAATGCTACGTGGGTAGGCATTATAGTCTTACCGCCAATTATAGGTAAATTCTGCAATCTTCAAAGAGATATAGAAGATAGAATAATCTGCATTGACTGGAGATTATGTTTGCACACAATAAGACTGATTAATGTGTATGCATCAAACACCGCTCCAGAGCGGATGCGAATATTTAGTAGCTTACATCGTTTGTTGTTGGGGGCCCGATTGATTATTCTAGGAGGAGACCGGAATTGTGTTTTAGACCTAGTCAAAGACAAGACAAGTACGGGGGAGCCTACAGGAGGCACAGGGGGCTCTTTTGAGCTCAACGGTTTGTGCTTAAAGCATGACCTGATAGATGTATGGAGAATGAAATACTCTATAAGTCACGAAGCAACCTGGTCTAGGAGAACCGTAGGGACGCGCATTGACCGGTTTTATGTCCCAGGTAAGGTGGCAGAGAAGGTGACGCGGGTAAGACATTAATATTTTCGCACCCCGTTCTATAACGGAACAGGACAAAATGGACACCTGTCCATTTTGTCCTGTTCCCCTTCCCCAGTGCCTTATACCCCATCATCTGATCTCCTCCAAGGAGCCTAAGTACCAAACTCTATAACCCACATCTTGGAATCTCTCCGCTAATGGACATTCCTTTACTGTTCTCACCACACGAATTTTCGTCTTTTACCCTTTCAAGAAGATCTGTCTTTCTTCAGCCATATCGTAATTTTAATAAAATATTCAAAATGGATCTCAAATAATTTATCTGATGGAAAAAAAAAATAGTATTGGCCAGGGGGAATGTAATTATTTTGGTGAGAGTGTTGGAAGTGGTATTTCGCATCGGCTTGGTGGGAAAACTGCGCACTACATGCATGTTTTAAAATATTTAGCTAGGCTGATCAGGAGTGATCGGACTTTATTAAGTTTTGTGGTTGAAATTTAAGTTATGCAGCAGCGGCCCCTGAAATTAAGCCACCGATGGAATGAATATGATTCATTCAGTTTCATCAAGTACACATTTTGTGAGTTTGATATCCCAGATTTTATAATTTAACTTAACTTTTGGACATTTAATTTATAAACGTTAGACATAATTAATAAGCTATATTTTCAGAAATGAGACCGGTGAAAAATTATTATTTACTTCTAGATTGTTAGATAATATAAGGTCAATTTGTTTTTGCTTCCTTCCGCACAAATTAATGGATTTTTTCACTGGCGAAAGTTGATTTTTTCAATATTGACGTCTTCAAGACGATTCATATGAATAGTGAGTTGAAATATGTATTAGTATTGGCAAAATAATGTAAGGGAGAAAAAGCTTGTGCAGCATTTACCAGCATTTACAACTGAAGAATAAATCAAAGAACGACTAACTAAGGTTTTCCTTTTTATTTGAGATTAAAATATATTTTCTACAACACACTGAAATGTTACTTCTCATAAATGAAACAATTCAAGTTCTCTGTAGTGTTATTTAGGCTTGCTTTTCTCAAAAAGTAAAACAAAAAAGGAAAAAAGAAACATTATTTTATTTCGATAAGATTGAGGTCCAATCCTCGATGTGACTTACAATAATGCTAGCACAATATATACGATAATAAAGGTAAAGATAATATTAACATTTCTTAGAAATCAGTCAAAATGAAAAATATCACAGAAAGTTAAGAATTATTGGGTTTAAAATTTTTTTCGTTGAATATCTCGTTTCATTTCTAAGCAATATCATAAAATGAGATGTTTATGCGGATTCAGCAGAAAGCCATTGTAAAGAGTTCCCTTCTTTTATTTCTTGAAACATACGCAAGTTATACGCAAAAATCCACTGCAGTATCCACCTCGTCTTCGAATATCCTTGCAATGACTGTGACATTGATATTCGTTAAGAGGACAACCAAATCCGGCGTCAACGAATGAGGCTATAAAAAAGAAATTTTTTTAAATAAATGAAAATCAGTGGAAAATCGTACCATACAAAAAGATACTGAGCTGTATTTATATCTTTAATGTTACTCTTAAAATTATTTTAATTTATCACACCTTTTAAATGGTAAAAAAGTTCTTCAAAACTGCGTAATTCCGATATCTGTGTATTTGTTAACCAGCTGGCTAAGATCTATAGCAACCTATGCAGCATCCAAATGGGACATAATCAGCAGCTGGTTTAGAGGATTGTGATTTCGGTTTAAACTAAGGATTTTACCGAACTTGGAAACGCTCTTACGTCGAGTGCAATAAGCATGCATTTTGATAACATTCTCAGCAGGAAAGGGAATTTAGTATTAGCAATGGCCACATGGAGCAAGGAAGCCTATGGCTTATGATGCACCAGCCAAAAAAAAAAAAAATAATAAAAATAAATAAATAAAAAAATAATAAAAACCAATAAATAACAATAATAATAAAATAACAAAAAAATAAATAAAATAAAATGATAAAATAATAATAAGAAGAAAATAAAAAAAAATAATTAATTAATAAGAGAAAAGAAAATGGACAACCTAAGCATTTCACTCCTCCCGTAGATAATTACCCAGCTGACCTTTCAATTTTCCCAAACTGTCAGCCCCTAGCACCCATGTAGGTAACTTATTCTAGAAATTTACAACTCGATGGCTAAAATAAAACTTCCTGCAATCCAGTCTAAACAACTCCACATATTAGAAGTCTTGCCTCATGTGGACGCCCTTTTGTTGATCTCATCGGGTGAGTTATTCTTTTTTGGACTCTTTCAAGAAGAACAATGTCTTTCTTTAGGTGCAGTCTCCATAGCTGAACACAGTGTTCCAAGTGTGGTCTAACAATAGACTTATATAATGGGATTATGATGTCCTTATCTTTACTAACAATTGTTCGATAAATCATCGTTAGGACACCATGGTTCTTCCTTGTAACCAAAAAAAAAAAAAAAAACCAAACTATTATATTTAGGCCACCCGAATAATTAAATTCATCAGCCGTGCTGTGTTTTATGTCTGTTAATTGCGTGTGTTCTTTATATATATATATATATATTAATAGTTATATTAGTGATAAAAGGAAAGCAAGAAAAAAAGCAAAGCAAGAAAGTTAAGAAAGTTAAAAGACAATAACTAATATTAACAATAATTTACTTTTTCTATTGATATTCTATATATATATATATATATATATATATATATAAAGAACACACGCAATATATCCTCCAAACACGAGAGGTATTAGAACCTATAGTACTTAGTACCGTGCTTGCGTTGGAGGTCGAGAAGACGAAAGAAGATATTTGTTGACCTTGGACTTGAACTTCTGTAGACTGTAATTTTCAGGAAATACGTATGAAGGAAGGTTGTTCCAGAAATCGGCAGTTGAATGAATAAACGAGAAGATGAAAAGTTGGTTCTGTGAGTTTGAAGTTGGATAGTAAATGGATGTTGGCTGGTGGCTGCACGTGTTCGGACTGTTTTGAAAGAGAGCAGGAATTATAGAAGCCAATTCAGAAGAACAGTGCCCATGGAAGTATCTGTAGAAGAGGCATGCAGCAGAAACAGTACGTCTATGAGAAAGCGAGTGGAGAGACTCTGTTAGAGATGAATCATTAATTAACCTAACTGCCCTCTTCTGAATGGAATCAAGAAGCCTAAGAGAGATTTTAGGGGCTTCACCCCAGATGTGGAAACAATATTCCATGGCAGGGCGGATTTGCGATTTATACAGAGTGAACAGCTGTTTGGAAAGGAAAGTAACCCGAGAGGAAAAAGAAAGAGAAAATCAAGATTTTTAGATGCAGAGGAAGCAATATTTGTAATGTGCTTGTGCCAAGAGACATTAGAAGTCAGGTAATTCCCAAAAGAGATATATCATTTTGCCTAGAAATCGGAGTGTCACTAGAGATAAGCATAGGAACAGAAGAATCCTTTTTGCGAGATATAAGACAAGACTGAGTTTTAGAAGGGTTGAAATCAACTAAGTTGTCGTTGCCCCACTAGAGATCGGCATTCCTTAAATGCCGATCTCCACCTGGAGATCGGCATTTAAGGAATTGGTAGCAAAAATTTCGAGAAGTTGAAGCTGATTGAGCAGGTCACGGTTTCTCAAAATGGAAAGTGGAGTGCAATGTGCTATCATCGGCAAATCTATGGATAGTATTTCCAGTCAATGGAAGAAGGTCATTAATATACAAGAGGAAAAGAGTGGGGGAAAGAACTGAACTTTTGCTGACACCGGCCAGTGGGGAAGTTAGAGGACAATAAACCATCTACCATCACCCTCAGTGAGCGATCGGAGAGAAAACTAGATAACCAATTACAAAAAACAGTTAGCAAACCATAGGATGGAAACTTGTTTAGAAGACCTTTATGCCAAACACGATCGAAAGCCTTTGAGATGTCATGAGCAACTGCTTGTGTTTCACCGAACTTTTCCATTGAATTTGTCCATAAATTGGTAATATAAGCTAGAATATCACCAATGGATCGACACTGACAAATCCGTACTGGCGATCGTTAATCAGAAGGAAGGTTTCTAGGTAGTTTAAGAGTTGGCGGTTAATTGATTTCTCCATTACTTTAGAAAGCGTAGAAGTAATTGCAATGGGACGATAATTGGATTTGAGGGATTTGTCACCCTTTTTAGGAAGTGGCTGGATATGAGCAAATTTTCAAGCAGAAGGAAAAACGTCTTTGGAATAAGAAAGTGAAAAAAAGGCGGCAAAGAACAGGAGTAAGTTCAGGAGCATAGGTTTTGAGAACAAGTGGAGAAATATAATCGGGACGTGGAGCTATCTTAGCATCCAGATTCGTCAAAATCCTTCTGACATCCTTTTGACGGAAGACCACAGGAGGCATGGAATTGAGTGTGTTGGGAATGGTGGGAGGTGTTTTACCCAGATCATTAATACAGCAGTTGGAAGAAAAATGGGATGCTAGCAGGTCAGCTTTATCATTGGCTGAAGTGATAACAGAACCATCTGGGTTGGACAGAGGTGGGAGCAGAGATGGGCAAAAGTTTCGACCAATAGGTTTGGCAAGAGACCAGAATGCTCGGCTACCATTAGGGCAAGAAGCAAGTTTTCTACTCTTAGCCTGTTCAAACTCTAGTTTGGACTGATTAATAACTGCTTCACAATTGTTGCGAGCTTTGGTGTAGGCATAAAATGAAACAGAAGAATTAGAAACAAGCCAATTAGGATATGCAATGTCCTAATGTCCTTCTCTTGAACAGCCTTAGCACATTTATTGGAAAACCAAGGTTTAGGTAAAGGACGAGATTTTAAAGTGGAGTGTGGGATAAAGGATTCCATTCCTGCAAGAATAATTTAACTGACACGATCTGAGCAAACGTTGACATCAGACGTTTTGAAACAGTAATCCGATCAAGGAAGAGGAGAAAAGAAATTTTGCAGGTCATCCCATTTTGCATTCTTGTAAAGTCAAACAATACGAGGTTGGGAATAGGTATGAGGTAAAGGCTCAATTGGAGAAGAAACGATCACCAAGTTGTGATCTGAAGTGCCTAAAGGACCTCTCACTTCGACCGTGTACTTAGAAGGGTTTTTTGTGAGAAAAAAGATCAAGCGTATTGGCTGTATGGTTAATATTGTCCGGTATTCTTGCAGGTAAATGAACAATCTGTGCTAGTTCATTAGTAATTGCAAAAGCCTCGGCATCTCGACCAGCTGGGTCAGTGTGACTAGAAAACGGAAGCCAGCTGAAGTTGTGAACATTAAAATTACCAAGGAAAATTACCTCACTGTTACGAAAGTAGGACTGGAGAAAGTCAAGTTGCAAAGAGAGGAAGTCAAAGAGCTCCAAGTGATTAGTGGAGTTGGGAGAACGGTAGAGACAACCGATGAATTTTACACAATGAGGTAGAGAGATTTTAAGCCAGAGAAGATCGAAAAGAGGAGAGTCCAAATTACGAAGTCGCTGACAGGGAATATCGGAACGAACATATGCACAAGTACCACCTTTGAGGCGAAAGGAATGGTCGATTGTATTTATTTAAATATTGTATTTATATTGTATTTATTTAAAATGCCATATCTATTTGTTGGACGTAAAACCCCAGTTTCTGGGGAGAAAAATCTTGCTATTTACGCCTGAGACAGACTAACTCAGCCACGGAATGAAAAAAGTCCATTAAAGTTCCTGGCGTCATCGACGGGATTCGAACCCTGGCTGGTGTCTGATCCTAATTTAGATTCAATTTTACCTTGTGTTTCTCCTCATCACTGTACACGTCTTAAATGGACTGCCAGTCAGCATCTGCAATATTGACTAGAGCGCAGCCACAGTCAACCTATATTCAGACCGTTGTTTACTCACCTCTTTTTTATTCAGCCTTTTGGGGGTCGGCCTCTACCACTACAATATAATCCATCTTTGCATTGGAATCCTAATTACTCAAATGAGTTATTCACAAGAACGAACTTCTTTCCCGTAGCAGAACAACAGCAATGTCGTAAATCGTGCAGATAGAAAGGCTTCTAACAGTTATCAACACTCCCAAGCTCAAAGCTACAGTTAGCCTAATTATAGTCCAAATTTAATACGCATGAAAATGTCCTAAAGGTACATTAGAATTGCATAAAATTGTTTTGAATATTTTCACGAAGTTTGGCAAAAACAATTTAATTTCGAACTATGTATTAAACTTTAGTGAAACGTGCATTGATTATTTCTGCTCCTAACGTTTTGGAGCGCCATTTTCGGACACTGGGAGTTGAGGTCTATTTTTTGACCGACGAGACGTGGGCATACTTCCCATTCCGTTACGCATATATTAAAATAATAATAATACTTAAATTGTTGGAGTATTTCTTTAAGTTAAATACGGGATTGAAGGGAGAATGCTAGGAAATCGCTCCCATTATCATCATTATTAATTTTTTATGAGAGTTTTGTTTGTGAAGATGGGAAGAATTTTTGTTTTTGTTGCAAAAGTAATATTTTGAGGTATTTATTTAATAGCTGTTTGAAATTATTGCTATAGTGAAAGTTTCCTTTTTCGTTTTATTTCTTTCAACATACAACTATGAAATATCGTTCTGCAATGCTTTCGAAAAAACAACACTTTATATTTGGGAATAAGATCTAAAATGTCATAGGGATATAAAGAATGAAAACAGTAACTTACCAAAGGAACTCAGCGTAAGTACCACAAGCATCAAAATAAGGATCGTTCTCATTCTGTTTCAGAAAATGTTGCCTTTTATACGCAGAACCTGAAAAGTAAAAAGTTGAAATATTACTTTTTAAATAGTAATATTAGAAAGATTTGTTGAGTCATGCCAAATTTCATTGAAACTGTTCCGATAGATATTTGTCAAATATTATTTCTCTGCCAGTCCGTCCGCATGTAATAACTCGACTCCCAATGAATGGCTTTTCATGAAATTTTATATTTGGTTCTATTAGAAAGGGTTTTCGAGCTTTACGAAATTAAATAAAAATTGGAACAATAGAAATCAGGCAATTAGTATTTTTTTTTTCATACATATCACACAGCTGTCTATTTACCTGTATTTTAGCTGAATCAGTGAATACTATGTTTGTTGCGATGCGTGGGCAATATGGTGGATGCTCAGAAAAGAATTTTCTCGGTTCGCGTATAAAAGCTGTTCGTCACTTTCTGTTCGTTTTTGTCATAATTCATGGATTATTACAATTTGCTAACTTGCCTGAAATATAACGCATTGCTAATTTGATATATGAAACAAATTAACTAATTAACAAGGATATATGAAACAAATTAACTAATTTGTTTCATATATCCTTGGAAATGTCTTCTTTCTGACACCACAATAGGAGAGCCTGCTTTCCATCATCGTTCATCTTGAATCAATTATGTCTCATCACTTTTCAATTTCTTCCCAAAGGAGAAGCCACAAAGAAAGAATTCCAAGTTAAATGAACAGCGGTCGTGGCCCTCTTATGAAATTTCTGAAAGGTTGCTATAGTATTTTAATTTATTTAAAAGTTAATTATTTATAATTATATATATATGTATATAGTTATTTATATATACATTTATTTATTTAGTATTTGAATTTATTTAATATACAGTATATTTTAAATAAATTTATTTATATGTAGGGAATACTATATACAGACATTAGGCAAAAGGTTGACTTCCTATCTGCTCCAAGCGATATTCGCAAAAGAGAAGATAATCATGTTGACTACCAAATGCATCAATCTCTTATTCACCACGAGTTGATTTAGTATTTCAGTAACAGATTAAATAAAAAAAACCACCGGTACCGGACTTTGCCCTACTTCTATTATATTGCCAAATAAAATAATTACGTATAATAAAGCTAACACTACTGACCGAATTAAAGCAGTAACTAAGGTCTTACCTGAATAAGAAAGTTGCTATTTCTTGTTTTAAGAAACAGAGATTCATCCTTTTTATATTTATAGTTTAAGAATTTTCCCAGAAATGATCTGCAGGCCCTTCCCACTTTCAGTATCAACGAAAGATCGCCATTCTTAAGAAATATTTCTGTAAATTGTTTAGACAGGTTAAGCGTTATGCTTGTAACTGATTTCCAAGGTAGTTTCTTAGAAAAAGATGAAGCACTTCCTACATCAGAAGTCAAGAAAGAAATCTTCGTGCCTTTGTAATAAGAGAATTGAAATATAACCGGTAAGAGCCGTGACCTTTCCCACCTCGAGTTAGAATCCACGGGAGTCAGCATTTTTGAGAAATATTTCTGTTATTTGTAAAGACAAACCGGATATTTCCCTTCTGTGGTACGGGATTACCCAGGTTGTTTCGTAGAATCGCGTATCCAATTTCAGAAGTTATGAAGGAAACCTTAATACTTTTGTAATATGCGTATTGAAATAGAAGGTAACTAAAAAAGTCATTTCTGGTAACTAAAGAGCGAAATGCGTTTTTTCAATATTTCCAATGCTGTTTTATAATTTCAGAAAGAAGGCATCTCAACATCTTCAATATCTGCTCAAAGAAAATTACAAGTGATGATTGCAACATTTCGAACATGGATTTATGACATGGACAGGTTTTTCCCAACAGGTTTACACTACAACACCGTTAAGTTTCTGTTATCTACTTAAAATGCGATTTGTTTTCCTTTTTTTTTTTTTTTTTTTAATAAAGCTGCTATTTTTCGCTTAAAAGATCCCATCCGAAATACTCCATAATTATACTTCTTTTATAACTTCTTTTACCCAGAAATGATTTGGGAAAAGGCGAACATCGTTCATGTATTGCACAGATTTCCCAGGTAGTTTCGAAGATAGATCTGGCTTCCTCTGTGTCATGGCAATTATCCCGATTCGATCAGGAGTCGTGTTTGGAGAAGAGTTGTGACGGTTTAAGTTCTTTAGAAAACTTTATCCTTTCTTCTTATCAATACTAAATGTCCTCCGGGACAGCTTAGTTTTTTGGCCACTTGTCACTCATTCGGAGAGGTCGACCACCCTTGTCCAGCTCGCCCCTCGGCCACTTACCAAGAGAGGCTTAAGTTCTGCAAATTGCAGTGGCTGAAGACTAGGCACCTGCGCGGTGATCTGATTAAGGTCTATAAGGCCTTGAATGGGTTGAGCACGCTGAATTCTGATGGGATCCTTCCACTTGTTCAGATTACCAACCTACGGGGACATAAGTTCAAATTAAGAAAGGACAGATGTAGAATACTTGCATGTACATCAGAAGCAGAGTAAATAAATTTGAAGTGCTTTCCGAGACATTAAATGCGGACATTGTTGCCATATCAAACGTCATTCAGATATAACGGATGCGAAATTGAATATGGAGAGCACAATGTGTAAAGAAAGAACAGACAGGATACGAGGGAGTAGGGATTATGCTGTTAGTTAAGAAACATATAAACTCTAAGGCAGTGCATCCAGTTGATATGGGTGGACAGTGCAAAGTTGGGTCACTTTGGTTGACATAACCACTGGGAAAGCAAAAAATGAGAGTAAGAGTGTGTTATAGGTCTAATGACTCTGATGAGTACAACGAACAGTTGCACAGAGAAATAGAGCGAGCCAGTAAATCAGAATGTCTTATTATGGGGGATTTTAACTTTTCAGATATTGTGGGCTGATCACTCATATACTAGAAAGGGTTTTTGTGTATTTATTGGATGACTGATTTCCACAGCACATGTTAAAGAGACAACCAGATGGAGTAATACTCTTGATCTGATTCTCAGCAGTGTTATCCATGCATTAAGAATCTGCAGATAAAAGAATCACTAGATGGCAGTAATCACAGTGCATTGATGGATTTACTGATAGATAGAACTACCATCAAGGGTAATGGGAAGCATTCAAGGAATTAATCTTGGAAGCTACTAGGCTTTTCATACCAACTAAGAAATACTGTTCAAGGTTTAGGACTAAATGGATGCCACATGAACTAATGAGATTCGTGGCAGAGAAGAAAAATACATGGATGCATATAAGTTTTCAGGTAACACGGACACCTATAGTAGATATAAATTAATCTGTAATCAAATCAGAAATCAGGTTAAGAATGCGAAGGCAGATTACTAGAAATCTCAGGAAAAGAATGCAAAGAAATACAGCAAAGGCTTCTTTACTTATATAAAATCTAAAAGGAACGGGATGAATCAGATTGGACCACTTAACATAGATGGGTTGACTATTGATGATCATGCTCAGGTAGCTTTAAAACTGAATGAATATTTTGCATCTACATTCACACATGAGGAATTCTTTAGGGAAGTGGAGGCTAGACCAGACGTTTATTAAACTCTAACAAGGACCTAAATTATTTTGCAATAACTGAGAGGAAAGTGGAAGAGAAATTGTTGAGGTAATATAAGAATGGCTGTATAAGGCATCTATTCAATTATATTAAGGGAGGCAGCGAAGGAAATAAGCAAACCTTTAGCCATAATTAACAGGGCATTAGACTGGAGATATGCAAAGGAAAATCAAAAGGTGACACAGTAATTATAAAGCTGTTAGTTTAACTCCTGTTCCAGGGAAAACAAGGGAATCACTGTTTAAAGAAGTAATGCAGGATCATCTAGACAAGACTGCAGTTATATTACAGACATATGATGGGCTTGTTAAACGGAAATCTTGTCTGACCAATTTTTATTGGATACTGTTGAAAATAAAGGTTTTCTGTACAAATTGGGGCAGTGTGGCATTAACAGGAAGTTGCTGCTATGGATAAAGGGACGATTGAATGGGAGCAGAGAGAGAGAGAGAGAGAGAGAGTGGTAATGAAGGGATATAAATTCAAATTGAGGAAGGACGGGTTCAGAATATTTAAATTACATGTAATATGTCTAAATTACCGCTCTTATACCACATGGAGTTTTAATATACTTTATTTAGGTGTTACCTAAACTAATATACATATACATTGAGTAACGTTTCACAACCTTTTTCCTGTAACCAACGTTTCATTGATATTAAAACTTCATGTAGTATATGAGTGGTAATTTAGACATATTATAATTTAAATGGATAGAAATCACGTAACAACCTTCCCTAACCATATTAGGTTTCAGAATAGATGTGATGTGTGGAATTTTCTATTCTAAAACCGTCCTTCCTCAATATTCCGCGCATCTATTCTGAAAATTCCGCATCTTAAAATTACGCACACGAATAGAAATGCGAAATTTTGTCATTAGTTAGCGAGTGGTTGATTGCTGGAACAAACTTCTATTTGTTGTTGTGGAAGTTGAGAGGCTAAATGCATTCAAGGAAGAACTAGACAAACTATTGGAGGGAATTGGAGGTGAAATAGGAATTTTTTTGGTTAATGCTGTATGCGCTACTTTCTTGCATCATTTGCCACTACTAATGCTAATATGGCTATGATCCTGAAACAAAGGACCAATCCTATTAACAGAGCATTCTCTCTCTTCTCCAAGGGGGGAATAAAATACGAATATTGTGCTTATCTTATTTTTTGATTGAAAAGACATTGTTCGTTATGAATTTGAGCGATGCAGCTCCGAGAAAATGGCTGGAAAAGTGGCCTTCAGAACATTGCTCTTGCATTGTGACGAAACATTCGCACCTTCGACGCGTTTCAAGCAAGAATTTCTTGTGAAGCACTTCATCACGAAATTGGATGGCGGATATAGTGCCTCACCCACTATACTTATCGATTTAGCTTCTGTGATTTTTTTGTTCCTCAGCTAGAGGTGTAGACCCACCTCTAGCCTTCAGTACAGCAGCCTATGCAGCAAACTTCCCACAAAAGTTAGCAAATTTCATTAGAAATATTTCGCCACTCTTTACACAGAAAATCTTTTAACAGTTTGATTTTGTGAGATTTCTCATTAAATTCTCTCCAACTTGTCACATAAGGAACTCAGTGCAGTTAAGATTAGTACTACGGTGTGATCTTCAAAGTAGGTCAATGTTTATTACACTTTATAATGGGCAGCATTGTCCTACTGGAACATGACAAGATAGTCCCAAGAAAAAGTACAGCACCGTACTATAGAATATCATTAAAAGGCCCATCCTTTCGTTGCACCATCTACAAAAATCAGCAAACCAGTGCCGTATCATAAAGATCCCCACACCACCACATTCTCGTTACTGCATTTTGCAGTTGGGACATTGCAGTCCGTATGGAAGCGTTCGTCTGTCTATTGCAAGTGTCAGATTCTTTTGTCAGATTAAAACAGAGTATACCGTCATTCATTACTCTACATCTACGATATGCGGTTTCTCTAAACAGGAGACTGCTGTAACCGTCACTGATCATCAACTTTGTCATCATGGGTTTGTGCTTCACAGTAAATCCATGAAATTCATCCCGATGAAATGCTCTACTTATGATAACGATGTTGGCAGAATGTCCTAAACGTTCCTCCTTTACATCCTGAGTGATTTTGGTTCAACTGTAATGGTAATTTTGTTTTAACAACACGAACTGATCTGGGGGCCACTTTCTTCCTAATTGCGCAGTCGGCTGCTTCGGGATTCAACTGTTGCATCACCTTTCGTTTCTCACTACCGTATGATACTTCATCCACTGAGGATTTCGGAGCCCAACTTTTACAATACAGCCCCCAAATACGCTATCGAACTTAGTAAACTCCGTTGTGTCTGGTATTTCACTTGATGTGAACAAGATGCATTCTGCAGTTTAATGGCTGCCTACAAACCGCTAATTATTTTATATGTCATGTTATTATGCTATGGTGTCCCAGTACTTTTGCTGATACAATCTATATTTTATCCCTGCTGTTCTCTGCATCCAGGACGTAGCATCTTGATATATTTCTTGATATAGCTCAAGAAAGTAAACATAAACAAAAACAATTTTCCTTTATTATATTTATGTAAACATTTATATAAACACAAATTATTTTACAGGAAAAAAAATAATAAACAATAACATAAATAAACAGATAGATAGATAAAAATAATATACAGGAAATTTGATAGTAGGGAAAAGGAGGTGATTATCCCTTTGTATAAGGCAATGCTCAGGCCACGCCTTGAGTATGCGTACAGGTCTGGAGCCCTCATTTTAGGAAGGATGTTGAGTTGCTTGAGCGGGTACAGAGTAGAGCAACAAGATTGGCGAGTGTAATGAAGGGGTTCTCTTACTAAGAAAGGCTTAAGTTACAAATTGCAGGAACTGGAGTCTAGGCACATTCGAGGTGATCTGATTGAGGTGTATAAGGCCTTGAATGGGTTGAGCACGCTGAATTCTGGTGGGATTCTTCCGCTTGTTCAGATTATGAAACTCAGGGGACATAAATTCAAACTGAGGAAAGACAGTTGCAGAATAGATATGAGGAAATTTGCCTTTAGCCAGTGGGTGGTTAATTTCTGGAATAAACTGCCATCTGTCGTTGTGGAAGTTGATAGCTTAAATGAATTCAAGGAGCAACTGGAGGTGTGAAATTATTTTTTATTTATTTATTTTTTTTTTGATGATGTTACATAAGCTCATACGCTTGCTTTCTTGCATCACATGTCATAAACATGCCATTACTACTATGTCATAAACGGAAGACTACCTGTATATGGAATTCGAAATTACGGATGTTTGAAGATTACATTGAGGAATGATTAATCAGATGTGGCGCATTGTATTATGTCCAAGCATAGTTCTTTCTTAAACAGGAAAATGGACGAACACGAAATATTTTATTCGGTAGATAAATTTAATGAAATATTTTCTGTGGAATTTCCAGAAACATAATGCTAATAATGGCTATATTATTATATAAATTCAGCTGAAAGACATTTGTAAGTGTGGTCGGTTCTCTATCATCAACGACACATGTAATATGGAATCAGGAATCACGTAGATTTTTCAGAACCTTCCTGCAAATTAAATACATTCTTTTTCATTTGGACAACCGTGGTCAGCATCAAAAAATATAGTCATAAACAAAATAAAACAATGAAAAGAGAAAAAAAACAAATACTGTATTAATATCATTTTTAAAACACAAACAACGTTGAATTAATCTTAGTCTTGCTGACAAAAATTTCCCAGGTAATACCAGTCTCAAAGTAACTCATACCAAAGCGGTTCATCCACTTCGCCTCGAACTTTAGCAAACGCCATCTTCGGAAATTGCCTTGGGAATAGCGTGTTATACCTATTTGAAGTGGTCCACAATCCATAACTTATAACATATTGCCCAAAGGTAAACTTCATGAGATTCAGATTCTTATATTATAATAATAATAAAAATAAAATTATATATTCAAAAAACAAAACAGAACAAAAAAAAAAAAAAAGGCGCAAGACACGATTCCCATTAGAGACGACCAGAGGAATCAATAATCTAACTGACTCGGATATAAAATTAAAAAGATAGATAGATAGATAGATATATTTAATTTCAACTAAGAATCTCTCAATAAGGAGTCAGGATTGATTGTCTCAACAGATACAAGCAAGCTGAAGAACTATTTACGCTTGCTGACTGTATAGGTTGAGATATAGGACCACAGATCAAAATCAATATTAGATTTATTCAGTGCATGGATGATACTGTTGGGAAAATGCCGCTTGAAAGATGAGCTCTTCTGAAGGTTTGAGCAGAGCACTGCAGGGCTTCTGAGAGCTCTGCCTGGGATCTTCCAGCTCACGATCTCCCAGATGTTGAAAACGTCGTGAACTTCTCAGCAGAGATCATGTCTCATTGTGATTTTCTGCCCATATACTAAGTGCTGTACAGGAGGTTGATGCAGAGCTGTGTTTTGGAGATGGTATGACGCAGCTGAGTCCAATTGTTGGCCCGCGTTAGGACCCAGAATTCTTGACTCCAAAGATTTTTCAGGCTAGATTTGGGAGCGAAAGACCAGATTGCCACGGCATACTTCAGACAAAATCTGAAGTAATAGATGATGAATTTTCTGATGGTCGCTTTGCTGTAAGATTTACATAAGTCACGTTTCATGCCCCTAGAAAGAATGAAACGCTGTTGAGTGTAGTTGCTGGATCTGTTCTTTTTAGGTCATATTTTCGTTCATTACCACAAATAACAATTTGACTGAATGAGCCGGGATAAGAATATGTCCTGAAATAGTAGGCGATAGAGAGGATGCTTGATTAGGTTTGCTTGTGTTTTAGGAGGGAAATGACGTATTTAGCAGGATCCAGATGGAGCCCAAAGAAGTTGGGTATTTGCAGAAAGAGCACAGTTACTTATTGAGGAAAAGGGAATACGATAGGACATCTGCAATGGCCAATAAAGCGGTAGCCGAGTTTGGTAGATAACAGACAATATCGTCGGCATATGCTAAATATGCAGGTAACTCATTCATAAGGGGTGGAAAAATCGTACTAGTGCCGACAGCAATCACTGTTGATACCGATTTCTATTTGTTTGGTGAAACAGTGATTACTTTATTGGAAGGTAAGGTATTTCTTGGCAAGCAACTTTCTGACGAGCTTGAGGTGTTACTAGCGAGGAGACACGTGAGAAGATTAATTTGAACCGAGTTGAAGATTGGTGTGAAATCCAAGAAAACAATGTGGAGGACTGGGCTTTGTTCCCAGCATGAAGAGTTTCAGATTTAGTACCTGTAGACAACTGTTTTTTATTGAAATATGAGAAATTGGATAGTGTTGGTCTCTTGGAAGAGTTCACTGGTGGTAGTGCCATGCCCACGTGCTGTATTTGCTGATAAATTGTATCAGCTTTCCAACAAGGGAAAATATTGCTACTCATAACAAAAGTACATATGGATGGATATGTATGTTAAACAACCTAAAGCTATGGGACATCAGAATGTTGTGCCTCTAATTGCATTTATTCTTTAACCGGTTTGCCTCTTTGTTGGGCAAAAACCGAGTTTCTGGAAGACTAAATTCATATGCAACCTACACCTGTGACCGACTAACTCATCTAAATTTGTTAAAGGCTTTCCTTCTTCTTCTTCTTCTTCTTCTTCTTCTTCTTCTTCTTCTTCTTCTTCTTCTTCTCAGAAAGTTAGTTGTTTCTTCTAGAGTTTATGTAGTCGATGCTTTAAGGCTGTTTTTCTAATTTTTTTTTCTGCTGCATGCATGCTGTTTGTTTCGGAAAACTAGTTTAATTGTCTGGTTAAACCACGCCTTTGGTGGAAATTCTTTTTAGTAATAAATAAATATAATGTAGTATATGGTTAAGGTACTCGAATATGGTAAAATCTTTTTCAATTTCATTAATGGATTTAATTCGTGAAGTACCTCAGAATTATTTTACGGTCCTCAGTAATTTATGAACAAAATGTCCGCTACGTTTCTCTCAGGGGCAGAATATCAGGCGTTCTCTCTTTTCTTGATTAAAGTGAATTTTTCAGCTGATGGATGGATGAGTGGTCAGTTTGAAGGTGTGTCCCAGTGTATTAGATATATTTCCTTATGGAAGTTTAGAACAACAGTGCTGTCACCTCTTGTTAGATCGAGGATAATGAATCTCGGAGATTCAAAGAAGATAGAAAACAGATGATTAGCTAGTCGAGCATTTGCCATATAGGGAGAAGTGAGTTGAAGTTCTTCAAAACAAGGTTTTTCTGTTTTGTCAAATTTCATTTCTATTACGGTCCGATCTTTTGGCAGAAGTTGCATCAGACAGGTCTCACTTTTAAATAGATTAATGCAGATCTTTTCAGAGCTCGTTGCAGTATTGAGCTTACTTACCACGGTTATCTTCCTATAAAGATCACACTTCATTTTCTGCATACCCTGCTGTTACCTCCATATTGATAATTTATAGGTTGTAGTATAAGGCCTATAAAGAACCACGATTCAATGAGGCTGATAACGGCATAATCTTAGGCTAACATCATTGTCTGCGGGCAGTGAAGTTTATTAGAAATGCTGTGTGCATTTTTGAAAATATTCTAATTGAGGAATCAAATGTCCCGTTATGTTGTGTATTATTTCATTTAACTTCCTCGTACTTGGTAAAGTCTATTTCTTTTAACCAAAGTTTTTACCAATGAAATTCGGGTGGCCAGAACCATTGGTCCAGCTATTTCATTCAGATGGACAGGTGATGATGTAGGAAGAGTTGGACTTGTATTAATGCTGTATCTGATTGAGACATGTTCCTTTATCTTCTCATTGGGTGCGTGAGGGCTAAGTTTAGATATGAAGATTTTTGGTCTTATCTCTACTGCAACGATGCCTTTTCTCTAACAGGGTAGGCTTATATTGTTTGTTAGCAAAATCGCTGTTTGTAGGTTGCTGAAAAGTTGGTGTTGTACCAGTATATTAATTGGAGATGAATGAGCATTGCGATGTTCTATTTTGCCGGATTTACCATGAACTCCGATCGGAAAACAGCTTCCCTAGAAGCCTACGTATTCATACGAGGTATGTTTGCTATGTTGTCAGAACTGTGCCGCGTAGATGAACGCCTTGGTTGATTGGGGCTCGCTGGAAAGAGGATAAAATCATTTGGTAAAGGTTCTTGGTTCTTCCACGCTTGCGTTTTGTTTTCCATTAATATACATAAGAACACGATAAGTAATTCGACCCCGGAAAAGATCTGACTTTGAATTCGATCAATGACATGAGGAATTTTTATGGACTGTTCTCACTTTGTCGCTGAGTCAGTCGGTGTTAGGTGAACATAGCAAGGTTCCCACTCCAGCAAACTCGGGAGGAAAAACCATATATCTATTTTTTACAGCAAAATGGATATATTAACCAGAGAACATATTCAATTTAATATAATAATACACATGCCTGTATGAGTTTGTTCCCTGGAATACCCCTATATGAAATATTTAATTTAATTTTTCCATTTATACATTTCCTTTGCCTCAGTCTTCATTCGCTTGAGTTTATGGTGTCAGGTGAGTATTATATGCTAACCGGACGGCATCTTGTATGTTGAAACTGTCTTTCATAACCTGTGATATGAGATAAATGTGCCTTCCAATATCCTTTCCGGCTAATCCTAAAACTGAACGAACCCTGTGCTGGAATTTATTACTCAACATTTGGCAGAATAGATGGAACCTACCGAAAAAGGGCCATTTCCAATAAATTCGTTCCTGTGTAACTACACGGCTTCCATCATCCACCAGAAAATAGTTTTCAACCTCATTGTTTACTTCTACATATTAAGTGGACATGGTTCGCTTAACGCAAAACTTTACCAATTCAGACTTTCTAATACGGCCTCCTGTCAATGTGGGCTACCGGAAGACTCTTCTCATGTCCATTTTGAATGCTCCATTTACAAGGATCTAAGATCGGCTCTTAAGGCCATTTTAAAATGGATTTTTTATTACATACTTCTCGCGATTCCCTGCTAAGTTGCTAATGGTGTGGGGATTTAAAGTGTTCATAAGTTCTATTTTATTAAAAATGTCAAACAGGATAAACTTTGTTTCTTTAGTCTAAACATATATTGTTTGAACATCTAATTTTTTTTTATTTGAGCTTTAATCATATTACCTAATTCAACCTGAATCCCGATGCCTTTATGGCAACTTTTGGGTGCTTCCATTCGATTAATTCTAATTTTATGTCTATATAAAATACCTAGCAACCAGGTAGAGTTTTAGTAGAGTTGCTGTTGTTGTAGTAGAGTTTTAGGAGCATCAGCGACTAAGGCAATATTACTCCTTTTTAATATTATCTATAAATTATGTATTTTTTGAGGTCGATTTTCTGTTTACTGGGCAAAAAACGACGTTTCCTGGAGAAAAACCATGTTACCCCCCCTGAGACCAACTAACTCAACCACGTTGTGAAAAAGGCCCAGAAGGCCTCGCGTCATCGACGGGACTCGAACTCAGGTCTTTTCCACCCAGTGTGGGAAGGACTGCGATCCTACTAACTGTGCTACCCACGAGGGTAAGCAAGCAGGATTGTTGTTCTTGTAATACAGTTTTAGAAGCATCATCGACTAAGACTACATTTCTCCGTATATACTCTCTGTAAATTGCGTGCGTTCGGTGGTCGATTTTCTATTTTCTGGACGAAAACCCGAGTTTCCGGGAGAAAAAAACAATGCTACCCTCGCCTGAGACCGACTAACTCTGTCACGTTGTGAAAAAACCCTCAAAACTTCCTCACATCATTGACGGTACTCGAATTCCACGTTTTTTTCACGCGGTGTTTAGAGGGTGGCGATTCTATCCGCTGTGTTGCCAGCACCAGGACTGTGAGGCGTGTCAATATGTTGTATCTGTAATTATGTGTATTTTTCGGTAAAATTTGTTTTCTAGATTAAAAATAGGAGTTTTCGGAAGAGAAAAATTATGTAACCCATCAAACTCTGTTTTCCATCTAGTGTATGGCAGATATAGGGCTTGTTTAGCCCTCGCGGGTTAAACAAGCCCTATATCTGGCCTACAAACTCAATATCGAACTGTTTATCTATAGCCCTATATCTGGCCCACAAACTAAATATCCTCAGAGAGTGATGGAAACAACTTTGAAACAGTTCTTACAGTGTTAAATGAAAAAATAGCCTTTTAAATGATTTTCCTGCCATTCCTATTTTATTTTGAATTTTGTATTTCATTATTTATTTTTTAATGAATTTCAACATTCTTAATTTTTTTTAAATATATATTTTTTATTTTCATTTTATAATCATCGCTTCCCAATTTTTTGCTATTTTTTGACATTTTATTACCGTTTCCCTTTTTGGTTTTATACGTTACTTTTTGATTTTACACTGTACATGGGCATATTGTTATACATCTTGTGTTTCAATAGAAGTGAAATGTGAAAAATAAAATTGTCAAAATTAAAAATCCATTTCTATGAACGGAATTATTAATTTTATCCTGTTGCAAATAGATCGAGAATCCCAGAATATCTCAAATTTACATCGAGGATAAACAGTCTGTATTTTAGAATGGAGGAAAACGAGAAAGATGTTTAGTTTATGCAGATGTAGCGACAAACCACGACCATACACAAAAATCTATCTGTTTTGCACATTGCAATTACTTGGCAAAGATACGCCTTACAATAATGACATATAATAATAAAAATAAATATGTAATCAAAAAGGAGAGATAATTAAACCATTATTTTAGGAACACAATGAAAATATCACAGGGAGAAAATGTTATTTTTCTGATAAAGAAAACGCTTTGCTCAAATAAACAGGTTTAACATCACATTTTTTGTTTTATTTCTAAGCAATATCAGGTAATGAAATTTATTGATGCCGATTAAGCAGAAAGCGCCACTAATAAAGAACTTTCTCTCTTTTATCAAGTGTAACATTCACAAGTTTGACCAATATCTCCACCACAGTATCCACCCATTTTTCCAGCTTTCTTGCACTCAGCAAGGCATCGATAATCACTGCAAGGACGAGGAATATATTTGCAGTCCAACGAGGCTATTAAAAAGAAATAATTTAGAATACAAATATATCAGTGAAAAAAACAGAAAATTGTGAATTAGAATTATATTTTAATTGCAGTAAAACTTTATTATAATTTTCACACATTGCAATAAAACTTTATTTATTGCAATGCGTAAATTTCTGTGAGTGATTGCAGATTTTTCAACGAATAGCATTTCCCTTAAAACTAAATAATAAATTAAATTGCTAAATTAGGATATGATTACCATTAAGGAACACTTTATTTCGCTATATTTACCCGAATGAGGACAATCGCGATTCGTTGATCACGTGCAAGACATCGGTTTTGCACGTGATCAAGGAATCGATATAACTCGCGAAACGTGTTCATCATAAGGGTATATATCGCGGACTAACCGTGCTTTTTAAAAGTTATATCTTAATGGAACTACCACCATTAATTAGTCGAAGAAACGTAGCATATTGCTAGTTTAATTGATATTTCGATAGTTGTTAGAAATATATATTTTTAAAATATTTATAATCTACTTTCAAAATTGAAAGTAGAAATTGAAATTAGAAAAAGATGTGTTTATAGGTTAAAAGGATACTTATGCTGTTATTGAAGGAAACAGTCAAAATGTTATGTGGAGAACAAACGTATTAAGTTGAAAATAATAATAATAATAAATGACATTTGGTTCAATGAACATATTTAATATACTTTTTGTTTTGCTTAATTTCTAAATAACATCATGTACTGAACTTTTTTTATGTGAATTTAGCAAAAAGCTACTGTTTTTGAAGAATTCTCCTGTACCCCCCGAAACATGTACACTTTGAACTACTGCAGTATCCACCTTGTCTTCTTTGAACAACCTGGCAGTGAGAATTGCATTCCAATTCATCCAAAGGACAACCATATCCGGCGTCCGCAAGTAATTCTATCAAAGAGAAATAATTAAAAATAAAACTTATGTCATTGGAAAAGCATGAAGAAAATGTATTCCTCCATAAAGCATCAGCATTGCTGGTAACTCTTGTATTACACTGGAAGAATCAAACGTTTCTCTTTAAACTAAATTATAAATTATAATTTTTTATAAGTTATGGAGTTATATGGAAAGTATCGCAGGAGGGTATGAGGGTATTGCACATATGTTATTCATTTCTACGAACCTGGATGTTGTGAGAACTTTTTCTTTTCTTTTTTTTGGTAGTTTTACTTGCGGTACCGCATATGATGGTTTGTCTGAGTAGTTCTTTATAGATCTTGATTTCATTCTGTTCAACTTGTCGCGTGCAGTTCAATATGGGACTCTTTCTTCTGAATGTCCAAACTTTTTCCACATTCGATGTGTTTGTTTAAGGTGGAAATTATTAATATCTCTTGTCTGAGATGGAAATTATTATATGGTGAATGGTCCAAAGATTTTAGTGTTGGGAGATATAGAAGTTTTCTTCCTAGCTGTATACTCTGTGATGGTACTTATCCGATTGGTCAGGATGGTTACAGTAATTTTTGTTTCTGTGACGCTCAGCAATAAAACCTGATTTTCAATTTTTCAAATTTTATTTATGAAATCAACCATACAGATTCGAAAGACAAATTTAGGAATTCTTTAATATGCGCGATCAGTAAAAATATAAAGTAAGTAAGACCAAATTCTCAATTTTTCTAAACACACGTAAAACTTGAAAACATCTTTAGTAATAATTTTAAGAAAAAAAAACCGGCAGACTAAGCTAAACAAAAAAGAGGTGGAATACAGATCAATAAATGTGGGTAAAGTTGCGAAATGAGTACGAAGTTTATGGAGAATTTGCTGTGTATAAAAGACCAGTACTGTATTTCGAGTGGAACAAAAATGACATGCTGAAGGAAAATCGATTTTATGCCAAAATAATTCTGAGTACTACGTCCGATAACAGCGAAAATGTGAAGAAAATGTTGAAATAGGAAGACATCTTTTCTATGAGATGGAACAACGACAGCAGAAAATCTGTTGATGGAGGAATAGATTATCAAATAATAAACAATAATAAATAATCTAGTTCTCGAAGTTTGTAAAATAATTAACTGTTTTAACTTGGTTTTAACTCATTTTTTTACTCTGATTTCAGAAATGTTATTCGTTTTTTTTTCTATCACGTAACAATCATTCACAAACCACTAAGTTGATGTTATGAGTTGTATTATTGAATGCATTAAGTTAGGAGTGAATGCTGAAAAATTGTGAACTAAATCTTCACATATTGGCAACACTGTCCTAAGTCATTTATTTCTTGACCTTGAGAGCACCTTGCAGCAGTGTTTATCAGTGTGATAAACACTGCTTCATGATAAACACTTAATTTATTTTTAAAGTTATTGTGTCAAACTTGTGCTAAATAAGTGAATAAAATGACTTCACGGAACCATCCGAATTTATTTTGTTATATTTGTGGAAGTTATGTAGTCCTCAAGCAAAGACAAGATATTACAGAATTCATAAAAAAATGTGAATTGTGCATGTTTTGGGGTAAAACTCAGGAACCAAGATAAACAATGGGCTTCACAAGTTTGCTGAATCTGTGTTGATGTATTGAGTTTGGAGCAAAATGGGAAAGAAAAGGCTATACCACTTACAATTCTCATGATTGGCGAGAGCCTAAAAACTGTCGTGATGAGCATTGCTATTGCTTAGTGAATGTAGAAGGATACAATTCAAAGAGTAAGAAGGGCAATGTGTATTCTAATATTCCATTTGCCATTAGACCAGTTCCATGTGGAGATAACCTACCCATTCCATGACCTCCACTTATACTGGAGAATGTAGAAGCACAGACTGCTGAAAGTGAAGCTTGTAAGATGAAACTGAAGACGCCTGGAGACATTTAGTTCGGCACTCAAATTTTCCCACAACATGAATTCAATGATCTGGTAAGAGATTTAAATTTACCAAAGGAAGCTACAAAACTCCTTGATTCTAGAATGAATTCAATAAACCTTCTAGCACATGGGACATTTTTCTCATGGTACAAACACAAAGAACGAGAACTAGTCCCCTGCATTCCTGAAGGCGATTCTATAGTTTTTGATGATTTAATTAAATATAAATTATTTAATGAACTATTTAGGAACTAGTTACAATCCTAAACAGTAGAGACCTTTTTTATTGACTCATCAAAGAGGAGTCTTAAAGGTGTGTTTGCTCCAAAAAAGTAAAATAAGGTATGCAGCAGCCATTATCAATCCACTGCTGGATGGAAGCCTCCTCAACAATTCATGTTGAGGGAAATGAACATAATCTCCCACGCTGGTCCAGTGCGGGTTGGCAGATCGACCGTATTTAGCGGTCAGGGGCTTGAACCCCGGTCTACTGAAAGAGCGTGCGATAATGCACTCGTGCTCCTGACCACTCGGCTACGGGGACGTTTGCTCCAAATCGGAAATAAATATGAGCCAATTCTAGTAATTCACTCTGCATTTGAAAGAAACATATGAGAACTTGAATAAATTGTAGACCAACATTAAGTATGAAGCCCATGATTGGTTCGTCTACGCTGACTTTAAAGTGTTTGGCATATTATTTGGACAAAAATGCTTGCTCCTTGCCCGACTATCCCATTCACACAAAAAACAATGCATTGCTTTTTGTGTGAGGGAGATAGTCAGGCAAGGAGTAAGCATTGAAATGTCAAGTCTGGCTAAAGAGAAACAGTTTGTTGCCTGGATAAAAGAAACATAGTTTATAAATCACTCCTAGATCCCAAACTGTACTCCTTTCCCAAACTGTTTCATTAAACTGGGTTTGATGAAAGAGTTTGAAAGGTTTACCTCAGAAAGGTCCCTACTTCAATTACCTTTATACTAAACTGTATTGATCATCCAAGAGAAGCTAAAACCAAATGTTTTTGTTGGACCCCAAATTAGCAAACTGATCAGGGACTGAGATTTTGAGGAAACTATAAATAAAAAAAAAACAAGCGTGGATTTATTTCAGGTCTGTTGTTGGGAACTTCTTAGGGAACAACAAGGATCCAAATGACAAGAATATATTTGATAATATGTTAAAATACTTCAAGAAGCTTGGCTGTAACATGAGTGACAAGCTACATTTTTTGCACTCCCACATCGACGACTTCACAGAAAATCTAGGAAGTGTTAACGAAGAACAGGGTGTGAGATTTATTCAGGAGATTAAAAATATGGAGAAAAATTAACATGTCGGGTGGAATATTAATATGATGGCTGACTTTTGTTGGATGCTGAAGAGAGACTGTAAAGTAGAAGGAACTGCAAGAAAATCAAAGAAACGAAAATTTGACTATGCGAGGTTAATGTTTAGTGAACTTTTTACCATACTACATTTTTAATAGCATTTTCAAACATATATTTAAATATAAAAGTCTGGTAAAAGTAGCATTTTGTTATAATTGTGCTGCACAAATTCTACCGAAATTAATAAACATTAGTGAAAAATCAAAATTTTCTTTCGTGATTTTTGAAGAAACCTGACGTTGACGGTAACAAACGGAGGTCATTTTTGAAATCAACATTAAGAGTGATTCAGAAATATCCTTTCTGAGAAAAAATCAGTGAATTTTTTTCAAACTACAGAAAAGTTTAATAAACATCAGTATTGGTAAAGAATTTTACTGAGAAAGAATAATCACTCACATGAACAGATTTGAGAGATAAGATCTCTCAGACAAGATCTCCTCGCTTTCTGATTTGGCTCCAACTAACTTCTTTGAAATAAAAGTATCAAAATTTCATTGTAATGTTAATTTTTGGCTCTTTGGGGAAAGTTCAGCAGCAGTTGAAGGCACTTAAACAAACTAGAATAATTGAATCCACGTACAGTTGAACTCTTCATGGAAAAATAGAAAACAATTTGTAAGTTTAAATTATTACTTATGAAGTCATTCCTCAATGATCTTATCTACAGATTTCTCCTATTCACCAATGTTACCGTTCCAATTCAGAGATTAACTAATGACATGTATTTATCATTTTTATACATAAGTAGCTTCAGTTAATGTGATAGATTAAATTAACATTTAATCACCTTCTTTCTGGTGTGTATATGTGAAGTTTTCTGAATTAACAAAAAAAAAAAAAAAAAAAAATCGAAATAATACCCGAAGAAATTTAAGTAACTAGAACTTTAAGGTCTCTCCTTGCAGGAAGCCACTCCCCTACTTCGAAAAATTGCCGTTACACATCATTGAATTACGTTACCACATGGGGGTTATGAATAAATTGAAGGGCGTGTCTGGTTGATAGAAAAAGACAATATTGCACACTTCCATAACATAAGAATGTGCCATTTAGTTAATGCGGACTACAGTTATCAAACGTCCTGTGGTATGCCATCAGTGGATAGCTTAGGCACAAAAAAAGAGCTCGATATGACTATTAAAGCTCATACACTGGTGTGCAAACCTTAAGGACCAACACTATTTCTAAAGGTTACACCACAAAATCTTTACTTAAGGTACTCTTTACTGATAAGAGTAGATTCAGTCTCAGCAGCGATTCTGGACGTCAGCTAATCTGGCGAGAGGTTGGCACCCCGCAAACATCATTGAAAGGGATCGATATGGCGGTCGAGGTGTTCTCGTCTGGAGAGCCGTTATCTTGTATGGACGTACACAACTCCAGATACTGGAAGGCGGTACTGTAACCGGTGCACACTGCTGTACTGAGGTAATCCATCCTCATGTACTTCTGTTCCGAGTTGCCATTGGCCCTGAGTTCGCGTTTTTGGATGATAACGCCACACCTCATTGCACTGCAGCTGTTGATATGCTTTTGGTAAGTGAGGACATTGTTCTTGTGGATTGACCTGCCCGTTCTACCGATCTAGATCGCATCGAACACATATGGGACGCTCTGGGGAGACGCCTAGCGGCACGTTCACACCCACAAGAAAATGTTCACCAGCTGAACGTGGCGCTGACAGAGGAATGGACGATGTTACCGTAAGTACTTATCAACAACATTGTTCTAAGTATGGACAGGCGGTGCAAAGTCTGCATCGACATTAGGAGTGGCCATATCTCTTACTGAGGACCACTTCTCCCTTTGCTCTATCTTTGACGGTGATGCATCTGTATCATGGCAGCCAGTGTTATGTTGCCATTTTTGAATAAAGTCCCTCTGTACCGTTTTTGTTTCCGTTGTTGTGTCGGTGTTGTTTCCTTCATCATTTCTATAACTCACGAGGTTCCTTTGGTATGCTTTTCCAATATCCAGGCCACTACTATGAGAAACTCCAGGTAAAAACCTGACTGGTCCTTAAGTTTTGCACACCAGTATAGTATAGACTGTCCCAGAAAAGTTATAAAGGTTGCAATATTCAAGATTTCTTCAGAATTGTTGCCGTTGAAGTGAGCAGTTCTTCTGCCCGAGGACATCTGATCCAGGTTAGGGATTTATATCCTTTCTGTGAAGATCTTCGACAGGATAAAAATGTTTATTTTGATTATGGTAAGTTGCTAGTGATCCAGTTCAGATTAGCGCGAAGAATATTTCTTGGACGTGAAAATGGCGTTCCTAGATAGCGGAAAGGTCACCTCAGAATCCAGCATTCCACAGATATGTGTCCTTTGAGATTAACTGTGGGAGTAGAACCCCATATAGGAGTGGTATAAACGGCTACTGGGAATACACATCTCATTGCATAGCTAGTTATAAGGTCGGAACTCCGTATCCGAGTTAGCTCTTGTCTCACACGTTACCGTGCCCTTATTTACACCGGCATTTTATTTTTATGTAAACCCCATAAAAGTATTAAAACCTATAATTCTTAGTACAGTGCATGGGTTTTAGGAGATGAGGAGGGATGGAGTGGATACCGGAAACTTTGGTCATGATGACTATACATGGGTTTCACCACTTCAAGCCTCCAATAAGCGAAGTGGTGGTATTGCACTAATTGATGAGAGTTATCTACCACCTAGTGTTAGTATTATATTATATTATTGTTAGTGCTATTTTATATTATTATTATTAGTGGTACTAGTTAGTATTAGCATTACTGCTATTAGTACCGTGCATGGGTTGAGGGAGAAGGGGAGGCTTCCGTGGAGGAACCCCCGGAAATTTGCTCCTGAGACTAAACATGGACTTCACCACTTCAAGCCTCCAATAAGCAAAGTAGTAGTAATTGCACCGGTTGATGAGAGTCATCTAACACCTAGTTGTACTAATCCTGGTATATATTTATGAATTGTGTGCTTTACGGTTTAACACACTGATATCACTGTGGTCGGGTTCCTTTAGTGACCCAACCACAGTGATATCAGTGTGTTAGAGAAATTCATACAATGGACATGAAGTTCTCTGAGAAACGTAGACAGGCGGCAAGGGAGACCTCTTGTGTCCTATCTGCAATTCCCTATAAAGATAGGGAAATCATAATCCCACTGTATAAGGCAATTATACAGTAGTCTTACACAGTTTTTACGTTTTATGCAGTGGGACCAACTGATGATGTTACCAAGAGCAAATTCTAAATGGGAAGCATTCAGGAAGTAATCATAGAAGCTAATAGGCTTTAAACACCAACGAAGAAATAGTGTTCAATGCTTAGACCTAAATGATTGTCAGATGGACCATTAAGGCACGTGGCAGAGAAAGAAAAAAGTGCGTGCGATGCACATAAATTATCGGGTGATTCAGAAGCCTATGGTAGATATAAATTTAGCTGTAATCAAATCAAAACGGAGGTTAGGCAAGCCAAGACAGATTATGAGAAATTTCTGGCAAATAATGCAAAGACTTCTATACTAACATTCATAGTAGAAGGAAGGGGATGAATCATATTGGGACACTTGATGTCAATGAGATGACTGTTGATGACCCTGCTCAGGTTTCGGACATATTGAATAGGTATTTTGCATCGACATTCACAAATGGGGAATTCTTTATCTGAGGAGATGACAGAAGTTGATCAAACTCCAATGGGGAGTTAAATGACTTTGTGATAACTGAAAGGAAAGTGGAAGGGAAATTGTTGAAGCTGAACATAAAGAAGGCACCTGGGGTCAATGGAATTTACGCAATCTTAATTAAGAGTGACAGCGAGGTGAGGTGAGCAAGCCTTTAGCAATAATTATGAGAGAATTCTTCGATTCAGTAGAAATCTCTGTGGACTGGAGATGTACGAAGGTATTTACAATACATAACGGAGGGGATCAAAAGGTGACACGAGTAATTAACATCCTATTAGTTTAACATATGGCATAAGAAGGCAGATAGGTTGTCATATTGCATTAGGACAGCCTGAACAATTTTGATTATTTTGCTGAAATGTAATACAACCACTCTTTGTATGAACTATGTATGATGTTAGTTTTACTATTATTAGCAGTGGAAATGATGCAAGAAAGCAAGCTTATACAACATCAACCAAAATTTTTATTTTGAATAAATTCAAGGAAGAATTTATTCAAACAACCCACCTCCACAACGCCAGATAACCGTATCTTTAATTCATTTAACTTCTAATGATGGAGAACTACGTATCGTTCTCTTTCAAGTAATTCAAGAAACAGTAGATTTGGAAAATAAAAGTAAGTTAATTCTAGTAACATAATTGTCATTCGTTGTAGGTTACAATGAATAGAAGTACTCTTACCGAAATTACTCCATGCCAGCAACACAATCATAAGGATAATGACTGCCTTCATTCCGATTGAGAAAATGCTTCTTTTTTATAACGAATCTCTGAAATGTTAAAAGTTGAAATATTAATATATATATATATATATATACGTGTATAAAATTGTATACATATATCTGTATATATTTTGTAAATGGTTAAATAATAATAGGAGCAGCAATTCGGAAACATGTACCAATCCAATGGTTAAAAGGAAAAGTAAACTATGGCCACAAATTTCTATGCTTATTACAAAATAGTCGAATGTGTGTTTTTATTTATTTATTTTTTTTATCTATAGTGTGTATTTTCTTGAAATTGGGCAAAAGGAGAAAATTGTTTTCATAAATTTGTTAATTTAATTTTATTTAAATAACAATATTTATACTGTATAATAAAATAAGCAATATAAATTAAAAGTAAAAAAAAAATAGATGAAGAATTCAAAAGAATACGAATGCTAAAATTGACTTTTATCCAAATTAACCAGAGTTATTAAAAATCCCGAAAAAACCGACATAATAGTCAATCTATTTATGAGATAAAATTTTCCACAGGGTTTAATGAGAATACGATGATCCTAGAGAGATAGTAGTAGCTTTTAATTTGATTTTTTTTATCTTTGTTGTGGAAAATTGTTTGTCTCGGCCGATTTTTTCTTTTTTTTTATATTGTTATTCGATGGATATAGAGTAACATTGCTATTGATATGCGATATATGTTTTCATATTTATGAATATCACGCTTTGCAAAACACCAGAAGAAAGATTAAATGCGGGAAACCGCAAAGATTATTAAGTATGAAGGGAAAAGGACAAATCAAGTTATGTGTTGGTACTTGAGTCTTCAATCTTATTTTTAAAACTAAATCATCGTGGAAGCATTCGCTCTCGCCAGTGACTTTTTATTGTTTTAACATACGACAGGAGATATATTACAATTCAGCTGCGTGATGCTGCCATATGTCAAACAGCATCCATGCTATTTAATAATAATTGGAGGTTGTTCTCTTGATTTATTCATCATTTTTGCCGGTCATTCTGAAAAATCGTGGTATTCCCTTTCACTCTTTTATGATCACATCATTTTAATTTGAGGCTGGCTAGTGTCTGTGCGACACTAGCCAGAGATTCCAAAAGCCCTTAGGCGAATTCATTTTAATGGAAGACAACTTATATATAAACGGTGCAGTTGATGGAATAATTACTTCAAAGGATTTTCTAAGAATTAAATCGTCATGCAGATCTTTGCACCTGAATCTGGTTCAGGATGTATGAGATACTTAAGCGAAGGCAAATGTACCACCGCGACCGCCACCCGAAATCTTACGAGCTTTCTAATTTGCTTGTTGAAAATTTGGATTTCATTGCATTAAAAATATCCTTTAAATTTTTTAAATTTCTACATTTAATTTACCAGATTAATCTAACAACAAACAAAATACAAAATAAAGGCCAGGAGCATATTGTATTTAAGTTTAAAAATAATACTGCTTCCTTTTATGATCCACCATTAAGAGTTTAAACTTAACTTTTTATTTTTCATTTACGCAAAATCTAAGAACATATTCTTCACATTTATTTTAGTTTTATCCTGAAATTAAAGGTAATGGTGAAAAAGACAAAGCCAAAAGTTGCAAGGAACCCAGGCGTATTCTGCTTTAATAAAATAAATAAATCAATTAATTAATAACTAAACAAATACATACACAATCCTCCAATGAGTACTATTAGAGTACCATTCCTCCCCTTAGTCCATCGTGGACTTAGGGGAGGACTACATTGTACACTCTTGTATTTTCACTCAACGTTAGACTGCAGTCCTGCAAAATAGTGACCAATTGAGCTACCGATATGGGACGGATTCGGCACCTCCTACGTTCCGCTTCTTACTATAAGCGTTCAATAGGGTTCAAGACACTGCTTGCTATTCCAACCTTTGTACATTAATATCCATTATTTGTAAAATAATAAGAGAAGTTTACCTCAATATATTACAAAATATATATTTTACAAATTTGATATCAACGTAGAACGTATTGAGCATTACAGCTCTGGTTCATACTATCTAATTCATATCCGTTAATTAGAAGAGCACAGATAGATAGTAATGGGGCAGTATCCCGTTGACACAAATATCGGGCCGTACCAAAGATCTGCCAAATCGTGGAGAACTTGGAAATGTTCAAAATGTTAAGGTAGGCGTCGGAGTTCGCGGTTCCTCCACTGTTCTAAGCCACACCGTGAAGCTCTTCACCATAACCCTCACCTTCTCGGAACTTCATTGCTGGCACAATATTCTCCATACGCACACCAGTCCATATAATCGAAATAGTGCGAAGAAATGTCATAGAAACTATTCACTCTCTTCTATGGAACAATTAGATGATAAAAGCAGAATGCACAGCAAGTGTAAGAACCTTGGAATAGGTTCTCAGTGCTCTCATACTGATTTGTATGGTGGAACTAAAACGTCTTTCGCTTGCCACCTGTTTATACCGAATGGTAACCTACAAAAGGCAAGGGGATAACATCCTCTACTTTCAATACTATAATGTGATTAATGTAAGTACTACCACCGAATTGGTTTAAACATTACTGCACTTCGCAGGCTGTTTTTCCACTTGGATGGAGTTTTTTGGGGGGCAATTGCTTTCAGCTCGAGTCTAGTATTACTTACAAATAGTGTGCATCGTTCTGAGAATCTCTCGACTGTTGGAAGTGATGAAAAATCATCATTAAACGATGAAATGTGGATTATTGAACAGGAGCGCCTGAAATTTCGGTTGTTCTGTTGTTCTTGTTATCCATGAAAATGGATATTTATTTTCAAACTGAATATGGTTGTGCCTTAAAATATGTAATATTAGATTATAATAATATCCTTGCATAATAGAGTTGATAAAATTGTACGTGCATTTTGTTGATATCTGAGATTTTATAATTGCAGTTTTGCCTTTTACATATCAGAGTAGTTTACAAGCGATATGTCTGTATAATTATGGATAACTTTCAGAAGGAAGAAAAGTAAAAAATAGTACTTACCCTATCGACTGGCAGATAATATCGGATTGGATCGTCTTATATTTTCTGTTCCACACTACGTTTATCAATTTCCACGCTTGTTGATGTTTGCTTTGATACTGGCGCGTTCAACACGCATTCCATGAGTGAGGGAAAATGCAAGCCATCGCGATTGAACTATAGTACGTGGAGTAAAACGAAGCTGGGAGAAAAATATGAGTATCAAATTTCAAAATGGGCTGAAATATAAGGAGTGTCGGTACCAAGAATATTTTACAGCAGAGGCGAAGAATTTTAGGCTCCCAACACAAGGGCAAGAAGTTTAGGCTAATACGCTTTGTTGTTTATAATCACGGTAAAAGTTAAATGAACTGCATATTCTGTATCTTATTCTGCTAGTATTTCTACGTACGACGATGTCTCGGGAGTATCGAGGTTGGTCCGATCCCCAAATAACATCCTGACAACGTTCGGACAGAGCTCATTGATAGAGCCAATGGAGACTGACAAGATTTGTGCAGGGTAACAAAAAGCTGCAGTTTTTCAGTCAAATAACAACCCAGTACAACAGACGTAACCAAATAGTCATTTCAGAAAGCACAGATCGTCATAACTTGTTACTGATGGGGTATCGCAGTCGACGAATCGCATTCCTGTCAGGAATAATAAAGGAGGTACTGCTGTACTGTTTACTGGACAGTGGAGGATTCGAAAATCGTTCTTTTTCGTGGCCTAGGAATCTTGTTTCCTGTTGTGCTTTTTCATGCTGATTTAGTACAAGAATATGAAAAACGGCATTAGCTAATGGAGAAATCCTCTCGGGTGTCCACAATGCAGACTGGTGGTGTAATAATATTAGTGTAGCACGTATTGGGTCCCCATTGATGCTAGTAAGGCAACTTTTCAGTGACATCCGATATCGCCCTCGTGGGTAGCACATTTAGAGTGGTCACCGTCCTCCGCCCACCGGATGGAAAAGATCTGAGTTTGAATCTGTCAATGACGCGAGGAATTTTTATGGGCCTTTTCAGAATGTGACCTAGTTAGAAGACCTCAGACGTGGGTTACATGGTTTTATCGTCCAGCAAATACACGCAATTTACAGATATAATACAATATATACGGCGAAATATGGTATAAGTTGCTGTTGCGCTTAAAACCCTAAAACAACCAACCGTTGGTTATCCGAAAACTGTTTCCGACTTCACGGCTATAACGTATCTATCTGAGATTCAGTTTTTCCAGTAGGATAATGCTCATTATGCCTAAACTGTATATAACTGATTACAGGAACATAAGAGAAAATTAAACTTACTGCAGTGTCCTTTCCAGTAAAAAATCTCGATACAATTGCGCACTTGTGGGATGAGGTGGAAGGAGCCCTTCGGATTATAACTCGGCTCCCATCCATTTTGTAACAACAGTGGGAAACAATTGGGCCAAAATGGACCACATCCTTATACCATGCTTTTGACATTATCTAGAGTCCATGCTACGATGAATCAAGGCTAAAGAGCGACCTACCGAGTAGGTCTCTCTTTAGGTAGGTATACCTAATAAATTAGCCATTCTGGGTATATTCTTTTATCATAGACGATTAAAAGGTTCTTAAAACATATCATCTGAAAGGAAAATTTATAGTTTCGGGTATTTTTTCGATGTGACTTTTCTAATAAGAAATAAATTTTGAATTGCATTTTGAATTCCTCAGGGGACTTTCAGGAATGACTTGGAAACTGGAAGTAAAAAAAAAAAATGGAATAGTCTTATATTTTATCTAAAGACACTCCAAAATTATTTGGAATATTTCGTTTTCCTTGTATCTTATTCTTTGTTTTAACCATTTGAACCGCAGAACCTGTACTCATATTGTTATTTATACTTGAACCACTACATTTCAACTCAATCCTTAAGTCTACATACTATTCAGAACCGTATAAAACACGCTCCCGTGTTTTCACCCCCCCACAAATGAATAAAATGGCATCTTATTCTCCGCAATGCTCTAAATTATTCAACCTTTCAAAGAATGATCCTTGACCAATCATGAGAAATAAACTATACAAATCTGTCTGAAATTATTTACAATTTATATTCTTTCTTACATCTGGTAAAATTTTCTTGTTATTTCTTCTTTATTAGAAGGCTCCCGTCGACTTTGCCAAATTTCTAGCAACTTGTTCCACGCTCTTATTATTTTCTCCCTCTTCATATCTTCTAGATTTAAATCTATTTCCAGCAGACTATATGATTTCCGTCTTCACAAGTAATAGCACAGTGCACTGTAGGCCAGTAACAAATTCAAGCAAGAAAGTAAGCTTAAGCAGCTGATGCTGCATAAGCTTGCTTTCTTGCATCAAATGCCTTTACTAATGCTAATGCTAATTATCAGAAGTGCTTCATCCTACACGCTACGAACATTAGTCTTTGTACTGAGTAATGCTTTCATTTACCTGCTTTCACTCATTCCTTCGGCTAACCATATTGGCGCACCCTTAAGTTGTAGGAATAACGTTGTAGATGCAAAATACATTCATATAATAGATTTATTGCTTCTTGGTTATGCGAGATATCATTTCTACAAATCTTTTAATTTTATCACTTATTTTATTTATTTTTGTTTATGTAAACCCCAAACACGAGAGGTATTAGAACCTATAGTACTTAGTACCGTGTGTTTGGTTTGAAGGTTGAGAAGGCTAAAGAAGATATTTGTTGACATTGGACTTGAACTTCTGTAGATTGTAATTTTCAGGAAATACGTATGAAGGAAGGTTGTTCCACAAAACGGCAGTTGAATGAATAAACGAGGAAGATGAAAAGTTGGTTCTGTGAATTTGAAGTTGGACAGTAAATGGATGTTGGCTGGTGGCGGCACGTGTTCGGACTGTTTTGAAAGAGAGACAGCGGGAATTATAGAAGCCAATTCAGAAGAACAGTGCCCATGGAAGTATCTGTAGAAGAGGCATGCAGCAGAAACAGTACGTCTATGAGACAGCGAGTGGAGAGACTGTTAGAGATGAATCATTAATTAACCTAACTGCCCTCTTCTGAATGGAATCAAGAAGCCTGAGAGAGTTTTGGGGGCACCACCCCAGATGTGGGAACAATATTCCATGGCAGGGCGGATTTGCGATTTATACAGAGTGAGCAGCTGTTTGGAAGAAAAGTAACGCCGAGAGCGAAAGAGAAAACCAAGTTTTTTAGATGCAGAAGAAGCAATATTTGTAATGTGCTTGTGCCAAGAGAGATTAGAAGTCAGGGTAATCCCCAAAAGAGATATATCATTTTGCCTAGAAATCTGAGTGTCATTAAAGATAAGCATAGGAGCAGAAGAATCCTTTTCGCGAGATATAAGACAAGACTGAGTTTTAGAAGGGTTGAAATCAACTAAGTTGTCTTTGTCCCATTGGAGAATTACGTGAAGATCGCCATTTAAGGAATTGGTAGCAGATTTTCGAGAAGTTGAAGCTGATTGAACAGGGCAAGGTTTCTCAAATTGGAAAGTGGAATGCAATGTACTATCATCGGCAAAACTATGGATAGGATTTCCAGTCGATGGAAGAATGTCATTAATATACAAGAGGAAAAGCGTGGGGGAAAGAACTGAACCTTGGGGACACCGGTATTAGTGCAGAAGTTAGAAGACAGAGAGCCATCTACCATCACCCTCAGTGAGCGATCAGAGAGAAAACTGGATAACTAATTACTAAAAACAGTTGGCAAACCATAGGATGGAAACTTGTTTAGAAGACCTTTATGCCAAACACGATCGAAAGCCTTTGAGATGTCAAGAGTAACTACTTGTGTTTCACCGAACCTTTCCATTGAATTAGTCCATAAATGAGCAACATAAGCCAGAACATCACCAGTTGATCGACACTGACGGAATTCATTCTGGCGATCATTGATCAGATGGAAGGTTTCTAGGTAGTTTAAGAGTTGGCAGTTAATTGATTTCTCGATTACTTTAGAAAGAGTAGAAGTAATTGCAATGGGACGGTAATTGGATGGGAGTGATTTTTCACTCTTTTTAGGAATTGCTGGATATGAGCAAATTTCCAAGCAGAAGGAAAAACACCTTTGGAATAAGAAAGTGAAAAAAGGCGGCAAAGAATAGGAGTAAGTTCAGGAGCACAGGTTTTGAGAACAAGTCGAGAAATACCATCGGGATCTGTAGCTTTCTTAGCATCAAGATTCGTCAAAATCTTTCTAACATCCTTTTGACGGAAGACCACAGGAGGCATTGAATGGAGCGTGTTGGGAATGGTGGGAGGTGTTTTACCAAGATCATTAATATATGAGTTGGAAGAAAAATGGGATGCTAGCAAGTTAGCTTTATCCTTGGCTAAGGTGACAACAGAACCATCTGGTTTGGACAGAGGTGGGAGCAGAGATGGGCAAAAGGTGCGGCCAATAGCTTTGGCAAGGGACCAGAATGCTCGGCTACCATTAGGACAAGAAGCAAGTTTTCTACTCTTAGCCTCTTCAAACTCTAGTTTGGACTGATTAATAACTGCTTTACAATTGTTGCGAGCTTTGGTGTAGGCAGAAAATGAAACTGAAGAATTAGAAACAAGCCAATTACGATATGCAACATTCTTCTCTTGAACAGCCTTAGCATATTTATTGGAAAACCAAGGTTTAGATAAAGGACGAGATTTTAAAGTGGAGTGTGGGATAAAGGATCCCATTCCTGCAAGTATAATTTCACTGACACGATCTGAGGAAACGTTGACATCAGAAGTTTTGAAACGGTAATCCGACCAAGGAAAAGAAGAAAAGAAATCTCGCAGGTCATCCCATTTTGCATTCTTGTAATGCCAAACAACACGAGGTTGGCAATAGCCACGAGATAAGGGCTCCATTGGAGAAGAGACAATCACCAAGTTGTGATCTGAAGTGCATAAAGGACCTCTCACTTCGAATGTGTACCTAGAAGGGTTGTTTGTGAGAAAAAGATCAAGCTTGTTGGCTTTTTGATTAGGATTGTCTGGTATTCTTGTAGGTAAATGAACAATCTGTGCAAGGTCATTAGTAATTGCAAAACCTCAGCATCTCGACCAGCTGGGTCGGTGTGACTAGAAAACGGAAGCCAGCTGGAGTTGTGAACATTAAAATCACCAAGGAAAATTACCTCACTGTTAGGCAAGTTGGACTGGAGAAAGTCAAGTGGCAAAGAGAGGAAGTCAAACAGATCCAAGTGATTAGTGGATTTGGGAGAACGGTAGAGACAACAGATGAATTTGACACAACGAGGTGGGGAGAGATTTTAAGCCAGAGAAGATCAAAGAGAGGAGATTCCAAATTGCCAAGTCTCTGACAGGGAATATCAGAACGGACATATGCACAAGTACCACCTTTGAGGCGAAAGGAATCATACAGCGAATAATTTGGGCATCTGAGATGAGCAGTAGTTGAATCAACCGATAACTGAAATTCTGTCAGAAAAAGTACATGGGGTTTGGAAGACTGCAAGTGGAAATGGACATCGTTAAGATTAGAATTGAGACCTATTTGGAAAATGAATAAGGAAGTGCTTGCGAGGTTTAGATCTTTTCGCAGATAAGCTCGCTCTATTAGTTTGACAATTCATGGTGTATTCAATAGTAAGAAAAAGTGAATGAGACATGCTGTATGGAGTAATGAAATTTTTGGATATGGCGTACACATGGTAATACCCAGATCCTTGACATAACGTGGCCTCGACAATATTCCCTGCATACGCACTACTCGGACTCCCTCCAGTCACTATCTGGCAGAGTAGAGGTAGCAAGATTATACACTAGCTGATCCGGAAGCCTCCTAGAGAGTTACCAATAGGTTCGGTCCGGTGTACTAACTAGCGGCCGGCCTGCGAACCGTTTTAGAGCCGTTCCCTCGAAATGTAAGGAATATTGGATCTCGCCACGATGTTCATCATTACCTCAAAAGTCATCAATCATACTGCATGATGGAAGAGATAAGGAAGGGTTGACCGGAACTTAGCTCTAGAGACTAAACATGGGTTCCACCACTTCGAGCCTCCAATAAGCAAAGTGGTGGTATTGCACCGGTTGATGAGAGTCATCTACCACCTAGCTATTACATTTATGTGTCCAATGTAATTCATATGCCGATTTATATGCACTCCTATAATACTTAAGAGTCATCACTGATTGCAGACTGAACTCTCCTATCTTTATATGCTGATGTCTCCTTACAGATAGTCTCCTCTTCAACAAGAAATTCTTTGTTTTTTCCACAAGAAGTCGACAATCTGTGTAGTTTACACAATTTGTTCAATTTTGAAAATACTCGATTTGCTTGTTTCCAGTTTTTCTCTCGATTCTCCTTCTACCGTTATAACTAAGCCGTCTGCATAGGCAATCATGTGGATATCTTGAAATTCTTTCCTCAACCAATCTTCTAACTCTATCGACCACATTAGTGGAACAAAAATGGATCCTTGAAGACATCCTTTCAATACCTTTCTTTTTACTCCTTCATATTCATTCTTAACTGTCACAAGTAATATTTAATTACATTATAGATTTGTCAGGAATATTTAGCCTTCCTCAACTGTTTCTAGGTATTATTAAATATATTTTCAATTTAAATATTATTTCCAACTTTATGTTAGAAGGATTTCCCGGAGGCACCACCACATAGAAAAGGCAATACGGCCAACGCAAATATTTCCTTAGGAGAAGACAATATGGCCGACCTAATGTTAATCCATGGAAAATTTCAACCGGATACAGAGCAACAACCCCTTAACCAAAATTATCTTCGAAGGAATCCCAAGAAAGCTTAGTTGATCTTTCTGTCCTAATGTGTACATAATTGAACTCGTCCAGTTATATTTTTTGAGATCTAATACCCTCTTCTTCTTTTCAAATTCAAGCAGCCCCTCAATTTTATTCTGTATGCGTCACGAAATGAGTAGTACTTACGAGTAGTAACTACATGGAAAATTAAATGGAAATAAACATTTCTATTTAATTTTCCACGTAATTAATAGCATTCTCAATATAGGTAGGTGGCATGTAATAGCTTTATTTGGCTGATGAGGGACAATACAATATTGTTGTATTCGGTAGAACTTTCCTTGCCTTGAAAACTAATAAATTAACTCAGTCACGGAGTGAAAAAAGCCCATTAAAGTTTCTCGCGTCATCGACGGGATTCTAACACTGGGTCTTTTACACCCGGTGTGGGGAGGACGGTGGCGGTACCACTGTGCTACCGCGCAGGGGATACAGCAAATATGATAGAAAAATTAAGGCACTCCGTGGATGACTTTCGATATTCCACCAGTATCAATGGATCTACTCCGTGCCAACAAAGCATTCTCTATAATACCATAATACCACCATAAAACCATAATACCACCTCCAGATGCTTGGATTCCCTTGACAAGGTAAATAGGGTTCATCGCTTCGTGAGGTTCTTGCCACACTATCTAACCACCGTCAGCGCAATAACAAAGAGTGTCACGATTCGTCTAATCACGCAACTTTATTCTATTGTTCCACTGTCCAATTACGACATTCTTTGCATCACTAGAAGCGGAATTTTCTGGTTTTCTCTGAAAAAGATGGCTTCCTAATAGGTAGGCAACTGAAAATACCTAATTTATTCAAATCCATGCTCATGGTACTGTTGAAATAGAGCAGTTCTGTGCTTAGTTGAATTCAGATGTTTTTTTTTTTCGTACATTTCTCCTTAGAGTGCGACGGTTTCGCTCTTGAAGTGTTCTTTTTCAGCCACATATACGCCCTTGAGATGTGGAACTACTTGGCTTCAAGTAATTAAAACTATCTGAAATGGATGCTTTTTTTCTTTAATCGTTGCTATTGCGAAATGTGCATCCACGATAAGATCTTTATAAAAGTCTGATAGCATACGCGTTTTCCTCATTCTGGCTTCAGATTACTGCAATCGAACAGCCTGTGCAGTCCTTATACTCAACGAGCCAACGCTTCATCACACCACGTCACAGTTTTCTTTGCATCTTGGTAGCATTAAACTTTAGCTGCAATTTTTCAGACCATGCTTGCAGTCGGTCCAAATCCTTCTGAAGTATAATTTCCTGGTTTGATCTTTGACCGCGATTCCAACCTCTGAATCGTCAAAAGACCTTGCCGAAGATTTAGACATTGACAACACCTTGAATGTGATGATCCCCACTCCTGACATAAGAGTATGCAAACTGCCACCCAGAGATTGCCGCTCATGAACTTCCTTTGCTCCTTTTTACAATGGAAGATCCATGGTCCGTTTTTATTCATGGAAAACACGATTATCGGAATTATCATCTATCAGGACATGCTGATGAACTGACTTTTACTTCGGTTAGAGGAAGACTCAGATGATATTTTTCAGCAAGATGGCTTTCGGCCTCAGTTACATTGCGAAGACCAATGTTACCTCACTGAAATTTTTCCAGACTCATTGGTCGCGCTACCGCTACTAACCTCTACTTCCGCAAATGCCGTCCCAAGTCTCCAGACTTCACCTCGTGCTAATTCTTTCTCTGGGGGTATGTGATCGACACCGTCTAAAGACCACCACTGCCACATGATCTTCAGTAATTAAGATGAGGAATCATCATGGCAGTAGCAGCTATAAACAAAGACGTGCTGGAGAACGTCTGGCAGGAATTCGATTATCGAATTGATGTATGCCGTGTGACACGGGGTGTGCACAGTGACAGTTTTAACTTCATGTATCTCATTCTTTTTGAATTGAATTGCCTTGTACACGTGTGTGTGAAATTCATTTGGACGCAATGTTGTGCAGGTTATCTTTCAGTAAAAATTTAAAAAATGTAGTAAAGTTTCTTGAAAATTTTACTTTGAGAGAAATGGAATGAGAATATGGAAAATTAAAGTGTACTACAAGAATTCTATCTTTCTTTATGATGTCTAATTGTTACACTGTATTTGTCTACTTATCTGAAGCATCTACTTTATATTGCCTTTTATATGCTTAATTCAAAGTAATTCTCTAGACTTCCTTCTTCTTACTCACTCGATAATGTGCGTATGGAGTTGGAGTAACTAGGCCTGTTGATGAACCTTTATCCGCATAGTTAATAATTAAGGCAACAGGCCTAGTCACAGGCCCAGACGGCAAAACCCAAAGGTTTATATATTTTTGCCTTAATTATGAACCTTTGGGTTTTGCCGTCTGGCACTTTTGTCCTTTCAGTACCACGAAATGGGTCCAGATGGGAGAGCATACACAGTTAGAGATCAGAAATGCGAAAGGCTGCCATTTGGCCATATTAAAATTAGAAGAAGTTGGAAGACTGTTTTGTTATCTCATTTTGGTTTTGTGGAAATTAAATTGCTTAGTTAAAGCAATGGCGTTATTCGTTCACATTACAAATTTTGATATCACGATGAATTGAAACGATATTGAATTACATACTTTCAAACAAATGTTGTTGTTGTTTTTTGGAGCATTAGCAACTAAGGCCATATTGCGCCGGGAATATGCGGTGCAGGTCATTCCCTGACCTTTCCTCATCCTCCGTATTTGGTGGTGACGGGCTCGAACCCCGGTCTAATCAAGAAGCGTGTGCTACGCACTGCTGCTCCTTCCCACCTGGCTACGGAGGCGCCTCAAACAAATGATATCGCCAAAAATAACGATGTTACTTATTTACAAGATGAGATGCTCTTATGAAAGCTTATTTTAGTCCAAATTGGATCCTCATCAGATATTAAATGATCTCTTTTATATAAATGGGAGTTAATCTTTTGACCATGCTATTTGTTTGAAAATAGTGCAATACATGGGCAACTCCTTGAGAATAAAAACTTTATTCTGCTCTTATGATAAGATGATTGCATTAAGTAGGCCATTTAAACTTTGTTGGTCTCAAAAAAAAAATTCCTAAGGGTAAGACAATCTTCTATCAACTGTAGATAAGTGGATGGAAGTTCCTACATTGATGTGCTTTAGAATACTGAAATACGCTGCAAACAGTGTGAAGGATGTTTGTTGTCGTATTAAGGGTTCAAATAACGATACTACATTAGAGGCTGAGATGGTCTTTAAAGTTGCATTTTATTTTGACACATAGTTCGTGTTATGTTATAAAGAATATGTTTGGCTTCATGACCTTATTCAGAATTTTCTTATCCCTGCAAATAGGCAGGAATAAGAAAGGAAGGGTTATATACTAACGTAAAAATATTAAAATAAAAAACGAGCCTTTAGAAAACTCAGTATATTCGAACTCCTCTTCGACCTTTTATTTGCACTAATTGTTCAATACATTCGTCAATATCCACTGAGTAATCATTGAATTATGACCGCCTACTTAATACCGAGTTGGGCCACCCTTCACAGGGATAACAGCCGCTATTATCGCCTAGGCAATGCCCCACTAGATATCTGCAACCATACTGCCTGAAAGGCTTTCCACAGTGTTGGAACATGCGTATCCGTATGCCTCATTTCCCGGTCCAAAACATCCCACAGGTATTTAAATGGGTTGAGGTCGGGGTGCTCATGGCGTTCTTAGGAGACCATATCACATGGCAGGTTGCACATGGTGTCCTAAGATTCGCCGGTAGACCTCACCAGTGGAACGGTGGTCCATACGTATGGTTCTAGTTCTTGCCAGCAAAACATGCTCCATGTTAAGCAGCCATAGCCGCCTGCCTGAAGAATGGGCACCATGTATGTTTGGTTCATGGACTCGTGCTGCTTGCTTAACATACGAAGGCGTCCGTGGGCGTGTTGCACAAGATAGTTAGACTCATCTGACAGCATACTCATTTCTAGTCCTCCAGTGTCCAACCAGCTTGTGGTTGACACCACAGCGTTCGCCGTCGACGATGATCAGTGTTGAGGAGAGGGTTTCTCTTGGGTCGTCTGCTTTGGGTCACCATACGCATGAGTGTGCCGAGCATCGTCATTTGGTATATTGTTCTTGCATTTCTCGTATGATATTATGATGTCGCAAAGTAGCCTGATTTTGAGCCAGTACAACGAGCTGCACGTGTCACTTACCACGAAAATCCCATCCACCTTGTGTAATTTTTTACAGTTCTGTCGGCGGGAGGTGGTATGGCTTCTTCGACACCATTCTTGGTATACCTTAAGCGCAGTGGGTCGTGAGCAACCCGATATGGAAGTACTCGACGCACGAGCTCCCAAAATTATGCCCTTTTGAAACTCCGTGATATATTTGCTACGTCCCAGAACTGTTACTTTATCACTTTAGCTTCCACGACCAGACGAATTACTACTACTCAGGCGAAGTAGCACAGTTTTTGGCTTTTTGTACTGCGAGCTATGCAGCATAGTCCATTACGGATGGGGTAGTCATAATTCAGTGATTACTAAATGTATAAAGTTTCAGCTAAAACTTCTTTCAATAAATAACATTGCATAATTATTTAGATGATTTACAGCCGTTATAGAAAATTTAGTGTCATAATATCCAAACCTGTTCTTGTTTTTATTTTATTTTGTTATTTCGACAATAAAAGTAATTTATTATTTTTTATTGTTGAAATAAATTCACAACTTTATTTCTGTGAAGAGCAGTTAGTTTTGAGTTTACAAGTAATGCCAGAATAAAAATTAATATAGGTAGAGGTAACTTGTGTTGTTGTCGCACAAAATAGCCAGAACATCACACGGATAAAAAATGTCTTATACAATTAAAAGAAATTTCGCTCAACGTGCAGATTTAATACACTTTTGATACTTTGATGCTTCCTTCCCAAGCAATGTCATGAAACGAAACTTCTTGATTCAGTTTTCTTCTTAATCCCCATCAAGGACCTTCTCCCACAGAATATCCGAACATGTACATCTTGAATCCTTGCAAGATTCGAATTTCTTCTTCACACTCTTGCAGTATTCCCTGCATAGATATTCATAGGTTGGGTTGCATCGATGTTTACCATTTGCAGTGTCAATAAGTAAGGCTGTAAGAAAGAATGAAAAATAAAAAAAACTATATCGGTGGGAAAGTATATCGACAACATATTCCTCAATGAAAAATAGCAATTCTGGTAATTTATATTAAAATATATTCCTGCAAAGTGTGTACATATATTGACAAAATAAAGAAATTTTTAAAGAACCCAATGAATATATTTTAAATTATTAAAATAAACAAGAAACGGTATAAAATGATCTAAACTGTAATGATCCATATCGAACAGAACACCACATCAAAAAGGCGAAGAGGAAAGTTGGTGTCGTTAAGTGAATCGCACTTCTCTTTAGTGGGGATGAAATACAACTGTCGGGATACGCCAGTGGTGGAAGAATGGTTGAAGAACAATTGGGCCAATAGGTTTCGCAAGAGGATATTTGAACAAAAAACCAATCTCCTAATCTTAGTTTGTTCAAAATCGTGATTGGACTGATTCGCAATTTTTGCAATACCTCATATACCCAATGGTGCTTCTACCTGATATTATGACCGGCTTATATCCAAGGGTATTTTATCACCAAAGCCACCCTAATGTATTCCTGATTTTTATCGAATGTTTCGTTCTCTTTGAGAGTATATCGATTTTCCAACATGTCACATGGTTGAAGTGGTCTGTGTTTGATTCCTGTCGGCGACTGGTGGAATTCCAAAAGTTCTCTTCAGGCGAGGCAGTAATTAGGCGATCTCAGGAGGAGGGAGTAGAATATTTCCTAGTATTCATTCCGGGGGGTTTTTCAGCCCACATATGAAAATTTGCACTCTATATGCGAATTTCCTGTAAGAATACCATTCTATAGACACAATACGCAAAGACGGATATAAGTAACGTTTTGAGAACGTTAAAATGATGATAATTATTATTAATTATTATTTTTGTGGGGAGCAATGAAACGCGCGGTGTAACAAACTAACCTTATTAATTTTGACGAACTGAGGGAAGCAGTCTACGAACTTTATTGGGAGTGTCTCTCGCAACGAACTTGTACAAGGTTTCGCAGAAAGACAAAACGATTAGAAGGTTATCCACATGACTGGGGGAGGGGTTGGTACGTCCAACACTAATTGTAATATACGTGCTGTACATTCATTATAGTTACTTCCAATAGGTGCATGGCGACTTTTACAATCAACACAATTATGTGGTTTAGTTACATTTTATTAAAAGAAAATAAATGCATTAAATACGAAATATCACTGAACTATTAAAAATACTTAAACCTTAAAAATCAAAATTAAAATTTGAAATGAAAAAAAAAATGACAACGAACTGATCAGCTCTTTAAAAAGCAGTCTCAATATTTTATTAAAATTGCTAAAATTATTAACTGAATTTGTTTGCAGGAAATTTGAGCTTCATAAGCGAGTAAAAATTCAGTAGTAAAAATAATTACTCTTTGATTTATTACATTACAAACAAGTGATTTATAAAGAGTGACCTTTATTAAATTGCACAAATTAAATTGATTGAATTGTACAAATAAAAGTCATGAATTATCTGCGAGGTTTATGGAAAATCCTGCAATGTCGAAGATAGGAATTTCGACTGGCACAAAATGATTTTCCTTCAGAAAAAACGCATTGTGCTCATGTTTTTCAGATCGCTTTTGTTAAAGGATTTTCGCAAGAAAATTCGTTTTTGGTTTTGCCAAAACGATTCTTATTCGACCGTCCAATGATAGCTAAAATCTGATGAAAACGTTGAAATAGTCCAGAAACTTTTTTTATGATTGACAGCAGGAAAACTGTACCTAGGGAGTAAGTGTCTATTAAATAGCAACCAACCGTGTTTAAAAAAAAGGGGGGGGGGATGTTGAGTCACTGCGTTATCGATCAATCAAATTTTGACGGAAAAATTGCTTCAGATATAATATCCACCGTACTCTCAGTTCTGTTAACGTCTGATTTCTTCCTACTGTATTTCGACATATCAAAATTCCATTGAAATGGAAATTTTTTGAGGAATGGCAGAAGTCCAGCAGTATAAGTGTAGGGCACTGAAATCGAAGCTGATGTCAATGAACCTCCTTCAACTTCTTCCTCTCCATTTCCAACCTCTGACACACATGACAAGAGCTTACTTTTCGCATGTCCAGGTCTCAACTTGAAATACATCAGAACAACTTTCTTCTCCTTGAAAATTCCCTTGCCAATTAACTGAAACTGGATTTTCTAAACTTCAGAGACTTCTTGTAGGCTACTCACGGACTTCAGCAGAGCTGGATATCTCCCAGATAACATTCAATCAGAAGCTTTCGTTATCGCTGCTTTCCAACTACTACCTACACTGTTTCAGGTCCACTGCCACTTTATGTGAAATTCATCTGTGTCTAGTTTTGTTTTTGTAAATTTTGTTTAAGTTTTTGGCCAATTAGGTTTTAAATTAAGATTTATAAATATTTGATTTTGAATGGGTGGAATCATTGCAATGTAAATAGTGTAATTACTTTAATGAATTTTTTCCACAGCAAATGGATCAACCGTTGTGTATGCTTTGATTGAAATCAATAAATAAATAAACAAAAATAAAATAACATTATTGGAAATGGTGACCAAAGATTTTTTTTTAACTGAGCAGAATTTTAGCTTCTCTCCTTAAGGAACAGTACTATCTTAACGTAATAATTCGGGAATTTGCGAAATTACACCAATACTTGATAGTAACAAGTAAACTGATGGGGTGTTTTAAACAGTAATTTAATAGTTTAATTTAATTTAATTTAATTTAATTTAATAAACGATGATGATTTACGAAGCATAGTTCAGTTTCTGTGGTTTGCAAATTACAAACTTCATGACTTTCTTCAGTTTATAGCCACTAATGGCCTCTGTAGCCGAGTGGTCAGGAGCGGGAGTGCAGTAGCCCACACACTCTTTGAGTAGATAGGGGTTCAAGTCCCTGACTACTAAATACAGTCGATCTGCCAACCCACACTGGACCAGCGTGTTAGATTATGGTCCATTTCCCTAAACATGAATTGTTGAGGCTTCCATCCTGCAATGGGTTGATAATGGCTGCTATTTATATTATATACACTGTACTGCCACTTTATCAGGTACACCCCTGCTGTGCACATAAATGGTTTGTCCCACAACGTTACAAGTCACATGATCACAGTTGTGGATATAAATCCAGCAGAACAACCAGTTAAGAGTACAAACCGTAGCAAACATAGAGAAAAGGAGTGACATAACGGACTTCGAACGGTGCAAGACGTGCTGGACAAAGCATCTCTGAAACGGCAGTTCTCCTGAACTTTTTACGCACCACAGTATCAAGGGTGTATCGAGAATGGCAACGAACAGAAAACATCTTCTCAACGGCACTCCTGCGGAAAACAATCGCTTGTTGATGAGAGAAGTCAGAGGAGGATGGCTAGAATTGTGCAAGCAAACAGACGGGCCACAATATCGCATCATCGCTTCAGATTTAGGTTAGGAATTTACTTACTGCTGCTGTAGTGAATTCCCGCCCTCTTCTTTTCTGGTTGGCTGCTGAAAACCAGCATTTTTTCTAACATTTGCCAGTTCAACATAAGTTTAACTTTAATATTGAATTTGTAAAGAACAATATGGCTATATGACATGGTTATCATCATCGAGGGCCCACCCGCGCCACCATAGAAATCCAGGCTACGGTTGTTCCCTCTGCTCTGTCTGTATGGGCCACGGAAAATAAACTCTCAGTCTCCACTGAGAAGAGCAAAACCCTCCTATTAAAACGCAAACTAGACTTCTCCAGACCTTCAACTATACGTTTTAATAGCCGCCCACTGAAAAACTACCGATCGGTGAAGTACCAAGGGATAATTTTGGACGATAGGAGAACTTTCATTCCCCATATCCAAGCTATCAAAGAAAAGATAAAAAATTATATCACTATGTTAGCACGCTTTACCCGCAAGGACTGGGGTCTTAAAGTATTAACTCAACGCCTTCTATACTCAACAGTATTTATACCAATTGTCACATATGGAGCTGCAGTATGGTACCACCGAATGACTGTAGTGCATGCTCAACGTAAAATTCAGCAAATTCAACGACAAATGACCTGCGCATGTAGAACGACATCAACTGCCGCCCTACAGCTACTAGCAGGCTGCCTCCCCTTGGACCTCCACGTCGCTTTTATCGGACTCTCTCATACCATCAAGAAGAACAAGGAAGCTGAATCCCTCGCTGTTCAAACCCGTACCGAAACCGACATCAAACAGGAACATAAACGTGTGTGGCTAGAATTGATAAACCTATGGCAAACCAGCTGGAATAACTCCACAATTGGTGCAACTACTAAACTTTTCCTACCCGAGGTAACCTACATCAACAAACAATGTTCCACTTGGTTCTTCCCAAAGGTCTATGCTTCCTTCCTATTAACTGGCCACGGGTCCTTCAAGAGACGCCTTGAATGGGTTGAGCACGCTGAATTTTGATGGGATCCTTCCACTTGTTCAGATTACGAACCTAAGGGGGCATAAATTCAAATTAAGAAAAGACAGATGTAGAATAGATGCGCGGAAGTTTGCCTTTAGCCAGCGGGTGGTTAATTGCTGGAACAAACTTCCATCTGTCGTTGTGGAAGTTGATAGGTTGAATAAATTTAAGGAGGAACTGGACAAGCATTTGGAGGGAATGGTGTGATTTTTTTTTTGTCTGCATAAGCTCATACACTTGCTTTCTTGCATCACATGTCACCACCACTACTACTACTACTACGCCTTCTAGAGTTCGTCCTAGTCGAGGATGCCCTCTGTACCTGCGGAGAACCTGAAGACTGGGATCGCGTGATGCACGCATGCAACGTATACTTAAACCTAAGAATCCAACTACTCCTAGACCTCCACCTCCACACTACATCACTTCGGCCAGAAACCAAGTTACTGGAATCTAACGATGCTTTCCGTGCACTAACCACTTATGCCAACGAGATCTTTCGTCGTTGCTGGCATCACCTGCAACTCCCGAACACTACTCCTTGATGACCTCCTCCACACAGCATCTGATACCCAACACCGGAAACTTCCAGTCACGAAATTGAAAATTGAGGCAAGCCCTGCCGACGCCGCTCCATGATTCTCCACTGTGATGATCCAGGACTACCCACAATTCTTCTCCAGGACTTCCACAACTGCACCTAGCACTCTCACAGCTCCTTTTCGCCTGGGAGGATGCCTACGCTCTGCCATCCCCCGATACCTTGCCTGTCTTTCACTTTCCTGTCTCTTCTCTGTTCTTTCCTTGTCCTCCCCACTCTCGCTCCTGCAGGATTGTGGACGACCCGCCAGATGTCTTTTACTCCCTGGTCCGGCTCCTCATGCCAGTGGACATATGCTTTGAGACTCCTTCCTGGTGATCGCGCCTCCCAGTAACGAAGAGGCCAGTCAGACAACACAAACAACACACTACTCACACATAACCCACTGACTGGCTTTGCTATGTTAACAGAGTATTTAATGCGGATTTGTGGGAAACCACGGGAACCGCAAAACAATAACACAATATCCACTATATAAATATCTTGTCATAGATCAACTGGTAGCAGTTTCATTAAAGGCATTACACTTGTTCGAAGATCTATTAAGTTTTTCATGTTAAAACTTTTCTTATTAAGACTGAATAAATGTTAAAAGACTTTTCTTAAAAGACTGAATAAATAAATTAACTAATAACTTAATAAATTAATATACAAATATTGTAATATTTCTTATATTCTGCCAAGAAATACTACTCTTTACTTCTGTTAATTTACTTCACTACTCTGTGAACCATGTCTATCAACAAAACCATTGAGGAGTCCCTTCCAACTCAAGAACAGCTAATTTTGCCGTCAGCAACTGACCCTGATAATAATGATACTTCTAGTAATGTTTCTTCTGACAACACTACTGCTTATCCCAATGCGCAACCTTGCAGTCTACTGAAGAAGTTAGGATCTTCAGAAATTGAGTGGTTAAATTCTCAATGCGACACCTGTCCCTCGCTCGCACATTCTCCATCTATGTGTGAGACTGCTTTTGATTCCACTGGTCATACTTCAATGCCTGATAATCGTGCTTCTGCTACACAGCCTCAACTTGATGCTTCTATAAGCGCTGATTCCACTTATGACGCTCCTATGCGGCAATCTACTACCTCATGGAGTGCTGATCCAACGATTTCTTCTGAAAATAGAGTTTCTCAAAAGGTCCCACCTATACCATTTGTTCATTTTCCACCTAAGCAAGCCGCAGAACTATTACGTAAGGATCTTGAGGATTATTTGTTTAAAAAATCTAACGAAGTGACTAAACAAGCGTCCAAAATGTTCTTCGGTACTGGGCTGGTCTTGAACATGCTTTAAATAAACTACTCTTAGAGAACGCAAAGCTTCTGACTAAACTGGAAGAAAATTAAAAACATGTCTCTCTTCCTACACCCCCTGATTCCTCCACCTTGACTTATGCTCAAGTTATACATAGTTAGCCTAGTTCCCCAGCACCTGAACTAAAGATCATCTCTTCCTTAGCGACCACTGTTGCAACTAAGCCTGTTTCGGTTCCTGCCCAACAGAATATTATTATTCTAAGCTGTCAAATCAGAAGTGACCAAGACATTGAAGGACATTAAAATAAAAACTATGAGGCTTACTCGTAATAAGGGTGTTGTTATAGAAACTGACTCTGGGGCTGATGCAGCAAAGATTGCATCCTTACCAGCCTTGTCTAAAGTGGGGATTTCCTCATCAACCCCTAAAAAACCTGAACCGGCCATACATATTTATGACGTGGAGAAGGGCTTATCCAAAGAAGAGTTTCTTGAAGATCTTTACTTCAAAAATCTGCAAGACTTCGATATTACACTTGAGGATCTTAACAAGGAACTGTCTTTTCGATTTACCACTAAGTCTACATCCACAAGTAATGTACATTGAGTCATTAGCGTTTTTCCTCGGCTATATAAATTAATTTTCAAGTTACAGCGTCTCTACATTGGGTTTACTGCACACAAATTTACATCTTTTGTGGTAGTGACAAAATGTTACACTTGCCTAGGCTTCAGCCATACGACTACCACGTGTCGACAGGAGTCCCCCACTTGTGGTCACTGCTCCAAGCGTGGCCATGTGTTTAACGAATGCCCAAGTAAATCTGAACCTCCAGTACGTGCAAATTGCAAATCTAGAAAGAAGGACTCCAGTCACTCTGTTCGAGATTCACAATGTCCAGAGTTTATAAGAGATAAAGGTCTGATAAGATTAAGAACCGACTATGAGTAATGCATCTTATAACCATTCTGCTACTGCAAACGGCTCTATTACTTCTGACTTGTGTATCCTTCAACTTAATACACACAAGTCTCGTCTAGTCTCAGATGAAGTTCGGCAATACCTGGATGTTCACCAATTTAATATACTGGCCCTTCAAGAACCATATTATTATCAAGGCAAAGTTTCTGGCTATCCTCTGTCCATGCGTGTCGTTCAGCCCGATCATGCTGAGCCACGCTCTGCGTTTGTTATCACAAACGCTAATCTGAATGTTGTCAAAATCAATAGCCTTACCACGCAACATGCTGTTTGTATTCATGTTTCGACCTCTAGCACTTCTTATTTCCTAGTTTCTTTATACTGTCCACCTACTTCTGATATCACTGTTTATCTTCAATACCTTGATAATGTTATTGCTGCTGTTGGTTCTACAAACCTTTTGATTATGTCAGATGTCAATGCAAAGTCCCTACTCTGGTTCTCATCCTCCTCTGACGCTAAGGGCAGACTTATCGAAGAATTCCTACCCTCTTATCACCTTGTTACTCTCAACCAGCCTGACATGCCTTGCACCTTCAGCTCTACATCTGGAGAGAGCAATATTGACATAATTGTGACTGCATATGCCAACGCTACAATTGTTTCTGACTGGTCTGTTAACTGTGGCATTTGCTCTAGTGATCACAGAGCAACTATTACATTTGTGATTAAGTCTTCCTCTCCAGACACTTCTTTTGCTTTGCAGGACCTTCGCCGCTTCTTCCTTAAACGTATATTATGGCCTCGTTTACCTCGTTAATTTACCTCGTTTTGATGATGCTCTCCAGTTCTCATTCACGGACTCTGATGAAAACTATTGCTAATTACTCTGCATCTGACTATGCAAAGTATGTCCAGGATGCTTTGTATAAGGCCTACTCTCGTGCTGCTAAGAGGAAAGTGCTTCCTAAACATCCAACACCGTGGTGGAGTCACGACTTGTCCATCTAACGCCGTCGTGTGTTTCGAGCTCACCGGTCATTCCACCGACATCGTATGAGCTGGCCAACCGCAGACGTTGAGCAGCTAAAAAATGAATATCGCAACCTCAAAAGGCAATATTCCAAGGCTATAAAGGACAGTAAAAGATCCACTTGGAGAACATTTGTTTTAACCTCAGGTAACTCTAACCCTTGGGGTCTGGTTCATCGTCTCTCTAGAAACAAGGTTCACCCTCCAGAAATTTATCAGTCTGTTGATTATCACAATGCTGAAACTCTGACTTGGACTAGCACTATCAAAGCCATACTTGACGCACTTCTTCCCTCAGATGACACCTGCTGTGATCTTCCTATTCACCGACAAATTAGATCTCTCAACAGTGCCTATCTTACTTCTGAATACACTCCCTGCTTCAGCCAGGCAGAGGTTGATTTGGCAATCTCTAAAATTAATAATAATAGCTGTCCTGAAATTTATAACCTCGAGGGCATCTTTATTAAGTGACTACACAAGTTCTATTCATCTGTCTTCGTCACAATGACAATGTATAATAAATGCTTTAACGAGCCAACTTTTCCTGTCCTTTGGAAGACGGCATTGCTAAAATTAATTTCCAAACCTAGTACTCCTATTTCTGCTAAGGCCTATCGTCCTATTGCGTTATTGTCCAACCTGGGTAAAACTCTTGAGCGACTTATTGCTGCCCGTCTAGATTGTCTATTTACTGAACGCTCATTAAAGTCCTCTGACCAGTTTGGCTTTCGTACAGGCTGTGGAACTGAGGAGGCCTTGGTTGAACTTTTCGCCAGAGTAAAAAACTGCACTTTTAAATATGCTATGGCTATTTTTGTAGATTTCTCTGGAGCCTTTTATCCCCTTTGGTGGGATAGCTTCTTTGCTCGCCTCAGGGCTGCTCGATACTCCTCACAACTCTACAACTTAACCTGCAACTACTTTCTCCACCCTTCTGTACAAGTCATTTCTGGAACTCAGCAACTTAGTCACTCGAGGATGCCCACAAGGTTCGGTGCTTGCTCCACTCGTCTGGAATTTGGTTCTAGATGAGTGGCTTCTCCGATCAACTCCCAATGCTTCTAAAATAGCATATGCCGATGATCCAACCCTTCTTGTCCTTGGTAATCCTCGTACTTCTTTGGAAAGTACTGACAGTAGCATTATGAATGATCTGTGCTCTTGGTCCGCTATTAAAAATTTACCTTTTCTCCTAACAAGACTAAGCTTCTTTATCTTAAGAGCAACCTTAATATTTTCAGGCCTCCAATTGTTAAACTTTTTGTTCGTTCTCTCTCCATGGTTGACTCGCACAAATTTTTGGGTATTATTCTAGATCGTAAGTTAAACTTCCTGAAACATATCTTGGACCTTCATGATAAAATAGCCAAGTATACATCTATGCTTGTCCATCTTTCGCATCAATCCTGGAGTATTAACCATCATACCCTTCGTCTTTTGTATAAAGTGGTGTTTGTTCCGATTTGTACCTATGGCACCGGCGCCTGGTTTTGGTATACTAAGAAGATTGCCACCCAAGAGAAACTCTCCTCTATCCAAAGACGTATGCTCCTAATGATGAGTCGTACCTGTCGCACTGTCTTGACAGCTGCGCTCCAGGTTTTAAATGGTTGCCTACCTCTGGATCTCCAAATCGCTTATCAAGGTTTTTGCTATTACCTTAGACATGCCATTCCAGTTGACTTTTTAGACTTCACTGTTAATATCCACTGCGATCCTAAAACCGAAAAAACTCGTTGCTGGAACCAGCTGGTTCAACTCTGGCAAGATCGGTGGTCTTCTTCTTCAAAAGGTATGGTCACAAGAAGGTTCATTACATCTGTGTCCTTTGCCTTGCAAAAGTCTATTCTAAAATGCTTCAGTCCGAGTCTGCGCACTCTTTTTCTTCTAACTGATCATGGTTCTCTTCGTGCTAAACTTGCTATGTTTAACCGGTTTAATCTTGCTATGTTAAAACGTTTGTCTGTCTGATTCACCCCTCTGTAACTGTGACAGCCAAGAAGACTGGTAGCATGTTCTTTTCACCTCTCCATATTACTTGGATCTTCGTTAGCTTCTGTCTGCTCTGTGTCAACCATTCTCCCCAGGCAATGAGTCTTCTCTCTTGGACTCCAAAGAAAAATTTTTCATCTTCTGCAAGATTTTGCACTTAATGCCTTTGTCAGACGTGGACAAATCACCAGTAGTGCCCCAACTTCAGGAAATACTCCTATTCAAGCTCTCCCTCCAGTCCAGACCAGCATCTCTATCATCGCCATCTCGTGATACCACCACCATCGTCACTACTACCATTTTTTTTAGCTCAAGTACCATTTTCACCACCATCTTCGACTTGGACAGTTGGTTAACAAACGTGTATGACGCCCAGTGACATCACTGTGTCTTCTTGACTTCTATTTCCTGCTAACCTCAGGCTGGTCCTGAGGCGGGGTCATCTGCTGGCACCACCTTACACTGGTGCGGGATGAATTTTTTTTTTAATTTTATTATTATTATTTTATTTCTTTTCCATTTTATTAACTTATTTTTATCTTTATTTTTGCTGAATTTTATTTTTATTTTATTTATTTTTACTTATTTTTATCTTTAATTTTTCCGATTTTTTAAAAATTTACTGTTAAATTTAATTTTATTTGCTTATATTTTGAATGATTTCGACATTCAGTACGTAACACTCGAGGTTTACTGCGGTTCGCGCTCAGTTGTGGCCCGCCTCCTAGGGGCGTAGACGGGTATCAGGAGGCACCACCCTGGTGCTTGTTGCTTCCTGATAGCAAAGCGGCCAGAAACAACATACAGGGCACAAACATAGCATTACGCACATTTCTGGCCTTTCTGCAGAGTTTTTGTAACATCACATTCTACCACGGTGGAGTTGAACTAGCGTTTGGGAGCCGCCTTACATAAGATACTATACAAAAAAAAAAAAAAAATCACGTCAGAATATAACCTTGGTGCGCAGAACAAAATATCGCAACGGACCACTAGTCGCACTTTGTCGCGAATGGGCTACAACAGTCGACAGCCACATCGCGTAACTTGGTTATCAATGAAGAACAAGATAGTACGTCTCCAGTGGGCACAACAACAGCAGATTTGGAAAACAGTTGCTTGGTCTGACTAGTCGAAGTTCCTGGTGCATCACGTTGATGGAAGGCTTAGAATTCGGCGAAAACAACATGAATCCATGGCCCCATCATGTCTGACGACTACTATGCAAGGTGGTGGGGGTAGTGTTATGGTGTGGGGAATGTTTTCTTGGCACACGTTGGGTCCATTGATACCCATAATTTTCACGCTGAACGCCAAATCGTACATAAACATCGTTGCTGACCAAGTGCATCCGTTCATGTTGAGAGTTTATCCTCAATCAGATGGTTACTTCCAGTAGGATAATGCGCCGGTGCACAAAGCCTGAATCACTATGGAATGGTTCCAGGAACATGATAACGAATTTCTTTGTTGCAGTGGCCCGCTCAGTCCGCGGATCTCAATCCTATTGAATATTTTTTTGGGATGAGCTGGAAAGGGCTGTTCGCTTCAGGCCTACACCTCCGTCGAATTTCAAGGAACTGCGTGATATACTCATGTCTCCATGGTACTCCATTCTTGCACAACGTTTTCAGCATCTTGTTCAATAAATGCCTAGACGAATTCAAGATGTTTTGAAGGCTAAAGGAGGCTCAACACGCTACTAGGTAGGTGTACATAATAAAGTGGCAGCACAGTGTGTATTATAATGACCAGAGAATCACGAGATCCGGATGTGCTATTAAGTACTCACAGTACTACATATTACTGCGAAGGTTAAAGGCTGCAATATGCAGGCTGACATCACGGCTTCTGTTTAAGTGACATTTGTTCTTCTCGAAAATATGCGTTAATTGTTTTCGAGAAAGGCAGACATGTTTTCGAATTACAGTAAACATATGGTGACTTGATAAAATTAAACTAATAAAGAGAAAATTTGGAAAAATTAAGTGAATTATGGTTATTTAATGACTTTTTTTCAGGTTAAAATTAATAGTAGTGAGCTCTCTTACCGAAGGTACCCAATGCCAGCATGACAATAACAATTGCCTTCATTCTGATTGAGAAAATGCTTCTTATTGTAATGAATCTCTGAAATGTTAAAAGTTGAAACATTAATATATATAATTGTTATAGAGGTTCAAAATTATGTACGGTATATATTCAGTAACTGTGAGAACAATCTTAAGGTTAGTAGACATGTAATGCAGTTCGTCAGGGGATCCAATGCAATCGGTTTTTACTCACAGCATTGATCAAAAATATTCCATTTATAAATATATTAATTTTTAATAATTTATATATATTTGTAAAGGAGCCGAATATGTTACTGTTTTGTCCAAACTCGAAGTTTAAATCTTGGAGTTTGGACAAAAGTTTAAACACATTTTTATTTTTTCTGAATCTTTGAGGTTGGCCGCATTTTATTTTTCTTTGGTGTCTTCAAAGCTGATATTTACAAATAAGAAAAATAAAACATAAAAACGTAAATCTGTTTGCACTGTAAAGTAATATTATACTTTGAAATGCAAGTAGAGATGCAAATTCCAATGATACATGAATTCAAACGTATGACTCCCGAATTCAATAATATGCAACATTACTAAAATTCGGCAATCTATATTTTCAATAAAAATATACAACGTAACTTCAATAAATAACAATCCATGAAATATACACAGAAGAACAACATAAAAATAAAAAAGGAGGCAACTGAGACAAAAACAAGTTGTTGAATTTGCAGGAAATCTAGAATAAAGAAAAATAACAACATCAAAGGGAAAAACAACAAACGACTATATCAAAGAGATAAAAACAAACAAACGCAAACATCAAAGTGAAAAAACAAGCACTGGGAAAACAAAAATGAGAATACGAGTAGGAGTTATAGGCCTAATGATTGTGATGAGTATAACAAACAATTATTCAGGTTAATAGAGTGGCCAGTAAACCAGAATGATAATCGAGGAGTTTGATCATCCAGATATTGACTGGAACTTGTGGAGTGGTCATTCACACACTAGCAAATGTTGTTCTACAGCACCATGAGAAAGAGGCAAAAATAGTGTGGGGGGGGTTATTTATGAAAAATGTTTATTTTATATATTTGGTTATATTTATTATTTCCCCTTTTAACAACTCCCCTTTATAATAACTCCCCACTTGCGCAATCTGACAATTTCTTTACAGAAAATTCCAAGTTCTAGGGGAAAATCTCCTTGATGAGTTTAATTCCCTTTGGATAGGCTTTTTCTCAGAATAACAAAGAGACACACAAATGTTGTATAATAAAAATACAGTTTATTGGACACTTTTACATAGATACATCAAACAAAAGAAATTTATTAAACTCATGACCAAATAGATTTAATTTCATCTTCTTATAACAGAATGTAAATGAGCCAAGTAATTTGCCTATTGAGTAAACTCAAGGAGGGCTATTTCCTTTACATAAATCATAAACAACTATCTCCTCTTTTAAACTAACAAAAATGTTTCTACTTCCTTACTCCTGAGTTCAATTGACTTTCAAAAGAATCTATTAACATTCTCCTTTCATTACAAAACAATTCCTACTCCAAATTGACAAAGCTCCGATACTCTTAATTTCAGTATAAAGCATTACTCTGTTTTCTAACAGATTATAGCCTACAACCTTCTCTAATCTAGGTAATTATTACTATCAAATTTCTACAATTAACTACTTGCACATTCGGGGGTTACTGACATCCGTCTATCCCCTTCCAAAATTCATACTTAGTCATTCACTTATTTAACCAAATATTAACAAGTATCAATCACATCAAAAATTTTATATCTATTCCCTTCCAAAATTTATCTATATGTATATTGACTTGCCCTGGGTAATGTCCTTCAGTCCATAACATTCACTAACTTATTCATTACAATAAAGTACTACTTATACATATGTGTTCAATCAAAAGTTCTGATAAACTGGTTATCGAGTGCCTATAGTCGGTGTGATGTTGAGAGTACTTAAGCAAACTAATCACTTACTTACATAACTTGGCAGACTTCACGGTACATCCTTCTCTAAGCGAGTAGGGGATTCTTTCTATCTGGGTCGCATCTCACAATCACTGGGGGAGTTCGACATAAGATGCTGGATTCCTTCCTGGGTACCTTTGTATTTCTTTATGGACGCATTAATTTCATCTGATCAGAATGGCTGTACTCTTTTTGTCCGGCTTCGGATTTCATCAGCTCCAGCGTACTTGCTCTCAGAATATCAGGCAATCTCGTTCCTTCATAATGGAGTTGACTCCTTCTCATCTGCTTTAAGGATCTTGAAAAATTTTCCCTCTTTTCTATGGCACGTGTTCGTCTCTCACTTCGAAACTCAGTCTACTTTTGACTGACTGTCTGACCGACTTCGGCGCTCCAACTTCATCTTCCCACTTACTCGACTGCTTCTCTCACTACTTATTAGATCACTGACTTAACTGTTCACTTAAAGCTTATCTACCCCTCATACTCACTACACATTAGAACTTAGCCACTTTTCTCCACCGGCTACTCTATCTAAAAAAACTCATTCCTTTCTTTTCTTCTCCAACTCTCATCTTACTGCCCAACTCACTGACACTGACCCACTCTCATCTTACTGCCCAACTCACTGACACTCTCTCACTCTTTTCTTCCTGCCCAACTCACTGACACTCTTTTTTCGTCCGTCTCCATCCACAAATTTTTCTTACCAGTCTGTCACGCCTCTCCACAGTGTTCTACCCAATCTCCTCCTTCCTATATTCATTTTTATCCTTTCATTTGTTGGCAGGTCAGCCAGCCTTGTGGCACGGGATTCACAATACCCCTCTCCTTTTTTATTTCCTACCTGTTAACATCCGTTGAGCTCTTTCATGTAGGCCGAATGCATCAAAACAACTCCTTCTGGGTCATCACAGCTTGTCTCAAAAGCACTACAGACAAACCACAAATGTGTCACTGGAGACCATCGCGTCTATTTTTAGAGGCTTGTGTGTGCGTTTAGCCATATGCGTTTCCGGTGCGTGACCCCTCATAAACTTGTTGCGCCGTACCACCTGCTGGGCTTGCTATAGTATTTTCCGTCAGTTTTCTGTTTTTGACGGATGTAAAGCTAATTTTTCTGTTTTTCGTTCTTCCTACCTTTTAAGTTTTACAATCCTTACTGGATAATTCTTGTTTATTGAACTGACGCTATTAACATTTCTCCCAACGGCAAGAATCCAAAAAGGAAAACTAACTTCAGAAGTCAAAAAAATATATTTTATTTTTGTAAGATTTTCAGATCTTACAATAGAAAGCAATACTCTTGATCTGATTACCAGCAGCGATTCTTCATGCATTAAGAACCTGCAGATGAAAGACCCTCTGGATGGCAATGATCACATTGTGTTAATGCGGTATTTACTTAATGGCATATCTATATTGTCCAGAGCAAAGCTAAGGGCTTTTGCCTTCCTAAGATTGAATAGAATGGCCTCAGACAGTTTATAAATTCTATTCAGAAGGACCATCTGATGATGTTAGCAGCAGCAAAATATAACTGGGAAGCAGTCAGGAATTAATCGTAGTAGGTACTAGGCTACTCATATCAACTAAGAAATAGCGTTTCAGGCTTAGACCTAAATGGAAGTCAGATGAACAGGTGAGACTTGTGGAAAGAAAAAAAATCCATGGGATGCATATAAATTATCAGACGATGCAGAAGTCAATGAAGATATAAATTAGTCTGTAATCAAGTCATAAAGAGGTTAGGCAAGCTAAAGCAGATTACAATAAATCTCAGACAAAACAAATATGCCAAGAAAAGCAGAAGAGACTTTTTTTACTTATGTTAACAGTAGGAAAGGATTAAATCATATTGATCCCTCTGATGTGAATGGTTGATAATTTGTTGATAACTGTTGATAATCCTATCAGGTTGCTGACAAACTGAATAGGTGTTTTACCCTCTACTTTCACGTATGACGAGTTCTTTAGGGAAGGAAATGGCAGAAATTCATCAACCTCTAAAAGGAAACTAAATGAATTTGTGATAACTGACAAGAAATTGGATGAAAAATCGCTGACGCTTCGCATACAAATGACGAAGCTTCAGCGATTTTTGTGGTGAATGGGATTAATCCAATTATATTAAGGGTGGCAGCAGAGGAGGTAAGTAGCCCTTAGCCATAATTATGAGAAGAACTTTGGATTCAGGAGAGAACCTATGGACTGGAGATTTTCGAATGTGTCTCCAAAGAAGGGGAATCAAACGGTGTTATGAGTAATTATAGACCTGTTAGCTTAACTTCCTGTCCAGGGAATTTAATGGAGTCTCTGGTTAAAGAGGTAGTGCAGGGCCATCTAGAGGGAAATGCAAATATACTACAGTTACAGCATGGATTTCTTAAACTGCGATCTTGTCTGACCAATATGAAGGATACTATGATGCAGAAACAGAGGAACTTAAAGATGCAAAAAATAATTTTGATTTCGTATATTTGGATTTCAGAAACGCTTTCCATACTGTTGTACATAAAAGACTGCTGCACAAATTAGAGTATTGTGGTATTAAGGGCAAGTTACTGCTCTGAATAAAGGGGTGGTTAAGTGGGAAAAGACAGAGTGGCTATTAAAGGGAACTGCTCTGCATGGACTAATATTATTGGAATCCACCAGGATTCAGTGTTGCATCATTTGTTATTTTATGTCTTTATTATTGATGTTAGTGAAGATATATCGGTCTGAATGTATATCTACAGATGATACAAAGGTTAGCACATTATTAAAGACAGCAACAAGGTCTAAAAATTAGGCAGATGAGCAGAGAAATGGCAATAAGTTAAACATTGATAAATACAGGTACTGCATGTGGGTAACAGTAATCTCAGATTAATACCAATTGTGTGGTAGTACTATATTCAGGAAAATGGAAAATTAAGAGACCTGCAGATAATTGTGCATTCATATGAAGTTTACATAAAAAACTGTTGCTTGCCTGTCTGCACTGCTCGGAAGCATTTGAGACAGACTATCAGGATAGCTCATGAAGTTTTGTCAAATATATGCAGGAACTTTGCTAGCAGTGATAAGGAAGTGATTATTCCATTTTACAAGGCAATGGTAAGTCCTCATCATGAGTACTGCACACAAGTTTGGAGACATCCTTTTAGGAAGGATGTAGGTCTGCTTGAACGAGTCTGCAGTTGTTCGAGTAGAAGGGCAACGATATTGGTGGAGGGAATGGGACGAAAGGGTGTTGTTACCAAGAAAGGCTACAGTTCTGCATGAATATAAACCGCCTGTGATTGACACGTGATAGGAAAGTAAGTGTTTAATGCTTTTATTGTCTTGAGGAAGCTTAATGCTGATGGGATTCTTCCTCTTGCTCAGACAACGCATATGATATAGCAGAAATTCAAATTGAGATGATATACGTTGACGATGCCACCTGGCATCAGCAAAGTTCCAACACATTATTGCAGGATGCAGAGTGATCACCCAGGCGAAGTACACTCGCAGAAACGACCAGGTCGCCAGGATAATACATCAGAAGATAGCGAGGAAATACCAGTTGATCAAAGAAAGTTTACCATATCACAAATATGAGCCTCAGGCCGTACTAGAGACCTGTACTCACAGAATATATTTGGCCCGTGCCACAAAAACGGACAAGATAATCACGCAGAACAGACCAGACATAACCGTCAACCACAAGATGGAAATGGCTACCTACCTGATCGGCATAGCAGTGACCAATACCAGCAACCTGCAGAAACACATACAAGGAAACGATCAGAAAGTACTTAGACTTAAGACAGGAAGTCAAAGATATGTGGTATATGGAACAAGAAATCACCATCCTGATCAGAGGAACAACCACCAGCATGGTGCCAAAGTGGCTCCAGCGGAACCTAGCAGAAATAGTCCTCCCGGAGAATAGTTATATGGAACTGAAGAAAGCCGCTATCCTCAACACTTGTTGGACAGTAAGAGATTTCCTCAACCAACAGTAATAATAACAATAAGTAAAGACATAACCAACCAACCATCACATGCACTAGGTGCCAATACCCATCAAGTGACGAAAAGAATACCGTAAAGGAGAAAAAGTTTGTTGTTTTTCTTTATAACAATAATAATAATAAATATTGACTGACCTCATTGAACAAGAGAAAAAGGCGATTAAAAATCTGCGATTTACTTCCAGGAAAAGCCAGCACCAATCTACCAAGCCATAGGAGAAATAGACAAAACGGAACGCATCACTTAACTTTAACAAGGACTCACACAGACTGAAGGAAAAAAAACACAGAAAGATGGGCAAAGGAGGCATTTAATTTCAGACAGTACAATGGCCTCCATCAAGAGTACATAAATAAGATGCCTTCCAGCGCATGGTTCACGAATGGGAAGCTACTCCTAGAGATGAAGGATTCATGTTCGCCATTCAAGACTTGGTACTCGACGCCAGGAAATACAAGGAATACATAATCAATGAGGTCAGAGTGAGAGATGACACATATCAACGGGGTCATATGGCCCTAGAAATAATCCAGCACATCACCTTGGGTTGCAGGGCGATCACCCAGACGAATTACACTCACAGACATGACCAGTTCGTCAAATACATGAGAAGCTATCATTAAAGCAGTAGATGATCAAAGAAAGTGTACTATATTACAAGTAAGAACCTAAGCCTTACTGGAAACCACAATCAGAAATACTACTGGGACCTTACGTTAATAACGGACAAAACGATCCCGCACAACGTAACAAACATAACCCTCTTCGACAAGAAGGAAATGGCTGCTTACTTGATCTACATAGCGGTACAAGACCTAAGAGAGAAAGTCAAAGGAATGCGGAAATATGGAACAAGTTATGGTCATCCATATCTCCATGTCACCCACTAGCATGGTCCAAAAAAAAACTCCATAAGAACCTAGTAGTAATATACCTCCTGCAGAACACTTACAAGCAACTCCAGAAAACGCAAACGCAATCTAGTACAGTAAGAGAGTTACTCTACCAACAATAACGATAATAATCGTACTCTGCACAAACAACCACCCCATGCACTTCGTACTAGTACCCATCATCTGGAAGAATAAATCTAATAAAAAAAAGAAAACGTTTTAATTATAATAATAATAGTAACAACTTTACAGAAAGGAGAACGGTGAAAAATATTAACTTACTTATAGAACAGCATATAATATGATATTGTTTCGTTCTGCTCCAAACTTATGAATACATCTCCACTGGCTAATGTTACTTATTTTGATATTGGCGCATTCATCACGCGTTCTCTAGACGACAGCAAATGCAAGCCTTCCACTTGGGATGATGATAATACATGAAAAAAGCGGAGAAAGAGGCCAGAACAGTTTCGAATATGGCAAATTAAGATAAATAAACTGTGTTTTGTATAATAATATGTACTGTAGAATTAAAGTATAAGAGTACAAAGTGAGCCACTAGGAAAAAAGAACAATAAAGGCTAAGATAGCCTGAGTTGGTTTACTCCATTATGCTCTATAAATGAACAAATAATAGGAATAAAATAATAAGATAAAAATTAAAATAATTAAAATAAAATAATGATTATATGGCTTATTATTGATAATAGGATACATTGAATGATATGATGGAGCTGACCGGCCACGACTTCATCAAGGCACGCCTAAAACAGTTTAGAATAGTTGCGGATGAAACCTGTATATCTGCGGCGCGAAGGAAGAATGAGTTCATCTCCTGTACAACTGCGTGGCCTACCTTGACCTGAAGCAACAGCTCCTTCTTCAGTTCCAGACCTTCATTCGATCTATTCCCTGATTTTAAAGTGAAGTCGATACTCAAGAAAGATAACATTCATGGCAAACAGGAGACCTATAATCAGAGGAAAGAAGGATATAGCTGAACACCCTCAAGTAGAACCTTCTTGCACTCGGCAAGAGACTTCTGCGATAGGGGGAAGTGCCCAAAGAAAAACAGGCAGCCAAATGTTTCATGAAAGCGAGAGAGACTTCTACAGGAAAATTGGACAAGAGAAGAAGGAAGACAACATCCCCCCCCCCCACGAACCACAAGGCATCCGAGGAGAGGAGATCTTAGGCAATCTGTGGAGCAGAAAATTTAGCCATAACGGCTGCCCCCTGAACAGACCTAAAAGGGAATGGGAAGAAAACAAAGAACATACAAAACACGACAGAATAACAGATTCAGGTTGAAGCAGTACACAGTCGATCAGGAATTCCCAAGACTGGCGAACCTCAGGAACAGATAACAACCACAACTACCGCTACAAGAAGTTTAGCTATACACAGACGTTGAGGCACATATTGGAACAGTTCATCCAGATGATAACGCATCCTGACCTAACCCGAGAAATTCTGACTGATGGAATCACTTATCTGAGGACAAGTACAAAGACGTCAGAAACCCGACGAAGTACAGACCAATCACCACTCTCCCAATAATGTGAAAGATGATGACCATCTGCATAACATAAATGCTTTCAGACCATTTGGAGAACCAGAACGTGATGGTTGAGCAGCAAAAAGGATGTAAGCAGATGAGTAAAGAATAAAAGGAGAAATTGACCATTGACGCTGCAGCCATGGAGTACGTCTGCAATAAAAACAGCAACCAATACACGGCCTACATCGACTACCGCAAAGCCTTCGATTCCGTGTCCTATACCTGAGGAACAGAGACACTGAGAATGTATCAATTCAAACCGACAAGGAAACATTTCCTAGAAACAACCGTGGCGAAATTATGGACCACTATCAAAGTCGAGCACATCACAAATAAACCGATCGGCATCAAAAACGAATCTCTCTGGAATCTGTCAAGCAATCAATGCACTGTCCACCATGTTCAACAATAGCAACTATGGACATGCCGTTAAAGAAGAAGGATCCTGTATACCGTTTTTCACGTCATATACATAGATGGATCAAACTCTATTCTGCAACCAGAATCAACTTCAACAGCTGCTCTACATAACTGAATAGTTCAGCGCTCACATAGGGCCCTCGTGGGTAGCCCAGCCGGTAGAATCGATGCCGATTCTACCGACTCAAAAAGCAAAGGTATTGCGTCAGATAACGCTTCTATTTCATTAGGCAGTAATTGCAAGGTATTGCATCAGCCGTTTCTATACGGAGTTGACTGGGTATACACGCTCATTAGTATCCTGTTTTGCGGAGGTGTAAGCATGGCTCCATATGTTCAGTTGACACCAAGAAAAAAAAAGTGTAGTAGTTGTTGCTCTGTCCCAGGAAGCGCTTTCTACGCTTGCTATCGCTGATAAAATAGACTGCCACCAGTCAACAGTATCCCGGGTGTTGAAATTAAAGCGTGAAACCGGTGATGTGAAGAGAAGACCTGAATCAGGCCGTAAGAGGGTGAATACTCCTTCCCAAGATCGATATTTGAAACTGCTAAGCCTTCGTAATCGCCATGCTAGTGCTCCTGATCTAAAACTGGACTTTGAGATGGCCTCTGGTTTTGGAAAAAGTGCACGAACTATCCAAAGACTGCTTTCGGAATGTGGTCTGCATGCCTATCGGCCCAAGAAGAAGATTTGTTAACCCAACAAATGAGGAAGAAGCGACTTGCTTGGGCTAAAACGCATGCTTCATGAACAAAATAGCAATGGGACACCGTCATCTTTTCTGACGAATCGAAATTCAACCTGCATGGTTCGGATGGGAAGCAATATGTCAGAAGACAAAAATCGGAGGCATACCATCCTGACTGCATAACACCGACTGTAAAGTTCCCCGTCGCTCAGATGGTCTGCGGATGGATAACAAGCAAAGGGATGGGGTAAATTTAGTTTATTAACGGAGCAGTGAATGTAGAAACCTGCACTGCTATCTTCAATAGGTGGTAGATGACTTTCATCAACCGGTGAAATACCACCACTTTGCTTATTGGAGGCTTGAAGTGGTGAAACCCATGTTTAGTCTCTAGAGCAAAGTTTCCGGCAATCCCCCTCCCCCCCATACTTCTCCTTCAACCCATGCACGGTACTAAGTACTATAGGTTTTGATACCTTTCATGTTTGGGGTTTTCATTGGAGGAGTGCCTGAAACCCGTTATTAGCGATCACCACACAGACATCCAAAACTGCATTTTTCAACAGGACTCAGCACCTTGCCACACAGCAAACTTGGTAAGTTTTATGTTATTTAGATTAAATGATGAGTTTGTCTTCTTGTCTCACAAGGTTTAAAACATACTTACACAAATGTTTTCCCTCGTTTTTCTCCCTTAAGGTGCAGTCATACCTCAGAAATGCTGGCATTACAACGTTGGACTAGCCCGGCAACAGTGCAGATTATAACCCTATTGAAAGTTGCTGGTACATAATGGCGTCTAAAATTGCTCAGAAGAAGCCAACAAGTAAGATTCAGCTGCAAGAGAGCATTGTAAGGGTGTAGTACCACGAAATTGGGCAACCGAATATCCAGAAGTTGATTAACTCTATGCCAGATCGTTGCAAGGCTGTAATTGCAGCTCGAGGAGGAACAACAAAATATTGAGGATATTGAGGACTTATTTTGCTGATTTACAGTACATAACATTATTACGATAACTTGTCATTTCAGTTTGTACATGAAAATGCAATAAAATGAGTATTTGGTTGTCATGATTGCTATTTGCATGATTTCTCATATTTCCATTAATTTCGCATTTTAAACTTTGGGAAGATATTTGTGGCAATTAGGTATATCAGGTAGTGTCTTTTTATTGGATTTCATTCACAGAGATATATATCCCACCTAACAAATGCATTTCGAACAATTCTGCAACCCACAATGCAGCGCAAAACATTATTTGCAAAATTCACAAGTAATGCAGTTTTTTTGTCCCCCACTGTAGTTTGCTACTTCGACATTTGTGTGCCTTGTAATTTCTTTCTTTCTAGTGAGATACCATAAGGCATTTAATATTCTGAAGCCACATTTACCGAGGGAAGTTGGTGATGTGATAGAGTGGTTTGAAGACAATTATACTCGTATATATGGAAGAATTAGACGGTATATGCGTAATGGTACGGTAATTCGCGCTCCACCATTATTTCTACCCAACATTATGGTCCGTACATGTTCCAATAAACTGGGAATTCCACGCACCCAAAACAGTGTTGAGGCTTGGCATAGAAGATGGGAGTTTATAGTTGGACGAGCACATATTGGCATTGGTGTATATAAAGCATCATTGAGGAATTCCAGAAAGAACAACAACAGGTCGATAACCAGGCTGAATGCATACTTAGTGGTGAATCTTGTCCAAAACGTAAGAAGGCGACAGTCGAGAGAGAAACGAGATGAATGACGGTTGTGAACGACTAATGGGAACGATCGAACACACTTTCTATGTATATATAAAGTGTGTGTGTGTGTGTTGTTTATTCATTAATATGACAAAATATTAACATTATCATACACTGTTTGCATAACTGCAATGTACAGTTCCCATGTGTTCAAATAAAAATTTAATGATTTTAGCGCCCCTTTTGATTACATGAAAAACGTTTTATCGCAAACAGTTTCTGAGATATGGACTAACTTTTTTTTTTTTTTTAATATAATAGATATGTTGGGATTTTGGAATGTCGAGAATTTGATCATCGGGATTTTGGGCGGCACCGTGAAGAGACAGATAATACATTTTGACGAAGTCACCTGACCGCAGTAACAATCGATCACCCAGATGCAGGTTGATCGCCCAGATTAAGTACATTCGCAGACATGACCAGGTGGTCAGGGTAATACATCAGAAGCTAGTGCAAAAATATCAAGTAATCAAAGAAACTGTCCTTATTACAAATATGAACTTCAGACCGGTACTGAGACCCCTACTCACAAACTATACTGCGACTGTGCCATAAAAACAAACATGACGATCTCTCACAACAGACCAGTCATAACTCTCATCAACGAGAAAGACAGAGATACATACCAATTCAACAAACTGGTACTAACAACAACAATCTCCCAAAAACCTTCTTAGAAAAAGCCAGGAAGTCAAAGAAATATGGAATACGAAACAAGTAATGACCATCTCGATCCCCGTGTCAACCACCGGAATAGTGCCACAGAGCTCCAAAAGAACCTAGCAGCAACAGGGATACCAGAGAACACTTTCATGGAACAAGAAAGTCGCGATCCTGAATACTTGTAGGACATTAAGCGAGCTCCTCGACCAACAGTAATAACAATAACAACAGTAACTAGACAGAAGCAGCCACCACACCCACTTGGTATCAATTCGAGTTAGAAAGCGCAACGAATCCAATAAAAAGGAGAAAAAATAAAATATAAATAAATAAAAAGAAAAAAAAGTGTTATTCAACTGGTTTGGGCTCGAACTGAAAAGTGATTGTTCGACACTGCAAAGCGAAAGTTCTATTAGAACATTATTTTTAGAATAGGTTAATTAATATCAATAAATGAACTGTGTATTGAATTTGAACTTTCTTTATTTAAGGGAGTATTGTATAAAACTGTTTGCACAAGTGATGTTGTTGCTGAACAGCGCTTCATTGCAAGTACAGGTTAATTCTACCTAATAAAACGGTCAATCAGAATGTACGCCCTATGGCTCCAAAACAACGACAATTGAAGTGTCCCATTGGGTTATAAACTACATAGTGTATGCGAAGACTATGCCTTACGTCCCAACCTTCAATAATGTATGAATAAACTGACCGCATTTAACCATTCACTGGATAGCATGATGTTTTAATAACAATCCACAAGAGGGAGAATCCATGAAGCATAACCGTTTCATCGGATTGTCGTCAGATTACAGAAGGTTTGCTGAATTTATTTCATTTATATTACAACCTGACTTTCATGCACTTGATACAACCAACACTCCGTATTAACATTATGAACAATTCGTGAATTGTACCTCATTATACTGAAGCTGCTCACATCTGGTGAGTATGGGCTTGGCACACCTAGGGTCCTGAGTCGGATATCATCATTCTTCTCTTTCTTGGTGATTCCTTTCTCTCTCTCTCTCTCTCTCTCTCAGGGTAACTCGGGAATTTTTTTTTTTTTTGGCTGGTGCAGCATAAACCTCAGGCTTCCTTGCACCATATAGCTAATAATAATAATAATAATAATAATAATAATAATAATAATAATACAATACAATAATAATAATATTCTGTAGCAGATTCTTGATTTGTGCGAGCTTGATCTAGAAGGGGAGAATATAAAGTGGATTCAGCAGAGATTGTTCTGCAACTTTCGTTATATTTCAGTATTAAAACAAATCCTGAAAAAAGAGTGGAAATTTACGAAGGCAATATCAAATAGGATCGCTTTATGTTTATGAAGGAACCATGGGATGAAAATTCAAGGCATCTAGTTCTTTATTTGTTGTGATGCTGACACTTCGTGCCAATTCCATGCATTAAGCTCCATGGACTGGGAACGAACATTATCTATTTTATATTGTCTCCTCAATTTAGTATGTTCTTTAGTCAGTCTGTTTGCTGCCGGAAACCGATATTTACTGGAGATAAAAACTAGAATGTATTGCTTTTTGTAGAAAAAAAATTACCTCATATATCCGTGGGTATTATGTGAGATACTTTTTATTACAAAACATTGCAGGTACCTCTCCACGGCCATAAGGCTAGGGGTTCACAGCCTCACGATATTTATGGGATTCTAAAACAATTCTAAAAAGAATTGTTTACAAAATGAAAACATAACGGTCGCTAAACAAAGGTAACGATACAATTGTTTAAAAATTAATAGCGGAAATGGTACTAAACAAAGGAGAGAACTCCTCGCAAGAGTTAGGTTAGATTGATTGGCTTAACATCGAGATAAGAGCACAAGCTCAATCAGACAGAAGCAGATGTAAAGGAACAGTTGAGTTAGGACTGATTAGTCCTGCTACTGAGAATTCCTGTGGCTGGAGTATTCTCCTGCTCCCCTAAGGGCCAATCCCGAACTCCGATCAGAGGAGAATTTGTAAGGGTCAGCTTTAAGATTCTAAGTCTGCTTGAGCATTTGCTAAGAGAGGAACCTGTCCGAGAGATGTGGTCGTATTGAACATGGGTAGAGCTCGGGATTGGCCCTTGGGCAGCAGGGAAATACTCCAGCCACAGGAATCCCAGAATAAAATTGTTGTGATTATGTCTGTTATCATATTGACTCTTGCTAGGAGGCATTGGTTGTCAATTAAGGTGGGAAGCTGGAAGGTTGTGCTTCCTGTTGGCCCATTTAGGAGCCAGAATTCTGCTGTAGAGAGTGGTTTCTTTATTGATTATGCCGCTATCAGGCCTGTTTACAACGACACATGGTCATCTGACAAGAAATTTTAGGCCTTTGGAATTCTGGAAAAGGATGTCATTGTGTCTCATTACAGAATTACGAAAAGCCATTGGAATATTGTATTCAATTCTGGAGGCTACGCCTAAGAAAGTCATAGAACTTCTGGAGAGATTCAGAGAAGGAACCACTTTCGTGACGAGTGGAAGGTGATGTCCACATAGTGAATTTTTTTAGGTGAGAACAGCATAGTTATACAATTAGACATCTAGGGCAGATCTGGTTGCGATCTACATATGCACTGAGGCAAATTAGTAAAATAATTGAAAGTGTGCTCTCCTTTCTTTTTTTTTTTTTTATTCATTTCATTTATTGAATAAAGCGGCCCCTATCCCGAAAACAATCTGGCAAATCCGTCATACATATAGAAATAGTATAGTACAGCATACAATTATTAACAATACAAATTTCACATTCACATTTCAAATCAACTGTATTGTGTAATGGTCATCCTCTCAGCTACAGCACAACAACCTGGCAAATAGGCTACAGCAGAAACCGATGAAGAGACACTGTCCACAAATGAGCACAAACATCACAACCTAGAGACTGATCATCACAATGAGCTGGACAAATAGGCTACAACAGAAATCGATGAAGAGACACTTTCACAGTGAGCACAATCGTCACATCCTAGAGATTGATCGTAGCCGGTATTCTCCAAAAGACAAAGAGTTCAACGAACAGCCATCTACCAGCAGCCAGAGAGCTCAACAGAAGTTACTCAAATGTACTGTCCCTTGTGGTATGGTGCGAACCAGGGGACATTCCTTCACTACTTGAGCGCTATGTGTAGTGGTTTTGTCGTGCATGAAAAGAAAATCTGGGCCAACTGCAACCGTAAAAACTGGCTCATTGGGTTTGATCCGTTCTCGGCACCTCAGCTCAGTTATGATACCCCTATGAAAACATGAAGAGGAGTGCTGCTGTTGATACTTATTCCACCTTACACAAGAACACCGCCTGCACCGTAAGTGTCCCTTTCTTTAATGTTGGAGGGACAGTAATGTATTTCTCGTTGTCGTCAGATGAAATAACGTCTAGCATCTCTAAAAAGGGACAAATCAGAGAACAGAACTAAACCACGAGTTAAACCACCTTTTCTATGTGTTCTGATAATGATGTACAGAAGTGTATTATAGATATATACCGAGAGTGGCCACTTCATTAGGTAAACATAGTTAATTGCGCGTGTCCCTCTATTTTACCTATAAGACCATGGATTCAACGAGGATTCATTTCTTTATTCATTGGCAAATGCCTATCGAGAGAGAGAGAGAGAGAGAGAAAGGATATGTTCTATATTGAATTAACCGTAATCTGGTCCTCTAAATTAGCTTAGAACAGCACGAACCGGAAGTCGTCAAATCAGGCACTGATTGGCTAACTTTGATTTTCCTGTATCCTCTGTAGCCGTATCGTCTTATTTCTTGTTCACGTCTGCGCGGGTAGCACAATGGCATCGTCATCACCCTTTCCACACCAGGTGGCAGAGGCCCGATTTTGAATCCCGCCAATGATGCCAGGGATTTATTTGGGCATTTTTCACTCTGGGGCTGAGTTAGTCGATCTCCGACATAGATAGCAAGTTTTGTTTATCACGGAAACTCAGGTTTTTCGTCCGGCAAAAGTGGAAAATCGACCATAGAACACAACCACGTCACGACCATAATACACTTGGACAGATAAATTGATGTTCCACGTGGCTCTCTTGCGACATTATTAATACATAAATAAATTTCTGTTTATACTCCTGAACGACCACACGGTGAGAAGAATTAGCAAGAATACAAGAAACAGCACAGTATTTAGCAGTCACGAGCTTGAACCCCCGTCACTCAAAGCATGCGTTGTGTGTTATGTAAGGCGGGCCCTAAACGTCAGTTCATCTCCGCTATGGTTCTCTGCGATGATATATAAAACTCTGAACAACGGCCAGAAATGAGTATAGTGCTATGTTTGCATACTATATTTGTTGTTGTTGTTTAGCCGTTTCTGGCCACTTAGCTACCAGGAGGCAGCGATTACCGGGAAGACTGCGTCCCAGTACCTGTCCACGCCACGAGGAAGCGGTCCCAACTATAAACGTGCTAAAATAAATGTAATATTACCAGCATCCACAGGAAGAAGCGCAAGTCGCATGGGTGCAGCAATCTCCTATAACCACGTACGGCGGTGAAGACCACAAAGAATCCCGCATCTACTGGAGAAAGTGTAATACCAGTGGATGCCAACAGTTCCCGTGCACAGGAAGCAAAAATATCTGGGTACAGCAGGTAAAAATCCCGTATCTAATAAACTGAAGACCAGCGAATTCTGTCCCCGAAGGGGCTAGCTTACAAAAAAAAAAAAAAAGAAAAAAAAAAGATGTTCCCAAAGGGACTAATATTTTGTCCATTTGAATAAAAATATTCAAATGGACAAAATATTATTTAAGTTTCAATAATAAAATAAAATAATAATAATAATAATAAATTTAATATTAGATAAAATGCTAAAATAATAATTATTATTAAGGAAAAAGGAATAAAATAATTAAGGAAAAGAGAGAGAGAGAGAGAGAGAGAGAGAGAGAGAGAGAGAGAGAGAGATAATAAAGGTTAACACTGTCCTAGTGAAATAATAAAGCCCAACTACATGAAGTTGAGCTTGAACACAGGAGGGTCGTAAAAGTAGTTTTGTTGAGTCCAGAAGTCAATTCAGTAATTCACATCACCTGTTCAAAACCTGTGTAGCAAATTCCTGTAGAGCTGAGAAGGCATTTTGATTTGCAATAAGATATCTTTCATTTCCAGGATAAAAATTATGTACTGTACTAGATAATGTTTGTCTTAAATCTTGGTAAACTGGATAAAAGAATAATCCAGTCTTCAGAGGCGCCGCAGAAACAAGTATCTGACGTAGCTAGATTGAATCGAAGAAGACGAGAGTTCAAAGTACCGTTGTTAGTTAGAACGTATGATGTAAGAAGGCTTGGGTAGAATCAAAGCTGATTACATTTTGAGGTAGTGAATTTATCAGGTATAAAAAATATGGTCACTGCTCCTTTGATCGAGGAATTCCATCTCACTTGCCATCTTTTATGAAGCTCAGTCCAACATTTCGCATTTTCATTCTTTGGATCGGCAGTGGGATCATAGGTCATTCGAAAAAAGTTATAGGATACCCTTTACTATTATAGTATGCAAAGCCTTTGTACGTAAGATACAGATCTAGAGGTAATAAGTCTATTATGGTCTAGTTTTCCGTGACTCATCATTTTGGGTTTAGATGGAGACACCATTAATTTCTTTTTTAGAGTCCAATCCAGCAAGTTATCGAGTACAGAGTTAGCCCGCTGTTTCAATTGGGACCTGCAGTTACTATGTACTAAGATAGAGAGATCGTCGGTAAAGGCATTTGCGCATCGGCCATATCAGAGGAGAAGACAGCCAATCACCAAGGACAAGGTTCACACACAAGGGGGGGGGCATGGATCGAACTCTGGGGACTCCCTCAAGAAACAGTTCTAGATACCGACCGATAGATGTAGACTGTCCGTTCAGCAAAGTAACTTTTGAACAGAAGGAAGATATGTCTAGAACAACGAGCGATTGCAAGGCGCCGTAGGACAATGCTGAAGGCTCCTTCGAAATAAATAAAAAAACTGCCAGTGTACATTTGTAAGTAAAGCTATCAATTAACGTTTTTTCAATTCAAAAAATTCATCTTCACAGCTACAAACAGGCTTAAATCCATACTGAAGAGAGGAAGATAGATTATTTTCCAAAAGAAGTTGATTGGATCTGTATTCAATGAGTTTTCTAGGAGATTCGACAGAAAAGACCAGTTCCACCATAATTTCTGACCACGTTCTTGCTGTTTCCTTTAGGCGATTGATTCTTCCAGCAGATATAGTAACTTACCTAAGTGGGACAATAAAGCTATAGGCCTGTATGAGTTAGCATCACTTGATGGCTTTGACCACTTGAGAGTAGACTTCCAAATAATAGGGAAATTCCCAGATTCGCAGATAATAGGGAAATTCCCAGCTTAGAGAAAAATCTTTTTATGAAAATGCTTTCCAGTAGATTAGTTCCTGAGTGTTTGTTACTCATAGAAGAAACTGCATGTTTAAGCTCTTCCATAGAAAGTAAATGAGTAGAAATGAGAGAATCATATTGAGAGAGAGAGAGAAAATCTTTATTGTTCATTTTCTTTCCTAACTCCAGAGTGGTAGGCAGAATCAAGAGTTCTATCATCATTGGAAAAAAAGTCTCTAAAATATTTGATTGTCAGTTTGTATCCAGTTTAGAGTTTCGGTATTATTCGAGATTATAATATTAAAGATATCACCAGGAGTTAATTTATTTCTACTGATTTGATATATAAGACCTCATGGATCGTGGTTTCCAGTTGCACAATATTCTGCCAAGATTTGACCTAACTAATATATATTGCTTTAGTATATATCCTCTTCTCATTTTTATAAGTTAAACATATTACCACAAAAGGCTGTCTATTAAGTTTTGATTTTTGATAAAGGGGTCTAGCACGATAAACCTTCCGACGTTGATTTGTTAGCTAATTTGTCCACCACGGAGACATTTTGTACGGAAAGCTTTCCTTTTGGTAGTTTGTGATAGCTGTAAAGATAGTGTTTTAAAAAAAAAATGCCAATTGATTATCGTCAAGATGGTCCACAGAGCCTGTAAAATCAGAGGGAAGATCATTAAAGATTGATTTATCAAAGTCTTGTGAAATGATATTTCTTAGGGAAAATCTGATCAGATCATTGGGTGGAGCTGTAGTAGTTTTAGAAGAACATAGGTCAAAAGATATAAGTCGACGATCGGAAACTGTCAAATCTGTACTGCCCCAGGCTGCTACAAACGGCAGAAGACTTATTTGGGAGATTAAGAACATGTAATTGATGAGCAAAAATTAAATCTTCTAATAAACCCCCTCTGTGGTCGGTAGTTCTGCTTTTCCACAATGATGATTTGGAATTTGCAGCTTAGGATAATAACAGGTTCTGGTAAAAGTTTAAGAAGGGTATTTTCTAGGTGCTCCAGAAATGGATTAATATCTGAAGATATGGCGGGACCGTAATGTTCCCTCTAAGCTGCGTGGCCGCGCGGCCACGCACCATTTCTTTTACGAGAAATAAAGCACTTGTCTGAACAAAATTGCGTTGTCCAGTCTGCGCAGTAGCACAGTGGTAAATAACAAGGTTTCCCCTCCCAGAAACTGGAGTTTTTTCGTCCAGCAAACAGCCAAATCGACCAGAAAACACACGCAATTTACAGACAACATAAATATATGGGTAGATGTAATCATTTACAGGGGACCCTAATATCATATATATTTTTTTAAATTTAAATTGCGTTGTTCACAGAGAAGACGCATGGAAAAAAGTGTCAGTCATGTGGGATAAAGAAACACTTTTACGAACAGTATATACAATGCTCAGTACGTCGTCTATTAAAAAAGGAAAGCTATTAAGAAAGGAAGTCGTCTATTAAGAAAGGAAGAATCAGCCATCAGAGAATGTGATGTTTTATGATTTCAACGACTAAATGAAGTGAGATGGCTGTTAAGACATTTTACCGCAATTTCTTTAATGAAAAATTAAGAAGTTTTAATTCGGTATTGTAAAGAACAAGTTAATGAATATAACGAATCAACTAGTAACTACTGCCTGAAGATTTTTACCAATCCACAATATCGAGTAGCGTTACTGTTCTTAATGATGTTTTAGATGATCTGGCATCTCTCTGTAAATTCCTTCAGAAAAGTTGTTTGAATATAATTGAAGCACTGCAATATGCAAAAGAAAAAATTAACAAGATTAGGTCACAGTATCTTGACCATACTGTTTATTGGAGTGACAAAGTAAAAGATTTGCTTTCATCTATGAGTTCTGACGTCAATACTATGCCTATTATTCTATTCATCAAACGCGTGTGTAATCACTTGGACAATAGATTTCCTAATAACGAGTTAAGAGAATGGCAAGCTTTTGACCCAATTGCTAAGGCAAACGCAACCAATTTTGAATTTGGAGAAGAGAATGTTAAACAAGTAATAAAAAATACTCAGCTACCATTAGAATAAACGAAAGAATTGCCACAATAATATCAGATCAGTACTGTGATTTGAAATTTGTCGTTTCTGAGGTCTGTTAGCACTTTTGTATCAGATTTTCAACTGTAAATGATGGTGGCGCATTTTTGAGTGAATGCAGGAAAATTAACTTATCTCTTGTGATAAGTTAATGAGCACTTTCTAATGACCGAAACTGTATTTCTAGGGACTGCGCAGGTAGCAAAATGGTATGGCCATCTTCCACCTGGATTCCACCTGGCCTCAGAAAACCGTAGTATGCAAGGTGATCACCCGACTAAGTGCGATCAGATAGCCAGGATAATAAATCAGAAGCTAGCAAGGAAATACCGGAGTAGAGTGTAGAGTGTGTTTAGTGTGAAACGGCACCAGGCGTTTCCCCCATCTCCGCCTGCTATACATTGTGGGTGTGAAACAGAACACTGTCAATGCCAGAGATTTAAAAGTGTATGGATTTTGTACATGTGTAGTGTCGTGTACTGTTGTTCATCTGGTCATTTAGCCACTGGGCCCCTAATTTGACCAAACGTTGCCCCACTCCGCCTCGTGGAGGCAGACCAGGTACACCAGTATCACAGTTATTTACTCTGGCAGGTTCTGCCACCTAATTTCCTGAGATTTCAGTGGCAAAAGGACCTAAAAAAAACCGCTATAGATTTCGGTTTCTTGTCAGAAAAGCAAAAGGTGTACTAGTTGGGCGATTTGATGTTATTAGGTTTTTGGGTGTAGGGCGCAAGCAATCTGGAGTTGATTCGGACGCTAGTTGTAAGTTAGAGAAGGGGAGGGAGACTGAAGACTGGAGGGAAAAGATAGAGATACGGGGTCCATAGAGAAGATGACCCCAAGTCAGTGGAGCAGCAAGGAAATATCAGTTGATCAAAGAAAGTGTAACGTATTACAATTACAAACCCCAAGCGGCAGCACAGATCCCCAGATCCCCAAACCGCAAGCTATACTGGGACCGCGGCATAATAACGGAGAAGACAATCGTGCGCACAACAGACAGAACATAACCCTATTCGACAAGAAGAAAAATGCTACCTATTTGATTGACATAGCGGTGTTCAACACTCGCAATCTCCAGGAAACCTGTGTCCTTTCCTCTGATGTTGGAGGGATGGTAATGCATCCCTCTTTATCTTCGGACGAAATAACGTCTAGAATCGCTTTGTAGGCCAAAACGAGACTTGAGAGAGAGAGAGAGAGAGAGAGAGAGAGAGAGAGAGAGAGAGAGAGAGAGAGAGAGAGAGAGAGAGAGAGAGAGAGAGAGAGAGAGGCTTGTGATAATGTGGTCAGTTAGCACTTTTGTTTCAGATCTTCAACTGTAAGTGATGGTGGCGCATTTATGTGATGAATGCAAGGAATTCAGGGAAATTAACTTTTTCGCTAGCAGTATTAATGAGTGAGACTGTATTTGTAAGGAAGCTGATAGAAGTGCTTGCTAATCTTTTTACTGAAATTTTCTTTTCCTACCCTAATTAGATATAATCTCTGGAAATAGGAATAGCTTCTAATCAGCCATTACTGAGCATCCAGGTTCACGAACTGTTGTTGTTGTTGTTGTTGTAGAAAGTTTTAAGAGCAGTAGCAGCTAACGTCATATCGGTCCGTGTATATTGATTGCAAATTGCGTGTGTTCTGTAGTCGATTTTCTGTTTTGATGGACGAAAAAGCCGAGTTTTCGGGAGAAAAAAACCAATGCTACCCTGTACTGAGACCGACTAACTCTGCGATCTTTTGAAAAACTTTACAAAAAATTCCATCCGTCGTCGACGGGTCTCGAAGGCTAACAAGTTTTTCACCCAGTGTAGAGAGGACGGCAATCCTCCCAAACGTAAGCAGAGGGCATATAGAAAATGGATAAGATCCAGAAACAGTACAGACCATAAAACCTTTAAAAGGGAGAGAAATCACTTTCTGCGTCTCAAGAGAGCAGCGCAACAACAGTATATTTTGTCCCAAATTAAGAAGTCCCGGAGAATTTCCTCGAAATACAACAATCATTTTAACATGGAAGGAAACATATTTGAGGAGTGGATGCGCATATCTTTTGTTTATCCAGATGCGACCAAAGAAACCGCAATCGTGCCTAGTCTAACTGGGAAAAACTCTAAATGCTATGGATGATATAATAGTTACTAAGCAACAGCTCACTGACGTGATAAATGGCCTGCCCAACCTGGCTACATCTGGATCTGACGGCTTTCGCTGTTTATGGTCAAGGTGTCCTCTGTGTACATTGTGGATCTCCTCCTTAGCATCTTACGGAAGATTCTAAAGACAGGCGCCATAACTGAACTCTGAAAATCATATTATGTCAAACCAGTTCCTAAATTTTGAAAACCGCAAGACTGCTAAAGACTTCTGTACAATAACCATATGATGTACTTTACTAAAAGTTTTTGAAAGACTAATACATCCAGTAATAATCCAGCACTGTTTTCTCACCTGACACCTTATCTCCAAACAGTCCTACACCACAGGTCCACGACGTCAAATCTCCTCGATACTCTCTTCAGATCACAAAAGGCCCTGAATGCGAGAGCTCAACTGAACGTTATTTTTTTATATTAAATCTGCTTATGATACTGTGTCAATCCCTACCCTTTTATACATCGTAGAAGAATATTTCAAGGCATCAAATCAAATAGTCAGCATTTTGGAGTCTTTACTACACCGGAGAGAGCTAATTATAGAAAATGGATCTCGCCAAAAAAACTATTTATGAAACGAAGCGGTGCCTCAGGGTGGGGTGATGTCGACCACCCTCTTTGCAATTCTTCTTGAACTTTGCTGCACATCCAAATTCTGCTCCTTCGCAGATGATTTAAATTTTTTTGTTATTTCAAAAGACATCAAACAGATTCAAGAAATTAATAACCAACCCTACAATCAAATTCAACAATTAATAGATTATTTACAGCTAGCTGGACTCCAACTAAACAATGCAAAGTCAGCCCACATGACAATTACGAAGAGGAAGTTCAGGAATGACATCCGAGTTGTAGTTAACGGCGAGACGATATACTGACCTAGTGTTAAGGTGGGATGAAGATTTAAATATCAAAGATCACTTCCTGAAGACAAAGAAGAAGACCTATGCTGCATTCTGGGCCATCCGCCAAGAGCTCGTAGGCTGCCACAACATCAATCTGATTTATCAATATATTGATAGGTGTCTTAGTCCTATACCACTATATGCATCTGAAATCTGGACCTCAGCACCTGCCTGTCTGCGTAACAGATTCTTGGCGAGGGAATACTGGATTCTGCGGTGGCTGAACCGTTTGGGAGGGAACCCATTCACCATCTCGAAATCTACTCTTCTAGTCATCCTAGGCATGACCTCCCTAGAAGCTCACTGTTCTTAAAAAAATCTGTCCACATTCTCTAAGCTGCTAACCCGTCAGATTGATGCCCTATCGATAGAGGATATTATCTCACTTTCCAAAGCAAGCAATAGAAACCACCAGAACAGGCATCCACTTAGGATGAAGTTCACTATCACGAACGCCCTGAAAGGAATGTTCCCGTGTAACATGATTCAACACTTCAACACCTTCTCCAGAGATCCAAATAAGTTTGTAGAAAATAGAAGATACAGAAGCCAAATTATCGATGAAATATTGACCAAATCACTAGAATTTCTATAAAATGTGAGCTTTATTTATATGAAAAATATGAATAATTTTTAACCCAAAAATATAAATCTATAAAACAAAGCAAATTGTAAAGAGAGAAAAAATATGTAGGACAACTTGTATTTGTAATTACAATATTAATTTAATATCAATTTTATTTTAAAGTTGCTGCTATTAAGTGAATATAATTTTCTAAACAATGTCATTATTTTAAATATCAAAAATTTGTATTAAATTGTACGCTGTATTTAAAATATATATATTTGTACAACCCCCTAGCCCACTGGCTGTTCAGTGGGTGAACCTTAGGTTAATAAAAGGATAATAATAATAATAATAGTGCAACCCACGAGGATAGGTTCAAGAGCAATGAATACTCTTCGACACCGTAGTTCAAAGTAGCACCCTCGACTACGTACCTGAAAATATTCCTCTTGTAATCGATACATTATTTTAAACCGACATTTGCTTCATCCATGCTTCTTCTTCTGCAGGTTCTGTTTATTTGAATTCCGTCTCCCGAAAATCGGTATCTGCCGGTCTCCTATTAGGAGGAATCCGTTGTCATGATCTTCAGATGAACATTGCAAAAAATCAAATTATATGTATCCAGACAATTTCTCCAGTCTTCGGAGTCTTCAATCGATGTGTTCACTCATTCATCACTTGGTAGATGCACAATATATCTTTCATAAAATAACTCAACCCAGATCCTCAGAAGTTAGCTTTAGAGTTTTTGCTCTTTCTGTGAGGACATACTAATTTTACAAATAAAATACAGTAGCAATATTTCAGACAGTACTCCTCAAGTACCTGAAGTTTAATTGCTGTCCGTTCAGTTAAATACATTTTTGTTGTGGTGCCCGAAGTCTACTTCCCAATATCTGCACCTGCTTCAGGTGCACATATTGGGAAGTTTTTTTCTGCACGTGTTTTTCATCGGTCAAAGAGACAAGTGATCAACAGAAGATAAAATTTACAAACATAATACTGACCTCTCCTAGCATTAGTTGTTTTGATGGTTAATACCTCTTTCACATATGCACACATAAAATTTCAGAAATCGACCCAATCCCCTTTCTTGATTACTGTTCTGAATTTTGGGATTTCTAAAAAAAAAGAAAGATATATCTCTTCAAACCTGTAGCTGGAGATATATCTTTTTTTATCTTACAAGCTTGTACAAATCTTTTGACAGTATTTCGTATTGAACAGCTTAGCACATAAACAACTCAGTAGGATATTACATTCCTATTGAAAAAAGTTCTTTGGTTCTCATTGACTCTCCAGAAATTCTGAAAGCCGACCAGTTTCAATTTCCACAGTTCAGCCAGAAACATCAAAAAACAGAGTCTGCTGGAAATACTGTTGTCCGTTGCCGAAACGCTCAATCTATTCCACTAACTTTAAGGGACGTGTATAAATTCAGACTAAACCTTGTTTCTTCGAGCTTAAGAAACATTATTTAACAATTAGGGAATTGTCTCATTGTGTGGGCAGCCCCAGGAAAGGAGGTTATGCCTCACCTGATCTCAAAATATCATCTTTCCTAATATATGATTTTGGTGCAGATCATGCTTCGATCTCATAATCTGAAGACATTTTGCCTGGGAATGCCTAGATATTGAATTACTTTAAATAAAATTCCGTTCCACTGGAGAAGTATATCGCTATTTATTTATTCAGCTGTTTATCGGCATACGCTATAAATGAATAGAAATACAGTATATTTCTCTGTCGGAATGTCTTTGCGATTAGCACAATTGATATAACACCATCCTCTCCACATCTGTTGGGAAAGACAGGAACTCGTATCCTGTCAATCACTCAAGTAATTTTTATTGTCCTATTTTAAAAGGTTATTGAGTTAATAATTCTCACGCGAAAGTTGCATAGTGTTTTCTTCTGAAACTGGCTTAGGGGAGGGAACACAAACGCTTCTATTGAATTCTAACTTCTAATTACCTATCAGACAAATAACATTGATGCCTTACTACTAAAAATGATGCCTTACTTCTAAAGTGAAGTTGAACTTAGGTAAATTCGTCCGAAGCACGAATGTTAATAGGTGTTTTTGTGATTTTATTGCTTTGGGAGGGGCCCATTTTTTGTGTAGACCTGTCTGCCGTCAGATCCTCCACTGGGTTAATATTGCATGTGGATTAATATTGCTTTGGGTGATAATTATTTATTATGCTAAATGCATGTGTTATAAGCCTCACTTTTCTGTATCCTGTAAGAACCCAATTCTTACACTTATCCTAGGGAAGGTTATGTTATAAATATTATAACATAACAAGAAAATATATGTATATATTAAATAATATTATTTACATAGGATGATTTTCAGCTTAGATTGCGATCGCTCTGTACCGTACAGTTAAGTAGGGGAGGATTAGCGTAACAACGGGGGGTAGCTGGACAGGGCACAAAAGTACAATGGGGGCACCGTAAGGCCAGTTCAAGTCGCTATAAACAAAAAGTGGGCAGCTCTTTGGAAGAAAAGAACAAGGGAACCGACTCCCCCTTGTGGAGAGGAAGAATTTTAAAGACTAAGAGGGTGGAGGGAACCCTGGATGCTGCATACACCATGTAGAAATGGCTAGCTGCTAGATAAAACAAACCGACTCCTTGAGCACTTACTGATTTCAAGGAGTGGTAGAGAAAAAACAGAGTGGACTAATAGCGGTAAGTGAATCGGAATGATCACAAGGAAATATCTAGAAATTTCTAGACTTCCGGAAGTTCATCGAAGCTTCTAGAAATTTCGAGAAATCGGATGTTTCCCCAGGAAAGGGAAGGGCCAAGAAAACGGAGGAAGTGGGAGAGAGCGAATGAGAATAAAGAGATGATGAAGAACGAACTACGATTGGATCAGAATAGAAGGGGTGGCTGAAACAAAAGGAGATGGAACAGGAGGAAAGAGGGAGAGTTATTAGAGTTCCAGTTTTTGACAGTTTGGGAGTTTTGGAAGTTTTTGAGAGTTCCTGTGGGTGGGCCTGAGTGATGTGCGGAAGGAAGGAAATCCCGAGAAGTGCCGGGAGAATCGCTGGAATGAGGTGGAAATTAAAGCAGTTTGTTGTAAAGACAATTCGTTAAGCAAGTTCTGGGAAAGGTCAGCCGAAACATAGAAATAGGAAGGAGATGCACAATGAAAGATGGAAACACATGCTGGAGCTGAGTGATGAGGATCGAAAAGTCTCGGTATAGAAAGATAAGGAAGAGTTATACAGTCTGGCTTCTCGATAGAGCAGTAAGGAGAGTCCTGATAATTTTATTATGCACCCCAGTATCGTCGAGCTGATCAGACGCCCAAAGCGGGCCAGAGCAACCCATTTATGGAGAAAAGAGTGAGTTCCTGAACGAAGGACAATTCCTGTAGATGAGCAGCAGTTCCTTAGCCGATGACTAATTCCAGTAGGAGTCTGATGATGCCCTATATTGATAATGATGGCCGCCCCTGACCTGAGAAAAAGGTTGTGTAAAGAGTGATCCCCTAAATTGTTATGTAAGTACCAGATAATAGTTTTAAGCTTGAATTGAGGGAAAGGACTTTAGGAAATGTCTTTATTTAGTTGATAGTAGATTTGGTATTGTTTAGCATAAAAGGAAGGAAAAAGTTCATAAGATATAGATATATGCACTTCATCACAAAGATAAGTTAATAAGCAAGGAATATTTAGATATATGTACTCGAGACTAGTATGTTTTAAGTTGAGACTATGTTCTATGCACATGTAATTATTTTGGAAGGGATAATTAAAGAAAGATTGTAGCGCGGATTTATAAATCTAGGAAAATACACATATAGGTGTTATGCTCACTGCTGTAATCCCAGTTGGGAAGTTAAATTGTTTAGAAGGCAAGAGAATGTTATAAGATGTAACTTAAACCAGAAGGAGAAAAGGCAGAAAGACATGAAGAGACATGATATATGAATTGTGATTATCATTACATCGTAGCACACATATAATGCTAGTAATTAACATAATACCCAATTGATGATGTATGATATATTCTTTTAGTGTATATACTGTGAATAAACAATATTGTATATGTTTATCAAGTGTAGTATGAGTCATTCTGAATACTCAGCCAGTCCAGAGGAGACATACACGAACTACTATTCCCCCAGAATCTGTGATCTTCTGTGCAGTATACAAGTCAGGTGTTAATGTGGGAGGGGGTAAATTAGGGGGGAAATACAAAGTTAAGAGAGGTGGGTCTGAAAGTTTAACAAGATTTATTAATTACAGAAATTATAATCAATAATAATAAAGAATACTATTCTATTTCCCCAGTAAAGAAAAATAAAAAAATTCTTTATTTATTACCCACCCCCCACAATCTCTTTATGTAGGAAACATGGATGTTCATTCGAAACTTCGGTTTTTTAGTGCTTTAAGGGCACAATCGAAAGGGTATTTAAAGAATTATGTGAGAGAAGTGCAAATTTATTTTTCTGATGAAGGATCAATTATGTGTTTTTCAGTAATACCACTATAAAAATAAATAAAAGTACAGATAATGGTGTTTCCATTGAACTAAACCATCAGATGGAGAAAAAGGTTTTTGTTATAAAAATAAAAGACATTTCATTCAATGAGCAGATTTAATGAACTTTAATACATTGAATCTTCTTTCCAAACAATGAAATATAACGAGGGCTCGTTTTCCGCTTTATGCTGTACCCACATCAATAAACAACAGGCTTACCATCTTCACCGAAAATTCCAATGCATTGACACAAATCTCCCTTACACTCTCCATATGTAAACCTCGCCGACTTGCAAGATTTGGCGCATCCAGCCGGATCACCTGGGCAATATGGATCACGAGCGTCAGTATGTAAGACTGCAAAAATAGATGAAAATAAAAATAATATCAATGGGGAACTAAATTAGACAAAGAATTCTTCAATAAATCAATAGCAAAGCAGGAAATTTCTATATGAAAAAATTGTTACAAATATACATCTTATAAGAAACAATAATTTCTATCCCCTTTGGGTTAGAAATTATTAAAAAGGGTTGGAGCGTTTATATAATGTCAGTATCATCATTAATGAAAGTGTAACATGGATATTTATTGCTCCAACTTGCTCTTATATTGATGAAATAAAGTAAATTTTAAAGGAACTAATACAGACTTTTTCAAAAGGTTTGTTATTATTAAAATAAAAAATGAAATGATATAAAATGAACTAAACCAAAATGAATGATCTAAAAGAAAAGACTGGTAATAGTTCTTGACAATTGTTGTGAAATTTATCGTATGCAGATGGCGACACACTTCGAAAAAATTTAATGGATAGTGCTAAAACGTACAAGGCTCATATGTCCATTCTGCTACTGCATGATGTTATCGCCGGCTGATAACGATATTTTACCACAATGATATCCGGTCTCACTCCTACTGCTTTTCGTACACTGCCCACCAAAATTTCCAGAGCACGTGGTGTAACTTGTGTAGCTTATTATAGACATATATATATAAACAATAGGGATGAATGTAATTGATGAATTTAAAAGGATGAATATGTTGTTAATTACTGAATTATTTATTGGTCATTTTAAATTATCTACTCTTTATTTTATTTTATTGTTTGTTCAGTATAGAACATATACCATTTTGTGTAATGGATTAATTTATGACAAATCAGTTAGTAATTGGGTATTAGGAATTAGCTATTCCTCTAATTTTCTATATTATTCTATATTCCATCATTATCTTAATCTATTTAACACCATAAGGTCTCCTCTTATAGATATACCAGGACCCCTTTCTAAAGGGTCGGGCAGTTACGCTCTCGGTTAAATCACATGTACAATTATATAAATGCTTTTTTCTTTACTTTTCACTTTTTACTATCTAACCCTAATTTTTCATACCTCAAGATCTATTAGAGTAATTAGAGGGAAATTGAGGTACTAATATTATACTTATCCCTACTTCCTCTCTCCTTATGTTAGTTATTGTTTGCTTTTGTGTAAATAAAAAATAATACCACAACAGAAAGTGAAAATTATAGTTGGCCTCCTTTTTTCTTATTTCCTTTTTCTATATATTTGTTTCGAAGGTATCTGTCGGGCTAAATGTTACCTTGCCTGTTTGCTACTAAATTATAACAAAATTAAGTTTAAGATTTGGACACTAATAAACAGGTAGATGGCAATCAGAAACAGATAGCTCTGTTAATTGATGGTAGGATATATTGAGAGGGTTAGCCCTTGAAAAAGTCCCTTTCAATGTATCCTTACACCAATAGTTAACTATATAATCATCATTGTGTTATATATTTATATTTTATTACTAATTATATGTTTATTTCCAGGGTTTGGCCTTGTAGGCCTATATGGGCTATTTTAATCTTTTTAAGTTATTTTGGCCTTATGGCCTACTGTAACCTGTATACTGTTGTGTTCCTATACATGTTCACCATTTGTAGAGTTCTTATTATCCTTTTACTATAATAACTATATATACACACGCACACACATTTATATATATATAGAGTGTCTCAGAACTACACGGCATAACTTCAGGAATGAGTTCTTCATATGTAGACAAGAATATTTTATATCAACATAGTTCCGGAAATGCTTGGTGTCCAAGTTTTGAAGGTCTATGACACTTAACTGTTCACATCACCTTATAGTAATTGTTCAAAATGTCTACCTTATGCCTGAATACAGGCCTCACATCGATGTCTCATGGACTCGCAAAGACAATGCCAAATTTCTGGCATGTTTCGTATTGTCTCACAACCTGCCACAATTCGATTACGGACAGTTTCCACATCAGCTACCGGAGTCGAATACACCAATGACTTTAAATGGCGTCACAAGAAGAAATTTAGTGGGTTTAAATCAGTCAGCGTGGACACCAGGCAGTTGGTCCACCTCTTCCTATCCACCGACCAGGAAACCTTCGATTCAGGTAATTGCGGGCTAGATGGCTGAAATGTGCGGGAGTGCCATCGTGCATGAAGTGTGCTTGTTGACGAATGATCAGAGTCGTGTCGTCCAAGAAATCAAGCATGTTGTTTTCCAGAAAGTTTCTGTACGCCTGCCCTGTGAGTTTGTTTGAAAGTACATGGGGCCCAAATAACTTATCACCAAAAACACCCGCCCAGATGTTGAGGCTGAACCGCTGTTGGTGATGTGATGGAAGAATTGCATGTGGATTTTCCTCAGCCCATACATGCTGATTGTGAAAGTTTTGGATTCCATCTCGTGTGAACTGTGCTTCATCTGTGAATATCACTAAGGCAGGAAAGTGAGGAGTCGTACCACACAACTGCAAGAACCACTGGCAGAACATTACTCGCGCAGGGTAATCTGCTAGTGACAAGGCCTGTACCCGTTGTAGATGGTAAGGATGCGGTTAGTGTTCTCGCAACACTCTCCAAATAGTCGAACGCTGAACAGCCAGTTGCATTGCTATTCTGCGTGTGCTGATTCGAGGAGTGGCATGCACAACATACAAAATCTCCTCCTCTACTTCAAGAGTCGTAGATCTTGGTCATCCTCTGTCGGCAGCACAAGGTGTAATGGTCCCATGTTCACAAAGGCGGAGATGGATACCTTCAAACGTTTTCCTGTCTGGACATCTACGTTCTGGAAACCTTTCGTGATACAAACGACGAGACTCCAGAGCATTACCGTCCGCCAAACTGCACATAAAATGCATATCCACACTTGCTCCTGATTTGAGTACATGGTCGGAATGGGAAACCACCAAATTCTGTCAGTACCTTGTGATGAAGGAAATCACCTGCGGGAGATAAGACATTCCGATTAATAATTCGGGAACCAAGCATTTCCAGAACTATGTTGATATAAAATATTGTTATTGTCTACATATGAAGAACTCATTCCTGAAGTTATTTTGTGTATTTTTGAGACACCCTGTATATATATATATATATATATACAGATAAACTTATTGTAATTTTGACCAGAAGTTCTTGATCATTAGCATGCAGAATTGTGTTAATTTTGCTGTTGTTCTTTAACTGTTTTTCCCATTCCTGCAATATGTTTTTAATATAAATAATGAATAGTGTTGGTGATAATCCACAACCTTGTGTTACACTCTTATTTGTTGATATAGGTTCTGAAATGTGTTCATTGATGTAATTTATGCTAATTTTTGTCTTTGTATATGCTTCTGATTGCATTATTGGTTCACAGGGGTTGTTATCATTTTTTACAGTTTCCATAGTTTTTCTTGATTCAAATTATGCAAGCGTTTTCATAATCAATAAATAATAACTATGTTGGTAAATTTTGTTCTCTATCTCTCTCAGTTTTTGTAGAGTGAATATTGCATTTGCGCATTCTCTTCCTTTTCTGAATCACGCTGTTCTCCTTCTAAGTATTCTTCTCTGTATTCGTTCAGTTTGTTCTTTAATATACTTACATATAGTTTTGGTGCCGTTGTTATATGCACAGTGATAGTGCTGTAATTCCCACAGATATTTTTTGGTCTTTTTTTATGCATGCTGATTACCAGTCCTATCTCCTAATCTTTTGGTATTCGTTTAGATTTATACATATATTATTGAACAATGTGAGTAATCTTTCCTGAATTAGTTTTCCACCATACTTAAACAGTTCTGCACATATGTTATCTAGTTCCTGGAGTATTCCTCTTCTTGGACTTCTGAATGACATATTGCAGTTCTTCTAGGTTTATTGCATCTACAGTTTCCTCGAGTTCCTTTTCTCTGGGGGGTGGATATCCCTACTCTCTTCTCCTGTGGTTTCTGAGTTCCGTATTGAGGAGTAATGTTTTCTCCAGGTTTTTTTTAAATTAAATTAATCCTCAATTTGCCATTTGTTTTTTTTTTAAATATCTCGATCCACAATTAACAAATTTATCTCAAACTTGACTTTTTATGATTCGTGACCGTTTTCTAACTTCTGTTCTTAGGTTTTTGTAATTTATGTAGTCACTTAAACTTCTCCTTTGTAAACGTATTTTATATGCTTGTTTTTTTTTTTTTTTCTTTTCTATAATATTTTGAATTTCTTGCCTCCAGCTTCCCATCATAAATCCAAGATAAATGGCTATTCCTCATATTGGGTTGATGTAAGAAGTGGGGTTCCTCAAGGATCAGTATTAGGACCACTGTTGTTTTTATTTTTCATAAACGACATCGATGAAGGGATACAGGGCGTGACGTCTAAATTTGCAGATGATGTTAAAATTGGTAGAGTAGATAATGATCACTGTCAAGCTGAGCTTCTTTAGAGACACCTAGATAGACTTCAGGAATGAGCAGAAAAATGGCAGCTATGCTTTAATCCAACAAAGTGTAAGGTATTACACCTGGGAAAGAGTAATCCCAAAATAACTTATTCACTTGGTGGAGTTCAACGAAACCCAGTACTGGAGGAAAGGGACTTGGGTGTTACGATACAGTCAAACATGAAATTCTCTGAGCATTGTAAACAGGTTGCATGAAAGGCCCATGGTGTCCTATCGATGATCTCTCGAACTTTTGCAAGTAGAGATAGGGACGTGATAATCCCATTATATAAGGCTTATGTTAGACCACACTTGGAATACTGTGTTCAAGTATGGAGATCGCACCTAAAGAAAGACATCGAGCTTCTTGAAAGGGTGCGAAGACGGGTAACTCTCCTGGTGAGATCGGCAAAGGGTCGTCCTTATGAAGAAAGTCTTCGAATATGTGGGTTGCCGAGTTTGGAAACTAGACACCTTAGAGGAGATTTAATAGGTGTTTAAGGCTCTGAGAGGCATCAGTAAAATGCATGAGGACAAAATTTTCAAGATTATAAATGATGCTAGAACTAGGGGACATAAATTCAAGTTACGGGAGAATGTTTAGATTGGATTGCAGGAAGTTTTATTTTAGCCAGAGAATTATAAATTGCTAGAATAAGTTGCCTACATGGGTGGTAGAGGCTGACAGTTTGGGGAAATTCAAAGGTCATCTGGATAGTACCTTCGGGTCAGAGAAGCGCATAGGATGATAAGTTTAATTTCCCTTTCTTTTATTAATTATTATTATTTATTATTTTTTTTATCATTGTTTTACTCGGGTTTTTTTTTTTTTTTACGTTGGCTGGTGCAGCATAAGCCATAGACTTTCTTGCAATATGCGGCCATTACTAATACTAAAAGTGGAAAGAGAGGTCATTAGATCTAGAATAAAAGACCGTTGGAAGAAGGCCTTAACAGAATTCGAACGAATGGACTCCACAAAAGACTCACATGATACCGAAGCAGAAACCAATAGAATCTTGTGGAGAGTAAGAGACCACCTCAATCGGCAAATAATACCACCACACTAAAGGCCATCCACTTAGCCATATAGGTAAGGTGTATTTAGTGTCAGACGGCACCAGGGTTTCTCCCATCTCGCGTAGTTTTCATTGTGGGCGTACCAGTTTGCTGGAAATGCCAGAGGTTTAAAAGTGTATATGTTTAGTGTTATGTACCGTTGTTCATCTGGTCGTTTAGCCGCTGGACCCCTGCGGAGGCCCAACGTTGGCCCACCTTCGCCCCGTGGAGGCAGACCAGTAACCCAGTAGTTTTAGTTTCACTCTGGCAGGTCCTGCCACCTAATTTCCTGATATTTCTGTGGCTAGGACCTAAAAAAAAAAAAAAAAAAAAAAAAAAAACGCGCGTGCTCTTTTATATGCACGTACGTTCAGACAGATCCATATACAGTAGAATTAAGTCCTGAATCAGAATAATTTTGGCGCCTCCGTAGCAAGGTGGGCAGGAGTGGCAGTGCGTAACACACGCTTCTTAATTGGACCGGGGTTCGAGCTCGTGCCCACCAAATACGGAGGATGCAGAAAGGTCAAAGAATGACCACCGTATATACCCGGAGCAATAAGGCCTTAGTTGCTAATGCTCCTAAAAACCACACAACAACAACAACAACAACAACAGAATAATTTTTCATTTGGTTATTCTGTTCTAGGGAACGATTCGGGAGTGCCTACCAAGTTCTGAACCCGGCAGAACAAAAAGGTATATACAGGTACATTTGTACAAAGTAATTACAAAGCAAATGTATGCTCATAAGACAGCATATTTCTCAGGCGTGCATTAAGATGGTCTGTACACAGTTTCGCATTTTCAAGTGAAAAATTTCGTCAGTGTGCATGATTGGCGACGTTCTGCACCTCAGAAAGCAGAAGGGGGTTTTCTGTTTCAGAGTCGACGTCGGGAGCCATACAATCGCGGAAACAGTTCGACCAGTGAACGCCTATAATTGGGATCTCAAGAGAACTTCTGGAGGTCGATTCCGATCATTAATTTGGTTTGTATTGTAGGAATTCAGCGGTTCAGCCGATCTTCAGCCTGTTCCGCTGCAGTTGAAGAAGAGTAGCAGCTCTTTGGGAAGGAGGTGGCATATGCCACTGGCATATGTCCCAGAAGTCAGGAGAGTTGGTTTTGTCAACCAGCATTTTGACGGTGATCGCAGTTCACTCATGCGGATTATTTGAGACAGCCGTGGGATTTGAAGTTCATCTGCCATGTTGGCGATTTTCTGTTGGCAGGGAAGGTGATGTTTGTGGGTTGCCCACTTCAGTATCCAGTATTCGACGGCGAGGATAGGTTTTATGAGAGGCGGTGCCTCAGAAGCCCATATTTTAGAAATATTATTGCAGTTTTTGAATCCATAATATGAAGGTGATTTTGACAGGCAATCCAACGCATTCTGCTTACCTTGCGTAGAACAGCTTCGATGTGACAGTTTAACCTAAGCTTTGGTTCGAAATTTTCACCGTTACGCACCCCCGTAGCCAGGTGAGCAGAAGCAGCAGTGCGTAGCACACGCTTCTTGATTAGACCTGAGTTCGAGCCCTTGACTACCAAATACGGAGGATGCGGAAAGGTCAGGGAATGACTACCGCATATCCCCTGAGCAATATGGCCTTAGTTGCTATTGCTCCTAAAAACCAAATAACAAACAAACAACATTACACCGTTTGTGTTTAGTCACATTGGAATAAATGCTCCCTCCAGTGAGGGTTGTATGAGTTTGGGAGACTGCTTCAGAGCGAAAATGATAATTACGGATTTGGGGAAGGGTTCAGTTTAAGAACCGAAATGGTTGAGATAGTTAGAGAGAACTATGATCTTCTAACTGATTTCCGTTGTGCTCACTTCTCGTCAGCTGATAGCGGTATTTCCGTTAAGAACTTTATATCGTAGGAGTAGGTAATTACATCATCACTGTTAGACATAAACGTAATAAGGAGAGTGGTTAATAGTAGCCCGATAACACGCCCCCTTGCGCCACGCCTGCATGGATCGATCGGATATTGTAAGTTCTACGATGAGTGTGGTATACTGTTCTCTTCAGAAGGAGTGAAATCGTCACCTTTTTATCCGAATGAAATTGGTCAACAGATTCAGAAGGACTGTAATATTTAGGCTTACCCAAAGCAGCTTCGATAGCGGCATAAACATCCGCCATTTCTTCTCTGGACCCGAATGCATTTAAAATTGCCTTTTGGACTACCAGAAGAATGGATATAGTTAATCACTTGAAAAGAACACATAATGGAGTTTCTTTGGTGGTTGTGGAAGAAGATGTCGTTTTATATGCAGTAGGAAGGCTTTTTCTAGTAACTTTATGATCGTGGTCTATGATGATTCAGCTGGCTTGGTACTTGAACTTTCAGCAGTGGGGCGAAAGCCTATTTGCTCCAGAACGCAGGAAACACTATGAGAGAGGATGGAATTGAACAAGTAGAGAAGAGGATCAAGAGTATATGGACTGAGGAAATTTACGATGAAATGCGGGATTTTATCCATGCTGGACTTTATCCACTCGAGTGCATGACGGACCCAGCGAGTTTATGGCTTGAAGAAGTTGCTTTCGATCGATTTGGATGGAAAACAGCTTATCAGCTGAACCAAAAATGAAGTCTGGTTGGTAATCATATAGTTGTGTAGTGTTGTTCTGAAATCTGGCGACATGATCGATCCATTCAACTAGATTGAAGTTAGAATCTGGTTCAGGGTTAGGAGAAGAGTATATCAATTTGCCTTTTGGATAATGTCAAGTTTGTATATTTGTAATGGCTTGAGATTTCATTCTGTTAAACAGTGCTCTGCCGTTGGAGTACTGATGTTTGTCATGTACAGTACTGGACTGTTTTCATTGTAAATGTAGGGACTGTTTGCACTTGAAACTGTAATTTAGCTCCGCAAACCACCATGCATTAATTCTAGCAGAGATAGAGAATCGTGCAGTAGCTGAGAACATTGTGACAGCGTGCAGCCATATTGTTAATATGTCTAGGGCCAGTTCCAGGTCTATTGATTCAAGAACTCCTCAGGGAATGAATCTTACTGCTTCAATCTGTTCTGTTGAAGGAAGGTGGGAGAGAGAGCTCCAATAAGACTACGATGGATCCATAATCATATTCAAAGTGAGTTTTATGTTAAATGTCGAAGCCTACATGGACAAGACGATAATATGGGGTCGAAGCGATGAAGTTCTCTAGATGGACCTTCATTTATTATCATATGACACAAGACATCAGTTAGAACACTCTTAAAAGGACAGTAAAGAAAACAGCAACATTCCACAAGGAAACAATACTGATAAAATCTGCCCAAGCATGTAAACTCCATCCATTTTAGAGGATACACTTTAATTAATAATATATTAGGTTCATCAACGCATATACTATGTGCCGCATAGTATATGCGTTGGTGTAGTAGACCTAAAAGATAACATAAACGTACAGCACGTATCCTTTCCATGCTTGGAATGTCAGGTTTCACCACACTGCCCAACAAATCAGCAATTAACACAAACAAATCAAACGTTGTCCTAAGTTTCGTCATTGCAATCAACTCAAGACCAAATGAGAAAAAGCAATTATTACTCCCATAAAGCTAGATCCAGACACCTAAAGATCTTGTCTCATCCACAATTGCCATTTCTACAGCATAAAGTTTTGCAATAAAGCAAAAACATCAAAACAAGCACAGCCTTTTCAGCAGGGTATAGTTCCATCACCACCATTCAGTTTAAATATAAAATCACAGAAATTAAAAACAAGAGCTCCGGAATTCGAATTTCCACCAATGGAATTTGACAGTCTTTAAAGAATAGATACATTCAATACATCTTCAATACTCTTTTCAAGTTTTATTCTAGAATCACTAATCTGGACAGATACATGGACCCTCAATTTAGGACCTTAATACAAATTAAGTAATGAACCACAATTTCGTTAGTCACTTCAATGTATATCTCTATTCATTTCAGATTTTCTTCTGTTAAACAGCTTATTTGCATATTCAGATAAAGCTATAAAATTATCCTTACTCTCTAAGAACTGAGTTAAATTGATCAAATCAAATATCCCAGTTAGTATTTGTAGCTCACGTCTGATATCCAATTATAGGTTAGAGTCAAATAAAAAAATGCTCCACAGTCTCAGAAGCACCTCAATGACAGAGAGGAGAGTTAAACAAACTAGAAGTGAATGACTTGTTGTTAAGGTTCCTGTTAACAGAAACATTACATTAACACCAGGATTAAACCATTTCATCTGTTTCTTATATTCCGAGACATGAGCAATGAATTTATTTGTAATTCTACTTAACTCGGATTCACTCAAGTATTGTTGCAATTCCTTAAAAATTCACTCCGTAGCCCAGCAATATCATTTTTTCCGGGAATTCCCAAACCAAACTCCTAGATTTTCCCTACGATGATGCTGCGGGTATTGAAAAATTACCTCGTATTGTACTTATTGTTATATTAGGGTTACTCATAGTTGATTACATAAACACGTATTCGTGTCTTAAATTGCATGTGTTTTCTGGTCGATTTGCCTGTTTCGCTGGACAAAAAAATATTGCTATCTACGCCTGAGACGGACTAACTCAGCCACAGAGTGGAAAAAAGAGGAGCTGATTAAAGTTCCTCGCGGTAATGACAGGATTCAAACTGTGGCCTTTTCCACCCGGTGGGGAGGACGGTGACGATTCCACTGTGCTGCCGGCGTAGACACCTCATATTGTACTGGAACTCTACAACAGAGAACCTGCTGCATTGCCACTGTTGAAACCGTTTTGCAGGCCCTAGACACAACCAATAGAGAAAAGCGATGTGAGATTCTTTGAGGTCTTCACCACTGTATGTGATTATAGGAGACTGCTTAATCCATACTACTTGCACTTCTTCTTATGGGTGCTGATAATATTACATTTTGTTTAGTACGTCTATAGTTGAGTCCGCCTTCTCGTGGCGTAGACGGCTACTGGGAAGCGGCCTGGTAGCTAAGCGGCCAGAAACAACTAAACAACACACCCTACGCAAATATAGCACTACACTCATTTCTGGCCATTGTACAGAGTTTTGCATATCATCACAGAGAACCAAGACGGAGATACACTAACGTTTATGGGCCACCTTACATAAGATAACAACACATGTCCACATATAAGGTATGTTTAACATGATCGGCATTTTACATATCACACAATTATCGTATAGGGTCCCATTACTTTTTATAATATAGTTATATCATCGACAAATCACAAAGCCCTCGTGGACAGCACAGTTGGTAGGATCGCTGTTCTCCCCACACCGGGTGGAAAAGACCTTAGTTAGAATCCCTTCGATGACGGGAGGAATTTTTATGGGTCTTTTTCACAACGTGCCTGAGATTGTCTATCTTGGGCTAGCGTAGCATGGTTTGTTCTCCAGTAAACGAGGTTTTTTTGTCCAGCAACGTAACCTTTGTCACCGATGCTCCTAAAACCCAACAACAACAAAGTGCAGGTGAAAAATTCCAGGAATTTCACAGTAACGTTCTTCTCTACAGATCAATGATAAAGATTGGAATATATGGTGTTTCGTGTTTGCGCACCTGTTTTTCTGAAAATGGCTTCCAGAAAATCGATTTTTAGAAGAAATTTCGATTGTTGTTGTTATTTGGTTTTTAGGAGCATTAGCCACGAAGCCCATATTGCTCCAAGGATATGCGGTGGTCATTCCCTGACCTTTCAGCAACCTCCGTATTTGGTGGTGACGGGTTTGAACCCCGGTCTAATCAAGAAGCGTGTGCTGCGCACTGCCGCTCCTGCCCACCTGCTCTCGCAGGCCCCGAAATTTCGATTTTATTTGTCACAAAATGAGTCGCCGATAATAGTGAAAAATGATGAAAATATGATATAGTTCAGAAACTTTGTAGAAGTGATCAAAGAATCGTTATCATAGCGACAGCAGACAAGCAGTAGAGGAAGTGAGTGTCTGTTAAATAGTAACCATCAATGTCAAATAGAACTAACACGGAGTTACTGGCCAGCAAATTTTGACGGAAAATCCGCCTCAAATGAAATATATTCCTTTTACTCCCAGATTAGGCAAAATCTGACTTCTTTCAATTTGAGCATACCAAAATTTCCTTAAAATTGATATTTTTCCACTTTGGAGATAAATCCAGCGGTTTACGTTACATTGAAGAAACTAAAATCGAAGCAGAATGAGAATGAACTCAAGCAGAGTTGCTCAAGTGAAGCCAAGCCTGTATGGGAAAAAAAGTAAATAATAAATCCAATTAAAAATTAATTATAACACTTTCCTCGATATCCTAGCAACACTGACCTTCCATACGCTAAAGCTAACGACATATATTGATCCTATTTTTAATTAATTAGTTTAAGATAATATGGCAGATTAAATTAAGTGACAATATTTATGTAACCAAAATTTTCGTTCTTTGTCTACGTAAAGAAAAGCACCATTGTAGCGAAAAATTTGGAAAATTGTGGAAGTAGTAGTAGTAGTACTAGTGTATAAATTGAAAGGCGTGTTTGACGGTACTTTTGAAAGAACAATTCAGTTTAAAGTGAATTTTATTTATCATAGAGGAGGTTTAGTTTAGTTTCTGAAGTTTGCAAATGTAAAATTTTCTAAAGTTCTTCAGTTAATAGCCGCTTATGTCCAGCCCATTATGAAACCCGACATTCCGATTAGGTGCTCACAATACTAAATATTACAGCACAGCAAAAGTTAAAGGCAGGCATCCATCACGGTTACTGTTAAGTGAGAAATTCTTCTGCTCGAAAATATACTCTATGCTTTTCTGAGTTCTTGAATTCAACATTCTGCACAATTGGAAAATTTCGTTAAGCAGCACACAAGGCGACTTTGCGCAATAGCTATTAAAAACTACTCTACATTATATGACACAAAAAATAAAACTATTACAGCGGCACAGGAATGCAGACTATTTTCGCATTGCATTTCGGACAAATGTAACTTGGGAAAAGTAAAAAAATAAAGAGAAGATTTGGAAAAAAAGTAAGTAAATTTTGGTTACATAATGACTTTTCTTCTCAGGTTAAAATACGTAGTGTTGAACTCTCTTACCATAATTACCCAGCGCAAGCATCGCAATCAACACAATAACGATTGTCTTCATTCTGACTGAGAAAATTCTTCTTTTTATAATGAATTTCTGAAATGTTAAAAGTCGAAATATTTTATACAATTGAAATAAATTTTGAAATAAAAGTTAGGGAAAAGGAGAAAAAACAAAAATTATAATAAGTAAAATACAGTAAATTTAAACTTGATACGACTGATTAATCTTATCGAATAAATAATGAAGAATTACATCATAATGAGATATTAAATAAAATAGAATACGAAAAAAATTAACTATAAAAAGTAATTGGGTCAATTAAAACTGAAGGGAAAGGTATTAGTGCCATATGGAATAAACAAAAGGGAAGTCTAAAAAATCATCAATTATTACTAAAATTATTATAGCTAATTATTTTAAAAGCATGCATTCAATGGCACGTTTTAAGGACTAACACAATCAAATTATAATCAGCAACAGCTGTTTGTTTCTGATGTTCATGTGTTAGTAATAGAAAGAAATAATAATATATCAAATAACCAGCGATAGTAAGATATGATAAAAACACCGAATGTAAAAAATAAGCTAGAGCATTATAAAAATATTATATTATTTAAAAATATTATAAAAATTATATTATATTATTTTAAAATATTTAATTCATGGAAGATAATAATTTAGAATATGACAGAGAGAGAGAGAAAGAGAGACGATCTCAGCATTTAGCAATGGTGCCTAGAGAGTAACTACCACACCGATGAAGAGTATTTCAGTAGGGTATAGAGCAGTAATCTTTTAAAATACAAGGAATCAATTAAATGAAATTATGTGACAATAAGAGGAAAATATACGAAATATAATTTATAGGATTATCTGAAAGGAAAAAAAAACCAATGGAATATAATAAGAATTCTCATATGAAAATAATAAGATAAAACTTAGCCTAAAATATAAAATAACACAGATAGAAATGATGTAATGCCAAATTTTCAGAATACAAAGTTAAAATGACCATTTCTTTATAATACACAGTAAAAAATAAAGTGAAGAAAAGTACAAACAAATTAAACTAGGCTGATCAGGTAAGAAGAGGAGTAAAAATAAAATAAATATTACTTTTTTTAAAATTTTAAATTAAAAAAATTTAATTATATATATATATATATATATATATATATATATATATATATATATATATATATATATATATAATTAAAAGTTCTTTTTGACCACAGCAAGTTGTCTGCATAAACCCAACTTAAGCAATAAAGTGTCTAAACAGAGGAAACCACAAAATAAGCAAAAGGATTTCAATTTATGCAATATATTTATATATATTAACATTAATTAAAGCAAAAAATGTTAATATTAAAAAGTAAGAAAATAAAAACCAAAGCAAGAAAATAAAAACCAAAGCAAGAAAATAAAAACCAAATGGAATAAAATATATCTAATGTATTAATATTCAGCTATAGAAAAGCTTCATTACAAATACCTTGCAGATACGATCAGAAAAACTTTTTATAACAAAGGGTAAAACAGATTGGAATAAAGATCCTTCCCACTACAAAAACTATCAATGATCCAAAATTATTACAGAAAATACTAAAGTGTTTCCCTCTCTAAAATTAATAATTATAAAAAGGCCTACAAAATAGTGATGCACTTCCTAGAAGCAATCATAGCGATGGACCACAATCAATCTTGAGAACATCGATATCACCTTCAGAATTGAAATGTTCAACACCAGCAAAAGACGGCCATCGAGAGAGATTGTCCGTAGCCCGAGAAATAAGAGTGAGGAGATTGATAGACCTCATTGAACAACAGAAGACGACTAACAACCTAGGCGACAATTTCAAAAAACACAGCGCCACTCTACTAAGAAATAAGGAAGGTAGACAAATGCCACACATCGCTCAATCTCGTTGTGTGTCCTAACGAGCATTTCGAATTCACTCATTTTATTGACGGCAGTTGTGACATTACTGAATAAACAACAATTAAGACTTAGTGTTCTTGTATAGTTAACTACCCTGACAGACCCCTTCAAGTTATTTAAGCTAGCTTCCCTGGCCTAGCTACTCACTCATTTGAAACGCTTTTGCCCTCAGAAAATCTTGTTAATATGATCTGCTGCGGTAGCAAACAGATCGTATTAGCAAGGTAAGAAAGCTTAAGGTAGATGGTAGAGCTACTTTGACCGATATGATTAGACAAACGCGTATCAATATTACCCTTGTCCCGTGAAACTAGCAGTTTCCCTGAACCTTTAACGCATCCTAAATTATACTGGCAAAATCCTTTGCACCACCTTTGTTTAAATGTTTCCCGTCTCTACAAAACAGAGTCCTTCCACCTACAAGAGCGGACCATGACTGATAAAATTTTCCCCCGAAAAGTTTTGTAAAGTTTTTCAAGTCTTTATAAATCTGCAAGTGTCGTGCCTGGGCAGAATTTGAGACACACACATTCTGAGCTAACTTGAGGCATTTCTTCGGCATGGTCTTATATTTGTGTAACAAATCGAGAGATTTTGTCTGCTTAATAGCATTAGTCCCCAAATGAATAATAATTTATCCCCCTTACAATGAGACAATCTGTTGGTGACATCTATAATTGTTGCTCCCGGCAGACATCCCCTGGTTTTTGTCTACCTATCCCTATTACAAAAAATATTTCTCGTTTCCCTGACAATGAAATCTCCTAATAGAACTGAGTTCATTTTAACAAGATCAGTTTGAATTTGGTTATTCTGTTTTATGTTATTGGTTATTCTGTTTTCCCACAAGTTCAAAATATACAATGTTGTTGAAATCAACCCAATTCATATTTTCTATAAAAATGTGCAGTGAAACTTCAAGAACAACGCAAGTGACACATCAAAAAACAACATAAAAATAGAAAAGCATCAATTAAGAAAAAAAAAAGTTGTTGAAGTTCCAGAGAGTCAACAAAAAAAAATCAAAGAGAAAAAAACAACAACAAGAAACAAGTACATATCAAACAGAAAATATCAACAAGAAGAAACAAGTATATATCAAACAGAAAATAACAACAAACAACTACATCTGAGAGAAAAAAAGACAACAACAATCAGGCAAAAACAACCAAACTGAAGTAATTTTGCCTTTTTTTAGTTAAATTTTTAGAACCTTATTGTGAAAGATATTGTACCAAGATTAGGTCCTAAAATAGATCAGTGGAATGAAAATAAAGCATAAGTTTCGCACCCACTTTGGGGGTAGTTTTAATGATAACTGTAAAGTAACACAGAGATAATGCCAAAGCCAGTAATTTGTAAATGAGAAAATTTCACAATGCAAAGATAAGTTAAAATTAAAGGTAGTTTAATTGTTGCTAAAATTCAATGTAGGTTGAATTTCATTTAAGGCCAAACCTTAAAGATAGTTGATTTTGGTAATTTAGCATTAAAATGAACAAAAGTTTAGTGATAACATGACTAATAATATTTAGTGCTATATTTTAATGCTGAATATTCAACAAAGCCAAATATTATACAGAAATCATGAAGCTTTGAATGGATAAAGTATTAGTAGTAAGAAGCAGCAGCTGCAAAGCAATTAAGGCTACGAAGCTTCAACATTCCGCGCCTGAAATTGCAATTATTCTTCGATCGTTTTGCTCTTTGGATAATTAAAAAATTCCCAGTTTCTGGAGAGGAAAAAAAATAAACATACAGCACCTGTATGAGTTCATTTAAATTCGCCGCTTCACTAGCAGTATTGCCTGTAACATTTTCTTTTCAGTTGCAGCTCTTGACAGACTAATGCTTTCACCTGTAGTCTGCCATTTCTTGAAAACACAGTGGATCGGATTGAGAGTAACTCAGTTGTTATGGATTATAATCTCTTATTCAGCAATGAATTCGGAATTATTCTAGACAAGCACCTAAATTTTTTTTCATGTTAAGCATTAAATTAAAAATGATGGATATTTCGTTTCAAGCCGTTTAGTTAAGTCTTATAATAATAATCTGACTCAAAATATTTCGTAAAACATCAAAACACATAATAAACAATACCGGCATTTTGTTGATATCTGATATTTTATAATTCTAGCTTATCTTTAGAACACCACTTCAATTTAGTTTAGAACGCAAGAGTCCTGTTAATTATTTTAATTTGTAGAAAAGTGAAAAATGTTACTTACTTGTAGAATGGCAGATAACAGATTGATCAAATTGTTTCTTTCTGCGCGATATTTATATGGATTTCTCCCCTGGCTAAAGTTGCTTAATCTGATATTAGCGCGTACACCACTCGTTCTGTAGGTAAGAGCAAATGCAAGCCTTCCACGTGGAGTGACAGTACGTGGAGCAAAGCGGATTGTAGAAGAAAGACGAGTATAATTTCTACTGTAATAAAATAAGTAAAATACACGATCTGTGTATTATTATGTAAGCTTACACTGAGTTACCACTACAGAATCGCGTGTACTTGTGCCTTCCACGAAGTAGAGTGATTCTGCAATCATAACGTTACGTGCTTGTTCAATGCGATAATGTCAGGTGAATACTGTACCTACATAGGAATAACATTGCTATGTAATCTAGTGTTGAAAGGGGCAAAACGAAAGCTGTAAGTAAATTAGAATTTGGTCTTAAAGTTAGCGACAGAAAGGAAGTCGGTGAACGTTTGTTTGTTTGTTGTTTGTGTTTTAGGGGCATTAGCAACCAAGGCCATATTGCTCCGGGCATATGCGATGGCATTCCCTGACCTTTCCGCATTCTTCGTATAAGGTGGTTACGGGCTCGAACCCCGGTCTAATCAAGAATGGTGTGCTACGCACTGCTGCTCCTGCCCACCTGACTACAGGAAAGTAATTCGAAATAAACTGGTATCCCAATGACAACACTCATGGCATGGACCGACTAAAAACAAGTTATATGAGATTAAGCCTGTAATTGAACATTGGCAGTCTAGTCTGCGCAGAACAGTAAAGAGGAAGTTTTTCTATCTCGGCTTCGCATAGGACATTGTAACTTGATACATTGCTATCTGCTGAGAGCAGACGATCGTCCTATGTGTAGAAATTGTGACACCATTTTAACAGTCCGTCATATTTTAATTGAATGTCCGTCCTTTTATAATGACCGCCCTTTATGTTTTAGCCATCTCTCTGAACCTTATACACTCAGACAGGTTTTATCGGACAATGACAACGTGTCAGCTATTTTTAAGTTTTTACAACTTATTAATCTAAATAAGTCTGTCTAGAATATTTTTACCGTTTTATGCTTTATGAACGTTTTATATCGTATACTCTTTTACAATAATATACAAACAATTGTAATATCATAGTTTTATATTCTACATCTTTTTGACTTGGCGCATTATAGCCCTAGTTGCTAATCCGCCATAAAACTCTAAAACAAACAAAGAAACAATCCTGCCCGCCTGGCTACGGAGGCGCCAGCCGGTGAACGACTGAGTCTCCTGAGATTTACCCATGCAATATTTAAAAGAAGGAGCTGAGTCATTGCCCATCAATGAGCAGAGGAAACATATTGTTTTTAAACATCATCTCTGTCTCTCTCTCCCCGCTGAAGAGCAGATACTCTGTGATTACAAAAATAATAATCGTACTGGTTACAATGTCGGGTTTTCCTAAGACGTTGTTGATTCTGCATTGAAAAACATGTTACTGAATAAATTTGGATTGGACAGGGTAGGACAGTTTTGAGCTTTGTTTTTAATATGAATGAATTAATCAGCCTCGGGCTAAGCTGCATATTTAGGTTCAGGATGCACAAAAAGTGGTAAGATTTGGAAGCAATTTCTTCCAATGGTCCACAAAATTCCCCCAGAACATAAAGCTCATAAATTATAATGTACAGTTACTCTCCAAGATTTTATTGTTTACCCTTTGGTTCATGACTCACTCAACCGTGAAAATGTTCCTCATTCATTTATATTACTAATTCCCATTCAGAGCCTTTTACACATCAATGGCAAACGGTTTTTATTTTTAATTTCCAAGCTGTATACACCATATTTAAGTCATTCTTCAAATTGATTAATTTTAATGGTTAATCGCCTTCTTTAAACCTTATTCAGAAGTTCCATATCTATCTTCAGATGCAACTCCCGACTTGAATAGAGCATTAAAAGGTGACCATCGCGTAATAAAGAGGAATAACGATGGCTTTCTTTCTCTATTTCATACTTCCGATAAATCACCAATGTAACTCCTTGTGACCTCTTTCTTGTTGTAAACTTACATATGGAACTTCATTTCTCATTGCTAAGTCATTTTCAGCCAAAACTTCCATTAATTCCTCTTACCATACATATATGGACAATGTATGGTATAGACGTGGCTCGTTTCGATGACACGAGCCACTTCTATAAGGTATTTTACGAGTTAGCTCAGTTTGCCAGCCTTAGTTCACTCCACAGGAAATTCTGATATCCCAGGGATCAGAATTTCCTATCAAGAAATTCTGTTATATAAAATTAGCAAAAACAAGTTTTTGCTAATTTTATGAAGTGTTCAACAGTGTAGTGAACAGCGACACGAAATTGCTAACTGGAATGACTCAGTTAACGCCATCCTGGATCGCTTGCTTTCCCTGGACGATCTCACCACAGAAATTCCAGAACAAATATCTATTAGGAATAGCAACTCAACCTGCCATTCCTCATATGAAACGGATCTCTTCACTCTTCCCGAGCTAAAGCTGGCCCTAAGCAAAATAAGTATCCATAAATGTCCAGGTTTAGATATTGTGGAAAATGCTGTAATTATCAAATTTGCCGAAATCTTTCCAGAAATACTTCTAACTATGTACAACAAATGTCTTACTGAGGGGATATTTCCTAATCTCTGGAAGGAAAATTTGATCAAAATTATTCACAACTGGACAAAAATAAATCTGATCTCAAAGCATACAGACAGACTCATCTCTCTTTTGGCAAACTATTTGAAAGATTGTTAGCACCCAGAGTAGCAGATTTAATTGAAGGTCAAAACTTAATGTCTCCATTCCAATTTGGCTTCAAGAAGGGAAAATCCTGTGAAGACGCCTTGGTCTCTTTAGTTAACCCCATATCAGCTTCGAGGGCCAAATATGAAATGGCCATATTCGTTGACTTCGAGGGAGCTTTCGATTTCCTCTGGTGGGAAAGCGCTCTCAATCGTCTTACCAAAGCCAAGTGCTCTCAGCAACTGTTCCAAGTTATTAGAAGCTACTTCCAAAATAGACTCATCCAAGTAATCTCGAAACAGCAGTCTCTCTCAAGGACCATCTCAAGAGGATGTCCCCAGGTATAAGTTCTGGGACCCCTCTTCTGGAACATAGTTTTGGACAGCTGGCTCATGCAAAAACCTGACAATATCTCTGCTTTTGCCTACGCCGCTGAATTGGTTCTTCTAATTCCAGGTCGATCGCGTCATCAACTAGAACAATCAGCCAGTACAACTCTTTCTGAGCTAATCACGTGGTCAAGTATACATAAATTGCGAATATCTGCCATAAAAACAAAACGGATGGTTTTTAAGGGCAAGTTAGATTACAGAAGACCTCCAAATATAAAGATAGACGGAAAGCAAATCCCTTTTGTTCCTGAATTAAAACACCTTGGCGTAATTTTAGATGACAGGTTAACCTTCTCCTCTCATACTAATCACCTCGCTTCGAAGATTAAGAAGTTCACTGCAGCAATTATCCGCATTTCCAAATTAGACTGGGGACTAAATAAGAAGACTCCCTTACTATATTATACAGCAGTATTCGTACCAATAACAACATATTCTTCGGGAGTCTGGTATCATATAGCCGTTAATGTTAAACTCCGTTCCAAGCTCATCTCCATTCAACGGATTATGCTGCTTGCCATGCTCCGGGCCTGCAGGACAGTGTTCTCTGCTGCTCTGCAGGTCTTTGCTGGATTCTAACCACTAAACCTGCATGCCATCTTCAAAGGACTATGCTATCGTCTAAAGCACGGAGTTCCCGGCGAGATGCTCGGCATCTCATGCTACTTAACTGCTAAAATCAAAGACGAGAAACAATGAATCTGGAATGAACTTATCAATGTGTGGCAATCAAGATGGGATTCCAGTACTACTGGTCAAGTCACCGCTCTTTTGTTCCTGCAGTTAGCTTTTCTCTCAACAAGAACGTCCCCCAATGGTTTTCTCCCAGCCTAACAACATCGTATATACTTACTGGGCACAGCTCCATCAACTCCGAACTATTTCAATTTGGCTTGTCTGACACCAATCTCTGCTTGTGTGGTGCTGAGGAAACCTGGACGCACATTCTGTATCGCTGCAATCTGTACCACGATGACAGATCTACACTACAAGCTGCTGTCACCAACTTCTCTGAAGGAAATGAAGTGGCGCTGACTGAAAATTCTCAATTGTTCTCAGCTCTACAACAATTGTTCTCTGCTGTTTTCACGAAGAGAAAGCAACTCTTCTCAAGTCTATCAACATATAACAAGGAGCCAACTCAACACCTGAAATGTCTATCGATATCTCTTAAAACGAATATCACCTGACATCTACTTTTTTAACTGGTACCGCAGTTTGGGCAGCTGTGGGTACGAGAAGAGATAGCACCCACTGGTATGGCACTACCTCCAGTGGGTGCGGTTTTCGTTCTTCCTAGGACAGAAAAAGACTGCTGTCTTGTGGTTCCTATGCCACAATTAATACTTCTGATTAGTTGCGTGATGTGATTTGCTGTGTGAACATGTTACATGTTCTTTACACTTATAACATTGTAATTAACATGATACTATGTATATCATTGTATATGATATGTATGTATGTACATAGCGGATTTGCCAGTTTCTGGCTAGGGGCCGCTTGTTCTTTTTTGTAAATGAATAAAAGTTTGTCAGTCTGAAATATGGGTTGAGAAGTTTTTCCCTCCAAGAAACTCGAATTTTTCATCAGGAAACAGTAAAGTCGACTGCAGAATACATGCAATCTATTGATAATATTTTGTATTTTTGCTTCGCAATCTTCATTAATTTTGGATTTAATAGCCCTGTTCCTCGAATATATATGTTCCCTGCAGTCCCACGCTAGCCTAACCAATCCTTATTACAGATAATTCGTTTGGCTGGCAATGGAATCTCCAAATAAAACTAAATACTCTTTTATGGAGAGCCTGACCATAGCCTGGAAAGAACGAGGGAGGGGACTGACTGACCTCATTGAACAAGGGAAGAAGGCGACTAAGAACCTGCATGATTACTTCTAGGGAAAAAAAACAGTCTACTATGTGATAAAAAGTTAGACAACTAGGTACACAGCACTCAAGCGTAACAAGGATACCCCACTCACTACTCACCCAGTCAGAAGAAACAAAAACAGAAAGATGGGCGAAGAAGGCAATTCATGGCAGATACGACAACGATCTCAATCAAGACTATATAGATAGGCATCAAAGAGAAGCTCTTCGCTGATACCTAAAGATTCATGCTCATCATCCAAGACCATTAGTTAATATCAGGAACTACAGGAAATACATGGCTAGGGTCTTGGAGTGACAGATGATACATTTCGAAGACGTCACCTGATCCTATAAACAATCCAGCACATAACCAGATGATGCAGGTTGATTAACCACACGAAGAACACTGGCAGACACGACCAGGTGGTCAGGATAAGGTCATCAGATGCTAGCGGAAAAATACAATGTGATCAAAGAAACAGTAGCATATTAAAAATTGAATATCAGACTGCATTAAAGATCCCTACTCCCAAACCATACTGGAGCGTATTATAATAAGGGAGAAGACGATCCCGCACAGCAGACCAGATATACCCCTCATCTACAAAAAGGAAAGAACTACCTAACCCATCAATACAGTGGTGCTTATCAACATCAACTTCTAGAAAATATATTTGAAAAAGGCAAGGAGGTACACAGAGCTAAGACAGGAAGTCAAAGAAATATGGCATACAGTACAAGTAATGACCATCCCGATCCCCGTATAAAAACCGGAATAGTGCGACAGAGCCTCCAGAAGAACGTACAGCGAAAGGGCTCCCAGAGAACACTTTCATGGAACAAGAAAGTTGGGATCTGGAAGATCTGTATGGTTCAGTAAGAGAATAGTAAGAGAGTTTCTTAACCAATAGTAATAACAATAATAATATACTGGTGTACAAAACTTAAGGATCAGTCAGGTTTTCATCTGAAGCTTCTCATAGGAGTGACCTCAATATGGGAAAAGCATACCAAAAGAACCTCGTGAAGTACAGAAATGACGAAGGAAACAATACAGACACAACAGAAACAAAATGGTACAGAGTTACTTTATTCAAAAATGACAACATAGCATTGGCTACCATGATACAGATGCATTGCTGCCAAATATGGAACAAAGGGAGCAGGTGGTCCTCAGTAGGAGATATGGCCACCCATAATGTCGATGCAGGCTTTGCACCGCTTGTAGGCGCCTCCGTAGCCAGGTGGGAAGGAGCAGCAGTGCGTAGCACACGCTTCTTGATTAGACCGGGGTTCGAGCCCTTCACCACCAAATACGGAGGATGCGGAAAGGTCAGGGAATGACCACCGCATATTCCCGGAGCAATATGGCCTTAGTTGCTAATGCTCCTAAAAACCAAACAACAAACAACAGCACCGCTTGTCCATACTTAGAACAATGTTGTTGATAAGTCCTTGCGGTAACAATCTCAGTTCCTCTGTCATCGCCAACTTCAGCTGGTGAACATTTTATGGTGGGTGTGGGCGTGCCACTAGGCGTCACCCCTGAGCGTCACATATGTGTTGGATGGGATTTAGATCGGTTGGAGGAACGGACAGGCCAACCCATATGAACAATGTCCGCACTGTTCAAAAGCATATCAACAGCTGCAGTGCGATGGAGTGTGGTATTAATTTCCATAAACAAGAACTCTGGGCCAATGGCACCTCGGAACAGACGCACATGGGGAAGGATAACCTCAGTACAGTCGCGTGCACCGGATACAGAACCGGCTTCCAGTTTCTGAAGTTGTGTACGTCCATCCAAGATGATTTCTTCCCAGATGAGAACACCTGGACCGCATATTGATCGTTTTCTGTGATTTTTGCGAGGTAATGCCGTGTGCAAACCTTTTGCCAGATTAGATGACGTCCAGAATCGCTGCTGAGACTGAATCTACTCTCATCAGTAAAGAGTAGCTTATGTAAAGATTTTGTGGCTGTAACCTTTAGAAATAGTGTTGGTCCTTTAGTTTTGCACACCAGTGTAGTAGAGGAATGAGGCAACCACTTCATGCACTTGGTCAATACCCGTTTACAGGGCGGAAAAGCTCCTATAAAGAAGAGAAAAAAGTTTTTTAATAATAATAATTCTGCAATGTGTAATAATAATAATAATAATTGTGCAATGAGTTTTAACCAATTCAAACAAATTTTCTGTGCGCACTGCACTGGTTAAAGGATATTCTCATGACTAATCTAAGAACAAGAAAAAGTGCTACTTGTGAAAAATTTTCGGAGGGGAAGTATAAATAGGTCCGCTCACTGCGAGGGAATAAGTTCTGTTTACTTTAGTGTTATTCAACTGATTGAAAAAGAGAAATCCTATGGTCGATTTATCTCTTTTTCTGGACGAAAAACCACAGTTTCTGGAGGATTCTTGCTATCTACGTCTGAGATCCTACCCGCGTTCAACACGACCCCCTCTCTCTCGGACTGGTTCGTCCCTCAACAGATGCTCAAGCAGACTCAGAATCTGTATGAGAACCTGAACAAATTCGCCGTTAATCGGAAATACAGGAAAAAATTCTCAAAAGCAGGACTAATCAGCATTAACTGAACTGTTCCTTTACATCTTCCTCTGTCTTATTGAGCTTGTGCTCTTATCTCGATGTTGTGCCATCTCAATCCGACCTAATTTATATGAGAAGTTTTCTCTCCTTTTTGTATGTGTAAAGTGTAAAGTGTGTCAGCTGTCTGACGGCACCAGGGGTTTCTCCCCATGTCCTCTTGTGTACATTGTTTGTATAACACAGTACTCTGAATGTTTACAAGATTGTACTAGTGGTCGCTAGTAGGCCAGTGGTTGTTGATATGTTTGGAAGGGAGTAGTGAATTTGGGGTGGATTGGTGGGCAAGATCTGCTTAGTGAGGATGGAAAGTAAGACCTTCTCCATAAGCTTCAGCAGACAAAAGGAGTTCGAGATGGGTCGGCAGTGTTTAGTTTGCGATGGCGGCTTTAGGTTAGCTAAAGTTCTAATGAGAAAAAGTTTCCCATGTTCTGAGAAAAATCTGGTTTGAGTGTAACAGGTTGAAGATAATAAAAAGTGACTGAATGATGTATGAACTTAGGCATTTAAGCATGAATTTTGGAACTCCATCATCACAGGCGGATGGAGAGGCTTGTAGAGAAGTAATGGCTAGGATAAGCTGTTGTTTTGTGATCCGAATGGTATTCAACACTTCGTGCTGGGTAGGCTCCGTTGGTAGAGCCAAATTTGAGTTTGGCGAAGGATTATATTTAAATCTTGAGACAGACATCGAGCCACAATTCTAGATCAAGTTGTAGAGGGAAGTTCAGGTTCACTTTCTTATATGGGATTTTCTCTCACATCTCATCTCTGTTATCTCAGAACGAAAACAAGAAGGCTCTCGGCCCTGATAACCAAAATCACCAGGAGGGACTGGGGACTAAAGAAGAGGGCCCTCTCTCTTCTATACAAAGCCCTCTTCATCCCTATCCTTTCCTATGGTGCAGGTGCCTGGTATCAGAAAGCAAACACAGCAGTCAACAAGAAAAAGCTGGAGTCGATCCACCGATCCATACTTTTGACAACAACTAGAGCCTGCTGCACGGTGAGCACCCATGCGCTCCAGGTCCTGGCAGGCTTCCTTCCCTTGGACCTGGAGATTGTGCGCTGTGGGCTGCTACACCAACATTCGAAAGGAAGAACCACAACTTATTTAGGTTACACAACAGATCCACAAAAAAGCAAATCCTCAGAAAATAAGAGGTTAACGGAACACCTGCAATCTATCTGGCAAAATAGATGGAATCTTACCACAAAAGGGCAAGTCACCAAAAAATTTATACCCGATGTCAGCAGGGTATATCCTATATCCCCGTCCTGGTTTTCCCCTGGCTTGCACACCACCTTCCTTCTTACGGGACATGGCTCCTTCAGAGGAAAACTCCACGAGCTGGGAATCTCTGACAACCCGAGCTGTAACTGCGGTGAGGAGGAAACATGGGAACATCTTATCCATGACTGTGACAACTACGAGGACCTCAGATGTCAGCTATATACACGCATCAACTCCTTGCTAAAAAACCAAGAAGAAATAATATTGCAAGAAGAAGATAATTACCGGGCTTTCACCGTCTTTGCCCGCGAACTCTTTGAAAGACAAAGATCCCTGCCACATATCACTAACCTATGAAAGACTGCGAAACTCTGAACTAGTGACCACCTGAGGCAGATACAACACATGAGCGTGACGAACTGGACCTGACTTCTGGACTTGGACCACCACTGAACCAATGCAAAGAAGATTGCAACTTGGACTCGGACCTTGAAGATTACATCTTATGATGCCATACAGCCATAGTGCCCTGGCTCTGTCTAGCCTGCTTTTTACTCCTCTTTCCCTAGCAAGGGGGGGAGGGGGCGGCCTGCTGTCTCCTCCCCCCTCCTGCCACCCCTCTTTCTCCTCTGGTGGGGCATGGGCATGCCCCACTATTTCAACAGGGGTCATCTTCCCTATAGACCCCTTACTTCCAATTTCCAACCCCCCAGTCTTCCACCTCCCCTCCCATCTTTCTCTTTACAACAGCGCTTGCCCCACACGTACAAATTTAAAACACCAAAATTCATGCCCGATCCATTAGGAAATATTATTACCTCCAGCGCTTATTCCTTATAGCCCCTCTAAGTTGCGTATAATGTACCATCTGTGCCGAAAAGAAAAGAATTATTATTTTAATGTTTTTTTGTTTTTTTTATTATTATTTTTATTTTATTTTATTTTATTTATTTATTTATTTATTTTTTTATTTTTTTTTTTTTTTAGGTCCTAGCCACTGAAATCTCAGGAAAATAGGTGGTAGGACCTGCCAGAGCAAACTATAAGGGAACACCTGGCTGGCCTCCACGTGGCGGAGTACGTAAACGACAGGTCCCATCTTGGGCCTGGCGGCTAACAAGCCAGAGGAACAATGGGCACAACATATTACACAATACATGATCCACACACTTTTAAACCTCTGGCCTTGACAGCGTACTGTCCTCGATACAAAGAACATACGCGGAGATGGGGTAAATCCCTGGTGCCGTTAGACCCAAAAAATACTCTGTACTCTAATATGGGATTTTCTCTTTAGCCAGATTATGATTGACATACATTTTCATTGCCTGAAATTTCCGGCCCTTGAACTGGGTGCGTGGTCTCGAACAGATGATGCGGTCACTGATATTTTGTGACTGCTTCCATGTTCGATGGAGTTGCTGCTTCAGATGGAAACTCATTTTGAGTTCTGAATTCCACAAAAGTCTAGCGTGTTTACTAATTGTTATTCTCTTAGAGAATTGTTATTTCTCCAACCTTGTTGAAGCACTTCAGGAGAATGTTCATAAGTATTTCTTGGTCACAAGTCTCTAAAGCCTCCCAGTGGACGAGGGAGGCCGCTCTGATACTTTTGACTATATGAAGTAAGTTTGGGCTAGTGATCTCAACCACCTTTTTTATTGTCTCTTTGACTTCTAAATTGAGGGTTGGTAGATATACAGTCACATGTATTGGCCCACGATCTGAGTCAAAGACGTTTCTGAAATGTATTGAAGGGTGTAAGGGATAGAGGCTACGACGAGATCTATGTCTGTAAATCGAATTTGTTTCCTGGTTGGTTTGTGGATTTGCCTGTTTTCTTTAACGAAAGTTCTAAATGTCAGGGGGAAAATTTCTTGATGTCTTCGGCCGAGACAAAATAACTCAGCCATGGTGAGAATAAATCATATAAATTCTTCGCCTTACTGATGTGCTTTTCCACTTGTTGTGGAAAGAATGGCAGTTATGCACTGTGCTCTGGGTAAGACGAACATAGCCGATAAAAATGTTTGTGAACTAGGTCTGACATGTGGATGTAGACATGCTATGTATCTGATATATGGGGTCCCTGAACGCTATACACACTTCGCCATAGTATTCTGTGATGATGCAGAACTCTCTAAAATTGACAAAAATGGAAAGAAGTGCTGGCTTTGTGGAGTGTGTTGTTTAGATGTTTCTGGCTACATTGCTCCCAAGTAGCATCGATCATCAGAAAGGCTGCTCTCCGCTACCTATCAATACCCAAAAGGTGGCGTAGTGATGGTTGTGTTAAATGCATATGGAATTGTACTCCGTTTTTTTTTTAATGTACAAGTGTGGTTTAAAGAGTAGTTACGTTTATAAAATATATGACATGGATAGAGATAACTTCAGTGAGTCATAGGATAAAATTTTATTGCAGGTATTGGAGAGATACACAAGATATCGGTGTTTGGAAATTGTCATCGAACTCTAATAGCAACATATATAGACCATAGCCTCATAGGTTTACCACAGAGAATTTTCCCTTGTGCAAATTCCTATACACTTTACATTGTCCCGTTGAGATAACTTTATGCAAAATGAAGACTTGTTATCTTATTGCCTTGGAAATTTACTGGCTTTGGGGTAGCCCCCTTTATGGAGATGCCATTAAATATTTATGTCACTATATACTGGGAATATATCAGTATTTATTAGTTAGATTTCACATTTACATTTCGGAAAAGTCCCTTAGGTTAACATGGGGGCTAGTTTCGGGCTACTTTTAAAGAAACTTAAAGTGGCTATAACTCTCTTAATTTTGGACTTGAGCATCTTACTTTGGAGGAAAAGAATCTATTTAAAATTACTCATTTTGTAAATAATTTTGTGGCGCCCCCTGTCCCTTAGGGGCTGAGAACCGTAAGCCAACCTTGATGAATTCTTCAACTCTTATGCATATTTCATCCCGGGTGGGGTAAAGTGTCTATATAGACATATATTGTTAAACTGTTGAAATTAATTGGTTGTTGTCTTCTAAATTACTTGTCTAATAAACATAATGTCAGAAGAAGACCGAGATATTGATTGGTCCCAGGAATTTGTAGCATATTCATCTTCTTCCGAAGCATATTCTTCTTCTGTTGATTTTGCAAAAAAACAGGTGTCTCCTAACAAAGAATCTTTTCAGACACCAGTAAAGCATAACGGTGAAAGGAAATCAGAGACCCCTAAAACTGTTACAAAAGGAGAAAAAGACAAAACTAAACTTGATAAAACAAAATTGGATAAAAATAAGACCCTGAATGATGAAAAAGATAAGAACCGGCAGTCTCTCTTTAAAGAAGTTCGAGCTAGCACAGCCGAGAACAATGAGGGCTATGCAGTTCTTGATTCCCCAAGTGGTACATGTCATGTATTAATAACTGGACTTTAGAGGGGCCGCCTATGTCGGAATCCATATGCCCCGTTTAGCCAAAAGAATTTTTGATCAACTTTAAACTTTATAAAACATTTTTTGTCGCAAAACAGCAGCAACTCAAAAATATTTTAACCAAATTATCAACACATGAGCATTGTTAGTAAATTCGGTTTTAGCCTGGAGGCACTGAACCTCAATTTAATGAATCCGGCGTCCAGTTTCCATCCCCACTTCGGGAGGTAGACCTCCACTATCCAGCAGGTTAGTTCTTCGTTTAAACAATTTAGAAATATAATTGCTAAATTTTTGATATGGCAACCGTCCTCGAACAGATACTTGAAGGTATCACGGCTGATCATAAAAGTTTCACTCTCCAAAAGAGCTCGTATATCATGGTAGCTAGCACACACACATGAGCTACATGGAGAGCCGCTTCAGGAGCTCCACAAGGACATAGTCCACAGTCAGACAGACCAAGTTCACTTAATCTAGACCTCAGCAAATGCCTAGTCAGCATAAAGCAGGCAGACATCCCAAACTAGAGTCAGGGCTTTCTTTTGTAGTCAACGATGTTGACTTCTGGAAGAAAGCCGTAAGTCTCTCTACCTTTTTCAGAGGTACGCCAACGATTTTGCCAGATGGAGATTAACTAATCATGTATCCTTACCTTTTCTTGTCCCGACTTCCCACCACACTTTCCGAGCACGAGGCGACGCCCAAGATCTCTGCAGATATGCCCCTTCTCATACAGTACGTCAGTCCGGCTCTAATCACTAACACGTCTGCTGGAAGCTTCCCCGCTGGAACCTGGAGCGCCGCCGTAGCCTAGTGATCAGGCGCGCGGGTGCATAAGTACACGTGCCTTGAGTGACCGGGGTTCAATCCCTTGACCACTGAATACAGTGATGTTTCTTGTATTCTCTCTATCTTGTGAACTCCCCTGACCGTTTGGTCATTCCGGAGTATAAACAGAAAATTTATTATTAATATTATCCGTAAAAACAGTCCGACAGGCTCATGTTATACCTAATAGAGCAAACCTTTGTACTAATAGAAGATATCTTTTAATTTCAGTTTTAACGGCACTACTAAACCAAGCCCCAGAGGCGTAAGTTATTATCGGAACGAATACTGCTTCGTATAATAAATTAAGGGATCTACCTTTTATTCCCCACTTAACACGCACGACTCTCCGGGGCTTGGCATAAAGCAACTTTATTTTTTGCCTTATATGTTTAGTGTGCTCTGTCAGATACAACCTCTCAGCTAGGAATACTCCCAAGTACTTTACCTTCCTGACATACCGGAGAGAGACATCTCCACATCGAAACAACGGCGGTCTAGTGATAATCAATCGCCCTTTCAAGAGCATGGTTACTGTTTTGGACCATGAAATTTCTAATTTATGTATTCTAGTCCATTCTAGAACTTGTGTCATAACCTGTGTTGCTCTATCTCCAAGAACTTTCTAGAATATTCAGCAACAATAATGACTAGATCATCCGCATAGGCCACAACCTGAACGCCATCCATGCCACTCTCAAGCAGCTCATCCATAGCAGCATTCCACATGAAAGGTCCCAGTATCGAACCCTGCGGACATCAACGTCTCACATCGAGCCATTCATCACCAAAGCCAGACCGTACCATTACACGACGCCCCGAGAAGTATTCCCGAATAGCCTTGTATGTTTCCAGAACAGAGGGCCATTCTAGTCCTGTGGAGGATACTACCCCACCACAAGGCATCGAACGCCTCCTTAAAGTCGATAAACAAGCCAAGCACATACCTGGCCTCACTTTTCGACACAATCTGGTATACATTTCGTATAGCGTCCTCTAATGAGTGTCCCTTCTTGAACCGAAATTGTCTATTTGACACTAGGTTTAAGGATTCATATCTGTATTGTAATCTCAACAGTATCATCCGTTCCAGCACTTTACCAAGTATCGGTAACAGAGCGATGGGCCGGTACGAGGTCGGCTCATTCAGGGCCTTCTCCGGACTTTTCAGGATCACTCTCAGTTCAGCCTTTTTCCATGAAGAAATCTTCCGAGAAATCTTGGCTGAGGGAAGATTTCTTCCCTCAGCCAAGCATTTGTTATACAGGTCCAGCATCTCTCCCGAGTAGCCCAAGTAAAAACGTTTTATCACAGCAGTCTCAAGAAAATCGGTACGGGAGCCTTGTCATCTCTAATATTGCAAATGGCCATTTTTAGTTCATCCTGTGTAAACCGGACTTCAATTTCATTAGAATTATATTCCAAGTTTTCAGCCGCGATAGCTCGCTGCATCTCGGTGTCTGAGTTCGGGTTGTCATCTTTAAACAATTCCTTTAAAATTTGCCGAACAGATTGTTTCCATGTTAACGTGTCTGACTGACTGTCGTCCAAGACGCTATGGGTGACCCCATAGCGTCCTTTCTTTTATAGATGGTTTGAACCACGGAGGATCATTACATGCCTCGGAGGTGTATGTGACATTGGCTAATATAAGAAGGGCTTTAGGAGAAATAATGTGTAAAGATTCAAGTAAAATAACAAAACCAGAGTCTAATAAAATTTTTGGTCTCTGGGCTGATGTGGAGGCAGTGACCACAGCTTTGGTTGTGGACAATGAGCGCCTTAAGGTACGAGCTTGGGATCTGGGGGAGAGTGTTTCTCAAATAAAAGAAATGTTAGATTGCCAATTTGAACTTCATAAGAAGTCATATGCAGAGGTAGTACGGCAGGATCTCAAGTTGGTTGATCCTGTTGTCATCCAGAATAAACCAAGATCTAAACAGAGGACTAACAAAGCAAGTCGGGATAGATCCTTATCAGGTCCTAGAGGTGTGCCTGATCCTCAGAATCTTATTATTTTTAGGCCTACTGAGGATTCTTCCTTAAGTTTGAGTCAGGATATAAAGCAGAAGGTGGCTCAAGTCATTAAGGTGACCACAAGGAGATGAAAGTAAAAGATATTCGTCTCGTTAGGAATAGGGGGATCCTTGTGGAGACCACAAATTCGGTGGATGCTAATAGAATCTATTCTGCTTCTGCTTTGAAAGAGATAGGTCTTACAATGGAGAAACCTCGGTTATTTGATCCAACAGTGTTAATATATGGTGTCCCTCGTGAATATACTAAAGAGGAAATACTTGATCTTTTCGTTAAAAACTTAAAAGACTATGGTTTCTCGCAGGATGATGTTAAATACGAGGTGACTTTCAGATTTAGTTCTGGATCGAGTGCAAAAGTGGTTAATTTGGTTGTTGGATTTACTCCTCGCATGATGCGGAATATTTTTGATAGCGATAGAATCTATCTACGATTTACATCACACAGGTTCCGAAAGTTTACGATTGTAAGCAAGTGTTTCCGTTGTTTGCGGTATGGCCACTTGTCACAGTTTTGTTCTCATAAGACAGTTTCTTGTGGACCCTGTACAGAGGGTGGTCATGTCTGTGGAGAATGTCCCCATAAAGAAGACTCTCCAAAATGTATCAACTGCAAGAGACGTGGTAGAGATTACAGTCATTCTGTAAAGGAATGCCAACTGTCCAGAATACTTAAAAGAAGTACAACTTACAGACAGTAGAACCAAATATGAGTGATAATGGTTCAAATTCAGCAAGAGCTTTTGAATCCCTAGAATGCTAGAAGATCATCAGTTATGTTCAGAAGCACAATACGGCTTCAAGAAAGGACGGTCGACTGAAGACACTATAAATCTTCTGACCAACTATGTGTCCAACTCACCTACTAAATACGTACTCGCTGTGTTTGTGGACTTTCATGGCGCATTTGACAATTTTATGGTGGGAAAGTGCCGTCAGGAGCTTGAGATCCCCAGAGTGTGATGTGCATATATACAGTGTTATGCGATCGTACTTTAGCGACAGACATACTAAGTTGATGGCAAAACATCTTATGTACTGGGTCATATTTCAAGAGGATGCTCTCAAGGATCAGTGTTGGGCCCTCTCCTTCTGAATGCTCTGCTGGATCAGTGGTTAACGAGGGAACACAATGGTATCAGTAAGATAGCCTATGCGGATGACTTGGTGATCATTGCTGATGGAAGCACAAGGAGAATAACTGAAGAGAAAATACAGCCTATCTTGGATGACTTAATGTCATGGGCTACAGTCAACAAACTGAAAATATCTCCCAGTAAAACCAGTTTTATGACTTTTAAGAACCATTTTAGCCACAACAGACAGCCCAGAATCCGACTAAATAATACCCAAATCCCTCATGTATCCCAAACTAAGTATTTGGGTATCACCTTACATAATAAACTCAGTTTTCTGCTTCATGTGTCAAAACTCAGGAACAAAATCCATTTCTTCACAGCCTCAGTTGTCAGAGACTCCAGGAACGAGTGGGGATTATCAAAGAAAACCTTGAACCTTTACTATAAAACCATATTTTTGCGTATTACATCATACGCAGCAAGTGTTTGATGCCAAAAGTATCAAAGGCAAAAGTGAAACAGAAATTTATTTCAACACAAAGATCAGTTCTTCTGACGCAGTGCACCAGGAGGTCAAATATAATATAATGTGTAACGTATATATGTGTAACTAAATGTTAATGTATATAAAAATGTATACATATCTTTGTAAGTATTGAATATATATTTATGTATTAATTGTGTGTACAAATAAATAGAAAAAAATGGAAATGTCAACACCCAAGAAGCAGGACCATAACTATACACGCACTGTCCAAAATGGACAAAAAAAAACAAAAAAACTCACATCCAGAACCAGATAGTACAAGTCCTATAAGTGATGGCAGATCCCACATCACTAGAAGGAGCATAGAAAGGCTCAACCCAGAAATAGCAGCCTCCCACCTCATCCGATTGCGGAGGAATATTTATGCACTCTCAAAAACACACAGAACAACACGCACACAAGGGCAGAATAAATTGCAAAGAACAAATAAATAAAAGCGCAGAGAGGGACAACACACCATAAAATGAACACTCGCGAAACAGATGTTTGACGTCAGTAATCACGCATGGGTGTGTTTCAACCAGGTGCAGATGTTAGGCTAAAGTCATTCCGTTAAAAGAATATATTCCTTAATAATACGCTTTAAGATTAGCAGACCGGTGCGTTTTCAATACATCAGAAGCCGTCCAATACATTTAAGGAATACGAACTCAGTAGATCATTTTGATTGTATTGCTGACAATTTGGTATATTTAAATAGACCTGTGTTCGAAACCTATCGAGATGGGAATCGATCCAGGTATACTTCACACGGAATGATAAGGTAACAGAAAGCACTGTAATGTCAGCTAGGGCTCTATGCGTCTAGAAAGCACTTAATTAAAGGTCAGTCAAAGGCGGTTAGCAATTTCAAATTCTGGAAGCAGTCGGAGTTACTGGTATGGCCATAAACTGGATTGCAGGTTGCTAAAAGATAGGGTATGGAGGCTTCATAACATAAAAAAAAAATAACATTAAAAGCAGTTGCCCTTAGTGAGTAGCATTGGGTCCTCTTCTATTTATAATTTTCGTAAATAAGATATTGACGAGGACATTACAAGTAAGCTGTTAAGGCTGGCTGATGATTTGAAGGTGGGTGGGCTGGTTAGTAATTCGAGCCAAGACATGTTGCTACAAAAAGACATTTTTGCAGACATTGTTGCGATATCAGAGGCATGTTGTTACTCAGATATAAGTGACATATAATTCGAATATGGAGAGTACAATGTGTACAGAAAGTACAGCCAGAATAGAAAGGGGGGGGGGTTGTTCTTATTTAAGAACACATAAAAACTGTCAGTGCCCTTTTTGTATATTTCTTCGATGACTATTTTCTAAAGCAGCATGATGGGGGTAACATTTTTGATCTGTTTAGCAGTGGTGATTATTCATGCATTAAAAATCTGCAAATAACGGAACCACTAGGTGGCAGTGATCACATTGTATTGATTTGGGATGTACTCAAAGCTGTAACTGCTTTGAGTACATCCCAACCTGGGGTGCCCACACCCACGCTCTTGGGTGTAAGGTGTAAGGTGTAAGGTATGTTAGTGTCTAACGGCTCCTGGGATTTCTCCCATCTCCGCGGGTATACATTGTATCGGGCCAGAGATTTGAAGTATGTGGAGGTCATGTGCTGTATATTGTGTTGTGCCCTTTGTTCCTCCGGTCTATTAGCCGCCAAGCCCCTAGTGGGACCCGACGTTACCACACCATGCCACGGGGAGGCTGACCGGGTGTACCACTGTAGCTAGAGTACTCTGGAGGGTCCTGCCACCTACTTTCCTGGGATTTCAGTGGCTAGGACCAGATTTGAGAATGAGATGATCGCTGTTTCTTGAGCAACGGTTGTAATTTTAACAGAGCGTAGGGTTGTTCGCTGATAACTTGTTCTAAGGCCAAATAGGTCGGGCAATAATTTTGATGTATTTAGATTTAGACCTGTGGGGCATATATATATATATATATATATATATATACACGCACATACATAAAAAAAAAAAAAAAGTTGTGCAAAAGAAAAGTAAGGGAGGTAGGCAGAAGGCTGGAGGGTAGGAAACAGAAGAAGGGGGCCGACAGGGAAGATGGCCCCTGATGACAGTGTGGCATGTCCAGTGCCTCACCAGAGAGGAGTGGGGTGGACAAAAGCAAAAAAAAAAAAAAAAAAAAAAAATCCACGTCACCACAAAAAAAAAAAAAAAAAAAAAAATGATTGTGTAAGAGAAAAATAGGGGGAGGGAAAGGAAAGATGGAAGGAAACAGAAGAAAAGCCAAAAAAAAAAAAAAAAAAGAAGAGAGAGAAAGAGAGATACCTCGCAAGTGCAGGGTAGGTACAGCTAGCACGGCCGGTCAGTTGGAGCCAACACTTGGTGGGAATCCAGCAGTGTCAATGCTGCTATGGTGGATGGGTCAGGAAGGTCATTGGGACTCCATTTGGTGAGTCTGCGTCGCATCCAGACTGAAGGCTGGTCCAGTAGTCCATGATAACGAACAGTGGGGTGGTCAAAACTGGGAGTCCAAGATATGATGGTTAAGTCCAGGGATCGATGGTAGGTCTCTTCTTGATAAGATGTGTCACGTCTGGTCGGGAGAAGTGTCCAGGAATCAATGATGAGGAATTTGTCAAGGTATGTGTGGACCCTGTCTTTGATTGCGTTGCTAGTATTGTCCCAACCAAGTGGGGATACCAGTTGACTACTTGAGATGTGAATGATCAAGTTGGGTTCTGTACTCCGGATGGTTTGTTGGTCAAGTCTTATTGATTCAGATGCTAAGGTACAAAGTACAAAGTACAAAGTATGTTGAGGGTCAAACGGCACCAGGAATTTCTCCCATCTCCGCGAGTGTTCGCTGTATCGAGGGACAGTACTCTGTCAAGACCAGAGATTTAAAAGTGTGTGGATCATGTGTTGTGTAGTATGTTGTGCCCATTGTTCTTCTGGCCTATTGGCCGTCGAGCCCCTGATGAGACCCGACGTTGTCCGTACTATGCCAACGAGGAGGCTGGCCAGGTGTACCTTGAAATTTATTATACTCTGGCAGGTCCCGCCGCCTAATTTCCTGGGATTTCAGCGGCTGGGTCCTATAGAAAAAAAAAAAAAAAAAAAAAAAAAAAGATAGATAATCGCGGTGGTATAATTGCAAAATCGCTATTAAGTTGGTATGTGGGGTTTGTTCCCCGAAATTACCATGGGATTGTACGCTAAAATGACAAGTTCTAGAGGCCTAATGGGGCGGGCAATAATTTTGGTGCTAATTTAAATTTGGATGCGTGGGGCTTTCGCGGTGAATAGTCAAAGAGAAGGGTAGGGAGACTGAAGGCTGGGGGGAAGAAAGAGAAGTAAGGGGCCGATAGGGTAGATGGCCCCTACAGTCAGTGGGGCATGCCCATGCCCCACCAGAGGGAAAGGGGGATGGCAGGAGGAGGAGAAGACAGCGAGCCATCCCCCCCCCTGCCAAGGAATAGGAGTGAAAGCAGGCTGGTCAAGGTTGCCAGCCCAGATCGCCATATGGCTAGGTGGCAGCAATGTGCTGCAATCATTTCTCTGAGCCCTTGCATGGTAGTATCTGGGAAGGTTTCCGTGGTTGTGTAGACATTCTGCTGGCCTGCACGGCATGGTTGTTTACTGCAGTGGTTGAGGCTGTGGGAGCGTCCTTCTCCTTGTGAAGAGGTCCTGGGCCAGCTGCGCGAATGCCTTGTATGTGTCAACTTCAGTTATGGCGAGGTCTTCTTGATTACGGAGGTTAAGCTGTGTTCTAGTAATGAACCTGCAATAGAGGTCCTCATATAGTGGGCAACTGTACATTAGGTGCTCCCACGTTTCACGTTCACCACAGAGGCAGAACGGTGTATCACTCAGTCCAAATCCTTGTAGTTTGTCTCTAATGGCCCCGTGTCCCGTCAGCAGGTAGGTGGTGTAGAGTCCTGGTGAGAGCCACGGTGGATAATTCGGGTATACCAGCCGTATGTTGGGTAGAAATTTTCTAGTTATTGCACCTTTGCTGGAGGTCTCCCAGCGGGCCTGCCAAGTTTGTTGGAGGTAAGCGGAGAGACGGCTCCTTTCTACTTTGGGATCATTTGACAGATCTATGGTGTAGTCGAGGCATGTTGCCGTTCTGCCTTTGGTCAGTTGATAGAGTAGCCCATGCTTAACAATCTCCAGGTCCAGAGGGAGGGATCCCGTTAGAGCCTGGAGTGCGTGGGTACTTACAGTGTTACATGCTCTCGAGATGGTTAAGAGTATGTGTCGCTGTGTAGTCTCCAATTTTTTCCGGTTCACTGCAGTGGTAGCCTTGCGATACCATATTCCAGAAGCATATGTAATCGCTGGCAGGAAAATAGCTTTATAGTAGAGGCTGAGGGTTTTCCGCCTCAAACCCCATTCCTTGCGTGTGATTCGCGCAAAAAGTGCGGAGTATCCTCTAATTTTCTTCCGTAAGTGCACTATATGTGGTGTAAAGCTCAGGTTTTTGTCTAGTACGACTCCAAGGTGCTTTAATTCGGTGGTAAGCTTGATTGTGTTACCTTGTATCTTGATTTGAGGGGGTCGTCTGGTGTCTAGGGCTCCTTTTAATAATATAGATCTTGTCTTCGAGGATGAGATGTTCAAGTTATTGTTGTTAGCCCAGTCCTCTAGAGTTTCTATTGCTCTGTTGGCGGTGTTCTCCAGTTGCGCCCTAGATCCCCCAGGCAGCATCAGAACCACATCATCCGCATAGGCTAGGGGAACGACGTCGCCGAGTTCCAGGTTCAAAAAGCCATCTAGAACCAAGTTCCATAGGAGTGGGCCCAGGATTGAGCCCTGTGGGCATCCTCTGAATACTTCTCTTGTTACTGAACAATATGGTGCTCTGACTGTCACGAACCTATTCGACAGGTAGGATTTGATGACTTGATACAGATTTGATGGTAGGTTGGCTTTCCGGAGTCGGGCCAGGACGCTTGGCCACCATAAAGTGTCAAACGCCCCAGCAAAGTCTATTGCTATGACCAGAAAGTATTTCTGATCTGAGGTAGTTGCAGCATTTGTAATATTTTCCAGGACATCCAAGGTTGAGCATCCCTTCCTAAATCCATATTGTCGGGGTGACTGCAAGCCGGCTGCAGTGTAGTGGATCCCTATTCTGTTTCTTAATAAGTGCTCAAAGAGCTTGCTCAGGACTGATAACAGTGCTATGGGTCTGTATGACCCCGGAAGGTCCAGTTGTTTGTTGGGACTTTTGGGAATGAGGCACAAGTTTGCAGTTTTCCAGGCCTGGGGGAACAGGCCTTCTTTGAGGCAGTGGTTGTATAGATTAAGAAGCACCTCTGGAATGGTTTCGACGGCTTTCTTGACAATCTCTGGCTCCAAAAGATCAGAACCAGGAGACTTCTTGTTTCTAATCCTCATGGCAGCTGTTTCCAGTTCAAGTTTGGTGAAAGGTTCTTCTGTTGCAGTCGTGTAGTAGGTTTCATTGTCTGCACAGAGGGTTATCTGCTCTGGGGTAGAGGGGGCAAGATGGTCTTGAAACATGGTATCCATGATGTTAATAATTGTTTCCTGCCAGGTCCGGGTATAAGTACCCTGCCGTGTCCTCGTCGCTGGTATGGTCTCACCCCTGGGGAGTTTGTTTGTGGTTACTCTGTATACCACACCCCAGGGGTTATCATTCCCAGTGGTAGAAACAAGGTGTTCCCAACTGCGCATCTTACGCTGGCGAATGGTTGCCGTGTATAGGTTCCTTGCATCTCGGAAGTTCTGTCTCAGTGCCTCCACTTCCGCTGCCGGCTGGGAGCGCCTTGCCCGCTGGAAGAGTTTCCTTCTCCTGTGCACCTCCTGCCTAAGCCTCTGTAGCTCTGGAGACCACCAGGGTACAGCCCCCGGGGTTGGGTTTTTCTTTTTGATAGAGGTGTTGGCAGCTTCAGTGATGAGACCAGCGACCGTCATCTGATGCTGATCCGGGCTGAGTCCAATGATGTTCAACGATTGGGCTGCTGTGGTCAGTGTGGCTTGGAAGAGTGGCCAATCCGCCTTCTCTATGGCATATCTTGGCTGTGCCTGCCTCACTGCTTGGTGTCGACTAAGGGAGCGCTGGAGCTCAAACGTGATGGCCCTGTGGTCCGACGTGGTCCAGCTTTCTTGGACGGTCCACGATGTTAGGTGGCCAGCGAGGGATCTGGTAGCCAGAGAGACATCGATTGTGGCCTCCCCCATCGAACTAGAGAACGTTGCCAGATTGTTTGGCCGGTTGAGGACTGTGTACGGACTATTTGCTAAGTAGTCTTCAAGTTGTTGCCCGTTCTGTACTCCACGTCTATCCATGGTCTCGCTGAACCACGCTGGGGACCTGCAATTCACATCCGCTCCCACGACAATTTTACTGTTTGGGAAGTCTGTCTGGAGGCTCCTCAGATATCTGGTTACTGGTAGTATATCTTCACCTGGGTGACAGTATAGCGATACCGCATAAAATTCACCCAGGGGCGTGATAATATGGGCACATGCAGCCCAGGATGTGCAGTAGTTGGTTAGTTTTGTTGCCGTTATATTTGGATTCCGAATCAATATGCAGGCCCAGGGTGTTTCTCTGTTATCCTGCACTATCTTATAGGCCAGGGGGTAACCCCTGACCTCCTTGCGATATGCATATGGCTCCTGGAGGAGGAATATGTCGAGATTTGCCTCGTTCGCCTTCTTTGTGAGCTGCGCCGCTACTATTTTGGACCGTTGTGCGTTCAGTTGTATGAATTTAACCCTGTTGATGTTATAGGATTTAGGGCGTGTGGCCATAATCTAGTCTCATTTGGAAAGTGCTCTTTGCTTTACAGTACACTGGACATTCGTTATCCCTAACTGAGTGCTCTGCTGGTAGTTTATGGAATTTGCAATTTACACAGGTCGGCGGCTTGTCTTTATTCGGACACGTGTTGAAGTCGTGGCCACGTTCTGCACAGTGGCCACAAGTGGGTTGGGTTTGGGCACAGGTATGAGTGGTATGCCCAAACCGGCAACATCTGAAACACTTAGGGACAGCAACGTGTTCCCTAAAGCGGTGACTGCCCCAGTTTATAAACACTCTGTCGGTCTGGCTAAGCGTGACCCAGGCCGCTGGTGACAACTCGACGACCCAGTGGCAAGCATTTCCTGTTCTGGCTTTCGTCTTGAACTTGGGAATAATCAAGTTGGCGGGTTCTTCTTCCGGATGTGCGTGCTGGAGGTTTCTGTAATACAGTTCCTCCTGGAGAGCAGTTGGTGTCAGATCATTGTCGAGGTTATATATTCTGATGCTAGGTCCTTTGCGTCTAGGGTGTAGGGCTTCAAGTCCGAGTGTTTGAATCTTCTCATTTTGTAGGATTTTTGTTGCGTCCTCTTTTGTTTGAGTCTCGATGATAATCCCTACGTTTCGGGTCTTCCTTACCGATTTTATTTTGGTATCTCTGAAGTCGTCTGCCAACTTTGTGACCACTAGATTTTTGACCTGTTCGCTGCTACTGTTTTCGTCTGTGGAGGTCGGGCGCAGTATTACCAAATGTGGTGTTGGCAGGAGGGTCCTGCGTTTCATCGCTGTAGTCGCAGTTGCAGTTGGGTCAGCAGTCGGTCGGGTCCTCAGCGCTTGCGCATACGAGGGAGCGCGCTGTGGCATTTGGTCTGCTCCCACGGATTGGAAGGCCTCCAGTTTCGCTTTAGCTGTTTCGCACTCTAGGTTGGTTTGTAGTAGGACTGTCTCCAGCTTTGTCCAGATGGACACTATTTTTCCTCGAAGTCCAGTAGTTATTCTGTTGCTGGTATCTTTCAGAAGGTTCTCTAACGTTGTTCTGAGGGCGAGGGTCTTTTCCAGTACCGTCCCCTCTGGGAGAGTCGGATCTAGCGACTCGCTATTTTCGTCCTCCTTTACATTGTTGGTATTTTCTGCTTGAGAGCAGAGGATGTTCTGACTTCCTCTTGTTCCTTGCTGGCTTCTTGTCTCTCTGTCACTCTGTTCGACGACCTGTTTTTTATTATTTTTCCGCTTGGGTGCGGAGTTCGTTTCCTCTGTATACTCAAGCTGCACAGTTTCCAATAGAGTACTGCCTGCTGTTTCCTGCGGAGCAGTGTTTATTTGGGCGGTGTTGCTATCAGTTTCTTGTGGCATCTTGAACCAAACTTCGGATTACCGAGCTATTCCAGATAAACGAATGTAATGCGTATCGTTGTGGAAAGTGATTCACAAGATTGCAAATAGCGTTGACTACAAGTTCGTAGCACAAGTCCAAGCCGAGATATGGCGTGTCAAAGTTTCAGCTAACCCCCGCAGGTCACTGAGGAGGGGGGGGGATAACACCAGGGAGCTGGGACTACCTTTAGTAGGTTTTGGGTCAACAAGTACAACGGTGGTGTTAATTCTGTCTATGGTGCATGGTTATCAATCGTGTCTTTAACATTTTAGGTTCCACGTGGGGTGGGTGGTGGGGGAAGCACATTAGAAATTTAGAAATCATTGTTCAGTAGTGGTAGTGAACTTCTTCCGTTCGATGACTACAGGAGAAAGTATGCAGCAGTGGGTGGGAGTGGGGGAGAAACAATCACTAACCCTGTCGCCACCTGACCTTGCCAGGAGCTTAAGTGACGTGTTGCCTAAAGCAGAATATCACTGGGTTCGGCTGCGTTGAATGAACATTAAGCTTGCTGTTGGTTTCGACTGTTAATTAACTGGAATATACGAATGCTTAAAATTTAGATTAAACATATTTTCCTTAGCAGACACTACAGGTTCTAGTTCTCAAAAGCTTTCTGTTAAATTGTGATTCAATATATAACACAGGGGGTCACCCTCCCCAGTCAAGAGTGCAGTTCAACCGCGGTGGCAGGGAAATAAGTGGAATGCCACTCTCTCCAACGCTAGAACAATGCCGCCGTGGTGAGCTGACACATTGTTGCCAGCGTTGAATCAAAAACGAGTTGAAATGCACTATCTCACCCAATAAAACTGAAAACAAATCTCACCACTGTGATCCACTGATGTAGATAAATCCTTCAGTACACAATTTAATTACCATATTAAACTTAAAACGCATAATCCAGACACATTTTCACGGAGCGATGAACAGCACGTGTGAGTAAGAAGGCGGCCATTTTGGCGATCTCAGATGCTAAGGTGGTGGTACCCCAGGAGCGGGACTGCTGGCACCCACCAGTCTTGCACCCTTACTGGTGGGTGCGGGATTTAGGTGCAATATGCACCGCCAGAGTTAGTAGACCCAGGCTTAACTCCTCGTGCCAGGGATGGGCACCAGGTGGTAATTGCCCAATGGACTATCACCTGGTGGCAGAGCCTGTTTCTCTTATAACACATTAAACACACACTTACACTAACAGGCCATTATGAGAACACGGTATTGTATGATAAATTGGTGGAGATGGATGTATGTCCGGGTGCCACCCTTCGACAATTAAATACATACATACAATCAAAAACAACAGTGGTCCTAATACTGATCCTTGGGGAAGCTCACTTCTTAAATCAGTCCAATCTGAAGAATAATCATTTATCATACCCTCTGCCACCTGCCCTGAAGCCATCCTGCTACCTCTTTCAGGATTTTCAATGATTCCAACCTGTTTCAGCTTATAAATTAACCGTTCATGTGCGACTAAGTCAAATGCTTCACTGAAATCCAAATCAATAATGCCGAAATTATTCCTTAAATCCAGATCATGAGTGACATTGTGAAAATAGCTAGTCAGATTAGATAAACATGATTTTCCCTTTACAAAACCATGCTGAGTATCCTTCAGAATTCCATTTCTGTCTAAATGACACTGAATTCCGACCTTGATCATTGTCTCCATTATTTTTCTTATTACTGAAGTTAGACTGACCGGTCGGTAATTTCCCACTTCACTCTTAGACCCGCTCTTATGTATGGGAAATACATTGCAACTTTTCCAGTCCAATGGAATGTCTCCTGGGTTTATTGTTGCTCTCATAATTATCCCCACTGGTTCAATGCCCTCACTTGCCGCCTCTCTTAAAATTATACGGTGTATGCCCTCAACCCCAGTTACCCTACTCGCCTGTAGGATAGAACCTTTTTTCATTACATAATCAAGTGAAATTTAATATCATTAATCACATATTTTTAAACTGCACACCCATAATTTTCTGTGACATAAAGGGTTTTTCCTTGTGTAAATATTGATGCAAAGTAACCTGAGTTCACTTGCAATATCAGCTGGGCTACCTAAAGCTATCTGACGTCCATTAAACAAGGGTCCGATATGGTTTGTCCTTTTCTCTGCCTTTATATATGTGAAGAATTCCTTATTCCCACTTACTCTTTGTTCTCGTTGCCAGTGATTTCTCATAGGTTGTGCTGGCCTTTGCCAGTACAACCTTTTCTGTGGCACTATTACAGATAAATTTTTAGCTGTTATATGCTTCTGTACTTTTTATTGCTTTCTAACCTTTCCATTCTGTCTTTTTTTGCTCAAGTAATCTGGCAATTTGATTATTCATCCAACTTGGATTCCTCCTTGTGGAGTATTTTTAATGGTATATACGCATTCAAAGCTTCAGTGGTTAATGTTTTAAAGGTATCCCATAATTCAATTATATTCGCTCTCTGTGCGATATCTACCCAGTTAACAGAGGCCATTCAGCACCTTAAGGCATGGTGATTTCCTTTCTTGAAATTTAACAGAGGCCGTGCAGAACCATACGGCATCGTGATTTCCTTTCCTGAAATTATAACTCATTTCTTTGCCTTTAACTACTGTTACCTCTCTCTTCACCATCCACCGTAGAACTCCATGATCACTTCCTACTACTGGTTCCTGCACTGTCAGCTCTATTATGTCATCTGGTTCATCGGTGATGATCAAGTCTAGAATATTCTTTTCCTGACATGTTGATACAAATTGCAATGATCTAGTTGATTTATAAATGTTGTCCCACACGTCGAGTTTCCTATCTATTTGCATCATTCAATTAGAGCAAATTAAAATGACCCATAATAAGACATTAATGATTAATTTCACATTCCATTTTCATGTAGAGGCTGTCATCATAATCTTCCGAATAACGTGGCCTGTAGATTACTCCCACTCTCACTATACCTCTGTTTCTAACTATTTCTAACTATCACATACGTATTCTATACTAGCATGCGAAACGTCTGAATCTAGGAAAGCTTTCGTCACGCTCAGGCTGCTTTTGATAAGAAATATGATCCTACCTGGAAAGTTAGGATGAAGATGGCTCTATCACTCCTTCTATCTGCCCCATCTCTCCTAAATACATTGTACACACCGTACCGAAACTCACAATCCCCTATTTGTGGGTGGCACCACGTTTCTCTAAGCCCTATTATGTCAATGTCCTTGTCCTTCCAGCAGTTCGAATTCAAATAATTTTATTGACAACACTTCTGACATTACTGTATAAACAATTAAAACTTTGTGTTCTGTTATAGTTAACTTCTTCAACACAGCCCTTAAAATTATTTGAGCTAGCTTCCCTGGAATTAACTTCCCGTTCATGTGAAACGTTTCTGCTAATATGTTCTGTTGAGGTAACAAACAATAACTTTGACCGATATTACCAGATAAACGCGTATCTACGTTACACTTGTCTCCCCACACTAGCAGCTCCCCTGATCCTCAATAACACTGGCGAAAACTCTTGCACAACCTCTGTTTAAATGTATTCCGTCTCTACAAAACAGATTCTTTCTACATACAATTGCTAGCCAAGCTGATAAAAATTCCCCTCAAAAGTCATTCAGGGTACTTCAAGTGTTGAGTTAATTCACAATGCTTTCAGCATATAACCCCTCCTGTCGTGGCTGGGCAGAATTTCAGACAGATACACATTCTGAACTAACTTGCTGCTTTTTCAGCATGGTCTTATATTTGTTTAAAAAATCGTCAGATTGCTTGTGCTAATTTATCATTAGTCCCTACATGATGATAGTCCTAACTGTCATTAATCCCCACATTTACAGCTCTGAAAATCCGTTGGTGACATCTTTAAGTGTTGCTCCCAGCAGACATACTCTGGTTCTAGTTCACCTGTCCTTATTACAAAAAATATTTCCCGTTTCCCTGACAATGGATCTCCTAATAGAACTAAGTCCTTTTGAAGCAGAGTAGGGACACCAAGTTATCTGATAATATATCTGATAATATAACATTTATATTATCAGATAACTAATATGAAAATAGAGTGGTAAATAACAGGAATGAGTGTATGCTACAGCAACAGGTTCTAGAAAAGTTGAGAAGGTGGGCTGAGCTGAGGTATACACAAATTCAATTTACTGCAAGTTGGTAGCAGTAACCCAGCATATAACGTAGCAACGTTGTGGTACCACACTCAAGGTAGTAAAAAATGAAAAAGACCCGGAGTAATTGTGTAATCAGGTTCGAAATTCTCTGAGCAAATCAGGCAGGCTGCCTAGACAGTTAATGAGGTTTCATCAATGATTATTGTATATGGAAAATGTGAATTCACTTCTTCATTACTGCATCACAGGTCTCAAGGCATTGTTTTAATCAACCCAATCCATATTTTCTATAAAATGGTGCAGTGAAACTTCAATAACAACGCAAGCGATATACATTGAAAAACAACATATAAATAGAAAAACAATTGAGAGAATAACAAGTTGTTCAATTTGCAGAAAGTCAACAAGAAGGAAAAAAAACAACAACATTAAAGAGAAAATAACAATAAACAACTACATCAGAGAGAGAGAGAGAGAGAAAACAACAACAAACAGACAGAAACAACAACAACAAACAGACAAAAACAACAACAACAACAAACAGAGAAAAAAACAACAACAACAACAACAAGCAGACAAAAACAACAACAACAACAACAAACAGACAAAACCAACCAATTTAACTAAACAAACTGAAGTAATTTCTGCCTTGTTTAATTAAAATTTTCGAACCTTGTAATGAATGGAATTGAACCAAGATTATGCACTAAATAGACCAGTGGAACGTAATTAAATATAATGTAGTTCTGGAACTAATTTGGGAGCAGGTTTTCAATATAACTCTAATAATAAAACAGAGATAAACTCAAAGCCAATAATTAGTAAATGAGAAAATTTCACAATGCAAAGATACATTAAAATTTGGTAAAATTAAAGGGGAATTAATCTTTGCTAAAATAAAAGGCAAGTTAGAGTTTACTAAAAAAAATAAATAAAAGGTAAGTTAATGTTTTCCACAAATAAGACGTAAGTTAATAAATACTAAACTTAGAAAGTTAAATTAATATTCTCAAGTAAAAGGTAAGTTCGTGTTAGATAAAATTAAAAGTAAGTTGATTGCTACTAAAATTAAAGGTGACTTAGTTTTTGTTACAAGCCAAGGTAGGGTAATGATCAAACTTTGAGGACAAGTTGATGTTTGGTAACTTAGCATTAAAATTAGCAAACTTTTAATAATAATATGGCATAATCAGAATTCAAGCGTTAATGTTTCCAATTAAATATTCCAATAAATCAAAGGTTATACAGAAACCATGAAGCATTGAATGGGTAGAAATAATAGTAGTAAGAAGTAGCTCTGAAGCAACTAAGGCTACGAAGCTTTAGTATTCTGTGTCTGAAATTGCATGTATTTTGCAATCGGTTTGCTCTTTGGCTAATAAAAAAAAATCAAAGTATCTGGTAGAGATAAATAAAACATATAGCACTTGTATGTGTCTATCTCACATAGCCACGTTGTGGAAAAAAAACTTTAAAATTTCAATGCTTCAATAACAGGATTTCATATAATATATTCTTCTTAGCTGCAGCTCTTGGGAGATTATTGCTTTCATCTGCACTTTGTCATTGCTTGCAAACACAATTGAACCTACTAAGTGTAACTCAGTTGTTATGGAAAAGGACAGTGCTCGAATTATCGCAATGGCACGAGGAACTTCCATAAGTTATTTCACCAGTTACTTGATAGAATTAAAGTTAGTCAGTCTGAAGTGTGGGCTGCGCAGTTTTTCTCTCCAAAAACTCGAAGTTTTCGTCCAGGAAACAAACAAATTGACTAAACAATTCAAGCAACTTATAAAGAACGTACTATTGCCTCGGAGTCTTCGTTGCTTTCGGATTTAATACCCTCTCACACATATGGTTAGCCGCAGTTACACCCTGGCCCAACTATCCTTACTACAGATAATGTGTTTGGCTGAAAATGGAATCTCCCAATAAAACTATATCCTTTGAACCAGAGCAGTATCATCTTGGCCCTTGGGGTAGAATCGCAAGTGAATCGCTTGGCAGATCAGTAGAAGCTTGAGTCCCTGACAGTTTTCCAATTGCATTCACTCGTTTCTTCAGTGGCACAAATTCACCTCTTAATACATCAACATTCAATTTGAGGTTGGCTTACTCCTTGCTTCGGTAACAAAGACGAAAAAAAATTTAAAAAAAACAACAAACTGTCATATTATGATTACCGGAAAACAACCTCAACAACCCTTGTGTATTATGTCCATGAATTCCGTATGTTGTCTGGTCAAGAATTTCCGGTGGGATATTCTAACTGATACCAGATCCTAACTAATAATTAATACCAGAGAAATAGTTAGTTCCAGATATTTCAGTATTGCTAAATGTGTTCAGACTGCCTCTGCCAAACCGTGGTCAGTTTCAGAAAATAGTGATTTTGAAATTGAAGTGACGTTTCTTACTAGTTGGCTTAAGACAATTGCGATATGTGTAGCATAGAAGAGAATTACCATCATTAGCATTAGCATTAGTAGATGCATATGATGCAAGAAAGCAAGTTATGCAGCATCAGCAAAAAAAAAAAAAAAACACTCTCATTTCACCCCTCCGTTCGTTACAAATACCTGTTCAGCTGAGCCTTAAATTTATTTAGGCTAACAACTTCTACAACGACAGATGGAAGTTTGTTCCAGCAATCAACCACCGGCTGGCTAAAGGCAAACTTCCGCACATCTATCCTACATCTGTCTTTCCTCAATTTGAATTTATGCTCTCTCAGGTGATAATTCTGAGCAAGAGGAAGAAGAATCCCATCAGCATTGAGCATGCTCAAACCATTCAAGGCTTTATACACCTCACTCATATCACTTCGCAGGTGCCGTGTCTCCATACACTGTAAGTTGCAAAACGTAAGCCTTTCTTCGTAAGAGCAACTCTTTGTTACATTCACTAATCTTGTTGCCCTTCTGTGCACTCTTTCCAGCAGCTCTACATCCTTCTTTAAATGAGGCCTCCAGACCTGTATACAGTACTCAAGGTGTGGCCTGACCATTGTCTTATACAAGGCAATAATCACCTCCCTATCCCTGCTAGAAAACTTCCTGTATATCAATGACAAGACAACATGAGCTACTTTAGCAGACCGTCTGCACTGCTCAGAAAACTTCATATCTGCCTTCACAATTATGGCCAGGTCTCTTTTCGTTCTCTACCACTGTCAGTGTAATACCACAGAGTTGATACGTTATTCTGGCGTTACTGTTTCCCATATGTAGTACTTTACATTTGTCAGTGTTAAACTTCATTTGCCACCTCTCAGCCCACTGCTCAACATTTCTATATACTCTAGCAGCAGCGTACTGTCAGTAGCGCCCTTAACAACCCTGCCAACCTTTGTACCGTCTGCAAACTTGGACATTAAGCTTGTTATACCATCATCAATGTCATATATGAATACAGAAAACAACAACGGACCCAACACTGAACCCTGGGGGACTCCACTAATAATATTAGTCCAAATGAGCAGTGCCCATTGATTACCACTCTGTTTTCGCCCACTCAACCATCCCTTTATCCATAGCAGCAATTTTCCCTCCAATGCCATACTGTTCCAATTTGTTCAACAGTCTTCCATGTACAACAGTATCAAAAGCCTTTCTAAGATCCAAATATATAATATCAAAGTTATTCCCTGCATCCAGTTCTTTTGTGACCACATCATAGTATCCAATCAGATTGGTCAAGCAAGACTTTCCCTTAACAAAACCATGCTGTATCTGAGCTATAACTGAAGTGTTGTCTAGATTATCCTGCAATGCTTCTTTAACCAGTGCCTCCATTAATTTTCGTGTAACAGAAGTTAAACTAACAGGTACATAATTTCTTGTGTCGCCCTGTGATCCTCCTTTTTGTTTTCGGGTCACGTTTGCACATCTCCAGTCCAAGGGTACGGCCCCTGAGTCCAAAGAAGCTCTCATAATTATGGCTAAGGGCTTTCTTACTTCCTTTGCTGCCTTCTTCAATAAAACTGGATAGATCCCATCCACCCCGGGTGCCTTTTTTTATATTTTATCTTCAACAATTTTTTCTCCACCTTTCCTCTCAGTTATTACAAAATCTTATAGCTCACTGCCAGAGTTTACATCACCTCTGGCATTCCCCTCCCTAAATAACTCCTCATGTGTGAATTTAGATGCAAAATACTCATTTGGTTTGTTAGCCACCTGAGCAGGATCATCACCAGTTGAACCATCAATATCCAGTGGACCAATCTGATTCATCTCTTTCTTCCTAGAATTTACATAGGTAAAGAACTCTTTGTTGTTTTTCTTTGCATCCTTTGCCAAGGATTTCTCATAATCTGCCTTTGCCTGCTTAATGTCCTTTGTGACTTGGCTACAGACCAGCTTATATCTATCATAGGCTTCCATGTCACCCATTAATTTATATGTATCCCATGCATTTTTCTTCTCTGCCATATGTCTCATTAGTTCCTGTGACATCCATTTAGGCCTAAACCTTGAACAATATTTCTTAGTTGGTATGTAAAGCCTAGTAGCTTCCAAGATAAGTTCTTTGAATGCTTCCCATTTTGAATTTGCTGTTGGTAACATCATTAGTTGGTGCCACTGTATAGAATTTAAATACTGTCTCAGACCACCGTTGTCGCCTTTATGAAAGCAAAAACCCTTCCCTTTACCCCTGATGGTAGTTACCTCTTTGAGTAAATCCCACTTCAGCACATTGTGATCACTGCCACCTAGTGGTATCTTTATCTGCAGATTGATTCTTAATGCATGAAGAATCACTACTGATAATCAGATCAAGAGTATTACTCCCTCTAGTTGCCTCCCGAACATGCTGATGTAGAAAACAATCATCCATTAAATCCACAAAAGCCTTGCTAGTGTGTGAGTGATCAACCCACAAATTCCAGTCAATATCTGGGAAATTAAAATCCCCCATTATAATACTCTCTGATTTACTGGCCCACTCTATTTCCCTGTACAGTTTCTTATTATACTCATCAGAGTCATTAGGCCTATAGTACACTCCTACTCCCAATGCTTATGTCATACCAAACTGACTCGACACTAAACGGTCCAGCGATGTCGACTGGCTTCACTTTCTTGGATTTTATGTGTTTCTTATCTAATAGCATATCCCCTCCTCCCTTCCTATCCTGTCTATTCTTTCTGTAGACGTTGTACTCCCCAAATTCTAGTTCTGCATTCCTTATGTCTGTGTGACCCCACGTCTCTGATATCCCAACAATATCCGCCTTTGATGCTTTGAGCAATACCTCAGATTCATCAAATTTATTTACCAAACTCCTAGCATTGGTGAACACGCAAATATAAAATGCACTTGTCCTTTTCCTTAGCTACCCTAACGCAACCGATGTGTTTACTTGTACCGCAATGACTCCCAGCACTCTCTGAAATATCATGCATCTTCTTTTCCAGGCTGCTGATCATTGCAATAGAAGAAATGCAAGAATAACTTTCAACTCTGCCAGTGGCTACTGTTAATCTATTTGTCCTTGTATCCCCCTAAGCTAGCAGTTTTCCGACCCACCTAACACTGCCTGTACAGCTTCAGCAAATATTCTTGCACCATTTCTATTTAAGTGTATCCCATCCCTGTAGAAGCAGCCCTTCTGTTAACAAGTGCAAACCAGGCCGAAAAGAATTCTACCCCTTGAACTTTGTACAATCTCTCCAGGGCCGAATTGATCGACAATGTTCTCACCATGTACTCCCTTCTATCGTGTCTGGGCAGAATTGCAGACACTTTCAAATTCAACCCTAATTCACGGCTTTTTTTTTTTTTAACCGTGACCTGTACTTGTTAAGTAATTCCGCCGATTTTCTACTCTTGTATCATTAGTGGTAACGTGTACAACAATATCACCCTTTGTGCCCAGGTCCAGAGTTTGGTGGACTCCCCATCTTAATATGAGCAGGTCCAGAGCCTGGTGGACTCCCCATGTTAACATGAGCTTCAAGTTAAAAGAGGATCTTCAGAAATTGTGGAAGCAGTCGCAATATGTTCAAGACAGGATAGCTGACTCTAGAGCCCGTGCAACATTGAACAAGCTGAAATCTCAAATAATTAAGCATTATATTGATATAACTCTTCGTAGAGCAAAATGTCCCTACTCTGAGTATCCGAAGGATTTTAGCTTAAACCTTGAACCTGACCAGTGGCCGGACTAGATTTGCCTCGAACTTGAACAATGTCCTAATCCTCATTCACAGACTGGAATTCTGCCTAACACACTGCCTATAGTATCAATCTCCAGGGAAGCTTACTACAGCCATTAATTCTGCCCCAGGGTCTGTTTTTGCAAGTGCAGGCGCAGATGGAATACTACAATTCATTGTTAACTGTCTTAACCCATATATTTGGTGTACCGTTCTAAACGTCTGTAATGCTACTTTGTCAAGCGATTTCTTTCTCCAGAAGTGGAACATTTATCTTGGGAACCTTATACCCAACATTCAATCTCGTGCTTGTCTTAAGCATTACTGGCCGATATGCCAATATCCAACACCTCAAATTTTCTAAAACTCCTTGAGAAAGTACTCTTTCCCTTTCTAACTAAACAACTCCTTTCACATCAGCCTCCTCAAATCCATTACTCCATTTCTCATAGATCAACTATATCTAACCTCTTAGCACCACCAACTCTATCCTCTCTGCATTTGAACCTCAAGTAGAGTTGGCAATCACCCATATAGACTTTGAAGCAGCTTTCGAGTCAATAAACCTTCCCGAAATGCTGAAGCTACTTTCAGACCATTATCAGATAAAGGGAAACAATCTACAGTTCTCCATGTCATTCCTTCAAAATAGAATAATCGGGCTTGCTGTCCATGAGTAAACATACGAGCGATGTACCTCTACAAGCGTGCCATAGGATGGTGTCTTATCTGGGCTCTTGTTTACAGCATTTATCTCCCCACTTGTTGAGTCCAAGAATGATATTTTATGTTATGCTGATGATATGAACCACCTCCCGCTTGATTTCTCCGCACGATGATCTTGTGATAACTGCATCAATTAATAATATACTCTTGGAATCTGCAAACGACCTCAAACGGTTCTTAATAAAAATAAACCCAGAAAAGTTTGAATTTATGATATTTACTTTAAAGATACCCCTTCTTATATTCAGATAACGCTGTGTAATTCTCCAGTCCCCATGGTCAATAAGCATACTGATCTCGGTGTTGTTTTTGATCCATCAATAACCCCATGAACAAGTTGCTCGATTCCGATAGATTGTTAAACAGCATTTGCATTATATTATGTTCCCGTTAAAGAATCAATTTTGAACGCCTTTGTGATATTTTTCTAAGGCACGTTTCTGGAGGTCACTACCATACAACAGTAAAAACAATTTTAATTTTCCGGTTTATTGGGCTTTTCTGTTCATGCATCTAATTATAAATGCGTAGGAAACTCGATCTTATTGCATTTGCGATAATACCGATAACTGCAATCGTGTGGGTTTTTACGCTATTATGGTGAAATGTGTTCCCCTTCAATGAAATCTTAAATCATATAAAAAACATAACTAAATTTTCTGAATATTCTCTTCATTCCTATTTACTTATTACAATGGTGAAGATTGAAGGGAAAGGAACTAACGGAAAGTGCAAGTGCTGGCAGTGCTAGGAAACCAAACATAATTGATTTAGAAATAAAGATGAAAATCAAGTACGAAGTAGGACAAAGTTTGTCATCTATTGCAAGGGAATTAGGTGTCGCTGTTTCAACAGTAAATATTATTTGAAAGGACAATGCGCGTATAAAAAAACATGTCAAAGGATCAACGCATTTAAGATCAACAGCGATCACAAAACAGTGTTCAGGTGCTATATAGAAGATGGATTAGATGTTAATAATATGGATGGAAAATCAGATTCAGAAGCGAGTGCCCCTGAGTCAAATGACCATTCAAGCAAAAGCAAGAAGTATTTAAAAAGATATTAAAGATAAGTACGGTGAACCCCATCCCAAGGACATGGCAAGAAACGGGTGGTTTAATAGGTTCAAGCATCGCGCTGGTTTCCACAACGTTAAAGAAGTCCCAGGGGCTCACATCTGGTGAGTATGGCTTGGCACACCCAGGGTCCTGAGCTGGATATCATCATTCTTCTATTTCTTGGTGAGTCCCTTCTATTCTCTCTCTCTCTCTCTCTCTCTCTCTCTCTCTCTCTCTCTCTCTCTCTCTCTCTCTCTCTCTCTCTTTCTCTCTCTCTTAGGGTAACTTGGGAATTTTTTTGGGGTGGTGCAGCATAAGCCTCAGGCTTCCTTGCACCATATAGCTAATAATAATAATAATAATAAGTCGCCAGTGCCGCTCCTGCAGCTGCAGAGAAATTTTGTGATTTGTTGGAAAAAATTATTATTGACGAAGGCGGTTTCAATGCAGCAAATTTTTAACGTTGACGAGACTGCTCTGTACTGGAGAAAAATGCCGGATCGAACGTACATTGCCAAAGAGGAAAATACAATGTCAGGTTTCAAGGCGTCAAAAGATAGGGCCACGCTCTTGCTTAGGGCTAATGCAGCAAGAGATTTCAGATTAAAACCACTGCTTGTGTACCATTCTGGAAATCCTTCTGCATTCAAGGGCATCAATAAAGTCACCTTACCTCCTGCATTTCCGATCGAACCAGAGAGCTTAGATAACAATATCTCTCTTTGAGGATTGGTTTAAATGCTGCTTCATTCACGAGGTTGAAAAATATTGTAAAGACAACGACGTTCCTTTCAAGATCTTGCTTCTATTAGATAATAGAAGCTCCTGGACATCCTACGCATCTAGACGATTTCAATTCGAACGTGAGAGTCACATTTCTGCTGCCAAACACGACTACACTCATCCAACCTATGGATCAGAGTGTTATTTCGAATTTAAAAGCATTTTATTTACGCACAACATTTGCTCAGGCATTGTCTGCAGTAGATGATGAGAAATTTGTATAAATGTCGCATATGCACACGGCATGTAAAAGGTTTCGAAGGATTTGAAAAAGACGAATCATATTAAGAGTTTACAGATAAGATTGTAAAGGTTGCAGATCTACTTCATTTGGAGGTTGATGCCAAAGACATGGAGGAGTTAATAGAGGAAGAAGAGAAGGAATTATATAATTAAGAACTTATTGACTTGCAGGCTACAATAGTGAAAGAAGAAAATGTTGACGAAGCTCAGGATGAACTAAATGAGGAGCCCACACGCTTCATCACCAGAGAGATGGAATGGCATTTAGTGAAATTGCATCGGCAATGGCGAGGTTTGAGAAGATGGATCCTGACAGCGAACGATTCTTAAGTTAACAGAGGGATGAATGATATGCTTGTGTGTGGGGGGATTTTTTGTTTCCTTTTTTATCTTTTTTTTATCCTTTTATTATTATTATTATCTCCTTTTGTCTTATTATACATTTAACTCAGGTGCTCTTACACCTACAAGACCCCACTCTTTGCCACCTGACTGCTATGCTCTGCAAATATCACAGACGATTATCAAGCTCTTGAGGGTAATTTCCATTGATTTCCCTTAATCAGAGACCAGGACTCTCTCGCCTAATTAGGCCTGTCCATAGGAGAGCAAACTCTCCTATGGACAGGCCTATGGTATGTCTTGTAATGATTTTTATAGTGTCAGTTAATACTGCTCCTGCTGCTTGTTAGTTTGATTAACTGTAGTTTTGGAACACTGGGCGAATTGTTATTATTTCTATATAATATCTACTCACTACCAAGAAGACTATTGGGTTCTTAGTATTGTTACCACATTTAGCGATAAATTAATTAGCAAACAGTCGGTCATTGCTTCTTCCGGAAACAAGTCACGTGAACAGTTCTCTCTCTCTCTCTCTCTCTCTCTCTCCTGTGATTGGTTGCTGGAATTCCTGCATTTGAGAAATACCATGAACCTATATTTTAATTATGCTGCTGCTTATTTGCTTAAATTTATAATCCTCTTATTTCATAATGTGTTAAACAGTATAATGATTGGAATGAATTTAATTGTCTCCACAATCGGTATAGTTAATACATTGGCCCCTGATCAAAGCCTTGTTGCTGAACCCGCTGATGCTGCTTCTACTTCTGGGGCAATGGCCTCCACCCGTACAGAGGTTAAAAGCGTAGCCCAAGCTATCACACCTACAGCCCTTGACAACGCTATCGCAGTTGGGTTAAAATCCTCTCCTAGACTGGGGATACCTCCTCCATCTAGTGTCCCACCCTAACAACTAGGATCAGAAAAACTTCTTAATTTACAGTTTGCCTTACCTTGTAGGCAAAATTTCTCCAGTGTTTGAAGAAATAATTGATCTTCTAACAGAAACACTGTCGAAACAAATTCCACGAATTCTGAAAAGCTCCACAGAAAGCAACTATGTGCAATCTGTACAATATCTACTTTTTCAGGTACACAGAAGAATATATACTATGTACAGATACGTACAATGTAATGCCAGGGTAATGCCATAACCTGGTCCAATAAATAAAAGTTTCAGGGTTAACGCAAACGTAATATGCATGTCCAAGGGAGGTCGAAATCCTAGATGAGATCACATTAGGCAGAGTTCTAAATTAGAAGTTTTAAATAGTTCTTGCCTAAATACGAGCTCTAAGAGAGCCCAAAATGTCTTAAGATTATCATTCAAGACAATTAATAGCAGAGTTACTTGGAAATGTCGCTAATATGAAATGTCACAGTGATATTCACTCACAAAGAAATATTAATTCCAAAAACTCTAAAACGCTAAAAGCCAAATACTATCTTGATGTATAGAACAAAATTCCTTATGCAGAAAATACCTATTCTGATGAAAACAATTCCATATCAAGTACAAGTCTATTATAAAATCCAGGAAAGTGTAGCCATTAATGATTCTAATTAGTTGCAACTATAGAATCCAATAAAAGATGAGAGATATTTCTTTCCTAATCCAATAAAGGATCCAAGAAATCACAGGCACAGCAAGACTAGGAACTAATTTCGTTTCTTCTTTTAAATGCACGAGAAGAAAACACATTTAAAGCATTAAAAACTGTCTGAGATTCAACCAGAATTTGATTGTTGCTGGAGTCTAAGTTAGGAACTACACTAAGTAGGTCATGTCGAAGATCGTTATAATAATGACATTGATGAAGAATATGGTTAACAGTTTATTACTGGACACACAAATAGGATGTTGTTGGTGAAAGTCTCAGTTTGTGAATTTTAGTATTTATACTTCCATGTCCAGTTAATATAAACATACCATATAAGCCCGGCGAAAACCACGTTAGCTCTTTCTTTTTAATTTCCCCTGCTACAGTCGGAAAGTCCCTTGCAACTGCACCAATATCAGCTGAAGACTACACCTGCTGCCATTTTGCAACAAAATTTTGCCTTAATCTTGTCTTCTCAGTCTTAATAGGAGCACATAGATCTAAGTGTATGTCATCATAGGTCAATGACATTTTCTTCATTAGGTGATACTTAAGGTAGATGTACTGAACTTCAAAATGGACAGGTAGTTTCCCAAGCAAAATCTGAAGAGCCATGGTGGAGGTAGTTCGACAAACTCTTGCCATGGCCAGGAGGGTATTTTATTATTATTATTATTATTTATTATTTTAGGGTTGCCCGTAATTAAATACATTAACCCGTGTTTGTGTTTGTAAATTGCGTATGTTCTATGGTCGATTTGCCTGTTTTGCTGGAAGAAAAAACCCCAGTTACGGGGGAGAAAAACCTTGCTATCTACGCCTGAGACCGACTAACTCAGCCACGGAGTGAAAAAAGCCCATTAAAGTTCCTCGCGTCATCGACGGAATTTGAACCCAGGCCTTTTCCATCCGGTGTGGGGAGGACGGTGACGATACCACTGTGCTACCCGCGTAGACTTGGCCAGGAGGGTAGCCGTCTGTGCTTGTAATAGTTGTTTTACTACAGCACCTTTATTGGCTTTAAAGCCCCATGTACCATCTCCATAAGAAATTATCGCCAAAAACACACAACTATAGGGAAGTCGTAAAGTCTGACCTCTAAGATCTCAATCTTGTCTTTTTATCTGTTTAATTCGGTTCAGGAACAATTTGTCTTTTCTTTAACATATTGAACATGTGATACAAGACTGAGAGCATGATCAAAATAAACGCCTAAGTATTTGGTCTTCGATAAATACTTAATGGCTTGTTCCCTATATTTAATAACTGAAGGACTTTCACGTTAAAACTTTCCCTTAAGCAACATCTGAGACATCTTTGTAATAGGAACCTGCAATTTATTCTTTGAAGACCAGTTGGAGAGTTCCAACACGTGTTTGACAGGAAAATTATACAAACTACTAAAGAATGAATTCTTGGTCTTTCAGTTTCAAATTAATGTTTCTGCATTTTATTTTATATATGCCAAGCAACTGTTTTCCAATCCTCGATTGTCCAGTGTGGTGTTGCTGTGCCCACAGGAGACGTGCTCTCTTGTTCTTCATTGATAACCAAGGTACGCTATGTGGCCGTCAGCTGTTGTAGCCCATTCGCGACAAAGTGCGACTAATGGTTCGTTGCGATATTTTTTTCTGTGCACCAAGGTTGTATTCTGACGTGATGTGTGACATTGTGGCTCGTCTGTTTGCTTGCAGAATTCTAGCCATCCTCCTCTGACCTCTCTCATCAACAAGCGATTTTTTTCCACAGGAGTGCCGTTGAGAGGATGTTTTCTGTTCGTTGCACCATTCTCGATACACCCTTGAAACTGTGGTGCGTGAAAAGTTCAGGAGAACGGCCGTTTCAGAGATGCTGTGTACAGCACATTTTGCACCTACTACCATGCCACGTTCGAAGTCCGTTAGATCACTACTTTTCCCCATTCTTGCTGCGATTTGTACGCTTAACTGATACAATGAAGGTTGTTCTGCTGCATTTATATCCACAACTGTGGACATGTGACGTGCAACGTTGTGGGACAAACCATTTGTGTGCATAGCAGGGGTGTGCCTAATAAAGTGGTAGCCCAGTGTATATCTACCATAGGCTTTCGTGTCACTTGATAATTTATATGCATCCCGTGCATTTTTCTTCTCTGCCACGAGTCTCTTTAGTTCATCTGACATCCATTTAAGTCTAACGCCAACTAAGACTTCAGATGTTTTTCTTAGTTGGCATGAAAAGTCTAGTAAATTCTATGATTATAATCACAATAAATCTTCGATTATAATCATAATAATAAACACAATAAATCTGCAGCATTAAAGGACATATTTATTTAGAAATAAATTTAGAATTTTCTGACTGGAACATCATCTTGTTCTCACTGTAAAGAATTTAAAAACTGTCTGAGACCTGTAACCGCCTTTAAAAGCAAAAAACCTTCCTTTTGCCCATAATACTACTTACATCTTAAATAAACGGCGCATCAATACAATATAATCACTGCCACCTTGTGGTTTTGCTGTCGCTTTGACTTCTTTAACATGACAAATTGCCCTCAATAAATAGATTAATAGTCTTAGTTACGTTTGTAAACTTATATTCAAGTGTTTTAATTGTGGTAAATATGTACAGTATTTTAATAGTTCGAATCTCGAAGGTTGGCTTTAGTTAGAAAATTTTATTAGCTATTATAATTAACTTATAACTACATCAGGGGAATCCAGTCGGCCGAAACTATAAGGTGAACCCCTGTACAGAGATTGAAGCCATGCCAGATGGAGAGATCTGCAAAAATCTGGAGATACAGGCTCCACAGTTAAAACACAAGGTCGTCAAGGCCCATCTAACTGAGAAATACCAAAATGGACGGAGAGCTCGGTAAAATTAAAGTTAAAGGGTGGGAACATGGTCACAGTCACGAAGACTTATGCAGTCTGAGTAGTAATGTACTCCTTCGGGATATTTGATTGGTCCAACACTGAACTGGAAGTCGAATTTTGGTATTTGTATTGGGCGTTTGAGCAATAATTATGGGTACAGCATTGACATGCTAAAGATAAAAAACTTGAATTAAGAATACTTTCAGAATATGAATATTTAAAGTAATGTATTTTGGCAGCTGCGTAACATTTGTTATAAATATCATTAGCATAACTGAAACTGTAATTATACATGTTAGCTTTAGCTGTTATTAGCTATATTTTCACGAATTTCTTTGAAAAGTACATCAGGCATGACCATGGGCGCCGGCAGGATATTTTGAAAAGGATAACAGGAAAAAATAACCCAGTTTTTTTCTTCTTATTATAATAATAAGAAGAAAATGTGAAAATAAGAAAATGGGATTTCTTGTTAAAGTTTCTACAGCGGGAGAGGAAAGAATTCTGTTTACAACAAAAGTAAATATTCAATGCCTATCATGTGCTCAATATTGGATTATGGATAGTATATTTAAAAGCTTTCACACAATTTTTATCAATTATATATAATTCATGCACTCGTTAATAATGAAAACTATCGAATTCTTCCCTCAGTTTATGCGTTGATGACGAATAAGAGTGAAGAAAATTATAAACGTTTATTTCAAGATTTGATTGACTTTGCCGAAGAAAATGAAATCGAATTGAGACCACAGGCCATGTTGAGAGTAACTATAGGCCATGTTTAGTAACTGACCTGGAATTAGCAGGAATAAATGCCTCCAAAGGCGAGTTCCCTAACGTGCTTAATAAGGTTAGCTTTTTCCACCTGGGACAATGTGCTTGGAGAAAAATTCAAGCAAGTGGACTGCACCTCAGTACGGCTCCGTTGAAAGATTTACAGTGGTGGACAAAAAAACTGCATCACCTTAAAAAAGTAACAATTGTAGTGAAACGTATAAGATATTGTTTGATTACAGTCATGTTGTTTGTAACTATATAAAGTTGAGTTTCAACACAGGAGGGTCGTAAAAGTTGAGTCTAGAAGTCAATTCAATACAATCAATACTGTTCAAAACCTGTGTAGCAAATTCCTGTAGAGCTGAGAAGGAATTTTAATTTGCAATAAGATACTTTTCATTTCCAGTCTAATCAAGAAGCAGTGCGTAGCACATGCTTCTTGATTAGACCGGGGTTCGAGCCCGTGACCACCAAATACGGAGGATGCGGAAAGGTCAGGGATGACCATCGCATATCCCGGAGCAATATGGCCTTAGTTGCTAATTCTCCTAAAAACCAAATAACAAACAACAAACCTTTCATTTCCAGGATAAAAATTATGTACTGTACTAGATAACTTTTGTCTTAAATCTTGGTAAACTGGGCAAAAAAACATGTATCTGACGTAGTTAGATTGAATTGAAGAAGACGAGCGTTCAAAGAACCGTTGTCAGTTAGAACGTATGATGTAAGAAGGCTTGGGTAGAACCAAAGCTGACTAACAACGGTTCTTATCAGGTTTAAAACATTTGGTCACTGCTCCTTTGGTCGAGAAATTCCATCTCACTTGCCATCTTTTATGAAGCTCAGTCCAACATTTTGCTTTTTCATTCTTTGGATTGGCAGTGGGATCATAGGTCAAATCTGAAAAAGTTCGAGGATATCCTTTACTATTATAGTAAGCAAAGTCTTTGTACGTAATTTACAGACCTAGAGGTAATAAGCCTGCGATAGCTTGGAAAGATGCAGTTGAAACTGTTCTATAAGTTCTCAGGAGAGCTAGCAAAAAGTTCCGTTGGACACTGTCTAGTTTGTTTTAGTTTGAACTGTAAAAAGTTTTTGGTTCTGTGAAACCATATGCTGGCTGTAGCTGCATATGTAGCGATTGGAATAAACCCTGTATAGTATTGAATTCTGGATTTTCCTTTTTTATACCCCAGTCCTGCCGAGAGATTTTAAATAACAAGGCCACAAAAGTTTAAACTTTTTTGGAAAGATTCTGGATGGGTGGTAAGAATGACAATTTTTGATCAAAAATGATACCACGATGCTTATGAGTGGTAACAAGTTGCAAAGATACTCCATTAAACTTGATAACCGGAAGTTTATTGTGGTCTAGTTTTCCGTGAAATATCATCATCTTGGTTTTAGATGGAGACACCCTTAATTTCTTTTTCAGAGTCCAATCCAGCAAGTTATCGAGTACACAGTTAGCTCGTTGTTCCAATTGGGACGTGGAGTTACTATGTACTAAGATGGAGAGATCGTCGGCAAAGGCATTTGCACTTCGGCCATGTCAGAGGGAGAAGACAGCCAATCATTAAGGACAAGGTTCCACATAAGGGGGTTAAGGATGAAACTTTGGGGACAACCACAATGAACAGTTCTAGATACCGACTGATGGATGTAGACTGTATGTTCAGCAAAGTAACTTTTGAACAGAAGGAGGAGATGTCTAGAATACCCAGCGATTCTAAGGCACCTTTGGACACTCTCCCACGAAACATTGTGGAAGGTACCTTCGAAATGAATAAAAACTGCCAGTGTACATTTGTAAATAGGGCTATCGATTAACTTTTTCAATTCAATAAGTGCATCTTCACGACTACAAACAGGCTTAAATCCATACTGAAGAGAGGAAGATAGATTATTTTCCAAAAGAAGTCGATTATATCTGTATGCTTTGAGTTTTTCTAGTAACTTGCCTAAGTGAATAAGAAAGCTATAAGCTTGTATGATTTAGGAACACTTGATGGTTTTCCTAGTTTTGGGATTATTTTAATGAGAGTAGATTCCAAATAGCAAGGAAAATCCCAGCTTCAAGACACTTGTTGAAGAGTTTCAAAAGATGGTTTGGCCTAATAGAGACGAATCTTTTTAAGAAAAAAAGTTTTCCAGTTGATCAGTTCCTGGGAGTTTGTTATTACTCATAGAATAAACTGCATTTTAAGCTCTTCCATCGAAAACAAAAGAGTAGAAATGAAAAATCATATTGCTCATTTTCTTTCTTATCTCCAGAGTGGTAGGCAGAATCAAGCGTTCTATCATCATTGGGAAAAAATTACTCAAATATTTGAATGGCAGTTTGTATCCAGTTTAGGTATTATTTGAGATTATAATATTAAAGATATCACCAGGAGTTAATTTATTTCTACTTATTTTATATATAAGTCCTCACGGATCTTGGTTTCCAGTTGTATAATATTCTGCTAAGATTTGACCTTACTATTATATATTGCTTTAGTATATATCCTTTTCTCATTTTTATAATTGAAGTGTAACCTATTTACCACAAGTAAAGGCTGTCTATTACGTTTTGCTTTTTGATAAAAGCGTCCAGTGTGATGAACCTTCCGACGTTGAAGCTTTCCTTTTGGTAGATTTTGTGATAGCTGTAAAGATAGTGTTTTTAACAAAATTTGCCAATTGATTATCGTCAATATGGTCCACAGAGCCTGTAGAATCAGAGGGAAGATCATTAAATATTGATTTATCAAAGTTTTGCCAAATAATATTTCTTAGGGAAAATCAGATCAGATCATTGGATTGCGCTGTAATAGTTTTAGAAGAACATAGGTCAAAAGATATAAGTCGACGATCGAAAACTGTCAAATCTCTATGATAGACTGGCCCAGGCTGCTACAAAAGGTAGAAGGCTTATTTTGGGAGGTTAAGAACATGTAATTGATGAGTAAAAATTAAATCTTCTAATAACCACCCTCTGTGGTCGGTAGTTGCGCTTTGCCACAGTGAAGATTTGGAATTTGAATCCATTAGGATTATAACAGGTTCTGGTAAAAGTTTAAGAAGAGCAGCTTCTACGTACTCCAGAAATGGATTAATATCTGAAGATGCCGGACAGCAATGTTCCCTCTAAGCGGTGCTGCCGCGGCCGTGCAGCAATTTTTCGATGAGAAATAAAGCATCTGTCTGAACAACATTGCGTTGTCAACCGAGAAGACCTGAGATTAGATGACGCATGGAAAAAGTGTCAGCCATGCGGGATATAAAATACTGTTACGGACAGTATATAAAATGTTCAGTAGGTCGTCTATTAAAAAAGGAAATCTAGAAGAATTAGCCATTAGAGAGTGTGTCGTTTTGTCATCTCAACCACTAAACGAAGTTAGATGGCTTTCAAGATATTTTGCCGTAACTGCTTTAATGAGAAATTAAGAAGTTTTAATTCGGTATTTTAAAGTGCAAGTTAATGAATGTAACGAACCAACTAGTAACAATTGCCTTAAGATTTTGACCAATACACAATATTGAGTAGCGTTAACTGTTCTTAACGATGTTTTAGAAGATCTGGCATTTCTCTGTAAATTCCTTCAGAAATGTTGTTTGAATATATGATGGATGTAGACTGTATGTTCAGCAAAGTAACTTTTGAACAGAAGGAGGAGATGTCTAGAATACCCAGCGATTCTAAGGCACCTTTGGACACTCTCCCACGAAACATTGTGGAAGGTATGGAAGTCTGTTCCACCAACCAACTACCCGCTGGCTAAAGGCAAACACTGCAGTATGCAAAAGCAAAAATGAACAAGATAAGGTTAGAGGATCTTGGACATACTGTATATTGGAGTGACAAAGTAAAATATTTGCTTTCATCTCTAAGTTCTGACGTCAATACTACGCCTGTTATTCTGCCTGTTCATTAAATGTTTGTGTGTAATCATTTGGAAAACAAATTTCCCGATGAAGAGTTAGGAGAATGGCAAGCTTTTGACCCAATTGCTATGGCAAACGCAACCAATTTTGAATTTGGAGAAGAGGATGTTAAACAAGTAATAAAAGAATACTCAGCTGCCACTAGAATAAACGAAAGAATTGTCAAAATAATATCGCATCAGTACTGTGATTTAAAATTCGTCTTTTCTAAGAAGTTTAAGAGTAGTTCAATTAAGTCGTTTACTGGTATTAGCATTAGTAGAGGCATATGATACAAGCTTATGCAGCATCAGCCAAAAAAAAAAAACACTCCCATTTCACCCGTCCGTTCGTTACAAATACCTGTCCGGCTGAGCTTTAAATTTATTTAGGCTGTCAACATCCACAACAAGGGATGGAAGTCTGTTCCACCAACCAACTACCCGCTGGCTAAAGGCAAATTTCCGCACATCCAACCTACATCTGTCTTTCCTCAATTTGAATTTATGCCCTCTCAGGTGATTATTCTGGCAAGAGGAAGAATCCCATCGGCATTGAGCATGCTCAAACCATTCAAGGCTTTATACACCTCTATCAGATCACCTCGCCGGTAATTCAAGTCACTAATTTTGTTGCACTTCTCTGTACTCGTTCCAGCAGCTTTACATCCTTCTTGAAATGAGGCCTCCAGATCTGTATACAGTACTCAAGGTGTGGCCTGATCATTGCCGTATACAAAGGGATAATCACCTACTGATACCTGCTAGTAAAATTCCTGTATATCATTGACAAGACACAATTAGCTACTTTTGCAGCCCGTCTGCACTGCTCAGAAAACTTCATATCTACCTACACAATTACCCCCAGGTCCTCTTCATTCTCTACCACTGTCAGCGTAGAACCACAGAGTTGATACGTTGCTTTGGGGTTGCTGTTTCCCATATGTATTACTTTACATTTGTCAATGTTAAACTTCACTTGCCACCTCTCAGCCCATCTGGTTAACATTTCCAGATCCTGCTGTAGCAGCATACTGTCAGTAGTGTCCTTAACAACCCTGCCAAACTTTGTATCGTCAGCAAACTTGGACATTAAGCTTGATATTCCATCATCAATATCATTTATGAACGCAGAAAACAATAATGGACTCAACACTGAAACCTGAGGGACTCCACTAATAACATTAGTCCACAATGAGCAGTGACCATTGATTACCACTCTCTGTCTTCTCTCCCTCAACCATCCCTTTATCCATAGCAGCAATTTGCTTCCAGTGCCACACTGTTCCAATTTGTGCAGCAGTCTTCCATGTGCTACAGTATCAAAAGCCTTTCTAAGATCCAAATATATAATATCAAGTTCCCTGCATCCAGTTCTTTTGTGACTGCATCATAGTATCCAATCAAATTGGTCAGGCCAGACTTTCCCTTAACAAAACCATGTTGTGTCCGAGCTATAATTGAATTCTTGTCTAGATGATCCTGCAATGCTTCTTTAATCAGTGCCTCCATTAATTTTCCTGGAACAGAAGTTAAAGTCACAGGTCTATAAGTACTTGTGTCAGCCTTTGATCCTCCTTTGTGAATTGGGGTCACATTTGCACATCTCCAGTCTATGAGTACCTCCCCTGGGTCCAAAGCAGCTCTCATAATTATGGTTATGGGTGTGCTTATTTCCTTTGCTGCCCCATGTAATACAACTGGATAGATCCCATTCACCCTGGGTGACTTTTTCATATTAATCCTCAACAATTTCTCTTCCACTTTCCTCTCAGTTATTACAAAATCACCTAGCTCCCTGCCAGAGTTTACTTCACCTGTGGCATTTCCCTCGCTGAATAACTGTCCATATGTAAATGTAGATGCAAAATACTCGTTCAGTTTGTTAGCCACCTGAGCAGGATCATTAACAGTTGAACCATCAATATCCAGTGGACCAATCTGATTCATCCCTTTCCTTCTACAATTTACATAGGTAAAGAACTCTTTTCTGTTTTTCTTTGCATCCTTTGCCAATGGTTTCTCATAATCTGCCTTTGCCTGCCTAACCTCCTTCTGACTTGGTTACAGACTAACTTATGTCTATCATAGGCTTCTATGTCACCCATTCATTTATATGTATCCCATGATTTTTTCTCTCTACCATATGTGTCATTAGTTTATGTGATATCCATTTAGGCCTAAACCTTGAACAATATTTCTTAGTTGGTATGTAAAGCCTAATAGCTTCCAAAATAAATTCTTTGAATGCTTCCCATTTCGAATTTACTGTTGGTAACATCATCAATTGGTCCCACTGTATAGAATTTCAATACTGTCACAGACCACCGTTGTCGCCTTTACGGAAGCAATAACCCTTCCCTTTACCCCTGATGGTAGTTACCTCTTTGAGTAAATCCCACTTCAGCACACTGTGATCACTGCCACCTAGTGGTTCATTTATCTGCAGATTCTTAATGCATGAAGAATCACTACTGATAATCAGATCAAGAGTATTACTCCCTCTAGTTGCCTCCCGAACATGCTGATGTAGAAAACAATCATCCAATAAATCCACAAAAGCCTTGCTAGTGTGTGAGTGACCAACCCACAAATTCCAGCCAATATCTGGGAAATTAAAATCCCCCATTATACGACTATCTGATTTACTGGCCCACTCTATTTCCCCGTACAGTTTCTTATTATACTCATCAGAGTCATTAGGATTATAGCACACTTCTACTCTCAATTTTGATCTCCCAATGCTTATGTTACACCAAACTGACTCGACACTGCACTGTCCAGCGATGTCGACTGGCTTCACTTCCGTGGATTTTATGCGTTTCTTAACTAATAGCGTAACCCCTCCTCCGTTCCTATCCTGTTTATCCTTTCTATACATATGGTACTCCCCAAATTGCAGTTCTGCTTCTGAACAATACCTGAAATTCATTAAATTTATTTACTAAACTCCTAGCATCGGTGTACCTGCAAGTATACATGCACCTGTTCCTATTCTTAGCTACCCTAACACAACCCATGTGTTTACTTGTACCGCAATGACTCCCAGCAGTCTCTGAAATACCCTGCATGTGGTTTTCCAGGTTTCTTCTCATTCCAATAGAATCAGTGCAAGAATCACTTTCATCTCTGCCAGTGGCTGTTGTTAATCTATTAGTAATTGTACCCTCCCCCTCCCCAAGCTAGCAGTTTTCCATCCCACTTAACACTGCCTCGATAGCATCAGCAAATATTCTTGCACCCTTTCTATTTAAGTGTATCCCATTCCTGTAGAAGCAGTCTCTCCTGTTAACACGTACAGACCACGCTGAAAAAAATTCTACCTTTTGAGCCTTGCACAATCTTTCCAGAGCCGTATGTTGAACTACATACTCAGAAACGAAGAACTGTCAATTCTTGTTGACATCTGTATAAAATGTCAAGCTTCTAGTGCTGAATGCAAATGCGGATTCAGTGTTATAAATTCCACCAAATGTAAATCTAGAAACAGACTGGACGTTGAATATTTGAACGATCTGATGATGATTAAGATTTATCTTTCATCTTGCAGCAAAATTAATGTAGAAAGTATTTATAGTCAATGAATTTCTAATAAGGACAGACGAGAAAGTTTTCGAAACGTGAAATAATTTTATTTTTCGCCGATTTTTATTGTACGATTTAATTAATAAATAAAATACAAAATATCAACTTTTTCAATTTTCATTGTAAATATTCTTGTTATGTATACTACAGAACACTTTTAAAGTGCCGAGCAGACGTCACAGCTTCTAAAAACTTTCTGCTCAGAGCAGTGGCAGGTCCACGCAACTGTAAAAAAAAAATTAGAGGGAACATTGGCGGATAGTATAAAAGAAATCAAGTAGAAGGACATATTGTAATTTCATTAATAGCTTGTATAGTTATACGGTTCTTGTAAACAAACAATATCTGGCGAAAGGATATCTGCATGTCTTCGAATTTCTTCAGTTACTGTCTTAGATCTATGGGCATTTAATTGAATGAGTTTTAATTTGGCTTTCAAGGGTACAGGCTCTTCAGCCTCGTCACTGTTGTGATCAGTAGGACTGGATGGGAATAGTTCTTTGTCTTACTGTTTCCATAGGTCTCTGGTATTCAGGACACAAGACATCTCTAACAGCGTGATTGGTTGTCTTCTTCTTTCGTTTACTATTGGCACGTACTGGAAGGTCACTTTTTTTGGGACATTCCGAAAAAATATACCCCGAAGGAGCACAGTGTCCGCAAGTCGGTACTTAATTTTTACAAGAGTTAGACGTGTGTCCGTTTGATAAATAACAGAAGCATCTGGTAACTATCAAAAAGGTCACTCAAAGCATGTACTTATACAAATTTTCACCTGATCAATAGGTTACGGCGGCCATTATTATTTCGTGTTCATAGTATTTGAAAGCGGTTCGAGCGCCGGCTGCAATTCTCAATCGGAAACGAAAAAGGGATCGAATTACGAGAACTTGTCATGAATGGAATCAGTGGTTTCAAAAAATGCCCATTACGAAATGATTCATTTGGTTGCCGCTGTTGCACTGAGATATTATTTGACTGACCGTATTCTTTTTGTTACTGTGTGCGACTTGTTAGCCTCCGTTATCATTTAGCATTAAAGAGGTTCCGACCACAGGAGAACCGATCGCTGGAAGCTGTTTGGTTAGGGAAGTAATCTCCATGCACCTGAGACACGGTCGTACATGAAAATTCTAAGGAGAGTCGCCGTGCAGACCGGGCTAGCCGGGTGGGTAAAGTACCTACCTGGCAACCCAAAGGTCGCGGGTTCGAATCCCGCCTTGGGCTTGGATCAAAGTACTGCAAAAACCTTGGGAGGTGCATTATGGCCAAAGAAGCCGATGCGCCAACAACTACAAAAAAAAAAAAAAAAGTTTCTGAATTATTCGTACCGGTCGTCTATCGCAGTGTTACCATGCCACAGGTCAAAGTCTTTAATTCTTTCTTCGTTCCTGTTGTCACATTGAATCACAAAAATGCTCCATCCCTACGTATCTGCTTATCGGCATTACATGGTAAGGTTAGAGAAACACGTGATTATAAAACTGAGAGAGCATTCCCTTGTATTCAGAGGGTAGATGTTCTAAATTAAAACGGTCATTTTAATTAGGAAATCTCATATTGTGGTCACTTTATTAATGGGGAAACTGCCGGATTCCGCTAATGTGGTCTGTTAGCACTTTTGTATCAGATCTTCGACTGTAAATGAAGGCGGTGCATTTTTGAGTGAACGCAGGAAAATTAACTTATCGCTTGTGATAAGATAATGAGCACTTTCTAATGAGTGAAATTGCATTTCTCGGGACTGCATGGGTAGCACAGTGGTATCGTCATCTTCCTCCTCACACTGGGCGGAAAAAGCATGGGTTCAAATCCAGTCGGTGACGCCAGGAACTCTTATGGGTTTTTTTCACTCCGACGCTGAGTTAATCGGTCTCAGGTGTAGATAGCAAGGTGGTCGGTTATTCTCTCTGAACCACCGGAACCTTTCTAGAAATAATCACTGGAAATAGGAATGGCTTCTAATCAGCCATTACTGAGAATCCAGGATCAAGAGTTGTTGTTGTGATAGGGATTAAGGAGCATTAGCGGCTAACGACATATTGCTCCATGTATATTGACTGTAAATTGCATGCGTTCTGAGTTCGGTTTTCTGTTTTGCTGTATGAAAAACCAATGTTACCCGTCCCTGAGACCGACTAACTCAACCACCTTTTGAAAAAGGTTATTAAAAATTCCTTCCGTCGGCACCGGGACTCGAAATTTAACAAGTTTTCCACCCGGTGCAGGGAGCACGGCGATCATTTCAACTGTGCTACCCATGAACTCTTCAACACCATATTTCAAACCATCGCTCTTGTAATCGATACCTTATTTTAAACCGACATTCACGTCACCCATGGTTCCCGAGGTTCTGTTCATTTGAAGTCCGCCTCTCGAAGATCGGTATCTGCGGGACTTCTATTAGGGGGACTCCATTGTCATGATCTTCAGATGAGTAGGTTGTATATAGACATTACTAGGGCTTTGCAGTTATGTGTCTTTCAGTAATGCTACAATAAAAATTAATAAAAGTACAGATAACGGTGTTGCTATTCAAAGAAACATCTAAACCATCAGAAAAACATTTTTGTTATAAAAATAAGACATTTCTTTCGATGAGCAGATTTAATAAACTTTAATACATCGAATCTTCCTTTCCAAACAATGAAATATAATAAGGGTTCTTTTTTCAGCTTTATGCTGAACCCACGTCAACCAACACATTGACACGCATCAAAAAAACATCTTCCATGTGCACTTCCCGATTGCTTGCAACGTTTTTCGCATTCATCTGGGTGTTGTGGGCAAAGCCACATCAGTCGGGTGTTACCAAGTAAGACTGTAAAAATAAAAGAAAATACAAATAATATCGATGGGGTACTATATCAGACAAAGCATTCTGCAATAAATGAATAGCACAGCTCGTAATTTTTATGAAAAACTTTATTTTACAAATATATTATATGAAACAGTAATTTCTATCCCTTTTAAGGTGCAATAAATCATAAAAGGGGTAGGAGCGATATACTGTATAATGTCCGTTTTATCATTAATAAAAGTACATCATGGATATTGCTAAAAGAAAGTACATATATTGATAAAAGAAAGTACTTTTTAAAGGTACTAATTCAGAGTTTTTAAAAAATATATATTTGTTATTATTTAAATAAACAAGAAATGATATAAAGTGATCTAAACTAGAATGATCAATGTATGAAAGAACACCACAACACGTTCACTGAAAGAAGAGAAGAGTTAAGAGTTAGGGCATAAATTCAAATTGAGGAAAGACAGATGTTAGGATAGACGTGCGGAAATTTGCCTTTAGCCAGCGGGTGGTTGGTTGGTGGAACAGACTTCCATCCCTTGTCGTGGAGGTTGATAGCCTAAATAAGTTTAAGGCTCAGCTGGACAGGTATTTCGAACGAACGGAGGGGTGAAATGGGAATGTTTTTTTTTTTTTTTTTTTTGGCTGATGCTGCATAAGCTTGCTTTCTTGCATCAAATGCCTCTACTAATGTTAATGCTAATGCTAAGTGAGTTACACTTCTTTTTAACGGGGAATTTTATTGTCCTATTTTACTATGTTACTCAGTTAATCATTCTCATGTGAAAGTTGCATAGTGTTTTCTTCTGAAACTGGCTCAGGGGAGGGAACACGGACGCTTCTATTGAATTCTAACTTCTAATTATCAATCAGACAAATAACATTGATGCCTTACTACTAAAAACGATGCCTTACTTCTAAAGAGAAGTTGAACTTAGGTAGACTTGTCCGAAGCACGAATGTTTGGTGTTTTTGTGATTTTATTGCTTTGGGAGGGGCCCATTTTTTGTGTAGACCTGTCTGCCGTCAGATTCTCCACTGGGTTAATGTTGCATCTGGATTAATATTGCTTTGGGTGATAATTATTCATTATGCTAAATGCATGTGTTATAAGCCTCACTTTTCTGTATCCCTTTATGTAGGAAACATGGATATTCATTCGAAACTTCGGTTTTTTAGTGCTTTAAGGGCACAATCGAAAGGGTATTTAAAGAATTATATGAAAGAAGTGCAAATTTATTTTTCTGATGAAGGATCAATTATGTGTTTTTCAGTAATACAACTATAAAAATTAATAAAAGTACAGATAATGGTGTTGCCATTGAACTAAACCATCAGATGGAGGAAAACGTTTTTGTTATAAAAATAAAAGATATTTCATTCAATGAGCAGATTTAATAAACTTTAATACATTGAATCTTTTTTCCAAACAATGAAATATAATGAGGGCTCTTTTTTCAACTTTATGCTGTACCCACATCAACCAGTCTTATTCTTTATATCCAAAATTGAAACGCATGTACATATATTTCCATCACACACTCCATGTGTATACCCGTTCATGCAATGTTTGTCGCATTCAGCCTCATTATCTGGGCAACCATGACGAGCGTCTGTAAGTAAGACTGTAAAAATAGATAAAAATAATATCAATAGGGAACTAAATTAGACAAAGAGTTCTTCAATAAATCGATAGCACAACTGGTAATTTCTCTGAAAAAAATTATGTTACAAATATACATATTATAAGAAACTATAATTTCTATCCCTTTTCAGGTGTAAAAAGTCATAAAAAGGGTAAGAGCTTTTAAATAATATCAGTATCATCATTAATAAAAGTGTATCATGAATATTTATTGCTCCAACCTGCTCTTATATTGATGAAATAAAGTTAAGTTTAAAGGAACTAATGCAGACTTTTTAAAAAGGTTTGTTATTATTTAAATGAAAAAGAATCTAAAAGAACACCAGAACTGGGATGGAATAGAACTTCCGGGATGTATCAGTTGAAGAATAATGGATGTACAACATTTGCGGATAATAGGTTTGGCAAGAGTCAATCTCCAATTTTTAGCCTGTTTAAAATCAAGATTGGACTCATTAATAGTCCTTGACAATTGTTGTAAAATTTATCGTATGCAGATGGAGATATACATCGGAAAACATTTAATGGATAGTGCTAAAACGCACAAAGCTCATATATTCATATTGCTACTGCATGATCCAACGATATTTTCCCACCACGATACACCGATCTTACTACTATTGCTTTTCATACACTGCTCAACAAAATTTCCAGAGCACGTGGTGTAACCTATGTAGCTTGCGGTGAAGAGAGACAAAATTTGGTATGGTGGTGTACCATAGAAAAAATGAAATGAGGAGAAATCGAGAAACTTCGGACATGTATTAGGTATTTCAAACCATCATTCTGTATTCAACAACGTATATCAATTCATCGTCTTCTAATTGACATCCTATTTCAAATCGACCTTTGCGCCACCCATGACTCTCCTCGATATTCTGTTTATTTGCTGTCCGCCTCCCGCATATCGGTATCTGCTGGTCTCCTCTTAAAAGGACCCCGCTGATTATAATCTTCATATGAGTGTGTTGTACATAGACATTTCAAACGCGTGCATTAAATCCTCATAACCTCTTTCTCAATGCAAAAATTAAAGTTTTGTGTATCCAGAGCAATCTCGCTACTGTCTTTGAAGCGTTGTTTGTATTCAGTCATTCATCACTTGTTAGATGCACACAAAATTGTTCATAAAATATCTCATCCCAGTTCCTCATGAATCAGCTTTAGAGCTTGTGCTCTTTCTCTGAAGTAATATTCTTTTCTAGAAACAAAATACAATAGTAATGTCTGAGACAGTATTTCTCAAGTATCTGAAGTTTAATTGCTTCCTGTTCAGTTAAATATTTTTTGATGATGCGATACCCTACCTCTTCTTTCCAATATCTGCATCTGATTTAGCACATTAAGGAAAGTAAAATAGTGCACAATAAGCAATTAGTAATCCATCAATCCTTCCAGTTCCCAATCTATCCCTTTCTTACCACCAGATTTCAACCTCAAAGAGACCATCACTATCAAATCCACTTGTACTACCAAAGAACAATCAAATGAATGATTGAGGCTTCGTGTTTTCTAGCTATATTCGCTGTAATGATGATGTACAGTTTCGAAGGTTCATGAACACAGGAATATATAGTCTATCATGAACATGCCGCAGTGATCCTCAAAATCCCGTGGATAATATGACCGTCCTTCTAAAACCAAAAAAAAATTAAATAATAAGAAATAAATAAATAAAAAACCTGGGTTCATATACCGTGAAGGAAAAAATAATTTATTGGCCTTTTTTTACAATATTATTGAATTTGTCAGTTTCAGGAGAGATAACATGTGTTTTCTCCCCCGGGAAACTCGTGCATTTCATCGATCAAAGAGACAAATGGTCAACAGAAGATCATTAGTTCCTTTGGTGGTTAATACGTACACAAACAAAATTGCAGAGTGGAACCCTACTCCCCATTCTCGAATCTGATTCTGAAATTTGGGCCTTCTCAAAAATGATACATCTCTGCAAACCTGAAGCTGTGCAGATTTAACTTTTTAGTATTAGCAATGGACACGTGGTGCAGGGAAGCCTATGGCTTATGCTTTTTACCATATATGTCCCCGATAAATCTTTTCCATTGTTTGTGCCTTAAACAGCTTAGCACATAAACAACTTAGGAGGATATTTCATTCTTTTTGCAAATCTTTCCTTTTCTTAATGGCTTAAGAACAACAAAGGAACAAGCTGCCCATTTTCAATTTACACAAAACAGTCACATTCTTTGTACAGCCCTCTAACAGGAACTTCAAGAAGCAGAGTCCGCTGAACAAACTTTTCCCTGTCACCGAAATGCTAAATATTAATCGCTTCTATTAGCTTTAAAGGAATCGAATAAATTCTGGGCAAGGGTTGTGTCCTAAACTTGCTTCTGCGAGATTAGTACGCAATATTTTACAAGTTGGGAATTGCATCGTTGTATGGATATCTCTGGAATAGAGGCTATGCCCTACATGGACTCAAAATATCCTCCATCTTAATATATGGAATTGTGGGAGTCCATTCTTTGATCCCATATATTGAAGAAACTTTGCCACGGGTTGCCTCGCTATTACGCTACTTTAAATAAAATAATCCATTTCAGTGGAGAAATACACTTTAAATAAATAGTTTTAAAAAATAGCAATACATACACTTTAAAAAAATAGCAATACACTTCTCTATCGGTATGCCTTATCAGATAGCACAGTGCGTAGCCTAGTGGTCAAGCGCGCGGGTGCATCAGTACACGTGCCTTGAGTGACCGGGGTTCAAGCCCGTGACAGCTGAATACGGTGCTGTTTCTTGTATTCTGTGTATCTTGTAAACTCCTCTGACCGTTTGGTCCTCCCGGAGTATAAACAGAAAATTTATTTATATACCACCATCCTCTCCACATCTATTGGAAAAGACATGGACGCGTTTCACGTCAATCACTCAATGAATTTTTATTGGAGTTTTGATACCATATTAAAGTGAAGTTGAAGTTTAGATAGGATTCTCAGAAGCCCAAATGTCAGTAGGTGCTTTTGTAATTTTATTTCTTTGGGAGAGGCCCGTTTTTCTGTGGACCTGTCTGCCGTGAGACCTGCCACTGGGTGGATGTTGTATCTGGGATTATATTGGAATTGGGTGATAATTATTTTATATTTGTTTGGTGTAATCGAAAGAGAAGTTAAAGCATTGTCTGTTAGAAATGCCACTTTATTTTTCTGATAACACAACAATTATATGTTTTTCACTTATACCAGCATAAAAATTAACAGAAATACAGATAACTGTGTTGCTATTGGCTGAAACGACAAATCATCAGAGGGATAAAAAAAAAAAAATTCTTGTAAAAATATGCTTATATATCATCAGTTACGCGTATGATCCCTTCCAACGGATAAACAGGCTTCACAAGGCTGAACCATGCTGAATATTTTAATTATTAATATCATTTTATTTGCACATCACTGGCCACTCCTAGAACAGCCTGGTTCGGCTAGAAGGGTATACATTATGCAAATTCCAGTTGATTACATTCATTGGAATTGCACGAGATCAAAACTGTTTGAAAATACATAACAAGGTAAAAATAGATACAATAAAATAAATAAATAACAAGCAATAAAAAACACAGTGTGGAATCCAGAAAAGTCTTTGCAGGGAATTCTTTTCACATAATTTTTATTGTTCGTGTTTATAGAGTTCTTTCGCTATGTCTTGTCTATAGCGCTTCGAGCTGCAGAAAGATGAGGCATTAATTCCCATGTAGTTATACATTCCTAACGTATTTGCCGGGAATACTGACCTAAGGTATTGCACATTTTGCAGATAAGATTGTAGACAAAGTGTTGAACTGAACCGGGTTCTCTGTGAGATCCGAGGGTTTGCAGAAAAACCCCAGATGTCAGGGGAATCCATTTGGCCGCATAGAAGTTGTGCCAAGTGGTGTAGATTCCTCTCTTTTACTATGGTTTCCCAGGTTTTCATGCCCAGGTTTGCATAGACCACGCTCCTAGACATGGTGAAAGGGTAGCCCATCTCCCGTTTTGCCATCTCAGGAGCCAATATCCAACCCCCAGAAATCTCTTCAGTTGAGCAGAGAAAGCTCCTGACCACAGTACCGAAGCGTAGAACGGTACGGGTGTTAAATTTCTTCGGATGTATTCCAAAAGGAACACTCAAGGCCTGAGATCGACCAACTCCTGCCGGATTGCTCAGTACGTCGCAAGCGTTTTTAGCCTGGCCATTTTGACGTGGTCTTTGGTAGTAAGCGCATCATCCCACTTCAATCCAAAATCCGAGTGGGAGTGAACCTTTTTAATGGCGGTCCCATTTAATGTGAGCATAATTTCATTAATAGTCTTCCTTCTGTGAAAGTCAACTGAGCTGCTTTTTGAGGATTCATTTAAGTCCCAGAGGTCCTAGATAATCCTGAGCTCAAACAGTAAAACAAACTGTTTGTATGTCTAGGAATAAGATTTCAAGTTGTTTCTTAGAGTTAAGGGCTTTTTAGATTGCCCAGCTGGTCATTAATAGATTTGAAAGCGTCGACCTTCTAGGAATAACAGTATGTATTACTGTTGATTATGTAATATTATGTATTACTATGAATAACAGTAGTAGAAGTAACAGTATGTAAAAGGTGTTGGTCAAAACATCAAAGGCAGATATTGTTGGGATTGTATTGTGTCACACAGACATAAGGAATGTAGAATTAAAATTTGGGAAGTAAAATGTGTGCAGGAAGGATAGACAGGATAGGAAGGGAGGAGGGGTTATGCTATTAGTTAAGAAACACATAAAATCCAAGGAAGTGCAGCCAGTCGACATCGCTGGACAGCGCAGTGTCGAGTCAGTTTGGTGTGATATAAGCACTGGGAGATCAAAATTGAGAGTAGAATTGTGTTATAGGCCTATTGACTCTGATGAGTATAATAAACAACTGTACAGGGAAATAGAGTGGGCCTGTAAATCACAGAATCTTATAATCGGGGATTTTAATTTCCCAGGTATTGACTGGATTTTGTGGTCGGTCACTCACACACTAGCAAGGCTTTTGTGGATTTATTGGATGATTGTTTTCTACATCAGCATATTCAGGAGGCAGCTAGAGGGAGTAATACTCTTCATATATGATTATCAGTAGTGATTCTTCATGCATCCAAAATCTGCAGATAAAGGAACCACCAGGTGGCAGTGATCACAGTGTGCTGAAGTGGGATTTACTCAAAGAGGTAACTACCATCAGGGGTAAAGGGAAGGGTTATTGCTTTCGTAAAGGCGACTACGGAGACCTGAGACAGTGTATAAATTCTATATGGTGAGACCAACTGATGATGTTACCAACAGCAAATTCAAAATGGGAAGCATTCAAAGAATTCATCTTGGAAGATATTATACTATTCATAGCAACAAAAAAATATTGTTCAAGGTTTAGCCCTAAATGGTTGTCAGATGAACTAATGAGGCATGTGGCAGAGAAGAAAAATACAAGGGATACAATATAAATTAATGGGTGACATAGAAGCCTACGATAGATATACGCTGTCTGTAAACAAGTCACAAAGAAGGTTTAGGCAGGCAAAGGCAAATTATGTGAAATCTTTGGCAAAGGATGCAAAGAAAGACAGCTAAGAGTTCTTTACCTATGTACACGCTACAAGGAAAGGGATGAATCAGATTGGTCCACTGGATATCGAGGGTGGAACTGTTGATGATCCTGCTTAGGTGGCTAACAGACTAGATGAGCATTTTGCATCTAAATTCACACGAGGAGTTTTTCAGGAAGGAGAATGCCAAATGTGAATTAAACTCTGGCTGTGAGCTAGTTGATTTTGTAATAACTGAGAGAAAAGTGGAGGAGAAATTGTTGAAGATAAACATAAGAAAGGCACCCGAGGTGGATGGGATCTATCCAGTTATATTAAAGGGGGCAGCAAATAAAGTAAGGAAAGCCTTAGCCAAAATTATGAGAGCTTCCTTGGACTCAGGGGAGATACCTATCGACTGGAGATGTTCAAATATGATCCAATTTCACAAAGGAGGACAAAGTGCGACAGAAGTAATTATATACCTGGTAGTTTAAATTCTGTTCCAGGTAAATTAATGGAGGCACTGGTTAAAGCACTGCAGCATCATTTAACAAGACTTCAGTTATAGCTCGGACACAACATGGTTTTGCTAAGGGGAAGTCTTGTGTGACCAATTTGATTGGATATTTTGATGTGGTTACAAAGGAACTGGATGCAGGGAAAAACTTTGATATTATATACTTGGATCTTAGAAAGGGTTTTGATACTGTTGTACATGGAAGACTGCTGCACAAATTGGAACAGTGTGGCATTGGAGGCAAATTGCTGGCAGGGATAAGGGATGGTTGAGTCATAGAAGACAGAAGACAGTGAGTGGTAATCAATGTTCACTGCTCTTGGTGGATTAATGCTATTAGTGGAGTCACTCAGGGTCTAATGTTGTTTTCTGTATTTATAAGTGATATTGATTATGGTATATCAGGCTTAATATCCAAGTTTGCAGACGAGGCGAAGGTTGGCAGGGTTGTTAAGGACACTAAGGACAGTACGCTGCTGCAACTGGATCTAGAAAAGTTGAGCAGATGGGCTGAGAGGTGGCAAAGGAAGTTTAACATTGACAAATGTAAAGTACTACATATGGGAAGCAGTAACCCCAGAGAAACGTATCAACTCTGTGATACTACACTGACAGTGGTAGAGAATGAAAAGGACATGAGGGTAATTGTGCAGGCAGATATGAAGTTTTCTGAGCAGTGCCGACAGTCTGCAAGAGTAACTCATGGTGTCTTGTCAATGATATACGGGAATTTTTCTAGCAGGGAGAAGGAGGTGATTATTCCCTTGTATAATGCAATGGTCAGGCAACACCATGGGTACTGTATACAGTTCTGGAAGCCCCATTTAAAGAAGGATGTAGAACTGTTGGAACGAGTACAGAGAAGGGCAACAAGACTAGTGAATGAAGCAAAGGGTTGCTCTCACGAAGAAAGGCTTAGGTTTTGTAGATTGCAGTGTTTGGGGACTAGACACCTGCGAGGTGATCTGATTGAGGTGTATAATGCCTTGAATAGTTTGAGTATTCTCAATGCTGATCGCATTCTTCGTCTTTCTTAGTATAATCACCGGCTTAAATTCCAATTGAGGAAAGGCAGTTGTAGGATAGATGTGCGGAAGTTTGCCTTTAGCCAGCAGGTTGTTGATTGGTGGAACAGATTTCCATCTGTCGTTGTGGAAGTTGATAGCCTAAATAAATTTAAGGCTGAGTTGGACAGGTATTTGTAACGAATGGAGGGGTGAAATGGCAGTTGTTGTTTTGTTTTTTTTTTTTCGGCTGATGCTGCATAAGCTTGGTTCCTTGCATCGTATGCCTCTACTAATGCTGATATAGAGGCTGTGGACGTCCATTGAAGAAGTGATCAACTAATGTGGACTGCATCGTTTTTTCAAACACTTTTAGTAGTCCACAGGAATTAGAGATTGCGCTGTAGTCTCTGGGATCTTTTGGTTTATTAGTTTTTGGAAATGGGAAAGCATGGTAAGCATTCCATATTGTCGGTGTGATTCCAGTCTCGACGATGTGGTTGAACAGGTCATATAACAGGTCACTCACATAGAAAGTGCATATTTTGAGAATAAAGAGCGGAAATCCGTCGGGACCAACTGTAGATTTATTGAAAAGGCTTTCATAATCATTTCCCTTGATACCTTAACAAGCGCAAGTTCGGTCCTGGCCTTATCTCTGATGGCGGCTACAGGGAGGGGCGGATGTTTTTTTTTTCTGGTCAGGTTGGAAGGTTGAATGTGTCCACAGTGTTTTCGTTTCTTTATCCATTTCCACTTGCCGACCACGTGTTGAAACGATACGCTTGGAATGCCTAAGTCTTCTCTGGATATACATACGATGTCCCTATTTCCGAACAAGCAGGGAGTTCGCTCTTTGTTTGTTGTAAGCGATGTGATCTAATTTCGAGACAGACTTTTTCCAGGTTCTGTAGGCTTTTTGCTTTAGATTAATAGCCTCTTTCGTTTCGGATTTGAACCACCACTAAGTGTTTGAGTAGATTTTAATTGTCTTCGACGCACCAATGAGAGAAATTTGTCTCAATTCCTTATAAATTTAATTAATTGCCTCTTCCACTGGTTTGAAGCAGAGATAATTCCAATTAAATGCTTTAAGTTAGTAAGGATAACATTTGGCCTGACCAAGTTGGTTGAAAACATAGTTACTCTATGTACCATGTCCGCGGATTCGGTCCCAGCGACTGAGGTTGCAGGTGCCTGTGCAATTTCAAACACTATCCGTAGGAGGTCCGACACGAATTTGGAGTTATAGGGAATGATTTTTTATTTGTTCCAAATTGTGGTAGACCCTGTCCAGGACTTGATTTCCTCTGGTCGGTGGTGTATTTAGTGGGATGAGCCCCCATGTCCGCATTGTATCTTCCATGTCTTGCCTTGCATCCTTGTTCATTGGCAGAGGTAGGTTAAAATCTCCTAAAATGGTTCTTTGGTTATCGGGAGCAGAAATATCAGAACCTTAATTTGTTTTCTCAGCAGAAGTAGCTCATCTCTAATTTTCGCTTTCTGAATTTTGTGTCGATAATTATCGCGCAGAAGTTTTGGCAGATTCTTTTTTTATCGGTTTCACTATATCTTTAAGATTGTGCCCTTGAAGAGACCTACTAAAGTTGTGAGGAGGCGGATCCTGGTGGGTAATTTCCTGGGTAGGATGAATGGTTGATGCGAGAGGGAGGGTGGTTGGGACAGTTTGCAGCTCTTCCCTAAAAACAGGAGTTTCCAGATAGCATATCTGACTAGCTAGCTGGCTTCATTCCCGTTCCTTGTTCTGTAGAGAGAAGCTGTGACTCGCTCATAGTCATTTTTTCTCATGACTCTTTATCCGAATCGATGTCATCCTGCGTGAGAGCTTGTTCACTGGGAATGCCCGGATCGGTGGAGGGTTTTTTTCTGATGCTTCATTATTATGAAATTGTGTAGGGCTGTTCTTCTTCTCAGACTTGACAGAGTGCCTACCACTCTTAGACCGTTTAGTGACAGGTGAACTGCGTTGGCAAGCTATTTTCTGAATCTCAAGCTCTCCGAGTGTTTTCTGACCAGATTGTGAGGTGGAATACATAGCCTCATTATTGCTGGTTAGTACCTCACACGGAATTTCATTCTCACTGACAGCTACGTGGTACTCTGGGTTTCATAGGGTAGCTGGCCTGAGACTACACTTTTCTTTAATTCGCTCTTAAAGGGGACTCGATTTGTCTGTTTTCGTGGAAATATTAGGTTCAGTTACCTTTCTCTTCAATTTCAACCTTTTATTTTATGGTATTTTGTGATTTGCAGGTGTTCTGCATTCTTAGCATAGGTAGGATTTTCGCTTCGCAATTTTCAATTTCGAAAGATTATTGACACAACACGTCCCGAAGCTAAGTGAGCAGCTGACACATTGTATAGTAAGCAACGCAAGCTTTTGACATTGGCTGCACGTGCATATACCAGGGGACATGCCTTTCTTCTGAGTAGGACTAGGCATATTTAAACTCCGGTAAGTTATATTGTAGTGGTATTAGAATATCTTTCTTTCCGTGATTTTAGAACTTAAGCTCAGAATGCGAGTTTGCAATACAACTCGCCACAGTGACAATTAGCAGATTTCTTTGCAGATTGCAGGCCTTTAGGCGCTGCGGTAGAGACCACTTGGGAATTGACCGCACTGATTGATTAAGGGATTTAATCAAGTAAATTGTGTGGCGACCTTGAACTCAGGCGGTTTCAACATTAACCGGTAAGCCGTAATGGTAAAGCCGCATTACGTTTCACCATAGATATGTATTATAAACGACAGAAAAATGACAATAAAGATTTACCTGTCAGAGATAGACGATAGCTCTATCAATCAGTCGCTGACACAACAAGGAATCTTCTGGTATTAGATTCATCATGGTACATTGTTTTGAACACTGTTTTTTAGCACTAAACGCTGAGCTACCAAATGCGTAGCTACACACTAAGAAACGGATCATAAGGGTGTCTATGAGATTCTGGGGCAATAAAACCCATTCTTCCGCTGACGCAGACCTTAGCTCACCAAGTGACTGAGCAGTTGGCTGTCAGCGTTCAGTGCTACGCTCAAGAGCGTCCCACACTTGTTCCGTCGGATTTAAGTCTGTGATCGAGCTGGTCACGGCAGTCGTTGGATGTTTTCAGTTTCAAGATATTTCTCCACTACTTGAACTGAGTGGCGTTGTCGAGCATGAAAAGAAAATCTGGGCCAACCACACCCCTAAAATTACTATTCTTGAGTTCGGGAATCTGTTCTGGTGTCTCTGCGCAGTTATGGTACCCCTATCGAAACATGAGGAGGGGTGTGGTTGTTGATCGCCACACAAGGGCACCACCTCCATCATAAGTGTCTCTTTCTCTGATGTTGGAGGGATGAGACCGCATTCCTGATTGTTTGAAGATGAAATAACGTCTATAATCAGTTTGAAGGCTAAAACGAGATTCATCAGAGAACAGCACTGAACCCAATTTGTCAGGGCTCTAAGTCATATGTTTATGGCACTAGTTTCGAAGGGTTCTACGGTGGTTTGGGGTTAATTGGATTTAAGGTATTCTTGTTTTTAACGGGGTCTCCAGGGTTTTCCCTATGTACCGCAGAAGCGTCTGAAAAGTAAATATGCCACCGGCAAGTGTGAGTAAGCGTTGGCGTGTAAAGTAAATGTGCATGTTACGTTGAGTGTTGGGGACTGGCAGCTTCGCAGCCACGGGGCAGTGAACATCTTGCCCGCTGCCTACTGATTCCCATCCCATGCTTGTTGGTGGTCCCTGTACGCGTGCCAGGGACCAACAACAAACAAAGACTCTTAGTCGGATGACACGAAAACTGGTTATCCCGATAAATAAGGAAAAATAAAAATTAAGGAATATAGCGTAAGAAGTAGAGGTAAGGGAGTGGATATGATAGGGAAGAAAGGCAAGGGATGAAAGAAAAGAAAGACAAGGAGGTGAAAGAAATAGGCGTCCCCAGAAGGGGAAGAAAGCAAGAGTTTAAAGAGTAAATAATAAAAGACACTAGTGGACAAAAGGTATCAGTATAGCCACTCAACCAAATCAAAACTAATATACACATTATTTACAAAGCCAACAATTTAACATTTCTTTCAACTAGTGAAGTATAGAAAAATCAACATTTACAACAAATAAGTTATTGCCAAATTTCGTTATCAAAACTAGAATCATTTTTCGAGATTAATTTAATTTAACTCTTGAAGGAAAGGTGGTTTCACTCATGCACTTATGCGACGAATAATCATGACACAAGCCATCAGCTAGAACACTCTTAAAAAGGCAATAAAGAAAACACTAACATTCTACAACGAAACAATACTGATGAAACCTGCCCAAGCATGTAAACTCGATCCATTTTAGAGGATACACTTCAATGAACACTATCAATTAGGTTCATCAATGCATATACACTTAAAAGGTAACAAACGTACTGCACGTGTCCTTTCCATGCTTAGAATGTCAGGTTTCACCACACTGCCCAACAAATCAACAATTAACACAAACAAATCAAACGTTATCTTGTTTGGCCCTTGCAATCAACTCAAGGCCAAATGCGAAAAAGCATCTATTACTCACATAAAGCTAGATCCAGACACCTAAAGATCTTATCTCATCCACAACTGACATATTTACAGCTTCAAGTTTTTCATTAAAGCAAAACATCAAAACAAGCACCGCCAGTTCAGCAAAGTATAGTTCCATCACCACCAGTTTAAATATAAAATAACAGAAATAAAAACAAGAGCGACAGTCTTTAAAGAATAAATACATTCAATACATCGTCAATACTATTTTCAAGTTTTATTACAGAATCACTATTCTGAACAGATACATGGACCCTCAATTTAGGACCTTAATACAAATTAAGTAATGAATCACAATTGCGTTAGTCACTTCAATGTACATCTCTATTCGTTTTAGATTTTCTTCTGTTAAACAGCTTATTTGCATATTCAGATAAAGCCATAAAATTTTCCTTACTCTCTAAAAACTGAGTCAAACTGATCGAATCAAATATCCCAGTTAGGATGTGTAGCTCACGTCTGATATCCAATTATAGGTTAAAATCGAAAAAAAAAAAATGCTCCACAGTCTTAGAAGCACCACAATGACAGAGAGGAGAGGAGAGTTAAACAAACCAGAAGAGAATAACTTTTTGTTAAGGTTCCCATGTCCTGTTAACAGAACCATAACATTAACACCAGGATTAAACCATTTCATCTGTTTCTTATATTCCGAGACATGAGGAATGAATTTATTTGTAATTCTACTTAACTCGGATTCACTCCAGTATTGTTGCCAAATCCTTAAAAATTCACTCCAAAGCCTAGCGATATCCTCTTTTTCCGGGAATTCGATATTGAGAAAGTAATTCCCAAACCAAACTCGTAGATTTTTCCTAAGATGATGCTGCGGGTATTGAAACATTTCCACATATTGTACCTATTATTATTGTTGATATTAGGGTTACCCGTAATTGATTACATAAACCCGTATTCGCATCTGAAAATTGCATGTGTTTTCTGGTCGAGTTGCCTGTTTTGCTGAACGAAAAAAATAAACCTCCTTGCTATTTCCGCATGAGACAACTAATTCAGCCACATAGTAAAAAAAACCCTTTAAAATACCTCGCGTTAATGACAGGATTCGAACCTAGGCCTTTTTTATCCGGTGTGGGGAGTAGGTGACGATACCGTTGTGCTACCGGCGTAGATACCTCATATTGTAATGAAATCCTACAACAGAGAATCTGCAGGGCCATTGTTGAAACCGTTTTGCAGGCCCTATATACAGCCAATAGTAAAAAGCGATGTGAGATTTGTTGTGGTCTTCACCGCTGTATGTGATTATAGGAGACTGCTGCACGCATACGATTTGTACTTCTTCCTATGGGAAGAAGTACGAAAGAAATTTTTCGTTTTGTTTAGTACGTGTATTCTTTGGTCCGCCTCCTCGTGGCGTGGACGGGTACTGGGAAGCAGCCTTCCTGCTAGCTTAGCGGCCAGAAACAACTAAACAACACACCCACCCACACACTATGCAAACATAGCACTACACTCATTTCTGGCTATTGTACAGAATTCTGCATATCATCACAGAGAACCATGGCGGAGATGAACTAATGTTTATGGACTGCCTTACATAAGACACAACACATGTCCACATATAAGGTATCTTTAACATGATTGACATTTTACATATCACGCAATTATCATATAGTGTCCAGTTATTTTTTTATTTTATAGTACATGTAGTTATATCATCGACAAATCACAAAGCCCTCGTGGGTAACACAGTTGGTAGGATCGCCTTCCTTCCCACAACGGGTGGAAAAGACATGAGTTCGAAAAGACATAAAAATTCCTGCCATCATCGAATCCGTTCGATGATCGGAAGAATTTTTATGAGTCTTTTTCACAACGTGCCCGAGATAGTCTGTCTTGGGCGAGGGTAGCGTGGTTTGTTCTCCAGTAAACGCGGGTTTTTTGTCCAGCAACATGACCTTAGTCACCGATGCTCCTAAAACTCGACAACAACAACAAAGTGCAGGTGAAAAATTCCCGGAATTTCCATAGTAACATTCTTCTAGACAGATCAATGATAAAGTTTGCAATATATGTTGTTTTGTGTTTCTTCATCTGTCATTATGGCAGCTCAGAAATGTGACTGACACTATTAAATTAAATTAAATTGGAAGTTTCAAAATACTAAAAATATCTGAAATTATGTAAGAGCACGTAAACTTGACACTGACGAATAAATTAAAAGATCCTTCAAATGAAATCGTGAATTATGCACGAATTTTATGGAGATTCAGCTTTGCTGAAGATGTCACTTTCGAGCTGCACAAAATGATGTGAATTCAGAAGATCGTATTGCGCACCTGTTTTTATGAAAACCGTTTCCAGAAAATCGATTTTCAGTATAAAATTCGATTTTTTTTTATCACAAAATGACTGCAGCCGGCCGATAACAGCGAAAAACTGATGAAAATATGATGTAGTTTAGGAACTTAATAGAAGTGATCAAAGAATCGTTATCAGACCGACAGCAGAAAAGCAATTGATGGGAAATGAATGACTGTTAAATAGTAACCATCAATGTCGAAAAGAACTCACACGGCGTTGCCGGCCAGTCAGTTTTTGACGGAAATCCTGCCTCAAATGAAATATATTCCTTTTACTCCAAGATTTGGCAAAATTTGACTTCTTTCTATTTCAGTGTAACAAAATTTCATTAAAGTTGATATTTTTCTAGTTTGGAGATAAATTCAGCGGTTTACGTTACGTTGAAGAAAATAAAATCGAGGCAGATGAGAATGAACTCATTTATTTTTATCGTATGATGTGAGCAATACACGAAGGAACCAGTTTTTTTTCTGCTTCATTCGTGTATCCTGGCAGTAAGATCCAAACGGACAGTAAGGCGCCAAGTAATATTCAACCCCGAGACGGGATTCGAACCCGCGAACTTTGGGTTGCCAGGCAAGCATTTTACCCACCCATCTAGCCCGGTCGGCAGAATGAACTCAAGCTGAGTTGCTCAAGTGAAGCCTGCATTTAAAAAAAAAGGAAGTAATTAATTAAACCAATTAAAAATTAATTATAACAATTTCCCCGATATCTTAGCCAGTGGTAGATTTAGCACTTGAGAGGCCCCAGGCGCAATTGAATTTTGAGGCCCCCACTCTAAAGTGTGCATTCCACTACGGTGTGCATTCTACGCGCAAGTTTTTACTATATATCGCGCTATAGATTTGGTGTTGCGGTTTTAATAATTTTGGTTGCGCAGTTCTTTCATACATATTTTAACTGTTTAAATGAAAAAATGACACAACTACCATCCCTCCCAAATCTAGCATTAAAATCTAACATTAATACATAAAATTTAGCATTAATGATAATATCTATTCTACTTCAGATTCACTTATTTCGCATAGATATTTCTATAATATGTATGGATATTCGCATAAGAGTTTACTAACTTCTCATATTAAATTATAGTTTTATTCAGTAATGGTAATAAATATGAGTGTAAAAATTTAAAATGAAGCAATTATTTTTTTTTTTTTTTTGGGACATGAGATTTGACGCGCCCTCGATTTAAGAGGCCCCAAGCGCACCCCTCGTGCGCCTGTGCGGAAATCAACTGATCCTAGCCACACTGATCTTCCATACCCTAAAGCTAACAACATACATTGATCCTATTTTTAATTAATTAGTTTAAGATATTGAGGGCAGATTAAATTAAGAGACAATATTTATGTAACCAAAATTTTCGTTCATTATCTGCATAAAGAAAATCACTATTCTAGCAAAAAATATGGAAAATTGTTAAAGTAGTTGTAGTGTATAAATTGAAAGGCGTGTTTGACAGTAATTTTGAAAGAACAATTCAGTTTAAAGTGAATTCGATTGATGATAAAGGAAGTTTAATTTAATTTCTGAATGCTGTAAATGTCAAATTTCCTAAAGTTTTTTCAGTTAATAACCGCTTATGCCCAGGCCATTATGAAACCCGACATTGCGATTAGGTGCTCACAATACTACATATTACAGCAAAAGTTAAAAGCTGGAGTATGCAGGCTGGCATCTATCACGGTTGCTGTTTAAGTGAGCAATTCTTATGCTCGAACTATGCGCTATGTTTTTTTAAGTTCTGGAATACAACATTCAGCCCAATTGGAAAATCTTTCGTAGAGCAGCACAAAAGGCAACTTGGCGCAACCAGTTACCAAAAACTGAATTACGTAATATAACACACAAAATAAAACTATTACAGCGGCAGATGATTGCAGACTATTTTCGCATTGCACTACGAACAAATGTAACTTGGGAAAAGTGAAAAAATAAAGAGAATATTTGGAAAAAAGGTAAGTAAATTTTGGTTACATGATGAGTTTTCTTCTCAGGTTAAAACACATAGTGGTGAACTTTCTTACCATAATTACACATTGCCAGCAACACAAGCAACACAATAACGATTGTCTTCATTCTGACTGAGAAAATTCTTCTTTTTAGAATGAATTTCTGAAATGTTAAAAGTCGAAATATTTTATACAACTGAAATAAATTTTGAAATAAAAGTTAGAGAAATGGAGAAAAAAAAACATAAAAAATATAATAAGTAAAATTCAGTAAATTTAAACTTAATACGACTGATTAATGTCATCGAATAAACAATGAAGCATTACATCATAATAGGATATTACATAAAATAGAATACGAAAAAAAATTAACTACAAAAAGTAATTGGGTCAATTAATACTGCAGGGAAAGGTTTGTGTGCCATAAAGTATAAACAAAAGGGAAGTCTAAAAAATCATCAATTATTACTAAAATTATTATAGCTAATTATTTTAAAAGCATGCATTGAATGGCTCGTTTTATGGATTAACACAATCAAATTATAATCAGCAACAGCTGTCGGTTTCTGATGTTCATCCGTCAGTAATAGAAAGAAATAATAATATGCGAAAGGCCAGCGATAGTAAGCACAGAAGGTAAAAAATAAGCTAAAGCTAACAAAAGGCGAAGTGAGAAAAGAAATAGGATGAAAATTGTACTCGAAAACGCTCATGATGTTTTAAAATTTATATTAAAATCATATTTATTATATTAAATAAAAATATTATAAAAATTATATTATATTAATTTTAAATATTTAATTCATCGAAGATAAAAATTTAGAATATGACAGAGAGAGAGAGAGAGAGAGAGACGACCTCAACACATAGCAGTGGTACCGAGAGCCTAACTATCAGACCGATGAAGAGTATTTAAATAGAGCAGTAATCTTTTAATATGCAAGGGATCAATTAAATGAAATTATGTGACAATAAGAGGAAAATATACCAAATATAATTTATAGGATTATCTAAAAGGAAAAAAGACCAATGGAATACAATAATAATTCTCATATGAAAATAATAAGATAAACTTTGCCTAAAAATTAAAATAATACAGATAGAAATAAGGTAATGCCAAAATAGCAGAATTTTGGTATTACCAAAGTTCTGGAAAAATACGCATATTTTTCAACTTCACTCTCATAGTTTCTCGTTGACATAAAGAGTTTTCCTTCTCTAAATATCGATGCAAACTAACTGTTGAGTTCATCTGCAAAATCAGCTGGGGTATCTAATACTATCCCACGTCCATTACGCATGGGTCCGATCTCAAATGCCTTCTCTTCTTTGGATTTATATATGTGAACAATTTCTTATCTCCCCTCTTTGTTCTCTTTGCCAGCGATTTCTCCTAATCTGCCGTTGCCATCCCAGCTTTTTCAGTGACACTATTGCAGATCAATTTGTAGCTTTTATAGGCTTCAGTACTTTTTATTGATCTGTAACATTTCCACGTCGTCTTTTCCTGCTTAAGTAATCTGTCAACTTCATTATTTATCCAACTAGGAATCCTCCTCGTGCAGTATTTTTTAATGGTATATGCACATTAAGGGTTTCTGTGATTAAAGTTTTAAAGGTATACCATTATTCAATTGTATTCTTTCTCTATGAGATATCTACCCAGTTAATCGAGGCCACGCAGCATGTTAAGGCATCGTAATTTTCTTTCCCGAAATTATAACAAATTTCTTTGCCTTTAACTGCGGCTACCTCTCTCTTTATCGTCCACCGTAGAACTCCGTGATTATTTCCTGCTGCTGGTTCCTGTACTATTAGCCCTATTATGTCATCTGACTTCTGGGGTGATGATCAGGTCTAGAACATTCTTTTCCCTGATATGTTGATAGAAATAACAATCAGCTTTTTGATTTAAATATTTTTTCCCCATGTCGAGTTTCCTTCCCATTTGCTCTAATCACCCATAATAAGACATTCACGTTGACTTTTCCATCCATTTACATGTAGAGGCTCTCATCATAAACTTCACACTCACCTGGCCTGTAGATTACCCCACTCTCAATATACCTTTTCTTCCAACAATCTTACACCATACAGATTCTATACTAGCATGCGAAACTTCCGATTCCGGGAAAGTGTTCCTGGCGTTCAGGCTGCTTTTGATAAGAAGCATGACCCCACCACCCCTTCTATCTTCCTTATCCTTCCTAAATACATTATACATATCGTACTGAAACTCATCATCCCCTATTTCCTGGTGGCACCACATTTCCATAAGCCCTATTATGTCAGTGTTACTTGTCCGAACCAGTAGTTCGAATTCGCTCATTTTATTGACGACACTTTTGACATTATTGTATAAACAAAATTAAGAATTAGTGTTCTTGTACAGTTAACTACCCTGACACACCCTTTGAAGTTATTTAAGCTCCCTTCCGTGGCCTTAGTTACCCGCTCATTTGAAACGTTTCTGCCCTCAGAACATCTTGCTAATATGGTCTGCTGCGGAAAAAAACAGATCGTATTAGCTAGGGAAGAAGAACACTTAAGGTAAATGTAAGAGTTTCTTTGACCAATATCATTAGACAAACGCGTATCGTATCAATATTATCCTTAGCCCCTGAAACTAGCAGTTTCCCTGTACTTTTAATGTATCCTAAATTATACTGGCAAAATCCTTTGACCACCTTTGTTTAAATGTATCCCGTCTCTACAAAACAGATTCCTTCCACCTACAAGAGCGGGCCATGTCTGATAAAATTTTCCCCCAAAAGCTTTGTAAAGTTCTTCAAGTCTTTAGTAAATCCACAAGGCTTTCAGCATATAATCCCTCCTGTCGTGCCTTGTGAGAATTTGAAACACATACACATTCTGAGCTAACTTAGGGCATTTCTTCGGCATGGTCTTATATTTGTGTAACAAATCTTCAGATTGTGTGCTTAATATCATTAGTCCCTAAATGAATAATAATTTATCCCCCTTACAATATGACTATCTGTTGGTGACATCATTAATTGTTGCTCCCCACAGACATCCCCTGGCTCTAGTCCACCTATCCCTATTACAAAAAATATTTCCCGTTTCCCTGACAATGGAATCTCCTAATAGAACTAAATTCGTTTTACCCAGAGCAGTTTGCATTTGGTTATTCTGTTTTATGGCCCGAATCGGGAGTGTTTATAGAATATTATGAATCCCATTGATTTCCCACAAGTTCAAAATATACAATGTTGTTGAAATCAACCCAATCCATATTTTCTATATAAATGTGCAGTGAAACTTCAAGAACAACGCAGGTGACACATCTAAAAAACAACATAAAAATAGAAATGCATTAATAGAGAGAAAACAAGATGTTGAAGTTGCAGCAAGTCAATAAAAAAAAAATAATAATAACAATCAAAGAGGAACAAAACAACAACAAACAAACAAATACATATCAAAGAGAAAAACAACAACACACAACTACATCTGAATGAAACATCAACAAACAGACAAAAACAACCGATTTGAAGTAATTAACAACCAAACTGAAGTAATTTTTGCCTTTTTAATTAAAATTTTAGAAGGTTATTGTGAAAAGAATTGTACCAAGATAAGGTCCTAAAATAGATCAGTGCAACGTAAATAAAGATAGCATAAGTTTCGAAACCACATTGGAGTAGTTTTAAAGATAACTGTAAAGTAACACAGAGATAATGTCAAAGCCAATAATATGTAAATTAGAATGCAAAGATAAGTTAAAATTAAAGGTAGTTTAATTGTTGCTAAAATTCAATGTAGGTTGAATTTTATTTAAGGTCAAACCTTAAAGATAAGTTGACAGTTGGTAATTTAGCATTAAAATGAACAAACGTTTAGTGATAATATGACTAATAATATTCAGTGGAATATTGTAATGCTAAATATTCAATTAAAAACCAAATATTGTGCAGAAATGATGAAGCACTGAATGGATAGAAATTATAGTAGTAAAAAATAGCAGCTGTAAAGCAATTAAGGCTACGAAGCTTCAACATTCTACGTCTGAAATTGCCAATATTATTCGATCGTTTTGCTGTTTGGTTAATCAAAAAAATCCGAGTTTTTGGAGAACAAAGAAAAAAAAAACATACAGCGCCTGTATGAGTTTATCTAAATTTATCGCTTCATTGGCAGGATTGTGTATAGCTGCAACTCTTGACAGACTAATGCTTTCACCTGCAGTCTGCCATTGCTTGAAAGCACAGTGGATCGCATTGAGAATAACTCAGTTTTTTTATAATCTCTAATTCTGCAATGAATTCGGAATTATTCTAGAGAAGCACCTAAATTTTCTTTCATGTTATTCATTAAAATAAAAATTATGGATATTTCGTTTCAAGCCGTTTAGTTTGTCTTATAATAATAATCTGACTCAAAATATTTCTGATAATATCATAACACATAATAAACAGTACAGCCATTTTGCTGATATATTCTATTTTATAACAGTAGCTTATCTTTTAAACACCACTTCAATCCAGTTTAGAACACAATAGTCCTGTTAATTATTTTAATTTGCAAAATGCAGAAAAGTGAAAAATGTTACTTACCTGTATAATGGCAGTAACAGCTTGATCAAATTGTATTTTTCTGCGCGATATTTATGGATTTCTCCCCTGGCTAAAGTTGCTTATTCTGATATTGGCGCTTACACCACTCGTTCTGTAGGTAAGACCAAATGCAAGCCTTCCACCTGGAGTGACAGTACGTGGAGCAAAGCGGATAAAGAAGAAAGGCGAATATAATTTCTACTGTAATATAAGATAAGTCAAGTACACGTTCTGTGTATTATTATGTAAGCTTACTCTGAGTTGTCACTATAGAATCGCGTGTACTTGTGCCCTCCATGAAGTACAGAGTTCTTGCAATCATAACATTACGTGCTTGTTGAATGCGATAATATCAGGTGAATACCTACATAGGGATAATATTTCTGTGTAATCCAGTGTTGTAAGGGGCGAAACGAAAGATGTAGGTAAATTAGAATATGATATTAAAGTTAGCGGCAGAAAAGAAGCCGATGAACAACTCAGTCTCCTGAGATTTATCCAAGCAATTTTTAAAAGAAGGAGCTGAGTCATTGCCCATCAATGAACAGAGTAACTATATCATTGTTTTTAAACATTATCTCTTTCCTGCCTGGAGAGCAGATACTCCGTGATTACAGAGATAATCGTAGTGATTTCAATGCCGGCTTTTCCTTCGAAGTTTTTGACCCTGAATTGAAAACATGTTACTGAATAAAAGTGGATTGGACAGGGTTGGACAGTTTTGAGCTTTGGTTTCAATATGAGTGAATTAATCAGCCTCTGGCTTAACTGCAGAATGCGGAGAAAGTGGTAAGATTTGTAGGTAATTTATTCCAATGGTCCACAAAATTCCACCAGAATATTAAGCTCATAAATTATAATGTACACTTACTTACTCTCAAAGATTTTATTTGTGTACACTTTGGTTCATGACTCACTCAATCGTGAGAATGTTCCTCATTCATTTATATTACTAATCCCCATCCAGAGCCTTTTACACATCAATGGCAAATGTTTTTTTTTTTTTAAATTTCCAAGCAGTGTGTACACCACATTTAAGGCATTCTTCAAACTGATTAATTTTAACATTAGTCGCCTTCTTTAAACCTTCTAAAGAAGTTCCATATCTATCTTCAGATGGAGCTCCTGACCAGAATAGAATATTAAATGGTGACCATCGCGTAGTAAAGAGAGACAAAGATGACCTTCTCTCTTTATTTCATACTTCCAATAAATCGTCAATGTAACTTCTTGCGACTTCCTTCGTGTTCTGAGCTTGAATACTGAAATTCATGTCTTTCTGTATCGCAATTGCCAAGTCATTTTCAGCCAAAAATTCCATTAATTCCTCTTACCGTACATTTATGGAAATTCATAAACTAGTTCTGAATTTATTTTTAAAAGCCCAGCTGTGTTCGATGGTAGCACTATGATTTTAAGTACTGTACCGGCCTCTCTGTGACACGGGCCAGTTCTATCAGCTATTTCACGAGTTAGGTCAGTTTGTCAGTCTGTCTGCGCCGTAGCACAGTGGTATCGTCATCGTCCTCCCCACACCGGCTGGAAAAGGCCCGGGTTCAAATCCCGTCGATAACGCGAGGAACTTTAATGGGCTTTTTTTCACTCCGTGGCTCAGTTAGTCGGTCTCATGAGTAGATAGCAAAGTTTTTTCTCCAGAAACGGGTTTTTCGTCCAGCAAACAGACACACCCAATTAACAAACATAAAACACAGCACGGCAGATGAATTTAATTATTCGGGTGGCCTAAATATAATAATAGTTTGTCAGTCTGAAATGTGGGTTGAGAAGTTTTTCCCTCCAAGAAACTCGAATTTTTTATCAGGAAACAGAAAAATTGACTGCAGAATACATGCAATTTATTGACAATATACTGTTGCTTCACAATCTTCATTAATTTGGGATTTAATAACCCCTTCCCTCACATATATGCGTTCCCTGCAGTCACACACTGGCCCACCTATCCTTACTGCAGATAATGCGTTTGGCTGGCAAAAAATGGGCGCCTCCGTAGCCAGGTGGGAAGGAGCAGCAGTGCGTAGCACATGCTTCTTGATTAGACCAGGGTTCGAGCCCGTCACCACCAAATACGGAGTATGCGGAAAGGTCAAGGAATGACCACCGCATATCCCGGAGCAATATGGCCTTAGTTGCTAATGCTCCTAAAAACCAAATAACGAACGAGCTGGCAAAAAAGTGTAAAGTGTATTTATTGTCTAACGGCACCAGGGGTTTCCCCTATCTCCACGTTGCTTTCATGTGGTTGTACCAGTTCATTGGGACGGCCAGAGATTTAAAAGTGTATGGATATTGTACATATGTAGTGTTTTGTTCTGTTGTTCATCTGACCGTTTAGCCTGTACCCCTCATCATCATCATCATCAGCCATTTTCAATCCACTGCAGGATGAAGGCCTCTCCAGCAACTTTCCAGTTCCTTCTGTTTTGAGCACTGGCCATCCATTTACTACTCGAAAACTCATGAATGTCATCTATCCATCTCCGCCTTTGTCTTCCAGGTTTTCTTCTAGCTCCTCTTGGGTACCATTCTGTTATTTTCTTAGTCCATCTGTCATCATGTCTTCGGGCTATGTGTCCTGCCCAAGACCATTTTAGTTCTTTAGTTTTGATAAGAATGTCCTTTACTTGAGTTTGCTGCCTAATCCATGTGTTTCTCTTCTTATCTAACAGTCTGATTCCCAATATGATTCGTTCCATTCTTCGCTGTGTAGTTCTCAGCTTCTCTTCCATTCTTTTGGTGAGTGCCCAAGTTTCACTTCCATAAGTCATGGTGGGGAGTATACATTGATTCATTATTTTACGTTTCAGACAAACTGGTATATTGCTCTTCAGTATGTGACTATATTTCCTGAATGCTATCCATCCAAAATTTATTCTTCTCTTGACTTCCAGCCATTTATCATTATTACAGCTAATAACTTGTCCCAGATAAGTATATGACTCCACCTTTTCAATTACTGCTCCTTCAATCATTATTTCCCTTTCCGTGGCATACTTGTTCATCATTACTTTTGTTTTAGCCATATTCATCTTTAGTCCAAAATCCTTACTAACTGTGCATAACTGATTAAGATTTTCCTCTAATTCTTTGGGATCGTGGCTTATGACCACAATGTCATCTGCAAATCGTAAATGGTTTAGGTACTCTCCGTTCACATTGACTCCTTTCTGCGACCAGTCTAATCTTCTGAAAGCTTCCTCAAGGGCAGCAGTAAACAGCTTCGGAGATATTGTGTCTCCTTGTCGAACTCCTTTCTCGATTTTAAATTTGCTACTGTCTTTGTCTAGTCTAATAAAGGATGTAGCACTCTCATATATTTTCCTCAAAATCATAATATATGGAGTATCTATGCCTTGTCTTTCCAGTGCCCGAAACATTGCCTTATGCTGTATGGAGTCAAATGCCTTTTCATAATCCACAAATGCCAGGCATAATGGTGTTTTATATTCATTTGCTTTCTCCATTAGCTGTGATATTACGTGAAGGTGATCCATAGTTGAGAATCCTGTCCTAAAGCCAGCTTGCTCTTTCGGTTGATTCTCATCAAGTATTCTTTCTAATCTGTTAGTAATGACCCTTGTGAACAACTTGTAGATATGGGATAACAAGCTAATTGGTCTATAATTTCCAATTTCTGATTTATCTCCTTTCTTATGCAGCAAAACTATGATTGCATTATTCCACTGCTTAGGCATCACACCTTTTCTAATGCACTTTGTGAAGAGCCTTGCCAGTTTTTGTGTTATGTCTCTTCCTCCCAATTTTAACAACTCTACAGTAACTTCATCTTCCCCCGGGGCTTTCCGATTCTTCATTTTCTTGAATGCATGTTCTACCTCATCAGGAAGAATATCGGGTATGTCGTATGTGTTGCTACTTTGCAATCCATCTTCCCCACTGCTGGTATCATTCCCTCGCTCCTTGTATAATTCTCTATAGTAGTCTTCTGCTATTTGAATTATGCCTTCTCTGCTGTTTATAAGTACACCATCGCTATTCTTCAGTTTCAGTATCATTTGTCTTTCTGTATTACTGCTCATGGCTGCTGATTTAAATCCTTTGTTTTCCCTTAATGCTTGTTCTACTTTTCTTGTGTTAAATCTTCTTATGTCCTCTCTGAGTCTCTTTCTAATGGCTTTGCATAACTCAGTATACTCAATTTTCTCCCTGTCAGTGTTTTTCTTGCTCTTCATTTGTCGTCTTTGGTTCATCATGACAAGTGTTTCTTGACTAATTTTTTCTTCTTTGGATTTCTGTTTCCCTATAGGTTTCTTGGGCTTTATCACTTTCAGAAAGTTGTAATATTCCTCCTCGATATCTTGGTCCTGAGCAGTCTGCAGAAGCTCAAACTTGTTCTTAAGTTCCAGTACATACTGCTTTTTCTCCTCCTCTGTTATTTCAAAGACCTTTGTATTATTTACTCGAGTCAGTTTTTTCCTTTCCTTTCCTACATCTATATCAAGTGTACATCTTACCATTCTATGACCACTTCCAACATTTACCTTATTCAGGACGGTAACATCATTCACAATATATCTTCTGTTAGTGAGGATGAAGTCGATTTCATTAGTTGTTAATCCATTTGGACTCTTCCATGTCCACTTTCTGTTCACCCTTTTCTTGAAAAAAGTGTTCATTACTGACATTCCTTGAGATTCTGCAAATTCCACAAGTCTTTCACCTCTTTTATTTCTTTCACCAATTCCAAAATTTCCTATAGTTCCTCTTTCTGCGCTGTTTTGCCTTTTTCCAACCTTAGCATTGAAGTCCCCCATAATAATAGTGTAGTGGGTTTTCTGCTCATCTAGAAGACTCTCAATTTCAGTGTACATTTCTTCAACCTCTTCATCATCATGGCTCGATGTTGGTGCATAAATCATTATAATCTTTAGCTTGTACCTCTTAGAAATCTTGAGTATTAGTCTTGACACCCTTGGTGATGTACTTTTGAATTCCAAAATGTTATTTTTAAAATCTTTATGGACCAGAAACCCAACTCCACCTTCACTCCTTTCACTGTTTCCATTGGTGTACAGCAGATTTCCACTTGATAAACTTATAAGTGATTCATTTCTTCTTCTTGTTTCAGCCAAACCGATGATATTCCAATTCACATTTTCTAATTCCTTTTCCAGTTCTAATATCCTGTCTTCACCGATGAGTGATCGTACGTTATAACAGGCCAAGTTCAATTTCCGTGCATGGCAGCCTGGTCGTACCCAGAGATTCTTAGCACCCTCTGCTTCCACTCTGATCCTCTCGCTGCCGTAAGAGGGAGAGTGAAAGCTGCTGGGGACTGAGGGCCATTTGTATTGTTGTGCTCTCATTGCTGGAGGGTTTGGTCTTTTCCTCTTCACGCTGACCAGGCGTCTTGAAGAGAACCACTCTACACGTTCGTTGCCACCTAAGTGACGTAACAGGGCTTACCATCGAGAAGGTGTGCATGAGTGGATTTTAGGGAGGCAGGCCAACCGGACTTCTCCTAAATCTTCTGTAATAGAGAGATATTGGATCCATCAGTGTTTTAGGCTGAGTGTCTGATAACACACAGGATACCTGTTCCCCTCTAAGCCCCTACTGAGGCCCAACGTTGCCCCTACTGAGGCCCTACTGTACCCCTACTGAGGCCCTACTGTACCCCTACTGAGGCCCAACGTTGCCCACACTTGGCCCCGTGCAGGCAGACCAGGTACACCAGTATTTTTAGATAAGTACTCTGGCAGATCCTGCCACCTAATTTCCTGAGATTTCAGTGGCTAGGATCTATAAAAAAAAAAAAAAAAAGGGGGGGGGAGGGATAAACGCTTGAATTTAATTAGGCCGAAAGAGGTTGCAAGTGTGTCGAGTTTGACATTTAAAATGTTTTACGTTGTGTGGGGCATTCGCTTTTCGCTGGCATATAGGTAGAGTAGGGGAGAGACGGAAGGCTGGGAGGAAAAGACAGAAGTATGGGGACAATAGGGAAGACGACCCCAAGTATATCAGTGGGGCATGCCCTTGCCCCACCAGAGGGAAATGAAGAGGTGGTGGGGTGGGGAGGGGGCAGAAAGTCCTTCCCCTCACCCCACCAGGGACAGGGAGAGAAACTGGGCTGGGCAAGGGAGCCCTGCCCAGTTTGCCATAGCAGCAATTTGCAGTGCCCTCCAGCAAGTGCAGTCTGATGATGACTCTTTGGTGGGGTTTGGTCCTTTTCTAGGTGTGTGGTTTCATCCTGGGAGCGACGACATCCTGGCTGGAGTCACTCCCATTGGTCCCTAGGTCGATGGTGTTTCATTTATTCTGCTGCATATTACGCCGTTTGTCCTTAGTATTTTGCTATCCTTTCCTCTGTGTTGATGTTTTATCAGTTTGCCTTTATTTATTATTTGTGGTCATCTATTCGTTGTGGATGGCTATTTCTGTTCGTCGTCTATTGAAGAGTGCGAGAATCTATTATACGGAATCTATTATTCCGAGTGCGTTCAGTTTTGCTTTAAATGGGCCGTGGCCCGTCAGGAGGAAGGTTGTATTTAGCCCAGGATAGAACCACGAGGGGGCTTTTGGGTACATTTTTGCGACTATTGGTATGAAGCTTCTTGTAACTTGACCCTTTGGCGACATCTCCCATCTGTGCTGCCAAATCTTCAAATGTGAGCCACTATTCGTTGTTTCTCTGCCGTCCGGCTGTTGGTTGGGTCCAAGGTAAAGTCATAGATGGAGGCAGGTATATCCTTGGATAGTAAATACATGAGTCCACATCTAGTCACCTCGAGGTCCAGCGAAAGAGCTCCTGCCAGGACCTGCAGAGAGTGGGTGCTCACCGTTTTGCATGCCCTAGTTATAGATAGAAGTATGTTTCTTTGGATAGTGTCCAGCAGTCTTCTGTTGACCGCGGTTCCGGCCGTTCTGAACCAGATTGGGGATCCATAGGTGATCGCTGGGATGAATATTGTTTTATAATACAGGGACAGGGTCTTCCCATTGAGTCCCCAGTCCCTGCAAGATACTCTTGCTACAAGTGCTGCATAGATCCTTAGTTTCTCTCTCAAGTAGGTGAGGTGAGGCGTAAAAAGGACAGGTTTCCATCCAGGATAATACCTAGATACTTTATTTGCTTTGCTAGTTTAATGGTGGATCCTGCTATCTTTATTTGCAGTGGTCGTCTGATGTTTAGAGAGCCTTTTAGTAATACTGAGTTTGTCTTGGTTGGTGAAATCATTAACATATGTGTTTTTGCCCAATTCTGTAAGGTTTGTAGTGCTTGGTTTGCTTGTGTTTTAAGTCCCGTTCTGGAGTCCGTTTCCATCATTAAAATGAGATCATCAGCAAAGGCCTGTCTGGCCACATTTCCCAGGTCCAGAGCCAAGAAGTCATCAAAAACCATGTTCCGCATTAGTGGCCCCAGGACAGATCCCTGTGGGCAGCCCCTTCGGACGCTTTTAACAACTCTTCGGAAAGTTGTGACGACCTCAATTTTCCTATCCGACAGATATGCCCGGACACTGTTATACAAGTTTTCTGGAAGTGCTGCTTTCCGGAGTCTGCCAAGGACACTGGACTACCAGACGGTGTCGAAGGCTCCAGAAAAACCCACTACTATTACCAGAAAATACTTCTTGTTACTTTGGGTTGCCTTGGTTATGAGGTTTTGGACTGCTTCAATGGTCGAGAAGCCCAGTTTGAATCCATATTGCCTGGGTGATTCCAGGTTGGCGGTTTTGTAATGGTTCATTATCCTTTTGTGGAGCAACCTCTCATAGAGTTTGCTTAGGGTAGGGAGTAGGGCTATGGGGCGATATGAGGCTGGTTGGTCTGGAGGTTTTGTTGGGTTTTTTAAGATAAGTTTTAGGTGTGCAGTCTTCCAACTTGTCGGGAAGTTCCCAGTTTCCAGGCATCGGTTGAAGAGATTAAGTATCAGGTTCGGTATATATTCCACGGCTTTTTTGACCATAGAACCCGGATCTCATAAAACCATCTCTGGTTCTATGAGATCCAGGCCGGGACATTTCCTGTTGCGCATTTGCAAGGCCGCACCCTGTAATTCATCGACTGTGAAGGGCGGTTCTATTTGTTGGGTTCTATACGTTTCGTTTGCCTGGCATATTACCTTTTGTTGTTCATTAAGGATATCTGGTGGTTCATGGATGATAGCACTAAGGATATTGGTAATCGATTCCTCCCACGTTTTGGTCAGGCTTCCATTGGGCATCCTCGTTAATTTGTACAGTGGATGCTTCTCCCCTGGGGAGCTTGTTTGTGGTGATTTTATACACTACGCCCCAGGGGTTTTCGTTCCCTGTCTTGGAGACCAGGTTTTCCCAAGAGGCTCGCTTGTTCTTTTTAATTTTTTCTGTATAGGTGTTTCGCACCTCTTTGTATTGTTGCCGTAGTACTGCTACCTCTGTTGGTGGCCATGTTCTCCGTGCTCTTTGGAATTCTTTCCGTTTTGTCTGGACCTGTTTTCTCAATCTTTGCAATTCTGGAGTCCATCAGGTCATGTCCCCGACTGAGGGGGTTTTCCTCTTCATCGCTGTCTCTGCTGCTTCAGTTATGATACTGGTGATTTTCTCTTGGAGTGTATCTGGGTTTTTAATCTCACTGTCCACCGCCTGTCTGTCCAGTTCTTCCAGCGTTTTCTGCGCCTTGCTGGTCAGTTGTACTCTGAAGAGTTCCCAGTCTGCCTTTTGGATTGCGAATCTGTTTGCCAATTGTTTGTTTGTAGTTATTTTTGTCATTGATCTTCTGATTTGGTAGGTTATTGTACGGTGATCCGATGTGGTCCAGGCATTTTGCACTGTCCAATCGGTCACGTGGGCTTCAATATTCCTCGTGGTCAGGGTGATATCAATCGTGGCTTCCCACAAGGTATTGCAGAATGTTGGCAGGATTGAATTTTTTGACTGTGAGGATTGAATTTGCCAGGAATTCATCCAGTCTTTGTCCATTTCTGGTTCCGCGGCGGTCTGGTGTGGCACTGTGCCAAACAGGGGAGCGGCAGTTTACATCTGCTCCTACAATTATTCTTTGTCCTGCTAGGGTTGTCTGGATGGATTGGAGATATGTGATAGCAAAGTCAATTTCCACACCAGGTCTGCAGTACAATGAAATTGCATAGAAGCTCCCAATTGAGCTGATTATATGAGCACAGGCAGCCCAGGGCGTACAGAGCTGTGGTAATTTTGTTGCCGCTATTTCCGGATTTATCACTACTACTGCTGCCCATGGGGTATCCTCGTCACTCTGGATAATTTTATAACTCATTGGGAATCCCCTGACCTGCTTTGTGTGTGTATAGGGCTCCTGGATAAGGATGATGTCGGCATTTTCTTCATCGGCTTTGTGGCGCACCTGGTCAACCACTGCCCTGGCACGCTGCCCATTGATCTGGTGTATTTTCAGAACTCTGTAGTTATATTTCTTATGGTGTGTCCCCATAATCAATTCGTTGTTGGAATACACTCTTTACTTTTTGGTACGTTGGGCATTTTGCATCCCGTATGGAGTGTGCGTGGTCCAGCCTCAGGGATTTGCAATTGACGCATATGGGATCTTTCTCCTTGTTTGGGCAGTTTTTAAATTCATGCCCTTTCTCTGAGCAGTGGCCGCACGTAGCTTCTTTCTGGTTGCAGGTATGGGAGGTGTGGCCATACTTGCAGCACCTATAGCATTTTATTACTGCCACATGCTCCCTATACTTATGACTGCTCCACTCCACATAGATGGTACTCTGTGTTCGTAGGATTCGCCAAGCCTCAGGGGCAAGTTCTATGACCCAATTACAGTTGCCACTGTTATTTACTCTGGTTTTGTATTTTGGGAAAACCAGCACTTTCCCATCCCGGTCTGGGAGTGCACTTTTTAGATTCTTCCTGTCAGAAGTTCAGGGGTAAAATCCTGGTCCATGTTGAAGATAACCACTGAGGGCCTTTTTCTCTTCGGGGCCTCCGCTGTGAGGCCCAGTGTAGGGATCTTGGGGTTTGTTATAATCCATTCTGCTTCTTCCTTACTCTCCGTTTCTATTACTATCCCTGGATTTCTGGTCTTTCTTATGGCTTTTATTCTAGTTGCTCCGAAGTTTTCTCTGAGATTTTGGATTACTTTTTTCTTGATTTCCTCACTTGTACTGGTTTCTTCCCCTGTTGGTCTTAAAATGACTACATTGGGCGTTGGCAGAAGTGTTTTCTTATTAGCTTCTGTGGCCTTGCCCATTCTCAGTGTTTCTGTGGGTGTGTTCCTCAGCACTTGAGCATATGATGGGGCGTGCTGTGGCATTTGATTGTGGCCATCTGCACGTAGGGCTTCCAGGGTTGCCATTGTTCTCTGGTAATTTGTGTGTGTGTTCATTAGTATGGTCTCCAGCTTATTCCATTGCAGGATTATTTCTGCACGGATGGATGAAGAGATCCTACTACTATTCTCCTTCATTATATTTTCGAGGGCCATACGCAGTAGGAGTGTCTGCTCTGGCAAAGTTCCCTGTGGGAGTGTCGGGTCTACGATGGTTCTTCTTTTATGCTGTTCTTCAAGTCCTCCCACCTGATCGCTTGGTTGCTTGGCCTCACTTGTACTCCGGGTTTCCCGATCAAATTTCGGTAACGTCGATTTTGTATTTTTCCTCTTCGTGACCGATTTTGGATCTTTGGTCTCCTCTGTTCTTTCGGTTGAGTTTGGTTGTGTCCCCTGTATTGGTGGGGGACCTCAATTGTGCTTGGAGCACCAAGCTCTGTCTCTTCCATTCCATTCTCCATTTCCCTACGATTTCGGATTTGCGGGGCTCTCTGGTTTAGCGGGATGCAAGCTATACGGTGTAAAGTCCTCCACAACAGCTGCAGAATGCATGCGATGAAGCACAAGTTCGTGCGTCAATTTGGGGCAAGAAACGGGAGGAGTTGAAAGTCAGTCGCGGAAAATTCGAATAAGTGGGGGGGAGGGTATACAGAAAACATGATAGAATCAGTTGTAGCACAGTAGACGCTCCGAGGAAGACAATACAGATCTTCCTTTTGCCGTCGGTCAGCAAGGGAGAAAGGTCAGTGAGAGAAAACGTGGTGAGAATTTCAAGGTCAGCAGAGCTGCCGGAATGTTAAAGCGCACTTAATTCACAAGCAAATCTATCCACTGTCAGCACACAAGGGGGAAACCCGCCCCCAGTCATGGTCGCCTAGATACTTTCGTGGCGGCCAAGATAGAGTGACCGCACTCTCCAATGCTATGTCTATGGCGGCGTGGTGACCCGGCCCACAGACAATAGCGCCGGATAAATAACGAAAATATCCCAGCGGAGAACCCAAAAATCAAAAATAAACTTACTCCCACGATAGTCCACACGACGAGGAATCCGTTGGTATATGTTTTAAAACAAAACTCATTGTTAACATTAATTTTTAAAAGCAAAAATCTGGAGCAGTAAACATGTGCGACTAACCAAGTAGGCAGACAACAGCGCCTCCTCCGATTGGCTGGCATATAGTGTGCATAGTGTTAGGGTCAGGCGCCACCTGTGATTTCTCACATCTGCGCCATATGTAGGCTGTGAAGAAATACAGAACTACTGTAAATGCCAGAAAAGTGTTGTCTGTTGTATATGACATATTGCGTTAGGTCCTGTTGGGTGTCCTGGCATTTGGCCGCGTGGCCCCTGGTGGGACCTCACGTTGCCCGCAAACACCGCTAGGAGGTAGCCAGGCTGCCCTTTATTCTCTGGCTGGTCTCTGCCAGGGTCGCCTGAGCGTCCTGGAAGAAGACCAAGTTAAAAAAAAAAAAAAAAGAGAAGAGAAGAGAAGGCCTGGGGAACAAGAGAAAGGGGGTCTGAATGTGAGGAACAAGCTAAAGTGGACAGATAGAGAAGGCAGTCCACCTGAGTAAGGAGAAATAGGGGATGGGTAGAGGGATCAAAAGTCACAGGGGCAGGAGCCACTGTGCGAGTGCCAAAGGCCAAGGAGTGCCAACCATGATGCCAGCATAGTATTTTAATCTTCAGTCTTACTCTTTTATCAGTTGGGAAAATGCTATCCGACCCCAGTTTGTGTTTGCACTTGAAGGTCGTTGTTCTGAGCAGCTCTAAGTTCAGCAAACTTTGCCCGTCTGATGGTAAAGACAGCTTGTGCGTAACTCGTTAAAGCTTTGTATGTTGTTTCATTCTGAAGCAGGTATGTTTCATGGTTACGAGGGTTATCCTGGATTTCAGTAAAAAATTTGAGCCTACAATCATCGTAAGCAGGGCACTCATACATGAGATGCCCCCATGACTCCTCTTCGCCACAGTGGCAGAATGGATTGCTTTCAATTCCCATTGCTGTCAATTTCTGTTGAAAGGGCCCATGTCCTGTGATCAGGAATGTAACTTGCAGACCAGGTGAAAACCAGGAAGGAGACTTTGGGAAAGTAATGTCAATGGATGGGAGGAATGTTCTGGTAATTTCTCCTTTGGGCGTGGTTTCCCATGAATGCTGCCAAAGTCCTTGAAGGTGTTCGAAGATACGTTTTCTTTCTTGTTTCAGGTCACTGGTAAGCAGCAGTTGAAGATTTAACAACTGTGTCGGAATTCCCTTCTTTAATCGATGGTAAAGTCCCCTTTTAATCACCTCAAGATAGAGTGGCAAGCATCCAGTAATAACCTGTAGGGCAGGGGTGCTGACAGTGCGACATGCACTGCAGATAGATAACAGCATGAATCTTTGTATTGAGTCAAGTTTACGCTTGTTCTTTTCCAGGATGGCCTTTGTACACCAAACTGAGGCTCAATAACACACAATTGGGAGAAACGCCGCTTTATAGATGAGAGACAAAGCTTTATGCTTCAAACCCCAGTCCGCTCTGCTGACTCTTCTTATCATAGCCGTATACTTTCGGATTTTTGTGGATAAGTACTTCAGACGAGGGTGAAAGGTAAGGCCGGTGTCAATGTAGATTCCCAGGTATTTGACTTCTGTGTAGAGACGTATAGGGATGTTATTTAACTTCATTGTTGGAGGCCTGCGTATTTGTAGCTTTCCCTTCAGGAGAATCAATTTTGCTTTCTCACCAGAAATTGACAGGTTGTGGAGTGCTGCCCAGTTTTGGAGCTTTTCCAGAGCTGTATTTGCTTTTGCTTCCAGTGCCGCTCTTGTGTCACCTTGAAACACCAGAACAAGATCATCAACGAAGGCTAAGGGTCTAGCTCCACCCAGGTCAAACCCCAGGAACTCGTCCAGAACAATGGACCAGAGGAATGGCCCAAGGACAGAGCCCTGGGGGCAACCCCGGTGAACGCATCTTGTCATAGTCTGGTATTTGTTTACAACTTGTAATTTTCTATTGCTGAGATAGGATTTTAGACTATTGTATAGGTTTTTGGACGTGTTTGCCTGCCGAAGCCTCCGAAGGACACTGGGCCACCACAGTCGATCGAAGGCACCAGCAAAGTCCACCATGATGGCTAGAGTATACTTTGAAGTTGTATGTGTTGCCTGGGTAATCAAGTTGTGTATAGCGTCTTCAGTGCTGGAGCCTGTCTTGAATCCAAACTGACATGGTGAGGTGAGTTGCTTATCAGTATAGCAGGTGGAAAGGCGATACAGCAGAAGTCGTTCTAGAAGCTTGGCCAAAACGGAGAGCAGAGCAATTGGTCGGTAGGAGGCAGGAAGTTGGGGTGGTTTATCTGGATTTTTCTGGATCAGCTTGAGAGTAGCAGTCTTCCAGGGTACAGGGAAAGTTCCTTCAGCAAGGCACCTGTTGAGAAGGCTCAAGAGTGTAGTGGTGTAGCCTTCAGCGAATTTCTTGACTACGTCGACTTTGAGTAATGCAGCACCTGGCGTTTTGCCATCTTTCATTTTAGCCAGAGCCATATTCATCTCTAACATAGTGAAGGGCGGTTCCGTAGCCTCTGGCTGATAAGCTTGATTACTGTCGATGAACTGCTGTTGCTCCAGTGACATCGCTGAAAATTCTGTAGGGTAAATGGAATCAAGAATATTGTTTATTGAGTCAGACCAGGTAAAGGTTGAAGAGCCATCCGGTTTGAGAGTTGTATAAGAACCTCACCTCTAGGCAGCCTATTGGTGACGATGCGGAACACGATGCCCCATGGGTCTTCATTGCCAATAGTAGAGACCAGGGTGTGCCATGATTCCTTCTTACACTTACGAATTTCCTTGGCGTACATGTTTCTAACTACCCGATATGCCTCCCGTGCAGCTTCAACCTCATGTGGAGGAAGATGGGCACGTGCACGTTGGTAAGTTTTCCTGGCTTGTTGTGCCCTCTTTCTTAAGTCCCGAAGGTCTGTATTCCACCAGGGAACAGCATAGTGGTATGGCCTCCTATGCGGAATGGGCATATCACAGGCACTTTTGATGATGGCAGTAATATTGCGTACACAGTGATCCGGCGAGAGTGAAGCCGGTAGAGGAACATCATCCAGTAGCCTTCTGGACAGTTTCACAAGGAAGCGTTGCCAATCTGTTTTTTTTGGTGTTATAACGCACAATGTCCTTTGGAATCAATGCGACGCGTTCCACCGAGCGAACAAGGGAGAATGTGATCGCTCTGCGGTCTGAAGTGGTCCAGGACTCCTGGACGGTCCAGCCGGAAAGTTTGTTGGCTAAGTCAGGCATAGCCATTGTGATATCAATTTCGCTCTCCCAGAGTGGGCCACTGTAAGTGGGTAGATGTCCTGGGCGGTTTAAGATTTGTAAGTCTGATGTGAGGATAAGGTCCTCAAGTCTTGAGCAATTTCCTAGGGCAATCTGGGGCTTGACTGTGCCAGAGTGGCGAGCCACGTTTTGAGTCCATGCCTATCAGTAGCTGCCCACCCGGGAGGAGCTGGAATGCCATTTCAATCAGAGAGATCGCAGCAGTGATGTCTTCACCTGGATGGCTGTAGAGAGAGAGGATGAACAGTGATCCAAGAGATGTCATGATTTGGGCACAGGCACTAATGGAAGTGCATAGTGGGGTGATCTTGGTTGCTGTGATATCAGGGTTTCTGATGACAATCGCAGCCCATGGTTGGTCATTTGTACACTGGACAATTTTATATGATGAGGGGTAGCCCATAACCACCCCAGAGCGAACATAGGGCTAGTGGAGCAGGATTAGATCTATTTGTTTTTCCTCAGCCTTTATCTTCAGCTGGTCTGCAACGACTCTTGCTCTCTGTGCATTTAATTGTACAATTGTTATCTCTAGTTGGTAATTGGGAGTAGGAATTCTATCCATAATTTATTCGCATTTGGTAGAGACTCTTTACTTTTAGATAGACAGGGCAGTTGGTATCTCGGATGGAATGTTGGTGTGGAGCCTTTGCAGCCTTGCAATTTGCGCAGCTTGGCGGCTGATCTCTGACAGGACAATCCTTATAGTCGTGTCCCTTTTCGGCACAGTGGCCACATGTGGATTCACGCTGGTTGCAGTATGTGAGGTATGGCCAAAGCGGAGACACCTGTAACATCTGCGGACAGGAATATATTCTTTCAATCTATGGCTGCCCCATCCAATGAATATTCTGTTTTGAGCTCCCAGAATTTGCCATGCTCTGGTTGATAGTTCGATTACCCAGTTTACGTTTGTAGGTGACTTGGTCTTCTTTTTGTATTTCGGACTAATATCATCCACGCTAGCCTCATCTTGCAGGTATATACTTAGATTTTTATTAAAGATCTCGGCTTTAAGCTCCTCTGGTGTTAAGCTCTCGTCCACATCAAAGATCACAAGTGAAGGCCCTTTTTTCTTTGGAGCTTCTGCCCTAAGCCCGAAATTTGTCATGTCGGCATTATTCAGGATTGTTTGTGCCTCCTCCCTGGTGTCTGTTTCTATTAAGACTCCTGGATGCCTGGTCTTTCTAATACTCTTTATTTTTACAGTTTTCATCTGCTCCTTGAAGTTTTTTGTGAGTGCTTCCTTGACCGCTTCACTGGTATCTAACTGTGCGTCTTCCACTGGTTTAACCAAAATAACATGTGATTCAGGCTTTCTTACCGCTTTTCGGTTTTGTACTTTTCCTGGTTGGTTGGGCACATATTGAGCTCCATTCCTCAACGCCTTTGAAAAGGAGCGGGGGCAATGTTGCATTTATTTTTCCCCCTCCTGTGTGAGAACTTCGATTTTTGCTTTAAGCCTCTCGTGATCGACGTGCAATTTTTGGACCACTGTCTCCATTTTACTGAAGATCTCTATCACGTCAGTTCTAATGGCAGCAGTAATTCTACTTGATTGCTTAGCCATGTATTTTTCTAGGGTTTCTCTAATGGCAATAATCTGTTCCACTGGAGTCCCAGTCAACGGGGGAATCTGGGTAATTAGGGGTTTCTGACTCCTTTTTCCTTCATGCTCAGTTTCTTGACTCTTTTGTTCTTCGTGGTCAGATTCGCTGACGTTTGGCTGGCAATGGAATCTCCAAATAAAACTAATACTCTTTTATGACAGCAGTATCATCTTTGGCTCTTGGGGTAAAACGCTCGGGACTCACTCGCCAGGTCACTAGATGCTTGATTTCCTGACAAGTTTCCAGTAACATTCACTCGTTTCTTCAGTTGCTGAATTTTATCTAGTAATGCAGAAAATTTTAATATGAGTTTGGTACACTCCTTATATCGGTAACAAAAAGGAAAGTGGTCTGCTGAGTGTTTTTCTGGAAAGAAAACGGGAATGATCGGAAGGGAAAAAACTGCTGATGTAGTCTGAGAACTGCTATCTCAGCAACGGTGTTCATAGAATTCATCCATACAACTGCCTTTCTTACATTTAAGTTCAGCAATTTCTCCTCCACTTTCCATTCAGTATTTATAAAACCATTTAGCACCCTGTTTTAATTTAATAACTTCTTACATTCCCTGCATATATCTGGGGATGATACAAGCTCCACAGTTAGAACCCAAAGTGGTCAAGGCTCGACTGACTGGGAAATATCATTAGAGACTGAGAAGCCTGGTAAAATCAAAGCTAAAATGCGGGAACATGGTTACAGCCATATAAACTTACGCAGTCCTAGTGCTAACGTACTCATATTCATATTATTCAAATTATAGTATAAGAGCCACCCTGTATTTCTTACATATACATGTGCATATATTATGTCTGTAAATTTCGTGTGTTCTCTAGTCGATTTGCCTGCTTTGCTGGACATAAAAAAAAAAAAAAAAAAACCCCCAGTTTCTGGAGGGTAAACCTTGCTGTCTGCACCTGAGACCGACTAACTGTACTAATGTATTCCCACGGGATCACATGTTGGCTGGAGGAGTTTATGAGACTGGAGGTGTTTATGAAATCGACCGGAATAATGATGACGATGACCCCTGCATCATAGAAATCGGTTATGGAATGACTGACCATAGCCTGGAAAGAACGAGGGATGGGACTGACTGACTTCATTGAACAAGAGAACCTGCGTGATTACTTCCAGAAAAAAAAAAACAGTCTACTGTGTGATAAAAATATAGACAAAAGGTACACAGCACTCAACCAACAAGGAAATTTCACTTACAAAGTCAGAAGAAACAAAAACAAAAAGATGGGCGAAGAAGGAAATTCATGGCAGCGACGACAACGACCTCAATCAAGACTATATATATATATAGGCTTCAAAGAAAATCTCTTCGCTGATACCAAAGAATTCATGCTCATCATCCAAGATCGTTAATCGAAATCCGCAACCAAAGGAAATACATGGCCAAGGGTCTTCGAGTGATAGATGATACATTTCAAAGACGTCTCCTTATCCTATAAACAATCCAGCACATCACCAGCGGATGCAGGTTGATCATCCACAGTAAGAACACTGGCAAACATGACCGGGCAGTCAGGATAATACATCATAATCTAGTACAAAAATACAAGGTGATCAAAGAAACAGTACCATATTCAAAAGTATGAGTATCAGGCTGCCTTAAAGATCCCTACTATCAAGCCATACTGAGACCGTGCAATAATAATAACGGACAAAACGATCCCGCATAGCAGACAAGACATAACCTTCATCGACAAGAGAACTACCTAACTTATCAATAAAGTGGTGCTTATACCAACTGCCAGAAAATCTATTTGAAAAAAAAGGCAAGGAGGTACTCAGACCTAAGACAGGAAGTCAAAGAAATGTGTCATACGGTACAAGTAATGACCATCCCGATCCCCGTGTCAACCACCGGAACAATGCCACAGAGCCTCCAGGAGAACCTAGTAGCAACAGGGCTCCCAGAGAACACAAGAAGGTTGCGACCATGAACATCTATAGTGTTGAGTAAGAGACAGTAAGAGAGTTCCTCAACCAATGGTAATAACAATAATAACGTTACAGGACTGAGGCAACCACGTCATGCACTTGGTACCAATGCTCGATTACAGGGCGGAAAAACTAAAAAGTGGACAAAAAGGTTTTTTAATAATAATAATTCTGCAATGTGCCACGTTCTAACCAATTTAAACAAATTTTCTGTGCGCACTGCACTAGTTAAGGGATATTCTAATGAATAAAATAAGACTGTAAATTGCATGTGTTCTGAGTTCGGTTTTCTGTTTGGCTGAAGAAAAAACCAATGTTACCCGTCCCTGAGACCGACTAACTCTGCCACCTTTTGAAAACGGTTATTAAAAATTCCCTCCGTCGTCGACGGGACTCGAAGGCTAACAAGTTTTCCACCCGGTGCAGGGAGCACGGCGATCATCCCAACTGTGCTACCCATGAATGCAGGTTCATGAGCAATGACTACTCTTGGACATCATATTTCAAACCATCGCCCTTGTAATCGATACCTTATTTTAAACCCACATTCGTGTAACCCATGGTTCCTGAGGTTCTGTTCATTTGAAGTCCGCCTCTCGAAGATCAGTATCTGCGAGACTTCTATTAGGGGCACTCCCCGATTTCTTGCAGCGTTTGTCGCATTCAGCTTCGTTTTTTGGGCAAATCAGTAGGGCGTCAGTAAGTAAGACTAAAAATAAAAGAAAATGCAAATAATATCGATGGGGTACTATATCAGACAAAGCATTCTGCAATAAATGAATAGCACAGCTCGTAATTTTTATGAAAATCTTTATTTTACAAATAATATGAAACAGTAATTTCTATCCCTTTTAAGGTGCAATAAATCATAAAAGGGGTAGGAGCGATATACTGTATAATGTCCGTTTTATCATTAATAAAAGTACATCACGGATATTGCTTCAAATTGCTCATATATTGATAAAATAAGGTACTAATTCAGAATTTTTAAAAAATATATATTTGTTATTATTTAAATAAACAAGAAATGATATAAAGTGATCTAAACCAGAATGATCAATGTATGAAAGAACACCACAACACGTTCACTGAAAGAAGAGAAGAGTTAAGAGTTAGACTCTTCTTAAGTGAGTTACACTTCTTTTTAACGGGGATTTTTATTGTCCTATTTTACTATGTTAGTGAGTTAATCATTCTCATGTGAAAGTTGCATAGTGTTTTCTTCTGAAACTGGCTCAGGGGAGGGAACACGGACGCTTCTATTGAATTCTAACTTCTAATTATCAATGAGACAAATAACATTGATGCCTTACTACTAAACATGATGCGTTACTTCTCAAGAGAAGTTCAAGTTAGGTAAATTCGTCCGAAGCACGAATGTTAGTAGGTGTTTTGTGATTTTATTGCTTTGGTGGGGCCCATTTTTTGTGTAGACCTGTTTGCCGTCAGATCCTCCACTGGGTTAATATTGCATGTGGATTAATATTGCTTTGGGTGATAATTATTCATTATGCAAAATGCATGTGTTATAAGCCTCACTTTTCTGTATCCCTTTATGTAGGAAACATGGATATTCATTCGAAACTTCGGTTTTTTAGTGCTTTAAGGGCACAATCGAAAGAGTACTTAAAGAATTATGTGAGAGAAGTGCAAATTTATTTTTCTGATGAAGGATCAATTATGTGTTTTTCAGTAATACAACTATAAAAATTAATAAAAGTACAGATAATGGTGTTGCCATTGAACTAAACCATCAGATGGAGGAAAACGTTTTTGTTATAAAAATAAAAGATATTTCATTCGATGAGCAGATTTAATAAACTTTAATACATTGAATCTTCTTTCCAAACAATGAAATATAATGAGGGCTCTTTTTTCGGCTTTATGCTGTACCCACATCAACCACTCTTATTCTTATTCTTATTCTTATTCTTTTTATCCAAAATTGAAACGCATGTACATATATTTCCATTACACTCTCCATATGTATACCCGTTCTTGCAATATTTGTCGCATTCAGCCTTATTATTTGGGCAACCATGAAAGGCGTCAGTAAGTAAGACTGTAAAAATAGATGAAAATAAAAATAATATCAATAGGGAACTAAATTAGGCAAAGAATTCATCAATAAATCAATAGCACAGCTGGTAATTTCTATGAAAAAAAATTATGTTACAAAAATACATATTATCAGTAACTATAATTTCTATAGTTTCTTATAATAAAAAATCATAAAAAGGGTAGGAGCTTTTATATAATATCATCATTAATAAAAGTGTATCATGGATATTTATTGCTCCAACTTGACCTTATATTGATGAAATAAAGTTAATTTTAAAGTAACTAATACAGACTTTTTAAAACGTTTGTTATTATTTAAATGAAAAAGAATCTAAAATAACACCATAACGGGAATGGAATCAAACTTTCGGGATGTATTAGTGGAAGAATAATGGATGTACAACATTTGCGGATAATAGGTTGGGCAAGAGTCAATCTCCAATTTTTAGCTTGTTTAAAATCAAGATTGGACTCATTAATAGTCCTTGACAATTGTTGCGAAATTTATCGTATGCAGATGGAGATATATACACCGGAAAACATTTAATGGATAGTGCTAAAAAACACAAGGCTCATATATTCATGCTGCTACTGCATGATCCAACGATATTTTCCCACCACGATACACCGATCTTACTACTATTGCTTTTCATACACTGCTCAACAAAATTTCCAGAGCACGTTGTGTAACTTCGGACAGGTATTAGGGGCGTTTATAGGGGTTCTATAAGAATCACCAAAAAGGTAATTCTTTTATCTGTGTGTGTGTGTGTATATATATGTGTGTGTTTAGTCTTTCTGTTTGGTCTATGTTTCTTTGGTGATCTTGTTAAACCCAATTAACAAGTTCTTGATCATCAGCATACAGAATTGTGTTAATTTTGCGGTTGTTCTTTAACTGCAATATTTCTGTTAATATAAATATTAACAGAAATAGTGTTGATGATAATTCACAACCTTGTCACAAAGTTGTTCCTAGTTTTTCTTGATTCCATTCAAATTATTGTAATCTTTTTCATAATCAATAAATACATATGTTGGTAAATTTTGTTTTCTACATTTTTCAATTATTTTTTTTTGTAGAGTAAAGATTGAATCGTCGCATTCTCTTCCTTTTCTGAATCCACGGTCTTCTCTTTTTAATTATTCTTCTGTGTATTCGTTCAGTTTGTTCTTCAAATTACTTGCATGTAGTTTTGATGCCGTTGGTAATAACATGATTCTTCTGAAATTCTCACAGCTATTTTTGGTCCTTTTTTATGCATGCTGGTTACCAGTCCTATCACCCAATCTTTTGGTATTCTTTTAGATTTACAAATATATTATTGAACAATTCGAGTAACCTTTCCTCAATTAGTTTTCCACCATACTTAAACAGTTCTGCACATATGTTATCTAGTTCCTGGAGTCTTCCTCTTCTTGGACTTCTAAATGACATATTGCAGTTCTTCTAGGTATATTGCGTCCGTAGTTTTGCAGTTTCCTTTTCTTAGTGGGGATAGCCCTACTATCTTCTCCTGTTGTTTCTGAGTTCAGTAGTGAAGAATAATGTTTTCTCCATGTTTTTTTTTAATTCAGTTAATCCTCAATCTGCCATTTTCTTCCATTTGCAATTTTCTAAATATCTCGAACCCCAATTAACAAATTTATCTAAAACTTGACTTTTTTATGATTCGTGATAGTTTTCGAACTTCTGTTCTTAGGTTTTTGTAATTTATGTAGTCATCTACAATTATCCTTTGTAAATGTATTTTAAATACTTGTTTTTTTTTTCTTTTCTATGATCTTTTGAATTTTTTTCTTCCAGCTTCACAACTAAATTTTTTCCTTTAAATTTCTTTCCTTTATGATCCTAAGGCCATTAGGTGTAATATTAGCCTTAAGTGACTCATGGAGATTTTGGAGGTTTGGTGGTAAGTTTAAATCTGCTCAGATGAGGTTCATCGCAGATGTGTCGAATGTATTTATTAGCTAGGGAGCAATATCATTGATTGTCTTAGCGTCAGGTGTTGGAGGTCAAAAACAATGACCTCATATTTGCTTCGATGAGCCAAAACATTATGACCACCTACCTAATACAATAAGATGTTGAATCTCCGCATGCAGCCAAAACAGCTTGAACCCGGTGAGGCCAGGACGCTACGAGATTTCGAAATGTGTCATGTGGCATCTGATACCAACACGTAACCAGCAGATCCTTTAAATCCTGTAAGGTCCGTGGTTGAGACGCCGCATATCGGAGTTGCTGCTCCAACACAAACCACAGATGCTCAATGGGATTGATGTCTGGGGAATTTGGAGGGCACAGCAATACTTGGAAGTCTTCTTCATGTTCCACGAAACAGTCTCGAAAATTCCGGGGGGTGTGGCATGGCGCATTATCCTGCTGAAAGACGGCACCACCCGAGTTGAAGACTGTTGCCATGAAAGGGTGTACCTAGTCAGCAATGATGTTTAGGTAGGTGATAGACGTCAGATTTCCTGGCACATGGATGACTGGATCCTGGGTATCCAGCAGCACATCGCCAAAAAGCTAGACACCACCGGCTTGTTTTCGCCCCACGGTGAATCCAAGCGCCATCACTTCCCCAGGTAAATGACGCACCCGTAGACGGCATTCTACATGGTGCAACAGGAAACGTGATTTATCGTACCAGACGACCTTCTTCCAATCACTGAAGGTCCAGTTTCAAAGCTCGCTTGTCCATTGTATATGCTGTCGCCGGGGAACCATGGTTATCATGGGCACTCGAAGCAGCCTGTGGATACCTAGCCCCATTTTCAGCAGGGTTCGATGTATTCTGTGTTGTGCCACATCACTCCCATCACCTGCATTTCAGTTACCGTCGAGTTGTGTCAAAGTCGCTCTTCTGTTGCCCTGTACCATCCGTGAGAACCTTCGCTCACCTCGAGCAGCGATGAGCCGTGGTCGTCAAACACCTCGCCGGCGTTTGGTGAGTTCCCCCTACTCCGACCACTTTTGGTAAGTACTAACCACAGCTCACCGTGAACATCACACCAGCCGAGCCATTTCGGATATGCTCTGACCCAGTCGTCAGGCCATTACAATCTGTCATTTGTCAAACTCGCTTAAGTCCACTACCGTTACCATCTGAAGAACAACAATAACAATGATTAAAGGAGCTCAGTATCAGTTTTTTATACCACATCCCGATTCGCGCACCCGCCATAGTTCGCCTGCAGTTGCTTCGATTTGCATAATGACTCGCTTGTCATAATGTTTTTTCTCATCGGTGTATATAGATTGCATGAAGATCTAATAAGCAGGAGTTTATCTTGACCGTTACAATAAATGCTTTAACCAAATTGTAATTGCTGCAGATTACAAGTAGGAATTAGAGTTTGCTGGAATTTATGATAACAGCAACGCCCCAAAACAGTTGCTAGATCGGGTAGAATGATTTGTAACCGCCGGCTTGGGCAGAGGCAGTTGATATCTTTTGCGGTTCAGTCCAGGTTTCAGACAAGCATATGACAACCATTGGGGACAGGAATATCTGCCGAATGTCTCAAGCTTATTCCGAATACTGTGAACGCTTTGATAGAAAATTTTGAGTGTTAGGTGACAATGAACCTTCAGGAGTGCTGATTTATAGACAAATTTTTTTTTTTATTTTTTTTTATTTGCTCGTTGGCTTTCTAGCATGGTTGGTTTACAATTGGCTGATTCTAAAGTGTCCATACATAGGGAAAAGGTTATTTGTTTAACAAATTGTCACTTTATTGATAAAACATACTCTACATGGTGCGATTCCTTTGAAAACACATAAGGATGCATCTCTCCTACTCTTGTTGAATTTTAGTTAACACATATGGTGTTATGCCCGAAATTGCATTTTGAATACATTCCATTAGGTGATTCATGTTTCGTGTGTTTTTCTAGTGTACCATGGCCTTTCAATGCCGCCACAAGTAAAAATCCTGTGGGCTGAGGATTGGGAACCTCGGCGGCCCTACCACGGGACCACGGCGCCCAATCCAGGAACCAGGAAAATGCTGAATGCTGATCCAACCATCAGCGCACGCAGATACCGTAATGGGCTGGTGCCCCGCCTTACTGAAAATACACAAGGAAATGTTCCGTCCTCGTTTAGCAGGAACGGCATGATGATATAGTGTGTTTAGGGTCGCGGCACTAGGGGTTTCTCCCATCTCCGCGTAGTATACATTATGATGTGATACAGAACATTGTAGAGGCCAGAGGTTTAAAAGTGAATGGTATCTTGCAGCATGTTTAGGTACATTTTAGCATTCAGATTTGTGTTGACGAAAACAAGACCAACAATTTTGTTTACCATTTCCCACACCTTGCATCTTTGAGGGACACACCAGTGCGGGTTGGTTTCACTCCAGTCACGTAGGTTTGGGTGATTAACATCTGCATTAATGTAAAAATTGGCTTCATTAGTAAACAAGATCCCAGATGCTAGGTTTGCGCCCAATTTGTTTACTGCCCATTCGCTAAATTCCATCGGCCTATCCGGATCGCATCACTAGGATACCACAATATTTGCATTTTGTACGGATGCCATTTGTGCTTTTTGATGATGCGGACGACACGGGATTGGCTGATACTGGCTTCTGCTGACAATCGACGTGTGCTTTTTTGGAGATTCTTTTGTAAACCTTGCCAGCACCATGTTGATTGTGCCTTAATTGGTGGATGTTCATAGATGACCACTTCGCGGTTGGTAAGCAACACTTTCAATCTTTCTCAACTTCTCAATAAGTTTGGCAACGGTGTCACCTGTGATGTGCTTGCCCTGCCTCTTGTTAAATTCCATTGCAAACTTGCTATTGCTTCCTGATCCGGCCATGAGAATGATTTTTATACGCTCTTCTTAGACAAAGCCATTTTTAAAGGATACCTAAAAACAGGAAAAATAATCATTATACCCTATGTATGGAGACTTTTCAACCACTCTTTAGTTAGTATCAGCTGAGGGTGGATTTCATTGGAGCTGTGACGTTCCAGAGGTTGATCACAGGTTTCGTCATCAAGTTACGTATAAAGCTGATCAATGTGTGACCCGGTTTCTTGCGGTTAATGCCTCTGAGAATTGGGATACCTGCCATGGAATCAAGCTTGGAGGTTGTTTTGGTGGGATTGTTGAGTGACCTTGGCCTTAGATTCGTAATATGGCCTGAGTAGTGATCCAGACGGCCAAAGAACGGTCATTGATATGGAGTTGAAATTTTGTGCATCGCACTCAACATTGAACGATATATGGAGGGGTACTTTTTTAAGTAGTATGACAGAAACGCTAAGGTGAAGCCTTTGCATTTTCAATGATTCGATACAATTTGGAGTTGTATTTGGGGCTAGTAGGGATACGAATAGGCTTCATCGAAGACGTGAGTTGGCGGGTGTATCGACAGCAGTTTAGAGGTGGCCGTTGAGCCCATTCTAAATGATCACTTTCTCTTTGTTGTATTTGGGGTCCCGAGTTACCTAGTGCAGGGTGGCGAGGCTTATTACGATAACTCTGAGCCACAGACAGGGGAAAGCCAAATAAAACCTCCGCTCAGGATGGTTGCAATGTTAGCAGCGAAGTACCATATTTGTCGATGTCAGGATTTGTCGGTATTGTAGATTGACACACCTGGCTTACATACGAGTAAGGCTCATGCCTTACTCGTATGCAAGCATAATCAAGATTGATTATTTTGCTCTTGTTTACAGCACAAATCTGTATCATTGCGCGTTTAATAGCTTACCGCCATCGTTACATCTATACAAACTTAGGTCTTGAAGAAGGCTTTCAACCGTGGAGGGAACGTAGTTATTAACAGTGCAGAGCATGCGATGTTTGATATCTTCGAGGACTGACGTTATTATGTTGTCAAGTGGTTTACGGTTCTTGAATAAGCTTGTGAAGGGGCTGAGAGACAGAGATTCAGCAAACGATAACCAGTCTGTGTAGACACATCACTGTAATAAGCGTGATGGAATGTGGAGAATTCCGTCTTTGTGACTTCCCGTAGATTGCTGGCTGTGCGGGCACGATATTTGCAACGTTTTCTTTTTGGCTTACTATAGTGGCGACACTGCGATGGAGGGACGTGTCATTCGCTTCCTCTAGGTTAGAGAAGCTAGAGTCTCCATCGTTAACCACACAGGTTGCGGTAGTACTGATATCACAGTGTAATCTATGGCTTACAATACCGGATCCCGGGATCTCGAATATCGGGATCCCGGACATTTTTTTCCAGTACCGAAATACCGGTATTGATACAAAAAATACCGGTTTTTCGGAACTAATTTAAAAAATATTTTTTATAATTTAATTACATAAACGGTATAAAATCACCTTTATGTGATTATGACGTCGTTATCTCTACTAGCAAATGTTCGATAAATAGTAGACATTACACCATGCAACATCGCAACCTGTCCAAAATTCCCGGACAACTTCATGTCTGACATTATCGTAACACCCAAATCCCGTTCCTCCACTACGGACTTTAATTCAACTGCTCCAAGTGTATACGTTATTTTGGGGTTTCTTTTCCCCAGTTGTAAGACCTTGCATTTTGCTGAATTAGTTACTTTGTTACTTTGCAGTAACAATATGTATTTTTAATGATTTTTTTTCAGAATATTTATTATTTACTTGTTTTTTTTCTTACTTTATTGCATCCAATTGTCATCAAAATTTATTGAGAAAAATGTTTGTGTTTGGAATACCGGTATTAATACCGGTATCCCGGTTTCATAAATTAAAAATACCGAAATACCGGTATTAAGATTTTGACCGGTAGCCCTAGAGTGAACTGGGCAGTCCACGGATATGGCGCTTATATCTGGAAGTTAGTCAGTTAGACGAATTTTATCAGCAGCTGAGGAGATGGAGGTTGTTGATGTATTATTACCAGTTACGCTTGGGACTACGATTGCTTCACCATGTTGTTTGTCTGTGCAATTGGTTGACTGCTCACCGGACCTATATTTTTCAGCTAGTTGTTCATACAAGGAAGACACTTGAAATTCTTGCAGCGCAGGGAGTTTATTTTTGAAGGGATTTAGGCCTGAACGTGGTTCGCAAAGAAGGACAGAACGTGATTTGCATGTAACCGCTAAGTTTAGTTGCCGTTAAGTTACAGGCAGGGCGGAAATTATCCAATAAAATGGAGCAAACATTTTTTTAATAATAATAATTCTGCAATGTGCCAAGTTTGAATATATTTCTTTTGCGCACTCCACTGGTTAAGGTACATTCTCATGAGTAACATAAGAACAAGAAAAACAATGATACTTGGGCAGTGCGTCAAGAGCTCGTTGGTGTGCATCAGCCAGCGCTGCTTGTTCGGCACATCCTGAGGTGTATTACGCCGATTCCTCTCTATGCTTCAGAAATTTGGTCATCTGTCCCTGCCTCATACCTTCCGAAGTATCTCAGTTTAGAGTACTGGTTGCTTAGATGGATGAACAGGGTGGTAGGCCACCCCCTAACTATCTCCAGATCGATCCTACAAGAAATCTGGGCACAACTCCTTGGTGACATATCATCATGACAAAAAATGTCTTGAAGCTTGAACGGCTTATAACGAGACGAATTGATGCTACATCGGTTTCCACATTAATCTCTGAGCCGAGGAGGGCAAGTGGGGAGCACCCGAACTCCTGTCTCCCTATGCGTCTTACGCTGTCAAGCATTGATTCCATGAGGAACATGTTTCCAGCCAGTTGTCTTCGGATCTTCAATAAATTTAGAATCCACCCTGATAGCTTCTGTGAAGACAAGCTCTACAGGAAGGAAATGCTCAAAACTGCTACCAGATAATGGATCTATGATACTCACCTGCTCTTGTACATGACTGACTGTATATTTTTTTAAACTTGCCTGTTTGTATATGACAAAGAATTTTTGTCTTCATGCAATCAATATATTTTGTATATTTTGTATATTATTGTATATTTTGTATATTTAATCCTGTAAAAGTCTCGGGTCGAGCACGCATATACTCTTGTTTATTGTACATTGTGTTCCTCGCACCTTAGTCTGTAAATATTCTCATCCTTCTGGCACAGAGCAGTCCTGGGGTGGCCCAAGGTTTTTTGGGAAATAAACTGATTTTAATAATAATAATAATAATTTTTCGGAGCGGTAGTGTAAATAGGTCCACTCAGAGTAAGAGAATAAGCTCTGTTTATGTGTGAGCTATTCAACAGGTTAGGGAACGGTACGAAGAGTAATTGTTCGGCACTGCAATATGGAAGCTCTATTACAACTTTATTTTTAGAACGGGTTAATTGATATCAATAAATGAACTGTGTATTGAATTTGAACTTTCTTCATTTAAGTGTGTATTGTTTAAGAACTATATCCACAAGGGTGCTGTTGCTAAACAGCACTGCCTTTCAAGAACAAGGTAGAAATATACTTACCACATTTATCCGTTCACTGCATAGGACGATGCTTAACCAACGATCCACCAGAGTTAGAGAATCTATGAGGTGTAACCTTCTCATCAGATTGTTACGAGATTGCAGAAATACGTGCAGATTACAAACTGACTTTAATACACTTGACCAACACTCAGTAGTAACATCATGGGAAATTTGTGAATTGTACACAGTAATATTGGAGCTACTACAGGCATGCTGTAGCTGAACTCGATTTGTGTGGTCTTGACCTAGAAAGGGGAGCACATCTAGTGGATTCACCACAGATTATTCTGCAACTTTCGAAATATTTCACTTTCAATCAGATCCTGAATAAATAGTGAAAATTTATGAAGGCAATATCACATAGGATCGTTGTAAGTGTTAAGGAGCTATAGGATGAAAATTCAAGGCATGCAGATCTTTATTTGTTGTTGTGGTCCCCTCGTACCAGTTCGATGAGTTAAGCGCCATAGACAGGGAACGAGCATTACCTGTTTTATATTCTCCTCAATTGAGTGTGTGCTTTCAGCAAACTTCAGGCTGTTTGCTGAAAGGAAACCTCTATTCCATGGAGATAAAACAAACCTCTCTTGCTAGAGGCTAATTTGGAAGCTTTGTGTAAAAACATTGGCTTAAAAAGCTATTTAAACGGTCACTCGAAAATTACCTTATCCACTTGTGGGTATTAGAGTTCTTTCCTTTTTATAGTCACCTTTCTGTTTTCATTTGTAAATAATTTTATCCTTACCCTAGTAGAGCGACCTTTTTGTTTTCATTTTGTAAATACTTCTTTTAGAATTCCGGAAATATCTGGAGGCCTTCAAAGGCAACCTGCAACGATTTAAAATCAAGATTATCATACATAATTAGCATTAGAATTAGTAGAGGCATACGATGCAAGAAAGCAAGCTTATGCAGCATCACCTAAACAAAAAAAAAAAAAAAAAAACCCTCCTATTTCATTCATCTATTCACTCCAAATGCATGTCCTACTCAGCCTTAAATTTATTTAAACTATCAACGACCACAAGCACAACAGTTGGAAATCTGTTCCAGAAATCTGTTCTAATCTACAACTACCTTTTCTCAGTTTGAATCGTTCCCCCTCAGGTTCTTGTACATCTCAATCAGATCACCTCGCATGTGCCTAGCCTCCAGGCGCTGAAATTTGGAGAACTTAAGCTATGCTTGGTAAGGCCACCCCCTTGTTCCTCTCACAAATCGTATTGGCCTTCGTACTCGTAATAGCAAGTCTAAGCCTTCCTAAATATGAGGCTTCCAGACCCGTACGCAGTACCCAAGTTGTGGCCAGACCATTTCCTTTTACAAAGGGATAATCACCTTTTCCCTGCTAGCAAAATTCCTGTATATCATTGATTATATCACATGACTTCTCTGACAGCCTATCTGCACTGATCAGAAAACTTCATATCTGACTACACAATTACGCCTAGGTCTTTTTCATTTCCTACCATCCTAAGTGTAGTACCACACAACTGGTAAGATACTCTGGAGTTACTTCTACCCATACGCAGTACTTTGCATTTGTCAATGTTAAACTTCAGTTGCCACTTCTCAGCCCATCTGCCCAAATTTTCTAGATCCTGTTGCAGTAGCACACTGACATTAACAACCCTGCCAACCTTTGTATCATCTACAAACTTCGACATTAAACTTGATATATCTTCACCAATATCATGAATAATGAGGGCACTTGATTCAGATTTATGCTGAACCCATATCAACCACGCTTCTTCCTCAGATAATATACCCATACGCTCTTGCAAAATTTCGCTGCCGTTGCATTGATATAAAAAATCTGGAAACCTTTCGCGACGTCATTTGCTGACGCTTTAGAAGCCTGCTTTCTTATGCCTTAATGAATGCTAATGCTAATTAATCTTATATATTTACAGTTTACTTCAGCCAAAATGTTGATACTTGGGAAGATCGATCTATGAACTCATTCTCGTTTCGACCTATTCATGTCCACTCATTATATGATTGCTCAAATTACGCACCGGCGGGGTCATTATTTCATGCTGAAGAAAAATAGCTTTAGAACATATGTGCCGAAAATTTTCTTTTAGCTATATGCGGTGGATGGTTGATTGTTGGAACAAAGATCCATCTGCCTTTCTGAGCGTTGATAGCTTAAATAAATTCAAAGAAGAACTGAGCAAACTTTTGGAGCGAATGGATGGGTCAAGTTTTTCTTTTAAATATAATTAATTATTTTTTTTTTCAGATTTTTGCTGACGCTTTAGAAGCTTGCTGTCTTATGCCTTAACTAATGATAATGCTAATTATGTCTTATATCTTTGTACCTCACCTCAGCCAAAAGGTTGATACTTGGGAAGATCGGGCTATGGTCGCATTCTGGTTTCGCCCTATTCTGGTCCACTCATTAGCATGAAACAGCATGAACCGGAATTTGTCAGACCTGCCAATATTTGGCCACCATTGGTGTTCTTGTATCCACTGTAACAGCATCTTCTTGTATCTTGTTCACGTCTGAGTGGTTAACAAAGTGGAATCAACACCATCTTTCCACACCGGGTGGAAAGGACCCATGTTTTAATCCCGTTAGTGATGTGAGGAACATTTATGGGCTTTTTTTTTTCATTCTCTGAGTGATTTAGTCTGTCTCAAGCGTAGATAGCAAGGTTTTTTTTTACACGGGAAACTCTGGTTTTTCGTCCAACAAAATCGACCAGAGAACACACGCAAATTCATGAACATAATACATTTCGAGGGACAAATTGATATTCTGCTTGCCCTAGTGTGACATTTATTTTTAATAAATAAAGGTCAAAGTAGTTCGCAAAAATACAACAAGACCGCCGTATTTAGCAATCAAGGGCTTGAACCCCGGTCATTCTAGGCATGTACTAATGCATCCTGGCGTTTGACCACTCGGCTACTGAGGCCATTATTATTATTTGTTCACAGACGTGGAACGCAGTTCGGTCTCCGGCTACAATTCTGAATCAGAAACAACCAAGGACCGATTTATGAATAACTTATCATGAATGGAGTATCGCAGTTGTGACAGGTTTCAAAAATGTGCATTATGAAATGATCTTTTGGTTGCTTCTGTTGCACTGAGTTGTTACTTGACTGGACGAATCCTTTTTGTTACTGTGCACGAGTCTTTAGCTTCCGTTGTGATATTCAATTAACGAATTTCCGACCACAGGAGAAATGGTCGCTGGCTATTTAATAAGGGAGCAATCTCGATGCACCCGAGACACGGCCGCTCATGACAATTCCATGGAGTGTTGTTGCCGATTCTGAAATATTCATGCCGGTCAGCTATGGCACTCTACCCTGTACAAGGTCAAATCATTTAAATCTTTCTTCATTCCTCTTGTCGCATTGAATTACGTCTCTTTCAAGTTGAAATCACTAAATTTTAACCCCAAAGAGGCCATCACATGCTCCACCCCTACGTATCTATCCACTTGTTTACATAAAAAAAAAAAAAAAACACCTGATGATATAATTGAAGGAGCACTCCATTTCCTTCCAACGGTAGACATTCTAAATGCAATGGTCATTTTAGTTAGGAGATCTCATATTGGCAAATTTATTAAGAGGCAACTGGTGTCATGTTTATAATGTTGTTTTTAGTACTTTTTTCGCAGATTTTCGACTATTAATGATGGTGCGCATTTATGCAATGAATGAGACGAAAGCAGCGAAATTAATTTACATATTGCTGTATTCACGAGCGAGACTAAATTTTTGGGGAAACTTCTAGAAGAGCTCGCTAATCTTTTTCTTGAATATTTTTCGTACCCTTTTCAGATATAATTTCTGGAAATAGGAATCGCTTCTAATCAGCCATTTCTGGGTTCTGGGGTTTATGAGAAATGACTGCTCTGCGAAATGCTTTTTCGAACCATCACTCTTTATTCAACAACGTATATCAATTCATCGTCTTCTAATTGACACCCTATTTCAAATCGACTTTTGTGTCACCCCTTACACACTCCTCGAGATTCTGTTTATTTGCTGTCAGCCTCCCGCATATCGGTATCTGCTGGTCTCCTCTTAAAAGGTCCCCGCTGATTATAATCTTCAGATAAGTGTGTTTCAAGCGCGTGCATTAAATCCTCATAACCTCCTTCTCAATGCTTTTCATGTATCCAGAGCAATTTCGCTACTGTCTTTGAAGCGTTGGTTGTATTCACTCATTCATCACTTGTTAGATGCACACAAAATTGTTCATAAAATATCTCATCTCAGTTCCTCATGAATCAGCTTCAGAGCTTTTGCTCTTTCTCTGAAGTAATATTCTTTTCTACAAACAAAATACAGTAGTAATGTCTGAGACAGTACTTCTCAAGTATCTGAAGTTTAATTGCTTCCTGTTCAGCTAAAGAATTTTTTGATGATGTGATACCCTATCTCTACTTCCCAATATCTGCATCTGATTTAGCACATTAAGGAAAGTAAAATAGTGCACAACAAGCATGGAGTAGTCCATGACTCCTTCCAGTTCCCAATCCATCCCTTTCTTACCACCAGATTTCAACCGCAAAGAGACCATCACTATCAAACCCATTTGCTCTACCAAAGAACAATCAAATGAATAATTCAGGCCTCGTGTTTTCTAGCTATATTCGCTCTGATGATGATTTATAGTTTTGAAGGTTCATGAACACAGGAATATATAGCCTATCATGAACATGCCGTAGTGACCCTCAAAACCCCGTGGATAATATGACCGTCCTTCAAAAACCGACTGAAAAAAATTAAATAATATGAAATAAATAAAAAAAATAAATAAAAACCTGGGTTCATATACCGTGAAAGAAAAAATAATTTATTGGCCTTTTTTTTACAATATTATTGAATTCGTCAGTTTCAGGAGAGATAACTTTTATTTTGTTCCGGGGGGGGGGGGGGGCTGGAAACTCGTGCATTTCATCGATCAAAGAGACAAATGGTCAACAGAAGACCATTAGTTGCTTTGGTGGTTAATACGTACACAAACAAAATTGCAGAGTGGAACCCTACTCCCCATTGTCGAATATGATTCTGCAATTTGGGACTTGTCAAAAAAGATACATCTCTGCAAACCTGAAGCTGTGCAGATTCAACTTTTTAGTATTAGCAATGGCCATATGGTTCAGGGAAGCCTATGGCTCATGCTTTTTACCATATATGTCCCCTATAAATCTTTTCCATTGTTTCCGCCTTAAACAGCTTAGCACATAAACAAATTAGGAGGATATTTCATTCTTTTTGAAAATCTTCTCCAGTTCTTAATGGATTAAGAACAACAATGGAACAAGCTGCCCATTTTCACAAAACAGCCACATTCTTTGTACAGCCCTCTAACAGAAACATCAAGAAACAGAGTCCGCTGAACAAACTTTTCCCTGTCACTAAAATACTAAATATTAGCTTTAAAGGAAAAGAATAAATTCTGGCAAACGTTGTGTACTAATCTTGCTTCTACGAGATTAGGACAATATTTTACAAGTCGGGAAGTGCATCGTTGTATGGGCAGTTCCGGAATGGAGGCTATGCCCTACATGGACTCAAAATATCCTCCATCCTAATATATGGAATTGTGTGAGGCCATGTAGGGCATAGCCTCCATTCCGGAACTGTCCATACAATTATTTATTGGCCAGTGTATTGACATACACTTTAAATAAATAGCAATACACTTCTCTATCGGAATGCCTTATCAGATAGTACAGTGGATATACCACCATTCTCTCCACATCTGTTGGAAAAGGCATGGACTCGTTTCACGTCAATCACTCAATGAATTTTTATTGGAGTTTTGATACCATACTATTAAAGTGAAGTTGAAGTTTATGTAGGATTCTCAGTACTCATTTTAGTTCTTTGGGTGAGGCCCGTTTTTGTGGGGACCTGTCTGCCGTGAGACCTGCCACTGGGTGGATGTTGTATCTGGGATTATATTGGTATTGGGTGATAATTATTTTATACTTGTTTGGTGTAATCGAAAGAGAAGTTAAACCATTATCTGTAAGAAATGTCACTTTATTTTTCTGATGACAGATCAATTATATGTTTTTCACTAATACCAGCATAAAAATTAACAGAAATACAGATAACTGTGTTGCTATTGAATGAAAAGACAAATCATCAGAGGGAGAAAAAAAAAACATTATTCTTATAAAAATAATAAAAAAACTTTTTTTTCGATAGGCAGATTTAACAAACTTTCGATACTTTGAATCTTCCTTTCCAAGCGATGTAATATTTTGAGAGATCTTGATTCACCATTATGATGAACCCCCATCGTCGCGCTGCTACCCCAGAATCTCCTGACATACACACGAATCACCCCTGCAGAACCCACGTTCGCCCCTACTGCTGCAATATGCCTGGCATTTATTTTCATAGTCTGGGCAAGCATAATATTTACGAACAGGTTCGACTGTAAAAATAAATTAAAATAAAAATATCGGTGGGAAACTAAATTAGACAAATTATTCTTCAATAAATAAATAAATAGCACTGCTGGTAATTTCTATTAAAATTATGTGGAACAAATATTTTAAGAAACAATAATTTCAGCCGCAATTCAGGTGTAATAAATCACAAAAGGGAAGGAGTTATATGCATAATGTATATAGCTCCTCTAAACGGATATAAAATGGATAGGAGCTACATACATAATGTCAGTATCATCGTAATAAAAGTACATTATAGATATTTCTCTAATGCTTGTAAATATATTGATAAAATAAAGTAATGTTTAAAGGACTTAAATCATATATTTTTTAAAAACAGGTTTTTTCTATTATTTAAATAACCAAGAAATAATACAAAAGAATCTAAAATAAAATGAACCTTATCTATAAGAACACCAGAAAACCTTCACTGAAAGAAGTGAAAAGACAGTGTTAAGTAAGTGAGAAAGAGTGTTAAGTGAGCTGCACTTCTTTTTAACCAGGATGGAATAGAACTTTGGGGATGTATCAGTGGAGAAGGTTGTGTGTACAACTGTTGCAGCCTGTAGGTTTGGAATCTTGCCAAACCTACTGACTGCAACAGTTCTTATTCTACAGTTCAAATTTTTATCTTGTTCAAAATCCGGATAGGGCTCATTAATACTTCTTGACAATTGTGAAATTTATGGTATGCCGATGGAGACACATTGAAAAACATTTAATGGGTGGTGCTACAATGGTGAATTCTCATTTCCATGCGGCTACTTTTTTTTTTATCGTGAAAGTCCGATCTTACTCCTATGGTATTTGTACACTGCTCGACAAAAATAAGAGAATACATGGTGCAACTCGTGCAGCTTGCTATGAAGCCTGACAAAACATGGCATGGTCGTATACCATAGAATAACAATGAAATGAACAGACAGCCAGGAACTTCGAATAGGTATAAGGCCATTTGTAGGGGTTGTATAAGAATTACCAAAAGAGTCACATTGAAATATCGAAAAAGATGCTCGAAAATATGCTCACATGTCGTCAGTTACGCGTATGATCCCCTCCAACGGATAAACAGGCTTGACAAGGCTGAACCATGCTGAATCTTTTAGTATTATTAATATCATTCTATTTGCACTTCAGTGTCCACACCTGGAACAGCCTGGTTCGGCTAGAAGGGTGTACATTATGCAAATTCCAGTTGATCACATTCATTGGAATTGCACGAGATCAAAACAGTTTGAAAATATAATAACAAAGTAAAAATCAATATATAAAATAAATAAATAACAAGCAATAAAAAACACAGTGGGGAATCCAGGAAAGCCTTTGCAGGGAATTCTTTTCACATAATGTTTATTGTTCGTGTTTATAGAGTTCTTTCGCTATGTCTTGTCTATTGCGCTTCGAGCTGCAAAAAGATGAGGCATCAATTCCCATCTAGTTATACATTCCTAACGTATTTGCCGGGAATACTGACCTAAGGTATTGCACATTTTGCAGACAAGATTGTAGACAAAGTGTTGAACTGAACCGGGTTCTTTGTGAGATCCGAGGGTTTGCAGAAAAACCCCAGATGTCAGGGGAATCCATTTGGCCGCATACACGTTGTGCCAAGTGGTGTAGATTCCTCTCTTTTACTATGGTTTCCCAGGGTTTCATGTCCAGATTTGCATAGACCACGCTCATAGAGATGGTGAAAGGGTAGCCCATCTCCTTGTTTAGCCATCTTAGGAGCCAATGTTCAACCCCCAGAAATCTCTTCAGTTGAGTAGAGGAAGCTCCTGACCACAGTACCGAAGCGTAGAGCATTACGGGTGTTAAATTTCTTCGGAGGTATTCCAAAAGGAACACTCGAGGCCTAAGACCGACCAACTCCTGCCAGATAGGTCGCAAGCGTTTTTAGCCTGGCCATTTTGACGTGGTCTTTGGTAGTAAGCGCATCATCCCACTTCAATCCAAAATTCGAGTGAAAGTGAACCTTTTTAATGGTGGTCCCATTTATTGTGAGCATAATTTCATTAATAGTCTTCCTTCTGTGAAAGTCATCTGAGCTTCTTTTTGGGGATTCAGTTTAAGTTACAGAGGTCCTAGATAATCCTGGAACTCGAACAGTACTATCTGATTTTCATCGCCGCTGCCTCAGCTTTTGCTGAATCATGGGATGTAATCAGCATCTTAAGATCATCAGGGTAAGAAATGAAGTTTGGGTGCTTCGCAAGGAAGGGCTCTAGTGCTGCGGCAAAATCATGATGAAAGAACTCCCCCTTGTGGGATGCCAACAGAGGTGATCCTCGTGGTCATCTCGAATCTATGATCATATTTAATATATATTTGCCTGTTGATGAGGAGTTTATAGCAAAAAGATTACCTTCGATTCTGAAATAATGCTTCAGAATTTAAATAGATATGTTGTGCTGAGTGTGCAAAAAGCTGTTCGTATGTCTAGGAATAAGTTTTCAAGTTGTTTCTTCGAGTTAAGGGCTTTTTGGATTGCCCAGCTGGTCAGTAATAGATTTGAAAGCGTCGACCTTTTAGGAATAAGAGTATCTATTACTGTTGATTATGAAATATTATGTATAACTGCTGTTTGTATTACTATGAATAACAGTAGTAGAAGTAACAGTATGTAAGAGGTGTTGGTCAAAACATCAAAGGCAGATATTGTTGGGATATCAGAGATGTGGTGTCACACAGATATAAGGAATGCAGAACAAGAATTTGGGAAGTAAAATGTGTACAGGAAGGATAGTCAGGATAGAAAGGGAGGAGATGTTAGGCTATTAGTTAAAAACACATAAAATCCAAGGAAGTGCAGCCAGTCGACATCGGTGGACAGCGCAATTCTGTGTCGAGTCAGTTTGGTGTGACATAAGCACTGAAGGATCAAAATTGAGAATAGAATTGTGTTATAGGCCTAATGACTCTGATGAGTATAATAAACAACTGTACAGGGAAATAGAGTGGGCCAGTAAATCAGAGAGTCTTATAATCGGGGATTTTAATTTCCCAGATATTGACTAGAATTTGTGGGTTGGTCACTCACACACTAGCAAGGCTTTTGTGGATTTATTGGATGATTGTTCTCTACATCAGCATGTTCAGCAGGCAACTAGAAGGAGCAATACACTTGATCAGATTATCAGTAGTGATTCTTCATGCATCAAGAATCTGCAGATAAAGGAACCACTAGATGGCAGTGATAACAGTGTGCTGAAGTGGGATTTACTCAAAGAGGTAACTCCCATCAGGGGTAAAGGGAATGGTTTTGCTTTCGTAAAGGCGACTACGATGGTCTGAGACAATATTTAAATTCTATACTGTGAGACCAACTGATGATGTTACCAACAGCAAATTCAAAATGGCAAACATTCAAAGAATTAATCTTGGAAGCTAGTAGGCTTTTCTTACCAACAAAGAAATATATTTCAAGGTTTAGCCCTAAATGGTTGCCAGATGAACTAATGAGACATGTGGCAGAGAAGAAAAATGCAAGGGATACAATATAAATTAATGGGTGACATGGAGACCTGTGATAAATATAAGCTGTCTGTAACCAAGTCACAAAGGAGGTTTAGGCAGGCAAATGCAAATTATATGAAGTCTTTGGCAAAGGATGCAAAGAAAAACATCAAAGAGTTCTTTACCTATGTAAACGCTAGAAGGAAAGGGATGAATCCCATTGGTCCACTGGATATCGATGGTTGGACTGTTGATTATCCTGCTCATGCGGCTAAAAGACAAGATGAGAATTTTGCATCTAAATTCACACGAGGGATTATTCAGGAAGGGGAATGCCAAAGGTGAATTAAACTCTGGCTGTGAGCTAGGTGATTTTGTAATAACTGAGAGAAAAGTGGAGGAGAAATTGTTGAAGATAAACATAAGAAAGGCACCCGAGGTGGAAGGGATCTATCCAGTTATATTAAAGGAGGCAGCAAAGGAGGTAAGCAAACCCTTAGCCATAATTATGAGAGCTTCCTTGGACTCAGGGGAGGTACCCATAGACTGGAAATGTTCAAATATGATCCCAATTCACAAAGGAGGGTGAAAGCGCGACACACGTAATCATATACCTTGTAGTTTAAATTCTGTTCCATGTAAATTAATGGAGGCACTGGTTAAAGAAGCGCTGCAGCATCATCTAACAAGACTTCAGTTATAGCTCGGACACAACATGGTTTTGATAAGGGGAAGTCTTGTGTGACCAATTTGATTGGATATTATGATGTGGTCACAAAGTAACTGGGAATAACTTTTATATCATATATTTGGATCTTAGAAAGGTTTTTAATATTGTTGCACATGGAAGACTGCTACACAAATTGGAGCAGTGTGATATTGGAGGCAAATTGCTGCTATGGATAAGGGATGGTTGAATAAGAGACGACATTGATTTGTAATCAATGTATACTACTCTGCGCGGAGTAATGTTATTGGCAGAGTCCCTCAGGGTCTAATGTTAGGTCCATTGTTGTTCTCTGTATTTATAAGTGATATTGATTATGGTATATCAGGCTTAATATCCAAGTTTGCAGACGGGACGAAGGTTGGCAGGGTTGTTAAGGACACTAATGACAGTACGGTGCTGCAACAGGATCTAGAAAAGTTGAGCAGATGGGCTGAGAGGTGGCAAATGAAGTTTAACATTGACAAATGTAAAGTACTACATATGAGAAGCAGTAACCCCAGAGAAACTTATCAACGCTGTGGTACTACACTGACTGTGGTAGAGAATGAAAAGGATATGGGGGTAATTGTGCAGGCAGATATGAAATTTTCTGAGCAGTGTAGACGGTCTGCAAGAGTAACGCATGGTGTCTTGTCAATTATATACAGGGATTTGTCTAGCTGAGATAAGGAGGTGATTACCCCCTTGTATAAGGCAATGGTCAGGCCACACCTTGAGTACTGTCTATAGGTCAGGAAGCCTCATTTAAAGAAGGATCTAGAGCTGATGGAACGAGTACAGAGAATGGCAAGAAGACTAGTGAATGGAGCAAAGGGTTGCTCTTACGAAGAAAGGCTTAAGTTTTGTAGATTGCAGTGTTTGGGGACTAGACACCTGCGAGGTGATCTGATTGAGGTGTATAAAACCTTGAATGGTTTGAGCATTGTCAATGCTGATGGGATTCTTGAGAGAGCTTAAATTCAAATTGAGGAAAGACAGTTGTAGTATAGATGTGCGGAAGTTTGCCTTTAGCCAGCGGGCAGTTGGTTAGTGGAACAGATTTCCATCCTTTGTTGTGGAAGTTGATAGCCTAAATAAATTTAAGGCTGAGTTGGACAGGTATTTGTAACGAATGGAGGGGTGAAATGGCAGCGTTTTGTTTTTTTTTTTTTTTTTTTTTTTCGGCTGATGCTGCATAAGCTTGGTTCCTTGCATCGTATGCCTCTACTAATGCTAATGTAGATGCTGTGGACGTCCATTGAAGAAGTAATCAACTTTTAGTAGTCCACAGGAATTAGAGATTGCGCTGTAGTCTCTGGGATCTTTTGATTTATTAGTTTTTGGAAATGGGAAAGCATGGTAGATATTCCATATTGTCGGTGTGATTCCAGTCTCGACGATGTGGTTGAAGAGGCCATATAACAGGTCACTCACATAAAAAGTGCATATTTTGAGAATAAAGAGGAGCAATCCGTCAGGACCAACTGTAGATTTATTGAAAAGGCTTTCATAATCATTTCCCTTGATACCTTAACATGCACAAGTTCGGTCCTGGCCTTATCTGTGACGGCTGCTACAGGAAGGGGCGGATGTTTTTTTTTTTCTCGTCAGTGTGGAAGGTTGAATGTGCCCACTGGGTTTTAGTTTCTTTATCCATTTCCCCCTGACGACCACGTGTGGAAACGATACGCTTGGAACGCCTCAGTCTTCTCTGGATATACATACGATGTCCCTTTTTCCGTACACGCAGGAAGTTCGCTCTTTGTTTGTTGTAAGCGATGTGATCTAGTTTGGAACCAGACTTTTTACAGGTTCTGTAGGCTTTTTGCTTTAGATTAAAAGCTTCTTTCGTTTCGGAGTTGAACCACCACTTAGTGTTTGAGATGATTTTAATTGTCTTCCACGCAGCAATGAGAGAAATGTGTCTCACTTCGTTATAAATGGAATTAATTGCCTCTTCTACTGGTTTGAAGCAGAGATAATTCCAATTAAATGCTTTAAGTTAGCAAGGATAACATTTGGCCTGACCAAGTTGGTTGAAAATATAGTTACCCTATGTACCAAGTTCCCTGGATTTGGTTCGAGCGGCTGAGGTTGCAAGTGCCTGTGCAATATCAAACACTATCGGTAGTTGGTCCGACACGAATTTGGAGTTATAGGGAATGATTTTTTATTTGTTCCAAATTGTGGTAGACCCTGCCCAGGACTTGATTTCCTCTGGTCGGTGGTGTATTTAGTGGGATGAACCCCCAGGTCCGTATGGTTTCTTCCAAGTCTTGCCTTGCGTCCTTGTCCCTTGCCAGAGTTAGGATAAAATCTCCTAAAATGGTTGTTTGGATATCGGGACCAGAAATGTCAGAACCTTAATTTGTTTTCTGAGCAGGAGTAGCCAATCTCTAATTTTCGCCTTCTGAATTTTGACTCAATAATTATCGCTCAGAAGTTTTGCCAGATTCTTTTTTTATCGGTTTCGCCATATCTTTAAGATTGTGCCCTTAAGGAGACCTACTAAAGTTGTGAGGAGGCGGATCCTGGTGGGTAATTTCCTGTGTGAGATGAATGGTTGATTTGGTTGATGCGAGAGGGAGGGTGGTTGGTACAATTTGCAGCTCTTCCCTAAAAAAAGGTGTTTCGAGATAACATATCTGACTAGCTGGCTTCATTCCAGTTCCTTGTTCTGTAGAGAGAAGCTGTGGCTCGCTCATAGTGATTCTTTCTCATGACGTTTATCCGAATCGATGTCAACCTGCGTGAGAGCTTGTTCACTGGGAATGCCCGGATCGGTGGAGGGTTTCTTTCTGATGCTTCATTATTATGAAATTGTGTAGGGCTGTTCTTTTTCTCAGACTTGACAAAGTGCTTACCACTCTTAGACCGTTTAGTGACACGTGAACTGCGTTGGCAGGCTCTTTTCGGAATCTCAAGCTCTTCGAGTGTTTTCTGACCAGATAGTGCGGTGCCGTGCAATACATAGCCTCATTGTTGCTGGTTAGTACCTCCCACCCACGAAATTTCATTCTAATTGACAGCTACGGGGTACTCTGTGTTGCATAGGGTAGCAGGCCTGAGACAACTGTTTTCTTCGTTGGCTCTTGACAGGGACTTCGATGTGTCTGTTTTCGTGGAATTATTAGGTTCAGTTACCTTTTTCTTCAATTTCAACCTTTTATTTAGTGGTACTTTCTGATTTACAGGTGTTCTGCATTCTTAGCATAGATAGGCTTTTCGCTTCGCAATTATCAATTTCGAAAGATTATTGACACAGCACGCCCCGAAGCTAATTGAGCAGCTGACACATTGCATAATAAGCAACACAAGCTATTGACATTTGCTGCGAGGACATATACCAGGGAACATTCCTTTCTTCTGAGTAGGACTAGGCATATTTAGACTCCGCCAAGTTATATTGTTGAGGTATTAGACTATCTTTCTTTCCGCGATTTTAGAACTGAAGCTCAGAATGCATGTTTTCAATACAACTCGCCACAGTAACAATTAGCAGATTTCTTTGCAGATTGTAGGTCTTTAGGCGCTGGGGTAGAGACCACTTGAGAATTGACCGCACTGACTGGGGATTTAATCAAATAAATTGTGTGGCGACCTTGACCTCAGGCGGTTTCTACATTAACCGGTAAGCCGTACTCGGAATACGTTTCACTATAGATATGTATTATAAACGACAGAAAAATGACAATAAAGATTTAACTGTCAGAGATAGATAGACGATAGCTCCATTAATGAGTCGCTGACACAACAAGGAATCTTCTGGTATTGGATTCATCATGGTACACTATTTTGAACACTGTTTTTAGCACTAAACGCGGAGCAACCAAATGCGTGGCTGCACAATAAGAAACAGATCATAAGAGTGTTTATGAGATTCTGGGGCAATAAAACCCATTCTTCCGCTGATGCAGAACTTAGCTGACCAAGTGACTGAGCAATTGTCTGTCAGCGTTCAGTGCTACGCTCACGAGCGTCCCACACTTGTTCCGTCGGATTTAAGTCTGTGATCGAGCTGGTCACGGCAGTCGTTGGATGTTTTCAGTTTAAAGATATTTCTCCACTATTTGAACTCAGTGGCGTTGTCGAGCATGAAAAGAAAATCTGGGCCAACCACACCACTAAAATTACGCTCCTTGGGTTCGAGAATCTGTTCTGGGTGTCTCTGCTCAGTTACGGTACCCCTATCGAAAACATGAAGAGGGGTGTTGTTGTTGTTCATTATTCCGCGCTACGCAAAGGCACCGCCTCCATCGTAAGTGTCTTTTTCTCTGATGTTGGTGGGATGATACCGCATTTCTGATTGTTTGAAGATGAAATAAAGTCTATAATCAGTTTGAAGGCTTAAACGAGATTCATCAGAGAACAGCACTGAACCCAATTTGTCAGGATTCTAAGTCACATATTCATGGCACCAGTTTCGAAGGGTTCTACGGTGGTTTGTGGTTAATTGGATTTAAGGTATTCTTTTTTTAACGGGGTCTCCAGGGTTTTCCCTATGCGCCGCAGAAGCGTCTGAAACGCAAATATGCCACCGGAAAGTGTGAGTAAGCGTTCCTGTGTAAAGTTAAGGTAATTGCACTGGCAACTTTGCAGCCACAGAGCAGCGAACATCTTGTCCGCTGCCTCCTGACTCCCATCCCCTGCTTGTTAGTGGTCCCTGTACGCGAGCCAAGGACCAACAACAAACAAAAACTCTTAGTGGGATGACACGAAAACTTGTTATCCCGATAAATAAGGAAAAATTAAAATTAAGGAACATAGCGTAAGAAATAGGGGTAAGGGAGTGGATATGATAGGGAAGAAAGGCAAGGGGGCGAAAGAAATAGGCATCCCCAGAAGGGAAAGAAAGCAAGAGTTTAAAGATAAAGAATAAAAGACACTAGTGGACAAAAGGTATCAGTAAATCCACTCAACCAAATCAAAATTAAAACTAATATACACATTATTTACAAAGCCAACAATTTAACATTTCTCTCAAATAGAGAAGAATAGACAAATCAACATTTACAACAAATAAGTAACTGCCAAATTTCTTTATCAAAACTACAATCATTTTTGGAGATTAATTTAATTTAACTCTTGCAGGAAAGGTGGTTTCACTCATGCACTTATGCGTCGAATAATCACATGACACAAGCCATCAGTTAGAACACTCTTAAAAAGACAGTAAAGAAAACACTAACATTCTACAAGGAAACAACACTGATGAAATCTGCAAAAGCATGTAAACTCCATACATTTTAGAGGATACATTTCAATTAACACTATCAATTAGGTTCATCAACGCATATACACCTAAAAGGTAACAAACGTAGAGCACGTATCCTTTCGATGCTTAGAATGTCAGGTTTCATCACACTGCCCAATAAATCAGCAATTAATACAAACAAATCAAACGTTATCCTAAGTTTGGTCCTTGCAATCAACAACTCAAGTCTAAATGCGAAAAAGCATCTATTACTCACATAAAGCTAGATCCAGATACCTAAAGATCTTATCTTATCTCATCCACAACTGCCATATCTACAGCTTCAAGTTTTGCATTAAAGCAAAACATCAAAACAAGCACAGCCAGTTCAGCAAAGTATAGTTCCATCACCACCAGTTCAGTTTAAATATAAAATCACAGAAATTAAAAACAAGAGCTCCGGAATTCGAATTTCCACCAAAGGAATTTGACCGTCTTTAAAGAATAGATACATTCAATACATCGTCAATATTCTTTTCAAGTTTCATTCCAGAACCACTAATCTGGACAGATACAGGGATCCTCAATTTAGAACCTTAATACAAATTAAGTAATGAACCACAATTGCTTTAGTCACTTCACGGTATATCTCTATTCATTTTAGATTTTCTTCTGTTAAACAGCTTATTTGCATATTCAGATAAAGCCGTGAAATTATCCTTACTCTCTAAGAACTGAGTCAAATTGATCGAATCAAATATTCCAGTTAGGATTTGTAGCTCACGTCTGATATTCAATTATAGGTTAGAGTCAAATAAAAAATGAGTTAAAAAAACCAAAAGAGAATAACTTGTTGTTAAGGTTCTCATGTTCTGTTAACAGAACCATAAAATTAACGCCAGGATTAAACCATTTCATCTGTTTCTTATATTCCGAGACATGAGGAATGAATTTATTTGTAATTCTCCTTAACTCGGATTCAGTCAAGGATTGTTCCCAAATCCTTAAAAATTCACTCCGAAGCCTAGCGATATCATCTTTTTCCGGGAATTCGAGATTGAGAAAGTAATCCCCAAACCAAAGTCGTAGACTTTTTTCCTAAGATGATGCTGCGGTTATTGAAAAATTTCCTCATATTGTATCTATTATTATTATTATCGTTGCTATTTTAGGGTTACCTGTAATTTATTACAAAAACCCGAATTCCTATCTTGCTATCTACGCCTGAGACAAATTAACTCAGCGACATAGTGAAAAAAAGTTCACTAAAATATCTCGCGTTAATGACAGGATTCTAAACCGGGCCTTTTTCACCCGGTGTGGGGAGGATGGTGACGATACCACTGTGCTACCGGCGTAGATAACTCATATTGTACTGGAATCCTACAACAGAGAACCTGCTGCATTGCCACTGTTGAAACCGGTTTGCAGGCCCTAGACACAGCCAATAGAAAAGAAGGATGTGATTATAGGAGACTGCTCCACTCATGCGATTTGTACTTCTTCCAATGGATGCTGGTAATATTACATTTTGTTGAGTGCGTGTATTGTTTGGTCCGCCTCCTCTTGGCGTGGACGGGTACTGGGAAGCAGTCTTCCTGGTAGCTAAGCGACCAGAAACAACTAAACAACACACGCACCCACACACTACGCAAACATAGCACTACACTCATTTCTGCTATTGTACAGAATTCTGCATATCATCACAGAGAATGATGGCGGAGATGAACTAATGTTTATGGACTGCCTTACATGAGACACAACACATCTCCACATATAAGGTATCTTTAACATGATTGACATTTTACACATCACGCAATTATCATATAGTGTCCAGTTACTTTTTTATTTTTTAGTATATCTAGTTATATCCTCTACAAATCACAAAGCCCTCGTGGGTAACACAGTTGGTAGGATCGCCTTCCTTCCCACAACGGGTGGAAAAGACATGAGTTCGAAAAGACATAAAAATTCCTCCCATCATCGAACGGATTCGATGATGGGAGGAATTTTTATGGGTCTTTTTCACAACGTACCTGAGATAGTCTGTCTTGGGCAAGGGAAGCATGGTTTGTTCTCCAGTAAACGCGGGTTTTTTGTCCAGCAACATGATCTTAGTCACCGATGCTCATAAAACCCAACAACAACAACAAAGTTCAGAAAAATGTGACTGACACTATTAAATTAAATTAAATTCGAAGTTTAGAAATACTAAAAATATCTGAAATTATAGAAGAGCACGTAAACCTGAAACTGACGAATAAATTAAAAGATTCTTCAAACGAAATCGTGAATTATGCACGAATTTTATGGAGATTCAGCTTTGTGAAGACGTCACTTTCGAGCTGCACAAAATGATGTGAATTTAGAAGATCGTATTGCGCACATGTTTTTATAAAAACCATTTCCAGAAAATCGATTTTCAGTGAAAATTCGATTTTGTTTTTCACAAAATGACTGCGCCCGGCCGATAGCACCGAAAAATTGATGAAAATATGATGTAGTTCAGGAACTTAATAGAAGTGATCAAAGAATCATTATAAGAGCGACAGCAGAAAAGCAGTTGATGGGAAATGAGTGACTGTTAAATACTAACCATCAATGTCGAAAAGAACTCGCACGGCGTTGCTTGCCATCCAATTTTTGACGGAAAACCTGCCTCAAATGAAATATATTCCTTTTACTCCAAGATTTGGCAAAATTTGACTTCTTTCTATTTCAGTGTAACAAAATTTCATTAAAATTGATATTTTTCCAGTTTGGAGATAAATCCAGCGGTTCACGTTACGTTGAAGAAAATAAAATCGAGGCAGATGAGAATGAACTCATTTATTTTTATCGTATGATGTGAGCAATACACGAGGGAACCAGTTTTTTTTTGCTTCATTTGTGTATCCTGGCAGTAAGGTCCAAACGGACAGTACGGCGCCATGGTAACATTCAACCCCGAGGCGGGATTCGAACCTGCGAACTTTGGGTTGTCAGGCAGGCACTTTACCCACCTAGCTAGCCCGGTCGGAAGAATGAACTCAAGCTGAGTTGCTCAAGTGAAGCCTGCATTTTAAAAATAAGGAAGGAATCAATAAATCCAATTAAAAATTAATTATAACACTTTCCTCGATATCCCAGCTACACTAATCTTCTATACCCTAAAGCTAACGACATACAGTGATCCTATTTTTAATTAATTACTTTAAGATAATATGGCAGATTAAATTAAGAGACAATATTTATGTAACCAAAATTTTCGTTCTTTGTCTGCGTAAAAAAAAGCAATATTCTAGCGAAAAATTGGGAAAATTTTGGAAGTAGTTGTAGTGTATAAATTGAAAGGCGTATTTGACAGTGATTTTGAAGGAACGATTCAGTTTAAAGTGATTTTGATTGATGATAAAGAATGTTTAGTTTAGTTTCTGAAGTCTGCAAATGTCAAATTTCCTAAAGTTTTTCAGTTGATAGCAGCTTATGCCCAGACAATTATGAAACCTGACATTGCGATTAGGTGCTCACAATACTACATATTACAGCAAAAGGCTGCGGTATGGTGGCTGACTTCCAATACGGTTGCTGTTTAAGTGAGCTCGAACTATACGCTATACGCTATGCGTTTTTAAGTTCCTTAATACAACAGTCTGCCCAGTTAGAAAATCTTTCGTTAAACAGCAGCACACATGGCCACTTGGCGCAACCACTTACCAAAAACTGAATTACGTAAAATTACACACACACACAATAAAATATTACAGCGGCAGAGGAATGCAGACTATTTTCGCATTGCACTACGAACAAATGTAACTTGGGAAAAGTAAAAAAAATAAAGAGAAGATTTGGAAAAAAAGTAAGTAAATTTTGGTTACATGATGACTTTTCTTCTCAGGTTAAAACACGTAGTCGTGTACTCTCTTACCATAATTACACATTGCCAGCAACACAAGCATCACAATAACGACTGACTTCATTCTGACTGAGAAAATTCTTCTTTTTATAATGAATTTCTGAAATGTTAAAAGTCGAAATATTTTATACAATTGAAATAAATTTTGAAATAAAAGTTAGGGAAATGGAGAAAAAAAACATAAAAAATATTATAGGTAAAATACAGTAAATTTAAACTTAATACGACTGACTAAATGTCATCGAATAAACAATGAAGAATTACATCATAATGGGATATTAAATAAAATAGAATACGAAAAAATTTTAACTATAAAAAGTAATTGGGTCAGCTAATACTGACATACTGCAAGTTGCTGCCTCTAATGAATGCTTAATTAATTATTTATTTTATTATAATTTAACTTTCGTCAACATTTAATATAATTCAATAGTAATGTGTCGATATGCTAATTTAGCAACGACTGTGCCGCCATCTATTTTTCTTTTTTCTTCTATATAAGCTGATTCAGCTTACAGTATGTCAGTGGTGTGGCTCTGTTCTAGAGTGCTGTCTGTTCTATATTTTATTTTTCGCTGCATAAGGACCACCGCCGTGCAAATCCTCTGCATTGGTGGATCGATCGGAGGAGGGAGGGTGAATTGGTACTTCGATCTTTTCACCATGGCGACGATTTGTACAGCGATTGAAATGCAGCGATTCCATGACCATTATTGGCCTCGTGGTCCTCTGTCGAGATGGGGCATGATGGTCAGTCTATTTTATTTTAATTTATTTTGATTTTGTTATCGTTTGGTAGTTCCTTTAACCCTCTTTTGGTGATATTTCACGTCTTTCGGAACTGGTACCTCTCGGGGGGTACCGCTAAATTAATAAATAATTGGCATTATCCTAAATTTTGTATAGTTTTTGTTAATTGGATCTAAAGATCGAAAATATACAAGGGTTTCTGGGCTACTATTTATATCTATTCTTTTTTTCGTTCGATTGTTTATTTGGGTTATTTTTATGTTAATTTTCGCTCTACAGTTTTTGCCATACTACTGGCTTATGTTTTATTTTATTTAATTAAAAATATTGGATGTATTTCAGCTTCATATGGAGGAATTGCATGTCGCTGCCTCTAATGAATGCTTAAGGATTTATTTATTTATTCATTTCATTATAATTTAACTTTAATTAATATAATTCAATGATAGTAAATATATATATATATAATTAAAAGTTTTTATTATCTGCATAAACCCAGGTTAAGCAATAAAGTGTCTAGAAGGAAACCAGAGGAAACCTCAAAATAAGCAAAAGAATTTCAATTTATGCACTTTATATTTATATATATTAATTAAAGAAAAAAATTGCTAAATATTGAAAAGTAAGAAAATAAAAACCAATTTGGAATTAAAAATATATATCTAACGTATTAATATTCAGCTAGAGAAAAACTTCATTACAAATACCTTGCAGAAACGATAAGAAAAACTTATTATAACAAAGGGAAAAACATATTGGAATAAAGATCCCCACACTACAAAAACTATCCATGATCCAAAATTACAGAAAATACTAAAGTGTCTCGCTCTAAAAATAATTATTATAAAAGGTCTACAAAATATTAGTGCACTTCCTAGGAGAAACCATACCGATGAACCACCAATCTTGAAAACATCGATATCCCCGTCAGAAGCGAAATCTTCCAGGGAGATGCCCTGATTCCATTCCGGTTTTGCCTAGTACTCAAACTACTGTTCACCATGTTCAACAACAGCAAGTACGGATGTATTTTAAAAGAAGGGAGGAAGAACCTGGACACCTTCTCACACCTGATGTTCTTGGATGACAAACTCTATGCGGCTATATGACAAACTCTATATAGGTAATAGGAATGACCATTCCTATTACCTATGTCAACCATTAGCATGGTGCCAAAAAGCATCCAGAAGAACCTTCAAGCACCAATATTCCTCCCAGTGAACACTTCCATGGAACTTCAGAAAGCTGCGATCCTGACCACCAGTTGGATAGTCGGAGAGTTCCTCGACCAATAGCAATAATTACAATAATAAGAGTAGCTGGATACAACCTACGAATAAAGGCCAATTTAGATTTAGAAAGTAATAAAAAAGTGTTTAACTCAATGAAAACCAATCGGAATGTAAGTTGGAAGAGATATTTTTCCTTTTTACGAGGTGACATTTCGCTTAAAACAAAGGTCGGTGGAATGAAACACGAATTAGCCATATGGTAAAAGGAATCGAAAGGCTTATGCTGCATACTCCAAAAAAAGGGGGGGGGGGGTAAATAATAATAATAAAAAAATTTAATAAGATAAATAATTAATAAATAATACAAGAAAAGGAAATAGACAATCTATGTATTTCTGTCCTCCCGTAGGTGATTTTTTCCAGTTGACCTTTTAATTTCCCAAACTGTCGACCTCAACCACCCATGTAGGTAACATATTCAAGTAATTTATAACTTGATGGCTAAAATAAAATTTTCTGCAAACCAATCTAAACTACTCTCCCCGTAACTTGAATTTATGTCATCTAGTTCTAGAATAATTTATAACCGTGAAAATTTCGTCCCCATTCATTTTATTTTTGCCGCTCAGAGGCCTAAAAATCTCAATTAAGCCTCCTCTAAGGTGTCTAAATTCCAAACTGTACAACCCACATATTCGAAGTGTTTCCTCATATGGACCCCTTTTTGCCGATCTCACCATGAAAGTTACCCGTCTCTGCACCCTTTCAAGAAGCACAATGTCTTTTTTTAAGTGTGGTCTCCATACTTGAAAACAGTATTCCAAGAGTGGTCTAACAATAGCCTTTTATAATGGGATTATGACGTCCTTATGTAAGATGTAAAATCTTACATGTTAATATGTTAGAAATGAGTGAGATTTGTTTAAAATAAAGCTGAGGAAATAACAAAATAGGACAGTAAACATTTCCAGTCACAAATATTATTCTAGGTCACTCACAAGGAATTAAAAATTTGACAAGGTTGAATTAGAGAAGGGAGCGGTAAGCTATTAGCAATTAGGGGTACATTTCAGTTCCCACCATGGCAGGGACTACTGGCGTGCAGGTGCGAATAACTATGGCCAGAAAGAACAAAAGGGCTGTAGACTGAACATTGTGGGACATCCCTTTGTCCGGTGACACCGAGAAATCGGCCAGGTATTTGCGTCTGACTGTCGGCGATGGCAAGGTCGTTAGAGCATGTAAAATAAATCTGCTAAGTTTAACGAGGGGTGGCGAAGGTGACGGCGAACTTCAAAGCAGCGGATTGCCTGGGAAAAATTTGGAAATTTATTAAAATGAGCTCTGAATATACAGCTTGAGAAATTTTAAAGGACGAATAGGAAATGATGAAAGTTTGACAAAATGAGAAGATTGGGTAAACTAAAAAAAAAGGCGGACAGGAATTATGAGGGGCGTTGCTGAATGGAGATGACAAAAGTGAGTGAACGGGGAGAGACAGGACACACACAGTTGAGATTTCGTTGGGGTTTGTGGAAATGGGTTAGTAAAAACATAGAGTTAAGTTTTTGACGGTGTTAGGGAAAGAATGAGTTAAAAGTTACTGAATTGAGTTTTTGTTAGTGTTTTGTGAAAATGGGTTAAAAAGAACACAGAGTTGGGCTTTTGTTGGCGGTTTGTGGAGATGAGTTAGGAAAGACAGAGTTGTGTTTTTGACAATGTTAGTGGGAAAATGAGTAATAAGTTGGGTATGGTTAGATAAGTCCTGTCCTGTCCTGTCAGCCAGTTAGGAAAGATCTGACAAGGTTAAGATGGAGTAGTGAAGGGTTAGATAAGGTAAGTGCAGTCAGTAAGTTAAGAAAAGAAAGTGGAGTTTCATAATAGAAGAGAACAGTCGGGTCTAGTCCGTCATCGGAGGAAGGCAAGGGTAGTGGCCCGTATGCAAATAAGTCTGTCCGTTATCGGAAGGCAAGGGTAGTGGCCCGTATGCAAATAAGTCAGTCCGTCGTCGGAAGGCAAGGGTAGTGGCCCGCATGCAGTTGAATGAAGTGTAAGGAGAATAAGCCTGTCCGTCGTCTAAAGGCAAGGGTAGTAGCCCGTATGCAAACGACTGAAGTGTATGGAGTATAAACCTGTCCGTTATAGGAAGGTAGTGAAAGTGGCCAGGGTGAAAATAAGTAGTATAAGGAGAAAAATAACCCTAGCACATCATAAGAAGGCAGTGATAAAGGCCAAGGAAGAAATAACCCTAGTCCATCATCTGAAGGCAGTGATAAAGGCAAGGCACAGATAAGTGAGCTGAGAAGATAAAGTTGTAATTCCTAGTCCGCCAGAATAGCTGAACCGAAGGTTAAGCAGCAGTATCGAAGACGAGCCCATAATTTCCTAAAAGACACAATGATGCTCTATCCAGACGTAGACTACAGCCCATGGAGAAACTTGAAGTTCTTGATGAATGCAGTTGGTAAACGATGATGCCATTCCCAGACAAGGAGCTGAAGGCCCCAAAACTGAGAAATCCGATTCGTAAAATTAAGTAAGTGACTAGTTATATAGTATTCTCCCTCACAAATAAAGGACTGTTGGAACTCTAATATCAGATTAGTATAACGTTTAGAAAGATGTTAAGGGAAGGATATACAAAGATATAAATATATACATAAATATAGAGATAAGTCAGATGATAGTTTTGGGTTTTGATTAATGTATAATTAGACATATGTAGAAAGGCAAAGGAGAGAAATTTGATATTTGTTATTAGTTATTGTTTAACATATAGGTATGATATATTTTGGAAGGGAAGGGTAGAGAAATACCGAGAAAGAAATAGCCTTATGAATGTAGCTAACCCTTGGGACCAGCATTAGTCCAGAAATTGGTGTCAAATGTACTATCTGTCTTGATTAAAGAAAGTTGTGAAGTTATATTCCCCAAGACAAAATGGGGCACTAATTAAATTAAAAATTAAGCGTGAAATTCCTAAATCAATTTATAAGGTAATGATTTGATTTAAATAGGAGAAAGGGTGTACCTAATCCTCTTAAGTAATTATTGTTCATGTGTGAAGAAGAAGCTATAGCATTTTGTAAAGATATTAAGTTTGTTTTGTATAAAGAAATAACCTTTCTACTGTAAAACCACTGTATTTAATTGCCATATATAACTGATAATACATAGGCAAATTTGAGAAATAATAATATGTGCTTGAGAGTAGTTAATTTTTATATTGTGTGTATAAGTGTAAATAAAATGTTATGTTTTATATTAATGTGTGTGTTGTTTGTCATTCTTGAACACTCAGCCTGTCCGAAGAGAATTATAAATAATTGAGAAGTTCCCTTAAATCTGGAATTCTCCTGTAAAGTAAAGTCAGATGTGTAAGTGGGGAAATTAACATAAGGTGGATAAACACTATAAGGGAACAAATAAAAATAATAAAAACAAATTAATAATATAAATAAATATAATAAATAATAATTAAAATAAATATAAAATATAATAAATATATATATATATATCATTCATTTTAAATGTTTTCCACCCCCCACACTTATACCTTACCTCTACTAGCAAATGTTCGATAAATCATCAAAGGACACCATGGACCTTATTTGCAACCTGTCTACAATGCTCGGAGAACTTCGTCGCTGACCGTATCGTAATTCCAAAGCCTCTTTCTTCTATTACTGAATTTAGTTCAACTCCGCCAAGTTTATACATTATTTTGGAGTTACTGTTCCTCAGGTGTAAAACCTTGCATTTTGTTATATTAAAGTATATCTGCCACTTTTCTAACAATTCCTAAAGTCTATCTAGGTCACTCTGAAGAAGCTCTGCTTGGCAGTGATCATTAACTACTCCACCGCTCTTTACATCATTTGCAAATTTAGACAACACACCATCTATCCTTCATCGATGACATCAAGAAGATCAAAAACAAAGCGGTACCAATACATTGTTTGAACCCCTTTATGTATTGGCTACACATTGGCACTTTGCAATCCAACGGAATCTCTCCTGAGTCCAGTGATGCTCACTCACTTGCTGCCTCCCTTAAAATTATAGGGTATATGCCATCAACACAGGGAGCCTGTACTGTTAGCCCTATTAAGTCATCTGGCTCCTGGATGATGATAAGGTCTAGAACATTCTTTTCCCCTGATATGTTGATAGAAATAACAATCAGCTTTTTGATTTAAATATATATTTTCCCCATGTCGCGTTTCCTTCCCATTTGGTCCAATCACCCATAAAAAGACATTCACGTTGACTTTTCAATCCATTTACATGTAGAGGCTCTCCTCATAATCTTCACACTCCCTTCGCCTGTAGATTACCCCACTCTCAATATACCTGTTCTTCCAACAATCTCACACCATACAGATTCTATACTAGCATGCAAACCTTCCGAATCCGGGAAAGCGTTCTGTAAGATATAAAATCTTACAGAATAAAAGGAATAAGAAGTTGGTTTTATTAATTAAGGAATAGGAATTCTTGTTGCTAGTTGAATAAGATAGTAATATTGTCTGATTTCGATAATAAGAATTATTCAGTATGAAATATAAATTTAATGGGTGGTAAGAAATAAAGGCAAGAGCCATTAGCCATCAACTTCCGTTATAAGCGGGGAATAAACGAAGAAAACTACTGTAAAGCAGCATGGGTCCAAGAACAAACAGACGAATTAAGGTTTATGCGGGGTCGAACTTAGTAGGGATAGTTGACTTCATACAGCATAGCGTCAGGCGCAAACAGGAAGTGGTTTCTTGACCAGCATTTAAGTTTCTTTTAAATAGATGCTGTGGTCACTAGTGGAACTCGTGTTTTGAAAACGTTACAGGGTCGAGACGTCAGATGAGAGGGGAGCGTTTTTATTTGGGATAATCGGCAAACATCAAAGGGCACGCCATAAGGTAGAAAATATGATAGAATAGTAAAAAGGGAATATTGCAACACGTGCTACTCGGCAGGCTGAGTAAGGGTCTTCTAACGAATGAAAGGAGAAGAAATCCGAAAATGAGTATAAGATTGGAGGGAGTCACTGGTACCAGGCGTGGCAAACTCGGGAGTAGATGTGAGGAGTAGGAACAAAAAGAGAACGAAGGGGTTGGAGAGACACAGGGAGTTGAGTTTTTTGTTGGTGTTAGTGAAAAATCAGTTAGTAGAGAAAAAGTTGAGATTTTTGTCGGTGCTAGTAAGAATGAGTTAGTCGGAGACATAGTTGATATTTATGTCAGTGTTTGAGAAAATGAGTTAGTAAAGACAAAGTTGAGATTTTTGTCGGAGTTTGTTAGAATGAGTTAGTACAGACAGAGTTGAGTTTTGGTAGGAGTTAGTTAAAATGAGTTATTGTTAGGAGTTAGCAGAAAGTAAGGGAGCCGAAATGGAGAAGCTAGAGGAAGGAAGTAAAGTAAGATAGCGAGGGAGAAATAAGGAGCCTTGGTGAGCCCGAAAGAAGCAGCTACTCTGACCTGATGAAAATAATTCATTCTTAAGAAATAAAGGTAACCGAGGCCCAACGAGGAATCCAGTAGCTTATGACGAACTCCCCCGGTGATTGTGAGATGCGACCCAGATGGAAAAGATCCACTACTTGCTTGAGAAAGATGATGTATCGTGAAGTCTGCCAAGTTATCTAAGTAAGTGATTAATTTAATTAAGTACTCTCACCATCACACAAAAGACTATAGATATCCCAAATAGGTGATTTGGTAGAACTTTTAACAGAACACTTTGAGATATGAATAAGAATTACTCAGTTGTAAGGATAGGATATGTGCAGAAGGACAATAACCAGAGCATGTTAATAAGTGTATAGAAGTCTTTTGTTTATTCGAAATAATTGATGCCTTGTTTATAATTGTTTGATAGGCAACGATTAATTACATTTTGGATGGGAATTAGAAGTGATCGATACCTGTTAATAATCAATTTAATAAGTAGATGAATAAGAAATAAATTTTGGAAAGGAATTAGAGGGAATAAGAAAAACGACGGTAGCCATCAAATGTTCAAGTAGTTATTTGGAGAAATTGGCAGTGGCATGATTACCTGCATTGAAGAAGGTTGTAAATTATAATCTTTTATAAAGGGGGTAACAATTTATCCAGAAATTAAGAGTATAGAATTTTAATCTAATTTTGGAGTAAGAAATTGATTTTGTAATGGAAAGAGAATGTTAACTTCTTTTGAAAGTTATTTGAGCTCAGGTGTAAGGAGGAAGAAACATTATCAGTTCTTGAAAGGGGAATTCTGATTATGATATATATATAAGTAGATGAGATTAAATTATTTTGTCATGTGTTTGAGTTTAATCATTTTGGTTTTGATGTATTTATGTAAATATGTACAATAAACTAATTTTTATATACAACTTTTGTGTATTTTTGTTGTTCTGAACACCAGCTTATCCGAAGGGAATTAAATACATCTAAAGAGTAAATACATCTTCAGGTTCCCCGAACCTGAAATTGTCTGAGTAGATACTAGTCAGGGGCGCAAGTGCGGAGTTTACTTTAAAGGGAAACTAACCAAAAAGGATAGATAAAATTATAATTGAAATATTGTCAAGTCAAATAGAAGACGTATAGTAATAGAGAATATATAATAAATATAGAAAAACAAACCCCCACAGTTCCTCGCGCTCAGGCTGCTTTTGATAAGAAGCATGATCCCACCACACCTTCTATCTTCCCTATCCTTCCTAAATACATTGCATATACCGTACTGAAACTCATCATCCCCTATTCCCGGGTGGTACCACATTTCCATAAGTTCTATTATTTCAGTGTTACTTGTCCTAACCAGTAGTTCGAATTCGCTCATTTCATTGACAACACTTTTGCCATTACTGTATAAACAAAATTAAGACTTAGTGTTCTTGTATAGTTAACTACCTGACACACCCTTTGAAGTTATTTAAGTTCCCTTCCCTGGCATTAGCTGCCAGCTCATTTGAAACGTTTCTGCCCTCAGAACATCTTGCTAATATATTCTGTTGCGGTAACAAACAGATCGTATTAGCTAGGGAAGAACGCTTAAGGTAAATGTAAGAGTTTCTTTGACAAATATCATTAGACAAACGCGTATCGTATCAATATTAGCCTTGTGCCCTGAAACTAGCAGTTTCCCTGAACTTTTAACGTACTGTATCCTAAATTATATTGGCAAAATCCTTTGCACCACCTTTGTTTACATGTATCCCGTCTCTACAAGACAGATTCCTTCCACCTACAAGAGCTGGCCACGTCTAATAGAATTTCCCCCCAAAAGCTTTGTAAAGTTCTTCAAGGCTTTCAGCATATAATCCCTCCTGTCGTGCCTGGTCAGAATTTGAAACACATATACATTCTGAGCTAACTTGGGGTATTTCTTCGGCATGGTCTTATATTTGTGTAACAAATCATCAGATTGTGTGCTTAATATCATTAGTCCTGAAATGAATAATAATAATTCCCCCTTACAATGTGACTATCTGTTGGTGACATCATTAATTGTTGCTCCCGACAGACATCCCCTGGTTTTTGTCCACCTATCCCTATTACAAAAAATATTTCCTGTTTCCCGGACAATGGAATCTCCTAATAGAACAAAGATCGTTTTACCAAGAGCAGTCTGCATTTGTTTATTTTGTTTTATGGCCCGAATCTGGAGTGTATATAAAATATTATGAATTCCATTGATTTCCCACAAGTTCAAAATATACAATGTTGTTGAAATCAACCCAATCTATATTTTCTATAAAAATGTGCAGTGAAACTTCAAGAACAACGCAGGTGACACATCAAAAAAACAACATAAAAATAGAAAAGCATCAATTGAGAGAAAACAAATTGTTGAAATTGCAGCAAGTCAACAAAAAAAAAAAATAATAACAATCAAAGAGGAACAAAACAACAACAAACAAATACATATCAAAGAGAAAACAACAACAAACACCTACATCTGAGAAAAAACACAACAAACAGACTAAAACAACCGATTTGAAGTAATTAACAACCAAACTGAAGTAATTTTTGCCTTTTTAATTAAACTTTTAGAAGGTTATTGTGAAAGGAATTGTACCAAGATAAGGTCCTTAAAGAGATCAGTGGAACGTAAATAAAAATAGCCTAAATTTCGAAACCACATTGGGGTAGTTTTAAAGATAACTGTAAAGCAACACAGAGATAATGTCAAAGGGAATAATACGTAAATTAGAAAATTTCACAATGCAAAGATAAGTTAAAATTAAAGGTAGTTTAATTGTTGCTAAAATTCAAGGTAGGTTTAATTTTATTTAAGGTCAAACCTTAAAGATAAGTTGATATTTGGTAATTTAGCATTAAAATGAACAAAATTGTTGTGATAATATGACTAATAATATTTAGTGAAATATTTTAACTAAATATTCAACTTAAAACGAAATATTGTGCTGAAATGATGAAGCTCTGAATGGATAAAAATTATAGTAGTACGAAATAGCAGCTGTAAAGCAATTAAGGCTACAAATCTTCAACATTCTGTGTCTGAAATTCCCAATATTATTCGATACTTTTGCTGTCTGGAGAGCGAAAAAAAAAAAACAAAAAAAACAAAAACATACAGCGCCCGTATGAGTTCATCTAAATTTATCGCTTCATCGGCAAGATACTTAATGATTTTGTTATAACTGAGAGCAAAGTGGAGGAGAAATTGTTGAAGTTAAAGTTAAGAAAGTCATCTGGGGTGGATGGGATCTATCCAGTTATATTAAAGGAGGCGGCAAAGCAACTAAGCAAACCCTTAGCCATAATTATGAGAGCAGCATTGGACTCAGGGGAGGTTCCCACAGACTGGAGATGTGCAAATGTATCCCCAATTGACAAAGGAGGATCGAAGGGTGACACAAGTAATTACAGACCAATTAGTTTAACTTCTGTTCCGGGTAAAATAATGGAGTCACTGGTTAAGATGCATTGCAGGATCATCTAGACAAGACTGCAGTAATAATTCAGACACAGCATGGGTTTGTTATGGGAAAGTCTTGTCTGACAAATTTGATAGGATATTATGATGTGGTTACAAAGGAACTGGATGCAAAAAATAATTTTGATATCATATTTTGGATTTCAGGAAAGCTTTTGACGCTGTTGCGCATGGAAGACTATTTTACAAATTGGAGCAGAATGGTATTAAGGGTTAATTGCTACAATGGATAAAAGGATGGGTAAGTGGGAGAAGACAGAGGGTGGTAATCAATAGGTGCTGCTCTTCGTGGACTAATGTTATTAGAGGACGGTTGTTAATGGCAGTAATGGCAGTGTGCTACTGCAACAGGATCTAGATAATTTGGGCAGTGGGCTAAGAAGTGGCAACTGAAGTTTAACTTTGACAAATGCAAAACACTGCATATGGGTAGAAGTAACCCCAGAGAAACGTACCAACTGTGTGGTACTACGCTTAAGGTGGTAGAAAATGAAAAAGACTGGGAGTAATTGTGCAGTCAGATATGAAATTTTCTGAGCAATGCATACAGGCTGCCAGGGCAGGTCATGGGGTTTTGTCAATGATATATAGGAATTTTACTAGCAGGGAGAAGGAGGTGATTGTCCCTCTGTATAAGGCAATGGCCAGGCCACGCCTTGACTACTGCGTACAGGTCTGGAGGCCTCATTTTAGGAAGGATGTAGATTTACTTGAGCGGGTACAGAGAAGGGCAACAAGATTGGTGAGGGGAATGAAGGGATCCTCTTACCAAGACAGGCTTAAGTTCAGCAAATTGCAGTGGCTGGAGACTAGGCACTTGCTCGGTGATCTGATTGAGGTGTATAAGGCCTTAAATGGGTTGAGCACGCTGAATTCTGATGGGATCCTTCCACTTGTTCAGATTACGAACCTAAGGGGGCATAAATTCAAATTAAGTAAAGACAGATGTAGAATAGATGTGCGGAAATTTGCCTTTAGTCAGCGTGTGGTTAATTGCTGGAACAAACTTCCATCTGTCGTTGTGGAAGTTGATAGATTGAATAAATTTAAGGAGGAACTGGACAGGCATTTGGAGGGAATGGTGTGATTTTTTTTTTTTTTTTTTTTTTGGCTGATTCTGCATAAGCTCATACACTTGCTTTCTTGCATCACATGCCACTACTACTACTACTACTACTATTTCTTGAAAGCACAGTGGATCGCATTGAGAGTAACTCAGTTGTTATGGATTATAATCTCTTATTCAGCAATGAATTCGGAATTATTCTAGAGAAGCAGCTAAATTTTCTTTCATGTTTTTCATTAAAACAATGATGTATATTTCGTTTCAAGCCGTTTAGTTTGTCTTATAATAATAATCAGATTCAAAATATTTCTTATAATATCATAACACATAATAAACAGTACAAACATTTTACTCATATCTATTTTATAATTGTAGCTTCTCTTTTGAACACCACTTCAATCCAGTTTAGGACACAAAAGTCCTCTTAATAATTTAATTTGCAGAATGCAGAAAAGTGAAAAAAGTTCCTTACCTGTAGAATGGCAGATAACAGCTTGATCAAATTGTATCTTTCTGCGCGATATTTATGGATTTCTCCCCTGGCTAAAGTTGCTTATTCTGATATTGGCGCGTACACCACTCGTTCTATAGGTAAGAGCAAATGCAAGACTTCCACCTGGAATGACAGTACGTGGAGCAAAGCGGATGAAGAAGAAAGGCGAATATAATTTCTACCATAATAAGATAAGTAAAATACACGATCTGTGTATTATTATGTAAGCTTACTCTGAGTTGTCACTATAGAATCGCGTGTACTTGTGCCCTCCATGAAGTACAGAGTTCCTGCAATCATAACGTTACGTGCTTGTTCAATGCGATAATGTTAGGTGAATACTGTACCTACATAGGGATAATATTTCTGTGTAATCCAATGTTGTAAGGGGCAAAACGAAAGATGTAGGTAAATTAGAATATGATATTAAAGTTAGCGGCAGAAAAGAAGCCGATGAACAACTCAGTCTCCTGAGATTTATCCAAGCAATATTTAAAAGAAGGAGCTGAGTCATTGCCCATCAATGAACAGAGGAACCATATCATTGTTTTTAAACATCATCTCTGTCTCCTCATTGAAGAGCAGATACTCCGTGATTACAGAAATAATCGTAGTGATTTCACTGCCGGCTTTTTCTTGGAAGTTTTTGACTCTAGATTGAAAAACATGTTACTGAATAAAAGTGGATTGGACAGGGTTGGACAGTTTTCAGCTTTGGTTTCAATATGAGTGAATTAATCAGCCTCTGGCTGAGCTGCATATTTGCGTTCAGAATGCAGAGAATGTAGTAAGATTTGTAGGCAATTTATTCCAATGATCCAAAAATTTCCCCCAAGAATATTAAGTTCATAAATTATAATGTACAGTTACCCTCCAAGATTTCATTGGTGTACACTTTGGTTCATGATTCACTCAATCAGGAGGATCTTCTTCCTCATTGATTTATATTACTAATCCCCATCCAGAGCCTTTTACACATCAATGGCAAATGTTTTTTTTTTTTTTTTTTCAAATTTCCAAACAGTGTGTACACCACATTTAAGGCATTCTTCAAAATTATTAATTTTAACATTAGTCGCCTTCTTTAAACCTTCTTGAGAAGTTCCATATCTATCTTCTGATGTAGCTCCTGACCTGAATAGAATATTAAATGGTGACCATGGCGTAGTAAAGAGGGATAAAGATGGTCTTCTCTCTCTCTATTTCATACTTCAGATAAATCAACAATGTAACTTCTTGCGACCTCTTTGTTCTAATCTTGAATATTGAAATTCATGTCTTTCTGTATCGCAATTGCCAAGTCATTTTCAGCCAAAAATTCCATTAATTCCTCTTACCATACCTTTATGGATATTTATAAACTAGTTCTGAATTTATTTTTAAAAGCTCAGCGGTTTCGATGGTAGCACAATGATTTTAAATAAAGTATCGGTCTCTCAGTGACACGGGCCACTTCTATAAGCTAATTCACGAGTTAGCTGAGTTTGTCAATCTGTCTACGCGGTAGGACAGTGGTATCGTCATCGTCCTCCCTACACCGGGTGTAAAAGGCCCGGGTTCGAATCCCGTCGATGACGCGAGGAACTTTAATGGGCTTTTTTCACTCCGTGGCTCAGTTAGTCGGTCTCATGCGTAGATAGTAAAGTTTTTCCCCAGAAACTGGGGTTTTTCGTCCAGCAAACAGACACACGCAATTAACAGACATAAAACACAGCACGGCAGATGAATTTAATTATTCGGGTGGCCTAAATATAATAATAGTTTCTCAGTCTGAAATGTGGGTTGAGAAGTATTTTCATCCAAGTAACTCGAATTTTTCTTCAGGAAACAGAAAAATTGACTGCAGAATAATGCAATTTGTTGACAATATACTGTTGCTTCACAATCTTCATTAATTTGGGATTTAATAACCCCTTCCCTCACATATATGCGTTCCCTGCAGTCATACACTGGCCCATCTATCCTTACTGCAGATAATGCGTTTGGCTGGCAAGGTGTAAGGTGTATTTAGTGTCACACGGCACCAGGGGTTTCCTCCATCTCCGCGTAGTTTTCATTGTGGGTGTACCAGTTCACTGGAAATGCCAGAGATTTAAAAGTGTATGGATATTGTATATGTGTAATGCCGTGTACCGTTGTTCATCTGGTCGTTTAGCCGCTGGACCCCTGCTGTGGCCCAACGTTGCCCCACCTTTGCCCCGTGGAGGCAGACCAGGAACCCAGTAGGCTTAAGTTACTCTGGCAGGTCCTGCCACCTAATTTCCTAAGATTTCAGTGGCTAGGACATAAAAAAAAAACAAAAAAAAATATTGTATTTTTATTGCATGCATATATGCGTGCATACAAGCACATATATATACACACATGCACATATGTACATCATACATGTGCCAACGTCAATCGTGGGGTTGACGTCGCTTCAGTTGGGCCAGAACGTGGGTGAAGATATTTTGGATGTATTTAAATTTAGGTGTGTGGTGCTTCGCTAGCGTGAAGATAGAGAGGGGGGAGGCTGAAGACTGGGGGGAGAAAGACAGAAGTATGGAGCCAATAGGGAAGACAGCCCCAAGTTTCATTGTGGCATGCCCATGCCCCACCAGAGGAGAAATGAGGGGGGGGCGACCAGAGAATCGTCTCCCCGGGGGAGTAGGGTTTAAAGGTTAAAGGGAGCTAGGATGCCCTCTTCAGGCTGCCGTGAGGCTTTGGGAGCTAGGCTGCAGTTTGCTCTTTGTTGTCTCTATTCTTGTCCACTTGATTCAGATTGGGACACTCATGAAGCAATCCCTGTCCTTTTTTTTTTTTACCGTTGATTCTCTTTTCTTCTTCTTTTTCCATTCTTTTCTTTATTCCTTTCTTTTCCATTCATTTTCTTTTCTTCCGCAGTTTTCTTTTCCAGGAGTTGTCTCTGTCTTATGCGATTTATGTTACTGTACTATCAGTCTCGGTGTATGGCAATTAACACCCTTCTCCTTGTGAAGAGGTCCTGTGCATACTGGGAGAGCGCGCGGTACTCCTCTTCCGTGTCAATGAAATGATGTTCAAGTCCTTTGGGGAGGTAATGGATTTTCGTGATGAGGGTGCATCTGAGGTCTTCGTATTGTGGGCAGTCGTAAAGCGGGTGGTCCCAGCTTTCGACCTCCCCACACGTGCAATTTGGGTCAATGACGAGGCAGAAGCTGAACAGTTTCTGGTTGAAAGGTCCATGTGCTGTGAGTAACGAGGTCAGGTGCAAGCCCGGGAAGAACCAGCCAGGTTGCCTTGGGTATATTCTGTTCAGTTCTGGAAAAAATTTACGAGTGATCTCGCCCTTTGTCGTCTCGGTCCATCTTTGTTGCCACTCCTGAAGGAGGCATGTCTGTAGCCGTGCTCTTTCCGTTTTTTGACTGCTTGCTGGGTTGATTGTGAAGTCCTGATGATTTGCGGCCACTCCCTTTGAGTGCAGGTAGAGCAGTCCTGCTTTCACAGCTTCTAAATCCAGGGGTAGCGCTCCAGCAGGCACCTGCAGTGCAGGTGTGCTTACCGTACGGCAAGCTCGTGTAGTTGTCAATAGGATGGTCCTATGTGTCATATCCAGGATGTTCTTGTTGGTTACCCGTGATGGTTTGGTGTACGATACTGCAGCTGCGTAGATTATTGCTGGGATGAAGGTTGACTTATAATATAGCATTAGGGTTCGTTTTTTTCAGTCCCCAATCCTTCCTCGTAATCCTAGCCACTAGGGTTGAGTATCTTCTTATTTTCATTCTTATGTGTTTCAGGTGAGATATGAAGGATAGATTATTATCTAAGATAACTCCTAAGTACTTCACTTGGTGAGTTTGATGGTTAGGCCATTTATTTTTATTTGGGGCGGACGCTGTACCTGAAGAGTTCCTTTCAGCAAGATGGATATGGTTTTCGTCGGTGCAATTTTTAGCTGGTTTTTTGTGGCCCAGTATTGTAATTTCTGCATTGCCTGATTACCGATGTTTTCCAGTTGGACTCTGGAATCTGCCTCAATAGTAACAATGAGATCGCCCGCAAAGCCCTGGGCCTCAGCTAGCCCCAAGTCCTGGCACAGGAAATCGTCCAAGACCATGTTCCAAATGAGAGGACCCAAGACAGACCCCTGCGGACATCCCCTATGTATGTTTCTTGTGATTTTTTGATAATTTGTATTTATTTCCACTCTTCTGTCTGAAAGGTAGTCTTCCATTGCTTTGTATAAGTTGATTGGTACTGCAGCTTCTCTCAGTCTGTACAGGACGCTCGGCCACCAAAGTGAGTCGAACCCCCCCGGCAAAATCGACTGAAATGACCAATAGATATTTTTTCCTGCACTCTTGTGCTTTCCTAAGCAGATCTCCAAGGGCATCCACCGTAGAGGATCCTGGCTTAAAGCGAAACTGATTTTTAGCTGCCAGGCCTGCCCTTTCGTAGTGGTTCTGTATCCGCATGTGGAGCAGCTTCTCGTATAATTTACTGACTACTGAGAGCAGTGCGATGGGTCTGTATGATGATGGACATTCTGTTCTTAGTAGGGTTTTTCAGAATTAGCTTTGTGTTTGCAGTTTTCCATGCTGCAGGGAATTTCCCTGTTTCCAAACATCTGTTGTAGAGGGTGAGTAGGATTTGCGGGGCAATTTCTACTATTTTTTTCAGTATCTCCGGTTGCATCATATCAAGTCCCGGGCATTTGCGGTTTTTGATCCTGGTAGCAGCCGCGCTGAGTTCCTTATGGGTGAAGGGGGGCTCGAGCGCAGGGGTGATATATTTTTCATTTTCTTCGCAGATCCTATGTTGTTCTTGCAGAGTTAGGGTCGCGGGTTCCTCGAAAATTGTGTCAAGTATATTACCCATTGATTGCTCCCAAGTGGTTGTGTAGTCTCCTTGCGAGGTCCTGGTGGTGCTGATCACCTCCCCCCTGGGCAGTTTGTTTGTAGTCACCTTGTAAACTACACCCCAGGGGTCAGTTCTTCCTGTCGTGGACACTAGACGTTCCCAGGAACGCTTCTTGCTTTTCTGTATCGTGTCAGTATAGTGATTTCTGGCTTCTCGATAGCGCTGTCTTAAAGCCTCCACTTCATGTGCGGGCCAAGTCCTACGGGCTCTCTGGAAATCTTTCCTAGCTTTTTGCATCTGGCGTCGAAGCACGGCTATTTCTGGGGTCCACCAAGGAACAGCACCAGGTTTTGGGTTTTTTCTTTTGATTGTTCGATCGCTAATGGTTTGTATTAGGTCTGTGGTCCCCCTCAGCAGGTCATCCGAGTCATTTTGTAGGTTTATACTGGCTGGGTTGCTTTCTATGGCTGTGATGAGCAGGTTTTTGAATGACATCCAGTCTGCTTTGGCAATTGCGTATCTGTTTTTCTGTTGGTTTGTTAGTGTTACTGTTGTTGTCAGTTGTCTGATTATTTTAAAGGTGATTGCACGGTGGTCTGAGGTAGTCCATGCCTCCTCCACCTTCCAGTCAGTCACAAATCCCGCTAAGTTCCTAGTGGCTAGGGATACATCAATCGTAGCCTCCCAGAGGGTGTTGTAAAAGGTTGGCAAGTGGTGAGGTTGATTTAGCACTGTCAGCTGTGATCCTGCCAAGTAATCCTCAAGGAGTTGACCATTTTGGGTTCCACGCCTGCCAGGGGTAGTACTGTGCCATGTCGGGGATCGACAGTTCACGTTAGCTCCTATGATGATTTTTTGGTTTGGTAGGATGTCCTGCAGGCATTGAAGATAGTCGATTGCAAAATCTATCTGTTGTCCTGATCTACAATAGAGTGCCACAACGTACAGGTTCCCTAAAGCTGTATTTAGCTGGGCACAGGCGGCCCACTCCGTGCAGAACTGCGTGATTTTAGTCACTGTGATATTGCTGTTCCTTACAAGGACAGCAGCCTATGGGGTGTCTTCAACTGTGTGTATCACTTTATAGGTGATTGGGTAGCCTACAACCCGTTTCCCATGCGAGTATGGCTCCTGTAATATGATGACATCCGCGTTTTCCTCTTCAGCTTTAACCCAGATCTGGTCGGCTACTGCTCTAGCCCTCTGCGCATTTATTTGAATTATTTTTAGTATATTTGTGTTGTAAGCTTTAATTTTCGTCCCCATAGTTAATCCTACTTTGGTATAAACTCTTGGCTCGTTGGTACGTGGGACACATGGGGGTCTCTCAGTGAATGCTTGTACCCTAACTTTAAGTTTTTACAGTTTACGCAGGTAGGTCCCACATCTTTGGGGGGGCAGGCATCTCCAAATAAAACTAAATACTCTTTTATGACTGCAGTATCATCGTTGGCTTTTGGGGTAAAACGCTCGGGACTCACTCGCCAGGTCACTAGATGCTTGACTTCCTGACAAGTTTCCAGTAACATTCACTCGTTTCTTCAGTTGCTTAATTTTATCTAGTAATGCAGAAAATTTTAATATGAGTTTGGTACACTCCTTATATCGGTAACAAAAAGGAAAGTGGTCTGCTGAGTGTTTTTCTGGAAAGAAACCAGCAATTTCTCCTCAACTTTCCATTCAGTATTTATAAAATAATTTAGCACCCTGTTTTAATTTAATAACTTATTACATTCCCTGCATATATCTGGGGATGATACAAGCTCCACAGTTAGAACCCAGGGTGGTCAAGGCTCGCCTGACTGGGAAATATCATTAGAGACTGAGAAGCCTGGTAAAATCAAAGCTCAAGTGTGGAACATGGTTACAGCCATATAAACTCACGCATTCCTAGTGCTAACGTATTCATATTCAAATTCAAATTATTCAAACTATTGTATAAGTGCCACCCAGAATTTCTTACATATTCATGTGTATGTATTATGTCTGTAAATTTCGTGTGTTCTCTAATCGATTTGCCTGCTTTGCTGGACGAAAAAAACTCAGTTTCTGGGGGAAAACCTTGCTGTATACGCCTGAGACCGACTAACTGTACTAATGTATTCCCACGGGATCACATGTTGGCTGGAGGAGTTTATGAGATTGGAGGTGTTTATGAAATCGACCCGAATAATGATGACGAAAAGCCCCCAGCATCATAGAAATCGGTTATGGAATGACTGACCATAGCCTAGAAAGAACGAGGCAGGGGACTGACTTCATTGACCAAGAGAAGAAGGCGATTAAGAACCTGCGTGATTACTTCCAGATAAAAAAACAGTCTACTGTGTGATAAAAATATAGACAAAAGGTACACAGCACTCAACCAACAAGGGAATTTCACTCACAAAGTCAGAAGAAACAAAAACAAAAAGATGGGCGAAGAAGGAAATTCATGGCAGCGACGACAGCGAACTCAATCAAGACTATATATATATAGGCTTCAAAGAAAAGCTCTTCGCTGATACCGAAGGATTCATGCTCATCATCCAAGATCGTTAATCAAAATCCGCAACCAAAAGAAATACATGGCCAAGGGTCTTAGAGTGATAGATGATACATTTCAAAGACGTCCCCTTATTCTATAAACAATCCAGCACATCACCAGCGGATGCAGGTTGATCATCCACAGTAAGAACACTGGCAAACATGACCAGGCAGTCAGGATAATACATCATAATCTAGCGCAAAAATACAAGGTGATCAAAGAAATAGTACCATATTCAAAAGTATGAATATCAGACTGCCTTAAAGATCCCTCCTATCAAGCCATACTGAGACCGTGCAATAATAATAACGGACAAGACGATCCCGCATAGCAGACAAGACATAACCCTCATCGACAAGAGAACTACCTAACCTATCAATAAAGTCGTGCTTATACCAACTGCCAGAAAATCTATTTGAAAAACAGGCAAGGAGGTACTCAGACCTAAGACAGGAAGTCAAAGAAATGTGGCATTCAGTACAAGTAATGACCATCACGATCCCCGTGTTAACCACCGGAACACTGCCACAGAGCCTACAGGAAAACCTAGTAGCAACAGGGCTCCAAGAGAACATAAGAAAGTTGCGATCATGAACATCTATAGTGTTGAGTAAGAGACAGTAAGAGAGTTCCTCAACCAATAGTAATAACAATAATAACAGTACAGGACTGAGGCAACCATGTCATTCACTTGTTACCAATGCCCATTTACAGGGCGGAAAAACTAAAAAGTGGACAAAATGGTTTTTTAATAATAATAATTCTGCAATGTGCCAAGTTTTAATCAATTTAAACAAATTTTCTGTGCGCACTGCACTGGTTAGGGGATATTCTCATGAATAAAATAAGACTGTAAATTGCATGTGTTCTGAGTTCGGTTTTCTGTTTTGCTGAAGAAAAAAAACAATGTTACCCGTCCCTGAGACCGACTAACTCTGCCACCTTTTGAAAACGGTTATTAAAAATTCCTTCCGTCGTCGACGGGACTCGAAGGCTAACAAGTTTTCCACCCGGTGCAGGGAAGACGGCGATCATCCCAACTGTGCTACCCATGAATGCAGGTTCATGAGCAATGACTACTCTTGAACATCATATTTCAAACCATCGCCCTTGTAATCGACAACCTATCTCAAACCATCGCCCTTGTAATCGACAACCTATCTCAAACCATCGCCCTTGTAATCGATACCTTATTTTAAACCCACATTCGTGCAACCCATGGTTCCCGAGGTTCTGTTCATTTGTAGTCCGCCTCTCGAAGATCGGTATCTGCGGGACGTCTATTAGGGGCACTCTCCGATTTCTTGCAGCGTTTGTCGCATTCAGCTTCGTTTTTTGGGCAAATCAGTAGGGCGTCAGTAAGTAAGACTAAAAATAAAAGAAAATGCAAATAATATCGATGGGGTACTATATCAGACAAAGCATTCTGCAATGAATGAATAGCACAGCTCGTACTTTTTAGGAAAATCTTTATTTTACAAATATATTATATGAAACAGTAATTTCTTTCCTTTTAAGGTGCAATAAATCATAAAAGGGGTTGGTGCGATACACTGTATAATGTCCATTTTATCATTAATAAAAGTACATCATGGATATTGCTCAAATTGCTCATTTACTGATAAAATAAAGTACTTTTTAAAGGTACTAATTCAGAATTTTTAAAAAATATATATTTGTTATTATTTAAATAAACAAGAAATGATATAAAGCGATCTAAACCAGAATGATCAATGTATGAAAGAACACCACAACACGTTCAATGAAAGAAGAGAAGAGTTAGACTCTTCTTAAGTGAGTGACACTTCTTTTTAACGGGGATTTTTATTGTCCTATTTTACTATGTTACTCAGTTAATCATTCTCATGTGAAAGTTGCATAGTGTTTTCTTCTGAAACTGGCTCAGGGGAGGGAACACGGACGCTTCTATTGAATTCTAACTTCTAATTATCAATCAGACAAATAACATTGATGCCTTACTACTAAAAATGATGCCTTACTTCTAAAGAGAAGATGTACTTAGGTAAACTCGTCCGAAGCACGAAAGTTAGTAGGTGTTTTTGTGATTTTATTGCTTTGGGAGGGGCCCATTTTTTGTGTAGACCTGTCTGCCGTCAGATCCTCCACTGAGTTTTTATTGCATGTGGATTTATATTGCTTTGGGTGATAATTATTCATTATGCAAAATGCATGTGTTATAAGCCTCACTTTTCTGTATCCCTTTATGTAGGAAACATGGATATTCATTCGAAACTTCGGTTTTTTAGTGCTTTAAGGGCACAATCGAAAGAGTACTTAAAGAATTATGTGAGAGAAGTGCAAATTTATTTTTCTGATGAAGGATCAATTATGTGTTTTTCGGTAATAGAACTATAAAAATTAATAAAAGTACAGATAATGGTGTTGCCATTGAACTAAACCATCAGATGGAGAAAAACGTTTTTGTTATAAAACTAAAAGATATTTCATTCGATGAGCAGATTTAATAAACTTTAATACATTGAATCTTCTTTCCAAACAATGAAATATAATGAGGGCTCTTTTTTCGGCTTTATGCTGTACCCACATTAACCACTCTTATTCTTATTCTTATTCTTTTTATCCAAAATTGAAACGCATGTACATATATTTCCATTACACACTCTCCATATGTAGACCCGTTCTTGCAATATTTGTCGCATTCAGCCTTAGTATTTGGGCAACCATGAAAGGCGTCAGTAAGTAAGACTGTAAAAATAGATGAAAATAAAAATAATTTCGATAGGGAACTAAATTAGACAAAGAATTCATTAATATATCTGTAGCACAGCTGGTAATTTCTATGAAAAAAAATTATGTTACAAATATACATATTATCAGAAACAATAATTTCTATAGTTTCTTATAATAAAAAATCATAAAAAGGGTAGGAGCTTTTAAATAATATCATCATTAATAAAAGTGTATCATGGATATTTATTGCTCCAACTTGACCTTATATTGATGAAATAAAGTTAATTTTAAAGTAACTAATACAGACTTTTTAAAACGTTTGTTATTATTTAAATGAAAAAGAATCTAAAAGAACACCAGAACTGGGATGGAATCGAACTTTCGGGATGTATCAGTGGAAGAATAAAGGATGAAAAAGAATCTAAAAGAACACCAGAACTGGGATGGAATCGAACTTTCGGGATGTATCAGTGGAAGAATAAAGGATGAAAAAGAATCTAAAAGAACACCAGAACTGGGATGGAATCGAACTTTCGGGATGTATCAGTGGAAGAATAAAGGATGTACAACATTTGCGGCTAATAGGTTGGGCAAGAGTCAAACTCCTATTTTTAGCTTGTTTAAAATCAAGATTGGACTCATTAATAGTCCTTGACAATTGTTGCGAAATTTATCGTATGCAGTTGGAGATATACATCGGAAAACATTTAATGGATAGTGCTAAAAAGCACAAGGCTCATATATTCATGCTGCTACTGCATGATCCAACGCTATTTTCCCACCAGGATACACCGATCTTACTATTATTGCTTTTCATACACTGCTCAACAAAATTTCCAGAGCACGTTGTGTAACTTCGGACAGGTATTAGGGACGTTAATATAGGTTTTATAAGAATCACCAAAAAGGTAATTCTTTTATCTGTGTGTGTATATATATATGTGTGTGTTTAGTCTTTTTCTTTGGTCTGGATGACTTTTTCTTGGGCACATGGATGACTGGATCCTGGGTATCCAGCAGAACATCGCCAAAAAGCTAGACACCACCGGCTTGTTTTCGCCCCACGGTGCATCCAAGCGGCATCACTTCCCCAGGTAAACGAAACCAGAACTGGGATGGAATAGAACTGTCGGGATGTATCAGTGGAAGAATAAAGGATATAGAACATTTGAGGCTAATAGGTTTGACAAGACCACCCGAGTTGAAGGCTGTTGCCATGAAAGGGTGTACCTAGTCAGCAATAATGTTTAGGTAGGTGATAGACGTCGGATTTCCCGGCACATGGATGACTGGATCCTGGGTATCCAGCAGAACATTGCCAAAAAGCTAGACACCACCGGCTTGTTTTCGCCTCACGGTGCATCCAAGCGGCATCACTTCCCCAGGTAAACGACGCACCCGTAGACGGCATTTCACATGGTGCAACAGGAAACGTGATTTATCGTACCAGACGACCTTCTTCCAATCACTCCACGTCCAGTTTCAAAGCTCGCTTGTCCATTGTATGTGCTGTCGCCGGGGAACCATGGTTATCATGGGCACTCGAAGCAGCCTGTGGATACCCAGCCCCATTTTCAGCAGGGTTCGATGTATTCTGTGTTGTGCCACATCACTCCCATCATCAGCATTTCAATTACCGTCGAGTTGTGTCAAAGTCACTCTTCTGTTGCCGTGTACCATCCGTGAGAACCTTCGCTCACCTCGAGCAGCGATGAGCCGTGGTCGTCAAACACCTCGCCGGCGTTTGGTGGGTTCCCCCTACTCCGACCGCTTTCGGTAGGTACTAACCACAGCTCACCGTGAACATCACACCAGCCGAGCCATTTCGGATATGCTCTGACCCAGTCGTCAGGCCATTACAATCTGTCATTTGTCAAACTCGCTTAAGTCCACTACCGTTACCATCTGAAGAACAACAATAACAATGATTAAAGGAGCTCAGTATCAGTTTTTTATACCATATCCCGATTCGCGCACCCGCCATAGTTCACCTGCAGTTGCTTCGATTTGCATAATGACTCGCTTGTCATAATGTTTTTTCTCATCGGTGTATATAGATTGCATGAAGATCTAATAAGCAGTTTATCTTGAACGTTACAATAAATGCTTTAACCAAATTGTAATTGCTGCAGGTTGCCTTTAGGAATTAAAGTCTGCTGGAATTTATGATAACAGCAACGCCCCATCACAGTTGCTAGATCGGGTAGAATGATTTGTAACCGCCTGCTTGGGAAGAGGCAGTTGATTTCTTTTACAGTTCAGTCCAGGTTTCAGACAAGCATATGACAACCATTGGGGACAGGAATATCTGCCGATTGTCTCAAGCTTATTCCGAATATTGTGAACGCTTTGATAGAAAATTTTGAGTGTTAGGTGACATTGAACCTTCAGGAGTGCTGATTTATAGACAGAATTTTTTTTTTTTTTTTTGCTCGTTGGCTTTCTAGCATGGTTGGCTATAACATTGGGTGATTCTAAAGTGTTCATACAAAGGGAAAAGGTTATTTTTTTAACAAATTGTCACTTTATTCATAAAACATACTCTACATGGTGCGATTCCTTTGAAAACACATAAGGATGCATCTCTCCAACTCATGTTGAATTTGAGTTAACACATATGGTGTTATGCCCGAAATTGCATTTTGAATAAATTCCATTATGTGATTCATGTTTCGTGTGTTTTCCTAGTATACCATGGCCTTCAAATTCCCCAACAAATAAAATTCTGTGGGCTGAGGATTGGGAACCTCGGCAGCCATACCACGGGACCACAGCGCCCAATCCAGGAACCAGGAAAATGCTGTATGCTGATCCAACCATCAGCGCACGCAGATACCGTAATGGGCTGGTGCCCCGCCTTACTGAAAATACACAAGGAAATGTTCCGTCCTCGTTTAGCAGGAACGGCATGATGATATAGTGTGTTTAGGGTCGCGGCACTAGGGGTTTCCCCCATCTCCGCGTAGTATACATTGTGATGTGATACAGAACATTGTAGAGGCCAGAGATTTAAAAGTGAATGGTATCTTGCAGCATGTTTAGGTACATTTTAGCATTCAGATTTGTGTTGACGAAAACAGGACCAACAATTTTGTTTATCATTTCCCATACCTTGCATCTTTGAGGGACACACCAGTGCGGGTTGGTTCACCCGAGTAACGTAGGTTTGGGTGATTAACATCTGCATTAATGTAAAAATTGGCTTCATTAGTAAACAAGATCCCAGATGCTTGGTTTGCGCCCGATTTGTTTACTGCCCATTCGCTAAATTCCATCGGCCTATCCGGATCGCATCACTAGGATACCACAACATTTGCATTTTGTACGGATGCCATTTGTGCTTTTTGATGATGCGGACGACACGGGATTGGCTGACACTGGTTTCTGCAGACAATCGACGTGTGTTTCTTTGGAGATTCTTTTGTAAACCTTGCCACCACCATGTTGATTGTACCTTAGTTGGTGGATGTTCATAGATGACCACTTCTCGGTTGGTAAGCAACACTTTCAATCTTTCTGAACTTCTCAATAAGTTTGGCAACGGTGTCATCTGTGATGTACTTGCCCTGCCTCTTGTTAAATTCCATTGCAAACTTGCTACTGCTTCATGATCCCGCCATGAGAATGATTTTTATACGCTCTTCTTAGACAAAGCCATTTTTAAAGGATACCTAAAAACAGGAAAAAGAATCATTATACCCTAGGTATGGAGACTTTTCAACCACTCTTTAGTTAGTATCAGCTGAGGGTGGATTTCATTGGAGCTGTGACGTTCCAGAGGTTGACCACAGGTTTCGTCATCAAGTTACGTATAAAGCTGATCAATGTGTGACCCGGTTTCTTCGGGTTAATGCATCTGAGAATTGGGATACCTGCCATGGAATCAAGCTTGGAGGTTGTTTTGGTGGGATTGTTGAGTGACCTTGGCCTTAGATTCGTAATATGGCCTGAGTAGTGATCCAGACGGCCAAAGAACGGTCATTGATATGGTGTTGAAATGTTGTGCATCGCACTCAACTTTGAACGATATATGGAGGGGTTCTTTTTTAAGTAGTATGACAGAAACGTTAAGGTGAAGCCTTTGCATTTTGCATGATTCGATACCATTTGGAGTTATATTTAGGGCTAGTAGGGATAAGATTAGCCTTCATCGAAGACGGGAGTTGGCGGGTGTATCGACAGCAGTTTAGAGGTGGCCGTCAAGCCCATTCTAAATGATCAGTTTCGCTTTGTTCTATTTGGGGTCCCGAGTTACCTAGTGCAGGGTGGCGAGGCTTATTACGATAACTCTGAGCCACAGACAGGGGAGAGCCAACTAAAACCTCCCTCAGGATGGTTGCAATGTTAGCAGCGAAGTACCATATTTGTCGATGTCAGGATTTGTTGGTATTTTAGATTGACACACCTGGCTTACATACGAGTAAGTCTCATGCCTTACTCGTATGCAAGCATAATCAAGATTGATTATTTTGCTCTTGTTTACAGCACAAATCTGTATCATTGCGCGTTTAATAGCTTACCGCCATCGTTACATCTATACAAACTTAGGTCTTGAAAAAGGCTTTCAACCGTGGAGGGAATGTAATTATTAACAGTGCAGCGCATGCGATGTTTGATATATTCGAAGGCTGACGTTATTATGTGGTCAAGTGGTTTACGGTTCTTGAATAAGCTTGTGGAGGGGCTGAGAGACAGAGATTCAGCAAACGATAACCAGTCTGTGTAGACACATCACTGTAATAAGCGTGATGGAATGTGAATAATTCCGTCTTTGTGACTTCCCGTAGATTGCTGGCTGTGCGGGCACGATATTTGCAACGTTTTCTTTTTGGCTTACTATAGTGGCGACACTGCGATGGAGGGACGTGTCATTCGCTTCCTCTAGGTCAGAGAAGCTAGAGTCTCCATCGTTAACCACACAGGTTGCGGTAGTACTGATATCACAGTGTAATCTATGGCTTACAATACCGGATCCCGGGATCTCGAATATCGGGATCCCGGACATTTTTTTCCAGTACCGAAATATCGGTATTGATACAAAAAATACCGGTTTTTCGGTATAATTAAAAAAAAAAAAGTTTATATAATTTAATTACATAAACGGTATAAAATCACCTTTATGTGATTATGACGTCGTTATCTCTACTAGCAAATGTTCGATAAATAGTAGACATTACACCATGCAACATCGCAACCTGTCCAAAATTCCCGGACAACTTCATGTCTGACATTATCGTAACACCCAAATGCCGTCCTCCACTACGGACTTTAGTTATTATTATTATTATTATTATTATCCGTTTATTTCCATAAGGAAACCACCCCGGGACGGCAAAGTGCCAGGAGGGTGCTAAGTACATATCAGGGTACAAGATACTACGTGCAGTGGGTTACATATACTGAACACGTAGTCTCGTCCCGAAATATTATATACACATTTTATGTTTAATATATACAGTATTTACACATTGATGATTCTGTACATACATTATACAACTGATATATTTACAATTCACTAATAATTCCATCTATAAATTACATATTAACATAACTGTTACAGAAGGTATATTTTTACAGTCAACAAATTATTATTGTTCTTAAAGCAGAAAGTTTCTCTTTTACTCTAAATTCTTTGGTACTTTGCAGCCGATTCATATTTCAGTAAGCCTGTACGAATCCTGGAAGATCTCTTTCCGGTATGTCGCATCCTCACACAGTTTTTCGGCATCTATGTGTAGTGAGTTAAATATTTTCGCTGCATTTGATGGGAAGAATCTTTGCAGGCTACTAAGATTGTTCAGGACTGAACGCAGTGGATTATTTACTTCTCCGCAACGTCTAGCAGTGGCACGCGGTTTGACTAGAATATTATCCAGGACTGGAGCATCCACTCTGCCTGTGAGCATTTGTGCGAGAGTGTGTATGTTCTTGTTAATTGTCCGCTGCATCCAGGGTGTGATGTTAAGGTTTGAGTAGAGAATGGCCCTTGAGATAGTAAAAGGGTGGCCAGCAACTCTGTTAAGCCATCGCAAGAACCAGTACTCGATCCCAAGGACGGACTTATAATGTGAATCTGGAGCTGAAGACCAGATTTGCGAGGCATACATTGCAATTGGCAGGACACACATTAAAATGTACTTGGTCGCTAGCTGAGGATCCCTAATTCCTACCAGTTCCTGTCTGGTAGCCCATAAAGCGGCGAATATTTTTGTCTTCATATGGGCGAAGTGTTGAGCAAAGGTGAGTCTGTCATCCCACTTAAGACCCAGGTCCAGGTGAGAGTGCACTTTTACCACATTAGACCCGTTCACGGAGATCGAGATGTCATTTTTATTCTGCTTGCAAGTTATGGTCATTTGGGCAGACTTCTGCGCATTAATACGGAGCCCGATGCAATCCAGGTAGCTCTCAAATTCTCTGATTGTGCTATTTGCCATCTGACAAATACCTTCTACTGATTCATGGTCTTTGGAAGTGATGAAGAATTTTACATCGTCAGCATATGTTATAAAATTGTAGTACCGTGCAAGAAACGGCTCCAGGGCGGCCGCGAAGAGAGTAGCCGAAAGAACTCCCCCTTGTGGCACTCCTCGCGAGATGGTAAAGCAAGATTGTAGCTTTTGGTGCTTAACAATAAGTTTTCTATGTTCTAGCAGGCTGGTTATTATAGTTAACAAATTTCCTCTTACATTAAAATAATTCTTTAAAATCGCAATGAGCGCTGGAATTGAGACGTTGTCGTAGGCTGCGGAGATATCCAAAAAAATAATATCGATTTGCTTTTTCTCATTTAGTGCTTTCTGCACGCGAAAAAGGGTTTCCAGTAAGTTTGTTATTGTTGATCTACCGGAAATAACTGAGTGCAAATGTGGCGGTCTATGGCTGAAGCAGTGTTGATTGATGGTGGGAAGCAGTGCTTTTTCGAATACCTTCTGTAGGGTGCAACTGACAGAAATTGGTCTGTAATCCTTAGCCAATTTTGGGTGTTTAATCTTTGGTATTGGGGTTACAATGTAATTTTTCCAAGCTTGCGGGAAAGCTCCTGACCTGATGATTTCCTGATAGATGTGCAGTAATAGATCTATTATAAATGGGCTACTTATTTTAAGGATGAACATTGGAAATTTGTCTGGTCCAACAGTGGCCTTATTGGGCAGATCGTTGATTGCTTTCATTACGCTCTCTTTGGTGATTTGTATTTCACTCAAAGGAGGTCTTGTTGGTTCCTCTATTGCCGAATGGTTTCGCTTGGTTAAATCTTTCAGGAATTCAAACATTTTGTTACCATTATCAGTGTTCTCAATTTGATTCCGTCCATGCAGGTTACTAAAAGTGTTATTAGCCCATTCCTTGAAAATGCATTCGGTCATATTCTCTGTGCTATTTCTATTGCTAGTAATTCTTTTTGCTCTTTTTAGTTTATTATGAACAACACTGCAGTGTGCCTGTCGTTTTGCTTTGATGAAGTGTGCTCTTTCTTTCTTATAACGAATGTGATCGGCAGGATGACCCGTTCTTTGCCATTTTCTATACAGTTTTTGCTTCCTGAGGAAACTTGCTTTCAGTTGTGGGTTGAACCATTCTTTTGTTCTCTCAGATATTTTGATTTCTTTTGCCGCTCCTTCCAATGCTGTTTGGTATAGCTTTTTAGTGATCATTTCTAAAGCTTCGTCTACTGGCTTTTCTTGCAGGTCATTCCAGTTGTAACTAGTCAGGTGACTGAGAATGACCTCTGCATTAATATACTTCACGGAGAAAAGATACTTACTTTGCTTTTCCCAGTTCGTGTGGTTACCCTGCATGTATTTGTGTATCTTCAGTGCTGCTTCTATTTCAATGGGATTGTGGTCCGACTTAAATTTTATGCAGTTTTGCGCTAGCCTTATGTCTAAGGAACTATGATACAACAGGTCAAGTTGCTGCATTCCCCTTGTCACTGGTGTCGGAAGCTGCGTTAAGTGCAATGCACCCAATGTCGCATCCAGCTCTTTCTTGGCCTCCCTGTGTTTCGGAAAAGGCAAATTAAAATCTCCCGCTATTATTGTGTCGACTGATGGCTTTAGATTTGCAGCAAGCCAAGCATAGAGTTCGTTTCTTGTCTCCGTTGTGTGCTCAGGTGGGAGGTATATGATGCATAACTGTATTTTCACGTGCTCTTTTGAAAAGGTAACGCAAATCCCTTCAAAATTATTTGAATTGGTTTTTCGTTCTCTTATAGGCTGGTATTTATTTTGATAGCAAATTATAACTCCCCCTCCTCGCCTATCTGTTCTTCCGGTTCCCACACATTTGCAGTTTGCTGCCGCAGTTAGCCGATCTAACTGTTTTCCATTTCCCAACCAGGTTTCGATTAGGCAAATGAAATCCAGGTCCTCGTACATCATCATCGTTTGTAGGGTGTGGAGCTTATTTGAGATGCTCCTCACGTTTTGTACAAACAGGTGGATGTGATGTTCTGCATTCCCAGCTGTGGGTAGTTTTCTTGATTGCTATTGAGCCCGATTCCTTGCATCATTTTTAACCAGTGGTCTGGCCCATCTGTCTCTGTAGGGCTTGACTAAGGTACCTACTGGCCAGGCGCTTACATCTTGTAGGCGAGTTGCTTTATCTGGTGGACAAGAGATTATAAAGGAGGAGTAAGCTGGGTGTCGTGTTTTCACTTGCTTGACTTCCACAGTTATCCCATGCTCGCCCTCACACATGGCTTTAATGTTTCTGGGCTGTGTTGTGGGTCCCAGCCTTGATACAAAAATTTGCTCTCTGGTTGCAACGGAAGTAATGTTGTACATTTCAGAAAACCGTTTGTTTGTTTCAGGTGTGTTACAGGAAGACACGTTAATACTTTCTCTGTGAACTGGATTACGTCGTCGGCTGTCCTCGGCGAGAGTAGGCATGAAATTTTGGGATGGGCTGGTTTTTCTACCCTCAAAAGTGTTATGCTTTTTAGGTAGCATAGTGATGTGCGCATAAGTGAGTGGGTTTGCAGGAACATGATTTGAGGGGGAAGATGTAACTCTGGAGTTCGTACTCTTGGAATACATGCATGCTCCAATCATTTCAGTTGATTCCTGTTGTCCTAATATTTCTGAGGCTTCTTTATTTTGGTTTCGACTTTTCCTAGTGGAATGTGCGGAGCCATTTCCTTGTGCTGCCCCTAAAGTTTCACTGGGTTTGGTGCTATTGCTTGCGAGGTCCTGCTGCAAACAGACAGTTCGCGGCTGGGCTTGAGATTCACATATTATTTGGCTGTCTTGTAGTTTTGCAATTCTTTCTGATATGTTTTCCCCCGAATTCAATTCTTTTCTTGTCTTCTGTTTGTGATTTTCAATGCTTTCTGTCCTCCTGTACAATCCATGCATATCACTTCTACTTTTCTTTGGGTAGCTCTGCCTCGCATAGCAAGTTTCGTCGGTTACGGGAGCCGTTGAGCCACCTTGTGCAACGAGGACGGATTCAAAGCATCCTAGCTTTTCCTCCAGTCGTTTAAGGGTGTGCAATATTTTACTGTTTTGTTCTTTGAGAAGAAAATTCTCTTCCTGCAGTTCCTGTAGCATTTTATGTACAGGGATGAAATTGCTCGCTAGGTTTTCAGCGTATTCCACAGCCTGCATCGAAAAGGGGCTGATGCAGTCTGCAAGGATATCCTTTAATTCCGTACGCGAGACATATTCTTTACGGTTCTCTTCCTGCCTTTCATCCGGGCTATGATTGCTCCTCTGTCTAGCGAAACCCCCTTCAGAGTGCTCGCAGTCTTCCGGGCAAATATCGCATCCCAAGGTTTCAAAAATTGATCCTTCAGGATGGCCCAAGATGCCATTTCCAAGGTCAGTCTGCGAGAGGATTTCTCTTGTTGCTTGTTCAAGGTCATTAATCTGTTCTGTGCAAGAATCTTCACAAATGACTTCATTAGGTAATTCTTCATTATTTTTTCCTGTTTGTTGCCTACAGGCGTTACATTCAAACTTGCGTTTTCTAGTTTTGTTTAATTTCTTAATATCTACAGAAGTACAATCAGGCTTATTGCAATAGTTTTTGTGACAAGTAACGCATTTAATTATGAAGTCATCATTGGTCAGACATATGCAGCAAGTAAGCGGCACGGCTGATGCGCTGAAATCTGTCATTCTGAAATGCAAATGGGGGCTGGAATTTCAGTAATTTCGAGGCAGGTAGTCTTTAGTACAACAAGATAGGGCACTTCTATCGTTCGATGACTAGCCTATGAAATATGCAGGTGGGAGTGGGGGAGGTTTTAATCCCTAACTTTGTCACCGCTTGACCTTGTTCAGAGCTTAAGTGCCGTATTGCCTTAAGCAGAATATTGCTATGTTCCGCTGCACTGAATCGCTATAAACCAACCGTTCCTTTCAACTATTACGCGAAGTATGAATGCTTAAAATCAAGATTAGACATATTACCTGTTCAGGATTCCATTAGTAGACACTATATCCAGATTCCACTTCTCATAAGCTCTCTGTCAATATGCAGTTCATTTATGATTCTTTCAGTTTAACTTAGGTATTTGAGTATTTTTAGGAGCACATAATTCAGTAACTCACTGACCTTCGCCACCTAGCGGAGTCTTCAACTCCACCAAGTGTTTACGTTATTTTGGGGTTTCTTTTCCCCAGTTGTAAGACCTTGCATTTTGCTGAATTAGTTACTTTGTTACTTTGCAGTAACAATATGTATTTTTAATGATTTTTTTCAGAATATTTATTATTTACTTGTTTTTTTTTCTTACTTTATTGCATCTAATTGTCATCAAAATTTATTGAGAAAAATGTTTGTGTTTGGAATACCGGTATCCCGGTTTCATAAATTAAAAATACAGAAATACCGGTATTAAGATTTTGACCGATAGCCCTAGAGTGAACTGGGCAGTCCAGGGATATGGCGCTTATATCTGGAAGTTAGTCAGTTAGACGAATTTTATCAGCAGCTGAGGAGATGGAGGTTGTTGATGAATTATTACCAGTTACGCTTGGGACTACGATTGCTTCACCATGTTGTTTGTCTGTGCAATTGGTTGACTGCTCATCGGACCTATATTTTTCAGCTAGTTGTTCATGCAAGGAAGACACTTGAAATTCTTGCAGCGCAGGGAGTTTATTTTTGAAGGGATTTAGGCCTGAACGTGGTTCGCAAAGAAGGACAGAACGTGATTTGCATGTAACCGCTAAGTTTAGTTGCCGTTAAGTTACAGGCAGGGCGGAAATTATCCAATAAAATGGAGCAAACATTTTTTTAATAATAATAATTCTGCAATGTGCCAAGTTTGAATATATTTCCTGTGCGCACTCCACTAGTTAAGGTATATTCTCATGAGTAACATAAGAACAAGAAAAACAATGATACTTGGGCAGTGCGTCAAGAGCTCGTTGGTGTGCATCAGCCAATGCTGCTTGATCGGCACATCCTGAGGTGTATTACGCCGATTCCTCTCTATGCTTCAGAAATTTGGTAATCTGCCCCTGCCTCATACCTTCAGAAGTATCTCAGTTTAGAGTACTGGTTGCTTAGATGGATGAACAGGGTGGTAGGCCACCCCCTAACTATCTCCAGATCGATCCTACAAGAAATCTGGGCACAACTCCTCGGAGACATATCATCATGACAAAAAATGTCTTGAGGCTTGAACGGCTTATAACGAGACGAAATGATGCTCCATCGGTATCCATATTAATCTCTCAGCCGAGGAGGGCAAGTGGGGAGCACCCGAACTCCTGTCTCCCTCTGCGTCTTACGCTGTCAAGCATTGATTCCATGAGGAACATGTTTCCAGCCAATTGTCTTCGGATCTTCAATAAATTTAGAATCCACCCTGATAGGTTCTGTGAAGCCAAGCTCTACAGGAAGGAAATGGTCAAAACTGCTACCAGATAATGGATCTATAATACTCACCTGCTGTTGAACATGACTGACTGTGTTTTTTTTTTTAACTTGCCTGTTTGTCTATGTATATAAAGTGCTTAGCATCATAATACACAGCCATTTCTGTATAAACAGAAAATTTTTAAGGTGGCATCGTTTTAGGTTATATCTCGTATTGTGAATACCTTCACAACGAGTTGCCATGATATTGCACTACTTCGAATAAGTAACGCTTCACCTAAGGAGAAGACTAGTGTTACTTATTCTCAGATAGGTACCACCACCCAGACAGCACTGTTTCAGGGCTATTTGGCCCTTCGTCAGTGAGTGGGTAGGTACCCAAGTGATGCAATGATGGCAAAACAGTTATGAAGTATAACTCCACAATATGAGAGATGCCTGATGGTGTATGATGTATTTAGACTAAGGCGCATTTAGGGCTAGAGCCTCAAGCTGCGAACAAATTTAGACTATGTATATAAAGTGCTTAGCATCATAATACACAGCCATTTCTGTATAAACAGAAAATTTTTAAGGTGGCTTAAACCTAAGGTAACCTAAAGGTAACCTTAAGGTAACCTAAAACGATGCCACCTTAAAAATTTTCTGTTTATACAGAAATGGCTGTGTATTATGATGCTAAGCACTTTATATACATAGTCTAAATTTGTTCGCAGCTTGAGGCTCTAGCCCTAAATGCGCCTTAGTCTTGCCTGTTTGTATATGACAAAGAATTTTTGTCTTCATGCAATCATATATTTTATATATTTTGTATATTATTGTATATTTTGTATATTTAATCCTGTAAAAGTCTCGGGTCGAGCATGCATATACTCGACCCGAGACTTTTACAGGATTAAAAGTCTCGGGTCGAGCATGCATATACTCTTGTTTATTGTACATTGTGTTCCTCGCACCTTAGTCTGTAAATATTCTCATCCTTCTGGCACAGAGCAGTCCTGGGGTGGCCCAAGGTTTTTTGGGAAATAAACTGATTTTAATAATAATAATAATAAGTTTTAGGAGGGGGAGTGTAAATAGATCCACCCAGAGTAAGAGAATAAGCTCTGTTTATGTATGAGCTATTCAACAGGTTAGGGAACGGTACGAAGAGTAATTGTTCTACACTGCAATATGGAAGCTCTATTACAACTTTATTTTTAGAACGGGTTAATTGATATCAATAAATGAACTGTGTATTGAATTTGAACTTTCTTCATTTAAGTGTGTATTGTTTAAGAACTGTATCCACAAGGGTGCTGTTGCTAAACAGCACTGCCTTTCGAGAACAAGGTAGAAATATACTTACCACATTTATCCGTTCACTGCATAGGACGATGCTTAACCAACGATCCACCAGAGTTAGAGAATCTATGAGGTGTACCCTTCTCATCAGATTGTTACCAGATTGTAGAAATACGTGCAGATTACAAACTGACTTTAATACACTTGACCAACACTCAGTAGTAACATCATGGGAAATTTGTGAATTGTACCCAGTAATATTGGAGCTACTACAGGCATGCTGTAGCTGAACTCGATTTGTGTGGTCTTGACCTAGAAAGGGGAGCACATCTAGTGGATTCACCACAGATTATTCTGCAACTTTCGAAATATTTCACTTTCAATCAGATCCTGAATAAATAGTGAAAATTTATGAAGGCAATATCACATAGGATCGTTGTAAGTGTTAAGGAGCTATAGGATGAAAATTCAAGGCATGCAGCTCTTTATTTGTTGTTGTGGTCCCCTCGTACCAGTTCGATGAGTTAAGCGCCATAGACAGGGAACGAGCATTACCTGTTTTATATTCTCCTCAATTGAGTGTGTGCTTTCAGCAAACTTCAGGCTGTTTGCTGAAAGGAAACCTCTATTCCATGGAGATAAAACAAACCTCTCTTGCTAGAGGCTAATTTGGAAGCTTTGTGTAAAAACATTGGCTTAAAAAGCTATTTAAACGGTCACTCGAAAATTACCTTATCCACTTGTGGGTATTAAGAGTTCTTTCCTTTTATAGTCACCTTTCTGTTTTCATTTGTAAATAATTTTATCGTTACCCTAGTATAGCGACCTTTTTGTTTTCATTTTGTAAATACTTCTTTTAGAATTCCGGAAATATCTGGAGACTGTGAACCCCTGCAATTGCGGCCTTCCAAGGCAACCTGCAACGATTTAAAATCAAGATTATCTGACATAATTAGCATTAGAATTAGTAGAGGCATACGATGCAAGAAAGCAAGCTTATGCAGCATCACCTAAACAAAAAAAAAAAAAAAAAAAAATACCCTCCTATTTCATTCATCTATTCACTCCAAATGCATGTCCAACTCAGCCTTAAATTTATTTAAACTATCAACAACCACAAGAAGAACAGTTGGAAATCTGTTCCTGCAACCAACTACCCACTGTCTAAAGGCAAATTTCCGCACGTCTAATCTACAACTACCTTTTCTCAGTTTGAACCGGTCCCCCTCGGGTTCGTGTACATCTCAATCAGATCATCTCGCATGTGCCTAGCCTCAAGGCGCTGCAATTTGCAGAACTTACGCTATTCTTGGTAAGGTCACCCCTTTGTTCCTCTCACCTACTCACCTAAAATGAGGCTTCCAGACCTTTACGAAGTACCCAAGTTGTGGCCAGACCATTTCCTTTTACAAAGGGATAATCACCTTTTCCCTGCTAGCAAAGTTCCTGTATATCATTGATTATATCACATGAATTCTCTGACAGCCTATCTGCACTGATCAGAAAACTTCATATCTGACTACACAATTACGCCTAGGTCTTTTTCATTTTCTACCACCCTAAGTGTAGTACCACAGAGCTGGTAAGATACTCTGGAGCTACGTCTACCCATAGGCAGTACTTTGCATTTGTCAATGTTAAACTTCAGTTGCCACTTCTCAGCCCATCTGCCCAAATTTTCTAGATCCTGTTGCAGTAGCACACTGGCATTAACAACCCTGCCAACCTTTGTATCATCTGCAAACTTCGACATTAAACTTGATATATCTTCATCAATATCAGGAATAATGAGGGCACTTGATTCAGATTTATGCTGAACCCATATCAACCACGCTTCTTGCTCAGATAATATACCCATACGTCCTTGCAAAATTTCGCTGCCGTATTCCTGCAATATCCGTTGCATTGATATAAAAAATCTGGAAACCATTCGCGACGTCATTTACTGACGCTTTAGAAGCCTGCTTTCTTATGCCTTAACTAATGCTAATGCTAATTATATCTTATATATTTACAGTTTACCTCAGCCAAAATGTTGATACTTGGGAAGATCGATCTATGAACTCCTTCTCGTTTCGACCTATTCATGTCCACTCATTATATGATTGCTCAAATTACGCACCAGCGGGGTCATTATTTCAAGCTGAAGAAAAATAGCTTTAGAATATATGTGCCGAAAATTTTCTTTTAGCTATATGCGGTGGATGGTTGATTGTTGGAACAAAGATCCATCTGCCTTTCTGAGAGTTGATAGCTTAAATAAATTTAAAGAAGAACTGAGCAAACCTTTGGAGCGAATGGATGGGTTAAGTTTTTTTTTAAATTTAATTATTATTTTTTTTTTCAATTTTTTGCTGACGCTTTAGAAGCTTGCTTTCTTATGCCTTAACTAATGATAATGCTAATTATGTCTTATATCTTTGTACCTTACCTCAGCCAAAAGGTTGATACTTGGGAAGATCAGGCTATGGTCGTATTCTGGTTTCGCCCTATTCTGGTCCACTCATTAGCATGAAACAGCATGAACTGGAATTTGTCAGACCTACCAATATTTGGCCACCATTGGTGTTCTTGTATCCACTGTAACAGCATCTTCGTGTATTTTGTTCACGTCTGAGTGGTTAACAAAGTGGAATCATCACCATCTTTCCACACAGGGTGGAAAAGACCCATGTTTTAATCCCGTCAATGATGTGAGGAATATTTATGGGTTTTTGTTTCATTCTCTGAGTGATTTAGCCTGTCTCAAGCGTAGATAGCAAGGTTTTTTTTTACACGGGAAACTCTGGTTTTTCGTCCAACAAAATCGACCAGAGAACACACGCAAATTCATGAACATAATACATTTCGAGGGACAAATTGATATTCTGCTTGCCCTAGTGTGACATTTATTTTTACTAAATAAAGGTCAAAGAAGTTCGCAAAAATACAAGAAGAACGCCGTATTTAGCAATCAAGGGCTTGAACCCCGGTCATTCTAGGCATGTACTAATGCATCCCGGCGTTTGACCACTCGGCTACTGTGGCCATTATTATTATTTGTTCACAGATGTGGAACGCAGTTCGGTCTCCGGCTACAATTCTGAATCAGAAACAACCAAGGACCGATTTATGAATAACTTATCATGAATGGAGTATGGCAGTTGTGACAGGTTTCAAAAATGTGCATTATGAAATGATCTTTTGGTTGCTTCTAGTGCAACAGAAGCAACCAAATGATCTTTTGGTTGCTTCTGTTGCACTGAATTGTTACTTGACTGGACGAATCCTTTTCGTTACTGTGCACGAGTCTTTAGCTTCCGTTGTGATATTGAATTAACGAGTTTCCGACCACAGGAGAAATGGTCGCTGGCTATTTAATAAGGGAGCAATCTCGATGCACCCGAGACACGGCCGCACATGACAATTCCATGGAGAGTTGTTGCCGATTCTGAAATATTCATGCCGGTCAACTATGGCACTCTACCCTGAGGTATCTCACTCTATCATGAGGAACTCATCCCAGTTCCTCATGAATGAGCTTCAGAGCTTTTGCTCTTTCTCTGAAGTAATATTCTTTTTACAAGGTCAAATCATTTAAATCTTTCTTCGTTCCTCTTGTCGCATTGAATTACGTCTCTTTGAAGTTGAAATCACTAGATTTTAACACCAAAGAGGCCATACATGCTCCACCCTTACGTATCTATCCACTTGTTTACATAAAAAAAAAAAAACACCTGATGATATAATTGAAGGAGCACTCCATTTCCTTCCAAAGGTAGACATTCTAAATGCAATGGTCATTTTAGTTAGGAGATCTCATATTGGCAACTTTATTAAGAGGAATGTTTATGATGTCATGTTTATAATGTTGTTTTTAGTACTTTTTTCGCAGATTTTCGACTAAAGCAGCGAAATTAACTTACATATTGCTGTATTCACGACGAGACTAAATTTTTTGGGGAACTTGTAGCAGAGCTCGCTTTTTTTTTCATGAATATTTTTCGTACCCTTTTCAGATATAATTTCTGGAAATATGAATCGCTTCTAATCAGCCATTTCTGGGTTCTGTGGTTTATCAGAAATGACTGCTCTGCGAAACGCTTTTTCAAACCATCACTCTTTATTCAACAACGTATATCAATTCATCGTCTTCTAATTGACACCCTATTTCAAATCGACCTTTGCATCACCCATGACTCTCCTCGAGATTCTGTTTATTTTCTGTCCGCCTCCCGCATATCAGTATCTGCTGGTCTCCTCTTAAAAGGTCCCCGCTGATTATAAACTTCAGAAGAGTGTGTTTCAAGCGCGTGCATTAAATCCTCATAACCTCCTTCTCAATGCAAAAATTATTAAAGTTTCATGTATCCAGAGCAATTTCGCTACTGTCTTTGAAGCGTTCGTTGTATTCACTCATTCATCACTTGTTAGACGCACACAAAATTGTTCATAAAATATCTCATCCCAGTTCCTCATGAATGAGCTTCAGAGCTTTTGCTCTTTCTCTGAAGTAATATTCTTTTCTACAAACAAAACACAATAGTAATGTCTGAGACAGTACTTCTCAAGTATCTGAAGTTTAATTGCTTCCTGTTCAGTTAAATAATTTTTTGATGATGTGATACCCTATCTCTTCTTCCCAATATCTGCATCTGATTTAGCACACATTAAGGAAAGTAAAATAGTGCAAAACAAGCAATGAGTAATTCATCACTCCTTCCAGTTCCCAATCTATCCTTTTCTTACCACCAGATTTCAACCTCAAAGGGAACATCACTGTCAAACCCATTTGCACTACCAAAGAACAATCAAATGAATAATTCAGGCCTCGTGTTTTCTAGCTATATTCGCTGTAATGATGATGTACAGTTTCGAAGGTTCATGAACACAGGAATATATAGTCTATCGTGAATATGCCGTAGTGATCCTCAAACTCCCGTGGAAAATATGACCGTCCTTCAAAAACCGACTGAAAAAAATTAAATAATATGAAATAAATAAAAAAATAAAATAAAAACTTGGATTCATATACCATGAAAGAAAAAAATAATTTATTGGCCTGGTTTTTTTTTACAATATTATTGAATTCGTCATTTTCAGGAGAGATAACATATATTTTGTTCCCCTTAGAAACTTGTGCATTTCATCGATCAAAGAGACAAGTGGTCAACAGAAGATCATTAGTTGCTTTTGTGGTTAATACGTACACAAACAAAATTGCACAGTGAAACCTTACTCCCCATTCTCGAATATGATTCTGAAATTTGGGACTTCTCAAAAAAGATACATCTCTGCAAACCTGAAGCTGTGCAGATTTGAATTTTTAGTATTAGCAATGGCCATATGGTGCAGGGAAGCCTATGTCTTATGCTTTTTACCATATATGTCCCTTATAAATCGTTTCCATTGTTTACAAATTAAACAGCTTAACACATAAACAACTTAGGAGGATATTTCATTCTTTTTGAAAATCTTCTCCAATTCTTAATGGCTTAAGAACAACAAAGGAACAAGCTGCCCATTTTCAATTTACACAAAACAGCCACATTCTTTGTACAGCCCTCTAACAGGAACTTCAAGAAGCAGAGTCCGCTGAACAAACCTTTCCCTGTCACCGAAATGCTAAATATTAATCTCTTCCATTAACTTTAAAGGAATCGAATAAATTCTAGGCAAACGTTGTGTCCTAAACTTGCTTCTGCGAGATTAGGACACAGTATTTTACAAGTCGGGAATTGCATCGTTGTATGGATAGCTCCAGAATGGAGGCTATACCCTACATGGACTCAAAATATTCTTCATCCTAATATATGGAATTGTGGGAGTCCATTCATTGATCCCTTATATTGAAGGAACTTTGCCACGGGTTGCCTTCCTATTACGCTACTTTTAATAAAATTGGTATTTATTTATTGGTCAGTGTATTGGCATACACTTTAAATAAATAGCAATACACTTCTCTATCGGAATGACTTATCAGATAGTACAGTGCATATACCACCATCCTCTCCACATCTGTTGGAAAAGGCATGGATGCGTTTCACGTCAATCACTCAATGAATTTTTATTGGAGTTTTGATACCATACTATTAAAGTGAAGTTGAAGTTTAGATAGGATTCTCAGAAGCCCAAATGTCAGTAGCTGCTTTTGTAATTTTATTTCTTTGGGAGAGGCCCGTTTTTGTGTGGACCTGTCTGCCGTGAGACCTGCCATTGGGTGGATGTTGTATATGGGATTACATTGGTATTGGGTGATAATTATTTGATACTTGTTTGGTGTAATCGAAAGAGAAGTTAAAGAATTATCTGATAGAAATGCAACTTTATTTTTCTGATGACAGATCAATTATATGTTTTTCACTAATACCAGCATAAAAATTAACAGAAGCACACATAACTGTGTTGCTATTGACTGAAACGACAAATCATCAGAGGGATAAAAAAAAAAAACATTATTCTTGTAAAAATAATAAAAAACATTTTTTTCGATAGGCAGATTTAACAAACTTTCGATACTTTGAATCTTCCTTTCCAAGCGATGTAATACATTGAGAGATCTTGATTCACCATTATGATGAACCCCAATCGTCGCGCTGCTACCCCAGAATCTCCCGACATACACACGCATCACCCCTGCAGAACCCAGTTTTGCCCCTATTGCTGCAATATTCCTCGCATTTATATTCATAGTCTGGGCAAGCATATAATTTACGAACAGGTTCGACTGTAAAAATAAATTAAAATAAAAATAATATCGGTGGGAAACTAAATTAGATAAATTATTCAATAAATAAATAAATAGCACTGTTGGTAATTTCTATTAAAATTATGTGGAACAAATATTTTAAGAAACAATAATTTCAGTCGCATTTCAGGTGTAATAAATCATAAAAGGGAAGGAGTTATATGCATAATGTATATAGCTCCTATAAACGTATATAAAATGGATAGGAGCTGTATACATAATGTCAGTATCATCGTAATAAAAGTACATTATAGATATTTCTCTAATGCTTGTAAATATATTGATAAAATAAAGTAATTTTTAAAGGACTTAAATCATATATTTTTTTAAAAACATGTTTTTCTTTATTATTTAAATAACCAAGAAATAATACAAAATAATCTAAACTAAAATGATCCTTATCTATGAGAACACCAGAAAACCTTCACTGAAAGAAGTGGAAAGGCAGTGTTAAGTAAGTGAGAAAGAGCGTTAAGTGAGCTGCACTTCTTTTTAACCAGGATGGAATAGAACTTTGGGGATGTATCAGTGGAGAAGGTTGTGTGTACAACTGTTGCAGCCAGTAGGTTTGGTATCTTGCCAAACCTACTGACTGCAACAGTTCTTATTCTTATTCCACATTTCAAATTCTTACCTTGTTCAAAATCCGGATAGGGCTCATTAATAGGTCTTGACAATTGTGAAATTTATGGTATGCCGATGGAGACTCACATTGGAAAACATTTAATGGGTGGTGCTACAATGCCGAACTCTCATGTCCATGCGGCTTCTTTTTTTTATCGTGAAAATCCGATCTTACTCCTATTGTATCTGTACAAAGCTCGACAAAAATAAGAGAATACATGATGCAACTCGTGCAGCTTGCGATGAAGCCTGACAAAACATGGCATGGTCGTGTACCATAGAATAACGATGAAATGAACAGACAGCGAGGAACTTCGAATAGGTATAAGGCCATTTGTAGGGGTTGTATAAGAATTACCAAAAGAGTCACATTGAAATATCGAACAAGATGCTCAAAAATATGCTCACATATCGTCAGTTACGCGTATGATCCCCTCCAACGGATAAACAGGCTTGACAAGGCTGAACCATGCTGAATCTTTTAGTATTATTAATATCATTTTATTTGTACTTCAGTGTCCAAACCTGGAACAGCCTGGTTCGGCTAGAAGGGTGTACATTATGCAAATTCCAGTTGATCACATTCATTGGAATTGCACGAGATCAAAACAGTTTGAAAATATAATAACAAGGTAAAAATCAATATATAAAATACATAAATAACAAGCAATAAAAAACACAGTGGAGAATCCAGGAAAGCCTTTGCAGGGAATTCTTTTCACATAATGTTTATTGTTCGTGTTTATAGAGTTCTTTCGCTATGTCTTGTCTATAGCACTTCGAGCTGCAGAAAGATGAGGCATCAATTCCCATGGATTTATACATTCCTAACGTATTTGCCGGGACTACTGACGTAAAGTATTGCATATTTTGCAGACAAGATTGTAGACAAAGTGTTGAACTGAACTGGATTCTCTGTGAGGTCCGAGGGTTTGCAGAAAAACCCCAGATGTCAGGGGAATCCATTTGGCCGCATATAGACGTTGTGCCAAGTGGTGTAGATTCCTCTCTTTTACTATGGTTTCCCATGGTCTCATGTCCAGGTTTGCATAGACCACGCTCCTAGAGATGGTGAAAGGGTAGCCCATCTCCTTGGTTAGCCATCTTAGGAGCCAATATTCAACCCCCAGAAATCTCTTCAGTTGAGTAGAGGAAGCTCCTGACCACAGTACCGAAGCGTAGAGCGTTACAGGTGTTAAATTTCTTCGGAGGTATTCCAAAAGGAAAACACGAGGCCTAAGACCGACCAACTCCTGCCAGATACGTCGCAAGCGTTTTTAGCCTTGGCATTTTGACGTGGTCTTTGGTAGTAAGCGCATCATCCCACTTCATTCCAAAATCCGAGTGAGAGTGAACCTTTTTAATGGTGGTCCCATTTATTGTGAGCATAATTTCATTAATAGTCTTCCTTCTGTGAAAGTCATCTGCGCTGCTTTTTGAGGATTCAGTTACAGAGGTCCTAGATAATCCTGGAACTCGAACAGTACTATCTGATTTTCATCGGCGACTGCCTCAGCTTTTGCTGAATCATGGAAGGTGATCAGCATCTTAAGATCATCAGCGTAAGAAATGAAGTTTGGGCGCTTCGCAAGGAAGGGCTCTAGTGCTGCGGCAAAACCATGATGAAAGAACTCCCCCTTGTGGGATGCCAACAGAGGTGGTCGTTGTGGTCATCTCGAATCTATGATCATATTTAATAAATATTTGCCTGTTGATGAGGAGTTGATAGCAAGAAGATTACCTTCGATTCTGAAATAATTCTTCAGAATTTAAATAGATCTGTTGTGCTGAGTGTGCTAAAAGCTGTCTAAGAATGAGATTTCAAGTTGTTTCTTAGAGTTAAGGGCTTTTTGGATTGCCCAGCTGGTCATTAATAGATTTGAAAGCATCGACCTTTTAGGAATAAGAGTATGTATTACTGTTGATTATGTAATATTATGTATAACTGCTATATGTATTACTATGAATAACAGTAGTAGAAGTAACAGTATGTAAGAGGTGTTGGTCAAAACATCAAGGGCAGATATTGTTGGGATATCAGAGATGTGGTGTCACACAGATATAAGGAATGCAGAACAAGAATTTGGGAAGTAAAATGTGTACAGGAAGGATAGTCAGGATAGAAAGGGAGGAGATGTTAGGCTATTAGTTAAGAAACACATAAAATCCAAGGAAGTGCAGCCAGTCGACATCGGTGGACAGCGCAGTTCAGTGTCGAGTCAGTTTGGTGTAACATAAGCACTGAAAGATCAAAATTGAGAATAGAATTGTGTTATAGGCCTAATGACTTTGATGAGTATAATAAACAACTGTACAGGGAAATAGAGTGGGCCAGTAAATCAGAGATTCTTATAATCGGGGATTTTAATTTCCCAGATATTGACTAGAATTTGTGGATTGGTTACTCACACACTAGCTAGGCTTTTGTGGATTTATTGGATGATTGTTTTCTACATCAGCATGTTCAGCAGGCAACTAGAGGGAGCAATACACTTGATTTGATTATCAGTAGTGATTCTTCATGCATCAAGAATCTGCAAATAAAGGAACCACTAGATGGCAGTGATCACAGTGTGCTGAAGTGGGATTTACTCAAAGAGGTAACTACCATCAGGGGTAAAGGGAATGGTTTTGCTTTCGTAAAGGCGACTATGATGGTCTGAGACAATATTTAAATTCTATACTGTGAGACCAACTGATGATGTTACAAACAGCAAATTCAAAATGGCAAGCATTCAAAGAATTAATCTTGGAAGCTACTAGGCTTTTCTTACCAACAAAGAAATATATTTCAAGGTTTAGCCCTAAATGGTTACCAGATGAACTAATGAGACATGTGGCAGAGAAGAAAAATGCAAGGGATACAATATAAATTAATAGGTGACATGGAGACCTATGATAGATATAAGCTCTCTGTAACCAAGTCACAAAGGAGGTTTAGGCAGGCAAATGCAAATTATATGAAGTCTTTGGCAAAGGATGCAAAGAAAAACATCAAAGAGTTCTTTACCTATGTAAACGCTAGAAGGAAAGGGATGAATCCGATTGGTCCACTGGATATCGATGGTTGAACTGTTGATGATCCTGCTCATGCGGCTAACAGACTAGATGAAAATTTTGCATATAAATTCACACGAGGGATTATTCAGGAAGGGGAATGCCAAAGGTAAATTAAACTCTGGCTGTGAGCTAGATGATTTTGTAATAACTGAGAGAAAAGTGGAGGAGAAATTGTTGAAGATAAACATAAGAAAGGCACTCGAGGTGGAAGGGATCTATCCAGTTATATTAAAGGAGGCAGCAAAGGAGGTAAGCAAACCCTTAGCCATAATTATGAGAGCTTCCTTGGATTCAGGGGAGGTACCCATGGACTGGAGATGTTCAAATGTGATCCCAATTCACAAAGGAGGGTGAAAGCGCGACACAAGTAATTATATACTTGGTAGTTTAAATTCTGTTCCACGTAAATTAATGGAGGCACTGGTTAAAGAAGCGCTGCAGCATCATCTAACAAGACTTCAGTTATAGCTCGGACACAACATGGTTTTGCTACGGGGAAGTCTTGTGTGACCAATTTGATTGGATATTAGGATGTGGTCACAAAGGAACTGGGAATAACTTTGATATCATATATTTGGATCTTAGAAAGGTTTTTAATATTGTTGCACACGGAAGACTGCTACACAAATTGGAGCAGTGTGACATTGGAGGCAAATTGCTGCTATGGATAAGGGATGGTTGAATAAGAGAAGACATTGATTTGTAATCAATGTATATTACTACTCTTGGCGAAGTAATGTTATTAGCAGAGTCCCTCAGGGTCTAAAGTTAGGTCCATTGTTGTTTTCTGTATTTATAAGTGATATTGATTAAGGTATATCAGGCTTAATATCCAAGTTTGCAGACGAGACGAAGGTTGGCAGGGTTGTTAAGGACACTAATGACAGCACGGTGCTGCAACAGGATGGATGTAGAAAAGTTGAGCAGATGGGCTGAGAGTTGGCAAATGAAGTTTAACATTGACAAATGTAAAGCACTACATATGAGAAGCAGTAACCCCAGAGCAACGTATCAACTGTGTGGTACTACACTGACTGTGGTAGAGAATGAAAAGGATATGGTGGTAATTGTGTAGGCAGATATGAAATTTTCTGAGCAGTGCAGACGGTCTGCAAGAATAACTCATGGAGTCTTGTCAATTATATACAGGGATTTATCTAGCTGGGATAAGGAAGTGATTACCCCCTTGAATAAGGCAATGGTCAGGCCACACCTTGAGTACTGTCTATAGGTCAGGAAGCCTCATTTAAAGAAGGATCTAGAGCTGATGGAACGAGTACAGGGAAGCGCAACAAGACTAGTGAATGGAGCAAAGGGTTGCTCTTACGAAGAAAGGCTTAAGTTTTGTAGATTGCAGTGTTTGGGGACTAGACCCCTGCGAGGTGATCTGATTGAGGTGTATAACGCCTTGAATGGTTTGAGCATTTTCAATACTGATGGGATTCTTCGTCGTGCTCCTGAGAGAGCTTAAATTCAAATTGAGGAAAGACAGTTGTAGGATAGATGTGCGGAAATTTGCCTTTAGCCAGCGAGTAGTTGGTTAATGGAACAGACTTCCATCCTTTGTTGTGGAAGTTGATAGCCTAAATAAATTTAAGGCTCAGCTGGACAGGTATTTCGAACGAACGGAGGGGTGAAATGGCAGCGTTTTTTTTTTTTTTTTTCGGCTGATACTGCATAAGCTTGGTTCCTTGCATCGTATGCCTCTACTAATGCTAATGTAGATGATGTGGACGTCCATTGAAGAAGTAATCAACTTTTAGTAGTCCACAGGAATTAGAGATTGCTCTGTAGTCTCTGGGATCTTTTCCTTTATTAGTTTTTGGAAATGGGAAAGCATGGTAGACATTCCATATTCTCGGTGTGATTCCAGTGTCGACGATGTGGTTCAAGAGGTCATATAACAGGTCACTCACATAGAAAGTGCATATTTTGAGAATAAAGAGGAGAAATCCGTCGGGGCCAACTATAGATTTATTGAAAAGGCTTTCATAATCATTTCCCTTGATACCTTAACATGCACAAGTTCGGTCCTGGCCTTATCTGTGACGGCTGCAACAGGAAGGGGTGGATGTTTTTTTTTTTTTTCTGGTCAGTGTGGAAGGTTGAATGTGTCCACTGTGTTTTCTTTTCTTTATCCATTTCCACTTCACGATCACATGTGGAAACGATACGCTTGGTAAGCCTCAGTCTTCTCTGGATATACATACGATGTCCCTTTTTCGGTACACGCAGGAAGTTCGCTCTTTGTTTGTTGTAAGCGATGTGATCTAGTTTGGAACCAGACTTTTTCCAGGTTCTGTAGGCTTTTTGCTTTAGATTAAAAGCTTCTTTCGTTTCGGAGTTGAACCACCACTTAGTGTTTGAGGAGATTTTAATTGTCTTCGACGCAGCAATGAGAGAAATGTGTCTCACTTCGTTATAAATGGAATTATTTACCTCTTCTACTGGTTTGAAGCAGAGATAATTCCAATTAAATGCTTTAAGTTAGTAAGGATAACATTTGGCCTGACCAAGTTGGTTGAAAATATAGTTATTCTATGTACCAAGTTCCCTGGATTTGGTTCGAGCGGCTGAGGTTGCAGGTGCCTGTGAAATTTTAAACACTATCGGTAGGAGGTCCGACACGAATTTGGAGTTATAGGGAATGATTTTGTATTTGTTGAAAATTGTGGTAAACCCTGCCCAGGACTTGATTTCCTCTGGTCGGTGGTGTATTTAGTGGGATGAGCCCCCAGGTCCGTATGGTTTCTTCCATGCCTTGAATTGCATCCTTGTCCCTAGGCAGAGTTAGGATAAAATCTCCTAAAATGGTTGTTTGGATATCGGGACCAGAAATGTCAGAACCTTAATTTGTTTTCTGAACAGAAGTAGCTCATCTCTAATTTCTGCCTTCTGAATTTTGACTCGATAATTATCGCTCAGAAGTTTTGCCAGATTCTTTTTTTATCGGTTTCGCCATATCTTTAAGATTGTGCCCTTAAGGAGACCTACTAAAGTTGTGAGGAGGCGGATCCTGGTGGGTAATTTCCTGTGTGAGATGAATGGTTGATTTGGTTGATGCGAGAGGGAGGGTGGTTTGTACCGGTTGCAGCTCTTACCTAAAAAAAGGTGTTTCGAGATAGCATATCTGACTAGCTGGCTTCATTCCCGTTCCTTGTTCTGTAGAGAGAAGCTGTGGCTCGCTCATAGTCATTCTTTCTCATGACTCTTTATCGGAATCGATGTCAACCTGCGCGAGAGCTTGTTCACTGGGAATGCCCGGATCGGTGGAGGGTTTCTTTCTGATGCTTCATTATTATGAAATTGTGTAGGGCTGTTCTTCTTCTCAGACTTCACAGAGTGCTTACCACTCTTAGACCGTTTAGTGACAGGTGAACTGCGTTGGCAGGCTCTTTACGGAATCTCAAGCTCTCCGAGTGTTTTCTGACCAGATCGTGAGGTGCCGTGCAATACATAGCCTCATTGTTGCTGGTTAGTACCTCACACGGAATTTCATTCTAATTGACAGCTACGGGGTACTCTGTGTTGCATAGGGTAGCAGGCCTGAGACTACTGTTTTCTTCGTTGGCTCTTGACAGGGACTTCGATGTGTCTGTTTTCGTGGAATTATTAGGTTCAGTTACCTTTTTCTTCAATTTCAACCTTTTATTTAGTGGTACTTTCTGATTTACAGGTGTTCTGCATTCTTAGCATAGGTAGGATTTTCGCTTCGCAATTTTCAATTTCGAAAGATTATTGACACAGCACGCCCCGAAGCTAATTGAGCAGCTGACACATTGCATAATAAGCAACACAAGCTATTGACATTTGCTGCAAGGACATATACCAGGGAACATGTCTTTCTTCTGAGTAGGACTAGGCATATTTAAACTCCGCCAAGTTATATTGTAGTGGTATTAGAATATCTTTCTTTCCGTGATTTTAGAACTTAAGCTCAGAATGCATGTTTTCAATACAACTCGCCACAGTAACAATTAGCAGATTTCTTTGCAGATTGCAGGTCTTTAGGCGCTGGGGTAGAGACCACTTGAGAATTGACCGCACTGACTGATTAAGGGATTTAATCAAATAAATTGTGTGGCGACTTTGACCTCAGGCGGTTTCTACATTAACCGGTAAGCCGTACTCGGAATATGTTTCACTATAGATATGTATTATAAACGACAGAAAAATGACAATAAAGATTTACCTGTCAGAGATAGATAGACGATAGCTCAATTAATGAGTCGCTGACACAACAAGGAATCTTCTGGTATTGGATTCATCATGGTACAATGTTTTGAACACTGTTTTTAGCACTAAACGCGGAGCAAACAAATGCGTGGCTGCACAATAAGAAACGAATCATAAGAGTGTCTATGAGAATCTGGGGCAATAAAACCCATTCTTCCGCTGATGCACACCTTAGCTCGCCAAGTGACTGAGAAATTGGCTGTCAGCGTTCAGTGCTATGCTCAAGAACGTCCCACACTTGTTCCGTTAAGTCTGTGATCGAGCTGGTCATGGCAGTCGTTGGATGTTTTCAGTTTCAAGATATTTCTCCACTGTTTGAACTCAGTGGCGTTGTCGAGCATGAAAAGAAAATCTGGGCCAACTACACCCCTAAAATTACGCTCTTTGGGTTCGAGAATCTGTTCTGGTTGTCTCTGCGCAGTTACGGTACCCCTATCGAAAACATGAGGAGGGGTGTTGTTGTTGTTGTTGTTCATTATTCCGCGCTACACAAGGGCACCGCCTCCATCGTAAGTGTCTCTTTCTCTGATGTTGGAGGGATGATACCGCATTTCTGATTGTTTGAAGATGAAATAAAGTCTATAATCAGTTTGAAGGCTTAAACGAGATTCATCAGAGAACAGCACTGAACCCAATTTGTCAGGGCTCTAAGTCATATGTTTATGGCACCAGTTTCGAAGGGTTCTACGGTGGTTTGGGGTTAATTGGATTTAAGGTATTCTTGTTTTTAACGGGGTCTCCAGGGTTTTCCCTATGCGCTGCAGAAGCATCTGAAAAGCAAATATGCCACCGGAAAGTGTGAATAAGCGTTCGTGTGTAAAGTTAAGGTGCATGTTATGTTGAGTTTTGTGGACTGGCAACTTCGCAGCCACGGAGCAGCGAACATCTTGTCCGCTGCCTCTTGACTCCCATCCCATGCTTGTTGGTGTTCCCTGTACGCGTGCCAGGAACCAACAACAAACAAAGACTCTTAAGACTCTTAGTGGGATGACACGAAAACTTGTTATTCCGATAAATAAGGAAAAATTAGAATTAAGGAACATAGCGTAAGAAATAGGGGTAAGGGAGTGGATATGATATGGAAGAAAGGCAAGGGGGCGAAAGAAATAGGCATCCCCAGAAGGGGAAGAAGGCAATAGTTTAAAGATAAAGAATAAAAGACACTAGTGGACAAAAGGTATCAGTAAAGTCTCTCAAACAAATCAAAATTAAAACTAATATACACATTATTTACAAAGCCAACAATTTAACATTTCTCTCAAATAGAGAAGAATAGACAAATCAACATTTACAACAAATAAGTAACTGCCAAATTTCTTTATCAAAACTACAATAATTTTTGGAGATTAATTTAATTTAACTCTTGCAGGAAAGGTGGTTTCACTCATGCACTTATGCGTCGAATAATCACATGACACAAGCCATCAGTTAGAACACTCTTAAAAAGACAGTAAAGAAAACACTAACATTCTACAAGGAAACAACACTGATGAAATCTGCACAAGCATGTAAACTCCATACATTTTAGAGGATACACTTCAATTAACACTATCAATTACGTTCATCAATGTATATACACCTAAAAGGTAACAAATGTACAGCTCGTATCCTTTCGATGCTTAAAATGTCATGTTTCACCACACTGGCCAACAAATCAGCAATTAACACAAACAAATCAAACGTTATCCTAAGTTTCGTCCTTGCAATCAACTCAAGACCAAATGAGAAAAAGCAATTATTACTCACATAAAGCTAGAACTAGACACCTAAAGATCTTGTCTTATCCACAATTGCCATATCTACAGCTTAAAGTTTTGCAATAAAGCAAAAACATCAAAACAAGCACAGCCTTTTCAGCATTGTATAGTTACATCACCACCAGTTCGGTTTAAATATAAAATCACAGAAATTAAAAACAAGAGCTCCGGAATTCGAATTTGCACCAAAGGAATTTGACCGTCTTTAAAGAATCGATACATTCAATACATCGTCAATATTCTTTCCAAGTTTCATTCCAGAACCACTAATCAGGACAGGTACAGGAACCCTCAATTTAGAACCTTAATACAAATTAAGTAATGAACCACAATTGCGTTAGTCACTTCAAGGTATATCTCTATTTATTTTAGATTTTCTTCTGTTAAACAGCTTATTTGCATATTCAGATAAAGCCGTAAAATTATCCTTACCTCTAAGAACTGAGTCAAACTGATCGAATCAAATATTCCAGTTAGGATTTGTAGCCCACGTCTGATATCCAATTATAGGTTAGAATAGAATCAAATAAAAAATGAGTTAAACAAACCAAAAGAGAATAACTTGTTGTTAATTTTCCCATGTCCTGTTAACAGAACCATAACATTAACACCAGGATTAAACCATTTCATCTGTTTCTTATATTCCGAGACATGAGGAATGAATTTATTTGTAATTCTACTTAACTCGGATTCACTCAAGTATTGTTGCCAAATCCTTACAAATTCACTGCGAAGCCTAGCGATATCATCTTTTTCCGGGAATTCGAGATTGAGAAAGTAATCCCCAAACCAAAGTCGTAGACTTTTTTCCTAAGATGATGCTGCGGGTATTGAAATATTTCCATATATTATATCTATTATTATTATCGTTGTTATATTAGGGTTACCTGTAATTGATTACAAAAACCCGTATTCCTATCTGAAAATTTCATGTGTTTTCTGGTCGATCTGTCTGTTTAGCTGGACGAAAAAAAAAAAAAAAAACCTTGCTATCTACGCCTGAGACGAACTAACTCAGCGACATAGTGAAAAAAAGTTCACTAAAATTTCTCGCGTTAATGACAGGATTCTAAACCGGGCCTTTTTCACCCGGTGCGGAGAGGATGGTGACGATACAACTGTGTTACCGGCGTAGATAACTCATATTGTACTGGAATCCTACAACAGAGAACCTGCTGCATTGCCACTGTTGAAACCGTTTTGCAGGCTCTACACACAGCCAATAGAAAAAAACGATGTGAGATTCTTTGTGGTCTTCAACCCTGGATGTAATTATAGGAGACTGCTGAACTCATACGATTTGTACTTCTTTCTATGGATGCTGGTAATATTACATTTTGTTTAGTACGTGTATTGTTTGGGCCGCCTCCTCGTGGCGTGGACGGGTAATGGGAAGCAGCCTTCCTGGTAGCTAAGCAGCCAGAAACAACTAAACAACACACTCGCCCACACACTACGCAAACATAGCACTACACCATTTTTGTCTATTGTACAGAATTCTGCATATCATCACAGAGAACCATGGCAGAGATGAACTAATGTTTATGGACTGACTTACATGAGACAGAACACATGTCCACATATAAGGTATCTTTAACATGATTGACATTTTACACGCAATTATCATATAGTGTCCAGTTACTTTTTATTTTATAGTATATATAGTTATATCCTCGACAAATCACAAAGCCCTCGTGGGTAACACAGTTGGTAGGATCGCCTTCCTTCCCACAACGGGTGGAAAAGACATAAAAATTCCTCCCATCATCGAACGGATTCGATGATGGCAGGAATTTTTATGAGTCTTTTTCACAACGTACCTGAGATAGTCTGTCTAGGGCAAGGGTAGCATGGTTTATTCTCCAGTAAACGCGGGTTTCTTGTCCAGCAACATGACCTTAGTCACCGATGCTCATAAAACCCAACAACAACAACAAAGTGCAGAAAAATGTGACTGACACTATTAAATTAAATTATATTGGAAGTTTCAAAATACTAAAAATATCTGAAATTATGGAAGAGCACATAAACCTGAAACTGACGAATAAATTAAAAGATCCTTCGAATGAAATCGTGAATTATGCACAAATTTTATGGAGATTTTGTTGAAGACGTCACTTTCGAGTTGCACAAAATGATGTGAATTCAGAAGAACGTATTGCGCACCTGATTTTATGAAAACCGTTTCCAGAAAATCGATTTTCAGTGAAAATTCGATTTTGTTTTTAACAAAATGACTGCGCCCGGCCGATAGCACCGAAAAACTGATGAAAATATGATGTAGTTCAGGAACTTTATAGAAGTGATAAAAGAATCATTATAAGAGCGACAGCAGAAAAGCAGTTGATGGGAAATGAGTGACTGTTAAATAGTAACCATCAATGTCGAAAAGAACTCACACGGCGTTGCCGGCCAGTCAATTTTTGACGGAAAACCTGCCTCAAATGAAATATATTCCTTTTACTCCAAGATTTGGCAAAATTTGACTTCTTTCTATTTCAGTGTAACAAAATTTCATTAAAATTGATATTTTTCCAATTTGGAGATAAATCCAGCGGTTTACGTTACATTGGAGAAAATGAACTCATTTATTTATCGTATGATGTGAGCAATACACGAAGAAACCAGTTTTTTCCTGCTTCATTCGTGTATCCTGACCGTAAGGTCCAACCGGACAGTAAGACCCAATCGTAATATTCAACCCCGAAGCGGGATTCGAACCCGCGGACTTTGGGTTGTCAGGCAAGCACTTTACCCTCCTAGCTAGCCCGGTTGGCAGAATGAACTCAAGCAGAGTTGCTTAAGTGAAGTCTGCATTTTAAAAAAAAGGAAGTAATCAATAAATCCAATTAAAAATTAATTATAACACTTTCCTTGATATTCTAGCCATACTGATCTTCCATACCCTAAAGCTAACGACATATATTGATCCTATTTATAATAAATTAGTTTAAGATAATAGGGCAGATTAAATTAAGAGACAATATTTATGTAACCAAAATTTTCGTTCTTTGTTTGCGTAAAAAAAAGCACTATTCTAGCGAAAAATTTGGAAATTGTGAAAGTAGTTGTAGTGTATAAATTGAAAAGCGTGTTTGACAGTAATTTTGAAAGAACGATTCAGTTTAAAGTTAATTTGATTGATGATAAAGGAGGTTTAGTTTAGTTTCTGAAGTCTGCAAATGTCAAATTTCCTAAGTTTTCAGTTGATAGCCACTTATGCCCAGGCCATTATGAAACCCGACATTGCGATTAGGTGCTCACAATTCTACATATTACAGCAAAAGTTAAAGGCTGAGGTATGCAGGCTGACATCCATCACGGTTGCTGTTTAAGTGAGCTCGAACTATACGCTAAGGGTTTTTAAGTTACTGAATACATTATTCTGCCCAGTTAGAAAATCAGTCATTAAGCAGCACACAAGGCTACTTGGCGCAACCAGTTACCAAAAACTGAATTACGTAATATAACACACAAAATAAAACTATTACAGCGGCACAGGAATGCAAACTATTTTCGCATTGCACTACGAACAGATGTAACTTGGGAAAAGTAAAAAAATAAAGAGAAGATTTGGGAAAAAATTAAGTAAATTTTGGTTAGATGATGACTTTTCTTCTCGGGTTAAAACACATAGTGGTGAACTGTCTTACCATAATTGCACATTGCCAGCAACACAAGCAACACAATAACGATTGTCTTCATTCTGACTGAGAAAATTCTTCTTTTTATAATGAATTTCTGAAATGTTAAAAGTCGAAATATTTTATACAATTGAAATAAATTTTGAAATAAAAGTTAGGGAAATGGAGAAAAAACAAAAATTATATTAGGTAAAATTCAGTAAATTTAAACTTAATACGACTGACTAAATGTCATCGAATAAACAATGAAAAATTACATCATAATGGGATATTACATAAAATAGAATACGAAAAATTCAACTATAAAAAGTAATTGGGTCAATCAATTAAAACTGCAGGGAAAGGTTTATGTGCCATATGGAATCAACAAAAGGGAAGTTTAAAAAATCATCAATTATTACTAAAATTATTATAGCTAAATATTTTGAAAGCATGCATTCAATGACCCGTTTTATGGATTAACACAATCAAATTATAATCAGCAATAGCTGTCGGTTTCTGATGTTCATCTGTCAGTAATAGAAAGAAATAATAATATGCGAAAGGCCAGCGATAGTAAGATAAAAGGACACAAGGTAAAAAATAAGCTAAAGTTAACAAAAGGCGAAGTGAGAAAAGAAATAGGATAGAAATTGTACCCGAAAACGCTCATATTTTTTTTTAATTCATATTAAAATTATATTTATTATATTAAATAAAAATATTATAAAAATTACATTATATAATTTAAAAATATTTAATTCATCGAAGATAAAAATTCAGAATATTTAAAAATTTAGAAAGGAAAAAAGACAAGTGGAATACAATAATAATTCTCATATGAAAATAATAAGATAAACTTTGCCTAAAATATAAAATAATACATATAAATGAGGTAATTCCAAAATATAATAATAATAATAAGTTAAAATAGCCATATTTTTTATAATACACAGCAAAAAATAAAGTCAAGAAAAGTACAAACAAAGTAAACTATGCTGATCAGGAAAGAAGAGGGAATAAAAATAAATGGAACCAATTAACAGCACATATATATATATATATATATATATATATATATATATATATATATATATAAAAGTTTTACATTATCTGTATAAACCCAGCTTAAGCAATAAAGTGTCTAGTAGAAAACCAGAGGAAATCCCAAAATAAGCAAAAGAATTTCAATTTATGCACTTTATATTTATATTAATTAAAGAAAAAATTGCTAACTATTGAAAAGTAAGAAAATAAAAACCAATTTGGAATTAAAAATATATATCTAACGTATTAATATTCACCTAGAGAAAAACTTCATTACAAATACCTTGCAGAAACGATAAGAAAAACCTATTATAACAAAGGGAAGAACATATTAAAATAAATATCCCCCTCTACAAAAACTATCCATGATTCAAAATTACAGAAAATACTAAAGTGTCTCGCTGTAAAATAATTATTATAAAAGGTCTACAAAATACTAGTGCAATACTCAAACTACTGTTCACCATGTTCAACAACAGCAAGTACTAATATACACTAAAAGAAGGGAGGAAGAACCTGTATACCTTCTCACACCTGATGTTCTTGGATGACAAACTCTATGCGGCTATATGACAAACTCTATATAGGTAATAGGAATGACCATTCCTATTACCTATGTCAACCATCAGCATGGTGCCAAAAACATCCAGAAGAACCTTCAAGCACCAATATTCCTCCCAGTGAACACTTCCATGGAACTTCAGAAAGCTGTGATCCTGACCACCAGTTGGATAGTCGGAGAGTTCCTCGACCAATAGCAATAATTACAATAATAAGGGTAGCTGGATACAACCAACGAATAAAGGCTTATTTAGATTTAGAAAGTAATCGAGAAGTGTTTAAGTCAATTAAAACCAATCGGAATGTAACTTGGAAGAGATATTTTTCCTTTTTACGAGGTGACATTTTGCTTAAAACAAGGTCGGTGGCATCAAACATGTAGTATTAGCCATATGGTTAAAGGAATCAAAAGGCTTATGCTGCATACTCCAAAAAGGGGGGGGGGGGGTGTAAAATAATAATAATAACAAAATTTAATAAGATAAATAATTAATAAATAATACAAGAAAAGGAAATAGACAACCGATGTATTTCTGTCCTCCCGTAGGTGGCCTTTTCCAATTGACCTTTTAATTTCCCAAACTGTCGACCTCAACCACCCATGTAGGTAACATATTCGAGTAATTTATAACTTGATGGCTAAAATAAAATTTCCTACAATCCAATCTAAACTACTCTCCCCGTAACTTGAATTTATGTCATCTAGTTCTAGAATAATTTATAACCGCGAAAATTTCGTCCCCATTCATTTTATTTTTGCCGCTCTGAGGCCTAAAAATCTCAATCAAGTCTCCTCTAAGGTGTCTAGTTTCCAATCTGTACAACCCACTTAATCGAAATCTTTCCTCATGTGGACGCCCTTTTGCCGATCTCACCATGCAAGTTACCTGTCTTTTCACCCTTTCAAGAAGCACAATGTCTTTTTTTAAGTGTGGTCTCCATACTTGAAAACAGTATTCCAAGAGTGGTCTAACGATAACCTTTTATAATGGGATTATGACGTCCTTATACCTTAACTCTACTAGCAAATGTTCGATAAATCATCAATAGGACACCATGGTCCTTACTTGCAACCTGTCTACAATGCTCGGAGAACTTCATCGCTGACCGTATTGTAACTCCCAAGCCTCTTTCTTCTATTACTGAATTTAGTTCGACTCCGCCAAGTTTATAAATTATTTTGGAGTTACTGTTCCTCAGGTGTAAGACCTTACATTTTGCTAAATAATAGTATATATGCCACTTTTCTAACCATTCCTAAAGTTTATCTAGGTCACTCTGAAGAAGCTCTGTTGGCAGTGATCATTAACTACTCTACTGATCTTTACATCATCTGCAAATTTAGACATCACACCATCTATCCTTCATTGTTGA